>NC_079136.1:39846488-42456488 GCF_945859705.1 Episyrphus balteatus
CCAAAACGCATCTGAAACGCGTCCAAAACGCGACTGAAACGCGTCCAAAATGCGTCTGAAACGCGTCCAAAACGCGTCTGAAACGCGTGCAAAACGCGTCCAAATGCATCTGAAACGCGTCCAAAACGCATCTGAAACGCGTCTGAAACGCGTCCAAAACGCATCTGAAACGCGTCTGAAACGCGTCTGAAACGCGTCCAAAATGGATCTGAAACGCGTCCAAAACGCGACTGAAACGCGTCCAAAACGCGTCTGAAACGCGTCCAAAACGCATCTGAAACGCGTCTGAAACGCGTCTGAAACGCGTCTGAAACGCGTGCAAAACGCGTCCAAAAGGCATCTGAAACGCGTGCAAAACGCGTCTGAAACGCGTCCAAAACGCATCTGAAACGCGTCCAAAACGCGACTGAAACGCGTCCAAAATGCGTCTGAAACACGTCCAAAACGCGTCTGAAACACGTCCAAAACGCGTCTGAAACGCGTGCAAAACGCGTCCAAAACGCATCTGAAACGCGACTGAAACGCGTCCAAAATGCGTCTGAAACGCGTCCAAAACGCGTCTGAAACGCGTGCAAAACGCGTCCAAATGCATCTGAAACGCGTCCAAAACGCATCAGAAACGCGTCCAAAACGGGTCTGAAACGCGTCCAAAACGCATCTGAAACGCGTCCAAAACGCGACTGAAACGCGTCCAAAATGCGTCTGAAACACGTCCAAAACGCGTCTGAAACGCGTGCAAAACGCGTCCAAAACGCATCTGAAACGCGACTGAAACGCGTCCAAAATGCGTCTGAAACGCGTCCAAAACGCGTCTGAAACGCGTGCAAAACGCGTCCAAATGCATCTGAAACGCGTCCAAAACGCATCAGAAACGCGTCCAAAACGGGTCTGAAACGCGTCCAAAACGCATCTGAAACGCGTCTGAAACGCGTCTGAAACGCGTCCAAAACGCATGTGAAACGCGTCTGAAACGCGTCCAAAACGCATCTGAAACGCGTCCAAAACGCGTCTGAAACGCGTCCAAAACGCGTCTGAAACACGTCCAAAACGCGTCCAAAACGCGTCCAAAACGCGTCTAAAACGCGTGCAAAACGCGTCCAAAACGCGTCTGAAACGCGTGCAAAACGCGTCCGAAACGCGTCTGAAACGCGTCCAAAACGCGTCTGAAACGCGTCCGAAACGCTACCAAAACGCGTCCAAAAGGCATCTGAAACGCGTCCAAAACGCATCAGAAACGCGTCCAAAACGCGTCTGAAACGCGTCCAAAACGCGTCTGAAACGCGTGCAAAACGCGTCCAAAAGGCATCTGAAACGCGTGCAAAACGCGTCTGAAACGCGTCCAAAACGCGTCTGAAACGCGTCCGAAACGCGTCCAAAACGCATCTGAAACGCGTCCAAAACGCGACTGAAACGCGTCCAAAATGCGTCTGAAACGCGTCCAAAACGCGTCTGAAACGCGTCCGAAACGCGTCCAAAACGCATCTGAAACGCGTCCAAAACGCATCTGAAACGCGTCTGAAACGCGTCTGAAACGCGTCTGAAACGCGTGCAAAACGCGTCCAAAAGGCATCTGAAACGCGTGCAAAACGCGTCTGAAACGCGTCCAAAACTCGTCTGAAACGCGTCCGAAACGCGTCCAAAACGCATCTGAAACGCGTCCAAAACGCGACTGAAACGCGTCCAAAATGCGTCTGAAACACGTCCAAAACGCGTCTGAAACGCGTGCAAAACGCGTCCAAAACGCATCTGAAACGCGACTGAAACGCGTCCAAAATGCGTCTGAAACGCGTCCAAAACGCGTCTGAAACGCGTGCAAAACGCGTCCAAATGCATCTGAAACGCGTCCAAAACGCATCAGAAACGCGTCCAAAACGGGTCTGAAACGCGTCCAAAACGCATCTGAAACGCGTCTGAAACGCGTCTGAAACGCGTCCAAAACGCATGTGAAACGCGTCTGAAACGCGTCCAAAACGCGTCTGAAACGCGTCCAAAACGCGTCTGAAACACGTCCAAAACGCGTCCAAAACGCGTCTAAAACGCGTGCAAAACGCGTCCAAAACGCGTCTGAAACGCGTGCAAAACGCGTCCGAAACGCGTCTGAAACGCGTCCAAAACGCGTCTGAAACGCGTCCGAAACGCTACCAAAACGCGTCCAAAAGGCATCTGAAACGCGTCCAAAACGCATCAGAAACGCGTCCAAAACGCGTCTGAAACGCGTCCAAAACGCGTCTGAAACGCGTCCAAAACGCATCTGAAACGCGTCTGAAACGCGTCCAAAATGCACGTCATACTCTTTGGGGTAGTTCTGAGATCAATGAACGAGGCAGTGGCGTACGTTGATTCGTCGGGGCCCCGGGGCAAGACTAAATTTTGGGGCCCCTTTAATGCTTTAATATGTTCGTAATGCACTTTGCTATACTTACATAAAACTTCAATCTTAAAAGAAGTAAATACTTGTACTAGGAGCCCCCAAAATTAAATATTTAGAGACCCCTAAAATAAATTTTTTTTTAGCTTAGAATTGGTAGTTCTTGGGGCCTCTGTTCTGAAGTAATGTGTACACATTTGATTTTCCATCATCAAACATAGTTTATTTCTTTTGGGGCCCCTGAAAAATTATTTTTGGGGCCTCAAAATTAAGAGCTTAGAGGCCCCTAAAATATAATATAATTTTTTTGGAGCCAAGAATTAATAGGTATTGGGGCCTCTGTTCTGATGTAATATTCGGAATGCCACCAATAACTTAATGTTTTTATTTTGGGCCCTGATGTATTTATGTTGGGACCCCTAAATTGATATTTAATTTTCCATTTGATTGTTTTGAACCACTGAAGTAATAGCTTTTTAGTATCCTCAAATAATATTTGTCATGTCATTAGAAAATTTGATGAATATTTTTGGGCTCCTTAGTAATAGATTTTGGGGCCCTCAAATTAATATTTGATTGGGGCTCCTAAAGTAATATTTAGTAATCCATCAACAAATATAATTTAATTTAAAAAACAATGCTTTTTAATTTTTTTTTTTTTTAAGTCCATTTAGGGCCCCTGCAGGACCCTGGCTTGAAGTTGTTTTTTGCTTTTTTGGGGCCCCTAATGTATTATTTGTGGTTGCAAAGATTTTTCAAGTTATATTTTTTGGGATCCTAAGATAAAATTATAATTTTTCTTTTAAAAAAGCAGTTTATTTTTTTTGGGGCCCCTGGGGTAGCCTTTTTATCAAATCAATATATATTTTGTGGCTGCCAATGAATTATACATTACACTGAATGACATAATTTGTCTCCCTTGTATCCGAAGTCATTCAAATACATTTTAATTTACTTCGTTACTCAATTTATGCTAACAGTTTCCTTTTCTGCATTGTCTCCGGTGGGGGCCCTGAGTGCGGTCGGGGGCCCCGGTGCGTCGCCCCGCTTGCCCCAAGGGATTGTACGCCCCTGGAACGAGGTGAGTCTTTATTTGATTATATCATTGAAAATAACCTTACTCTTTGCAATAGAGGTACTACTCCAACATTCAAGGAACTATGAAGGATGGGAGGATGTACTAGACATCACTATTACAAATAGCAACTTCAATTTGCAGGTTGAAAATTGGAGAGTATCCCCTTTAAAATCCTTTTCAGACCATAGTTGGATTCTGTTCCAACTTAAGTTTGAAACCAAAATCCCACCCCCTTATAGAAATCCCAAAAGAACTGACTGGAAGAATTTCGGTCAAGTTTTTAGTGCAAAGTTACGCAATATACCCAATATAAATACAGATTCGGTGGATGATCTCGAATCAAAGGTAATGAACGAAGACCTGTCTAATCTGAGCAAAATTACTAGAACAATCTTCAACATCTGCCATAAACACAATTCTATAAACCCTATAAAGATTGCTTAAGAGTCTTCAAGCGTAGCATAGCAACAGCCAAAATGGAAAGCTGGGAGGAATACTGTCACTCCATAGAAGATATTAAGGATTCTGCCAGGCTTAGCAAGGTTTTATCGAGGGAACACTCAAATCCCTCGTTTCTTAAAAAGTCTGACGGATCCTGCACAATATCTCCAGCTGAATCCTTAGAATTATTAATGACTACTCATTTTCCGGGGTGCGTTGATAGCACCTCTGAAGTGAACATAAATCCCACTTTGCTATCAGTTACGACTGAGCAAGTAAACCCCTTGATAACAAGAGAAAATATAGCTTGGGCTATTAACACTTTCTCTCCGTACAAATCCCCAGGCCCTGATGGTATTCTGCCCATTATGCTGCAAAATCAGCAAGAGATAGCAGTTCCATGGCTTGAAAAAATCTTTAAAGGCTGCCTTCTTCTTAATCATGTGCCCAAGTCTTGGAGACAAGTTAGCGTGGTTTTCATACCCAAAGTGGGCAAAAGAGGACATGAATCCGCGAAGGATTTCCGGCCAATAAGTTTAACATCTTTCTTACTAAAATCCTTAGAACGAATCTTAGAAACTCATATTAGTGACATTTTTAAAAGATGTCCTCTAGCCAGTTCGCAGCACGCTTATATGAGGGGCAAATCTACGGAAACAGCCCTCCATGAAGTCGTTCGAACAATTGAGAACTCGATACACTTTAAAGAATATACCCTAGCTACCTTCTTGGATGTAGAGGGAGCTTTTAACAATGTCCTAACCGAATCTATTCTCGAAGCCCTAGTGACTTTTGAAGTAGAAGACTATATCAGAAGTTGGATTATTTCAATGCTAAAAGAGAGAAGAATTCAAGCAAGTTTAGGAAATTCAAACTGTTTTAAATGCGTTAATAGGGGTACGCCCAACTAACAATTTTACTTCCACAAGGTTAGGATCTTTAATTTCTTGCAGCTAATATCTCTACAGTGTTTGTATTTAGTTTGTGAATCGAAAATTCCAACTTCCGAGGCTTAACTTTCGTTAACCGCTTCCTAGAAACCTGTGCAAGTGGAATTTAAAAATTTCTACAAGCATTAATGAAAACATTTCGTTTAAATTTCAATATGGCCACATGAAATTCCATTGTAGAAGCACAAGAAGTAAAAGCCAATAACTGACTTCTTTTAAATGGCTTTGCAAAAGAAATTGTATTAGAACTGCTTACAAAATCTTTATGAATGCTATGTATATTTTTTATCCAATTCGAAAATTATTAGACTCAAAAATTACTTAGGTAGGTTTTTTAGTATGGTAGAAGTACCTACAACTTATACAATTGCCTTTAATGCATTTATTAATATAGTTCTATATTACCAAAATTATGTCAATAGTATATGAGTCGTGATATTCATTTAAAAAAAAAAATTACGTTGAATTTCAAATAAACCGCAGTTAAACGGTTTTGCCTTCTTAAACAAATATTCCACAAAATAAATGTGTTATAGTTACTCCATTCTAATATTTGAATTAAAAAATTGTTGAATCATTGTTTTTGATTGAAAATTATGTTTAATATCACTTTCAAATATAACGACTTACATAATTGTATGTTCTGCATCTCTGTGTGAGAAAAAAAGAAGTTCAATTTCCGGCACATGCGCGAAAAGCTTTTAGTTTTATATGTTTGCCTTAGCGAAGTTAGGGGATATTTATTTATATTTGTAGAAGTCCTTTAAGTACAAGCAAAACATTGTAAAAAGCATTTAATTTTATAAGTTTGCCTAAGCGAAGTTAGGCTCCCTAATTTTATTTCTAGAAGCCCTGTGAAAGTGAGTACAAGCTAAATTTCTTAAACTGTCAGGCAAACTCATGAGAATAAGAAATATTTGGATAAGTGCCATTATGGTGACCATTTTTGGTTTTTTTTATTCATTGTTATAAAGAAATAAATGAAAAAGTGAATCTTTTCATATCGGTAATTGGTTTAAAATAGTGATATTAAAAATGGTTTACTGACCAATTCAGAGTTCATATTCGGTGCAGGGAAATAATTCCACGGGAATCTGCTCCACATGGGAATTTATTCCACCTCATGTGGGAATCTGTTCCACTTTTTGAAGTGGAATAAATTCCCTCCTCGAGTGAGAATTTATTACACTTTTTATTGGGAAATAAATTCACCTTCAAATTTGATGATTTATTCCTTGTCACTTTGGAGAATGATTCTACTTTATGTTTGTATTGTATGTGCAATCTGGAGAAAAGCTAGATTTTGCGGAAAAAGATAGTATCTTAAGGTACAAATATCGTATGTAATTTTGAATGAAAATTATAAGCTTAGTTGATTTTTCACCTTAGAAAATTGTTTCAAATAGTCAGAAATTTAGAAACCATTTTCATGCCTAGAAAAGTAGAGCTCTTTCCAATTCGATCTGGGAAAATAATATATATTTCATAGCAAAACAATAGTTTACTGAAAAGAGGAAGAAGATTTCTTTCAAGTCTCATAGATTTCAGTTCGCGTGATTTGAATAAATATCTTACAAACAAAGCGGACAAATAATGAGAACTTAATGATCAAAAACATATCAATCCTTCTTGTAATAATTGGTTGAAAGCGAAGCGTAAAAAAATTTGCTCACATGAGAATCTACTCAAATTTCACAACCGAAACGCGAAGCGGAAAAAATTTTGACCACGGGAGAAAATTGTTTCAAATAGTCAGAAATTTAGAAACCATTTTCATGCCTAGAAAAGTAGAGCTCTTTCCAATTCGATCTGGGAAAATAATATATATTTCATAGCAAAACAATAGTTTACTGAAAAGAGGAAGAAGATTTCTTTCAAGTCTCATAGATTTCAGTTCGCGTGATTTGAATAAATATCTTACAAACAAAGCGGACAAATAATGAGAACTTAATGATCAAAAACATATCAATCCTTCTTGTAATAATTGGTTGAAAGCGAAGCGTAAAAAAATTTGCTCACATGAGAATCTACTCAAATTTCACAACCGAAACGCGAAGCGGAAAAAATTTTGACCACGGGAGAATCAATTTTGAGGTGTGAAAATAAAAATTCGCGCGAATTTTTATTTTCACACCTCAAAATTCGCGCGAATTTTTATTTTCACACCTCAAAATTGATTCTCCCGTGGTCAAAATTTTTTCCGCTTTTATTTTCACACCTCAAAATTCGCGCGAATTTTTATTTTCACACCTCAAAATTGATTCTCCCGTGGTCAAAATTTTTTCCGCTTCGCGTTTCGGTTGTGAAATTTGAGTAGATTCTCATGTGAGCAAATTTTTTTCCGATTCGCGTTTGCCGGATTATATGACATATACAATATACATAAATGTACATTTGTGTTTCTATTAAATATCAGTAGGTATGTTATTAAACACATACAAACTCAAATGTCCCGGCAAATTTATGTCCAAATGTCAAACTTTAATAAGACCAACTTGAGAGAAAACGTATTTTTTGAAGAATTGGAATTATATAAACATTTGTGAATATTTCAGTTGAAGGAAAAACTATTTAATCGTTTGTTTTGAAAAAGAATACAACGTCGTTTTTTTAAAATAAAATATTTTGGTAAAACTAAACCTTCTATTTCCGTATACATAAAGTATTGATTAACATGAATTCAAATATGGCTCTCAAAATATTCAGAAATTTATCTATTTTTCAGATTTTTGGTGGGTAATAATTCCACAAAAAAATAGGTGTAATAAATTCCCTTATACGGTGAGAATTTATTCCACTTCAAAAAGTGTATTAGATTCCCACTTGAAGTGGAATAAATTCCCATGTGGAGCAGATTCCCGTGGAATTATTTCCCTGCACCTCATATTCAAGTAAGTGGAGAAGAAAGGAAAACAAGATTTTAATCTTCTCCACTTATTTAAATATAAAATAGTGATGGACATTTTAGATTTTTTATCTAAGTTCAAAACAAAGTTAATTCTCTAATTTTTAAGAAAAAGCTAAAAGCCCAAAAAAATTAAAGATTTTTTTTTTCTACTTCGGAAAAATGGGGCTTGACGGCATCCGGGTGAAACCTCTAAAGTCTAAAAAAACCGAATTTTTCAGATATTCCAGAAAAAATTGTTCTTGAGTAACAAGTTATTCTCTTTCATCTTCTCAATAATGACATGGTTTGACAATCAGTATATAATATTATTTAGTCTTTATTAAATAATTTTTTACAAGATAAAAAAAAAACAGAAAATAACCAAAAATAATAACTTAAAAAAAAAAAAACACAAATGGTCACCATATTCTTTAAGATAGTGCAACTCATCAGGAAGTTTAATCGAAGCCCTTAGGAAGCTCTGGTTTCAACTGGTCCAAATTTGAAACTCTTTTATTATATACCCGAGTAGCTCGATGGGTAAGGTACCGGACTATCAATCAGGATGTACGTGGTTCAAATCCAGCAAAATGCGTCAAGTAAGTAAGAAGTTTTTTTTCAATATAATTGTGTTTGGAAATTTAATTTCAGAAGCAAACTTGTCTGGATCGAAAACAAAGAAGAAAATGAAAAAATAAAATGTAATAGGTACACAAAAAAAAAAATAAAAATGAAAAAAAAAAAAAAAATTTTTTTTTCTTTATTCTATTTGGGATATACCTCTTTTAGACTTTCACAATCCTTCGACAAGTCTGCTCAGAACTTCTAAAATAAAAGCCTGCAACAATAATACACATTTTCAAATTTCAAATGTTGGTTGTTTCTATAAGGCATTAAAGACATGTTATGAGTCTCTCCAATCAACTTGCATATGACTCTTCTAAGGCCTATCAAGCTTCTCGGGTGGGCCAGATGGGCTTCTCTATGGTCGTATACAAGCAATATTTCTAAAATCGAAACAGCTTCGTTAGACCCTTGTGGAAGTAAAATTGTTAGTTGGGCGCCTCAGGGTGGCGTTCTTTCCCCCCTTTTATGGCTCCTTGTCATGAACAATATCCTCGTGAAGCTTGAGAGCAGGGGCGTATACAGGTTTGCTTCTTGGGAGGGGTCATGCCAATTTTTTTTTTTTTTTCAAAAGTTTTGATAGCAGGCATAAACCTGAAAATGGGCTTTTTGAATTATTAAACATTAAAATTTGTGCGTCTTGCATTTCGAATCGAAAAGTTCCGAATGTAGTTCTAAAAATAACCAAACAAAAACGGTATGAGATTCGTTTAAGTTTAGCGTTAAGCCTTAAAGCCTAGAACGCTGCTGATGTAAAACGAAATTTTTCGTCGGTCTCCACGAGGACAACGAAATGCTTGCGAAATCTGGACCGAAAAATACTCAAAAATTGCAAAACATAAATGAAAAAAAAAGCAAACACGCATCGCAGAAAGACATGCAATGACAAAATGAACAACAAAAACAAACAAAAAACTCAAAATGTCATTTTTCCACACACAATGAATGTCCCCGGCAATTGTTTGTGTGCGAAAAAGAAGTTTAGACTTTCAATTTCGTTGTGCCGAACAGCGTACTACAGAACGAAAAGTTGAACGAAATTTTTGGTTTACCATTTCGTTGTTTCATTTTTGTATGGGATTTTTCGTTTCTTATCAGCAGCGTACTAGGCTTTAATTTTGACCAATTGAGGCTATCCTCTCCTAAAAATAAAATGTACTGTACGAGTACTTCGATTGAATAATTTGCCTTAAAACAACTGTTCATTGTTTTCCGCTAGCCCAGAAAGTTAATATAAAAATCGTTTTTACTTAATAACAGTTTTAACTTTTGAATTAAAAGCCTTCCTAACCTCAGGCAAACGAATCGCAAAGTTTTGTAAAAAAAATTGCATTGAAAATATAATTTTTTTTTAAATTTTGTTTTAAAATTGTATGGGAATTTAAAATACCTCTATTAAAATAGTACAAAAAAAAATAATTTTGGCGAAATTTTGGAATTCGTCCGTTTTCAGGTATTAATCAGCGGTTTACAATATAAAAAACATTCAGTTGTATTTATTAGATTAAGCCCTGCTTTTTCAATCGTCAGATAGACTATCAGAAGAATAAATGTCACTATAAAAAAAAACTCTTATTCATAGGAATAAGCTCTAACTTAGGTTTATCTGACTATTCAAAAAATTAGCCCTAAGTGATATTTAATAATAATATTTAAATTGCCTTAGATAAGGTTGCTTACATTGCTTCTATAATTGGCTGGCCATTGATGATTAACAAATCGATAGTTGTTTCAAAAAATGCAACAGATCTAGCAAATTTAGTATGTACAAAATACTGTTATATTCTGTAAGCAAACAAAATTCACCAAATTTTATCAGACGAATGTATTGAACTGGAACATTGCAAAAAACTAAAAAGATTTGAGAAATGATATCCTTCTTTAACATTTTGCCGATGACGAATTTTATCAACAGAATTGACCTCCACACAGCAAGGCCACAGAAAGCTTCCCTATTTAAAACATATTTTATTCACTTCATCATATAAAAAAATAGAAGATATGGCTGCTTCTTTTATTTGCTGGTAAGCAGTGTCTTGCCCTTAAGATATTATTTTTGTGTACCTACTAGATTCAATTTCTTTTAAAAAGCTTTGAATATAATACTTATCCGGATTTTGTTTCCATACAAAACTCTACAGCTCAACTAATATTATCGAACGAATCAAAATAATCCTAATCCAGCATAGCGTTCGCTAAAAATATGACCATATCCCCAAAATATGGTAAAATAGTTTGTTTGAATACCAAACATTTTTGTTACTTTTAATTTTCGTTCATGTTCTAAAACTTCAACATTTTGAAAATAATCTTACTCAAGAGATTTCAGTATCACATAACAAATTCTTTTTTAAGTTCTGAGTTCTTGGGGGGGGGGGGGGGGGGGGGGGTCATGACCCCGTGACCCCCCCCCCTTGTATACGCCGTTGCTTGAGAGAAGTGGAGTGAAGGCAGTGGCATATGCGGATGATCTGGTTGTACTTGTATCTGGAAAGTTTTTACCTGTGATCAGTGAAATGACTGACACGGCTTTGAGAAAAGTTAGCAACTGGGCTACAAGCTGTGGCCTAGGAGTTAATCAAAGTAAAACGGAACTGATGCTTTTTACAACTAAAACCAAAATCCCTGTCTTCCCTCTACCTCAGCTCAACGGCCAAATCTTATCACTTTCCTCTAGCGCCAAATATTTAGGTGTAATTTTGGACACTAAACTGAGCTGGAAGCTTAATATAGAAGAGCGGGTTAGAAAGGCGAGCATTGCTTTCTATGCCTGCAGTAAAACCTTTGGGAAAAAATGGGGTCTTAAATCAAAAATGATTCTATGGACTTACACAGCGGTTGTACGACCCATTCTTACCTACGGCGCCATTGTTTGGTGGCCTGCACTTAGTAAAGCTTATAACACCAACAAACTTAAGAAAATCCAGAGAACAGCAAGCGTAGGGACGACTGGAGCCCTCCGGTCGTACCCCACGGAGGCTCTAAACGTTCTCTTGCACCTCTTACCCATCAGGGGCGTATACAGGTTTGCTTCTTGGGGGGGGTCATGCCAATTTTTTTTTTTTTTTTTTTTCAAAAGTTTTGATATCAGGCATAAACCTGAAAATGGGCTTTTTGAATTATTAAACATTAAAATTTGTGCGTCTTGCATTTCGAATCGAAAAGTTCCGAATGTAGTTCTAAAAATAACCAAACAAAAACGGTATGAGATTCGTTTAAGTTTAGCGTTAAGCCTTAAAGCCTAGAACGCTGCTGATGTAAAACGAAATTTTTCGTCGGTCTCCACGAGGACAACGAAATGCTTGCGAAATCTGGACCGAAAAATACTCAAAAATTGCAAAACATAAATGAAAAAAAAGCAAACACGCATCGCAGAAAGACACGCAATGACAAAATGAACAACAAAAACAAACAAAAAAAATCAAAATGTCATTTTTCCACACACAATGAATGTCCCCGGCAATTGTTTGTGTGCGAAAAAGAAGTTTAGACTTTCAATTTCGTTGTGCCGAACAGCGTAGGTACTACAGAACGAAAAGTTGAACGAAATTTTTGGTTTACCATTTCGTTGTTTCATTTTTGTATGGGATTTTTCGTTTCTTACCAGCAGCGTACTAGGCTTTAACTTTGACCAATTGAGGCTATCCTCTCCTAAAAATAAAATTTACTGTACGAGTACTTCGATTGAATAATTTGCCTTAAAACAACTGTTCATTGTTTTCCGCTAGCCCAGAAAGTTAAAATAAAAATCGTTTTTACTTAATAACAGTTTTAACTTTTGAATTAAAAGTCTTCCTAACCTCAGGCAAACGAATCGCAAAGTTTTGTAAAAAAAATTGCATTTGAAAATATAATTTTTTTAAAATTTTGTTTTAAAATTGAATGGGAATTTAAAATACCTCTATTAAAATAGTAAAGACAAAAAAAATTATTTTGGCGATATTTTCGAATTCGTCCGTTTTCAGGTATTAATCAGCGGTTTACAATATAAAAAACATTCAGTTGTATTTATTAGATTAAGCCCTGCTTTTTCAATCGTCAGATAGACTATCAGAAGAATAAATATCACTCTAAAAAAAAAACTTTTATTCCTAGGAATAAGCTCTAACTAAGGTTTATCTAACTATTCAAAAAATTAGCCCCAAGTGATATTTAATAATAATATTTAAATTGCCTTAGATAATGTTGCTTACATTGCTTCTATAATTGGCTGGCCATTGATGATTAACAAATCGATAGTTGTTTCAAAAAATGCAACAGATCTAGCAAATTTAGTATGTACAAAATACTGTTATATTCTGTAAGCAAACAAAATTCACCAAATTTTATCAGACGAATGTATTGAACTGGAACATTGCAAAAAACTAAAAAGATTTGAGAAATGATATCCTTCTTTAACATTTTGCCGATGACGAATTTTATCAACAGAATTGACCTCCACACAGCAAGGCCACAGAAAGCTTCCCTATTTAAAACATATTTTATTCACTTCATCATATAAAAAAATAGAAGAAATGGCTGCTTCTTTTATTTGCTGGTAAGCAGTGTCTTGCCCTTAAGATATTATTTTTGTGTACCTACCAGATTCAATTTCTTTTAAAAAGCTTTGAATATAATAGGTACGTATAATACAGTAAAATAAGGAGAAAAAAGGGGTAAATCTCGGAATGAATGTTAGTAGAAATTTTTTTTGCTCAATATCTTCCTTTTGCCATTCTATAACATATCTCAAAAGTCTAGAAAAATCTCATGTCCGCTTGTCGCGATTTCAAGGTCAAATCGCGAAATGGAGATTTTCAAAATTAGCAAAAATAGGCTATGGTATTATATACACATATGATACATGATTTCAATGTATTTTTTAATGCTGATTCCAAAAAATCTAAAATCAAGAAAATCTGACGTCTCTGGAAAAAGTTATACCTGTTTTGTATCTGTCAACTCATATTATTATAATAGTTGCAAACTTACTGCCGAAAAACCCTTAAAAGTTATGGTAGATGAACCAAATTTTGCATGAAGATTTAAGAATCCATCATTATTAAAAATCAAAACAATCCATTACAAAAAGTATATACATCTACGAAATAATGGTATTTTTTGATGGAGGGGGAAATTTTTGGATATGCACTAAAGAAGATTCTTGTTCATCTTAGGAATAAGTGCTAATAGGCTATATTTTTTGTTTCTATGTTTGTTTGGATATTCTATAACTTATGTCAAAAATCTAAAAAAATCTCATATCCGCAAGTCCTAATTTTCCTGGCTTGAAGATAAGATGCAGATTTAAAAAAAATTGAAAAACTACACTTCAGATATTTGTGTTAGATCAACATGAATGAGGTGCATTGCTTTTCAGGGATTGTCAGATTGATTTGTTTATGGATTTTGTTTGAATCGGCGTTAAAAAATACCTTGAAATCATATGGGTTATATTCGTATACATATAAGAATCTAAAGTTTTCTTATTATTTTTTTAAATCTTCACCTAACTTTAGTTTAACCTGGAAAATTAGGACTTGCGGAAATGAGATTTTTTTAGATTTTTGAGGGTAGTTAAAGAATATCCAAACAAAGATTAAAATGAAAAAATTAGCCTATTGGCACTTATTCCTAAGATGAACAAGAATCTTCTTTAGTGCATATCCTAAAATTTGCCCCTCCATCAAATAATACCATTATTTCGTAGGTATATATATTTTTTGTAATGGATTGTTTTGATATTTAATAATGATGGATTCTAAAATCTTCATGCAAAATTTGGTTCATCTACCATAACTTTTAAGGGTTTTTCGGCAGTAAGTTTGCAACTATTATAATAATATGAGTTGACAGATGAAAAACAGGTATAACTTTTTCCAGAGACGTCAGATTGTCTTGATTTTAGATTTTTTGGAATCAGCATTAAAAAATACATTGAAATCATGTATCATACGTGTATATAATACCATAGCCTATTTTTGCTAATTTTGAAAATCTCCATTTCGCGATTTGACCTTGAAATCGCGACAAGCGGACATGAGATTTTTCTAGACTTTTGAGATATATTATAGAATGGCAAAAGGAAGATATTGAGCAAAAAAAATTTCTACTAACATTCATTCCGAGGTTAAACCCTTATTTGACTGGATTAGTATCCGGATTTTGTTTCCATACAAAACTCTACAGCACAGCTCAACTAATATTATCGAACGAATAAAAATAATCCTAATTCAGCATAGCGTTCGCTAAAAATATGACCACATCCCCAAAATATGGTAAAATAGTTTGTTTGAATACCAAAAACTTTTTTTACTTTTAATTTTCGTTCATGTTCTAAAATTTCAACATTTTGAAAATAACACCGGCACACAAAATAAAAAAAGTGTCATGTACCAGGAACCAGACCTATCTTTCTATATATTTTTTTGACCCGTTTGACCCTGTCACCCTCCAGTTTTGAGTAAAATGCAAAAAACTCAAAAAAAGGAAGTTTTTTGCCTTTTTTGGGGTCTTTTTTACATTTTTCTCAAAACTGGAGGGTGACCGGGCAAAACGGACTTAAAATTCGGATTCAGCAGGTCCAAAAACATATAGAAAGATGGGTATTGTGCCTGGTACATACAACTTTTTTTTTGGTGTGCTGGCACTGTCGCGAAATGTCGCTTTCATCCCCGGCACACAAAAAAAAGTTCCATGTACCAGGAACCAGACATATCTTTCTATATGTTTTTGGACCCGCTGAATTCGAATTTCAAGTCCGTTTTGCCCGTTTTGTCCGTTTTGAGAAAAATGCAAAAAACTCCAAAAAAGTCATATAAATCCAAACAAAATGCAGTCACAGCTCAAAACTGGAGGGTGACCGGGCCAAACGGACTTGAAATTCGGATTCAGCGTGCCTAAAAACATATAGAAACATAGGTCTGGTTCCTGGTACATGACAATTTTTTTATTTTGTGTGCTGGTGTAATCTTACTCAAGAGATTTCAGTATCACATACAAAATTCTTTTTTAAGTTCTGAGTTCTTGGGGGGGGTCATGACCCCGTGACCCCCCCCTTGTATACGCCGTTGTTACCCATAGACCTTCATATTAAATACCAGGTCTCTTGTAGCGTTTTAAGGCTAAAAGAAACAGGTAGTTGGAAGGCAAAATCTTTTGGTCACAGTGACACAACAAATTTAATACCATCGGATATGCTTCTGACACCCACGGACTACTGCACCCCTATTTTGAATACTGTAATAAATTGCAAGGTCAGCTTCCCGTCGAGATCAGACTGGGAAGAGGGCATTGTGACGAGAGGCTTCGACACCTGCATTTTCACTGATGGCTCAAAAATGGAACGTGGGGTCGGTTCGGGTGTCTACTATGAATCCCTCAATATCTCAAAATCCTTTCGACTACCAAACTTTGCCAGTGTATTCCAAGCGGAATTGCTGGCAATTAAAGAAGCTTGCAAATTACTTAGAGTATATCCAAATCAAAACCAAAATATAGCTATACTAACAGATAGTCAGGCAGCTATAAAAGCAATTGCTTCGGTCACGACATCCTCCAAATTGGTTCAGCAGTGCAGAGAGGAACTCTAATTGCTGAGTGGAAGCCTCACAATCACTCTCATCTGGATCCCAGGTCAAAGTGGTTTTAAAGGCAATGAAAAGGCGGATGAACTGGCCAGGCAAGGATCAGCCCTTCATGAGTCACTAGCAGAAATAGTTAACATTCCCATAGGAGTCATGAAGGGCGATATCTTCTTAAAATATCTAACAAAAGCTAACAATAAGTGGCACAACTTGACTAGCTGCGTCATATCCAGAGAAATCTGGCCCACCTATAATAAATCCAAAACATATGACCTAATCTCTAGACCCAGAAAAGATATCAGCAGAATCGTTGCAGTGTGCACAGGACATTGGCCGATAGGGGAACATGCAGCAAAGTTGGGTATACCGCACAATACCTACTGTCGCAGCTGCTTGGACCAGCAAGAAAAAGAAACGGTCTTCCATTTCCTATGTCAATGTCCCGCCCTTGCTAGGAATAGAGCACTCTCTTTGGGGAGTGAATTCTTTAATGTCATAGATAACATCTCAGAATCAAAGATCAAAGACTTGATCTCGTTCCTAAATGCAACAAAGTGGATTTAGGACTGCCTAACACTTGTTTTTCCCTTTTTTAAAACCAATTAAAAAATTTATTTCAAATAAATGCAATTATCACTCACAGGTTTCATAAGTTTTGGTATCAAAACGGCGCACAGTGGTTCCCTTCTATGGAGTAAGTGGAAAAAACCTATAAAAACCGAACGGGTGCACTGTGGGCTAGAACGCTATTTTAGCTGGAATTAATTATAGAAATTCTCAAAATAGTCTAAAATTGCAATTAAAGGTATTAAAATGATGTGGAATGATATAATAATGATAATTTTATGGCACAACAGACACTAATGATAAGAAAAACAACAAAAATAGGGGAATTATTATATAAAATGAGGTTCTCAAATTTAAAACACATATTATTGGTCTAAAAAACAAAAAATGGGGTCTTTAAAGTTTGAACGCATCAAATTCGAAAATGGTATCATTGAAGCGAACAAAAGTTGTTTTTACTTAATATGGAATGTAAAATGTTAATGCAAATAAAAAAACCGTTATATGAAAACATTCAACTCGTTTTGTTTTAATCGTAAGTGGTTTTTCTGAATATTTTGCTCCCTATACTTTCGGAGTTACAGCGAAAAAAGTTTGCTCATGTAGGACATAGTTTTATATAAAACATAAAGCCATATAGGCTAGCTACTTTTTAAAATTATTTCTAGAGTGTGCCTACGCGTGCCTTTTTTTTAAAGCTTAGGAACATTCGTTTTATATAAAATCGGTGCTAGTGACATACTTTACTTTAAAATGTATACACAAAAGTTCAATATAATAACAATTTACTAGCAAATACTATATTTGGACACATCACTCGTTGATAAACTAGCAAAATTATCACAATCAATCCGTTAAAACAAACTCAACTTTGAATGAGAAATTATAGCTAGTTCATTTATCTATCGAATGAGACCAAAATTATCAATTTTGGAAGAAGTTGACATTTTAATTAATTCCAGCTAAAATAGCTTTCTAGCCCACAGTGGGGTGGACTGATTTGATTGAAATTTGGTATATAAATTAAATGAAACGAGTTCTCATCGTGGTTAAAAAATTGTGTGTCGTGCTTTAAAATTACTCATTTTTTTAAAAGTTGTATTGATTAATATATTTATTCTTTTTATTTCCTTTTTTTGTTCTTTTTTTTTTCTTAAAAATGTAAATGTCTCTTACACTTTAAGGCAAATTAAAACTGAATACAGAGAAGGTTTTTCAGAAAGCAAAAAATTAAAAAGTTTCATAAGTATTATAGCACCTTAAATTTATACTTACTAAACTAGTCCAAAAAATTAAGGGAACAAAAAAAAAATTGTGATTTTTTTAGTGATTTTCGATAGATAATATAAAAATGATCGTATCATGACAAAACAAAAAGCATTAAAAGCTACATTCCTCTATTTTTAAACTAAATATTTTATTTCTAATGGTAAAATAGCTAAATCTTTGGAATTATTCAAATACCAAAATTTTCCAATTTTTTTTTGTTTTTACTTTTCTCTAAAAAAAAAAAAAATGATTTTTATTTTTAGAACTATTTGGCCTTAAGATTCTTTTTGTTTCAAACTTCTACGATTTACGATTTAGATTGCAATATCAGTCATCACACCAAAAACCATACTTTTGACTTTGACTATCAATATCTCAACAACGGATCTTTTTAAAGAGAATTTAAGGATATATTTGAAAATTTCATTTAATTCTCTACAAATAAATTAAGTTTAATTTGTTAAAAAAATGTTTTCTTGCATTTGAGATCATTTTAGAAAAGCTATCAAAAAAGGCCTTTTTATGGGTTTTTAGAAAATGTGCCGCTGTTTTATAACTATGGGTGATTATGAGCAAAATCAAATTCTTTTGAGTTTATTTGAACATTTTATTATTGAACACCGTTTAAATTTTAGATAAACCAAAGAAAATTACAATTTTTCAAAAAAAAGTTAAATTTTGAAAAAAAAAAATTCATATCGTTTTTGGATAGGGTAAATTAGGGCATTATGGCATACCTAAGCACAAACTCAAATAACTTTACTACGGACTACAATTTTTACTTCAATCATTTTTTTAAATTAAATTTCATAAAAACGTAACATAAATAAATTATTTAAGAATAAAAATTCAAGCTTTTTAACAAAAAATAAATTAAATTAAAAATAGTCCAAAAAAAACCATATTGCCCTATGTACGGGCAATATGGCGAACCCCATTTACTTCGGAACCCTTTACTTTTTTTACGTATTTTCAGCATTTCTGAAATATAATTGTAAATAACTTTCATAAAATTAACGTTAAATTGAGGTTATTTTCAAATTTAAAAAAATGCAGAGTTACTTTTGAAATTAGTTTTACATAAGGGCATTATGGCGCAGTCGGGTATAATATAGCGCCATAATGCCCTTATTACATCTGCGCCATATTGCAAAATATACACATATCCACAAAACTCCAAAAACTAAACACAATTCTTACTTCAGTTAAAATATAACAAGTGATATAACCAAACCAAAACTGTACTCTGCGTTTCACTCTTTACAACAAACACGTGCACTGTATACTTACCGAGATACACAAAAACAAAAACAAAGCGATATTATATTGGAACCCAGAACCGGTATATTTTTTTTGTTTTCTTTTTTGTTTGGCACAAAAATAATAGCACTGACCTGCGATCGTCACAAGGCTAGTGTTCGACGAAGGCCAAAGTTTCTGCATTGGTTTTATTTAAATGCGAGTATTGGAAGTATGGTAGTTGAGAGGTGCGCCATAATGCCCGGTGCGCCATAATGCCCGAAGTTACCCTATTTTTCCTTTTTTGGAAAATTTTTGATTTTTCTTTATTTTTTGGCTTATCAGACTACATAGACCTCTTATAATGTAAAAAAATTTATTTTATCAAAAAAGCCGTTAAATTAGAAACGATAATACCGATTTCAAGTGCTGTTTAAGTGATACGCATTGCTACACTCAAGAAGCTCTTACGGGAGAATGGGTCAAAATGGGTCATTTGTTTTAACACCATAAATAGTATATATCATAAGCTTTAAATTAATACTAAAATGAACGTGGAGTATCGTGGAGCTTTTTTTTATAGGCTGACAAAGAGTAAAAACTACTCGCTCTAGAGGTGTCTTTATATAATATTCTGGTTTTTCTGATTCAAAAGCAAATTCAACAAACGGTAAATGTAGACTTAAGGACAAATATACCATTAACAACACTACATACTTTTTTTTTTTTTTAAAAGCTCTATTCTTTAAAAAAAAATCGTCAAAAGTTGCAGAAAAAAAGAACGAAATTTCGAAAATCTTAAAGAATCTAGTTTGAGCTAAGTATACTCGGGACCAGGGCTATGTAAAAAATTAAAATTGATTGCATTCTGTAATTAAATATATTGTTAATCGAAAAACCAAATAAAAAAAATTGAGAAAATTGTTTCACTTTTTTGGGTTTTTTCCATGAGGGAACCACTGTGCGGCGCATCCTGCGCTAATTGGGTCAATCAAACATGGTTTGCCTTGACCGCCATCTCTACCTACCTATCTACCTACAACTCCAAGAAATTTTGTTTGTTCATAGTCGGGGCGAGGGCCCCTAGCTGAAGTGGGGCCCCTAGGCAGCTGCCTAGTTTGCCTTGAGGCTAATCCGGCACTGTAAATACAGGAATAAAGTATATGAAGTAATGATAGACCATGACAACGACTATATGTGTGCGAAGTTTCAATCATTTTCGTAAACACAATTTTGAGATAACGGTAAAATAAAATTTTAGAATTCAACAGGTTATAACATTTGACCAAGAGCAGATATAACTTTTATCCTGATACAATTACCTTTCATTTGGTATATCACACATAACGGTAGACTAACTACAAGCTACACACTTTTAAATCAAGAAACTTGCGAAAAACCTCAAAACACCAGTGGAGATCTGTAGCCCCCCGAACAGCCAACAGTGTGGGAAGTACCGTAATCTCAGTCTGGAAATTCGACATGGTTGACTTTAAAAAATTCTAACTTCTCTTGTAGGCATCTTTGAAACGAGATTGATACGTCATTTGAAAGGTGAAACAATAAGCTTTCACATGGTATTAAATTTTGTATAGGTTGTTAGGTAAAAAATTCATTTAATAGCATGGGAACATAAAAATAAATGTTTTTTTTGCTTTTTTTAATGAAATTTGATCGAGTTCAAAAAATTGTAGCTCTTTTTGGAGATGTCTCATTGACCTGATCGATATATATATATATATATATATATATTTTGAGCTAAGACAATAAGCTTTCAGATGGTATAAAATTTTTTATAGGTCGTTAGGGAAAAAAATAGAATTAAGATAAAAGATAAAAATTCATGTTATTTTTGCTTTTTTTTTATGAAAATGATTGTTTTCAATAAATTATTTTTATACTTTTTGCGCATTGTAAAAATTTTAAAATAGTTTTATTCTTAAGAAGAAATACTTGGCATAATTTTTTTTGTAAGCTTTTAAATTTAAAAAATTAATGTAATGAGAAAATAAAAAAGGTATTTTTTTTTGCTTTTTCTTGTAAATTATGATTGTTTGAAATAAGTAAACTCTTCAATTGACTCATTTTAAACAAAAGCACACAATCTGTTTTCTGACGACGTTATCACGTAAAATCATCGTCCGTAATCCGGCTTTTTTTTTGTTATTCTGTAGAATAGCTATAGGCTATAGGGCAACAAGGAGCTAAGACGTTCACGGGTTTTTATGGCAGAAATCGTCCAATGGGTTATAAGAGAAGATAAAACAGTGGAGTGCTATTAAATGAGAGGGTGAAAATTGAAGATAGGGGTGCAAAAGCCCTCTTTGTGGTTTTTTTTCAATATATCTCGTAAACCAAGCAAAATTTTGATATATTGAACTCAAAACTTTTTTTAGAGAATTGAATTTCCTATTAGAATAATGTTTTTTAAAAATTGAAAAAAAAAAAATTTCCATACCAAAACAGTCGAAACAATCATAAAAAAAATATCAAAAAATTTGATTTTTTGAGTTTTTTGGCTTTTTTAGTGGTACATTTTTTTTCGGTTGAGATAGAAATAAACATTGATCTAAAAAAAAGAAGATTAAATTTCCTTCAAAATGCTGTACTCACTAAATTTTTTCATTGAAAATTAACCGAAGTATGGCCATTTGAATCTATCTTTTTTTTCGCATTTTTAGTTTTACTCAAGTAAAACAGAAACATTTTGAGGGAAAAGTACGATAACTTAAGAACCGAGAATGGATGAGATTTTGTAGAGGGGTTGAATACAATCATTGTTGACTACGGGAGGGGGGGTCTATCCCCCCTCCTGTTTTGGAGGGAGTGGAAATTTTCTACAAAAAAATACCTTACCTAAATAAAAAAAAAATTATTAAAAAACAACGGCAACACTTACAGTTATGATTGATACTTTTTTCAAAAGCTAAGATTATACACTTAATAATTATTTTAAAATGAAGTTTTTTTTAATTTTTAAGTGCAGTGTATCAAAACTTAAAAAAAAAAAAACGATTTTTTAAAGGAAATTTTTGCAAAAAAAAAAATTCTTACCGGAAGAAAAAATCAAAATCTTTCGAGTCCTCATAGTTTTAAATTTTTAAATGTAGTACACTTTCTGACAAAGATAACAAGATATTTTTTCTGTGGATAAATTTAAAAGATAAGACCATTTTAACGATCAATAATTTCGACTCTTTTTGTTACTTTTTGAGTTTTTGTCTATAACTTGAAAAGCAAGCCGAATTTGAAAATTTTTATTACGGAATTTTTGGTAGATAATTAAATTTCCTATCGATATTGTATTTTTTTTAAAAACTTTTAAAATTTAAATATTGTAAAAAACTTAAAAAAATATATCTAAAAAAACGATATTTTTGATGTTTTTACTAAATAGTCTATTTTTATTTTTTGAACATGTAACGGAGAAAAAAAGATAGTTTATTTTTCAATATAATGGTCACAAAAATTGAATTCGGATTAAATATGATAAAATAGAGACTTTCAAAATCTACTGTTTTTGGTCTCAATGAGCACCATTTTCAAAAACAATTATTTCTGCCCGAAAGAACTCATGTACACCACTGTAATTGTGTGACTAAGCGACTATTCGCTATTCTGTAAGTGCTCCTTTGCCCATGGCATACGAGATATTAATCGAAGCAAAGAAGGAATCGATGGCAGTGATGCCAAAGTTTATAAATCCATTTTTATTTTTTTTTTAGTTTTTCGAAAATAAAATTTTGATGGAATCTATTAGATGTTAGTGAATATTACAATCGCTTAAACTTTTATTCATAATTAAAAGTATTCATTATAAAAACTTAAAATAAGTGACATGATTTATTCGAAAATATTAATTTTGTTTCTACTCTCCTGAAAAATTTAGTATAGGGGAGAGTGGGGCAGTTTTGAACACTTTTTGCTTTCACTACTGCTTGAACGAAATATGTTCGTTTTCTTGATCTGTAAAGTTTACTAACATTGAACAGTAACATTGAACTTCGATTTCAAAGAACATTTGGTTAGTTAAACAAATTATTTATATTGAATTTTGATGTTTTAAAAATATAGGCTCTCATGTTCAAAAGTGCCCCATGTATGGGGCAGTTTTGAACATGGAAGGGGCACTTTTGAACAGCAGTATTAATTTCGTTGTAATGAATAAATAATACTTAACTTTTTATTAGTTTTTTAATAAGAAAATACAAAAACTCTAAATTGATTATTATATCATATTCAATTAACCAACAAATAATAAAAACTCAGAAAAAATAACATTAAAATTTAAACTATAGTTATCAGTTTATCACATTTATAAGTTCAAAAGAAAAACAAAAACCAAGAAAAATTCATTTAAAATATATCTTAGAAAAATTGTATTCATACCATTTATGCTTCTCACAGTAAAATAGATTTATTTTCAATTATAGATATATTTCTAGACATTAAATCCAAATGTTAACAAAGCGGATGTTCTTCCTGTACCAGGAGCATTAATTGGTGTAGGTAGCTTGACTTTAATTTCTATAACACTTAAGCGGTATATAATCGAGTTCTCATCGAGAACAGTCTAGCAGAACTTGAAGAATTCAGGCATTTTTTTAAATCTTCAATTATGTTGTACATATTCCCATTTTTTCTTTAATTTTGCCCACAAATGCTAGTTTCATTATTTTTTTTTTATAAGAGCATTACGATTTATTAAATAAAACACATTCAAGTGTCCTTAAAATGTCTGATACAAACTGCTCGGGGCGGTTTTGAACATGTTCAAAAGTGCCCCACCATACTTGTTCAAAACTGCCCCCACTGTGTCAACGACATAAAATGTTGAATAAATATTTAACATTAATATATTCATTCAAAAATTCACCGTCAAGTAGTTTAAAATTCATTAACCATTAACAAAAATTGTATTGCGTTTTGAAATCACGTACCAATTTTTTTTTAAACTCTTACAACTAAGAAACTGAAATAATGCAAAACCACTATAAAAATCACCTTCCACCTATAAATCTGAAAGTCAGCCGAGATAACGATGGAAAGTCATTGACATTTATGGATATCGTGTTGACGGGTTCAAATATCGAAATACTTCTAAAAAAGATTGATATACTAAAATTTTATATGCAGTGTTCAAATGTACCCCGTGTTCAAAACTGCCCCACTCTCCCCTAATGGAATTACACACTTTTATCGCATCGCCAACAATATGCTATCCGACTGTGCTTCCAAAGGCTATCGGGTTTTCCGAGGACATAAAGAAACTATATCTTTGGTAAGAAAAGAACGTCCGTCTCCACCGTGGTAGGTCTCGTGCCCTTATGTTGGCAAATTGAGCCTTTTGAGTCTTTGGTAGACGTAGTCATTATAAAATCCGTTTGTATCCATCCGTTAGTCTGACGACAACGACAGGAGCCCTCAACCTGGAGGTCATTATCTATTTTTAATTGAATCATTTGCATCCTACCACCTACCACAAGGATTTTCCACAAAGCTTACAAATTCAAATCTAATTTATTTTCAAGAGAATGCCTTTTAAACCCAGTCATGCGCGTAATATTCCTTCAATTTAAATAGAAAATCTTTTTATTTATCTGCTTATAAAGGAAAGGTGTAACCCTTTCGTACTTCGTGGAATTATAAATATTTTGTAAGCCTTTTTTGCTAATTTATGATAGCTCACGTACATCTCACTTAAATTTCACATAATTTTAACTCAAAGTAAAAAAAAACAAATTAAATATTTTCGTCCTTGGCAAAAGTGAAAATAGAGGCTTTATGCAGTAGGTACCTTCACACTATTTGATATATAAAAAAAACTTTTAATTACTTGAGAGTTGAGAATATGCTCTCCCTTGAAAATTCTTATTCTCAAGAGTCTTATAGAATTTTTTTAATTAAAACTACAACCTACAAGCTTTATATTCATTTTTTTTCTTGCATTCTTTGTGAATAAAATAAAATCCCAAGATATTATAAACTCTATAGGTAAAAATTTAATCCTTTTCATTAAAAAAAAAAATAATAATAATTCAAAGCATCACATTTTAATGTGAAATTTAATGAATTAACGATAAGTATCTTCGATTTAAAAACAATTAAAGTTTATAAATAGAAAAGAAAATTAAAGAAATCACAATCATGGTAACGAAAAATTGAATTTAACCAAGAACAATCGATATAACATTTTGATAATGAAAGCTTTTATCCTCATAGCATTCCTCAATAAAAACCACTTATCAAATGTTAATGAAAATGGTTAACAATAAATCCAAAATCTTTGATTGACTTGAACAGATTTCTCTCCAAATACGATAGATATCTTAGTTTTGTGTTTAAGGTCAGTCCCTAAAGGACGACGCTTCATTAGAAGACTAATTAGGAAATTAATGAGTTTTTCCATTCGAATAGAGATGTATCTCAAAAACATTAAACCTTATCTCAACACACACACACACAAACACAAGATAGAAATGATAAAAGGTTGTTAAATGACTATGGCATGACTCTGTGGCCTAGGCCATATCAATTGGCAAACCTACAACTTAACTTACCGCCTCGTATATCAAAATTGCTATGCACAGCAAACTAGCAATCACGTAAAAAAGGAGAAGAAAATTTTTGCAGGTATACAAAGATACCCATCAGTTATTGGTTAGCAAAAAAAAAAGAAAGTGTGCCTATAAGGTGAGAGGTGAAGTCCACACAAGACACAAGCCAATTACTATGACTGTGAAGGAATTTTTTTGTGTCAACGTAAAGTGTTTATCTTTATCTTGATATTAATGATGTGAAAAATTAAATAATTGAATTTAAACTCTTCTGGAGGAGAAAAAAAAAAAACGTGTGAAAACGTAAATAATTGCGTGGAAGATAATTGCGATGGACATTGTGGGCATATAGTTTTCTTTTAATTTCTAATTTAAAAATACGTTTAAAGAGGGAAAACTTTGTTTAAAAAATTTTATCAATAAATCATCAATAAACATGTGGAAACTTGTTAACTTAGTGAAATTAAGGATCACAACAATAACATTACTGTAAAAAAAAAGAACCAAGTTCTCCTATGTTGAAATTATGCTGGCACAAAAAGTATTGAGATGTAAAAGTGTAAAAAGTTCTAAAGTTTGGGTTCAAACTCGTATCAATAAAATTTTGATTGTTCTCTTGACAATTTTTCTTTTAATTACCGATTTTTAAAGTTATTTCAAAAATTGCCAAGTAAACAATCAAAATTTTATTGATACGAATTTGAACCCAAACTTTAGAACTTGGTACACTTTTACATCTCAATACTTTTTGTGCCAGCATAATTTCAACATAGGAGAACTTGGCTCTTTTTTTAACAGTAATGTTTTTGTTGTGATTTCACTACTTTTTGCAATTTATGGCTGTAGAATTGAAAATCTCTATATTTGATGAAAATTCAGTGAAAATGGGCGGTTGCCACGCCCCCTGGCTGAAATTCTCAAACTTTAAATTTTTTCCTTTGTATAAACTACCAGCTATACCGTTCTACCAAATTTCAAAATTCTACGATAATCAGAAGTGCTCTATAATATTTGATGAAAATTCAGCGGAAATGGGCGGATGTCACGCCCCTTGAATTGAAAATCTCAAATTTTCGATTTTTTCCTTTGTATACACCACAAGTCCTATCACCGTGTAAAATTTCAAGTTTCTACGATATCGGGAAGTTCTCCATAATTTTGATGATCTGTCAGTGAGTCAGTGAATCAGTGAGTCAGTTACGGTTTTTGCCATTTTTGAAGCCCTACATCTCAGAAACTACTGTTTGGTTTTGACCAGCTCAACAAATGTAGCGAGTTTGAAATTTCTAGCATCTTTGGTGTGGAAGTTAGAGGGGGGTCGAAACTGGCCTGAGTTGTTTCCTGTAAATAAGAGTGTAGTGCTAAAGTTGCTACAGAACTTGGCTGGGCACTACCGTGCCCCTTGATATGGGTCAAAAGATGAAATCTAAAGTACAAAATATGAATGTAAACCATTTAAGATTATTGTTTTGTTATGTGATAGTAAAATCATCATAAACATACAAAAAAGTACCAATTAGATGAAGATCTTTTGCCATACCCAATTCTAATAGTTCTTGGTTTCTGTCATTTAGGAGACTACTGATAATGTCAGTTTGTTTTTGGAACACGTGTTCAAACTAATCCTGCTATATACAGATTTTATGATGTTGAAGTAAAGTTAAGGATTCATGGTTTTTTATGTGAATGAGCTTGAGTTTTAAACTTGAATTTCCCTCAAAGGTCGAAGTTAAAATATCAATCTTTCATTAAAATCGAACTTTGATGGTGAATGTTGTACGCCTTTAACTAGTTAAAGTGATACTTCTTCATGCAACATTTGTTGTCTTGTTCACTTTGTCTTTAAGCTATCCGTTTACATAATCTAAGTACTTTGGCAAATAAGGTCTCAATTTTGACACTGATATGCGATTTCGTGTTAAAAACTGCTTTTTACATTTTTTGTGTAAAAACCGTAAAAAATAGTAAATATGGTGTAAAAAATGTAAAAAACGTAAAAAATGGCATAAAACGGCAAAATTCTGTCAAATTACCAAATAACTTCAACTTTCTTTTAAGAAATTTGTCAAAAGAGAGCATTGAAGAATGTCATAATTTTAAGAAAAAAGTGTACTACCTAATTGAAAAATGTGATGTTTTTTGGACCAGGCTGAAATAAAAAAACTTTAAGGTTATTAAATTTGCCCGCAAGTCCATTCATATTTGAAAGGTCGAGGACATTAATTCACATTTATTTAAATAAATTTAATGAAATTAAAAAAGTAACCATTCTTTAAAGATTGTAGTGTTCTTCTTTTTCTCCAAATTGTTGAAAAAAAAACATAAAAGAATTAAATCAATTCACTTTTTGTTTTGGCTTTGTAAAGAAATTTACCATTTTTTACATCAATGCGTTTTTTACATGTACCTACCTAATTTTGAAGTTTTTTACATAGAGTTTTTTTACATTTTAAACACCCTCTGAAAAACTCGATGTTAAAAACCGGCACAACACTGATTTTAAAATATTTAACAAATAAAATGTTGAACTTTTACTCTGTTTGACACTAAAGTAAATACCGTTTAAATTTTAGATAAACCAAAGAAAAATCAAAAATTTTCAAAAAATGGAAAAATATCCAAAAACGGTATGAATTTTTGTTTCGAAATTTAAATTTTTTTGAAAACTTTTAATTTTCTTTGGTTTATCTAAAATTTAAACGGTATTTATTAATTAAATGTTCAAATAACCTCAAAAGAATTTGATTTTGCTCATAAAAAAAATCATTAGAAGTAAGTCATTTTCAGCTGCAAAAATGTGGTGTTTTAAATTATCTCAAAAATTCAAACCCTCACAACAAAAAAACTGTTTGATGAATAAGTCTTAAAATTTTTCAAATTAATTTAAGTTCTATTAAGCTTCAATAATTAAGCCTCAGTTTAATCTTATCACCCATAGTTATGAAATAGCATCACATTTTCTAAAAAAAACTGTAAAAAGGCCTATTTTGATAGCTTTTCTAAATTGATTTGATATCAATGTACGAAAACGTTTTTTAACAAAGCAAACTTAATTTCTTTGTAGAGAATTAAATGAATTTTTAAATGTATCCTTAAATTTTCTGTGGAGTGATCCGTTGTTGAGATATTGATAGTCAAAGTCAAAAGTATGGTTTTTGGTTCGAGGACTGATATTGCAGTCTAAAAAAAATCGTAGAATTTTGGAACAAAAATAATCTTGAAGCCAAATAAATAGCCTTTTTAAAAATTATTATCATTTCACCACAAAAAACTTTCTCACTTTTTTATGAGAAAAGTAAAAACAAAAAAAATTTGAAAATGTTGGTTTTCGAACAGTTCCAACGATTAACTTATTTTACTGTTAGAAATAAAATATTCATAAAATCCTAAAACTAGAAGAATGTAGCTTTTACATGCTTTTTGATTTGTCACTATGCGATCATTTTTAACTGAGATACATCCTGTCGAAAATCACTAACAAAATCACAATTTTTTTTTGTTCCCTTAATTTTTTGTGCTAGTGTATATGGGTCAAAATCATGGAGGTGGAAAATTTGATGTCCAGGCATTTTTTTAAATCAAAATAGGTAACATTTATTAAAAGTTTTTTTCTCATTTACCAATTAAAATAGTAGGCACGCATCTACGAATATATTTGTTTCGGTTAGAAAAGTTTAAATTTCTTTTTTATTGCATCTTATATACCCAAAAACAGCGTTCCCGGACATGTCCATAACTCAAAAACTGATATTCAAATGACTTAAAGACACATTAAAGTCAATTATCTTTAAGTATTAATTATTATTTTTTAAACATTAATAAAAGTTGTCCCAAGAAAAATGACGCTTAAAATCAACATTTCTTAATGTATCAATATTTTAATCATCTAACATACAAATTGTGCGTACATCAATTAACCGTCATTCCGGGAACGCTTGTTTTGGGGTATAGTTAGATTGAAATTTTAATTTTTTGGTGATACCTATTATGATCAAAAATCGAGGCCACTGCAATATAATCTCAAAAATATTTCGTTTAACTTTGTGACATAAAAAATAAAAATAAATTAAGGTCAAAACGTCATTTCCGGGAGCGTCATTTCCGGGAACGCTTTTAGAATGTGAATAAATAATGCAGTCTAACACTCATAATTTTGCATTTTTTTGGTATTTTTAGTCAGAAATCTATCTAAGTATGGCTGTAATATACACTTTTATCAAGAAAAAGACTTGTGGCACTCGAGGACTGCCGCGGTAAAGCTATTGCATTGCATTTTTTATCAACTTATGCAATTATACCTAATTTGTTTACCTACACTACACAAAACAAATGATTATATTTTGTATCTACCTATCAATTCATATACAACAACAAGGTCACATTTGAAAACAACATGCATACACACAATCTCATGTCATAAACTTCTCCAGATAAAAAAATAAGAAAACACAAGAATACTTTTTCTCTTCTCTTCTGATTTAATATCGCAAGCGCAATCCAACGCTTTACTCCTAGTCCATTGAAATGTTACATTAACCTTGCATTTTGGGTAGGACAAGATTTTTTTGTTTTGATCTGTAGGGGAGGTTAATGTGAGTATACAATCCAGTTTTCGGGGTTGAAAGCCCCCCCATTTGGCCGCCATCTTGGAAAAAGGGGTGTAAACTGTTTTTTATCGATATCTTGCGAACCGTAAGTCCCACAAAAAAAATGTCTAAAGCGATTTTGTAGATAATTTATTTCTCTACAATTTTGTTTAAGGTACTTTTTTCTGTAAAATTGAAAATAAGAAAGTTATACTTGAAAATAGATGTACATTTTCAAGAAAAAATTCTTTGAAGGGCCATAGCTTTTTTTCTACAAGTTTTATTGAAAAAATACTCATGACCGTTTTTAAAGATCATTTAATTTTGAACAATTTGAAGTGCTCGTTTTGCAGATTTCGTTTATATAAAGCTGCTGCAATGGTTTTACAAAAAAAGGTAACAATTTATTTTTGTACTTTTTTGTTTATTTTTTTTTTTACTTCAATACAGACTGATTCAAAAGGACATGTAGGTTGGGTTGAAACAAGAAAAAAATCATAAAGTATAGGGGGGTCCATTCCCTACCGTTTGGTCAAGAGAGCAATATTCTAAAAAAATTGTCTTACTTTTGAAAAAAAAATTACTAAAAATCAACGGTTACACCTATTTTAACGTGTTATATTTTTTTGTAAAGCCAAAAACCTTTTCTTTTATATTATTTTCAATTAAACCTGTTTTATATAATAGCTTTTGAAAAAATAATTTTCAAAATAAAAACTGAAAAAAAAATACGAAAAAAATATTTCGAACTAATTTTTTTCAAAATTTTATATAATTAAGTACTAATTAAATTTTCAAAATTCAATGCCGTTATGTGTTTTCCAACAAAATCAGAAAACCGGATGCAAGAGTCTTGTCGTTTTCGAGAAATTAAAAAGAAAACAAAACTACTTTTTTCTAAGAACCCCCATTATTTTTTGTTTTTAAGTGGCTGGATATGTTGGTTAATTAATTTATGAAAAATTAACTTTTCTTCTATTATAAAGTGAAACAATTTTCGATGAAACTTGAACTAACCAAAACCATTATTGATCAAAAATGTCTTGTGCACACAATGTCAATGTTTATCTGTTTAAATTTGTGCAAAAATATCTTACGGCCGTATTATTCACTAGTTAAAAAAATACATCTGGATCTAAAGAAATTTAATTTCTCGAAAACGAAAAGACTCCTTTCAATCCGGTTTTCTGTTTTTGTTTGAAAACACATAACAGCATTGAATTTTGAAAATTTTAATTAGTACTTAATTATATAAAATTTTGAAAAAAATTAGTTTAAAATATTTTTGTATTTTTTTTTTCAAAGCTTTTATTTTGAAATTTATTTATTCAAAAGCTATTCTAAAAAACAGGTTTAACTAAAAATAATATAAAAGAAAAGGTTTTCGGCTTTACAAAAAAGATATAACACGTTAAAATGGGTGTAACCGTTGATTTTAACTAAATTTTTTTCAAAAGTAAGACATTTTTTTTTAGAAAATTGCCCTCCTGACTAAACGGTACGGAATGGACCCCCGTACTTTATGATTTTTGTCTTTTTTCAACCCAACCTACATACCCTTTTGAATCAGTCTGTATTGAAGTAAAAAAAAAAATAAACAAAAAAGTACAAAAATAAATTGTTACCTTTTTTTGTAAAACCATTGCAGCAGCTTTATATAAACGAAATCTGCAAAACGAGCACTTCAAATTGTTCAAAATTAAATGATCTTTAAAAACGGTCATGAGTATTTTTTCAATAAAACTTGTAGAAAAAAAGCTATGGCCCTTCAAAGAATTTTTTCTTGAAAATGTACATCTATTTTCAAGTATAACTTTCTTATTTTCAATTTTACAGAAAAAAGTACCTTAAACAAAATTGTAGAGAAATAAATTATCTACAAAATCGCTTTAGACATTTTTTTTGTGGGACTTACTGTTCGCAAGATATCGATAAAAAACAGTTTACACCCCTTTTTTCAAGATGGCGGCCAAATGGGGGGGCTTTCAACCCCGAAAACTGGATTGTATACTCACATTAACCTCCCCTACAGATCAAAACAAAAAAATCTTGTCCTACCCAAAATGCAAGGTTCGGTCAAATTTTTGTAACATTTCAATGGACTATCCTTCACAAATCACAAAAAGTTGATCAAGAAAGAGAAGAATGGGAAGAGAGAACAAAAGAAAAGAAAATACAGAACAATGTATGGTCTTCTTCCTTACTCCTCTTTTTGTTGTCTATCACAATTTATATAACCCTCTCTGGCTGAACCAAAACCATTCACACATCCATGCAAGCTTCGTACAATCGTATCATATGCATATACACACATACCATCATAAATGTACTAATTTTTCGTTACGTTTTTTCTTGGTTAGCTCCCCATGCCAGGCCTGCGTTAAAATCTATGCAATAGCTTAAAAGTTACAAGAATACAAAAGAAAAAATTACTTATGGCCTAAGTGTTTCGGAGTTGCATAAAAGCATTTTTTTGTAGAAATCGGTCTCTGTCTTAAGAAATAAAGTTATATTTAATTAATTTAGGACCTACTACCTTAATATAATAGTGTATCATTCACATTGATACTATTTCTAGACCCCTAAAGTCATTTTGAAGAGATTACCACCATTTCGAGGAACGTTTTTCTAGTACTAATTTTTGGGGTTTTGCGGTAAAGTGAAAAATATACATTTTTGTGCTCTGCCCGTTCATGAACCGACAAATTATGGCTAAAGCGAACATTTGAGCATGAAATTTTTATCATAAAACAAAGTTGATTTTTTTAAGAATTCGGTCCTCGAAATTTCCCACCCCCATGATTTTGACCCATATAAACAAATATGTATGAATTGAATGTTTCATGGATTTTTTGGCTATCGAATACACAATCCTGTGATGCGAATTCTCATTCTTGGCAATTTTCGTTTGGAATATGGCGAATGAATCTCAATCTATCCCATACAGTTTTACCAGTGTTTTGTGATGCAGGTTGTAAACGGTCATTTAGTTTCGACAAAACATCAACCAGTTTGATGAGCTTGTCGTTTCTGAACCAATTTAGGGTACTTTTAGGTGGATTGTGATGTCAAATAATGAGGGCGGTTATTTTTGACACTTTTAATATCATTTTTTTGACTACGTCAATTCCAATTTTGGTGCTACTGTAATGAGCCAATTAGGAATCGGATGTCTCTTGAAGGGTTTTTAATTTAGTTTATTTAAAAACAGTTTGAGGGTTAAACAGAAATGTCTATAGAAGATCTGCAAGAGCTTCCAGATAGATGCAATTTTCATCGGTGGTGATGTACACAACATTTTCGATGACAAAAATATTTTTTAGCTAAATTATAACAACAGTGTTTTAAAAAATGTTTGTAAACTATTCATACATTCGTTAGAAAATTATAATAATTAAATAATATACCATAGATATGTTTATAAATATACCAATCAATTAAGATTCATTCAATTTCAATGCATGCATTCACATTTTATTCATACATGAACCGATGTCGTCTTCTGTTTGGACTTTGGAACATTTTACAAAACAAAAATTGCTTTTACTATTCAAGTCCAAACGAAAGGAATAAAATCTCCCTATGCAATTACGATTTCTTTTCAAATTGACATACCACTATTTTAGCATCTTCATTTCACTAAAACTATATGCAAATACTCAAAAAACAACAACAATATACAGAAAGCATGACGTTCATTTGAATAAAATACAATTTTGTTTTCCTACATTAACCAAAAGCAACGAATGTTTTCAAATTGAGGACGGTAATTGAAAGTTAACATCTTCTCTGATTGGATTATAAATTTCATGTCATTTGTTTGCTTAGACCAACCTATTCACCACGAAAACATCTACTACATTGGTGGATAGGGGGCAAGCTCCAAACTAGCATAGCGACAGCGCTATAGCAACACTGATGGTCTATTAAGGGACCTTAACTTGTTTTGCCGCGCTCGTAATACCGACAGAGATATCACTGCAAATTATATTGCATTTGCCAAAGTGCAGTTATTCTTTCGATTAAGGCTAATTACACGAATACGTCAAGCACTGGTGCATTTTTGGTATCTGTGCATAACTTCTACAGTCAGAGTCAAGGAAATAGGCAGGGTTGTAAAAAATCATTTTATTTTTAATTCATTTGCTTTCCATTAAAAAATTAAAAAAAAAAATATTTATTGCATGAAGAAAAAAATATTTGCTGCAGCTGAAAAATATTTACATTAAAAAAAAATTGTTTATTGCAACTCAAAATATTTTGCATTAAGAAAAAGTATTGCAAATGAAAAAAAATTGTATTGAAAATAAAATTTTTATTACAACTAAAGATATTTTGCATTGAAAAAAAAAAATGTACCTATTACAAATAAAAAATTTTCTGCATTAAAAAAAAAAAAATTCAATGGAAAATGTGTGCATTAAATATTTTTACTTGCTCTATAGGGCAAAAGTATTGGTTTCATGTAGAAAAAAAAATTCGAGGTTTTAATCAATACCGACATTACGATGATGGAGAAGATCAAAAAAGTGGTTTTCGTCATGCCGTCCGTCGGTCTGTGCGTCTGTGCGTATGTGCGTCTGTGCGTCTGTGCGTCCATCTGTACATCGAGCTAGGGCCTAAACGGATGGACGGATTTGCTTGAAACTTGGTACACACGATTTTTACGTAATTCCCTAGACCAGTTTTTTTTATTTTTCTAATATCTCCTTTTAAACGCATATCTCCCATATAAAGTTTTTGAGGTATTGCAAATTTCTCGAATACGGCTCTAACGATTTTGATTAAATTGTAGGTGTAGGTGTATTTGATACTCCCATTGATTCTTACAAAACTGCGTTTTTAGTTTTTCTCAAAAAATGCGGAGAACGGAAATATGACGTTGCCGTTTTTCAAAAATTAACATATTTTTTAAGTTCATATATTTCATGAAAACATGAGTTAATTTTATTCAAAATTTACAGACATAATTTTGAAGTGTCAAAAATAAAAAAAAAAATTAAAAAAGTTTTTGAAAAAATTTTTTTTTAAGTTTTTGAAAAAAAATTTTAATTTTAATTTTTTTAACTTGCAATTTTTTTTGATTTTTTTTTTTCTCGACACTTAACAAAATCTTAAATTTCCAATAGCTATTTAAGATAACCATTAGAGTGACCGCAACTCCCATAGAAAAAATTTTTTGTCGAATTTTTTTCGGGGGAACCCCATAAAATGTTCCGCCTTTGCAGATTTTTAGATAGCCAAAATTTCAGCTCGATTGGATAACTCTAAATGGTGCCGACACTCGCTCAAAGTATCAAAAATCTCTGTTTTTTCACTGTTTTTCGAAGAAAATTAGCCCTAGCTCCCAAACAGATCGGGTTATTTTCACTTTTTATATATTTAATTAAAGGTAGTGTTGTTACACATAATTCAGATGCTAAATTTGTTTAGTTTTACTAAAAAAGAAAAATATTGTCATCAATTTAAATTTTCAGTACTTACCGCAAAAAGAGCTGAAGTGCAAACTCGATTTAAAATTAAACTTTTTTTTAACTGTTTTATTCTGCGGATTGGGATAGAATGGATGTTTCTCTATCTCTGGGCCCTCGGGTAGCAAAAGTATGAGGTATAGTCGTGGGGTGAAAGAGCTATTAACAATGAAACTTTCTATGTTATTGGATCGATGTAAGGCATCTGATAGAAATGCTTCTCGCATAATTATAGCTACAATAGAAGCACTAGGGCAAAATCCAATTGACTTTGTAGTTTCAAAATCAAACTTACATTCAACTAGAAAAAACTTTTACTTTAATGCCCCAAGAGCTTATCTGGCTCCTAAACAAGATCTTGATCTTTTGCGTAATTGCATTGAATACCGCAAGATAGACAAAGATATTTCAGAGCAGGCAGGTCTGGCGTTCTTTGACCTTACTTTACCAGATGGCGAACAAAATTAGAAACGGCCAACATAATTTTGAAAACCAGTGAAACGGAAACCAACAGAATAGTAAATCCAAAGCTACAGACACATGAAGATGAACAATTTGTCACAGCAGGGTTAAAAAATATTGTGAACAAAGAAACATTGGACTTTTTCGGCCGATTGAAAATAGACACAAGTTTTCTCAAAGAACCTCCAAATCTTTGGCCCGAAAACCCGCATTTTAAAGAAGGCTTTAAAAAAGTGCAATCACTTAAAGTCGTAAATGACATCACAGAAAGAGGAGTCAAATTAATAACGGATTTTAATAACCTTTTAACTAAAGATGAGGAACAAAAACAATATGTACTTCAAGTAGTCAGTGAGTGCCGAAAATTGTATCCTGATGCTTCCAAAACTACTTTGTAAATCTGTTGATTAAATTTTTTTAGTATTTAGGTACTTCATTAATTATGTATAAGAAATGTAACACGATGTTATTTTTTTTTGTTTTTTAGGCCGTGTGTGAATTGCGTAAAATAGTTCACATAGTGTAAAATATTTGACACTGTTGAGGTGAATAAAAAATTTTCAGCTGTTAAAAATTTATTGGGCTCTGGGACCTGGTTAAATTTGAGTTAAATTTTTTTTGCAGATGGTTTTGTTTTGTTTTTTTTTTTTTTTTATTAAAAAGGAGTTTCATAGCAGAAAAGAGGCAGAGAAAAATATTAAACAATAAGCCATACACAGCTGAAATTTTTTTGTTCACCTCAATAGTGTCAAAAATTTTACACAGTGTTAACTATTTAACGCAATTCACACACAGCCTTAGAATTCTGTTAAATGTTTCGTTTTTTTAAATAAAACAGTTTAAAAAAAAGTTTCATTTTAAATCGAGTTTGCACTTCAGCTCTTTTTGAGGTAAGTACTGAAAATTTAAATTGATGACAAAATTTTTTTTTTTGGTAAAACTAAACAAATTTAGCATTATGTGTAGCAACACTACCTTTAATTAAATATATAAAAAGTGAAAATAACCCGATCTGTTTGGGAGCTAGAGCTAATTTTCTTCGAAAAACAGTGAAAAAACAGAGATTTTTGATACTTTGAGCGAGTGTCGGCACCATTTAGAGTTATCCAATCGAGCTGAAATTTTGGCTATCTAAAAATCTGCAAAGGCGGAACATTTTATGGGGTTCCCCCGACCAAATTTCGAAAATCGATTTCTTGCGGTCACTCTAATAACCATACTTTGAACTACAAGAGTAAGTACGTGCGACCCCAGTCGTGCATTTTATTTTTAATACTCCTCGAATTTCCTACAAATTTGGCTATTTGACCATTGACCATACATAAACTTTTTCAACTTTAATATTGAAGATAATAATAAGGTCAAGAAGTCAAATTTGTAAGAAATTCGACGAGTATTAAAAAAAAAAAAATTTAATGCACACATTTTGCATTAATTTTTTTTTTTCAATGCAGAAAATTTTGTATTTGCAATTAAAAATTCATTTTCAATGCTAATTTTTTTGATTTGCAATAATTTTTTTTTAATGCAAAATATTTATAGTTCCAATAAATATTTTTTTCCAATGCAAATATTTTTCAGTTGCAATAATTTTTGTTTTTAATGCAAATATTTTTCAATTGTGCAATAAATGCAATAAATTTTTTAATGCAGTTTTTTTTAATTCGCACTAAATATTTTTTTTTTTTCAATTTCAAATGCAACCCTGGAAACAGGCCTTTTTATTTTCTCTGAATTTTTTTAAATTTAGAATTTATTTGTTCATTATTAGAAGAAGCTTGTTTAAAGAAAACTTTTACCTAACGTCAGTGCCATGTTAGACCACAGGGTGGACATGTAAAAGATTTAAGCGGAAATTAAGAAATTAAAGGCAAATGTGTTAGAGTTTTTAGCCACGTCTTGATTTGAATTACTCTTCGAAAAATTTTTATTGAAGAATTTTCAAAGTCAAATATATTTTTTTTTTGCCTGAATCTATAATTTTGACCTTTACTGTAAATACTTTCATTAGCTGTGCTATGAAAAAAAACAAAATCAGTAAAAATCAAAGGAATGTCATCAAGCATCTCACAAATGGCTGCAGTTAAAAAGCTAGCAGCTAGCTCTATACTTTGCTTTGAGTCAATCATCCACCATTGCACACACACGGATGTAACGAACGAATAAAGTTGAAGTTGAAGGTGCATCATTCATTGTCAATTTTATACTCTTGTGGTTGATGGAACTGGGAAGTTTTATAGCATCAAGGCTACTACATGCAAAAATTAATGGCGGAAAGTTTATTACTTTTGTATTAGTTTTCTCCTATTTTAGGTGTGTAACTTTAAATAAAACGTAAAAGGTACATAATATTTTTAATTTTACTGCTGCGAAAGTAAATCTGAGGATTTTTCTGCATTTTTGTATGAAGCTATAAAAGTTTATTGTAAACATTTTTATTTTTAATCATAACATAAATGAAAATGAAAAAAACTGATAATTAAAAAAGTTTCTAAAATTTAATAACCTTACTGCTACAATTTTTAATAAATTTTATTGAATATTTTCCTCAATTTGTTTTTCGATTTTATGATTTTAGGACTTAGATTGTTTGTATAAAATGAAGGATGCGGAGAAAGTGAATAAAAACGTTTTAAAACTTGAGGCACTACTCGTTGCTTAAAGTTTTAAAATTTTTTAATTTGAAAAATGCACTTTGATGCTAAAATAATAGTCTATTGAATAGATCATCTTGAAAGGAACAAATTCGTTCAAGAGTTTTTATTGTTGAATATGATTCCTTGGCATAAAAGTATAATTCAGTCAAAAATGCTACTAAATCCATCCTTTCTGAAAAAAAACGACAACACTCGTCGGTTTTCAGTTTTTTTAATTAAAAATTAGTTTTGACTAAAATTCTAATCTTAAATCAATGAAAAAAAAGTTAAAAATTTAAAAGTTATATTTTTTTTGTTTGCTAAATCAGGGGGGATTTAGTTTATGGCCCCGGTACGTCCAAACTTTGTCTGAATGAAATAAAGTAGAGGTAAAATCCTTTGATAAAATGAAGTTTTTAATTTTTTTTTGTTACGGAACGACAGACGTTTTCAAAAATTAGCACTTTTCTTTATTTTTGGATTTTTTAGTTGAAAGCCAAATTTTAAAAAGGTAATAATGGTTAGTTAGACTTTTAAAGTAAATATAAAATATAAACTAAGTATATCTCAAAAATATTAATATTCAACTTTTTTTTCAAGAAGTTTTCGACATACACTGAGGGAAAAAACAACTTAAATAAAGTAAAAACACTTTGATTCAACTATTTTTCGGAATGATATTGCTTTGAAGATGAAAATTTTAAAATCAAAGTAGAACGTCGTTAGTTTAAAGTAGTTTGCCGATATGAAACATCTTGAAATCAAAGTTGTTTCGACTTTGAAAAAAAAGCACCAATTTATTGAAAAAATAGATTAAATTAGCAGCCACTGGAGATCGAACTTACAACTCTTGGGTCACTAGGCGAATGCTTTACCAACGTGGTATCTCACTGCTGGACCCAATTAACAATTTTACTTCCACAAGGTTAGGATCTTTAATTTCTTGCAGCTTATATCTACAGGGCTTGTATATAGTTTGTGAATCGAAAATTCAAACTTCCGAGGCTTAACTTTCGTTAACCGCTTCCTAGAAACCTAGTGCAAGTGGAATTTAAAAATTTCTACAAGCATTAATGAAAACATTTCGTTTAAATTTCAATATGGCCACATGAAATTCCATTGTAGAAGCACAAGAAGTAAAAGCCAATAACTGACTTCTTTTAAATGGCTTTGCAAAAGAAATTGTATTAGAACTGCTTACAAAATCTTTATGAATGCTATGTATATTTTTTATCCAATTCGAAAATTATTAGACTCAAAAATTACTTAGGTAGGTTTTTTTAGTATGGTGGAAGTACCTATAACTTATACAATTGATTTTAATGCATTTATTAATATAGTTCTATATTACCAAAATTATGTCAATAGTATATGAGTCGTGATATTCATTTAAAAAAAAAATTACGTTGAATTTCAAATAAACCGCAGTTAAACGGTTTTGCCTTTTCAAACAAATATTCCACAAAATAAATGTGTTATAGTTACTCCATTCTAATATTTGAATTAAAAAATTGTTGAATCATTGTTTTTGATTGAAAATTATGTTTAATATCACTTTCAAATATAATGACTTACATAATTGTATGTTCTGCATCTCTGTGTGAGAAAAAAAGAAGTTCAATTTCCGGCGCATGCGCGAAAAGCTTCTAGTTTTATATGTTTGCCTTAGCGAAGTTAGGGGATATTTATTTATATTTGTAGAAGTCCTTTAAGTACAAGCAAAACATTGTAAAAAGCATTTAATTTTATAAGTTTGCCTAAGCGACTTTAGGCTCCCTAATTTTATTTCTAGAAGCCCTGTGAAAGTGAGTACAAGCTAAATTTTTTAAACTGTCAGGCAAACTCATGAGAATAAGAAATATTTGGATAAGTGCCATTATGGTGACCATTTTTGGTTTTTTTTATTCATTGTTATAAAGAAATAAATGAAAAAGTGAATCTTTTCATATCGGTAATTGGTTTAAAATAGTGATATTAAAAATGGTTTACTGACCAATTCGGAGTTCATATTCAAGTAAGTGGAGAAGAAAGGAAAACAAGATTTTAATCTTCTCCACTTATTTAAATATAAAATAGTGATGGACATTTTATTTATTTTATTTTTTATCTAAGTTCAAAACAAAGTTAATTCTCTAATTTTTAAGAAAAAGCCAAAAGCCCAAAAAAATTAAAGATTTTTTTTCTGCTTCGGAAAAATGGGGCTTGACGGCATCCGGGTGAAACCTCTAAAGTCTAAAAAAAAAACGAATTTTTCAGATATTCCAGAAAAAATTGACATGGTTTGACAATCAGTATATAATATTATTTTGTCTTTATTAAATAATTTTTTACAAGATAAATCAAAAAACAGAAAATAACCAAAAATAATAACTTTGAAAAAAAAAAAACACAAATGGTCACCACCCGAGTCGAACATTTGGCACTATTTAAAACCTAAATATTAACTAAACATTCTTTGTTTAGATTTAATAGGTCATAAATATCACTAGATTTCTAAAGGAAATAGCCTCTACTTAAGACCCCAAATAGTCGGTTATCGGAAAAAATCCCATTTTGGGTAGTTATTTAGGACCAAAAAAAATTTCATTAAAGCCTGTTTAAAACCTAAATATTCTACGAAAACGCATTAAGTCCTATTTATTCTACTTATATTTCCAAAAATTCTATAGGCCCTTTTCTTCTCTCTAGGCTTACTTAATATTTGTTTTTAATAGTTTTCATTAAAAAAATGCGACTTTATTGCGTTAAAGGGTCTTGCAGCTAGAATTCATCCGCGGCGGTGGTCCCAGACATAGTAAGAAAAATTCACAGGTCAGTTTTCATGCGTAATCAATAAAAAAAAGTATTAGTTGCAATACTGTGTCACTGTATTGTATCCTCATAAAACACTGAATGTTTAAAAAATAATAGCGGAAAGATTAATGTTTGTTAAATTAATTTACCAACAAGTCCAGCAATGTAAAAACAAATAAAATACCCGACATATTAGTTGTTATAAGAATCATTCCAATAATGTAAAATTTTAAATAGGTAAATAATATATATACGGTGATCATCCGTCCCGGTTTAGCCGGGACAGTCCCGTATTTCTATAGCTTGTCCCGGGTTTTTATTTAAGAAACCCGGGGCGTATAAATGTCCCGTATTTTAAAATTTGTCCCGTAATTGTTCTGTATTTCCACATTCTCTGATTTTTGTATTCAATATTTTAAATACGGAAAACAAGAAAACAGTGATTTTACTAATTGTTCGAATAAGCCATTCGTTTTTTAAATCTTTTCGTCAATTGTTTAGTTCTAGCTTGTGTTTGTCAGGTTGAAAAGTTACGTTAGAAAAACTTTTTTCGAATAAGGAACAACATAATTATGAAAGAAGAAAGAATTCAGCTAAATTTCAACAGTTTTAAGGACATAAAAATGTTGAATTAAATATTACAAAATAAAATTAAAATGTTAAAAAATAGCTCTCACTATTTTAATAGTTCAAACCTAGCTTAAATAGTGTTAATAGTTTCTATCAAGCTTAAAGAGCTTTACAAGTACATATTAGGGTCTAAAAATTCTGGACACAAACAGAATATTTAGGATTAAACTAGTATTTTCAGTTTTAACATTCGTTATTTATCAGTCGTGTAGGCTTCTCAGGAGATACTGAGCCTAGTAAGTTTAAAAAGTCCATATTTAGGTTTATTTTAAAATGAAAAGTACTTGAATAGAATCTGTTAAGCATATTGAGTACTAAATTCGTACATAAAGTTCGACTCGGGCATATTCTTTAAGATAGTGCAACTCATCAGGAAGTTAAATCGAAGCCCTTAGGAAGCTCTGGTTTCAACTAGTCCAAATTTGAAACCTGAGTAGCTCGATGGGTAAGGTACCGGACTATCAATCAGGATGTACGTGGTTCAAATCCAGCAAAATGCGTCAAGTAAGTAAGAAGTTTTTTTCTCAATATAATTGTGTTTGGAAATTTAATTTCAGAAGCAAAACTTGTCTGGATCGAAAACAAAGGAGAAAATGAAAAAATAAAATGTAATAGGTACAAAAAAAAAAAAAAAAAATAAAATGAAAAAAAAATATTTTTTTTTTCTTTATTCTATTTGGGATATACCTCGTTTAGACTTTCACAATCCTTCGACAAGTCTACTCAGAGCTTCAAATAAAAATAAAAGCCTGCAACAATAATACACATTTTCAAATTTCAAATGTTGGTTGTTTCTATATAAGGCATTAAAGACATGTTATGAGTCTCTCCAATCAACTTGCATATGACTCTTCTAAGGCCTATCAATGATCTCTATGGTCGTATACAAGCAATATTTCTAAAATCGAAACAGCTTCGTGAGACCCTTGTGGAAGTAAAATTGTTAGTTGGGGAAATAAGGTTGATAAAATGCAACAAAAGCAGAGCAAATTTTATCATCTTTAACTGGTTCCTTGAAACATTTTTCATAATATGCACCATTTAAAATTTGAAAGCAAGCTAAAACTGAAAAAGTCCGGAAAATTTCGCGGTTCGATGGTAGGTATCAGCACAGTTCTTTCAAAGCTGAAAACTTTGTTTTAAACTTCTCGTTATCTATCCTAATAACATCTGAAAAAATCAGTTCAGTGGAGTTTATTCACAATTTACCAAACAGTTTTGTTTAAAACTCATGTGAGTAGTTTTTTTCGTTTTTCAAGTGAAATTTTTCGTTGGTCGTTAATTTTACAAGACTGTTAATTAAATGTTGATTGTTTTCTTGACAATTTTTCTTTTAATTACTATGTAAACAATCAAAATTTTGAAAATTGTTGGTTATTGTCAAAAAAACATTTTCATCATTTTTTTCAAGTTAAGCTTTTCTAAGCACTTCAAACATTTAGCTTTCTCATTTCAATTGCATTTCCAAGCCGTTTTTTTCCGAAGAAATGACTGGACTAAAATGTTGTTTGCTCTCACATTTATACTGCGTAATTAATATGGATAAAAATGTTTTTTTTTTACAAAACAGGAATCTATGAAATTATTATTTTTACATCAAAAATATGTAAATTATGATTTCACCTCTTGATTTTTTTTCCATGGGTATTTCCCACCATCATCATGCCTTCAATACACTAAATTCTTTAAAGCACCCACTTTTATTAAAACTCACTACCATTTTTTTAACCTTCGATATACATAATTAGAATTTAATTCTCAAGGATTTTCATTAATCCAGCTATAATCTATTTCTAAAAATCATTATTCATTTCAGTCGAAAAGGCTTCCCACATTTTTGATATAATTTTGATGGCAAAAATATCTTTAAATAAACGACGACGATGATGCGATTCAAAGAAGCTTAAGGAAAGGAAAGTGGAAAAAGTTGTAGGTACGTCATGATTCCATCATATTACCCAACTGCATAAGCTGGAAGATATGTATATTCTGAGCGATAATTCTTGGTATTTCCAGTACACAGCATTGTCTCCCTCGATCTATATAAGCTCTTCACAATAATAATCAACAATCTACTTCTACATGGATGCACAATTGCGCGCGTTTCACAAATCACAATACACAAAGGTATACCCTAATGTACCTAGAGATATCTACTTATTTATGCTCATAGCCCAAGTGCATCATAGCCAGCTAAATGAATGCAAGCAGCTCTGAATATCGCTAACGTTAATGACAATGCATCCAAATCCAACCCAGCTTTAAGATGATGATGGTGGTTTGGTGCTGAAGTAGACTAAAGATGCATCTTTTGCCTCCAGTGAAATGCTGAAATGGGAAATCATCATCATCATCATCTACTTCGATGAGAACTGAAAAAATCTGCAGAGATTCAAAGCGCTTCGTTGTTTGTTGAGGTCAAATTTTCGATTTCATTTTCCACCAAAGAATTCAAAAACAACACAAAAAAAAACAGTAGGCAGGCGGTTTTCAGTGTTGCTCCAACATAAACAACAATTGCACGTTCGTTAAGCAGCAAAAAAAAAAAAAGTATTATATCTCCCCGCTCGTGAACTTTTTTGTCGGCCTGACGCGTCTGACTTGTTAATTTCTCCAGGATGATGAGCACAAAATAATACACAAGGCAGTTTTTACAGTGGGCAAATAATCAAGAAATATTGAAAAAAAAAGAACTAGAATCAAGCTAGTATAGGTATTTGGTGTAAAAAAATCATGAGCAAACAGGAGGTTTTCCATGTTCTCAAGACAGAGCTGGGTTTGAGTTTAAGATGTTGAAAAAGAATGATTTCAGTCTGGACCCTTTTCAATTAAAACAACTCTTCAAACCAATAATTCCCACTTAATTCGTAAACAAAATAATTATTCATGATTAAAATGTATTGAAAATAAAGGCTATTTTTACTCTTTTGTAAAATTTTGTAAAATAGAGTTGCAAACTTTCCACGCGTAATCGATGTCATAGAATCGATAGTTTGTTAATAAAGTCTGGATTTCAAATTCATTATACCTAGATCAGACCATCATAAGAAGAATTTTGATAATTTCAATAAGCAATTTTTCGCATTTTTTCTTGTTATACAGATAATGTACTATTAGCTATAATAATTTAAAGTTACTCGTATTCGCTAGAAGCGTAATTAGTTTTTTTTTTACCATAATTAACAGTTGTAGATGTTTGCCATATTTCCATTATGAAAAAAGGAATTAGCACGTATTTTAGTAAAAGACGATATGGAGGGCTAAAAGCTGAAGTGAACCAAGTCACAAAAAAGTAAATTCGGAGATAAAACGATTTAAAGTAAATACGTTTCCATTGAATCTTATGGTGAATATTTTTTTCGAACAAATGACACTTTTGGATTAAATTAATGAAAGACACGTTAGTAGAGTCAAACCTTGCTCAGATTTTGGCACTAGATTTCGATTTTTTTCTTTTTTTGACTTGATCCGTTTCAGCTGTGAAACCTCTATAGTAAATGTAAAAAAAAAAAACAAAAACAAATAATCAACACTGAAAAACGAAATTCCGAATAAAACCACTAACCCATTACCAAAAAAATGAAAACTATTTAAAACACCTAAAGATGTAGTTTTTTTTATATTTTGTTGGATCTAAATATTACGGCTACTTAATAGCTTCTATATGGTCATATTTTAATTTTTTTTTTATTTCAATTTAATCAAACGAAAATTTAAAAAAAAAAAATTAATAACTCTATTAAAAATTAAAAAAAAAATAATTTTTGGATTTTTTAAAAATGTACCTATTCAAATTTTGTTTTGAAAGTTTAATTTTTTACTTGCGATATAGGTTCTATAGAGCATGTTTAGGATTCGTAAAAAAATCGAACTCGAGATAACAATTTTACATGACATTACGATGATGGATGATGTTTTTTTCAAAAACGGCTCTAACAATTTTGATTAAAATTTTTATGTGTAGTATTACACATAAGATCCAACTTTTGAAATAAAAAAAATGTTTTTTCTACCTTTATTAACGGTACCTGTCATAGAATGGTTTTTTTGGTTTCTGAATATCTCGTACAAAATTAACCCGATTTCAACGAAATTTTTATGCAAAAGCGTTTAAATAAAGGTAATATTAAAATTTTAGAAAATTTTCAAAAAGTGCATTTTTGGATTTTTAAAAAATATTTCAAAATTTTTTTTTGAAAAATCAATTTTTTGAAAACGGGTTGGTTAAAAAATTGGAAATTTCGTTTTTATGGGTAAATTAATTATTTCTTTAAAATGGCATACCAACTTTTTTTTTGAAAAATGTTAGAAATTGCTTATATATAAAAAATTATTTTTTTAAAAAAACGGCTCTAACGATTTTGAAAAAAAAATTTCTAAAAATACCTTTTTTTACAAGTAATAAAATGGCATACTTGGTTTTTTGTAAATCATAATTTAAAAGGGTGTTTCTTGAATAAAAAAGCTTTAAAATTAGAGTTACTTTTAGCATAAGAGCAAGTACGTGCGACCCCAGTCGTGCATTTCATTTTCAAAACAGACCAATAAATGTTTTGAAAAATTGAAAAATTTTTGTATAGGTAACCAAATGTGTGTTGTAACTAATCGTAGCACTTTACTTAACAAAATTTCCATTATTAATTTATTACAAACCGACAACCGCTGATCCCTGGACCACAGTAAACATACTTAGTCAAAAAAAAACTGTATTTCGAACTAAAAACCAAAGATTGGAACACTAACACTCAATTTACAGAAACTATGAAAAGTCGCGTTGACATTAAGCTTTAAGTGAAAAAAACCTATATTTTCGAATATTTCTATTTTTTTTTTTTTTTTGAAATAAAAATATCTTTCAAAAGATCATTCGGAGGAAGAAAAAAGTCAAAAAAAAAAAAATATTTACATTTAATTTTTCCTAATGCATATTTTGCATGAGCTATAAGGAGTTGTTATCCCACAATTTCTAAGTTCGCTAGCTTGTTCTGGTGCTTGACTTTTGTTGAATGATTTAAATGCACAAAAAATGACTTTTTGCACAAAGTCTATCTTTTGACAAAAAAATTTTGTTTTTTCCAAAATCCTTATGAATAATACCTGCCATTTACCGTTTTTTCTATTAAACTCTTTACCAAGATTAATTTAAAAATTACCAAAAGTGTTCAAAAAACGGTTTTTTTTTTTTTTAATTTTTTTTGAAAATCAATTTTTTGAAAACGGGCCCCTGAATTTTTTGAAAAAAAAAATCTCAATCGGATAAAATTTCCAGAAAATGTTTGACCCTGTTGAAAAAATCTCCAATAAATAATAAAAAATCCACTTAAATTCAAAGTAAAATCAGAACAAAACGTGAAAATTTGAAAATTGTAATGGTTCCTTAAACGTAGCATAAAAAAAAACGTGACTTAAACCTTCATTATTTGACCTACTATTCATGTGCCTTAACCATAAAGTTAAACTAAGCATATTGTTTGAGGTTAGTTATCGCAGCTTACAATTAAATATGAGTTTAAATAGGGCTTTCCAAAATGAAGATGCGCATATGAAATTTTGGGATTTTCTCACGGAGATTTTTTTTTTTTTTTTTTGAAGATTTTTTCCTGGAGATTTTGTCTATACCAACCCATTTTCTGTTTGTATTTCAAAACCATTTTTTTTTTGTTATTTGAAACAATTTTTTTTTTATATAAAATAAATTAAAATATTTTTTGTAAATTTTTAAAAACTTTTAGTATTCTACAAAAAATTACCATTAGAGCAAGAATTTGCGACAACGTTGTGCATTTTATTGGAATAGCTTGTATATGTTTGTTCCTTTCGAGCTAGATCTTTTCAAATTTACCCTTTCCCTCCTAGATTGTTCTTTAGTAGGAGGTTGAAGCTTGAATGGTATTTTTATTTTCTAATTTTAACAGAGGGTACTTTAGCGATAGAAACAAATAAAAATTAACCTGAAAATTCAGAACTCAAACATTTTCCCTTAACTGGAGAATTTGTCAGCTAATTAACTTTTTCGACTATTATGATGCCGAGTAGGATTGAATGCAAGAAAAAATATCCTGGAATCCATGTAAATGGAAAAGTTCATAATAATAACTGCATTGATTGATGTATTAACCGCTTTAATAAGTACAGATAATTTTTGATTTTATTTTGAATTATTTTAAAAATGTTTACCTTTCCACTGTTCATCGGTGTGCCATTCAAAGCCGTGTCGGCGCTGAAAGGTGAAATGTCCCACACGCATTGTATAGATATACTATATACGGCTTTATAAAAGATGGAAAGTTTTGCAAATTTTTTTTTTGCTTTTTTTTAATTTCGCCAAACTTATAATGCTTTAAAGTCTTGACGAACTCTTAACAAAACCAACTATTCGAGTAGGTATGTTTGTACTTATTTTCTTGTTTTGGGGTTGTGTTTGAATGTTATAACATTGTTTAATGGCCAGGGAGAGAGAGAAGAAAAAATAAAACGAATTCCTTTGAATTAATTTGTTTTCTAGTTTCACTAGGGAGCACGCATTTTAAAAGTTGTGTTTGGATATCAAAACGGAAAACATTGTTGTAATGGAACAATTTTTATTTAGAATGAGTAGGTAACTCCAAACAATGGTGACAATTCTCACGAATTCTCACAAAATTATTATTCTATTGAAGCTATTGTGAGGCTTTTTTTTTTCTTGTTTTTGTTTTATATATATGAATTTTATTCGTGCATTTAGGTAATTTAAATTGTTTTGACTTTGTGTCGTGATTTAAAGTGAAATTGTTCTTAATAAAAAAAAAACAAAAAAAAAAAATGGCACAAAGAGCAACTAAATTATGTGGTTATTTGATATACCTAGAGAAAGGTTATGGTGACGAAGGAGAGTTGTGAAATAATAATAAAAGGGAAAACACAAAATAATGTATAGGTATAGGTACCTAATACGGTATTAGGTACACCTACGTGAAAAGTGGTGTTTATCCTTTATGTCATTTAATCAACGACGTTGTTGTAGGTTGGTATTAAACCATAACCACTTTGATCTAAGCTGGTATTTATGTTTTCCTCTAATAAATGAACATTTATAGGCATTAAATTATGAAGGTCAATAATTATTGAGCCATAAATTTAAAGGCAAAATTAGGACGCAACAAATACCTATGTAGCCGTATAAAATATTCGTGTTGTTAAAGAGGAGGCAAAATATTCTCCATAGAAATCTTGTTGTAATAAGAAATGGTAAATGAAAAAAAGTATTTTCAAGGTTTATTTTCAACGACCTTTATACAAAAATATTTTTTTTGGGCAATTGAAGAATTCTTGAAACAAGGTTTATTTAAATTAATGAAATTAAAAAAAAAATAAGAATTTATCATATAGCTAAATAGTTTTAGGTATTAATTTAACTTTTTTTTTCGCTTGTGTCTTCTTCTATTACTTTTTTTTAATTCAAATGTGCATAGTTTATTTGAACAGAAAATATTTAATTTTTGCTTCCAAGTTATTATTGTTTGATAAACTTTTCATTGTTTTCAATTAAAATCAAGTTGAGAAGTCGCACGAGCTCAAGAGGCGGCAAAGGCATAACTTTGGACTCCGTTGACTATGGTTCGATTAACAAAAAGTAAATGAATATAGTTTGTAATTAAAAAAAAAAAAACATAACAAAAAAATTTCAAAAACCTTCAAGTCATACAAAAATTTAAAAAAATTAACAAAAAGTTTGTACTTTATTTTGTAGTCTATCATCACCTTAATCAGAGATTTAAAAAAAAAACTTCAATATCTTGTTTTCGAAAATGATTTTTCAAAAAAAAAAAAATTCAAGTTTTGCTTTTGATTTGTATTACGACTTACGACCATGAGGGTCCAGGGGAAAAACAGCACAAGTCCATTCCAACTCATTCCGAGAAAAACGCATTTCAAAATTTTGTTCTTCATACAATTTAGTACTTAAGGGACGTCAGTTATTTATTTTCTTAGCAAGGCTTAAATTTGTTTTCTAAAAGTAAGGATGCCATCAGACAGTGCTCAGACCTCATCATTAGTTTATTTTTGACAAAAAGTGGACATGTGCCGTTTTTCCTCTGGAACCTTCATATAAATAAAATCTTTCGTATAAGCAAATCGTTGAAAATAAAACAGTGGTTTGGTGAAATAAAAATTAAAAACACTATAGTCTAAGATCCTGCCATAGGACGACCTACCCTCATCGTTATACCTGTTGAGAGTTATATTTTCTGAAAGGTAGTGTCTAAGGAAATAAAATGCACATGGGTTGCCTATAGCGATATCCTGTCAAGGCATAGGGTTGCCAAGCCTTAAAGTTTATTTTTCAGTATTTTTGAATACGCGTCCCTGCTTATATTACAAGCCTAAGAGTTTAAAAAAAAAATAATGTGTCATAGGAAATTTTATTTAAAAATTTGTATTTTCAGGATTTTTTTTAAAATCTGAAGTTTGAGTAGGGTAAACAAAGGTGAATTTAGAAAAAAGGGCAAAAATCTATTTTCAAAGCAAAATGTAATAGAAATAAAATTGAAATTGGAATCGATAGATATTATAAATATATGAAAGCCACACATACAAATAAAAAAATGTAAAAAATCTACAACTTGAAATACAGTCTTTTTAAAGTCATGACACTCAAGTTGGATATTTGAGAAATGATTTACCAAAAATCGGAATGAAAGATTTTTTAAATAATTTTTATTTGATAAGTTAGAAAAAATAAAATAACTTGACACGTATGTATCTTAGCTATTCTTCAATTTACCACCAAGCATTCAATATGACTGTAGAGATTTTAAAATTAAGAAACCATGTGTAATTTTATAAGAAATTTATATTAAACATTAAGTTAAGAAAAGTATTGAAAATGTTTTAGCCTTTAAACAAAGTATGCACTTAAAATTCCTGTACTAAAAAAGAATAAGAAGAAAGAAATAGAAAACTAAAATAATGAAAATAAATTCATAATTTGTGTTTATGTTTGTGGAGTTTATGAATAAAATTCAATTTAAAAAAACTTTTAGAAAATACAATTTTAAAGGGAAAGTCCCGGTTTGATAGAAAACGAAAGGTGGCGTTAAGCTTGTTATGTATGTGAACTTATTTTAAAATCATTGATGGAAAAGTCGAGATATTTGAGGTTGAAGTTGCTGATCAAGATTTCATCAATTTTATTCAAATAGGTAATGGATAATATATAGAATGTGTCATATAACGCACTATGATCATTTTGGTATCAAATGAAAAGTATTTCTGACGATAAAGATTCAATTTGCGAGCTTAATAATGATCTTTCAAAAATTGATGCAATTTAAAAAAAAAAAATAATAATTCATTGTTTTTCCAAAGTTTCTCAGGGTTTTTTTCCAGAATCATAAGGAAATTTTCTTTCTGATTTTTTTGTAACTGACTTTCAAAAAGGAGGAGGTAATTAATTCATCTAACGTTAGACTAGGTAAACCAATTTTGATAATTCTTTCTGTATTCGAAAGCTGGTGGCTGCAGTGTGGTCCCCATTTCGTCCAGTTCTGACTATAGAAACCATGAGAAAACTATCAATCCAAGTTTTGATCCATAGAAGAAAAAAATATGGCTTCGTATAAACTGGGGTAAACTCCAGAAAGTCAATTGATGGAATAAGTTGTTCTTGCAGAAAACGAAATCGAAGTTTGAGAAATCGATAACTTTTTGAATATACCCGCTAATTTTAATATGAAACAATTCTTTGAGATTAATGTTTTTGATACGAAATTAAAGACCATAAAGAGTTTATATTTACTCAATCAAAATGCAAATAAGAAGCAAGCTTTGTTACTTTTAAGTCCTTAAAGACCAATAAATGCTGTTTTTTTTATCTTTCCAATAATTGTAATGTATTGTAATGTAATGTATTGTAATGTAATGTATTTATAATAAATCCTCCAAACTTTTTTTTTGACACAAAATCAATGGAGCAAAAAAAAATCAGCAGACCCAGCCACACATAAATTTTAATACACAAACAAGAATAAATTAGATTGTCAGTCAACCCTATATAAAGGAATGGTATCTGGCAATTTCACCTGAATTTAAATACACTCAAGCATAGCATAATTTGTCTGTCAATTTTATCAGACAAAATTTTATGTTCACACGGTTATTAAATATTTTCCAAATATTCTTGCTCTACCTGTCGGCTCTGTCAAAACAGTCTATGTAATGTACGTTAGACTCCATAGGGAAATTTCAAGGAATTTTTTAAATTACTCCTTGCTTTTACTTTTTAACTCACATATTTTACTGCTAAGTCATGAGAAATCAAAAATATTATTCATAAACTTGCGAACTGGCTCTTTGGCTATCTATTTTATTATTATTTTTCATTTCATCAGGTTTCGAATTTGCGGACTTCGTGTGTATCTCTATCTATCTTCCCACAAGGCAATCGTTGTTTTTGTGCATGAATTTTTGTGACAAACATCATCTCGAACTTGCCAGCATAACGGTGTGGAGTGTCGCAGTGTAATCTTCTTACCTGACATCCTTTTTCCCGTTTTCTAACTTTCCCTCTCAATGTGCAAGTGCATTCAACCTTAAAAAGATTTCTTTAAAAAATACTTTGTTGAGATCCACCATCATAGCGCATAGTCCAAGCATGGATATAATAAGAATCTCTAACTGATGGCCCTCGTAAGCTTATAGGTAGCAAAAAAAAAATAGAAAAAACCAGTTGCAATTTTCACCGTATTTTCCGGAGATGATGGTGGCAAGGCACTCTCTGAAACTTCATAGAGCCCTGCCCTAAACAACTGTTGTTTTCGTTTCTATTTGCATTGTTTTCTCATCTCATTGGGTCTTTCCGTTTCGACTGTATGGTATTAAAGTGGTGACCCCTTCAACCTCAAGTACCGCACTATTGGAAGAGATGTTGGCTCCTTTGCGAACACCTGTATTGTTGTGTTTAATGAAGAAAATAACAAAATATACAAAACAACCGAATGTAGCAAATACATTTGTGGGATTGCACTAAGTCAGAGACTATAGTGATAGTGCCATATGAAAAGAGATACAAATATGAATTTCACAAGGATGGTAAATTAACTTAGAGTAGAAAAAAAAACAGCCTTAAAAATTAATCTACTCTGTATTAATATTTTGGTTGTTGTCTGTTGTATCTTATGTCTTTTTTTCATTTGATGCCTTAGTCTTGATGAATGGTAAATTTTTAATTATTACAAATTTGTGTGTAAAATAGGCTTGCTGCCGATTTCTGCAGTCAACCCGGCGAAACCCACAAGTTGATCACTTGCGTAGCGCATATACATGGGAGAGTTATAATTCCCTCGAAATGGTGACGATATCAGCTCAGAAGTATGTAAAAGAGGTTCACTGTGGCGTATGCGTAATATAATTTTCTATAGAAAAACTGGTCCTGGTTAATATTTTGCGATCTTGATTTTTCCATAGCTTAAATTAGAATATAAAAATTGCATGTTTTAATGTCTATTTTCTTAAATATAAATGAAGAAATACATTTAGGCCACCAACGATATTGGCTGTACCTAAACATTTTCTTTAAAGTTCCTTCAGTTTCTGATCTTTTCTTATATTTTACAAAGTGTCCCAACTCTGAGAGAGTTTGACTCTTAAGCAAACACGCAGATGAAAACTAATAAGCTTTTTTATCAAAAAACAAAACCGACTTCCATGGATCAAAACTGGGTTTTATGGTTTTTATAATAGTTCCTATAAGTGAACGAAATTGAAATGGGACCACATTGCAGCCACCAGCTTTCCAATACAAAAAGAATTATCAAAATTGGTTCACCCAGTCCAAAGTTATGACGTAACAAACATATTTGTTGTATACCTCCTCCTTCTTTTAAGTCGGTAAAAAATCATAAATCACAAACATAAAAATCTAAAATTAGGTTTGGACAACATTAACATTTTATATAGGTAGTTTTAAAAAAAGTCCTACTTTAATAGTGCAGTCATATTATGTTTAAGTTGGAAAATTCAGGTATAATTGTGTAAACGGCTAATTTTATGCTATGGAAACAAGTGTGAATTTTTAAATTTAAACTTTTCACGACTACGTTAATGTAAGACAAACTCAAATTCGTGTTAAGTACCAAAAAAACTTCAAGTTAACCAACTGAATCAATAATACTCAGTTTCTTAAAAAAAAAAAAAACATTCAAAACCAATTGCTAATTTATTCATTCACATTATTTTAAACGTTGACCTGCAAAATGAACTATATCATTTAATTTGTTGTTTACCAAAGAATTTTTTTGAAAGAAAACTAAAATTTAAAAAAAAAATCACCTTGAATAAAAAAAAGTTAAAAAAAAACTCAAGAAATTTCAATGACAAAATTATTTTTTTCCAAAAAAAAATTATTTTGGAAATTTAATTTTTAGGCTACTCAAATCCCCTCGAAAATTTCGTTACTTTTTATCAATATATTCAATCATTAGCGGGCTTTAGGTCGTTATTGAATATTCTAAATAAATTACTGTCATCGTTTCAAAAGTCTTTACGTTCTTTGTCAAGACTCTATAAATTTAAAAATATTTTTAAAAAAGCCCGCTTAGGATTCAATATATGTTTTAATGTATAATTATTTTTTTAGAATTTATTGTTCAAAAAGTCGTATGTATAAAAATTAAAAAAAAAAAAAAAAAAAAAACCGCCTTTAGGATTTCCAAAAAAAACTTAAAGTTATTTGATATACAAATGGCATACTGCTGTTCTAAACAGCTCAAAAAGATATTTTGATATTTTTGCAATTTAAAAAATAAGTTTATTTTTTTACATTTCTTTTAAAATTTATTTCCTACAACGAAAAAAAAAACCAATATCAATTTAACATTTTTTAAATATCAAATTAACATTTTTTAAATATCAGCCAAAAATGCTCTATAAAATGTGTTTTATGATATTTGAAATGTTAAAACAACATTTTTATTATCAGGATGTAAATATCACATTTTGGAAATTTTTTTGATATTTTATTATCATTTTTTCTATCAATTTCTCATTCCAAATTATTGAAAAATATTAAATAAAAAATTCTTAATGTGTACTAATTTAAAGGCGCTTTGTGTTTTTTCTAAGTAAAATGTATGATTTACTGAGAAAATTTGATCGGCACTAAGACTTTACTTCACATAGTTTGGGAGAAAATAACAAAAAAATTATATCACCTATAATAAAATAAAATGCACGACTGGGTCGTACGTACTTGCTCTTGTAGTTCACAGTATCTTTATCTTAAATATCTATTGGAAATTTAAGATTTTGTAGAAAAAAAAATCAAAAAGAAAAAAAAAAAAATCAAAAGTTTAAAAATTAAATTAAAAAATTTTTTTTTTTTCAAAAATGTTTTTAAAAATATTTTTTTTTAACATTTTATACCTAATGATCTCTGTAAATTTTAAATAAAATAACTAATGCTTTGATAAAATATATGAACTTAAAAAATATGCCAATTTTCGAAAAACGGCAACGCCATATTTCCATTCTCCGCATTTTTTGAGAAAAACTAAAAACGCAGTTTTGTTGGAATCAATAAGAGTATTCCGCACACCAAATTTGATCAAAATCGTTAGAGCCGTTTTCGAGAAATTTGCAATACCTCGAAAACGTTATATGGGAGGTATGCGTTAAAATGGAGATATTAAAAAAATAAAAAAAACGAGTCTAGGGAATTACGTAAAAATCATCTGTACCAAGTTTCAAGCAAATCCATCCATCCGTTTAGGCCCTAGCTCGATGTACAGATGGACGCACACACGCACACACGCACAGACGCACAGACGACGGACGGCATGACGAAAACCACTTTTTTGATCTTCTCCATCATCGTAATGTTGGTTTTGATTAAAACCTCGATTTTTTTTTTCTACACGAAACCAATACTTGCCCTATAGAGCAAGTAAAAAAATTCTACACGAAACCAATACTTGCCCAATAGAGCAAGTAAAAAATAATATATTCCCTTTCAGTAATGTTTTGAAAAAAGAAAGAAAATTCTTAAAATAATAAAAATAATAAAAATGAAAAGGAAAGAAATAGGTTTCATTATAATAAACTAAAACGTAAAATCTAGTCAACATTGATATTTTAATTGTCAAAGTGAAATTTTCACTTTCTCACCTGAAATTAAAAAATGTCAAAATGATAGGTATGATAAAATATCAAAATTGATATTTTAATTGTTGGACGACTTTTGTCACTGAAAAATGTGAATTTGATAGCTGTTACATATTATCAAATTTTTTTACTTGCTCTATAGGGCAAGTATTGGTTTCGTGTAGAAAAAAAAAATCGAGGTTTTAATCAAAACCAACATTACGATGATGGAGAAGATCAAAAAAGTGGTTTTCGTCATGCCGTCCGTCGTCTGTGCGTCTGTGCGTCTGTGCGTGTGTGCGTGTGTGCGTCTGTGCGTCCATCTGTACATCGAGCTAGGGCCTAAACGGATGGATGGATTTGCTTGAAACTTGGTACAGATGATTTTTACGTAATTCCCTAGACCTGTTTTTTTTATTTTTTTAATATCTCCATTTTAACGCATACCTCCCATATAACGTTTTCGAGGTATTGCAAATTTCTCGAAAACGGCTCTAACGATTTCGTTTAAACTTGGTGTGCGCAGTACTCTTATTGATTCCAACAAAACTGCGTTTTTAGTTTTTCTCAAAAAATGCCAAGAGCGGAAATATGGCGTTGCCGTTTTTCAAAAATTGACATGTTTTTTAAGTCCATATATTTCATCAAAGCATAAGTCAATTTTTTCAAAATTTACAGACATCATAGGTATTGAAGTGTAAAATGTAAAAAAAAATTAAAAAAAAAGTTTTTCAAAAAATTTTTAAAAAATTGAATTTTTTTAACTTTCGATTTTTTTTTTTCTTCACAAAATCTTAAATTTCCAATAGATATTTAAGATAAAGATGCTTTAAACTACAAGAGCAAGTACGTGCGACCCAGTCGTGCATTTTATTTTTGGTGTATTTAAAATTATTCTTTAACAACTTTACAAAATTTTTAAAAATTTTTATTTTTTGGGACTTAATACATTGTATTTAGCTTTAAAAGTATAAGAGGCAAACGGAATTTTCAAAAAAAGGGTGTCAATTGCAATTTTTCAATGCATTAATAAAACATTAAAAACTAAATGACAGCCTACAGCATTGCAGAAATTCATAAAAATAATTTTAAGTAACCTTCCAAAGCCAAGTTTTAGCAAAATAATAATAAAAATGAATAACAACCTAAGAGCTAAAATGAGTGATAGGCACGAGTGTGGCTCTTACCAATATTCCTTCGCCTCATATGGGGGATTAGACATTAGATACAATGGATGGAAATCTGGATATGTACCTATACCAATCGGCAGCCAGTCACACGAACCATATATTCCTATTCCTAATGCCTGAACCGATATCTGGTGGATAGTCTGTCTACCTCTGGCAATGTTTGTTTTGGTAGTGCTGCTTGCTGGAGAGTGCACTGAAAGTTGTGACGGGCCAAGAAGAAGAATAGGTCTATAAAAGAATTTACACCACTATCATCCGACATCAGTTATCTGTTGCTTGTGCTTGACGGCACTCGGGATCGTAAGCGCTGCTGTCGTGTTTTTAGCTTCTATTCGGTGTAAAACGTGGAAAAGTGTCTGTTTCATCTGCATATACTCCTTGAAATAGTGAATTGTGGAAACCTTTATAGGATTCACCTTTTCAGTGCTATCCTTAGTAAACCAAAAAAATAAAAAAAAACAAAAACAAAAATGGTGCTTCAAAAAACATTCGGTGTATTCGGGCATTTAGTGATCCTCGGAACTCTGCTGCAGTTGTGTAGAGCCGCTAGTGAGGATATCAGTGGTAGTGTACCAGCTGCTGGCGCAACATATCAAAATGCTGGTATGCGCACAGTTTTGCGCGTTTATGACGAGTGCTCCAAATCGGAGGGTGGTTTCGTGCCATGTTTGAAGAAAAAGACAGTTTCGTTTATCGATCGGATCTCGATAATTGACGCTATTACCGTTGCCGATGGGATAAAAGTTGTACGGCTACCAGATGCACCGATACCAAGGCCAGTTAGTGAAAATGAATTGGAATCGATATTGCCACGATCGATCGATGATCGTGACACAAAGTTAACGACAATGCTGATCGATCGGTTGAGTCGATTTTTTAATGGCCATTCGATGCAAGTGAACTTTCCAAAGTTGACGTCGGAAGAGATCGGTCGAGGATTGGAAGAAGGTTTGTTAATATTGAATATAAGAAAACCTATATCCATGGATACAATTTTATTATTGAAAGGAGGTTTATGGTTTTGTCTTGTTGGGAGGATGGAGAAAGTGGAATCTTTTTGAATGAAAAGAATATGTTAATACAGGAATTTCCAATTTATTTAAAATCTAAATAATATAGGGAAAGTGTAGAAGAAAAAGGCAAATATTTGTTAATGAGTATTGCAACTTAGTTAAAAGTTTTCGGGGGTTGATATAATTTTATTTAAAAAAGTTTTACAAAATTATCCAAAATTAGCGCTGTTTTTTTTTTTTTGTATTAAAACACGTGAGAACAAATGAATTATAAAGCGGTACTCCGTTAAAATGAGCAAAATACAAGCATGAAGATGAACAATTTTTAAAATTCTTAATTATTGTATTGAATATTTGTTAGGCTTACAATCATGATATTGATTTATTTCAAAACTTTATTAAACAGCAAGTTGAAGTAGCAATGTTTTGACATAACTGGTAAGACTTCCGAAACTAAATCTCAGTGTTGGGAATTTATGATGACAAAATTATCGAAAATAAATACCAATTTCTGAAAAAAGCTTCTACTATCAGTAAAACTAGTTTTGAAATTGGTGAATATTATGGCTGTTATAGATAGTTTTTCTATTGAGGTGAAAAAAAAAATGTTGAAAAGTGTTATTTTTTAAACCTCTTGAAAAGTATGATGGTGAAATTTGTATTTTATATTTTGAAAACAAACTAGAATATGGTGGGCAAAGTGACGTTACGGTTTGGAACAGCTAATTTTCAAAAACTTTCAGCCTCTTATTCAATAATTATTCTAGTATTTCATACTACATATCTTTTACATATTTTTAAGTATATCAGAAAATATTTGGAATCGCGAAAAAATCAGCTGAAATTTTCATTAATTAATTAAATAATTACAATGGTAAAGAATTAAAAAACATGTAAAATTGTAGTAAAAATAATATCAATCAAGTGACCAAGCACATTGAGATTTGATGTTGTTTGCAAAAATTGAGAAACACTTATATTGTGGAATTACTTTCTCCACCACCTTGTATTTTAAGTTATAAATTTATTAAAGATGGTTCCGACAAAACAGTTTATGTCGTTGTGTTTAAAATCAATACCTTTATAACGCATATTTTTGTAGTTTTTGGGTTTAAACACAATTTTCATAAATTCAAATGCAATATTATTAAGTATTTGTCTTTTTCTCGGCTTTTTCTCGAACATAAGCCGTTTCTTAAATTTAATCGATTTTAAAATATTAAAAAAAAGAAAAAAAAAACAATTGTCGGATATTTTAATAAAATATTAATATAAACAAATAAAGTTCAAATATAGAAGTAGTGTGGAGGAGGGAAATAAGGGGGTGTGGTAGAAAAAAGTTGTTTTTTTTTTAACGATTTGAGAAATAGGTAACTGTATGATAAAGTTTTAGAAAAGTTCAAGATGCTTTTTGACAATTGATTTTTAAAAATTGTTTTAATTAGATTTTTTAAAAAATACCTAAAAGAGTTCATTTCAATTTTTTACGTTGAAACTTTTTTATGTGATGGTGTAGAAAAACTCAGTTGCTATTGAAGTAAACAAACTGACAGAAGCGAAACAATAAAAAAGAAACGCATTTTTGAAATCAATTTTCAGTAAATTCCAACATGGAGGTTTTTTATAATTTTTCAATGTATTTTAATTTCACATCATAAAAAGCTTTAAGAATTATTGTACTTACCTACCTATTATAGGAGATAATAAAACAAATCAGCTATCAGGTATTTTTTACCAAGCTATTTAAAAAATTGTAGTGTCATTTATTTTCAACCAATTTATGTTCTTTTATACATTAAAAAAAATAGACCTATGTATGTTAAAGATATAAAAACCATGTTTAACAAAACTAAAAACTAAACTAAAGTAAAAAAAATTTTTCACCATTTTTTTTTACCACATTGACATCGATTGTATTCATTACTTGAAATAGAACATATTATCTACTATATATATTAAAGTTTGGTTTTGTGTACGTTCGCTAACCGGCTGACTTATTTTCTTAATTTTTTTTTTTTTAATCAAAGAGGTATAAGAGAAGAAGGTTTAAGGCAAAAAAAATTAAGATTTTATAGGGTAAATAGGGATAACACGACATTGAAAAAAGAGGCTATTTTCTAAACGGTAAGTCGTCAAGAGTTGACTTTTATTTTTAAATGATAGATAAATTTATTCAATAGTTAAAAAAGGTATTGAAAAAATTCAAAAAAATTTCAAACCCAAGTTGTGAAGGTTTTTTTGCAGTCATAAACCTTCGACAAAAGACTAATTAGAGGTACGCAAAATTTTGCACAGAAATTTGAGTTACACCATGAGAAAGATATTAAAAAAAAAAAAAATTAGGGGTCTAAAACGGATTTTTTTCATAGGCCCTGTATTTTGAAATAAAAATTTTTGAAAAACAACCTAATTTTTAGGGACATTTTTGAGTAGTCTTTTATTTTTTTGGAATTTTTTAAAGTCTGCAAAAAATCTCAAACTTATAGGAAATATAGGTTTAAATCATGTGCATGTATGTACAAAATTTCGAATTTAAAATGATTTTTGACCGAATAACGGGAAAAACAATTTTTTTTTGTCCCAAGTTTTTTGTCCGTTTTTAACAGTTTTTTATTTTTATCTTTTTTTCTTCAATAGATAAATGAATAAAATTTACAGTGTAGATAGATAATGGGCAAGACTATATTTGTACAAAGTTTCAATTAATTTTGTAATGACAAATTTGAAATAACGGTAAAATAAAACTCTATTTTTCAACATATTACATTTAAAATGTTAACTAATTATAGAGTCGAAAATTAAAAATAAATACAAAAAATGGCGGAACGAAGTTTATTTAAAAAATATTTTTTTCTGTATCCAACGACATGTTTTTTAATGAAAATAGTTTAAAAATCGGGTGACAAACATTTTTAAATGATTTCAAACCAACAAAATGTATAATTTAGTAAATGCATTTTAGCTCTTAAAAATACGCTATTTGATTCCTTATATTATTCAGATGCATTTAAAAAAAAAAAAAATCAAAATCAAAATACATAGCTTGATCCGGCTGAAAAAAAAAAAATCTTAAATAATTTTCGAGATAATCGTTAATCATGACCTAAAAACAAACACTTTTAAAATTAAATTTTAAAAAAATCTTGAAATTTAGTACGAAATAAAAAAAAAATGTATAAAGCTTGTGTACCTACCTATACAAAATTTATAAATGGTCCGATCAAAATTTTACTGATCACCAACAGATTACTTCAAGTAGGTTTGTGGATATTAGAAAAGGTTGAAAAAGTATTAGGTATTGATCATCATGTTGTTCTTTACTGGAAAGTCAATAAGACCAAGACCGTATTAAAAAACGATGTCGTGTTTACTTTCTTAAGGACGATAAAAAGCAAAGAAAAGAGGCTTTTCTTTCCACTTTTATCATTGAAGCACAAAAGCACCATATAAATTAACTTTTTTCGGATAAACCGATCATATCACTCATTTTCTTATATGTATATTGTTTCTCGTTTTTATTGATTGAGTTTATATTAAAATGGAGAGGTCCTTCTCAACTTCAAGTTCCCTTCAATGGCTACGCGCTTGTCTACATTAAAATTGCAACTTACTTAAGGTTGTCAACAATCTCTTATTAGATTTGTCTGTAATTAAGTGAAAACAAGACTGACCCTTTTTTATAAGCATAAACCTTTTACTAAGAAAATCGCAAAAAAAAAACGATAAAATGACCTTTCACGCTACCAAGTCTATCTTCAAGATTTAATTGAGAACGAAAAACAAATTAAGCTTCACTTCTCATCCAAGACTCACACCGTAAGTAGTTAATAGGTCAAACTAAATTAAACAAGAAAAATAAAAACAACACTACTAACCTTAACACCACATAATAATAATATTGCAATAATTTCCTACCTACTGTCTTACTTTTAACTGCGCCACAACAATGTTTGATGAGTATTATTCTTTTTTTTTTTTCATTATTGTTCTTACACCTCGACAAATTTCTATGTCACACTTGATGTTGATGATGAGATGAAGAATAATTCTGGAAAAAAAATTACAAAACAAAATTCAGAAAAAAAAATAAAAAAATAAACATAACAAGATAAAAATACCGCAAATTAAACTCATTTTGCTTAACTCACGTATCTGCTATCTATCTACGCGTAGCCTAATGCATTTGGATAGTGCCTCCAGATTGTATCTTTTAGAGTTTTTAATTGTACCAACATAATTTTTTTCTAATGTGTTGCATATCTAGGTAGGTTTTTTTTTTTTTTATTAATTTTGTGTTGTCATAAAAATGTGTCTATGTTTTTTTTTTATGTCATTTAATGCCACACTTATTTTGTCATGCTGGCTTTGTTTTTATGCTTAATGAGGCATTCATGTTTTAGCCTTAAAGAAAGTACTAAAAAGAAAAAGAAAAATGGACGTTCTCATACCAATTTCCATTTTCCACAAAATGAATTTTCTTTTGTGGCCATCAGCCACTCAAGTTAGAAAATGTTTTATGAGAATGTTTCGCCTCAATGAATGTCGTCTTGTGTAAGAATCACAACAAAAGACTCAGAAGCTTTTTAGCTCAATTTCAATTAAACAAAAAGTTTCTGCTTCACCGAGCTGAATTAAATTTGTGGTAAAAAATAGTACAAAAAAAAAAAACGTAAAGTTCATTTAATTTTCTTACTGGCACTGGTTTTTGAGTTTTAAGTTTTTTGTTTTTTTTTTTTTTTTGTGAAAGTGCTGCCAGTCATAGTAAAATTTAATTCCATCTAAACAGGTCTGAAGTCTGAACGTCCGGAATTACACTCACACTCGACAAGAACGAGAATCAAAGATGTAAAAATTGATTTTGCCCACACTCCTTCGATTAATTAATAAATTATATGAAAAATGATATGGAAACCAACGACCGACACCGGCGGCAATAGAAATGACTACTTTAGTACTTAATTTTAAGCACTTGATGCGAGTAATATCTTCTTTTCAAACTGTAACTAAATCCGTTTGTATAAAACCGAAGTCGTATAGTCAAAAGCTATAATGGATGTGGCTTTGGCGGTATATCTAATGGTGTAAATCAAATTCAAATGATAATGTGTTGTTGTTTTTTTTTTTAGATTTTTTTTCTTCAATAGAAAATCGCATCAATCAGAAGATAGTTGATTGAAAAATAATGGATTTTCTTTTCGTTATGTTTTTTTGCATAGTTTAATGCATGTTGTGGAAATTATATATGTTTACTCATAAAAACAAAAAAGTTATTAGTTTATGGTTTAAATCGAGGTTAGGTTTTGATTTGTTTGAGGTTTTTTTTTTCTTATTGGAGTTCCAGATACTTGACATTCAAAACAGTTTTTAATAGTGTTAAAGATTAAATTTTACTCAGTTTAATGTAGGCATAAACATTCAGATTTGATCGTGTCGATACCGGGGGAAATTGGTCTAGATTGGATTGAATGGGAGCTTACACCCGTTATTAAATATGAACAGTTTGACGATTTTTAATGTTTGTTTTGTTGTATTGTAATTTAATAAAAACCGATCCAGTTAGGCGAAAACAAATTGAGAGGTTGAGTTTTGAGTTATTATTATTCTGACATCTATTCAAAATTAATTTACCATGATAATCAAAAAAAAAAAAAAAATTATAAAAAAAATATGTATTTATTTTTGTTTTTTTTTTTTTGTTCAATAACGAAACAATTAGGCCAGTTGAAAAGCCGTTTTCTGAAAAATGGCGCAGCAAAAAAAAGGCGAGGTTTTTAGCAATTTCTGGCAATCTCTTTATATTGAAAAATAATTAAAATGTATAAATGAAGTATTTTCATACAATGTATGAAAAAACTTCATTATGTTATGTCATAACCTCAAAATTACCGACAGATATTTATCTATGGTAAAACTAGTTTTTTTTTTTGTCATTTATATATTAAAAAAAAAAAATAACTTATTTAAATCAGAAAAGTTCAATAAAAATGTTTGAGTTTGGAAAATGTCAATGCAGCGTTTTTTAATTTAATATAATGTAGAAACATTTTGATGCTGTCTTAAAAAAATACTGTCAAAAATGGAAACTACAAAATAAAACCTTTTTTTGAATCGAATTTTGAGTTAATTCCAGTAGTAAGTTTTCATAATTTTTAAACATTATGTTTTATTTTCAAATCACACAAAGTTTTAAGAACTTCAAACCTGATTTAAGTGGGGTGGCTAAGCAATCCAAAACGAGCACTTTGTGATAAAATAGTGCGCTTGTGACACTCCTGAAGGGTTTTTGGAACTATTTTTTCAGGACAAAATTTTACTTCACTTACCGCACATGTATACCAATGTTTGGAAAGTCAAAAGAATGACTCTATGACAGATTGATTTTTTTTTTCGAAAATCAATATTAACGGTAGCTGCTTAAGCACTGTTTTTATATTTAATTTCGACGAATTTTTACTACAAAGTTTTTCATATGGCTTGACTATAAATTTTTTAATTTTTGAAAAAAATAATTTTTTTGATTAAAGAATTGAATTGTTTTGAAAAATCAAATTTTTGAAAACGGGGCATTGAAGTTTTTTTTTAAATTTTGATTTCAGACATAATTACTATAAAATTGCAAGTTTATTAAAAACTTTTTTTCCAGAAAAATATTTTTAAAACATTTCATTCAAAATGGGTCAGAAACTGTCTCAAGATTTTGATTTTTTGTGTGAAATGATAATCTCTTCAGAAAAGCATACAACATTTTTTTTTAAATTTTGAAAATTTTTATTAACAAGAAAAAAATTATTTTATTTGGTTCCAATGAATTAAAAACAAGTGTTTTTTTTTCGTAATTTTAGAAAAAAAGTCCCTTCAAAAATTAAATTAAAGATATTCATTTGCATACAAATTTTACAAACTCTTGCGGCAACTGTAACACAAGATTAAGAAGGTACTTCTCAGTCTTGAACATTTTTAGGATGCAATTGGTAATCAGCGAATGCTTTACAAAAGTCAATTTGTTTCGATATTTATTTTATGATTTAAAATCACACAGGAAAAAGTTCACTGTGGCGTATGCGCAACTATTTTTTATAAAAAAAATCTTGTTGCATTCTGATAAAATAAACTGGTTATACGAGGGTTTGGAAATAAACACAGGTTTTATAAGTTACTTTAGAGTTATTTTTAAAAAGGAAAATAAATTTAGCAGAGTATTTTGCTTATAACAATGATATACTACGCCTATATTAATTTTTTTAAATTTTGATTTATGTTATTAATTAATTTTTTTTTATTAAATTTAGTTGATATTTGTTGTTTTTTTTAATGAAAATTAATTTTTTTGAATTGAATTATATATGATGATAGCTAGTATCAGATATTTACGTGTTTAATTTTTTTTGAAAATATAACTCTTTTCATTGCGTACTTCCTCGAGATTTTGAAAAAGTTCAAACCATATTTAATATGAAATTAAATTGGTTTTGAATTTTTTTAGCTAAAAAATAGAACACTTAATTGAGTTGATTTCAATGCATAAAGTAGTTTTTATTTATCATTGCATTTTATTAAATTATTTTTTTTTCTGTTTCTAGGTCGCGGTAAAATGAAGAAGATGATGGGAATGATGATGATGGGAATGGCCATGAAAATGATGGGAATGATTCCTTTGGCAATGGGTGCGTTATACATATTGGCAGGAAAGGCGCTTATAATTTCAAAGATTGCACTCCTCCTGGCTGGTATTATTGGATTGAAGAAACTCATGTCTGGTCGTGGAGGCAATGGCGGTGGTGGTGGTGGCAGCTCGGGTTGGTCATCTGGTGGTGGTGGAGGCGGTGGCGGATGGTCATCGGGAGGTGGTGGAAGTGCTGGATGGGATAGACGTTCACTAAATGAAGCTCAAGAACTGGCGTATCGTGGTTACAGTAAAGCACAACAGCAAGCACAGCAACAACAACAACAACAACTATTACAACAACCATCACAAATGCAACAAGAAGTTCAAAAGTCATAGATATTTTGTATTTGATAAATAAATAACTTATTCTGTTATGTATAGGCATTAATTGTAATTTAATTTCCTTAATATAGGATTTATTTCTTGTTAAATTATTTATTTAATTTATTGTATTTATTTATTTAAACAAAATCAGTTTTCTATATTTAATTTATTTAAGATTTTCCATTCTTTAAGACTTTTGATTGGAAACTAAAAAAAAACAAAAATGATTTAAATATTTTGCATTTATTTATTGATTCTTATTTATTTCTATTAAATATAATTTAATTTTAAGAAAACAAAATGTGCTGATTAATATTTTATAATAAAATATTGGAAAAAAAAAATATGCTGAAAAAACCAAAATAATTTTTTGTCTTTTATTTGTTTACAGTTTTGACCAAAAAGATAATGTATTTGTAAAGAATATGTACTTCGGTTGATTTGTTGCTTTTCGCATCAGAAGCGAGAGTAAAAAGGATCATTAAAACTAAATTAATTTCAAGCCATTAAAATTTTAAATTTATTTTTAGGACTAAAACTAATAGTACCTACCTTCTCTATGACCAATATAAAATAAGTTATTTTTCTTAAAGACTGCGCAACTGATTTTGATTAAAAAAATTTTTAGGCTTTGGAAAATAAGTTTTTATTTTTTTCAGTACACAAAATATTTTTTGAACCATTATAAACTGTACCACACAATTTTTACTTATTTCTGACGTAATCATAAAAGGACAAAAACAATAAAATTTTCAAACATCCGTTTGGTTATTGCTATGCAGAAAAAAAAAACATTTTCTAAGGTGATGTGCATCGCGTAGTAATGTTAAAAATATTTTTAAATTTTTTCGGCTCTTTGTTTTTTGTTATTATACCTATATTGCTTTTGGAAAAAAATTCATATTTATTTCTCAAGTGCACCGTTTAGCATGTTTTTAAAGCTATACAATTTTTATTTTGATGATTTGTCAAATTCTGGGATATGAGAGTGGGTCAAAATTTTGCTAAATTCGAAGCAGTTGCATTGTTTTGTGTTCTGGGAAATGCTTTGCTGACCAAAACTCTAGATAATTTGTCTCTTTAAGAATTTCAAACATTTCAGGTAATTGCAATATGTCTGAATCATCTTTATGCTTTAGAGGCAGGCCCAAAAAGCTTGCCAGACTATTAATCAATCGCACTTGAAGGACAAAGTCAACAGCGTTGTTATATTTTCTATAACTTAACTGAAGTTGAAATAATAATCATTTAATTCAAATATATGAATGTGGAGATTCAACCTTATACTGTTATTCTCTGGACCATTCTCCAAATATATTGTATTAAATACTCATACACCCAACGTATTTTTTTCTCATAAGATAAAAACCAAGAGGAGCAGTTTGTCGTTGTACTCTACTATGAATGGAAAATAATTGTTCCATTATTGTTGGTCAAACATCAAATTTGGCGTCCATCATCCAAAACTCACCGTTTCCCAATATGCTAGTATTATAATATGCTCCTCTTCTAACCATATCTCATCGATATATTTTAAATTAATTTCATATTTTGTTTTCCCTTTTTATCTTAAATTTTTAGGCATAACAGCTATGATCAGGTGTCTGAACCACAGATTACTGCACTCAGTGGCGTATCCTGAAAAAAATTTGGAGGGGGCTAGAAAAATTTTCGATTTCATTTAGGTACCCTATAAAAAAATTTATAGGGTAAATGTACGAAAATGTTTTGTCATTATTTTATTCATCATCGAGAGTCGAGACCGCTGTGCAGCGGTACTGAAAGTGGTATAGTATTTTGTTGCTTTCGACATCTTCGTACTACTGTCTTCTCCTTTCACATTCAAAGTAGTGTTTTTTTTTCAAAGTTATTGTATCCCAAACATTTTACACAAACAGCAAGATGTTGAGCAATCTTAAAAAAAAAAAAAAAAATTTATATCGTTCGAACTTTGCCATGTCGTTAATTCAAAACTGCTTATAGATTTATTCCTACCACATCTAGTTTTTGAGCTATACTCTTCATTATTTTTACTTGCGATATAGGTACTATAGGGCAAGTTTAGGATTCGTAAAAAAAATCGAACTCGAGATAACAATTTTACATGACATTACGATGATGGAGAACGCCAAAAAAGTGGGTCCGGCAATTCTGTCTGTCTGTCCGTCTGTCTGTCCGTCTGTAAGTACCTCGAGCTGCAGCCTAAACTAATGGAGCGATTTTCTTCAAACTTGGTAGTTAGCAGTTTTTGGTGATTCCCTAGAGGAGAAATTGAAATTTTTTTTGCGACCAAAACTAACGGTACCTGCCATATAACGGAAATAGAAAAGTAAATTTTTTTCGAAAACGGCTCTAACGATTTTGATTAAAATTTTTGTGTATAGTATAACACATAAGATACAACTTTTGAAATAAAAAAAATATTTTTGTACCGTTATTAACGGTACCTGTCATAGAACGGTTTTTTTGATTTATGAATATCTCGTACAAGACTAACCCGATTTTAACTAAAATTTTTATACAAAAGCGTTCAAGTAAAGGTAATATTAAAATTTTAGAAAATTTCCAAAAAACACATTTTTGGATTTTTAAAAAATATTTGAAAATTTTTTTTTGAAAAATCAATTTTTTGAAAACGGGTTTGTGAAGAATTGTTAAATTTCGTTTTTATGTGTAAATTAATTATTTCTTCATAATGGCATACCAACTTTTTTTTTGAAAAATGTAAGAAAATTTTTATACTTAAACAAAACAAAATAGCCGTTTCAGAATTTGGAGGGGGTTCGAGCATCTGAGCTGAATCTAAATTTCTAATATTTACGAACAAGTTTTGGTTAATCATGTACATTATGATTCAATCAGCTAAATAATAACATGATCTTGGACGCTTGGGGGGGGGCTTGAGCCCCCCCCCTCAATACGCCACTGACTACACTGCTGTTTTCGCGTGGGATTTTATACAATTTTGATGTGTTTTTGTGGTTGCATTGAAGTATTCAAGACCAATTTCATATTCATGGCTTTAAATATATTTAAAATTGAGTTGTAATTTTCAAACAAAAAAAAAAAAAAATATTAAAAGTCCTATTTTTCTTGTTTTTAAAAACATATGAAAAGAGAAGAAATAAAATATCAAATATGTAACTACTCCGATACAACAATTTTTAGATTTACCTAGATTCAATTACAAAATTGAATATAAATATTCTTAAAAATTTTATTTCTTAGTACAGGAAAGTTAGTAAAAAAACAAGCATATTATGGAACGAAATATAGGACTGCTGAATTTTTCAAATCTGAAAGAGGGACATTAGAAAAGCTTAAGTCCTGGTTTTCGGGACGCCACCCCCCTGGCGAAATCCGCCATTTTAAAAAACGCGAATCGCTCTATATCTCCAAAACTATTAATCCTAGAGAAATGATTATCAGACCAAAGTTCTTGGAAATTTAATTATCTTTTTCTTTGTAATACATTATTTTTCTGAGCGGGCAATAGTTTTGAGGTTATGTTGTTTTAATTTATTTTTTTTCGGTTTTTTTAAGATTTTAACATTCCCGGTATTAGTTACATAAATTTTTAAACAGTTAAAGTTATAGACCATCAAATTTCCAATAATTTGGTATATTTTTGAAAGTCATGCGATGTATGAGTCGAAAGTTATTGATCTGAAAACTATAGTCTAAGTACAGGAAAGTTAGTAAATAAAACAGACAATTTGTGAAACGAAATATAGGGAGGCTTATTTTTTTTAAATCTGAAATAAAGGTATTAAAAAAGCTTATGTCCTGGTTCTCGGGACGCCAACCCCGTGGCGAAATCCGCCATTTTTAAAAACGCGAATTGGTCTATATCTACTAAACTATTGGCTTGACCGAATAAGTTACTTAACCAAAGTTGTAGGTAATATAAATATCTTTTCTTGTGCATTCACTGTTTTTCAGCGAGGACAACACTTTTGAGGTTATGTTGTTTTATTTTTTTCGGTTTTTAATTTTTCTCAGTCTCTATGATAGAAACATAATGTTTAGCATGATAAAAGTTGGATGTTTGACTTAAAGCAAAATATGAGTACCACAATATTCTAAGTTTACCATTACCCACCTTAATAACTTCCTCTCATATCATAGGTTTCTTGTTTTTACATTACGTAAAAGATTTAGCCTTTTTTTCATATATTATGCAAAAACATATTAGTATATTTTTTGAAAATATTGAAAGGGATTGCTCTTAAAATTCCGTATCTTTGGTTTGAAAAGTCATATAATCTTCGAAATTATACAAAATTAATATAAATTTGATGTTCTACAACTTTATTCATGCTAAAAAATTATGTTTCTATCATAGACTGAGAAAAATTAAAAATAAAACAACATAACCTCAAAAGTGTTGTCCTCGCTGAAAAACAGTGAATGCACAAGAAAAGATATTTATATTACCTACAACTTTGGTTAAGTAACTTATTCGGTCAAGCCAATAGTTTAGTAGATATAGACCAATTCGCGTTTTTAAAAATGGCGGATTTCGCCACGGGGTTGGCGTCCCGAGAACCAGGACATAAGCTTTTTTAATACCTTTATTTCAGATTTAAAAAAAATAAGCCTCCCTATATTTCGTTTCACAAATTGTCTGTTTTATTTACTAACTTTCCTGTACTTAGACTATAGTTTTCAGATCAATAACTTTCGACTCATACATCGCATGACTTTCAAAAATATACCAAATTATTGGAAATTTGATGGTCTATAACTTTAACTGTTTAAAAATTTATGTAACTAATACCGGGAATGTTAAAATCTTAAAAAAACCGAAAAAAAATAAATTAAAACAACATAACCTCAAAACTATTGCCCGCTCAGAAAAATAATGTATTACAAAGAAAAAGATAATTAAATTTCCAAGAACTTTGGTCTGATAATCATTTCTCTAGGATTAATAGTTTTGGAGATATAGAGCGATTCGCGTTTTCCAAAATGGCGGATTTCGCCAGGGGGGTGGCGATGGCATCCCGAAAACCAGGAATTAAGCTTTTTTAACACTCCTCTTTCAGATTTGAAAAATTCAGCCGACCTATATTTCGTTCCACGAAAAAGTCTATCTTTACTTTACTATCTTTAAAATCACTCCACTGAGGTCACGATATGGTATGAATAAAAATATTTTCAAACAAAACTAAAGACATTCGCCTAAGTGTATACTTTCATTAAGAGCTTCATTTTTGTCACACAAAACGCCTAAAATGAATTTCAAACTGATCATAGCTCATTTTGTTTGTAAACATAATAACATCGTTTTAATCCAGTCAAATAAGGGTTTAACCTCGGAATGAATGTTAGTAGAAATTTTTTTTGCTCAATATCTTCCTTTTGCCATTCTATAACATATCTCAAAAGTCTAGAAAAATCTCATGTCCGCTTGTCGCGATTTCAAGGTCAAATCGCGAAATGGAGATTTTCAAAATTAGCAAAAATAGGCTATGGTATTATATACACATATAATACATGATTTCAAGGTATTTTTTAATGCTGATTCCAAAAAATCTAAAATCAAGACAATCTGACGTCTCTGGAAAAAGTTATACCTGTTTTTCATCTGTCAACTCATATTATTATAACAGTTGCAAACTTACTGCCGAAAAACCCTTAAAAGTTATGGTAGATGAACCAAATTTTGCATGAAGATTGTAGAATCCATCATTATTAAAAATCAAAACAATCCATTACAAAAAATATATATACCCACGAAATAATGGTATTTTTTGAAGGAGGGGCAAATTTTAGGATATGCACTAAAGAAGCTTCTTGTTCATCTTTGGGATAAGTGGTAATAGGCTAATTTTTTCATTTTAATCTTTGTTTGGATATTCTTTAACTACCCTCAAAAATATAAAAAAATCTCATGTCCGCAAGTCCTAATTTTGGAGGTTAAACTAAGTTAGGTGCAGACTTAAAAAAATTAGCAAGAAAAGTTTAAATTTGTATATGTATAACAACATAAGCGACATGATTTAAGGGTATTTTTTAACACTTATTCCAAAAAAACTCACAATAAGTCAACCTGAACATCCCTGAAAAGTAATGCACCTTATTCATGTTGATCTGTCACAAATATCTGAAGTGTTGTTTTTCAATTTTTTAAAATCTGCACCTTATCTTCAAACCAGGAAAATTAGGACTTGCGGACATGAGATTTTTTTATATTTTTGAGGGTAGTTAAAGAATATCCAAACAAAGATTAAAATGAAAAAATTAGCCTATTACCACTTATCCCAAAGATGAACAAGAAGCTTCTTTAGTGCATATCCTAAAATTTGCCCCTCCTTCAAAAAATACCATTATTTCGTGGGTATATATATTTTTTGTAATGGATTGTTTTGATTTTTAATAATGATGGATTCTACAATCTTCATGCAAAATTTGGTTCATCTACCATAACTTTTAAGGGTTTTTCGGCAGTAAGTTTGCAACTGTTATAATAATATGAGTTGACAGATGAAAAACAGGTATAACTTTTTCCAGAGACGTCAGATTGTCTTGATTTTAGATTTTTTGGAATCAGCATTAAAAAATACCTTGAAATCATGTATTATATGTGTATATAATACCATAGCCTATTTTTGCTAATTTTGAAAATCTCCATTTCGCGATTTGACCTTGAAATCGCGACAAGCGGACATGAGATTTTTCTAGACTTTTGAGATATGTTATAGAATGGCAAAAGGAAGATATTGAGCAAAAAAAATTTCTACTAACATTCATTCCGAGATTTACCCCTTTTTTCTCCTTATTTGACTGTATTATTTTACCTTTTTTCATTTCATTAACAACAATGTAGGTAGGTAAGTACGCAACGTTCTTCTATATAAAGTGATAACCAACTCAGGTTAAATTTTTACATTGTAGGTACCTACATCAAACACAACATATTGTGAGGAGTTATTATAATAAGAAAGAATTGGTAAAAAATAAATAAAATGAAGACATGTGAAATGAAAGACGGTTACAAATTAGAAAAATCTTTGCAATAAAATAAAGAAGCATTTATTTATTTGGGTGACTAGGCTTTTAAAAATCATTGGACACATTCTATTTCAAACCCAATTAAACTGCTATTTTTAAATTTGGAAATCCGTAGGGTAAAAGCGGGTGATATGGCGCAGCGGGGGAGATGGCGCACCTTAAATATCTTGAGCATTTATTGCTCTAAAAATGTATGAAAAATATTTTTAGCTTTCTTTAAATATTTTAAATCGAAGTAGCCAGTATTCGTTTCTTTGTCTGTGATACAAAAAATTAAAAAAAATTTGAAAGCAAATCATGTGATGATTTTTTTCGAATTTTTTTTTTCGCTCTTTTTTTTTGTTCCGATATTTTGTGAGTCGTTGGGATCTTAGATGCCCTTGATACACCAATACATACAAGAGAGTATAAGTTTTGCATTGCATGTGAAATCTGAGCTCTATTTCTGTCTGCTTTTCATAGATGCTTACGAATAGGAATTATTCGAAAAAAGGTGAGATGGCGCAGCTTTTTGCGGGTGAAATGGCGCATTCCGTACTAGAATTTTTTACTCGAGTATAGTGGTAGCATGTGCCATATCACCCTCAAACTATTTTTTTTAAGTAATTCAGCCAAGTTCAAATTTTATAAAAAAGATGACTAGTTGCAATCTATTATATGGCATGCATTGGTGCTTGACTCCTTCACATCGTTCAACCATTTGTGCAATGAATTTGGCAATAGAAACCTAAAACAAACTCATGCGCCATCTCACCCACCCTTTAGGGGGAGATGGTTTTTTTAAAACTTTTTTTCTATATTAATTTAAAAATGTAAATTTAATATGTAAAAATCTGTAAAACAAACAATACGTTGGATATTGAATATAGAACATTTTTGCATTGTTAGAAATATGAAATGTGGTTTACTTTGAAAAATATGACAAAAACAAAAAAGGTATGCCATCTCACCCGCTTTTACCCTACCAATTATCTACCATTTTGGATATTTCATAAATTGAATAATTTATTTAATAAAAGAAACCAATAAAAAAGGTGTTGAACTTTTTTTTCGAATAATAGAAACCGCTGGCTCTGGCGCGACGCATATTGCATGTACACTATCATAGCAATAATCCGGCTAAACAATATATTACCACCATTGCCAACGTTTATGCCAGTTTTTCATCAACTTCTGTTGAAGCTTATACCTATCAAAGCTACTGAGGGAGCTGTATGTCCAACGGCACAAGCCGATTGGCTCCCGGACTACAAGACGTCTTCAGTATTGCTTCTTCATTTATTATAATTCACTGATCATTGAGGAAGTAATTTCTTCAAATTGTCTATGTTAGGTTGGATCACGTGCTGACACCTGAGGCTGATTTGTAACGGCCTGGGATCATTGGCTAATTGTTTTTCGATTTTTTTTATTTTTATTTTTTTATTTTTATAACTTGCTCTCTTACGGTATTTAAAGAAAAAAAAAAATGTATGGAATTGGTTTGTTAATGTGTAGAATGCGTCATAATAAATACTAAAAAGTCTTGAGCTGTAAATGGTAATGGACGATGGGAGTCGTTTTTTATATGGCAAACAACTACCACGATGTCGACGGATCACGATTTGATTGGAGTTTGATGGCCTCAATTTTAATCGAATTATTCAATTTTATTGGTTCGATCAAAACTGGGCCGTTTAACTGAAATATTTTTTTTTTACTTCGTTGTTACACACAGAATTCCTTCGCATTGGGCGCACATTTCGCTTTCTATTGGACATTTGCCAAAAGTAAAAGTAGATTTAGGATGAGCGAGGGATGGGATCTTTCAAATGCTTTTCAAAAAATGACTGTCTCTAAATACCTTTAAAAATACATAGCTGATATGAAATAAAAACCAAATGAAATAATTTTGAAAATTTAAGAATTAAATGGAAATAAAGTTTTTGTTTCATTTTGAAACTTGGTTACACTTTTATTTGAACTTATTTGTAGAACTTCTTTAAATTCTTAATAAGATACATAAATACCAGAGACCAGAAATAACAGTCAACCTTGATTTTCAATCGGTTTCTCTCTGAGAGTTATCACATTACTTTAAATAGTTTCGGTTAAGGTTTGAGATTTATTTAAAAAAATCAAAAATAAAGGTTATCGATTGAGATTTATTTTTTATTTCTTAAAATAAATTTCAATGGTTGAGATTTTTACCAAAAAATAAATGGAAAAGGTCAACATTTAACCGTTTGCTCTGAAAATAAATCAAAAATGGTTAATTCAAAGGAAAATGTCGAATATGTCAAGAATATCTTTATTTTGCAAAAATTAATTTGAAAAGGATGTTTTTTCTAAGTTTATGTATTAAATAATGTATGAAACAAATAGACTTTCAAAGTTCTTTAGACCCAAGATTATATCTCTTTTCGTTTAAAGTAAAATGTAAAGACGAAAATGTGTGTTTCCACTGTGATTTGAGTCGCTTGGGACGACAAAGCACAACCAATGCGAATATTTCAGGAGACGGAATACATTTGCAGATGAGATTTATTTTTTTCTCTCAGCGATAAATCTCACTGGTTGACTGAAACATAAAAAAATACAAAATTTAGATTTCTCTCAGACCTTGACCTCAATTTTTCTTTTTTAAAAATGAAAAATGAAAATTATGACCTTTTTTGAAAATGGCAACAAATAAGAGTTATTAAGGAACCTTTCAAAAGGTTATGAGATTTATTTCCGATCTCTAATAAATACCCTAAGTCATATGTCAAACAAAAGGACATCTTATCTGAATAGAATAATATGTACAAATCCTTAAGTTTTTAGAAAATAACTCATACACCACAGTGACCTTCTAAGTTTGAAATATATAAAAAACAATTTTATGACTGACTAAATGAAGATGAAATCAGTTAATTTATAGACCCCCTCCCATACGATTTTGTTTATTGTCTTGAAAAACCTATACGCTCTAGATTTTTGGCACATTACTCATAAATCATTCTGAAAAATATGTTCAAATAAATAATAGTGCTTCCTGTTCTTAGTGGGTTGCTCCCTAAAATCTTAATATTCTGAGAATTCACCTGATGTTAGTAAAAAAAAATTGGTTTTCGGTTAACGAACTATAATTTCATGTTAGAAAACAGGTATGCCACCTCAAAATAAAATATATATTTAAAAAAACTAGAAGTACGCTTTTATCACGCACTAAAAACTATAAAATAATATAATTGACCTTTGTTTAAACTTTATAAAAGTATAAGCGACGAAAATGCGCTTCGCATTTTGATCTTACCATTTCTAATAAGTCAATTAAATTATTATTTAATAGTTTTTGGTGAGTGATAAAAGCGTATTTTTAGTTTTTTAAACTATATATTTTATTTTTTACATTTTAGTCTTATCATATATTTTTTCTTTGTGGCTATCTGAATATCTACTTGAAAATTTATTTTAATGTTGAAGGTATAATGTTCGCCTTCCTGATCAAATATTTTTGTATGTTTTGAAGTCACTTTGTGAAAAAATTGCTCCTACTCCTTAAACAATGGAAAATTGTCTTTCACTCCTAGTATAGGCAACCTTTTGATCCCATTTAATTTATGAAAATTAAACAATTTTTTTGAAAAAATCGGCTCAACGATTTCGGTTAAAATGAATGTGAGTAATGATCTAAGCTATTCTAACTGCAAACTGCTATTCTAAACTGCATTTTTATTTTTTCTACTTTTTGCAAAAACATTTTTGCTATTTATGTAGGTTATATTTCGTTTAATGCTAGACGGATTTTATTTAAACGTTACAGATCAAGGGGCACGGTAGTGCCCAGCCAAGTTCTCTAGCAACTTTGGCACTACACCCTTATTTACAGGAAACAACTCAGGCCATTTTCGACCCCCCTCTAACTTCCACACCAAAGATGCTAGAAATTTCAAACTCGCTACATTTGTTGAGCTGGTCAAAACCAAACTCCTCACAAAATTTCAGCCTCTTACGATGAGTAGTTTCTGAGATATAGGGCTTCAAAAATCACAAAAACCGTAACTGACTGACTGACTGACTCACTCACTCACTCACTCACTCACTCACTCACTCACTCACTCACTGACAGATCATCAAAATTATGGAGAACTTCCCGTTAACGTAGAAGCTTGAAATTTTACACGGTGATAGGACTTGTGGTGTATACAAAGGGAAAAATCGAAAATTTGAGATTTTCAATTCAGGGGGCGTGGCATCCGCCCATTTCCGCTGAATTTTCATTAAATATTATAGAGCACTTCTGATTATCGTAGAATCCTGAAATTTGGTAGAATGGTAGAGCTGGTAGTTTATACAAAGAAAAAAATTTAAAATTTGAGAATTTTAGCCAGGGGGCGCACACAGGTAAATTTTCCCAAAAACATGGCCAAAATTATTTTTTGTGTTTATTAAATTTATTATTGCATGATTATATCAAAATAAGATAATTTCCATAAAATTCACCATTTTTAAGTAAATTTACACGAAAATTCACAAAAAAGAAGCAAAAAATGAAAAAAGTCGTTTTTTTTTACTTTACGCCATAGGGTTTCTTTCATTTGACATTTAATAATACAATATTTATACATTCAATAGATTGAAAAAAACAGTTGAACAGTCGTTATTATAAATAAATAAATAATGCAGGCATAGATAACAACTATGTACATAAATAAACATGAGTGTGAGTTTGTATGTTTGTATATCATTCAATGACTTGTGAGTTGTGAAACTGTAACTATAAGTCTGCTTGCTCGATCTCTGGTTCTATTAGAAACTGAAGTATTTCAGAGGGAAACGCATTTTTTGTTTTAGGATTTAGTTTTCTCAAACCACTTATTAATAAGTCAGAAGACACCAAGAGATTATAAAACACATCTTCCATATTTTGCTGCCTCGAAAATTTTCTTGGGAAACTTTCTCGAAACGCTTTATATCTTTGTTTCGTGATTCTTGGGCTTCTTCGCCGAGCTGTCCAATGAATGAATAAATTTTATTGAGGCTTAAGTTTGGATACATATGGTTATTATGAAACTAAGTTAATTTTCCTTCAACAACTATTGGAAGTGCTTCTTCTGCTGTATATGGAATAATTTTCTGGTCAATTTTTTTCAAAGCTTTTGATATTTTTCAGCACGTGAAGGAGTTGAAAATATTATATTTTTCATTACATTTGATGAACAAGTTTCTCTTTTTCTCGCAGTTGCATGGCGCAGCATAGCTTAATTCTTCGGCATTATAGTTAGAACGTAAATCTTCTGTTTTACGTCTCTTTGACCGTTCGCTTAGGTCTGAAAAATCCATTTGAGGCCGTCCAACAAAGCCATGGGCTCAGCATGGAAACGATATTTCATATTGCAACCAATTTATATTTTGTTTTAAGAAGGTGTTGTTATTTCTGGAGGCACTCAGCCATCTTCTTCTATGTTCATATATGCAAAATCAAAATCCGTTAAATTTTTCTCTATTTGCTCCGAAATTTATATATTTCAACCTTTGGTCCCAAAAAAATTAATTTTTTCTGTAATGTCACGTGACGAACAGCTTTTTAAAAATTCAGAAAGCTTATTTCTTGAAAGAAAAATGAAAGTTAATTACGATCCTGTGTCAAAAAAGAAAAATCTGATTAAAAAAAAAAAAAAAAAAAATCACCGTCCCCAACACCTTTTGAAGCCAATATTATAAAAAGTCGCAAAAAACCGCAATGTTTTAGGATTGTTTCCCATAAAGGAAACATTTAACTATTTTTCAACACTATTTTCAGTACAGAAAAACGCAAATCAACTTAACTTTTTCATTATCAAAGAAAAAAAATTTGTTTGTTTTTACTGCTCAAACACATTATCTTAAGAAGCTTTAAAATTTACTTTAGACTTAAAATTTTGCATTATCTTTGTCATTATCTTTTTTTAACATACCACTAGCAACAAAATCCATGTTAATTATTTTAAAAATCGCCAAAAAAAATTAAATACAAAATAAAGCAAACTACTTCTTATAAGAAACCAACCTTGCTACTGCACTCGTTAATTAAAATGTTCTACTTTGAAAGCATCTACTGATTAAACAGTTACAATTTGCATCGCATGATCAATCAGGTTCTAAGCTTATGTTATTTGTAAACAACTTGGCATTAAAAAAAAACAACAAATCGCAAATTTTTTTTTTGTAGTTTTGGCCATGAATTTGGGAAAATTTACCTGTGTGGGGCGTGGCAACCGCCCATTTCCGCTGAATTTACATAATTTATTTTACAGCTCTTCTGATTATCGTAGAATCTTGAAATTTGGTAGAATGGTAGAGCAGGTAGTAAATACATAGAAAAAAAATTAAAGTAAGAGAATTTTAGCCAGGGGGCGTGGCAACCGCCCATTTTCACTGAATTTTCATCAAATATAGAGATTTTCAATTCTACAGCCATACCTTGCAAAAAGAAGTGAAATCACAACAAAAACATTACTGTTAAAAAAAGAGCCAAGTTCTCCTATGTTGAAATTATGCTGGCACAAAAAGTACTGAGATGTAAAAGTGTACCAAGTTCTAAAGTTTGGGTTCAAATTCGTATCAATAAAATTTTGATTGTTTACTTGGCAATTTTTGAAATAACTTTAAAAATCGATAATTAAGAAAAATTGTCAAGTAAACAATCAAAATTTTATTGATACGAATTTGAACCCAAACTTTAGAACTTGGTACACTTTTACATCTCAGTACTTTTTGTGCCAGCATAATTTCAACATAGGAGAACTTGGCTCTTTTTTTAACAGTAATGTTTTTGTTGTGATTGATATTTCTTATCATTCTAAATTCAAATTTTCAAAAAACAAAATAGTACAGGAAAGTTAGTAAAAAAACAGGCATTTTGTGGAACGAAATACAGGACGGCTGAATTTTTCAAATCTGAAAAAGGGGTATTAGAAAAGCTTAATTCCTGGTTTTCGGGACACCAACCCCCTGGCAAAATCCACCATTTTTTAAAACGTGAATTGGTGTATATCTCCCAAACTATTGGCTTCATCGAATAAGTTACTGAACCAAAATTGTAGGTAATATAAATATCTTTTCCTGTGCATGCACTGTTTTTAAGCGAGGATATCACTTTTTAGGTTATGTTGTTTAATTTTTTATTTTTTTCTGTTTTTTTTTCTTTAATTTTTCTCAGTAGAAGATAGAAACAGATAGAAACATAATTTTTTAGCATCATAAAAGTATGATGTTTGACTTAAAACAAAATATGTGTACCTCAATATTGTAAGTTTTACCATTACCCACTTTAATAACTCCCCCTCATATCATATTTTTCTTGTTTTTACATTAGGTACCCGATTTAGCCTTTTTTTCATACCTTATGCAAAAACATATTACCTAGTATATTTTTTTAAAATATTGAAAGGGAGTGCTCTTTAAGTTCCGTATCTTTGGTTTGAAAAGTCATATAATCTTCAAAAGTATCCCAAATTAATGTAAATTTGATGTTCTACAACTTTAATGATGCTACAAAATTATGTTTCTATCATAGAGACTGAGAAAAATTTAAAAAACAGAAAAAATAAAAAATAAAACAACATAACCTAAAAAGTGTTGTCCTCGCTGAAAAACAGTGCATGCACAAGAAAAAATATTTATATTACCTACAATTTTGGTTCAGTAACTTATTCGATCAAACCAATAGTTTGGGAGATATAGACCAATTCGCGTTTTAAAAAATGGCGGATTTTGCCAGGGGTTGGTGTCCCGAAAACCAGGACTTAAGCTTTTCTAATACCCTTCTTTCAGGTTTGAAAAAATCAGCCTCCCTTTAATTCGTTCCACAAAATGCCTGATTTCTTTACTAACTTTCCTGTACTTAGACTATAGTTTTCAATTCAATAACTTTCGACTCATACATCGCATGACTTTTGAAAATATACCAAATTATTGGAAATTTGATAGTCTTTAACTTTTACTGTTTAAAAAATTATGTAACTAGTACTGGGATTGTTATAATCTTAAGAAAACCGAAAAAAAAATAAATTAAAACAACATAACCTCAAAACTATTGCCCGCTGAGAAAAATAATCTACTACAAAGAAAAAGATAATTAAATTTCCAAGAACTTTGGTCTGACAACCATTTCTATAGGACCCATAGTTTTGGAGATATAGAGTGATTCGTGTTTTCCAAAATGGCGGATTTCGCCAGGGGGGTGGCGTCCCGAAAACCAGGACTTAAGCTTTTCTAATACCCCTTTTTCAGATTTGAAAAATTCAGCCGTCCTGTATTTCGTTCCACGAAAAAGCCTATATCTTTCCTGTACTAAAAACCAAAACAAAATTGAAAAAAAATAAAAAAAAAATATTGTTTTTTGACATAGGTAATTTTTGTTTAAATTTTTTTTTCTGATATCTAACCAAATCGATGTATTTCCTAAGGTTAGCTTTTATTTTTGTACTTTTTTTTTACTTAAAAAAAAAACTGCAAATATTATCACTTTTAACCAATTTATTTACAATCAATGAAATTATAATCAAAACTTTTGCTTAGAACTAAAAAATTTAGATTACTTCATTTCTTTTAAGCAAGTGAAAATCCATTAATTTACCTACTACATATTAAATTACAATTGTTTAAATCGAAATATCTTCTTAACAATTGTAGGTACTGTCACACCTACTGATTTTTGTACAAAATGATATGAGCTACATAAAGTTTCCACAAACAAGTTTTTAATTGAATAATCAATGAACACACTCGGAAAACTTCGATCTATTTGTTTTCCGGAAACCATACACGTTTACACTCAATACAAAAAACAAACATGCTCATCGTTAAACCCCCTCTAAATTGATGGTGAGGGCTTAAAACCGCAGGCACTGATTCAATTTTCTATGCACATCCATGTCTGTGACAGTGAAATTATTGTGGTAGCATTATAGGTAGGTCTCCAAATCCGACACGTGCCATGGCATCCCAATCAACAATCATTACACAAACTGATAATATTAATTCGCATCCGCCTGATGTCCCTAAGCGTTTTCTGCACTCAACACTCGTAGGTACTTCCTATACAAATAAAACAAATTAAAAGAGTTTTATCAACGAGTTCAACCTTGTGCACTTAATTCAAAATCAGTCTAATTTAATGCAACATGTGTCATTCGGGTGCAAGGAAATGTATATTTTGGATCCGCTTGCTAAAACTAGTAAAAGTAATGAGACCCAAGCTTCACTCGAGTTATGGTTTGACTTTTTACTTAACACTTTCGTTATCGAAACAGTTTATACTTTGCTTGCATGTACTTTGTTACCAGTAGTTGGTGTTAATTTATGGTATCAAGTGCGTCACATTTAAACTAGGCCAACAAGTTGTATTTGATTGTATAACACATTCGTCTGCACAGTTGCCGGAAATAGATTTATTTTTAGCTGGGTTTGGTAATGAAAAAAAAAAAATCGCAATGAGTAAACTAGGTTAGTTGTCTACTGAAATGATTGCTGCAATTATCGTAACATTTTCAAAATTTTGGGATCTCGTTAAAAAATTTCGATCATTTACTGAATAAAAATTTATACAAACCAATAACTTTTCTTGCTTCTCCTTGCAAATCTTCAAAATAAAATAAGACTATATTTAATTGTTATATCGTTTAATAATTTAAATAAAGTAAAAACTTACTGTCTAATATAAATTAGGTATTATTAATTAATTTTTTTTATTTTTACAAAATTTCAAACATTGATATATTTACCACTTTTTCACTTCCACTTTATGTTCAGACCTTAAACTCATAACCGCAGTAAAAAGGGCAAAAAAGAATCCAGCCATTCCAGTGGTTCCAACAAGTAACACCAATCCACCCATAAGTAGTGGTATTAGAGCCAAAAATTTAAGTTTGTATGCCACTAAAAGTGGAAACAATAACTTTTTGTATTTCTTTTTGAGTTTTTTTATGTTGCGACTGCTGCCGGTCAATTGTTTTTGATTGTAATCATCATTCGATAAATCTAAAAAAAATAGAGAAAAAAAAATGAACAGTTAAATGTGTCAGTTTTAATTAGCAATCACACTAATCACTGGCTGAGAATATTAGGATTGTACGTTTAATGGAAATGCCTGCAGATATACAACCATATAAATCTCAGCCAGCGCACAGTGGGACGACCCATAGCAATAAATAAAAAAATCGAATATTATTGCGGTACTTTTGAGTTATTGGTATGTCATCCCAAATATATTTAGGTTCTAACTGCATCAAAATTATTTGCGTTGTCCAATTAGTGCAAAAGTTATAGAGTGCTAAACATTGTCTAGTTTAATTTTTTTTTGGTGGTGAAAAATCAGGTTGTAATTTGTCTTACTCCCAAAATTTTTTGTCCGGTAAAAAATTAATTTAATAATGGATAATAACACTCATCAAGGTATATTAATTAATATTTAACTATAAAAAAATTTTTGTTTTGTTGAGTTTTGTTTTTATTAGTGATTTTCCAAGTGTTGGTAGAAAAAAAAATGTTTTGACTTTGAGTAAGATTTTCTTTTTTACACCTAAAAGGCTCTCTGGGGTTTTTATGGTTTTATACTCAGGAAAGTGTCCTCTAAAGGAATCAAGAAAAAAATCTTGCCCCAATTTTCCCCATGTACTTATAATCACGTTTTTTAGGTTCGACCCCCTATATCAAAAATGGCCAAAATTTAAAAACTTGGCTGGATAGTGCGAAAACAGACGATTTGATGGGTTCTGTTTGAAAATTCAACAACTTCTTGGCTTAGAGGAGTCAACAGGAGACGTAGAAGCTCAAATACAGGAAGTAACTAAATTTTATTGCCTCAAAGTAAAGTAGAAGATGGAGCAGTCTTCTAGAAGACTCAATCGGTTCATGAGCGCTAACGAATAATGGCTGAATTCTAATCTGAATATAACTAAAGCTATACATGATTGCGTAAGTGATGACATCAATTTAAAACAAAAAAATGCAATATTATTTATAACATTTTACCATTTTAATCAAAAATGATGGGATCAAATTCTATAAAAATGCAAAAATTCTTAGCAGTTGTCAAATTTCCGGTCAAAAAATTCACATATATCAAATTATGATCGAGATATATACCAATATTCATCAAAAAATTATATAGATCTTAGTTTTCCCCTAGAATTTAACCCGGACGACTTAAGTTATACCTCCGAAATCGACAATGAATAAAAAGTTTTGTTTCTTTATTTTGTTATTTTCTTATTTGTTTGAATATTCAAATTATAGTGTTTTATTATCTATACTATTATTAGTTCTATTTTACATAAATTAAAATTATTTAAAAGAAAAGAAAAAATAATAATAAAAAGAAAATCCTAAAAAAAAAGTTCGCTGCTCAACTCTTTTAACTAAATAAAAATTAATTTCCTGGCTAAAACGTTTCCATTTATCTGGTTTTCATGTTTAATTCATAGATTTAGGTGTAAATAGACGTCTTAATGCAACTTTACGTAGTTTCAGTCACTAAAACACAAGATATTAGAAATGCCGATTTTTCCATACATTCGTCCCACTGTGCAGCGCCAGCGTGATGGATAAATCAAAAGATAGGACAATTCCGATTTTTTGTATTGACCTTTGTAAATGGTCATATTGGAAAGTTTGAAAAAGGGTAAGCTAAGGGCATAAATATTGTGCATCGCCCAATCCTAGTGAATACGTAAAAAAATTGAAATCTTTTAATTTGTCTATTACTCGTAACTTAAAAAAAAAATATCTGCCTTAGGTTAAGTCCAATATATTTTTATATTTAAAGTCGCCATTCAAATGAGTCACTTTATTTTTAATCACTTACAAATTCTAAAATATTCTTTTTTTAATAGTGCTTTTAATGTACCTATTATAAAACAGTTTTCTTAATTTCTGACTCATGAAAACTCATTTCATTATAAATTTTTTTTTTAAACAATGTGTTCGAAACGATCCAACAAATTTTTTATTTGTCCCGGGTTTCGCTCCTAGAAATATGGTCTCCGTAACTTTAGGGCAATATAAGGATCCTGGAAAAATCCAATTCGAGATAAAACTTAGACATGCCATTACTGTGATACAGATTTAGGGCCAAAAGTAACAGTACCTATAATTGTATATAGACCATTATAAAAAAGTTATCATAAAAACATTTCTAACGATTTTGATTTAAAAAATACCAACACTGTGACAAATAAAGTAATAAAATTACTTAAAAAAACTAAAAAAGTAAATAAATAGCCCGTTATCTGGCATAGAGCCGTAGTCTAGCTATTTGAAAAAAAAAAAAAATTCTTATAAAATTAAAATAAAAAAAAATTCTTTATGAATTTTATAGTTTTAAAAAATTTTTACCAAAAAAGTAAGTAATATTACTGTTTTATTTTATGAACAAGTTTATGAACAAAATTGTGATTACAAAAAAAAAACTAAAACTAATTATTTCTTTCATTACAATGAATTTATAGATTAAAAACATTCAAAATTTTTACAGGCATTTTCAGAAAAAAAAAAAAAAAAAAATTAAAACAAATCAAAAGATAAATTTTGTAACATTTTGAGGTTATTATAATGAACATCTTAACCCAAAATTTTGAAAAAAAAATCACAAACGATATTAATATATTAAAGTTAATAGTTTAAAGTTTTTTAAATTTGAAAATTTCGAAAATGATGAATTATTTCTTAAAATATTTTTTGACGTGATAACGTCTTATAAATCTATGAACCATGGCAGCCACCACAAAAAAGTGACGCCATTTTCTAACATTACACTCGCGTTACACTTTCGCAGTGCGGCAAAAAATTTCAATTAAAAATTAAAAATAAACTATTAGAGATACAAAAATCTTCTATAGCTTATTTGAAACATAATAACCTAAAGCTTAATCCAAATGAAGGTTTTTTAAAAATTCCGTCATTTAATAGGGTAAACAGGGGTAAAACGGAAAGTCGTAGAGAATTAATTTTTTTGCTATATAGATGAGACTAGAATAACTGCATTTAAGAGAAAATTCTAAAAAAAATTTGAAACTAAGCTATAACGTTTTGTTTGAACGTTGTACACGTGTTGGGGTTATGACAAAATAATGATTTTGGGTAAAGGAAATTTTTTTTTTGACAATTCTAAAGATGCCAAGTGAAAGATGAGGGAAAAAAAATTAGGAATCTGATACGGATTTTTTTCCAACACTCTGCGTTTCGAAATATGAATTTTTGAAAAACATATTGTTTTTTTAGGGGTATTTTTGGGTAGTTTTTGGTTTTTGGCTTTTTTTTTGAGGGTTAAAAAATCTCAAACTTATAGGACATGTAGGTTTATGCCTTACCTATCCATACATGTGCAAAAACTTGGAATTGTTTAGTGAGCTTTGACTGAAAAATGGAAGAAACAAGTTTTTTAAAAAACACGTTTTTTGACCGTTTTTAACCGATTTTCATCGTTTTTTATTTTAATCTTTTTTCTTTAATAGATACAGGAATAAAGTATATGGAGTAATGATAGACCATGACTACGACTATACATAAATGTGCAAAGTTTCAATCATTTTCGTAAACACAATTTTGAGATAACGGTAAAATAAAATTTTAAAATTCAACAGGTTATAACTTTTGACCAAGAGCAGATAGAAATTTGATTAAACATTTATGAGCATCCTGATACAATTACCTTTCATTTGGTATATCACACATAACGGTAGACTAACTACAAGCTACACAATGTTAAATCAAGAAACTTGAGAAAAACCTCATAACACCAGTGGAGATCTGTTGCCCTTCGAACAGCCACTAGTGTGGGAAGTACGGTAATCTCAGTTTGGAAATTCGACATGGTTTACTTTAAAAAATTCTAACTTCTCTTGTAGGCATCTTTGAAATGAGATTGATACGTCATATGAAAGGTGAAATAATAAGCTTTCACATGGTACATATTTTCAATAGGTTGTCAAACAAAAAAATTGATTCCATAACCTGAGAACATAAAAATAAATTTTTTTTTTGCTTTTTTTAATGAAATTTGATCGAGTTCAAAAAATTCCAGCTCTTCATAGCAATGATCGGTATATATATTTTGAGCTAAGACAATAAGTTTTCATATGGTTTAAAATTTTTTTATAGTTTGTTAGGGGAAAAAATGGAATTAATGACATGAGAAGATAAAAATTCATGTTTTTTTTTGCTTTTTTTGATGAAAATGATTGTTTTCAATAAATTATTTTTATACTTTTTGCGCATTGTAAAAATGGTTTTATTCTTAAGAAGAAATACTTGGCTTTTAAATTGCATAGTTTTTTTTTTTTTGTAATCTTTTAAAATAAAAAAATTAATATAATGAAAAAATAAAAAAGGTAATATTTTGTAGCTTTTTCTTGTAAATTATGATTGTTTGAAATAAATAAACGTTTCAATTGACTCATTTTAAACAAAAGCACACAACCTGTTTTACGACGTTATCACGTAAAATCATCGTCCGTAAACCGGCTTTACAGACAACCTCTTTTTTTCAAAATCATGAACTTATGAAAAATATTGAATTTTAATAGAAAATATGTAGTTCTTATTTTTGAAAATTTATTTTTCAAATTGTGAAACCATGTGAAAATCTCCTTTTTAATTTTGTTCTATCATTATTACAGAATGTAATACTCGTTTTGGAAATTTTTCACTTTGAAATAATTTTTTAAGCAAATACTTAAGTACCTACATAGCTATTTGAAAAAGAGTTTGAGCTCCAAAATTGGGATTTCAAAAAAAAAAACGTAATAATTTTTTAATAATTTTGTTTTTAATTTTTTTAAGTCTGCATTTTATTTAACAAATCAAAAGTGCTCTTTTTAATCTCAAAATTTAAATTTTAATTTACCTACATCAAAAGCTGCTAAACTAATTTTTAAGCAAAAAAATTGGCCTTTAATAAGCTAAAATTTCGCACACACAAATAATAACAATTATTATTTTTGTTTCGTGTGCTAACTTAATTCTTATTTTACTTTTAAAAGTTTTTGGATTTAACCCTAGTTTACGGATTGGGGTTCATGCGAACCCCAACGCATGTTTAAATGGTTATAACTTTTTTCTAAATCCTTTTTTCGACCTGGGATTAAAACTCAGTGGACGAAATTAATTTTTGTTTACGTTTATTGTCTTTTTTTTCCATAAAAGCGGTTTTATATAATTTTCTGGAATTTTTTTCTGAAAAAAAGTCACAAACCAAACTTGGGGTTCATGCGAACCCTAAGACTTAAAATGGACTATTTTCAACAGTTTTTATTATATTTTGGCAAAACCAAACACGTGTTATCATAAAAAGACACCGCAACTGTCACCTTAATCAATAACAGAAAGAGACAATGCATCAAATTGTTGATAATGAACAATTATTAGAGGTTTTTTAACTGTGGATTTCAATAAAAACATTTTTCTTCCAAAACCAATTTTTGATTAAACAAAAAAGTGTCAAGAATGGACCCAAATGGTCTATTAAAACGCTTATAAATGGAGTTTTATTAACAGTATCGACAAGATAAAGGTCTTAAAATTTAGGAAAAATTATAAGGAATCAGGTTCTGTAATTCAACGTTTAAAAGGAGCAAATGTGTCGAAGTTGCACTTAGTTGCAATTTTTTTTTGCAGATTCAATTAGATACGAGTTAAACCTTTAGAAAACATTAAATTTTATGACACAATAATGTGAAATAGTATAACTTTTCACAGAAAGAAAACTATTTTTACGTTTAATTTATATTAAGATTCAACTTATCACTTTTTTATTTATAAAGTAATATAAAATTTAGATACAGCATCTAGTAGACAGTTTCGTGTCTCTATATCAATATTCCATAAAAACATTTTTCTATAGCCACTTAAAAAAAAGTACTTACATAAGCACTGTCGTTAAAAAAAATCATTTTTTCTTTGGGCTGAAAACTTTGAACACTAGACCACTGCTGTTAATCATCTGGAGTGATAATTAATTTTAAAACTATAAGAAAATGCTAAGCAAGTTATCTTCTTTTAGTAGGATATTAATTTTATAAGGCTTTAAGGCTTATTTTTAAAAAATCATTAGCTAGAAAATTATGCGAGCTAAAAATTTTTGGTTTGCGCAAAAAAAAAATCATTTAAGTAGTGTGAAATTTCTGAGGTTAAAATTATCTGTTTCAAAATACTTTGATGGAGAAATCTAAAAAAGTGGTTTTCATTACTAGTAGAGTAACTAAAGCAAATTATTAGGGAACCCGGCCGAACAGCTCTGATTTTGACGATTTTTTTTTTCAAACGTAGGTAATGAAAAATACTTTAAAGTCTATAGATTAAAAATTGCCGGTGTTGCCGTTTTGTTTTTTAAAATTAAAATTAATTTTTTTTTAACAAAACCATTTTTTTTTGCTTAAATTTCATAAAACAAATGAAAGCAAAAGATTCTCCAGGTAATTTAAGGAAAATATATAAAAGGCAGTAAGGGACAATCTTCCATCGTTTAAGCGATAAATGCAATTTTCTAACATTCTGACCTCAAACACAAAAAAAATATTTTGAAAACAACGGCAACACCTACAATATTTTAAAATACATTTTTAAAAAGCCAGAAGCTCATTCTTATCTCTTAAATTTAAATCCACTAAATTTAATAAAGACTTTTTGAAAAAATGGTCCTCAAACTCAGAATTAAAAAAAAAATGTTATTAGAAAAATTTAAAATGACTTTTTTCCAAACTTTTTCTAATAAAATATGAATTTATTTAAAAAAAAATGTTTGGCCATAAATATTATCAGTTGAATTTCGAAGCAAAAAAGGTAAAATATATCACACTTTTGAAAAAAAAAAAATGAAAAATTACTTCAATTTCAATGGTTTTTTTTTTTATTAAAACTGAATGTTTGCATTGAAATAATTAATTTTCTCAAAGACTGTGTTAAATAGGAACTTTAAATTTTTGCTATTTAACTTTCAACAGTAAGGGTTATTAAATAAATAAAAAATAATTTTATGTTTAGATGTTGAACTTTAAAAAAAAAATAATTTACATTTTTTTTCAAAACTTTTATTAAAAAAAGTTCTTCGAAAATGAAATACTTTTTAATTTTTTTCATAAACCGTAATACATATTGACATTTCCTTTTATAATTTAAAATCATAATAAATGAGGCCAAAAAAAATTGAAAATATATGCATTTTATATTACGACCAAGTTTAAAAAACGACATGTTAAAATTTTTTCAATAATTTTTTTTTTTTTCAAAAATCTGAGTTCAATTACCATTCTTTCAAAAGCCGTTCATTCAATTAACTTAATTTTAATTTGACATATATGACTAAGCTTCTAGCTTTTAAAAAATGTATATTTGAATATTGTAGGTGTTGCCGTTGTGTTCAAATATTTTTTTTTTGTGTTTGAAGTCAATTAATAAGAAAATTGCATCTATCGCTTGAACTATTGAAGATTGTCCCTCACTCCCATATATTTTTTTTCCTTGAATTTCCTAGACAATCTTTTGGCATCAATTAATTTATGAAATTTAAGAAAAATTTTTGAAAAAAATTTGTTTTTGTTCACAAAAATCTTCAATTAAATTTAAAAAAATCAAAACGGCAACACCGGCAATTTTTAATCTATAGACTTTAAAGTATTTTTAATTACCGACGTTTGAAAAAAAAGATCATCAAAATCTAAGCTGTTCGGCCGGGTTCCCTAATATTGCCAATTTTTGAGCTTTAGTTACTCCACTATACCCCCTCCTTCGATCTTTGAATCCATTTGTAGGTACGTTCTCTTCCTAAACTGTTGGACGGATTTTCTTCAAATTTGGAACAGAATTATGGAACAATGAAAGCTTTTTTTTGTAATGTCTCACTTGAAACGTATCACATTTTCAATAAATTGCAATTTTATCAATACCTAATGCCTCAAACGATCTTTAATAAGAAAAACCGTAGTGTTCATTTTTAGACAAGGTCTGAATTTTTTTTTTCAAAAATCATTATTTTCAAAAATTGTTGTTTTTGGTAATGTTTGATTTTCTTAAAAAGAGTTACTAAATTTCAACGAATTTTTGTGTCTTCAATACTTTATTTTTGATTCAAAATTTGAATCAAAAAAATTTTGATTTTTTTCTTTAAAAAATCATTTATTTCAAGAACGGAAAATTGTTTTTTGTATTTAATTATTTTCTGGAAATTTGTTATTAAGATTCTAGAATTCTACAAATATTTGTAATATAAAACAATAGAATTCGCATTCAATAAACGTTTATACTCCTACGAAATTTCACATAGAAATCTTACAAACTCACTTTCATCAAAAAACTCCATAACAGTTGAACAGATTGTCTTTACTTTTTCCATTGCTCGTCCAAGAGGTATCACAAGATCACTATTATCCTCTAAAGGGCTGTTTTCACTTTTAACTCTCACGGGTCGTTGTTGTTGCCAATTATTATCCTTAAATTTGACAGTTCTCATTAAAAATGTTTCTAGATTTCCAATGAAATTTTGCACTTTTTCATTTGAATTCACATCAAAAAATTCACTAAAATTCTTTGAACTATCGATTCCTTTAAATCTATTTGTTTCCGATCTAGCTGGTATAATAATCCAGTCATTCCATTCGTTTGAAAATGTAACACTTTTTGCCACATTTAATATGTGATTCCACATAATTATTTTAATTATTATCCCAAAGTTTGTCATGATTGGTAACACTTTCTTATAAAAATCACACAAACACTTCATTCGATTTATCAACAAAAAATGATCTAAAATTTCCAATTGCTTTGATCATTTATAGACAACACTTTTTTAAGGTCCAATTATTTGAAAAAAACAAAAAAATAAAAATCTTAATTTACGCGATAGAAAAAAATAAACTTTTCTCCAGAGTTCTTGGCTAAAAACTGACAGACTCGTTACAATTTTCAAACTCTCACACAAAGTTTATTCATGCGTTCCTCCTTTCAATCTGCCCTTTGGACATTTTTTGTATCCAGCAGCTGTGTGTTTTTCAAGATGAAAAAAAAAAAAAAAATAAATAAATAAAACAAAAATGACAATAATTATTACTTGCAGCTATACGGAGGTCTAAATTGCCATAGATACCACAAACAATACCTCCTCATGCCTCATAAGACCATACCATTAAATGATTCCCAATTATAGTTAAATCACTCTATCAAGCGCAATACTATTTTTTTTAGTACGATCACGGCTTACGAAAATAGCGGGCGGTTCACTTTCAAACTCAAGAATCCGAATCGGATGGATGAAGCTGCTTCACGCACGGCGGCCGCAGGAACATAAAGTACACTGACTGCAATATTACAATTTACCATCTTGGTCGTAGAGCAAACTTATTTTTTTGTCCAAAGGGGTCTTGTCGACAATAGCTCAGCGCGTTAACACTTTATACATTTTCCTTGATTTGACTTCTTTTGCCAAATTATATATCACCCGAGAAAGTTTGAGGGTGATAACTTTGCCTACTTTGAGTTTATATGATGATGTTGACCTTAAGGCTGCAGCGCCAAATTAGTCCCACCATCATCACTGTGCGCCATTAAACTCAGTCCTCTCCTTATAGTCTCGAATGCAAATGAAGATATTTTGACAAATCATCACTTGGCACTTAAGTTTAGATGAAATAGTAGAGATGGGTAGATTTAAAAAACCCATAGCACAGGCAGGAGCACGAAAAGTTGAATTTGCATTTTCTTGTTCGTGATTGTAGGTTTGCTCCAAGATGAATTGCTGATAATTTGAGCAGAATGGATGGAAGTTGCGGTCTGCTTTTGAATAAAATATAGTTACAACGAAGAATAACGTACGTGATGATGTTGATGATGACTGTTGGGCTTATGGGCTGTGGGTTTAAGTTCAGCCATTTAACAAGTTGTGGAATGTCCTTTTTGAGGTACTTTGGAATATTAGCAATTTTGGAAGGCGTATTTTAACTTCTCTGATGGTTAATGTTTAAAGAAATAATAAATAACATTTAATATTGTTCAGTTGAATTTATAAAGATGGGTTTTTTAAGCTCTAAGCAACATCTAGAATAAACTATAGAATAAACTATAATAATTGTGCAAAATATTTAAAATCCTGAGATTACGGTGAAAAGATGTTCTTTTTCTAAACACCTTATATCTTTTGATCTAGAGCACATACAAATTTGATTTTACTTTATTGAGCATGCTGATAATATTACCTTTCATTTGATGTAGCACACATAACGGTACGTGTTCTACAAGTCACACAATCTTAAATACCTCAAAACACATGTGGAGATCTCTTGCCGATGACCAGCCAATAGTGTAGGAAGTATCGTTATCTCAGTGATATAAAATTTATTATACAGGGTGTCCCACAGTCACCGCCCCAAATGAAAACCATGGATTCCTGGGGTCATTTTAAGTCGAAAAACTTAAGTGGTAATTTTCTCGTTTTCGTCCCGTTTTCGAGTTACCACGGTTTTTATGATTTTTGCTCTCTTGTCCTTTAACTGGCCTTATCTTTGCCAAACTACGTTTGATTTGAAAGATTTTTTTTACAATCAATCAAGAATTTATTACAGTTTAAGTTTGTCTCAAAACTTTTTTTTCTGCGGACAACCGTTTCTCCACAATTTCGCATCGAACACAATTTTCTTCGTTTTTTAAGTTGTTTTTTACACTTTCATATCATTTAAGTCAAAAAAACACGTTAATGAGTATTGTTTTTTTGTGCTTTTTATTAAAGCCCAGTTAATTTTCATAAAAAAAAATAAGTTTCATTTCATAAAAAAGGCTACTGAAAGTAATTAAAAAAAATAAACAAACTGAGTGAATTAAAAAAAAGAATAATTTTTAAATACAAAATTAATTTAAATGAATTTAAACTCTTTCTAAGCTTTATCTATTTGTTCTTTTCTTAACCACAACAGCTCAGAAAAAGTTTTTAATTCATTTAAATTAATTTTGTATTTAAAAATTATTTTTTTTTTAATTCACTCAGTTTGTTTATTTTTTTTAATTACTTTCAGTAGCCTTTTTTATGAAATGAAACTTATTTTTTTTATGAAAATTAACTGGGCTTTAATAAAAAGCACAAAAAAACAATACTCATTAACGTGTTTTTTTGACTTAAATGATATGAAAGTGTAAAAAACAACTTAAAAAACGAAGAAAATTGTGTTCGATGCGAAATTGTGGAGAAACGGTTGTCCGCAGAAAAAAAAGTTTTGAGACAAACTTAAACTGTAATAAATTCTTGATTGATTGTAAAAAAAATCTTTCAAATCAAACGTAGTTTGGCAAAGATAAGGCCAGTTAAAGGACAAGAGAGCAAAAATCATAAAAACCGTGGTAACTCGAAAACGGGACGAAAACGAGAAAATTACCACTTAAGTTTTTCGACTTAAAATGACCCCAGGAATCCATGGTTTTCATTTGGGGCGGTGACTGTGGGACACCCTGTATATTGTCATTTAAAAAAATGCATTAAATGGTGTTGAAAGTGAACAAAGATTGATTTTTTTTGCTTTTTTGATGAAAACTGATTTTTGTAGATTTTGTATAGACATGGTCTATACAAATATTTTTAGCTGAAACAATAAGCTAACAGATGATATATATTTTATTTTAAGTTGTCAAACAAAAAATGGATTTAATGTTGTTAATAGAAAAAAAAATATTTTTTTTTGCTTTTTTCATGACAAATGATTGCTTTGAATAAATTATTTTTAAACTTTTTGCGCATTGTAAAAATTTAAGTATGGCTCTATTCTTTAGGAAAAATTGTAGGTAAGCTTTTTAATTGTGTAATTTTTTTTTTCAAAAAAAAAATGATTTTTTAAGGGTTCACTTCTGGCACGTGTGAATTCACACATGATTTATTTTTTGATTATTGTTAAAGAGTTGTGATTAGCACAAGTATTGGCTGATGGAATAGTCAGAATATTGATTTTTAACAAAATGGCGGCTTCCTAAAAAATCGTTTTTGTTTTAAAGAAAATTTACAAAGTGGCTTAAAAATCATAATCATTGTCAAAAACCTTATTCCTTCGATAATTACATGACGAAAGTATTTTAAAATATCGTGTGAAAATTTCAATCCTTAAATCCTGGGTCCAGAAAATTCATAATCCCGAGAACCAAACATCCAGAAAGGTCAAAATCCAAAATCCCGAAAATAAAACAGAAAAAGTAAAAATCAAATATCAGTTTTGAAAACCCAAACTATGCATATTATTTTATTATTGTTTTATCATTAAGTGCACAGTTTTTTTTTTACTTTTTTTGCTAAGCCAGACTATATGTAATAAGATAACCTTAAAATAATAAAGAAAAAACGAAATAAAAAAAGCATAATTAATTATACAAATAATAACTGTGGTTGACAGTTTGAGTATCCAACTGTAAGCTTTCGATATCAAAATATGTACATTATATATTTTTTCTTGCAATTAATTTTCGATCAAAATTTAATATCAATTAACACGTTTGATTTTGATATGTTTTTTTTGTCTTCCTGTCCGCAACAAAGTCATTGATTACATTTATCTGAACAAGTATTAATTCAGGCACAATGAAAGTGACAAAATATGAATATCAAGAACCAGAGATTGGTTTTCTGCAGTAAAAATAGTAGGTATTTTATTAAAAATAATAATTTTATAAGGGCGGACGTACTAGTCAATTAATTTTTTCCTATTCAATAAATGCAAATTTTTATTCAGTAATATATTTGAATGTATTTTTTTTTTAATTTTACCTTTTATTTTTGACATTTCAAGGAAATCATTCCCAAAGAGCATCAATTAAATTAATTATGTACATACAATAAAATTAATTAAAATTTATTGAGATTTATTTGTGGTTATAAAACTTTCGAAGCAATAATACTTTTGTGTTAAAAATTTAGCACAATTTAATTCAATTTTGAAAATAAAATTAAAGTAGCACGTAATAATAATAATTGATGATAATTAATTTGATGGCGTAACAGCATTTAATTTATTATGTTATTTCATTTCCATATATATTCATAAATACACTTAACAATAATTGTGAGTTTTTTAAAATGTATTTTTGAAATAATTCGTATTTAATACAGATGTTGTGTTATGACATGATAAACAAGTGTACCAAGTTTCTAACCAAACTTTGAAGTCATTATAAGGCATTTGTGATCTTAATGTTCCGGAAAAAGTTTAGCCAGTTATTAATGAATGAATAAATGCATCACATTAAACAAAAATGAAGAAAAAGTTGCACTGTTTGCAAGGTTTGAAAAAACTGAGACAAGCTAAGGCGAACAGTGAGGCGGACGGATAAGAGAGAAACAAATTAACGAAAACGTTAATACTTTAATCCATTTCTTCAAAAAAATTATTATAGGTATACAAAATGTACTAAAGAAAAAACACCACAAAGTCATATGGAAATCATTTTCAATTCATAGTTTTTTTTTTTTAGTTTGTGTCTCACTGTTTGCTTTTTTACAATGTCTCACTATTTGGTTATTGTCACTTCACGGGAAAAAATTTAATTTACGGTGTAGAAAAAGGGCAACTTAAATTCAATTGGAACAATTGAAGGAGTGAGGTGCATAAGTAAAAGTATGAAAAATAATTGTGCAGTTTCTGATAAAAGTATCAAATTAATAGGATTGTTAGTACAATATATAAATCTGATTTAAAGATATTGGGCCACTTAATATTTTTCCTAGAAGGGTGTTTATAACGATGCACAGAAAGTGTATTAAATGAATCTATGTAAAATTTGTTATTATTAGAAGGCCCATATATGTCCTTCTAGGCAAAATATTAAGCCCAATATCTTAAAATGAGGGTTATATATTGTATTTACAATCCTATTAATTTGATCACTTTATCACAAACTGCACAATTATTTTTCATATTTTTACTTATGCACCTCACTCCTTCAAAACTTTAATTTGCATGAAAATTCAATAAAAAATTAAAGCAAGCTCTTAAAGTTTGTCATGAAAATTAAATATAATTAAAGTTTCTTTAATTTTTGATTCTCATAGTAATAATATTTGTATGCAGTTAAAAAAAAATGCATATATTTTTCATGGCGTACAATGGTACTATTTCAGAAGTGTCCTTTCAAACTAAAAAAAAAAACACCCTCTATTTTTTTCTATGGTATATATGAAACGTCCATACAAAATTTCATCAGCCTACCACTTATTTTCAATGATTAATTGGTAATATTCTGACTCTAGATCCTTAAGTTAAAGACTATTCATAAAGAGTCCAATAACTTTGTACGTGATGGTCGAGGCATTTTGGTATTAATTTTATTCGATCGGGCGTTTAAAAATACCTCGAAATCATGTATCATATTAATAAAAATGTTTCATTGCCTATACTATGATATGCAACAAAGCGAGTGCAACACAGAAAAACGCTTATATCTACCCTTCCAGAGGGAAAACAAGGTGGCCCAAAGCCCAATATCTCAAAATAACTCTTATATTGAGTACTAGCAATGATGTAAATTTCATGCTTTTATCAAAAAGTGCACGATTTTGTTGCTAAGCCACCCCACTATATAATATCTCTTTGAACATGATTTTAAGACCTTATTGTATTGTCAAAGATTACACTGGTTAACAAAATTAAACTTTTTTTTTTGTTGCCGAAACAAAAATATACTTATCTAAAAGTTTTCGGTGTGCTGAACTCGAATCCGAAGTCAAATAAAATTAATAAGCTCCCGTTTTTTAAATATTACTGTTAGAAAATGCAGTGCTTCGGAGCTTATTCTTTTATATAAGGAAAATTGTTTGAGCATATTTAACAACGGTTTTTAAAAGAACTATTTTCCACCTTTTTAAATCTGTTTAAATCTTTCCGATATCTTTTTTACTGCCCGAGATATCCTCAGTTGTTTGGTATTTTTATAAATTTTATAACGTCATTATCTCCTTTATGATGTATGAAGCCAAACCCACTTACTTCATTTTAAGATATCTCGGGCAATACAAAAGATATTGAAAAGATTTAAACAGGTATCGAAAGATGGAAAACATTTCTTATAGAAATCGTTACTAAATATGCTCAAACGATTTTTCTTATACAAAAGAATAAGGTCCGAAGAACCTTATTGCATTTTCTAATGGTAATATCTCATAAACGGGAGCTGATTAGCTGTTTCTGACTTCGGATTCGAGTTCAGCGCACCGAAAACTTTTAGAAAAGTATATTTTTCTTTCGGCAACAAAATCCTTGTAAACCAGTGTTATTGTATTATTTCTGTAGTCTGTAGAGTATTGTAACTCGATTGATAAAAAATAAAGAAAATTTAAAAATTAAGAGTTAAGGGGAGAAAAATCGATGAACTAATTAGTTTTAATATTTAAATTATATCTTTTATGTATTTTTAAATTGTTATTTAATTGGCGTTATATTGAATGTTTCAAAGTTTCAGTGAACAGATAATTTTGAAGAGTTTTTTATTTTTATTTTCGGGATTTTCGGCTTTCTGAATTTTGACTTTCCGGGAATTTGTTTTTTCGTGATTTTGGTTTTTCGGGATTTTGGATTTTCGGGATTCTGGGTTTTTGAGAATCTGGATTCCAGAAAACCCAGAATCCGGTATGGGTTTTCTGTACTCTGGAATTTCGGGGCTCTTGGTTTTTTGGATTCCCCCTAAAATACCATCACTTTGTTTGCTTTTAGAAAGGTAAAAATGAATTGTCTTACTGTTCACACTGTCTCCCTGTTAACACTTTTCTACTATGCCATTTTGTCCCATTTCGAAAATTTGATTTTTCCTTAAATCCAAAAAATTCTTGTTTTTTGTTTACTTTTTATTTATATTAAACAGTTTCAAAAAACAGTTAAACAGTTAAAAAATATTATCAAAAGCTGGTACAATTTCCAAAAAAAAAGTGAAGTTTTACTTTGAACACAGGTATTCATTAAATACATAGTTTGATTTGAATAGTCCTCATAACTTTTCACACTTTAGCGTGCCTCTAAATTTGACCACCAGTGTAGTACCTACCTGTATCGCTAGTAAAAATAGCATCACTAATATAAATCTTATGAATTAAGTCTTCCCACTGTGCCTTCATTGCTAAAGTATTGCAATTTTGTGTATTTCATTAAAATCAATTATGCATGAAAGATACCTAAATTAAAATCCAATACGCAGTGGAATTGAAATTAATATTTCCCCCATCAAAACTCTTATTAATGCACTCAACTGATTTATTAAAACAGCAAAACATTTATTTACTTATAAAAAATTAGATCAGAAATAAGGGAAAATGTCTGTTCTACTTCACATTTTCATTCCCATGAATTTCGGTCTAAATCCTCTTCATTCTATGCCCTCCTTTGAATTATTCAAATTATTGCAGAACATTCCAACGCACTGAATCTGAAAATTAAATTTCATATAGGTACCTACCTACAAAATTCTATGCGTATCTTTTATTTTTTTTTTTTTCATTTTGTGAATACAATTTAATAATATTATTTTTTGCCCATTTACACTCAACCATAATAGGAAACACTGGCTGCGCGACACCAACAGCCGAAACTATACATTGCCAAGATAATATGCGTATTTGGGTTAAACGCTGAAATTCCATTTGGTGAAATTGATTTTCTTTTCGTTTGTGTAAATGAGAAACGCCAATATTGGTTCAGTGAGAAAGTGTTTTTTAGTTGGCCATTATTATTATTGTTGTTTTGTTGATTTGCGAGACGGCCCAGCCCATATTTCCATATCCGCCACAATTGCTGACGGACCTGTCAGGTATTTCATCATTATTTCAAAGTTCCAAATAGGCACACAGTCATCTTTGGCAGCATCATCATACAACTTTTTTTTCTTCTTCTGCTTTTTGTCTTTTATGAATGAACCATCTCCACATCGCTTTTACCTGTAATAGTTAGCCCGAATGAAGACTTGCAATCACAAGTTGTGAAACTGTGAGATATTCATTCATAAAAACAACACGAAACACAATCACACAACTTAAAGAGAGTATATAGAGAGGAGTCACCTAAAGCTTATAGCGAGTCACGGTTATGCGGTTTCCAAATTGATTCCATACTCCATCGTCACGTGTTTGATTTTAATGTTTGAATTATTGATTTTTATTTTTTATCTGATTATGATTTGGAATTTTTTGTGGAAACCAATTTGGCAATCATAAAAATTTACATGGCAAATTGATAAATATTTTTACTATTCCAAGGTCAACTCGCTGGTGTTGTATTGAAGATGGTAAAATAAGTGTGCCGACAGCTGTTTTTCTTGATCCTCTTTTAAGTGGGTTTATGTATAATAAAATCTACAAAAATCCAATAACTATGAATGCATACTTTAGCAGGCGCGGATCTAGAAATTTGGTTTGGGGGGGTCACAGGATTAAAAAAACTTACTTCGAAGATAATAAAAAAAAATGGTCAAGTACTCAAAATATATGCTTAATTTTAGCTTGCATACAAAATTCTATCCAAAATCTTAAATCAAATGTATTTTCGAGAGGATTTTGTTTCGGAGCTTAAATTAAGCTCAATACTCTGCATAAATAAGTAGCCAACTTGATTTATTTCATTAAGAAGTGTTTTTAGAAACATATTTACAAAATTAAAAAATTACGATTCAAAATATAGGTGGCATACCATTTGTTGTAGAGTCGGTTGGGGTACGTGCGCGCACTTTTCACTTTAAGGCAAAATTGTGAAGATTCTGTAAGAGATATCAGCATAAAGTTTTACATTTAGTTTTTTTTACATTTGATAAACCTATATTTTGGGAACAAGAAAACACAAAAAAAAGTTTTTTAGTTTAAATCTTTAAATATATCATATGATTCAAAACAAAAACCATATGAAATCAAAGTGCGCACTCTTGCCCCTAAGTCAGGATAAGATCGCGCAAAGTCTTGTGTAAGAGCGCGCACATAATTTTAATAGGAATCTTGACAGTTTACGGCTACTAAATTTCTAAAAACTCAATGTAATACTAAGTTAAACAAATCGTTCTTTCAAAAGTTCCAAACTTTCACTAAAATGAATGAAAATATTAAAGAAAAAACAAATTAAGTTCAAATACAAAACTTAAACTTTATTTATAAAATAAAACAAACAAAAAATGTTTCTAATTAAATGAGAGCCTTTCTTTTTTGGAATTCATGAATAACAGCCTTCGTTTCTCAAGATTCAAGTTTAAAAATTCTCTGTACTGTAAATCAGATTAAAAAAAGAAAAGTTTAATATGGGGAGAAGTGCGCGCTCTTACCCACAAAAGGACTGCGCTATTTTACCTACAAAGGTACTTTTTTTTTATTTATCAAATTTATAATAAAATAAAACAAAGTTTAACAAATTTTTTAATAAAATCAAATATAAATATGCACTATTCAAAAATATATGCTACTCTCGGTATCTAATGCTACCACACCGACGCCACACACTTTTCCAGCAAAACTTTTTTTTTGTTTTTAGCCGGGTTTTTTCAAACCTCTTTTAAAATAAAATGGAGCTGGGAACACACTCGCGAAGATCGTCACTTATTGACGCCTTACTAAGCACTGATTTCCTCATTTTTCGTTTTAATTTTTTTTGGACACAACTCGAGAAATAAGCAGCGCGCGCTCTTACCCACTGCGCAATCTTACCCCAAATGACTCTAATTGTTTACACACTACATAAGGCCGTGTGTGAATTGGTTAAATATTAAGCCGAGGTAAAATTTTTGACAATACATTTTTGAATAAAAAAAATTTTCACCTGTCAAACATTTACCCTGCTCTGGGACCCTGTTAAATTTGTATCTTCAGAGGAAAAATTATTTGCAGAAGGATTAATGTATTTTATTAATAAAATAATCAAAAACTGAAAATAAAGATATAAAATTTGGGTAAGTAATGCAACATTATGAGTGTGTATTAGGGAAAATCAATATTTTTCATTATATTTCACTTTCGCTGTGTTTTATTTTCCTCGTGACAAAGATACAAATGTCAAAAACTTATCCTCGGCTAAATATATTTAACCAAATTAAAACTAAGAAAAAAAAATGTCCCGTTTTCGTAAATTGATATTTAAAAAATAATATATTTTTCTTAATGCAAAATAAATTTTTCTATATTAAATTTTTAATTAATAATAAAATTTTTTATAAATAATGAGGTTATCATTTTAAACAAAGTTAGAAGTTAATAACCGTTCTACACTGTGTGAAACTTCAACCTTGTTAAAATAAACGGAAACTACTTTGATCTACATCATTTAAAAATGTATTTTTATTCAAAATTGAATCAACGTTGACCATACTACATTTTACATTGCGATTGCAGTTGCATGTTTTTATAAAAATCGCAGGGACCGGTTTGGAAAAAAATTACCTATATTTTTACAAAATTCTGTTCAACTGTACTAAAAGTACGAAAATAATTCAGAAATGTTTGAAGTTTCGATATATCGATGTTTCCAAGAGCGATGTTTTCAGCATCATTATTTTTTTGCGGAAACATCAAACCATAAATGTTTTTTTCTATAAAAAAAAGTACCGAGTAAAAATAATAAAATAATATGATTAATTTGAATTTTATAAACCAAAATATGAAATTAAGTTTTTGCTATTAGTTATGATAGATCGTTCGTGGATATCATGGAAAATTATATGGTTTTCAGCTTTTAAAAGTTTTCATTAAAAAAATGTGTAAGAAATCAAAAATTTTTTTCATGCCCTGATTATATTTACCTACAACTAAAAACGACTTCTTGCTAATATGCCCATGAATCATTTCTTAAAGCATAGTCCATAACAATAAAGAAACCCTTCATATGTGCGATGACGTGAAACCGTGGACAAACAAAATTGCATTTAATTATCTTGCCAACCATAATTTTTCAATTCAAAATTCAAATGAAAATATTTATGAGAGAGATGTAAATTAATTTTTTGTTTGTATCTGGAAAGCGGTGATGCAATGAACCTTCAGGATAACCACCAATTTTGGGCATAATTTTTGTATAATATGATAGTTTACCTACTTTTCAAACGCATTGGGAATAGATTGGTTACATCTATGATTTCAAATGTTTGCCAACAAAACATCGATTTTAATTGCATCTCTAATTATGGCTTTCATTAAAGGTCCTGGATATTATTTGTAATTACATGGGTTTATAGAATTGGAATATGAAATGATTTTGATGAATGGTTTAAATGATAAAATTAACCCTTGGATGTTAGTACATACATACATCAATTTAAACATTCCAATAGAAACTGACATATTTGCCTTAATCAAACGAAATGTAAATAGTATTTTAAGCACAAAATATCCATGAGTATTTTTAAGTAGCAAATATAACCTTTCTTTTAAAATTTAGAAGAGCTCTTGAGCATTCTTTGTTTTTGTAGTTTGAATCAAAAACACGAGTTTATCATCAAAGATAAAAGGTATTGGTAAGGTCAAGGTCTTAACTAACTCTTCCAAGCTTGTTCGTTAGTGCAGGATGACAATGGCGAATCCAAGTTCGGGAAGGATGCTAAAAGTCTCGGTAGATACTGTTATGCAAGGCTTTTAAATCGATGAAAAGCTGATTTATGTAAGTTTCCTTGATTTTTCCGTAGTGGTCTAAGACAACGAAGGGTTTCGTACAGACACACTCAAGAGCATATTAAATGCGATGTTAAAGGAGACTGTTTTCAATGTTTCACCCTCAGAATGAAAAATAATAAATAAATAAATAAATAATATAGGAAATTCCACTATTTTATATATTAAATTTTTTTATTTGCTCTTAACCATAGACATTATTTGTATCGAACTGCCATACAACCGATTTTTTATATTACTTTTTTTTTTAATTTAGAAAAATAAAAAAAAAAATAAAACATTTTTTTTTTAAACCTAATCATTTTTATCAAAAAAAAAAAAAAAAAACGACTTCCATTGATCAAAACTGAGTTTTATAGTTTTTCTAATAATTTCTATGGCGAGATCTGAATTATCAAAATTTTGTCTTACAGAATTTTGACAAGCAGAATTATGACCCGCTCCCGAATAATAACTCCTCCTTTTTGGAAGTCGGTAAATAAAATTAATAGTTGGTAGATAAGAAACAATTTAAGGGGTGATTCTTGGGTATATTCTAAGAAAAATATTCTTCTTTAACAACGCTCTATCTACCACTGATATAACTTTTGGTTAATACTCTGTGACTTATAAGTACAGTGACCATATTTCTAGGGGCAAAACCCAGTACAGATACAAAAAAAATAATAATAATAATAATCCATTATATATATTAAAGTTTGGTTTTGTGTACGTTCGCTAACCGGCCACACCGACTGATTAATTTTCTTAATTTTTTTTTTTAATCAAAGAGGCATAAGAGGAGAAGGTTTAATGCAAAAAAAATATTTTAGATTTTATAGGGTAAATAGGGGTAACAAGACATTAAAAAAAATGGCTATTTTCTAAACAGTAAGTCGTAAAGAGTTGACTTTTTTTTAATGATAGACAAATTTATTCAATAGTTAAAACAGGTATTGAAAAAATTCAAAAAAATTTCAAAACCAAGTTGTGAAGGTTTTTTTGCAGTCATAGATCTTCGACAAAAGGCTAATTACAGGTACGCAAAATTTTGCACAGAAATTTGAGTTACACCATGAGAAAGATATTTAAAAAAAAAATTAGGGGTCTAAAACGGATTTTTTTCATAGGCCCTGTATTTTGAAATAAAAATTTTTGAAAAACAACCTAATTTTTAGATACATTTTTGAGTAGTCTTTTATTTTTTTGGAATTTTTAAAAGTCTGCAAAAAATCTCAAATTTATATGTAGGAAATATAGGCATTAGTCATGAGCATGCATGTACAAACAATTGAATTTTTAAAATTATTTTTGACCGAATAACTTGAAAAACAAGTTTTTTTTACCCAAGTTTTTTTGCCGTTTTTAACATAGGCTATATTCTACATAGGCCACTTTTGCTAAAAGTTTAAAAGTGAATATTTTAAAAGTCATTTTACGAACTTTTCAAGCTTTGATTCCCTTTTTTTATTGGAAATTATAACTCGAAAGTTAGAAATAAACACAAGAAATGGCGGAACGAAGTCCGTCGGGTCAGCTAGTAATAGTAATAAAATGAGTTTTCATAATTTTTCCTAATTTTTATTTCAAGATTTCTTAAACTATTTTATGGGAACATTTTCGTTAAAATCATTTAAGTCGTTTACGTGCAAGTCAGAAATCAAGAAAACGGTTTTATAATAGGTAGGTACTGTTAATAACTTATAAAAAATAATTTTCTTATCAAAAAAATGAGCTGTTTTTTAACATTTTAATTTTACGAGTATTTTAAATGATTTTGAAATTTTGTAATTGTGTTAATTCAACATTTTATATGTTCATTATTCAAAAAAAAAAACTTTTTCTGTTGTAGCTTTTTAACCTGACAAACACAAGCTAAAACTAAATAATTGACGAAAAAAATTATAAACTAATGTTTTCATTCGAAAAATTAGAAAAACTTTTATTTTTAAACCACTATTTTCTTGTTTTCCGTACAAAGTATTTAAAATTTTGAATACAAAAATCAGAGAATGTAGAAATACGGGACAATCACGGGACCAATTACAAAATACGTGACAAGCTATAGAAATACTGGACAGTCCCAGGTGAACCGTTACGGATGGTCAGCGTATCTATATGGCTAAGGCCCATTACTGCTTGCTAGCTTTTAGGTGTCACACCCAAATGGGTGACATTCGGTTCGGTCCCCCACCCACAAAGGCACTTATGCACGTGTTTGCTAGTCTGATATACAAAATATTTTCTCCATATAGTACAAACTTAATTTAGAACACTTTTTATGTTATAACACAGACATAAATTAGTAAAAAAAAAAAAAAAACAACAATACTTCTGTCCCAAACATGTCGTCCTATTTAACATCTCTTTCCTTGCTCCAACACAATAATTGGCAATATGCTAATCACCATCCATTAACATATTGCATGAGTATAGGTTGACGTATAAGTTCTTTATTAGAACTCTATACCCATAAACTATTCCCTTATATCTTGATTTCAGCACGAAATTACTCTTCTAACAACATAACTACTAAAGCAGGCAACCATCATAAATCGTTGATATACATTTCCATTTATTAAAGCCTGAGGTATATAAGCTATGACCGACCACACGTCAAGAATCCATTCAATAAATTATACCCGCCGCATGCACGTCATCGCCCTTTTGATGAGGTAAACTATAATGGCAAATGCTGTCTGAGGTCTTCGCCTTTTGAAAAGACCTAATGTGATTAGGCGACTTGCCCAAGTGCATCCAAGTGCATAGTTTAGTGATTCAATTATTAAGTAGCAAATATTTCCATAAGCTCCTCGAGAATTCCTTGGAGCAATAGCCAAAAGCCGGCCAGACATAGAATCAGTCTTCAGTTTAATATCATCGACCAAAGATGTTTAACAGCAATTTATTTTTAATATTCATTCTGAATATTGGTTTGCTATTCATACAAACAAAGAGCGATGACGATACCGCCGCTGTTGTCACCGTCACAGACAGGATCAAAAGTTCTAAAGTGGATGTCTTGGATATAATACCAAAAATTAATAATCAAATGACTGAATTTAATCAAAGTGAAACCAATTTAGTGCCTAATACCACTCAGACAGATTCACATCAAATAATAATAACTCAAAAAGGTTAGATAATATAGTTCTTAGAGTTGATCCAATACCACTGTAAAATATTTATGATTTAAAGGTTAATTTAATTTATTTAAAAACATAAATTTAAGGTCGAGGACATTTTCCCAAACGCAGAAAATTCTTGAAGCATTTATATCCATTTGTGATGGCAGCACTTTTTGCTAAACTAATTGTTGTTCCATTGGTTTTGAAGCTACTTATAGCAACGACTTCGTCAGCTTTTGTTATGAGTAAAATTGCTTTGGTTATATCTGCTTTAATAGCACTCAGCTGGTTGCTTGGAGCGACACGTGAAAGAGCAAAGTTTCAAATTGTTCAATACCCGGGACCAGGACCGAATGGATTGAAAAAAACTTTTGGTGGCTGGAATATTCAGGAGAAATATTCACCATCTAATCCTTATCAATATGGAGGATCATACAATGATTGGACTTATGATGATGCTGTCGCTGAACAGAATGACAATATTAATGACAAAAACTTTTTTCTTTGAAGATGAAAAACTTGGAAATACATATTTTTAAATACATAAAAAGATTTTTTTTAATTAATAAAAAAAATATTATTGTGAAACGTTTGACCATTGGAGATGGAGTTTTTATAATTGAGTGAAATAATTATGTAGTTATAAAGAGTTTAAAAAAGTTGTTTCTTCTTTTGCTGTATTTTTATTTTTTTTTTTTGTTTTTGAAGTGAAAACTTCTTTAGTATCGTAGTGATTTGAAACAAGATGAAACGAAAACGCGATTTGATTTAACTTTAATACGCATGCTGATAACATAACCTTTTATTTGATAGGTATATCACACATAACGTTACGTGCTCTACAAGTTACACAATCTTAAATTAAAAAAAATTTAAAAATACCTCAAAACACCTGTGGAGATCTTTTGGCGATGACCAGCTACCAGTGTAGGAAGTACCGTAATCTCAGTCTGGAAATTCTACATGGTTGACTTTAAAACATTTTAACTTCTCTTGTAAACATCTTTGAAATAAGATTTATGCATCATTATACAAGGTGAAACAATAAGCTTTCACATGGTATAAATTTTTTTATAGGTTGTCAAACAAAAAAATTGATTTAATAGCATGAGAACATAAAAATAAATGTTTTTTTTGCTTTTTGGATGAAATTTCATCGAGTTTAAAAAATTCTAGCTCTTTTTGTAGATGTCTCATAGACTTGATCGATATATATATTTTGAGCTAAGATAATAAGCTTTCAGATGGTGTATTTTTGTAATTTTGTTGTTAGGATTTTAGGTAAAAAATGCATTTAATAGCGTGAGAAGATAAAAATACGTGTTTTTCGCTTTTTTTTTATGGAAATTGATCGAGTTCAAAAAATTTTTTAATTTGATAAATATAACAAGGAAGAATAAAAAATATATTATTTTGGTATTATAATTATATATTATATTGCAAGCTCAAGAGTTTCAATTAAAACATTTAAAAGCAAAAAATTAACAAATAGATTTTTACAAAAAAAATTTTAAAAAAAATTGTATTTTTAAAGACAAAAGAAACGAATTGAAGAGCAAAGGAGAAAAACCAGCACCGATACAATTGAGACCTATATGGCTTTAAAGGACATCAATGGTAGATAACAAATAATCCGCTTATGTTTTTTCTACGAACATTTTATTTAATTGCGCTTTAGAGCCACTTTTCCAATATTTCATTTAAACTTCAGTTACACCTTCTTAAAAAGAAAAAAATATATTTTTAAAATGATATTATTCTTTCAATACATTGCACAGTGGTACCGGTTTCTTAGAAGGGCGATTATGGTTAGACCACAACAAAATATACTTGAATATGTGTGAGAATATATTTTTTTAGCAATAAAAAATGAATTAATTTAAAAACAATTCTTTTATAAAGAAATGTTGTATATATTTAATAACAAAATGTAAAAAGAAACCTTGAATCTACATACAAACAAATGATAAGTTACTTTTTAAAATTATTTATTTTGTTTTTTTTTTTCAATTTCAGTCATAATTTTTATGTTACATTTCAGATTTAAAGCTTGCTTAATATCATATATTTTTATAAAAATTTGTGCAAAAACTTAAGGAAAACATAAAAACTTAAAAAAAAAAAAAAAATTGAAAAAGTTTTAAATATGAGAAATATGGGTAAAATTGAAACAATGAGTGTGAAAGAGTCAGTCGTAGCCCGTCGCACTTATTCGCAGACAGATTCAATTGTTTAAGAAACTACACGTGCTAGAGAAAATTTATGTACATATATGAATCATGTATTTATATTAATGACAACATAGTTAAAAGTTTCGGTAAATTGAGAAGAAAAACAAAAGTATGGAATTTGAACCTGTCCTTTTCTAGTCTGTTTTTTATTGAAAATTTTAAATAAAATAGAATTGTAAACTCTTTAAATAAAGTACATACCTTCAACTTTAAGTTCCATAACAAAAAAAAAACTTTATATAAATAATTTTAACCGAAAAATACACTTAAAAGTTTAAGTTGATTCGGGACCAAAAATAAAGCATTGAAATCCGACTTTTTTCGACAACTTTTCATGGTCGATATGAAAAGTTCCGTTATTTTCTCAAAATGTCTGTTATGCTATCTTAAAGAATAGGCTTTTTATAACAAATATAACGAAAAATGACGTCATTATATTGACATCGATATTTCGGCCTATGGCCTACTACGGAACCACTGTGCATTGTACAATGCACAGTGCAGTATTTTGATCCAAAACGTGGCATAAATCAAATTTTTCAATTTTGCCCCCAAGGATAAAGCTTATGTCCCATAACAGGTAGATAACCAAGCTACTTTTTTAGTGAAGTCTATCTATAAATTAGTCAACCCGGTTCGCAACATCATCATTCGCAACTTGCGTAAACACGAATTTTTTTGCGATTTAAAAAAAATCCTTAACTTAAAAGTGTATGGTATATAAAAAAATTCGTTTTTTTAACATTAGTGTTTTTAAAATAGCGCAACACTCCGCATCATGGTCTTACTTCTAACATATATATTGTTTAACTGCTGTTTATGTAGAACAATCTTGCATTTCAAGAGTTTGCCCCCTCAAAAAAAAAAAAAAAGACCAGTTGAAAAAAACTCCTCAAAAACGATTTTTTATATTATTTAATAGATTTTTATACACACTACCTATTACCTATTCCATTGAATTAAGAAAATTTCTCCAGGGATACTTATAAAAATATGTACCTATATAGAACTAGCTACTTTAATCTGCAATAAAACGTTCGTAAGCGAAGTATTAAAATATTCATAACTTGGTCTTTAGATATAATGCATTCATATAAAAATTAAAAAAAAAATGCAAATACAAATTTGGTACAAATAATAAAAAAAAAAACAGGGTTTCTCGGGAAAAAAGTATATTTTAGTTTTTTTTTTATTTCTTATTAAATTTGATATTTATTAGAATGAAGTCTATAAAAAAACTATCACGTTATTACATAATGATAAAAAAATGTCCATAATATTTCAAAATTTTTTATATAAAATCAATTAAAAAATGCAAACTTTTGTTTTTCTAAATTTCATCTTTAAAACTTGATTTCTCAAAAACTATTCAATGAAACAACTTTAGTCAAAAACAAAATAAAGAACAAAAAACTAAAACTTAGAAAAGTTTTAGCACATGATTGTACGTGCATTTTTTTCTCCCGGCTAAGTGGTTAGTTGGTATGCACTTAAGTAAGTTTAACTGTACCTAGAAAGTGAAAATTTTTCCTTCAAAATATGTTTTTAGTCATTTGGTACCTATTTGATGTGGAAAATGTGACCAAATATTTTTTGCCAGGTTTTAGACCAAAATACCTTACTGTGCATTGTAAACTCCTGATTCGAAAATTCTTATTTTTATATCATTCAAAGAGTACTCAGAAATGTTATTTGTAAGAGATTTTCCCTTGAAATACCTATAATCATAAATGAGTTAATTTTATTGCGAATTTTTGTTATGTTGGTTATTGTTGAAGATACATGAGTACACCGAATTTTTTTGGAAATAAATGGATATTCAATTTTTTTTCTTACTGAATTGATATTTATTTTTTCAATAGAAAAGAGAAAATAAAAGGAACTCTTAGGAAAACGATTGTTTGTTTTGTTTAAAGAAAGCTTAAAATTTTTTTCTAGAAATTCAACTCAAAACAAATATTCAAGGGATAACAAAGAAAGGAACTCTTGTTTAAATATTTGTTCTTATTATTTCGAACCTTAACGTTACTTATATTAAGTTTAAAGATTATTTTTTCAAAAACAGTAATCAAAAATATTTTCTGAATGCGAGCTCGAAGGATTTTACAAATTAAGGAAAAAATGAATCAGAAGGTATAAAATGTGGTTTATGAATCATGCAACGTTTTCAATATTTCATTTGACTACAGTTAAGTAAAAATGAGGGGCATGTATTGTAACCAGGGTTGTAAAAATATCAATTAAAAAAATGCTTTTGAAATAAAAAAAAAAAACTTGTTGTAAACAAAAAAATTTCTATTATAAAAAAAACATTTGTTGCAACTGAAAAATATTTGCATTAAAAAAAATTTTTAGTGCAACTGAAAAATATTTGCATTGAAAAAAATTAATTTGCATTGAAAATAAAATTTTTATTGAAAATAAAAATATTTTGCATTAAAAAAAAAAATTTATAGCAAATAAAAAATTTCCTGCATTGGAAAAAAATTCAATGCAAAATGTGTACGTTAAATATTTTTTTTAAATATTCGTCGAATTTCTTAAAATTTTGACTTTTTGACCATATATTAGCTATTTCAACTATATCATTGAACCTAATGTATGATCAAATATTCAAAACTGTAGGAAATTCGACGAATATTAAAAAAAAAAAATATTTAATGCACACACTTTGCATTAAATTTTTTTTTTTCATTGTAGAAAATTTTTTATTTACAAATAATTTTTTTTTTTTTTACAACCCTGAATGTAACTAACCGAATGGTATATACTATATGTACATTTATGTATGTATTTGGGTATTTTTGCTCTTACGCAACTTCTTAAATACTTATGATAACCGTTAGTACAATTTTTTTCTTAAAATTTTGTTTATAATGTAAACCGAATCAAGTTAAGTAAAAAATTCCAATTTTTTTAAAAGTTTTTTAGAGCACGAATCCTCCTTTTTACTATCTTTATGGTGTATTTGATGCTTTTTGGCTTCAAAAATCATTGCATAGTCATTTCTTGATGAAATTTGGTGTACGCATGAAAACTCGTACATATTTTCCGTTGAAGCTGAAAATGGAATCACGGATTTTTAGCACTTTTGCATATTTTAAATAAAACTTAACAAGGTAACGAAAACTTTTAATGTGATTCTATTAAGGATTGCCAACAATTTTGTTGGAAGCTTAAAATTTTTGTTGTTCACTGTGGTGTATACGTAATATTTTTTTTTTAAGTTACACTTACTTTATGATTGTTCAATCAAACCCAAATTTTACAATGTCAAACCTTGTTCACTGTAGTATCTCGCCGTGGCGCTAATGGACTATGACGCCAGAGGTCTAGGTTCGATTCCCAGCCTACACAAAATAAAAAAATAAAAAGATTTTTTTCAGCTTCCAATTTCTTGCCAAAAATGTCGATGGTTCGGCGGTCAGAAAAAGGTTATTTATAAAAAATTCAATTTTTATTTATGTATACTCTACTGTCCTCCCTAAGTCCGCATCAGTTCATACCCAAGTAGATTACATTCAATTTCTTTGAGCATTGATGCGAAATGCGACAGATTCCATTTAGCGTCATTGCGATGTCGATGTTGGGTATTCGTTGTTACTCCATTACACTGGCTTTGGCCAGTTAAATAATTTTCATTATCTTGCTACAGCCACCGACATCATCGCCGCATGATCATGATCATGATCTTCGGTCGTCGTCAGAATGACTGTATACATTGCCATCATTGTCGTCGTCGGTCGTCATCGCATTGCATTGTTGGTCGTGGTCTTCCAACATATAATATTGTCGTCACCCCGGCTGCTCTCAAAAGAAAGTGAAACCGATGACATACAAAATGTTAAGTAATCGTTTGGTTAATGTTTATGTTGATAATGTTTAAACGTACCGTTTTAACGTTGAATTTTTAAGTTAACTTTTCCGCTATTTGCGCAGTCTCTGTTTGTTCCTTCCTTTTTTTTTTGTTTAATTTAGGTAGTTTTTTTTTTTTTTTTCTTATAGCATTTAGAGTATGTATACAACAGAGAGATAAATCAAGTTTGGTCGCTAAGCTAATTGCCAAAAACTTTCACTGCGCCCTATTGTCGTTTATTGACGGGGGCCCTCGGGTATTATTATTACGTGGTGTTTGATTTTTTTTTTTTTTTTTTTGTATTGAATGTTAAAGTACTCAGACGAAGTAGAGGTAACTACAAAGATTTATTGCGTAATATGCAGGTACACACATTGTACTTCAGACGTGAGAAGCATATTTACAAATGAAATGCATGTACTGGTACTCATTAATACAGTCAATATGTTTAACTTGTAAGCGGAAAATGGTTTTAAATTTTATTTATTTCCGATTTTTTAAATAATTTGTTTAAACAAATTTTGTACTCGTATGCCAACCAATGTATTAACTTAATTATTTACTTAATGATGTAAGCAATGTAAGGCATTAACGAATGTCAAGTGAAATTGTATGTACACTCAAAATTTTTTATTTTGACAAAATCTAACAAATTTTATACATATCAAACGTATTGCTCTTATTTGACAATTTAAAGATTCGTTAAAATGGAACTTGAGATAAACTACCAATGAATGCGAAAAAAAGTGGGGTTTCCTCAATTCAGTTGGTTAAAACTTGGCAGTTAAGAGTTTTGGTGGTTGTCTATTTGGTGAAATCGAAAATATATTTTGGAGAAAAATCATTGGTAAAAAAAACATTTTTTTGAATCATTATAAAAGAGGCTTTCTTGATTTCAAAATTTCTCGTAAAAGAAAAAATTATAAAAAATTATGCAGTATTGTAAAGGTGAAGTATTAAGTTAAAAAAAATCAATTCTTCAATTTATTGGAAAGACTGGTGTAAAGGTATACATATTAGGGTGGGTCAAAAAAATGGAAATTCGTTTTTTTGATTTGATACTTCAAAAACTCGATTGCTAGACACCTCTATAATATACTCACCAAATATGAGCTCTTTATCTTAATGGGAAGGTCCTCCGATTTTCAATTTTCCATTTTTACATCAAGCTTCTACCAAAAAAAAAAAAAAAATTTTTTTATCAATTGACTTTTTAGCCAATTTTTTTTACATATTCTTGTAGAAAATTGAACGCTCTACAAAAAAGGTTAAATACACTTTTTTGAATTATCTAACCGTTTAGTAGATATTTGAGGTCCAAAAATCGAGAAAATCTTTAAAAATTCGTTTTTTGTTCTTAATTTTGTAACAAATTGAAAAATTATAATAATCAAACGCGCATGACATATTCTTGTAGGAAACGGATTGCTCCACAAAAAAGGTCTTAATAATTTTTCTCAATAATCTAACCATTCTAAAGATAATCGAGGTCAAAGTTAAAAAAAAATATGAAAACATTTTTTATTTTTCAAAATTTTCTAATTCACTGAAAATTCAATATTTTCAAATTAGCAAGATTTTTTCTTGTAGGGACTTCAACGTTCTATAAAAAGTTCCTTGGCAGCAAATTAATTTCTTTAACAGTTTAGAAGATAATTGTATTCAAATCGCAATGCATACTTGTCATAAGAAAACTATTGAAATCAGTGGGAATTGGTTTGGATACGAATATCTTCTTAACGGTTAAAGCAATTAATATGTCATGCGCGTTTGATTATTATAATTTTTCAATTTGTTACAAAATTAAGAACAAAAAACGAATTTTTAAAGATTTTCTCGATTTTTGGACCTCAAATATCTACTAAACGGTTAGATAAACGAAAAAAGAGTATGAAGTCTTTTTTGTAGAGCGTTCAATTTTCTACAAGAATAAGAAAAGAAATTTGCAAAAAAGTCGATTTATAAAAAAAATAATTTTTTTTTGTAGAGGCTTGATGCAAAAATGGAAAATTTAAAAGCGGAGGACCTTCCCATTAATATAAAGAGCTCATATTTGGTGTGTATATTCTAGAGGTGTCTAGCAATCGATTTTTCGGAGTACCAAATCAAAAAAAAAAGAATTTCGATTTTTTTGACCCACCCTAATACATATGCTAATGGTAACCATATTAAAGAATTTTTTTTTTTGTATTTAATATATAATTAAACAAGGTGTCCGTTAAAGAATGCAAAAGCCTGAAATGGCTGTACTAAAACCAAATAGAAAAAAATTTTATCGCAATTAGTTTAGAAAATATTAGCTTTTTTTATATGTATTTAAAATTTCATCATCTTTCGTTTTCGGTTACCTACCACAACCCACGAATGAATCAATTTTTTTTATAATTTTCTACAATAATTGACTAAATACATAAGCATTTAAAAATTTTCATAGCTGTTGCACTTTTTCTTTGAAAAAATATCGAAATTTGTTTTTCGATGCAAAATGTAAAAAAAAAAATATTTTATGAAAAATTTTAAACACCTGTGGTATAAGAAAAATCTATAGGTACGTAGGTGGTCAACTTTTTAAAAAATACGTGCGTCCAAAGCGAATTGCAGAATGGCAGGTAAAAGTTTTTATCATATCCAGAGTTACTAGGAAGTTATTGGTACCAAAGTGCAAAAAAAGCTGATTCATGTAATAAATTATTTTAACTGTATAATTGTTTTTCACATTGCTGCCACAGATGCATGGATTCCATCAGTTTTTTTTAATCAGTCATATTTTACAATAATTCTTCTTATAACCACTAAAAAATGTTATAACCGTTGAATAGTATAGAGTGGCAATAAAAAAGAAATTTAATTTTTTTTTAATGAAAAAAAAAAAACACTTGTTTGCTCAGTTTAAACATGGCATACAATAATTGTGCACAGGAAATACGAATAAAACTAAAAAGTCAATTATTTCAATAGGTACGTATTTTTCTGGAAAAGTTGAATAATGAATAACCTTAATTTTAAAATTTTATAAAATTTCAGAAAAAAAAGATATTTTTGGATTTGTAAATTATATTTTTCTTTTTGAAAACGAAGCATTAAATATTTTGAAATTTTAGTACCAAGCATATAAACAATTTTCATTGAAAATAGAAAAACTTGCACTAAAAAAATCTTTTTTCCATATTTTGCTATAAAAAAACATAATATAATAAATTTACATAGAAAAATAAATTTTATGAAAAATGTGTGCATTAAATTTTTTTTTTTAAATATTCGTCAAATTTTTTACAATTTTGACTATTTAACATTGCCTTAGGTCTAATATTATACATGGTCGAATAGTCAAAGCAGTAAAAGAAGACAAATATAACAAAAATGCACACATTTTGCACTGATTTTTTTTTGAAAAAAAAAAAAAAAAAATAATTTTTTATACAAAATACAAAGGTATTTTGTATAAAAAAAAAATTTTATTTTCAATTCAAATATTTTTCAGTTGGAATAAAATTTTTTTAACCACAATTTTTTTTTAGTTGCATATAAATTATTTTAATATTGTGAAATTTTTCGTATGTATTTTTTTTTTCAATTTCAAAACAATTTTTTAATTGCAGTAGGTACTTTTACGTTTCTTTTTATATTTTGAAGTACTTAGATATTAGTATACATAATACGTAAATGTTAATTTAAAATAATGTTGCTTAAAAGTTATTCTATCCGAGATTTTTATGTTATTATGTTTTTAAAGTGCATAAGTCCAGTGCACTCAGAGCAAAAATAACTATTTTAATAGTTAAAACCGGATTAATACTATTTTAAATAGTCATTATTGACTATTTAAATAGTCACATAAGAATAACTATTTTAATAGTTAAAATTGGCAATTTAAATGTTAATTTGGAGAATACGACTTCGATTGACTATTAAAAAAGTCACAAATAACTATTTTTTTAAAACTATTTTTAAAGATATTAAATATTTCTTCTCTGAGTGTACTTTTCATTATTTTTCCTCATATTCTTCCATCTTTCCTATAGAATGTCTCTAGCTACCTATATCAGTTACATTCTTTACTCACAAAACAATTTTTTAAAATCAATTCAAACATAATCTTAAAATCTCTTTACATGAGTTATAAATACTGGATTCTTTAAAAAATGCCGCCGCAAAAAAAACCAACCACCTGCTTAGATTTATAACAAAGATATGCATCAAGTTCATTTCTATAATTTCTCTATATCACACGTTAAACTTGAATCTTGAGGTAAAATACAAATTTTTATTAAGAATGATAAATAACAGTACCTGAAAAAATTGAATATGAATATCGCAAGCTAGAATGACCATTCGCATAACTAATTATTAGAAATCCATATACGAGTGATACGTGCGTATTTAATTTATCATTTGCATAGAAAGTTACATCTAATGGTTATAGAAGATCTAAAAAAAAACACACAAATTAGACTATACCATTTTAAGAAATAATAAAAAACTAAAATCTACAAATAAACATAAAATTAAAATTAAGTAATTAACAAACCGACAAGCACTTTCATGTGGAATGTCTTAAAATAATAAAATAAAAACACTTTACATAGACTCTCTTCATTCAAATACTAAAAAATCCATTGTTGGCTTTATTATTAATTCATAGCCTTCCTCTCGATTATTATACAGCCCTACCACTCAACCATGAAACCAATTAAGTGCCATTAACTTAAAAAAAAACCTTTATTTATACAGTACAACATAAGCTGCGGTTACGGCCAACGCAGCGATGGCGGTGGTATAGGCTAAGAGTATTTGGGCAAAGTAAATCTTTGCAACAAGTACTTGGCTCTTTCATCATGTTTTGGTATTTTAGTTTACCACTTGACACTTTCATTGCGCAGACTTAAACAGACGGATCTAAATTCAATGCACTTTGGGTATTTCGCTCAAATTTAATTCAAAATGCAAATTTGTTTGTGTGTTTGTATAGGTATTAAACGGTTTCTGCATGATCAAGATTTGGCCATCATCATGTAACAAAGAGCTAGTGACGTCAAAGAAAACACTTTCCTTAAGAGCATATGACCAAAAACAGTGGGCTGTTTTGTATAAAAAGATGAAAAAAAAAGTTGTTGTGAAAACCCAGAATTCCGAAAATCACAACAACCAAAAATCCAGAATCCCGAAAACCCAGAATTCCAAAAATTCGAAATCCCAAAAAGCCATTATTTTTCATATTAATTGTTTTTGAGTTTCTGGATTTCGGATTTTCTTAGATATGGATTTTCGGGATTTTGGGTTTTTGGTTTTCGAGATTCTTACCCCAACCCACATTCCGGCCTTTTTAGTAGCAACCGGTTCACTGGTCTGCAAAATTTAACTTCTTTTTTCTCCTTCAAATAATTTTTTGATATTATGAAAGATTAGACTTTCCTGAATCTAAATCTGGTTTCAGAAAAATTCTATCAGGTACCATTTTTGTAAAAATGATTTTTGAAAAATGTGGGTAGTTTCTAAAAAATCAACCTTTTAGATTTATTTGAACTCGTGCAAAATTAAAACTATTTGTAGCATTGAGGTCAAATTTTGAGGACTTATTAATCGTAATATGGCCTATCGACACCAAATATGTCCTTTTACATTATTGTTTACTCATATTTTAAAATACTGATTTATAAAAAAAGCAGAAATATCGAAATCCTTTACTTTTTAGTAAATCCAACATGAACAAAATCACCTTAATTATAGAAAATGTAAAATATCAACGCCCATTATATTTAAAAAGTCAAAAATATGTAAAGAAAACCATAATAAAATACATTAAACAAAATTTTTACGTGTTTTGTAATTTTATATACCTACTATTTATCTATTTAGAAATATCTTATTTGTAATAAACCATTCGATAAACTGCCTTGTAAAGCTTCAGACTTTTCTTAAAGTTTTTGATGTGTTGAGTTAGAATCCGAGGTCAAAAAAATTCTATCACGTGATAATTTTAAGATATTCACGTTAAAGTATCACAAAATCAAGTTTTTTCTTAGAAAATCTCTATAAAAACTACTATGTATATCTCACAAACCAGAGCTGACCGAAATTTTTTGAGTTCGGATTCAAAATTAGCACACTAAAGTCCATTAGAAAAGTATATTTTTGTTCTAGGGAGAAACATATATTAATTTTTAGAGATCAGTTTTCTTTTATGATAAGATATGCCAAACCTACTAAACTTACTTAAATTAAGATATCTCGTAGAAGAAAAGAGATATCGAGAAGATTGAAACTGAATTTGAAAGAAAAAAATAAGTTCTTTTATAAACCGTAACAATTTTAATTGAAAAATATTACATTATGCCAAAATATTTCTTCGAAAACAGCAAAAAAATGGGTTTTTGAAATTTTCTAACGGGAATATCTAAAAAATTGTGACGTGCTAGATCAATTCTGACTTTGGATTCGGAATCAGCATACAAAAATCCTTTAGAAAAGTATAGTTTTATTTAAAGGAGGATTTCCTTGCAGACCAGGGTTATTTATTATGTTTTTGACCTTTTCTTCCCGCATCTAGAACTAAACTACTGTCTAATTGCCAATTTACAAAACTTCTATAAAAATTTTAGTTTTTTATGTCAATTTCTATTCACAAACAACTCTACTGTATGTGAAGGCGTTCTTTGGCATCGTGAGATAGTCTTTAAGATATATTATTGATTTGGCCTTGCATCAATCAGATCGGCCAGTTGATCTTTTTTATTGTAGTTTGTTTGTAAAGGCTTGATTATTTCTTTTTATTTGAGCTTACAAAAGATTTATGTGAATTCGATTTGGAGTTTTGAGATGTTTATTTTATATTTTTTTTTTGTGGGTTATAAATTTTAGGTCGATTCATGAATTTATAATTAAAAAAAAAAATAAACTGGTACGTACCGAAAATAAAGGGTTTATCAAATAAATTGATTTTTCGTTTGAGTAGGTACTCAAGACGAAATATTTTGTAATGAATAATATTTTTTTTGTATTGTGTTTTTGTCGGCATATTGCCCTTTATGTTTCATAATGTTGCACCGGCTTTTTTTTTTCGATTCCCACATTGACGTTGATTGCGTTAGATAAATTTTTTGTATGTTGGATTGCATAATTATTTTTTGAGCTTAATAAAGAGGTGCAATAATACTGCAATAATGATTTAATTATGATAGACTAGGCGTCCAAAAAAATAAATTGCTGTCTGTCAAAACTTGTTAACGATTATCAAATAGATATTGATTTGAATAAAATTAATGGTTTTGGGTTGAGTTGAGTATAAGTATATTAAATTATAATTCACTCTGTGGTAAAATGTAAATTTTTGAAGCCATTAGTTGGTGAAAAAGAGTGTAAAAATGATTTCTTCATTTCGCTTCTTTTCTTCATGTTTTCATGGTCAATTTAAATTTGAACAAAACAAAAAAAAAAAAAATTCAAAACATTGTTGTTATAAGTTCGTTGAACTTATTTGTTTAGTTTTTTTTTGTCTTGCAATCTTTTTTTTTTGGGACAAGGTTAAACTTATAGATTTGATGCAGTTTGGTTAAAAATGTACATGCCAGTTTTTCGATATAGTTTTTAAAAATAGGAAATTCATGCATTTTTGTTATAATTGAAATAGAAGATTCTCGATCTTTTTAGTTACTTTCAATGCGAATACAAAAATTAGTTTGAGTAAACAACAATAATATAGAGCCATACCAGTAACTAGTGATGGAAACTATCGAATGATTTGAACTTTCCGTAGTTAGTAACTGAATGATTTGAACTATCGAATAGTTCATTCAATAATTCATTTATTCATTCCAATAAAAGCTATCGAATAAACTATCGGATAAAAACTATCGAATAAACTATCGAATAAGCTATCAAATAAACTATCGAATAAAAAAAACTATTCGAATGAGAAAACTATCGTTTAAGAAAACTATCGAATAAAAAACTATCGAATGAAAAAAACTATTCGAATAAAAATAGTAACTGAATGAATGATTTAAAACTATAGAATGAATGAATGTTTTACAACTATCGATAGTTTGATAGTTTTTAATCGATAGTTCCCATCACTACCAGTAACTCACTATCGCATTAATTATGTATATTAAATATTCAATATTTCCATAAAAAATATCGATAAATAACAGGCAGGTCTGAAGAATTTTTAAATGGAAAATTCAGTAAAACTATAAAAAATTGATAGAGAAATTTCAAAACTATGAAGTATTTTCTTGTATATAATGAGTAGGTACATCACAATTTAAATTTTTTTTTATTTTTAAAGAAGATTTAACCAGTAAAAATAACCGTTTGCTTCATTAAATTGACGGTATGTTTTTAACTGGTTTTTTTTTTCTTGCTCCTACTTCTTATTGTCTTGAAGATGTTTGCTAGTTTTGAAATTTTTCATCAACCGAATTTTTTGACGAATTTTTAAGCAAAATAATTTATTTATATTTTATATTTATTTATATTAATTTATATTTTAAAATTATTCTTCAAAACTTTTTTTAATTTATCAATATTTTAAAAATTGCTGAGTTTTCATGCTGTAGTAAAAATGAAAAAAAAAACGGAAATGTAATTGTTTTCATGATATTGAAATAATTTTTTCGAACACTCCTTATATTAAATGCTGAAGATTTTTGCAAATTTTAAAATTTTTCATCAACTTTTACAGTTTTACCGAATTTTTAAGTTAACTTTTTTCAAAACCACCTGAGGTAATTTATCAATATTTTAAAGTACCTAATTAAAAATTTTGTCGCGGCGGATTAGCATAAAGATAGAGAGCTGAAACTTGGAAAATATTTTTAAGATATTGCATATATTTTATCGTGGGCTTTGAGCTCCAAGGTAACGAAAAAAACCTAATACCACCCACTCGGGTGTCTCGCTTAACGTGTATAAATATGGTACCTACGTAATCTCAGTTTTAATTTTGAAATTGTTTTCTTTAAAATATTGTAACTTTTTTTGTAGGTTTTGTACAAATATTGTTAAGGCATATTTTTAAAGGTGAAATGATAAGCTTTTCAATGATATAAAATTTATTATAAGTTTTCAAATAAAAAAATTTATGAAAATTGATTGCATTGAAAAAAAAAATTGAGGTGTGGTATCCATGTTGTGTGTATGAATATATTCATGTAAAAATAAATAAAATATAAAAAAAATTTTTAGCTGTTTTTGTATATTTTAGTTTTATTTTAATTTAAAAAATTTAATTTTTCACGACATTTATAATAATTTTATTTTGTGACGCGTTTTGACGTATTCTTAGTAGAAACTACTCATGCAATATGCAATAAACCACGCAAAACATATTCTTCCCGGCTAAAACCATACTGAGAGATTTATTATTTATTATATTAAATATTTATTGATAGCAAATTATATTTTTTTCTTATTAGCAAAAAAAAAAAACTATAAAGTTTTGGCATGGTATTATTGTGCTTCAATATTCAACTTATTCAAAAGTTATCTACAAGAAACGTAGCTAATAAGGGTTGAACTACCTACCTTTCAAGTTATTTTTCTGAGAAAATTCAAATTTTGAAAGAAAATTGAAGTCCTTTTTGTATAATATTAACTTGTAGATACAAAATCAAAAAGCATCCTTATGAAATTGAAACCTTATAATACCCCTAGTTTCTACATACAAATATATCTATATGTTTATTGATTTCTCAATTTATATTGAATATATTTAAAATGAGAAAAGGATGTTAAATCCTTTTTCTGTTCAAACAATTTAATAATTCCAGTTTTATTAGATATAGATATGTTATTGAGTTGTCTGAAGATGATTTTAAGTTTATCATATCACGAGCATCCTAAGCAATGGTATAGGTACATGATCCAATTTAAATAAATCAATTTCTTATCAAAATAAATCTCAAATAAATTCACATGAGTTTTTGCAATTTATTGTTACAAAAATAGCTTTCAATTTTACAAAAATGGTATTTTTAAGTTTTTTTTTTATTAAATTTATTTTATGTTAAAAAAGGATTGCGTGCTAAAATTGAGTTTATTCTGGGTCTTTTGTTATGGCATGCTTATGACAATATTAAATCGTTTCATAAGTCAGTTGGGTAGGTATATATTATTCTTGGCAAACATGTTGGAATTTACGACAAGTTATGGAAAAAAAAAGTTCATCAACTACGATCAACAGTGGTGAGACCGAAGTTTGTTTGTTTGTTGTTTAAACCTCATTACACTTAGATGTCATTTTTTTGAGGTGTGACAGATGGACAGAGACTACGACTCTGACGACGACATAAAATAGATTTAAAGCTTTAAGTGCTGGTTGAAAATGAAAACTCTCTACGAACATGAACGTGATTTTGATGAAGGTTAGTTTTATTTTTTTTTTTTTTTAAGCAGTTTTGTGTTTTATTGTTGTTGTAATATAGGCTTGTCATTCTATTGGGAGAAATTTGTTTAACCAAGTTCGTTGAAATGACACAGAAACAAACTATAAACTGGGTGCAAATTTTTGAAATCAAATATACTAATGTGATGGTTTAAATTGGTTCTCGGGAAGAAATTAAAAATAATATAAATGATTCTTAATGTAAGGATTATAAAGATAAATTATCATAGATTGGAATTTCTTTTATGACTGGAAAGGGCTATTACTTTCATCTTCGGTTATAAGCTTCGGTAGCATTACGGATGGATTCAAAACGAAAGAATTGGGAAACGGAGCAGGGTTACCTTTGGAAAAAACAAAAAAAGGTATAAAAATAAAAAGTTTGTAATATTTCATTACAAAGTCGTAGTAGTGAAAATTCATTTTTAAATGTATGCCTTGTGCCATTTGGGACGATAACAACAAAATAGAAGACGGTTTTGTGGTATATACGCTTTTATTATTACCTATTATTATTTTTTTTTTTTTTTTTCAGAGTTTTACTCGGTATGACCTCACAACTACTCAAACGATTCTGCATCCTTCTTCGGTTTTTTTTTTATGTTTCGAAAACAACAAACATTTTTAAAGCCGGTTTTTTGTTTTATTTAATAAGAGCAGCAAATTACAATATTATTACTTAATAACATACAATTTTGGAAAAAAAAGTTCGTTTATTGTTATTTTTTTGTTCAAAATTTTTATTTTGATTGAATAGAAAATAAAATAAAAAACAAGATGGTAGGTGAAACCTTTGATTTTTAATAGTTTTTTTTTTGCATTGACCTCTGATTATTTTCTCATCTCAACCCAACCTGCACGCTCTGGGTTTTTGGCACATTCCTTGCGTGAATCACCCTGTATACCAGAAATAAATATTGAATGAATTAATTTTTGAATTTTTAAAAATATTTTGATTTTTTTTTCATTCGATTTTTTGAAAACTAACTTAATTTTTATATTATTTTTCCTTTTTTTGAAAAAGAAATAAAATAACTAGTACCTTAAATTATTTAAAAAAATTACTACGATTACAAGATTATCTCCAAAGCAAATTCTTTTCCAAAAACTAGTTATATCATTTTAATTTTATTTTAATTTAGTTTTCCTGGCATTGAATAATTTGAGCACTGACGTTACGTTACGTTAGTTTATATTACTTAACATTACGTACACGTTACGTTGCGTTACGTAACGTTAAGACAAATAAAACATGACTTTTATGTATTTTACTCTGTACCATCGATGGATTAAAAAAAAAAACAATGGGGCACGTTTACCTGATTTGTTTGCAATTTTTTTTTTCTACTAATACATGCAAAGATCTTAACTGAAAACGCATTTTAATCATGTTTCACTGTACCTTGATAACATTTCGCTAAATTCTAACATTTCGGGATGTAAATTGGTATTTTGATCTTTAAGAAAAAGTAGGTACGTGATCGCTCGTTAGCTGTTAGTTTCATTTATTTTTAAGTTTCCACCCCTAACAAATGAATAAGTTGACCCTCTTTCCCTCAGTTTGTATGACTCTTTTTTTATCCTTATGACAAAGATTTATTAAAAAAATGAAAGAATAAACTTTTTTTTTTAATACAGTAGTTCATGTCTCTAATCTTTATACAAAAGAATGTTCTTAATTCTTATTTTTAATTGAATAACATATTAGTGCAACAAAATAACTGGTGCATTAAATCGTTGCCATCGTCGTCGGTGATGGAAGCTTGATTAACTTATACTGCTTTGTCTTTATACTCTACTTAGTTTACTATGTCATTCAATTAAAACTTAAATACAATTTATTTTTACTTTTTACACAAACTTTAATTGAACAAAGTTATTATGACAAACAAAAATAAAATGTTTACAATTTTCTCTTTGGTTTGTTGTCCTCCTATATCTACAAATCCTGCGAGTTGAGACATCCTGTCGACTGGATCCGACCAACAAGATGATTTTTTTTTTTAACGATTTCCGCCCCAAAAGTATCACTAACTTGAAATAACTTAAATTAACGGCTATAAAACTTTATATTTTCATTTTTTTTGTAAAGTTACTCATTTCTTGTCAAGATAAAATCTGGAATGTCCACTTTTTTCTTTCCAACCAAAAAAATGTTAAAAAATAAACACAGTCGAATTCATTTCATAAGAACTATTTCATGATTTAAATCCAGGGCTCCGTCTTAGTTGTATGCGTGATCAACATCAAATACAAATTCGAAATGTCAACTCTCGCGATCGTTTCTCAAGAAAATAAAAAAAAAAAAACTGTGTGTATGGCGTATGAGTAATTTAAATTCACTCCATATGATTGCGCGAGATATTGTTTTCTTTTTTTTTTTCTTTTTTTTGTTGGCTCTGACAAGAAAATCACTACAATTAGCTTCTCTCCGAAATGGAAATTAAAAAAAAAAGAGTACAAAATTGGCCAGTTACCGAAAGTCTTGACCATAAGCATTTGTGTACTCAGTGCTCGGTACTCTGTTAATGGCTGGGTAAGTTTGTTCATAACTGAGTTTGCTTTTGTTGGTATTTTTTTTCGTTTTTTTGTTGTTTTCTTTGACTGATAACTGTTCGTTCCTCCTCTTTAACATAACGTGTGTGTTTTGTGAACTTACGCAGGCGCAAAATAATCATTTATTGTCATTTGTGATAAACACGAAGCCGCCGAAGACTGTAATACCTACCTTGACTGTGAAGCTTGAGCTTGAGCCAGCATGCCAGCTATGCGGTAAAGCATCATCTCTCTCTCGCTAGCTCTACACATAAACCAAACCAAAAACAACAACGGAACGGTACGGTATAGTTTAAATTTGTGTTTTTGCAGTTTTATATGGTTCGTTCGGGCCGCATTGCTTAACGGTTTCTTGTGTATTTTTCGCGCGAGAGTAAATATTGACGAAAAATGTAACATAACCCCTCTTCTTTACCCTGAATGTGCTGTCATCTCTTGGTGGTATGGATAAACAATGGTTAAACAATGTGCGCACCACCATACCACACATATGCGAGAGTTAAGAGTATTTGTGAGCAATGAGGGATGGCATCAGCTTCAGCCAGCAACTTGGAGTATTTATGTAGTCTTATCGGTGTAGATTGGAAGAGGGGACAATGCGAGGGGGGCTTTTTGAGACTTTTAAAGGCGTATACGTAATCATCACGATAACTCGTGGTGGTTTTGTTACTCTACTCTGTTGTCTGGATGGCTCTGCAATACCATGCGACACTATAATATACATAACGACAACCAAAAAGCGACTTTTTTAAATGTGGTATAAAAGGGTGCCAGTGTCCGGACAAGTACATCAAACCATTCTCACATCTCACTAGCGATACATCAAAGTCGATTTTTTATTTTTTTTTTCGTTTTTTTTTTTTAAAGAGAAGCCTTATAAAAACTCAAACGTGCGGTTTTGAGATCGTATTGAAAATAACAAAAAAAAATTAATAAAAATGAAAGTGTTTATTGTGTCTTGTTTGTTATTTGCTGCAGCAGTATCAGCTGCCCCAAGTGTTATCGATAACAAAATCGAAAGTGAAGGCACCTTATCGAGGGCAGCCAAATATCTTGGAGCCTGTTTTGAAAGTGATGATATTACGACATGTTTAGCGGTTAAAGGAATTACTGCTATGAATCGTGCTGCAAGGAGTAATAATATTGTTGTGACAAATGGAATAACATTTAAAAGGTGTGAATTTTTGTTTTATTTTTTTGATAAAAAAAAGAAAAGACTTATTAGTGAGGTTGATGTTTGAGAAAACAAAATTTGTGTGTGTCACTTTTTTTGGAAAGTTTGTTTTCATAAAGAGTTCAAGTGATTTTGAAATTAATTATCGATAACAGACATTTATTGCAAATTTTTTTTTAATTTTGCAATTTAAGCACTTGGCTAAAGAAACCTGGTAGTGGCTCAAGTAACCGGATTACTTACTATTTTAATATGGTCAATTCAATGAAATTATTAAAATTTATTAAAATTTCAATTTTATTTGTGATATTTTTAGTGTTATCGACACAATTTTGTAGAATTTTATATTTTTTGTTTCCTTAATTTCTCAATCTACAAGCAATTTACAAGCTAAAATTCGTATTGATTCAATTAACAAGCAATATTTTTTATATGATAGGTATCTGAGAGCTACGGTCGAATTTATGTTATCGAAAATATTTTAAAATTATTGTCTTTCGATTTTTAAATACTAAATTGTTTTTAAGCAAATCGTTATAATTTATGAAAAGTCAAGAATATAGGATTTTTTGACATTTGTTTGATGCTTTAAAAATTAATGTTATCGAAATTATTTATCGATTTTTTTTTAAATCATTAAAGATTAAATTAATTTAATTAAATAGTCTTAATGAATGTGAAATCAAAAGTTTTGTAAGTAAGCTATTCGTTTGCTAGATAAGGAATTTTTTTTGCTATACATAAACTTAATATTTCGATAAAATTTTAAGTTATCGAAAACGATTTCGTCATTTAAAAAATGTTGCATTTTTTTCTAAGAAAAAAATGTATCTATAGAAATAAAAACTCAGGTGAATTTTTTAGAAGGTGAATGAATAAGTTTTCCTTATTGATATTCAATGTCTGTAGTCAAATTTATGTAATCGAAAATATTGTTTCTTTTTTTTAAATATTATGATATTATTTTGTAGTATAAAATACTGGATATGAAGAACTATTTTGTTCGTAAACTTTACATTTTATTTGATTCTGAACATTTTTTATTTTATACTATCGATTAATTTTATCAATTTTTACAAATATAACAATTTTTTAAAATTTTAAAATAAAAAAATAAGAATGCACGTTATAGTATTTTTTAGTAAGATAATTGATTTTTTTGTCTAAGATGTAATTTAGAGTTGTCGATAAAATCTTTTAATTTTAAAAATATTTTCAAATATTTCCCAACAAGTTTGAGACATTGATAACCAAAAAACTAGTTTTCAAAATATCTTTCTTATCTTTCTTAAAATCTCAAAAATAATATTTTTGGAAAAAGCCAAGACAAAAAATGTTATCGATTAAAAAAAATCTAAGTGATTAAATTATTTTAATTCAAGTTCCTATCAAAATGAATGTTATCGAAAACTCTAGATAATTTTAATCAAATTCCATTTCATCCTTCTACCTGCTTTGAGTACAAAGTCTTTGAGTAGGTTATAAGTTTTTATATTTTTAAAGAAATTCAAAAAGGATAATTTTAGATGCAATGAAATAAAAACTTTTTCAATTTTAAGTAACAAATACGAAAGTCAAAATTTCTTCGCCTTAATCAAACATAAACTAATTTTTTTTTCTTTCATTGAGATCGTTTTGTTATGGTAAATATTTTATCAATTTTAATGATTTTCATAATAATAATTTTTACATTACAAGGACACGATTTAGTCACATTATTCGTTATCGATAACATTTCTGAGAATTTTTAATAAATCTAAAAAAATATATAAGATTCCGTTCATCGCAAACCCTTACAAATACATATATACTTATTTTCGTAAAATAAACTTCTTATTTAACAAAAAAAAAACAGGTAACTTGCCCATCACTAGGTCAAAATTGCATTAGTGATGTGCAAAAACAAAAAAAAAAATTTTGTGAATGCACTTTTTTTTGCAGTTGCGTCAGATTACGTTATATGTGACACTTAATCTCTGTCTCCATCAAGAAAATTTTTTTTGTACTGCTTTCTTATTTTACTGTTATGTGAGACTCAATCATGAACTTAATTTTAATTTCTCTCCCTTTCATCATCATTTTTTTATAGAGATCCAGCTAGTCCAGTTGCACGCAATGGCAAGGCATTGTCCGAAAATGACATCATGTCTGAATTGCCATCAGAGTCTGAAGATAGAAATGGACGCCTTATGGACATGGCTATGCAATCGGTTGCTGATTTCTTCGGATCACACAACTTGGAAGTCAAGGTACCCAGTGAGACTACTCAAGAGGTTGCCCGCGCCATTGAAGAAGGTAAGACACAGACACAAACAGAAAAAAAAAAAAATAATGTAAACAAGTTTTATCCCACAAATGCAAAAGAGGTTTTTCCTTATAAAAAAAAAAACTCCATGCAAACGAATGCATTTTTTTTTTGTTTCTAAATAAAATTTTATGGTGCTTTTCTAGGTCGTGGCAAGATGAAGAAACTCATGGGACCATTGATCTTGGCTGTTGGTGCTAAGCTGTTTGCCCTGGTGCCATTGCTGTTAGGTGGCTTGGCTCTACTCGCCACCAAGGCCATTGTTGTCGCCAAGATTGCATTCCTTTTGGCCTTGGCTGTGAGTGCGTCGAAATTGTTCGGAGGAGCTGGTAAATTGGGCGGTTTGGGAGGTCTTGGTGGTGGCGCTGCTGGTTTGGCTAACTCTGCCGGATGGCAACAACCTGCTCAACAAGGCTGGTCATCGGGTGGAGCTTCATATCCCTATGCCCGTAGCTTAGGCGATGATGATAGTAGTGAAGATGCGCAGGAACTTGCATTCCATGCACAAATTCCAGCTCAATAGAGATGACAAACACACACACATACATTCATCAAATGTGAGGAGAACGAGCAGTTAGTTGTGCCTTTTTGTTTTTTAGTTTGTAGTTTAATTTATTTATAAAAAAAAAATAGAAATGTTGTTTATAAAGACAAATTGTACAAATAAATAAAGAAATCATGTGAAATATAATAAATCTGACAGTTATTGTGCCAGTTTCATTTAAAAATAAAAATAAATTTTGTGTTCATAAATTTTATTTAAATGAGGTTTTTCTAGTTAGCTATTATGCATACGATAAATTAATCGATAAAATTAAGCACAAAAATGTTTTGATATCGAATATTTGACTGCAGATAATGTATATTTTTATTGTTAATTTAATTCATAGAAATATACAAAATAAAAATACAAATTCATAAAATTTACTGTCCTACATTCAATCATATCGATTGACTCATTGAATAAAATTTAAATACAAATTTCGGCATTTATTTCTGAGAAATGGTTTTAAAATACATAAATTGGAAAGTTGAATAACCTGATGATGAAAGTGATGGTGATGCTAATGATGATGATGATGATGATGGTTGTGTTTGGTTTGTATACATTTTCAAGGTCAACAATGTTATGATGCAATTTTGTGTTGTTGAAGGAGATGGTTTTTATTGCATTAATACAGAGAGTTTTTTTTTAACATCCATACCACTCATTGAGTCGAAAAGTTGGAAAAGAGGTTATTGGGTTACAACTTGTGAATGAATAAATGGGTTTGAATTAAAAATAGATTGTTTTGTAAAAAAATCAATTAGTGTTTGAATTACGGTGGGTGTTATAATTAAAGACTTTAAAAAAGGAGGAATACCTCCTCCTTTTTGGAAGTCGGTTAAAAGAAAACCTTAGATTCATCATTATTTTATGCATGTGTTTGGTTTTATTTCAATTTTACCTCAAGAACCGCACAAATTTGAACAGTTATGGACTTTGTGTTTTCCCTAATTACTCTTAATACTGTACTCTAATTGTCCTTACCGTATTAAAATGTAGTCTATTAGGTCTAGTTCAAGCTCTTTTGAACTTCCTCATAGTTTTAAGGGATTGATTTGCTCTATTCTATATCCATCCAAGCAAACACAGAAACACAGAATTTTGAAAACAGTAACTTAAACTTTACAACCCATAAAGTATTTTGACCCCAACCAAATATACAAATTAAAAATTATATATTTTTTTTTAAATAAAGTTCGCTTCTCAGCTCTTTTGTTTTAATCAATAGTGCCTTATTAAAAAGCAATTATTTATCTTTTTAAGTTAAAATCATTGGTATATACTAACAAAAAATACAGCTTAATACAAATACACAATAGTGGCTTTAGTCATTTTGCCGTCAAATCAAAAGTATGCAAAAACAAAAAAAATTTTAGAAATTTGATTATAGTTAAATGCTATAATACTTATAAAAAATATACTTCAGGGAATGAAAAAATACAAAAATATCTTTTACACTAGAATTGGTTGACCATTTTTGTTGTTGTAATCAACGGCGTATACAGGGGGGGGGGTCACGGGGTCATGACCCCCCCCCCCCCCCCCCCAAGAACTTAAAACTTAAACAAGAAATTGTTATGTGCTACTAAATTCTTTTGAGTGCGATGATTTTCAAAATGTTGAAGTCTTAGAACAAGAACGAAAATGAAAAGTGAAAAAATTTGTTGGTATTCAACCGAATATTGATAGGCTACAAATTAAGCTGTTTTGTAGAGCTTTGTATGGATTTAAAATCCAAATAATTTTTTTTAATTTTGACTAAACCGAGAATAGATAAGAATATAGGCAACCTCTTCTAAAGGCAAATTAAATATTTAAGCAAGCTTAGGTCACTTAAAATAACCTTCGAAATCAATTTAAGAAAATCTAATAAATATAACTGAATATGTTTTATATTTTAAACCGCTGATAAATACCTGAAAGCTGATTAAATGAGAGCCGAATATTATAAAAGCATTTCTTTAATTAGTTGTTGCCGTTGCCGTTTGAAATTTCGAAAAAATACCTAAACTAGCATAATTTTGTTTAATATTTACTGTTATTCCAAAAATATTTTTTTGCTCTTACTATTTTGACAAAGGTATTTGAATCCTGTATCGTCTTAAAATAAAAAAAAATTCGCGTACAGTTTTAAAACAAAATTTAAAAAAAATTGTATTTTCAAATGCAATTTTTTTTTTGCAAAACCTTGCGATTCGTTTGCCTGAGGTTAGGAAGACAATTAATTCGAAAGTTATCAGTGTTATTAAACTAAAAAGATTTTATTTTAACTTGTAAAATAATTCTGGACTACCGGAAAACAATGCAGAGTTGTTTAAAGGCAAATTATTCAATCGAAGTACTTGTACATTACTCTGTATTTTAAGGACAGGATGGTCTTAATTGGTGAAGATTTAAGGCTAAACAAATAAAAGCAAACGAATCACACAACGTTTTTGTTTGGTTATTCTTAGAACTCTTCGGAACTGTTCGATTCGAAATGCAAAACGAACAAATTTTAATATTTTTTATTTAAATAGCACATTTTCAAGTTTATGCTTTTTGTAAAAAATTTTTTGGCATGACCCCCCCTAAGAAGAAAACCTGTATACGCCCCTGGTTGTATTAAGTTAATTAACAGGCTTCAATGTGAGTATGTTATATGGAATAAATGGAAAACTTTTCACAACTTTGCAAACAAACAAAGTTGATTTGTATAAAAATAAAAAAAATTGTTAGGAAAGAGAGTTTTCACGAAAATAGCAGTGTTTACAAAAATTTAAATAAAATGCACGACTAAGCTGCATGAAGTTTCTCTTAGAATGCAAGTTGCTTAAATTTTTAAGACTTTTTATATTCAAATTTGAAAAATTAAGTTCATACGAACAGTTATGTATATGAAAAAGAATTCATAAAAAAAATTTAATTTTGTTCTTCAAAAAAAAAAAAAAAAAAAGAACGGCATCTGAAATGAAATTGAGATCCAAAACAAGTACTGACTTTAATCTATTTTATTATTTTATTAAAACCGTATGCAAAAAAAAATATTTTTATTTTAATCTTTGAACAACAACAACATCTTGAAGGTGCTACCACCAAGTGTTTTATGGCTAGAGTTACAGTACTGTTTCACGGATGCCAATCCGATCATCAGACTCCTTTTTATTCTATTTTGTGTGTGGTGCTTGGTCTAGTAATTTTTTCATTTGATTTGAAAAACTTCTTCCGTCACACTTGAGTATTGAACCTAGACCAAGCGAGTTCAGAAGCCAGTACACTACGCACTGCGCTACCTCACCCACGTGATTAGCCTCACCCAATTGCAGGTTTTCTTAGTTTATCAACATGCAAATGAATAGACTTAGCATTTTTACTAGCTCCTTCAAGTATGATTGTTGTTGTTCGGCTCTTTCATGTTTTTCTCCATAGTCTTAAGCATAGCAACAATTCGTTTGCTAGACCAAGCACCACACACAAAATGGAATAAAAAGGAGTCTGATGATCGGATTGGCATCCGTGAAACAGTACTGTAACTCTAGCCATAAAACACTTGGTGGTAGCACCTTCAAGATGTTGTTGTTGTTCAAAGATTATAATGGAATTGACGGAACAAAAAGCAGTCACTGCAAAGTATGGAAACATACGAAAAAACTGTAAAAAATATTTTTTTTTGCAGAACTATATTAAAAAAAAATTTATATACGTATCATCGCCGTAAAGCAAAATTGTTCAAAGTCACAAAAACCAAATTTTACAGTTGGCGATTGTAAAGTTTCAAATTATTTTAAAGCGACATTTTTCTGCTCGTTCGTCATTAAAATTATGTTTGGTATAAAGCTTGTTCTTTTCTCTTGAATAAACCACACAAATTTACATCATTAGTAGGTGCATACTATTTTTAAATATTTTTTTATAACTAAAAACCCAAAATTGGACATAGAAAAATTCCTATACAAGTATGTTTTTTTCTTAAATAAAAAGTGGACTTATAAAAATTACTCGGGCTCATTTTCAAAAGGCTACTTCCCTGTTTCAATTGTTCGATATCAGATTAAATTATATTATCTGCGGAATGAAATTTTTTTGACAAAACCGGTTTTCAAATTCGGAAAGAGCACCCTCAAATTTGTAAAACTGCATCATTAACTCATTTTCGGTAAAAAGTGGATTTAGAACAATTTTGCTTTACGCCGACGATATGTATGTTATTTTGAACTAATTACAAATCAACAAGTTTATATTTAAACTTTAAAATGCTTTTGTATAAACAAATTCATCGTTGTTCAATCAGTCGTTTGGATGAAAATCAGATCTTAAGTATATGTACATAAAAAAGGCTGTTCCTAAGAAAAAAATGGTTTTGGTTTTCTCTTAATTTCTGGAATTTTTAAAAACAAAATAGTAGCCAATTGCGTAAGATATTGAAAAAAAAATTAATTGAAATTTTTTTTGCAATATTTTTTTTCAAACTTTTGGGTTTGAAAACAAATTTTTCAAAAACAATTCCTTTAAATAAATAGCTCCATCTATTTAAAAAATAATTTCAAATGGAAAAGGATATTGGCTTTACAGAAAGTCACAGCACGTCAATGTATTTTTCTCTGCTGATTTCTAATAATTTTTTGTGCCAAAGATAAGTCAAATTTTTAGAAAATTGCCCCTTCCGGTTAAATGGAAGGTCTATTTAAGTTAAGTTGAGTCAGGAAGAAAGTCAATAAATGCAATACCTGTACTTTATGTTGAAAAAAGATAAATTAGAGCATTTGAGCAAGTCCTATTGATATAAACAAAAGAGCTGAGCAGCGAACTTTTTTTTTTTTTAATTCTTTTCTTATAAAGAAAAATTTTGACCCGTTAATAGAACTTAAACATTTAAGTTTAACATATACGATTGTGTTTGTATTGACTGATTATAATTGTACATATGGAAGTTCTGATATGAATAAAAATCATGAAATAAAACTTACGCTCTGGAAGACAATTTCTAATGATAAAGTTGAAAGCCAGAATAAATCAGGATAATTTAAAGCTCCAACCAACAGACCCACGCTTTATGAGGCAAAACTCTAGTGAAAATGTCTGGTTTCGGTATCCCTGCCAAACTGATACACCTAATCCGAATGCCAATTCTTCTAGTTGATCTAAAGAAGATTCTCTTTAATCAAGTAAACTTCTAAAGTAAATCTGAAAATTTAAAATTTTTTAATGGTTAACTAAACAAAAGTAAACCCTTAATAATTATATCATATTTATAGAACCATATTAATTGGGTGTTCATAGTATTCATAATTCATATATTTGATTTCCAAAATAATTCAGATTTATGAATTGCAATATATGTTTTTCCAGTGAAAGTTTTCAAATTCTCTGTGTAGTCATCAATATATTCTGATAGGTTTATTATTCTAATAGGATTTATTAGGAAAAACCCTGGTATATTCTCCAAAATAATGTCATAACCAAAAATTTAAAATTTACAAGTACAATACAAATTTAATAATCAAAACTCACTAAACTATTCGAATACGAATATTTAATCTAATAAATTGCTAATTGAAAATGACAACTTACTGTCCCAAAAATATCCCCAGAATTTTACCATAAACAATTCATTTCGAAAATCATATACATATATCACACTAATAAACCTCAATAAATCTCGATTTCACAGATTAAATTCTCAGAAAACTTTCGCAAATTCGTAAATCTATATATCTTTTCCTCATAAATAATATACACAAAATTGTTTATTCATGGTGCCTTGATAAATAGAAAACAGTGAAAATATTGATTGAGAACAAATTCGATGAATTCCAATCTATTCCACCATCATTATAAATCCAATTTACCCAACCCAAATACTTTAGTGGATTAAACTGTATGTTGCTATATGTGCTACCGCAATGACAGTGAGATTTGGTGAAACACACAAATTATAATTTCGTCACAAATATTATCGTCGTCGACGAACTCTCAACAAATTCCATAATTGTCTACTTATGACACCCAAACAAGGGTATCTGCCTGCACACATTACCCGTTTGTATTTATAATTTGTATTTATGATTGATACCCGCTAGGTGTATCTACTTGCGGCCGCCCTGGATAGGAAAAGGCTTTCTTTCCAACACCAATTTCGGGTTTGGCTTGGGCTTGATGGGGGAGTGGGAATTCGTCAACCACTATATCGATTTGCCTAACAGGGTCGTGGATTGAATTCCAATATGGATAACTTGAAAATGAAAATCAAACGGTTTTTGAGAGAGACGCGGAAGACCTTCCATATTTGGTATGGGGACCATATGGACGCACGAGTGTGGCACCAGCAACAGCACACATTGAAGGTGCCGATGGGTGGTGGTTGCTGGTTCCGCCCTAGGGCTGTCGCCGCACCACCATAACGTGCATCTTATTATAGACATAACCACACACATGTCTGGCGGGAGGTTTGAAGGGGGATCGTTACGTTTGGCCCATCGATGGGTGATGATGATGATGGAAAGAATGGTGTCACGTAGTGTAACATATTTTTATAGCAGACTCATAGAATGAATACTAATTAAAAGCAACAAAAAAAAAAGATTGGATTACGGATGGACGATAAAGACACCACGAATATATACAAATACTTACCAATTTTCTTGCCCCCACTTTAAAGTTGCTACTGTTCACTTTACCTCTTTGGTGACATTCCTATACGTCTTTTTGCACCTCACCACCTCTTTATCACCCACCAGCCATTTGTGTATTTTGGCAGGTTGATTTCGAATCAATTGACTCTATACTATACCATTTGATACAGAGACTCATGATTGTAAGTTTTTCGTCTAAATAAATAGCTTGACCGATAGCCAATCAATCACAAAGCAAATTGTCCACTCGTTCCGGTTAAGACGTGTGCTTTTTTTTACCAGTGATTAGAACTTTATTGTTTTTTAATTAATTTAAACAAACAAAAAAAAATCCCTTTTTCTCAAAATGTATTCAAAATTATCAATTGTGCTTCTTGCTGCTGTTGTGTGTGCTACCGCTGTTGTTGCTCTACCACATCAGGATAATAGTGATAAGGATATTATTAATGCCTTAAATAAAATTGATAATGAACCATCATTGCCATTGTTCGGAGGATTACGTATCGAACGGGTAGAAAATGGTCGTTCATTTGGTGAATCAAATGCTGGTGAAACATTTGAAGATCGTGCCGAACGTTATTTGGAATCTCACGAATTGAATTTGGCATTCCCTGGTGAAGATGATGAGAGCGAAGATGAATTCGCTGGACGTTCAGCTGATGGTAAGGGTGAGGGAATTTAATTATTTTCTTCAAAATTTTTGTTACTTGTTTGTGATAGTGAAAGGATTATAAAAAGTGTCAAAAGAAAAAAACTACAAAATTCTTTTAAAAAAATGCATTTTCGTGAAGTGAAAAAAAAATCAATTATTCCGAGCTTATCCTCCTGATTCTATTAGGTAAAATTAATTACATAGTGAACAAATTTGGTGTTATTTTAAAAAAAGATCCTTAGGACATTGTTTTTTGAATTTGATCCTTATTGATTCTTCAAATGTAATTAAAAAAAAAAAAAAAAATATTGAATCAATTCTAATTTTAATTTCAATTAATTTCTCAAACTCCTGTTTTTGTACATTAAATAAATAGTCACATAATTCTAAAAGCCTAAGTCTTACAAAATCCTTTCCAATTATTTTGACATAATCGTCTTGCAACTAGAAAATTGGATTTAAATATTCATATTTTTTGATAAGTCAGACTCAGGACATGTTTACATATTATTTTGACTAAATTTTTTTTAAAACCCGATATCAGGTCAGAATTCAAAAAAGTCAATAACCATTGACTTACACTCTAATTTCTAAACCATATTGGCACAACTTTCTCTTTCTTGAAATAAGGATCAGAAAATGCTTAATTTGATAACGAATTTTGAAAATTTTGTATCAGGTCAAAAACTCAAAAAATACATAGCTCATGAATCGTTCTTTGGGCTAAGTTTCTCTACTATTTAAATTAACTAAACAGTTTTGCTTAGTTCATGTGAAGTTTAAAAATCAAAAACTGTTCAGAAAACTTTGACTTACTTCTATGGAACAAATTTTTCAACTTCAAATTTAATTATAAGAACTTTCACTAACATTTTCTCAACTATTTTGGTACCTACAACTTTTTTGAAAACTTCGATTAAGAACACGCCACATGATTATTTAGATTAAAACTTCCAATAACCAGGCCAAGAAATTCAGAAAACCTTAGCTAGTACTTTAATTTATCATAATCTAATTTTGACCAAAACGATTTGAAAATTCGACATCAGGTCAAAAAATCAAATAATTTGGATATCTTTGCTTAACATTTTAGTACTTTTATCGAACATTCTTTTTAGCAAATAAGCTTGAGAACACAGGTCATGCCTTATTTGTCTAAACTATGTTTTCTGTATTCATAATTGGATCAAAAAATTAAAACAATTCAGAAAACTTTTATTCAATTCATTTATCAGCTTAAAAAAAATTAAATGTCGCTACATGCTTCATTTGAATAAACTTTGTAGATTTTTCAAATTAAATAAATGAAAAACGTTTGGCAAAAACTTCAATTTTTGATTGGACTAAAAATTCCTCTCTTCTTCTAAAAGTTAAAAAAAAAAAAACAAAACTTACTTCTTACTTCAGTGTTTAAACGAGAAACTTCAAGTAAGTTAACCACAGTATTCTGATATCAAATTTCAAAATTTTAAAAATTTATTTAAAAAAATTAAACTTAGCTAAATTTTTCAATTTTTCTCAGAATTTCAGTTTAGCAAACAATCTATGTAATAGCTTCAGTATCTTTATTGATCTTCAAGCAAAGTCTTACTATAATTTTATTTCTTCAAATAATATGGTTACTGCAGACGCTTAGGTGCAGTATCACAAGTCAACACCAAAGTTTGGGCGAGTTACAAAGTCACAAGTGCCTCATGCGATTTTTAATACCAGCCAATAAGGTGCTATTTATTCGACAGTGAAACTGTTACACCTTAAAAATAATTTTCATTCTATACAGCTTTACAGAAACTACAAAAGCATCTATAAAGCTTTATAGAAGCAATATTGTTAGTTGCTCACTCTTTCATAAATTCTTCAGTTAAAACTGATAAATTGACAAAAAGTCAAAAGAGAAATAAAAGAACAGTAACGAAGTTCCAATATTCTCAAGGACTCATCAAGGAGTACCAAAAAATTACAACAACAACAAACCAATAATAAAAATCACAAAAAACTCTTCAAAACTAACACAACCCATTTGCACAGGTTGCACGTCTTTGAGCATCTGCAAGATATCACGTTCTCGTGATGATGCTTTAAATAAGAAAAACCATAATTCCAAATAAAACCCGTATGGAACTTTCTTTTTACTTTTTCACAAGAAATACAACAAAAAAAAAATAACAACTATAATTTTCTCTGCGATAAATGACATAAAATAAAAAAAAAAGAAGGTGATCTTGGGTAAAAGTCCATCTCTCTGTCATTATAAAAAAAAACTTGTTCATCATAAAAAAGTCTGACTTTCAACGATGTATATGATGATGGAAGATTTAGAAAGCTTCACTTTGGAGATCTACCTTTTGCAGTTGATACTGATAGAAGTGGTGGAAATGGTAGTAAAAAATGGTAACAAATAGAATGAAAGAGAGATAAAATATTATAGAAAAAAAAGTAATCAATAAGAAAAAAAAAAATTGTAATAATAATAAACAAATAACTGCGTTTTTCGTTCTTCATTCTTTCAAACCTTTCTCAAAACATAGAAGAGGTACCTATTCGCATTGTTCTTTCCGCTTCCCCATTTTTATATTAACTGCGCTCGATATGATTAAATTTATTCCATATCCACATTTTGCTTTATATACATTCAGACGACAGCATTATAGGAGCATTATTTGCATGCATGCGGTATATAGTAGGTATGCCATTCCGGAAATTCATTTAACACATTCTTTTACTTCTTCTTGTTCTTCATTTAGATCTTCACTCATTCTCTATATATTCAATGAGCTCTTCTTTCAATTCCATTTAAAGGAAGCAGCAAAGAAAAACGGTTATCTTCACTTCCGTGTTTTTTTTTTTGTACCTTTTACAATTCTTGAATACTTTTAAGATTCTTACAAGTTTTACCTAATGCAATAAAACCAAATTTTGTATGACAACTTAAATAAGTGTGACTGCTGCCCCACCCTGTAATTCAGTCAAATTGGGGCAGTGGGAGAAATGAAATGAAAGAAACAACTCTTCGTGCCTTCGTGTAGGTTAGGTACCCTACCTACATTTTTCTTCATTTTTTCTAGACCGTACAAATGCACTGAAGGTAGTATACAATGTCTTTGTTGTTCGGTGAAGAACAAAAAAAGAAGATATAGTTTCATTTACAATAATGAGAGTGTTGGATGGTTGCATGCAGCACACAAGAAAAACTCTACAAGATACAAGTTCGTAGACCTTAAAAACCAGTCAATGGCAAAAAATTAAACAACAAAATAAAAAATGAAGAGAGAAAGCAATTTTGTTTGGCGGTCACGTTCAAAATACGCGCAAAGAGAGCATTCCACAGAGTTTCCCTTCTGCACACTTTAAAAACCTCCTCCTCTTTGCCATTATAGCTCTAGTTAAGATTTATGGACTTTAGTGTTGTAAAGTATAGAAAACTTATTAAAATTGTGTAGACTCTTTAGAAAACTGGATGGATGGTGTAGTGCTGATGATGCAGTTGGCTTAAATTTCCAAAACAACTTTCCAATTTAATTTGCAAAGTGAAATTTTTTTTTTTTTAATTTTACTTTTGCTGTTTGGTTAGTTGTGTATTGCTGTAAAAGTACTATACAACTTGGTAGTTGTAGTTTGACCATTTTATACAAGTTGAGTATAGTCCCACCCATTTTAAGAGAAATTCTTCATAAAATGTATAGAGGGTATTGTGTGGGTTCGAAATATAAATAAAGTATAGGAACTTTCTAATTTTCAAGGTCTTTTTGGTAGGAGTTGAGTTTATATGAATATGAAGTAAATCTATGTAAGTGATATTCAGACAAATAGAATTTATGTATAAAAATGATTGGATCGTTATGGATTTTTAGCAGACTTTTAATGGCAAATGACTGAGAAAGTTGTTTCCAACAGAGAAACAAATCAGAATTTCTGGTCAAGTAAGATTAAAAAAAAATTTATTAATAGAAAATTTGTCAACTAAAAATATCCTAATTAGTAATTCTTATCAAAAATAATATCGATTAAATTCCAAAAGTTATTAATAGAAGCTTTGTTTTGAAAAACTTCTAAGTCAAGCTAAGATGTTTTAAATATATTTGGTCGCAACATTAAAAAAAAAAAATCAAGAAACCTTATATGTATTAGATAAAATTCTTGAAAAAAAAAATAGGTCTATTGTAATTTGTACAAAATTACTTTCGGTAAAAAAAATTACTTTCGGTAAAAAAATTACTTTTGGTAACAAAATTACTTTCGGTAAAAAAAATTACTTTCAGTAAAAAAAAAAATACTTTTGTTCAAACATTGCAGTAAAGAACTTTTTGAAACTTTTAAATCTTACCTTTGCTTTGCTTTGAAAAACTTCTAAGTCAAGCTAAGATATTTTAAATATATTTAGTAGCAACATTAAAAAAAAAATGCAAGAAACCTTATATGTATGTATTAGATAAAATTCTTGAAAAAAGAATAGGTCAATTGTAATTTTTACAAAATTACTTTAGGTAAAAAAAATTACTTTCGGTAAAAAAAATTACTTTCGGTAAAAAAATTACTTTTGGTAAAAAAATTACTTTCGGTAAAAATATTACTTTCAGTAAAAAAAAAAAATACTTTTGTTCAAATATTTTAGTAAAGAACTTTTTGAAACTTTTTAATCTCACCTTAAACCTTTAATTCACATGCATAGCATAGATCGTACAAAAAACTTTATGCCTTAAAAACTTAAGTATTGGTCGAAGTTATTATTTAATAAATTCAATCATTTTGTAGTTTACAACATTGCTTTAACACATCTCTTGGTTCCTGAGATTTACTTATTTATGTGGAAAACAGAGACTTAAGCACAGCCGCTTATCAGTCACTGATGGAAGCGGCTAAAAGTTAAAGATTTCACCATCTGGTTGCAGCTTTATGCCTGCCAAAAAAAGTTAAATGTGTTTTACTTACTTAATTTTTAACTTCTTTAGCATTTGATGGTACTAAAAGTATTAATAGTTGCTGGAAGCCATTGCCTGCCATCAAAAATTTTGAACCAAATGTTTTGTCGTACTCTAAATCAAGGGTTTGCTAAGATATTAAGTTAAAAATTACTCTTTTAGCAACATGTTTCGTTCGTAGCAAAATATTTAGATACGGTTGATTCTGGCATTTTGTTTCCAGCAATAGCTTGATAGCCTTTTGGATACATTGATTCCTTTTCGGAAACAATTAACGAAAAAAATATTTCAGGTTTCAAAATGTTCTGCAATATCATAGTTGTAATGTGTCTTGGAAGAAGCTTTAACTATTCTTTTTGGCAACAAATCAATTTGCTATGCAATTACATTTTTCGGGTTACTTCTCTTGGCAACATAATGTTTCGATTCCCATATTAGAATGTCTATTACTTACTAAAAAAAATTACAAAATATTCGTGCTATGGTATCAAACAAGTTTTAAGAATTTTCAGCAACATATCCTTGCAAGATTCACAAATCGTTTATGGAAACATGATGTTATTATGGGCCAACCAATTCGCAGTATTTACTTTCAATGCATACAGCAATAAGTTAGTTCCAAACTTGTTTGCAACAAAATAAAAATCTGAAAAATTAAAAAAAAAAAATGTCCGCTCATCCCTTGAGATTTTGTTTCCAGATTTTGTTCTTTCTGCAACAAAATGCTTAACTTTCTTGAAACACCAGGACCCAATGTTTTAGGTTACCCATGCTTTCAAGATTTGTGTCCAGCAACTTATATATCTTGACAAATGTCAGATACAAAAAAAAAAAAAAAACTTTTAAAACAAAGTTTTCTTATTGGCAACAATAAATGTTGCTAAGCAATTAGAAACCTGTGTACACAATCAGTTGTATCCCATTTTTGTTCTGGTTGGCTGGTTTAATTTTTGATTGATATTTCCAATCATTTCCAATTTGGTTTTAAAATGTTAACCTTTTTTAACTTTATATTCACTAAAAAATCTTGAATCATGAAAAACTGCAAAAGAAAAATTCCAATCAACCTTTGTCTTCTTTAAGGAATTCGAAATAAGTGTGAAGTAACAAAAAGTTGCTAGAAATAGAAAATTACCTATTGCTTCAAACATTAAGTTTTGTCAAGCTATTGGCAAAGGCTAAAAAATCTGCTTGAAATATCTCTTTTGTTAATATTTTGCTTTTGCTTTATTTTGTGGCATCAATGAGGTCTTAAACATTAATTCTCGACTTATTTTATTTTTTTTTTATATTCAAATTTGAATTGTAATATTTTCAAGTGGTAGCAACTACATTTATCAAAGTATTTATTTACAAAATTGGAGGCAGAACGTTTTACAAAAAAGTTACAAGGGTTTCAACAAACAAACAAAAAATCGCCTCCTGAATAATTTCATTTTTTTGTCGATTGAACAATTAATAATTCAGCAGCAGCTCAAAATATTATTTGAAATCAAACACATTGATATTTTTTATACCTCACTAAAATGTTTCGTTTTATCATTATTTAACCTTTATTTTATCAAACAAAGTAGACAAAAGTACAAAGTAAAGCTGTTAAAGAGCTTCAAAGGAATATTATAGAAGCAATTCTACAGAGTTGGTATTTAAAACTAAAAAAAAAAAAAACAATAAAATATTTGTGTTGCCTTCATCAATAGGTGCAACTTTTCCAAACTAATTAGTGTATTTTTATAATCCTGGAATATTTATCTCATATCACAATCAAAGATTGTTCTCGAAAAAGTCCCTATTATTTTTCAATGCCTTTATTTCTGTACGTTTTGTGGGTTGATAATAATATTTTCAAATTTCAATGCATTTTCACTAATAAGCATTGAAAATGTGCAATTCCACTTAAACAAACTTGTGTAGGTATTTTTGATAACAATTCAAATGGTAAAAGTATTGGTACATAAACGTAGGAGAAAAACTTAGTTTTATCCGTATCGTTGACTCTATAATTTGTATGACAAGAATGTTTTTCAATGAAAATTATTAATTGCATACTTCTAGGAAAAACATGTAAACAATTATTCTGAAAACAATGCCTACACTTTGCCATATAATAATTATTTTTGTAGTTTTCTCATGGTTTCATGATTTTAACACTTTTTAATCCCTTTTTCCAAAAATAAACTCTCATGGGATGAGAGTTGTCTTTCAAATGAGCCTAAAAATAGATACCTAATTTTTCCTTTTTTAATTTCTTATTTTATAGAGCCACGCACCAGGAGAGTCAGGAAAGTTTTGTTGCCCCTTCTTTTGGCTTTGAAGCTGAAAAAAGCTGTTGTCTTCAAGGTTCTATTCATGATTGTTAAATTCATCTCCCTCAAGGCTTTGGCTATCAGTTTCTTAGCTCTCATCTTTGCCGGTAAGTTTTTTTAAAGAATATTTTTAATCGTTCATTTAATAAACCTTTATTGTGTTATTTTTGTATAGGTGCCACCTTCTTCAAGGATCTTTTGGCCAAGAAGAAGGATCATGTTACCACCGCATACATCACCGGAAGCCCATTGAACGCTGAGATTGTACACTCTGACTGGAGTCGCAATGGACAAGCTACTGCTCAAGACCTTGCTTACAACCACTATGGACTAACTCAACCCTACTAAATTAATTTTAAACCAAACAACAACAACAAATACCAAATGAAAAACCCTTTTCCTTTGTAAATTAATTTATAAAACCCTTCCTGTAGGATGTATCTAGTTAGACCAAATTTAAAGAAAAAAAAATGGCACAAAAAATGGCAAAATGAAACAAGGATAACGATTCGCGAATATAAAACGACAGAGATGATAGGAGAAAGAGAAAAAGAGTCAAAAGCTCTATAAGACGGATTTTGTAAATAATTCCGAAAAAAAAAGAAAACAAAAAAATTTAATTTATTTTATTTCATAGTTAAAATATTACCAAAAAACGAAAATATTATTTATTTTATCAATGAAAATTATAAGAAACAAAATAAAAATAATTTTAAATCATTCCACACAATTATACCTAAATGAAAATTAATAATTTATATCGACATCATAAATATACAAAAAAAAAAAGTATTTCATACATCATTCATAAGACTCAGGATCATTGTGTGATTGTGTGGAAAGTTTTAAGGAAAAATCATAATGCAATTGAATAAAAAGAATTCAAATTAAAAAAAAATATTTGTATTTTATTTAAACAAAAACAAAAATATTTGGAAACATCAGCAAGTGCTTCAACTGGTTTCTTAAGAAATAAAATTCATGACTGGGTCCTATAGTACCTAGGTATATGAAAACAAAATGAAAAAAAAATAAAATTTCATAAATGTTAAAACACTCTTTAATTTTATTTTAGTAATTTTTGAAGTTGTTAGCCTAATTAGTAGTTATTATTAGATCTCGGATTTTGCATATTTTCATATTTTTTTTAAAGGATTAAGATAGGTGAATTCTGATGACACCAAAATTCGTTTCATCGAAAATAAAGTTGAAAGCGATATGCATATTTAATTTATTTTTTGCATATTTGCATGAAATGCATATGCATAATATATGCAAAATATGCAAAAAATATGCAAAATATGTAAAATATGTAAAATATGCAAAAAATATGCAAAATATGCAAAAAATATGCAAAATATGCAAAAATCTAATATGTTAAACAAACCAAAAAATTATATTAAAGTGATTCAGAAGATACAAATTTAATTAATTATTTTCACCTATTAAAGTAGACCAAATGAATACATAATTGTACCAATAAGCGTCAAAATAATTTGTTGTGACAATACACAACCATAATTTTTCCGCTAACGGCGCTGAAGTTAGCACGGCAAAGTGAGCAGAATATAAATTTTATTAGTGCATCCTTAAGCGTTTATTAAGTGCTGATTTAAGGTAAGTAGAGCAATTTCCAGAAAATGCCCGAAAATCTACCTAAAGAAATAGTTTTCGTTATTTTCGAAAAAAAATTATATGGAATCTATTAAATCCTATACGAATTTTAAAATAAAAAAAGCTCATTTTTCCCAATATTTTTTTTTTTTTTACAAAATCTCAGGAAATGTTTTACTTTATTTAAATTATTCGAGTACTTAATTATTCAACACTTTTTTTTTTTTTTTTTTGAAAATTTTAATATTTTTGAGAAAAGAAAATTCAAGTTAGCAGAACATTTTGTTCTGTAAAAAAATAGGAAAAATCTAGTCAGAAAATGGGGTGGTGAAATTAATGCAATAATATAGTATTCAAAATAATTTCCAAAAAATGTTATTTTTTGTCGAAAATGACGAAAAAAACAGCTTTTTTTAAATAATTAATTGAAAACTACTATTCTAAAACCTTACACCCAGAGAAAAAACGCTTAGTAATTTTTAATCCGTTCTACATTGAATCAATAGTGAAAAATATGTTCATTAATTTTCTAAAAATCATCCTATGCTTAACTTTCAGTTTGTCACATCAATTTTTATAAGTGAGATGGCACAGTGGTAAAGCACAAGCTTGTCAATCCAGGTATAGCTGGTTCGATCCCTAGCGGATGCCAGTTTTACTTTTTTTTATTTTTTTTAAATGTGTGAACAACTTAGATTTAAAGTGTGCTACTTTGATTCAATCATTTTCCACTTAAGGCTAAAAATGTAGTGATTTTCCATTGATTCAAAGTGGTTTCGATTGAATTTACGTTGTTTTTTGGCTCAGTGTATACTAACATTTAAAGACATTTTTTTTTTGTTACAGTTATGTGGTTGAGCACTTAATTTTACTTTGGGATACTTAACTACAAGTAAATTTGACTAAAAGATGGAATAACAAAACTTATTTTTTGCTCACTTTGCTTTAATTTGAGGGACATGCAGAAAAGATTCTTTCAACGTCACAGGAAGTAACTGTATATTTATATTATAATAACTTAAAATGAAAAAAAAAAAACTTAAAATGAAAAAAATTCTATTTTTTCGACTATATATATTTTTTTTTGTGTTTGTTACCTCATAACAGTTCTGGCCATAGGAACTATTAGAAAAACCATAAAACCCAGTTTTAGCCATGGAAGTTGGTTTTGTTTTTTGATAAAAATGATTATTTAAAATGGGAACTTCTATGTGGCAGCCTTATTTTAAAAGAAATATTGTCACATGGTTAATTTTATCAAAACCTTTGTATAGTTTGATATTTTCATTTGTGACAGGTTCCAGCCCAAACGCAAATTTTCATTATTGAGATTTACCTCTTTATATCTCAACAGTATATTTTCTATAAACAACGTTTTAGCATTTTCTTTAAATAAGCACTTATTTTATAAAAATCAATCAAATTTTTCGATGAAATTTTGCATATATTTTGCATATTTTCGATATTGATTAAAATTTGTTATATTTGAATGATCAAACGTCTAAATACAAAGTTTGGTATCAATACGATGTAAAATAAGAAAGTATGCAAAATCCGAGGTCTAGTTATTATTAACAAAAACCAAAATTTCAAAATAAATCAATTTTACAAAATTTTATTATATAAAAATTTAGAATTTTTTTTTCAGAAATTATTATATTACACATTTAAACAATTTCAAAAAAAAAAAAATGATCGGTCAGTTTTCAAGAAATCGATTTTTCGGAAAAAAAAAATATTTTTTTTTTATTTCCAAAAATATGTTTTTTGTTAATAATAAGATTACAGCTACTCAAACGTTTCTGTGTTACAAAATTGCATTGTTTAAATAGACAATGCCATTATGCACCATTTTTGTTGCAAAGCAAGAGTCAACGTAAACCATTCGTAGTCAAAAACCATCACAAAAAGAAAACCAACAATATCTTTTCGAATCACTTGTTTACACAAGAACAAATACTAGAGAGATTCGATTTCAAATAAGTTAATTTAATAAATGTTCAAAGGATACGAGGGATCTAACTACCCCTTGATTACCTAAATTTTAGACCCTACCTTTTCTATTGCTTAGTATTATGAGGGTGCCTTTTGTTATAATTACCATTTCAAACTTTTTCTTCAGTGCGTTCTAAAATCATTGAAGTATCAGGAGAAATCTGGTCCAGCAACCAAAGGCCACCTCTTTTTGAGCTATTGAAAAGTACCCAATCAAATTCTTAGCGTGCCAAGTCAGCAGTTTGAGGAGGTTTGGGCTTGGGACCTTACGGAAAGCTTAAAAATTAGTTTTCTTCTTACTTTCTTTCATTAGAAATGGAATTGATAAAGAGGTCACACACTAAATTTGTAACTAAATTTTGAAAGCTAACTCTTTGCTTGATTAAGTGTAAAAAAAATAACTAATGATTTCTAGACAACGAGCGCCATGGTCCATTGCATTTCGCAAGAGGAACTCTTTCGGGTTAATACATAGTTTCAGAGACGTCCATTTCCCCAGCCCGGACCTATCGCAAAATTTAAAAAAAAAGTATGCCAAAGTTTTGTACAAGTTTTGTACAGTTTTGTACAAGCAAAGCCGAGTTTTTTACAAGCTTACAACGAAAGTTATAGCCAATTGAAAGTACCGGGCTGGGGAAACGTTTCCCCAGTTTTGTACAAAACTGTACAAAACTTGTACAAAACTTTGGCATACTTTTTTTTTAATTTTGCGATAGGTCCGGGCTGGGGAAATGGACGTGTTTCAGAGGCTGGTGTCTTCATTATAAATTAAGAGAGCCAAATGCTTGGATTTATAAATTGTTGCGAAATTTATAAAAGTTAAATTAGTTCAATTCAACACAATTTTACAAAAAATAACTACCCTTTGTTCCATATTTGATGCAACCTTTAGTTGTGTGAAAAATTTCCTACATTACCAAACTATAAAACCAAACCAATTCTTAGTTAAACTAGCTTTTTTCTTGTTTTTCCTTAGAATATTAGAATATTATGACTCAAAAGTCAAAACAAAGTGTTTCTGTTAATCCTTATTTCATATACTTCTGGTACAAATCCCCAAAAGGATTATAAGAATTAAAATACATTTATAATTCATGAAATTGTGAAATTTATATAAAATTAAATAACCATAGTTTCTTTAACAAGAACTAAGAATATGAACAAAATAAATGTTCAAAGGAATACCGTAATTGGCTTTAGCAAGGAAATTGAAATTTCATAGAATTGAAGTAAATAAAACATCATTAAAACATTAGTTAGTGAGTTACCTAAAAGCTTACAATTAGGAATTATATCTGGGAACTGGTCAACAAAATAGCTTCTTTAGTTTCTAACATAATCATCACTTGAGTATTGTTTTGTCGCATACGCAATTATTGTAAACCTATGTCAGTATCAACAAACTAATTCTCGGTGACGTAATGTTAATTACTTTCTTCTTTACATTCATTCAAATTCCATTTAAATTCTATAGAACTTTGGATTTATTTCCAAAGTATTAGTAATCCTTTCTAAAAGTATATTTTGTTCAAATAATAATTCTAGTCAAAGAAACTGTTGATATTTAGGTTTGAAATTTATTTTCTCAGACAAATTCACTAGAAAAATAGCTCAAATGAATTTCTTGTAAGTCGATTGATTCAAAATTTAGGAATATTAGTTCCAGCAATATCCTTATGCATGATGAAGTTATTTTAATCTTGCAATCCTTTTGAGGATAAAGTGAGGACTTGAGAATAAACACTTTGTTTCAACTATAACATTCTATGGAAAAACAAGAAAATAATTTAAATTAAATAATAACAAATAGATTTCTTAAGGCAATTTTCAAAACTATGGAGTGCAAAACAAATTGAACTAAATAACTCTTGGCTACATAAAAGGTACTTTTGGGCTGAACACAAATAATAAAAAAAAAGATATTTTGTTTTAAACTCTTTTCTGAGAAGTGTTTGAAAATCTTCAATAATTAAAATGTTTGCAAAATTGCACAAGGACATCTTTTGACATATTTATAAACTCTTAGAATTATTTGAACGCATTGAAAGAATAAAGGTTAGTAAGTTCTTCTGGCTTACAAAATAACTAGATAATAAGTGCAATTAAGATCTTTTATTCCAGTTGTTTTTGAAAAAACTGGTTGTCTGTAAAGTCGGTTTACGGACTATAATCTAAGGTTATAACATCATAATAAAACAGGTTGTGTGCTTTTTTCAGGGTTGGTGATGAATGACCAAAACTCATAATCCCAAAGAGAAAATCCCCAAAGCCAAAATCCCCAAGACAAACCTGGGTATAGACAAAATCTACAGAAAAAAATCTCAAAAAAAAAAAAATCTCAGAGCGAAAATCCCAACATTTCAGATGCGCAAGTTGTGTATCAAGCAATCAAATCGCGCGCGCATCTTCATTTTGGAAATACCTGTTTTTAATCATATTTAATTGTAAGCTTTGATAACTTGCCTCAAAAGATAATGCTTAGTTCAACTCGCTGTATCCTTCCAGTATATTAGAATCATTGTCAAGGCACACGAATGGTAGGTCAAACAACGAAGGTTCAAGTCACGGTTGTTTACATAATTTATATTTTTACTGTTCCGTTTTAAAAGAAGAACCTTTATGATTTCAAAATTGTCGTGTTTAGTTCTAATTTTACTTTGACTTACAGTGTTTTTTTTATCATTCTATTACGTTTTTGTTTTTGCTAATTGGAGATTTTTGGGGATTTGGAGAAAATGGGAGAAAAAATTATTTATTGGAGATTTTATCCATTGGATGCCTTTCCCCATGGAGATTTTGTCCATGGGATCAAAAATTTTCTGGAGATTTTATCCTATTGAGATTTTTTTTTTGGAGATAGTGTAGGTTTCCCCTTTTTTCATTATATCAATTTTGTATACCTATGCAAAGCTTACAAAAAATTACACCATTAAAAAGTATAATATTTCTTCTACAGAAAGACAATAGCACATTTTTCAATATTCTGTTGTTTAATTTTTGTTTGCTTGGTGAATGTGTTTTGACAGGATGACCATTAGGGTGTCCGTTATTTCCCAAAGTGATGTTTTCGGGGGAGACACCTCCCAGATCGAATGTTTAGGGCCTAAATAAGGTCAAATTAGCAAAAAAAAATTTTTTGGAAGTCATTAACCCGTGCCTCTAAGGTCATACTTTCCCCATACAAATTTGTATGGGAAATTTTTAACTCATACATAAAATTTTTTTTCTCTCGAGTTAAATCATCTATTTTTAAAATGTTTGTTGATTCTGATTTGAAAATAGTTCCTTTAAAAGATTACATTCAAAATTTCCCGTTAAAAATTTTTTTTATATTTTATTTCGGTTTTTGAAATTATTAGCTGTTTTCGTAGTTTTTTCTTTCACCTATCACATAATTTTAAATGCAGTTTTATTGGTTTTTAATTCTTTTCAAATATTGCATTCAAAAATTTGTGTATAAATCAAAAATTTTAATTTTTTTAAATTTCTATTTGAAATTTTTGCCGTTTTTATAGTAAATAAATATTATTAAATACTTTACAATTTCTTGTTTGCAACTTTTTTGATGTCATTTTTTAGGTGAATAATTTTTAACAAAATTCAATAAAAATATTGTAAACATATATATCTTTTGTAGTTCGAGAAAAATAAATTTAAACGTATAAAAACCGCAAAAATTTCAAAAAAATTTTAAAAAAATTAAAATTTTTTATTTATACACAAATTTTTGAATGCAATATTTGAAAAGAATTAAAAACCAATAAAACTGCATTTAAAATTATGTGATAGGTGAAAGCAAAAACTACGAAAACAGCTAATAATTTCAAAAACCGAAATAAAATATAAAAAAAATTTTTAACGGGAAATTTTGAATGTAATCTTTTAAAGGAACTATTTTCAAATCAGAATCAACAAACATTTTAAAAATAGATGATTTAACTCGAGAGAAAAAAAATTGTATGTATGAGTTAAAAATTTCCCATACAAATTTGTATGGGGAAAGTATGACCTTAGAGGCACGGGTTAATGACTTCCAAAGAATTTTTTTTTGCTAATTTGACCTTATTTAGGCCCTAAACATTCGATCTGGGAGGTGTCTCCCCCGAAAACATCACTTTGGGAAATAACGGACACCCTAATGACCATTGACCATTGCTGCACCAAAGAGTAAACCCATCAAAGTGAGTTTACTATTGCAGCAGATTTGGTAGGCAGTAGGAAAGGAATCATGGACTTAATTTCATATACAAAGAAACTACGTATTGTCTATAATGTTTAGGATAAGTTTCTTGTTATTTTTCAAACAGAGCCAAAGCGTACTTCAACAATGTCATCCTGTTATGCATTAGACCCCTTGATAGCTTAAATGGTAAATTGAAAGTCATTATTCCTTGGAAAGATTTTGAACATCAGTGATATCTAATTAAACAACGTAGGAGTGCTATAGTAGCTATTCTTCTACTGCTTTGTTATATAATTCAATATAAATATTTCCAAAAATTAGGAGTTTTTGAGTAAGAAAAATGGGTAAAAATATCTCCATAGCATTTATACAGGGTGTCCCACACTCACCGCCCCAAATGAAAACCATGGATTTCTGAGGTCATTTTAAGTCGAAAAACTTAAGTGGCAATTTTCTCGTTTTCTTAAATTACCTCAGATATCCATGGTTTTCATTTGGGGCGGTGACTGTGGGACACCCTGTATATTCTATACATAAAAAAAGTTTTTTCATACAATGTATGAAAATGTATATTTTTAGATTGTTAAAAAAAAGCTTTATATAAATTTCTTTCAAATAAATAGTGAATACAAAATCCACTACTTTTAATTCAAAAGTTACAGAAGCAGACAGATTAGATTTTCGAACGTCACACCCATTACAACTTATTTTATTTTATTTATGTCAAATTGACAAAATTTTATTTTAAATCAAATTAATACAAATCAGGAAAAAAAAAACTTGAAATAACTAAATAATGGAAATATCAATAGGTTAATGTCATTAAATTTTAACGGTCAACCACAAGACAGAAAAAAGGTGTGGAAGTAAAACATCGCGAAAATTTTAACTTCCAATTATAACTCCATCCAAAAGTGAATTTTGTTCCACAAAAACAAAGAATTGGTTCACATATTCGGTTTGAATTAACTTCAACAAATACAAGTAAAATTATTTGGCATGCAGAAATAGTTTCCAAGAAATTCGCTTCATGCACCCCTAAATGAGCACTTATTTGTAAAATAGAACAAAAATCGATAAATAAAAACAGAATTGTTTTCCTCATGAAACTTTTTTTAAAGTGTATACGAAGGTCTTTTACATAAGAAATAAAATGCACGACTAGGTCGCACGAAATTGCTCTTTTAGATTTAAAGTTGCTTAAATTTTTAAGGCTTTTTATATAGAAATTTGGAAAAAAAAAATTCGTTTAAAAAAAAAATTAAATAAAATCTGAAATTAAATTGCCCTCGAAAACAAGTATGCAGTTTTATATTAATTATCATGCATTTTTAGAAAAAAAATTTTCAAAATCGTTAGAGCCGTTTTTTAAAAAACTAAATTTTTATAAATAATTTTTTGGAAAAAAAGTTTTAAAATAAAACTGGTATGCCATTTTGTAGAAATCACGAATCAACATCTAACAACAAAATTTCAAAAATATTCAATGTCCCGTGTTCGAAAATTTGATTTTTCAAAAAAAAAATTCAAATTTTTTTTAAAAATCCAAAAATCATTTTTTTTTAAATTTTATTTTTGGTTTATATTTAAATTATATAAATGCTTCTTCACAATAAGTTTAGTTGAAATCGAATAAGCAGTTTCGGAGATAATCGGATTTGAAAAAAAAACGGTTCTATGGCAGGTACCGTTAATAAAGATTTTCAAAAAAAAAAAAAATTCATTGAAAGATAGACCTTAGCTTGAAACTAAAATTTGAATTTTTTAAACAAAATCGTTGGAGCCGTTTTTGAGATATTTTAATTTGACTAAAATCGGTATATGACAAGTACCGTTATTTTTGATCCAAAAAAATTAATTCCAAAAATCCCTCTGAAGAGTCGCTAAATAATGCTTCATACCAAGTTTGACATTAATCGGTCCATCCGTTTAGGCTGTAGCTCCTTATACAGACAGACTGACAGACAGACAGACAGACGGACTTCCGGTACCCACTTTTTTCGCATTGTCTACCATCGTAATGTCATGGAAAAATGTTATCTCAACTTTTTTTTTTGTACTAATGCATAACTTGATATATAGTACCTATATCGCAAGTAAAAAGACACTAAAACCAGCCTTTTTAAGACATCTATTATATATATTTAAGTTTGGTTTTGTGTACGTTCGCTAACCGGCCACACCGACTGACTTTTTTTCTTAATTTTTTTTTTAAATCAAAGAGGCATAAGAGGAGAAGGTTTAAGGCAAAAAAAAATTTAAGATTTTATAGGGTAAATAGGGGTAACAAGACATTGAAAAAAGAGGCTATTTTCTAAACGGTAAGTCGTAAAGAGTTGACTTTTTTTTTAAATGATAGACAAATTCATTCAATAGTTAAAAAAGGTATTGAAAAAATTCAAAAAAATTTCAAAACCAAGTTGTGAAGGTTTTTTTGCAGTCATAGACCTTCGACAAAAGACTAATTACAGGTGCGCAAAATTTTGCACAGAAATTTGAGTTACACCATGAGAAAGATATTTTAAAAAAATATTAGGGGTCTAAAACGGATTTTTTTCATAGGCCCTGTATTTTGAAATAAAAATTTTTGAAAAACAACCTAATTTTTAGATACATTTTTGAGTAGTCTTTTATTTTTTTGGAATTTTTAAAAGTCTGCAAAAAATCTCAAATTTATAGGAAATATAGGTTTTAATCATGCGCATGCATGTACAAACTTTTGAATTTTTAAAATGATTTTTGACCGAATAACGGGAAAAACAATTTTTTTTTGTCCCAAGTTTTTTGGCTGTTTTTAACAGTTTTTTATTTTTATCTTTTTTTCCTCAATAGATAAATGAATGAAATTTACAGTGTAGATAGATAATGAGCAAGACTATATTTGTACCAAGTTTCAATTAATTTTGTAATGACAAATTTGAAATAACGGTAAAATAAAACTTTATTTTTCAACACGTTACATCTTTTGATCTGGAGCTTATAAAAACTTGATTTATCTGTATTGAGCATCCTGATAATATTACCTTTCATTTGATATATCACACATAACGCTGCATTCACTACAAGCTTCACAATGGTAAATTAAAAAACTTCAGAAATACCTCAAAATACCTGTGGGGATCTGTTGCCCATGACGAGTCACCAGTGCGTTGCAGTGAGGGATGTACCGTAATCTAAGTGTGTTATTTCGACGTGGTTGGCTTTAAAAAATTCTTACTTCTTTTGTAGTCATCTCAAAAATAAGATTGAACCGTCATTAGAAAGGTGAAATATTAAGCTTTCACATGATATAAAAATTTTTATAGGTTGTCATTGAAAAAAATTGATTTAATAGCGTGAGAAAAAAAAATTATTATTTTTTTTTTTGCTTTGCTTGATTTTTAAGATTGAGGTATCAATAAAAAGGTAATTTGACAAATAAAATTCAAAAATTGAATATTATTTTACTTTTTATAAAAAAAAAAAACAAAAACAGTCAAAATATTACATTTTTTTCTGTCATGAATCCATTTGTTATCTATTATATATATTTAAGTTTGGTTTTGTGTACGTTCGCTAACCGGCCACACCGACTGACTTTTTTTCTTAATTTTTTTTTTAAATCAAAGAGGCATAAGAGGAGAAGGTTTAAGGCAAAAAAAAATTTAAGATTTTATAGGGTAAATAGGGGTAACAAGACATTGAAAAAAGAGGCTATTTTCTAAACGGTAAGTCGTAAAGAGTTGACTTTTTTTTTAAATGATAGACAAATTCATTCAATAGTTAAAAAAGGTATTGAAAAAATTCAAAAAAATTTCAAAACCAAGTTGTGAAGGTTTTTTTGCAGTCATAGACCTTCGACAAAAGACTAATTACAGGTGCGCAAAATTTTGCACAGAAATTTGAGTTACACCATGAGAAAGATATTTTAAAAAAATATTAGGGGTCTAAAACGGATTTTTTTCATAGGCCCTGTATTTTGAAATAAAAATTTTTGAAAAACAACCTAATTTTTAGATACATTTTTGAGTAGTCTTTTATTTTTTTGGAATTTTTAAAAGTCTGCAAAAAATCTCAAATTTATAGGAAATATAGGTTTTAATCATGCGCATGCATGTACAAACTTTTGAATTTTTAAAATGATTTTTGACCGAATAACGGGAAAAACAATTTTTTTTTGTCCCAAGTTTTTTGGCTGTTTTTAACAGTTTTTTATTTTTATCTTTTTTTCCTCAATAGATAAATGAATGAAATTTACAGTGTAGATAGATAATGAGCAAGACTATATTTGTACCAAGTTTCAATTAATTTTGTAATGACAAATTTGAAATAACGGTAAAATAAAACTTTATTTTTCAACACGTTACATCTTTTGATCTGGAGCTTATAAAAACTTGATTTATCTGTATTGAGCATCCTGATAATATTACCTTTCATTTGATATATCACACATAACGCTGCATTCACTACAAGCTTCACAATGGTAAATTAAAAAACTTCAGAAATACCTCAAAATACCTGTGGGGATCTGTTGCCCATGACGAGTCACCAGTGCGTTGCAGTGAGGGATGTACCGTAATCTAAGTGTGTTATTTCGACGTGGTTGGCTTTAAAAAATTCTTACTTCTTTTGTAGTCATCTCAAAAATAAGATTGAACCGTCATTAGAAAGGTGAAATATTAAGCTTTCACATGATATAAAAATTTTTATAGGTTGTCATTGAAAAAAATTGATTTAATAGCGTGAGAAAAAAAAATTATTATTTTTTTTTTTGCTTTGCTTGATTTTTAAGATTGAGGTATCAATAAAAAGGTAATTTGACAAATAAAATTCAAAAATTGAATATTATTTTACTTTTTATAAAAAAAAAAAAACAAAAACAGTCAAAATATTACATTTTTTTCTGTCATGAATCCATTTGTTATCTATTATATATATTTAAGTTTGGTTTTGTGTACGTTCGCTAACCGGCCACACCGACTGACTTTTTTTCTTAATTTTTTTTTTAAATCAAAGAGGCATAAGAGGAGAAGGTTTAAGGCAAAAAAAAATTTAAGATTTTATAGGGTAAATAGGGGTAACAAGACATTGAAAAAAGAGGCTATTTTCTAAACGGTAAGTCGTAAAGAGTTGACTTTTTTTTTAAATGATAGACAAATTCATTCAATAGTTAAAAAAGGTATTGAAAAAATTCAAAAAAATTTCAAAACCAAGTTGTGAAGGTTTTTTTGCAGTCATAGACCTTCGACAAAAGACTAATTACAGGTGCGCAAAATTTTGCACAGAAATTTGAGTTACACCATGAGAAAGATATTTTAAAAAAATATTAGGGGTCTAAAACGGATTTTTTTCATAGGCCCTGTATTTTGAAATAAAAATTTTTGAAAAACAACCTAATTTTTAGATACATTTTTGAGTAGTCTTTTATTTTTTTGGAATTTTTAAAAGTCTGCAAAAAATCTCAAATTTATAGGAAATATAGGTTTTAATCATGCGCATGCATGTACAAACTTTTGAATTTTTAAAATGATTTTTGACCGAATAACGGGAAAAACAATTTTTTTTTGTCCCAAGTTTTTTGGCTGTTTTTAACAGTTTTTTATTTTTATCTTTTTTTCCTCAATAGATAAATGAATGAAATTTACAGTGTAGATAGATAATGAGCAAGACTATATTTGTACCAAGTTTCAATTAATTTTGTAATGACAAATTTGAAATAACGGTAAAATAAAACTTTATTTTTCAACACGTTACGTTCCTTTTTTTTTATTTTTTATTCTGTAGAAGATAATTTTTTTATAAACTTTTGATACCTACCAATGAAAAAAAATTGATACAATGAGAAAAGAAAAAACATTGATTTTTTTGTAAAATATGATTGGTTTCAAGAAATTCTAACTTTTTTCTAATAACCTTACAGATAAGACTAAAGTCTTAATCCTTAGCTTAAATATCAAGCTATGTACTTTTTATATTTTTTAGAATACCTACCTCTTACGTAACGAATATATTTGAATATGATATTATTCTTAAGAAGGGTAGGCATAAGGCTTTTTGATGGTAGACTTTTCATTTCAAAATTCTTTTAATAATTTTTTTATTGTATTTTTTGCATTTTTACGTTTAAAATTATTCAGAATCACACACATATAAAAATGTATATCCATTCAAGATTGTGGTATAGATTGTAATTTCATCTTAAAAACCAAGCCATATGAACTAGGGCTGTAAAAGTAACGACAAAATGAGTACCCGCATGTATACGTTACTTTTGATACTAGTACCTGCATCAATAATATCGTTACTCGTTACTTTCGTATGTTTCGCATTTTTCGCATATTTCGTATGTTTCGGGTGTTTCGCATGTTTCGTTACTTTCGTTACTTTCGCATGCTTCGTGTGTTTCGTACATTTCGTATATTTCATGTTTTTGATGCGTTTGGTATGTTTGGTATTTTAAGTATGTTTCGTACATTGGTATAAGGGTGTTAATTTTTTTTTTTTTTGAAAAAAACCAAAAACAATTTCTATAATCTAAGCTACATTTTAAGGTCATAAACATTAAAATTAGTTGCGGCATTCTCATGTAATAAGAGTTTAAAGGTAGCTATATTGAATTTCTTTCGTTTTTGTTTTTAATCAAACGTGGAAACTTTTTTGATTTTTTTCCAAATTTTTAGACAAAACTTGGGTAATTTTTTGTTTATATTCTTTCAGTAATCTTATCACAATTCTTTAGAGACCTTTATTTCAAAAGTGCAACGCGCAGATCTCGAAATATTAACACTTCAATACAACCATGTCGAACAATTTTTCATTTATTTTTTCTATTGAGAGTGATTTTCAAACCTCGTTTTCTCTGCTTTTTTTTGTGTTGAAAATTTTGCACCGAAAATAAACTAATTTTTTGAAAAACCAAAAAACTTTTGTACATTCTTAAGCTAAATATAAACTATTAACACAAAGGCCATAAACAGATTGGTTGCGTGGTGGTGATGAAGTGATGATACCGATATCGAACCGATACGAGATGCGATAAATGCTGTTCAATTCAGAATGTTCTACCGAAGGGAACCGCAAACGAATACGTAAAAAGCGTACTCAGTTTTAGGGAAAATTGCGGAACGCAAATTATCCTCATTCCCGAACACGCCCATGTTTCGTTTCCTCCCGGTCCAAACTTAAAAATTGTCATTGCAGCCAACCTAAAATAAAAAAACCATTCAATCATTTCATTCAGTCAAATTCATTCCATATTCTCATTCAAAGTTGTCGTCACTCATGTCAGACACCACCTCACCACACACAAGCAAGAAAGTAGTACCTACTTGAAATCAAAAGAAAAAAAAAACAAAAACTTAAAACCACGAATAAAACCAAAATTGAAATTATTTGTTTGAATCAAACTAAAGAATAAAATAAATTAAACAAATCAAACAAAGGAAAAGAAAAATTCTTTTTATTAATTAAAAAAGGAGAAAACAATACAAGTACGGCTATGCCCCAACAGATGCAGTGTACCATTTTGTTTTTGTTTCACATTTCGTATACCTATTCAAATTGGTATTCTAATTGGAATGTATCTACACTACACTCAAACACACTTTCACATATCTCACTCCCACTTGTCCATAAAAAACAGGTACGAAAGAGAAAGAAACTGAATTCTTATTTACCCCTTTTGATATACATACACAAAAACAGAACAACAAAATCGTAAAATACATAAATGATGATACCGAACCGATACGAGATGCGAAATAATGCGCACACGACAAATGCAGTGTACCATTTTGTTTTCGTTTCGCATTTCGTATATCCAATCCAAATTGGTATTGGAATTGGAGTATCGTCGTTACTCGTATGTTCCGTATTTTTCGTATGTTTCGCACGTTTCGCACGTTTCGTATGTTTCGCATGTTTCGTTACTTGTTCAGTACCAGTAACGAAACATACGAGTAACGAAATTATTTGGGCAGTAACGTTTCGTTACTCGTTACTGAAGTGAATACCCGCATTTAAGTAACGAATACATACGGTTTCCTACAGCTCTAATATGAACCCAAAACTAACTTAAGACGAAGTATTGTGTATCCAGTCAATAGCGAAGTTGGTTAGGCGGTAAAATGTTGTCATTTGCACTTGAGGTCCGAGGTTCGAAGCCCATGAAAGACGAATTTTTTTTTTCTTTCAAATAATTTTTAAAATCATATTTTTTTTATCTAAAGCACACAACCTATTTGCATATGACTTCATCACGTTAAGTTAAACAACCGATCTTTTTTTTTGTTTTTGTTTTTCAAAGACAACGTTTGGTACACCTACATATATACAAATCCATAAAAAAAGTTCTTATGATAACAACTGACACCTACCATGCCTACCCCTATCAATTAATATTTACACGATCACAATAGGGGTGGATTTGAGTTCATTGTTTTATGACACCCAGTCTTCGAACCCGTTCGTCGAATCTGTTCGTTTGCTGACCTACACACACGAAAAAAATGTTGTCCATACCTACCTATATTTTTTTTTTATTTGTCGAAGAGAAAATACATGCGGAAGAGAAAATACATGCGGAAGAGAAAAATTGGAGTTATGTTCGCAAAGCTTATACATAGTGGGAGTGTGTGAGGTGTGACGTGTGACTGTGGAAAACGAAAATATCCGTAGAGCGTAGATACCGTTCAAACACAAAATACTCATTATGGTTTTAATGTATTTGTAGTTGTACCAATTACAGTTCACAGTTCAGAGTTCACACAGTTCTAAATTCATTAAATTAATTAATTAATTAATTAATAATTAATTAAATTCATTGGATCTACCAGGAATTCCACCACATTATTTGAAATTAAAAGTTGGTATTCCAATTATTATGCTGAGAAATCTTAATCATCCAAGATTATGCAATGGCACCAGATTGGTAGTGAAACGTTTAATGAAAAATCTAATAGAAGCAACAATTTTAACTGGTAAATTTAAGGGCGAACATGTTTTAATACCACGAATACCAATGATTCCATCTGATTTGGCTTTTGAATTTAAGCGTTTGCAGTTGCCTGTTCGTGTCGCTTTTGGTATGACCGTTAATAAATCTCAAGGCCAAACCCTTGAAATCTGTGGTATACATTTGGAACATCCAGTTTTCTCCCATGGTCAACTTTATGTTGGTTGTTCACGTGTTGGTAAGCCATCAGCCTTATTCATTTATACGACCAACCAAGGAAAAACCAAAAATATAGTTTATAAAAAAGCATTAGAGTAAAAAATAATCAATAAAATACATACATATACAAAAAAATTAAAAAAAAAAAACAGTTTTTTTAACGCCCTGCGAATCGGTCGGGGGTCTTGCTATCTTATAGGTATATAAACCGGCAACACCGGCTGACTTATTTTTCTTATTTTTTTTTTAATCAAAGGGGAATAACAGTAGATGGTTTAAGGCTAAAAAATTAATGATTTTATAGGGTAAAAAGAGGTAACACGATATTGAAAAACGAGGCTATTTTATAAACGGTAAGGTGAAGAGAGTTGAATTTTTTTTTAAATGACAGATAAATTTATTTTTAAGGTTAAAAAACGAATTGAAAAAATTCTAAAAAAATTCAAAATTAAGTTGTAGTGAAAACATGTGGTTGACATTCGACAAAAGTCTTATTACAGGTAGGGAAATTTTTTTACAGAAATAAGAGTTACACCATTGGAACGATACTTAAAAAAAAAAAATTAGGTGTCTCAAACGGATTTTTTTCATAGGCACTTCATTTTGAAATATGAGTTTTTGAAAAACAACTCATTTTTAGGAACATTTTTGAGTAGTTTTTTTTAATTTTTTTGAATTTTTAAAAGCCTGCAAAAAATCTCAAACTAATAGAAAATATAGGTTTTAGTTATGCGCATGCATGAGTATTTTGCATAGGCCACTTTTGCTAAAAGTTTAAAAGTGAATATTTTTAAACTCATTTTATGAACTCTTCAAGTTTTGATCCTCTTTTTCATTTGAAAATTAAACAATTACAGAGTCGAACATTAGAAATAAATACAAGAAATGGCGGAACGAAGTCCGCCGGGTCAGCTAGTTATTTCATAATTTCTTGAAAGTAATGCCGCACGTAGCTTAGAAGCAGTCTCGCTTTTATTTGTTTAGCTTCCAAAAGGTAATTTAGTGGTAAAAGTAAGATTTAGGTAAGCTTTAATAACTTTACAAAATTATTGCTCTCACAGGAACTACCTGCTCGGTTGTTTAGTTTGCTATGGAACATCTTGCTCTTAATATTTAAATTTTAATACAAAAATTATCTTCAACCATATTTCATTAAATAAAACACATTTTGTGCTTCCTTATTTAACCCCATTAACATCATTACTGAAAACATTATAAACTTTCAAAGCTCAATACTTTTTTTTTAACCCTAACCCTTTTATCAGCATACCTTATTAATTAGGTACATCAATTTACATCTTACATCTTCTTTTCTTATCTTCTAGTCTATAAAAAAACATTTTTTTTTCAGCACAAATTGTTTGCACTTTGTAGTCATAAAAACTTCAAACTTTCCGCAAATTACTTTCTCATTCCCAAAAAAAAAAAATTTGTAAGATAGAGTATATAATATTCTTTGGTACAGAACAAACAGCCTTGGGCTCAAGCAGTAAATAAATTTGAATTACATAGATACAACGACGACGATGAAGATGCCGCCGCAGTATTCCTGTGAGACGCTTCCAAAGAATGACGATGACGACTATTAAATAAGAAGATAATCACTTTGTTCAACTAGAAGACTGTAGCACCTGTAAATGAAGATGAAAGAGTAAGTACAAACTAGAGACTTGAATGAAATAAACTTTGACATAAATTCAATTCAACAATGATTAATTATATCCCGCTGGAGTGTCACGATTTAGATGCGTCATTTCGAAGAAAAAATATTTTTGTCTCAATAGTGACATTGTTATAATTTTGTTAAAGCAAACGATGAAGTTAATAATCTACAAACTTTTAGGCAGAAATTGTTTGAAGAGTTCAATTTTCGTTCACGTTTTAATAATTATAGTTATCTGTGTTGTTTCCTGGAGGAGCGATTTTGAAGAAAATTGTGCCTGGGGTGAACATAAGAACAACTATGCAACAAAATAATCTCAAGACATTGTTTTTTTCATATTTTTTACCTAGTTGATGCCATAATAGTTCCCGTAGAGCTCGTTTACTCTATTTTCTACTGATTCAGACCGGTATCAGAATCAGTATACAGTATCGCAGTATGAACTACACAGTATCTAATACCCAATATCCATTATCCGTGATCCATTATCCACTTATTTATTAACTACTATCCTTATTCCATTTTTCATTATCCATTATGAACTATCCATTATCGATTATCAATTATCCATTACTCATTATCTAGTATCCAAGAATCTTCATCCATAATCCATTTTCCATTATCCATTATGCACTATCCATTATCCAGTATCTAGTATCGATTAACCACATATTATCTAGTATTCTATTATGCAATATTTAATATCCAATAAACCTTAACCAGTATGTAATGTCCAATATCCATTATTAATTATCCATGATTCATTATCCAGTATCCATTATTCATTATCCATCATACCATTCCACCATTCACTATGCAATATCTTTTATCCGGTATAAAATATCCAGTATCCCAGTATCCAGTATCCAGTTTCCAGTATGCAGTATCTAGTATCCAGTATCCATTATACATTACCTATTCATTTATCCATTAACCAATATCCATTAGGTATCCATTATTCATTATCAATTATCCATTATCCATTATTAGATTAGATTAGATTAGATTAGATTCTTCCTTTATTCATTAGATAAATTACAATTTTTTTTTTCTATTGGAAATACGGACATGACAATGCTGCCGTCTGCCGGAAATGACATTTCAGTATAATAAATAAAATTATATAAAGAGAAGATGTATCAAAAAGATTTACAATAAATTTGAAATAATAAATTACATAAATAACTGTTACACAAAATATTAGACAAAAGTTTATATTAACATAGATATGAGGAGTAAATTTGTATATAATTTTAAATTTTAAGTATTAAATATTAATTTTTTAATTTTAAAATTTTAAATTTTTTAAATTTTATTATCCATTATTCATTATCTATTATCAATTATCCATAATCTTTTATAAATTATCCAATATTCAGTAACTATTATCCAGTATTCAATATCCAATACTCCTTAACCAGTGTCTAATATCCAATATTCATTATCCAGTATCAGTATCAATTAACTAAGCTTCGGCAGTTGTATGAACTAAAAAGCCTATAATTTTGAAATATCCGACCCTTTACATAACAATAATATAATTATTATCCGCGACCCTAGTCCTTAGCAATACTTATAAACATTTTACTTAAACAAAAAGTTAATTAATAGTTTTCACACTTTAGACCTTTGATCTTCATTTCTATTCGTTCTGTGTTCTGTCCACTTTGACCAAAATTACTCAACCAAGAAAGGAAGTCAAAAGAAAGCAAAACATAGACAAAATGTGTTCTCAGTTTAATTGCAGTTGACCACCAAATTGTTGCCCATTGTTATGCTTTTTGCTTTCTTGACTCTTAAGTCAACGTTAATGGAACCCTAAAACAAAAAAAAAACAAATAGCATTGCAAAGGAAAGTGCTTCTGTATATTACCTACAATTGTATAAAAAAAAGTCTTAGGTGAAAATATTTTTATAGTAAGTGCTAAAAAGATTCATGTTTTTTAGAAAGAGGCCGAGGGTCCATCACGGATGAATGATGATGAAAAATCATTTTTTTGTTTTTTTTTTGCTTTTGTTGTAATTATCCAACCAACAACGATGGCATTTTTTTTTTTGTGGTATGTAATTGAAGCATCTAGTAGTGTTGTAGTTGGTTTTGGTCATTTCTTTTATTTCAATTGGAGATTTAGTTTTCTTTCAACTTAGCCCAGAAGTCCATCACTTTGGACTCAAATTAACTCTTTGAGTTCTTGTATAAATCGAAGCTATTTTAAAAGCTGGCTATTAGTTCTAGTTTGTCTATTTCATCTGTTAGTTGTGTTGAATAAATAATCCTCATTTAAGGGAATTTCTTTTTTTGATCATTGATTTGAAGTGATTTTGATATTAAAATGTGTATCATATTAAAAGGACTTGCCATGTGTTTTGTGCTTCTAGGGACATTATCAAGTGGACTTACAGCAAGTATTGATAGTAAACTAGAAATGAAAAAATCTATTGACAATTGTGAAACTGAATTCAGTTTTACTTGTTTGAAGTTGGAATTTGTAAAACTTCTTGAACGATTAATCGAACGTAAAGAAATCGATATACTACCTGGGATTAGTTTAATCCAGGATACGAGTGTTACAGTGCAAAAGAATACAGAACTAATTGCTGGTAAAAATCTTGTACATTAATTAAGCTTTCATATATTTTTTAATATTCGATTAAAAAAACAGTTTTGTGTGTGCTCTGATAAAATAAGGCAAGAATGTAAAATGGGTTTTAGCTCATACTATGTCAAGTTCAATGCCATTAAAAAAGCACAAGTATTATTTTCAAACAGCTCCTATGATTTTGATTAAAAGGTATTTTCTTTTGTACCTAACTGGTAAATTTTTCAAGCAAATTATTGAACCATGTTTTTTACAATTTTTGGTTTTCCTTCAAAACTAGTTCAATTTAACAGTATATTTTGCATATAAGTTCTTATTAAAACAAAAAAAAAAAACTTCGAAAATTAATTTTTTTACAATTTTTGGAAATTTTAACAGTTTTGTTTGAAAAATCAATCGCAAACAGGGAATTGCATTTAAAATTTAATTTTTAGAATTAAAAAAAAAAAAAAAAATATCTGTTATTTTCTTTCTAATCTAATTTTTATTAATTTGTTTTTTGTTTTTAATATTTACTAACTGTATCTCCCATATAATTTTTTTTACTTCAAACTTGTTAAATACTGATTTCATTGATTATTTTTTTTTTATAAAATCATTAAAGTTTCCTTCAGAAAATTCTAAAATAAAATTTAAAAAGTGGCCCATCGGTGTAACACATTGTGACATACATCAAATGAAAGGTCTCGATGAGTGTATTATTTTTGTATATGGGCAAAAGTCTGTATCTCGTGCAGGAAAAGTGCAGTGATGCATTTTATGTTCAAAAATGTATGTAATAAAATTTTAAAAAAAGTATACATTTTGGCTAGATTCTCGATTAAATTGATTCAAGAACATAATAACTGTGTTCAAAGTTCAATTAGGCTATTCCATCATCAATTTTCACACATGACGCAATGCATTTTTCGTTTTTTAGAACCCTTTTGTATGGGGCGCGGCTTATTGGTGTAACACATTGAGACAAACATACATCAGATGAAAGATCTCAATGAGCGTATTATTTCTTTGTATGTACAAAAGCCTCTATCTCGTACAGGGGAAGTGCAGTGGTGCATTTTATGCTCAAAAGTAAATGTAACACATTAAGACTTACATCAAATGAAAGGAACATGATGAGGGCATTATTTCTTTGAATGGACACAAAACTCTATCTCGTGGAAAGTGCAGTGGTGCATTTTAGGTTCAAAAATATATAAAACGTTTTTTTACATGTTTGTGTTTTTAGAACAAAAAAGGTGGAGAAAATACTAAATCCATGTCGTAAGGTTTTTAGTTTAAATTGATAATACCTACCAACATTTTTTTAGTAATATATCTTATAGTTTGAGTTGCATTTTGAAAAATTAGTCATAACCTTCGTGCATTTCATAAATCCATAAAAACCGATGAATGCATTTTTTTGAAAATGAAAGCAGTTGAGGGATTAGTCCAATAGAACACCGTTATTATAATGTTTTTGAATCAAGTCAATCGACCATCTAGACGAAATGTATGCTTTTCTGAATTTTATTAGATACTGCACTTTCCTTGCACGAGATACAGACTTTGGCCTATATAAGAAAATAATACACTCATCGAGACTTTTCATTTGAAGTATGTCTCAATCTGTTACACAAATGAGTCGCGTTCCATACAAAAGTGTTTTAAAATTCGAAAAATGCATTGCGTCATGGGTGAAAAGCGTTGGTGAAATTGCCCAATTGTACTTCCACACAGTTATGTAATGTTTTTGAAACAATTTAATGGAGAATCGAGTCAAAATGTATACTTTTCTGAATTTTATTACATACATTTTTGAACATAAAATTTTCAAGACCGATAAATCAATTTAGGGTGCTGATTCCGATAGCAATATAATTTATTTTCTCGCAGCTCTAGTTTTAAATAATTACTTCATAAAGAGGCATACAAATACTTACAAAATTATTTTGTTATTTTTTTTGTTTTTCATTTTACTTACTGAATCGAAATACATACATACATTACATTCGAAATAAATTTTTTCAGTAAGACTTTTAAAACGCATGTGATTTTTATGCTCAATGAACCCACATAAGGTTTGATAAATTTTTTTCTGGAAAATGGTAAAAAAAACAGTTAAAATAAACATAAATTTAAAATTAGTACGAAATAACCAACTAAATTTGAAAAATAAAATTTGATGTAAATTTTACTGAAGAATTTTAAAAAGTGGAAAATTGTTGGCCTGTTCTTTTCAAAATTTTGTTTTCAGACATGATGTATTCTGTTTGAGAGTTCAATTTCAGTATTTTAATAAAACAGTTTTACTGATCCAAGATATTTTGTATGTATAATTGTGCGATCAACTCATGCATTTTATTTCTTTTCGTTTAATAGTTTTCCCAGATATTTTTTAACAAAGTTGATTTTTATCAATTTTTAAGTGTTTTTTAAAACATTTTTATTAACAATTAAAGTAATTGCTCATATGGTAAAACAAGCTCTAATAATAAAGCTTTTTTGAAAAAAAAATTATAATTTGATTTGTTTTTGAAGATAAGTAAAAATGTAAACAAAAATCAAATCAGTTTTTCTGAATAGTAAACATCGTTTTAAATGATTTCGACCACAAAACGAAGAAGGTGTTGCATTTGAAAATTTGTTAGAACCGTTCACCACCGGCTCACAAAAAAAGAGCGGTCAATAAGTCAGTTTTGCCCGAAAACCCTCAAAATTTTAATAAATTTGCAAAATTTGAATCTCAAAATCATTTAAAACAAATCCTTTATTTTTTAATTACAGAAATTGCCCGAAGTTTTCCAAAAGATCCTGACCAGCGTTTAAATGCATTCATAGTTACAAAATTCAAAAACTTCCTGCAATCCCATTCGTTACGGTTTAAGTTGTTAACATCAGATGATTCATCATCGTCAACTGAAGGATCTGTAACAACTGGAAGAAAGGGTAAATTTCACAAAAAAGGAGGCATGGAAGCACTCTTAGCTGCCGGTTTAATGATGAAAGGTTTGTTCTGAAATTTTGCTTCAGCATTTTTATTACAAATTAATCTTTTTTGATAGGAACATTAATGGCTTTGGGAATGGGCACTCTAGCACTAATAGCTGGCAAGGCTCTGATTACAGGACTAATGGCATTAACACTCTCAGGTGTTATTGGATTAAAGGCTCTAGCATCGTCAGGAGGCAAGTCAACGACTTATGAAATTGTTGCCAAACCTGTCTACACTTCATCGCATTCGCACTCTGTGAGTCATGATGAGGGTGGACATGGTGGCCATCATAGTGGACACAGTGGCAGTGGCTATGGAGGAGGTTATGGAAGATCGATTAATTTGGATTTGCCACATCATTTAAAGGCACCTGAACTGAACTGAATGAAGTAGGAGATTTAAAATTAGGACAAATGTACTTTTATTTATTTATTTGATTATTTATTTTAATTTTAAGTTCAAAAAGAGTTTTGTGTAGGTATACATTGTAAATTTACATAATTGTGAAATTTAAAAATTAATAATAATATGAAGCTTACCTCTGTTTCCTTGTTTAATCTTCTTAAATAAAAATTTGCCTGAGAGTATGATATTAGAAGGTGAGATATATTTAAAATTCTTTTCAAATGCCCTGAAATTATTTTAAATCTATAAATTAAGGTAATTGCTTCTTCTAGAAAAGACACAAGAAAGAATGCCATTGTTATATAAAATAAAATGCACACGACTGGGTCGCACGAACTTGCTCTTAGAACTAAAAAATTTTTATATACCAATGTGTATAAAAAAAATTCGTTCTTCAAGTGTAAAAAACAACTCTTTAAATGAAATTGAGGTCGAAAGTATGCAGTTTAATTATTTATTTTATAAAGATGCATTTTTAGAAAAAAAAAATTTCAAAATCTTTGGAGACTTTTTTAAAGAGTATTTTTTTATAAATAATTTTTGAATCAAAAATTTAAAAATAAAATTGGCATGCCATTTTGTAGAAACTTTTAATCAACACGTTAAACCAAAAATGTCAAAAAATTCAATGTCACGTTTTCGAAAATTTGATTTTTCAAAAACAAAATTTCAATTTTTTTTTTAAACTCAAAAATTTTTTTTTTCAAAATTTTAATTTGGATTTATATTAAGGTAATATAAGTGTTTTTTTTTTTTATAAAAAATCGTTAAAATTGAATTTGTAATTTGGAAGATTGTTAGAAATTTAAAAAAACGGTTCTATGAGAGGTACCGTAAATAAATATTTTTGAAAAAAAAAACTTTTTTCATTGAAAGATAGACCTTATTTAAAAACTAATACTTGATTTTTTTTATAAAAATCGTCAAAGCCGTTTTTGAGAAAATTAATGTTTTTCAAAATTGGTATACCACAGGTACCGTTATTTTTTATCCAAAAAAACCAATTCCAAAAACCCCTCTGTACAGGATCCAAAAACTGCTACATATCAAGTTTGAAGTAGATCGGCCTATCCGTTTACGCTGTAGCTTCTTATACAGACCAACAGACGTACTGACAGACTGACATCCTGACAGACAGACGGACTTTCGAGACTCACTTTGTTCGCATTTTCTATCATCGAATTGTCATAGAAAATTGTTATTTCAACTTTTTTTTTTACGAATGCATAACTTGATTAAAAGCGATCCTTATATTTTTTGTAATTCCTTACTTAGGTTGGATATATACCAATTGCATTTTTTGCAGAGGCTAAGCGTCTTTATGCCTGATAATCTTAATTTTAAATCATTTTAAACATTTAAACAAAGAGGAACAAATTTTTCCAAACATTTAAATAAATAATAATAAAATACCCTACCCACTACAAGTACTAACATTTGCAAGCTTTATGACATAAGCTAGCTCATTGAGCTTTTTGCAGTCGATATTACTTCAAAATATGCAGTAAAATTCATGATTTCATTGTATTATTTAAATAATTGTTGCCTACCTTAAGGTATATTATGAAATAGTCTGTTTATAAAATTCAAATTTTCCCAAACAAAAGAGCTGAGATACAAACTTTCTGTATATTTCTTCTATCACAACTGTTATGATATTTTTGAAATTTACATGATGTGTCTTATACAAAGTAAATTAATAAAGATTACGTACAATTTTGTGCTATAATATCTTTGAATAACAAAGCCGAAAGAAAGTTGATTGATTCAATCCGCGATGTAAGATCTTGTGTAAGATCTACGGGAATATTTTAGTCCAGTGTCATAAGTCCATATTGAAATATTAGCCGACTTGTGTTTTCGCTCTGACGTAAGGAATGAGCAGCCAGGCATTATTAACTGGTCAGATCAGTGCGAGGATCCACTTGTAACTTTTTGAAAACAGTATTGTGGCTGGTGTTTAAGAAGTATATCATAAAATAAAATTAAACTACGAGAGTCGAAATAGGGGTTGGGGTCAAAATTCTGCCGGTGTCAAAATTCTTTTGTCAAGATTCTGCTTTCAATATTCTACTTTACAAAATTCTGCTTTCAAAATTCTGTTTTCAAAATTCTGGTGTTCAAAATTCTGCTTTTCATAATTCTGTTTTTCAAAATTCTGAAAAAAATTAAAAAAGGGGTTAAAAAATATTAAAAAGCCGCGCTTTTCCCCCTTTTTCACCCTTTTTTAATTGCAAAATTCTGTAAAATCAGCTTCTTGCTTATTTGATTACTTACCTACATAATTTGTCATTCTTTGAATGCATATTAATTTTTGTTTTATAAAAGAACAAATTTGAAAATATTAAGAAAAGGTTTTTCATACTAAACATTTCCGAAAATAATTCAAATTTTTTTAATTTATCAAATAAAGATGAATATTCAAAAATTTTAATAAGAAAATTAATATCTTGTATCAAACAACATCGGTTCCAATAAGTTATAGATTTTATTTGAAAGAAAGTCAGTCTATGCATTTTAAAAAATATTTGCGACACTTAAACAAAACAATTTAGGAAAGTACCAATGTTGAATTACATTGATGAGGTGTATCTTTCTTTAGTCAGCGCATAATGCTATAAAAAAAAGCAGAATTTTAAAAAACAGAGTTTTCGTTAAAAAAGCAGAATTTTGAAAAGCAGAATTTTAAAGCTAGAATTTTGACCCGATCCCTCGAAATAGTTTTCAAATGGCTATGACATATTCAGTAAGTGCGAAGAAAAACTAGGTATCCTGTCATATCTACGTAGTCCGTATAATTAAAGTACGGTACATCTAAATGGGTTGTAAAAAATCATTTGTTCAATGCATTTATGTACCATTGTAAATTAAAAAAAAAATTATTTGAAATAAAAAAAATTGCATTAAAAAAAATATTTATTAAAACCCAAAAAAAAATTGCATCATTGTATTTCCATACAAAAATTTTTTACGGTAAATATGTAGGTATGTAAAAATATTTTGAGTTAGGAAAAAATATAATTGCAAATGAAAAGTGTTCTTTATTGAGAAAAAATTCAATGCAAAATGTGTGCATTCAATATTTTTTTTTTTGTATTTGTCGAAAATCTAACAATTTTGACTATTTGACCATACATTAGGTTTAATTTTATAGCTAATATAGCTGATGTATTTTCAAATAGTCAAAATTGTAAGAAATTCGACGAATGTAAACAAAAAAACATTCACATTATGAATTTTTTTTTAATGCAGAGATTTTTTTATTTGTAATCAAAATTTTTTTCAGTTGCAGTAAATATTTTTTTTTCTTATGCAAATTTTTTTTATTTGCAATAAATACTTTTTTACTTGCTCAATAGGGCAAGTATTGGTTTCGTGTAAAAAAAAAAATTCGAGGTTTTAATCAAAACTAACATTACGATGATGGAGAAGTCCAAAAAAGTTGTTTTCGTCAAGACGTCCGTCGGTCTGTGCGTCGGTGCGTCGGTGCGTCGTCACAAAAAGCTGTACATGAAGCTGCAGCCTAAACGGGTTGAGGGATTTTCTTGAAATTTGGTACAGATGATTTTTTTGTAATTTCCAAGGTTGGTTTTTTTTTTTTGTTTTTTAATATCTCGCTTTAAACGTATACCTCCCAGTTTTGTTTTGGAGTTATTGCAACTTTCTCGAAAACGGCTTTAACGATTTTGATTAAATTTAACATACGTAATGCTTTTTGCAGTTCTAACATAACTGCGTTTTTAGTTTTTCTCAAAAAATGCGAATAGTGAAAATATGACATTAACTCTTTTTTAAATCGCGGATGTCGGCTCTTCCCGTACATCTTAATGGAGTTATTGCAATTTTCTCGTAAATGACTCTAACGATTTCGATTAAATTTTACACAAGTAATGTTATACGTAAATCTAACTTAACTGCATTTTTAGTTTTTCTCAAAAAATACGGATAATGGAAATATGACTTTACATTTTTTTTAATCTTTGATGTCGGCTCTTCCCGTACACCGTTAATGAGTTATTACAATTTTCTAGACTAAATTTGACATACATAATGCTTTAAGTGATTTTAATATATGTAGCTAATTGCGTTTTTTGTTTTTGTCAAAAAAACACGAGTAACAAAAATATGGCGTAAGAAAAACTAAAAAAAAATAATTCAATTAAAAAGTTAATAACTTTTTATTATTAATTAATTAATTAATTAATTAATTAATTGAATTATATTCAATCACTCCGCTTAAAAATAAAAATAATTTTCATTATTTTTTTCACTTTGTTTAAAAAAAAATAATTTCGTATTTTTGCATTTCTTATGAAATTCCTTAAAAAAATCAAATTTTAACTAATTCAAAATATTTTTTTTTTAAATCTTTGACATAAAAGCTACTTTTATCATAAGAGCAAGTACGTGCGGCCCCAGTCGTGCATTTTATTTAAATTTCAAATGCATTTTTTTATAATTCATATTTTTACAACCTTGGTTGCGACATTAATCTGAAGCACACTAGTAACATTTGGCAAAAAATTAATTTTGTTGCACCGAAGGAAAAATCGAAATTTAGCATGATTGATAATAGCTTTTGAAAATTCAAAAAAAAAAGAAAGTTACCTGTATTTTATGCAGTGCTTGCCTAAGACCTTCAGTAACATTCTGAAGCTCAGTATTTGCTTTGGGCTAAATAATGTTTAGGCAGATGAGCATTTATTTGTTTTTGCAGAATCTTTTAAAGTCCTTAGAGACTAAAATGGCAGTATGGAAATACGCTTAAAATCATCATATTTTTGGCATGATTGGTGAAGCGGTATGATTTTGGCAAATTTCCATATCTTTGGATAGGTATTAGGTACACACCAAACATCAAAATAGTAGGCTTTTCAAAAGCTGACATCCGTTTAAGGATATGTTGAGATGGTAAAAATCATTTCGAAAAATTTCTAAAAACCACTCAATATCGGTTTCAAATAAAAATTATTTTTTTTTTAATGTAAGTTTTTTGGCGTATTAATACAAAAATTATGATTTAAAAAATGATTTTTGTTTTGAAAAAAAATTGGGGGGTTTCGAATTGTATCAAACGAAAGCAAATTCAAAAATAAATTGGAAATTACAAACGGAAAGAGATTTTGAAGAAATTTAATAAAATATTAATGTATTTCGTGTGCCATAATCCTTTTTGTTATCTCTCCAATAGGCTGTGGAACTTATTAAGTGCAATTTAACAAAACAAGAATGAAATCAATTTTGAAAATGCCGAGACCTTTTAGTACTTTGCAAATAATTATTGCTTGCCGAAGAGAAAGCTGTTCTCGATTCAAAGCAAATTTGAATGTTTGATAAAAGGCTGTTAACTTGGAACATAAGCTCCAGACCAAATTATCTTAGACAATGGAGATATAACTTGGGAAAAGAAAAACTTAAAATCTCAAATTTTTCAATTCAGATTAAACAAAAAATGCAATAAGATTTGAATTTGCAGCATTGCCCTACATGACTAATTGAAAGTCATTTCTCATTCCTCCTAACGAGATCTAACGTTCCGAAACGTTGCTGCAGCTGTCAATTTGAATTTACTCATAGTTACCATTATTTTCATGCATCCTTTAGCAAAGTCAAAAGTGCATTTAGTAACCAATTAGATTTTATTATTTTTGCACTCTACAAAAAACAGTTTGTAGACACATCAAACACATCAACACTTTTTTGCTAAAGAGACCGACCATAACAGCAATGAGTAAGCGTTGTTTTTGTTCTCCCACAAGCAAAGGTGATGATGATAATGACTCTGAAAATGGAATCAACTGACTTACTGACCGAATCAGTTCGCACAGTTTAAACAGCAAAACGCTGCAAGCTTCTTAACAAAAAAGGTTTACAATAAAAACTTAGTCCGCTAGTCGGTCATTTATATCAGTTGATAAATAACAGTTTCTATTATTGTGCCGTTCTTGCTGATGATGGGCAATTTTTAATGCTTCAGTAATATTGTATTGGGACTCTTCTTAATTACCATGCGAAAAAAGCAGAGTGCAAAGGTGTGGAAAAAAATTGAGAAGTGATAATGCAAAAAAATATGTATGCTTATTGCCCCACGGTGCGTGGCGTGGTGGGCAATGATTTTAAGGTTATACTGGTAATTGTTTCAGTACTTTCTAGGTAGGAATTTAATTATTATTAAATTGGTATTGCAACTTCAGTTTTTTTTTGTGTTGTTGAAGAGTTTTGCAAGTGATTAATTGTTATTAATTGGCTGCAAATGAAAGTGGGAATGCGTCAATTTTTTTTGTTGAAAAAACTTACAGATTTTTTAGAAGTGAAAATATTATAAAAAGTTGACAAAACAAAAAAGATGAAAGTTAAAAAAGCAAAAACAAAAAAAAAAACCAAGACAAAATATTTAATTAGGTACATATAAGGAATTATTTGTCCCACGGATGTCTTACACATACAAACTTCAAACATATATATATATATATCCTGAATAAAGTAAATTAATCAATCTCAAGAATTATAAATAAAATAAATATTTTGAAATACATGCACATATAATGGAAATATTTTGCATTTAATTTCATTTTTTTTTTTTTTTTCAATGCAGAAAATTTTTTATTTGCAATAAATTTTTTTTTTAATTGCAAAATATTTTTATTTGCAATCAAAATTTTATTTTCAATGCAAATATTTTTCAGTTTCAATATAAACTTTTTAAATGCAAATTTTTTTCAGTTGCAATAAATATTTTTTTTTAAATTTCAAATGAATTTTTTTTGAATTGATATTTTTACAACCCTGTTTTCAATTTTTTTTTAACATTTTCAGAAGGCATTGGTAAAATGCTAGCCTTTCCTATAACCCGGTCTGCAGAATATTTTATTTCTGGTATTTGATAAAATTAATATTTCGTATGCTCTTGTTTTAAAATTTGAAGTTCCATTTTTGTAATCAGCTCATCTCCTGATTTCAATATATTCAAAGCTAAATGCTTAGTAAATCTAATTTTTCATCATACGTGAGAGATAATTTTCAGAAATAATTTTACACTTTTATGAAATATTTCGGTGTTTTGATTTTCATTAATCTGGTTTCAAATTTACTCTTTCCACCAATATTTTCAAAATATTTAAATTTTAAACACTATTACGAAAACGCAGTACTTTTTGAACTTTTGAACTTTTTGAATTTTTTTCTTAAAAAATTGAAGTAAATTGTCTGATTTTATTCTGACAGTAAGAACCTCTATAAATATTTAAAAAAAAAAAAATAATAATAATTTTGGACATGAATTGAAGTTCCTTAGACTGGTTAAAGTTAATGCATTCATAAATAGGATGGAAAATTAAAAAAAATGTTCTTTGAGAAAATTTTTCCAAAAAAAGTTCGTATGACTTTAAAAACCCTAAATCGACAAAATAAACCAAAATTTAAAAAAAAAACACACTTTAAAAAAAAAAAAAATGCAATGAGGAATATTAAAAACAAATATTTAGTAGATGTATCATGTATAATTACGGTGACCATATTTCCAGAAGCAAAACCCGGGACACATACAAAATTTTTCGGATCGTTTTAAAAATATTGATTCTCCAAAAAAATAAAAATAAAATAAATTAAAAATTTTTAAAATGCGTTTTCATAATTTTTGATATAAAGACTTCTTAAACGATTTATGGGAGCATTTTCGTTGAAATCATTTAAGTCGTATACAAAATAAAGAAAGCATTTTTATACTTAATAAGTACTGTTAATCACTTCTAAAAAAATCTTTTTCAATCAAAATCGTGAGAGCTTTTCTTTTAAATTTTAATTTTATTTAGGGCCAATTTTTCAATAGACAGTTAAACAGTCAGTTAGTACTTATTCCTAAGGATAGAGAAAAAATCAATTTTTCAACAGGCAGATATAGCTTATTCCTAAAAATAAAACTATCTGCTTCTTTCAGAGGCGAATAAAAATTATTTAGGGCCAATTTTTCAATAGTCAGTTAAATAGTCAGTTAGTACTTATTCCTTAGGATAGAGAAAAAATCAATTTTCCAACAGGCAGATATAGCTTATTCCTATGAATAAAACTATCTGCTTCTTTCAGAGACGAATAAAAATTATTCTAAGGAATAATCTCAATAAAAATATTATGTCAGTTGTCAAAGCTGTTTTGAAGGAATTTTGAAAAAAATACAGTGGAACACAAGAAAACAAAAACAATCATGAATAAAAATGACGTTTAATTTTAAATATTTTTGAATTTGACAAATTTTTTTTCTTATTCTGTAGAATAAATTATTCTTGATTGAAAAATTCAATGTTCTTATCTGATTGTTTATGAGCATAATAACTTTATTAGTCGAACAGTTAACTGACTGTTTATTAGAAGATTGAAAAATTGGCTCTTAAAGGAATAATCTCAAAAAAATATTGTGTCAGTTGTCAAAGCTGTTTTGAAAGAATTTTGAAAAAAATACAGTGGAACACAAGAAAACAAAAACAATCATGAATAAAAATGACGTTTACTTTTAAATATTTTTGAATTTGACAATTTTTTTTGTTATTCTGTAGAATAAATTATTCTCGATTAAAAAATTCAATGTTTTTATCTGATTGTTTATGAGCCCAATAACTTTATTCGTCGAACTGTTAACTGACTGTTTATTAGAAGATTGAAAAATCGGCTCTTAAAACTAAAGCCTAGTCTAGAGGCGAATTGAAAATTATAAAACCAGCTCAACGAAAATTTTACTTTTCGTTGCACATTACGTAGCTTAACCAACGAAAGAAATTCTTACCTGGGCAAGAATAATTGGAGAGTTTTCAATCGTTTGTCACTCATACTTAACGGTGCAGGTAATTTTTCTTGCTCCAAAAGAGTTTTTTTTTGACTTTGGGAGACTCTGAAAAATTTTCGTTTTTCTCCGGCAGCAAAATAGGCTTGACGCTTTTATACGAAAAAATTAGAAAACCTTTTAATTTGCAACCACTGGTTTATCTTTTTTTTCATACAAATTTTTAAAAATTTTGAATGAACAAATCAGAGAATTTGTAAATACGGGACAATCACGGACCAAATTACAAAATACGGGACACTTACACGTCCCGGGTTTCTTAAATAAAAACCCGGGACAAGCTGTAGAAATACGGGACAGTCCCGGGTAAACCGGGACGGATGGTCACCGTATGTATAATACATAAGTCACTGTGGTGTATGAGTAACATTTTTTTCTATAGGAAAACTTAAACTGTTATTAAAAAAAATTTTAACACTGATAAATTAATTAAAACCAACAATTATTCTTTATCTTTGAAAAAAAAATGCTTGCTCATTTAACTCGTTATATTTTAAACGAAAATACATTTTTGTAAGCAGAACATACAAACATAATGTAAGTTAAAAATAAAAAAACACTCCACCGATGTCCGGAATTTTGTGCTAGTCTTTTGTGTGGGGACAAGTTATTCGATGAAAAAAATTTCCTAGCATTTTTGATTCATATTGTGAATTAAGCTCTTCCGTGACTTTCAAACAACATATCCAAAATTTTGTACGAAAAAGGTTTTATCAAAGCGAGCTTACATTTGAATTTTTCTTTCAAAAATATAAATGTATTTAAAGGAAAAAAAATCAACAAACGTTTTTATAATACTCACGTATTCGATTCTTATTATTCGTTAATATTCCTTTTCAAATAAATTTTTACCATTTCACATAAAATTGTAGATATCTATGTTTAAATGATTCAAAATAATGGTTGCTTAAATAATTTTCCCAAAGACGTTTAGAAGAATCATAACAAAAAGGGAACGTGAATCGTTGAAGGTATTCAAACGCTCGATTCACCATTGAGCAAAAAAGAGCTGAATATTAATAAAGCAATAAATATTTGATACTGGAAGCTGTAAAAGAAGAACAAATTCTATTGGCATTTTTTTGCTTTGTGATAAAAATTCCAAGATTATTTATTAGTTATTAAAAAAACAGATCTACCAAATTTTACGCTTATGTGGAAGGTAATTTATACTATAAACAGAGAACAACCAAAAAATTGTAAAATATTCAAGACTTCTTAAAAACACATTTATAACAAAGCTTTAACAAATTGAATCTTTATTATTGTTTACAAACAAGATATTATCAGTGGCAAAAATGCCGGTAAATTCTCTTAAGCTGCACTTATTCTTCCGGTTATTCGTTAAGTTATACCACTTTTATATTAGATATTCATACTCTTTCGTCTCTATTTTAAACTCTCTTTTTCTTTTAAATTTTATACCAATAAAGAGGAACCTGAAACTATACTCAACGAACATCTTTCTTCACAAAGTGATCGTAAACAAACTTCACCATCATCGTTGTCACATATTCCGTCTATTCGGCTGAGACACCTTACCTTTCTTTCATCGTTTAGCCATGAGACTTTTCTTGAAGAATAAAACTATCTGAAGACCCGTTTGAGACTTCAGTTAACCGGTTGCTATCTCGCCCCAAACACGTACCTAAAACGAGCGCGTGTAGAATGTGAAATTATTTTTTTTTTTCGATTTTTCCGCTAATGTATCTTTATTTTTTTTATTTGGTTAAACTAATTGCAAACAATTAAAATTAACCTCACGCATCAGTAAGATACAATTAATCTAACGGATTGGAAAAAAAAATTGTGGGTGGAATGTTGCTTATAGAAGTGTTGTTTTTAAAATTAAATTGACCCAAATAAACAAACAAAAAATTTATCAAAACCAAAATTATTGGATATCAATTTTAAATGTGGAATGCATTTTTTTTTAGAATTTTGGGCATCATTAGCCTTGATAGCTGATTACCATTGAAAGTATGTGAAATTTTGGTCACTTTTCCTAAAGTAAGACAAATTTGGTCAATGCGACGAACGTGCAGATCTTGAACGCTCCAATAAATAAAACTGCAACCAACAAAAAAAAAATAAATTTTAAGAATAAAGAGGACGCAGCTTTCGATACACGATACAGGTAAGATGGGTGATATTCTTTTCACGTAATGGCTTTTTGCATTATTTTAAGTTTTTTTTCTTTATATTGGATTAAGAAGTGGAAAGTAGATTCAGAACGGACGACGAATAGTTTAATTAAAAAAATAATAAAAATAAATTGCAGGTTTTAGCACATTATAAGAAATACCATAAAAACCTTACCTTACAGCGAACGATTGGGAAAAAATGAAAGCTGAATAAAATTGGGAATGCAATAATTTAAGTGATCATTTTAAATTTTAAAATTTTTTGTTTGTAGGCACAGGTACTTACGTTAAACAATGTTTCGTACGAAAAATACTCGTGTTTGATTAAGGTTCTTTTGATATTAATCTCAATATGGAGGAGAGTAGTCAATTCCTTTATCTTTGATATCGAGAGTTCATCCAGGGATTGTGTGACGGCTTTATCAGTTAAAAATCTGCCAAAGAAGTTTACTTAACGAAGGGATGAACTAAAGGCGTGGCTGATTCATCCTGCTAATTCCGGAAACAGATGTGGGTGAAAATACTTTGGAGTACCTACTATTTTTTTCGTCTTCTCAAAAAGACAAAAAAAAAAAAACAAGTAGATTTTGAAAGTCTATATTTTATCCAATTTTAGCCGTATTCAAACCGTATTCAAGGCTCAAAGCCTTTAAATAAACTGTTTAGTAAAAACATCAAAAACGTCAATTTTTCTTGCGATATCCCTAGATACTATATTATATCAATTTATATGCATTCTTAAAAAAAAGTTGAGATAACAATTTTCCATGATATATATGAAAAACTTTAATGCAGGATCCATGTCAATAACGTTTCGAGCATGAATACACTCTTCATCAGGCCTTTATTAAAAAATTATAAATTAATGTACATTATTATACATAAGTCAACAAAACGTACAACAACAAATAGTTGATTTGTATTAACAGCACAAACACACATTTTAATTTATTTAACAGCATTAAATGAACTATAAGATTAAATATAACATTAATATTTAAACATTTTATACATAAAAATTATAATTATTAAAACAGTCAAAATTACATTTTGCAAAACTTACAAGAATTTTTCACACCACTGTTCTCGACGACTAACTGTTTCTTTTTGTGTGTTATCAACTGGTTGTATATAATGCTGAGACTGTCACAATCAGACCGTCTATTAACTGCATTATCAGTGTTGTTGATATGCAGCATCTCTAGCAACATTCTTTTTTAATGATGCCTCTCCACCACCAAAATTGTTAAAATTTCAATTTATCTTCCAAACTACTAGTTCAATTTTAACAATTTGTTTAATGCAAAAACATTTATATTGCCTAAAAATAAATCAAAAACAAAATTTTGAAAAAAGTAATTTTTGGATTTTAAAAAAAAATTTGAAATTTTTGTTTTGAAAAATCAAGTTTTCGAAAACATGACATTGATTTTTTTTGAAATTTTGGTTTTCTTGTTGATTAAAAGTTTCTACAAAATGGCATACCAAATTTATTTTTAAGTTTTTTTTTTCAAAAATTTTATTTAAGAAAAATTGGGTACTTTTTTAGAAAACGGCTCTGAAAAAAACGATTTTGAATTTTTTTTCCTAAAATGCATCCTTATACAAGAAATTAAACTACATACTTTTTTTTGGAGCTTTGATTTAAAGAGTTGTTTTTTGTATTTTAAGAACGAATTTTAAGTTTTTTTTTTTATTATTTAACAAATTTCAATACCTATAAAGAGTTGTTAGTTCTAAGACCAAGTTCCTGCGACGCAGTCGTGCATTTTATTTCTCTTATTTTGAATAGTTTTTCTTAAGTTTTTTGTATAACTTATATTTTTAAAATTTTTAAAAGGATCCAATTTTAATGGAATTTTAAATATCTGTAAAAGGTTACTCAATAAAAAACTTGAAATTCGACTTTTAGACGAAAACTAGAAAATTAATAACAACAATCGAAAATTTTTTATAGTTACAAAAATGGTTATATTTTTATAACTTATCTGTTGATTTTGAAGAAAAATATTTTAAAATCTTGCCAGAAAGTTTTTTAAAACAAAAAAAAACATTAAAACTGTGAAATTTTTTTTTATTAAAAAATTAAAAAAAAAATCATATCTAGAAAATCTGTAAATAAACGTTTTTTTTTTTAATAAATCTATTTTTTGGGTTTAAATCTATAAAAAAGTATAACGGAACTTGGTGTTCAAAAAAATTTTTTTTTTTTTTTTTGTAAACTAGCTAGTGCTATTAGCAATGTACGAGTAGCTGTCATAGAAAAGTTTTCTTGATTTATAACTTTCTCGTTAACAACTTAACCGAATTAAATGATTTTTTGGTTAAAAAATAAAAAATTTTTAACCTTGGGAAAACATTTCGAAAATTCTTTTTATGGGTAGGTTATTCCATGAAAAAATTGCAGTTTTTTTTTTTACTTTTTTTAAAAGCAAATTACTATTAACAAACGGTTACACTTTATGCAAGTTGCAAGAAAAGATTCTTTGTTGTATTCCCTTATGGATAGAAATTAAATTCAGGTAGTATAAATAATCTTAAAGCATTTTTAAAGCATAAGCTGCCAACTACATGAACATGACGAAAAAACAAGCCCAAAGAAAACTAGATGAATCTAATAGTGTTTTCTAAAATAAATTAACATTTAAGCAGGGTTCGTTACACAATATTCGATTTAAAAAAAAAAACTTGAGTGAAAATGCATCTTTTCTTTACTTTTGGAAACACAAATCGCAGGCAACATGAGTTACCAAAATAATGTAGTGTGAGTTACCTCGGAGTTGAATAAAACTTGAGAATTTTTATATTAAAAATTCTCAAGTTATGTTCAACTCCGAGTGAAGAAAATGGACCTAAATATTTTAAAATTTTCCTCGAAATATTGAAAAATTGTTTGGTTTTGTCACTTATATTAAAAGCTTGTAATTTTTTATGTATGAAATCTTCATTAAAAACAAATAATTAAGATTTTTAATTTCGCAGAAAAACTTCATACTTGTGTCCGATTTTTATAACGTGAGTTACCATCATACTCTTATTTGTCCCAAGCAAATGCTAAAAATAAAGAAATCTTTTTTTGTCAATTATGAAAGTAATAGTTATTATAATTAATTAATATAATATAAATTATAATTAACAAAAAAAAATTATTTATGTATTGGAAATTTTTGTGAATGTAACGTGAGTTAACACAAATGCAGTCATAAAAAACAGTTCTTCACGAATTTATGCTACCGATATTATAAGCCAAGAAACTTTTGTGTTTCTAACCAATTCTAAAATTATGAAAAAAGACCTAAATATGTTTACTTTACTAATTTGTACATCAAGTAGTCTTATGTGGGAAATTAATTGAATTCTGTAATTTTGTTTCAATTCAACAAAGTTTGTTTGAAACATTTTCAGTTAAAAGAAAAAAAAAGGAAAAAAAATTCACCTGAAAATCATTCATAAGGCTTTACGAAAACTGTGAATGATTTTCCGGTGAATCTTCTTTTTTTTTTTTTCTTTTAACTGAAAATGTTTCAAACAAAATTCTGATTTTTTTTTTTTATTTTTTTTTATTCAATACAACTACCGATCATAAGGCAACAAAATTTCTACTGCGAACTCACTGTTTCAGAAAATTGAGTTCTTAGAATCACACATCTGACTGTGTTAGTGTTTAAAAGTATTTCCAACTACGAAACTATTTCCATTCTGTTAGTTTTCAACTATGTAATGTTTTGAAATATTTAATTAACTATAAAGTTGGGAATTGTAAGGTCTAGCTTTTCCAATTTTCACACATTTTAATTAATTTTTTTTTTTCTGTTTTGAAAAGCAAAACTGCTTAGAGAACAACCAAAACAACTTTCCCAGTGAAAACAAAAAAAAAAAAAAAAAAATAAACTTCATCTTTTCATTTGTATCTGATTAGCATCTTCATGTCCATTTTTACGTGTAATTGTTAACATTTTGTTACATCAATTAAAAAAAAAAAAAAAAAAACAAAAAATGAAAGTCGAAATACAATTATGTATAAATTTATTTTGTATAAACGTAATATTACATTTCTTTAACTAAATTGCTCTACTTTTTATTGCTAAAATAAAATGGAACTTGTTTTAATTAAAACGAACGTGTAAGAGTTAAAGTAAATTTTTTATCTTTTAACTGCATACAACACAAAAGTTGGAACATACCTAGGTCATGAATTAAATAACACATAATTTCATAGAAAAGTAAAACCTCCAATGTCATGTCAAATGTTAACCAGGTATTCATTCAAAATGTAAAAGACTGATTCCTATTAAAATATTTACTAAAGTCAGCGACATTTAAAAGCATACACTGATGATTTTTTTTTTTAATTTAAAAATGTTCAGTAAATTATTTCATATGATATTTTTTTAATGGTACCCATGGTTTTTCAAAAAAATTAGTTTTAAAAAAATAGCAAAAAAAATTAAAAAAATTTCTTTTTTTTTAAATAATATTTACATATATGTAGTTCAATTTTAAAGTTCACAAAAATTTTAAAGTGCAGTAAAATTGTAAAATATCGTTAACAATTCATTATTTATATAAGGTCCTGGAAAATTATTAAATGCTGAGAATAAAAAAATATTTTAGAAAAAAATAAAATTATCGAATTAAATATTAAATGTATTTTTTTTACTAACGCTGACTGTAGATTTGTTCTTTATCATAATTATGATAGGAACAAGTTTTGACTTTTTTAATGAATGTCTAACTAACACTTTGATATGACATTTCGGGGTTCTAACTTCTTATATAATTGTGTGTTATTTAATACACGACCTATGTTGCGACTTTTGCTTGGAAACGAAATATAAAAACATGATAAAATTCTGCAAAAATGTAACAATACCATTACATTACGAGTTATAAGATATAAAATAACAGTATATAAATTACCTATGTACAGCGTCTTATATCAATTTTGGGAGAATTAAATTTTCTTGAAAATGGCTCCAACGATTTTGTAAAAAAAAATTTTTAAGGACCTACTTATGACAGTATAGCGAAAATATAAGTCTTATTTTTTTTTTTTTTACGGTTAAAACAATTTTTATTATAATTTTTGTGTAGGTATAATATGGAACGAAAATATCAACGAAAATTTGTTGACAGAAGCGTTATGAAAATCGTTGTATTAAAACTATAAAATCTGTTTCTAATTTCGGGATAAAAAAAAGTATTACAAGTTGATTTTAAAATTACGAAAAGACCTTTTTAAATTATTTTTTTAATCTCCAAATGAAGTGTGTCATTTGATTTAATATAGCTATCTCAATATAGGGTGTCCCACAGTCACCGCCCCAAACGAAAACTATGGATTCCTGAGGTCATTTTAAGTCGAAAAACTTAAAGGTAATTTTCTTGTTTTCGTCCCGTTTTCGAGTTATGATGGTTTTTATGATTTTTGTTCTCTTTCAACTTAACTGGCCTTATCTTTACAAAACTACGTTTGATTCGAAAGATTTTTTTTACAATCAATCAAGAATTTGTTACAGTTTTAGTTTGTACAAAAACAACCGTTGGACAACCGTTTCTCCGCTATTTTGCATCAAACACAATTTTCTTCGTTTTTAAGTGTTTTTTTCACTTTCATATCATTTTATTCAATAAAACACTTAAATGAGTATTAATTTTGTTCACTTATTATTAAAGCCCAGTTTATTTTCTTAAAAAAAAAAAATAACTATTCTTTTATACAAAAGACTACTGATAAAATTTAAAAAAAAAAATAAACAAACTTAGTTCAAAAAAAACAATTTAAAAAAAAAATAATTTTTAAATACAATATTAATTCAAATGCATTAAAAATATTTTCTGAAATATTGTGGTTAAGAAATGAACAAATAGATAAAGCTCAGAAAAAGTTTTAATTCATTTAAATTAATTTTGTATTAAAAAATTAATTTTTTTTTAATTCACTCAGTTTGTTTATTTTTTTTTTTTTTGATTACTTTCAGTAGGTAGTCTTTTTTATGAAAAAAAAACTTATTTTTTTAAGAAAATAAACTGGGCCTAAATAATAAGTAAAAAATATTAATACTCATATGTGTTTTATTGAATAAAATGATATGAAAGTGAAAAAACACTTAAAAAACGAAGAAAATTGGGTTTGATGCAAAATTGCGGAGAAACGGTTGTCCACAGAAGAAAAAGTTTTTGTACAAACTAAAACTGTAACAAATTCTTGATTGATTTTAAAAATAATCTTTCGAATCAAACGTAGTTTGGTAAAGATAAGGCCAGTTAAGGTGAAAGAGAACAAAAATCATAAAAACCATCATAACTCGAAAACGGGACGAAAACGAGAAAATTACCTCTTAAGTTTTTTGACTTAAAATTACCTCAGGAATCCATGGTTTTCATTTGGGGCGGTGACTGTGGGACACCCTGTATAAAAAAGAATTTTTGGATTTTGTTTCTCGAAAATATTGTTGAAGCCATTTTAAAAAAATAAATTTTTGTAGGTATATAAAAATTTTCATAAATTTTTCAAAAAAAAAAAAATTGGTATGTTTTTTGAAGAAAAATTTGAAATATTTTTTAAAAACTTTTTTTTTATAGATTGAAATTTTTCAAAATTCTTTTTATTAATATTAAATTTATACAAAAATTAATAATTTTTTATATATTAAATCTATTTAAATCTATTTTTTTTTTTTGTTGTAGTTTAAAACGTTGGTAATTATAAAAAAATATACATATTTTTTACTCGAAAAATACCTTAAAAATCAAAATTGTAACTATAATAATCATTAATTTTTTTTTTTTTTTTTTTGAAACTGAAAAATTATCTTTTCTTATACTTCGTATCTGCTGTTTTAGACGTACAAAACTCCGAATTTGTCCATACTAAGATTTATCAGTGTTAAAATATTTGGACAGCGTTTTTAGAAAAAAAATTTTTTATTTATACAAAAGTCGTGCATAGGTATTTACATAACATATACTATTATGCAGCCACTCGTGTGCCTTCACTTCTATATGATAAGCTACTCGATATTGTGAAAAAATCAATTTGCATTCAAATAGCTTTCTAATATTGGGTCACAATCTCATCCACAGCCAATACACACCAACACCAAGATGTAATTGAATTAGTTTACTTGGAAAATTTGCAAATCAATGCACACGGATTAGATTTAGATTTTGCGAATATAAAATGGTAATTCGCATTCTTATTCTTTGTTAAATTTATGCAATGAGATCAACTTAGAATGTTTCGAAATTAAAATATTATTAACGTTATTACGAAGTCTTTAAGCTTCTCCATGATGGATAAGTGTTATAATTTATCAATAACTATTTTTTTGTTATCGACATTTATATATCATTCTTTTCCTCTATAGATTGAAAAATAATAACAAAATCAAAAAAACCGTTTCCACTTTTCCTGACAGAAACAAAAGTTCTTGTTATGTAAGAAAAACAAAACAAAAAATGTTACTTAATAATATTTATCGTTTAAAATGATTTATTTATTGTTTGTTGATCAGAGAATCTTATATGATGCAACTGAAATACAAAGAAAAAGTTAAAGCTTCAGAAGTTATATACCGTTTTGTGTATTTGCTTTAAAAGTCTGGGCGCTTATGTTGCATCTGTTCGTTTTGATGAAATTTTACCTGCGATATGGAAACTATGGATTGTATAAATGTATTCCTTAAAAAAGTTTAACTTGATTTTACAATCACTCACGATAAAAGGAAATCAGTAAAAAGTCGGTCGTAAAACACAGTCACTTTTACAGTCAGTTCTTGGGCGTTGAAAGTCAATTTTTTTCCCTACTAAGTCAGTGATTAAACTATTGGTGATTTAAGGGGTCACTGTGACGTATGTGTAACTTTTTTTTTAAATTTATGCAAATGTAATTTTTCTAATGGTTTAACTATTCAAACAAAGGGAAGCAAATAGAATAAGGCACAGAAAAGTCACTTTAGAGATCCAAAACATATTAAAAATTTAAAAAGCTAATTTTTCACTATACATCATATCGTCGGCGTAAAGCAAAATTGTTCTAAGTCACAAAAAGCTAATTTTACAGGGCACGATTTTTAAGTTTCAAATTTTTTCTCGTTCGCCATTCAAGTTATGTTTTTTATAAAGTTTGTTCTTTTCTCTTGAATAAAATATACAAGTTTACCTCATTAGTACGTGCATAATATTTTTAAATATTTTGTAAAACTAAAAACTCAAAATATTATTTGCGAAATGAAATTTTTTTGACAAAAACGGTTTTCAAATTCGGAAAGAGCACCCTCAAATTAGTAAAACTGCATTATTATCTCATTTTCGGTAAAAAGTGGATTTAGAACAATTTTGCTTTACGCCGACGATATGTCTTCTTTCATCTCCGACTTTCTTGGTTATGATTATGATATTCTTTTTACGTAACTTAAACAATGTTTAAAAAAAAACCTAATAAAAAAAACTGTGAGCCTTTAATTCTGTTCGACAGTTTGAAACAAAAGATTACTGATTGGAGCGACTTGAATCTTTATATATTTAGGATGTTTGTATATTTATCTATAAAAATCTTAGGTCTTTGACTTTTATGAAGCCTAAAAAGTCTCTAGATAGTCCCCAAACCCATGCGCTCCAAACCAACCGCAGTACAAAAACGAAAACTTTGAAGGCATTTTTCTCCAAACACATTTTTTTCCGCACCGTGCAACGTAACTAAAAAACTACTAAAGCTATTGCCTTTAAATGCAAATTACTCGTTAACTCATTGGCCATTGCATGAACCTAAAAGTTTAATAAATTTTACAGTAAATATTGTTTTTAAAAACTTGTTTATTAAAAGACCATTGTGTTTTTTCGTGTTTTTGGTCACTTATTTTTATTTTTTTATTAAGAAGTTTTTTTATGCAATGCGTAAAAACATATTTTGATGGAAAAAAATTTCTATATTGATTATAATAATAATTTCTTTGGAACTCAGATTTACACGGCGCAAACTCGAAAGGAAAATTTTGAAGTGGTGCAAAACTGCCATTTTATTGTTTTTCCCTTAAAACAAAATTATATAAATGCTTTATAATATCAATAATATCATGTACTTTTCCAAATTTTAACAAATGCTTTCAGTTTTCCAAAATAAAATTATTGAAAAAGATGTAGTGCAGAAGGATTTCCGCCCTTTAAGGGAGCTGTTTCTGATCATTTGGGTGGTATGAACGATTTTCTCTAAAATTTAACTTAAAACGAAAAAAAAATTAAAATGGATGACTGGGTCAAAATCGTTAGAGCCGTTTTTTTAAAAACTAATTTTTTATAAGTAAATGATTTTTTGGAAAAAAAGTTTTAAAATAAAATTGGTATGTCATTTTGTATGAATCCCCAATCAACATCTAAAACCAAAATTTCAAAAGATTCAATGTCCGGTTTTCAAAAAAATTTTCAAAATGTTTTTAAAAATTCAAAGAAATTATTTTTTTCAAAATATTATTTTTGTTTTATATTAAAATTATCTTAATCGAACTAGTAGTTTCGGAGAAAATCGGATTAAAAAAAAAACGGGTCTGTGGCAGGTACCGTTAAAAGGACTTTAAAAAAAAAAATGTTTTCATTGATAGATAGATCTTGTCTTAAAACTTAGGTACATTAAAATTTTTTAAACAAAATCGTTGAAGCCGTTTTCGAGAACTTTACTAAAATCGTTATATGAAAAGTACCTACCAACCGTTATTTTTGGTCCAAAACAATTTATTCCAAAAATGTCGCCAAATACCGCAATATACCAAGTTTGACATCAATCGGTCTACACATTTAGGCTGTAGCTTCGTTTACAGACAGACAGACAGATGGACTTCCGGGAGCCATGGAAAAATGTTATCTCAACTTCTTTTTTTACAAATGCATAACTTGATATAAAGTAACTATATCGCAACTAAAAATTTTCCGTTACACAATAAATAAAATGGCATTCTTCTTTTGGAGGTTAAAATCATTTAAAAGGTGTTTTCAATATTTCAAAAAAAAACTCTTAATGTTTCATTTAATTTCTTTTAAATAAATAATACAATTACATCAACATTAGGATGAGTAAAAAATCCACTTTTTCGAATTTCAAATGCTAATAGCGCAGAAAAGTGGCGAATGGTGATGATTAAGAAGGGTTTAAAAAATAATCAAAATCAGTTAATATCTTCTGCCTCCAATTTGACCTTGAAACTTGAAAAAAAAATTAAAAAACTGTATTTTTAGAAAACAAAAAAAATTGACCACCTTAACGCCTTATTTTTTTAATATAATAGCTTTAGCTTTTATGAGCTAAATATTAAGTAGAAAAAGTTAGTATTAATTTTTGTGTTTAAATTTGCACTTTTTTTACTTCTTTTCTATTTATCTTCATAAAAAATTGATTTTATTGGTGTTACACTGTTGCCAACTATGTTTTTATGAAAATAAAAAGGTGAGAAATAAAAAAAAGTGCAAATTTAAACAAAAAATCCAAGAAATAGGTCTAAAGCCTAAATTGTGTTTTACTTCTATGGTATTTTTTGATCTGTGTTTTAATTTTTTAAAATTTTTTTTTCATTGAATATGAACACTCAACATTATTCTTTTACGTATTGAAAATGCATACTAACATGGTACGTTTTTAAAACTCTTTAAAAAAAATTAAAAAAAATTACTTTACAGCTCTGTCGTTTATTGTTATACAAATTAGTGATGGGAACTATCGAATGATTTGAACTATCGATAGTTATTTATTCATTCGAATAAAAACTATCGAATAAAACTATCAAATAAAAACTATCGAACAAACTATCGAATAAAAACTATCGTATAAAAAAACTATTCAAATAAACAAATTATCGTTTAAGAAAACTATTTGAAAGAAAAAACTATCGTATTAAAAAACTATTCAAATGAATAAACTATCGTTTAAGAAAACTATTCAAATGAAAAAACTGTCGTTTAAGAAAATTATTTGAATGAAAAAACTATCGTATAAAAAAACTATTGGAGTGAAAAAACTATCGTATAAAAAAAAACTATTCGAATGAAAATAGTAACTAAATGAATGAATGAATGATTTAAAACTATCGAATGAATGAATATTTTATAACTATCGATAGTTTGATAGTTTTTATTCGATAGTTCCCATCACTAATACAAATGTCCACAACTCAATATCCTTGACTATGAACAGAACATCAATAATAGGAATCTTAGAGAAAAAAAGAAAAAAATTAATTGTTTGCATTGTCTAGCAAGTTTTCAATAACAACATTTTCCAAGAAAATATCGAAATGGCAAAACAATTAACTCTTCGAGACAAGTTTCCATTGAAAAAAACAGTAAGTCTAAGTAATTACAACCGATAATTTTTCATGTCCCGCCACTCTACATCACGGAGCATCAAGCACACACCACGCATCTTGATCGTATCATTTCATAGTACTTTTCCTGTTAACTACTTGTCAATGTGTCAATTGTAAATTCACACACAAAAAAATTTTCCCAAACCACCCATCTTCATCGATCTTTTTCGTACAACGTACAAGAAGAAGTACCTTTTTAGCTCTCTTTATGCTGATGCTGATGGATGTGATTTCTAAATATTTGCTATAGGCCGGGTATCAGATTTTCTATTTGTGCAAACAGAAAGAGAAATTGGTCCACTGACCAGTTTACTTTTTTTCTTATTTTTAATCTTTCTTCATTTATTCGCAAGGTGATGAACGAACGTAATATTAGAAGAAGAGATGCATCTCACTGTTAACCATGGTTAACCGCACGTTTCACCTGTTTATTATTCGTTATTATTATGACCATTGATGGGCTTCCTTCTAACTATTTCCCATGTTTTTTTTTTATTTCATTTCAGAGACTTTTTCAGTAACAGCTGATAGATCAACTTGTATACAGAAATCAACGGTGATAACGTGCTGTGCAGACTTAACGAAGTATCTGCACCGAAAAAGAACGAAAGAAAAAACAACTTTTTAACTTTCCACTTCGACCATTCATTGAAGACACGCAAGAAATCGGTTGCAGGTAAATCTTCCGCCTTGACCATGGCCAAACTTAGTTGCTAGCCAACAATCAGCACGCGAAGACGGTCTTTTCAACCAACACGGTGTTACGGGCGTTACGATTCATAAATATTTGATTTTCAAGCGGAAGTGCTCCACCATATTTTTTTTTCTCCCGAACGTTTCAATCGTTCCAAAAACAAAAAATGAAAAATATTTGTGTCATCGATAAATAAAAGCATAATTTTCAAATTAAAAAACCAAGTCAGGATTTGTAAAACTAAAAAAAAAAAAAAAAAGTGTGTCACAATGCAAATGCCGGAGTACAGCGGCGGCGGCGGTGACGGCAAAAAGTGGAACTACTCAAGTTCAATGTGTTCGAATTCGAATTCCAAGTGCACCAGATCGTCAGTGAACAACGCTGTAGTCGACGATGACAGCGACATAACAACAACAGTGACGACGACGTTAAAAGTGACTAATAGTAGTTGTTGTAGAAGAAGTATAATGGCGGTCAGTGAAGCAGCAATAGGATCAAGATCCGTAGCGACGATGTTTATTGTGTTCGCCTCGGTTTTACTTTTAATTACCGTGACAGATGTGCGTGCGTCAAGTAGTAGTAATTATGTTGTACCAACTACGCCAATGACACCTGATGTTGTCAGTTCTACTGTCATTCCCGCCGCCATTATTAAAGAAAGTCAAAATCGAAGCGCGAATAGCAATAACGGTAGATGGTATTCAAAATTGTCAACGGGTAATGAATTATGGGATGGCATCATCCAGGATTGTTATCATCGTCCAATGATTTCGTGCTTCCAAAAGAATGTTTACACTTTCCTAGATGGCGCTCTTGATTCGAGTGACGTTAATGTGACAGGTCGTTTGAAATTATTCAAAAACAAGGTGGATTACACGAAATACACAGTTGAGGCGAATAATGGTGAGCAACGTAACCATCAGCATGGTGATGGTGATGATGAACATTTGGATGAAACGAATGAAATTCCAAATGAATCGAGAGCAGGTGAGTAATATTAACATCGCGCAGCGCGTTTATGATGGGGTTTCATTGAATTTTTATTGCTTATTTTGCATCTTTTTGATCTGATGGTGGAGAGTGGTTGTATGCTTTCACTTTAATATTATTTTTTTCTTGTTTTTTTCTGAGTGGTTTGGGGGGATATCTTTCTGATGTAGCTTAATCTACCTAAAAAGAAAGAAAAATTCCATCAAAAGAAACTGGGAGATGAGTGAGAGGAAAGGAGAAGAGTGTATTTTATTACGTGGACAGCATGGATAACGAGACTCTCGTGTAACCGGTAATAGGTTATCATGTCCAATGAATATCACACAACCGAACAAAATTTTATATAGTGTAGTTGAAAGGTTCTGATATGTGACATGATTTTTGTATTTTTTCTTCGAAATTGGTTGAGTGAATTTTTGTTTTTGTTTTTGGAAGTTACTTTCGAAATTCAATTCAATTGAAATGCGATGAAATAGAAATTCAATGATAGTAGCTATATCGAAAGAACTTATTTTTACAAAAAGCAATTGAAAATTCTTTAGAGGGATATTTTGTTGATGAAAGTGAATTTAATAAAAGGTTTCTGGAGAGGGAACTACATTTAACGTTGTTAATGGACAAAATTAAAGTTTTATTTTTTATTTTTTTCTTTAATTTTTCTTATTTATCAATCAATGAATTCGAAAATTAATTTTATTTATACATGATTTTCTAATGTCGTTTTCGATTGGTCTCACTCAAGGAGAGGGAGTCTCACCCCCTCACGATTTTCAGAGTCGGCAAAAAATTAATCGCCAAATATTTTGTACGTAAGAAGGTGTATTTAACATCTGGTTAGCTCGTGTCCAAATTCTTCACATTAGAACTTTTGTTGTTTTGGTTTTGACATTTTTTTAGGATATCTCAGATAGGGCAAAGTTAACTTGGAATCTGGATTCAGCGACCCAAAAACTATATGATTAACATATTCGCACATCCAGATCCGTGAGAATTTTTTTTTTCGTGAATTTTTTAAGGTTATCTCGAAAACCTGACGTGATGAAGCAAAACAGACCTCGGATTCGGCTTCAGCGACTCAAAAACTATATATGAAAAACATAGTCGCAACCCCAGGTCAGAACTTTTTTTTTGTGTGGCTGTGTAACTGATAGAGTTGACGATTCACAATTGATTGAAGGGAGAAAAATGACATTTCATTTTTCAGTGGAAATATTTTGTTTGACATTTTCAATTTAACGAAGCTTCCATCATAGATGTGTCATGATTGGTTGCATTCTTGAACTCAATCTTCGAGTATTTTTGGTTGAATGGAATAATGCCTTGTTTCTCGAATCACTCTAAGAACCAAAAAAAAACAGGTGCAATGTGCAAACTTTCAGTTTACTGAATTTTTTTTTTCATCTGTGTGAACATATGTATAACACAGGTTAAATGGTACAAAAAATCAATATAAAAAAATAATTCCTGACAAAAACCTTACATTTGCAATACGATTGAAAAATCAAAAGAATCCGTACAGGTAAAATAGTACATAAAATCAACAAATAAAAAAAAATTGTTGCACTCATAAAATGTGTCTGGGAACAATTACAGATTTTACTGTCTCTTTGAAAAAAACACCATTTCAACTATATTTTTTGAAAATTCTTTATTCTTGCTTTTAATCCCAAATTCAATGTTTTTACCAAATTTCATTAGAGTGACCAATCAATTTTGTTTCCACTCAAAAAAACACCCTTTTAACCATGATATTTTTATAGACACTTTAAATTCTTGTTTCTTATCATATCATTATCATAATTACTGAATTTCAATAGGGTACCACTAATATTACTCTAGTATTACACACTTTTTTAAATATACCCTAAAAAAACACCCTTTCACATAAAATAAATGTATAGATTTCCATGGGAAAGAGAACATAATATATAATTAATTTCGTAAGGGTACCTTTTATACCATTGATTTTATCGGCCTTACACTAAAGATAATCTTGTACACTTTATAGATTCTGAATTCTTATACCAACCAAAATTTGTTTTATAAATAAATAAACTTTAAGTCAGCTGTTATGATACCTTTCTGTTATATTTTACTTGTTGAGTACAAAAAACAAGCACCCTTGTTTTTTAATCGGCAATAACTTTTCATAGAGCAATCGTACTGACTTTATTTTAGTGTCATTAGATTCAGCATCATGTAATACCTTACAAACATGTGTCATACTCGTATGATGATGTTCGACAAATAGTCCAATAAATGAAGCTAAAAAAAAGGGGGTTACCCTACAAAAGGTCCGGTAGTTCTAAATTTTTGATATGTTGTTAGGTATGGTTAGTAGATAGAAAAACCAAATTTCCACAACCACGCCCCCTCCGCCCCCTTCAGCATCACCGAAAAACCATAGAAATCTGGCACTTTTTTCACTTTTATGCCCATAACTTTCTTCTGGTGCATTTTACTGAAAAAAAGTTGTTGGTAGACTTGTAGAAAACATAATTTCCTATGAAAATGACCTTGGTAGTATTTTTATACATCCAAAAACAACGAAGTTATGAAGCTTCCAAAAACATGTAAAATTTCGGATTTTGCAATATTTTCAGTTTCTTGTCACTTAACAGTGCTATAACTCTTTAACAATTGACTTTTACGCAAAAGTCTTCATAATCAATCTTATAGACAATTTAATTACCTAAAATAAAATGTAACCCACTTTGATTTTGTGAATCAAATAACCGAGTTAGGGCTAAAATAGTAAAAAAGTATTTTTGATAGTTTTAGAAAATTTTTTAATTATCCATTAAATGAAGGATTTGAATCCCACAAAAAGTCGGGTGGTTCTTATTCTATATTTAATCAGGTTCTAATGGTAGATTGAAAAAAAAATTCATAGCCACGCCCCCTCCGCCCCCTTAACCATACTCCAAAAACCAATTCTGCATTTTTTTCAGTTTTATGAAGTTTCATATATGAGTTGATGAGTTGACAAGTACGATTGAAGGAGGTTCAGCTTTATTGCTATATACAACAGGGTGGTCCTTAGGAACAAAAAATTGGGGACGTCCCCTAGAGTGGTTCCAAATCAGGAAAAAAAAGCCCTATTTTTTTCAAATTTGTATTCCTAACCCTTCCTGACCATATTTAATTAAGAAGTTTATATCAAAAATCCGCCATTTACCCAACACTGGACACAGAATATCGCCCTTGCTATAGTAACTTCTTATCAAAATAGGGCCAGGAAGGGTCAGAGATAAAAATTTAAAAAAAAATAGGGTATTTTTTTTCCTGATTTGGAACCAATCTAGGGGGCGTCGCACTCAATTTTCGAAAAAGAGTAAAATAAGGACCACCCTAATATACAACTATCAATCGGAAGTTGATACAAATTTAATTTTAATATCTTATTACTTAATTAAAAAAAGTTTTGAAAGCAGAGAATGGTCCTAGTCGTTATAAAGAAATCTAATTACAAAATTCCAGTTGACCAGTTTTCCTATAATTTTGGTTTAAAAACCCAAAATTACAGTATTTATCAACAATCGATTGACAGTTGTAAATCACAATACGGGTGATTATAAAATGGATAATAAAACAGTCAAATCCTGTTTGCCTAAGAAGTATGGAGAAGGTTAAAAGGTTGAGAGTAGTCAAAGCAGCCGCAGGCACAGTTTTGGAAGTCATTCGGTCTAAAGTTTACAATACAGATGAGTACCCTTACCCATCCTCTATTTTTTGAAACTGTAATACTGAAGAATAAGAGTGGCCCTTTGGATAAATGGAAAAGGAAATGTTTGGCCTTATCCCATGCTGTTAAAGCTGCTGCTCGTCCCCGATCCTTCCTTTCCCCCTTCAAACAAGAATAAGTGTATATGTATAGGAAGGTCCTGAGCTTCTCATTTATATGATTACATCCCTTGGCTTTTCATCAAATCACCACGAGGCGCAGCTACTTTAAGTTTCTACTATCATGCAACCACAACCACCCCTGATTCAACTCGAACGTAAGGATGCTTTCTTCCAGTTGCGCCAGAATTAGTATCTAAAGCAGGTACCATAGAGTTTCAAAGATTTTTGAGGAAGACATCGACTTACTATACCTAGGGCAGAGAACGTGTATGTACCTTCGAAAACCTGGGAGGATCAATTTATCTGATGAATTCTCCATTTTTCACATTCAATTCTATGGAGAACGTCTCATTCATGCCATAAGTGAATGTGACACCACCTCAAACATCTTTGTTTTCGGAAAAAAAACAAATTTTGCAAAATGTTTCAAAAACCCCTCTGCTCTTGAAGCTGCAGAGAAGCTAAGGACCCAAATGCCAGAGATCAGAAAGTATCGGAGGCGGAAGAACATATCTTGTTGGCTTTATATGGAGAGGACAGTAGTCATATCTCTAAGCTCTCTTCGATATTTCAAATTTATGAGCAGTTCAACTAACTTAATTTGTGCAAACTACCGCGTACAACAGATCCAGCACACTTTCATTTCCTCCGGACTTATCACCAGATCATGGCGTGGATGGGTATTGAGAAAAACCTCTGAAATGGGGCTGGACGAGAGGATGCCACGTATTGCAACCCATTAAAACTGTGCAAGATCCTGCTCCCCAAAAATTGATGAAAGCTGTGTCATGCAAATACCTATGTGCCTAGATGCATGGGAGCTGGCAGATGCAGGAAAGAGGGACTTAAATGTTCCACATTCTGTAATTTTTGCTGTGGACAATCCTGTCAAAATCGTCCACTTGAATTTTTTATGAAGATGTCGACGAAGAAGATCAGATATCATCGATCAATTTGAAGAAAAATTCAACGAAGCCAACTTTTCTCATAATTCACCATCTTCAACTCCACCTATTACTTCTATATTTCCCCACCTGCTACCCCTTCCCCTCATAACGCAATTCTTTTACCTTCGTCCACTCATAGCCCACCGCTTTATAAGCGCATGAGATATTAAACTAGGTTATTAAGAAATACGACTTTTATTAAATAAAAACACTTACTATTACCTGGTTCTTATCAAAATAATAAAGTTATGCAAATGAATTCCCTACAAAAGGATTTTTGGCTAAAAATTAAAAATTGGGAAGTTATAGCGCTGTAAACAGGTAAGAAACTGAAAATAAAGAAAAACGGAAATTGTAACTTTTTTTTGAAAATTCTTAGTTTGGTGGATATTGGATGTGCAAGTTGTAGAAAATTTTGTGTTCTACAATTTTGCACATTAATTTTTCACATTTAAATGACCAGAAGGAAGCTATGGGCATAAAACTGAAAAAATGCAGAATTGGTTTTTGGGGTATGGTTAAGGGGGCGGAGGGGGCGTGGCTATGAATTTTTTTTTCAATCTACCATTAGAACCTGATTAAATATAGAATAAGAACCACCCGACTTTTTGTGGGATTCAAATCCTTCATTTAATGGATAATTAAAAAATTTTCTAAAACTACCAAAAATACTTTTTTACTATTTTAGCCCTAACTCGGTTATTTGATTCACAAAATCAAAGTGGGTTACATTTTATTTTAGGTAATTAAATTGTCTATAAGATTGATTATGAAGACTTTTGCGTAAAAGTCAATTGTTAAAGAGTTATAGCACTGTTAAGTGACAAGAAACTGAAAATATTGCAAAATCCGAAATTTTACATGTTTTGGAAGCTTCATAACTTCGTTGTTTTTGGATGTATAAAAATACTACCAAGGTCATTTTCGTAGGAAATTATGTTTTCTACAAGTCTACCAACAACTTTTTTTCAATAAAATGCACCAGAAGAAAGTTATGGGCATAAAAGTGAAAAAAGTGCCAGATTTCTATGGTTTTTCGGTGATGCTGAAGGGGGCGGAGGGGGCGTGGTTGTGGAAATTTGGTTTTTCTATCTACTAACCATACCTAACAACATATCAAAAATTTAGAACTACCGGACCTTTTGTAGGGTAAAACTCCTTTATTTACTGGACTAAAATAATTTTTGTATATTTTTGACCTTCCGCCCAACTTTTTTTTATAGACTTTTTTATCCTTGGTTCTTATCCCAAAAGCAAACTTTTTGTCAAGTTTCATGAGTGTAACAATTTTTTTATTTTTTAAATGCCTATTTAATCTGTTCTAATAGGGTTCCTCAAAGGGCTTATTCGTGCTCCATGTTGTTTGGATATTGACTCTTATGAAACTAATAATTTTTTATCGAGAGTGAATCTGATCTCTACTTACACGGCTACAATCCATCTTACGAAAAACAATTTGTGGCAAGTGACTCCAACAAATCAGTCCCAAAAGAGTTGTAGGGTACAGTTTTAAAGGCCCGAATAAAGCTCTAGGAGACTCTAACAGAGCAGAAGGTGCTTCAAACAGAGCTGAAGGGGCCATCAACAAAAACGTAGGATCTCCTACAGTGCTGGACTGTTTGTCACCAATGAAGCAGTAGAAAACGTGCATTTTATTTTTTGGCAAGATTGCTTCCCTCATCTTCCTTGTTTTGTTATGAAACATCAAAAAAGTTGTAAACCATTTTTCTAGGGGTTTAGTCAGGACATGCATGTTTTTTTGGGTTTCATTTTATTTTTTGTGCTACTCATATGCTTGTTATAATAAAATAAACATACTTGCCCCTGACTAAACCCCTAGTCCTAGAATAACGATGGTTTATACCTTTTTATAAACGGTGTTTAATGTAGAAAAGAATCTCATCAAAATTTTTTACTTTAAAACTGGGTTGGGGTCAAAATTCTGCCGGGGTAAAATTCTTTTGTCAAAATTCTGCTTTCAAAATTCTGTTTTACAAAATTCTCCTTTCAAAATTCTGCTTTTCAAAATTCTGTTTTTCAAAATTCTGTTTTTCAAAATTCTGCTTTTCAAAATTCTGTTTTTCAAAATTCTGCAAAAAATTAAAAAAGGGTTTGGAAAATGTTAAAAAGCGCGCGCTTTTTAACATTTTCCAACCCCTTTTTTCATTTTTTGCAAAATTCTGTAAAATCATCTTCTTGATAAATTGTCTGCTTATTTGATTACTTACCTACATAATTTGTCATTCTTTGAATGCATATTAATTTTTGCTTTAATACTAAACATTTCCGAAAATAATTCAATTTTTTTTTTTAATTTATCAAATAAAGATGAATAATCAAAAATTTGAATAAGAAAAGGAATATTTTGTATCAAACAACATCGGTTCCAATAAGTTATAGATATTATTCGAAAGTAAGTCTATGCATTTAAAAAATATTTCCGACACTTAAACAAAAAAAATTAGGAAAATACCAATGTTGAATTACATTAATGAGGTGTATTTTTCTTTAGTCAGCATGTATGCTATAAAAAAAACAGAATTGGCAGAATATTTTTGTTTAAGTATAATGCTGGCAGAATTTTGAAAAGCAGAATTTTAAAAAGCAGAATTTTGAAAAGCAGAATAGAAAAAAAGCAGAATTTTGAAAAACAGAATTTTCGTTAAAAAAGCAGAATTTTGAAGCCAGAATTTTGACCCGATCCCTTTAAAACTTTATCTAAAAAATGGCCTCATAATTCCTAATTTTAATACCTATTTCAAATGAGAAAAAAGTCAAACCCTCTTGGGGCACCATCTAGCGTCAAATAAAAATCTGAAAGAAAATTAATTTATTGTTAAGAAACAGTTTCTGCACTTAGGAACTTGATTCTCGAAAAAAAAACCTAAAAAACGAACGCAATACTCGACACACCAGACGAAAGATTTGGTGCGTGGGAAGTAGCATTTACTGTACAAACAAAGGTTTTTGATAGTGTATGTCTGCTTCCACTATACTGAATGTTCTGATGTACCTTCCTGTTTTCTCCGTTAACGCACATCCAAAAATCCAATCAAATTGTCTTCCTCTTTCCCCATAGAGACTCTAAATGTTTTAAGGGTTATAAAAAAAAAACTGTTACAAGAAAGGAAAGTCAAAATGTTTCAACTTTTTGAGATGCAAAAGGTGTCATTTAAAAAATTGCTTGGGGTTTTTGTTTCAAAACACTCTATCAACCAAAACGGAAATAAGCGAAGTTAACAGGTATGTTGGAAGTTTCCAGAGGCTTTTGTTTTCCATTTCATCCGGAAAACAGACAGAAAAACATACAGTCAAAAAGTGACATTAAATCCATTCTTGGGACGTCAAAGGAATTCAAAAACCGCAATCAGAATTGGTTTTAAAATCCATTCAAAATGATGTCTTTTGCTTCTAAAATAAACTAAAATTTGCTTTGAATACAAAAACTCAATTTGAATAAAATTGCCAAATTCGTAAAAGTATCTTTGCAAAATTTAGGTTTCAAAATGAAAAATACCAATCAATCATTTTTAAACACAAGTTTCTGACATTTCTTGAAATCAAAAACCAACCTTTTGTTCTTAACTCAACTCAAAATTTGCCTGAAGTAACTTGACCAAATATAAAATATGCGACAAAACACAACAAAACTGATACCAAACTTTCACTCTCATCAGTGAAGATATACATAAATTAATTTTTATTTTGTAAAGTCACTGAACCTATATGAATTGCGTCAAAACCACAATGAAAGTTGCTTCCTATTTGATTATCACAAATTAATCTTCTCAACTTAAGAAAAGATTATGAAATTATATAACAAGAAATTCGGTTGAATAAAATTTGACGATGATACACTCTTCATAGAAAAAAAGCAATATTTTCTTTATTGTTAAATTTTGTGGTATTTATTTCATTTTTTTTTTATTTTTGAAAACAAAAAAATAATAATTTTGTCTTTTTTCAGCTGAATCACCAATTGAAGAAGTAACAAATGCACTTTATGGAAAAAGTGTTAAATTCGTTATGACACACGACGTTGAATTGAAATTACCAGAAATGGTATTCGATGGAGCAACATTTAGAATTTCACCGCGATCAATTGAAGGCAATGGAGCTATTGTCAAATTGGAATTAGTACCGAAGGCTGAAGTTGAAGCAAGAGACGCGGGGAAGTTCTTTATCAAGAAGAAAATACGTGAGTCTTGCATAACTTATTTTGTTTTCTTTCTTGTTTTTCGAAAAAAAAAAGGGTTTAAAAAATATTTTTGGGTAGAGGCCTTTTAGTTTCATAAATTAAAAAAAAAGTATAAAAAATTATTTGCTTTGAAAGGTCGCATACCAGTGTATCCATCGCCTAATAATGGTGTTGTTGTTGTTGCGCGTTTTTTATGGATTAAATTTGAGCAGACTGCGTTTCTGCTTCTCCTTCTTCTTCGTTATGTGGCTAACTAATGCAATGTGTATTCAAATTGCAACATTAAAAATGTCATAGTTATTTTCTCCAAGCCTTTAGAAACTGGAATCACAGTTGAACAAATTTTCTTTAACTGAAATTATTTCCAATTGCAATTATTTTTCAAAGTGTTCTGAAAATGTGAAAAATTTAAATTTGAAAAAAACTATCCTAGCGTTACCTAAAAGTTTTAAGTTTTTAATTTTTAGTGTGAATTCAAAAATGTAATATATTAGTGGAGTAACTAAAGCAAATTTAGGGAACCCGGCCAAACTGCTGCGATTTTGATGATCTTTTTTTCATACGTCGGTAATTAAAAATACTTAGGTAAACCTCTATAGGTAGGTTAAAAATTACCGATGTTGCCGAATTATTTTTTAAAAGTAAAATAATTTTTTTTTTTACAAAACCATATTTTTTGCTTAATTTCATAAATTAAATGATACCAAAAGATTCTTTAGGTAATTTAAGGAAAAAAACAATAAATGGGAGTATGGGATGGAAGATTCCATCGTTTAAGCAATAGATGGAATTTTCTCACAAACTGACTTCAAACACAAAAACAAAAATATTTTGAACAGAATGGCAACACCTACTATATTTAAGAACACATTTTTAAAAGTACGAAGCTCATTCCTAACTGATGTAATCTAATAAATTTAATGCAGAGTTTTTGAAAAAAATGGTCCTCAAACTCAGAATTTTGAAAAAAAAGAGGTTGTCGTAAAGTCGGTTTACGGACGATGATTTTACGTGATAACGTCGTCAGAAAACTGGTTGTGTGCTTTTGTTTAAAATGAGTCAATTGAAGCGTTTACTTTTTTCACACAATCATAATCTACAAGAAAAAGCTTAAAAAAATACCTTTTTTATTTTCTCATTATATTAATTTTTTTATTTTAAAAGCTCACAAAAAAAAATTATGCAATTTAAAAGCCAAATATTTCTTCTCAAGAATAAAACCATTTTTAAATTTTTACAATGCGCAAAAAGTATAAAAATAATTTATTGAAAACAATCATTTTCATCAAAAAAAAGCAAAGAAAACATATATTTTTATCTTCTCACGTCATCAATTCCATTTTTTCCCTAACAACCTATAAAAAATTTTATACCATCTGAAGTCTTAACTCAAAATATATATATCGATCAAGTCTATGAGACTTCTACAAAGAGAGCTAGAATTTTTTGAACTCGATCAAATTTCATTAAAAAAAAGCAAAAAACACATTTATTTTTATGTTCTATGCTATGCTATGGCTATGGAATCAATGCTTTTGTTTGACAACCTATTAAAACTATATATCATGTGAAAGCTTATTATTTCACCTTTCATATGACGTATCAATCTTATTTCAAAGAAACAAGATAAGTTAGAATTTTTTAAAGTCAACCATGTCGAATTTCCAGACTGAGATAACGTACTTCCCACACTGGTGGCTGTTCGGGGGGCAACAGATCTCCACTGGTGTTTTGAGGTTTTTCGCAAGTTTCTTGATTTAACATTGTGTAGCTCGTAGTTAGTCTACCGTTATGTGTGATATATCAAACGAAAGGTAATTGTATCAGGATGCTCATTAAAGTTTAATAAAATTTCTATCTGCTCTTGGTCAAAAGTTATAACCTATTGAATTCAAACATTTTATTTTACCGTTATCTCAAAATTGTGTTTACGAAAATGATTGAAACTTTGCACATATATATTTGTGGTCATGGTCTATCATTATTTCTTACACTTTATTCCTGTATCTATTAAAGAAAAAAAAGATAAAAATAAAAAACGATGAAAATCGGTTAGAAACGGTCAAAAAACGTGTTTTTTAAAACTTGTTTCTTCCGTTATTCAGTCAAAACTGACTAAACGATTCCAGAAATTTGCACATATATGCATACCTAAGGCCAAAACATACATGTCCTATAAGTTTGAGATTTTTTGAACGCTACAAAAAAAAAAGATAAAAATCAATATTAAAAAATACCCCTATAAAACAAGGTGTTTTTCAAAAATTCATATTTCGAAACGCAGAGTGTTGGAAAAAAATCCGTATCAGACGCCTAATTTTTTTTCCCTCATCTTTCACTTGGCATCTTTAGAATTGTCAAAAAAAAAATTTCCTTTACCCAAAATCATCATTTTGTCACGTGTACAACGTTCAAACAAAGCGTTATTGCTTAGTTTCAAAATTTGTTAGAATTTTTTCTTAAATGCAGTTATTCTTAAATTAATTTCATCTATCTATAGCAAAAAAAATCAATTTTCTACGACTTTGCGTTTAGATTTTAGCCCAAATTTCATCTTTCCGTTTTATTCATGTTTACCCTATTAAATGACGGAATTTTTAAAAATCCTTCATTTGGATTAAGCTTTAGGTTATTATCTTTCAAATAAGCTATAGAAGATTTTTGTATCTCTAATAGTAAGTTTTTAATTTTGAATTTAAATTTTTTGCCGCACTGCGAAAGTGCGAGAGTGTAACGTTAGAAAATTGCGTCACTTTTTTGTTGTGGCTGCCATGGTTCATCGATTTATAAGACGTTATCACGTCAAAAAAAAAATGTTATTAAGAAAATTTTAAATGACCTTTTTTTAAACTTAAATATTATCAGTTGAATTCTGAAGAGAAAAAGGTAGTAGGTATAAGTATACATATTAGAGTTTTGAAAAAATAAAATTAAAAATTACTTCAATTTTTTTTTATAAAACTGAATTTTTGTGTTGAATTAATTGATTTTCTCTTAGACTTTGACAAATAAGACCTTTAACAATTAGAGCTGTTGAACGAAGAAAAAATAACTTTAGCTATATTTTTTAAATGTTGAACTTTGAAAAAAAAAAAAATAGGTAAGTTAAATTTTTTCAAAATCTTTTACCTATTAAAAAAGTTCTTCGAAAACTTAATACTTTTTAATTTTTTTCATAAACTGTAATACATATTGACATTTTCTTTTATGAATTAAAAAATTGCATTTAATATTTAATATTTTATTACGAATTTTTTTAAAAAAAAAGCAATTTTTAAATTTTTTCTTTACATTAATTTTTCCAAAATTCTAAGTTTGAGGACCTTTTATACGAAAATTATTCATTTAATTTACATAATTTTTATTTTACAAATAGGAATAAGTTTCTGTCTTTTTAAGAATGTATATTCAAATATTGTAGGTGTTGCCGTTGTGTTCAAAAAATTTTTATTGTGCTTGAAGTCAATTTGTGAGAAAATTATAATACTATTGTTTTTTGCTGAAACAATAATTTAATATCCAATTGGTTACAATTGTAATAATTTCAATTTTGAAAATTAACACCAAAAAATATACAAATACAAATACTCTATGATTTTATTGACTTTTTGTATATTATCACCAATAATACTGACCATATTCAATTGATTCCCTCTTAAACTCATGGGTCATGACAGAACTTAATGACATATATTTGCAACTTAACACACCTCTGTCTACTTCAAAAGTTCAATTAATTTTCAACTTCATATTATTAAATGAAACCAATTCAATTTAATGAATACTCAGTATATATGTACTTTTTATCTTCATGAGTGTATAATTCCTGGTAATTGAATATATTCTGCTTTACTCTTCAAGAACCGGATACATTGACGTTAATGTTTTCAACTTTCTTTTTTCTTATAATAACTTCATTGAAGGTAAAAACGCAAGTAAACTAACATCCTTAATTAAAGAAAAATTAACAGAAGTTAGTAAGAATAATCACAAAGTAATCAATTTGTTTAGATATTATTGTAAAATAATGGTTAACTACTATTTGACTTTAAGCTTAAATTTTGGTAAAATAAATTCTTTAAGCCAAACAAATGATTTTTTTGAAAAAAAGCAACAAATCAATCACAACTTTAAAATAAATGTCTTTTTTCGCTTTCCAATCCATAAAATCACACACTCCGATATCACGTAACCATTTAAATAATCATCACCGGGTTTGACTAATGGTTGTTTTTTGTTTTGTTTCTTCTTTAGAAAAATTCTTCAAGAGCAAACTGATGCTGTCATTCCTCGCACTAATACTCATTTTGAAAATAATTAAGATCAAAATATTTTGGCTTTTGCCTCTAATCGTTGGAGTTGGCACAGCCAAAAAGCTTCTACTCAAGTTCCTGCTTTTCCTCTTCCCAGCATTATCTCATCTGTTCAAGCTGTGCTCGTACTATCAGCAGGAATACCACTCGACCAAGTATCACCATCATCATCACCTCATCAACCATCATCATACGGTAAGTTTTTTGCTTTTTTTTGAAAATGAAAGTTTTTTTTTTTTTAATTTGAGGAAGTGCGTTGGCATGGCGGGCATGGTGGCGTATGCGCAACCAGTTTTTTTTTTATGTGTGTGATTTGTTTTAATGTTTGCATGATGGCATTCACTCACTGCAAATGGGGGACTTTTGCAGCATTTTGTATGGCAAATGAAATATTTTTCAGATTTGGAATTGGGTCATACATATGTCTGAGTGTGACATCAAAAGTGGGGATGGGGGGTAATTTTGAGTTAAAAATCTGGTTGTTGGTGGTATTTTTTACTTTTGCTTGAGATTCCTCTCAGTTCAGTTTTATTTTCGTTCATTTTGTTTTGATTGAAATCTTGTGGTTTGAAGTGAAAGTTAAAGAATAAAACTGGAATTTTGTGCGGCCGGCTTTGTGTGAGTTCTCTTTGAAAATAAAATTTAATTGTCTTACAAATGAGTTGCAAGGTCGTAGAGACATTAAGTGATTAGGCCTCTCTTTTGTTTTCGTAGAGATGTTTTTGTATAGGGTAAAACTATACAATACGCCCCACTTTTTTTGAATCTTCAATAAAACAAAAAAAATAAAGGAAATTAATAGTTTTTTTGGTAAATATAAAAACTATAGTCTTTTTTCTTACTTTTGGCATATTCATATGTACTAAAATATGTTAGCATATATTATATATAAATCGTTTAAAAAAAGTTCAAGTGGGGCGTTTTGTAACTCATTTGCTGTTTAAAACGCCCCACACCAGTGACAAAACGCCCCTAAGGAAAAAGTAGGTACAAATGTACTAAACTAGAATAATTAAATTATTTGATTTTGGAATATAGAATTTTGAGATGCTTTGCGGCCGCAAATGTTGCAATCTGGTATGTATACATGGTAAAAAAAATCGTGCAACGCCATATGGCAAGATATGTGCTGAAAACTAAACTTCTTTAAAAACGGTCCTGTAATAATTTTCGTTTTTGACCATAATGGCTGCAGTGTCGTCTTTTTGTAATTTAATGCAATTCTTAAGCATATAGCAAATAAAAAAAAATGTTAATGAGTATTTTACTTCATAATTTACTGGGGCGTATTACACTTACTGTACTGGGGCGTTTTGTAAATTTCGAAGTGCAATACGCGCATGCAAAAATATAGCAATCCAAACTGATTTCAAGGAATTGCCAAAAAAGGACTAAGAAGCCCAATTTTTGAACTTTTTAAATATATATATCAATTTGATATGGTCTTTATACTTTTTGAAAAAATGAAATTTTGCCTGCGCTCTCCGCAATATGTTTTGGTCCCAAATTTTTGTTTTGCAGTTTTTTTCTTTTCAGGGCACACAGATTACTACAACTCAATAACACAATTGACGAGCAACTTAAATTATTTTGAACAGTTTTCGTTTTGTTTGTTTAACAACACCTGGGCCCTATTTCATAAAACTATTACAGCCTTATTTATTAGATTTCACTAAACAGCTCTAAACGGCTGCATAGTTATACAATACATAAAGTTTTATGTAGCCTTTATGCAACGTTACATAAATTTCAATTTATTAAACATTTTCCTAGCCATTATTGTTATACTAGGTTTGTGTCCAAATAAGTACTAAAAATGGAAAATTAGTACGACAAACAACTCCATCTGTCGATAAAATAACTCCATCTGATTCAAAAATAAACAAAAAAAAATAAACAAAAACGTGAACGAAAGTTCTCAATGTCATATATGTATGTAGAAGGAAATCTCTAAAAAAACACATTTCATTTGATAACAAATTGTTCACATGTATGAAAATGTAGACACATAAGAAAAAGATGAATACACAGACACACATGAATTTATAAGCACTGCGGCCAAAATTTCTCGAAAATTATATCAGGAACAAATCTGCAAATTTCTTATTTTTTGATGTATACATCAATATACTATAGTTGACTTCAAGTTGTTCATTTAATTGAAAATTTAATCAAAAAAATAAATTTTTCAATGAAAAAACAAAAATATATACAATTATTGACATTTTTTTCTTTTTCTGAAAATTATGTGAAGTTCAAATGACATTTAAGCAAAATAAATTCTTATTCAGGCTCTAAACAACCTAAAAACGCGTTTAGATTATACAACCTTTATTAAACGTTGCATAAATATTATAAATCACAATTTTTTGTTTAAATACATTATAAAGAGTACATAATGCTATGTACTCTCTATGATGAGTTTTTAAATAGGGCTGTTAGTGTTGTACTTGTAGACTTGTAGTTACAAGCACAAAAATAAAGTATGGAGTTGTAGTTTTCTGTTTCATAAAAAAATTCAAACTATTTTGCTTCTAAAAAAACTACAAGTGTAACTAGGGTAACAAAAATAAACAAATAATAAACAAATATTCGAACTTTCTGTAGCAGCAGCGAGAGACGAAATATTATGAGGAATATTTGTGAAATATAATGAACATTATTGGCTTTAAAAGCTAAAAACTTGATTTTTAAAGGTTGGGTTTCGGTAGATTATGGTCTTAACATTTAGTTTAAATAATAGACTATAGAAAAATCTATGTTCTTGAAAAAAAAAGAAATGAAATAGAGTTTTAAAGATGAATTACAGTTGCAAAATGTGAAATTACTTTGAACTAAAACATTGATGCACTAAATATTACTTGGCAAAACACATCATCTATTGCAACTTTCTTCAAAAAAGCTTAAACTCGTTAATGAACTTAATATTTATCTATAAGTAAATTAATCTTTAAGGATAAAAAACCAAACTTAATCTTCATTATTTTTCCGCGTTAAGGGGTGGAAATCTCTCGTATACTTTTTGCACTTTTTGTTTAAAAAATTATTTACCATCTAAAAAACTATTTTCAGTGGTCTTAGCGTTATATGAAGCATCAAAAGTTCCTAGATAGTCTTCATACCCATGCCCTCCAAATCTAATGCAGTAGGTAACGAAAAACTTAAACGCAATTTTCTCGAAACGCATTTTTCCCGCGCCGTGCAACGTAACTCAAAAACTAATGAAACTATGTTTTTGTAAAGATCTTAAATTTTATGTTTCAGATGTCCAAGTCTTGTAGTCTCTATAGGTATTTAGGTTATATGGAAATTCAAGTGCAATAACAACGCATTATTTTTAAGTAATTGAGAATCCATTTTTTTGTTGTCTAATTTTGCCAAAATATATACACTAAAAAGGATGAAATTTGGTTCAGTGTAGTACGCCAAATTTAATAAAAATCGTTAAATGCATTATCAATAAAATTGCAATGCCATATCTCTCAATTTTATATGGGATGTATGCGTTTTAGAGGGAATATAAGAAAAATAAAATTAAAGGATGTTAGAAATTACGAAACATTAAAATAAACTAAGAGGCCACTATAATTTTTGTAAAATTATTGGTATTTTTGGAAGGATCTTTGAATTGTATGCATGAGATCTGCAAGCGTTGCAGTCTCTTTAGTGGGGGCATATAGGAATCCAAGTGCAGTATTTTTAATTTATTGAGATTCAATAAAAACGTTGAATCCTTCTTACTTTACCTTTTAAAAAGTTAAGTTCAAGTTGTTTTATCCTTTAAACCGCAAATACCTACAATCGAAAGCTTCTATTTTGAGTGAATATTGCAGAAAGATAAATACATAAAGATTTCAAAGTCAAGTCTTTTTGACAATTAGAAAAAAAATATTAATTGTAGTTTGTAGTGCCAACTACTTTTGGTATCACAACAAATAAAAAGACTGAATTGTTATTGAACTTTAACTACCAAATAAAGTACATTAGCGCTTCATTAAGGAACAACAAAACTAGTACATTTCTTTCTATCAATGGCACCCAAAAATTGCTGTGAACTCTTGATTATAATGCTTTATCATTTTAATTCTATTTAAGTGATATAACATTATTTGTATGAAATACATTTAAAGCCCAAAAGACCCAACGTTAGACACCATACTTTTTTTTACAAGTCTTTCTTCTCTTGTAGAAAAATCGCTTGTAGTTACAAGTCTATCGCAAATAAAAAATTTTCAGATACTTTTATGAAATTAAATTTTACTTGTAGCTACAAGTCTACGATACTTGTAGTTATTAGTCTTTATGAAACAGAAATTTGCTGATAATTTACAAGCTACAAGTAAATTCACAAATAATTATTAGTCTTGTAGTTTTATGAAATAGGGCCCTGTGTGCGTACGAGACTGGTGGGGCGTTTTGTAAACTGGGGCGTATTGTATAGTTTTACCCTAGCAAAGAATTCTACCCACTCTTTAGCGTGCGTGTGAAAATTAATAATGATTATGTATAAAACTGTCAAATATGCCAGAATATGAGAATAAGAACGGAATAATTGCATTTGCGTTTTTTAACTATTTGTAAACAAAATACTGGTGTAAAAGCATCAACTATTTAAATTTGAAATAAAGTGATGAGAATTTTTTTTTAATTTTGTTTTTTGATAGAAATTAGCAAAAATATGTTTATTCAGAGTTTTTGAAGCATCACGTTGCTTGGTTTAAAATCTTTATTTTATTGTAATTATTTATTAATATTATTTTTTAATCATGAGAAATAAGAACTAAAATATTTCATACAAAACTTAACGTACCTTATAGGCACATCGTGTAGGTAGGAGTGTTTAGTGCACGAACTGAGTGCCATAAGTATCAAAAGCATAATCTAAAAATGTTTTTGGTAGTATGCTAGTATTGACTATTTTGTATGCATATACGGGCCACTGTTGACTATTACTCTGGCCAACAATAATTTTCAACTTTTTCAAATTTTCCAGAAGGATTTATATCAAATTTTATAGATTTGGGTTCCCTAAGCTCAAAAATCATACTATTTTCTTTCATAGCTGAAAAATCATACTGGTTTCTTTCTAGCAGTCTAGTTTTTGAAATATTTAATTTTTCATATTTCTTGAAATATTCATACTAATTATTAAGTTTTTCTTATTTTGAGAGAAAAATTTATATTATCTTCTAATATATAAAAATCTCTTGTAACGGTGTTTGTTACCAAACTCCTCCGCAACGGCTGGACTGATTTTAATGAAATTTTGTACACATAGGTATCGGTTAGATCTGAGAATCGGCCAATATTTTTCATACATCTAAATTGTTAGGGCCAAATTTTTTGTGTACAAATGTTGGGAAGTCTGAGAATCGGCCATTCGACCAACATGAATTTTCATAAGATAAAATGGTTAGGGTGGTCCAACCAAAAAAATTTCTATATTTTTTTGGAATGATTTTTATGAAATTTTGTACGTATATCGGGTAGGTCTAAAAATCGGGCAACATTTATTTTTATACCACTAAATAGTTAGGGTGGTCCAACCAAAAAAAAAAATTTATGTATTTTTGGAACGATTTTTATGAAATTTTGTGGGTATATCGGGTAAGTCTAAGAATCGGCCAACATCTATGTTCATACCATAAATGGTTAGCGTGGTCCACTCCAAAAAATTTTTTTTTTTGAACGATTTTTTCAAGTCCTGGCTTTATATTGTTTTCAAGAGGTTCAAAAAAGTTAGTTTTCCAACTCATATGAATAGTCTAAATTTTTAATATTTCATAGGTATTCTAAATACAGAAACTTTAAGCCAACAAACATCAATCTCGATAATACGATCAATAGAACTCAAAAAACACATTCTTTTGTTTATAAAGACCTGTTTTTTGATGTTGTGACCCGATTTTTGTTAGAAAAGATTGACACACTCCAAAATTGGAAGTAAATAGCAAAAGAGGCGTAACGAAGTCCGCCGGGTCAGCTAGTGCTCAATATATTTGGGGTCAATAAACCTAAAGTTCACATTCATTTTTTTTCTAGGAGCTCTGTTATTTTTAATATTTTAGTTTTCCACATTTTGGGGGTTATTTTTCGTACTTATTTTAAAGTTATGCTTATTTTAACTGTTTGTTAAATTCCAGAAATTTTCTTAGCGAACCTAATGCATTTGGGTTCACTAAGCCTAAAATTCTTACTGGCTTGCTTTCTAAGAGCTCATTTTTTTAGATATTTTAATTTTTCACATTATTGGGGTTATTTCATACTATTTTTTTTTTAGATTTTATTATTACAAGCGTTCTTAAAGTTTTGTTGGAAAAATTTGTTTCGAATGTACCTAATGTATTTCTGTTCAGCTAGTGTAATCATTAATCAACTACAAATTTTGAGTGAATGAAGGGTACAACAGCATCTTACTGACGAGCCTAACTGTTGGGCCTGGACGAAACACATTATTTTTTACTACAATTAAAAAAAAAAAAAACACAAGAAATCTTATTTACCTAAGCAAATTCGTGAATTACCTTCATATCACTATGGAACCCATTTTTTGCCATATTTATGTTTCTAAAGCACACATAGCTAAATTACGAGCACTAATAGGATTCTTGATGGTCTGCTACTAATAATTTAAATGATAAGATAATTTTCATAAGAAATAAAATACAGAGATAGAAATTTTTTATTAATTGTTTTTATCTATATTTATAATAATGTGTTGTTAGTAATATTTACATATTATTCTCTTACAGATTGTTCCACCTTGGCATCATGCTGAAGGATCAGCGCATATACCAAATATTGCACATGTATCCCATGGACCACCACCGCATGGTCATGGACATGGCCATGGCCATGCACCAGAAATCATCTACACCGACCCGCCAAAAGTTCATCCATCTGCATTCCTACATGGCGCACATGGTCATGGTGGAACAACGCACGATGATTATGGTGCAAATGATTGGGTCAGTTCTGGGCCAGGTTTAGGATCAGAGTAAGTTTTTTTTTTTTGAGATCCACAAAATATTAACAATGATAAAATTTGTGATGAGTGAGTTAAGTTATTTTAACGCATCGAAGGAACTTTTTGGTCAAAAATGATTTTCGAAAAAAAAAGTTTAAAACATTTTTTTTTCAGATATGAAACACTTTTTTAATATTCCTTTCTTTTCTTTCTTTTTTCTCTTAACTTCTTTAAAATGGACACAAAAAAACTTATTTTAGATACATCAGCGACATAAATCGGAGTGCCCAAGTTGATGGAAACTATTTTAAACCAAAGCCAGAAGACGCACACGAATTACATGCCTGGGGCTTGGGTACAACAAGCGATCCAAATATCCAACAACATTATCAACAACAACAACAACAACGCCCACCACCACAACAACAACAACAACCCACTAGTCAAAACTTTAATACACATCCCTTCACAAATGACCCTCAGTCTCAGAGGTATTATTACAGCCACCGCCACTTACCACCACCACTGTCAAACTTTCATCTTTCATTTTCACACTCACTTTCGTCTTTTTTTTTTTTTTGTTTTATGTTTCTCATTGTTTTAATGTCTTAACAATTTGCAGCTTTGTCCAGGGTAAAGTTCGAATACAAGGCCCAGTTTACGTGCCACAAAGAAGTTCCAATGTTGCTCAGCAAGCTCCATCACAAACAGCAGCACAAATTGCCGCACAATACGACCCAAACCGGAACAAGCAGATCACAGTAAGTAGAGAAAATTTATTTAAAAGTATCATTTTTTTTTTTTATGACAGACTCCAACATCAATTAACATAAAACAACAACAACAACAACACTAATTTGAATACAGTATCCATCTTGACAACACGACGAAATGGATGTCATTGAAATTAGCACTTTTTACTCCGCCCCGTACCGCAACACAGACGACAAACCAAACAAACACTTTCCAATTGATTCATCAGTTTCTGTTTCTGTTTGTATTTAAACTCCATAAGACTCCAAACCAGCAAAATGATTTAGAAAGCCTTTTAACTAAAAGGTTGTTTGCATATGTCTCAGGAGGAGTGAATAACTAAGTTCTTTTTGATGACACTGTTGTATAGTCGATTGATATGAAAAAGTGTCAATATTTGCGTTTTATTTCATATAAAAGGGAAACGCGCCATTAAGTCTGAGTTTTAACCCAAAGCATATAGCAGCTGAATACAATATAACCGACTCATGCTGTATATTTTAACCTCAGGTGCTTAAAGACGAACTAAACTTAACTTTTGTTTACATTGTGAACCATGATATTAGATTTTGTTACCCGCCGCCGCCGCCGTTAGCGTTTGTGTGGAATTTACGTTTTATTGCATGGGGCAGAAGAGATACATAGTTCATCTTTGTTATTAAGGTTTATGACAGAAACAAGGTCTTAAGGCTTGTTATGGTTATTTGCAGACTTATACGAGATGACAAATAGTAAAGATGCTATTTACAACCTTTTAATATTCTAAACAGTTTAAATTAATAGTTGAATTTAACAGCCTTCACGAAGGTGTCTCAGCGGGTTAAGCATATTTGCTGTTTTAACATTTCTCTCAGAAGGATAACCCCTTAAGCGGTTGTTTGTTCATCGTTTTGCACTGCACTGAATTTTCTATTGGTTTAGGAACTCAATTTCATGACCACCATTTAATACCATCGATTAATTCTAGCTTTGCTCTTAAGGAGAATGAAATACTTCGTTATGTCGTTGTATTACTTATAACTCAGAAGCTTCTCCATAGATTTTTAAATTTACAGCCTTAAAATGGGTTGGGGTCAAAATTCTGCCGGGCTCAAAATTCTTTTTTCAAAATTCTGCTTTACAAAATTCTGCTTTTCCAAATAATGCTGGCAGAGTTTTGAGAAACTGAATTTTAAAAAGTAGAATTTTGAAAAACAGAATAGAAAAAAAGCAGAATTTTGCAAAACAGAGTTTTGAACACAAAATTTTGACCCGCTCCCCCTTAAAATATTGTCATTGGATTAGCAAAATTATTCGATATAATTTTAAAAGGACATTTAAAGGCAAACACGATATCTTCATCAGTTAAAACCTGTGGTGTAATCGGCTAACGCGATAGTTAATAGTCAAAAAACGATAATTTTGCTCCAAAAATCGTCGATTTTGATTATTTATCAATTTATCGACTATGGCGTTAGCTAAATTTACCCCTGATTTTAATTTTTAGGCCTGTTCAAAAAAAAAGAGATTTCAAACTTTACAAAAATACATAAAAAGAATGGTTTTAATATAAAACCTCTAGACTTCATAGGCTTAGTGAATAATATACAAAAAAAATTCTGTTTACTTTTGACATTTTTTCAAAAATTGGAACTTGAAAATTTTTATTTTATTTTTTTTTTATATTAATTAAATGACTTATTTTCTGTGAAAATCGATATTAAATTGACGAAGCTAGAGTATTAGCAATATATCGAAAATAAAAAAACTTTTTTATCCCTAAATCCAGATTTTGGGGGTAAATTTAAAAAAACTATATTCAATATGGTTTAGGTTGGAAAATGTATGTCAGTAAAACATACTAGGTCACGAGAAAAGTATTAAATTTTTTTTTTAACAGTGTATTGAAAACTAAAAATCTGTAATTTTTCTAAAAATCAAGGAAGGCAACAAACTTCGACTGGGGTCGCACGAACTCTTATGCTTAAAGTAACTCTTATGTTAAACCTTTTTATTCAAGAAAATTTGATACTTTCAAGAAATTTGAAAAAAGTAAGAAATAAAATCTGTTTTTATAATTAACTAGCTGACCCGGCGGACTTCGTTTCGCATTTTTCTTGTATTTATTTTCAATTTTTGGCTTTGTAATGTGTTAACCTTTTCCAATACAAAAAAATCGGGCCACAACTTGATATATGGAACACAAACATAAAATTGTATAAAGTATTAAAAAAAGCAAACAGCTATCTATTATAATTTTAATTGGAATGTGTACGAAGTTTCATTAATATAATTATTAAGGTATAACAACATAAATCTTCAGCGGAAAGCAAAATGGTATTATGTCCTTAACAGATCCTTTATGGAGTTACAATAATTTTGCTTTCCCAGGCGATATGTATGTTGTATGCATGCCACTGTTTTTTTCTGTTATTGGCACGGGTTTTTTTGCGTCAAATAGTAAAAAAATGTTTTTAAAAACTTAATCTTATGTGTCTCGAACTCCTTTCAATCACTTGCAATCGCTACTAAAATTTGATAATCCAGTCAAATAAGGGTTTCACCTCGGAATGAATGCTAATAGAATTTTTTTTGCTCAATACCTTCGTTTTGGCATTCTATAACATACGTCAAAAGTCTAGAAAGTCGCGATTTTCAAGTTCAAATCGCGAAATGGAGATTTTCAAAATTAGAATTTCGAGAATTACATAACTTCGAGGCATTTTTTAATGCTGATTACAAAAATTTTTTTTTTGATTTTTGTCATAAGTTATAGAATATCCAAACAAAGATACAAACAAAAAAATTAGCCTATCAGCACTAATTATAAGATTGTACCAGGATGTTTTTTAGTGCATATCATAAAATTGTCCCTTTTCTCAAAAAATACCAATTTTTGATAGGTATGAATGTTTTTTTTTCATTGCATTGTTTTGATTCTTAATGATAATGAATATGAAAACCTTCATAAAAAATTTTGTCCCTCTACCATAACTTTTAAGGGTTTTTCGGTAGTAAGTTTGCAACTGTTATAATAATATGGGTTGACAATTAAAAAAATAGGTATAACCTTTTTTAGAGACGTCAGATTGTCTTGATCTTGTCTAGATTTTTTGGCATCAGCATTAAAAAATACCTCGAAGTATTGTATCATAAGTGAATATAATACCATTGTTTTTTATTGCTTATTTTGAAAATCTCCATTTCACGCTTTGACCTTGAAAATCGCGACTTGCGGACATGAGATTTTTCTATACTTTTGAGGTATGTTATATAACGCCAAACCGAAGGTATTGAACAAAAAAAAATTTCTATTAGCATTCATTCCGAGGTTTACTCCTTTTTTTCACCTTATTTGACTGTATCATGATATTTTTTGGCTATTTAGGAAATTCAAAAAGTAGCAATCTGTTTTTGTAAATTGTAAAGAAACCGACTTAAAATGAAAAGATTCCGTCTTAATTCTATACATACGTCTAAATATTAAAATATTTTCTTAAGAAGATTAAATCATTTTAAATTAATGCGGAAATTGTATTAATAAATTGGTAGTTGAAACAACTTAAACAAATTTTAAGTTTCAGTTTATCATACCAATTTTCAACTGTGAGATATAGCTTAGTGGTAAACAATTTTATTTGAGGAAATTACATTTTAAAGAGTTAAATCGTGTTTGTTTTTATTAGCCTTGAATATGAGCTCTTTGAACCCCAAATATTGCATTTGGTCATAACTTGACAGCAGCGCCACGTACCAGGTCCAACAGGGGCGTACACACCATTGGGGCAAGTGGGGTGGTGCCCCGGGGCCCCCAACACGCTAGGGTCCCGTAAGGAGACAATGTAGAGAAGGCAACTGGTTATAAAAGTATCGAAGCAAAAAGATAAGATACTTGACATGAATCACTTCGGACACAAGAGAGACACATTATATTTTTCAGTGAATTGGTAGCCAGTCACAAAAATGTAGTCTTGCCCCGGGGCCCCGACAACTCAACGTACGCCCCTGGGTCCAACTATAAAACAAAGCCTGTCTCGAATGAACCTTATCAAACGCAAAAAAATTCATAAAAGTCTATAAAGCCGTTCGGACTCCAAATATGGAATTTAACTATAACTTGACAACAGCGTCAAGTCTTTCTATATATAATTTGACAACAGCGCCACCTACCGCATACAGTTATAATTTACAAAACATGGATGGAATTTATCACACAAACGAACTTTCACAAAAATCTGTCAAGTCTATCGGACTCCAAATATGAAATTAGTCTATAACTACTTCGGCAAAAGCGCCACCTACCGGGTCCAATTTATGAAACAAAACATGTTTCGAATAAATTATATCAAACACAAAAAGTTTCACAAAAATCAAAATATGCAATTTTCCTAAAACTTGACAACAGTGCCAACTACTGGGTCCAATCATGAAACAAAACTTGTCTAGAATGAACCCTGTCATAACACAAAATTTCACAAAAATCTGTCCAGTCATTCGACCCCACCTATGGAATTTGCCTATAACTTGAAAACAGCGCCACCTATTGGATCAAATTATAAAACAAAACCTGTAACGGATAGACCTTATCAAATAAACAAAATTTCACAAAAATCTGTTCAGTTATTCGACCTCAAAATTTCAGAAAAATCTGTCTAGTCGTTTAGGAGTAGGGTCACAAACAAACGCACAGGAGAAATATATATAATATGAAGATACCAAACCATAACTCGATGGACGTGCCAATGCTTTACTTATTTGTCCTCAATGAAAATCAGAGATATACATTTTATTTGTGAAGTCCATATGTGGATTTAATATCACAAGACGAATAATTATTTGTTTCACTCAAAATCAGACTTTTTTAATTATTTTGAAAGCTTTAAAAATTAAGCTTAGTTAAAATTTTTAAAAAGCGAGAGTGGTTTTTTACTCGTACATATTGACAGCTATGTAAAGATGTGAGAAAAGGTATTATTTTTTTTTGATACAAACCATCTACATATTAATACCTTTCAAACAAAAAAAAAATTACCAAAATCGGACCAGCCAAACGCGAGTTTATCGGCCACACACACTAAACGAACTCATTTTTATATATAAGATTAAACACCGTTTAAAATGATCTTATCCAAAAAACCAAGTATGCCTTTTATTTGAAATATTTTTTTTAATTTCAAAAATGTGTTTTTTTTTGAAAATTTTATAAAATTTTTATATAACATTTACTTAAACCCTTTTGTATAAAAATGTTCGTTGAAATCGGGTTAGTCTTGTACGAGATATTCATAAATAAAAAAAAAAGTTCTGTGACAGGTATAGTTAATATCAGTACAAAAAATACTTTTTTTATTTCAAAAGTTGAATCTTATACATAATACTACGCACAAAAATTTTAATCAAAATCGTTAGAGGCGTTTTTTTTTTAAATGAATTTTCTATTTCCGTTATATGACAGGTACCGTTGTTTTGGTCCTGAAAAAAAAAAAAAATTCAATTTGTCGTCTAGGGAATCACCCAAAAATTATTATCCCAAGTTCCATCTTTTTACGAATCTTAAACTTGCCCTATAGTACCTAAGTATGTATATCGCAAGTAAAAATTTGGCAGAGATAGCTATGTGTCAAGTTATTTTATTTTTGCTTTCTTATAACATAAAAATAATTCAAAATACCTTTCATGCCGAATTTTTTGTATTATTTCTCAAACAGAGAATTTCAAGATTTTGACTTTTAACCGTTCATTATGTCGAAATCCAGAATTTTTACATTTTTATTTTGTATGTGTGACTTTCATGTATTTATAATATCTATCGATTTCAATTTTAAACTTGTTGCTAGGTATTATTTTTTGTTAAAAAAATAACTTTTGACCTTTTCCTAAATTCACCTCTGTTAACTCTACTTAAATTTAAAATTTCTAAGAATACTGAATATTCAATTTTTAAATTTAATTTTCTCTGACATAATTGTTTTTAACACCTTTTTGACTTTCCATATATGTAAGTATGGTAGCGTAGTAGAAAAATCTCAAAAAAGGAACTTTAAGCGTGGCAACCCTATGAATTGATAGGATGTGGCTAAGAATCCCACATGCAAACTGTTTCTTTTGACACTATCTTTAGGAAAATATAACTCTCAATTTTTATAACGATGAGGGTAGGTCGTTCTATTTCGGGATCTTCCACTATTAGTGCAATAGAATATGATGAAAATGTCTGGGTTCGATTCCCTGCCTCCGCTACCTAATAAAAACATGTTTTTTTTAGGGGTACTAACTGCCGAGAAATTGATAAAGCCTCCAAGAGGGTCATTGTCAAAAAAATTTTTAAATTGAGCAACATAAACAAAAAAAGGATATTTTTTTGCTTGGGCCTAATAACAGGGCAAAGTGAAGGTACTGTAATTACGTTCGTATAGAGGTTATAACTCATCATTAAATAATCAAGGGACTTGAAAATTAGGTCTTGAAAATTACATATCAAGCAAAGGTACAAACTAATCCGACTGACGCACAGTATAGTGCTTTTATGAATTCCGATAAATTACTTCCATAGCCATTTCTTTAAGAACATTGATAAAATTGAGATCACTACGGTAATTTTTCTAAGTATTGTATAAAGTTAAAGTTGTAAGAAAAGATTTTGATATGTTGAATCTTAATTCGCAGCTAGAAAAAATCTCTATGACATCACGTTTGGAAAACCACAGACGTACAAGTAAAATCAACAAAAATCAAATTTCATAAAATTGTAACGCCAGCAATATTTTCATGCAATAGCTTAAAGTTTGAAAAACGCAAATCTCTAACCAAACCACAAAACCAATATCAAGGCTCTCAATAGCGAAGCTTCTGTCAGAAAATGATGTAGGTATATTTGTGGAAAGTCCTTGAAATTTTTCGTGACTAATTGTTTGCTCGGATTTATGGTTTCGATATCCGTAGTGCAGATCCAAAGTTTATTATCCTCGATTTCATTAGGTAGGAGAGAGAATCCTTCCCGGTCTTCTACTACCACCACTTCTATGACCTTCAGTATAATAACATTTTTCTCTTGAAAATATAAGGTTTAGATTTGTTTATCCTTGTAATTTTCCAAAGAAACCGAAAAAATGCAACAAGAAAAATCATCTTTCAAAAGCAATTCATTATGCACAAGTTAATGGAAGTTCTCCTTTCAACTCTACAACCCTCCACGAGCCTCGGTTGTACGAAAGAAACATTATAATCATTCAACGAAAGTGAACTTTATTAGGACCTTGAAAAAAAAAATTAAGTTGAAAGACTAGACATAGACAATACAAAACAAAAAGCAATTTATTATCAAAAGTCAACGTACTTACTTAGAACAATGAAGAAGAAAGAAGAAATAAAATGCAAAAAAATGCATAAAGTTTAACTACCAACTTGTTGGTTTTGTACTTCACGTCGTAGCGTAGTCGTATTTATCTTTAAGTATTTCTACTCTACCTTTCTTAGATGCTCATCAACCATATTACTATTTTGTATCTATCTAGATACTGACATTAAATTGTTGTGCACAGTATTATGATACCTAGGTTTATCCAAGCTCCATGCTATGTTTTCTTCTTGTGTTTAACGACTACAATTCTCTCAAAACAAATCACCCAACCAAACCACAAAACCAGCGAAAGTGTGTCAGTTAAACGCGTGTGCAATTTCTCGCATATATGAAGTGTGGCAGAAGGCTGATGGAAGCGCAAGCAATCTCTTGATGGAAGCAACATATAAACACTTATTTTATTTGAATAGGTTATGATTATGACAACTTTGCACAGGGTTCGGTTTAAAAAAAAAAGTATTTTTTTTAACAGTTAAGAAACAGTGCAAATAGGTCGATTTTCACGACCTAGGCCGCCAAAATTATTTTATGTTGTATTTTATCTTTAAACCATATGTACGTTCATAGAAAATAGTCCGCTTCTTAAAATAAACATGTACAGTAGAAACCCATTAACTTAACTCGTTTAACAGAAAAAACACATATGTTACATGTTATTTCTTTAAAATTTTAATTTTTTTCATCTAAAAAATTAGTTGAACCGAAAAACCTGCTTAAAATGAATAATGTTCAAGTTTTTTGTTGTTTAACATAAACGGGTTTGATTGTATTATTAACCAAAACTTGGAAAAGTAAAAGGAAAAATTTGAAAAAATAAAATTTTTTTTTGTAATGTTGCTTGAAAAGGGATTTTCTTTTCGGTGTATATAGTATAAAAGAAGAGAAAATAGTATAGGTACAATTTAATCCATGGAGTATATCTTTTGCCCGTCGAATCAAAGTGCGTTGTAAAGTTGGCACTATTTGAGAAGAACACACAAAATACTATTTTCACGCACTGATTTTATATACTTTCCAAGCTTTTTTGACCTTTTTTTGTGAAAACCATAAATTGTCCATGCATGTAGTTAAGACATAAACGGTTTGAAATGTTTTCCTCTTTCATTCCACATAAGTCGTTTTTTTGAAAACCTCTCTCTTTTCAAGTAATATCCCCCAGTAAAAAAAAAAAAAAAAAAAAACAATTTTTTTTTAAACTTTTCAAAACTCAATAAAATGACCATCCGTAGGTTTCCACAGCAAGTCTATACGTCACTACTTTACCATATACATAAAATTTACTGTGCAAATAAAAAAATTGCTAAATCGGGTTCGATAATATAACAAAAATATAGATATTACTGAGTACATCATATTTCGGGACTTGAAATTTTTCGTAGACCCTCAAAATTTCAGGTTATCGTCAAAAAACCGTTTTTCAATGATTTCAGATTTCAATGATTTTTTTTTACAGTTATAAACAGAGGAGTACCTACTTGTTCTTTTTGAAAATATTTTTTATTATGCTCAAGCACTAAATTGGGTGTAGATTTTATGATCTGAATCTAAAACTACAACATTTTTTCACCGTTTTTAAGAGTTCGGAGACCGTTTTAAGCTACATTTTGTGTTTCGGAATTTTATTTTTATAAACAGTTTTATTTTTCTGTTTATGCTGAATCAAGAAAGCTTTTACTCATTAAAAACAGTTAGAAATTCTGGAAGTTATGGTTTTTTGAATTATTAAAAATGAACTTTTTGAAACATCAGTTTTAAACTTCTCCCGCACTTTTAATTTGGCAAGTGTAGAAGTTTGATGATACATTAGCGATTAGCATTACTAGCATTATTCTCTTACTTTCACTATTTAAAATTTGTTTACCACAACTTTGAAATATTGACTTTTGGCCGCCTAAAGATTCGTTTTCCGTTTAATTTCAGTGCTGGTATAACGAATAAAAGTAAACAGAGTCCTTAAAACCCTTAAATCTATTAAACGACTTACTAAACACCGCCTTTGAGCGCTACTCATAGCTAAGATTACTCGTAAATTTTGTATCCTTTCTAAACTGACGTTAGAACGTTGCGTAAAAATAATCCCATCGAAAAGCGTTAAAAATGCACTCTGTATGGCAAAGTCTCAAAGTCTTCAGTTCTTTACAACAAGGCGAGAGGGTGCTAATAACGTGAATTAATTGGTAAAGCCGGGAATAAAACTAAACTATGAATATTATCTTTAATGTAATAATTGGAGTAATATCCGAACCCTATACTACAGTACTACACACAACAATGATTAGTCATGATTATCTCTCAGATGCAGATGCAGACAGATACAATTGTTTACTTTGTTTTCAGTTGAGCCCCTCTATATGAGTTCACTAAGACGGAACAAAATATGGATTAACAAAATGAAGAGTTGTTGAACATGTCGAATGTTGAATACCTACTCACAGGAGCTTCTACTTAAAAGGTTTGGTTATCAACATTTATAATTGAAAAGTAAGCCAAGTACGTGCCATGAATGCTTTCATAATATACCTGCCTCGAGAATAAATATTTTTTGAAAACAGTTATTAAAATAAAAAACGTCACTATAACAATCTTATATACGTTCAACTATTTTTAATAATTTTTAAAAAAACATTCCCAAAATAAAGTTTTTGTTGAGGTGATTTCTTATGGTAATTATTTTTTTTTTTATAAATAACGTTTTGACCATTATCATTATTGTCCTTGATTGTGTTTCTCACAATTTAAAATAAAATATTTTATGGACTACTCGTATGCTCTAGCTCTAAGAGCCGTTTTCTGAATCGAAACTTAAGCATTTAAGTTAAACATAAATCCTTATGTGACAGTTTACGCAGAAAAAGTAGAGAATAAGAGTTTATGTTCAACATTTTTGTTTTTCTCGTTTACGACTTAGTCGATTTCAAAGACTTTTTTTTTATAGAAGCGTTCTAATTGCTATCATATTACTTTTATTTAAAATTTTCAAAAAATTTATTCTTGGATTAAAAAAAAATCAATTTTTGAATTTGTTTTGAGGTTTTCATTAATTTTTTTATAAGAAATTGCATAGATTTTTATAATATTTTCTTATTAAATAAAAAATGTGTCTACAACCAACACCAACGATTTGAAAAAAAAATTCATTGCTGTACAAGAACAAAAATGACATATGTACTTAATTTGGCAGTTTAAACCCTTTTTAAAGAAGTTTGAGTGATTATAAAAATAAATTGTATACATTTTTACATTACTTAAAAAATAAAATTATAATCTTTGATTTTTCTTATAAAAATCTTAACTAGTGCTTAGCCACTTTTACAAATGACATCAAATTCATATTCGTGATACCTTTGTCATTCTTAAAAAAAATGTTTGGTCAACCAAAATGTAAAATTTCGACCCGTTTAAAAAAAATTAATTACAAAAGAGAATTAAATCTAAAGCCTAATTTTTTTTTTAATAATTTTCAATTGTTGAAATCGTTTGAGTGGTTGGCGAGAAAGTCTGAAATCAAGTTAACGGTTGTACGTAACGGTACCGGTTAATAAAGATACATTAAATATTTTTTTCGGTTACCGCTAACTTCGATTAAGTAATCAACCTAATTTATTATCTACCAAGTTTGAGGCCTAAGTAGTTTCAATAAAATAATTAGAAAAAAAAAACACAGAAATCGCTTGTCATTTAAAAATAATAATTGAACTTTATTGCATGTTTCTGAAAACTTTAAATTATTAAAAATTTTACATGGCTTAAATTTTTCTACACAAAAAAAATTGTTCGTTTTTTATTTATTTATTTGGATATAGGAAAAAAAAAGAATTAAAAACAATTAACACTTATATTATGTAGGTAGGTATTTTGTTATTAACAAAGTTCTCAGAAATTTGTTTGGCTTTGAAAAATATCAATAAGTGCAGATTTATTGGATAACAACAATATCAGATTTTATAGCAAATAATACTTCTGAAATGTATCACTCTATCATTTATATTAATTCCTTTTAATTCTCATTTTTACCTCATTCATTGTTCGTAGTTGTTATTATACAAACCAAAAACATTAATAAATTGTTTTCATAATAAAGATTTCCAAGAAGTTTATAGTTTTTAATTTATATTTTTATATAATTAAAAAAAAAAAAACAATTCCTACAAAATGTATTTATTTTTTGTGCAGGTTTATTATTTTTTTTTTGTTAAAAAATCAAATGCTTATAGAGTGTGGAGAAAAAAGTTAAGCGCATGAGGTTTGGTAAATCCTGGGAATTCTGTATAGTAAATTATTTTTAAAATGCATGCTTAATATTTTTGGTCTATAATAATTCGCAAATTGCATTTCCATTCCAACTAAAGCCACAGTTATTGGAAGTATGTAAAACATATACCTGTTATAATATTAAACTATCAAACTCTAATGAATTTCCATGAATTTTTAAGCAACGTTCGTTACATAGCTAATTGAATTGTTTCCACTAAAATCAGAAAGTGAAAAGTGAAAAAATTGCAAAATTAAAAAAAACAACACAAACTTTATGAAATTAATGAAAAGAACAAACTTTGTTGGAATAATTATTTTACTTTGCAACGAATAAAATAACATAAAATATAAAATTGTTTTTTAATTCACCTGGGGTCAGTTCCAAAAAATAGTAAATTGTTTGGTTGCTTTTCGGATGTTCGGAATTTTGATAGTTTTTGTTAGAATTTTGTAGGCCTGTAGGCAACATTGCAGTCTTTTGTGTGTTATTTCATCACAGTTATTTTATGAATGGAATCAATAACAGGCCTATAAAGTGAGAGGGAGAATTTTCTAATGAATAAATAGATTTAAATAAAAAACAAATGTTAAAAAATAACAATGGCACTGTTTAAAATAACATAGGAGTAGGTACCTTTTAATAAAGCTAAAAACTTAATAAGAATGAATGAATAAATTTTATTGAGTGTACTGTTTAATAATGAAATATAAAGAACTTCCCAATAAATAGCTTTTTAAAAATAAAATTTCAAACTGAAAAATTTCAAAAAATTTAATTTTTTAATAAATTAATAAAAAATAACTTAAAAAGTTATATTGGGTTATAGCAATAACGTTGACTTATTTTAAACAAAATATGTTGTCTAAAAAAAATGTTAATTCGGTACTCTATGAGGGATGGTTGTTGTATCTATGATAATGGCATCTTACACTATTAAATAATTATATAAACGAATTGTGGTTTTGAAATGATTTTTCAAATTTCCTTATCCTTTATAAAAAAAAGGACGTATGGATTATTTAGGTTTTTTTACTTGCGATATAGGTAGTTATAGAGTTATAGGGGGTTGGGGTCAAAATTCTGCCGGGGTCAAAATTCTTTTGTCGAAATTCTGCTTTCAAAATTCTGCTTTACAAAATTCTGCTTTCAAAATTCTGCTTTTCAAAATTCTGTTTTTCAAAATTCTGTTTTTCAAAATTCTGCAAAAAATTAAAAAAGGGTTTGGAAAATGTTCCAAACCCTTTTTTAATTTTTTGCAAAATTCTGTAAAATCATCTTCTTGAAAAATTATCTGTTTATTTGATTACTTACCTACATAATTTGCATTCTTTGAATGTATATTAATTTTTGTTTTATAAATGAATAAATTTGAAAATATTAAGAAAAGGTTTTGAATACTAAACATTTCCGAAAATAATTCAAAATTTTTTAATTTATCAAATAAAGATGAATATTCAAAAATTTGAATAAGAAAAGGAATATCTTGTATCAAACAACATGGGTTCCAATATGTTATAGATTTTATTTGAAAGAAAGTCAGTCCATGCATTTTAAAAAATATTTGCCACACTTAAACAAAAACATTTAGGAAAGTGCCAATGTTGAATTACATTAATGAGGTGTATTTTTCTTTAGTCAGCGCATATGCTATAAAAAAAAAAACAGAATTGGCAGAATTTTTTTGTTCAAGTATAATGCTATCAGAATTTTGGAAAGCAGAATTTTAAAAAGCAGATTTTTGAAAAGCAGAATAGAAAAAAAGCAGAATTTTGAAAAACAGAATTTTCTTTAAAAAAGCAGAATTTTGACCAGATCCCAGTTATAGGGCAAGTTTAGGATTTGGAAAAAATCGAACTCGAGATAACAATCAGACATTACAATGATTGAGAATGTCAAAAAAGTTGGTTCGGCATATTCTGTTTGTCAGTCTGTCTGTCCGTCTGTATGTGACTCGAACTACAGCCTAAACTACTGGAGCGATTTCCTTAAACCTTGGTAGTAAACTGTTTTGAATGATTACCTAGAGGACAAATTAAAATTTTATTTCAACATCAATACAAACGGTACCTGTCATATAACAGAGAATGAAAAGTTACTTTCTTTCAAAAACGGCTTTAACGATTTTGATTAAAATTTTTAGGTGTGATATAACACATAAGAACCATCTTGTAAAATAAAAAAAAAAAATATTTTTTTGTAGATAGAACGCTATTTTTAATTTATGAATTTTTCGAAACGACCTATATGTAGCTTATCGTTAGATAAAAATTTCACAAAATTTTCGAACAACACATTTTTGGATTTTTAAAAAATATTGCAATTTTTTTTTTTTTTTTGAAAAATCAAATTTTTCATGAATTTTATCGAAACGTCGTTTTTATATGTAATATTTTCTTTAAAATGGCATACCATCCCTTTTTTGTAAAATGTTAGAAAAGTTTTATACATAAAATAAAACTATTTTTTTTAAAACTCTAGGTTAAGATTTTCAATTTTTTTTTCTAAAATTTTTTAAATAGAAATTAATACCTATATTATTTAAGATTTTTCTCAAAACTTTTTGAAAATTTATGTGTGTAAAAAATTATTTGAAAAAAATTAAAATGACTCTTTTGACATAGAAAAAAGTGAAATACTTCTTTTTATGTTCAAAATGATTTCAAACGGTGTTGAAGCAATTAAAATAAAATGCACGACTGGGTCGCACGTACTTGCTCTTGTTCACAGTATCCTTATCTTAAATATTTATTGGAAACAGTGTCGAGAAAAAAAAAATTTTTTAAAAAATCGAAAGTTTAAAAATTCAGTTAAGTTTTTTTTTCAAAAATGTTTAAAAAAAATTTTTTTTTTACATTTTACATTTTTCAAAATGATGTCTGTAAATTTTTAATAAAATTGACTTATGCTTTGATGAAATATATGAACTTGAGAAATATGTCATTTTTTAAAAAACGAGCACGCCATATTTCCGTTCTCTGCATTTTTTGAGAAAAACTAAAACGCAGGTTTGTTAAAATCAATAAGTCTATTACGTATACCAAATTTAATCAAAATCGTTAGAGCCGTTTTCGAGAAAATTGCAATACCTCGAAAACGTTATATGGGAGATATGTGTTTAAAAGGAGATATTAAAAAAACAAAAAAAAACTGGCCTAGGGAATAACTTCAAAATCATCTGTACCAAGTTTCAATGAAATCCATCTATCCGTTTAGGCCCTAGCTCGATGTACAGATGGACGCACAGACGCAAAGACCGACGGACGGCATGAGGAAACCACTTTTTTGATCTTCTCCATCATCGTTATGTTGGTTTTGATTAAAACCTCAAATTTTTTTTCTACACAAAACCAATAATACAAGTAGTAAAAAAAAATTTTTTTAATTCTTTATAAAATAGTTTTTCTTAAAAAAATTTCATAAAAATCTTTGACATAACAGTTTCTCTCTTTGATATTTTTATTCAAATTTAAACATTTTCGAATTAAAAAAAATGTGTTCACAAAATTTTAATAAAATTAATAAAAAAAAAAAACAACAGCGATAATAATATAAAAAGATTAAAGTGTTTGTAATTGCCGACGGCGACAGCGTGAAAACAAAAATCATGAAAATAAAATCTGTTCGCCCCAGTTCTAAAATGATCTTTAAAATGTAGGTACAATACATAGCTTTATTCTTCTAGCTTTGAACGCATTAAAGAACGCTTATCTTAACTAGGATCTGTGATCATTATCGGAAATTTGTTGTTTCGGGCGGGTCAGCAAGTCCTAATTTGAAATTAGCAGGTTAATGATACCAATATAAGTCAGCAACAGTTTAACTCGACCTTCCGCTTAATTCATTCTTTATTTATTCTTAAATTGGTATTTATGTCTGGCTTATGTATCTAGTCTTTTTTCCTTCTTAATTACGTATTCTCTCTTAATTACTTCTGTAGGATCTCCCTTTCCCTGCTCTTATTTATTTTAAATGAACTTTAAGTTTTCTAAAAGTAGAATTTCAGAAAGCAATTCAGAGTTCCCAACTCCTTCCTAACTCCTTCTTTAACTAATTAACTCTTTTTTCTAAAAATGCTTAGTATCCTAAAAAAGGGTTAAATGAAAAATCGACTTAACCCCCTTTGACATCTTTTATCAAAGAAAGATTTCAAAGACCTAGTACCAACTGAAAGTAATTTCCGTAACTTGACAATAAAGTTCCTTTTGTGTGTAATCCCCACACGTAAAAATAAAAAAGAATTAATCACCATAAAGAAAAAAGTTAATTAAAAAAAAATTAAACAACATAATTATTTTTTTGCCTTCCATTTCAGCCTGAATTATCTGCTCAAGTAAAAGAAGCTTTGCGTATCGAAGCAGAAAAACGAATTATTTCACAACAGCAAGAAATTCTCGACAAACAACCATTTATTCAAGGTGGACCTGTAAGTAGATACATTATATACCAATAAATTATTCACACCAACACATTAATTATATATGTATATAAATTTTGTTTTGCCATTTACACCAGCCGATTATGCCAAAGAACTACGATGAATTCTATACACCGATTCTGGATAAAATTGACAAAATTCTCGGAAGTCTTGGATTCGTTGATAATCACTGCAAGGAACGGCTGACTTGCAGTATGTACAAGAATCCAATTCGTTTCAGTCCACATAGCAATTTCCTGTCAGCCGAACTGAGTCGGTAAGTGGTTTTCCTCTATCAAATTTATTGTTTTACATGCGGAGGGAACTCCAAAATCGAGGCAAATTCTACCATCGCAGATGTTATTCTCATTTTAACCTTCTCTCGATGAGGTAATGAAAGAGGTCTTTTGGCTCTTGAGTAAGCGAATCATGACGAAGGCGATGCCGATGTGCCCGCGTGCCCAAGGTCAGCTTAAATAGGCAAATTGTTTTTCCGTGAAGAAATTAATTAAATGAGTTTTTTTTTTTTTTTGTTTGCTTGTTTGCATTTGTTATGTAACTCGAAGAGAATCCTTAACAATGACACGAGAATTAATTTATTTTGTTAGTTTACCTTACCGGAAAATAAAAACTTTCCAGCTAAATATTTGTTTCATTCGAATTCGATGAATGAATGTTTTTAATTAAAAAAAAAAAAATAAAAAAAAATTCAATTCAATTCAATTCGATTTCTGAAAAATGGGAACACAATTTTTCGAGGATTTTAATTTTTTTTTTTCATTTAAAAGGGTTGAATTATTTAATGAGTGAAACAACCAAGGGTAAATTTGTAAATAAAGCTTTGGCATTTATTTTCGGGATGGATTTAAAATAAATTATTTATTTGTGAAGGAGGTTAATACGAGTATGATAAAAAAAAGATTATTTATAAATAATAATTCAGCAGAACTTTAAATTCTGCGTAAAAAACATTGATTGTTTTAAGTAACCTAATGTCAGTGCTGCAATTTTACATTTTTTTTTTTTAAGTTGAGTTGAGCTGAGATTAATAATTGAGATAAACTTTCCAACTTTCATAAATTTTTGTGTTTTTGAATGTTTTTTTTGTGAAAATTTCTGTGCGAATATAGTTTTGATTTTATAAGCCAGTCTCATCTTCATCCAGAGCTGAACAGATTTTTTTTTTAACGCATTAATACGTTTTTAAATTTGAGTATAATAAGGAACACGCTAAAAAAAAAAAAACCATGATAACAAAAATTTGGGATACGGTTTGACATAGGTATTATTAAAATAGGGGAAAATCTATAGCACCGCGTTTACATTGACTATTAATAATAAAAAAAAAGAGGTTGTCTGTAAAGCCGGTTTACGGACGATGATTTAACGTGATAACGTCGTAAGAAAACAGGTTTTGTGCTTTTAAAAATGAGTCAATTGAAGCATTTATTTATTTCAAACAATCATAATTTACAAGAAAAAGCTAAACAAAAATTACCTTTTTTCTTTTCTCCATCACACAAAAATTCATTTTTTTTATATAACAACCTATAATAAATTTTATACCACCTGAAAGCTTATTGTTTCAGCTCAAAATATATATATATATCGCTCATGTCTATTAGGCATCTATAAAAAGAGCTAAAATTTTTTGAACTCGATCAATTTTCATCAAAAAAAGCAAAAAAAAAAACATATAATTTTATGTTCTCACGCTATTAAATCAATTTTTTTAAGATAACTTATAAAAAATTGTATATCATGTAAAAGTTTATAATTTCACCTTTCATATGACGTTTCAATCTTATTTCTGCCATGCCTAGAAAAAAAGTTAGAATTTTTTAAAGCCAACCAAGTCGAAATTCCAAATTGATCAACATGATCAGGTGTTTTGAGGTATTTCGCAAGTTTTTTAAAATAACATTGTGTAGCTTGTAGTGAATGTAAAGATATGTGTGGTATACCAAATGAAAGGTCACATCATCAGGATGCTCAATAAAGTTAAATCAAATTTGTATTTGCTTTAGATCAAAAGATAAAACCTGTTGAATAATTAAGCTTTATTTTACCGTTATTTCAAAATTGTGACTACAAAATTGATTGAAAATTTGCACAGTTATATTCCTATTTATTTATCTGTTGAAGAAAAAAAGATACAAATAAAAAACTGTTAAAAAAGATAAAAAAAAAACTTGGGACAAAAAAACTTGTTTTTCCCGTTATTCGGTCAAAGACCACTTTGAAATACCAATTTTTTGCACATGTATGCGCACAGTCATAGACTACATGTTCTATAAGCTTGAGATTTTTTGAATGCTACAAAAAATTTAAAAAAAAAATAAAAAATTACCCAAAAATACCCCAAAATAAGTGATGTTTTTCAAAAAATTCATACTTCGAAACGCAGAGACTTAAAAAAAAATCTGTATCAGAACCCTAACTTTTTTTTAATTATCTTTCGAATGAAGTTTTTCAAATTGTCAACAAAAAAATTCTCCTACCTATAATCACTATACTTTGTCAAAGGTCTACCTCATGTTTTAGTTTTAGAAAACCATTAATAGCTTGGTTCTATAATTTTTATGAATTTTTTCAATACCATTGTCAGTCTTGCAATAAATTTATCTATATTGATTAAAAAAAAAAATTCGTTTAGAAAATAGCCAATTTTTTCTAAATTTTGTTTTACCCCTATTTACCCTATTAAAAGATGGAATTTTTTAAAATCCTTCAAATGTATTTAACTTTAGATTATTATCTTTCAAATAAGCTATAGAAGATTTTTGTATCTCTAATAGTTTATTTTTAATTGAAATTTTTGCCGCACTGCGAAAGTGCGAGACTGGAACGTTAAAAAATGGCGTCACTTTTTTGTGGTGGCTGCCATTTATAATCGATTTATAAGACGTTATCACGTCAAAAATTACACTGGTCTGCAAGGAAATCCTCCTTTAAATAAAACTATACTTTTCGAAAGGATTTTTGTATGCTGATTCCGAATCCGAAGTCAGAATTGATCTAACACGTCACGTTTTTTAGATATTTCCGTTAGAAAATCTCAAAAACCCATTTTTTGCTGTTTTCGAAGAAATATTTTGGCATAATGTAATATTTTTCAATTAAAATTGTTACGGTTTGTAAAAGAACTTATTTTTTTCTTTCAAATTCAGTTTCAATCTTCTCAATATCTCTTTTCTTCTCCGAGATATCTTAATTTAAGTAAGTTTAATAGGTCTGGCATATCTTATCATAAAAAAAAACTGATCTCTAAAAATTAATATATCTTTCTCCCTAGAACAAAAATATACTTTTCTTATGGACTTTAGTGTGCTGATTTTGAATCCGAACTCAAAAAATTTCGGTCAGCTCTGGTTTGTTAGATATAGTAGTTTTTGTTGAGATTTTCTAAGAAAAAACTTGATTTTGTGATACTTTAATGCGAATATCTTAAAATCCTCACATGATAGAATTTTTTTGACTTCGGATTCTAACTCAGCACATCAAAAACTATAAGAAAAGTATACTTTTGTTTCTAAGAGAAACAAATCTGAAGCTTTACAAGGCAGTTTATCGAATGGTTTATTACAAATAAGATATTTCTAAATAGATAAATAGTATATAAAATTACAAAACACGTAAAAATTTTGTTTAATGTATTTTATTATGGTGTTCTTTACATATTTGACATTTTTACAAAAATGGTACCTGATAGAATTTTTCTGAAACCAGATTTAGATTCAAGAAAGTCTAATCTTTCATAATATCAAAAAATTATTTGAAGGAGAAAAAAAAAGTTAAATTTTGCAGACCAGTGTTATTAAAGCTGGTTTTTGAAAATCTATGAGTTGAGTTAACGTGGTTTTCATTGATTTTTAGTTGTTTTTTCCCTCAGTGTAAGCTTAATAGTGCTACAGGGGCCTACCCCTCCACCACGTTGAGGCTTACCCCACGTATTCTCCGCTATGTTAAATTTTATTTTAAAAATCCTTTTTTTTTAGCTTTGATTCGGTTTTATTTTTCTTGTTGAAGCTTTCACGTATTTCTCCTCCTTTCTCGTTAGCCGCAACGCACTTTTCTAACAAAACAAGGAAATTTAATCTTCTATTAACATGTTTAAGAACCTTCGGTCTCATTGCCTTGAAGTTTAAATAGAAATAAGTAAATAGAAGGTTATTTTATTCCGCAAAAAAAACCGCAAAAAAGTTCAACTGTTTAAGCTTGATAAACAGTTGGAGGCATAAAACCCAATTAACGCCGCCTCTGGTATGTCGAAAAACACTTTTATGTTATCCTTCGTTAGTCCTAATATTGAGTAACAAGCACAACACAAATATGGTTACATTCACATTCGCTTGAATTTCATAGATTTAAGCTTGAAACCGCAAGTCAAAGTCCTGAGGCTGTGTCGAAACGTTTTATCTTAATAAATTCATTCGATCTTGATGAAGGTATGAAGTTCAATTATTCCCGTTGGATTGACTTTATTTTTCTACAATTTATTCTACATAATCTCTTTACCTACAATCAGCTGAAGAAAAGGATATGTCGAAACACACAAAAAGCTTTAACATCAATTTAATGATTTTTCCACCCAACCACCTTAATCCAACATTCGCGGTTTTATCTGGAAACGACGGTAATCATTTTGGTCTTCCTCTTTGTTGTGCAAATTCTTCCCTTTTTTTTCATCTCGTAAATTTTGTCATATTATGACACTTGGGAAGTTCGACAGCTTACATCAAACCACGAACTTCACTGAAATTTGACGGAGTCTACTACCGACTACTGTGCGCCATAAGCAAAAGACTTTTAGGCCAACAAAAAAAGAACCCAATAAAGCTCATGTTATTCCTTCTTTATGTTGGTTCTCAATTTACACGCTCTACATACAAACAATTTCAATTTAGCTCCTGTAACGTGTGTGTAATTTAAACATCAACTAACGTCACTTCACTTCGTCTGCTGTTGACGTCCTAAATTGTCACCGTCAATATTATGATGACGTCTTTTTAGCAAAAGATCATGTTCTTCAAGATTTTCATTAAGAAGAAAAAAAAAATTGAAAAGAAAAAAAAAAAAGTTTTCAATTATTTATGAGCCAAGAGTTGCGGAACAACAACAACACGAACATGAACTTGAACGCATTAAAAGGTACCTTCAACAAAGTAAATGAAAACTTCAACTACATTTATAATTTCTGTCATCTTATAATACCGTTTGGTATTGTTAAGTTCTCATGCATACCATTATCTAGAATCTAGATGTTTTGTGAAGGCTTGCAATTTATTTAGGTTGTTTTTTTTTTTTGTGCTAATCTTTAATAAAAGTTTAGTGGGTGTGTATGGAGAATTGGAATAAATTGACTGACATGTGCCAGGCATCAAGCATGTGATATGTGGTGTGCGCGGTGTTTGCATTAATTTTCTGCTAGTTAAACATTTATATAGAAGCTCTATAACTTGAAGGAAGCTGATTAAAACAGACACAATTTGCTATCCTTTGAGGTAATTATTTTCATGAATGACTGATGGAGGAATTTTGTTTACTTTTATGTAGGCTACCTTCATTAGATATATGTATGTTTATAAGGATAATCAGCTAAGCTTTCAAGCTTTTTATTTAAGAAGATAAGGAATTAATGCTTCTTAAATGGTGGAAGGCGTTATGTGAAAATTGACATAAGGAAATATCGAAACCAGTCGAGTGAATACTTTGATCCTTTTGTGCTATTGTGGAATAGCAAACAGTTTTTCAATACCAATTAAAAATAAGTTATTAGTAGATATTTGTTTACATCACAATTCAAATATACTACAGTGGGGTCTGTAGAGGAGAAGATGACGGACATCGATTTCTCCAGATGTCTTAAAATTTTGTAGGTAAATGGGTTGAACGATCGTGGTTTGAGTATTCGAGAGGAGTGTCAAAAGTTTAATATTTAATGTCAAAATTAGGCTTCTTTTGTTTATTACTTTGAAGTGGTGAATGGTATTAAAAAATCTGTACTTATACAAAAGTTGTAGACAATGATAAGTTCTCCAAAATCTTTGACAAATTTTTATTAACATTGGTTTTAAACATATTCTAAACATATTAAAGAATTATGGACTATAGTTACATCTACAGAAATACTATGTGTTTTTTTGTTCTGTGGCTAACCCGCTATGCTGGATTAGGATTATTTTGATTCGTTCGATAATATAATGCATTGATAAGCTACAAGTTAAGCTGTGTTGTAGAGTTTTGTATGGATTGAACATCCAAATATTTTTTTAATTTTGACTAAACCGATAATATTTAAGAATAAAAGCAACCTTGTCTAAAGGCAAACTAAATAATTAAGCAAGTTTAGGTCACTTAAAATAACCTTCGAAAATCAATTTAAGAAAATCTAATAAATATAACTGAATATGTTTTATATTTTAAACCGCTGATAAATACCTGAAAGCTGACGAAATCAGTGCCGATTATTGTAAAATCCTCAGTATGTGATCTAAAGCATTTCTTTAATTAGTATTGACGTTTGGAATTTCGAAAAGATATCTACCCTAAAACTAGCATAATTTTGTTTAATATCTTCTGTTACGCCAAAAATATTTTGTTGTCTTTACTATTGACAGAGCTATTTGAATCGTGTAACCACCCCCTCCTAAAGGAAATACAAATCCGCGTACAGTTTTAAAACAAAATTTAAAAAAAATTGCATTTTAAAATGTAATTTTTTTTGCAAAACTTTGCGAAAGTTTTCCTGAGGTTAGGAAGACAATTAATTCAAAATTTATAAGCGTTATTAAATAAAAATGATTTTAATTTTAACTTGTAAAATAATTCTGGACTAGCGGAAAACAATGCAGAGTTGTTTAAAGGCAAATAATTCAATCGAAGGACTTGTACATTACTAGGGATCGGGTTTCCATGCAAATGCATGTTTTTTTTTAGGAAAACCTTGGAAGCATGGCAACGAATTATGGTATACGAACCAGGAGATTTCATTTAAAATGGCAATCAATTGTTAGTGCATAGTTTGCATTTATTTGCATTTTTTTTTGCATATTTTGATATATTTTAGAAGTAAATTCATGTTTCTCGTGCATATTTTCGCAAAAATTAGCAAAAACAACGATAGTACAGGCTTGACAATTTTTACTAAAAGTGACTGAAAGTCAATTAGAAAACGTAACACGCACAGCATTTGCGTGCAAAACAGGCAAACCAACGTTGTCCAAACTAATAAAAAACACGATCAAATGATAAATTGGATTATTTAAGAGTAAATTTTCGCCAATTTTATTTATAAAAAAAAAAAAACAATATTTCCAAAAAGTTACATCTTTGAACTCGGAAATGGTTTCGTATACAGATTTCATAAAGGTTACGTAAAATCTTTTTTTATAATTTTAAAGAAATATTGATATTTAACAAATTCATGTGGCCTTAACCCTTTCGGACCCAGCGTTACTCTCATGTAACATATTTTTAAAAATTCGTAAAAAATATTCCATTAAATATTTTTTTAGGTTTCGATGGCTCAAATGAAAGATAACGATGTCTAGTTACTGGATTATTACAAAAATTTAGTCAAATATCATACCTTTATTTTTTTTATCGAAAAAGGAACTGAATTTCACATTTTTTCTTTTTTTTTTTGCAAAACAAATTTTTTTTTATATATGGTCATAATTTTGAAAAAAAGATATAAAAAAAGTTAATCCAGCAAGTGTTTTGCTTTTTGGCTTTGAAAAAGGAGCATATATTATTGTTCTATAAAAAGTTATTTTCTCAGTTGTCCGACTTTTTTTGGTGGTCATAGGCAGTGTATTTTAATTACATGTAGCATGAGAGTAACAGATTAGTTTTGCTATTTTTTATTTTGGAAAATAACTTTTTGCTATTTATATTTCTTAGTTGTGATGTTTTTGATACGATAATACTGAAAAAACATTTTTTAATATTGATTTTCATAGCTTGGGTTCGAAAGGGTTAAATGCATATTTAAAGTGCATATTTTCTATTTTTAAGCGCGTATTTTTCGTTTTTAAGTGCATGAAAATCCTATCCCTATACATTACACTGAACTTTAAGGACAGGATGGTCTTAATTGGTCAGAATTAAGACTAAACCCTAAACAAAAGCAAACGAATCACACAACGTTTTTGTTTGGTTATTCTTAGAACCCTGTGGAACTGTTCGATTCGAAATGCAAAACGAACAAACTTTAATATTTTTAATTCAAATAGCACATTTTCAAGTTTATGCCTACTATCAAAACTTTTGTAAAAAAAAATTTGGCATGAACAACCAACGCTAGACATTCTAAAAGTATTACACTGGCCAACAATTTTCAACTCTCTAAAATTTGCCAGACAGATTTATGTCTTATTTTATACATTTGGGTTCAGTAAGCTCAAAAATCATATTAGTTTCTTTAATTAAACTAATTTTTAAGTTTTAATTATTTTGACCGATTATTAAAATTTTCTAGAATAATTTATATTAAACTTAATGTATTTAGGGTCAGTTAACCTAAAAATCACATTCATTTATTTCTATGAGCTTTTTTTTTTTTGGAAATATTTAAGTTTTCCATATTTTGGAAGTAGTTTCGTAGTTCGTACTAATTTTAAAGTTATGCTTATTTTAAGTGTTTGTTAACATTTTCCAGAAATTTTTTTGTCGAACCTAATGCATTTGGGTTCACTTAGTCTAAAAACCACACTGGCTGCTTTCTAAGAGCTCTATTTTTTTTTTTAGATAGGTATTTTCATTTTTCAAATTTTTCATACTATTTTTTTTTGGTTTTTATTACAAGCGTTTTTAAAGTTTAGCTGGAAAAATGTATTTCCAATTTAATGTATATTGGTTCAGTTATTAAAAAAAATTTTAAATACAACAAAAAAAAACTAACAAAATAAATTTAATGAATTTATCTTTTCATGTATGAACAATTTAAAAACTAGAGCTGCTAGAAAAAAGTAATGTTGTTTTCGGAATCAGCACCCTAATTGCCATTTTTTTCACTCGGAGTTGAACATAACTTGAGGATTTTTATCCTCAACTTCCGAATTCGGTTCTATTCACTCCAAGTTGAATTTTTTAACTTTCGATTTTAAACTTGAGAATTGATCAACTTCCAGTTTTCTCAACTAGAAGTTTGCCGACCAAACTAAGGGTTTGCTTTAAATTTTTTTTTTTTTTCTATTTTTCTGTCAAAATTTTGTTGGCAGTTATTGTGTTAACGACTTAATATTCCAAAGCAAACAAAAATCGAAAAGCAAACAAAAACCGAAAAATTAAACACAAAATAGAATACAAATATGCTATCGATATGACAGATTAAAATTTTTATTTAAATAATTGACAGTTTTTGTTTCATATTTCCTAAATATCCCAGTTTGCCAACTTTAGATCTTCAATTGGAGAGTTGAGAAAATATTTAGTGAATAAAAAGAAATAACAACTTGTGTTTCAACTCTCGAGTTAGAGTCAACTGTCAAGTTGGCAAACTCGAGAGTTTGCTTCAAGTTGAGCAATAGTGAAAAAAATGGCCCTAAATTTAGTATAAGAAATAATAAATAACAGCCTGGAAAATTATTGTATTTTGGGCAGTGTTATCGATGTCCGAACATCCCATAGAGCCAACATTGACACTGACAACTAACAAAAATTTATAGATTCGGATATCAAGTTCAACAATTTATCAAGAGATCTCTAATTTTTTTCCGATCTAGTCTCGAATAACCTCTTTAAATGTCCACATGGTCAGCAGCGTTTGTAGAGAGCTAGTGGATATATTGCCAGGCATAGCCGTAGCTAGGATTTCATTTCGGGGGGGGTTAGCTCAGACCAAACAAAATTTTTTTTTAGAAATCACAATACTTTGTATCAACTATATGTAACTGCAGTCGATTCTAAATCCCGCTAAATCAAATAGCCATTTGAACTGTGTAGAAGCGAAAAATTTGCCAATATCCTTTTTAAGTATTTTTTAGGAGAGGAATTCGTAGTTAAAAGTTTAAAAAAGCCCTGCTTACGGTAAACGAATTTAAAAATGGCCGAATATTTAGCGGCATCTCTAATTTTGTAGCTACAAAGAGTGATAAGTTGGTTGATATAAATCGCGAGCGTTAGCGAGCAAGACAATTTTTTTTAAGAAACAAATTTTAACCATTCTAAGGCTTTATAAAAAAAATTATTTCGTACAATTTAATATATAAAACATTGAAAAATGGACTTTTTCTTGCACTGAAATTTTGTAGCAGAAAATTGACAGGTACATTCTATCTATTGAGTTCTAAATGAAATAAGCAATACTTAAAAACCAAAATTTTAAATAATCCAAGTTGTTTCACATGGAGCTAATTATACTGGTCAACAAGGTTTTTGTTACAGAAGCCAGGGTATACTTTCCCATAGGCTGAGCTCGAATCCGAAGTCAGAAAAATTCTATCACATCACGTTTTGGAGATATTCCCGTTAGAAAATCAAAATGCCGATTTTTACCAGTTTTCAAAGTTATTTTTTAGCGTTTACTTATTTTTTTTTAAATTAAATTTGTAACAGTTTCTAAAAGAATTAAAAAAAAAAAAAAGTAAACGCTAAAAAATAACCCTGAAAACTGGTAAAAAGCGGCATTTTCGATTTTCTAACGGGAATATCTCAAAAACGTGATGTGATCGAATTTTTCTGACTTCGGTTTCGAGCTCAGCCTATAGAAAAGTATACCCTGGTTTCTGTAACAAAAACCTTGTTGACCAGTGCCGAATCCGAACTCAGAAAAATTCTATCACATCGCGTTTTTGAGATATTCCCGTTAGAAAATCGAAAATCCCGCTTTTTGCCAGTTTTCGAGGTTATTTCCTAGCGTTGGTAGGTACTACAGTCTCTGAATAAATCGATACATTTATTTTCGCTTACATACTGGATTTAAGGTTAACATAGAACAAAAGTGGGTAATAAGCAACTGAAGATATCTCGGACAGTAGAAAAGATGTCTGAAAGATTTAAATAGATTTAAGAGTAATATTTAAAAAAAAAATAAGTCCGTCTTTGGATTCGAGTTCGGCCACCGAAACCCTTTGAAAAAGCATAGTTTAGTCCCGGCACCAAAAACTTGTACTTGTGGTATTTAAAGGGTTCTTAAAAGAGCATTTTAAAGTGTTAACATAGTGCTTAAGGAAATGGTCAAAGAGATAAAAACTCTTTGTAATGGACCAAACAATTTTTGTTTTCCTTTATACAAACTTCATCGACAGCTTCTGCAACGATGCAAAATTGGTAGTGATTTTAAGGGAGATTTTCGTATAGGTAATCAAATCACTAAAATACAAAAACAAATTATTTAGTGCTGCATATATTAGACTTGTATACCTATGTTTATAATATAGGTATCTTTTGATTTTCTGAAAAAAAATTTCGGGGGGGTTAAACACCCAAAACCCCCCCCCCTAAATACGGCTATGTCAAGCGGTAATTACAAATTTTCTGTGAGCTCCTTGCTTATTCTATAGCTACACTTTTCTGCTGTCACGTTTACGGCATCTTCTGCTTATTTGATCGAGGCGTAGTGAGGAAATTTCAACAAGAAAATTCATCAAAAGTTTAAATGATTTAAAACTTTGTAAATAATATCCTTTTACAATGAAATTAAACCTTAAGCCTCTCAAATAATACATTAATAAATCTTAAAGTATTATATTATATTGCAAAAAAATTAATCAATTGCATTTATGTAAAAATTAAATATTTATAATTGTTTATCCTCATGAAAACATTTTTAAGATTAATATTAATTTTTCATATTTTTTTTTTTTTTTTTTTTTGATGAGATAATAAATTAATTCTGTATTAAATTCGCATTTAATGTTTTTTTTTTTTTATTTCAGAGATACAAGTGAACTTCAGACACCGGATGCCACAAATCCCACTGTCATTCGATTCTATAGACTTGTGGATGCAGCACGAAATGGTCAAGAACAAAGAGATTGTTTACGTTTATACGCTCAATGTTCTGTTAATACAGAACTTTAGACCAGCTTATACTTTAAGTTTAAATTTAAATAAAAAACAATGAAAGAATTATTTATGATATAATTTGAAATGAAAAATCAACAATTAATTTTTAAAATTATTTCTGAATTAGAGTGAAATAATGATTGTTATAAAAAAAAAATATAAATGGTGTGTTGTAAATATGTAGGTATTTAAATTTAATTATTTATTAAAATCCATTTAAAAATTATGATTTTAAAATGTATAAAGAAAATAAGTCTGGTGTAGAAATTTTAATTGTTTTCTTTTTTTTCTTTTCGTATTTATTAAATTTTTATAATTTTTAGTTTAAATGTTTAAGAAGTATGAATATACTATTTTTTATTTATTTATTTGTTTAGTTATTTAAAAATAATTTTATTTACATATTATAACTATTTATTCATATAATATTAGTAAAAAAAATAATAATTTTATGTTTGTAAATTTAATATATTACAAAAAAAAAATATTAATTAAAAATAATTTATTTGTCTACGCCAAATTTAATTTAATAATAATTAAATATATTAATTTGAATGTATTTATTGTGAGTGTCAAAAGCTAACACAAGTGAGGAGTAGGTTTATAATAAAACTTAAAATTAATTTATTGTTGTGCAGTTTTTTTTTTTCTTTTTTCAGTGCAATAATAATGCAAGGTGCAGCTTGAAGCCTATTGATAAGGTGATAGTCAAACAAAAATTTTTGATGATAGCTTTTATTTTGAGTTCTGTTAGTAAATCGTTTAGGTGTTTAAGATGGCAAAACAAAGATAAAACTGCTAAGAAAAGTGAATTTACATACTTCTCACATAAATAAATTTTAATTCTTAAGTTTGATTGGCTGACCTTTGCCACACTTGACTAAAGTTACGCTCCAGTCTTAGTTTTTGTACTCGAGTCTCGAACGCAATATTGTCAAAAATGTAGGGTATGCAGGGGTACATTTGACACTGGGGCACATTTGACTTTGCGTTTTCGGTATGATCGTGCCCTTAATAAAGAATAGTTTAAATGAAGAAAGAAGCTTAGTTTGATTTAAAGATATCTACTTTGTGAAATTTAGCAGTCTCTCATTAACTTTTCGCTGAGTACCACGTGTTGTCGTGTTTTCTGTATTTTTGATCTAATTTTTGACCACCGGTATGTAAGCGATTTCTGAACCTAATAAAAAAGTGTTTTTTTAATGGTGAATCAATATTTTGTTAGCACTATCCTTAAAGTTTACGAAATTAAAACCAGCTTTGTAAAAAAATAGTGTTAATTATTGAAAAAAAAAGAAAAACACTTATGAGGCTCCTTCGGGGCACCTTTGACTTTTGCAATGGGAGCACAGTTTTACGTTGATTTTGGGGAAATATATATTAAATAAATTATTTAAAAATAAATCGACATTGATTAATTTTGATTAAGATTTAAATGGAGGGATTTTTTTGAAATATTTTTTTTTTGTTTTTTCTTCTTCTTTTTAGAAAATGAATTTTTTGATTTATTTTTTTTCGTTATATTATTTAGTAGATCGTTTAAAACAGAAATTTTTTTTCTAATCAAACAATAAACGAGCAAAATTCGCTGACAGTTTTAAAAACATAATGCATAACTTTCATATTTCTAAAGATAATTGAATGAAAAAGAAAACGAGGCTTAAAATATTCGACCTTATAATTACTAAATATATGAACAATTGTGATTTAGAGAGTACAAAACACTTTAATTTTGGTCGTTGTTTTAGTATGACCTACTTGTTTTGTTTGTTTCTTAGTCAGACTTAAAATTTAATTTTTTTAATTCTGTTTTGGAATGAAATTGAATCAAAGGAAGGGATAAGCTTTTTTCAAAAAATTAAACTTTTTTTTTTTAATAAAAAATATGAAACGCAACTGATGCTATATTTCTTGATTTTCCAATGTTTGAACTGGTTTAACTTTTGCTCTTTTCAATATAATTCATCGAAATAAAAAAAATTATAAAATATTAATACCTTTATTAAAAAAAAAAAAAATGGTTTTAAATATTAATTAAAGAAAAATGTTTAAAAAGGATTTTGTACTTTTTCAGAAATATTAGTTTAATTTATTTTTAATTCAAATTTTGTTCTCTATTTTACTTTGTTTTGCTTAAGACCTCAAAACATTAGATTTTTTCTTGTAAAAAATCAAGGTACTTTTGTTCGAGTTAAGCTTCTTATATTGGTAACTGCAATTGTGAACTATATACTATCTGTTCTTACAACTTCAGCATTCACTGAGAGAGTATTTTGGGTCATGAATATGAAGTGATGAGATGAAAGGAATAGGGCTGCATTGAAATTGATCAAAAATGAGCTCTTAATTTATATCAATTTTGAATTTGCCTGTTTAGGGTTACACAGATACACATATTTTAAAAATAACAAAAATATTCTTATATACTGCAAGAAGTACCAAAAAATACATTTTCAAGACTTGAAATGAATGGTACTCTTCTTTTTTCAAATTTACTCTTTTTTTCGTCTCTGAAATCAAATATACTTTATTCCTTCTTAAAAAAGTTGGCAACCCTAGCTACATTCGTAGATTTTCAAAAAGAGGCAAAAAATAGGGTTTTTTTTAAAAGAGGCCCCAATAAAAAAATGTGAAAATTGAATAAGTTAAGTACGAGAGTCACACGAATAACCTCATTTGCGCCTTTTTCGAACCGCAACACAAACCTTTTAACACAATTTTAAAAACAGAATATTATAAAAACATTGCCTGTGCAGTGCATAATTTCTTCAAAAAAGAACACAAAATTTATCAAAAATAAGCTTATAGAAATCAAATCAGCGCTAAACAACAGTAACGTATATTTTTTTACAATTGAGTCGTTATAATTGAAAGTGGTAGGTAACATTTTCTTTGATTTTCAAAAATATGTAATTTTTTTTAATCAAAAGTACATAATTTTAAAAAAGAGGAAAAAGAGGAACCAAAATATCAAAAAGAGGAATTTTTTGACAATTTTTAAAAAGTGGAGAAAAAGTGGATTGGGTGAAAAAAAAGGAAAAATGCCTCTTTAGAGGCGCAAAGGTAGCCCTGATCTATATGAAATTTCAGGCAAATCATGCCAATAATTTCAAAACTATGAGATTTTAATGCTCTCCCGTAAAATTTACTAATATGGAGTTACAAACTTTTTTGGTTTCACCGGAACAGATAACAAAAGCACTTACAGCGGAAGTTTTCAAAACCAATGCGAGTAAGTTCTTTGATATGCTACATTTTGTTCGAAGAAAATGAAGTGTTGTTATACGTTGAGATCTTTGTTTCATTAAAAAGTGCTGAAAACTTATTTTGAATATAATGCATAAGTGAAATGAATGTAGTTTTAACTTGTTTCCATTCAATTAACTTAAGTTAAATTTTTTCGGTTAGAAAAAAGTTTAGGAATAAAATTTATTCGAATAATGAGAAAATTTGGTCATACCATACTCAACATAATTTATGAACTTATTAATCTTCCCAATGACAAAATTATAGTTCCCCCAAAATTTCTATACCACCTATCTATATGAAAAGATGAAAATAGATTCAGGCATAATGTTTCAGACATAATGGTTTTCAATAATGTAAGGGGGAATTCTTTGAAGAAATTGGAAACTCACTCCCTTAATCTGAAAGCAACATCTTCCTAACACCTAGAGTCGTTCGTGGTAAGTGTGCGCAGCCGGTAAGTGTGCGCATTGCTAATATCTCGAAACTAGTGTAAAAATTTAAATTTCTGCTAATGCACAATTAATTAGATATCTGATCTTCGTCGAAGTCCGTTATATTCATGCTTCTGTTGTTTTTAATGTTTCGAGAAAAAGCAAAAGAAAAAAAGCTAACTTTCCTTAAAATTTTTCACAATTTTCAAACTCTGACAGTGATCTGCCCTTGACTTAAAGTGAAGGCAATTGATTTTTTTTATTGAGCTTACTATTTAAACTTTATGTTCCAATTAAAATTTTATTGTTTTTAGTATTTATTTATTAATATTTTATCAAAAACAATAAAAACTGCATTTGGGGTAAGTGTACGCAAAAATTTGGGGGCAAGTGTGCGCATGCAAATGCATGGGATTTTACTGAAAATATATATATTTGCATAAAATGCTTCAAAATGCATCAAAATTTCACAGTGTACAGAATCGATCAAAATAATAAGAAAATCGTATGGGGGCGGGGGTCTTAGGCCCCTCGTTTGGTTTTTAAATGTCTTTAAAAATTGAAAAAAACAACAATTGATATTCATTAAGATTACTAAGCAAAAGTACCTGCGCACACTTACCGTACACCCTAAGTGTGCGCAATATGACCTGTTTTGGTTTTCTTAGAGAAACATAATTAATTTTATAAATATTAGTTATATTTTAATTGAATTTAAGAAGTCAAAACATGTATCTCTAATAATCAATTTACTTTTTTTATGTACATCTTATATTTTGCTTGTAATACTTCTTCAAAGTCCAAAGTGCGCACACTTCCCACAAACGACTCTAACCGTATCAAACAATTGTGACCTCTCTCAACATTTTGGCAATTTATGAAGACTTAAGCAATTTTTTCTTTATTGCAAGGAAACATACAAAATATTCACTCTAAATAAAAATAGTCGTTTTCTTAACCATAACCTACTTGAGGCTCCACTCAAATTAATTTTAATACCTATATTAAATTTTCTTTATTCGTCAAAAGAAATCTTTGAAATTTCGAAAAAATACTTGACACACCCTAATGAACAAGACAACCAAGGTTGAATGGAAGAAAAAAAAATTGGATCAACTTCAAAACATGAAAAATACAAAACCACACGAATATGTACACCCTAAGGAAGATACAAGATAGCAATGTTCACTTACTTTTAGAAAACTACACTAGTAAGCTATTTAATTAAAAGATTACAAATTGAAGGAATACCTGCAATAAACATCAAACAAAAAAGATGTTTACAAATCAGAAAACCATATTGAATATTGCTGATAGATACCCGGGAACAAAACAAAACAAAATTTCTAGTTTTTAAAATAACTGAATAAAACTTTGATTTAACAATTTTCCATGTTATTAAAACCAAAGTCGAGCTACACGGAGGAAAAAATTTAAGACAAATTTTAATAATTTCTAAGGTAATTTTCTAAGGTAAAATTTGAGAGAGATTTGAAAGCTAGCAAAAATAGAGGTTTACGGACGATGATTTTACGTGATAACGTCGTCAGAAAACAGGTTGTGTGCTTTTGTTTAAAATGAGTCAATTGAAACGTTTACTTATTTAAAACAATCATAATTAACAAGAAACAGCTAAAAAAAATACCTTTTTTATTTTCTCATTATATTAATTTTTTTATTTTAAAAGCTTACAAAAAAATTATGCAATTTAAAAGCCAAATATTTCTTCTTAAGAATAAAACCATTTTTAAATTTTTACAATGCGCAAAAAGTATAAAAATAATTTATTGAAAACAATCATTTTCATCAAGAAAAGCAAAAAAATACATGAATTTTTATCTTCTCACGTCATTAATTCCATTTTTGTCCTTAACAACCTATGAAAAATTATACACCATCTGTCTTAACTCAAAATATATATGTATATCGATCAGGTCTATGAGACATCTACAAGAAAAGCTAGAATTTTTTGAACTCGATCAAATTTTCATTAAAAAAAGCAAAACGCTATGGAATCAATTTTTTTTTGTTTGACAACCTATAAAAAATTTTATACCATGAAAGGTAATTGTATCAGGATGCTCATAAAAGTTCTATCTGCTCTTGGTCAAATGTTATAACCTGTTGAATTCTAAAATTTTATTTTACGGTTATCTCAAAATTGTGCTTTACGAAAATGATTGAAACTTCGCACACATTTAGTCGTGGTCATGGTCTATCATTACTCCGTATACTTTACTCCTGTATCTATTAAAGAAAAAAAGATAAAAATAAAAAACGATGAAAATCGTTTAAAAATGATCAAAACGTGTTTTTTAAAACTTGTTTCTTCCGTTATTCAGTCAAAACTCACTAAACGATTCCAAGTTTTTGCACATGTATGCATAAGGCCAAAACCTACATGTCCTATAAGTTTGAGATTTTTTGAACGCTCAAAAAAAAGCTAAAAATCAAAAATTACCCAAAAATACCCCTAAAAAACAAGGTGTTTTTAAAAAATTCATATTTAAAAACGCAGAGTGTTGGAAAAACATCCGTAGTAGACGCCTAATTGTTTTCCCTTATCTTTCACCTGGCACCTTTAGAATTGTCAAAAAAAAAATTTCCCAAAATCATCATTTTGTCATAGCCCCAACACGTGTACAACGTTCAAACAAAACGGTTTAGCTTAGTTTCAAAATTTTTTAGAATTTTTTCTTAAATGCAGTTATTCCTAAATTAATCTCATCTATCTATAGCTAAAAAATCAATTCGCTACAACTTCCCTGTTTACCCTATTAAATGACGGAATTTTTAAAAATCCTTCATTTGGATTAAGCTCTAGGTTATTATCTTTCAAATAAGCTATAGAAGATTTTTGTGTCTCTAATAGGTTATTTTTAATTTTGAATTGAAATTTTTGCCGCACTGCGAAAGTGCGAGAATGGAACGTTAGAAAATGGCGTCACTTTTTTGTGGTGGCTGCCATGGTTCATCGATTTATAAGACGTTATCACGTCAATAAAAAACAACGTTTATGGTACTTACTTTTAACTGCTCCATATGCTATGATCCCACGTTTTTTTTGTTTTATCATGCTAAACCTCGAGTTGTAATCGTAGTAACATAATGACACAAGGGCCAAAATATACTTTTCGGAAGGTTTTTGGGTTGCTGAACTCGAATCCGCAGTCAGAAAAATTCTATTAGCCTTCGTTCTTGAAATATACCTAACCGTTTTAAAAAAAAACCTTTTTTATGCATTTAATAACGGTAATATTTCAAGAACGAAGGCTACTAGAATTTTTCTGACTTCGAATTCAGCAACCAAAAAACCTTCAGAAAAGTATATTTTGGTTCTTGTGCCAAAAAAAGTTTAGTTTGGTTGGCCAGTGCTGTTTCTGAGTCAAAGACCGCAACTTAAATTAAATATCTCGGGCAGCAAAAGAGATATCGGAAAGATTTAAATATTTTTTGAAAGAATAAGACCAGTTCTTATAGGCATCGTTACAAATTTATTCACAATGAATTACCCCACATAAAAACATAACCTCCAAAACAGCCAAAATGACGTTTTTTGGCATTTTTTAACGGTAATATTTCGAAAACGGAGGCCAATACAAAATTTCTGACTTCAGATTCGAGTTCAACTCATCCAAAACTACTAGAAAAGTATATTTTGGTTCTTGTGGCAAAAACCTTGTTGACCAGTGTTATTAAAACTATCCAACATAACAAAATGTAAAGCTTATAAAAAAATATTTTTTTTGGGAGCGGGTCATAATTCTGCTTGTCAAAATTCTGTACGACAAAATTCTGTGGGGTCAAAATACTGTAATACCATAATTCTGTACGTCATTATACTGTAAATACAAAATTCTGTACGTCAAAATACTGTATCAACAAAATACTGACATGCAAAATTCTGTTTTGTAAAATTCTGTACGGCAAAATACTGTATATCAAAATTCTGTAAAAATTTTGATTTACAGAATTTTGATGTGCAGAATTTTGAAATGCAGTATTTTGACCAACCAGAATTTTGCTATACAGAATTTTGACTTTCAGAATTTTGTTCCTACAGCATTTTGCACATACAGAATTTTGACATACAGTATTTTGGCATACAGTATTTTGAATACAGAATTTTGAAACATACAGAATTTCGACCCCAACCCATTTTTTTTTTTGTTTTCGAAACAAACTAGTCTTGATATTTCTCTTACTGCTTTCTCTTTGGGCAGTAAATTTAATTATTTTCTTGATGATGGAATTTTACAAACCTAAAACTTACATATTCTCTCTCACTCACTTGTCGCCGTTCTCAGAGTCTATTATTGCTAACCCTTTAAAGTTTTCATTAAACTCTACCCGTCCTATTTGACTATTTGTCCTAGGAATTTTCAAATAATAAGTTTCATTTAAATTAAAAGGATGCCTTAACGCCCAAGGACATGGACTTGTTTGAGTGTTTTTCTGTTGGCCTTGACTATAACAAACTTTTGTAAACTTGATTAAATATTGTCTCACCTCATACACTCAATTTTGACATAATAATCGATTGGCAAAAAAAAAAACAAAAGAAAAATTGGACTTCAAAACCAAAAAGTGAGTGTCCATGCCATCACAACCTGTCAAATTGTGTCTGACAATTAATAAATAGGAAAAGCTTCCTAAACCAAAAAAAAAAAAAATAATAATCAAACACAATCCAAAGACAGAAAATGTATTTTGAACTTGACATTCGTTGCACGTTTCCAACCTGATTTCCCTCTTTTGAAATAAACACACATATGACTGTGTTAGTTTTTTTAGTTTACCAGTAGTGTCATCGGCAGCCACAGCGGGCGAGTGACCATAACATTGCTTCATTGTTTTCCCATATCACAAAGGGTACCCCCAAAACTCTTTGATGTTGGATGGTTTGATTTCTTTCCGTGTCATATCAAATGGAAGATTATTTCATCAAAACATCACTCACTACCACCACCACCCATTTCACTGCCTGCACCTTTCAATAAAGGCGAGAGTGAGACTTGTTGATTGGAAGTTCTTCACATTCTGAATGAAACCGTTTAAATCAGCAAAAAGTTACTCGTTGGATTTGAACACCAAATTTTACTAGACGACCAAATATGTTTAACAACAAAAACGGTTTACACACGTTGGTTGTTGGGGTTTATGTTATCGTGGCTTTTCGTTGCTTTTGCTTTTTGATACCCGCGCGCGCATTGGAATGTTTCATTTGACAATCATTTCCAGGTGAAAATCTTTTACTTTGAGCGCATTTACTTATGCGGGAGGCATTGGTAATTCTACGCGTCGTATAAAAACCACAACTGGTCAGAGTGGCTATTACATATCCACTTGGATTGTCTGATAGTACGCACGATTTTAAATTAAACACTAAGGATTATTTTCTATCATTCCACCATCAATCAATCGGAGCCATGAATAAGTTCGTTGTAGTTCTACTTGTGGCCACCGCCGCAGCCAGTTTGGTGCCATCAAATGCTGTCAAAATGTCAGCCACTGACCTTGCCTTAGACATGTACGAAGGATGTCTAAAGGACTTTTCTGTGTCGTGTGTGAAACCTAGAGCAATGGCATGGTTTGACGAGGCTATTCGACAAAATGAGATTCTTATCACCGATGAGATGTCAGTTGTTCGGACAGCACCAGTTGATCAGGAACAGAGAGCTGCTGGCAGCAGTGATCCACAATTGGAATTATTTGACAAAGTCGACAGATTTCTTGCCACTCATGCTTTGCGTGTCAAGGCTCCAGAATTCTTTGGTACCGAGGAAGCTCGTTCAATGATTCCAAGCTTTTTAAGTGACAATCCATTGACTAAAGGTGCTTTAGTTCCACTTTCTGATGATAACCCAATGGAACAAGGTGAGTCTTAATATTTTAATGATAAAATCCACATAGAATCCACACTTTATATATCAATTATGTTGGTATTTTGGGATGTGGATTGTATGTGGATTCTATTCAAGGTGAATCTTGATGTTTTGAAGATAAGATCCACATACAATCCACACTTTATATATCAATTATGTTGATATTATGGGATGTGGATTGTATGTGGATTCTATTAACTAATTCATAATCTATCATATATGTCTTTCTTAAGGTCGTGGATTCGTAAGGAAGGTCATGTTACCATTTTTATTGGGATTGAAACTCAAGACAACTGTGCTGGTTCCACTTGCCCTTGCTTTGATTGCCCTCAAGACATGGAAGGCCATGACTTTGGGTCTATTGTCGTTGGTTCTTTCTGGAGCTTTGGTTATTTTCAAAATTGCCAAACCAAAGGTAGGCTAAATTAAAAAACAAACTAATTTGAAAAGAGCTGGGCTTACACAATAATCCCTTTAGGTTGTCAATTACGAAGTTGTTCACTATCCACACCATGTGGATCATGTTGAACACTTACCACACCATGTTGAACACATCGTTCCACATCATTTGGATCATCATGTTGAACACATTCCACACCATGTGGAACAATACGATATCCCCCAACACTATAACCACATCGAACATGTGGAACATATCGATCATCCAGTCCAAGGCTGGGAACCATCGCACACACAATGGGCGAGATCATCAGTTGAGAATATTGATGCTCAAGATATGGCTTATGCTGGACAACAACCACAACAACAACAACAACGACGATAGACCATACAGACGACTCATCACAAAAATCCTGCGAACGAGATGAAACTCCGAGAAAAAAAATCCTTAGATTTAGAAAAAAAAGAACAAAACTAACCCTGATGCTTACACAAACGTCATTCCAAAGATTTGCTTGTACGTGTATTTATTTAAAAGAAAACAAAAGAAAAACATTAATTTATTGAACAAAAAAAAAACAAATTTTATTTATAATTTTGTAAATAAACTTATTTAATTAATTTAAATGAAAACAAACAAAAAAGCATTTGTTGGTGTTCAACACTTTCACTTTTGTTCGTTTAACAGGGGCAACTCTTGCTGAATAGCTGAATAAGTACGCTTTCGCTTTCAACCGGAAGTTTTGTGTGTGACGGGGGAACAGGGTTGGAATTTCAATTAAGGAATATAACTGACTTCTGAGGCTTTGTGGCATGATAATTCACATTGACATATTATTTTCTTTTGTGTGGGGAAGAATAAAGTTATCACATACAGGAAAGTCATCAAAAACACAGGCACACACATATTAGTATCCACCGGTGATATTATTGATTTTATCACACATCTTCAATTAATAAGAAGTCACGTTTTCCTTAGAGGAATCTGATTAGAAATTTTGTTTTGATTGCTTTGTGTAAAAGTTTTAGCTTCTTATATATTTCTTGGAATTTTTTTGGTTGAACCTTTCTTGTTTTGTTTTTTTTTTCGGGGGTAATAAGGCAAATGGAATAAGCTTCTGAGTTAAATGTTTTTATCAGAAGATTCATGCTGGGGGGAATTAATGTTTGCCAGACGCAAAAATTCTTAGAGACTCATAATGATTTGTTTTTCATGTTTTTTTTTGTGTTGAAAGTCTATGATATTCAAGGTCTTGACGTTTATATTGTTTCTTGTGGGTATGTCAGAAGCCAAATTAAATTCCGATGTCGAATCGGAGGCTGTTGCTTTTTCTGAAAAAGTGTTTTATTTAAACATTATTTCATTAATTTTGACAAGTTGTGAATTAAGGACAAATTCATTCCATAATTTTTTGTGTTGAAGGTTGTTTTTTTTTTTAATTTTTTTGTAATGTCCTTGACAAAATCATCACGAAACTCAAACTGAACTTACTGGAGCAAAAAGATTTCAGTGACAAAAATTAAAAGGGTTCATACAAAATGAAAACTTCACGAAGTACAAACTGTGACTTCCAGAATCAAAAAGATTTCATTGACGATTAAAATAAACGAAAAAAAAAATTCAATGCAAAGTGTGTGCATTAAATATTTTTTTTTTTTTATTCGTCGAATTTCCTAAAAAAAAAATCAATGTTACTGTTGAAATAGCTTAAACCTATGTAGATGGTCAAATAGTCGAAATTGTAAGAAATTCGACAATGTTAAAAAAAATATTTAATGCATTTTTATTTCAATGCAGAAAATTTTTTATTTGCAATATTTTTTTTTTTTTTTTTTTTTTCAATGCAAAATTTGCAATAAATTTTTTTTTATGCAAAATATTTAGTATACCTAGTTGCAATAAATATTTTTTTTACAATGCAAATATTTTTCACTTGCAATATGTTTTTCTTATTTCAAATGCATTTTTTTTAATTGATATTTTTATAACCCTACTTCCATGTCCACAAAAGCTGAACTAACATCACGATGTGTTTCTCGAAAATGGCAACATCATTCGCAGATGTAAGTAGCTGGACGGATTTAAAAATAAAATGCATGACTGGGTCGCACGAACTTGCTCTTAGACTTCAAGTTGCTTTATTTTTTAAGACTTTTTATATAGAAATTTGGAAAATGTAGGTACCTACTATATGGGTACAACAAAAAAAACAAAATAAAATTCGTTTTTTTTTTTTAATAAAATAAAATCTGAAATTTAATTGCCCTCCAAAACAAGTATGCAGTTTTGATTGATATATTAACATGCATTTTTAGAAAAAACCTTTTCAAAATCGTTAGAGCCGTTTTTTAAAAAAACAAATTTTTTATAAATTACTTTTTGGAAAAAAAGTTTTAAAATAAAATTGGTATGCCGTTTTGTAGAAATCACTAATCAACATCATAGAACTAAATTTTAAAAAAATTCAATGTCCCGTTTTCGAAAATTTGATTTTTCAAAAAAACACTGTGATAGTTTTTAGAACTTTTTTTTTGCAACAGAGCGGAGACACATCGATTCTAGTTAATTCGAGTGTGCTGAATTCAGTGGTGGCAACCGTTTTAAAAATTTGGCTCAGGTTTTCGAGATATTTCGAAAATAAAATCTTATGTCGGGACTATTAAAATACTGATAATTTCGAATAATTAAGTTTTTTTAAGCAGTTTTTAGTTTAGAGAAAATCTATTCCAGTATATAGCTATATGTTTAACACTATTCCAACCTAGATTGTTATGTTTCGGTCGCTTACAAAGCATTTTTTAAACAACAACTTCACTTTTTCATGTCTTTTTTTTATTTTTTTGACTTTCAAAGCCTTTAATATGGATGCAATTTGAGTTTAACATTGATTCGGGATATTATATATTATTAACATAGCATATAATTCCAAAAATGAATAAAATACTGCAAACCTCAAAAAGTTCACTAGTGAAAATCAGCCTATTAAGCTATGGAAATGTATTAAATAACACTGGTAAGCAAAATTAAACTTTTTTTTTTGCCACAAGAACCAAAATATACTTTTCTGAAAATGAAAGGGGTGCTGAAATCCAATCCGAAGCCATAAATATTTATTTGGCTGCCTTTTTTTAAATATTACAGTAATAAAAGGCAAAAAACGTTATTTTGACTGCTTTTATCCCGGCATGATGTAAGTATATAAGAACGTTTTTTTTTCTTCCAAAAACTGTTTAGTTTATTTATTATCTGAGCTTAAGCTACAAATCCAAAAACTATCTTAACTTAATCTTAAGTTCAAGTTTTGATACATTTCCGTAGGTTAGTAGGCTGATTTTCACTACTGAACTTTTTGATATTTGCAGTATATTATTGGAACTATATGCTACGCGAATAATACAAAATATACCGAATCAATGGTAAACTCAAATTGCATCCATATTAAAGGCTTTGAAAGTCAAAAAAATAAAAAAAAACATGAAAAAGTGAAGTTTTTGTTTAAAAAATGCTTTGTAAGCGACCGAAACATAACAATCTAGGTTGGAATAGTGTTAAACATATAGCTATATACAGGAATAGCTTTTCTCTAAACTAAAAACTGCTTAAAAAAAACATAATTATTCGAAATTATCAGTATTTTAATAGTCCCGACCTAAGATTTTATTTTCGAAATATCTCGAAAACCTGAGCCAAATTTTTAAAACGGTTGCCACCACTGAATTCAGCACACTCGAATTAACTAGAATCGATGTGTCTCCGCTCTGTTGCAATATCGAACTATCACAGTGAAATTAATATTTTTTGGAAATTTGATTTTTGGTTTATATTTAAGTTATATAAATGCTTCTTCACAAAAAGTTTCGTTGAAATCGAATGAGCAGTTTCGGAGATAATCAGATTTGAAAAAAAAAACGGTTCTATGGCAGGTAGGTACCGTTAATAATGATTTTAAAAAGAAATTTTTTTCATTGAAAGATAGACCTTAGCTTAAAACTAACATTTAACATGTTTATTTCCAGTGTAAAATTTTCAACTAAAAAAAAAGCAGAGAAAACGAGGTTTGAAAATCACTCTCAATAGAAAAAAAAAATAAAAAATTGTTCGACATGGTTGAATTGAAGAGATCTGCGCGATGTACTTTTGAAATAAAGGTCTCTAAAGAATTGTGATAAGATAACGGAACGAATATAAACATAAAATTACCAATGTTTTCCACGTTTGATTTAAAAAAACAAATCGAAAAAAAATCAGTATAGCTACCTTTAAACTCTTATAACATGAGAACGCCGCAACTTAAATTAATGTTTATGACCTTTAAATGTAGCTTAGATTATACAAATTGTTTTTGGTTTTCTTCAAAAAAAAATATTTGTACAACCTTACACCAACGTACGAAACATACTTAAAATACAAAACATACGAAACGTATCAAATACATGAAATATACGAAATGTACGAAACATACGAAAGTAACGAAAAATGCGAAACACACGAAACATACGAAATATACGAAAAATGCGAATCATACGAAAGTAACGAGTAACAGTAACGATATTATTGATGCGGGTACTAGTATCAAAATTAACGTATACATGCATGTACTTATTTTGTCGTTACTTTTACAGCCGTAGTGCTTACTCCCAACCAGGTTATCTCCTGCTGCTTTTGCTTTAAACAGCTCGTCAGAAAGGCCGTCAGTTCCATCAGCTTTATTCGACTCAAGGGGTAATAACACTTTGTGAGCACGAAACCAAGAAGTATCATTTTCATCAGCGTATAAGACAAAGGAGAAACATTATTTTCTTTTGGTGTTTGTTTAGTTTGAATAGTAAGTATATAAAAAGGTAACAGAATAGGCTAATTTGAAATTTTTTAATGATGTTAAATTTTTTAAATGGCGGCATAATTCAGGATGATCGATTGGGCTGAAATTTGTCATGTAGCCTTACAATATTTTTCCCCAGTATTTTTTTTGATACATATATTAAAATTTGGCAAAATTATGGTCTTTTTTAATGGAATTCTGTTTTTCAAATAAATTAATTTTTTTTTCAAACTAATGCCATTTCTTTAAAAATCAATAAATCAAAACATCTTACGTACTTCACTGGGGAGTTGTTAAACTAAGTTGGTCGCCCGATGGAAAAAAAGGAGTTCTGTTTCAGAAATATGTTTCGCTTGCTTTTAAGAAGTTCCTCATATTTTTAGTAAATTAATGTAAATAAAACACTGTTAACCGTTGCAAGGTGCGGTATTTTGATCTAAAACGTGGTCATAAATCAAATTTCTCAATTAAGCCCCCAAGGCAGGGTTCCCAGGTTGAGGGGAAAATCACCATTTTTGCTGATTTTCTTAGACGAAAGGGATAAAATAGGGGACGGGGATAAAAAAGGGAGAAAAATATCTAAAAGGGAAAAAATTTAAACTTACAAAAACGTTAGACACAATCTTTGAACAATGGAATCAATTTAAATAAAACTTAATTTCGAAATAAACTATCGTATTCCACGCTAAGTGGATTTTTTAATTTGACAGCTCTACTAAAATCTAGGGTGCTTCCATTTTTTAATTCACTCCTCAAAATATTTCATTAAGGGAATCTGTACTTTTTTGGGTAGGTGTATCAAACGAAATTTTCAAAATTCAAAAGTAAAAAAAATAAAAGCAAAAAAAAATACTTATACACTTTTAAGACATCGTTGTTAAAAAAGCCTGCCTTAATCGGAATAAATACTCTATGATTTACAAAAAAAAATTATATATAGAAAATAACATCCATTTTTTATTAAATTAGCACTGATATTTTAGATTTACCCTCAAAATAAAATTTATGAAGTAGTTCCATACTTATTTTGACAGTATTTAGTTTGAAAATGAAATATGTATTTTGAGCTTCATTTTTGTTAATTTTTTTTTTATTTACTTATGTTCATTATAAAGTTTTTATTTTTATGAATAAATTAAATACAAAATTAATATGTTTAAAAAAAGATTTGAATAAAAAAAATTTAAAAAAATAAATACATGCATTTTTTTCTGGAAAAAAGGGGATTTTTTTTACGAAAAAGGGGAAAAATAAACCAAAAAATTTTTTTTTAAGAATCACAATACTTTGTATCAACTATATGTAACTGCAGTCGATTCTTATAGTGCTAAAGCAAATGGTCATTAGAACTGTGTCGAAGCGAAAAACTTGTCAATATCCTTTTCAAGTATTCGTAGTTAAAAGTTTAAAATAGTTCTGCTTACCGTAAACGAATTGAAAAATGGCCGAATATTCAGTGGCATGTCTAGTTTAAATTGGTACAAAGAGCGAATAAGTTGAAGACCGAATAAGTTGGTTGATATAAAGAAAATTTTTGTGAAGAAACAAATTTTAACCATTCTTAGACTTTACACAAAAAATTATTTCTAACAATTTTATATATAAAACATTTTATGTATTGATTTCTAAATTAAATTGGCAATACTTAAAAACAAAAATTTTAAATAATCCAAGTTGTTTGTCATGAGCTAATTATACTTCACTTTGAAATTTAACAATAAACTGAAATTGTTCAATTTTATAATTTGAAACAAAAAAATAACGAAATGTTGTACATACAATTTTAAAGTTCAAGATTCAAGTGACCTCAATTCCAAATTTATAAAACGTTTCACCTACTTAAAATAAAAATAATTTTAATAATTTTTTATTATTTTTGTTATTTTTCTTCGTTATTAAATGTTGTACATAGGTACTACAATACTGAATAAATGGATACATTAATTTTCGCTTATATACTGGATTTAAGCTTAACATAGAACAAAAGTGGGTAACAAGCAACTGAAGATATCTCGGACAGTAGAAAAGATGTCGGAAACAGGGGCGTATACAGGATTTCTTCTTGCGGGGGGTCATGCCACAATAATTTTTTTTTTTTTTTAAGTTTTGATAATATGCATACATTTTTAAATGTGCTTTTTGAATTGCAAACACTAAAATTTTTTCGTTTTGCATTTCGAATCGAAAAGTTCCGTAGAGTTCCAAGAATAACTAAACAATAACGGTATGTGATTCGTTTGCTTTAGTTTGGCGTTAAACCTTAAGTATTGACCAATTAAGACCATCCTTTTTTGAAAATACACTGTGCTTTACAAGTAGGTACAACAATTCTTTATTGTTTTCCGCCAGTCCAGAATTATTTTAAAAGTTAAAATTAAAATCTTTATTATTTAATAACAGTGGTAGCTTTTGAATTAAAAGTCTTCCTAAACTCAGGCAAACGAATCACAAAGTTTTGTAAAAAAATTGCATTTGCAAATGAAAAATGAAAATACAATTTTATTTAAATTTTGTTTTAAGATTGTATGCGAATACAGTTTTCTTACAAGAAATTAGAATTTAATGCTGTTTGCGTAAAACCCAACACCGACACATGTTAAGGATCATTTCTGATAAAAATAGGTAAATCTATCAAAATAGTAAAGAAAAAAAAAATATTTATGGCAGAACCGAAAATATTAAACAAAATTCTGCTAGTTTTAAGGGTAGATATTTTCGAATTCGTCAGTTTTCAGGTATTTATCAGCGGTTTACAATATAAAACTGATTTAGTTTTGTTTAGATATTAGATTAAGTGACCTAAGCTTGCTTTAATATTTAATTTGCCTTGAGACAAGGTTGCTAATATTCGTATCTATAAAATCGGTTTACCATTGATGATTAACAAATCAATTTCAAAAAATGTAAGAGAGTTAGGTAATCTATTACAAATTACTATTATATTCTGTAAGCAAACAAAATTCATAAAATTTGATCAGTCAAATGTATTGAACTGGAACATTGCAAGAAGATTTGGGAAATGATATTCTTCTTAAAAATTTCGCCCATGACGAATGTAATCAACAAAATTGACCTCCACACAGCAAGGCCACAGAAAGGTTATTTAATATATATTTCATTCACTCACTTCATCATATAGGTTATCAAATAAAATCCAAACTGTTCATGCACAAATCTGTGTAAGTAAAAGATAATTTTTCTGAAAACTCCAATAACTTGAAGTTTTTGTCGAAATCAATTATAAAATGGCTAAATGATAGCTTGCCAGAAAATGCGATTGAAGTTTGAATAGTGCATGAACATCGGTTAGTTTTTGAGCATCGATCCGTTTGATTTTTTAGAAAAGAGTTGCTCTTAATTTATGTTTATGATACCAAATGAATGAGAATACACAGTGTGTATGTGTACATTTATTTGCTGGTAAGCAGCATTTAGCCCTTAGGAGGTGATGTTTTGTACCTACCCAATTCAATTTCAAGCTTTGATTATAATAATTGTTCGGATTTTAAATCCATACAAAGCTCAACAACATACAGCTCAATTTGGGGCCTATCAAAGCCTTACTATCGAACGAATCAAAATAATCCGAATCCGTTCGCTAAAAATATGAACACATCTGCAAAATATGGCAAAACATTTTGTTTGAATACGACAAATTTTTTTCACTTTTCATTTTCGTTCATGTTCTAAAAATTCGACATTTTGAAAATCATCTTACTTAAAAGAATTTAGCATCACATAACAATTTCTTGTTTAAGTTTTGAATTCTTGGGGGGGGTCATGACCCCGTGACCCCCCCCTTGTATACGCCGTTGGTCGGAAAGATTTAAATAGATTTAACGGTAATATTTCAAAAACGAGATGTGGTCGAATATGTCTGTTAGTGTCCGACCGAAGCTTCGGATTCGTCCTTCGGCCGAATTCGCTCAAAAAAACAACATTCGGCCAAACGTTCGGCTTCGGCTATTTTAGGCCGAAGTTTTGACCGATGGGGGTTAAACCCCATAACCCCCCCCCCCCCCCCCCTAAATACGGCTATGGTTGGAGTATACACTTAAAAAAAAAATCATGTGTGTAATTCACACGTGGTTGAAGTGAAACCTTAAAAATCATTAAAAAAAAATCGAAAAAATATAACTTTTTTTTATTCCATCACTTTTTTTATATGACAACCTACAATAAATTTTATACCATCTGAAAGCTTATTGTTTCAACTCAAAATATTTATATCGACCATGTCTATACAACACCTACAAAAAGAGCTAGAATTTTTTTAACCCAATTAGTTTTCATAAAAAGCAAAACAATCAATCTTTTTTCTCTTTTAACGCCATTAAATCCATTTTTCAAAAGACAACCTATAATAAATTTTATATCATTATTATTTAAACTTTTATATGACGCTTCAATTATATTTCTACCATGCCTAAAAAAAAATAAGAATTTTTTAAAGCCAACCATGTCGAAATTTCAAACTAAGATTACGGTACTTCTTCTACTGCTGGCTGGTCATCGGCAACAAATCTTCAAAGGTGTTTTGAGGTATTTTTCAAGTTTTTCAATTTAAGATTATAAAACTTGTAGAGCACGTACCGTTATGTGTGATATATTTAATGAAAGATAATATTATCAGCATGCGTATTAAAGTTAAATAAATTTGTTATGTGCTCTAGATCAAAAGATATAACGTGTTTAGAAAAAGAACATCTTTTCACCGTTATCTCAGAATTTTGAATATGAAATTAATTGAAATTTTGCAAAATCATAATTCAATTACCTATCTGTATGAATTTCATTCATCTATCTATTAAAACAAAAAAGTTATGATCAATTGATTTTTCGTGTCGCTTTTTTGTTTCATCTTGTTTTAAATCACTACGATACTAAAGAAGTTTTCACTTCAAAAATTTCCATTTTTTTCGTTGTTTTTTGTAAACATTAGTGTTTTTAAAATAAGCTATATAGTATTAAACTGCTAGATATGTAGAAGAATATTTCATTGCAAGAGTTTGCGTAAGGGCCCTTTGAAAAAAACTCCTCAAAAACGACCCTTACTAATAGATTTTTATATTATTCCATTGAATGTATTATATTAATGAGAAAATTTCTATAGGGATACCTTAAAAAATATGTACAGAAATAGTATTTCAAATTTCAAAAGCATCAGTGCAGTAGTTTTGAAGTTATGAGGCTTTGAAAACGTTAGTTGTGGCGAGAACGATTTAAAGTTTTGAACTCTGGAATAAAAAAAAACAAAATCAAGAATAAACTACTAGCTTTAAGAAAAGTTATAGCACAGGACTGTAAGTGCATTTTTTTGATTTTTAATCATTTTTTCACGGCTTATCGGGATGTAAGCACTTAAGTGGGTTTGACTGTACCAAGAAAATGAAAAATTTTCCCTCTAAATAATTTTTAGTCCTATTTGATGTGAAAATTGTACCCAAATATTGTACTGTGCGTTGCTGTAGTTACGTGTGCCTTTTAACTGAATTTTCTAAGATATCTACAATTTACTTAACTAAAATTCTTTTCTTCTATTGCTTCAGTGTTAGCAGTCGAATAAATTATTTTGCAGTCAAAGTTTAAGCTGAATTTTCAAAATAATTTTCAATAAAACTGATTCTAAGAAATCAATTTTCTTAAAATAAAAAATTGTAGTCTTTCACAGGCTCAGAATTTATTAAAAGAGCTATTTTTTTACTTATCTAAACTTTTACTCGTTTAGTAATCTTAAAAATATCATCTTTCATTTTATCCTTTGACTTTTGCAAATGCCTGTGATTCTTTGTATCGTTTTTTTTTTTTTTTCCTTTCGATGTAATTTTTGATCCAAAATTCATCAAAGTTTTAACTTTTTTATTTAATTCTACGAATTTGGTTTCATTGAACATTTTTAATGATGAGTTGTATAGACTCACGACTGGCCTTGAAACCAATTTCTATTCATTAATTTCAGACAAAACTCAACGGAATACAAATTCTCCGAAAAAATTACAAAAAAAAAAAATATTCAAAACAAAATAGGTTTCTATTTAATCTTCTTTTGATTTTTTGTTTTTTGAAGATAAATGATTTCTTGTTCTATTCCCAAAAATACTATTTATCATATTTATTTCAATACACCAATAGACAAAAATATAATATATGATGGATATAAAAAGTCATGATATCACAAATACTTTATACACGTTTAGTTTAGACATCCATTTATATTTTCTTTTCTTCTTCATATAATAAAATGAACGCATTAAATTAAAGTCTATTGGTCAGAATAATATTTTTCTTCCATTTTTTTTTTATATTTTTTTTGTTTGTCTTCATCTCTTCACCACGTAAGTGAATAGAAATTTAGCAAACTATCATCATCATTTATAAAACTGAAAATTATAATAAATAGCTTCAATAAAAAAGCCTTAGTCAATCGCAAAGTGATTTGACGTTAATGTTTGATCTCTCATCCCCAAGGACGACGAATATGAAAAATTGGTATGGAACTGGAGGGGGACAAAAATAAAAAACTGTTGATTTATATTTTCTATTTTTTGACACAAGGCATACCTATCTAATATAGTTATTTTAGTATTTTGTCAAACTTAAATTCAAAAGATATATGTTTTGCGTTATTTCCGTAACGGAAATTAATATTTTATCTTAATTTCGTTCTGTATTTCTTTGAAAATGGCCTTAAAAAACTGAAAATGTATTTTAAGAACTTTCATAACAATACATTTATTGTGGTAATAAAGACGTTGAATGAAATAAAAAGAAGAAAAGATTCTAATTATTAAATGACATTAAGGAAAAAAGAATATCCTGTCAGGTACTGAGGATAGCTTGATTTTATGGTAATAAAAATACAAATAAAATAATTTCAATTATACATTAAAAACATTGTTGGTTGAATATAAAAGATATAAGGATAAAAAATAAAAAAAAAAAGAGGTTGTCTGTAAAGCCGATTTACGGACGATGATTTTACGTGATAACGTCGTCAGAAAACAGGTTGTGTGCTTTTGTTTAAAATGAGTCAATTGAAGCGTTTACTTATTTCAAACAATCATAATTTACAAGAAAAAGCTAAAAAAAAATATCTTTTTTATTTTCGCATTATATTAATTTTTTTATTTTAAAAGCTTGCAAAAATAAAAAGCCAAGTATTTCTTCTTAAGAATAAAACCATTTTTAAATTTTTACAATTCGCAAAAAGTATAAAAATAATTTATTGAAAATAATCATTTTCATCAAAAAAAGCAAAAAAAATACATTAATTTTTATCTTCTCACGTCATTAATTCCATTTTTTTCCTTAACAAGATGTACAAAATTATATACCATCTGAAAGATTATTGTTTTATATCGATCAGGTCTATGAGACATCTACAAAAAGAGCTAGAATTTTTTGAACTCGATCAAATTTCATTAAAAAAAGCAAAAAAAACATTTATTTTTATGTTCTCACGCTATTTTATCAATTTTTTTGTTTGACAACCTATACAAAATTGTATACCATGTAACAGCTTATTATTTCACCTTTCATATGACGTATCAATCTCATTTCAAAGATGCCTACAAGAATTAGAATTTTTTAAAGACAACCATGTCGAATTTCAAGACTGAGGTACTTCCCACACTGGTGGCTGTTCAAGGGGCAACAGATCTCCACTGGTGTTTTGAGGTTTTTCGCAAGTTTCTTGATTTAACATTGTGTAGCTTGTAGTTAGTCTACCGTTATGTGTGATATACTAAATGAAAGGTAATTGTATCAGGATGCTCATAAAAGTCTAATACAATTTTTATCTGCTCTTGGTCAAAAGTTATAACCTGTTGAATTCTAAAATTTTATTTTACGGTTATCTCAAAATTGTGTTTACGAAAATGATTGAAACTTCGCATACATATAGTCGTAGTCATGGTCTATCATTACTCCGTATCCTTTATTCCTGTATCTATTAAATAAAAAAAGATACAAATAAAAAACGATGAAAATCGTTTAAAAACGGTAAAAAAAACGTGTTTTTTAAAACTTGTTTCTTCCGTAATTCAGTCAAAACGCACTAAACGAGTTTTGCACATGTAGGTATGCATAAGGCCAAAACTTACATGTCCTATAACTTTGAGATTTTTTGAACGCTCCAAAAAAAAGCTGAAAATCAAAAACTACCCAAAAATACCCCTAAAAAACAAGGTATTTTTCAAAAATTCATATTTCGATACGCAGAGTGTTGGAAAAAAATCCGTATCAGACGCCTAATTTTTTTTTCTCATCTTTTACCTGGCATCTTTAGAATTGTCAAAAAAAAATTTCTTTACCCAAAATCATCATTTTGTCGTAGCCCCAACACGTGTACAACGTTCAAACAAAACGTTATAGCTTAGTTTCAAAATTTTCTAGAATTTTTCCTAAATGCAGTTATTCTTTAATCTCATCTATTTATAGCAAAAAAATCAATTTTCTACGACTTCCCGTTTAGATTTTAGCCCAAATTTCATCTTTCCGTCTTACCCCTGTTTACCCTATTAAATGACGGAATTTTTAAAAATCCTTCATTTGGATTAAGCTTTAGGTTATCATCTTTCAAATAAGCTATAGAAGATTTTTGTATCTCTAATAGTTTATTTTTAATTTTGAATTGAAATTTTTTGCCGGACTGCGAAATTGCGAGAGTGTAACGTTAGAAAATGGCGTTACTTTTTTGTGGTGGCTATAAAATTACTATTACTATTTTGAAATACAGAATTTTAATCATACAGTATTATACAGAATTTTGAAAAACAGTAATACCTACTGTTAATACCTAAAAGCTGAGTTTTCTTAAATTTTTTTTTTAAATGTAAACTCGCTAGTAAGTTAGAACAACCCTTAAAACTATAACAAAATCGATACAATTCTTTTCGAATCATTAAAGTATACACTGAGGGAAAAAAACAACTTAAAATCAACGTAAACCACGTTGATTCAACTATTTTTCGGAATGATTTTGCGTTAAAGACGAAAATTTCAATTTTATTTTAAAGAAGTTTCATGCTAATTTTTTCAACATTAAATCAACGTTGAACATTTTACATTGCGTTTTTTCCCTCAGTGTATGTACAAAAAATTGGTATATAGATTTTTCAAAAGCTACTCTTAAAATATTTTTTTTTTGTTATAACAATAAAAAGAAAAAAATCCATCAGAATCGGCACTGTCGTTCACGTTTTTATTTTTAACTAGCGGACCCGGTGAACTTTGTCTCGCCTCAGAGCAAATTAAGAAGGAAATAAGGATAATAAAGATTCAATAGTCGGAATAAGTATTTTGACAAAATGAACATTTCTCGATCGGATGAGAATAATCTATAACGGTTAAAGTTAAAAGATCCAAGTAAACGGACATTTATATGGGTGGTGTTAAGCTTCGGTGTTGCCATTTTTGTGTTAGCAGTGCGTAGTTCTGAGTGGAAAAAGTATTTTGAGAAACGTTCTTTTTCAATGTTGATAAGGTACGTAAGGTAAAGCATTTTACATTTTTCAAGCATGTACGTACATATGTATCAAAATGTTGAACTTATTTAGGCTCCGATCGTAAAAAAGTGCACAAATTGGTAACTAAATACTGCAATTAATGCATCTTTAATTGCGACATATAATTTGGGTGTGTCTTTTAAAGAAATCTGTTGAATTTATAGTGGAAAACTATTGATTACCAAAAAAAATAAGAAAACACAAAAAAACTTTCGTTTGAAATTTTGCGCTAATGTTTTTACCTCATAGAAACAAATAATAAAAAAAAAAAAAATAAGCGAAGTTAAATTGTTTTGGTTTTAGTGTCATAAGATCCAGCGTCGAAAAATACCCTAAGTTCATGTGCCATAAGTTTAGAATTTTTTTAACTGATGCTTTTCGCTTGTTTTTAGACAAAATGCACATGATGGACATGGTAAATTTGGATGATAACATAAAATGTTTTTTTTTTTTGAAGATGGGTATTTTATTTGGATGCATAAGATCCGAAATTCTTATAGTGCCTAGTGGGCTTATTCCAAAACAAAATGCATTAACAATGCAGTTTTTGTAAGTATCATGTATAATTCTCCTGGTGCTAACCTACATCTCCACCAAATTTTCAACTAAATCGGTTCAGCCGTTCTTCAGTTATAAAAGCATCTAAAATTTTATAAAAATAATTCCAAAAAATAATAAAAATTTTGCCGACCCTTAGACCTACATACCTGATATGCACACAAAATTAAATAACAATCGTTCCAAAAAAAAAATTGTTGACCCACCCTAATGGTTTTGTAGTTTAGGCAGATACATTTATAATAAATTTAGCTTTTTTTTCAAAATAAAAAAAAAAAATTATGTGAAGTATTTAATTTGATAGTCTCATAATTTTCAAAGGTGAATCATAAAAATGAAAAAAAATTATTGGACCACCCTAACATTGTGTGTGAAAAATAGATTTTGGCCGAATCTTAGACCTACATACCTGATACTGATATGCACACAAAATTTAAAAGAATCGTTCAAAAAAAAAAATATTTTTGTTGGGCCACCCTAACTATCAAGGCTAGGCGTATGATATGACTTTTTAAACCTTCCCTGGAATTCCACCAATAATTCAAGACCAAAATTAGGAAAATCAGTCAAGTCGTTCTCGAGTTTTAGCGAGACTAACGAATAGCAATTTAATTTTATATAAAAAGATTTTTATTTTTCATTTCTGCTAAAAATTCTTTGAAATAAAAACATAAAAATAAAAAAAATAAAAAAACTATTTCTAGCGGTAAGATTACGTTAACGCTAAGGAATTCCTTAGTTCCTATTCCTTTGAAATATGTAATACAATTTCGCTGTTTCGAGGACATATGTACAAATACAAAGCAACTAGAGCTTTGATAGGTTCTTCCAGTAATTTCTTTCTTTCTACTCAAGATTTTCTATTCGAATAGCTAAACCAGTCTCATTCAACACTATTTGGCAAACAAAAGTTCTTTCTTTAATTTCTTAGAAATTTAATTGTAAAGTTCAGAAATTAAATACTCTCATTTGAAAACGATAATTACTTTTTGACGGAAGAAATTTCCAAATGAATTAATAAAAAAAAAAAAAATATTTTGAAATAGCTAACTTTTCTTTCTGTGCAGTGTTTTAATAACATCTTTTGAATCAGGTGCAAGGACATCTTTGTTTTTCTATAAAAAAAAAAAATTCCTGTAAATATTAATAAAGAAAACTTCCAAGAATTTAAAAACTACTGAATTTTCTTTTATGCACTTTCTTGGCAAAATTATTATTATTCTTAGATTCAATTTAAATTTTCAACTTGAATATCATTTCAAGGTAATACAGTTTAAACTTATTTTCAAATTTATTGCAGCTAAAAGGAACAGAATTATTTGAAGCAATGGAATGCCTTTACCTTTTAATTTATCCAAAGTGAAAGTTTTTCAAGACTTTAAGTTTTTTTATAAACTCTTTTATGAATTTAATTACTTATTTAAGGCTAAGTGTAAACAATAAACACACATAGGTACTTTTGAGTTCCAGACGTTAGTACTTCTTAACATATAAAGCTTAACAATGTGGGAGTGTTGGTTAGTCAAATCCGTGAAACAATGCCGGATACGAGCACTGTGCTAAGGCATTTGGAACGTGCACTTTTTATATAAAAAAAAAAGCTTTGATAATAATTAACAATATATTTTCGAAATTGATTTCTTTTTGGCCATCGCCATCGTTATAGTTAGCCATGGTGCCATCGTGCCATATGCAAGTAGTGGCGCTCTTCTACCTACTTCTTGGTGGAAGTTCGTCTTTGCAAGCACCTTATTTTTTTACTTCCCTTCTGCCTTCAAACCCTCTTTAACCATATCGTCGTTTGGTTGGATACCACCGATTGATTGATTCGTCTGCTGAATTTGCAATCAGGGTCTTCACCTGACGACAATGGCTCTACCTATGGGGCTTCAAGAGAGAAGTGAAAACTTTTCTTTTGCGTGGCTTATTGATTAAATTTTTTGTATAACCAAAGTAATACCTTAAGTTACTAAAAAATTCATTCATTTTTTATAGACTCCAACTGCGACACTGACTGCCGATTATCAGGAAGGTTTTGCTTCGATTTATTAATACGCAAACGATATTTCACTTTCGCTCTTTCATATGTGTTCATGGCTACACTATACACGAATTGATTGGGCTGGCTTAACATGTCATCTAACTGACAGGGATTTCACTTTCTATTTCATTGTTGTGTGGAAGGTTATTGTAGTGGCGATGGTGGGTGATGGGTGTCCTGTGACGAATTATAATTTAGTTCGTTCACAGATAAGACGACGATAAAATATTGAGACAGAGTATATTTGGACATGGGCTTGCTTGACAAAATTGATATTCCAACAAAAAAAAAATAAAATCAATTTTCATATCAGCTTCTGTTGGAGCATGAATGAATATAATCAAGAATGGTTGATGAATTGGAAAGATATAATATTATAGTTGAAGGAGTTTACATGTGTTAGTGCCTTCCAATACTCCCACTATGACAATAAGGGTATTTTGTTATTGCATTAAGTTTTGTTTTGGTTTATAGGACGACGACAAAAGGTTATTGAAAGCGAAATTGAAATTTTAATAAAATACCAACCAAAGCTGATGTAAAACAGAATGTTAAACAATATTGATTTTAGGATACCTTCACAGAGAAAAAAAAAATATTTGACTAGTTAAAATCGGAATAACTATTTTAAATAGTCATTATTGACTATTTAAATAGTCACATTAAACTATTTTAATAGTTTAAATTGACTATTTTTTTTTTTTTTTTTTTTTTTTTTAAATTGACTATTTAATAGTTAATTTGGAGAATACGAGTACTACGGTAGTTATTCCGATAATAATTATTATTTTCTCTGAGTGTAGAAAAAAAAAAACACTTTATAAGTGCTTAGAATGTGTCCCTTTTATTCAAAAATTACACGTGTTAAGGTTTAGGAACTTGTCGGATAAGAATGGAAAACTCTTCATCGATGTATTCTTAACCGAACCTAAACTATTTTGCAAAGCAATTTTCATCAAAGGGTGAACATCTCTGTTCCATACGGCAGATATGGTACTATTTATAATCCATACAAGAGGCTTTGCTGGCCAGGAAACCAGTAGTATAAAGAATACATGAGTGATTTTTCGTTTAGCCTGTGTATCTACTGCTACTGACATCATTTTGTAGTGAGGGTAAAAATGATTCCCATCAAAACAAAAGCTTTGATTATAACGAATTGTTCTCGTTTCGATTTCATGTCAGCATAGTTGCAACTTTATAATGTTTTTATTAAAAGTCTTACACATCTCCACTCTGCCTGAGAAAATAATGCACGAGTGAGTCGTACCTACTTGAACTTATGGTAATGTATAAGCTTTTTATGTTAAAAATTTAGAAGAATCAATAATAATTTTTTTTTAAAGAAATCTAAAAAATATGCAAAATTAGTTTTTTAAAACTTTAAAAATTATCTTTTTTGAGGATTCTTGTACATCAAAGAATTTTTAGAAAAAATGCCGTTGAAGCTTTCAAAATAAAATGCACGACTGGGTATCACTTCATCTTTTGAAAAAAAAAAAACAAAAAAAAAAATTGAAAACTAAAGCTTTTCAATAAATTGATAAAAGAGTATTAAATATTTTATTTTACAATTTGTAAAAAAACTAATATGTATAAGATTTATTAAAAAAAACATCTCTTACAGTGGCTTTGAACTCCAAACAAAATGTGCCATAAAATTTCATGTTTTCAATTTTATTTATCTCTTTATAAAATATAAAACATTTTTTTTTTAATCCAAAACTAATATTTTTTTCAATTTTTTCTTAGTTTTGACGTTAAAGTCTTTTACACAAATTTTGTTGAAATCAGATGCGTCATTAACGAAGAAGTCTCACATCAAAAAAAATGTTTGTATGTCAAATACCATGAATAACGGTTCAAAAAATATTTATATGAAAGCTTTTCTAGATTAAAATCGTTGGTCGGAAAAACAACCTTTTCCATTTTGGTCATATGGCAGGTACCGTTAATTTTAGCATTAAAAACAATTAACTTAACTTTGCTAGGAAGATTGACGTAATTTCCTTCAATACAGATACAGACAAACAACATTTTAAGATCAACTTTTTTTGCAATCTCTATTATCGTTATTTTATGTCTGATTGTTAATTCGAGTACGATTTCTTCTCTACAAATCTAACAATGTGTAGTTTTTCTTTACAAAGAGAATCTTAAACAAACTCAAGATGGCGACATTTCCCCGAGCCCAGATTGCCCTAATAAATTTAATTTTGTTATAAACTAAATTTTGGTTGCGATTTTATTTCCAAATTTTACTGCACTTTACTCATTATTCCAAATACTAATTTATTTTTTTTTAGAATATGAAGAAACCATGTCACTCAGAACACTTCAGTAAACAGACAATGGAAAGTCAGCGATAGAAGATGTATATCAACTGTTTAGGTTTTACTATTAAAATAATATTACGTATACGCCACAGTGAACCCCCTTTACATCAAGAGCTATAAAAGAGCCGGTTTTAAAAAGTGGTACTATGTTCAAGGTTTGTTTAATGTATTTGCTTTCCATTACATGTACAAAAAATTTTAACTATAACATAAGACGAGTATGAAATATTAAAATAATGCACTCATTTTAAATCGAATTTTTTTTTAATGCAGACATTTTTTAATTTGCAATAACATTTTTTATTGCCAATTATTTTGGCTTTTTACAACCGTGGTCATAGTTTTCGAAAAAACGACTTCAAAAGTTAGTATCAAAAATGCATTTCTATATCACTTTTAATGACTTAATCAGCGCATAATTTTAAAGAAGAAGTAATTTGAATTTTTTTATTAAATGTCCTTAATTGAGTTTAAAATTAACCTTAAAACTTTATTTTTTTTTTGTTTTTATTTTGCAAAGATTCCTTTTCGTGGTAAAAATTTCCGACCCGTTAGTTCTTTTGAACTTTTTTGATTATCTTAATTTGCTTTTTATAAAATAAATAAGTAAATTCATTTGTAGGAATATTAAGGTTTGTCAAATAGATTATTTTATTTATTTATAAGTTAAGATACCTTTTTTTTGGGGATTTGGAGATGGGGGGAGAAAAAAATATTTATTGCAGATTTTGTCCATTGGGTCAAAAAATTTCTGGAGATTTTATTCGATTGAGATTTTTTTTTGAGATAGTGTAGGTTTTCCCTCGTATCTTCAAAACGGTTAAAGCAATCGATTTAACGCCAAGGACTTTTGTGTAGAACATTTAATCCCCTACAAAAATACATCTTACTAATTTGATAAGAATGACTTTTCAGTGAATTAGATAATTTTTAAAAAGTAAAAAAAAAATTCTTTCATAAATTTTTTTGACTTTGATCTCGAATATCTTTCCAATGGTTAGATTTAATGAAAAATGTATACAAGATCTTTTTTGTAACACAATCAGTTTAATATTAAGAATATGCTATGCTCATTTGATTATTATAATTGTTCAAATTGTTACATAATTAAGAAAAAAAAAAACGAATTTTTGATTATTTTCCCAAACTTTGGACCTCGCATATCTCTTAAACGGTTATATAAACGAAAAATGTGTATAAAGTCTTTTTTGTAGAGCGTTCTATTAGATACAAGAGTATTTAAAAAAAGAAAAAAAATGATTTTTTTTTATATGAGATTGATGTAAAAATGGAAAACTGCGAAGCGGAGGATATTAACATTTTTACTAAGTATGTTCTAGAGCTGACTAGCAATCGTTTTTTCGGAGTAGAAAACCAAAAAAAAAAAAAAATATTCGATTTTTTTGACACACCCTAAGGAATATACCATGTCTGAAAATTACTTCTTTTTTCCCGTCCGTGACAGTAAAAAAGGCACAATTTTATTAATATATTATATTAGTTAAGAGTTGCAACATTTGCAATAGTAACAAACTTTAAGATAATGTTTTTAAAATGTGAATCTGTCACAAAAGTCACAATTGCAACAATTGACTATATCAGTTTTAGACAATGAAGCTTCCAAATGATTAAACCTAAATTAACACCTATAAGCTTATAGGTTTTCCTTCTCAAGTTCCTGTTATGTAAGACTTACCAAAAAATCATTTAACATTATTACGAAACAAAACGACATTAAAAATAAGAACATAAATTATTGAAAGTTTCTTTTGAATGAAAGTGTCATTTAAAAGTCATAAAAATGCTTATACCTTTTCATTGATTTTCTAATACACATTTTTAGCCCTAAATTACACATGTTACCCAATAGAATCAACTAAGTAACGAAAATTAAAACCAGAAAACCAAACTGATCTCCATCGAAATCTCATTTCAATTGCACACACTTAGTTCGAGGACGTGCCTTTAATACCAACTTGCCCTGAGAATGAAAACTTCAAATAGTTTCTTCGTCTTCTTCTTCATTTACACACTTCCACACACCAATCTTCGTTATCAATGAGAGTACCTACCTTTTTGTCTTAAAACGCACGTGGTAACGACACATAGATAACCGCATAGTCCAAACCAAAACAAATTTCGACATTAATTCCAAAACAATTGCAGCCAATATGGCTGTCTGCAGTTAGCCACACTGAACACATACCAAACAAAATGAGAGAACACTAATACACTCACATCTGTCACACCAATGCGGAGTGTACCCCCTCAATCCAATTGACAATTCCAAGAGCACCGGAATGAAGACGACGACGATGGTGGTGTCTTCAATTTGGAATTTAATTTGTCCCCGAGTATAAAAATCGACGATGGTAGGGAATCTAATATTATTCGCAATCGTTTCATTCGATCGAGTGGTCAGAGGTTTTAACTTTTTTTTTTAACCAACGTTAGCTTTATACTTTACCCTCCCATACAGCCTAATAAATAAAAATGGCCACCAAATTCATCGTCCTTGTAGCCTTAATTGGCTTAGTAACAGCTAATCCAGGAGTTCGACCAACCAACATGGAGCACATGATCGACGAGATGAACACCAAATGCGACTCGGGGGCCGATTCACTGGCCTGTGTGAAAGTGAGGGCAATGAGGTTCCTGGATACTGTCATGAGCAAGGATGATTTCAAAGTAGATTCCCGACAATTGGTCTAATTTTGGTCGAAAAAGCTGATTTTTTGGAATTTTTGTACCATTTTCAGGTCAGTGACGTAGAAGTGAAATCAAATGGAGCCAATAGCAGATCAGCCCGCTCCCAGGGTGACTTCTTGGACGCCATCGAAAGCTACATCTCAGGACATGATGTGACAGTTGATTTGCCAGTTGCCGATGCCAAAGTCACTGTTTCCTCAAGGAATCTCAACAACGATGAAATCAACTTGAATGTCAAATTCCCAGGATCCGAAGTCGAAGGAAAGGGTAGGATTGCAATTTCTTCCATTTTTAAGAAATAGTTTTTGAAAAATTCCATTTAGGTCGCAAGAACCGTTTGAAGAAAATCGCTGTTCCAATCATGGTTTTGATCCTTCTGAAGGCTATGACTGTCATCCCAATGGCAATTGGTATCTTGAAATTGAAGGCTTTCAATGCTCTGGCGCTTGGTTTCTTCTCATTTGTGGTTTCTGTTGGTTTGGCTATTTTCCAGCTTTGCAAGAAGGTAAACTTAATGGTTTTTTGAAATTTTCTTCTTATGATTCTATGATTGAAACCCTTTTAGCTTGCCGCTGAACATCATCCAGCTCATATTAGTGCCCATGGTCCATGGGACAGCCGGTCATTTGTTCCAAATGCTCAAATCGAATCTGCCCATAACCTGGCTTATAAGGCTTATGTCTAAAGACACAACGATAATCAGAACCTCCCAAAGATGCAACAACAACAAAGCCAAATGGTATTTTTTATTAGGCAAACAAATCGCATAGAATATACGTAATTTTAATTAATTTATTTACTTAAACCAAAATAAGAAGAAGAAAAAAAAAATGAAAACAAAAAATCGAAAGAAAAGAAAGCGAAGCAATAAAGTTCAAAAACAAAAAAAAAATTAGTACGATAAATGAGGGTTTTTTACTTTCCTATAAGCAAAGGGGGTAAGGGGGAAGAAAAGATTGTGAATTTCTATTTAAATTCCTGATTATGGTGAATTTAAATGCGAATCACGTTTTTGGCAAATGAGCTGTAATTACTTATCACGTGTAACCCCATCAATAGCTAATCGAGAGTAGATGAAAAACAAAAACTTTTCACTCTGCGCGAACAAAATTTAAGGTTTAGAGTGAAAGTAAAATTGGTTAGTTACCAAAAAATTAAAACACACAAACAAACATTTTAAATTTCATTTTGTTATTACTTCTTGTGTTCACTACTTACTTCCGGTTGTTTAAAAAATATTCAAATTAGTATTCATGTTGGGGACTGGGATTTTGTTTTATGTTGAATTTATCGATTTTATATTTTTAAGAGGAATTGTGGTTGGGTAACAGTAGTCCGAATTTTAAATCCAAGTGGATAAAACTTTTTTCGATTTGAAAATTTTTTTTATTTTGCATTATTGTAAGAATGTTTTACACTTCAAATCTTTTCGCAATTACATTTTTTTTAATCAAAGTCGATATTGGAAAAAAATAGTCTTCAAAAGTCAAATTAATGAATTGAAAATTTTGGTTTTGGGTAGTTTTTAATGATTGTGCGATAACGCCATTTGAAAAAAAAAAAAAATTGTTAGGTAAGGTAATAATATCATAAAACTAGACATGTATATTTCACATAATGTTCGTTTTATTTTATAGTACACGACAATTTTCCACTTAAATACAGCCTATCTCAAATTGTTAAAAACATAACGATTTTAAATTTTGTGGGCTAGTGTTAGTGTATATTCGTTCTTTATCTCTATAAAAAAACTCAACAAAAAAAAAAAAATTGGTCCTTAAAGAACAAGAAGTGCTTCTTGGTCCAATCCAACATAAACGAAAATTGGAAAACTTGATCCAATACATACCTCCAACAAATCAACAAATAAAAAAAAATTTTTAAAATAATGAAACTTGGCAAACAGTTTGCCTTTGGGATAAGAACCAAGAATAAAAAAAGTATATAAAAAAAAGTTGGGTGAAAGGGTGTTTTTTCGCGGACAAGAGGGAGGGGATGAAGCTCAAAGATATAGTGAAAAAAAATTTTTGTAAAATGACACATGTTTCTAAGGTATTTTTTGATGGTGAGTCTAAGGACATTAAAATAAAGTCAATACGATTGCTCTAGGAAAAGTTATTGCCGATTAAAAACAAGGGTGCTTATTTTTTGACCTGAACAGGTAAAATATAACAGAAACCTATGTGAAAAACATGCTACACTGACAAAATTCGGGATGAACGTTTAACATGTAGCAGGGACAAAGGATTCATAAAGTTTTTAAAAACATTTTTGGTGAAAGGGTGTTTTTTTTTTAGGAGAGACACTAAAATCTGTAATTGGTCCCAAAAGCCAATGATTCGTGTAAAACGTCTAAAAACTTAAGTATAAACATTTAATTTGTCATCAAAACCAAAAATAAAATGAATCATTGGCTTTTTGGGACCAATTACAGATTTTAGGGTTTTTTCGAAAAAAAACACCCCTTCACCTAAATTAGGGTGACCCATCATTTTTGTTTTCACTCAAAAAAACACCCATGATATTTTTATAGACACTTAAGATTCTTAGTAACATAATTGAAGAATTTCAATAGGGCACCACTAATATTACTCTAGTATTGCATACTTTTGCAAGTATACCCATTTTTTCTCTACACTAAAAAAAACACCCTTTCACATGAACAAAATTTATAGATTTCTTTTATTCGTAATTCCCATGGGAAAGAGAAAATATTTAATGAATTCCGTAAGGGTACCATTTATACCATTGATTTTATCGGACTTATCTCGGATTTTTCCAAATTTCCCAAAAAAACACCGTTTAACCTAAAATATTTGTATAGATTTTTTGGGTTCTTGGTTTCTGTTATAAATGAAACATTTTTACCAATTTTCATTGGTGTAACAATTTTTTCCCAGTTTTCGTGGTACTAATTCCAAATTTCACCATTTCTTTAAAAAAAAAAAACATCCTTTAACTCAAGAAGTGTTTGTACTTTTTATAGATTCTTCCCAAGTAACAATTTCAAACCTCGGTTACAAAATAACCAAAGTTATAAAATAACTGCAAATAACCGCGGTCAAAAAGCGGCTATAAACGGGTTGTTAAAAGTCTGTGGTTAATTTTAGGTTAGAAAAAAAACCCAGTATTTTCGAAGGTTTGTTTTGGGTTAAAATTATACGTAAAATAAACTTTTTAGTCATAAATTAGTTTAAAAAATTCCATTTTTAAACTAAGGAAATATTTTGGCTATTTATTTACTTTTATTAAACCCAGGTTACATTCTTGTTATTTTTTCAACCCAATTTTTTTGGTTAAATTATAACCTCAGTTTGAAGTTGGTTTTAAAATAACCAAATTTCTTCAAAAGTTTCGGAAAAGTATTTAAATAACTCGTTTTTGACACAAAGTCATAAATAAGTTTTTAAATAACTTCTAGTTTTGTGTTTTAAGGGTTAAAAAATAACCAAATTTTGGCTCCAAGTTTGAAGTAAGTATTTTAATAACTTTTTTTTTCGCACAAAAAGTTTTTTTTTAAGTTAGAATTTAACCAAATCTGATCCCAAAGTTTTAAGTAAGTATTTTAATAACTCTTTTTTTACCCAAAAAGTTATTTATAGGTTATAAATTAACCAAATTTTATCTATAGTTTGAAACGAGTTTTTAAATTACTCACTTTAAGATGGAAGTTGTTTATTGGTTTAAAATTAACCCATTATAGAACCTAAGTTTAAGGTGAGTTTCTAATTAACTTCTTTATTTTTGTCTTTTATGGGCTAAAAAATAACCAAATTTTCATTACAAGTTTCAAGTAAGTATTTAAATAACTCCTTTTTTACACAAAAAGCTATTTATAGACTAGAAATTAACCAAATTTGACCTTAAGTTTGAAACGAGATTTTAAATTACTGACTTTTTACCATTAAAGTTGTTTATTGGTTTAAAATTAACCCATTATAAATCTTAAGTTCAAGGTGAGTTTCTAATTAACTTCTTTATTTTTGTCTTTTATGGGCTAAAAAATAACCAAATTTTCATTACAAGTTTCAAGTAAGTATTTAAATAACTCCTTTTTTACGCAAAAAGCTATTTATAGACTAGAAATTAACCAAATTTGACCTTAAGTTTGAAACGAGATTTTAAATTACTGACTTTTTACAATGAAAGTTGTTTATTGGTTTAAAATTAATCCATTATAAATCCTAAGCTTAAAGTAAGATTTTAAATAACTACTATAAGTACGTATAAGTTTTTAATCAACTCGTTATTTACCTTTTAACAACCCTGGCAATTTTTCAACTAAGTTCCAACCCAATTTCAACTAACCAACAACTCTCCACACATACACATTCACCATACTCGAGCGTCGCGCGTCGCCCATCATATTTTTGTCTCTCATTTTTCTCAGATCTCTCAGTATTCTTTTGTGGCTGGTGGTAGCAAGTTATTGTGCGAGAAAGTTTTTGTGAAAAAATATAAATTAAATAAAAAAAAATATCTGTCTGTGAAAAATTATTAAGAGGTAAGTTATTTGTTTATAATTTATTTTAAATATTGTTATTTGTTTATAATTTATTTTAACCCTTTGCTTCCTAGTGGTTTCAGCATGATACCACCTATTAATTACTTTGTTAGTTTTTTTTACTACAAAATGGACTTTTCCTTTTGTACTCTCAGCTCAAAACATTCCTTATACAATGTTATTACTAGTACAATCATTATTTTTTTCATTTTAGTGTGTTGTTAGAAAATATCAAAACTTTTTTTCAAGATATTTGTATTTTTTTCCGGGAGCGAAGGGTTAAATATTAAATATTGTTTAATAAATAACTTCAGAGTATAAAAAATAACTTCTGAGTTTGAAAAATATCTTCTGAGTTTGGAAAATAACTTCTGAGTTTGAAAAATATCTTTTGAGTTTGGAAAATAACTTCTGAGTTTGAAAAATATCTTCTGAGTTTAGAAAATAACTTCTGAGTTTGAAAAATATCTTCTGAGTTTAGAAAATAACTTCTGAGTTTGAAAAATATCTTCTGAGTTTAGAAAATAACTTCTGAGTTTGAAAAATATCTTCTGAGTTTGGAAAATAACTTCTGAGTTTGAAAAATAACTTGAGAGTAGGCATACAGATAACTTAGCGCGTCTTTTCATTTGTCTTTCTCATTCCGCGTTATTATTCCAAGCTTGACTGTTGATAAAATCACTATAATAAAAATGTATTCTATCATTAAAAATAAAATTTGTAGTAGAACTACTTTTAAAAGAAAAGTTAAAAAAATAATATTAGAAATGCGTGAAAAAGAAAGAATTAAAAATCTTGAACAAGTTTTTCTTAGCAAGAGGTTATTTGAAGTGCAGCAACACCTTTCGGAAAATGAAATAAGTGCTAATTGTGAACAAGGTTTTTCTAACACGAAATTTGAAGAGTTGCAACACCTATCGAATATTATTTCTGAACATGAAAGTGACAGTGAAAATTCTGGAAACAATTGTGTCGCTGTCTCAACTAATTTTGAAGCTATTCCAGAAAATTTAAAAAAAAACTTAGTATTATGGGCTATTCAGCATAACATATCGAATATTTGCTTGCGTGATTTGCTTAACATTTTGCATAATTCTCATCCTTATTTGCCATTAGACCCTCGAACATTATTACAAACTCGCGTTTCCCTTGAGAAAATTTTTATCGAAGTTCCACCTGGTAGATACTGGCATTTCGGTTTGGTTCGCGCTCTTACTAAGGTTTTTGAAAGTGTTCAGACATGTCAAACAGTAATATTCTTGGACTTTAATATTGATGGGATTCCTGTTAGCAAAAGTTCAAAGGGCCAATTTTGGCCTATTTTGTGTTCACCAGATGGTTTTCGTGTGCCGCCGCTAGTAATAGGTGTTTACTACGGAATGGCAAAACCTTCAAGTGTTAATGAATTTCTGCGATTATTTCTTGAGGAGGCTGTTAACATTGATGATTTGAACATTGGTTCCAAAAAAATAAGTTTTAAAATCAGGAATTTCATCTGTGACGCCCCCGCTCGTTCTTATTTAAAAGGAATCAAAGGGCATAATGGTTATTTTGCTTGTGAAAGATGTAATGTAGAAGGGGATTATAATTACAAATCTCACCAAATGTGTTTTCCAAACCTATCAAAATCACTTCGCACGAATGATTCTTTCCGGGCTGGGATACACGAAGATCATCATACGCAACCATCTCCATTAGAAAAACTTCCAATAGATATTATTATGAATTTTCCTCTAGATTACATGCACTTGTTGTGCTTAGGTGTCATGAAAAAATTGTTGGTTACATGGATTAAGAATAGAACCCTTAAAACAAAATTCTCGGCAAAAAACATTGAGAGAATCTCTAAGACCTTAGTATCACTACGAAAATATGTTCCATGCGACTTCAATAGAACACCTCGTGGACTTGATGTGATAAGCTTTTGGAAGGCCACTGAATTTCGTATGTTTTTGTTGTACTTAGGTCCGGTTGTTTTGCAAAATGAAACTCATGAAGAAGTATATGCCAATTTTATGGAACTACACTGTGCTGTTTCAATATGTTTGAGTAAAAATAAACAAGTTTTTGTTGATGTCGCACAGAGTCTGTTCAAATCATTCATATATAACTTTTCTAGTATCTATGGAGCTGAAAACATAAGTTATAACGTTCACAATTTATATCATGTCGTAGATGATGTTAAATACCATGGACCTTTAGATAATATAAGTGCTTTCAAATATGAAAATCGTTTACAATATTTAAAACGTCGAATAAGATCTGGAAACAGACCCCTGGAACAAATTGCAAATAGGATTATCGAAGATTTTGAGAATGTAGATCTAATTGATGTAGATGAAAACAAAACTCCTATGCTTTATATGAAAGATAGGAATAAAATATGCAAAATTAAACACTGTGTTGGAATCTATAGAGCAATTCAGCTTCAACATTTTGTTTTGAAGTCGTCACTTGCAGATAGTTACTTCTTAACAAACTCAGAAGAAATTGTTAGAATGGAGTTTGCAACATATCGACATGGCATCCCAGTTATCTATGGTTCAAGCTTAAAACAAAAACAAAATTTTTACGAAAAACCGTTCTATTCTAAATTTTTAAGCGTTTATAAATCAAATGAAGAAGAAAATTTGCCTAATTTTTATAACATAGAAAATATTTCCTCTAAATTTTTCAAAATAACTTTACCAAACACTGAATCTGTTTTTTTTCCATTAGTACATTGTTAATCAAAATGTATTGTGTTGTGGAGACGCTCGAAGATGAAGGGAAGTTCGTGACGGCAGTTCCCAAAAATTGGGTCATCGATGGAACGAAGCTATTATGGCCAAAGTCCAAGAAAGATTCCATTTGCGGTCGGAAAAATTGCATCACAGCATCGGATGATTGGCAAAGCATAGCATGCAAATTAATATTTGATGACATCGGTAAGATACAAGTTTAACTACATCTTTTTTATTTTATTTTTATTAAGTTCACTTAGACCACTTTTCTCCAAGTAAAATTTTATTCGTATCTAAACTTAAAGCAGTTTATCCTGGGGGCCTATTTTTGACAGCTTAGTTACGTTAATTTTGATACACTTTAGGTCCCCTTTCATATACTTAAAGTAATCGCGGTTATGGCCTTTCAATATTTTTATATTTGAATAACGCTTCATAATATTCTACACAATGAGATTTATTACAGAAATTAAAGTTTTTTAGACCGGTCTTTCTTATATAAACACATTACATTGTCATCGAGTGCAATTCAGCATCAGCCAATTTGCAAAACAATATCGCAAATTTCGCGAAGAACAATGGCGCCTTAAAACACGACTAGCAGGTGTTTTTGCGAGCGGGTGCAATAGCAAAACTCACAGCAACCCTTTTTCTCTTCGTTCACGACAGCGTGCGTGAACGAAAAGGCGTCACGGCGCGGCGCCCACGACTACAATCGACATGTTGATCTTGTGTGATCGATACAAGAGCAATAAAACAATAAAACATCGACCTTTTTTCACTTCACTTCGTTGACAAAATCAATAAGTGTACTGTACAACAATAAAACAATAAAACCGCGACCTTTTTTTTACGTCGTCCAAGACAGCGCGCTTGAACAAAGCGCCACCCGCGACCGACGGTCGACTTGTTGTTCTTGTGTGTTCGATACAAGATCAATAAGTGTACAGCGATAAAACAATAAAACAGCGACCTTTTTTTCGCGAAGAACAATGGCGCCTTAAAAAAAAATTTTCGACCAGCAGGTGTTTTTGCGAGCGGGTGCAATAACAAAACTCACAGCAACCCTTTTTCGCTTCGTTCACGAGAGCGCGCGTGAACGAAAAGGCGCCACCTACAACATTTAAATATACATTTTTAAAAAGCTAGAAACTTAGTCATATTTGTAAAATTAAAATTAAGTTAATTGAATTAAGAGCTTTTGAAAGAATGGTATCTGAACTCAGATTTTTGAAAAAAAAAAATTATTGAAGAAATTTTAAGATGTCGTTTTTTAAACTTTTTCGTAATATAAAATGCATTTATTTTCAAATTTTTCTGACCACATTTATTACGATTTGAAATTATAAAAGAAAATGTCAATATGTATTACGGTTTATGAAAAAAATTAAAAAGTATTTCATTTTCGAAGAACTTTTTTTAATAGAAGTTTTGAAAAAAAATTTTACTTATTTGTTTTTTAAAGTTCAACATCTAAATATAAAGTCATTTTTTCTTCAGTCAATAGCCCTTATTGTTGAAAGTTAAATAGCAAAAATTTAAAGTTCTTATTTACCAAAGTCTTTGAGAAAATTAATTATTTCAAAGCAAAAATTCAGTTTTTATAAAAAAAACCCATTGAAATTGAAATTTTTTTCAAAAACTCTTGATTAAATTTAGTGGATTTAAATTTAGGAGATAAGAATGAGCTTCTGGCTTTTTAAAAATGTATTTTAAAATATTGTAGGTGTTGCCGTTGTTTTCAAAATATTTTTTTTGTGTTTAAAGTCAGATTATGAGAAAATTGCATTTATCTCTTAAACGATGGAAGATTGTCCCTTACTCCCTTATATTTTTTTTCCTTAAATAACCTAGAGAATCTTTTGCTATCATTTGTTTTATGAAATTTAAGAAAAAAAATGGTTGTGTTCAAAAAAAATTTAATTGTAATTTTAAAAAACAATACGGTAACATCGGCAATTTTTAATCTATAGACTTTAAAGCATTTTTAATTGCCTACGTTTGAAAAAAAATCGTCAAAATCTGAGCTGTTCGGCCGGTCTTAAGCCGCTTCACCTTTTGAACAAATATTTTCTTGTATCCCTTTCATGCCACTTATATTTACGACAAAACATGTATTTCCTTTTAAGGTTCCTGGGAGGAAGCAGTTCAGAAGGAAAAGGATGCCGAGTATTTGTCTTCTTCTGAAGAAAATACGGAAGAAGTGACCATCGACACCAATTCTTCGGAATACATGACAGATATGAACAAATTGATGTCAACTTTGATTCCTAATTCTGGTAAGTTTAAAATGTATAAACATGGGAACAAAGTTACTAATTTTGTCATACTTACTTCTCATTTTCAAGACGTTTCCTCGTTCACCCCCCCAAATGAAGATGTTACCATCACTAATGTCATTTCCGACTTATACACGTTTGAAGGTAAAAAATGTATTTTAGCACTAGTACAATTTTCAAAGTCGTTTTTAAACTCCAGCTTATCTTAGACTGGGGTTTATCCAATGTTATTTGAATAGGATAAACCCCAGTCCCTCTTAGTAACAGCTGAGATAGCATATTAGTTCTTTCACTAACCGTATTACTTTTTTTTGTATATTACTATAACTCTTATTTTTAATTGTTTATAGGCCCCAGCACCAGTACCCAATTCAAGGAACTGTCGTCCAAAATAGACGAAATTTTGGAAAGACAGCGTTCCACTGAGGTGAAGGTGCAGGCCATGCAAGGAATGCTGGAGGCATTCATGGCGAAGTCCGAAGTTTCGGTCAATTTGTTGGCGTCCAAAATTGCAAAAGAGAATGCAGAGGAAGTGGATGAGGAACTGCAACTGGATGAAATTTTCCCACTTACCTCTGTCCAACAAATTGAGGAAATCGAGGAAAAACTCCATCAAAATGCAGCATTCAAAAAAAAATTGGTAAGTACCAAAATATACGAAATATGCAATTTTCTCACAATCCGACTTCAAACACAAAAAAAATATTTATAAAACAACGGCAACACCTACAATATTTTAAAATACATTTTTACAAAGCCAGAAGCTTATCTTAAATTTAAATTCACTAAATTTAATTAAGAGTTTTTGAAAAAATGGTCCTCAAACTCAGAATTAAAAAAAAAATTTATTAAAAAAATTAAAAATGACTTTTTTCCAAACTTTTTCTAATAAATATTATCAGTTGAATTCCGAAGCAGAAAAGGTAATATATATCACACTTTTGAAAAAACAATTAAAAATAACTTCAATTTCAATTGGTTTTTTTTTTTGATAAAAACTGAATTTTTGCATCCAAATAATTAATTTTCTAAAAGACTTTGGTAAATAAGAACTTTAAATTTTTGCTATTTAACTTTCAACAGTAAGGGTTATTAAATAAATAAAAAATAATTTTATGTTTAGATGTTGAACTTTGAAAAAAAATAAGATACATTTTTTTTCAAAACTTTTATTAAAAAAAGTTCTTCGAAAATGAAATTCTTTTTAATTTTTTTCATAAACCGTAATACATATTGACATTTTCTTTTATAATTTCAAATCATAATAAATGCGGCCAAAAATATTTGAAAATAAATGCATTTTATATTACGAAAAAGTTTAAAAAACGACATCTTAAAACATATTTTTGTTTTCTTTCAGGTCCGTAAGTTGAGCTCCTATGGGGGGGCCAACGGAATGAAAACGATCCGCACTATTTGCAAGTGCATTTTTACGGATCCACTACTGGCAGAACATTCTTGGCTGGGGACTAATGCCAAAAAAAGTTTCAGCCAATACAAATTCCTGTATAAAACTATATTGGAAGCGGTCCGATCAAGGTACCCCACTTATAGTGAAGCTGAGGGTGCTTCATTTTTTAAAGGCTTTTTGAAGCAAGCCCCATTTCGAATGGGAAAACCGTCCACGTAAGTTAAAAAATAAAATTATAATCAACATTTAAGTTAACATTTTTCTCATTACAGAAATACCAGTTCCAACACCAGCTCCTCTGCCTCTGACGGGCAATCCACAACATAATTAAGTTAAGCTATTTTTTATTTTTAGTTTTAGTTTTACTTTTACTTTAAGTTTTAGTTTTAGTTTTACTTCATTAAATAATGTTTCACTAAACTTAAATTTCAGCGTTCTTATTTCAAATATTAAATTTTCAGCTGGGAAGAATCTTATGGTTTGCAGCATGTTGGTAAGCAAACATTTTATAGGTTTTTTAAAATCTGTAAATAACCGGTTATAAAAAAGCTGTGAAGTAACGTTTATTACAGGTTTTATAAGAACCTGTACGAAGTTATTTACAGGTTTTATAGAAACCTATAGGTAAGCGGTTATAAAAAAAACCGTCAAATAACGTTTGTTATAGGTTTTATAAAAACCTGTACAACGTTTATTACAGGTTTTAAAAAAACTGGAAGAAAACGGTTATAAAAAAAACCGTTAAATAACGTTTATTACAGGTTTTATAGAAACCTATAGGTAAGCGGTTATAAAAAAAACCGTCAAATAACGTTTGTTATAGGTTTTATAAAAACCTGTACAACGTTTATTACAGGTTTTAAAAAAAACGGGAAGAAAACGGTTATAAAAAAACCGTCAAATAACGTTTATTAGAGGTTTTATAAAAACCTATAGGTAAGAGGTTATAAAAAAAACCGTAAATTAACGTTTAATACAGGTTTTAAAAGAACTTGTTATATTACAGGTTTCAAAAAAACCTGTAATAACGTTAATTACAGGTTTTATAATAACCGTAGTAAAACGGTTATAAAAAAAACCGTCAAACAACTCAGTACAGGTTTTTTTTAAACTGTATAATAACGGTTTGTAAACGGTTATAAAATAGCCGTAAATGGTTTATTTCAAGTTTTTCTTTGACTAAAAATAAACAGTTATTTAATAACCGTGAAAATTAGGTTTTTAAAAACCCAGTATTTGTAGAAAAAAGTGGGTTTTTTAAAAACCCGATTTAGACGAAGTTAAAAAATAACTGACCATTTTCGGTTGTGGAGACGTTTCTGGAACGTCTTAAATACGTTTATTTAACGAGTTTAGTAACTTATCCGTTAAATAACCAGAGTAAATATCCGGTTTATTTTCCGCTTTCTAACCACAAAATGTTATTTGGGTTAGTTCTTATACCAACCAAAACTTTTTCACCAAGTTTTAAAAATTAATAAAATATAAGTCAGCTGTTATAATACCTTTCTCACACAACACTCAACCCACCAAAAAAACACCCTTACACCAAAAATATTTTTAAAAACTTTATGAATTCTTTATCTAAAACCTTCATCCCGAATTTTTCAGTGTAGCATGTTTTTCACATATAGGTTTCTGTTATATTTTATTTTATAAGCACCCTTGTTTTTAATCTGCAATAACTTTTCTTAGAACAATCGTTTGACTTTATTTTTATGTCATTAGAATTATCATCAAAAAATACTTTCAAAACATGTGTCATAGGATGATAATTAACAAAAAATTTTTTTCACTATATCTTTGAGCTTTGAGTGTAACAATTTTATATTTTTTAAATGCCTATTTTACCTTTAGGTACTATTAATATTTACATATTTTTTTTTTATTTACCTAATTTTTTTTGTTTTTTTTAAATAAATATATATAATTTTTTTTTTATGCTTGGTATTTATATTATTGATAAATATATAAATTTTTATTGGAATACCAAACTTTTGACAAACAAAAATTACCCTTAGAGGTCAAAAACATTTAAAAAGATGTTCTTGCAATAAAAAAAAACGAGTTTTACGTTAAAAATACTCCATTATGAATTTTTAAAAAGCTTTATAATTGAAAGAAACTTTTACCAAGAGATCAAGTATGTGGTGTTTTGACTTTGACCAAATTTTCATATAATTTTTTATTAGCACTTTTGCTTTCGACTGTGAAGGTGTTTTCATTTTTCTTCAGCTGCGTACTAGGCTCTAGCTAGGTAGCTGGAAAAACATGTTTTTTTTTTTAATTTTGTTTCCAGCTAGGCCACTGTTACTTGTGTGCAAAGAATTTTGGGGTTTTGCATTATTCGCAATATTTTGAAATTGCAATAAAAATAAAAAAATACGTATTTTTAAATTTCACAGAGAAATATTTATTATATTTTTTATTCAGTTAATTTATTGAACCTTAAAAATGACATCGGATAATGGGTGCGAGAAATTGATTATTACAATTTAAAATTTTATAAATAAGCATTTATCTACACGTAAAATACTTTAACAGGACAATTTGCTACAACAATACAAATCATTTTTGGAAAAGTTGGAATATACGTACAGTGCTGCTAAAAAAATTCCGGATTTTTTTGTCATTTTCATCAATTGAATTTTTATAACACAAAACTGTAAAAAAATATTATTTTAATATTTTTTCTTGGTCGTTTATATATCAGTTAAGCAATTTTAACAGAAAATAGTGATCTTTAATGCATACAAAAATTTTAAAAATTGAAAAATGTAGTAGAGTCAGAGTTTCAGCTGTGAAAAACTAACCGGATTTTTCAAGGATTTCGATTCTCGTTGTTGAGGTTACGGTTTTAAGCGTCACTTCAGTACAATTTTTGTTTGCAGTTACAAAAAAAGTTGTTAGCTTTGTGAATTGTAAAAATTATGTATTTAATGGAATAATAGAAAAAACGCGTTATAGTCATCAAATTCGTTATTGAGTTGTAGAACATTTTCAAGCTGAAATAAAACAAAATTTTGATGTTGAAAAAGTAAAAAGCGAAAAATTAGTTGAAGTAGATCAAATGGGTGGATGCCATCACAAAATATCCCTAAAAACTGATAGGCGAACAAAGACTTTTTTGATAAAAGATTCTTTTGCGACTTCTTAAACGATTTGTGAGGAGTTTAATCTGCCTTCAACATCAAGTACAGTAAGAAAGGGTTTGAGAGATTTGTTCTCTATGTCTTTCGGCTCGGAAAGAGGCCATTTCTTTAGACTAGGCATTGTCTAAAAAGGTAGGCAATGAAAGTATCTTAAGAAACACTTTAAATCTAAAAATAAAAATACGTCATCATGGTTGTATTTACAAAAAAAAAAAAACATTTGATAACAAAACGGAGAAATATTCTTTTCATTGATAAAAGCAATTTTAGCTTGTTTTATTCCGATTGTGAAATGGCTTAAACAGGGACATGTTTGAAACCAAAAAAATATGCTCCCTATTGTGAAGCACAGCAGAGGATCAGTGATGGTTTGAAGTTTTTCTAGCTGCAGGCTCTACCTCGTTACACCAAATCAACGGAATTATGGATCATTTCCAAAATGGAGAGATGTTGGAGTCGATAATGGCCCCATTTAAGGAGAAAGAAATGCCTTAGCGTCGTCGCATCTTTCTGCAAGTTATGATGTCAAAATTCTTAAAAGCTCATTAAACATTAGTTTGGGACAGAAAATACTCCTGGCTTAGAATAGCCGTCACAATGAGTCGACCCGATTAAAAATTTGTGGGCCATCTTTAAGTGACGCCATCAGCAACTAACGTACTTGTATAGCTTTGAAAAATGACTGGGAGAATATTCCTAGTTCTATTTTATTTAATTTTGCCTAGTCCAAGTCTCGTTGGTGCCAAGCAGTCTTCAAAAAGAAAGGTTACTGAGCAAAATATTAACTTTGAAAATTAATATTAAAAAATCCGGTTAGTTTTTCACAGCTGAAATTCAGATTTTAATTCATTTTTCAATTTTTAAAATTTTTGTATGTATCAAAGATCTTTTTTTTTTCTGTTGAAATTGCTTAACTGATATATAAACGACCTGGGAAAAATATTAAAACAATATTTTATACCAGTTTTGTGTTACCTATAGAATTTCAATTGATGAAAATGACAAAAAAAAATCCAGAATGTTTTTATGTATATGAATGAATTTTGCATCCCTTAACCATTGTAGAAAACCTTATAAAGTATGTATACCAAAAGTTATGATTTCCATTCAATTAGCTAGTTTTAAATTTTTATTTTATGAATAGTAACACCCATGGTACTATTTTGTCTCTAACAAGCTTAAATTCTACTTATTTCATTCTTTCAATTCTTATGCAGCAATCTGTTGCAGAACTCGAATTATAAATAATCTTAAATTTTTATGGATATGATGTGAATAGTGAGTAGGTCACTGTGGCGAATACGTGCTTTAATTAAATGTAGTTTTTATAACTTTGTTGTTGATCTATGTATATGTGTAGTTTGGTAAGTATATTTTTTAATATTGTACAAAATCGTTGAATCGTTTGTTATATTCATAGACCATTATAATTAGAAGGGGGTTTAGTCCAGGAGTGTAGCTGGATTTTATTTTTTTATTAAACTCGATTATTTGCAACAGTTTTTTTGTTCTGTTTCTGAAGCGAAATAATCATAAAAGCATAGCTGATTTTCACATTAAAAGTGAGGATAAGTCAATTCGCAAAGTATGTTAATAAGTGAAAAAATAAATTAAATACATTATATCGATTTCATAAGTATCTACATTTTTTAGTTATATAAAAATGCGGCATGGAAAATCTTGACCCAGACAAAAATTTGCAAAATCAAGGCCTACTATGAAAGGGTCTTTGTGTTATTGCAAATTTAATTAACAAAGTTGACTAGTATGGTTAACATAAACGAGTAGAAAGAAAGTTATATACATATGCCTTGTCAGAATTTGACAGCAAGAGAAGATATCGAAAAAATGAAATTGGAAGTGGAAGTATCTACAACGAGTGCATCATATGATAATGGTGGACTGAAGTCACTACAAAAGTTATGAAGGATAACCTGCGCTCTTGCCAAGACATAAACTTCACTTCGGTGAAAAGCATACATTCTGGGAGGAGTGGTTTAAAAAAATTTTTCGTTCACCGCTGAAAAAAATTTATTATGGATAGACAGTTTTATTTTCATTTTAAATTCAATAAAAGGGTTGGGGTCAAAATTCTGCCGGGGTCAAAATTCTTTTGTCAAAATTGTGCTTTCAAAATTCTGCTTTACAAAATTCTGCTTTCAAAATTCTGCTTTTCAAAATTCTGTTTTTCAAAATTCTGTTTTTCAAAATTCTGCTTTTCATAATTCTGTTTTTCAAAATTCTGCAAAAAATTAACGCTTTTTAACATTTTCCAAACCCTTTTTTAATTTTTTGCAAAATTCTGTAAAATCATCTTCTTGAAAAATTATCTGTTTATTTGATTACTTACCTACATAATTTGCATTCTTTGAATGTATATTAATTTTTGTTTTATAAATGAATAAATTTGAAAATATTACGAAAAGGTTTTGAATACTAAACATTTCCGAAAATAATTCAAAATTTTTTAATTTATCAAATAAAGATGAATATTCAAAAATTTGAATAAGAAAAGGAATATCTTGTATCAAACAACATCGGTTCCAATAAGTTATAGATTTTATTTGAAAGAAAGTCAGTCCATGCATTTTAAAAAATATTTGCGACACTTAAACAAAATAAAATGCACGACTTGGGTCGCACGTACTTGCTCTTGCAGTTCAAAGCACTTTTATGTTAGTGTACTTGTAGATTTAAAAATCTGGATCTAAATTTTAAAAAAATTGATATCGGGGAAGAGCCGACATTTAGGGCAAAATTTTGTTAAATGAAAAAAATTTTTTTTTGTTATTTGACTTTTTTGAGAAAAAATAAAAATGCAGTTTTATTGCCACTGCTTTAAATATTACGTATACAAAGTTTAATCAAAATCGTTAGAGTCGTTTTCGAGAAATTCGTAATATCGTATTTTTTTGTATGGGAGGTATACGTTCTAAACGAGATATAAAAAAAACAAAAATAAACAACTTTCAGAATTCCATAAAAATCATCTGTACCAAATTTGAAGAAAATCCATCCACCCGTTTAGGCTGTGGAAATGTGTACAGATGGACGCACAGACGCACGGACGGAATTGCGGGACCCACTTTTTCGGTATTCTCCATCATCGTAATGTTGGTTTTGATTAAAACCTCAATTTTTTTTTTCGACACGAAACCAATACTTGCCCTATAGAGCAAGTAAAAATTTAGGAAAGTGCCAATGTTGAATGTTGCTAAGAATTGGCAGAATTTTTTTGTTCAAGTATAATGGTGGCAGAATTTTGAAAAGCAGAATTTTAAAAAGCAGAATTTTGAAAAGCAGAATAAAAAAAAACCAGAATTTTGAAAAACAGAATTTTCTTTAAAAAAGCAGAATTTTGAAAAGCAGAATTTTGAAGCCAGAATTTTGACCCGATCCCTCAATAAAATGCACGAAAGGGTCGCACGTACTTGCTCTGATGGTAATAAATTTTACATAATTTAATTTATTATTAATTTTATAAGAAATGTAAAAAAATATCAAACTGAGTAGGTATACAATTTAGTTTATTGTAAAACAGTGAATTTTTGGAATTTTTTTTTCGAAAATTGTAGTTTTTTCAATAAATAAAAAAATTTTCTAAAAAAAAATGGTATGCTATTCTGAAGAAATAATTATTTGGCACACAAAAATTAAATTTCAACCCGTTTTCAAATCCAAAATTGATAGTTTTGAAAATTTTTAAACGTTTTAATATTACAGCTACTTAGACGCTTCAATATACAAAATATTCGTTGAAATCGGATTAGTCGTTTATGAGTTAGTCAGATATCAAGAAAATGGTTCTATGGCAAAAACCGGTTAAAAAAATATTTTTTTATTTCAAAAGTAGGACCTTTTTTTCCACAGTTCACGTATTTTTTTAATCAAAATTGTTAAAATCGTTTTTGGGAAAAATGTTTCTTTTTGGTCATATTGCAAGTACCTACCGTTAATTTTGGTATAAACAAAATTTTAATTTCCCCTCTAGGGAATTACTAAAAACTCTTAACTACCAAGTTTAAAGCAAATCGCATCGGTAATTTGGGCTGCAGCTCGAGATAGAGAAAGACTTTTATTAAGATTACTAAAACGCTTTCGGACAAATATTTCGTTGAAATCGCTTTAGTCGTTTACGAGAAAATCAAAAATCAAGGTATGGCAATATATTAAAAAATATTAAGAAATATTTTTTCAAAATTTAAAAACACAGTAGCAAATCAAACAAAGTATCAAAATCGTTATAGCCGTTTTTGAGGAAAATTACTTTTTTAATTTTGGTCATATGGCAAATACCGTTAATTTTGATCCTAAATTCGATTTCCCAAAAACCCTTAATTTCCAAGTTTGAAGCAAATCGCTTCATTGGTTTAGGCTGCAGCTTGGGATAGATTCCGACAGACAGAAATGCCAGACTCACCTTTTTGGCATTCTCCATCATCGTAATGTTATCCCTCATTGTTATGTCGCGTACAATTGTTTTTCCAAATCCTGAACTTGATTTTGAATTGATATTAACGGTACTTTCCATGTATAATGGTTTTATTTTACTTCTGAACTTTTCGTTTAAATAATGAAAATTCTGGGGTGGAATCGGCTATTGTGATTTGTGATCGGTGATAATCACAAAAGACCAATTTGCTCTGAGAAATATGATTTTGTAGTACAAATTTGGTTCTTGTGACTGTCACCGATCACAAATCACAAAAGCCGATTCCACCCCTGGTGCAGAAGTGATAAACCAATTTTTGGTCAAATATTTGTGAAATTTTGGGCCAATAATATCTTAAGAAGGGCATACAATTTTTTTTTAAATAATGTTGGAAAATATTTGACTATTAAAAAATATTTTAAAAATGGCTAAAAAAAACTTAAAATAAAAACTGATCTTTTAAAAAAAATTATTGAAAAAAATAAAAACCACTCTTGTACTGAAAATTATTTTTGATTTCATCTCTGGAAAACGTAGATTCCAAAAAAAAAAAGTTTCAGATCGTTTTCCATTAAGGCCACGAATCTATTTATATCATTTCATTACATAATAATCAACATATTTTTACCCAACACCTACCAACACCTTAAACAAATTTATTAACCAAATTTTAAGCTCTAAATTCCTGGCACATTTACGCGAATATCGAACCCCAGTCGTCATAGTTGGCCTGACAACCATATAAACAACAAAATTGGAGAGAAATTCACTTGCACTTTCTTATTGCTTTTTGAATCACAATCAAAATCGAAGATAAATACCAACCCATTGACCGTTTTAGCCATAAATTAATATCATTCCTCATCGTATACATTTCTATTCGCCCAAAAATGAAGTCAAATCATAAAACAAATTTAGTTCAAATAACCGATCGTCGTCGTATAGAAAAAGAATTCCATAATGCGCGAATAAAAATGAAATCAATAAATTAATTGATTATTTATGATTGACGACACTTTGATTTGAGGGGGGCTGCCTCTATACCTAAAGCAGGCGCTATCGGCGAAATCGTTACGGATGTACCCTACGTACAAACGAAAATTCGACAAACAATTATTTTTGGACAAAATGCGTCGCTTAGTCCGCATTAGGCAACAGGTACAGAGAGTGCGTGTTCAATTTGGCCCATCGCAAGGGAAACTGATTATGTCCAAGCTGGCTAATTATTGTTCGTGGGGGCTTGCAACTGGGTGAGCTCCAATGCAAGCTTATAGAAACACTAGAGGTTCAATCTTGCATACTAATTAGCTTAGGGGTAGGGGCTTACGTCGTCGTTAACTCCGGCTACTGGGGCTTACTCTTCAGCTTGCTATCAGTGGAAATGGAAAACGAAGACGAAAAGGAACGTGGTGGTGCGTCGCGTCGTCGGTTGCTCTTGCAATACAGCTATACTCTGATTGATTGAGTGTTTTGCTTCTAAAGCTTTTTGGCCAACGAGGTGAGCTATATGCAAACACACAAAAGTGGCAAAGAGACCATCGCAGTATTGGCTAAAATCAGGTGTAGAGTCATATTGCTCAGAGTGTTTTGGGAGCGGCAGTATAAAATCAAGGGCTCCCCAACAATTTGATATCATTCACAGATTGTCCACGCTCAGCAACTTATTAAAAAAGTGCACCCGCGATCGATTCGGAGAGTTCCCTTTTTTCTTACTTTCGATTATTTTCATTCGTTTCGGTTTAACGTGTTATCGTACAAACATGGCATTCCGAGTATCCTATTTGATTTTTATTGGCTGTGTTATGGTGACGTTGGTTAATGCCGCAGCCATTGACAACTCCGTGTACAGTGTTGAGCCAAGGATTCGGTCCAGTGAAGAATTAATCTCGAATATTGTTTCTGATTGTTTCCATGCTGATGCCATGCATTGCATGAAAGAGCGAGTGTTGATCTTTTTGAATAGCATGGCTGGAGTCGATGAAGAACAGGGACGTTCATTTTCCGAGGATAACATCGAAAAAGTTATTGTGGATCGTGTTGGAAGAATTTTGAACACAAATGAGTTCCGTTTGCAATTGCCTCAGACATTCTTCCAAAGCTCGGTGATGACTTATCGTGCTGATCGTGGATTTGACTTGGAGTTACCGACCGAGGGTGAAGGTTAGCTTGACGAAATTTTCTCTTAACCTTCCTTTTTGTAATTATTCCTCACTCTTTTCATTGTAGCTCGAGGACTTTTATTAAAGAAGAAGCTTCTTTTGCCAGTTCTCTTATTGATGAAGCTTAAAATGAAGCTTTTGATGCCATTGATTGTTATGTTGGTTGGACTTAAGGCCACAAAAGCTTTGATCTTATCGAAAATCGCTATTAAGTTGGTACTTGGATTCCTTATCTACAATTTGGTGAAGAAACTGGGAGGTATGAAGATGAACATGATGCCAATGATGCCAATGCCAGAGCCAATGACCGCTTATGGTGCACCAATTTCCAGTACTACAGCTTCATCATACGATCCTGCTAGTTGGGAGCCAATGAGCGGAGGTCCCTATGCCCGTTGGGACTCCACACACTCTGGATCAGCTCATAACTTGGCTTATAGCTCGTATTATCCAAGTAGCTCATCGTATTCATCGGGAAGTTCATCAGGTTCATCGTCATCGTCGAGTGCTAGCTCACCCTCATCAAGCTATAGTAGTTCATCTTAAATAACGATAGTTACTTTTTGATTTGACCGGCGAATATTTATTGTTTCTTCTACTTCTTTCTCTCTCTTTCTTTTATCTTCTTCTTCTATTCATTCATTCTTCTATGGCACATCTTTTGACACACAAAACACGACGAAAATAATGACGATGTATTTATTTATTTATGAAAGGAATATTTTTAGACTTAGTTTTAATTTGAAAACAAAACAAAAAAAAAAGAAAACCAAATAATATTTAATACAAAATAGAATTAAAGAACCATAATAATTTTTACGAGCAAATGAATAAAATTTGTTTTTGTTTTCTTGTTTTATTGTTTCTTTCAAAAGGGATTCACTTTCAACAGATTGTTGGAACTTTGAAGGTCCTTAGAGTTTTATTTGGGAAGTTATGGCGTTTTAAAGTTCGAAAATGTTGATTTTTATAAAATATGTTTCAAATTTCTCGTTTTTCTTATGAGTTTTGGATTTTGGATTTGTGCCTCAACAAAGAAGATCTTATAAGTTTTGTAAATCAAGTTGATTGAAATACCTTTTAACTTGTATGAGTCTCATGAGATTTGTTTTTTTTTTAAATTTTTTTTTTTTTGTATAAACTTTTTGTTTTTAAGCTCGTAATTAATCTGTTTTTCAACAAAAAATGCTCAAGTTTAACTTTTATACAACAATTATATTTTTCAAGTTGCGAATTAAATATATTAAAAAGTTACCTCTTAATTTTTTAAACAATTAATACGCATTTAACATTAAAAACTTTATTATCTATAGGTTCAATGAAAACCATCAGAACAAGGAATAAAGTTTGCTTGCATTTTATGTCATGATTTTAACGGACGAAACAAATTGGAAAGCCATTCCTATGGTAACATACAAAGTTTTAAAATGAAAGTTTAAAAACCAAATAAAAAATAAGTCAAGTGCATACTTTTTGAACTCCAATGATTCAATTTCGCACAGATAAATTTATTAAAAATAAAAAAAAAAAATCTCCAGTCAATTATTCTGATATGGAAGTGTATTTTTTTCTGATTTCTAGAATGATATCATGCCAAAATAATGGGTGGTAAAAGCACTTAACGAGATCTGAAAGCGTTTTGGTTTCCTCAGTGCAAATCCCAATCTTTAATATGTACGGAAGTAGATATTTAGTTTTAGTAATATTAAATTCCAAGCGTATAATAATGCTCCATTAAACAATGAACAATCCTGACAAGATCGAGGTTCGATGAGTTGGTCATATGGATGTCTTTTTTAGTTTTATACCAGAGAAATTGACTTTTATGATAAGAACATTCACACCAACACATTCCATGAAAAAAATTTTGTCCCGCAAAAAATGCAATTTCATGCCCATATTTTGACAAATTTGCTTGGGCTAGAAAAAAATTTCGACTTCAAATTTAAAAATTGCTCTGATATGACCATTTTCAAAAATTTCAAAAATTCCAAAAATTTTGGAAATTTTTTGTCCATTAACTTTTCCAGCAGTGTCAAAATTAGAATAATTACGGCAACGACATTTTTTAATTATCTTATTCTTTTATAAATCACAGTTTTATTAAAAATCACATTAATAGAAATCGTTGGAGGTGTTTCTTTGTAAATTCTTATTCTTAGAACTCGAAAGCACTATCCTTGTAAAGATAGACGCGATGCCGACCAATGTTATTAAAAATATGTAGGTACTAAATTCAAATCAATACTTGCTCTAAGGACCAGCTAGAAATAATTGTATTGAACAAAAACGTGTCCTTTCGTTTTTCACTCTGCTTCACGATAAAGAAACCTTATGATCAGGTGCTTCCTGATAACCTTTTGGTATAACTTTTCTTGTGCATACAAATATTTTAATTGAGAAAGATGACCTCTTACACGATATAGACCATCCTCAAGGATTAGAATTTGGAATCTCCATAGATAAAATTTGATTTCCCAGAAATAAAAATTTTATCCAAAGTCTCTTTTACGAAAATCGATGCATCTTTTACACAGAAAATGTATAAGCAAATGCAACCTACGACTTTCACATAACATTATGTCAATTTTCAATTCCTAAAAATTTGCATAATTCTTATCCAAATAAGTTGTGCTTTATGTTACCTTTCATTAAATCGTTTCATATGGAAAAATGATTGAGTCGCACTCATACTTGAATACCTGTGTACAGTTGTACACACGTAAGATTTCACTGGAAAATTAAATACTTGTATCCTGAGAGAAGTGTCTTCATGCTTCTGCAAAAATTAGAAGTTCACGTAATTCAGAAAAAATATTATTGTGATGCTTTTTTATCAAAGGCTGAGGTAAGCTCGCCGGTTCCAGGGTTTTGCCGAAGAAAGCACAGTAAAACTCGGCTATAGAAGAAACCAAAAACTCAAATTCTTTATTTCACTATAGAATCGTTCTTTATTGTTCTCTTCTTTCTTTAAATAACAATTTTAAATAAAACTTATATACTACTTAAAAATAATGCCCAATACTCTAAGAGAGCAGGGGATCTCGGACGGAGATAAAAGAAATAAATCCTATGGTGACCAAAATATGCTATTATGACCAAACTCAGAGTGAGATGGTGGTTTCGGGAGTTATGACCAAACTTCAAATGAGATGGTGGTTTCGGGAATTTATGACCAAACTCCAAATGAGGTGGTGGCTTCGGATAGAGACGGGGATTATGACCAAACTCCAAATGAGATGGTGGCTTCGGATAGAGACGGAAATTATACCTAATGGTCTGATGTAATGCCCTTAACTCAAGGTGAGAAGGGGGACTCGGAAAGAGACGCTAAATCTACCTACCTAACGTCAAAACGGAAATTTGCCAACATTCCAAAAATTTACAACAATACGGTATATCTATTATGGCTTAAATAGGTGTATTGAGGGAGAAATCGTCTACTCGAAGTAGATTCGGAAGATCTCTGTTTTGTTCGGAATTTTTTAGCTTCTACTTACTAATATTTTTACACAAAGCAAGTGTGAACTATATAAAATTAAACGGTAAAATTAATGTTAAATTAATAATAACAATAGTTTTGAGTATAAAACAAAATGTATGTTGTCGTGTTTGTGTTGTTGCTATTGATGGCATAATCCGGGACGTTTAGTTGTTTCGGTATCGGTTTTATAGTCCGGGATGGGCGGTTGCCAAATAGTTTTAATTAATTTGATTTCTTTTTGTTGCTGTTGATGGCATAGTCCGGGACGTTTTATTACTTTGGTTTCGGGTTTATAGTCCGGGATGGTTGGTTTCCATACAGCTTTAATTAAATTGGTTTGCGGTGGAAAGGGACGCTTCGTTACATTATAAAATGTTTTCTGAGGACAACAGAGATTTAGCTTGAAAGTATTTATGATGTTTTAACTTTTAATGTAAGGAAACAAGAATCGGTAATCGGAATTTTGGGGAAACCGACGAAGTTACGAATACTAGAGTTACGGGCGACAGAGTTACGAGCGTCAAAGTTACGCGAAACCGAAGTTACGAAAAACTAGAGTTACGAATTCTAAAGTTATGTTAAGCTATGACATGTGATTTTTGGGTTGGCAACAATTGCGAGGAACGATATGAAATTATGGAAATACAAACAAGAGATTAACATTTTTCTCATTGGTCAGAACTAAATGAGTTAAGCGAAAATGAGTGTTATTTAATCTTGTAAAATTTTGATTGGATGGGTATACCTAGATATACATATATGGTTTTGTTTTTGTGAGAAGATCGCAAAAACCTTGAAATAGAAAAAAAAAACATAAGTATACTTATGTAAGTTTGGGGGACATAATTGAAATTAACTTCTTATTTGTCCAACTAATATTGCACCTACGTATTTTTTTTTTTATTAATTAATATAATATTATTCATAGCGTATTTTGTAATACCCACTTTGTATATCTATACCTATCCAATCACAATTAAAATTAATATAATATTATTCATAGCGTATTTTGTAATACCCACTTTGTATATCTATACCTATCCAATCAAAATTTTACAACATTAAATAACACCAATTTTCGCTTAACTCATTTAGTTCTGACCAATGAGAAAAATGTTAATATCTTGTTTGTATTTCCATAATTCCATATCGTTCCCCGCAATTGTTGCCAACCCAAAAATCACATGTCATAACTTAACATAACTTTAGAATTCGTAACTCTAGTTTTTCGTAACTTCGGTTTCGCGTAACTTTGACGGCCGTAACTCTGTCGCGCGTAACTCTGTTATTAATAACTCCGTTACCATTTCATAGTGAAAAACTGGTCAGTTCTAAAAATTTTAATTTTGAATTCAGTATTATTGGTTATTATTCTATGCAGTTATTTGAAAAGCAATTGTGATACTAGATTTATTATTATGAAGGTTGAGAAATTATTGTTTGTCTTTAAAGGATTGAAATAAATTTTTTAATCAGATATTGAGATAAAGTTGGCTTTGTTTAAAGGTCTAAAATTCGCTGAAGAAATATATTATGGGGATTGAACTGGGCTACACAATTCTATCCGCAGCTTGAATAAAACACAAATACACCAAGACAAAAAGTTTTGTACATCTGATAAAGTGACAACTACACGCGATCAGCCGCGAAAAATGCCTCACGTGGGTCATTTTGAAATGCCCCACGTGGGTCATTATGAAATGCCCCACGTGGGTCATTTTGAAATGCCCCACGTGGGTCATTTTGAAATGCCCCACGTGGGTCATTTTGAAATGCCCCACGTGGGTCATTTTGAAATGCCCCACGTGGGGCATCTGGAAATGTCCCCGGTGTGTCATTTTGAAATGCCCCACGTGGGTCATTATGAAATGCCCCACGTGGGTCATTTTGAAATGCCCCACGTGGGTCATTTTGAAATGTTCCACGTGGGTCATTATGAAATGCCCCACGTGGGTCATTTTGAAATGCCCCACGTGGGTCATTTTGAAATGCCCCACGTGGGTCATTTTGAAATGCCCCACGTGTGTCATTTTGAAATGCCCCACGTGGGTCATTATGAAATGCCCCACGTGGGTCATTTTGCAATGCCCCACGTGGGTCATTTTGAAATGACCCACGTGGGTCATTTTGAAATGACCCATGTGGGTCATTTTGAAATGCCCCACGTGGTTCATCTGGAAATGCCCCACGTGGGTCATCTGGAAATGCCCCACGTGGGTCATTTTGAAATGCCCCACGTGGGTCATTATGAAATGCCCCACGTGGGTCATTTTGAAATGCCCCACGTGGGTCATTTTGAAATGCCCCACGTGGGTCATTATGAAATGCCCTACTTGGGAATTATGAAATGAACCACGTTTGTCATTTTGAAATGCCCCACGTGGGTCATTTTGAAATGCCCCACGTGGGTCATTATGAAATGCCCCACGTGGGCATTATGAAATGCCCCACGTGGGTCATTATGAAATGCCCCACGTGGGTCATTTTGAAATGCCCCACATGGGTCATTTTGAAATGCCGTACGTGGGTCATTATGAAATACCCCACGTGGGTCATTTTGAAATGCCCCACGTGGGTCATTTTGAAATGCCCCACGTGGGTCATTTTTAAATGCCCCACGTGGGTCATTTTGAAATGCCCCACGTGGGTCATTTTGAAATGCCCCACGTGGGTCATTTTGAAATGCCGTACGTGGGTCATTATGAAATACCCCCCATTATGAAATGCCCCACGTTTGTCATTTTAAAATGCCCCACGTGGGGCATCTGGAAATGCCCCAAGTGGGCATTATGAAATGCCCTACGTGGGTCATTTTGAAATGCCCCACGTGGGTCTTTTTGAAATGCCACACGTGGGTCATTATGAAATGCCCCACGTGGGTCATTTTGAAATGCCCCACGTGGGGCATCTGGAAATGCCCCACGTGGGTCATCTGGAAATGCCCCACGTGGGTCATTATGAAATAACCCACGTGGGTCATTATGAAATGCCCCACGTGGGTCATTTTGAAATGCCCCACGTGGGTCATTATGAAATGCCCCACGTGGGTCATTATGACATGCCCCACGTGGGTCATTTTGAAATGCCCCACGTGGGTCATTTTGAAATGCCCCACGTGGGTCATTTTGAAATGCCCCACGTGGGTCATTATGAAATGCCCCACGTGGGCATTATGAAATGCCCCACCTGGGTCATTATGAAATGCCCCACGTGGGTCATTTTGAAATGCCCCACGTGGGCATTATGAAATACCCCACGTGGGTCATTTTGAAATGCCCCACGTGGGTCATTTTGAAATGCCCCACGTGGGTCATTATGAAATGCCCCACGTGGGCATTATGAAATGCCCCACGTGGGTCATTTTGAAATGCCCCACGTGGGTCATTATGAAATGCCCCACGTGGGTCATTTTGAAATGCCCCACTTGGGTCATTTTGAAATGCCCCACGTGGGTCATTTTGAAATGCCGTACGTGGGTCATTTTGAAATGCCCCACGTGGGTCATTATGAAATAATCCACGTGGGTCATTTGGAAATGCCCCACTTGGGTCATTTTGAAATGCCCCACGTGGGTCATTATGAAATGCCCCACTTGGGTCATTTTGAAATGCCCCACGTGGGTCATTTTGAAATGCCCCACGTGGGTCATTTTGAAATGCCCCACGTGGGTCATTATGAAATGCCCTACTTGGGTCATTTTGAAATGCCCCACGTGGGTCATTTGGAAATGACCCACGTGGGTCATTTTGAAATGCCCCACGTGGGTCATTTTGAAATGCCCCACGTGGGTCATTATGAAATGCCCCACGTGGGTCATTATCACATGCCCCACGTGGGTCATTTTGAAATGCCCCACGTGGGTCATTTTGAAATGCCCCACGTGGGCATTATGAAATGCCCCACGTGGGTCATTTTGAAATGCCCCACGTGGGTCATTTTGAAATGCCCCACGTGGGTCATTTTGAAATGCCCCACGTGAGTTATTTTGAAATGCCCCACGTGGGTCATTTTGAAATGCCCCACGTGGGTTATTTTGAAATGCCCCACGTTGGTCATTTTAAAATGCCCCACGTGGGTCATTTTGAAATGCCCCACGTGGGTCATTATGAAATGCCCCACGTGGGTCATTTTGAAATGCCCCACGTGGGTCATTTTGAAATGCCCCACGTGGGTCATTTTGAAATGCCCCACGTGGGTCATTTTGAAATGCCGTACGTGGGTCATTTTGAAATGCCCCACGTGGATCATTATGAAATACCCCACGTGGGTCATTTTGAAATGCCCCACGTGGGTCATTTTGAAATGCCCCACGTGGGTCATTATGAAATGCCCCACGTGGGTTATTTTGAAATGCAACACGTGGGTCATTTTGAAATGCCCCACGTGGGTCATTTTGAAATGCCCCACGTGGGTCATTATGAAATGTACCACTTGGGTCATTTTGAAATGCCCCACGTGGGGCATTATGAAATGCCCCACGTGGGTCATTTTAAAATGCCCCACGTGGGGCATCTGGAAATGCCCCACGTGGGTCATTTTGAAATGCCCCACGTGGGTCATTTTGAAATGCCCCACGTGGGTCATTTTGAAATGCCCCACGTGGGTCATTTTGAAATGCTACACGTGGGTCATTATGAAATGCCCCACTTGGGTCATTTTGAAATGCCCCACTTGGGTCATTTTGAAATGCCCCACGTGGGTCATTTTAAAATGCCCCACGTGGGTCATTTTGAAATGCCTCACGTGGGTCATTTTGAAATGCCCCACGTGGGTCATTTTGAAATGCCCCACGTGGGTCATTTTGAAATGCCGTACGTGGGTCATTTTGAAATGCCCCACGTGGGTCATTTTGAAATGCCACACGTGGGTCATTATGAAATGCCCCACGTGGGGCATCTGGAAATGACCCACGTGGGTCATTATGAAATGCCCCACGTGGGTCATTATGAAATGCCCCACGTGGGTCATTATGAAATGCCCCACGTGGGTCATTTTGAAATGCCCCACGTGGGTCATTATGAAATGCCCCACGTGGGTCATTTTGGAATGCCCCACGTGAGTCATTATGAAATGCCCCACGTGGGTCATTTTGAAATGCCCCACGTGGGTCATTTTGAAATGCCCCACGTGGGTCATTATGAAATGCCCCACGTGGGTATTATGAAATGCCCCACGTGGGGCATCTGGAAATGTCCCCGGTGTGTCATTTTGAAATGCCCCACGTGGGTCATTATGAAATGCCCCACGTTAGTCATTTTGAAATGCCCCACGTGGGTCATTATGAAATGCCCCACGTGGGTACGTGGGTCATTTTGCAATGCCCCACGTGGGTCATTTTGAAATGCCCCACGTGGGTCATTTTGAAATGCCCCACGTGGGTCATTTTGAAATGCCCCACGTGGGTCATTTTGAATTGCCCCACGTGGGGCATCTGGAAATGCCCCACGTGGGTCATTATGAAATGCCCCACGTGGGTCATTATGAAATGCCCCACGTGGGTCATTTAGCAATGCCCCTCGTGGGTCATTTTGAAATGCCCCACGTGGGTCATTATGAAATGCCCCACGTGGGTCATAATGGGCATCTGGGTCATTTTGACATGCCCCACGTGGGTCATTTTGAAATGCCCCACGTGGGTCATTTTGAAATGCCCCACGTATGTCATTTTGACATGCCCCACGTGGGTCATTTTGAAATGCCCCACGTGGGTCATTTTGAAATGCCCCACGTGGGGCATCTGGAAATGCCCCACGTGGGTCATATTGAAATGCCCCACGTGGGTCATTATGAAATGCCCCACGTGGGTCATTTTGACATGCCCCACGTGGGTCATTTTGAAATGCCCCACGTGGGTCATTTTGAAAAGCCCCACGTGGGTCATTATGAAATGCCCCACGTGGGTCATTTTGAAATGCCCCACGTGGGCCATTTTGAAATGCCCCACGTGGGGTCATTTTGAAATGCCCCACGTGGGTCACTATGAAATGCCCCACGTGGGTCATTTTGAAATGCCCCACGTGGGTCATTTTGAAATGCCCCACGTGGGTTATTATGAAATGCCCCACGTGGGTCATTTTGAAATGCCCCACGTGGGTCATTATGAAATGCCCCACGTGGGTCATTTTGAAATACCCCACGTGGGTAGTTTTGAAATGCCCCACGTGGGTCATTATGAAATGCCCCACGTGGGTCATTTTGAAATACCCCACGTATGTCATTTTGAAATACCCCACGTGGGTCATTTTGAAATGCCCCACGTGGGTCATTATGAAATGCCCCACGTGGGTCATTTTGAAATGCCCCACGTGGGTCATTTTGACATGCCCCACGTGGGTCATTTTGAAATGCCCCACGTGGGTCATTATGTAATGCCCCACGTGGGTCATTTTGAAATGCCCCACGTGGGCCATTTTGAAATGCCCCACGTGGGTCATTTTGAAATGGCCCACGTGGGTCATTTTGAAATGGCCCACGTGGGTCATTTTGAAATGCCCCACGTGGGTCATTATGAAATGCCCCACGTGGGTCATTTTGAAATGCCCCACGTGGGCCATTTTGAAATGCCCCACGTGGGCCATTTTGAAATGCCCCACGTGGGGTCATTTTGAAATGTCATACGTGGGTCATTTTGAAATGCCCCACGTATGTCATTTTGAAATGCCCCACGTATGTCATTTTGACATGCCCCACGTGGGTCATTTTGAAATGCCCCACGTGGGTCATTTTGAAATGCCCCACGTGGGTCATTATTAAATGCCCCACGTGGGTCATTTTGACATGCCCCACGTGGGTCATTTTGAAATGCCCCATGTGGGTCATTTTGAAATGCCCCACGTGGGTCATTTTGAAATGCCCCACGTGGGTCATTATGAAATGCCCCACGTGGGTCATTTTGAAATGCCCCACGTGGGCCATTTTGAAATGCCCCACGTGGGGTCATTTTGAAATGCCCCACGTGGGTCATTATGAAATGCCCCACGTGGGTCATTATGTAATGCCCCACGTGGGTCATTTTGAAATGCCCCCCGTGGGCCATTTTGAAATGCCCCACGTGGGTCATTTTGAAATGCCCCACGTGGGTCATTTTGAAATGCCCCACGTTGGTCATTTTGAAATGCCCCACGTGGGTCATTTTGACATGCCCCACGTTTGTCATTTTGAAATGCCCCACGTGGGTCATTTTGAAATGCCCCACGTGGCTCATTTTGAAATGCCCCACGTGGGTCATTTTGAAATGCCCCACGTGGGTCATTTTGACATGCCCCACGTGGGTCATTTTGAAATGCCCCACGTGGGTCATTTTGAAATGCCCCACTTGGGTCATTTTGAAATGCCCCACGTGGGTCATTATGAAATGCCCCACGTGGGTCATTTTGAAATGCCCCACGTGGGCCATTTTGAAATGCCCCACGTGGGTCATTTTGAAATGCCCCACGTGGGTCATTTTGAAATGCCCCACGTGGGTCATTATGAAATGTACCACTTGGGTCATTTTGAAATGCCCCACGTGGGGCATTATGAAATGCCCCACGTGGGTCATTTTAAAATGCCCCACGTGGGGCATCTGGAAATGCCCCACGTGGGTCATTTTGAAATGCCCCACGTATGTCATTTTGACATGCCCCACGTGGGTCATTTTGAAATGCCCCACGTGGGTCATTTTGAAATGCCCCACGTGGGTCATTTTGAAATGCCCCACGTGGGGCATCTGGAAATGCCCCACGTGGGGCATCTGGAAATGCCCCACGTGGGGCATCTGGAAATGCCCCACGTGGGTCAAATTGAAATGCCCCACGTGGGTCATTATGAAATGCCCCACGTGGGTCATTTTGACATGCCCCACGTGGGTCATTTTGAAATGCCCCACGTGGGTCATTTTGAAAAGCCCCACGTGGGTCATTATGAAATGCCCCACGTGGGTCATTTTGAAATGCCCCACGTGGGCCATTTTGAAATGCCCCACGTGGGGTCATTTTGAAATGCCCCACGTGGGTCACTATGAAATGCCCCACGTGGGTCATTTTGAAATGCCCCACGTGGGTCATTTTGAAATGCCCCACGTGGGTTATTATGAAATGCCCCACGTGGGTCATTTTGAAATGCCCCACGTGGGTCATTATGAAATGCCCCACGTGGGTCATTTTGAAATACCCCACGTGGGTAGTTTTGAAATGCCCCACGTGGGTCATTATGAAATGCCCCACGTGGGTCATTTTGAAATACCCCACGTATGTCATTTTGAAATACCCCACGTGGGTCATTTTGAAATGCCCCACGTGGGTCATTATGAAATGCCCCACGTGGGTCATTTTGAAATGCCCCACGTGGGTCATTTTGACATGCCCCACGTGGGTCATTTTGAAATGCCCCACGTGGGGCATCTGGAAATGCCCCACGTGGGTCATTTTGAAATGCCCCACGTGGGTCATTATGTAATGCCCCACGTGGGTCATTTTGAAATGCCCCACGTGGGCCATTTTGAAATGCCCCACGTGGGTCATTTTGAAATGGCCCACGTGGGTCATTTTGAAATGGCCCACGTGGGTCATTTTGAAATGCCCCACGTGGGTCATTATGAAATGCCCCACGTGGGTCATTATGAAATGCCCCACGTGGGTCATTTTGAAATGCCCCACGTGGGCCATTTTGAAATGCCCCACGTGGGCCATTTTGAAATGCCCCACGTGGGGTCATTTTGAAATGTCCCACGTGGGTCATTTTGAAATGCCCCACGTATGTCATTTTGAAATGCCCCACGTATGTCATTTTGACATGCCCCACGTGGGTCATTTTGAAATGCCCCACGTGGGTCATTTTGAAATGCCCCACGTGGGTCATTTTGAAATGCCCCACGTGGGTCATTATTAAATGCCCCACGTGGGTCATTTTGACATGCCCCACGTGGGTCATTTTGAAATGCCCCATGTGGGTCATTTTGAAATGCCCCACGTGGGTCATTTTGAAATGCCCCACGTGGGTCATTATGAAATGCCCCACGTGGGTCATTTTGAAATGCCCCACGTGGGCCATTTTGAAATGCCCCACGTGGGGTCATTTTGAAATGCCCCACGTGGGTCATTATGAAATGCCCCACGTGGGTCATTATGTAATGCCCCACGTGGGTCATTTTGAAATGCCCCACGTGGGCCATTTTGAAATGCCCCACGTGGGTCATTTTGAAATGCCCCACGTGGGTCATTTTGAAATGCCCCACGTTGGTCATTTTGAAATGCCCCACGTGGGTCATTTTGACATGCCCCACGTTTGTCATTTTGAAATGCCCCACGTGGGTCATTTTGAAATGCCCCACGTGGCTCATTTTGAAATGCCCCACGTGGGTCATTTTGAAATGCCCCACGTGGGTCATTTTGACATGCCCCACGTGGGTCATTTTGAAATGCCCCACGTGGGTCATTTTGAAATGCCCCACTTGGGTCATTTTGAAATGCCCCACGTGGGTCATTATGAAATGCCCCACGTGGGTCATTTTGAAATGCCCCACGTGGGCCATTATGAAATGCCCCACGTGGGCCATTATGAAATGCCCCACGTGGGTCATTTTGAAATGCCCCACGTGGGTCATTTTGACCCACGTGGGGCATCTGGAAATTTTGAAATGCCCCACGTGGGTCATTTAAAAGTTTAAGTAAATAAAACTAAAATAAATTATTATTTATTTAAAAAATCGAACCTGAAAATAATTAAAAGAATAATTAAATAAAATATATTAAATAAATAAATTAATAAACTATTTAAGTTTATATTGCCATTAACGACTTTCTATCAAAGTTTCTCCTAAGCATCCGCTCCATTTTCCAGTATTTCCTCCTCACCCACTGTAAAAATAAATTAAATCTCTGAAAATAAAAAAAAAAAACATAGCAATCAAACATCAAATTAAAAAAAAATATTATTGAAAAAATTATATGTCAAGATATTCTCTTACCGAAAAATGGACTCTTCGGCGGATTCTGACCACCCTAGTAGGTACTGGTCACAATTATATTTTGGTGTGGGTAATATACCACACCTATATTGGGCTGAAAAAAGAAGAAAAAAAGGAAGATTTACGAACAAAATTTCAAGAAATTTCCAACCAAAATCGATATACAGAAATTAGGTTTGGGTCTTTACCAAGCAAAATTAGCGATATATTTTTTTGGTAATCGATTTCGTATGGATGTTTCGATTAATGAAATGTTGAAATGCCTCAAGAGTTAACTGTACAAGAAGTATTGGCAAATAGTTAAGAGACATATCAAATGCACTTTTCCCATTTAGCGAGAGTTTCGTTGAGTTATGAGCAAAAATGCAATGGGATGGTATCAGAAATGGTAAAAAATGCATTAAATACACTTTTTTCGAAAATGTTCAAAACAGCTCAACGGTAATTCTTTAGTTGAGTCATGAGCAAAAATGCAATGGCGTTGCATCAGAAATAGTAAAAATGCATTAGATGCACCGTTCATGTCGGTGGTCGTGGTCATCGTTGACTTGTCGCACTACAGGAACGCATTTGCTTGGCAGATCCCAAAATAGTCCAGTGCATTTAAGATGTTCATAAATGGGCGACTCAGCAGTTTGTATCACCCAAAAATTTTTTTTGTCCATTCGATAGAGCATTGGCTGAATATCATTACCCTGATTTTTTGCACTCTTGAAATTCACCTTTCGGCCGCCATCTTTGATTTTAGTTTTTATTAAATCTCAATTTCTATTTATCATACATAAAGTTGTGTAAACAAAAAACGCAGACAATTAAATCTCGCGTCTTTTATTTTAAGAACACTTTTTCGATATTCTGAATACTTATTAAAAAGTAACAAGCCAAAAAAGTAAAACAAAAACGAAAAAATGACAATTTTAAAGTTTTTAGCATTTTTTATCAAAATTATGAAAAAACCTTCCGAAAAACTATTAGTCTAAGAGCCAGGAGCAGATTTCTTGCGTGAGAGGTAACCGACTCATATGAATGTCAGAGGTAGCGTGGGTCATGGTGATGACGAATACCTTAGTCTGCCTGCATTTATTTGGGGCGTTGTCGAGAAAAAGCGCATCAAAAGTACCATTTTTCTGAAAATCGATTTAGTGAGGACAACCACTTAAAATTTATTGATAACCAACGCCACATACTCACTGATAACAAATATACCAATGGCAGACATTTTAAGTGCGGCCAAACCCTCGGCAGACGGTCCCGAAAATGCAGTTTTTCTGAAAACTGATTTATTTAGGGTAACCACTTAAAACTAGTCGCATCCTGTAGCGGTGGACTCCCTGATGACAAAAATACCCATGGCAGACATTTTAAGTGCGGCCAAACCCCCGGCAGACGCTCCCGAAAATGCAGTTTTTCTGAAAATTTATTTATTTTACTTTTTCACATAACTCGCGTATTATTGGACCTAGCAGAAAAAATTGTATGGCAATCTTAAAGATAATTGAATTTCCTACAGAATATGGCAAATAAGTTTTTTCGATTAAACCTTCGGTTTAAGAGTTAGGGTGGTTTTTTTGAAGCAAGTCAAAGGGTGATTTTCTTATTTTCGTCATATCTCTTTTATTTGAGCTTTTTTAAAAATTAATTTGAAGTAAAAGTTGTTGATCTTTTTATTACCTTCATTTATTACATTAACGGTTTTTCGATTCGACAGACCGTTTTCGATCTGTAAAAAAAAAACTTCAAAAAGTTTGCAATTTTTTATATAGGAAAAAGGTTCTACATAGTACAGGGTAATTTGCAATAGATGTAACAATAGATGTAAATGTGTAGGTTGCACTCAGGCAAGAAAAAAATCGTATAGTCTTAGGCGGGGAGGGGCAAAAAGATTGCAATTTTTTATATAGGAAAAAGCTATATAAAAAACTGCAAACTTTTTGAAGTTTTTTCCTACAGATCGAAAACGGTCTGTCAAATCGAAAAACCGTTAATGTAGTAAATGAAGGTAATAAAAAGATCAATAACTTTTTCTTCAAATTAATTTTTAAAAAAGCTCAAATAAAAGAGATATGACGAAAATAAGAAAATCACCCTTTGACTTGCTTCAAAAAAACCACCCTAACTCTTAAACCGAAGGTTTAATCGAAAAAACTTATTTAACATATTCTGTAGGAAATTCAATTATCTTTAAGATTGCTATACAATTTTTTCTGCTAGGTACAATAATACGCGAGTTATGTGAAAAAGTAAAATAAATAAATTTTCAGAAAAACTGCATTTTCGGGAGCGTCTGCCGGGGGTTTGGCCGCACTCAAAATGTCTGCCATGGGTGTTTTTGTTATCAGGGACTCCACCGCTACAGGATGCGATTAATTTTAGGTGGTTACCCCAAAGTCTAAAAACGCCAAAAAAACGCATTTTCGGGACAGTTTGCCGGGGCTTTGGCCGCACTTAAAATGTCTGCCATTGGTATATTTGTTATCAGTGAGTATGTGGCGTTGGTTATCAATAAATTTTAAGTGGTTGCCCTCACTAAATCGATTTTCAGAAAAATGGTACTTTTCTCGACAACGCCCCAAATAAATGCAGGCAGACTAAGGTATTCGTCATCACCATGACCCACGCTAACTCTGACATTTATATGAATCGGTTACCTCTCACGCAAGAAATCTGCTCCCGGCTCTCGGTCTATATTCTTCACCTTAAAATTCTCTACAACTCTGCTATACTATTATGTTTTTTTTGTAATGGCTTTTTCTAATTATAAAAGTTAGTTACACACTTTTTTGTTAAAAATTATCCCTTTTTTTCGAAATGAAGAGACTTAAAATTAAAAAAAAATCATATTAAAAAAATGAATTTAAAGGTGACCTAGTTAAGTTAGATTTTTTCAATTTTTTTTTTATGTTCAGAATATCGAAAAAGTGTTTTTATTATAAAGGACGCTAAATTTAATAGTCTACATTTTTTGTATACACAACTTTTATCGAGATATTTAACAAAAACTGAAATCCAAGATGGCGGCCAAAAGGTGAATTTCACGATTGCGAAAAATCAGGGTAATGATATTCAGAAAATGTTCTATCGAATGGGCAAACAGATTTTGGGGGTGCTATAAACTGCTAGGTCAAATTATAAATTGACTTTACTAAAAGGGATTTTATTTGAAGCTTTTGAAGTTGCATTGCGTTACGTAGGTTTCAAACGTTTTGCAAATTTTTATAAAAAAGACGCTATTTTATTATTATTATTTTTTTTTTTAATTTTGCTTTATTAAATCAGCAAATACATGCGACACGTTTTTTTTCTATGCAATACTTTCCCCTTTCAAATACATCCATTAAGTCTCCACGGTTCATGTACTTACTAAGCTATTTTACAAACCTAAATTGTAGTGTTTCATCTATTTGCCGCTAAATGTCTCTTTCATAAAAAAAATGGTTGATGTATTTGCTTATAATTTTTCATGAGTAGCTCAATTAGCTCATTTATCTCACTTTTTTAAATTTAAATAATTTTTTTTTAGTACTAAACTACTATAACCGTTATTTCGACCTTTATGCACCGGAAAACACTTTAATAAAATTCTACACATTAGGTACTTGCATTTGAATATTTAAAAATAAATGCAACTTGAATAGTTTAATTTGCAATGTTTATTGCAACTAACAATCACTTTAGCTTGCAACAAAGTAACAATTTCTGAACTCTAATTGGTTATGCTATAATGTGCAAGGTTACACCTTCTATAGGCAAGGTATTGAGGTACTTTATCGAACTTGATAAGAGAACCAATAAATGAATTAACATATTTTACATTATGACTACCCCAACCAGTTGATCAATTGGCAATTTGTTTTTATATTTGTTTGGTTTTTTTTTTTTGTATTATTTTTTTTTTTTTTGCTCCAAGCAAGGTAATAAAATTAAAATCGTCAACTCTTGGCATTATTGTATATATCTACTTGACACTTTCACTCGCGCTCGTCGTCGCACCCCCATCATCAAGTCCAGTTGCCCTGAGCGCGCATTTAAATTTACAATATAATTAGTGAATTAATAAATTCATTTAGATCAATTAGTTGCCAAGTTAATCACCGATAATGGTGGCGTTCGGCGCATTCATAAACTCTCTGAAATCGCGAGAAAGTGAGAGAGGAGCATCTTCGAGCGGTATAATGAGCAATGACAGGGATGGGGTGAGTAAAGTTGAGCTTGTGAAACTGTGAGATGCTTTAAACAATTTTCTCAGTGTTCCCTCACTCGCCGTTGGTCACCGCATCGTTACAAATGCGACACGTCATACGAAGTCGCGAAGCGACTTGACGACAAAACGACTGACAAATCGTATAGGTTATTTGTATATGCATTCGCTGGAAATAATTATTTAAATATAGAATCTTTGAACAGAACACCATACAACCCTGTCAGATAAGTCAGATTATATACGGAATAGCGGGTCGAGTGTTGTATATGGCAAAGCCAACAAAATGATTTGGGCAGAGAGGAATGAGGAAAGGAAAAAGGCTTGTTGACGACTTTTAAAAGGTGTCAGATGGGCCGATTTATTAATTGCTGTTAACAATATTATTTATTCTTTGTTTCCTTGTTCAATATCGGTGGTTTGTTATGAAATGATGATGATAGTGGATTTTAAGTGAGTATACAATGAGTGCGTCATTGGTGAGGGAAAATATTATTTGTTTGAAAAGGTCAAAGATCTATTGATGTGAATCGGTTTAGTGTTTTTTTTTTATAACTACCCATAAGAGTTGTAAGCAGTTTATGTGAACATAAAACAAGACGTTACAAGATTTCGTACAAGAATTTTGATGATCCGAATAGTTATAAATTTATTCAGTGATTTCTTTAATTGATGTTCCTTTTGTACAACATTTTATCGTCACGGGTTCAAAGCGATTTTTTGTCTTCTTTTCAAATTCTGTATAAAATTTATGCAAAACTATACACATAAGAAATAAAGTTGTTCATTGGGTCATTTTTTTCTTTCACGGGTGGGACACAAAAGTTAAGTTAAACTTAAGGGTTAAGTTAAACTTAGCAGTTTGAGTTTTGCTTCTTTTTCCAACTATACCAATTTTTTGATAAATCATAGCCCTAATTTTGTACCTCATCTACATTTAAAAATTGAAATTTAATATGAAAATTTATTTAGGTATTATTAATGGCCACCAATGTCAAATATATGAAAATGTCAGGCATTGATGATTTTATCTTTTAAAAACATATTATTGCAAAAACTAGACTATTTTTAAGAACGTACTTGTATTTATGTAAGATTTAACTAAAATTAACAATGAAATTAAAATTCATATTCACCGATATTTTTTGCCCACAATAGAATGTTAATTGTTTTATAACTCAAAGACAGACGGTAAAGAATACTTATTTGATAATACAGTTTTTTTATTGTGTTTTGAAAACTTAGAGTTAATATTTTTCAGGAAAGAATTGCAATAAAAGAAATAAAGTTTGTTGCTCAGCTCTTTTGTAATTATGAATTTTCATGCTTAAATTATAAATAAAAATAAATGTAAATACAAATACAAGTTCCCTTTTCAAACTGTTACTAAGATACGTCAAATTAATGCTCTCCACTGAAATCACCTTTGTTAGATATAAAAGTAAGCATATTTTTCCTTCGAAAAAAAGGAACTACTATCCCTCTCTGTGCTTTCTACAGACCACAGATATTTCTCCTTCCGATTAAAAGTTTTTGCAGTCAATAGGACTATATTGCGACTTACAGACAAAGATAATTAAAAATTTTATCGATTGAAAATTCATGTATTTTGCAACTTTGCAAAATAATACTTTTCAGCAAAGTAAAAACGCAAAGTGCTTCACTGAAAATAAAAAGACTGTTTTTTTTTCAAAGTAAGAAGTGCGGGCGTTTCACCAACTACAAATGGAACTTTGCGTAGTTTTAAAAGTAGTAAAAGTATATAAATAGTTTCAACTTTTTTTCGTTGTTAAACAAATTCAGATCTTGTGGTTTTACTTTAACAACGATACCTTTTGAAATCTTTTGTACTTTACATTTTTAATATCAATATAATATCGTTATTTTGCAATATTAAATGTATTTTTTTTTTTTAATTAAAATATCTTTAACTTACATTACATTTGATAATATTGCAATATATAGAAAAAAGTTGTATGGCAAGCTTTTTTCATTTTTTGCATTTTACGATAACATGTTCTATAGTATACTAATGTAAATTTTTTTTACACCATCAGAAAATAGACATTTTAACGAACAAAATACCTACCGACTTTTTGAAAAAAGCTGATATTTTGACACGTGAATTTTCGATTGAAAATTAGGGTGTTTTTTTGGTATTAAGTCAAAATAAGGTAAACAAATTAATATTTTAAATCAAATAAATTACAGTGTATTTGGGACATAATAAGGTAAGTTTTCACCAAATTTCGTAGAAAAATTTTTGTTTTTGAAAAAGATACAAATAAAAAAATTATTACCTACAACTTTGCCATACAACTTTTTTCTATAAGACTTGTAGTTTTTCCTGAAATAGAGATATACCATTTTTTTACCATTAAAAACTCAACCCACCCACTTCCCGAACTCGGCTCGCCCGTAATTTATTTTTCCTTTAGTTTTCATCATGTTCACCTCCTTTTCCAATGTGTTTCATTCTACTATGATTTTTTTTTGGTTTCAAAAATTATCGACCCTGGTCTAATACCCGAACTTTTAACGACAAATAGCAAACAGCATATGAAATTTTTTCTTGGCATATTATTGCAAAACTTTGCAGAACATGAAATGAAAATTGCAAAGAAATCAAAAAATTCTTTGCAAATTGACAGGAGTTTGGGCTTTTCCAAACAATGCTTTGTGCTTTGCAGATTTGTGGTTAGTGAAACCAAATTTGCAAAGAATTAATTTTTGTTTTACTTAAAAAAAAATAATTTCCTATTTGCAAATTGGAGAATTTACAATATATTGCAAAATACAAAGTTCAAAGCGGTTGGTGCAATAGGGCCTTGGTGTCCTTGTAGAAAAAAGTAGTGGTTTCTGATGGACCATACTTAAAAAAAAAAACATTTCAAAGAATTACATAAATTTTCAAAATCAGTAATATATTCGAAATAATAATGTGTGTATATTGAGAATTTCCTATAGCATTAACGTTTTCATATAGATTTAATAATTTTAACTCAATAAGCTATTTGGATTCGACTTCAATAAAAACATCTTTCTGTATACAGACTTTTCTATTTTGTTTTAAAAGAATTTTGATTCTCAAAAATGATAACCCTCCAAGTATGTAGATTTGCAAGAACTTATTAATTATTGCAACCAAAGGTGTGCTTAATGGTTTGCAGGTATTTCTTAAGCCTATTTGATTTATTGTCATTTACAGAACTGCCATGACTCCACCCTGATAAGTGCAGAACCTACCACTCACCCATCTATCTTACGTACAGAAAGAATCTACATTCTCAATAGATTGTCAAGGTCATCGGATATAAAAATTCTATTTTGTTTCTTTTTTCTTAATTCTTGAAAGTTAATATTTTTTTTTTTTTCAATTTACTCGTATTTGCGCATAATAATCGCAATCAACAACATTGTATCAATCGACAACAACTCTAGTGGTTATAATCTCTTGTTTCCAATTGTGCATACCTTATAAAGTGTGTCCATGTCCAGCTTCCAATCCAAAAACTGGCTGATAGTAATTATCTAATTTACAAGCAAAACCACCAAGACTCCATTCAATTCCACCCCCTCCTCTTTGATGGCTATATAATAAAAAAAAAAAATACTCGCATGCACTATCTGAGTCTTGACAACAAAATTAGAAAATAAAAATGTCGCTTTATAGAAATGCACGAATATAATATGCAACCCCTTCTGTACACTTGGCCCTGACTCCCATGGACATCTTGCTACACAGAACCACCAACCACACACGTTCACACTAAATTAAAATTATAATAAAATTGTAATTAATTTTGTAATGAACGCACAATTGCATTTTTATTACAATTTCTATTGAATAAGAACAAATTGTTGACACTAATTCACACGATCGATCGAACGATCTTGTGATGGTGGAGTAGAGTGTAAAGAGGCTTTAGAGAACGCCTCTAGAGCCACCACCCTTCCGGGTTTGTTTTCGTTGTTGAATACATAGGCTTTTGGGCTTGATAGGCAAGGGTTGGGGGGTTGGAGGATGTCATAGGAATTTGCAAGAATCACAGGTTCTATAAAGATTTCAGAATTCCTCATGGTGTGGCTTTTAATGGATAATAGTTTGACATTATTCTCGAGCTATGCGCGCTCGGCACTGCTGCCACTGTCGCCACTCTCTAAAGCTGGTCAACCAGCAGCCACTAGCTTAGACTGCGAATGGGTGTTCTATGATTTAATTACATATATTATTAATTAAAGACCTTGAATGCTTGAATCTGGATGTTGCAAAACAAGGCGGATATCATGCCATTCGACGACGACAACTACGACGCGACAGGCGTCGTCAGTCGTTCTTTAAAATTGCATTCTAATGCTACGCTGCACCGGCCGCGTCGCGGCTGCGCTCTGTTGTGGTCTCGTCTCTTTAGTTGTCCAGTTTATTAAAATGGTTGATTTATTTCTTGGACTCTTGGTTTGTATATCACTCTTTGTGTGTGGTTTGTTTCGATGTGTATATTTAACTGCCTTTTGATTCAAAGAATGACAGATATGCCATTCAATGATTCATATAAGTTATTCATGAAACAACAATTTTGCTATTTTGATGCAATATATAAAGGTCAGCAAATTGATATTTCATTGCGCAATTGCAGGAAAAAATATTTCTCTTATGAAACAGAAAAAATTTTCTTTGTATAAAAACACACTCATAAAATAAAAATGAGAGCTCTTGATATGAAATGTGAGAATTCCTTTAAAATATTCCAAAATAAAATCGCCATTTTAGAACTTAAAATCTATAAAAAAATACAACTAAAAGTTATGGAGAAGTCATTCAAAGAATTATTCCTGTCCATTTACAATTTGAAACGGAAAGAAGACACTTAGAAAGATTACTCCAGTGAATATTTAGAGCTTTTTAAAAATGGTGAAAACCTAGAGACAGATAGAATAGAGGGACCAATTTTTTTTTTAAACTTAATCAAAATGCTATTTTTCGCAAGCATTGAGTTTTAAATAATTTTGTTAAACTAATGAAAAAAAAATCATTGAATTTAATCAAATTTCTTAAAATCATTATGCTTCTTTTAAAGCATGAGCATTAATTACTGCTCTTCATGGCATAGTCAGTAGGGTGAATATATAAATAATACGAAATATCCGTAATTTTACGTTAAAACCTATGATTTTTACCTCAAAATAGATAAGTAATCGCTTTAAAAAGTGAATATTTGACTAAACAAAAGAGCTGAGCAGCGAACTTTTTTTTTTATTTTTCTTAAGTTTTATTTAGAGAGTGTTTTTTTTAACATAAACATAAAGAAAAAATATTGATGACTTTAAGCACGTTGCGTATTCAATATAAGCTGTGGCCCGATTGACATCACTTAAAAAAATGGCTCAGATTACTCTACTTTATGGTTTGCAGTTTGCCTACAACAAAATTCCAGACAAGGATGAGTGATCCTTTGTTTTAAAGCTTCCCCAAATGTTTTCTAAGTTCGCTATATATTTTTTTCAAATGAAACAACCCATGGATAATATTTTTCTTGTTCTTGCATTTCATACAAAAAAAATGTATATTGCATTCCATGTCTCATGCTATCCCCAATCCATAGTTTAATGGGATTTGTATTACATTCTTTTTTTGTTATATTTTATTTCTTAGTTTGATCCTGTGCTATGCCAATCAAAAGATCAAACATAAAACAGCGATTGGGCGCATAGTGTAGTTTTAGTAAAATCAAAATCGGCTACCTACAACAAAACCACAAACTCTTTAGATCACAATATTTGTATCTTTTGTTTTATCAAAAATTCGCATTCTTTCAAAATCATTGTTCCCATCATCATCAATACAAAACCAACAATGCACCATAAACCGCGACACATCAATAATCCGACATCAGAGCACAAAAAATATGTTTTTTTTTTCTATTTTTTTTGTGTGCCGAAGGAAGAAGGAAACGAGGGCGGCATTAACGTGTGCCATAGACCGGCTACAAGGCGAGATTGCCTTGATGTCCTTCAGTCATTGTGATGTGATCTGCCAAATCAGACAAAAAAAAAATCAATTCTTAATTCAATATCGATAAGGTGACCGTTTGTTCTCAGTTTTATGACATTTTTAATAAAATTCTCAGGACTTCATAAAGAACAAAAAATTTTCCCCCAAAGAAACCATCATTGGCCACCCTAACTATGGGAAGAGCATAGCTAAAAAAATAAACTTTTTGACATCGACAAACAGAATCAAAAAAAATCATTCCTACCAGTGACATTATGCGTCTCTGGACAATGGATTGACAGGTTCAGTCTTTTTCTATCGTTTTCCTTTCTTATGTTCTGGTTTTTTCTTTCGTAAGATTCCTTTGAAAAAAATTTGATAAAAAGACAAGAACCACTGACTGGTATTCGAAAAGCGCATCGATCGCGTGCTTTGTGAGGAATTAAGGAATTTTTTGTGCACCAAAAAGTTCCTAAATTGCCACACGTATGTGATATCTGCGAAAAATTCACAACTACCTCACGATCATGATGATGTGCTTTTGATTTCGACTTCGTGTCTATAGATTCTGCTACATATTTACTGAGATTTTACAAAATTCTTGAGAAATATTAACAAAAAATAAAAAAAAAAGAAGAAAAAATGTGTTTCGCATAATTGATTTTTGTAAGCTTTATGATTCAATAACGAAGTTAAATACTGTAGGAATATAATATAGAAAGTAAGAGTAGAAAGGTCAAGTTATTTTATATCCAGCATTGATACTGTAAATTCTTATTGGCTATCTCAGCCATCAAATGATATTTCCTCCCGATTCATAAGAAACTTTAAACAGACAACTGAATATTATGATATTTTTGAAGATAAAAGGTATTCCAAACCTTATGAATTACTTTCACACATAGATAAGAAAAGAACTGACCCCAACAAAAAAAATCTTAAAAATATCCCTTATTGTTAACATGTGTGTGTTCAGTTATCTCTTACTTGAAAAATTTAGAATTCATTCACACCCTGTGGTTTTCATATTTCTTTTGTTTTTATTCAATGATTTTAGTTTATCTGATTTGACAAACATTTTGCTTGCACAACAATAGTGTTGGCCTTCACAACTATAAAAGGATTTTTTTTCCCAAATGAAGGAAAACAGAAGAATTAAGATAACTAAAGGTACACGATTACAACACATTAAAGAGGCCGATCCTTGAAATGTTTTGTTCCATTGTCTTTTTATTAACATTCGCAGGTATATGCCAGTACCGTTCGTTGTTTTTCAAAACTATATTCATAAAGGATCATAACATAATTAAGAATTGGTTGTTTAACACACAACAATCTTAAGATATGATAACAGAGCAATATCATACAAAATGTAATAACTCCCGTAGCGATTTTTTTTTTTTGTTGTGAATAGAATTGAAAATACATATTTGTGTTTTCTGGGTGGTATTTAAAATTCTCTACTGAATTATATTGATATTTTTTTTTTTTTAATGACAAAATCTTTGTGAATTTGTGGGATATTTAAATAGGAGATTGATCAAAATAAAAATTAATAACACTGGTTTACAGCCAAAATGGACACTCAATCCCACTATTTTTTTTTATACGTACTTTGACATCAGAAACTCGCAAATCACTTTAAAAAAAATTACGATGGATACGTTTTCGAGATATGATTTTTCAAAGTTTTTTGTCGTTGTTTTTTCCAGCCTACTTAGTATTCGGGCTATATATTGAGTAATAAACGACTAATCTGAACAGAAAGACCGGCGACTGAAAGCTAAGTAAATAAGCAACAAACGCTAGAAAATGTCACTCCAGACGTTTAAGTGCAATTTACTAAAACATTTTTAAAAAAATCGAGTTTTTAAAGAAAATTTCTGCTGAAAGAAAAACTCAAAATCTTTCGAATCCTAGAACTTAAAGAAAAATGGTTCAAAAAGACCAAAAACAGTAGATTTTGAAAGTCCATATTTTATCCAATTTTAGCCGTACTCAATTTTTGTGACCATTATGTTGAAAGATAAAGTATTTTCTTTTCTCCTTTACATGATCAATATCTATAAATGCTCAAATGATAAAAATAGACCATTTAGTAAAAACATCAAAAATTTCGTTTTTTTTTTTCTCTTTTATGAATAGTTTTTCTTAAGTTTTTTACAATATTTCAATTTTAATTTTTTTAAAAGGATACACATCGATAGGAAATTTAATTATCCACAAAAAATTACTTAATAAAAATTTTCAAATTCGGCTTGCTTTACAAGTTATAGACAAAAACTAAAAAAATAACAGAAAAAGTCGAAAATAAATAAAAATGATTATATCTTTATAATTTGTATCCATAGATTTTGAAGAAAAGTATCTTTTTATAAAGCGTACTATACACAAAAAAAACTATGAGGATTCGAAAGATTTTGACTTTTTCTTTTAGTAATAAAGTTTTTTTTGCAGAAATTTTCTTTAAAAACTGGATTTTTTTTTTAAATGTTTTAGTAATTTGCACTTAAACGTCTGGAGTGACCCAAAAAAATTGTTCTAGCGTTTGTTGCTTATTTACTTAGCATTCAGTTGCCGGCTTTTTTGTTCAGATTAGTTGTTTATTACTCAAAATATAGCCCCAATACTAAGTAGGCTGGAAAAAACAACGACAAAAAAACTTTGAATGAAGAAAAATGACACACGCATTGAAGCCAAACATTTAAAAGGCTCTCCTGAAAAGTTGTAAAAAGTGATTTACGTCGTTTTTCCTTGCCACAGCATATACCAAAGTTTTTTTTAGAACAAAGTAGTTTTAGTTATTTTTTGTCCGCCCTGAAGCGTTTTTTATTCAATTTTCTTTTTTCGTTGGTCAAAATTTATCTTAATCTTTTCCTTGATGCATTTATGTCTATTGGATTTTGAATAGTTTGTTGAATACAGTCCTCGAAAATCAGTAAATGCACTTTAAGAGGCAATTTAGTATTTGAAATTTTGCCAAAAGAATCATTGATATTTCTTCTAACACTGACCTTATAACGCTTGGCATCTATACGTCTCCAAGTCCACGTCTTCTAAGTTGTAAGATTATCTTGTCTTGTATTGGCGCAATTTAAATCGGCTGCGAAATTTATTCAAATATTTATGGATTGTTTAATTTTCAGATGGAATTTAGTTCGCCGATAAGGTCTGGTTCAACTCATACCAAAGTAATTACAATAACACTGTTACAAAAACAAGGTTTTAAAATATACGCAGGCGGAAACCTATCAATATTTATAGAGTTGCTTGCACTGATTACGAAACGTTATTTCAAAACTCCATAACAACCCCAAAATCTGGAGTTAGGAAAAAAAAAAAAACGTTTTTTTGAACCTTCACCCATTGAAAAAAATCTAGCTTCGTCAAATTTGTACCCATTTTAGATTATAGTTTTAGATAGAAGACATTTAGACCTTTTCAAAAATGTATAAAACATGTGGTTTGATTAAACTACCTAGAATTTATAAGCTAACAAAGTTAAAAAATTCCATTTTTTTCGTCATTTATCCAAATTCGACATCAATTTAAAGTACATATATGTTTTCATAACAACATGCTGTTTTAAAAATATATTCTAAAATAATCAAGGGGCACGGTAGTGCCCAGCCAAGTTCTCTAGCAACTTTGGCACTACACCCTTATTTACAGGAAACAACTCAGGCCATTTTCGACCCCCCTCTAACTTCCACACCAAAGATGCTAGAAATTTCAAACTCGCTACATTTATTGAGCTTGTCAAAACCAAACTCCTCACAAAATTTAAGCCTTTTACGATGAGTAGTTTCTGAGATATAGGGCTTCAAAAATCGCAAAAACCGTAACTGACTGACTGACTCACTCACTCACTCACTGACAGATCATCAAAATTATGGAGAACTTCCCGTTAACGTAGAAACTTGAAATTTTACACGGTGATAGGGCTTGTGGTGTATACAAAGGGAAAAATCGAAAATTTGAGATTTTCAATTCAGGGGGCGTGGCATCCGCCCATTTCCGCTGAATTGTCATCAAATATTATAGAGCACTTCTGACTATCGTAGAATCTTGAAATTTGGTAGAATAGTAGAACTGGAAGTTTGTACAAAGGAAAAAATTTAAAATTTGAGAATTTCAGCCAGGGGGCGTGGCATTCGCCCATTTCCGCTGAATTTTCATTAAATATAATAAAGCACTTCTGATTATCGTAGAATCTTGAAAATTGGTAGAATGGTAGTTTATACAAAGGAAAAAAATTAAAATTTGAGAATTTCAGCCTGGGGGCGTGGCAACCGCCCATTTCCGCTGAATTTTCATTAAATATAATAGAGCATTTCTGATTATCGTAGAATCTTGAAATTTGGTAGAATGGTAGAGATGGTAGCTTATACAAAGGAAAAAATTTAAAGTTTGAGAATTTCAGCCAGGGGGCGTGGCAACCGCCCATTTTCACTGAATTTTCATCAAATATAGAGATTTTCAATTCTACAGCCATACCTTGCAAAAAGTAGTGAAATCACAACAAAAACATTACTGTTAAAAAAGGAGCCAAGTTCTCCTATGTTGAAATTATGCTGGCACAAAAAGTACTGAGATGTAAAAGTGTACCAAGTTATAAAGTTTGGGTTCAAATTCGTATCAATAAAATTTTGATTGTTTACTTGGCAATTTTTGAAATAACTTTAAAAATCGGTAATTAAAAGAAAAATTGTCAAGAGAACAATCAAAATTTTATTGATACGAATTTGAACCCAAACTTTATAACTTGGTACACTTTTACATCTCAGTACTTTTTGTGCCAGCATAATTTCAACATAGGAGAACTTGGCTCCTTTTTTAACAGTAATGTTTTTGTTGTGATACTTATTTCCAAATCAAACGAGGTGTTTTTTTATGAAAATCAGTTCAAAATTGGCTTAGAAAAAAAAAATTTTACGATTTAAACCCAGATATAAGAATTCGAACTTTTAGGCAAAGAACAAAAATGTTATTTTGGCACGTAGTAGGATAACTTAGACGCCAGGGTTTGATAACGGGTTTTTGAAGAGGAGTTCAATACAAACATTTTTTTCTATGGGAGGGGGGTCTATCTCCCACCGTTTAGGTGGGAGGGGCAGTTTTCTAAAAAAAAAAATACTAAAATACAAAAAAAATTATTAAAAAAACAACGGCAACACTTACAGTAATAAATGATACCATTTCCAAAATGAAAAATTGTGCATTTTATTATAATTTTTAAATCAATATATTATAACCAATAGTTTTTGAAATAATCGATTTCAAATTTAAAAATAGGTGAAAAAATTTGTTTAAACTCATTTTATACTATTTTTGTCCAGACTACGAAAACTGCCTCAATTGATTCTATATCGAAAAGTGAAAACTATAATATGTTTCTTTGTCTTCTAGTTTTTGAGAAAATAGCATTTAAGTTTTAAAGTACAGATAAGTAAACTATCTGAACCGGCGGACTTCGTTCCGCCATTTCTTGTATTTATTTTTAATTTTCGACTCTGTAATTAGTTAATTTTCAAATGAAAAAGAGGATCAAAACTTGAAAAGTTCATAAAATGAGTTTAAAAATGTTAACTTTTCAACTTTTAGCAAAAGTGGCCTATGCAAAATACTCATGCATGCGCATGATTAAAACCTATATTTCCTATAAGTTTGAGATTTTTTGCACACCTTAAAAAATTCCAAAAAAATAAAAGACTACTCAAAAATGTCCCTAAAAATTAGGTTGTTTTTCAAAATACAGGGCCTATGAAAAAAATCCGTTTTAGACCCCTAATTTTATTTTTTTATTATCTTTCTCATATGGTGTAACTCAAATTTCTGTGCAAAATTTTGCGTACCTCTAATTAGTCTTTTGTCGAAGGTCTATGACTGCAAAGAACCTTCACAACTTGGTTTGGAAATTTTTTTTAATTTTTTCAATACCTTTTTTAACTATTGAATAAATTTGTCTGTCATTTAAAAAAAAAGTCAACTATTTACGACTTACCGTTTAGAAAATAGCCTCTTTTTTCAATGTCGTGTTACCCCTATTTTCCCTATAAAATCTTAAATTTTTTTGCCTTAAACCTTCTCCTCTTATACCTCTTTGATTAAAAAAAAATTAAGAAAATAAGTCAGCCGGTGTGGCCGGTTAGCGAACGTACACAAAACCAAACTTTAATATATATAATAGATTAGACTGCACGAATTGGGGCTCCTGCAGCGACAAAAAAATTATCATATAATAAGGAACAAACTTGGGTTTCTCTTATTTCATCAATTTGACCACATATTTCCGAACAAGTATTTCTGTTGGGATTTCCGCAAAACCAAGGTCTACTAAAAAAAACCATTTCCACATCCTTCACAACGATAAATTCCCTCACACCCATAGTCTATCAGATTATCCAGGAACACACACAAATCTTTCTATACATAATTATAAACGCCACTATACGTAACAATAATAATTACAACTAATAATAATTTGCGTTGGTAGTTTTAATAGCAACTTTTTACATGATATATATCATTAAATGCCAATTGACAATTAATCGATGCAGACACAAGAAAAAAAACAAACAGAAAAAAAAAATACTCTCATATAGATAGCAAATTTTCTAATTAAATGATATCCAATGAGTCTGAACATACACCCAACACCCCTTACATCTCTCCTGTTTCCATATACTAACGCTGACGGTCATTTGCGATAGCGACCAATAAATTAATACTAATTCCATAATTATAGCATTTGTGGAATAGAACGAGATAAACGTATGTAAATCTGCTTTGGAATTTCTTTGTTGACTCAACTGGCGATACTCGTCAATTCAACTCTCAGTCACTCTTGTTTAGAAATCATGCTCCTTCAATGCGACGACTATATACCTTACCAGGTTACCAGTTGATAGTTGTCAATCGTCTCCGCTATACCGCCAGACATCAACACAGTAGCGTCGGCGGCGGTAAGTGTCGCCGCCACCACCACCACCGCCGCGCCGTCACAGACTGAGGCGAATTCAAGACGAGCTTGAGCGGGGAACACAATGAAAAGATAAAATGAAATTAGAAACAATTCCATAGCAGACGTCCCTCTGTCTGATCAGACGCTTTTATGGCGATTGTTAGATCAATTAGAGTGGCATGCAAAGCGCAGACATGTCGGATCGCATAATTATTGCCACCGCTGCTAGTGTCGCCGTCATCCAATATCGCCAATAAAGTATCTCGTCGTGGGCGACATAATGCAGGTATCCATACTGATCGAACCTTTGAGATTTGAGTTTTCTATAAGCTTCAACCTCAATAAGCTACCGGGTTTTAGCGGGTTCGAACGGTGCGGTAGCACACCGTGAATGGCAGGTGACACTTTAAATTAGCGGCAGATAATTTTCTATCTACCTGCGCGATATAATAATGTTTGGCCCGCGACGCGACACCATATCGCCACCGCGCTGGATTATAATCGTACTCCAATTATCATCCGCAGTATCTGTGTCTTTAAAGACTCGACACGGTGTTGTTCAGGTAATTAATAATTTGAAAAAACTGAATTAAAAAAAAAAATGGCGGCCTGAGTTGAGGAGACGAACGTGACAATTAATCCGCAGGTACACATCAATTATAACTGGCTGTTAGGATTTGAGTGGCATTATGGGCGCTAAGGCCGGCTTAGTATGATTAATGGCTAACCGATTGTGGTTGTCAGTTTGAAATTCATTTTGCATGACAACTCGTTGACTAGCTCCTTCAATTTCTATATGGAGGCTGTGCCGGACAAGCCTGCCGCCGCCGCCGCCGCCATCAGTATGTGTGGGTGGACCCGGCTCGGACATACACATAACACATCGCATAATGTCACACAACAGCTTAAACCAATTGACACGTGAATAATTAGCCAAGAGGTGTGTGGGGAGGGGTAGACAGCCAGCAAAGCCGGATAGTTGGTGTGAAACTTCAAATCGATAAATAAATGGAAAATAATATAATTTACATTGATAGATCTCTCAATTGTTGCAATTGATATTCTCGCATCGATCACTTCTCTTGGCGTAATTGTGTTAAATATGGCAAGACATATCGAGTGATTTGTGGATATTTATCAATCAACACGTGCTATTGTGTTGGGTTGGATTTTATGTTTTGATTTAGAACTTCCGGCGGTATGAAGTTGTAAGACGGATTTTGATTAAATTCAAATTTATTTAAGTTTTTTTTTTTGTTTTTTTTTTTTGCAAAAATGATACTTTTAATTAACTTTAATAACTAAATATTTAAATATTTAAGTCACTTGAAAAATTTTAGTAGTTTACAAAAAAAAAATTTAAGACGTCAACTTCTTGATCGACCCATAAAATTTCCAATAGTTATTAAAAAATTATTGTATAGTAATATTATATTATTTCTGGTATATTGCTTATATAATATATAATTATAATATATGACAAAGCGATAGCGATTTATTATTATATTTTAATATTTTATTTTGTCACTAAAATAAAAGAAATTACTAAAAATAAAGTTCGATGCTCAGCTCTTTTGTTTGATCGAATCCTTTGAAAACAGCTAGCATTTGCCTGCTAATGTGATTATGAGTGTACATGAATGAATGAATACATAAATCAAAACAACAGCACGGAAAAGGCTTTGATTTTTGGATGCTACTTTAATTTTTTCTTACAACGGACATTTTTGAAGTTATACTTCTTATGGGAGGGTGAGTATGAAAATTTACTTTTTGACAAGAATGTCAAAGGGATTATGACGCGATCACCCTGGGTAGCAGGGCTGTCGTTTCACCTTTAGAGTAGGCAGTACTTTAGTATTTTAAAATGCAGTACGCCGCAGTACGGCAAACATAAAACACACAACACGTTGCAAGTTACATGTTTCATGTGGCAAGTTGCATGTGGCAAGTTGTATGTGGCAAGTTGTATGTGGCAAGTTGCTTGTGGCAAGTTGCTTGTGGTAAGTGGCATGTGGCAAGTTGCGTGTGGCAAGTTGCATGTAGGAAGTTGCATGTGACAAGTTGCATGTGGTAATTTCCATGTGGCAAGTTGCCAGGGTTGCAAAAAGCTCACATTTCAGCTCAGCTCAAATTTGAGCTAGCTCACTTTTGAGCTAAGTACCATAGCTCAGCTCATTTGAGCTGAGCTGAAAGTGAGCTGAGCTGAAAGTGAGCGCCCCCAACTTCCAACGCCTATTTTGAAGAAAATGAAAATAAAATTTTTGATGCCAAAAGGTAGCGGGGACTCTATCCTACATTTGGGAACAACTCTCATCCCTGTAGGTCCACGCGTTCTCAAACCGGGAGAACTTAAAAGTAAAAAAAAATTAGGCACGATTCTGATAAAATAGGCATGATGTGGCGGTTTAACATGGAAGGCGATTTTTTAAAAATCTGATAATGTGCAAAGCGTAGGCCCATGACACAAGCTATCATTTGGCATCACTCCCAAAAATTGCTCTCAAACGGTTTAGCTTCCAGGAGCGTTCAAAGATTCGGGGATTTTTCGAAAAAAAAATTTACCGTTACCGGAATTTTGAAAGAAGTCGAAAAACCGGATTGTACCGGAATTTTTTTTATGATAAAAAAAGAAATATTTTACTACAAAAATAGAAATATATTTACTATTAAAAAAACCAAGAAAAAAGATCACGAAAAATAATCTGTTTTATTTATAAAAATATCCATGTGTTAAAATAATTTAATTAATTAAAGAATAACTAGAAAGAATAACTAGAACCAAACATCTTAAGCTATGGTGTTTTATAAAAGTTTAAAATATCTTCATATTTCATTATACTTTCCAAATAAAAATCAATGTATCCCCTCACCCATCACAGCTCAGCTCAGCTCACTTTACCTTAGCTCACCCAACAGCTCAGCTCAACCATCAGCTTAGCTCACTTTCAGCTCAGGTCAAATGAGTTGAGCTATGGTACATAGCTCAAAAGTGAGCTAGCTCAAAATTTGAGCTGAGCTGTGAGCTAACTTTTGAGCTTTGTAGCAACCCTGCAAGTTCCATATTGCTACTACTAGTGCTGAAGCACACACAATTCTCATAAAATTAATATATCGAACATATACGTACGTTCTGAACCGCACAACATGAGTAAATTTCACAGAATAAATTGAAAACTACATGGACGCAAGGAGGATGAAAGAATTAATTTATTGTCCACTTGATAAAAATGTAAAAAAACTAAGTGTGGATTAATTACTTCATAATAGAAATTAAAAATATCAAATGAAATTCATTTACATATACTGAATGAGAAGTAGCTATAACTTCAGTCGCGTGTACATGTGTACACACACTCTTTTTTTTCAGTTAAATTTAAAAAAAAATCATATATGACAAAGTTCTGTAAAGCATACAAATTCCTAACTACCGTTTTCATAACTTTTCATTTATGTAATTTTTAAACGGTGAATGATACAACATAACTTTGTACAGCAATTATTTTTGAAATGAGCTTTGGTACAAGTTTATAGAACATAATTTTTATCTAAAGCATACAAAATATGCGGTACGGTAAATAAAAAATGTTTCGACTTTTGATCTCTTATAACATGCCTAAACCAAGAAGTAAACTTCAGGAGTTTTCATATATTGGAAGCCACCCTAATACGAACCAGTGTACCAGCCTGTTACACAAATTTTCTTTGAAAAAAATATTTTTTTTGCTGAGTTAGTATACCTATTTGAATCACAGTCATGAAAAACGCTAGTTATGAACAAATTTAAGCTTATTGGGAGATATGCATAAAAAAAAGTAAATATTTTTACTTGAAAAATTGTAAAGTATGAACATTTTTATCCACATTTTATGCATATCAAACCTAGTTTATACTTATTAATTTCATATTGCTAGTATTTACTATCAATAATAGAGATTCAATACTGAGAATTTTTTTGTAGGAAATTGAATACTCTAAAACTTTCTCATATATTATAGATCATCAGTAATCTCCGAAAAAAGTATTTTCTCTGTCTTTCAAAAGTGCTCATTTTTATGAATTATTCAACGGCCTGGACATAGGTAAACTATTGATAAATAATTTTTTTTAATTTAAATCTTCACAGGCATTTAACCTTTTTGTGAAAAAAATAAACTTTTCAACCAATAAAAAGAAATATTATTCCAAATTTTTTGATATTTTTCAACTGATTTTTGTTGAATAACGTCAAATTCATATTTACCACTCCGAGAAATATAAATTTTACCCTTATAATCAATTTTAACCGAACTTTAATCTTTAAAAACAATATGACCGGACCAAAGAATAAATAAAATAAAAACAAAGTTCGCTGTTCAACTCTTTCGTTTGAGCGATAACTAGGTTAATAATAAGAAGAAAACGTAAACAAGAATTTGTTTTTGTTTTATGGACTTTATGAAATAAATTCAATTTGATGTTTTGTTTGACCTTTAGTTAGAATAACTAGCATTCATCTATTCACGCTATTTCAATTCTATAACAAAGATAAGCAATTGATTATTCTTATTAAGCATATTATATATATTTTTATCTGCCTAAGAGTGTGCAGAAGAGCAGTGGTGCTTCTTTTCAAGTTGGGAGTCACAAATCATTTGTGTCACAATTTTTTGATGTAATTTAATGAAATTTAGTTTATTAAATTTTAAGTAGTAGTTCCCTCTCTCAATCATTAATGACAGTTGTTTTTTCATTAACAAAACATTTTTCCTGTTAATATTTATTTTTATTCTTATTACCAATAAAAAAAAATACAAAGAAACAAATCACTCATAGTTAAAAAAAAAAAAAACCGAAAGCATATTCGCCATTTTTATTTTTGTTTTTTATTTATTTTCAACTCAACCATCCGGCGGCAATAATTTATTTCTTCATATATTCAAACACTTTTCTTTCGATTTTATGCCCAGTGATAAAGAAAATGATAAAATCAATTTTCCAAGAAGGAAAATTATAACTCCAACTTAATGATTCCAATGGCGTATGGCATTACCACAACATACAATTCATGCCACCATATTGCCAAGAGAGGTGGTTGGTATGTCGAATGCAGAATGCAGATTCACTAGCATACTACTAACTTGCTAACTTTTATAAATAAATAATCTCGATTATTTAATAGGACAGACAAGTGAAAATCGTGTTTTGCATCCGCAACTAACCAATTCCCTAAGCCTAGCCCCGCCGAGACCAAACACACACATATTGTCAGCCCAAATAGCCTTAGATTCAACAAAATGGCTTCCATAGAGCACAATGCATAGTTGGTATAAGCCCATCATCATTATCATCGCTTGAAGAACCTATTTAGCGAAAAATTCTTTGTATTTTTTTTAAATTCAAGGTGGGTCATAGATTTTCATATTGTGTGGACTATTGTGAGAGCTAGACACAAATATCTAACTCTTCAAATGGATTTGTGGTGCCTCCTTTCATGACCATAGAACCCCGTCGACGACGACAACGACGAACGGCCTGGACGGCAACTATATGGCCATCATAAGACGACCATATCAACCGATACCACAGGGGTCTGTCTTTCTATATACTTTTAGTATTGACCATGATGATGGTTATGTGTCTTGTGAGTCTTTTTCAAACATCAACCTCCCCCCTTTTCGGCCTGGCTTCGTTTCGACTTTAAAGTGAAATTCATTTGGCTCGGAAAAGTGTGTTGACTTTTCACTTTTCATTGCACTCAATGAGTTGTTTGGAGGGGGGAGGCATTAGATATTCAAAGCGGGTAGCCTGCAGCAGGAAAATGTGCGTGCAAAATATTAAATTGGCCTACAAATGGATTTTTGATGACTGCTCATTCTGCTGCTGGGGCCAAAACAAAAACGTCTTCGGATGGCCATCAGTTTAAGTGTATAAACCTATTGAGGGAAAACCCCTGTCACTCATAAGTATATGTTGTTTAATTTTTGCAGTTTTTTGCATAGCTTGAAGGGTACGGACGGGTACGCGTTTCCTTATGGCATTGGCGTGGTCAACGAAGAGGAATTTCTTTTCTTTATTATTCTCACGAAAATAGATTTTTTGTTTGTTTTGAAATTCATTAAATAACTTCTAAGCTGGATAAGTCGTCAACAAATTACTTGGACTCGACTTATTTCCAAAAAGATGAAATAAATGTTGAAGGTTATTCATTTCTTGCAATTATTATGAACTCCTTTCACCATTCACTGCCAATGGAATTTTAGTTTTTAAATATTAGACTCATTTTTAAATATGGTATAACATCTTAAATTTTTGCGTAAAAATACTGGAGAACGAATCTATAAGAATCCAACTTCGATTAACAAAATGGTAGAGGAAAACCCTATCGGAAGTGGGTCGAACTTCGAACAACTTGGTGTCGCCCGAGAATTGTTTTGTCGTTAACGCAAATTTTGGAATTTTTGGAAATTGCATTTTAATGTTTGCGAGTTATTAAAAAAAACAATACGATGCAGTTTTTCAATTTTTAATATAATATTTTATGTATACAAAACTCTCTTATTAATTTGTTTAGGTTTTTTAAATTATCAAGGCTTTTATGCAAAATGACGTATTGTCAAAAAAAATCAGCAATAGCAGTTAGAAATATAGTGAAGTATCATACGGTTGACTGATAAGCAGCGAATTTTAGCGACGCACAGTGGGGTACCCAAGTAACAATTTTGCTTGCATAAGGTCCATTTTGTTCGATTCGACAAGCTATAGTTTGTATACGTTTAGTTTAAGGCTTACTTAGGCAAGTGAACCATTTTGAAAAAAAGGAGGTCTCCCTAAGGCTATCTAGAAGTGTTTAGAAGAAGCCTTGTAAATATCAGTTAAAGAAGACCTTTATAAGACCAGTTTGAACCTTTCTAAAGAAGCCTTGCATTTTCAAGTGACAGAAGGCCTTTATAAGACCTGTTCCAAGAGGTTCTTGTAAGTGTGCAATGTTTTCATCTTGTATGTATGCAATTTTTTCAACTGTAAGTATGCAAAGTTTTTATCCTGCAGATATGCAATGTTTTTAACGCATTAGAAAAAAACATTGCATTTCAATGTGAGGTTTCAATTAGCTTCCTATTTTCCAGCATAGTCTACTGGTAAGGTGCTGGCTTGGTATGCAGAGGTACGTGGGATCGCTTCCTGGCCGGGCATTGTGTGATGAAAATTAAAATATGTGTCTTTTTCAATTAAAATAATATTCTCATCATTTCAGAACAACAGAAAAGCAGTGGAATTGCCAGAAAAGGAGAAGAAACAAAATAGGAAAAAATTTAAATAAATAAAATTAAATAGATTGTAGAAAATGCAAAATAGAAAAATCTAAAGAAAAAAACATAATGAAAAAAAATTCAATAAATCCTTTTTTTATGCATAAATTCAACATCTTATAACAATTTCTATAAGGCCTTATTATAACATCCTACTCAAGTAATCCGGTTTGGACATTAGATAAACTTTCTGCAGGAAGACCCCCGTAAGGCCATTTTAATCTGTTTTTCACAAGCTATTAGCTAGTGGATTACCTGTGAAGAAAAGTCCTATGCAATTTTGGTAAAATACTCCAAAATGATTTGTATAAGACCCATCTTTCTTCTAATTGACCCTTATGAAAGCTAAATTGTTACTTGGCTATTTTGGTCTAAAATCTGGCCAAAAACATTTGGGCACATTTTTCACATCAAATAGTAGGTACCAAATGACAAAAAAGTTATTCGGAAGGAAAAATGTTCATATTCTTGGTACCTACAGTAAAACCCACTTAAGTGCTTACCCACTTACCTCCCGATTAGCCGGAAGAAAAGTAATATTAAAAATCAAAAAATGCACTTACAATCATGTGCTATAACTTTTCTTAAATTTTGTAATTCATTCTTTATTTTTTTTTTTTTTTTTTTTGACTGAAGTTGTTTCATCAAATAATTTTTGAGAAATTAAGTTTTAAAAATGAAATTTAGATAACAAATTTTTCTCATTTTTTTTTTTTATTGATTTTGTATAAAATTTGCAATATTATGGACATATATTATTTATATCATAATTTTTTACCTGGAAGTTTTTAGTCGAAAGCTAAAGACTTCATTCTAAGTCTAGAGTTCCTAAGAATTAAAAAAAAAACTGCAACCTTATTTTATCCCCGGGAAACCATGTTTTTTTATTTTGTATTTGCATTTTTTAAAATTTTAGCTGAATGCATTTTAAGAATATTGTGTTAAAAGTTTAGGTATATTGGAGCCAAATTGACCAAGTTATGAGTATTTTAATACTTCGCTTACATACTTTTTATTCCAGAGTTCAAAACATTAATTCGTTCTCCCCACAACTAATGTTTTCAAAGCCGGTGCCCCTCAAAACTACTGTACAGATTCTTTTGAAATTTGAAACACTATTTCTATACATATTTTTAAAGGCTTCCCTGGAGAAATTTTCTCAATAATATAATACTTATAAAAATCTATAAGTAAGGGTCACTTTTGAATATTTTTTTTCAAGGGGTCTTTATTTTGGGGGGGGGGGGGGGTAATTTGGACAATCTGTTGAAATGCAAGATTGTTCTACATATCCAGCAGTTCAATAATATATAGGTTAGGCAATGTTGCGGAGTGTTGCGCTATTTTAAAAACACTAATGTTAAAAAAAAAAAAACAAACCAAAAAAGTGCAAATTTTTTAAGAATGTACTTCAACCCCTCCGTATGAAAAAATAGAGTTGCATATACAATTAATTTTTTTTTAAGAATACCATTCATACCTTGATTGTCGATGTCCTTATCAAAATTTTTCACCAAAATCACTTTCAAGTTAAAAAAAAAAATACTTAGAAAATTCACTTATTTTTTTCGAAAAAAAAATTCGTGTTTACCCAAATAGTCGTATATTTATTTGTGAGATGGAAAGGGATGCAACAAACAATCATATTCGCAGCCAGAAATAGACAAGAGTTTCACTCAAGTTCTTTCTGTTATTTTATTCATATATTTTAGCAACTCTTATAATTTGATTTGCTTTAAGTATGAACCAGTTCTGCGGGGGGGCACGTGCCTATTCTAGTATAATGATTAACTGTCAATTAAAAGCGCAAAATAAATGTTTGCGGAAGATATTATTATCTTGCATGAATGCTGTCAAATATTTATTTATTACACAACACACGCTCTCAAAGACCACACACCAAAAACTCCTATTAGGAACACAAACCATCAGATTTCCAATAACTTCCACATATGATCAATGATCATACCTGAGCCACCGTAATTTTAATTGCTACTTTTAAATTTAAAAAAAAATTCTTCTTTAAAATTATGACGTTCATTAGTTTAATCACCTTCAATAATGAAGATGTAGCCTTCTCCACCACTTTTTGTAATTTTTCACATCGCACCTTATTTGCTTTTAGATCTTATACCTACCTACCTTGTTAGACTGGAAATCGAAGAACTTCACCTAATGACAACAATGTTGCACCCATAGACTGGACCCAATAACAAAGACATTAACCATCGCACCATTAAGAAGTGTCACTTTGACAGTTTAAACAAATAAAAACAACATTCTACTCGTATAGCGCTACAATGCAAATGGCGCAGTCGCAACTTGACATAAGTTCTAGTCTCTTATCGCCTCGTGGTTAATTTATCCCAAACAAGTGATTATGAGAATGCTGCCTACAGGAGTACACAAGGCGTACGCATTCTTCAACTTTTATCAAGCTATCTGGAGCTGGCATAGTCTGTTCAAGTCTGTGGCAATAGAAAAAACCCTTTGAATGATAATATGCATCTGAATAGAAAAAAAAAAACTATCAGATCGGTCTTCGTATAGCCTGTTGGTATTTCATTGGCCGCGAAGGTTATCCGGTCACTAAATTGACAGTTGTGGCGCTGCAGCAGCAGCAGCAGCTAGCACAGCTTGATAGCTTCCTTTCGCGTTAGAATCAGCGCCGGCCGGCCGGAGAACGCTCAAACAAGTATGTTGCGGGGGTCAATTCGATATGGACTTCAACGATAGAAACAATGGGCGAGCGGGAACGGTGAGCGGGCAGTAATATGCTGGAAGTAGTTAGACAACCACGAAGAGACGAACGACGACGGACGTCTCGCGATGGATTAGAAGTTGTCCGACCAGGCAAGAAGTGTAGTTAAGCTATAATTATCGCCGCGGCGCGATGTTAATCGATACGCGCAGGCGATTGAGTGCAAAATGGCATTTTCATTAATCCCCCTTTCTGCCCCCTCTGCAAACGGGGGTGGGCGATCATAGATAAATATAACTAGTATAAGAGTAATCATAGGAAGGCGCACGGCTCTGATTTATGACCTCCCGATATTGGCGCTTTAATTTGTTAATAGTTGAAAAACACACACGAAACAACGACGATAGTCAAGACGGTTGGTGCTGGGGCTAACGGGACACCAATGTAATGGGAAATTATAACAATTTACATTAATCGCATAGTTTTAATCGTGGATTGTGGATAATGTTGATATGATTCTGCGAAGCAACGGTCGGCGGCCGTCATGGTTGTCAGTCAGCGCAGCTTCTTGGCCGGTAGGAAATTCACTATGCAACTGCAACTGGAGACTATGTGTGCTGTTGGTTGACCTTTCCCAGGGTATTTTTTTGGCCTTGAGGTGATCTTCTATGATTTGTTTCACAATTATTGTTCTAATATCGTTGTATTTATGCTAATTGCTATTACACAGTGACGTGATTTTTTTCTTTTTTTTTTTTTGTATTTTGTTGTGACATTTGGTATTTGAAATATAAACGTGCGCAATATGTTATTTGTTGTAAGTGATATGCTGGTGTCTAATAAATCAAAAAAACACGTGATAATGGTAGTTTTTTACTTTAACCATTTGTTAGGTTTGTCTTAAGGAAATATCACAGTTTTATATGGCTTTTGAAAAGCCTCCTTTGTCTATTCAATGGTTCAGGATATCTTTATCTAGGAAAATATTGTACAGTTTAAATTTTTTATGTACCTAACTTTTGTTACGTTTGTACGTGACTAAGGTGAGTGAGTCCGAAAAAAGTGTACCAAAGCTATCGAAACTAAGCAGGGTTTGAAGTTCTTAAACTGATAACAATTTTGACTCTATGACTTTTTGAAAGTTAATTTTTGTAGATTTCAAAAAAAAAAGATTTCATAAAATGGCAGCTTATTATGTCCTTGCTCGCTTCCCCTTTCAGTCTTTTCTGCACAATAAGTTTTTGGAAAAATGTGAAATAGTATCAGAACATATGTACATGTATCTGAGCAGCTCCTCCTAGCGATAAATTAATTTAATGCTGTCTTAAAGCTTTGACGACGATCAGACTGTAATTTTTGCACTAAATCGTCATACTCGTAGGTTTATGAACAATAATTGTTCTCAATCTCGTAATGATTCTAATGATCTTAAATTTCAGACGTAACCAGAAATCGCCAGAAAAAATTTTCTCCCAAAACAATTTAAAGAATTTTCATCATTTGATGGTTAATTGCGTTTTCAGGCCAAAGTATCAACCGCTGCACATAGGAGTATTCTGGTCGAAAAGCTGGACAAAAGTCGATTTTCTAAAAATCAAAATTTTGAATTAAAGTTTTTACAAAGCGGATGCTAAATATACATGGAATCATATGATGCACTTCTTTTTTTTTTTGTGGTAAAGTTTTTGGTGTGTCAAAACAAGTTCAAAGTCAGCTGTTTATTTTCTGGAATTTTTTTGTAATTTTTGCTGATTTGGAAGTTATAGTTAGAGATTGATTGTGAGCAAGTGTGCTTTTAAACATTAAATTTTCATATGAGAAATACCTACAATTGTATTGAATAAATTAAAGAATAATTATGGAAATATTATTTTTTTTTTTTTGTTTGAGTAAATGACAGTGGGAAAAGAGTCTGCCACCATATAGATATTTGTATTGCTTTTTTTAAAGTCTAAGTGTTTTGTTATAGTATTCCCTCCTATTCTGCTTCGATACATAGATTTAAGATAACTTTGACTATTCTTTAAATTTAATATCAAAAAATTGGGTGCGATTTTTTGCGATTAACAACATAATTTGCGAGTGAAATTTTTACTTTTAGTAAAATCACTCATACGCCCTACGTATAATTTTAACCCTTTCGAACCCAAGCTATGAAAATCATTATTAAAAAATGTTTTTTCGGTATTATCGGGTCAAAAACATCACAACTAAGAAATATGAATAGCAAAAAGTTATTTTCCAAAATAATAAATAGCAAAACTAATGTGTTTTTCTCATGTTACATGTAAGCAACATGCACTGCCTATATGACCACCAAAAAAAAAGTCGGAGAACTGAAATAATAACTTTTTATGAAACTATAATGTATGCTACTTCTCCTAAGCAAAAAAAAACAAAACACTTTCTGCATTAACATTTTTTATATCTTTTTTTCAAAATTATGACCATATATAAAAAAAAAACTTTTTTTTGCAAAAAAAAAAATGTGAATTTCAGTCCCTTTCTCGATAAAAAAAAATTAAAGGTATGATATTTGACTAAATTTTTGTTATAATCCAGTAACTAGGCATTATTATCTTTCAATTAAGCCATCGTAACCTAAAAAATTGTTTAATTTAATATTTTTTACGAATTTTAAAAAAAATGTTACATGAGAGTAACGCTGGGTCCGAAAGGGTTAACTGGTTGTTAACATTTTCCAGAATTTTTTTTACTGATATTAATGCATTTGGATTCACTAAGCCTAAAAATCACAATGGTTCCATTCTAGAAGGTCTAATATTTTAGATATTTAATTTTTTCACATTTTGGGTGTATTAAATTTCATACAATTTTTTTTTAGTTTTTCTTATCACAAGCGTTTTTAAAGTTTTGCTGAAAAAAATTATTTCCTTGCATAAATAATAATTTTTAGCAAAAATAATTAGTTTTACTTCAAAAAATAATTTTGTCCAGGTTTTTGATCGAAATACTCCTATGTGCGCTGTTGTCAACAGTTTAATTCAATAAGTGCTCTTCTTTGAAGGCAGAACACCACTGAAATCAAGCTGTGTTCTCTCGATTTTGTCTATATCGTCAGCATAAATCCTTCTTTTAAAAGATGGTGCATCAGGTATTGACGTTATAAATCTGTATCATTCTTTTAAGTAATTTTGCACAAATGCACATGACATTTAATCGCTTTGTCTAAAATCGTTTTTCACATAGGTAGGTACAAATTATCAGTTAGTTTTTTCCAAGTCTGATGAATCAGAATGCATTCTCGATCGTCATGCTCCATAGAATAGACAGACGACCGTGGCCAAAACCAGACATTGCTCTATAAATTCTTTCATATTCGTCGGGTTAAAAATGCAAACTTCGGTAATCCAGTTTTGTAAATTGTTCAGCCCTGAAATCGATGAATAAGTGATGGGTTTAAAAACAGGTTTTCTCAAGATATGCCGTAATGTGAATGTCATAGTCGATGTGTAGGTGATGATGGGCTTTAGTGGTCTAAAATCACACTGAACTGTCTATATTGAATTGTTGGAAAAGGGCAACTGATTTCTCTGTAGTTAACGTAGTTTGAAGAGACTCCTTTCTTTAGGATCGGGAAGACAGTGCTGTGATGTCATTCAGCGGGTATGCTTTCCGGTGACCATATTCGTCAATGAGCTAATGCATACTCCCTACTAGAGATCCTGCTGCTGTAAACACCTTGGCAGCAAGAAAGTCAACTCCAGCTGCTTTATTGGATTTAAGTTTGGATATGGCTTCCTTCACTTCGTCCAAGTCGGAGTGACGGAAATGTTGGCCCTTATAGTCATTGTTGAATGGTGCAATTTGATATTATTAAATTTTCAGCATAGCTTGGTACTGTACTACAGTATTTCCTTGTTCGTCTTTGCAGGGTTTGCAACCATGCGATGTGCTTTTTAACTTCTAGTAAAACTATGTACTAAATGAACCAAAAGAAAAATTCCAAAATTGTAAGGTAAATAAAAATACAAACGAATAAAAACTTTCTTCTTTAAGTTCAGGATCTTCAACAATGCAAAAACAAAGTGAAAGATTTTTCCATTTTGTTCACTAAGATGTATAAGAAGATCAGATTATTGACAAAGCTTACTAGCTTTATCTAATCTACAGCTCGTATTGGTAGGTTTATAATGGCTAAGATTAGTGATGGGAACTATTGAATAAAAACTATCAAACTATCGATAACACGGTGTTACAAAAATGAGGTTTCAAAATATACGCGGGCGGAGACCTATCAGGTTTTGTAGATCTAGTCGCACTGATTACGAAACGGTATTTGAAAATCCCCTAACACCCCCAAAATCTGGAGTTACGGGCAAAAAAACCGTTTTTTGGACCTTCACCCATTGAAAAAATTCTAGCTTCGACAATTTTTTACCCATTTTCGATTTTTTTACAGTTTCTGATAGAAGATAAATATACCTTTTCAACAATGTATAAAACATGTAACTCGGTTAAACCACTTAGAATTTATAAGCTGTCAAAGTTCAAAAATTCCATTTTTTTCGTCATTTGCCCAACTTCGGCATCAATTTAAAGTATATGTTTTCAAAACAACATGCTATTTAAAAAATATATTAATAAACTATATCTATTTTCCAATCAATCGAGGTATTTTTTATGAAAATCACTCCAAAATTGGCTTAGAAAAAAAAAATTTTCGATTTCAACCCAGATACAGAAATTCGAACTTTTAGGTATAGAACAAAAATGTTGTTTCGGCACGTAGTAGGATAACCTGGGCGCCAGGATTTGATAACGGGTTTTTGTAGAGGAGCTCAATGCAAATATTTTTTTCTTTGGAAGGGGGGTCTATCTCCCCCCGTTTAGGTGGGAGGGGCAGTTTTCTAAGAAAAAATTATCAAAATAAAAAAAAATTATTAAAAAACAACGGCAACACTTACAGTAATAAATGATACCATTTCCGAAAGGAAAAATTGTACATTTGATTCTAATTTTTAAATCAATATAACATAACCAATAGTTTTTGAAATAATCAATTTCAAAAATAAAAATTGGCGAAAAAAATTTTTTTAAACTCATTTTATACTATTTTTGTCCAGGCTGTGAATTTTAGTAAAAAAATTACTCACACAGAAAACTGCCTTAATTGATTCCTTATCGAACAGTGAAAACTATATGTTTCTATGTTTTCTACACTGAAAAAAGTATTATTCTTAAAAACTATGAATCTCGTACATAAACCAAAATTCATACATTTTTAAGAAAAATTCATTAAATTTAAGCACAAATTCTTAAAAAAAAAGTTTAGTTTTAAGAAAGATTCATAAAATTTAAGAATCAGTTTTCATAAAAATTTTCCTATGGAAAATATTTTTATGAATTTTTTTTAAGAACGAATACGAAAGTTTATGAATAAATACATAAACTTCTAGATCCAATTGGAAAGAATTTTTTGCTGAATCTTAGAATCTGTACATACCTTTATAAACGAAATTCACTATTATTTTGCATTCATTTGTATTATGAGCTAAAATAATTTTTATAATTGACTTTTTTTTCCTTCTAAAATTGAAAAAATCTATTTTCAAAATTACATTTGTAAGAAATTCATAAATTGAGTTTTAAAGTATTTTTTCTTAAAATGAATGTATTTTTTCATTAATCGAAAAATAACCAATATTTTACCGTTATCCTGTATTCAGTATTAAGAACTTATTCTTAAAATTTAAGAATCTGTTCATACTTTTTATGTTAGAAATTCATATTTTTCCAAAATTTAAGAATTAATTCATAAAATATTATGAAAGTATACAATTTATGAAAAAATTCTTACGTTTTGAGTGTAAGTATATTTTCTTAAAGTCTATGTATTTTTTCATCAATCTAGAAAATAATAACTGTTGTTTTGAATCTATGCCTTAGAAGGTTTTCTCTGCAGATTTAGTTTAAAATCTGATATTCAAAGTGGACAGTCGATGCCGAAACAAGTTTGTGAATAAAAAACAATATTTATTATAAACAGTGTTAAGCATTTTAAGCCACGTAAACAATTTTGAAGAGTATAAGACATTATGCTCTTGTTGGTTCGCGTTGCCTCCTTCCCATATACTCAGATAAGTATAAAAACATAATTTGTTAAACATTTCTTTCTTTTATATATTAAATATATTTAAAAATTTTTTGTTATAGGTACATAATTTAGAAATTTTTGTGAAACGAGTAGGCACGTGAGTAATCTTCAATTTTAGACAATGTTATTTTCGCAAAAAAGCGAAATATAATAAAACCGGCAAAGGGCACTTAATACTGCACCGTAAAAACCATCTTAAAGGCCATTTGCAACAGATCCAGTAAACCCTAAGTTGTCATTGCAAAATAAAGCAAACACATCATGTTTGAAAAACATAGAATTTAGTAAGTTGTTGCATGTTATTTAATTCCTTTAAATATTTAAATTTTGTTTTAACGTAATATTATCAACATTCCTCAAATTATTCTATATAATGCTGTATCTACCTAAATTTTTTATTATTGTGATTTTTCCCCAACTTATTCAACTTTGTATTGTTTTTTCTTTCAGCTGCAGAACCTAATGCTGCCGATTACAATAAGGTTAAAGATAATTCTACCTTCTATTTCGATTTTTTGAACCAAATAGTACATAGTCATTTTACTAATATACAAACTTTTTTTTATCTTTCCAGATGATGCATCAAATAAAAAAGAAAAATTAAATGAAAAAATAAATTTATAGTGATATTTATAGTGAAAGTGACCAATAAAACATTTTTATAACATTTCTTTTATTTTTAAAAACTGTTTCATTTCTTTGTTTTAGATTTTGGGTTGTTTTCTTTTGCTGTTTGTTTGATTGGAATACAATTTTTTTTCAGGAACAAATTAAATGCTTGGAATGGTAATGTATATTATAATTATATGCATCTATATAAATAAATGCATAAATTTTAATGAAAAGTGTATTACATTTTATGAAAACAATCATAAAACTTTAAGAAAAATTCATAGTTTTTATGATTTTTTTCATAAAATTTAAGCAACATTTCATTCAAATTTTTACGGAATTTATGAAAAAAATCATAAAATTTAAGAAATAATCTTAAAATGTAAGAAACTTTTCTTAATCTTTGTTCTTAAATTATAAGAAATAATTCTTAAATTGTATGAATTTTTCTTAAAATCTAAGAAACTTTTCTTAAACATGTTCAAAAATTTTCGAATTCGTGTATGAACAGAATTCATAAAATTTAAGAACTTATTCTTAATTTTTAAGAAAGATTGATTCCCTTATGAATTTGTTCTTAAAAAGATTCTTAAATTTAATGAATTTTTACATTGGCTCATTTGCCATGAATTTTTACATTAATTTAATGTACAAATTCATTAATTTTATGTACCTTTTTGGTTCAGTGTAGTTTATGAGAAAATTGATGGCTGAGACCCATGAACAAGATGACAAGACAAATTTTCGTCTCCAACATTAACGGATAATGCGACAGAGAAAAACCTCATCTAAAGTACTTTAAGTAAGTAGGTATGAGTAAGTAACATTTTTGTATATCCTTCAATGTCACCTCAAGTACCCCAAATCGAATTAAAAATATTTCTTCTGTAGATTCTATTTTAGGGTAATACCTTATCGCATTTAATTATATTGTTAACATTTTCAAATAGTCTTTTCGAACAAATGTTAATAAATTATCGCAGATAATTGATATGGTAAAGGTAGATTAGATACATGGTTAAAAACAAAAACTTGACTTCATAAACAAAATAAAATATTAAATCTCCACCTGGAATGTCTTCAATGTGTTGCAATTTAAACAAAACTTTGCATCATTATTGGTTTGGTAGACATATTAAATAAATCCTCATTCTAAACAACTAAAATTGTTATCAGAAGATGAAAACCAGCTTTTGAGTTTTTATTATAATTTTTGGAACAAAAAAAAATCTAAAATTTAATAAAAAAAAAAACATTAACAAGACCATATCCTCTTATCTATATTCAATTTTAATCATGTGATTTATATCTGTTTACGGAATTTAAGATTTGAATTTTATCCCGCCAAAGATAAGAGTTCTTTATTAGTTGGACATCATGATCTCTCTAATGTGAGAATAAACGCATTAAGCAAAATTATATCTGTCTAATTTGCAAACTTGTTTTTGTAAAATAAAATTAATTAGTACGATTTGTCTTTGTGATTAACATTGGGAGCAAATAATGTCACCATAACACGACTAATTAAGTTCTCACATGGTCTTGCGGTCTGCGCACCAGCGCAAACATTTGTTTTAATTGCTACTCGTTTCGTTACAACTTGATATACAGAGTAGTTACGACCCCCGCAAAAAAAAGTACACTGTCATTGCCATTGCCACTCCTGCTAATATACGCCACAGAAATATATTGTTTTTTATTTTTAGCTTAACCAAGCTTGAGCCTATGCAGCAGAACTCATATGCATTTTCAACCTAAACAAAAAACAATCCGATTCCTATTTGAATCCAAAGATCACAACGATATTGCACGCAATCGAGCCTGCCTGACTTCCTCTCTTCCACCCACAACACCCTCTCTATGCGAATAACTGCATTACGGTGACAACGACAAACTGGCACATTATGACACAATCATGCGATTGAGAATAAAGCTCAGCATTAGCCGACCCCACTATTATTTTTTTTCTGCAACTGCCGCATTTGTATCTTTGTAACAAGCTCAAGCTAGATATCATTTTTTTTTTCAATTTTTTATTGAATAAATGTCAACCTTGGTTTTGAACTTGTTTTAACGGCCAACCTAAACGGAGCTAAGTGCCTGTGCCCTGACTCAGATAGTTCCGCAACTGCGGTCAAGTCCAATGCTATTCTATTCTATTTCTATAAAGTTGCACGCAGAGCATAATGCACTCAAATACACTACACATGCACAAATATACAACTTACAACAAATATAAATAAAAAAAAAAACCGGCCGGACATTTCAGCCGAACCCAAACAGTTGCAGTTAAAAAAGTTTATATAATTTCATAATAATGTACGAAAAAAAAAAAAATTGCACGATTGATTGGCTTGAGTAGGCAGAAAAGTTGTAAAAAAAAAGCTCATTGGGGAAACACGCAAATATTGTCGGAGGTTCTTAGTTTTTTTTTTTTTTAATTAGCTATTTGAGACTTTTGCATGGCATTTTGTGTTGCCGGAAATAGATTTTCAATGTTGTATAGGTTCGAGCGACTTAACGAGTATGTAAAGTTGAGATTTGAATTGAAGTTTATCTTGACAATTCAAATTCAAGAGGTAATTTAATTGATAAAGTCGTTGAAATGGGAAGTCTGATATTGCAATACTATAAACCAAAATCACGACCTATATCAAGAAAAACCTATTGTACCTACTTTTAAGCTGTAATCTGGGGTGCAATTGGCTATTTTGATTTGTGACAAACTTCAATAGCAGATGCCATTCCTGAATTTTCGAATATGTACATAGTTCCCCAGAGACTTCAAGGTTTATACGCTTTTTGTTCCATTTCTAACTTTTATTATCTATGTGAGAGTTACACCACTTAATATCCAAAACTATGATCGCATTTTTTTACTTGGGTCACCCTAAGAGCGATTGTAAAGCTACTACAATCTACAGTGGATTTGTGTTTGAACCAACAAAATTCTAGGAGCCTATTTTACAGCTTCTACATTGTTCACATCAGCTACATCAATGACTTTAAACATTAATTGCGGCGGCCTGTTGGACTTCCCGAAGAACTTTTTTGAACATTTGCACTATTTAGACCATAACAAGTATTTCCCGACGTTCAATCGGACTCAACTATTGATTTTTGACGTTGCTGATGCAGAAAATGTAGATGATGTAGTTGATGTAGTATAAGCTCTGAAACAGACCCAAGCTCTATATCCATAGCTTACTGCTCAGGCCCGTAGCCAGAGGGGGGACATTGAGGGGCATTGCCCTACCTTAAATTTAAAATGCCCTACCTTTAAATAGTCCAACCTTGGAAAATGCCCTACATTAAAAAATGCCCTACCGTCAGAAAGGGATTACCTTGAAAAATGCCCTACCTTCAAAAAATACCATTTTAATAAAAATGCCGTACATTCAATAATTTTCTGCCATACCTTAAAACATGCCCTACTTATGAAAACGTCCTTCTTTCAAAAATGCTTTAGCTTTAAAAATGCCCTAACTTCAAAAAGGCTGTCCTTATAAAAATGCCCTACCTTCAAAAAAGCTCTAGCTTTAAAAATGCCCAACTTATAAAGATGCCGTAGCCTCAAAATTGTTCCAGCTTTAAAAATTCCTTGTCTCAAAAATGCACAACCTTCAAAAATGCCCTACTTATGAACTAAATATTTATGAAAACGTTCGATCTTCAAAAATGCCCAACTTATGAAAATGCCATTTTGTTTTTGAGGCATAGGTAATTTTATTATAAAATAAGGCCCCAATGAAATAAGAACCCAACACTAATTTTGGGGCTTACTTTCATTTTATTTTAAAAATAATTTGTTGTCTTATTTCATTTTTCATAATTTACATGAAAATGATAAACTGAACTGTCTTTCAAAAAACTTTTGAGAAATTCCTCTTATCAAGGGTCCAGAATTGTCAAAGTACCACTTATTGTGGACTCGGTGATGGTTGGCAACAAGATTTTTATATTGAAAAGCATTAGTAAGTAACAGAATAGCTAAACTATTTAAGTAGACTTCAAAGATAGAACCGAAAAAAAAGTGCAGATTTTTTCCAAAAAAAAAAAAATTAAATTGGTTGTATATTGTGCTTGCTCTATTGGGATTTCAAGAAAAAAACAATGAAATAAATTAATTAAATTAAAATAAACTAACATTTAAAGATTACTTTAGTCACGACTTAGTACCTTTTGTCGAACATAGTAAAGAGGCCTACTTTCTTTCTACAATATATATAAAATCTGGATTTAGGGCAAACAAAAACAATAGGGTATTCCCGATTGACCCGATTCGATGCAAATGGTCTTGTATCGGTGCAAAAGTGTAACATTTTCTTACATTAAAACAACTAAATATGCAGACTACAATTTTTTTTTTTACACTTTTGTACTTATATATAAAAAAATTCAATGGTCCAATATTTGTAGTTGTAGAGGTAGAAAAATAAAATTTAGCAATTTTACACTTTTTAAACGATTACCAATGCCCTACCTGATAAAACCGTTGCCCTACCTTAAATTCAACTCTGGCTACGGGCCTGTTACTGCTCCCAGTTTGACATGCTTAGTTGATTGGGATCCCCTTCCACTTCCGTGCGCCACCTTAGACGAGGTCTTCTTCTACTGCGCCCTCTGGGTTTGAGTGTACAGTTTTTTGGGCCGGAGCATTGTTGTCCTTAAAAAGTACGTATACGCACACTTATTTTTTTTTTGGGCCCTTGATGTACAGATCATTAATTTGTTGGTCGCTAAAATTATGTAAGTAACATTTTTGGGGCCCCAAGATAATATGTAATTTTTCTTTCAAAAAATCAATTTATTTTTTGGGACCCCTGAGGTAATACTTTTTTCTTTAGATGAAATATTATGTTGCTGGCTACCAATTCACTGAAAAATATAATTTATAATAACCTTCGGAAGTTATTTTGGTTTCTTGGGTACGGTAAACCAAAGTTTTAACTATTTGATGGGTTGTAAAAATATTTGGGGTTTTAAGATTGTAATAAATTTTCTTGAAAAGGGATTAATCCTCTTTTTTCTAAAATCTTTCTTGCAACCGACATCTTAACAGTTCACAAAGGAAAAAAAAACGTCGAGGTCTTACAATTTTGACTATTTGATGATTTCAACTATAATACGTATTTTACTCTTGATATTTTTTTCCAAATTTTTGATTGTGATTATTGTAAACATAATAGTTTTTTTTTTCTAAATTCCCACATTCTCTGCATAAATTATTTAAAATAAGATCAAAACATGACCAAAAAATAAATTCAAAAACCTAAAAAAAAAAATTAGCGGAAAATATCTACCTACGCCCACATAATTTTTAAAATAAGGAGTAATTTTCAAACATTTTTTTTTATTTTTTTAACAAATACTTTGTTTTTTGTTCAAAAAAAAAAATAGCATTTAATATAATAAATAGCCGCATAAAATATAATTTCGTTCTTCAGAAAACGCAAACATTTAACCAAAATTGCGTTTCCATTTCTATTTCATCGAAACAAACAAAATACAATCAAAACGAAAACAAAAAAAAAAGGATCGACATAGTTTTGTTGCATGCCAATTCATCTAAAGTGAATCGATTTCGATTTAATTTCGACGATCGAAAAGCGACTCCATTCACTGAGTCTATACTTAAAGGATTAAATTTGCAAAACATATCATAATAGCAATGTGAATTGGTCATTTCATTTATAATGATGGGTTTTGTCATGCATGAAGTTACCATCTTCAAGAAGCTTGTATCCGTCTGTCTGATGGTGATTTGCAGATGGTTAAGCAGAAAGAAGGCTCTCATATCAAACTGCGATTAAATATTAGCGCGGGAGCGCAGTGCCTTTTGCTTTTGCGAAGGAGTTCAAGGCTAAAATGTCAGACATGACGGAAACCAAACTGCCGGAAATGTCTTAAATACTTTAGCAGAAATTATAAAAGAGGGAAATAATTCCAAGCAAGCAATTATATGACTTGAAAAAAAAAATTCTAACTTGCCTATCGCAGATGTCAATAACTATGACAATAGAAATAGAAATCAGCGTCAAAAAGTGAAAACTACATGACGCGTGCTTGGAAACAGATGTAGAGGGAGTCACATAATAGTTGAATCGATATCCTTGCGTAAGTTGCGATCAATCGAAGAAAAAGAAAAAAAATAGAAATCAAAGGCGAGGGCGTGTCAGAAAGTCGTCAAAGGGTTGGCAGGCATTGATAATGTTTTACTTTCTAGAAAGGATAGTATTTCACTCTTTTTTTTTTTTAAGACTAAAGTGTATTAACTGTCATTCGGCATCACCTTGGAAAATATCAACATGATTTTTTATTACAACTCATTGCTATTGGGGAAGGATAAATGGTTCTTTTATATAATTAACACAAGCTCAAAAAAAAAAAATTAATGACGTAGCATGAAAAAAGATGTTGAATATGATAAAGAGCTATGTCTGGGAATTTTCGAATAATTTATTCAATATTTTAAACACAAAAAATAAGAATCCTTTGAAAAATAATAACATAATAAATCAATAAACCTAAATAGCAAGGCCACCAGCCGATTATTTTATTACACAAATCATTGACCTATTGATCGTCATATAATTGAATCATCAAAACTAGTTTTTATTTGTTTACTTCTATCATCTTTAATTTCATTATAATACAAAAAAAAAAAATATTTAGAAAATTTTACTTGAATAGCTTGAATCAAAGATCTTTAAATCTCTTTTCTTGACACGGAGCTATTTTGTACATAATTTTCTTAATTCTAAGATTTAATCTAAATTCCATGGTAAATACAGTGTAATCTGAGATTGAAAATAGTTTATAATTTGTTATTTGCATTCACACATTTTTTTTTAATGCAAATTATTTGATTTTAATTGCTCATTAGAAATATTTAAATGAAAGTGATTAAAATTCATATACTTAAATAATTTAATCACACAGCACGAGTATGATTAAATAATAAAAAAAAAAGTTATTCTTAGTTAAATTTATCAGTTTTCTTTTGTTTTGTGTTAATGTCTGAGGAGCGCATTTTTTTAAGTAACTTGTTTGAGATTTAGCTATAATTATATTAAATACAAAAATTACGTCAATTCTAATTATTGCTAAGCTGACATTATATTGCAACAAAATTTGGGTTTGATATGGCAACAAAAATATGACTTTAAAGCAAATAATATTAGACTGTTGTCAAGACTTTTTGTAATATATGTATTAAGGTGGGCCAAAAAAATCGAAATTCTTTTTTTTGATTTTGTACTTCGAAAAATCGATTGCTAGACACCTCTAAAATATACACACCAAGTATGAGCTCTTTATATTTATGGGAATGTCCTCTGCTTCGCAATTTTCCATTTTTACATCAAGCTTCTACTTAAGAAAAAAAAATCATTTTTTTATTTTGACTTTTTAGAAAATTTGTTTACATAGTCTTGTAGGAAATTGAACGCTCTACAAAAAAGGCCTTATACACTTTTTACTTGCGATATAGGTACTATATATCAAGTTATGCATTCGTACAACAAAAAAAAAGTTGAGATAACATTTTTCCATGACATTACGATGATAGACAATGCCAAAAAAGTGGGTCCCGGAAGTCCGTCTGTCAGTCTGTCAGTCTGTCAGTCTGTCAGTCTGTCAGTCTGTCAGTCTGTCAGTCTGTCAGTCTGTCAGTCTGTCAGTCTGTCAGTCTGTCAGTCTGTCAGTCTGTCAGTCTGTCAGTCTGTCAGTCTGTCAGTCTGTTAGTCTGTCAGTCTGTCAGTCTGTCAGTCTGTCAGTCTGTCTGTCTGTCTGTATAAGGAACTAGAGCCTACCGATTGACTCCAAACTTGCTATGTAGTAGTTTTTGGAGACTCTCCAGAGGGGTTTTTGGAATTAATTTTTTCGGACCAAAAATAACGGTACCTGTCATACAAAAATTTCGGAAAAGTTTAATTTCACGAAAACGGCTCCAACGATTTTGTTAAAAAAATTCAAATGTTAGTTTTTAAACAATGTCTATCTTTTGAAGAAAATTTTTTTTTTTGAAAATCGTTATTAACGGTAGCTGCCATAGGACCGCTTTTTTCAAATCGGATTTTCTACAAAACTACTTATTGTATTTCAACGAAATTTTTTATACAAAAGCATTTATATAATTTAAATATAAGCCAAAAATAAAATTTAGAAAAAAATAATTTTTGGATTTTTAAAAAAATTTTGAAAATTTTTTTTTGAAAAATCAAATTTTCGAAAACGGGACACTGAATTTTTTTTGAAATTTTGTTTTTAGATGTTGATTAGTTACTTCTACAAAATGGCATACCAGTTTTATTTTTAAACTTTTTTTTCAAAAGATTATTTATAAAAAATTAGATTTTAAAAAAACGGCTCTAACGATTTTGAAAATTTTTTTTCTAAAAATGCACCTTAATATATCAAATAAAACTGCATACTTGTTTTGTGGGGCGATTTAATTTCAGATATTGTTTTATTTTTTTGAAAAATTAATTTTATTTTATTTTTGTTTTTTTTTTTTGTTTTTATGTACCTATGTACATTTCCCAGGTTTCTATATAAAAAGTCTTAAAAATTTAAGCAACTTCAACTCTAAGAGCAAGTTCGTGCGACCCAGTCGTGCATTTTATTTCGTTTATCTAACCGTTTAATAGATATTTGAGGTCCAAAAATCGAGAAAATCTTTAAAAATTCGTTTTTTTGTTCTTAACCCTCTACTGCATACGAAGCCAAATATGGTTTTGTCTTTTTGTATGCACTTTTCTCTTCTCTGTCACAAAAAAATTATAAAGATTCAATATACAATCCTCTTCTTTGTGTTTCTGAGAATCCATAAGGATAGTTTTTTCGTGTGTCCGACCCAAAGTAAAGGTGTATTTTATGATCACAGGTGAGTCGATCAGTCGTGTGCATTGTAATCGAAAGTGTAGAATATATTCATACTTTAAGTGTTAATTACTGCCTTTGTTTGGAAAGAAAAGTGGAATTAAAAATTTATTTTTGATCGATTGTCTTATTATGTACGCTATGAACCAATTTTTATTGAAAAAAAATTATTGGCCTGGTCTTGGGAGGGCAAAAAGTACGGAAGCCATATTTGGCTTCGTATGCATTAAGGGGTTTTAAATCTACACAATTTGTTAAATTTTTTTGTTGGAAAATTTTGTTCCTTTACATTTTTTTTTGCTTGGAAGCTTCAGAAATGGAGCCCCTTCACATTTAGAGACATTTTTTTCACGTTAACCCCATTTCCAGGGGCGTAACCACAAAAAATTTAGGGGGAGGGAGGCTTACCTATAATATTTTTCAATCATTTTATTACTTTTTAGTTTTTTAAAGATCTGGGAGTGGGTGAAAATGTTGGAGCAAGACTAACTTTGATAGTGGAAAGAATGTGAACCAGAAAAAAATATATGTAACGGAAAAAACAAATTGCCTTTCTCGGTTCCATGGCTTAAAATGAGCCAAATTTGAATTAATTCTTAACCTTTTGTAATGCAATGTATTTATTTTACTTTATTTTGTTTTTAAATGATGAATATTTATCTTTTGATTTTTTTAATTTTATTCTTTACATAATCTGAATAAATAAAATTAGTAAAATTTCTTACCCCTTAATGCATACGAAGCCTAATTTGGCTTATAAACAAATTTTTTAAACAAATTAATTTAAACAAATTTTTTAAATGTAAACCGTTTTGTAACAACCCAAAGAACCCATGTAAAGCATTTTTTAATTTTTTCGTCCGCTAATATTAATTCATGCAGTAGAGGGTTAATTTTGTAACAAATTGGAAAATTGTAATAGTCAAACGCGCTCCACAAAAAAGGTCTTAATAACTTTTTTCATTAATCTAACCATTTTAAAGATATTCGAGGTCAAAGTTAAAAAAATATTATAAAAACATTTTTTAGTCAATTAATAAATTAACAGACCAAAATCTTTCCTTGCAAGAATATAAATGGATTTTTCGATACCAGAGATAAAGTAAAATTTTCAGATACTAATTTCAATACATTCGGAAATGAAAGCCCATGATGACATGACTTTGGAAATATTAAGATTTTTGTTTTGGTATGGTAAATTAAAAGCAAACAACCCTCATTATTGACTTTTTCACTATATGTAATTTTTTATTTTGTTAACGTTTCAAGCTAAAGTACCCCATCTTACCCCCACTTCCCCTATAAACTTTAGAGTAAGATAATCAATGTCACTTGAAGTTTTTCTGCTGCAATTGTAAATTTGAGGTTTAATAACACTGGTCAACAAAATTTAACTTTTTTTTTGCCACAAGAACCAAAATATACTTTTCTAGTAGTTTTTGGGGTGCTGAACCCGAATCTGAAGTCAGAAAAATTTGATTAGCTTCCGTTTTTGAAATATTTCCGTTATAAAATGCTAAAAAACGTCATTTTGGCTGTTTTCGAGGTTCTGTTTTTATGTGGGGTAATTCATTACAAACAAATTTGTAACGGTTATTATAAGAACAGATATTCTTCTTTCAAAAACTGTTAAAATTTTCCCGATATCTCTTTTATTGCTCGAGATATCTTAAGTTTCATTTAATAAGCCAAAGAGAAACTAAACTTAATCTAAAGTTCAAGTCACTGGTCACAGAATTTTTGCCACAAGAACCAAAACATACTTTTCTCAAGGTTTTCGAGCTGCTAAACTCAAATCTGCAATCGGAAAAATTCTATTAGCCTCCGTTCTAGAAATATAACCGTTATAAAAAAAAACCCTTTTTTTGCATTTTATAACGGTAATATTTCAAGAACGAAGGCTAATAGAATTTTTCTGATTGTGGATTCGAGTTCAGCAACCCAAAAACCTTCAGAAAAGTATATTTTGATTCTTGTGGCAAAAAAAGTTTAATTTGGTTGGCCAGTGTTGTTTCTGAATCAAAGACCACTACTTAAATTTTAAATATCTCGGGCAATAAAAGAGATATCGGGAAAATTTAAACAGTTTTTGAAAGAAGAATATCTGTTCTTATAATAACCGTTACAAATTTGTTTGTAATGAATTACCGCATATAAAAACAGAACCTCGAAAACAGCCAAAATTACGTTTTTTGACATTTTCTAACGGTAATATTTTAAAAACGAAGGCCAATCAAAGTTTTCTGACTTCAGATTCGGATTCAGCACCCCAAAAAATACTAGAAAAGTATATTTTGGTTCTTGTGGCAAAAACCTTGTTGACCAGTGTAATTAAAACCAACATTACGATGAAGGAGAATTTCAAAAAAGTGGGTCTCGCAATTCCGTCCGTGCGTCTGTGCGTCTGTACGTCCATCTGTACACATTTCCACAGCCTAAACGCGTGGACGGATTTTCTTCAAATTTGGTGCAGATAACTTTTATAGAATTCTGAAAGTTTTTTTTTTTGTTTTTTGTTTTTTTTTTTATATCTCGCTTATAAATGAGGTTCCACCTCAGCTCCAAAACGGCCTAACCCACATTTTCAAAAAAAAAAATAAACTGAGTACACAGATCGAACTGCAATAAAGCAATTTATAATATAAAAATACATTCCCATTAAATTTTATAACTATTAAAAGCCATTAAAAAAGAAATTCTGAATATATGATTTTATTTAAACCCGTTTTTCTCAAAACGAAATTTTTGGGGTCGGGCCGTTTAGGCGCTGAGCGCCTCAAATATAATATTTCCCATACAAATTTTTCATTTTAAACCAAATAACTCGAAAACGGCTCTAACGATTTTGATTAAACTTTGCAGAAAAACTGCATTTTTATTTTTCATATATATATATTTTTATTTTTCATATAAAAAAATTTGCCCTAAATGCCGGCAAAATTTCTTTAAAATTTATATATAGAGGCAGCTCTTAAAATCTTCAAGTATAGACTAACATAAAATTGCTTTAAACTGCAAGAGCAAGTACGTGCGACCCAGTCGTGTATTTTATTTTACGATAGCAATCATTTTTAGAAGAATTCTTGATTTTAAAATGCGTCAAATAGCATTTAACATAACGGGTTTTCTTCATATTACTCTTAAACGGTACGTTTTTTTGTTCTAAGCACGAAAAATATGAATATTTGTACTTTACATGACTCGAAAAATATGAGTTTTTTTTTAAACATATTTCTAACTCACTTTATGGACTATGATTGTTGCTTTTAAATTTGTCGAATTTGTTATAAAAAAATTGATGGCAATAAAAGTATGCAATGAATTTTTATATTTTTGTTCTGAGCTATAAAAGTTTAAAATTCAAACTATCTATAAAATGAAAACAAAACTATTTCAGCAAAAGTTTTTTTTTTTAATATGACAATTGTTGTATTTAAAAGTTTGAAACAAAATTAGAGTTTCCATTTCAGATACAAACTGCAATAGTTTTTGCACTTTTTTTTTGTCTAAAAACTAAAAAGTAAAAGAATAAAAATCTAAATTGATTGAACAATCCCAAAGTATAAAAATCAGTACCAATAAAAAAATCACTTCACCTTGCAATCATGATTAATGTGATCACCATATTCAAAACACCTCAAACGCATTTCCGATTTTCAATAGTATATAAGTACTCTTCAGCCACACTGATGCCATCGAGCCTTATTGAAATTCCAAAGTTCTGCGGTTAAATTAATTTTTAAGCGTAAACAAGCTAATATCTCTGCCCACAGTACATCTTGCTTGTTTAAAGGGTGTTTTTTTTTTTCTAAACTATAATCAACGAGCTCTGGTGAACGTTTACTTTAGAAAATCATCATGATTAGAGCTAGTATGATTTTTTTTTGTTTGAGAAAGTGTATCGATTGACATAAGACTGCAGTGATTTCCGTTCGATGTTGCCCTAAATTTGACTTTCATCAGAATACCCTTCGTCAAGAATAACAAAGAAGACTTAATTTCCTAAAACATATTAAAAGTATGATTAAAATATTTTTCATCTTCAGATAAAATTAGAGGATTTTTTTTTCTATCGCGCTCAAAAAAACACCCTGTTCTGAAGAAAAATAAAAATGATTAGGCATTATTATTATTAATCTTAACGAAGTAGACATCACTGAGGTTTGTTAAAGATTCTAGGAGTGTAATTGAAACTTTGTCAAACGCTAATCGAATCATTGTTTGTTGTGTGTTGGTTTGGCGGGCGACTCTAACCACAATGACCTTGCTATAGATTTCAATTTGTATGATTCTCTTTTTTTTTTTTTCTAAATTGAACATGACCTCTGATTTCACATTTTATTTATTGTTTGAGATGTTCTTCTCACCTCACATGCACACTATTATGATTGTCCGTCGTCGTGCGTCGTCACATATCATCAGAACATTCTGTCTGTCGGTATGTCTATCATTTTTAAATTTGTCTCATCGCATCGCATCTGGATCGTATATGATGTCCATGAAGGTCAAGAGTGATGAGAACATGGTCGCATGTCGGATTCATTATAGTGCAATCGATTCCGGTTTCTTGGCAGAAATATCAGTTTGATTTTTTAAATTTAATCGAGAGAATGATAAATATAATTTTTATTGTTATATAATATCTTATCAACCTTCAATTTGATATGAGGTTGTGTGGGTGTGCGAGAATGGGAAGTTGCATTTATATCGTCGCATCGGTCGATGTAAGAGTTTTTTTTGCTACATAAACTTTTTTGTACTAGGCTCCTCAAAAACAGGATTTTCGAGTTAACATTTTATTTGATAAAGTAACAAGTTTCAAATTTTAAAAAAACCATTTCGTCATTTATCTTTAAATAATAAAAAAAAAAAATGAGATGATCATAAAAAAAAATCAGAAGTTTGACGTGTTTATTTGTCATTTTGATATTAAACTGTCAGAATCTCGTGATGTTTCTCTTCAAATTCAAATGTGTTTTGAAAGTAAAGTAATTTAATTAATTTAAATTATAAAATGACAAACCAAAGGTTTGCTCTTTCTTGTATAGGCACTTCAAGTTGCTTAGAATGTTTCAACTTTTAATGTGGGCCTATAGATTATTGTATTAATATGCTTTTGATTGTGTTGCTTTATACATTAAAAATTAATATATAATTATTTAAAATTTATTTGGTTGCATGACTTAAATAACGTGAATAACGTGAAACAAAATTACTATTATCCATTTATTGTCCTACTGTCTAATTCACATCAATACAATTTAAACAGCTTTCATGATAATGTCTTTTATCTTCGATAAAGAGTGCAGATGCAGAGCTAAGCGAACAACCTTGTCTAACTCCTGAATTTGTACAAAAACCAGTCAGAAACCTTTGTACACTCAGGGAAAAAATAAATTGAAGTTGGAACGTCTTTGTTTCAAAGATGAACTACTTACAAAATTTAAACTTTTTTCCACGTTGATTTTAAAATTTTCATCTTCAACGCAAAATCATTCCGAATAATAGTTAAATCAATGTGTTTTTTTTTTTTTTCATTGATTTTACGTTGTTTTATGGTGGCTTTTCCCTCAGTGTACATTGTAATATTCTACACTGCTGCTCTGGTGTCCAAATACAGATTTTAACAAACTTACTAATACAGATTTTGCAGTACTGTAAATTTGATCAAAGGGCACGGTCAAAACCGCAAAAACCGTAACTGACTCTCTCACTCACTGACAGATCATCAAAATTCTGTAAAACTTCCCGTCCCTTCCCGGGAAAAAAATCAAACATTTGAGATTTTCAATTCAGGGGGCGTGGTGTGGTAACCGCCAATTTTCACTGAATTTTCATCAGATATAGAGCACTTCTGATTGCACTGGTCGGCAAAAAAACAAAAAAAAGTCGGGAGTAAGAACTCTGTAAGGTGATTTTAATAAACTTGAGTGTGCTGAATTCAGAACAGTTTACAGATTTTTTCCATCACGTATAGTTTTTGAGTTCTGCTCAACACAATTTTTGCTCTAAAGTCTTAAAAACTAATATTAAATGAAATGTTTTTTTTGACATTTGATCTAAAAATATAATTTTTCCATAATATTTTGCTATTTTTTCAACCGAATCAGGAGTCGAAAACTGAAATTTATTTCAAATCTGCTTCAAAAACCATTAGTTACCTTAACCACCAAGATTTTGAGATATCATACCTTTCTATGAAAATAAAAATAAACGTATTTAAGACGATAAAATATGGCTTTTGAACAGGGGCGTATACAGGTTTGCTTCTTGGGGGGGGTCATGCCAATTTTTTTTTTTTTTTTCAAAAGTTTTGATAGCAGGCATAAACCTGAAAATGGGCTTTTTGAATTATTAAACATTAAAATTTGTGCGTCTTGCATTTCGAATCGAAAAGTTCCGAATGTAGTTCTAAAAGTAACCAAACAAAAACGTTATGAGATTCGTTTAAGTTTAGCGTTAAGCCTTAGAGCCTAGAACGCTGCTGATGTGAAACGAAATTTTTCGTCGGTCTCCACGAGGACAACGAAATGCTTGCGAAAACTGGACCGAAAAATACTAAAAAATTGCAAAACATAAATGAAAAAAAAGCAAACACGCATCGCAGAAAGACATGCAATGACAAAATGAACAACAAAAACAAACAAAAAACTCAAAATGTCATTTTTCCACACACAATGAATGTCCCCGGCAATTGTTTGTGTGCGAAAAAGAAGTTTAGACTTTCAATTTCGTTGTGCCGAACAGCGTACTACAGAACGAAAAGTTGAACGAAATTTTCGGGTTACCATTTCGTTGTTTCATTTTTGTATGGGATTTTTCGTTTCTAATCAGCAGCGTACTAGGCTTTAATTTTGACCAATTGAGGCTATCCTCTCCTAAAAATAAAATGTACTGTACGAGTACTTCGATTGAATAATTTGCCTTAAAACAACTGTTCATTGTTTTCCGCTAGCCCAGAAAGTTAATATAAAAATCGTTTTTACTTAATAACAGTTTTAACTTTTGAATTAAAAGTCTTCCTAACCTCAGGCAAACGCATCGCAAAGTTTTGTAAAAAAAATTGCATTTGAAAATATATTTTTTTTTTAAATTTTGTTTTAAAATTGTATGGGAATTTAAAATACCTCTATTAAAATAGTAAAGACAAAAAGAATAATTTTGGCGATATTTTGGGATTCGTCCGTTTTCAGGTATTAATCAGCGGTTTACAATATAAAAAACATTCAGTTGTATTTATTAGATTAAGCCCTGCTTTTTCAATCGTCAGATAGACTATCAGAAGAATAAATGTCACTATAAAAAAAAACTTTTATTCCTAGGAATAAGCTCTAACTTAGGTTTATCTAACTATTCAAAAAATTAGCCCTAAGTGATATTTAATAATAATATTTAAATTGCCTTAGATAAGGTTGCTAACATTGCTTCTATAATTGGCTGGCCATTGATGATTAACAAATCCATAGTTGTTTCAAAAAATGCAACAGATCTAGCAAATTGAGTATGTACAAAATACTGTTATATTCTGTAAGCAAACAAAACTAACCAAATTTTATCAGACGAATGTATTGAACTGGAACATTGCAAAAAACTAAAATGATTTGAGAAATGACATCCTTCTTTAACATTTTGCCGATGACGAATTTTATCAACAGAATTGACCTCCACACAGCAAGGCCACAGAAAGCTTCCCTATTTAAAACATAGTTTATTCACTTCATCATATAAAAAAATAGAAGATATGGTTGCTTCTTTTATTTGCTGGTAAGCAGTGTCTTGCCCTTAAGATATTATTTTTGTGTACCTACCAGATTCAATTTCTTTTAAAAAGCTTTGAATATAATACTTATCCGGATTTTGTTTCCATACAAAACTCTACAGCACAGCTCAACTAATATTATCGAACGAATCAAAATAATCCTAATCCAGCATAGCGTTCGCTAAAAATATGACCACATCCCCAAAATAATGTGGCAAAATAGTTTGTTTGAATACCAAAAATTTTTTTTACTTTTAATTTTCGTTCATGTTCTAAAACTTCAACATTTTGAAAATAATCTTACTCAAGAGATTTCAGTATCGCATAACAAACTCTTTTTTAAGTTCTGAGTTCTTGGGGGGGGTCATGACCCCGTAACCCCCCCCTTGTATACGCCGTTGCTTTTGAATATTGCATATGTAGTTTTGCGAAAAAAAAATTAACGGTGATGAAATTTAACGCCAAAAGTACCACAAAAACGCGTTTTTGACCTGTTAATATTTAAACATTTCGAAAACTTGACGTTCCAGTTAACTTTGGACTTCAGATTCGGAATCAGCACACAAAAGTCCTTTAGAAAAGTATGGTTTGGTTCAAGCTCCATTTTCGTTGCCAACCAGTGATAGTTTCTACAAAGGCAAAGGTGGTAAACCCCCATTTTCTCTGAATTCTTCAGAAAGAATCTTGTACAGCTTGGTAGAATGTTATGCAAGAGTATCATTTTAAAAATAGACATTCTTTTACCAGAGGATTTGGTCCCCACCCTTCGATATTCGAACACAACTGCCTTAAAAGAATTAGGAAATATGGAAAGCTTGAGATTTTTTAAAGAAAGGCGCTAGAATAACCAAAAATTAAGCGCAAAATTTTAAACGATTTAGTTAAATGCTAAAGGCATTTTATTATTTGACTAAGTCAAAAACAGGATCATTTTTGCTTTAGCTTTACTACAGCAATGCCTTGCAAAAAGTAGTGAAATCACAACAAACACATAAATGTAAAAAAAAAAGGAACCAAGTTCTCCTATATTAGAATTATGCTGCACAAAAAGTGCTGAGATGTAAAAGTGTACGAATTTCTAAAGTTTGGGTTTTAAATTTGTATAAATTAAATTTTTATTGTTTACTTGGCAATTTTGCAAATAACCTTAAAAATCAATAACTAAAATAAAAATTGTTAAGTAAACAATCGAAATTTAATTGATACAAATTTAAAACCAAACTTTAGAATTTGGTACACTTTTATATCTCAATACTTTTTGTGCCAGCATTATTTTAACATACGAGAACCTTTTTTAACATTTCGTAGCCCTAGTATTGGAGTGCCGTATACCCCAAATTGCATTTTTTTAACTAGGTATGCAGTCTTATATTTTCGAGGGTGCTCTTTTGAAATCTGTTTTCCGTTTTTTTCTATCTTTTTTCGTTGCTGAGATATTCACGTATTATTTGACGTAAACACCAAATTTAGGCATTTACGTCAAAATTTTCATGCAATTTATGAACATTTTGAAAATTGTTTTGACGCACGTTAGGTTTTTTTTTTTTGACGTACGTTTAAGTATATGAATAAAAAATAAACTTCTGATTTTCATGGCGTATACGGCAATTTCATTTTGGACAAAAATTTAAATACCTGCTTTGAAAGCTAAAAGAATTTCAGATGTCCAATATCATGTATTGTATATAAGAGATAAACTTTTACTACACTTAGGAGCAAAAAAATGGAATCAAACTTTGCGTTCTGTAAAAACGATAATTGGTGACTATGCAATTGACACACATTATTGTTAATTGTACCATTAAAAAGCTTAAAACAAAAGCTTTAAATCAATGCTAGGAACTTAAAAACCGGTTCACTTTATAAAGATCAAATCAACATTAAAGAAGTACCTATGTAAGTAAAAAAAACTGAAATTGAAACAGAGAGTATCAAGAAAATTTAACGTTAAAAAAAATGAAGTGCAATTTATTGATAGATAGCGATGATACTATGGTACGCATTTTTATGTTTTTTAACAACAATTCAAAGGAAAAAATTGAAGCTTTTTTTTTTTAATGAAAATAATTTATTTGATTCCGTTTTTTGCTCCTAAGTGTATATATCATTACAGGGTGGTCATTCCGTAATTTTGAAAACGATAATCGAATCGATGATAATCGTTTTACAGTTTGAGAATCTTTAAAGCTATTTTAAGCGAATTCTGATTCGCGTAAATCGTATAAGAACTTATTTATAAATGTTTAAGTTGTCATCAAAACCATAAATAAAATGAATCATTGGCTTTTTGGGACCAATTACAGATTTTACTGTCTCTTCGTTTTTCTGAAAACTCTTTATTCTTGCTTTCTATCCCAAAATCAATGTTTTTACCAAATTTCATTAGGGTGACCCATCATTTTTGTTTTCACTCAAAAAAACACCCTTTTAACCATGATATTTTTATAGACACTTAAGATTCTTGTTTTTTATCTTAAAAGTAACATAATTGCTAAAATGCAATAGGGTACCACTAATATTACTCTAGTATTACACACTTTTTTCAAATATACCCATATTTTTTTTACTTCTAAAAAAAAAACACCCTTTCACATAAAAAAAATTTATAAACTTACATTATTCGTAGTTCCCATGGGAAAGAGAACATATTTAATGAATTTCGTAAGGGTACAATTTATACCATTGATTTTATCGGACTTATCGCGGATTTTTCCCTACTTCCCAAAAAAAAAACACCCTTTAAATTAAAATATTTGTATAGACTTTTTGGGTTCTTGCTTTCTGTTGTAAATGAAACATTTTTACCAATTTTCATTCTTGTAACAATTTTTTCCCAGTTTTTGTGGTACTAATTCCTAATTTCATCAATTCTTGAAAAAAAAAACACCCTTTCACTCAAAATAATTTTTACTTTTTATAGATTCTTAATTCTCATACCAACCAAAAAATATTTGAACATTAAAATGCGATTTCCCAAAAATGTAAAAAATGGCGTATAAGGCACTTCAATACTAAGGCGACGATTTATGTTTTTGTTGTTTAGATATTGTTTTAAAAAACGCTTACTTTGTTTTTGTTTGAAATTTTTGTGTTTTTACTATACGAATTTATTTGATTCCATGTTTTTGCTCCCTAAGTGCAGTTCTTAAAAATTGGGCTTGGAATTAATGAAATTAAAAAACAAACAGCTTTTATGTTTTTAATTTTATATTTTATTTAAAAATTTCATCTGTTTGTAAATCCTTTGAGAAACAAAATAATACCCAATCTAGTCTACTTATAAATTTATAGACTGTCAAGATCTAGGTTGATTGCAGATATACATATTTCTAAAATCCAGTTAAACACGGTCTTATAAATTTAAGTCCTTTTCGAAAATATTAGTTTTGAATATGTTTTTTTATAGCTTAAAAGCAATAAAAAAAAATAAAGACCTTTGTAGATATTATTTCAATTTCTGTCTTAAAAATGGAATTAACTTTTTAATTAGAACTTAAATGACAATCTCTATAGACACATTGTCTCGAGCTAGTTTAACTGGTATTACTTCAAAATTATGCATTTTATTGAATTCACATAAATTGCCCAAAATTTAAATATTTGTTATTTTTGCTAAACGTGTGTTTAAATTTAAATCTGTATAATGACAACGCCCACGATTTTAACAAAAAAAAAATATATTTTCGATAGACAAAATGCATAAGACCCCATATAAATCAATTGTTTCAAAACAAGAAGGTTAAACAATATTAATTGACTAATAAAACTAATAAAATCACACTTTTTGGTTAAAATCCAAAACCACTGATATAGCCTTGTTCTCTTATGGATTTTTATAGTTTTTATCAAACATAGCCAATCAATGCAAATCACAAGAAAAAAAAAATAAAACTTACATATTTAATTATTCAATTTGTTAAAATATAGATGCAAAAAGTTATACATTTTTTTGTATTTATAAAAGTAAACAGGTTACCCAAGTTCAACTATCTCTCATCTGTTTGACTGTCATAACTTATTTATCTTGACAATATCAATCTCCCCGCATGTCCATGCAAAAATTATGAATATGTAAATGTCAATCTAATAGGATAAATAAAATTAATAAAACTCTCGAGAAAGTTAAATAAATTAAATAAATATAAAGTAAATGTTTGAAAGATTTGAGGACTTTTCAATACAACCTTTAAAGCTTTATTTTTCAAGGCAGTTAGGTACAATGTAATAATGTGATCATGCATAAGGGTAATTTGGTCAAAAACAAAATTGTGCTTATCTACGAAACCGTCTAAGCAAGTGTCTGATTGATCAAAGCAGTTGACCTAGAGATCTTAGAATCCCCATCACATGCTGTTAAGCATTTTTTTTTTTTTTAATGACAACACTGCTTGCTGAGCGAATTTATGCAAATTGCAACAAGTCAGTATAAGATGGCGATGGCAGTGCCATTGTTGGCCAAGTCTGGATGCTGACGATGCTCCCCTTGTTGCCAATTTTATTGATTTTGTTGTGTTTTTTTTTTTTTTTTTTTCATTTTTTCGTCACTTTACTGATCAAGTTCTAGATTTGGTGTTTCATGGTTCATGGCTGAACCGGACTGTGTTGCTGCTGCTTCTGATTTATATATCAAAAAAATTAAAAAAAAAAAAGAAGTTAGTTAAATGCATAATATGCATAATATTTAAACTGGCTTAAAAGATGTTTTGGCAGTTTTAAGCCAAACACAATAAAACAAATAAAAAAAAACACAAAAAAAGAACCAATTATTTTTGTTTCAATAAGATTTCGAGTATATTGATTGGTTGGCGACAACCTTGACTTTTGTCGTTAAATAATATTATTTTATTATATTTTTTCTTTTATTTTACTTAAGCATTATAACTAAATTTGCATTAATTTTTAATGTTTATTTGAAATTGGTTTATTTTTAAATTTATTATTTTTATTTTTGTATAATTGATGGTTATAAAAAAAACTGTCATAAATTGGTAATTTTTATTATTTTCTGACGATTTTTTCTGTTAATTATTTTAAATTTTGAGGCAATCTTGATTGTTTTTTTTTTTTTCTTTAATTTTGGGGCGAAAAAAATTTCTTAAGCGCATAAAAATTTCAAGAATAATTTTTCTTTCAAAGCAACAAATTTTTAACCGATCTTGGTAAGTTGACGCTTTAGCACCTCAGAAAAAAAAAATCGAATAAAGTTCGTAACTTATTATAGGCCAAGGAAATAAACTAGGTATAGACTAAATGGATCATGGAATATCTAATTTTGGGCTTCCACAGAGAAAATAACTGATTAATTCAAAAACATCAACAAAAATGAAAATCGTCCTACAGTCTTTATTTAGTTTTAAAGTTTCGTGAAGACATAACCTCTACTAAGTCACAGTAGTATACCTTTTGTGCTTTTTGGAGTAAAAAGTCATTGCCCTCCTCTCTAATAGATTTTAATATTTTAAATAAATAAAAAATCTATGATGTCACTTTTATTTTAAATTCAAGATCAATGGGCAGGTTCAGAAACGTAAGGAACTAAATATTTAGTCAATTTCTCGTTCTCTGATTGGTCAGCTGTCAAAAAAAAAAACTTTCCAATTTAGGTAATTTTATTGGAAAGCTAACTGGAAAGTTAGGCAAGAAAATTTTCCCTAAAAATTTAGGAAAGTTTTTTTTGTCAACATGACAGCAGATTGTTTTTATTTAAAGAATTAATTTAGCAAAATTAAATTTATTTGTGTGAAAAAAAAAACTAAAAAGTGCATTATCGGTTACAATTAATTTTATTTATTCATTACATTTAAGTGAAATTTGGTATCTTACCCATGCGACCGGTAAAATTCTTAAATAAATTTCGAAATTTGACAATAGCATCACATCCAAACTAATTCAGTCAATTTACTCAAATTTCCGTTCAGAAAATGACGTTGCCTAAATATCTAGTCCCTAATATTTCCTGAACGTGCCCAATATCTATCCACAAAAAATAGATTTTTTGACATCGGATTCGAATTGCGAATATTGAAATCTGTTAGAAAAGAATATATAGGTATTTCGGTTCAACTACAAATTGAATAGTCACTTTTGTTGAACATTGTTATTTTTTTTTTTTTTTTATTATTTCATATTTGCAACAAATAAAAAGTTGTCAAAATTGCTGATAGTTAAAAACAAAATCCAACAAATAGCATAATTAAAAGTCTATAAAAGTATGTTTTGATAGCTTGCCTTTTTTTTTTGTTTGTTTTTAATTCTTTGGATTTTTTCAAAGCAACGCACAAAGCGACAGTTACATCGAGGATCGAACACCTTTTTGACATCAATTTAGCAAAATTTTTAACTAATAAGTCGTCGGCTATTACATTAAGGACTGTTTCACCACATCTTTTCCGATATTGTGGAATCAAAGAAAACTATAATGTTTTCGTTGGTATAGGCAACGATAGTTAATATTTTGAATTCGACCTTTATAATTAAAAGGTTCTGAAAACGACGCACGGTGACGTGATTTCAGATGTTTACCATGCACATTAGGGTGGACCAAAAAAATCATTTTTTCATTATTTTAACTTGCTCTACCGATAACTTGTTTTCTCGACACAAAATAATGCTACCCTAATTTTTTCAGAATTTTTCGACGATGTTTAGGGGTTGCGCGAACCCCTTTTATAAAAAAATAAGCTCTTTTAGTTTTTAATTTTTTTAAAGCTTAAATAATTTTTTAATCAAAAAGCTGTTTGAGTAAAAAGTATTGAGTTTCAATAGATCTACTTACTTCAATTTTTCTTTTTTCAAAAAAAAATATTTTTGACTGATTCCCAGGCGTTAGAAGTCGAAATTACTGATAAATGCTGGGAAAAAAGCCTTAAAACTATGTTTTACTCTTTTTTATAACGGTTAAAATTATTTTTATCGTATTCCTCATCAAATTTACTATAAAAACCGTGCTTTTATATTGCTCAATTTTTCTTAAATTGATAAAAGTAAAATAATTTTTAAAAAAGATCGTACCAAAACAAGTGAAGGAAAATTGGGGGAGAGTACTATATATTGGGCGCCGAGATTTGATAACGGTATTTTGTAGAGGAGTTAAATACGATCATTTTTTACTATGGGAGAGGTGGTCTATCTGGCTCCGTTTAGGCGGGAATGGCAATTTTCTAAAAAATGACTTTAAATAATTGAAAAAATATTAAAAAACAATGGCAACACTTACAGTTATGAATGATACCTTTTTCAGAAGCTAGAAAATAAAGTGTCACAATTGATTCCTTATCAAATACTGAAGTCCATATATTTGAATGCTTCCTAGTTTTTGAGAAAATTGAAAAATAAAAAAAATTATTTTTTATCAGATTATAATTTTTATGGCTGTTTTCGATATTTTTGCCACCATCAAAAAACATATCCAATATTCAATATTATAAGGCGCTGAATCAACAACATCATTAAAATATATGGATAGTTTTCAAAATAAAATTTCGTGGAACCAGAAGTACGATCTCGAGTTGGTCTGAGAAAATAATTTTTTTTATTTTTCAATTTTCTCAAAAACTAGGAAGCATTCAAACATATGGACTTCAGTATTTGATAAGGAATCAATTGTGACACTTTATTTTATCAGCCATTTTTTGTATTGTAATCCACAATCTTGACAAAAATAGTATTTAATGTGTTTTTTTAAACTTTTTTTCCCAATTTTTTACTTTTAAATCGATTATTTCAAAAACAATTGATTGAAATAACTACACTTCAAAATTAGAATAAAATGTACAGTTCTAGCTTTTGAAAAAGGTATCATTCATAACTGTAAGTGTTGCCATTGTTTTTTAATATTTTTTTTATTATTTAAAGTCATTTTTTAGAAAATTGCCATTCCCTCCTAAACGGAGCCAGATAGACCACCTCTCCCATAGTAAAAAATGATCGTATTTAACTCCTCTACAAAATACCGTTATCAAATCTCGGCGCCCAAGATATAGTACCCTCCCCCAATTTTCCTTCACTTGTTTTGGTACGATCTTTTTTAAAAATTATTTTACTTTTATCAATTTAAGAAGAATTGAGCAATATAAAAGCACGGTTTTTATAGTAAATTTGATGAGGAATACGATAAAAATAATTTTAACCGTTATAAAAAAGAGTAAAACATAGTTTTAAGGCTTTTTTCCCAGCATTTATCAGTTATTTTGACTTCTAACGCCTGGGAATCAGTCAAAAATATTTTTTTTTGAAAAAAGAAAAATTGAAGTAAGTAGATCTATTGAAACTCAATACTTTTTACTCAAACAGCTTTTTGATTAAAAAATTATTTAAGCTTTAAAAAAATTAAAAACTAAAAGAGCTTATTTTTTTTATAAAAGGGGTGCGCGCAACCCCTAAACATCGTCGAAAAATTCTGAAAAAATTAGGGTAGCATTATTTTGTGTCGAGAAAACAAGTTATCGGTAGAGCAAGCTAAAATAATGAAAAAATGATTTTTTTTTGGTCCACCCTAATGCACATACATAAATCAATCCACTGGAACTGGTGATGATTCCCTTTGATTCCTATTTCAATAAGAATCCACTAGATTCAAAATGGAAAAAAAAAAAAACCTTTTAATCATCAATTAGCATAGCCCTATTCGTAGAGTTTACTGAACTTAAATTTGTAATTCTTGCAAAATGAATCTATAAAATGCGTATATTCTCCCTTTCTTCATCATTCTTCAAATACATCTAAATAACAAAGGGCCTATAGATACCAGCATATACAGATACCAATCCCAAAATTCAACATCGATTAGCTACAGTGTTACCCTAAATCACGACTCTGATATTAAATCATCACCCAGCACGGGTCGTTTGAACGCGACACTACTCGAAGTGTCTTGCACTCCATATGTTTTGATGCAGAAATGTTCCTTGGGGTCTAAATAGTAAGAAAAAAGCTTTTTTAAAATTTTCTATCGAGCTATTCGTTTTTTATGAGCTTAATAAGTTATGAAAAAACGTACTTTTACGTACTTTTTCACACGTTTTTGTTAATAACTCTGTTAATAATAATGGTAGAAACTCAAATAATGGCTCTATTTTTAGAAGAAATATGCTTCTTTTTAACGGCATTTCAATCAAATTAGTGGCATTTTTAGATCTTCTGATATTCGAATCTAAGTCCGTTCATTTTTTCTGCCCAATTCGATTTCACTAATGAAAAAGTTTTTTTTTATAGAAGTCAGGGCATACTTTTCTAATGGTTTTTCGTAAGTTGAACTCGAATCCGAAGTCAAAAAAATTCCATCACATCAAGTTTTTGAGATATTACCGTTAGAAAATAAAAAATACCCTTTTTGAACAGTGTTTGAGGTTATGTCATCTTGCGTGATAATTTTTTATAATTACATTTGTAGCGGTTTCTTAAAGAACTAAGTTTCTTCTTTTAAAATCCGTATAAATCATTTCGATATCGCTTTTCTTCTCCGAGAAATCCTAAAATCAATTCAACATGTTTGGTGAATATTTTCTGTGAAAAAAAATCTTATGTTCGTTTGGGTTTCATGGCAAATCGCAAAAAATTTTTGCATTCCTTTTAGTTTTTTGGTTATTCAAAAATTTTCTTACCCGTAAACTTACCAAAAAACTTAAAGGAATGCAAAAATTTTTTGCGATTTGCAATGAAACCCAAACGAACATAAGATTTTTTTTCATAGAAAATATTCACCAAACACGTTGAATTGATTTTAGGATTTCTCGGAGAAGAAAAGCGATATCGAAATGATTTATACGGATTTTAAAAGAAGAAACTTAGTTCTTTAAGAAACCGCTACAAATGTAATTATAAAAAATTATCACGCAAGATGACATAACCTCAAACACTGTTCAAAAAGGGTATTTTTTATTTTCTAACGGTAATATCTCAAAAACTTGATGTGATGGAATTTTTTCGACTTCGGATTCGAGTTCAGCATACGAAAAACCATTAGAAAAGTATACACTGACTTCTATAAAAAAAAACTTTTTCATTAGTGAAATCGAATTGGGCAGAAAAAAATGAACGGACTTAGATTCGAATATCTGAAGATCTAAAAATGCCACTAATTTGATTGAAATGCCGTTAAAAAGAGGCATATTTCTTCTAAAAATAGAGCCATTATTTGAGTTTCTACCATTATTATTAACAGAGTTATTAACAAAAACGTGTGAAAAAGTACGTAAAAGTACGTTTTTTTCATAACTTATTAAGCTCATAAAAAACGAATAGCTCGATAGAAAATTTTAAAAAAGCTTTTTTCTTACTATTTAGACCCCAAGGAACATTTCTGCATCAAAACATATGGAGTGCAAGACACTTCGAGTAGTGTCGCGTTCAAACGACCCGTGCCAGCGAATCTCTCAATTCATTGACTCCAAATTCGATTTCTGACTGGCTTTTTAATAAATGTGTTCAAAATAAATAAATATATAAATAAAATTTATGTATACAAATATTGTTTTATTTGAATATTTTGATTCCCTTCTTTGAATTAACACGCAGCTTACCGCGATTATCATGAGCACGACAAAAATGTTTCTTTGCCTGATGTGATGGTGAATGGTGACGACAGAATGGGGCGGAACCATCATCACACTTTATATGACTTTTCTGCGGCGTGACATAGCATTTCCTTACCAAGCCAGCCATCCGCTGTGTCGTCGTCGATGGCCCAAACGTATGCTCGTAGTATTTTCGGATATTTTTTTTTTTTTATTTTGTTTTATTTATTCTCAGATAGGTTCAATGGACTGGCCAATTTGATTGTCCAAATAATAAAAATATGCTAAAAATGCAAATATGATTTGATTCTTACATAGAGTAAGAGTTTACATCTAGAAGATATCACACTTCACACAGTATCATCACAGTATCCAGAATCCAGTAGCTTTTATTTTATAATAATAGTCTACGTTAGGAATCATGTGCGATTTTATTTGGTTTTATAAAGACCAATGGGAATAGAAGTTGTCACAAAATGTTTGCCTTTATAGTAAAATAATGGAATAAACGATTTTGTAAAATTTTTTAAATTTATTTTCGTAGCTTTTTGTATTTGGGATATGGGTAGATACTACTATAATTAAAAAAAAAAAAAGTTCAAATTTTTTTTCAATTTTTTGAAAACGGACTATTGAATTTTATGTGAAGATGTTTGACATGTTTTGAAATTATTTACATATATACAAAAAAAAAAAAAACTATTTAAAAAAATTCTTTGTTATACAAAAAATCAACTTGTACACAGAGAAAAATATGACCCGCTAAAAACTAACAGATTGCCATATTGTTTTACCGTCCATACATTTCATAAGGAAATCTTATTAAAATCAACGATTAATAAGGTTTTTTTAAGGAGATTTCTTATTATTTTTATAGAGAAAATCTTATTAAAATTTGACTGAAAAGTTGATTTTCTTTGCAACTTAGCACTAGAACAAAAATCGCGATCAATATTTTCATGGCAGGTTGGTTCAGGTGGTAAGGTGGGCGACTAATGATTTGAAGTCTCCAGTTCGATTCCCAGCCTGGTCATCGTTTTTTGAAGTTATACTTCTTATGGGAGGGTGGGTATGAAAATTTACTTTTTGACAAGAATGTCAAAGGGATTATGACGCGATCACCCTGGGTAGCAGGGCTGTCGTTTCACCTTTAGAGTAGGCAGTACTTTAGTATTTAAAAATGTAGTACGCCGCAGTACGGCAAACATAAAACACACAACACGTTGCAAGTTACATGTTTCATGTGGCAAGTTGCATGTGGCAAGTCGTATGTGGCAAGTTGTATGTGGCAAGTTGCGTGTAGCAAGTTGCATGTGGCAAGTTGCGTGTGGCAAGTTGCGTGTGGCAAGTTACATGTGGCAAGTTGCATGTGGCAAATTGCATGTGGTAATTTCCATGTGGCAAGTTGCCAGGGTTGCAAAAAGCTCACATTTCAGCTCAGCTCACAGCTCAGCTCAAATTTGAGCTAGGTACCATAGCTTAGCTCATTTGAGCTGAGCTGAAAGTGAGCTGAGCTGAAAGTGAGCGCCCCAACTTCCAACGCCTATATCTCGGAATTTTGAAAAAAATGAAAAAAAATTTTTTGATGCCAAAAGGTAGCGGGGACTCTAACCTACATTTGGGTACAACTCTCATTCCTGTAGGTCTACGCGTTCTCAAACCGGGAGAACTTAAAAGTAAAAAAAAAATAGGCACGATTCTGAAAAAATAGGCATGATGTGGCGGTTTAACATGGAAGGCGATTTTTTTAAAAATCTGATAATGTGCAAAGCGTAGGCCCATGACACAAGCTATCATTTGGCATCACTCCCAAAAATTGCTCTCAAGCGGTTTAATTTCCAGGAGCGTTCAAAGATTCGGAGATTTTTCGAAAAAAAAATTTACCCCAACTTTCAAACGCGATTTTCTCGGAATTTTGAAAAAAATCGAAAAACCGGATTATACCACTATCGGCTAGCTGAGAATATAAGCTTTCATATGGCACCACTCCCCTGTCTCTAGATCAAAGCGTTCCAACGACTATATCGCGGAATTTTGAAGAAAATGAAAATAAAATTTTTTGATGCCAAAAGGTAGCGGGGACTTTAACCTACATTTGGGTACAATTCCCATCCCTGTAGGTCCAGGCGTTCTCAAACCGGGAGAACTTAAAAGTAAAAAAAAAATAGGCACGATTCTGAAAAAATAGGCATGATGTGGCGGTTTAACATGGAAGGCGATTTTTTAAAAATCTGACAATGTGCAAAGCGTAGGCCCATGACACAAGCTATCATTTATCATCACTCCCAAAAATTGCTCTCAAGCGGTTTAGCTTCCAGGAGCGTTCAAAGATTCGGGGATTTTTCGAAAAAAGATTTTACCCCAACTTTCAAACGCGATTTTCTCGGAATTTTGAAAAAAATCGAAAAACCGGATTATACCACAATCGGGTAGCTGAGAATATAAGCTTTCATATGGCACCACTCCACTGTCTCTAGATCAAAGCGTTCAGCTCCCAGAAGTTTTTTCGCGCCCCCAACTTCCAACGCCTATATCGTGGAATTTTAAAGAAAATGAATAAAATTTTTGATGCCAAAAGATAGCGGGGACTCTAACCTACATTTGGGTACAACTCCCTCAAACTTCTCAAACCGGGAGAACTTAAAAGTAAAAAAAATAGGCGCGATTCTGAAAAAAAAGGCATGATGTGGTGGTTTAACATGGAAGGCGATTTTTTAAAAATCTTAAAAAAATGTGCAAAGCGTAGGCCCATGACACAAGCTATCATTTGGCATCACTCCCAAAAATTGCTCTAAAGCGGTTTAGCTTCCAGGAGCGTTTAAAGATTCGGGGATTTTTCGAAAAAAAAAATGTACCAAAACCGATTTTCTCGGAATTTTGAAAAAAGTCGTTAAGCGTATACCGTACGTTCTGAACCGCACAACATGTGTAAATTTCACAGAATAAATTGAAAACTACATGGACGCAAGGAGGATGAAAGAATTAATTTATTGTTCACTTGATAAAAATGTAAAAAAAAATAAGTGGGGATTAATTACTTAATAATAGAAATTAAAAATATCAAATGAAATTCATTTACATAAAACTGAATGAGAAGTATAACTTCAGTCGCGTGTACATGTGTACACACACTCTTTTTTTTTTTATTTTTTTTGCAGATTTTAAAACAATAAGGAAAACCCGATTGTTTTAATAAGGTTTCCTTCTTGGATGAAAACCATAGAGAAATCTTATTGTTTTTGTTCTATTTTATGTGGACTATTTTTCTCTGTGTATACTTCGCTGGATATCAAAACCATTTAAAGAGGTGTGATTGTTAACTTTAAACCAAATTTTATATTATTTCTTAATCAAAAAAAAAAAAAAAACAATATTGAAAAGCTTTAACACAAAAAGCTATTTTTTACATAAGAGCAAGTACGTGCGACCCAGTCGTTTTATTTTTTATTTATTTGTATACGTATGACATAAAAACCAAGTCGAATTTGAGGACTTTTATTGACTTACCTTTTATACAACATTTGTATGTTGTACGGGGAAAACGATCTTGGAAAAAATCAGCACAATCAACTGTTTTCTTCTGGTTGAGATAGAGAGCCCGGTGACAAGCAAGCTAAGATACATTAGAAGATTAAACGACATTTTTTTCGGGATATCAATCTGGTCAACACATTGTAATTAGAGCGGGTGCAATGACCTTGATGTGTATCAATGAATTGTATAAACTAACTTCTGGGAGAGCAGTTTAACCCAGTTTTTTAAGCTACCAAAACTTACTTTGATACCATCACAAATGTACCTATAACGAAATCCAAAATTGAAGATTTTTTTTATAATGAAAAAAATTTTGAAAAAGAAAATTCCGGTTTAACGCTTATTTTGCCCTTGGAGACGCCATTTTGAATAAATTAAAGTTGGCAGTTATAATTAATTAGTTTATCAAATTTCATCACTTTTCATCAAGAAATGATAGTTCAAATGACTTTTTTACGCCAAAAAGCAAAAGGTATTATCTTGCTTTTGTATTGTAATTGTCTTGACGAAATTTAATGTTACCAGCAACCAATTTGAGGATTGGACAATTTTCCCACGTTTTTATTTTTGCTTGAAGTCTTCGATGAAGTTAAATAATTCATCCAGTCCACCTCATTTCTTTGGTCTATAATATGTAAACAATTTTTTCGAGTATCTTTCTAAAGTTAACCAGTTCCAGATGTCAACCGGAACGGTTATATAAAATTTTACAAAAAACGGTCAATAATTTGGAACTTCTGAAATGTATTTGTAATTGTCTTTCGCAAACTTTTGAGTCAACAACGGTGTAACTTCAGGCTTCATGTCTTCTTAACTTCTGAACAACTACATTAAACTTGAAACAAAATTTTACTAGGGAAAAAGTTATTCGAAAAATTCGTCTTCTTCTTCTGTTAGAGAATTCGGTTCTGTTAAGACGTTAACTTAAGAGAACAATCATACTTCAAGGAAGAGTTTGGTTCAGATAAATCGGTAGAAGACTAAATGACAAGTTTTTAGGACAGGACAGGGACATCGATCTAGTACAAAAAAAAAATTAAAAACGTTGACTTTAATAAAAGTTAAACCCTGTTAACAGTTCTTAAACTGCCAAACCTTACTTCGATACCAAAACACCTTCTCTCCATTATAAATGCACAATTTGCTTCCAAAGTACTAAGTTCAAATCAAACAAAGAGCGCATAAAACACATGTCACGCTAAATTATTCGTCATTATAAGCTACAATCATGAAAGCACAATGAACTGGCCACTGACTTCATTCAAATCATTTAATCAAAATCAATTCCGAAACCATTCATCACGTCATTAGCGCATCCATTAGCATAGAACAGAAACACAGAACTTCCAAAAAAAAAAAATTGTGTATTTCTGTGTGTGTGTTAGTCAACCCAGTCTACGAATAGATGTTAGGCAAATTTGTTAGTCAGTCGCGTCAGACAGTCGGATTGTCCATTTCTAATACCATTACCCTCTCTGGCCACGTGATGCCTGCACAAAGCAGAAGCACAGACAGACGCACGTAAAAGTTCAAAAATTATTACATTCGTGAGAACTGAGATATGATACCCTATAGACTCTGTCTCGCATAGACCTACCGAAGCTATATGCTTCGTATTTTTGAAGTTATACTTCTTATGGGAGGGTGAGTATGAAAATTTACTTTTTGACAAGAATGTCAAAGGGATTATGACGCGATCACGATCACCCTGGGTAGCAGGGCTGTCGTTTCACCTTTAGAGTAGGCAGTACTTTAGTATTTAAAAATGCAGTACGCCGCAGTATGGCAAACATAAAACACACAACACGTTGCAAGTTACATGTTTCATGTGGCAAGTTGCATGTGGCAAGTTGTATGTGGCAAGTTGCATGTGGCAAGTTGCATGTGGCAAGCTGCATGTGGCAAGTTGCGTGTGGTAAGTTGCATGTGGCAAGTTGCGTGTGGCAAGTTGCATGTGGGAAGTTGCATGTGACAAGTTGCATGTGGTGATTTCCATGTGGCAAATTGCCAGGGTTGCAAAAAGCTCACATTTCAGATCAGCTCACAACTCAGCTCAAATTTGAGCTAGCTCCCTTTTGAGCTAGGTACCATAGCTCAGCTCATTTGAGCTGAGCTGAAAGTGAGCGCCCCCAACTTCCAACGCCTATATCTAGGAATTTTGAAGAAAATGAAAAAAAAAATGTTTGATGCCAAAAGATAGCTCGGACTCTAACCTACATTTGGGTACAACTCTCATTCCTGTAGGTACACGCGTTCTCAAACCGGGAGAGCTTAAAAGTAAAAAAAAAATAGGCACGATTCTGAAAAAATAGGCATGATGTGGCGGTTTAACATGGAAGGCAATTTTTTAAAAATCTGACAATGTGCAAAGCGTAGGCCCATGACACAAGCTATCATTTGGCATCATTCCCAAAAATTGCTCTCAAGCGGTTTAGCTTCTAGGAGCGTTCAAAGATTCGGGAATTTTTCGAAAAAAAATTTTACCCCAACTTTCAAAGGCGATTTTCTCGGAATTTTGAAAAAAATCGAAAAACCGGATTATACCACTATCGGGTAGCTGAGAATATAAGCTTTCATATGGCACCACTCCCCTGTCTCTAGATCAAAGCGTTCGAACGCCTATATCGCGGAATTTTGAAGAAAATGAAAATAAAATTTTTAATGCCAAAAGGAAGCGGGGACTCTAACCAACATTTGGGTACAACTCCCATCCCTGTAGGTCCACGCGTTCTCAAACCGGGAGAACTTAAAAGTAAAAAAAAAAATAGGCACGATTCTGAAAAAATAGGCATGATGTGGCGGTTTAACATGGAAGTCAATTTTTTAAAAATCTTACAATGTGCAAAGCGTAGGCCCATGACAAAAGCTATCATTTGGCATCACTCCCAAAAATTGCTCTAAAGCGGTTTAGCTTCCAGGAGCGTTCAAAGATTCGGGGATTTTTCGAAAAAAAATTTTACCCCAACTTTCAAAGGCGATTTTCTCGGAATTTTGAAAAAAATCGAAAAACCGGATTATACCACTATCGGGTAGATGAGAATATAAGCTTTCATATGGCACCACTCCCCTGTCTCTAGATTAAAGCGTTCGAACGCCTATATCGCGGAATTTTGAAGAAAATGGAAATAAAATGTTTAATGCCAAAAGGAAGCGGGGACTCTAACCTATAGTTGGGTACAACTCCCATCCTTGTAGGTCCACGCGTTCTCAAACCGGGAGAACTTAAAAGTAAAAAAAAATTAGGCACGATTCTGATAAAATAGGCATGATGTGGCGGTTTAACATGGAAGGCGATTTTTTAAAAATCTGATAATGTGCAAAGCGTAGGCCCATGACACAAGCTATCATTTGGCATCACGCCCAAAAATTGCTCTCAAGCGGTTTACCTTCTAGGAGCGTTCAAAGATTCGGGGATTTTTCGAAAAAAAATTTTACCCCAACTTTCAAAGGCGATTTTCTCGGAATTTTGAAAAAAATCGAAAAACCGGATTATACCACTATCGGGTAGATGAGAATATAAGCTTTCATATGGCACCACTCCCCTGTCTCTAGATTAAAGCGTTCGAACGCCTATATCGCGGAATTTTGAAGAAAATGGAAATAAAATGTTTAATGCCAAAAGGAAGCGGGGACTCTAACCTATAGTTGGGTACAACTCCCATCCTTGTAGGTCCACGCGTTCTCAAACCGGGAGAACTTAAAAGTAAAAAAAAATTAGGCACGATTCTGATAAAATAGGCATGATGTGGCGGTTTAACATGGAAGGCGATTTTTTAAAAATCTGATAATGTGCAAAGCGTAGGCCCATGACACAAGCTATCATTTGGCATCACGCCCAAAAATTGCTCTCAAGCGGTTTACCTTCTAGGAGCGTTCAAAGATTCGGGGATTTTTCGAAAAAAAATTTTACCCCAACTTTCAAAGGCGATTTTCTCGGAATTTTGAAAAAAATCGAAAAACCGGATTATACCACTATCGGGTAGATGAGAATATAAGCTTTCATATGGCACCACTCCCCTGTCTCTAGATTAAAGCGTTCGAACGCCTATATCGCGGAATTTTGAAGAAAATGGAAATAAAATGTTTAATGCCAAAAGGAAGCGGGGACTCTAACCTATAGTTGGGTACAACTCCCATCCTTGTAGGTCCACGCGTTCTCAAACCGGGAGAACTTAAAAGTAAAAAAAAATTAGGCACGATTCTGATAAAATAGGCATGATGTGGCGGTTTAACATGGAAGGCGATTTTTTTAAAATCTGATAATGTGCAAAGCGTAGGCCCATGACACAAGCTATCATTTGGCATCACTCCCAAAAATTGCTCTCAAGCGGCTTAGCTTCCAGGAGCGTTCAAAGATTCGGGGATTTTTCGAAAAAAAAATTTACCCAAACTTTCAAACACGATTTTCTCGGAATTTTGAAAAAAATCGAAAAACCGGATTATACCACTTTCGGGTAGCTGAGAATATAACCCTTCATATGGCACCACTCCCCTGTCTCTAGATCAAAGCGTTCCAACGCCTATATCGCGGAATTTTGAAGAAAATGAAAATAAAATTTTTAATGCCAAAAGGAAGCGGGGACTCTAACCTACATTTGGGTACAACTCCCATCTTTGTAGGTCCACGCGTTCTCAAACCGGGAGAACTTAAAAGTAAAAAAAAATAGGCACTATTCTAAAAAAAAGGCATGATGTGGTGGTTTGACATGGAAGGCGATTTTTTAAAAATCTGATAATGTGCAAAGCGTAGGCCCATGACACAAGCTATCATTTGGCATCACTCCCAAAAATTGCTCTCAAGCGGTTTAGCTTCTAGGAGCGTTCAAAGATTCGGGGATTTTTCGAAAAAAAAATTTACCCCAACTTTCAAACGCGATTTTCTCGGAATTTTGAAAAAAGTCGAAAAACCGGATTGTACCGGAATTTTTTTTTTTATGATAAAAAAAGAAATATTTTACTAAAAAAATAGAAATATATTTACTATTAAAAAAAACCAAGAAAAAAGATCACGAAAAATTATCTGTTTTATTTATAAAAATATCCATGTGTTAAAATAATTCCATTAATAACTAGAACCAAACATCTTAAGCTATAGTGTTTTATACAAGTTTAAAATATCCTCATATTTTATTATACTTTCCAAATAAAAATCAATGTATCCCCTCACCCATCACAGCTCAGCTCAGCTCACTTTACTTTAGCTCACCCAACAGCTCAGCTCACCGACAGCTCAGCTCACCCAACAGCTCAACTCAACCATCAGCTCAGCTCAACCATCAGCTCAGCTCACTTTCAGCTCAGCTCAAATGAGCTGAGCTATGGTACATAGCTCAAAAGTGAGCTAGCTCAAAATTTGAGCTGAGCTGTGAGCTGAGCTCAGCTAGCTTTTGAGCTTTGTAGCAACCCTGCAAGTTCCATATTGCTACTACTAGGGCTGAAACACACACAATTCTCAAAAAATTACCATATCGCACATTTTATGCGCAATTCATTTACTTTCGTTAAGCATATAACGTACGTTCTGAACCGCACAACATGAGTAAATTTCACAGAATAAATTGAAAACTACATGGACGCAAGGAGGATGAAAGAATTAATTTATTGTTCACTTGATAAAAATGTAAAAAAAACTAAGTGTGGATTGATTACTTCATAATAGAAATTAAAAATATCAAATGAAATTCATTTACATATATTGAATGAGAAGTATAACTTCAGTCGCGTGTACATGTGTACACACACTCTTTTTTTTTTATTTATTTTTGGGAGGGGGTATTGTTTAAATATATATCTAACATGGGTCTCTTTGTGTGTCTGCGGCAGCGGCGGCGGCGGTGAAACAAAACAGACTGACGAATTTTAAAAATAAAAAAAAAAAAAAGCTCGGTTCATTGAACTTCGGACGCTTATAGATCTGATACCAACTGTCATCATATTACACTCGACTATACCACCATCCATCCTCAACACCACCACCTTCGATGGTGGCAGAGTCGAGTCAGCCTGGTTCTTTCTCTTCATCTTGATCATATACATCGTTTGTTGCTGGCTGAAGCAGCAGCAGCAGCAGAGTCTTTTGGATGTCAATGGAATTCTGATATGCTTGAGAACACTGCTGAGCGCCTCACGTGTGGCACTGTCAGGAAGGTATTGGTATAGAGCTCGCAGACTATCAGCCATCAGCAGCAGCAAAAACAGCAGCATAGAGCGCATAGTGGAGCATAAGAGTAGCATATGAGCAAAGCCCACTTTCTGCTGACTCTGCCACATTGTCACATAGACATCAGAGACATGTGTGTGGTGGAGCTGGCTGGAGCTCTTTGAGACTTCTTCCATGTGCACATAAATAGATACCAACAAGAGAAATTTTATCATTGCTAGATAGACGGAGACAACAGCTGTTGAATTTTTGGGAGTTCTGCATTTTTTTTTTTTTTTTGGTAAATTTATTCTTCAGTTTTTGGCTTTTTTTTTTTGGTTTTTGGTATGTCTAAATCCATACACACGACGACGACGTCCATCATCGGTCGTTGGTCTATTTTTGAGTTTGGAGAAACTTTGACGTCTATATACACAGTTTGTTGCCACTTTAAATGTTGCATGTGGAATACTAAAAATAAATACCTACAGTAAGAAATTGTCTTGCTTTGAATTTCAAATTTTCGAGAAAAAGTAATAAAATGAATAAGGAAATAAAAACAATTAAAATGCATTGCTTTTGGGGGGGAGATTTTGAACTTTAAAGTTAGGTAGATTTACAATTTAAAATACATATAACAGAATAAAAAAAAAATAAATATGATCTTCTAAGATTTAAGGCTGATAAGTTCTATTCTTAAAATCATCTCTTATAGTGGAGTGTATTCAAATTAATTTGACTTATTTATGAGAGCATTTTTGGAATCCGTTAGATCCGTTTTTTATTTTTTTAATTTTTTTAATAGGTAAATAAAATTTTGCAAATATTTTTCAAAAAAAAAAAAGTTAGGTCATTGAAATAGATAGCAATCGACACAAAAAAAACTTTCAAAAAAACTTATTCGTCCATTTTCGATTTTTCAATTGATTTTTCAAAAACAAAAAATAAAAAAAAATTCATGTGTGCAATTCACACGTGGTAAAAGTGAAAAAAAAAAAAGATTTAAAAAAAAAAAAAAAAAAAAGAAAAAAATCTACCTATTTTTTTATTCTATCTCCTTTACATACCTACATGTTTTTAATATGACAACCTATATTAATTTTATATCATCTGAAAGCTTATTATTTCATCTCAAAATATTTATATCGTTCATGTCTATACAACATCTACAAAAAGAGCTTATTTTTTTCAAACCAAATCACTTTTCATCAAAAAAGGAAAAAAAACAATCTTTTTTCTTTTTACACCATTAAATATATTTTTTTTAATGACAACCTATAGTAATTTTTAGGTATATCATCTGAAAGGTTATTTCACCTTTTATATGACGTCTGAATCATATTTCTAACATGCCTAGAAAAAAAATAAGAATTTTTTAAAGCCAACTATGTCGAAATTTCAAGCTGAGATTACGGTACTTCCTACACTGGTCATCGTCAACAGATCTCCACAGGTGTTTTGAGGTATTTTTCAAGTTTTTCAATTTAAGATTGTGTAACTTGTAGAGCTCGTACAGTGATATATCAAATGAAAGGTTATGTTATTAGCATGCGTATTAAAGTTAAATCAAATTTGTATGTGCTCTAGATCAAAAGATATACCTAACGTGTGTAGAAAAAGAACATAGTTTAATTAATTACCTATCTACAGTACAAATTTCATTCATCTATCTATTAAAACAAAAAAGTTATAACAAGTTGAATGTTCGTGTCGCGTTTTCGTTTCATCTTGTTTCAAATCACTACGATACTAAAGAAGTTTTTACTTCAAAAAAATTAACTTTGTTTATGCAAATATTATTTTTTGTTTTTTTTAATGCTTAAAAATTAAAACCATTAGAATGTTTTTACAAAAATTTAGTGGAAATCGGTTTAGTCGTTTCGATATAATTTTTCATGTCCAATAGACATATTTAAGTTCAAATTTCGCAATAAGCAATGACTTGGCTTCATTAAAATCAAAAGAATTTTAGTAATACATAAATTCCTTGAATAATATTCGAAACATAAAAAATCATTTTTAAACACCTACATTAATACAAAAATGTATTTACATTATTCTTTTGTTTATATTTATCTTTTGCATATAAGAAAAATTTAAAAATAAAATTTCTTATGCAAAAAAATATATTTTGTATTAAAAAATATTGCAAATAAAAAATTTGCAAAAGTAAATTTTTTGATTTTTAAAAAAATTTGATTTTTTGATTGTCGAAAACGGGGCACTGATTTTGTTTGGACATTTTTATTTTAGATGTTGATTAATAATATTGCAAAATGGTATACAAACTTTATTTATTACTTTTTTTTCTGAAAATGAATTTATCCAAAATTTGTTATTATAAAAAAAGCTCTAAGGATTTTGAAAATTTGTTTCATAAAAATGCATCTTAATGAAAAAAATCACTTTTCTTTTAGACGTTGTTTTATTCTTTATTCTAAATTTGAATTTTAAAATTTTTAAAATTTAAGTAACTTTAAGTGTATGAGCAAGTTTGTGCCCCCAATCGTGCATTAGATATGCGTATATGTCTTTAGGTTGGTTTATTCGTATTAAATTTTTACTGTTTAATCGTTTTAGCCTCCAAAACATTGTTTTGTTCCGCCTTTAACCTTTCATTCTTAATATTGAACTCAACTTAACTAAAGTGTTTATGTGTTTCTATATTCATATAAATAAAAACTGGAGACTTCTTGGTAAATCAGACAAAAAAAAATTTTTAATTTTGATTAATTTTAATGTTAAGCAAGGTAGGTATAGCTAAAATGTTTTACATATCGTCGGTCTCATGAGAAAACCTCGTAACTCCCAAAATCAAAATTTTACAGGAGAGACGAAAGAGTAAACAAACAACAGAGTAGTTGGGAAGAAACGCGCTGTGCAAAATTTGAATTTAAGTCTATTTACAGTTTTCGGAATGACCCTTAATTTTTTGGGTTGCTCCGCTGACATATTTTCTAAAGAATGGCATTCAAAAGTCATTTTTTAAAACAAGTGGAGTTACGAGGTTTTCTCATGAGACCGACGCTATACAATTGCGATATAATAATTATGATATCTTGTCTCTGTTTTTCCCACAGACCTTTAAAAGTAATGTTGTTGAAAATACCAACTCAAACCCTCCCATTTTTATACGGCTTGCTACCCGCAATGTATTATTTTATTACCTATTAAGGGTTGCCAAAATCTCTTTGTGGTTCATTAAAAAATAGAGTCATTTGGGGTAAGGTCGTTCAGTGGGTGAGAGCGCGCAGTGCTTATTTCTCGAGTTGTGTCAAAAAAAACTAAAACGAAAAATGAGGAAATCAGTGCTTAGTAAGACGTCAATAAGTGATGACCTTCGCGATTGTGTGCTCAGCTCCATTTTATTTTAAAAGCGGGTTAAAAAACCCCGGCTCAAAACCAAAAAAAAAAATTGGTGCTGGAAAAGTGTGTAGCGTCGGCGTGGGAGCATTATATACTGAGAATAGTACTTATTTTGGAATTGTGCGTATTAAAATTGGATTAAAGTCAAAAATTTGTTAGATTTTGTTGTATTTTATTATAAATTTGGTAAATAGAAAAATAAAGTACCTTTGTGGGTAAAATCGCGCAGTCCATTTGTGGGTAAGAACGCGCACTTTTCCCCATATTAAACTTTTTTTTTTCAACAGGACAGAAACATTTGAAACTTGAATTTTGAAAAACGAAGGCTGTTATTCATGAATTCCAAAAAAAGAAAGGCCGTAATCTTCTAATTTAATTCGAAATATTTTTTTGTTTGTTTTGTTTTATAAATAAAGTTTAAGTTTTTGTATTTGAACATAATTTGTTTTTTCATTAACATTTTCATTCATTTTAGTGAAAACTTGAAAGTTTTGAAATAAAGTTTTGTTTAACTAAGTATAACATTTAGTTGCCGTAAACTGTCAAGATTCCTATTAAAATTATGTGCGCGCTCTTACCTAAGATTTTGCGCGATCTTACCCTGACTTTGGGGAAAGAGTGTGCACTTCGACTTCATTTGGTTTTTGTTTTTAATCATATGAAATATTTAAATTAAAATTTCTGTGTTTTCTTGTTCCCAAAGTATAGGTTTATCAAATCTAAAAAAATTATGCTGATATCTCTTACAGAATCTTCACAATTTCAAATTAAAGTGAAAAGTGCGCGCACTTACCCCAACTGACTCTAACAACATTTAAAAAAAAAAAGAAAATGATTCAAAAAAATTGTAGGTAGATATTTAAAAATTTTCAAATATCTTTTGTTCTTTTGATAAAAAAATTACATTTTTACAGTCCTGACAATTTGTGAAATTTTGAATATTTCTTGTTTCATGTATTTGATATTAAATTTTGAAACTAGAGCAGAAAATGAGTAAATATTTTCAATTATCAGTTATTTCTTTTATACCTAATACATATTTGAAAAATTCTTGAAATTTTCTAAATAAGTTATTTTTTACATTGACATATTTCTGGTCACCCATCTTCTTTTTTAAATCTTAAAATATTTTTAAGCTTCAATTTTTTATTCGCAAATAAAAAAATCTCATTTTGCCAAAGAATGTTTTTTTAAGCAATTTCAACAAAATCTAAAAAAAAAAGTTACTCATACGCCATACGTTCAAAGTGAATTGATCATTTTTGTTGATATTCATCACTCAAGAATTTATCTTTATGAATTTTTTTTCCAAACACAAGAATGAAATTTCTCCTCAACCTTTCTATTCGCACTGCGCCACGATACACAATAAAGAAATAAATGTCTGCATGAAACCAGGAAGAGGTCATTTACCCGACCAAGTTAACCGTTAACAAAAGCAACAAAAAAAACACCACACACAAAGAATTAACAACAACAAAACTGATCAACTTTTCACTGTCTTAAGGTAAAATGTAGGTCAAGTTACTTTACACTTTGACAAACAAACACACAGCGCCGCTATGCTGTTGTTGCTGCTGCAAATCCAAGCCACTCTTTTGAGCTCCAACTTCTACTTTCACTTAGAAAGTTCTCTACTTCAGGCTCCGAACCATGCGGAGGTTGTTTGCTCAAATAAACAACAAACAAGCAACTTGAACCACAACAATGCTCCCGTTATTTTTCTTTTGCTTTTTTTTTTTCATTCAAATTTTTGAACTAAAAAAACAAAATAAACAATTGCTGATTTGAAAATAGAAAACTGCAGAAAAAAAACACAAAAGTAGACCGAGAGTGGGTACACAAACCAAAACAAAAAAAAATCTTTGAATTTCGGAGGAGAAATTTTGTTTTCCATCTCAATTGCAATTGCTTTTACTTTCAAATGCGCAGAAGTGAATGATTTTTAATATGGCAACTAGCCATTGGCCAATCCCCACCCTCTCTAATTGGCAGCTTTTGTATCTGCAGAGGAGCAAGTTTCAATTACATGACAGTTTGAAGGGGTATTTTTGTGAGTTGACACAAAATGACTATCGCCGGATGGCAGCTGTCAACATGACAGTTGAATGGATTTGGTTACAGCACAAAATCGCACATAAAAACACTCGCTCACATACAAAAATGTATGCTGATTTTCACATAAGCTGCGCGTTCACTTTCTATGGACATTGGCAGTGGCCGGCCTTAATATTGGCATCAAATTCAGGGGAAGTGCGCAGTCATCCGACTAACGGTTGGCAAAGTGTTTACTTGTGTGATGACGACGCCAATAAACGGTAATGATAGTGTGATGGGTGAAATCGTTTTCATTCATATAGAGTTGACCCAAAACTGGTCCTAGTCGTGATGCTGAGACTATTTTGTAAACGGTTTTTTGTTGTTGTTGTTGTTTTATTGATGAATGATTGTAGTTTTTTTTTTATTTTGCTAAAATTGGCAAACGAAATTGGCATTTGTAAGTCGCACGAGTCGATTGAGAAAGTGAAATCTTAAGAAACTCGAACTATGATTCATTTGGGTGATTCGAGGAGTGATTCATTTTGTGTTTGGTGTCAATGACCATTAATTTGAGTTTATGTTAGAAAATGTGCAATTTTTAGTTCAGCGAATTTAGTAAAAAAATTAAAGCTATTTTCTATTTGAATGCAAAAATTGTTTTTTGATCTTCAAAATTGTTTTTCCAAGTCAGGTATCAATTAAACTAAACATTACTGATTTCTAAAGTGTATCATTTAATACTGCTATTAGTTGCGCCAAAATTGTATAGCCCAGCGACTTGGTCGATTTTGTAGAGGAAAACCGTTGATCATAATGTGATACCTAGTTCTAATTTCCAATTTTTTAGACACAAGTTTCCAACGCAGCGTTGACAAAAATGATGAAAATGTTGATCTTAAATCTTAAGATTTTAAATCTAAACGGTTTAAAGCTCTTTAAAAAAAATTCTTTTTTTTTTCAAATCTGTTAGAGCTTTAAATAAATCTTTTGAGATTGAAATTACGAACAAAAACCGAAAACCCACGCACACCACTAATTTTTTAACAATTATTCATTATATTATTTTTTAATTAATAACTTTTTCAAATGACATTTTATTAATTAAAACAAAAACAAATTTCTTGTTTACTGCGATTGAAATCAAAAAATTAAACCCCGACCTGACAGATTGGTGCCCATTTTTGACAAACAAATTTTGACAGCGTTCCGAAGATATTAGCTTATTATGTGTTCTGTGCGTATGCCTACCTATGTAATTTGTTTTGTAAGGCACACAGCCTAAAGCCAAAATTATGCCTTTGGAATAGATGAATTTTTTTTTTGTTAAATTAATTTTAAAATAATTTTGTTCTTGTCAAGAGCGATCATTTTACGAACGGGCCACGCTCGCTTACCTCTTTATTTAAAATAATTTCACAAAACGTTGAGTCAAATCCAATATACCTGCCAAAAACCGTGAGACTTCTTCAATTCTTAAGTGCTTCATTTGAAAGAGTATATTGATTAACATTTAACATTCCTACTCCATTTGTGGTGTAGTACCACTTTTATTTTTAGATGTATATGTAAGAGATTTCAAAAGAAATTTGATATATTTTTCTAGGTAAAGCTAATACAAATTAAAAAAAAAAAAAAAAAAACTCTATGGCGTATACGTACTTTTTTTATTAATTTTTTTTTTAATGTATTTTAAACATGAAAATTAGATTAGATCAGTCAGATTGCAAAAGTATTGTTTAAGTAACGATATAACGTTTAAGCCGACAAACGAAAGCATTTATATAACAAAAGCATTTATATAATTTTAATATAAGCCAAAAATAAAATTTTGAAAGAAATAATTTTTGCATTTTTAAAAAAATTTTGAAATTTTTTTTTTTTGAAAAATCTAATTTTCGAAAACGGACATTGAATTTTTTTGAAATTTTGTTTTGATGTTGATTAGTGATTTCTACAAAATGGCATAACAATTTTATTTTAAAACTTTTTTTCCAAAAAAAAATTATTTATAAAAAATTAGTTTTTTTTTAAAAACGGCTCTAACGATTTTGAACATTTTTTTTTTCTAAAAATGCACCTTAATATAGCAAATAAAACTGCATACTTGTTTTGTGGGGCGATTTGATTTCAGATGATGTTTTATTTTTTTGAAAAATGAATTTTTTTGTTTTTAATTTGTTTTTTTTTTTTATTTATTTATTAGGTACCTTTTTTGTTTTTATTTTTTTGTTTTGTTTTTATATACACTCAGTCACAAAAGTAAGTATACACCCCTAACTTTGTTTAACCAAGACCTCAAAAAAAAGAATCTAACACATTTTCGAAAAAAATTTAAATGTGGTTTTATTTCATTAATCAATGCCTACATATTTACAAAAAAAAATTTGTCAAATAATCAATACTAAATGAAAAAGTGACAAAAAATTAAACACAGTACAAAATTTCGCATTACAAAAGTAAGTATACATAGAAGAAAAAACTATGAAAATCGATGTTAAAAGTATAAATATCTTAATTTTTTTGGGAAATAATATATTTTAGGCTACCCCCTAGACTTGACGAGGTCAAACTCACTTGAAGGCATTGATTTTACTAGATTTTTTGCAACTTTTGGGCCGAATCTTTTCCACTCTTCCTAAAAGACTCGTTTCAGCTAATCCTTTGAATGCTTCCTTACTTTTCTCACCAAATGGTCCAACAGATGCTAAATAGTATCCAAATCGAGTGACTGAGGGACGTTTGGATCTGGTTTTGAAAGTTTTTGATCAAAAATTCACTCAAAAATACCGAGTTTTGCTTAGGGCCATTACCTTTATTGAAGATAATCAATCCATCTTAGCCTAATTATTCGACACTCTGGTAGCAGGTTTGTCTATAAAATATCTAAAAAACAATACCCATCCATTGTTTCCTCAAGGAGACCAAATAACCCACACCAAAAGCTATAAGCAAAAACCCCCATACCATAAACGAATCACTGCCGTTTGGCTTCAATCGAAACTTAAGTAAGTGTTTAATTTCCTGAATAAGCACGTTTTTTTTTGTTAAAACCTTGCCTGAAGGCCGCTTAAATGAAGAAAAATGCACACCTTGCGACGACCACCTTTAAGTGTTTCCATAAATATCACATAGCCCTCGGCTAAATAATCATGTCATATGACTTAAAACAAATTCTACTTACTTTGCAAAAAGTTCTTAACTCACACATCAAATTGCATTAATCAACATTTTCATACACAAGTTACTCAATTGCAACGATGACGACTACGTCAAATGTTTGACAGCTTGAATTTTCTTCAAAAATTACACTAACACAACTTTAAAATGTGTAAAGAATAATTGGTGGAAAACTCACGAGTAAACAGTCTCAAAGTAAATACACCTATAAAGCTCCTAAAGCAATTTCATAAAAAAAAAAATAAACCTCCTTCACCCCCCCCGTTCATTGAAAGAAGTCTTCGCAACTTCGCCACCACAAAGTCTCCTCAACTCACGAGAGCTGAGCGCATTCATGTAAACAGCAGCGTAATATCAGCAAAATGCGGAAGAATTTACGCCTAGCATACTTGCTAACTACAATAAATCAGTGTTTACATGCATCGGGCTATGTGAGTCTACCTATAGTTATGTCTGCTAGTTGTACACAGAGCCCCAGTTTCTCGTAATTATTACATTTTTATTGCGAAAAAAAAAAAGAAACTATAAAGAAGCAAACTTGCTGGTAAAAAACTCATCGAAAGAGACTTCTGCCTACAAGGAACCAAAAAAACACATTATTAATGGATCTTGTGTAGGCTCTTTGGAAGAGAATTTTTTTTGCAAATTAAGAGAAGATTCACACAAGTCGACGCCAACGATGCATGATCATATGATGAGGCTGTTGATCGAACTGCCAGCAAAAATGCCTGTCAAGTAGAATGCATATAAAAATAAATAAGATTATGTCATATGTATAAGCAAGTTACGATAATGTGATTGCTTTTTGGGTGGAATGATGAGAGGGGGCGGTGATCGGGAAAGACTGCTTTGGTAATGGCCAGGCCAATGATGTATTCGGAAGCACCACACAACATCAGGACAATAATGCGTCAGGAATTTTAAATTTATTTATTATGAAGAGTTGAGAGCAAGACTAAAAATAAATTTTGTAAAATTTATTTTTGTAAATTCTGTTCCTTATTTAGATTCATCGCTGAAACGGGCTTTTTTTTGTTGTTTTTTTTTATATATTTTGTTTGGTTTTTATTTCAAATGCTCAGTTATATTGTAAGGATTTTTATGACTGCGCTAAAAACAAATTCTTACTCGGCTTTAATTACGTTTGATATAACTGAATATTTTTGTTCTTATTATTTTATGTTCGTATTCGTTTGGTAGAAATGTTCGTTCTTGTTGATTCTCATCGATTTAGGTGCCTTTTAAAGAAAGAAAAACCAGATAATATTATTCTATCTTGGATATTAATAATTTTCTTGGTGTATTTTAAGGATAATAAAACATCATTTATTATGAATGTTTAATCTCAAAAGATTTTTTTAACAACTTGTTATTGTTGAATAGGAGAGGCCCGAATGAAATTTTGTGCTATTTTGTATTCCATGTATTTAAATGAAAAAGGAATCTAGGAAAATATAGTAATTGTTCTGAAAAATTAAAAAAACATTAAATTTATTTTTCATTTAAGTACTTTTTGTCAAATTGAAATTTTTCTTTGAGTAGATACAGTTAAAAAAAAACAGTTTTTTTACTTCTTACAAAATTATTTTTTTTTTAAAGATGGTTCTTCAATTTTTTTGCTGACTCCAACACTATCGATTTATACGAATTTTTGATCATATGATTGAACTTAAAATTTTTTGTTTTATTTGGGCTTTAATGATCTTTATTTTTGAATGCAATTAATGAAACAATAATTCATCTTTTTGCTACCCTACGTTCCGCCGGTTTCTTTCCAGGTTTTTTTTTTTTTTAAATTGATTTAAGTGAAAATGAAAATTTAGTACATTTATTTATGTTTTTTGCTGAATTTTAAAATTTTAAATAGGGAATTTATTAAATTAACATAAAAAAAAAACTAAACAAAACACTACAACAAAAACTTAGAGCTATTATCACCTTTTATTATCACAAACTTTAATATCTACTCAATTTTTGCAGGAAAAAAAAACGCCAACGCCACATTTCCGCTATCCGATATTTTTTTTGCAATAACTTAAATTTTCATAAAATCAGTAAGATTATAACGTAAACAATTTTTTTTTTTCAAAATCGTTAGTGTCGTTTTTGAAAAAATTGTCTTCTCTCAAGAGGTAGTTATTATAAACAAAAAAGATTAAAAAAAAAATGTTGTACCAAATTTTAGTAAAATTCGTCCACCAGTTTGTTCTTCGGATCGATGAACAGATACACAGACCTACAGATTGTATGAGAAAAACCACATTTTTTAACTTCTCCATCGTCGTGATGTTAATAACAATGTGGAATTTTTTAACATGAAACAACTGTTTTCCCTATAGAAACGAGAAAAAATTTTCCTGCATGCCTGTGTTAAACTTTACAAGGAATCTTTTTAAAGGTCAGAAAAACAATAACGAAGTTCTATAAGTTGAATTGTTTTTTAAAAGAATAGAAGAGTTTGCATTTAACGTTTAGATTTATCATTTAAAAAATGTTTGCTTTTGGGATAAGAACCATGGATAAAAAAAATTTATAAAAAAAAGGGTGGAAGGTTTTTTCGCGGACAAGAGGGAAATGATGAAATTTAGGATGAAGGTTTTAGATATAGATTAATAATTAATTCAGATTATAGATTAATAAAGTTCTTAAAAATATTTTTGGTGAAAAGGTGTTTTTTGATGGGTTGAGTTATGTGTGAGAAAGGTATCATAACAGTTGACATAAGCTTAGTTAATTTTTTAATAATCTAAAGATTCTACAAAATTATCTTGAGTCAAAGGGTGTTTTTTTTTAAGAAATGATGAAATTCGGAATAAGTACCACAAAAACTGGGAAAAAATGGACACTCAATCGCACTATTTTTTTCTTACGAACTTTGACCTCAGGGACTCGGAAATCACTTTAAAAAAAAATTACGATGGATACGTTTTCGAGATATGATTTTTCAAAGTTTTTTGTTGTTGTTTTTTCCAGTCTACTTAGTATTCGGACTTTATCTTGAGTAATAAACGACTAATCTGAACAGAAAGGCTGGCAACTGAAAGCTGAGTAAATAAGCAACCAACGCTAGAACAACTTGTCTGGTTCACTCCAGATGTTTAAGTGCAATGTATTAAAACATTTTTAAAAAATCGAGTTTTTAAAGAAAATTTCTGCAAAAAAAACTTTAATACTGAAAGAAAAAAATCAAACTCTTTCGAATCCTCATATTTTTTGTTCATAGTAAACTTTCAATAATAAAAAGATAATTTTCTTCAAAATCTATGGATAAATTATGAAGATATGACCATTTTTGTAACGGTCAGTATTTTCGACTTTTTCTGCTATTTTTTGAGTTTTTGTCTCTAACTTGAAAAGCAAGCTGAATTTGAAAATTTTTATTAAGTAATTTTTTGTAGATAATTAAATTTCCTATAGATGTGTATCCTTTTAAAAAAATTTAAAATTGAAATATTGTAAAAAACTTTAGAAAAACTATTCATAAAAGAGAAAAAAAAACGAAATTTTTGATGTTTTTACTAAATTGTCTGATTTTATCATTTGAGCATTTTTAGATATTGATCATGTAAAGGAGAATAGAAGATACTTTATCTTTCAACATAATTGTCACAAAAATTGAATACGGCTAAAATTGGATAAAATATGGACTTTAAAAATCTACTGTTTTTGGTTTTTTTAAACCATTTCTCTTTAACACAAATTTAAAAAAATGGTGTTTAGCAGTTGTTTTATTATATGCACTTTTTATTTAAAATTACTTTTTATCATTATTATCATTAATTTAACCATGAAATCACTTAATGCAAAACATATAGCAAATCTATTTTCATTTAAAACATTTTATAAAATACAAAATAGTTTCGGGATTTAGGATAAACGATATCATATGAGATAGTTTTTTAGAAAATAGAGGTATAAATTGATAAAAATAAAGAAATACAAGACTCCTAATTACAACTTTTTAAAAACACTTCTCCAAAAATGTTGTATTTTTTTGTAAACAGTCTATAAAAATATTTGAGGTGAAAGGCTGTTTTTTTTTTTTTTAATTAAGGGAAATGATATAAAATGTACCCTTACGAAATTTATTAAAAATGTTGTCTTTCTCATAAGAATTAGGTACGAATAAATTTAGGTAGTTTATTAATTGTTTTCATGTGAAAGGGTGTTTTTTTTCAGGTGAAGAGAAAATTTGGGTATATTGATAAAAGTAAATAAAATTCAGCAATTATGTTACTTTTAAGATTAGAAACAACGATCTAAAGTGTCTATAAGAATATCATGGTTAAAGGGGTTTTTTTTTTTTTTTGAGTGAAAACAAAAATGATGGGCCACCTTTATGAAATTTGGTGAAAATTTTGAATTTGTAATAGAAAGAAAGAATAAAGAGTTTTCATACAAACAATTTAGGTGAAAGGATGTTTTTTTTTCGAAGTGATTTATTTTATTTTTGATTTCGATGACGATGATGAAAAACGATTAGACTATGCATTTACTGATTTCAGTTTGGCTTTAAATGTATTTATTTAATAGATCTTGCTCTTTAATATGCTTGCTTAATGTTTGATAATCAAAAAAGTTTAATATCAATTCTGGAATTCCAGAGGGCAGCCATTTGAGTCCTATCTTGTTTACCATCCGTTTTATTTATTTATTATTTATGCAAAAAAATGTGACTATCTTTAAAAATGTTTCAAATACTCGTAATTGTGAAGATCTTCAATATGACCTAAGTTGGAAGTTCTCGTAAATATTTACGTCATAACATCGATAAATGTAAAACTATGTGTTTTAAAAGCTTTGACTTCATCGAACTACTTACTAAATTATTACTAGTTGTAAAAAAGCTATATTTCTATATGGCTAAATAGGTACCTTATTATTTGGTCAAGTATGGGGAAGGTACCTATTCTTTTTGGCTTTTAGCCTTATTTTTTTTCCCTAGACCAGAAATACAACTCCGTGTGAAGTATCAATATCTGTTAATATTTCAAATATTTACGAAACGTGTCAGATATTTAGTTTTTTCTCCATCTACTTAAAGTTCGAAAGAATTTAATTGCATGCAAGTTCTTGGTAAAAGAATTAGTAATTACAAAAAATTTTACCGCACCTCTGCTAAGTACAAAAAAAAAAAACCAAGCTCATTGCACTCTTCCTCTTGCAAAAGATTCTTACACCAGCTTTGCACACGATTTTCGTCTTTTATGCCATCACACAGTGGCTTTTAAGTATACGCGATTTACAATCCGAATTACGATTTGTGGACTTTCTCACCGATTGCGCAAATTAGTGACAAAAATGTGACATGCAATTGAAAAATTTTGTCCCCGCCTGCTGCCCTGGCGTCTGTGGTGTTCTATTCGGTATACAAAGCATCTAGCACCTAGAACTCCTCCTTGTGGCACCTCGAGGCTATGAGCAAACACAGACAAATACATAATACTCCATAATTGCGTCCTTATCCTCGACGTTCGTTGTTGTCGTTGTCGTTGTTGTCGTCGTCACCCTGGGCTCAATGCAATGCTTCCGAGCTCTCCTCAATGGGGATACAGATACATTATTCAAATCTCTTGAATACGATTCATTCCTAATCGTTCTACCTTATAGTTCGCCGTCGTTCGTTCGTCGCATGCCCACAAAACAAAAAAAAAAAAAAACGAGAAGAGAGATGCTGCTTTGCCAGGCATCACAGAGACTATATAGAGACTGCAGGCCAGACCAGACCCGACCAGACTCAACTGCTCCACCAGCTGTGCAGCATCTAGCACGAGTGCGATTCCGATTCCGAGACTTTGACTAATACCAATAAGCTTGCTTACAGCACAGCGCACATACAACTATCGCCCCAGGTAAGTGCATCTGTGTCCACAGACACAGCACACAGCACAGAGAGTATGAGTATCTACTGCTGAGTTGTTGATGTTGCCATTGCCATTTTGTGCTATTATTGACCTAATCACTTGTGGAGCAGAAACGAGCATTGAACTTTTACTTCCGCATGCATTGGATTTTATATTGTGGGAACTAAATGTTGTTGTTGTTGTTGTTGGTTTATCTATGATTATAACCAGTCCAGGGAAAAATGACAGAGGAGACCTTCTTTGAGAGAGGTTCATCTGTGTTGTATAAAGTACTCGACTCGACTCGACTTGAAGAAGGCGGGGGTCTTGAAGGGGTCTCAAAGGGAGGGCAACTCGTTAAGACAACTTGTGTGTACGATTTAGCTGATTGGAGTGCAGAATTGCTGGAGAATCGCGTTCATTGGCGATGACGACAAATTTCCGTCAGCAGCGCATGCATCGTCGTCGTCGGTCGTCTGGCGAGACTTTGGTGAGTTCGGTTCTGATTCTGAGCTCTGTGCATAGAGCTCCCCAACGCGTCTTGCTCTCTTGCAGTTAAGAAAGCTGACAACAGCTCAAAAGGTGATACGTTTTTAATGTGGTGTTGTGCGGCACGTTGTGGCTGTTCAGATTTGTGGAAGGCTGCTTTTGTTGTGCGCGTTGTGGTGTGAGGTTGTCACTTAAGTCATTTGTCACCTGGCTGGGTGACGCTGATGCTCTGACGAAGACGACAAAAAGAACGACAGTGACACCGACGACAACGACATCGAATACGAAAAAGACGATAACGAAAAAAAAAACGAAGAATATATAAAACAATGTGGTGGCATTGGGAAGGCAGTAAAAGAGTATCAGTTTTTGATATGAGAAGAATACAAGAGAATAGATGGATATCAATCGTGGTGGACAGAAGAACAGAAGTATTCTATTTGTATGGAGTTGCGTCCGAGAGGTGGGAAATATAGCATTGAATTTCAGTGGCAGAATTATTGTCGATCGGTTGGGTGGTGGTGTCCCATCTAATGGATCATGAAAATGATCGTTTATAGATTCATTGAATGTTTCATGTTGATGTCCGAATGTGGTTTTGTAGGGTAGGTTACTATAAAAAAAAAAAAACCTAATAGATCATGACTTACCAGGTGTATCTAGTGTGTCTCAATGTCAGAACATTGTGGCTTTGAAAATTAATATCTATTTAAAGCTTGCTAAATGTTAAAGCTTTTAAGACGGTGTTAAAATAAATATTATAAATTAAACTGATTTTTAATTGTGAAAACCACTTGGTAAGATATAAATATAAAAAAATGATAGGAAACTATCGAGGCTATCAGAAATTAAATATGTTGACAAGTTTGGTGTTTTTAATGACAGATGGTAACACTGGATCTGGGTTTACATTTAACATATGAAAATGTATAAAGAAAAGTATTCCCGTAAGATAACAAGTGTTGAAGCTTGTCACATAGCTATTTAAAGTCGCTTTTGTTTGTGAACTTACAAAATATTAGTAAGTGGAGATACAAATTGCTGGACTGGCTCCAAATCAAAGAAGTAACAAAATCGCTTTATTTGCTTTTCAAAATTCCAGTAGTTTGCATATTGGAATATTAATACATACCTCGCCAAATGGAGATTTTCAAAATTAGCAATAATAGACAATGGTATTATAAACAAATATGATACATGACTTCGAGATATTTTTTAATGCTGATGCAAAAAAATCTAAAAAAAAAGACAATATGATTTTTAGATTTTTTACATTAGTTATAGAATGTCCAAAAAAAAACCTAGAAACAAAAAAATTAGACTATTAGCACTAATTCCAAGACTGTACCAGGATTTTTTTTAAGTGCATATCCCAAAATTTCCCCTTTTCTCAAAAAATACAAATTTTTCATAATATGAATTTTTTTTTCATTGCATTGCTTTGATTCTTAATGATAATCTACCATAATTTTTAAGGGTTTTTCGGTAGTAAGTTTGCAACTGTTATAATAATATGGGTTGACAGATGAAAAACAGGTATAACTTTTTTCAGAGACGTCAGATTGTCTTGATTTTAGATTTTTTGGCATCAGCATTAAAAAATATCTCTATTTCATTCCAAGGTTAAACCCTTATTTGACCGGATTATATATAATATGATCACTGTAAACAGGAGGCTCAAGTTTATAAATGACAAACAAAACGGCTTTTATGGCCTTTTTCTGCTTATTAGCGAAAGTAGGAAAGAAATACTTATTTTTTGATATAATGCAATGGTTTTCGATGACAAAAGTTTTAAAGAACTATTTAGTTTGTAGTACCTAATAACTAATAACGGAATAGTATGTGCAAATTTCATTACAAGTGTCCAAACATGTAATGCCTGCTTTCAAATATTAAGTTCTTTTTAAAGATGTAAACTAAGGCATTATACAGTTTAGGACCTTGCATCAAAAAGGAGGAAAGTCCAAATCTTACTTTTTGTGGGAAATAAAAAAGAAAATTTGGAAAATCAATTATTTAACGAAAATTTTTAAATAACATGCTATAAAAAAAATTAGCATATTTTCACATTTTTAATCAAGTTTTAGGATAAATAAAAAATATTAGTAATTCCTACGATTTTTTTAAAGTTTGGATATGCTTAGGCTTAAAATATGGATCTGGCCCCTTTTTTATGCAAGGTCCTCAATTGTTTGCAAGCTATCAATAATTCAGTTTTATTTTTTGTCATTTTATTCTTATATGTAAGTCGTTTTAATTCAAAGTACATCACCGAAATTCTAGAAATTGCTCTTTTAAATTTTATATTATTTTTCCAGGCTGAATTGTAAACTAAGCTTTAAGAAATTAAGATTAGTTTCTAGACGAACTAACATTATTTTTTTTTTTATTCGTTTTTAAAAATACAGTAGAGTTACATTTTGCATATATCCCAGAAGGCTGGGATGAATTCTGTACCAGGAAGACAACATTCCCAAAAATGTAAGAAAGCAACAACAATAAAAAATTTTGTTTTGCAAAAACGATGTATCACGGCCCTGAAACATAAAATACTTTAAGCCTAAAATCATCTCTTACCTTACCTTACGTTTTCTCAGATTGTCAATAATTGCGTGAAAGTAGAATATTTGTTTACCTAAACATTTTTTGTACCAATTTGTATTCGTGTAGTTTGAATATTCACTTTTATAAAAAATACAATTTTTCGACATCTTTTATTCATGTTATAAATTTAAAAAAATGAAATGTTTTAAATTAAAAATTATAAACTTTTTTTGTTCAGTGTATTTTTAATTTCAACATTTTAGGTTTTCGTTCATTACAACACGAGTGATTGATATTTTTAACTTTTGCTTTATTATTTTGTACAGCAACTTGTTCCTTTCATAGCTGTTGAAACTTTTCTACAAAAAAGTTTAAAAAACAATAAATTTATTGAAACATTTGAAAACCTGTGCACAGTGGGTACCGCCATAGGTCAAAAATAAAAAATTTAAATGTCAGTTTTTTTTTTTAATCCAATGATTAAACAACATTCTTCAATCTCCCATCGAACCAAAATTTTTTTTTTACCTTTTTTTATTTTTCTTCAAAATAACAAAAATTAAAAATAAAACGGACTTGATGCATTTTTTTGCAATAATAAACCATATAAAATGATAATACAGGCGTTTCATTAAAAAAAAAAAATGGTCATTATATTTTTGACCGCACTTTGTATGGGAGGGTATCCACTGTGCTGTGGTATGAAAAAAATGTAGTTGCTAAATTGTTTGAATTTTATGCGTGAGTAAATATGATTCAAAATTGTAAGTTTTTATCTAAAGTATATTTAGGAATATGCAAAAAAAAGTATATAATTAATAAAATAACTTTGCTCTATCATCTTATATTAAACATTTTTAATACATTTTTAATTTCTTTTAAATACAACAAATATTTGGTTGCAAAATTTGAGCGATTTCCTCCAAACTTGATAGTGAAGTATGGGAAAATTCTCAAAAAGATAAATTGAATTTTTTTTAACTAAACTAACTAGGTGCCTTTTATGTACCCAATTTAAAAAAAATTCCATATAAATTCAGTGAAAAGAGTCTTATTGATGACAACATTCTTGAGTAATGAGTACCTACTATATGTAAAGTGTTATAAGTCACATTTTGAATTCTTTACAAAAAAGATCATTTTATTCAATCAAAAACAACAATTTATCAGATTTGAATGTACAAAAATAAAAATGGAGTAACTAACGCATCTACTGAATGTAATTTTTTTTATTTGGAAAAGCGATGCCGCTTAATTGCGTTTAGTTTAAAAGTCAACATTGGTTTTTTTTACATGGACTTACCACTTTCAAATATAACGGCTTACCTGTTTTTTCTGACATATCGAAAACATTTAACACTTTTGCATGAAACGCCAGCAAAACATTAACCTACAAAAACATATTCATCTTATTTTCCAATTTACCATTTGCATCTTATTACCGATTCTTCTGTCTACTGAAAATCCAAAATAAAAAATTTGTTCAAGTTCCAAAAAAAATCCAAAAGAAACAACAAAATAAAAAACAGATTTTTTTTATAATTTTTTTTTAAATAAAATTCATTCTTTAATTTTTGTATTTGATTTTTCTATAAATAAATTGAATATATAATGTAAAAATAATTATTTTAAATATATAAAAAATAATAATAAAAAATAGTACATTATGTAATACATATAGTTGCGCGCATAATATATGTATCAATATTCATTTGTTTTTTTTTTTTTATTTATAGCATACAAAAAAAAATAATAAATGTAAATTTTCTTTTAATAGGTGACTTTCTAATATGACACTTAACTTAATACTTTTTTTTCATATAATTCTTAAAAATTAAATGTTTTTTTTTTTTGTTTTCTAATATTTTTATAAGGCAGCTTTTTGTTATTGGTGTTTTGTTTTTTTTTCTTTTTAAAAAAATTCAATTTAAACAAAAAAATTTAAAATTTAAAACAAAAAAAAAATCAAATAAAATAAAATTTAAATGAAAATGAGTTTTTTTTTTTATATGAACAATTTTACATGAAACTAAATTTTTGAATAAATTAACTTTTCTTTTAAATTTTAATAAAATTAGTAGAAAATTTTATATGCATGAATATAATATTTTGATGAATATAATTTTTGTTTGTAATGATGAAATAAATCAACGATTAAATTATATTAATTTTTTTTTCTATATAAAAAAATACATTATATTTAAATAGTTTTTTTTTATGGGCATTTAAAAACAATATCTAAAAAAAATATATTTATTTACTTCAGCTTTCTTCGATGACGACAGCTGGAAGTCTCCTCTCGGCCACGAACACACTGCCAGTATGTTCTCAAAAAAGTCCAGTTCATTGTTTTTAAATTTTTGTGTCAACAAAATAAAAAAACAATAAAAAAAAAAATATGTAAAATTTTACATAATTTTTTTTAAAGAAAACAAAAATTCAATATTGTCCTGTTGGATCAAGATGTGAATTTGTATTTGTTCGTTTTGTGTTATTTGTTGTCCTGGTGTTGTTAGGACGACGATATGTGCCGGTTGGGTCGAGGATATTCATTTTGTAAATTTTTTTAGAGATTTTTTTCTTACAGAAAAAATTAATTATTAATTTTTAAAAATTTTTATTGGCTGAATTAAAATGTTTTAACAAAAAATTTGAGTTAATAGGTTCCAGTGGGATCCAAAACTTTAGCCATTTTTAATAATTTTTTTTTTTAAATAACAAATAAAAATTCAAATAAAATAGTTTTTTATAAATTTAAAATGCAATTTTGACAATATTTTAGTATTGACCAGTGGGGTCCAATGAGAAAGCCATTTTTATTAGTTTTTACAAAAAGATATTAAAAGACTTTACAAAAAAATAGAAAACTCTACGAATGAGTTATTTAGCTGGAATCTTACTGATGGTTCTCCTCTCTGTGTTTTGGTTAGACCTCAAAATATTTCTGCTTGTCTATGGTTCACAAAAAAAACAGCTGATTGTTTGTTATTGATATTAAAAGCCTTTAGTATTGGCCAGTTGGGTCAAGATTGAAAGCCATTTTGGTAATTTTTTAAAAATCTTCTTATTTTTCAAAAATTATTAAAACTGTTTTTGAGTTTTATCTTTTTTTTATGATAAAATTGTCTCTTGGTTCAAAAAAATGCACTAAACCAAAATAATTCACTGTCACTTTGAGTGTTGGATTGGATTTGTTAGAAAATTGTTCTTTAATCACGATCACTGAGTTTTTTGATAAATTTTCTATCTTTTTTTTGCAGTTTTAGATAGTTTTTGAAATAAATTAATTTATTTATTTTGTAAAAATAAGAAAAGAAATCGTTTTTTTTGTATTCCGAAAGACTGAATCTTTTTTTAGCTCTAAAGAGTGTAGAGGTTTCTTAGATGTTGATCTGTCGAACGATGTCGATCTTATGAATTGATCTTCGTTAAGTCAGGAGCTTAAATCCTAATGCGGTTGATCCATGTGTTGGTGATAATTGAATTCAAAGAGAAGAGAAAAAACAATAACAAATCATGATTGTCGATGTATTAGTTAAACATATGATCACTTTAGAGCGTTTAAGAGTACATTTGTGCATACACCCGCATTAATTGAGCAGGTGGTGTGAAATTCTCTTAGAGTTCTCTTTGATGTATCTAATTGCATTGTGTATCTGTATCTGAATATTTTTTTCACCTGGATAGATAGTATGTTTGATAAAAGAAGGTGAGAGAGAGAGAGAGAGAGAGAGCGAGTATTTAAGAGACAGAGAAAGGTGGGAGAAAGAAATTTTTTTTGCACGTTGTTCTTTGTTACTGAAAATACTGATAGTTAAAGAAGTCTATGTGAAGGTATTTTAGAGAAGATCCCTAAATTTCTAATACCACAACAGCTGGTTTCTTTCTATACCGGCAGCAGTAGATAATGCAGAAATGTGTTTATGTATTATTTTTTGTGTGTTTGTTGTTGTTGTTTGCTTCTATAAAAATAGATAGATATAGAATTATACAGAAGTTCGAATATAGGCCCTCTTGTCTGGGAAGACGAACCCATAACCAAGATGAAGAGGGTGGTTTAAGGTATATATCTTTGGAGTTTCTTTTGTTAACCTATATCCGTGATAATAGGTTAACATTTTAATATGCAGGTATCGTTCAAGTGGTGCCTCCAGGTAGCACACACGAGGCTGGACTTACGGAACGATGACGATGGAAGACGACGAACGCTTATTGGTTCAAGGGTATTAGATATGTACTGGATGGTTATAACTATTTGGATGATAATGATAAATAAATGGAGGTGCAATAAAGTCCTATATATTAGTTTCTAATATATTTAGGATCCTTTAGGAGAGACAATAGTTTTTCATTCAGTTTAGTTCCTGATTTCGATGTGGCAGGAAAGGTTGTTTTTAGAAGGTTTTGGTAAAATTTCAATCAAATTCATTTATGATACCTACGTATAATACCTTAATGTCTAATAATGTTTATTAGATTAACAAGTATTTAGGGTCTAAATAAGGCAATAGGTTTATTTTGAAAATTTTTAAGGAAGTTCTTCTAAAATCACAAAACTTCTTTTGCCAAAACCCAAACCATTTTTGGTCAAATTTGAAGGTATGCTAGATCAGATCTCAAAACAAATATTGATTTTCGAGATATTTAATAAATTATTTTTTTCACTAGGCTTCAAGGCTTTTTTGCAATTTTTCATTAATTTTTCCAAAATTACTTCTCAATTTATTGTACCTATTGTATGTAATTTTATCGGTTTGCATACCTAAATTTTTTTTTACTTAGCGAATTTTCATTCCGCTAAGCTACTATTTTGAATTTTTTTCGATCCGCCATTATTAACTGGCCCAGCAGTTTAGCCACATAACTTACACGTTTTCTAAGATCTTGTTATATCAACTTTGTATCTAAGTTACAGTTGCAGGGTTGCAAAAAGTTCAGCTCAGCTCAAATTTTGAGCTAGCTCACTTTTGAGCTAGGTACCATAGCTCAGCTCATTTGAGCTGAGCTGAAAGTGAGCTGAAAGTGAGCTGAGCTGATGGTTGAGCTGAGCTGTCAGTGAGCTGAGCTGTTGGGTGAGCTAAGGTAAAGTGAGCTGAGCTGTGATGGGTGAGAGGTTACATTGATTTTTATTTGGAAAGTATAATTAAAAATATGAAGATACTTTTATAGAACACCATGGCTTAAGATGTTTGGTTCTAGTTATTAATGGAATTATTTTTATATAATTATATTATTTTTTTATTAGGGTTTGAAAGTTTCCAACGCCTATATCTCGGAATTTTGAAAAAAATAAAAAAAATTTTTTTGATGCCAAAAGGTTGCGGGGGGATTTCGAATGGGATCACGAAACAGCTATTAGACAATAGATCACAAATTATCACGTTAACATTATGTTATAATATTTGGAAAAGAGCTTAATTAGGTATACGCTTTTTTTTTTTGTTGATTTTAGAGCTGCCTTGGGTTCGGGTAACACAAATTGGCTGTTCAATGAGCTGTGCTCTATGGGTCTTTAAACAAAAATATTTAACGTTGCAAAAACTAAGATTAGTTCAATTTTTAAAGCATTGGAGAACAACCTTAATCTTAACCCTTCAGCCGAATATAAAAATCTTCTTAAGTATTGCATCTTCAATAATATCAAGAAGCCCAAGTTTGAGGAATTACAAAATTTGACTATGCGTTTCTTCATGAAGAGATGTAAATATTCTTTATAATTATTAACTGAGATATGAGGGCTTCAAAAATTGCTTATACCTACACTATACAATTTGAACACCACAGATTTTTACACTTTGTAATATATTCTATCTTCAAAGATAGTAGAATAAAGTGCTTTAGAAAAAGTGTTGACGACTATGTATTGCTAGCTGACAACCCTTTCACTCTTCAGCTCTGCAAATCAACAGATTAAATACAAATACGAGAAATGGGGGTTAGTTGTCAATACCAGCAAAACAAAAGTGATGGTTTTTGAAGCTCGTCAAACAAGAAGGCTTCGGGAAGAGAACTGGTTTCTGAATAATGTCGCTATTGAAGTTGTGCAGGAATTTAAGTATTTGGGAGTCTTTATCACGCACAACCTTAACTTCTCTAAGCATGTGAAACATAAAAGTAATGAGGCTAAATTGGCTCTGAGCTTAATGTGGCCCAAGTTGTTTGCGAATAAAGAACTCGATCTGGTGTCGAAGTATCGTGTATTTCACGCGACAGTGAATACATGCATGTGCTATGGTGTCCAGGTCTTCGGATACGTTTATATGGAGGTGTTTGAAGCATTACAAAGATATTTTTTCAAGCGCTTATTTAGATTACCAAATTCAACGCCAAACTATGCCATTCATGTAGATTCTGGTTTATCGCCACTTTATATCCTGAATCTAAAATCAAACTCCGATTATTTGATAAGAGTGATGAAAAGAAGCGGAAGAAGTCTTCACAAATCAATGATGGTAAGATTGTTGCAAACGAGGGCCTCTCCATTTAAGAGGAGTGGAATGAATTATCCATAGCCCATGAGACTAATCTTTCCATCAATGAAACAAATGTCGATGAATGGCCGGGGATTTTTGCTAATGTCATTGCAAAAATTGATGAAAAGACTTACATTCAACATCTATCTAGAGCAACAGAATCAACTTCTAGAAATACATATAAGAACCTTGATCACCAGTTGCCCTCAGAAGTAAACTATTTTTCCAAAGAATTTTCGGTTGAAGCTATAAGCTACGTATTCAGAGCACGAGTCGAACTGTTAAACTTAAACTTTATGCCCAATCGAGATGACTTGCCACAACTTTGCAATCTCTACAATAGAAGAGAGAATGAAGACATAATCCATTTTATTGCAACCTGTCCAATGTTGCAGGAAATTCGACTATTGTATTTCGACGTAAGTTATTTCGATGTAAATCGACTATACGAAATTTTTAACGGAGCTCTAGGATGGTCTTCCCTTTATAAGTACTGCAAACACGCCCTAACCTATCGAAATAGTTTTGATTATAGTAAATGTCTGGTTACTGCAGTTCATTGCACCAAACAAAAATTGATATCTTTTGTGTTTCAAATCACGTAAAAATTGAAAATGTATTAAAATATTTGTGTTTCAAATCATCTCAAAATTGGTATCTTTTGTGTTTCAAATCATATAAAAATTGTTAAAATGATATTATATTATGTAATTCAAGATTAATAAATATAATAAACTTTATCGTTAAATTGGATTATTGAATTTTGTAAATCTATAAATAATTATTAACTTATTACTACTTTCGTATTAGTTTCGAATTTAAAGAAAAAGAAAAAAATAAAAACTTGTTACTTTTTTATATTCTTTTATTTATAGGTATTCTTTTTGACACTAAGCGAAATGTCATATCAGGCAGACGGCAGAATAGCCATGTGCCATGTCATTATTCTTAAGAAAAGAAATTTGTGAAACAAAATTTTATGGGATAAAGAATTTATCTATCTATCTAGAAAAAGTGAGCTTATCCTTTGGCAACAAGGAAAAACAACATAAGTCAGTTTTTACAACTTTTCAGGAGAGCGCACTGTGGGCTAGAACGCTATTTTAGCTGGAATTAATTATAGAAATTCACGAAATCGTCTAAAATTGCAATTTAAGGCATTAAAATGGTGTCGATTGATATAATAATGATAATTTTATGGCACAACAGATTCTAATGGTAAGAACAACACCACAAATAAGCGAGTTATTATGTAAAATGAGGTTTTCAAATTTACAATACATATAATTGGTCTAAAAAAACAAAAAAATGAGCTCTTTGAAGTTTGAATGCATCAAATTCGAAAATGGTATCATTGAAGCGAACAAAAGTTGATTTTGCTTATTATGGAATATAAAATGTTAATGGAAATAACAAAATCGTTATTTGAAAACATTCAACTCGTTTTCTTTTCATCGTAAGTAGTTTTTCTGAATATTTTGCTCCCTATACTTTCGGAGTTACAGCGAAAAAAGTTTGCTCTTGTAGAACATAGTTTTATAAAAAACATAAAGCCATATAGGCTAGCTACTTTTTAAAATTATTTCTACAGTGTGCCTACGCGTGACTTTTTTTTTAAAGCTTAGGAACATTCGTTTTATATGAAATCGGTGTTAGTAACATACTTTACTTTAAAATTAATACACAAAAGTTCAATATAATAACAATTTATTAGCAAATACTATTTTAAGATACATCACTCATTGATAAACTAGCAAAATTTTCACAATCAATCCGTTAAAACAAACTCAGTAAACGAATATCTGGATAGAGGAAAAAGTGGCCTTTTTTGTTTTTTTTTTCGAAAAATTGCTTTCGACTGTGTTTTTTAGGTAGCCAATGAATGTTTTGACCTCAACTTTTAATGAGAAATTATAACTAGTCCATTTATCTATCGAATGAGACCAAAATTATCAATTTTGGAAGAAGTTGACATTTTTAATTAATTCCAGATAAAATAGCGTTCTAGCCCACAGTGGAGCGTTTTGAAAGTTTGGCTTCCCATTACAAATCAATGCTAATGTCATATTTTTTTTCACCTGTAATTTATAAACCGCTTAAGTTAAAAATACGAAAAAATTATGGTAGATAGAATCGCATACAGATTTTGTAAAAAACTGAATTTCGACATAAGTTGACTTTTGTTGTTATTCCTTGTTGCCACAGTACTTGGCCAGAAGCTAAGGCTTTTTTAAATTGCTGAACGTATTTTCTTTAATTTTGTAAAAAAAAATTGCTTGGACTCTTAAAAATGCAACTAAAGACCAAAAAAATATCTTGAAAACGTGCAAGATACATTTAGTGCATATTGTGTTCAACAATGATTCCATTTTTTCACTTAGAAATTTTAATAAAAGTGAATAAAACATGAAGGAGTTGTTAAACATTTTCCTATGAACAATATAAACTATTTAGCTTCGAACTATAAAAAAGCAAAAACCAATTCCATGGAAACAAATAACGCACGCACCTTTTCTCGAACATTGCACTTTACATGCGCTTAAAAACATGTGATAAAATTTAAAATTCCATAAAATTTACATATTATTTTATTGAAAAATTTCCATTGGCTTACGTATGAAACCACAGCTTAGCTGCTTATAATGATTGAGTAATCAACGTTTAACAGTTAAAGGAATTACGGTCAACTACATACCTACTATTTGAAACATAGTGTTTTTGGTTCTCGAAATTTCTTTTTAGATTTTTAGAGCGGATTTCCGACTACAATTTAAATAAACAAACAAAAATACAATCTGTTTTCATTATTTTATTCTGAGACAAAGTTCAAAAATTAAATCACTGACGAACACGTTTAGTTGCACGATTTTGATGATGCTAAGCCGGACTTTTTATTCATTGATTCATTGAGAAAAAGAAACAAAGTGCCAGTCGACGTGCCAGTCGACCGGCCGTGTTCCCTCAAAATAAATCAGAATAATTTTACCTAGTTCTTACGCACAGAGTATTTATCGAAGGCAGCGACTATGGTGACAAGGAATTACGAATGAATCAATTGATTGCACCATCAAATTTGTAGCGCATAGCTCTATCGCTGGATATTGAATTGGTTCATGGAGACATTAAACAAAAAATGATGGGAATTTCATTAAAATCTGAGTAGGTTGTTTTTGGAGTCGGTGGATTGTGGTCTTTAACAAAATAAAAAATGTATTTACTATTTACTATTTATTTATTTTCATCAATCAGAGATATAAACTCTTACAGACTAATATATACATATTAACAAATATTTTAGTAGGTGGGTTATAAAAAAAATTAATAATGCTATACTTTATTTAACAATTATAACAGTTTTTTGTAACAAGCAAAACAAAAAAGGAACATAGGAATTTATACAAATTAAAATTGAATATACATAAATAACAAAGTAAAACAGGTAAAAAATATAAATAACATTAAATAAGAGATATCACAATTGATTTAAAAGTATCTCTTGTACAAATCATAAAAAAATCTACTCTTGAGCATATAGTATTAGCCTCTCTGATGCAACGGGAAATAGGTTCCTGCGATGATACTGTTCATATATTACAAAACGTTTACGTGTTAATCTAGATGGTGCATTTCCTTCAAAAAATAGGTTTTTTAAAGGAGGGCATTGTATATGACCGGTTAAAATATCTCTAACAAACATGACTGAAAAATATTTCCGTCTTGTTTCCAGAGTTTTTATTTCAAATAATAAGCATCTGGTTTAGTAAGAAGGTTTAGGAATTCTCCAATTTAACTTAAAAAAAGCAAACCTCGTAAAATGTCTTTGAACTCTTTCGATTCTTACCGAAGAATTAGAATAATATGGATTCCAAACTGTACAGCAGTACTCAAGCACAGATCTCACTAATGAATTGAATAAAGTTACCAATGTAAAAGTATCATTGAATTCCCTACACAGAGAAAAATATGACCCGCTAAAAACTAACAGAATGCCATATTGTTTTACCGTCCATACATTTCATAAGGAAATCTTATTAAAATCAACGATTAATAAGGTTTTTTTAAGGAGATTTCTTATTATTTTTATAGAGAAAATCTTATTAAAATTTCACTGAAAAGTTGATTTTCTTTGCAACTTAGCACTAGAACAAAAATCGCGATCAATATTTTCATGGCAGGTTGGTTCAGGTGGTAAGGTGGGCGACTAATGATTTGAAGTCTCCAGTTCGATTCCCAGCCTGGTCATCGTTTTTTTTATTTTTTTGCAGATTTTAAAACAATAAGGAAAACCCGATTGTTTTAATAAGGTTTCCTTCTTGGATGAAAACCATAGAGAAATCTTATTGTTTTTGTTCTATTTTATGTGGTCTATTTTTCTCTGTGTAGTGTTTCTTTTAAGAAAACCTAGCATTTGGTTTGCCTTATTAACCATATAGTCATAATGCGGATTAAATGACAAACTTACATCAAAGATAACTCCTAGATCTTTTTTCTGCATTACTCTTTCTAGCTCAGTGTTATTAACATTATATTCAAAAGTAATTGGACTACGATTTCTGTAACATGCTAAAACTTGACATTTGGCCACATTGAGATCAAAGCAATTTGTCTTGCACCACTGGACCAAACATTCCAAGTCAGCTAACAAAAGATTACAATCATCTTTGTTTGAAATTCTACGATAAAGTTTCAGATCATCGGCAAAAAGAAGACACTGCGAACTAAGAACAAAATTGGGGATATCATTAATGAAAATAAGGAAAAGCAATGGTCCCAAGTGACTTCCTTGTGGAACGCCAGATGGAACATATATATTATCAGATTGGTAATTTAAAATTTTAACAACTTGCACTCGTTCAGTGAGATAAGACTCTAACCACATTAACAAAGATGAGTGAATGCCAAAGCATTTGAGTTTAAACAGAAGAATTTTATGATTTACCCTGTCAAAGGCTGTAGCAAAATCTGTAAAGATAATATCTGTTTGAAAACCTTTTTCCATATTTGTTAATATGGCATTCGTCATAATCGTTAAATTCGTTGCAGTTGATTTGCCCACAACAAAACCATGCTGGTAAACTGATATTTTTTCTTGAATTGTTCCCGATATTCTTTTATAAACTATTTTTTTAGTTAGTTATGTCTTGCTTAGATCCAGACTTAAAGATCGGAGACAAGAAAGACATTTTCCACGCATCTAAAAAAATTCCTTTTGACAAAGATAAATTGAATATCATTGTTAGTGGTTGCGCTATCGCCACAGCACATTTTTTTAAAAGAATAGGAGGAATGTTATCAGGCCCATCACTTTTATTAAGATCTAGACTTAATAAAGCTTCTTCTACTTCATCTTTGCTAAATATAAGTGATCCAATATCAACACATTGACTAACCCTAGGCAAATCTTGATTTGTCAGCGATTCTGAAGAATACACTGATTGAAAATATTTCGCAAACAAATTGCAAATATCCGATACTTCACTAGATGTAGTGCTTAAGTACTTCATACAACTAGGTAATCCATATGATTTTCGTTTAAGATTAATAAAACTCCAGAAACGCTTACTGTTAGTTTTAAGATCACTTTCAACTGAAAGTATATAGTTTTGATACAAAAATTTATTCAAGTAATTAAAATTATAATAATAATAATAATAATTTAACTATATGCCTGTAAGACCTAAGGTCTTTTAAATGCAACTGCACGGCACTAATTAGAAGGAATAGAAAGATAGGAAAGATTTTTTGTTGGTACAGTGAATTGAGAATAAGATGATTATTATCTCATATAGTCCCACGGGTGGTTTCCAAGCTGGGGGATTAAGAAAAGAATGCTGCCTGAGGTAGGGCTCGAACCCACAACCTTTAGGTTGGCAGTTCAAATAAATTGCACGAAGACTTAGATTTTCTTTATTTTTTTTGTAAGCTTTATATGCTTTGTTTTTTTGGTTCTTCAAATTACTTAACCTTCTATTAAACCAGATAGGATTAGAATTCTTTTTAACATTTTTTTTTGGAACATATTTTTCAATCGCGGTTTTTAAAATTGATATAAAGATAGCGTAATCATTTTTTAAATCAGAAACGGTTAAAAAATTTTGCCATGAAATACATGACAGATAATCTACCATTGCATCAAAGTTATCATTTTTATAATTGTATTCAGTTATATCACTAGTATTTTTGATTTTTAAATATTTATAAAACAATAACTCTCCTTCAATTGCAAAATGATGAACCGAATTATTTACTACAGGAAATTCAGATTTTTCTATACAAAAATGAATTTCTTTATACACAAATATTAAATCAAGAATGCGACTTAAATCATTTTTTAGAGAGTTAATTTGTATTAAATCGTATTGACTCAAGAAATCAACAATAGATGATTCAATTTCGGTTGTAACATCAAAAGGAATTAAATATTTTTCCTCGGAGTCTAAAATCTATTTAACATTTCCAATATTAAAATCACCAGCGAAAACAATGTGCTGGGAGTTATTTAAATTATCTAAAATTATTTTAGAATTGAGCAAATGTAAATTATAAAACTCTAATGAGCTCTTAGGCGGTATATAGCTTGCTAGAACATAAAGTTCAGATTCATTTAAATTTACACAGATAATTAGTTGATCAATATCTTGGCTAGGAGAAGAGGAATATGATTCTAATTTTATTTCTTAGCATGACAAAGAATTTCGAATCGCAACCAACACTCCTCCCCCCTTTCCATTCCTGTTTTTATTTTGCATCTATCTTTTCTGAATACAGTATAGTTATTAGAAAATAATTCTGATGTTAAATAATCTTGGGACAACCAAGTCTCAGTAAGAACAATTATATCATAACTGGATTCAGAAAATGAAAGAAATACTTGATCTAGCCTAGTTCTCAACCCACCTACATTTTGATAATAAAAAGATAAGTTTTTTTTCTCAAAATGTAAGTATTCAATCTTCAAAAACACGTGATAAGTATATTTTAAAGTTTATACCTATCTCACTCCGAATAAATCGTATTCTCTAAGGCAAGGATATTTTTAGTAAAATAAATCAATATCAAAAATATTTAGTATTATTTTCCAAATTTATTAGCAGATGCAAAGACCCAAGCAAAGTAAATTGGGGCTATCTTCTTTCTCCTATCATAAGAACAGCTAGAACTTACACACACGATTCCCATTCCCTTAGGTATAAAGTTAATGAAACTGATCTTCCTCACCGTTAAATTTCCATTTTCACTATTATTCATTATTTGCTTATCGACATTTGCGTATGAAGTCACCTTTTCCTTTTAAATTTCCATTTTCATTTTAAAGATGTTGCTTCCCTTTTGATTTCATTAGTTGTATCCGTCGTCCTTTATTATACTCTCATTTAAAAGTATCTGTGTTGCATCATCATATCGTCCTGATGGCACATCACTTTTCATTAAGAAAAACGCAGCAGATTGGATTGCATTTGATGCGGAAATAAAAATTAGGGAGCGAATCCCCCAAAAAATTCAATAAATTCGGAAATAAATTAAGATTTTTTTTCTTTACTTTTGTTTGATGGTTGTTTTCTACCTTTCGATTTCCTGGATCCTGACAGATTGTATATAATGGAAGATAGTTTGAATTCAAATTCTGAAGATACATTAAAACAACAGAAGAACAAAGGTAACGGAGATCCGCTACTTGTGTCAATATGTAAATATGGACAGTTTAAACAAAATTTAAATAAACAGGCTGAAGGAAAACATCTTCAAGGATCATAAAGGAAAATTTTTATAATCATTTGGAAAAACCTCCTGCTGCTGTTTCTAAAATGTGTAAACATATTTAGCGCCATGCCGCTGTTAGTTTTTCTATGTTGACATTTTTCTCCTTTTTTAAGGACGAAAAAAAGGAAACAAAAAAAAAACTGAAAGGATGAAGTTATTTTAATGAAATTTGATTTCGTTTTTAAATCAAAATTACTCCTCGTGCTTAGCACGCGCTTGGAATCCTTTTCACCTTTATTATTATTTTTTTTTTTCATTCATTTGGCTCACGACATCTTTAACATCACACATGGGACAGGAACACTCCTTTTTTGAAGTTTTCATTTCATTGACTGATCGGAAAAAAGGATTAGATTTATGTTTCCTTTTGATTTTTTTTATCAAAAAAAAAAAATATATTTGAAAAAAAAAAAAAATAAAACAAAAATTGATATAAAATCGAGGATATGTAATCAGTTTGTAGTTTCCAGGTGAATGAAAAAGGATCTTGTCAACAGATGTAACAAAAATAGTTACACCCTTTCATCTCATCGAAAGATAACTTGATCCTTTCTCGATAGGAACAAATCTTTTTTCCTCGTTTTTTGTTTTCTTCTTAAAATCTTAAAGAAGAAAAAAAAAGTACAAAAAGGTGTGAAACCTTACTCCTTTAAGGATATATTAAAAGGGTAAATCCAACCTGACCATAAGACCTCTATATTATAGACTCAACAACACCCTTAAATGTTCATTCGTTTTGCATTCCATGCGGTCATTATTTTATTTAACTATTCTTCTTTCAAAGGACATCAGTTCATTAATTTAAGGATTAACTTTGCATATTGTATTCAATAAACAAAAGACTTTAAATCAATAAAAGATAGGAGTTTATACAAAAAAAAAAAACCTCAATACACAAATTTTACTACTTTACCTGCCACTGTTGGAAGGCTGTGACATGTGCTATTTGTTTGTTTCCTTTTCTATGAATAATAAATCCTTTTCAACCTTGATAATGGTGTGTCCTTTTTTTTTTTGTGTATTGACACAAAAGATTTGCAAATTGTTTATTTAAAGTTTTATGGTTTTATGGTGGTTGTTAAGGTTTTTATACTTGTTTGTATTTGTTGTGCGGTTTTGGTCAGTCACCACAGGTGACTTGAATGGGTTTTAGCAAGGTCATTAGTTGGTCATTTTGGTTAAGTCGTAGATAAGGATACGTTTTGAATTTATTTGATTGTTTTTGTTGTTTGGTAATTGTTTGATGTTTTCCAGTTGTTTCACAATTTTAAAGAATTTAAGGAAAAGTCCAATAATCTTACATATACTTGTATCTATCTTTTTTGATACAAAAATATAAAATATTTGTAACATAATTTTACATCATCTCAAAAATATTTAGACAAATGTAAAAAACTGATCTTTTTGGTCTATTTTTTATTTTTAACAAAAAAAATTGGATTTGAATAATTATTTGTGAAAAAGTTCGTTTTTATGTTTCTAATGTAAGCTTGAATTTTTATTGAAGCATATTTTGGTAATTTTTCGATTTAAAGTTTTTGAAAAATAAACCAATTTTCATTGCAAAAAAATGATAATAAAGATTTTTTGGTTTTGAAAGTTTTAAAAGAGCTGAAATTTGTACGTTAAGATTGTTAAGAACAACTTAGCTGCTATTGTAGAAAAAAAAAAACGGTCAAAAACGGAAACTACAAAAAAATGCATTTTTGAAATCAATTTTTCACTTTACATATTTTCAAATCAGACAAATTAATACCTAGAGAGCTGACTAGAGTGTCAATTGTGAACTTCGTGTTTCCCTTCTTTTTTCCTTGTCGTGTTGATCACTTGTCGTTTCTGTCGTTGACACTTTCAAAAAAGACCCATCCAAGAGCGTAATAAAATGAAATAAAACTATCTACCTATGTATAGTAATTTAATCAATAAAATTTTAAAATTTCATCAATTGTCAAATATCAATTATTTTCAATGGACGATTTATCCGTTTGATTTTAAGAAATTATAATTCTAAAAACGAAATTTCACAAGATATTCTTCAGGTTGTTTTTTTTTTAAAATTGATAAAAAAAAAAACAAATTTAATTTCTTACAAAATCCAAAAATGCATTTTTTTTTGTTTTAATGTTATGATTACTAAAATCTTAAATGGTTCTATAACTGTACAAATATTTTATTGAAATTGACTGAGCCGTTCACGAGAAAATCCGAAATATGGGAGACAGCTAGATTAGGGGATTCATTTTTTTTTTGCCATTCTCTATCATTGTAACGTCATCTCTGATTTGTGAGTTCGATTTTTTAACGAATCCTAGATATATCTTTTAGCAACTATTTTGCAAGTAAAGGGGGGTATGTATTTAGAAAAATTTGAAAGGTGGTAAAACTCAGTTTATTATAGATAATATTAGATGCAAATGAATATTTAAAACAAACAAAATTCCAAAAAAAAAACGAAGCTAACTTTGTTAAAAAAACAGTTCGTTTAAAATCCAATGTGTCAAAAAATAACTCTGATTTTCGTCCTAATATGTATGTATCCAGACATATATCGAAGAACTACATAGGTACAATTAGTCGTAAATTGTAGCTCTTATTTTTTAACATAAAAACAAAATGTTCGAAGATGCAAATTCCAAAACTCATTTAAGCTTGTGGCGGACTTTGGCGCAGAATAATAAAGCCATACTTAAATTTTTATAATGCGTAAAAAGTATAAAAATAAAATTTATTAAAAAACAATAACTTTTCATGAAAAAAGCAAAAAAAAAATAAAATATATTTTTTCTTCTACACCAATCAATCAATTTATTTATCAACAAACCTATAATAAAATTGATATCATCTGAAAGCTTATTATTTCAGCTTGAAATATTTATATCGACCATGTCTGTGCGACATCTACAAACAGAGCTAGAATTTTTAACCCAATCAGTTGCCATCAAAAAAAGCAAAAATACCAATCTTTTTTATCTTCTCACGCCATTAAATCAATTTTTTTCTCTGATAATCTATATTAAATTTTTTATCATAAGACAGTTTATTATTTTACCTTTAACATGACGCTTCAATCATATTTTTTCGATGCCTACAAAAAAAGTTAGAATTTTTTAAAGCCAACCACTGGTGGCTGGTCATGGCCAACTACAGATATCCACAGGTGTTTTGAGGTATTTTTGAAGTTTTTTATTTTTTAAATTGTGAAGCTTGTAGTAAATGTACCGTTATGTGTAATATATCAAATGAAAGGTAAAGTTATCAGAATGCTGAATAAATTTAAATTAAATTTTTATCTGCTCTAGATCAAAAGAAAGAAAGTGTTGAAAAATAAAACTTTATTTTACCGTTATCTCAAAATTTTGACTACATTGATTGAAATTTTGCACAGATATAGTCCAGTCTATTATCTATCGACAGTATAAATTTCATTGATTTGAATGAAATGTTGAAGAAAAAAGATAAAAATAAAAAACGGTTAAAGACGGTAAAAAAAAACTTGGGACAAACAAAACTTGTTTTACTTGTTATTAGGTCAAAAATCATTTTAAAATACCAATTTTTTGCGCACGCATGCGCATAAACTACATGTTCTATAAGTTTGAGATTTTTTGAAAGCTATGAAAAATATAAAAAAAAAAATAAAAAAAAAAGTTTTTTTTTCAAAAACTCATATTTCGAAACGCAGAGACTTAAAAAAAAATCCGTATTAGACCCCTAATTTTTTTATTATCCTTCGAATAGCGTTTTTCAAATTGTCAAAAAAAAAATTAAACTACCTACTTGTGTCTCTAATAGTTTATTTTTAATTTGTAATTGAAATTTTTGCCGCACTGCGAAAAATTTCAAGTGGAACGTGAGAAAATGGCGTAATTTTTTTGTATTGGCTGCCATGGTTCATCGATTTATAAGATGTTATCACGTCAAAAAATGAGGAATACATTTTTTTTAAAAGCCATAAACTTGGAGTTTTTTTTTATACTGTACTGGTACCATAAAGCTTGTTTTCGTGTCTCTCAAGAACTTATTTTCCCTGTAAAATCGATATCATCACTGTTTATCAAACCAATCAACCACAATGCACAATTTACAGTTAGAGACCAAGAACTCTACAGAGAAGAAATTAAAAAATAAACACAAAAAAAGCTTAAAAAAAACAACAAAGAAATTGCTAATAAACGCCAGGGAATAAACCTTTTCTTAATACCAAACACACAAACAACGTACGAGTGACCTAAATTTAGGTCAGCACCAGGAAGAGAAGATGCACAAAATATACATGAACAACAACAACAAAAAAAGAAAAAACCAGAAAGAGCAAAAAAAGATATATGTAATATGCAGAATACCGATTGACTCACGCTTAGTATAGGTACGCTAACACTCCTGTTAGAGTCTTATATTCTGTGTACCCCTTTCAAGACCCCCAAGAACCCATTCGACCATGCACCCAATGCCCATTACGATCGTCAACATGATCATTATCGTCATCATCATTGGACTCTTGGGTTCTTGGTACGTGTTGGTACCATCATCATCATGGTCGTAGTCGACGTCTTCGTCGTTGGTATAGTCGTCAGTAAAACCACACCAAGCTGGAACCAGTCCACCTCCTCCTTCAAGACACTCTGATGATGACTTTGGCTTTGGCTCTCAAACTATGGGAATGGGAACGGGAATGCAACAACTGGCAATGGGAATGCATCTTAAGTTGTAACGTGTATAAGCTCTCTTTTTGTATGCACAAAACGTTGCCCCTTTTTGAATTTTTGTTTTTTGTCCAAATGCAGATGGTAAATAGCGGGTTCTCATGTCTCATCCCCAGCGGGGGTATATGGGAAAAAGATTGATCCAAGCTTATTCCTGCACTGTCATTTTGGGGGCATAATATCAACAAATGCACACATAATGTTTCAAATCGAAGAAAGAAAGAAATATAATTCTACCCAAACACCAAGGCATTTCCTCATTGGTATTCCATAACTGCCTGATGATGGTCGAATGCATTTAGCGATTTTTGCACTTTTTTTTCGTATTCGTTCTTCTTCCAATTTAATATTATCTTCCCTTGTTCTTCGGTATCAAATGACTGCCGTGGCCTAGATTCTTAAATTCTGAATTGGCCATTAAAAAACTTATACATATGACGACCCTCTTCAATGAGTCATTATCATGAGCTATAAGAGTATTAAGGCCTGAAGCTGTTTCTGTGGGTGAGAGTATCCCAAAATTGGTTGGTACAATCAGTTCTTTATGACTTGGTGTTGGTTGGTTGTTGATCTTTTCCATTAGACTTGTGGGATGAGTGTTATTTTAACGGTAATTGGGATGAAAGTACTTAAGCAATATCTGAGCTGAGAATATTCGTATGTGACCTAGATTTTTTTTTTTTTAGGGCAAGATGTTTATTTTTTATATTAGCTTAAAATCTTGAAATAATAAAATGACTTTTTTTATTTTTTTAAAACAGTGATTCCTCCTGGAATATGAAAAACTTGTCGACATTTGATCTCTAAAAAAAAAAATTTTTTTTATTTCCTCTACTTGTTTTTTTTTGAAAATTTTAGTACATTTTATTCTTAAAAATGATACAAAATTTTTTTCAAACCAAAACTTTTGAGAAAAATTTTCAGAATTTTTTTTTTGTTGAAAAAAAGTGTTGTTGCTATTATTAAGATTATAATACGTACACGTACACCAAGTAAACTAAATCACAACAAAAACATTACTGTTAAAAAAGGAGCCAAGTTCTCCTATGTTGAAATTATGCTGGCACAAAAAGTACTGAGATGTAAAAGTGTACCAAGTTCTAAAGTTTGGGTTCAAATTCGTATCAATAAAATTTTAATTGTTCTCTTGACAATTTTTCTTTTAATTACCGATTTTTAAAGTTATTTCAAAAATTGCCAAGTAAACAATCAAAATTTTATTGATAAGAATTTGAACCCAAACTTTAGAACTTGGTACACTTTTACATCTCAGTACTTTTTGTGCCAGCATAATTTCAACATAGGAGAACTTGGCTCCTTTTTTAACAGTAATGTTTTTGTTGTGATTTCACTCCTTTTTGCAAGGTATGGCTGTAGAATTGAAAATCTCTATATTTGATGAAAATTCAGTGAAAATGGGCGGTTGCCACGCCCCCTGGCTGAAATTCTCAAATTTAAAATTTTTTCCTTTGTATAAACTACCAACTCTACTATTCTACCAAATTTCAAGATTCTAAGATAATCAGAAGTGCTCTATAATATTTGATGAAAATTCAGCGGAAATGGGCGGTTGCCACGCCCCCTGACTGAAATTCTCAAATTTAAGATTTTTTCCTTTGTATAAACTACCAACTCTACCATTCTACCAAATTTCAAGATTCTAAGATAATCAGAAGTGCTCTATAATATTTGATGAAAATTCAGCGGAAATGGGCGGATGCCACGCCCCCTGAATTGAAAATCTCAAATTTTTGATTTTTTTCTTTGTATACACCACAAGTCCTATCACCGTGTAAAATTTCAAGTTTCTACGATAACGGGAAGTTCTCCATAATTTTGATGATCTGTCAGTGAGTGAATCAGTCAGTCAGTCAGTCAGTCAGTCAGTCAGTCAGTTACGGTTTTTGAGATTTTCGAAGCCCTATATCTCAGAAACTACTCATCGTAGCAAGCTGAAATTTTGTGAGGAGTTTTGTTTTGACTAGCTTAACAAATGAAGCGAAGTTTGAAATTTCTAGTATCTTTGGTGTGGAAGTTAGAGGGGGGTCAAAAATGGCCTGAGTTGTTTCCTGTAAATAAGGGTGTAGTGCCAAAGTTGCTAGAGAACTTGGCTGGGCACTACCGTGCCCCTTGATATGATCGAAATAGTTAAAGTCATTTTTGAAAATATTGCAATAAGTCAAAAGCGTTATTTGACATATCTGAACAAAAGGAGCTATTAAAAAAAAAAAGGTTAAAAATCACCCAAAAATCATCTGTATTAAATCTATCTATCAGCTTAGGATAGAGTGACTTGCGTCACTTTTTAAGAATGAAACGCGTCACTTTTCAAAATAGAGGTGCGCCACTTTCTAAAAAACTCGTCAATTTTCAAAAATGACACGCTTCGTTTTAAAAAAGTGATGCACGTCATTTATAATTAAAAAAAAAGTTCCACATACGCCACAGTGACCCTATAAGCCCACAAAAAAAGCAAATGTAATAGCTGAGACTACAGGTCAATTTTTTGTTATACATAGCTATCCATATCGACAGTAGTGAGTCACGTTATTTTTGCAAAATAACTTTTTAAAAAGTGATGGCCGTCAATTTTGGAAAGTGACGCGCAATAATTTGGAAACGTGACGCCCGTAATTTTTATATAAAATAAATATATCGATTTATTCAGAGACTCGAAAACTGGTAAAAAGCGGGATTTTCGATTTTCTAACCAGAAAATTTAAAAGACGCGATGTGATAGAATTTTTCTGAGTTCGGATTCGAGCTCAGCACATAAAAACCTTTAGAAAAGTATATCTTGGTTTCTGTAACAAAAACCTTGTTGGCTACTCAAAATAAAAAAAATGCGATTATACTTTTGCAATGGAAGAAAAATTTCTAAAAATTATAAGAGAAAGTAACGGAACATTTTGTTCTTATCAATATTCTTGTTTTTTGATCCCCTTTAATAAAAAAAATAGTAGGGTGTCGCTGCAATACTCGGTTTTATATAAATAACATTTTTATATGGTGCGATTATATTTTTGCAAAGCACTGTATTTACAACATTTCGTTATTCTTTTGTTTCAAATTATAAAATTAAACAATTTCAGTTTATTGTTAAATTTCAAAGTGAAGTATAACACTGGTCAACAAAATTAAACTTCTTTTTTGTTACAGAAACCAGGGTATACTCTTCTATAGGTTTTTTGTGTGCTGAGCTCGAAACCGAAGTCAGAAAAATTCGATCACATCACGTTTTTGAGATATTCCCGTTAGAAAATCGAAAATGCCGCTTTTTAATGTTTTATTTATTAAATTGTACGAAATAATTTTTTTTATAAAGTCTTAGAATGGCTAAAATTTGTTTCTTAAAAAAAATTTTCTTGCTCGCTAACGCTCGCAATTTATATCGACCAACTTATCACTCTTTGTACCTACAAAACTAGAGATACCGTAAGCAGGGCTTTTTTAAACTTTTAACTACGAATTCCTCTCCTAAAAAATACTTAAAAAGGATATTGGCAAATTTTTCGCTTCTACACAGTTCAAATGACTATTTGATTTAGCGGGATTTAGAATTGACTGCAGTTACATATAGTTGATACAAAGTATTGTGACTTCTAACAAAAAAATTTTGTTTGGTCTGAGCTAACCCCCCCCCCCCCCCCCCCCCCCAAATGAAATCCTAGCTACGGCTATGCTATTGCCATGAGTCGAATAGGGTGTAGCTTTGCAAATAGAAGGTACAGGTTTTAAGCCTTAAATTATTTTATATAAAGTCCTAATTAAAAACGGATTTCTCATTAAGAATACCATCTTGAAATTTTTTTACCAATTTTTTAACAAATTAAATGCCAAAATCAACCTGTATCGTGGCGTCAAAATATTGTGACATTGCTTTGACGCTTATTAAAACATTCACTGCACAGCATTTTTTTTTTGTTTGCTTTAACATAATTGACACGTTTAAAAAAATTCTTCCGGATTCATCAAACCAAGCAGCAAACAACAACAACAACTAACTAACAAAAAAAAATAACCAAAACGAAATATGCATATGGATACTTTTTTTTTGAAATAATCCAAACAAAACTTAACACCATCAGAATAAGCCATCCAAATCCCCCTGCGGTTTGTCATCGAAAAGAAAAACACCAAAAAAATACAAAAAAAAAAAAAAAACTACATAAAAATCAATTCCAAGACACTCCAACTTGAGCTCTGAGTACCTAAACTCGTACTTGAGGCTTAACCGCTGCCGCTCAGATCTTAATCCATCCATTCGCGCTTCAAAAGATACAAAAAGAAGAAATCAACGAATCCCACTATAAACAAATGCTCAAACATAACTACCATCACACTATCGCCGCTGCGGCAGCGGCAACGGCAGCGGCAACAACGACGGCCAGGAAAAAAGTCTCTATAAGTTGGAACCATGACGACGACGATGGCAGTCAAAGTCGGTGGGAATGGGTGGTAAAAAGCGAGGATCTAATAGGTGGTGCGGTATAAGCGGGCAATACAGGGGGTGATGGTTACCAGCAGCAGCAGCCAACCCAAAGATATAAAACTGGCATATGCACCCATACAGAGCATGACTTATGTTTCGTATACAACATAGACCAAAAAAACAACAACAAAAACAACAACAACAACACCATCAAACAAGAAGTATAAATGTGTAAAAATAACCTCAACTAAGTTCACTGGGGCGAGGTTGAATGAACTCGATGCGATGTGATTTTTTTTTATTTATTTATTTTTTTTCTTCTACTTCTTCGGTTTGTTTCAAATCCCCCCACAGATTACACTTTACATTTACACACACCTCCCCAATAGCTCTTAAGTTTTGCAAAATTCAAATTCTCTTCAGGTTTCTGAGTGTTTTAATCTCTTTGGTCTTGAAAGTTTCTACCACTGGATAAGAGAGTAAGAGTAAGAGAGTATGAATTATTCAGGTTTATAAAAACGAGGGGTGGGGGGTTGAGGGGAGAACTTGGAGCAATAAGGAGCTCCATAGTGATAAGAGACTGAAAAAAGGTAATCTGAGATGTGACCACGTGGGTTCATTGATAATAATGACATAAGAGAGGATCTTCACTCTCTTTAATTTTCTTATATAAGAGAACATTTTTATAATTCAACAAAAAATAAACACTCACAAAAATTTAATACATTCCAGCTATGAGAAGAAGATTCGTGATGAGGTGCACGATCATTTTTTTTTTTTTTTTTTTTTTGTTTTAAAATTTCTTGTTGGCTTCAAATGAACTTGTTAAGAATGAAGGCTTTCCTGTCTTTTATTTTTTTTTCGTGTATGAGAAAGCAAGCTCAATGATTCATTTGGCATTTGTAATTAAAATTCAATCTTTATGTCCAAGTTGTAAGAAGACTCAAATCGACTTCGATACGGAAATCCAATAAAGCGTAAATGCACAAAACTTACATAACCAGCTTTGGTAAGGTGGTTTTGTGTTGTTGGTTTGGTTTGTGTATAGAGAGAGAGCCTCCGCATCATATCAAAACCAGTGGAACGCAAATGGGGTCAGCACGTGGAACTTTAAGGTCTTTGAACTTCTTTTTTTCTTTAAGCAGCAGTACAAGAAGTCTTTTTAAATGCTGTGAGGCGGCTATATGACCACGTTGAAGAAGCTTTATACCTACAACTTGGATGATTTGTTGGTCGATTGATTGTCGTTCTTTTTCTATTGTGGTATTTTGCTTAGAAAAAAAAGACATTTTTTTGAATTTAAATTAAGTTTTATTTGACTAAAAGGGGGTTTGGAATTTACATAAAACAATGTTAAACTATTCGGATTAGAATATTTTATTGATTTTTCAAAAGGGAAATAAGAGAAAAGAATTTTGACCTGCTGTAAGCGAAATCTGTCTTCTGAATTAACATAGCTTTTTTGGATTTTTTGAATAAGCTAACGCTTTTGAAATCGATGTTATCTTCTATTGAATTTACATTTTTATTTGTAATATAAGTCCATTCAAAAACTTCAGAACCAATATTCTGATAAAAGATCATGGAAAACTAAAAACAATGTTCAAGTTTTCCAAATTACTTTTTCATATTGCAATATGTAACTATTGCAATAGTATTGTATCCTAACAGACCGGAAATCTTCTTAGCAATTCAAAATAAAATGTGGAGTTCCGCTGGGGTCTATACTAGGACCCAGGGGCGGATTGGGGGTCAAAGGGCCTCCCGGGACTTTAAGGAAAAGGGCCACAAATACATAATTCACTTTTAAAATTTTTAAAAAGAAAAGTTGATAAGCAGAAACTGTTTATTAAGTTTTTTCACGTTAAGGTCTTTATATATCAATATATCGAATGTCACTTTTCATAAATGTCCACCTCTTCCAAAAATACAAATACAAATCGAAAAAATCTTTATCTTAATTTGTTTGACTAATGTAGAATGTTATTATTATTATTTGATCTCAACACAGCGTTTCTAACTAATTTGCCCAGGCAAATTAGTAAATCAAATCGCATTTTTCGCAGGACTAAATTTTTTTCGTGGAATGTATTTTGGTGAATGTCCTTATCATAAAAGTAAATTTTTTGGAATGGTAGGATGTCCAAAGCAGACGCCATCTTGGAAAAGAGATTGGTACCATTTATATTTAATAGCTCCATTTTTACTCATTTTAACAGTCTTATTCACAATAAAATTATCTAAAAAATGATGTTCTAACGAATTCCGTGGCTATATTTAATTCAATATTATAACTGGTTCCGGTTTGTCTCGAAAGGTGGGGACAAATTGACATTTTTACTTGCGATATTGGTACTATAGGGCAAGTTAAAAATTCGAAAAAATAATCGGACTTGAGATAACAATCAGACATGACATTAAGATGATAGAGTATGCTAAAAAAGTGGGTCCCGCTATTCTGGTCTGTCTGTCCGTCTGTTAGTACTGCGAGTTATAGCCTAAGCTAATAGAGCGATTTTTTTCAAACTTGGTAGTTAATAGTTTTGGGTGATTCCCTGGAGGACAAATTGAAATTTTTTTAGGGCCAAAACTAACCGTACCTACCTGTCTTTTGAAAAATCGATTTTTTGAAAACGGGTTGATATATTATATGGAAATTTCGTTTTATTATTTCTTATAAATGGCATACTAACTATATTTTTTGAAAATGTTAGAAAAATTTTATATATAAAAAACTATTTTTTATAAAACGGCTTTAACGATTTTCGAAATTTTTTCTGAAAGTTCCTTTTCATGGAAGATATCAAATAGCATAGGTACTTAGTTTTGCGTAAAAGATCATTTAAAACGGTGTTTAATTAATTACAAAAACAGATTTTATTTATTTTGACGACTAATAGAATTCCTTAAAAATATCAAATTTTAATTTTCCCTAATTTTGTTCAGGGGCCTATTACATAATACGAAACGAACGGCAAAACAACGATAGCCACGACAAACGATAGTCGCGACAAAGAGCGACTATATAAAACGATAACGCATAAAAGAAATTGTACGAGATGAAACAGGAAAAAAAAATCCTTTTTCAAGCGCAACTAACTTCACTCCTATTTGTGACTGTCAAAATTGGCTCAGTAAACAAACAAAAAAAAGTAAATTAAATTTCTAAACTTTGCTAAAAATGTGTTTTCAGAGTCAGGGGCGTACACTCCCTTGGGGCAAGCGGGGCGGTGCCCCGAGGCCCCCGACCGACCCCAGGGCCCCCACTGGAGACAATGCAGAGAAGGAAACTGTTAGCATAAATTGAGTTACGAAGTAACCAGGGAGACAAATTATGTCATTCAGTGTAATGTATAATGCATTGGTAGCCAAACAATATTTGTACACAAAAAAATTTTATTTGAGGATCCTCAAAAGTGGTTCAAAACAATTAAATATAAATTCAGGGGCCCCAACATAAATACATCAGGGCCCAAAATAAAAACATTACGTTATTGGTGGCATTCCGAATATTACTTCAGAAAAGAGGCCCCAATACTTATTAATTCTTGGCTCCAAAAAAATTATATTATATTTTAGGGTCCTCTAAGCACTTAATTTTGAGGCTCTAAAAATAATTTTTCAGAGGCCCCAAAATAAAAAAATTATGTCTGATGACGGAAAATAAAATATGTATTTATTACTTCAGAACAGAGGTCCCAAGAACTATCAATTCTTAGCTAAAAATTTTTTATTTTAGGGGTCTCTAAATATTTAATTTTGGGGGCCCCTAGTACAAGTGTTTACTACTTTTATGAGAGACATTTTAAGTAAGTATAGCAAAGTGCATTACGAACATATTAAAACATTAAAATAAACCTAAAAATAAATAAGCCATACAAAAAAAAAACCTATGGCGTATACGTAATTTTTTTTTTTTTGTAACTAAGGGGCCCCCAAATATCAAAGGGGCCCTTAAATTTAGTCTTACCCCGGGGCCCCGGCGACTCAACGTACGCCACTGTTCAGAGTGTATTTGTAGATTTTTCACAAGTGGACATAAATAAGAAAATACCTTATATAATTATACTTGTGTTTAAAAGAACGTACGCGCTTTTCAAGCCATCGATGTATTTTTCCGGAGGTGCACTTGCATTGTCTGCGAAAATGTTCCAAAGTAATTTGGATTTAGCCTTGGCTTGGACTTGGGTGTTTGGCAAGGTCGGGATTGTTCTCCATACATTTGATAAGAAAATCCATTTGTTAACGGCCTATTAAATGTATAACATATTTTATTATTTTCATACTTCATTTCCAAATACAATGTATTCACATTTTTTTGCCGAACAGGAATATCACTGGCAGACACGAAATATTTTTTAAACGACGAATAAAAAATGTTTTTATTTACATATTCTCCTCCAATTAGTTTTTTATTTTAATTATTTCAAGAGGAATATTACTAGCAGACACAAAATATTTTCCACAACAAAACCAAAACGAAAGCCAAACGACAGCAAAATGTCAGTCGTATTGAAAAAACGAGTATCGTTCAGCCTTAAACGATTTTCGTTTTACGTAGTCGCGTGTCATCGTTTTTATACGATAATCGTTTTACGGAGTCGCTTTTCAACGATAACGAGCCGATTTAAACGATAATCGTTTTAAGTAATAGGCCCCCAGTAAAATTCGTTAACATTAGAGTTACTTTTACCATAAGAGCAAGTGCGTGGGACCCCAGTAGTGTATTTTATTTCATATATTTCATTTGTTTTTTTTTTTTTAATTGAAGTATTCTTTGACAGATCAAATCAAAATAAATGTTTAAAAAGTAAATTGTGATATTCTTTTTAAGGTATACTATTTATAATTTTATGTTTTTAATATTTATTGTAATTATTAGGTAATAACTTTATTGTTTTAATAGATCCTGAAGATGGCACTTGTTGTCGAAATATATTGATCGAAACAAAAAAACAATTGAGTTTTATTTCGGAAAATTTTGGAGGCAATACAAGATTGCAACAATAACATTAACTAATTTTCCGGAAAAACAAAATCCAAAACTAATTTTTACCTAGTTCCAAAGACCCGTTTTTTTCAATATACCGTTTTGGAGGTATTGCAATTTTCTCGAAAACGGCTCTCGAAATTTTGTGTACGTAATAGTTTTTTGGATTCTAACAAAACTGCATTTTTAGTTTTTTCTCAAAAAATTCGGAAAACGGAAATATGGCGTTGTCGTTTTTGCAAAAATTCTCATATTTTTTAGGTTTCTATAATTCATCAAACCATAAGCCAATTTAAATCAAAATTTTCAGGCAGGTAATTCTTATCATTTTAAAGTGTAAAATGCAAAACAAAATTTTAAAAAAGTTTCTATTTTAAATTTAATTTTTTAACTTTATATTTTTTTTAATTTTTTTTTCTCGGAACTTAACAAAATCTTAAATTTCCAATTTAAGATAAAGATACTTTTAACTACAAGAGCAAGTAAGTGCGACCCAGTCGTGCATTTTATTTTCTTACGTGCTTTGACCTAAGGGTCTCGGAAATTACATTACAAAAAATTACGATGGGTACGTAATTTCTCAGTTTTTTGTCGTTGTTTTTTCCCAGCATAGTTAGTAGCCATTCGGGCAATATCTTGAGTAATAAACGACCAATCTGCACAGAAAAACCGGCCCTGATAGCTGAATAAATAAGCAACAAACAATAAAATATTTTTTAGGGTCACTCCAGATGTTTAAGAGCAATGTATAAAAAGATTTTTAAAGTAAATTTTTGACAAACAAAATTTCTTACTGAAAGAACAAATCAAAATCTTTCGAATCCTCATCGTTTTTAATTTTGCATGTGTAGTACGTTTTTTGGAAAAGATAACAAAATACTTTTCTTCAAAATCTATGGATTTTGTAACTATCAATATTTTCGACCCTTTTTGTTACTTTTTGGGTTTTTGTCTATAACTTGAAAACCAAGCTGAATTTGAAAATTTTTATTAAATAATATTTTGAAGATAATCAAATTTTATATCGATATGTATCCTTTAAAATTTTTTTTGCAAATTAAAAAATTGTAAAAAACTTAAGAAAAAACTATTCAAAAAGGAAAAAAAACGACATTTTTGATGTTTTTACTAATAGTTTTTTTTTATCCTTTGAGCATTTTTAGATATAAAGGAGAAAAGAGAATACTACTTTATCTTTCAACAAAATTGTCACAAAAATTAAATAGGTACGGCTAAAATTGGATAAAATATGGACTTTGAAAATCTACTGTTTTTGATCTTTTTAAGCCATTTTTCTTTAACAAATTTTACAAGTAGCATATTTTTATCAATTTAAAGCATTATTTTATAAAAAATAACGATCTCATGATATTGTTTATCCTAAATCCCGAAACTATTTTCTAAAGATAAAACCGCGGAGTTCTATGAAATGAGAGGGTGAAAATTGAAGATAGGGGTGCAAAAGCCACATTTTTGAGGTTCTCAATATATCTCCAAACAAAGCAAAATTTTTATGTATGGCATTTAAAACTTTTTTTGTAGAGAATTAAATTTCCTATAAGAATAATGTTTTTTTTTTCGTATAAGAATAATATTTTTTTTTAATTCAGAAAAAAATTTGCGTATCTAAACAGTCGAAAAAAAAACACTAAAGAAAATCAAAAATTTCAATTTTTTTAAAGTTTTTTTTTGTTATTTTGGTTGTATCTCTTTTTTGGGCTAAGTAAGACATAAATATTGCTCTACAAAAGGAGATAAAATTTCCTCCAAAAGTGTCTTGTCTATGGGCCGCTTATTACAGTGATTGTTTATTATGGAAAGGGGGGAGGGTCTATCTGCCCCCTTTTAGGCGGGAACGGCAATTTTCTAAAAAAATACTTTAAATAAAAAAAAAATTATTAAAAAACAACGGCAGCACTTACAGTTGTTAACGATACTATAAGTTTTTTACAATATTTTAATTTAAAAAATTTCAAAAGGATGCATATCGATAGGAACTTTAAAGTGGAGTATCTATGGCAAATTATTATTGTAAAAGATCCATAGGAGACCTACATTGAATAAAAGGGCCACACACAAAATTTGGTGGGCCTTCAAAGATCTATAGGGGGCCTACATTTACTAAAATGGCCAAAAGAATAATTCTGTGAACCTTAAAAGATCGAAAGGAGGCCTACATTGACTAAAGGGCCACAAACAAAATTCGGTGGGCCTTCAAAGATCTATAGGGGGCCTACATTTACTAAAACGGCCACAAGCATAATTCTGTGAACCTTGAAAGATCGAAAGAGGGCCTACATTGACTAAAGGGCCACAAACAAAATTCGGTGGACCTTCAAAGATCTATAGGGGGCCTACATTTAATGAAAGGGCAACAAACAAAATTCGGTGGGCCTTCAAAGATCTGTAGGGGGCCTACATTTAATAAAAGGGCCACAAAAATAATCCTGTGGACCTCGAAAGATTTATAAGAGGCCACAATATGTTTATATTGACTAGCAACCGAGTATTTTATGAGAAAGTTTTGTTTTACAAAATAGAATTTCAAGTGCTTTTAAAAATTTTCTTCTTGCCCGAGGGCCTACCGGGAAAAATCCCGGTTGCCCGGTGGGCCAGTCCGCCCCTGCAGGACCTGTATTATTTTTACTTTATTTAAAGAATGTGAAGGAAGACAAAAACATCTCATGGCTTTGGATGATGAGTCGTTGCTCTTTTCATCTGAAAAGTGTGACTGTATCTCGGCCGTGGGCTTAAGCTTAGAAATCAGTTCTAGTTTATTGGCACAAACCTGAAGATACATTGGTTTTTCATGGAATGTTAAACAAATTTCTAAGCCCCAAATTCTAACATTTTGAGTAGCCAAAAAGTTATTCTCAAGGAATATGGAAAATTATTCAACACTCTAGATGGTCTTCTAGTTTGAGTTCCTCAGCAAAGTTAATAATGCACGAATGAAGGTTTAAATTTCTAGTCAAACTTGGATTTGAAGTCTATTGTGTTTTTTGGATTTCCGGTGAGTCTCATTGGCAAAATATATTTTTTGAAAACGACGATCGGTACCTTACTGCAAAGAGAAAGTACTCCGCAATGTTTTTAGTTTTGTGTGAAATATCTGGATATCTGTTGGTTCTAATTAGTATTTTTTAGACAGTAAATGTATAATGTTTGTTGATCTGTTACTTCTTTCATATGAAAAACCTGTCTCAAAATAAAATATACGTACGGCATTTAATTTACTACATTTATAGGGCAAAATTCATAGTCTTTACTCAGGTTAAGATTTTTCTCAACTTAAGCATTCACTTGAGTAGAGTAAAATCTTGACTTGACAAAATATTTTTTGTTCAATCGAACTCACAATGAAATTTGACTGATTTGAGAAAACTATCATCTACAAATATTTATTTTTTAATAATTCCCTCTTTGTTTTTTTTCTTTAATGTTAAATATCGTCTATCGCAACAAAAAAAAATCAAATCAATGAAGAATTATTAAAAAAAGAATATATTTTCAGATGACGGATTGAAATTTGCAAAGAGAAAGTACTCCGCAAGTACTCTATTCTTGCTGCGAATAATGACATTACTTGGAGAAATAGAATGCTTAAGTTGGAAAAATCTCAACTTGAGCAACGACTATGAATTTCGCTCGTACATTTATTTCTGTAACAAATAGAAAAGGAGATGTTTAGAAAAAAACTAAAGACTAAGATGGCGACTTAAACGTTGAATTTTGCAATTGTGAAAAATTCGATTTGTGATTTGGAACCTATTCCCTATCGTTAAAAAAAAAGTTGTTTTTTTTTTTGGATAAAAAAAAAAAACTTTTCCAAAACTGATATTTTACAGTTATTTTTGCTTATTTCATGCCCTGTTTTCGAAAATTTGATTTAACACAAAAATAAAAAACAAGAATTTTTTGTTTCAAAAAATTATGATTTATTTAATAAGTGAAGTACCTATTAAAAAGTCATAACTTCGAATTTAGCTTTTGAAATATAATGCATTCAGTTATAAATTTAAAAACAATGCAACTAAAAAAAATGTACGTACGGTTAATAAAAATATCTTTCTTTTTTTTTTATTTCTTAAAACTATGATATTTATTAGAGATTTTTAGCATCTATTTTCCTTAAAACAACCGGGCCCTTGATTAATTTCATCTTTGAAAATTAATTTTTCAAAACCTGTATAATGAAACAACTTGAGTCACAATACACAAAATAAAGAATAAATTATTACCTTTAAAAAATTATAGAAAAGTGTTGTATGTGCTTTTTTCATTAAATTTCTTTTTTCTCCCGTCTAACCGGGAGATAAGTGGATAAGTAGGTTTTACTATACCAAGAAATTAAAAATTTATCCTTAGAAATATCGTCATTTCGTCATTTATCGTCATTTAATTCTCTTTTATACCAACATGAATTTATTAAAAAAAATTTTTTTTATGTCTACGCAACGGGTAATATTAACATAATTGCTTTGAACTATAAGAGCAAGAATATACGTGTGATTCAATCGTGCATTTTATTTTATACTCGTATGAGATAGTTAATTTTTAAGAAATGGCAACAATTTTTGACATCTGTCAATGATCACTTTTGAGTTTTGATATCAGATTCAAAATCAGCGACCCCGAAACCCTCTAAGCACCTACCTGTACCTGCACAGAGAAAAATAGACCACATAAAATAGAATAAAAACAATAAGATTTCTCCATGGTTTTCATCCAAGAAGGAAACCTTTTTAAAACAATCGGGTTTTCCTTATTGTTTTAAAATCTGCACTTGTAGGGTTTTGAAAGAAAAAAAAAAAAATGAAGACCAGGCCGGGAATCGAACTGGAGACTTCAAATCATTAGTCGCCCACCTTACCACCTGAACCAACCCGCTATGAAAATATTGATCGCGATTTTTGTTCTAGTGCCAAGTTGCAAAATATATGAACTTTTCACTCAAATTTTAATAAGATCTTCTCTATAAAAATAATAAGAAATCCTTTTAAAAAAACCTTATTAATCGTTGCTTTTAATAAGATTTCCTCATAAAACATATGGGCAGTAAAACAATATGGCAATATGTTAGTTTCTAGGTTAATAGAGTAACTAAAGCAAATTATTAGGGAACCCGGCCGAACAGCTCTGATTTTGACGATTTTTTTTTTTTCAAACGTAGGTAATTAAAAATACTTTAAAGCCTATAGATTAAAAATTGCTGGTGTTGCCGTATTGTTTTTGAAGTTATACTTCTTATGGGAGGGTGGGTATGAAAATTTACTTTTTGACAAGAATGTCAAAGGGATTATGACGCGATCACCCTGGGTAGCAGGGCTGTCGTTTCACCTTTAGAGTACGCAGTACTTTAGTATTTAAAAATGCAGTACGCCACAGTACGGCAAACATAAAACACACAACACGTAGCAAGTTACATGTTTCATGTGGCAAGTTGCATGTGGCAAGTTGTATGTGGCAAGTTGCATGTGGCAAGTTGCATGTGGCAAGTTGTATGTGGCAAGTTGCGTGTGGCAAGTTGCCAGGGTTGCAAAAAGCTAACATTTCAGCTCAGCTCACAGCTCAGCTCAAATTTGAGCTAGGTACCATAGCTTAGCTCATTTGAGCTGAGCTGAAAGTGAGCTGAGCTGAAAGTGAGCGCCCCAACTTCCAACGCATATATCTCAGAATTTTGAAAAAAATGAAAAAAATTTTTTTGATGCCAAAAGGTAGCGGGGACTCTATCCTACATTTGGGTACAACTTCCATCCCTGTAGGTACACGCGTTCTCAAACCAGGAGAACTTTAAGGTAAAAAAAAAGTTAAGCCCGATTCTGAAAAAATAGGCATGATGTGGCGGTTTAACATGCAAAGCGATTTTTTAAAAATCTGACAATGTGCAAGGCGTAGGCCCATGACACAAGCTATCATTTGGCATCACTCCCAAAAATTGCTCTCAAGCGGCTTAGCTTCCAGGAGCGTTCAAAGATTCGGGGATTTTTCGGAAAAAAAAATTTACCCCAACTTTCAAACGCGATTTTCTCGGAATTTTGAAAAAAGTCGTAAAACCGGATTGTACCTGATTTTTTTATGATTAAAAAAGAAATATTTTACTAAAAAAATAGCAATATATTTACTATTAACCCTAGAAAGATAATCTACGTCTGTAAGACGTATGGCGTGTAAAGAACTGTTTTATCTAATTCAATTCAAATTTCTGGGTTTTTGTTAAATTGATTTCATTTATTATATCACTTCTTTAAAATAATCTAAGTAATGAGTTAAATAAATATGACAAAAAGTGTTAACATAAGACCAAAAATCTTTTTTAGAATCATACGTCTCTGAGACGTATATTATGATTATCTTTCTAGGGTTAAAAAAACCAAGAGAAAGATCACGAAAAATTATCTGTTTTATTTATAAAAATATCCATGTGTTAAAATAATTCCATTAATAACTAGAACCAAACATCTTGAGCTATGGTGTTTTATAAAAGTTTAAAATATCTTCATATTTCATTATACTTTCCAAATAAAAATCAATGTATCCTCTCACCCATCACAGATCAGCTCAGCTCACTTTACTTTAGCTCACCCAACAGCTCAGCTCAACCATCAGCTCAGCTCAAATGAGCTGAGCTATGGTACATAGCTCAAAAGTCAGCTAGCTCAAAATTTGAGCTGAGCTGTGAGCTGAGCTCAGCTCACTTTTGAGCTTTGTAGCAACTCTGCAAGTTCCATATTGCTACTACTAGTGCTGAAGCACACACAATTCTCATAAAATAACCATATCGCACATTTTATGCTCAATTCATTTAGTTTCGTTAAGCGTATACCGTACGTTCTGAACCGCACAACATGTGTAAATTTCACAGAATAAATTGAAAACTACATGGACGCAAGGAGGATGAAAGAATTAATTTATTGTTCACTTGATAAAAATGTAAAAAAACGATGTGTGGATTAATTAATTTAATAATAGAAATTAAAAATATCAAATGAAATTCATTTACATATACTGAATGAGAAGTATAACTTCAGTCGCGTGTACATGTGTACATACACTCTTTTTTTTAAAATTAAAATTGATTTTTTTTTTAACAAAACCATTTTTTTTTTTTTGCTTAAATTTCATAAAACAAATGATAGCAAAAGATTCTCTAGGTAATTTAAAGAAAATATAAAAAAGGCAGTAAGGGACAATCTTCCATCGTTTAAGCGATAAATGCAATTTTCTAACATTCTGACCTCAAACACAAAAAAAAATATTTTGAAAACAACGGCAACACCTACAATATTTTAAAATACATTTTTAAGAAGCTTATTCTTATCTCTTAAATTTAAATCCACTAATTTTAATCAAGACTTTTTGAAAAAATGGTCCTCAAACTCAGAATTAAAAAAAAAATATTATTAGAAAAATTTAAAATGACTTTTTTCCAAACTTTTTCTACTAAAATATGAATTTATTTAAAAAAAAAATGTTGGCCATAAATATTATCAGTTGAATTTCGAAGCAAAAAAGGTAAAATATATCACACTTTTGAAAAAAAAAATGAAAAATTACTTCAATTTCAATGGTTTTTTTTTATTAAAACTGAATTTTTGCATTGAAATAATTAATTTTCTCAAAGACTGTGGTAAATAGGAACTTTAAATTTTTGCTATTTAACTTTCAACAGTAAGGGTTATTAAATGAATAAAAAATAATTTTATGTTTAGATGTTGAACTTTAAAAAAAAAAATAAGTTACATTTTTTTTCAAAACTTTTATTAAAAAAAGTTCTTCGAAAATGAAATACTTTTTAATTTTTTTTATAAACCGTAATACATATTGACATTTCCTTCTATAATTTGAAATCATAATAAATGCGGCCAAAAAAATTTGAAAATAAATGCATTTTATATTACATACGACCAAATTTAAAAAACGACATGTTAAAATTTTTTCAATAATTTTTTTTTTTTTCAAAAATCTGAGTTCAATTACCATTCTTTCAAAAGCTGTTCATTCAATTAACTTAGTTTTAATTTTACATATATGACTAATCTTCTAGCTTTTAAAAAATGTATATTTGAATATTGTAGGTGTTGCCGTTGTGTTCAAATATTTTTATTTTTGTGTTTGAAGTCAATTAATAAGAAAATTGCATCTATTGCTTGAACTATGGAAGATTGTCCCTCACTCCCATATAAATTTTTTTCCTTGAATTTCCTAGACAATCTTTTGGCATCAATTAATTTATGAAATTTAAGAAAAATTTTTGAAAAAAATTTGTTTTTGTTCACAAAAATCTTCAATTAAATTTAAAAAATCAAAACGGCAACACTGGAAATTTTTAATCTATAGACTTTAAAGTTTTTTTAATTACCGACGTTTGAAAAAAAGATCATCAAAATCTAAGCTGTTCGGCAGGGTTCCCTAATATTGCCAATTTTTGAGCTTTAGTTACTGCACTAGGTGGTCATATTTTTCTCTGTGTACAATTCAGAGGAAACCCCTGCCGCTTCTCTAAAAAAAAAGTTCAGCAGGCTATCGGTGAAATCCGTTTAACAAAACTTCCGGCTTCGTGCCCTTGAGAACTCTTTAAATTGTTAGAATTGTACATGATTATAATTTTTTTTTTCATTCGCTTTAAAAAAAATATGTGGGTATATGATACATTAATCCAACTAAGCCTAATAAGAAGAAATTGGACACGCTCTAGGACTTTTTGCATCTTATCCAAATCACTCCATAATTTTAATATGACTTTTTCTTTTTGTCGGATCAACTATTTTTCGTAAAAATTGACAAGTATGCATAAAATTCGTCAATGTCTTGAAATCAAAACATTTGAAAAAGCATTATTCCTTACATAAAAGCACATTAAGAAATTAAATCTTGGTTAATGTTCTAATCCTTGTACACTTGCTTACAATATATAAAAATCTACCTACTACCTGCCCACTACCAGAACTCATAGTTTATAACTTATGGTTACCTTACAAACAATGTCTAATATTTTAAATACCCTCGTGTGGCATTGCATGCAGTTGGTTTTTGCAATTCGAATAATTTAACAATCTAAGTGCACAAAAAACAATTATTTTAATGGGAAGTTAACTAAATGTATCTCACACTGCATCAATTTGTGGTTTTCGTTTTGCTGTGGCTGGGCTGCCTTAAAGCCTCAAGTCTCTAACCTATGCCAATGAAATCGAGGTTCTTCCTTGATGTGCATCAAAATGATACACATAAGAATCTCTATACGACGACCGACGATGCCAATGACGATGATGACAACAACTATAAGACCACGACGACCGACAACGACGATGACTTTAACGAAGCCACTATTACTATATAGCATTTCAAATTCAAACGTCTATATACCGACCCCCGCTGCATCCCAATCAAAATGATAATAAATTCATTTCCGTGCCACAGACAACGACAATAACGACAACCAAACCGACCGACGACCGACGACGTCGGTCGTGGAAAAAAAGAGGATGTTGGTATTTGCGACTCGCGTGTCAAGCCTGGCATTCGAGGTACGAGTTTAGATACAATTTTTTTCTTGTTTTTGTTGTTGTTTTTCCTCCTTTGCCGGCTTATCTTGTCTTATTTTCCATTTTTATTGTTTGTTATTATTGTTGTTGCTAGCCATTGCCACCACCACCACCACCACCGGGAAGCCGCTTTCACTTTCGGTGAAATTAATGCCCCGTCTTGGGGTTCAAAAACCTTAGCTTGAGTTTTTCTTTTTTTTATATGTTTCTTTTTTTTTTACTACAATTTACCTCTTTGGAGTGTATCATCGGCTTGGGGGCCTCAGCCAAGCCGCCCGCCATAGGAGTTATGTTTCTCTTTTAATAGTGTGTTTCCAAACACGATAGGGGAATTTCTTCAGTATTTTTTGAGGAATTATAATTGGATTGAGGTGCTGACTAAAGAAGATTACACCACTCCAAAGTTATCGATTCGACAATTCTTCCATTTTAAAAAAAAAGAAAATACAAGCATTATTTTATTCACTCGCAAAATTTGGAGAAAATTTTGTTTCAAAGTTTAAACTTAAACGGTCACTGTGGTGTATGAGCAATATTTTTGTTACACAAAATTTTTGTTCGTTAATAAAAAATTTATTTTAATAGGCAAATAATGAAACTAAAAACTTGTGAAAGAGGTGTGGTTATGGATGCAAAAACGTTAATTAAAGATTTAATAGGCAGTTCTTGTAAATCACAAAGTTTGTTTGAAGCTAAGAAAATTTTTGTCAATTAAAGTTAGTATGTATTATTTTTTAACAACATTTTGACCGAATTATATAGCGAATTTGGGTATTGAATTAATCTCTCTTTATATGCTGATGCTTTACCTTAAGGCTCCACATATTTTGTTTCTTCGAGGAGTTTTTAAGCCTGCTTCTTCGTCGCGATTTAAAAATTTTCAGAAATATAAAATTCGGATTTATTAAAAAAAAAAAATTTTTTTTAATTCAATTGATTTTCTTGAATTTGCTTGAATAATGTCGAAAAAAAAAATAAAAGTTCTGACCTGGGGTTGCGACTAGGTTTTTCATATAGTTTTTGGGTCGCTAAAACCGAATCCGAAGTCCGTTTTGCTCCATCACGTCAGATTTTCAAGATCACCTCATAAAATGTCACGAAAACAAAAAATTTTTTCTCTGATCTGGGTGTGCGAATACGTTAATCATATAGTTTTTGGATCGCTGAATCCAGATTCGAAGTCAATTTTGTCCTTTCACGTCAGGTTTCTGAGATATCCTCAAAAAATGTCAAAACCAAAAAAAAAACAAAATTTCATATCTGGGGTTGCGTCTAGGTTTTTCATATAGTTTTTGGGTTGCTTAAACCGAATCCTAACTCTATTTTGCCGTATCACGTCAGGTTTTTGAGATACCCTCAAAAAATGTCAGTAAAGTACTTTTTTTTTTAGTTTAGACATTTTTTGAGGATATTTCAAAAACCTGACGTGATACGCCAAAACAGACTTCGGATTCGGTTTCAGCGACCCAAAAACTATATGAAAAACTCAGTCGCAACCCCAGATAAGAACTTTTGTTTTTTTGGTTTTGAGATTTTTTTGAGGATATCTCAGAAACCTGACGTGATAGGGCGAAATTAACTTCAAATCTGGATTTAACGATCCAAAAATTATATGATTAACATATTCGCACACCCAGATCAGAGAAAATTTTTTTGTTTTCGTGACATTTTATGAGGTTATCTCAAAAATCTGACGTGATGGAGCAAAACGGACTTCGGATTCGGTTTTAGCGACCCAAAAACTATATGAAAAACCTAGTCGCAACCCCAGTTCAGAACTTTTATATTTTTTTGTGTGGCTGTGTAATTTTTGATTTTTTTTTTTAATATAAACTAAGCAGTGCGAAAAAGTCATGCGTCATTGATAATCAGATCTTATATGAATTTATAAACTTATGAAGAGGAACTGTTCATTCTGTTTGAAAATGGGCCCAAAATATTGCTCGGAACAAAAATTTTAAATGCAAGTGGCTGCTGGAGTATGGAAGGTATCTTTGATGCACAGTAATTAAATAGCTGTTTTCTATACATGGCAGAGTATAAAATGAAATAGCCTCTCTTGTGTTTTGCCTTATAAGCAAAAAAAAAAAAAAAACTGTCACTATAAACAGTTTTTTTTTTTTTTTTAAGCTGATCAAAATTTTATCCAGCTATTCCATTGGTTTGGCGCCTCAAAGGGTTCACTTATTTGCATGGATGTCTCTTTCACATCGGTTTCGGACGAATCATTTGGCGATGGGCTCAAAAGGAACGGTATAATATTAAATTTTGTATTAAATTTATATTTGTGTATCTTATTTAACATGTATTTTTATTATTTTAGACTAGTAATAGTAACTAGATACGGAAACTCTGAAGTTTTTCTATAATGTAAGCGTGCGCAGTTATTTTAAAGAAGAAGAAAACGCAAAATTATTGTATGGAAACAAAAGAAAACGAATTCAAAATACTCCTCGGAATTGGTCAGTCTATGACAACCCATCTAGCAGGACGGAAACCTTTTCTATAACCCAAAATATATGTCGCGTTTTATTGGTAACTCAGTATTTAGCTCAGTAAAATTTTATACGGAAAACAACAACAAAAGATTGCTAAGGATAAACAAAAGTTTTTTATTTGTTGGTTTATAGAGAATTTTTTTTTCTAAACTTTTTTTTGATCCTTCGACAATAAGGATCATTAATAAATGAATAAAAGTAATCAATTGTTGTTGTTTACAGCATAAAATGTTTAATCAGTAAAATGCTGAGAACCAATAAAACACGGCTATAGTGTCAAGAGGCATGGTACAAATGCCTTAAAGTCATAGTAGAAAGAAGTTGAGTCGGAATTCATAAGCTTCTTGATGATCTGAGGAAGGTTAAATGCACAAAAAAGATACATTTTTGAAAAGCAGAATAATTAATTTGAATTTTAAAAAACAGAATTTTGAAAAACAAAATAAAAGAAAAATCAGAACAGTTGTTGAATACAAAATTATGATGATACAGAATTTTTTATTCAGAAACAGACCAGTTCTCAATTCAAATGCCATACTTAGTTTGGAGATTATAACCTTTTTAATAATAATTTCTTAAGTATAAAACATGTTTTTTCTTTTTTTTACATTTTTTATTTATAAAATAAGTGATTAAAAATTTTTTTTTATTTATTTATTTATTTATTTATTTATAACAACCTTATTTGCTACATTAGGAATTAGGTACACACATAAGTTTTATGCAAAATCATTACAGCCACATATTGTTCAAATTGTAAAAATGTCAGCAAGTATATCGCTTATATTGGTCCTAGAAATAAAATTTACAACTTCGCCTCTATGGAATCTCAGCAAATTTATTTATTTGAAGAACATTTGGAGAACATCAGTATAATTCAGACTTTTGTTCAAAACAGACAGACTAACAGGTAGAATTGCTGGAGTCAATTTTTTCGTATTTTCTATCGATCATCGTAATATCATGTATTTATAAACTTGACCTAGTATGTGCTCCTTCCTTAAAATACATTTTTCCAGAGAGATATTGATTCCTAACATTCCTCGAGCAATCGAACTGACATATTTTTATAGATTGTTCTAGTTCTTTTTTGAGATAACATAACCTTTTATATTCCTTACGACATTGTTTAACATTATTCCAACAACTGGTATACTTGTGAAATTCCGAATTACTCTATTTGCTTACAAAGTTTACTTTATCTTTGCTGAATAGAAGAGTGAGGGGGTAATTTGGTTAGCTTGTTAGCGCCAGAGTGCAGCTTTCTACTTGGTTAAATTCCCAAGAAAAAAATAATAGGAAGCCAAGTTTTGTCTTCCTATAGCGTGCACTGAAGCCATCATCACTCTCGCTCCACCAGATTGTCTTTGCAATAGATTCGACGCGTTTGGGTTATGATCCAAACGATTTGTTCCCGGTCGTCGTTATAGTTTGAGTTCGAGTTTTATAGAAAAAAAAAAAAAAAAAAAAAAAAAAAACTCGGCTAAGAGCATCCAGTTTAACAACTGAAACTCTAAAAAAGTGAAGAGGGATAAAGGGGGTTACATCAAAAGAAACAGAAGAACTTGACACTTTGTTGCTATTTGGAATTGTTATGGTTTGGTAGTAGGTACATTTTTAACCTGAGTTTGATAAATATCGCCTCTAAATGCGAGTAATAGTTCCAACGACCAACGCCGTCGACGGTGACTGGTGGCGGCACATTGGCTGCTGTTATATTATATGAAGAAAAAACAATGTTTTACACGACTTGTTGTTGTTTATAAAAATGATAACGATGATTATGTGAAATAATAATGACAAACTGGACCTGCCCCTGATAGATGCTCCAGACCAGCCATATCGCAAACACAAAGATCTGTCATTGTCTCAAATTAGCGGAAGTTATCATTAAGACAGACGCACAAGAGAGCTCTCTTGGCTTGATTGAAGGGAAGTATCAATTGAAGCTGGTTGCTGTTGCTGCAGCAGAGCTAACTTGGAGACACTTTGCTTTGTTTCTGCGTTCTGAACGAGAGTGTTTAGCAATTTAATTAGAGCTGACCCTATACTGCCTTTTGCTGGTGAGATTTGTTATTTTTTCGGATTCGTAAAACAAATTGAATGGGAAGTCTTTTAATTAATTGCAATTAAAAGGGATTAGCTATGTATAATGTTGGCGGTTGGCGGCAGGGGTCACATCAACATCTTGATAAATAATATGTTTGCAGATTATGTTTATGGAGGGAAGTGCATATTAAGGAATTTATGTTGAATGTTAATTGTTTTATTAAATAAAAACGGATTTGAAATTAATTTTTGGCGGGAAAATCAAAAGTTCAGTCTCAGTCCCTTTTCTAAAAAACAAAGTAGATAAGTTTTGCAACCATTTTTTTGGGTTCACATACCAAACATGCCTTAATAAAAAAGCCTTAGAAGCTAGTAATCTGCAAAGTTTTAGGTTTATCATTCCCGAATGATAAACCTAGATGAACAAATATTTAAACAAAAAAAAAAAAACTCTATCATAAAGTTAGTTTACATTGTAGGTAACAGCTTTTTAAATATGTGTTTACATTATTTGTTCATGTACCCAAATATCGAACTTGCTCTGCTGTTTGATTAATAGCCATTTGTATTTGAATAATAAAAAATGAACAAAACCGGAAACTTTGTTTAACTTAAAAAGCGCAGATTTAGTCGTGGGAGGTTTTGAACTACTATTGATAGGCAATTTTTTTTTATTGCCAAGAAGGCGAGCTTTGAAGAGGAAAATTTGAGTACAATCGTATGATGGACCAATTCGAACAGTCCTTTTGACTCGATATTGTTTCGCACTTTGGTGTAATAACGTCTTATAAATCGATGAACACTGGCTGCATGCATGAAAAAGTGTGACTCATGCCGACCAATAGTGCGTTGACCACTGGCCAAAAATAAAAAAAATCAAGTCCATTATATAAAGAAAAACCGGTGCTTTACATGAGTTGCTTGTATTCGGCAGTAAAAAAAACACAGTTTTTCACTGTTTTTTTTTCTCGAAAATAGGCTTAAATTGTTTAAGCCCATTTGTTTGTTTAAAGAATAAAAAAAAACTGTGGATGCTAAAGTGCCATTCAAAACATTTTTTGCCACAATGGGTGATATGCATACAAAAGGTAGTACTTACTTAAAGTAAAAGGTGAAAGTAAGTGCTATAAATTCTAGTAAAAGGTAAAATTCGTAGTATTTACTTAATTTCGTATGCATAGAAAAAAATACCTGCTAGCAGGCAAATACTTTCAGTAGATACTAAATTCATCCAAGTTAATACTAGAATTCACCCAAAACTTATAGTAAATACTATTTTTTTAGATGATTGGTATTCGTTTCGTATTTAAGCCTAATAGATATGCTGCTGAACCGAAACGAAAATTTTCTTACAAAACAAGCACAACGAAATTGTGAACGAAATTTTTTTTTTTGCTTGGACAGCGAAATTCTTACCTATGCCCGAACATTTAGAAAAATTAAAATCATTCGTCACTAACATTTAATTTTGCATGGTATTTAACTTACTAAAAAAGAGTTTTTTGACTTTGGAGACAATTTGAGTTTGTTAACATCTTTGGTGCTATTTTGTGAGTCAAAAATAAACTTAACAGCAGAATAAAAAATCGAATTCGAGATAACAATCCGACATGACGGCTCTTACGATTTTGTAAAAAAAAATTGTTATGTGAAAAATTTGGACCCTAATTAACGGTATTTCCTTTAAACCGTTTTCATGAAAACGACACCACCGATTTCAATTAAAACTTTTGAACAAAAACTTTTTAGTGGCCTTAATATTAAAATAAAGAAAAATTTTCAATAAAATCATTTTTGGATTAAAAAAAGATCAAAAATCTATTTTGAATACGACTCAATGAATTTTATTCAAACTTTGTCTTAATTTGCCTATCAATTAATATATTCTTTTTAATGGTATAGGTACCATTTTTTGCAAAAATTTGTGAAAATTTTTAAATAAAAAAACTTCTTTTTAAAAAAGCGGCTCTAGACTTCCAAATTTTTTTTTTATTCGTTGTGATGCATTAAAAAAAAACGTTTTTAAACTTTAAACCAAATTTTATATTATTTTAAAATTTTTTTTTTTTTTTTAATTTTTAAGAAATAATCTTTTATGAATTTTTTAAAAGCTTTAATATTTCAAGCAACTTTTGACATAAGAGCAAGTACGTTCGACCCAGTTTTGAATTTTTTTTTTCATTGCGAATTCCTTAAAATATATTATTCATGGCTCATATATTTAATATAGGTACTATTGGCAATTCAAATATGATTAAGAGTTGAAATTATCTCAACAGTCTTAAAAAAAAGTAGGTATTGTAAAAAAATTACTTTTTAATTACAATACTAACCTACCAAAAAATTGTTTACTCAACCAATGCGTATTTTCCCTTACATATTGATAAAGTTTCTTTAAATTCAACTCTGAGCCTGATAAACGATCTTTATAAACTTTTTGGTAATTGATAAATAAAAATTCTGCCATTTCGACAAATATTAACAACCATCCATTTTTAAGAAATGCCATGAACAGATAGCGTCTAAATATGACTCAAGACGGCTATTTATAAGTTCCATGGCTTAATAACTGCGGTTTTCAAACAAAAAAGTATATACTATCAATTTTACAAGTTGGTATTTTGTAACTTTGAAAAAATCTAGGACTTACTAGTTTTTTACGGAATAAAGTATTTACTGAAAAAGTTCATTCAAAAAAGTAGTTACTATGGGCCTTACCAATAATGAATCGCTAAACACACGTTTAAGTATCGTCGGGTTAAATTTTACCGTCGCGTTAAATTGAGTGTATACTAATAATCAAAATAAACACGCGTTTAACTAATTGTGCTTCTATTACCAGATCTATTACATTTGTTGTCAAAATGACATCATTGAAGTGACATTTTATGCATGTAATGTAATAATGAACACAAACATAACTACAAAATACCTACATATCTTCATATATTTTTATTTTGGTTGTAAAAGTTAAAAAATGGAGCCCAAGCAAGGAAGCCAAAAGTGCTTAAAAAAAAGTTCTTCTATCGTGTCGTGAAGTACGACGATGAAAATTTGCAGTTCTATTTCTTTTTAACTTGCTGAATACAATGGTGTAGCTGTGGCTTGTAGTACTGCCAAAATTTTACTGAGGGAAACAACAATGGCGTCAGCTGAGCAAAAAGTTGAGAATTCTTGAACTTGCGCTACAAGCTACAGCCACAGCTACACCATTGTATTCAGGGGGTTAGTTTTCTTTTTCAGCCTTTTCTGAAAGTAATGAATATTTATTAATAAAAATATAAATATTTATAAACAATACATTTTTCCATTTTCTTATTTAATAAATTGCCGCCAATGTTATTAATTTTTCTCAACAACTCGTGACTTGACAATTTTTTTTTTTTTTTGCTGTCAAATGACAGTGCAAACCGTGCGTTTACATTTAACCGTGCGTTTATAGTTCAGTTTCCCAACTATAAAATTCACGTGGCGTTAACCCTTAACCTGACTATTAAATTGGTTATTGGTATGGAGAAATATTTAAAGCTCAGTTAAATATTTAACTGAGCTTTAAATTTGATTATTGGTAAGGCCCTATGACTGATAGTAAATACTTAATTTTCAGCATTTACTTGATTTTTATGCATATCAAAAATAGTATATACTTGAAAATTCTCTAGTAAAAGCATTTACTATTTTTATGCATATTTTTTATTTTAAAATAAAGCTGGACTTTTTTTTAAATTATATATTTTTTATTTTGATAGCTATATATATTGATAAATGTAATTTAAAGGAAAAATAGATATTATATAATTTTTACACAAAATTTCAATCATATTCATAATCTCATTTCTGAGATAACTGTAAAAAGATGGTTTTTTTTTATAAAACATAATATCTTTTTACATAAAGCACTTACATGTTTGACTTAACATTAGTTCGCAAGGAAATAATAAACTTAATATTTTATTTGACAAACATAACAGTCCGTGCTCTAAAAGCTTCACAATCTCAAATCCTAAAAGTGCAAAATTTGAAAATCACCAGCATGCACTAGGCCTCAGAAATGGAACAGTACAAAACCGGAAGGCTTGCCGGCGAGCCCCACAGGCTGATCACTAGTGTGAAGCAGATACGTGGTATGATCTCCTTGATATCGAGATAATAACAGCGCCTAAAAAAGGAACAAGAAGGCTTTATTAAGGTTTTAAAAAAAAATTATTTTTTTATAAAAACAAAGGGTGTGCTTTTTGGAGATATTTTGGAAAAATCTACCATGCATAGTACAGTAGTATCCCTAGTAAACATCCTAATACCGACTTTTCACGAGTCGATTTTTGCCGTGCGGTGAAGATTTTCGGTTTAAGTCGACTCGTGTGAACGAAAGCCGCAAGTGACTACAGTGATAATCCCTATGTCGTTTAGAAAGGAACTAAGACGTTCACGGGTTTTTATTGCAGGAATCATTCAATGGGTTATAAAAGAAGATAAAACCGCGGAGTGCTATTAAATGGGAGGGTGGAAACTGAAGATAGGGTTGCAAAAGCCCCCTTTTTGTTTTTTTTTTTTTCAATATACCTCGTAAACCAATAAAAAATAGAATTAAAAACTTAATATAAATTTTAAAATGAAGTTATTTTAATCTTGAAATACTTGTGAAAAAAAAGTTTAAAAATTAAATTGAGTATAATTTTCAAAAAGACTTAATTGATTTCTTATCAAATCATGAAAATCATAATGTTCCTATGGCTTTTTGAGAAAATTGAAAAATAAACAAAATACTTTCTTTATCGGAATCACTCCTTTATTTCAAAAACTATAGATTTAAATAACTTCATTTTAAAATTAATATTAAGTTTATAATTCTAGCTTTTGAAAAAGGTATAAATGAAAACTGTAAGTGTTGCCGTTGTTTTTAAATAATTTTTTTTTATTTTAAGTATTTTTTTAGAAAATTGCCCCTCCCTCCGAAACGGGGGGACATTGACCCCCCCTCGCATAGTTAAAAAATGATTGTATTTAACCCCTCTACAAAATCTCATTATCAGTTCTTGGTGTTTAAATTATCGTACTTTCCCCTCAAATGTTTCTGTTTTACTTGAGTAAAACTAAAAATGCGAAAAAAAGATAGATTAAAATGGCCATACTTCGGTTAATTTTCAATGAAAAAATTTAGTGAACACAGCATTTTGAAGGAAATTTAATCTTCTTTTTTTTCTTTTGAGCAATGTTTTTGTCTATCTCAACCCAAAACAATGTAGGTACAACTAAAAAAGCAAAAAAAAACTCAAAAAATCGATTTTTTTGATATTTTTGTTATGATTGTTTCGACTATTTTGGTATAGAAATTTTTTTTTTTTCAATTTTTAAAAAACATTATGCCAATAGGAAATTTAATTCTCTACAAAAAGTTTTGTGTGCAATATATCAAAATTTTGCTTGGTTTACGAGGTATATTGAGAAAACCAAAAAGGGGGCTTTTGCACCCCTATCTTCAGTTTCCACCCTCTCATTTAATAGCACTCCGCGGTTTTATCTTCTCTTATAACCCATTGGACGATTCCTGCAATAAAAACCCGTGAACGTCTTAGTTCCTTATTGCCATGTTTTTTTCGACATAATCAATAGCCTATTAGCCGTGCGACTATTGTGCGGCTTAAATTAACTCATGAAAAGTCGGCATAAGCTTTCTGACTCGAATGTCGAAAAGAAAATTTTTTATACAAGTAAAATATGTCAAAAAGCACGAGGACTTTTCAGCTTTTGTTAATTTTAGCTGTAAGAAAAAGGATGCATCGGCGACTGTAAAACTTATAAAATTTCTAATAATTGAGCCTTAACTCAGGGCCTTCAAAAATTAATTTCTAAGTTTTAATTTGTTTTCATTTTTGAGAATGTTGCGTGGATTTCCAACCGGATAGCGGCTATCCAACTGCATGTCCCAAATAAGGACCACCCTAATGAACATGGATATCGAATGAATGTCTTTTCAGAGCGTGATTTTGGAATAGTTGGGTTTTAATATTTGAACCTATTTTTTCATTTTAATTATTTCAGGTAAGGGTTATAATTTGGTTTATTAAACCTTTTTCCAGGATCTGAACCATTGTTATAAGACAATAGTTCATGATTTTTGCCTCTAGAGGATGCACTGCAGTAATGTATTTCATGCTTTTAAATATTCTATAACCATTAGACTTGCAAGAAGCTTCTAGCGATACCTTTTGTGTCCAATTATGATAAGCGGTTTAGAAACAATAGTGCCACCCAGAGAAAAAGTCGGTGTAAAATTGCCTTAGACGCCTAAGGCAAAATTTTTTCTATGGATGTTAGTTTTCGAGCATAACTTGCCTTAGTTCTAAGGCAATTTATGCTCGAAAATCCTAAGCTAAATTTACCTAGAATAGGCTAATTTGCCTTAGATAGATAAGGTGAATTTTTTTCTATGGATGTTATTTTTCGAGCATAACTTGCCTTAGGACTAAGGCAATTTTTGTTAGTTTTTTAACCTAGAACTAAGGTAATTTTACCTTAGGCCTAACAAAATCTTACCTAGGGCCTCAAATGTTAGTTTTCTAACACAATTTAGCTTAGGACTAAGGCAATTTGTGTTAGATTTTTACCTAGGACTAAGGTAATTTTACCTTAGGCCTAAGCTAATTTTTTTTTTGGGGAAAATTTTCCTCAAATGTTAGTTTTCTAACACAATTTTGCCTAGGACTAAGGCAATTTATGTTAGACTTTAACCTAGGACTAAGGTAATTTTACCTTAGGCCTAAGCTAATTTTTTTTTTGGGGAAAATTTTTTTCAAATGTTATTTTCCTAACACAATTTTGCCTAGGACTAAGGCAATTTATGTTACACTTTTACCTAGAACTAAGGTAATATTACCTTAGGCCTAAGCTAGTTTTGTTTTTGGGAAAATTGCTTTTTGCGCCAAAAAGAAAGAAATGTTTTCCTTTTTTCTTTAATTAAAAAAAAAACAAAAACACTTTAATGACTAAAACGATTATTGAAAAACAATAATAAATTTGTGTTTTTTTTTTTTTCCTTTGTAAAGGCATGTATACCATAAAAAAAAAATGAAAACACAAATATTTTGTTCGTTTTTTAATAATTATCAAAAAATGTTTTTTTTTCACTTTCAACGAAATTTCGTTATTGTTGTTGATCGGCCATCATGGTTTGATTGAAAGAATTTTTTACCTAGGGCCTAAGCTAATTTTACCTAGGCCTAACGTAATTTTCCCGGCAAAAATTTCAAAATTTCTTGGTTACCTTAGGCCTAAGCTAATTTTACCTAGAACTAAGGCAATTTTCCCTCCAAAAGTGCGAAAATAAATAAATGTCTGTAATTAATTAGATTATTTAGAAATGAGTAATTCCATGTGAAAAGAATATACGAAAAATACCTATGTCATAAAATCTTTTTGTGTCATTTTTTACCGGTTCCTTAGCTCAAAATATGAACTTCTGTATATAAATAATCCCCCAAAAAAATTAGCAAGTGAGCAGAATGAATTAATTCCCTAAGTCACTCAATTTTTGAGAGTAAAAAAAAACATGATCTTAAATTACTTTTGTGCATATTTCTTGCGACTTTATACATAATTGAATAAATGTTTTTTTTGCATTTGTAGGGTGATATTTAGACCTTTCCAAAACCGTTATTAAAAATGAAATTAGTCCTTTTTAAGCTGATCTATTACAAAAAAGGTGAAAAACACATTTAATTTTTTTTCTAAAAAACCCATTTTTTAATTTTTTTTTTCAAAACTGTTTTTGAAGTAAAAAATTATGATCTTTTCAATAAAAATAGTTTCGTGATGATTTTTTCACTTTTAAGCTGTTTTTTTTTGCAATTTTTTATTTTGACGATTCAAATTTTTACATAAAACGATAATGAGGCTCGGCACGAGTACGATAACTTAGGCGACAAGAATTGATAACGGTATTTTGTAGAAGAGTTCAATACAATTATTTTTTTCCTTTGGGAGGTGGGGTCTATCTCCCCTCGTTTAGGCGGGAGGGGCAATTTTCTAAAATATGACGTAAAATACTAAAAAAATTATTAAAAATCCACGGAAATACTTACATTTATAATTGATATCTTTCTGAAAAGCCAGCATTGTACACTCAATTCTAGTTTTTAAATCATAAATTATTTCAATTAATTTTTCTCGAAATAATCAACTTCAAAGTCAAAATTTGAGGAAAAAAGTTTTAAAAAAACACATTAAATACCTACTATTTTTGCCAAGACTGTCATTTCAAATATGAAATTAATCAATGAAATAAACTGCATCAATCAATTTCTTATCAAATACTGAAAACCAGATGCTTTCTATGCCTTCTAGTTTTTGAGAAAATTGAAAATAAGAAAATTATCTTTTTATCAGATTTTGATTTTTTGACTATTTTCGCCAATATTAACAGCTTTTTAAATTAAAAGTATCATGCCTGTCCCCCTTCGCGGGTTCTCAGGATTTTAACTTCCTTTTTGGGTCCTCTGTCCCGCTTCTCTTAGGCATTTTGAAATTGGTCCTTAGAATCTCGCGATTTTTTTTTTTTATAAAAATGGTAAAGGTATGAAGTTCAAGGCTTTTCAAAGTGAGATGGGTAAGACGGGGCATGCCTGCAACCCCCCTGCTTGGGCACACTTTAGGATTTAGGGTGGGGCCAAGGTTGGGTTTTGGGTATGTACAAAGTTTCTTTTGGATTCGAAAAAAATTTTTGAATTCTGAAGAAAATTTGACTACACCCAAACTTGCACCAACCCCAAATCCTATAATAGTGAGCCCAATCCGGAGGTTGCAAGAGGGCATACTGCTTGCATGCATTATGTTTGTGTAAACACGAAAACAACTAAAAAATACAAACCTGATAAAAAGACAATTTTCTTATTTTCAATTTTCTCAAAAACTAGAAGGCATAGAAGCATCTGGTTTTCAGTATTTGATAAGAAATTGATTGATGCAGTTTATTTCATTGATTAATTTCATATTTAAAATGACAGTCTTGGCAAAAATAGTAGGTATTTAATGTGTTTTTTTAAAACTTTTTTCCTCAAATTTTGACTTTGAAGTTGATTATTTCGAGAAAAATTAATTGAAATAATTTGATTTAAAGATATCAATTATAACTTTAAGTATTGCCGTTGATTTTTAATAATTTTTTTAGTACTTTACGTCATATTTTAGAAAATTGCCCCTCCCGCCTAAACGAGGGGAGATAGACCCCACCTCCCATAGAAAAAAAATTATTGTATTGAACTCCTCTACAAAATACCGTTATCAATTCTTGCCGCCTAAGTTATCGTACTCGTGCCGAGCCTCATTATCGTTTTATGTAAAAATTTGAATCATCAAAATAAAAAATTGCAAAAAAACAGCTTAAAAGTGAAAAAATCATCACGAAACTATTTTTATTGAAAAGATCATAATTTTTTACTTCAAAAACAGTTTTGAAAAAAAAAATTAAAAAATGGTTTTTTTAGAAAAAAATAAAATGTGTTTTTCACTTTTTTTGTAATAGATCAGCTTAAAATGGAATAATTTCATTTTTAATAACGGTTTTGGAAAGGTCTTAATATCACCCTACAAATGCAAAAAAACATTTATTCAATTATGTATAAAGTCGCAAGAAATATGCAAAAAAGTAATTTAAGATCATGTTTTTTTTTACTCTCAAAAATTAAGTGACTTAGGGAATTAATTCTTTCTACTCACTTGCTAATTTTTTTGGGGGATTATTTATATACAGAAGTTCATATTTTGAGCTAAGGAACCGGTCAAAAATGACACAAAAAGATTTTATGACATAGGTATTTTTCGTATATTCTTTTCACATGGAATTACTCAAATACAAATTTTTCTTTAAATAAATAATTTGTTTGATATGAATAAATCAAATAAATATATAGTTACACATTTGTATTTTAATTTCCGACAGAATATATTAAATAAGTTTTTTTGATTTTCGCTTTCGTTTAGAAGTAATAGCGACTTTTGTGAAATAAAACATCTCGCAAACAAAAAGACATGAATTTTTTTCTTTTTTCGTCATATCTTTTCTATTTTTGCTTTTTTTGAAAAATTGTCATATATAAAAGTTGTAGATTTTTTGATTTCCGACAGAATATATTAAATAAGTTTTTTTGATTTTCGCTTTCGTTTTGAAGTTATAGCGACTTTTGTGAAAAAAAAAACATCTCTCAAACAAAAAGACATGAATTTTTTTCTTTTTTCGTCATATCTTTTCTATTTTCTATCTCTCAAACAAAAAGACATGAAATTTTTACTTTTTTCGTCATATCTTTTCTATTTTTGCTTTTTTTGAAAAATTGTCATATATAAAAGTTGTAGATTTTTTAATTTCCGACAGAATATATTAAATAAGTTTTTTTGATTTTCGCTTTCGTTTTGCAGTTATAGCGACTTTTGTGAAAAAAAACATCTCTCAAAGACATGAAATTTTTACTTTTTTGTCATATCTTTTCTATTTTTGCTTTTTTTGAAAAATTGTCAGATATAAAAGTTGTAGATTTTTTAATTTCCGACAGAATATATTAAATAAGTTTTTTTGATTTTCGCTTTCGTTTTGCAGTTATAGCGACTTTTGTGAAAAAAAACATCTCTCAAAGACATGAAATTTTTACTTTTTTGTCATATCTTTTCTATTTTTGCTTTTTTTGAAAAATTGTCCTATATAAAAGTTGTAGATTTTTTGATTTCCGACAGAATAAATTAAATAAGTTTTTTTGATTTTCGCTTTCGTTTTGAAGTTATAGCGACTTTTGTGAAAAAAACATCTCTCAAACAAAAAGACATGAATTTTTTTCTTTTTTCGTCATATCTTTTCTATTTTCTATCTCTCAAACAAAAAGACATGAAATTTTTACTTTTTTCATCATATCTTTTCTATTTTTGCTTTTTTTGAAAAATTGTCATATATAAAAGTTGTAGATTTTTTGATTTCCGACAGAATATATTAAATAAGTTTTTTTGATTTTCGCTTTCGTTTTGAAGTTATAGCGACTTTTGTGAAAAAAACATCTCTCAAACAAAAAGACATGAATTTTTTTCTTTTTTCGTCATATCTTTTCTATTTTCTATCTCTCAAACAAAAAGACATGAAATTTTTACTTTTTTCGTCATATCTTTTCTATTTTTGCTTTTTTTGAAAAATTGTCATATATAAAAGTTGTAGATTTTTTGATTTCCGACAGAATATATTAAATAAGTTTTTTTGATTTTCGCTTTCGTTTTGCAGTTATAGCGACTTTTGTGAAAAAAAAACATCTCTCAGACATGAAATTTTTACTTTTTTTGTCATATCTTTTCTATTTTTGCTTTTTTTGAAAAATTGTCATATATAAAAGTTGTAGATTTTTTGATTTCCGACAGAATAAATTAAATAAGTTTTTTTGATTTTCGCTTTCGTTTTGAAGTTATAGCGACTTTTGTGAAAAAAACATCTCTCAAACAAAAAGACATGAATTTTTTTCTTTTTTCGTCATATCTTTTCTATTTTCTATCTCTCAAACAAAAAGACATGAAATTTTTACTTTTTTCGTCATATCTTTTCTATTTTTGCTTTTTTTGAAAAATTGTCATATATAAAAGTTGTAGATTTTTTGATTTCCGACAGAATATATTAAATAAGTTTTTTTGATTTTCGCTTTCGTTTTGAAGTTATAGCGACTTTTGTGAAAAAAAACATCTCTCAGACATGAAATTTTTACTTTTTTCGTCATATCTTTTCTATTTTTGCTTTTTTTGAAAAATTGTCATAAATAAAAGTTGTAGATTTTTTGATTTCCGACAGAATATATTAAATAAGTTTTTTTGATTTTCGCTTTCGTTTTGAAGTTATAGCGACTTTTGTGAAAAAAAACATCTCTCAAAGACATGAAATTTTTACTTTTTTGTCATATCTTTTCTATTTTTGCTTTTTTTGAAAAATTGTCATATATAAAAGTTGTAGATTTTTTGATTTCCGACAGAATATATTAAATAAGTTTTTTTGATTTTCGCTTTCGTTTTGAAGTTATAGCGACTTTTGTGAAAAAAAAACATCTCTCAAACAAAAAGACATGAATTTTTTACGCTCATGTCTTGTTTTCCCTCCAAAATTATAAGTTATAATTTTTACCCAAGCTAATTTTACCTAGGCCTAAGCCAATTTTACCTTAGGATCTAACATAAATTTACCTAGATCTAAGCTAAATTTACCTAGGTTCTAAGCTAAATTTACCTTAGGCCTAAGCTAATTTTTTAGTGACGCCATCAAATCACCTTAGAACTAAGGTGATTTTGTGTTAGTTTTGTTAGAATTGCCTTAGTCCTTAGGTAAATTCTCGCTTTTTACCTAGGACCTAAGGTGATTTTGTGTTAGATTTTTGGAATTGCCTTAGGCCTAAGGTAAATTCGTTCTCAGATTCCGTTAGAAAGCGTGCTTGCACATGATTCTCTTCGTAAATTCATGGCGAGCAGTTCAGTTTAGTGCTAAGAAATATTAAACGTGTAAAAATTGTTTTAAAAAGTGAATTATAATATCAATAACCAAGGAAAAACAAAGAAAAGAAGACATAAATACTGTGAACCAGTTAATTAAAACAAGCGTTTTGGAAAATATATCAAAGTAAGTAAGTAAGTAAAGAAACAATCTTTTTTACAATTTTATCATTATATATTTGCATTTTTATTTCACTCGGAGTAAAGTACTTATTCAACATTTCTTTTTTATTTATTTAATAATACAAATCGTGTGAACTACTCCGTTAAATTAAATTTATCTTACAAAATAAGTTTTATTTTGGGCAAGTTTCCTTTTTTATTTGATCTTTGCTTCTGTCCATAAAGATAATTCTGTGATTTAAAATTATAACTATGAATATTGCATTAAAGCAGCGTGGCAGCCGGCATGATTATACCTTATTTAAATAAAACGAAATCGAAAAAAAAAAAACTAACCAAAAAATCAAGAGGCAACGCTTGAAAATTGGAACAAAAGGTATGCTTTGTACATAATTACATATCATTATTTTGCCATTTAAGTACCAGTCATTTATAATTTTATGCCCACAGAAAGTATTTGCTCTGAATTTTGAATCTATATACTTATATGTTTGAATTCAATGAGTTTCTGGCTTCATTTTGTTCAATTTTAAAATACTTAATTTTTTCTTATCTATTAAAGTTGTTTTTCTTACATATAGACTCATTAAAGCCGATCAACAATTCAAAAATCACCATTCCTTGACGTAGAATAAGACCCAAAACAAGAGCTGATAGAAGAAACGTGAAAAAACGAAAACAAGATTGGTCAGGAGTCAAAGAAATAGGTATGATTTCAATCAATGATTAGATTTTTAAGTACTAGCCCTATATATGTATATCTATGCCGCCGGGTACAAAGTGATTAAGTCAAAAAGTTGTAATCTTCGGGTTTTCAACAATAAACACTTTATTCTCTTTCATTGCGCATCAAAAACATAAAGCTAGAGCAAATCATTTCTATAAAAATAAACCGATCTGTACTGAAAACCCCTTTGTACCCAGCGGAAAAGTCATAAGAATTTGTCCACCGAAAAGTTTTAATTGTTTTTTTTTTTTTTACTTTTGGGAGCTGATAACTCAGCAGCTTCACAAAGTCCAAACTCATTTTACATGAACTCAATTCGAAGACCAATTTGACCCAATTACTTACTTACGTGGTTCATTTTGTTCAATTTTAAAATACTTGTTTTTTTTTTTTAACTCTATTAAAATTTTTTCCCTATACTTTACATATAGACTCATTAAAGCCGATCAACAATTTAAAAATCACCATTCCTTGACGTAAAATAAGACCCAAAACAAGAGCTGATAAAGAAGAAACGTGAAAAAAACTTCAACAACATTGGTCAGGAGATAAAGAAAAAGGTATGATTTTCAAATTTCAATAAATGATTAGATTTTTAAGTATATGTACTAGTCATATATCTATGCCGCCGGGTACAAAGGGATTAAGTCACAAAGTTGTAATCTTCGGGTTTTGCACAATAAACTCTTTATTCTCTATCATTGGGCATCAAAAATATCAAGATAGAGCAAATCATTCCTATAAAAATAAATAGATCAGTACTCAAAACCCATTTGTACCCAGCTGAAAGATATAAGAATTGGTCCATCGAAAAGTTTTAATTGTTTTTTTTTAATTTTTGGGAGCTGATAACTCAGCAGCTTCACAAAGTCCAAATTCATTTTACATGAACTCAATTCGAAGACCAATTTGACCCAGTTACTTACTTACGTGGTTCATTTTGTTCAATTTTAAAATACTTATTTTTTTCTTAACTCTAATGAAATTTTGTCTCTTTACTTTCATATAGACTCATTAAAGCCGATCAACAATTTAAAAATCACCATTCCTTCACGCAAAATAAGACCCAAAACAAAGCTGATGGAAGAAACGTGAAAAAACTTCAACAAGATTGGTCAGGAGTCAAAGGAGTCAAAGGGTATGATTTTCAATCAATGATTAGGTATTTAAGTACTAGCGATATAGAAGAATATGTCCACAGAAAGTTTTTATTGCTTTTTTAAGTTTTGTTAGCTGATTGCTTTGCAGCTTAACAAAATCCAACCCCATTAAACATAATTTTTTGAATTTCATATCTAAATTTGTAACAAAACTTAGTTAAATTTGCAATCTACAATTTTATCTTTAACTTTAATCGCAATCGATTTTGTTGTATAATTAAAAATTACAAAGTTTGATTTGAAACAATTTTAAAGTAAGAAACTTTCTCACTTCTACTCGGCAGCTACTGAGTCAAGTTTGAAAACTTTATCATTTTGAATTAAACATTTCAGTTTTTCAAATCATTCTTATTCTTGATCTAAGGATTATTCTACTTTTTTTCTATGAGCTATAATAATTTTTCAATTGGCCCCGAACTATTAAATAGTGATGGGAACTATCCAATAAAAAGAAAAACTATGAATTTAAAATATAAATTTAAAATATTCATTCATTCGATAAATAATTCATTCATTCATTTATTTAGTTATTATTTTCATTCGAATAATTTTTTTAATTGATAGTTTTTTATTCGATAGTTTTTTCATTTGAATAATTTTCTTAAACGATAGTTTTTTCATTCGAATAGTTTTTTCAAACGATAGTTTTTTCGTTTGAATAGTTTTTTCAAACGATAGTTTTTTCATTTGAATAGTTTTCTTAAACGATAGTTTTTTCATTTGAATAGTTTTCTTAAACGATAGTTTTTTCATTTGAATAGTTTTCTTAAACGATAGTTTTTTCATTCGAATAGTTTTCTTAAACGATAGTTTTTTCATTCGAATAGTTTTCTTAAACGATAGTTTTTTCATTCGAATAGTTTTCTTAAACGATAGTTTTTTCATTTGAATAGTTTTCTTAAACGATAGTTTTTTCATTCGAATAGTTTTCTTAATCGATAGTTTTTTCATTTGAATAGTTTTTTCAAACGATAGTTTTTTCATTTGAATAGGTTTTTCAAACGATAGTTTTTTCATTTGAATAGTTTTTTCAAACGATAGTTTTTTCATTCGAATAGTTTTCTTAAACGATAGTTTTTTCATTCGAATAGTTTTCTTAAACGATAGTTTTTTCATTTGAATAGTTTTCTTAAACGATAGTTTTTTCATTCGAATAGTTTTCTTAAACGATAGTTTTTTCATTTGAATAGTTTTTTCAAACGATAGTTTTTTCATTTGAATAGTTTTCTTAAACGATAGTTTTTTCATTCGAATAGTTTTTTCAAACGATAGTTTTTTCATTCGAATAGTTTTTTCAAACGATAGTTTTTTCATTTGAATAGTTTTTTCAAACGATAGTTTTTTCATTTGAATAGTTTTCTTAAACGATAGTTTTTTCATTCGAATAGTTTTTTCAAACGATAGTTTTTTCATTCGAATAGTTTTTTCAAACGGTAGTTTTTTCATTCGAATAGTTTTCTTAAACGATAGTTTTTTCATTTGAATAGTTTTCTTAAACGATAGTTTTTTCATTTGAATAGTTTTTTCAAACGATAGTTTTTTCATTTGAATAGTTTTCTTAAACGATAGTTTTTTCATTCGAATAGTTTTTTCAACCGATAGTTTTTTCATTTGAATAGTTTTTTCAAACGATAGTTTTTTCATTTGAATAGTTTTCTTCAACGATAGTTTTTTCATTCGAATGATTTTTTTTTAGTGATAGTTTATTTGATAGTTTTTATCCGAATGAATAAATGAATGAATGGATGAATGAACTATCCGATAGTTCAAATCATTCAGTTACTAACTATCGATAGTTCAAATCATTCGATAGTTTCCATCACTACTATTAAATGACTAAGATAATTCTTTTTGAAATTAAAATACTTAATAGATTTAGTTCCGAAATAAAAAAAAAACAATTCTTATTCTTATTACAGTCAACAAGTTGAAAATGCATTGCGTTATCTGCTCAGAAGAATTTAATTGCTTAAAAAAATTATTCATGCATTTGAAAATTCTACATGGTTGTGATAAAAAAAGCAATTTGAAATGCTTTGAAAAATCATGTCAACAATATTTAATGGATTATCTTCATACAAAAGATATTTAGGGGTCGTACATGGCAGAGGTCGTAAAAATGTTTCCTACAGAAACCGAGATGCAAAGGGTTTGCGACGAGCTGAAACATAACCGGGACTGGGAAACAGTTACTAAACAATGGATACACACTATGCCATTCAGGAGGGATATAATTTCCCAAAGCTCTGACATTGACCTCCAGACAGTCCTTCAGGAGTGGCCGCTTTACAAATATTCACGAGCGCCAGAACTGGTAAGAACATTTAATAGGTTTTTATAAGATCAAAAAGCGTAGAGCGCATTTTGTTAAAACGATCGACGCTTTCTGATGTAACCATTTTTGATATAAGCCAATTAAATTGGGATAAAAGAGTATTTTCAGTTATATAAACTGTGTATATATTTTATATCACTAAAAAATTTCTTTAACTTTAATTAATTACATTGATGTACACAATATCTATAATCTTCTACATAATAGTATGTTTTATTCTGTCTATTAACAGATTGCCATGGATTACAATTTTATAAAACCGAATAATGGGTTCGACTTCACCAAATGGGAACAATTTTTGAAAATAGCCCTAGAATTGTTCACAGCGAGGATCAAGTGCAGCGCTCTTAAATCATTCCTCAATGAATTCAGGGAGAATATTGACGACCTTGACATAGGTAGAACCTTGTTTTTATTTAAACTCTTTTTTTTTAATTCTGTTTTATTTTAATTTTTTAATTATTTTTTACTTATGCGGTATTAAATTATTTTCAGATAACGTCAATATTGGCTATGCAACTCTGTTACATGGAGTGTTGCCTCCATCATCGCAGCAATTCCATGGTAAATTGAAAAAATTCACAATTGAAGATACAAGATCGTCTTTCACTCTGGAAGTGGAATGTGCAAACCAGATCGAACCTATGCTAAAAATAAAAAGGGAGGAATGTTTAAAGTCGAAAACAAAACTGCAGCCCTTAATAATTGTTGTTGGTGAGAGATTTCATTATAATAATTTTTACGTATCCTTGGACAGTATTATGTTTAAATTAGATACATATTTAGAGTGTATTATTTTTTATTTAAAGCTCGTTTATGTTTTAAATATTCAATACCCTCCACAGTGTTTTTCGGTATGGGTTTTTATACAAATGTTTTTCTTTAATATTCAAGAAGGTAAAAAAATACCTTCTGTTTCAACTTTACTAAATGATATCAATGCATTAATTAATTAAATTATATCAATGTATTATTTTGTACAGTCCAAGTTCTACGTATACAGTACTGGACAAAATAAAATACGCACTATCCGAACTTTCTTATTTATGCTTTTCTCGCTCCCCAAGTCATCAATAAAATATTCTTAAGTAGTGATTAAGAAAGTCTACTACTATCCTTATACGGTTCTGTCGAAATAACGTAAAAAATGCTTGAAACGAGAGAGAAAATAATTTAAGTTCTCACTAAAGAATATTTTATTGATAACTTGGGGAGCGAGAATAGCATAAATGTGAAAGATCGGATAGTGCGTATTTTATTTTGTCCAGTAGTGTATTTAATGTATTGCTGAAGTCAGTTTGTAAAAAGAAAGCATGTTCTTCCATTAAAAAATCTAAGAGTAGTTTATATTTAATCTAAGAGTAATTTATGTTTAAACAAACAAAACGAAAATAAATTATATTTATAATTATAAAATTAAATGATTTTTTTCTTTTTTTCAAAAAGGATTTTTTTCAGCTATGGAATCACCTAAGGAAATAGGTAAAAATTACCTAGGAGTAAGGTAATTCACCTAAGGAAATAGGTAAAAATTACCTAGGAATAAGGTAAAATCTGCCTAGGAATAAGGTAATTCACCTTAGGAAATAGGTAAAATTAGCCTAGGAATAAGCTAATTCACCTTAGGAAATAGGTAAAATCTGCCTAGGAATAAGGTAATTCACCTAAGGAAATAGGTAAAAATTACCTAGGAATAAGGTAAAATCTGCCTAGGAATAAGGTAATTCACCTTAGGAAATAGGTAAAATTAGCCTAGGAATAACCTAAATCACCCTAGAAACTAGGTAAAATCTGCCTAGGCCTAAGCTAAATCACCTTAGAAACTAGGTAAAATCAGCCTAGGACTAAGGTAAATCACCTTAGGAAATAGGTAAACTTGAATTCCGAAAATGTAATTCACCTTAGGAAATAGGTAAAATCTGCCTAGGAATAAGCTAAATCACCTTAGAAACTAGGTAAAATCTGCCTAGGAATAAGCTAAATCACCCTAGAAACTAGGTAAAATCTGCCTAGGCCTAAGCTAAATCGCCTTAGAAACTAGGTAAAATCAGCCTAGGACTAAGGTAATTCACCTTAGGAAATAGGTAAAATTGAATTCGGAAAATGTAATTCACCTTAGGAAATAGGTAAAATCTGCCTAGGCCTAAGCTAAATCACCTTAGAAACTAGGTAAAATCTGCCTAGGCCTAAGCTAAATCACCTTAGAAACTAGGTAAAATCTGCCTAGGCCTAAGCTAAATCACCTTAGAAAATACGTAAAATCAACCTAGGACTAAGCTAATTCACCTTAGGAAATAGGTAAAACTTCGGAGGGGAAATTTTAAATCACCTTAGGAAATAGGTAAGATAGGTAAATTTTATGTTAGGTTTTAGGTAAATTTGAAAATTTTCGATTTGCCTTAGGAAAATAGGCAGAATTAGCCTAGGACTAAGCTACCCCAAAATTGCCTTAGTCCTAAGCAGAGTTAGCCCCCGAAATAGGCTAATTTTACACCGACTTTTCTCTGGGTGATGGAGTAGATGAACAAACATACTGCAGTCGTGAGAAAAAAAAACTGTTTGAATAGGCTTTCACTCACGTAAAAATCGTTTAAAATTGCTCAAATCTATCAATTTGCTTGCAACTTGAAACTTTAATCGCTTTAACCCAAAATTATGAGCAATTTCATAGAACAATTCAAAATATTCCATTCCTTAAGTTACCAACAGATATAAGCTGAAAAAAAAGTTTGGAAAATGTGTGTAAATATTTAAAATTGACACTGATAAATTGCGTATAATCATTATTTATTCAGTTTTTACTTAGAGCTTTTAAACAAAAAATGATATAAAAATGGTTATCGCTAATCAATTTAAAATATTTCTTTCGAAACATTCGACGACGACAATCGTGTTCCTGTGTTCCTAAAAATGCTGATATTGAGCAAATTTATTCTCACCGTTTCGGCTGTGTTATACGTTTCTATTGGAAAAGCAGACGCAGGACTGATTGAAAATGCAGTTACCCCAGTTAAACCACCACCAATTCAAGGATTGAATAACACTTTTGCACTTGAACGTATCCAGTTAACTGACAAACTAAGGGAAGACGCTGTCGAAAAAGCACTTACGATCTTAAACCAATCTGCCAATGTAAGTATAATTGCTGGAGCTGATGCAAATGCTGTAACTATTGTTGTGGAAGGATTTAAATCTGCATTTGACCTATTGGCATCTTGTAGGCAAAGGCTTAATGCAGCCTTTATCGAAGCACACAAACTAATGGCAAACAAGCAACCTGCAGCCGCAGTTGAAGCAATCACTAAAACAGTTGAACTTGTTAAGGATAATATTTTCCCTGTTGCTTATCCTGTGCAAATTGTGAATGGTATTGGTTTGGCAATAGCTGGTGAGCTGGCAAGACCAGGACTAAGAGCTGCCATCGAATTACTTCAACACTGTGGAGCTCTGCTTTTCAAGAGTTTAGACAATGCTAACCAACTGGCAGTTTTAGGAATAACAACTGAAAAATCTGATTTGGCACTTTTGGCTGCTCATGAGGTTTTTAATACTGGTGAAGAAGTTATCTACAAGCTTCTAGATGAAGCAGCTATTAGTGCTTTTGAAGGTTTAAAAGCTGCGGCTACTGGTGGTAAAGTTCCTGTTCAAACTTTTACCGAAAATCTCTTAGACACTGGTGTAACCGATGAAACTCCTGAAGCTCAGATAGTCATTGATGAACTTACAGCTGCATTCAAGGAAGCTTTAAATTCAATAACTGAAAAACCCGCCTTTGATGCCCTCAATATAATCTATCATAGTTTTCTATCGTCGATATTAGAAAATTCACACACTATTGTGAAAGCTTACAGAGCTATTGATGCTGTGGAAAAACTATTAGGAAATGACCCAGAAATTGCTGTTGCTGCATTGCATAAAGAATTGTTAACTGTGGACAATTCCATATTAGCTGTTTCAGCTGATGCACTTCTCGGTATTGGAGCTGCGGGTCATATTGGTGGTAAAAATCTATTAAAAACACTTGTACCAGCTCTAGTTAAAGTTTCAAAAGGTAGAGTCAATCTTTATAATGATATGAATTTAGCTGAAAAAGTAGCAATCGCTGGATTGAGAGGTGGTGATCTATCAGCTAAACAAGGTCTTAAGGCAGCTCGAGCATGTATTTCAGCAGCTTCAAATGCATTGTATACACGGATTATTGATGCTGTTAAAATAGTCTTAAGGGAATTAAAGGCCTATTAAAAATGTTTAACATAATTATAAAAATAAAACAAGATTTTCTAAAGTACTCGCGATATTCGTTTATGAGTTTATTTATTTTATTGTGTTGATTTTGTGTTTATTTGCATAAAGGTCAGGCACCATTTTGACAAATCAGTGCGTGGGCTCTTTTAAACTGACTAACATAATGGGCTTCCGATCCCAGAAAAATCCTTCTTCAAGAGATGTTAGTTTTGCAATGTTTACGATCCTAAGCGTGCTAAGCGAAATTAAAGAAGGAATTCAAACTAGAGTCCAATAAAGCTAATGGAACTGCCGAGCTGTTTAAAGCAGCAGGCTCTACTCTGCTTTACTTATCTTTTGCGCAGTTTTTGACTATATTCCAGAAGAAGACCCAACCACATGCTGCTTCCGGCATTCTTCTTCAGAATTTAGGATTTAGCTTTACATGAGAAATAAATTAAATTGCAGTGTTAAATAATTTCACTTTTTTCCTGTAAATTGAATTTCCAGTAAATGTGAGAACCGAACGAACGTAATTCATTACTGTGTGAAGTTATTAGCCGCGGATTGTGGAAAATAATTTCTTTTTTAAATACTGCATAGGGTGTTTTAATTGTCTTTAACATGCATACCCATTCCTCAGAAAATGAGATGCAATATGACGGCCAAAAATATTATTTTATGAGATATCGAGGGAATTTTTTTTTTTTTTGCAAAAGTATGCACTGAAACATAAAAATGGGGAATCACAGTTCTGCGCCAAGTTTTTGAAAACCTTTTTACTCTTAAATTCTAATAATAGCTTCTACCAAACAAATAAGAACAAGAATTAATTTAAGTTTAAAAATAAATTTAGTTTTTTTTTTTTCATACGAAGAAGTTTAAATGCAGAGCGGAATACAATTTTGACGTGTGAAAATAAAAAATTCACACGAATTCTTTCCCTATAACTTTTTTCGTCTATATTCAAAACTATTTTCCAGCCTATACTCACTTAGGGTGCTCCAGTGTGGTGTGGAAACTAGAGCTGTAGCAAATCTTATGTATTCGTTACTAAAATGCGGGTATTTGCTTCAGTAACGAGTAACGAAACGTTACTTTCTAAACAGTATCGTTACTCGCATGTTTCGTTACTGGGTACTGAAGTAACGAAACATACGAAATACGAAACATACGAATAACGACCCCATTCCAATTTCAATACTAAATCATCCGATATATGAGATACGAAACGAAGTGATTTGTCGCATTTAGATAATTATCTGGAGTTTACTTTTGTCTCGATAAAAACAGTGGCAAGGTATAGTTGTGTTATCGATTACAATTTATACAGAAATATCAAAAGAGACGTTTTAGTATTTTCTCTATGTGGCCGAAATATACCCATGCCGCAACCTAAGTGTTTATGACCTTTTTGTTAATAGTCTTGAAATGTAGCTTAAGAATGTACAAAAGTGTTTTGGTTTTTGAAAAAATTTGTTAATTCAGTGCAAGATTTTCAAAATAATGAAATTTGAAATTCGATTAATTGAAACGTCTTTTTCAAGGCTTCAATTTTTGAATTTTGAAATATTTACAAAAATATAAAAGAGATACTTATACCTACCAGAAAACTAAAGACCACAAATTTTAAGAAACATCTTAAAATTTATTATTTTAAAATGTTAGTCCTGAAGAAGGGTGTAATCACGCCCGAAACGTCGACGAAATATATTAAAATTACCTAGACAGACCTACAGCCCACTTAGGATCATAATTTTGAAATGAAAATTTATAAAATTTAATTTGATAACTTATATAACAGATCGTTTGCTTGAGTTTCTACATGTTCTTATTCTTATAATGAGCTAATTCTTAATCTTATGAACTAGATATTTTGTTTCGTTTTCGTTTATGTGCAATTTTTAGTTTTATAAGTACTTACCTATGACATTTCATAAAAGTGTCATTACTGCATTTTAGTTTTTTGAATTAATTGATCAAAAAAACACTAATACTACTCTTTCTGTGATAAATGAAATTTCCAAAGAGGTGTCAATTAGCTGAAGTGGGGCTCCTAGGGAGCTGCATAGTCTGCCTTGAGCCTTGAAACGCATCCACCACTGTTTACCCCTTTTCAAATAGTTTTCATTTCCGTTGTTCGTATAGTAAAGGTGTGTTAAGCAAAAAACACTTTAATATTTAAAATATTTCATGTCTTATCCACGGCTTTTTAAAGTAAAAAACAAAAAAGATCGAAGCCAACAAATATTTCTGAAATCAGTTCTAGCAAGTTTAGACTACCTAACCTATGTTGACTTTTATCATTTTTGGAAGTCACTTAAAAAAGTTCGACCAAAAGTATGAAATGTTTGTTGCTCAAACACCTTTATTCATACATTTCAAAAATGGTTAAATGTGCAAAATAAAATATAAAATATCAAATATTTTTATCCTTACAACATTGCATTTAAAATTTCATGATTCAATTACATCTTAAATGTAATGAATGAATTTCAGGAACTCTCCCGCCATCTATCGTTTGAATCTGGACTGAATCGGTTAAAGTGATTTTTGATAGTTGACAGTTAAATTGCCTCTGTTCTTCAAAGCAGCAAACCGTTGACATTAAATGTTCATAATAAGGTTTTAAAACATTTCCTTAAATGACAAAACTACAAAGATAGTAAAAATGTATTCGTGTGACTATTTTCTTTTAAAATAGGGTTGCCACATAGAAGTTCCCATTTTAAAAGTGGCAACCCTATGTTTTTTTTTTTTTTTTTCATTTTCACTTTTTCACTTTCAACTTATTTTTCATTTGTCACCAGGGGCGTACACAAAATTGGGCCAAGTGGGGCAGGGGCCCCGGGGCTCCCAACACGCCAGAGCCCCCTAAAGAAGACAATGCAGAGAAGGCAACTGGTTATAAAAGTATCGAAGCAAAAAGATAAGATATTTGACATGAATCACTTCGGGCCCCAAATCACAAGGGGCCCCAAATGAAATAAATGGGCGTATACTTCCTTTTTTATTTGTTTTTATTTTCTATATCAAAGGGGCCCCAAAAATTTAGTCTTGTCCCGGGGCACCGACAACTCAAAGTACGCCCCTATTTGTCACAATTTTCCATGTCAAAACAGAAACCTACAGAAAACAAGATTTTAAGTCAAAGCTTTTTACATTTTTATCAGAAAAAATGAAACCAATACCAACCCTTTAACTTTCTTTATGTCAAGCATCATAGAACCTTACTAAAAATGCTGAACTTACTAAACTTGCTGAATTCCAAATATTATCTAGAGCACTAGATTCTTGTTCAAATTTATTTTTCACCAGTTATGCAAACTCATCTATATTATGTTGCTATGTTGAAGTACAAATATCTACATGCGTGACGCAAACTTCTAACAGATTATTGACTTTTCTGATATCTTTCTAGGAACAGTCTACAAGTCTACAAAATTTTACCAACAAAAACATTTGTTTGATGTCAGTTTCGTATTTTGATTAATTGCAAAATTGAATTTAAAATTGATAGCTTTTTAAATAAATATTGGAAAGTTTTTGAGCTCAACATTTGCGATGTTTACGTCAGTGCCACGATTTTTGTTTTTTGAAAGTGGATACTACAAGAAGATTATACACAAAGAGCTGGTAGGAGATACGAAAACTTAGCTGAGGAAAGTCAAAATCGGACAGAAGATCAGTGAAGCCTTTGATATCGAGAAAGATGTACAACAAGACGATGCGATCATTTCAGCTATAAAACTTTAAGACTTTAATCAATTATGTGTAACTCACAAGTTAACATCAGTGGCAAAGCTTCTGAAAAGTCGCTTAAACTACTGGCTTATGCGGATGATATTGACACTATCCAAAAGGCACAGCGAGCTATCACAAATCTTTCATCCAGCTTCACTGCTGTGTAAATTATTACCTTAGAGCATTGTATGCAAGGACATGTGACGTAGTCTGCAGATATCAAAACCTGCCATAAAACCTTTGAAAAAGCGTGCAAAGTGTGCAAACAATTCCGGCAGATAGTACTGAATTTCGACAAAAATTATTTATTCATCGAAATGCTAATTTTAAGCAACTTTGCCTTTACTACCTGTGTTTTATACATTTTTGTGGGAATAACAAATGCTGGACTGATTGAAGATACAAAAGAATTTTCACTTGGCCGAATTCAATTAACTGACAACTTAAGGGAAAAAGCACTTGAGCAAACATTTGCAGTCCTAAACGAAACTGTAAAACTAAGTCTTAGTGCTGGAGTTGATGTAAATACTGTAAATATTACCGTGGAAAGCTTCAAAACAGAACTTAACCTCTTGAAATCTTGTAGGAAAAATCTAAATGCTGCTCTTATCGCAGGACAAAAATTAGCAGACAAGAATCCTGAAACTGCAATTGATACAATTCGTAAAGCAACAAATGGAATTGTGGATAATATTTTCTTGCAAGGTGTCCCTATACAGACTATGTATGGCAGTATTTTATCAATTGTCGGTGAATAAGCAAGACCTGGACTAAGAAATGCCCTAAAAATGATTCAACGTTGTGCATCTATTCTTTTTGATAGTTTGCACAATGGAGAAAGATTGGCAACAGTTGGAATTAAAGCTGGAGGAAATGCATCTGATCAGGCACTGATTGCCGTTCATGAAATGCTTAACACAGCTGAAGAAGCAATATACAAACTTCTAATTGAAGGGGCTATCAGCGTTTTTAAAGGGCTTAAGACTGCTGCTGATAAAGCTCCTGTTCGAAGTTTTACAGCGAATTCATCAGACATCGGTATTACCAATGAAGTTTCTGGAGCTCAGATAATCATGGACACTCTCACTGCTGGATTCAAAGAAGCTTCAAATACTATTACTAAAATATCTTCTATTGAAGCCCTTGATACAATTTATCAGAATTTCTTATCGTCGGTATTACAGAATGAACGTGCTATTAAAAAAGTTTTAAACGCAATTGATGATGTGGAAAATCAATTAGGAAGCAATCCAGATGTTACAGTAGCTGCATTGCAAAAGGTATTTGTTGATGCCAAAGATGACATTTTAGTTGGATCAGTTGATGTCATTCTGGGCTTGGGATCTGCTGGCCATATTAGTGGTAAAAAGTTAGAAGACCAACTTACTCCAGCTATTGTTAGTATTTTACAAGGTTGGAGATATCTTTATATGGATTTGGAATTAGTTGAAGAAGTTGCAATTACTGGATTGAGAGGTAGTGATCGAGCAGCTGAACAAGGTCTTTTAACAGCTCGAGCATGTATTGCAGCTGGTTCACTGATGCTGCTCAAATAATTTTCAAGGTTTTGAAGGCATTTTGAAAAATGTCTTTATTTGAAATTTTTTTTTTATAAATAAAGTACATTTAAAAGCAAACAGTAGTTGACGTGTTATATTCATACATACTTAGAAATCTCACTAGCTTCTTGTTCCCATCTTTCTTTTCTACCACTCTTATGTTGGCTAAAGGCGAGTTTTGACAGCAATTCTAATAGCAATTTTTATGCCTTGGGAACGACCAATATCAACTTAACTCTCGCCGTAATGAGCCGCTAAAATCCTTTATGGATTTCGGCCTCAACGAACAACTTTCCACAGACAGTTCTCCATAGCTAGCTGCTTCCAAGCTTCTGCGACATACAGCAGAACTGGGCTTATAAAAGTCTTATATAGGGACCGGTGCAAATATGTGATTTTTTTAAAGCAACCAGCAGCATTTTTATTCTGACGCTAAGGAATTTAGTTTCCTAAAACACTGTGGAGTCACTGCACTTGTGTATAATAATTTCTGTTGGCTGCGTCATGCGTTAAAAAAAGGCATATTTGATCCGGTCTTAGAATACCTTAGTTGCTCTAGAGAGGACTAGCAAAGCGTTGCTTGTCGTTTGCCTTCCCGAGCACGGCTCAGAAAAAATCTATGACGTCACGTACATAACAATTCATTTTGAACTTCTTATTCAACTTCGGATTTAAATTAAGAATATTAAAATCTATTAGAAAAGTTATATATTTTGGTTAACTTGGTTTCATTATATCATGTTTTCTAATATTTACTTTAAAACATAGTTGGCAATCATATGACCCCAAAATATTCAATTTTTTATGAAACATAAAAGTAATGTCAAAATTGTGCTAATTTAAAAAAAAAAATCCATGAAATAGCGTAATTAGAGGTCTAAAACTGTGTTTTACTAATTTGACACTTTTCGGATTTTTTTAAATGTTTAATTTTTTTGTACGCAATCTGAATCTATGAATCCTAATTCTAAGATCAAGCTAAGATCATCTTTTTGTTATTAATTTAGCCAAATTTTTAGCTCATATACGGTTTTCAAAAGAAAATTCTAGCCACCATTTTGGAGGCGCCATTTTGAGTAAAAAAAAAGGAGGTCTTGATTTAACATTGTGTAGCTTGTAGTTAGTATACCGTTATGTGTGATATACCAAATGAAAGGTAATTGTATCAGGATGCTCATAAAAGTTTAATAAAATATCTATCTGCTCTTGGTCAAAAGTTATAACCTGTTGAATTCTAAAATTTTATTTTACCGTTATCTCAAAATTGTTTTTACGAAAATGATTGAAACTTTGGACATATTTATTCGTGGACATGGTCTATCATTACTGTATATTCTTAATTCCTGTATCTATTAAAGAAAAAAAGATGAAAATAAAAAACGATGAAAATCGGTTAAAAACGGTCAAAAAACGTGTGTTTTAAAAACTTGTTTCTTCCGTTATTCAGTCAAAACTCACTTAACGATTCCATTTTTTTGCACATGTATGCATAAGGCCAAAACCTACATGTCCTATAAGTTTGAGAGTTTTTGAACGCTTCAAAAAATCAAACTAAAAATCAAAAACTACCCCAAAGCAAAAAAATCAACTCTCTACAACATCGCATTCGACCGTTCGTTAGTCAATTAAAGTTCTCGCAAATCGATTTTTGACGATTCTTTGTCGATATCAACATTTTTGATGTTTGGAATGATAACGTATAAATGTGTTTTGAGCAACTGTCAGTATAAAAAATTATTATTTATTTTTCTTATACAAATGCCAAAATAATGAACCAATTAAACAAATAAGAATGATTAATAATCAAAAAAATAATTCTCCAGATTTTTTGTTTTTCATGTTATGAATATTTGTGTAAGCATGTTTTGACAGTCTGTCAAAGCAAATTTACTTTAGCACCAGCTGATCTGTCAAAATAAAAAATGAGTTCGCATGGCGACAGTGTTAACTGTGTTTGGTACCAATATACTTCTGCAGATATTTACACAATTGTTGAAATTCCTATAACTGCTTGTATAGCTTCAAGTTGAAATATGTACATATTCAGCTTAATGTCAAATCAGAAAACAACCCTGATCAATCTTGATTTTTCTTAAAAAAAAAATACAAAAAATTTCCTATAAAAGGGAATTGTTCATCGAGCTTTGTCAGTTTTGTTTCAAGAGACACTGTGCCTCTTAGTTTCGATCTTTAAAATGAAATTTTCAAAAAATATTTTCTTGCCTGTAACGGCAGTACTTTTTGTTTTGGCCATACACTCACAAGCAAGTCCATTGAGTATAGCTGCAAATCTAAACGATGTAACCCAAGCAGAAAAAATTCTAACCGATCCGATCTTCCAGAATTTGGAAGACGTTCTTATTAAAATAAGTCGACACCCAGACAGTGTGGCAGCTAAAGCTGCCCTTGATGATATCAAGAAGATAGGACAAAGATTCAACATTCCTGGAGCCTTGCAATTGGGAGCAGAAAAGGCTATTGAGGGTGTTATCGAAGCAACAAGGCTTGTAGCTAATTTTGGACGTAGGGCCAATAGCGCAATCGATAAGGCTTCAGAACTGCTAAAAGCTAATGACAAAGAAGGTGCTACACGTGAATTGAAAAAAGAACTTGCAAAAGATAGAGAATTGATCTTCGCAGCTGGAGTTCCAATTCACGATGCACAAGGTGCCGCTTTAGCTCTATCAGGTGGTGTAGCTATTAAAGATTTAAAAAATACAATAGTTGCTATCCAAAAGTCAGGATCAGCGGTATTTGAAGTTGATGAATTAGCTGATGAAATAGCAACACTCGGTATTTCAGCTGGTGGAGATGCAGCCGAAAAGGCATTCCAAGCAGCTAGAAAAACTATTTCAGCCGGGTTAGCGACTGTCTATGCGGATTTGAAAGAAGCCGCTAAGGATGCTATTGATGGTATGGTGGTTGCTGCTTCCAGTGGAACTGCTCAATCCAATAACGTAACAGGAATTATCGACAGTTTAAGAACAAAAGTTACTACCGACAATCCATCTGCTTTGGAAGCCCTTGCTAGACTTGATAAAGGTTTTGCTTCAGTGTCAAAGGTTCTAACTAAAAAAACTGTCAAAGATGCAGCTGAAATTATTCATCGAGGACTTTCAACAACAATTACGGAAACTGCTGATGCCATAAATGTTGTAAAGAAGGAAATTTTAGACGCTGCCAAGTTAGCTGTCAAGAACCCTGAAGCTGCTGTTGATGGTGTTCGAAAGGCAATCAAATCAGCTGAAGATAAAATATTCTATGGATCAGCTCCAGGATATCTGTCATTGGGTGCTGCTAGTGAAATTTGTGGAAAATTGGGATTAGATGCACTTGTTCCAGCTGTCCTTGAAGTTGAATATGGTAGAGTATCATGTTTTGAGGATTTAGCACTTTCTGAACGAGCAGCTATTGTTGGAATTCGTAGCGATGGAGGTGCTGCTGTAGGACCAGGTATTGAGGCTGCTCATCAAATTTGTGATGCTGCTGGTGCAACATTGTACCAAGACTACGCAGATGCTGGAATCATGGGATTTGATGCTTTGCGAAACCTTTAGACAGCATTGTTTGTTATTTCAAACGACAAAACTCTTTTGGAGTTTTGAACTTTTTTCCATTAAAGTTTATTTAATTAAATGGGTTCATACAATTTTTTAATTTTTTTTTTTTTGTTATTCGATGCGAGTGTCTAGTACGTTTTCATTTCTCGCAAAACGCAAACTAACATTTTCTACTACAAAGCCACTTGAAACAGTAGACATTTTGTAATTTTCCCTATTATTGTCTCGTATTTTCACATTCTCTGATTTTTGTTATCAAAATTTTAATTACTTTGTGGGGAAAACAAGAAAACAGTGGATGGGAAATAAAAGTTTTTTTTTTAATTTTTCGGATAAAATAATTAGTTTTTAAAATTTTTCTTCAATTACTCAGTTCCAGCTTGTGTTTGTCAGGTAGAAAAGCTTCACTAGAAAAAGTTTTATTTTTCGAATAATGAACATGTGGAAGAGTAACAAACCCAGCTTAATTAAAAAAAAAAAACTTTTAAAAACATGTTAAAAGTTGAATTAAAGATTACACAATTTCAAAACCATATAAAATAAAATTAAAACCTACAAAAAAAACAGCTATAAGGATTCCAAATAAAATTTTTTTTTGAAATTAACAGTTTCAACCGTTATAAGTTCTTGATTTCTGACTTTCTCGTTAACGAATTAAATGATTTCAACGAAAATAATGCCAACAAATTAAATCTCATTTTTTTTTGAAGAATCATTAATTTCAAAACGATCCCACAAATTTCGTATCTGTACCTGGTTTGGCTCCTAGTAATATGGTCACCGTACTGATGACAGTATTTCAATTAACTATTCCATACTTTTTCTAAAAACCCCTTTCCGCTTCCCCTGGTGGAAGAGGTTTCAGAAAAATTCAAAGTCATATAAAAGCTTAAGTCTAATAAAGCTGCTGGAGATGACAGCCTTCCAGTCGAACAAGCTGCAGGCGATGACCGATGGTTGCATTGGGATTTCAAGACCGTGTATGACAATATCTACAGAAGCGAGCTTATATAGCAATGTTTTGTTTTGGCATCCCTGACAAGCTTGTCAAATAAGGTTTTAGACAACGAAACGCGTTAACATGTGATTTCTTTAACATTCTTCTCGAAACAATAAACCCAGGGCCTGTTTAGAGCTTACTACATCAGCGACCTCAAAAATCAATAGTTGAGACCGATTGGTGAACGTCGAAAAAATAGGTACCTACTTGTCATTTTCTAAATAATCCAAATGCTCAAAAAAGTGCTTTGAGAACTCCAACAGGTTGCACGAACTAATGTTTAAAGTCGTTGATGTAGCTGATGTTTTAAACTGTGAAATAGGTCTTAGAAGTACCTACCATCATACGAAATTCCGTCCGGCTGTCAAGTTGTCGCAATGCTCATCAAATGTTTTTTTGCATTCTACTCAATCCTCAAAAGTACCTGGAGGTTTTGGATTTCACAATCCAAACGACATGACTTCAAAATGCCAAGTACCCGTTGTTAATGCCATCTTTTCTCCATCATCTGGATGATAGGTATAACTGCCAGATCCAGAAGACATCCGCACTTTTTCATGACAATGATACTCTTGGAGGCATTGTCAATTTCTGGCAAGAAGTAGCACCGCTGAAAAAAATCATAAAAGTTTAGGTGGTGGAGGCTGGAAATTGAACCCCAGGCCTCTGGCGTAAGAGTCTATTGCACTAACCATCACGCTAGGGTTATATGGGCTGGCAGTTGATTTTGTTGAGTAGATATTACAATTAATAATAAATTAATACAAAAGGTATGCACTATTTTTAATTTAGGTATTGAAATAAGATGATGCAATAAAGGGAATAAGCAATGCCATACATTTCAACTACCACTTTTTTTAAATATATTAGTTCCTGAAATGTTAACCAAAATTATACCAACAATTACGTAATTTATAGTTCAAATTTCAAGGTTTTGTGTCAAACTTTTTTGTGAACATCATATTTTCTTAACTTAAATTTCTAACAATATTTCTCTGGCCACTAGTTGTCAAGAAAAACATATTTCCCATTTCCCTAGCATCAACATACTGAGCGTATAATGGTCGAATAATGCATACAAATATTTTTGTTATATTTTTGTACCCTATTTTATTTACAAAAAACCATTTTTACAGACTTTACGCGGTAATCTATAAAATATCTCAGCCATTTTTTTTTTACAATTCTCAATAATATGTTATATGTTTTTGGAAGGAGCATTGTCAGACCATTTGAATGATGTATACAAGTCTATTGTTTAAACAAATAAAGTGTAGGTTTTTATCCCATAAATCTTAAAAAAGTGATTTTTTCCTTAACTTGGGTTTTTTTTTGGACCTTGTTAAATCAATTTTAAATTCCAGCCAAACCATTCATTCAAAAAATTTAGAACTTTTAGATATTTAGTCAAACAAATCAAAAGTTCGTCAGATATATGAACAAATGTCATTTTGCCCCAACCTTGCGATACAAACACGCACTTTGACCAACTATAAAATTTTATTTAATCAACTCACGGAATTGTTTTGTATATGATTTTTTAGATCATTTTATTGTTAATATGTCTTACCTTTGTCAGTTTTTGTTAAAATGAATAACAATGGAGCTATTCATTAAAAACGATACCAATCTCTTTTCCAAGATGGCGGCTGTTCCCAACCTCCAATTATCCCAACAAATTTACTTTTATGATAAGGACAACCACCCGAACACATTCCATGAAAAAAATTTTGTCCCGCGAAAAATGCGATTTCATGCCCATATTTTGACTAATTTCCCTGAGCTATTATAGTTGTATAGTTATTCGTTTCAGCGTTTTTTCTCAATAAATTTCTATATTCCCTTGGCAACACTTGAATACTATATAGTCTCCAAAAATCCGTATCACGTTTTTCAATATTGATTAATGATTAGGTATATTGATAATAATAATAAGAAAATAAAAAAAACAATGTTTAGTTTCAGATTTAAGTTTGTAATCTTAATAAAATTTATATTCTAGTTTTTTAAAAAAGAACAAACAAAAAATTATGAGTTTTATTAATTAGGCATCTAAAATAACATTAAATCCAATTGTTCCACCATCTACATACTGAGCGTACAATACACTTCCAGCTGCATCCAACATTTTTGAAGCACCATCAACTGCTTGCTCAATAGCTGCTCCTCCAGCTCGGAATGCAATTGTAGTAAAAGGCTCAGTTAGTTTCATATCATCGAATGCTTGCACCCTTCCCATAATAATTTCAACCATAGCTGGAACTAGTCCTTCGATAGATATTCCTCCAGCAACTTGTCGAGCAGCACCAAATCCTAAAAATCCAACTGTTGCACCATGTATTATCTTAACTTTGGCTACTCTAATTGCTTTATGAACAGCAGCAATAGCAGCTTCAGGATCTTGAACGGCAAGTTTTCCAGCTTTCAGTAGAGCTTTCTTTACAATTTCTAACGCTTCTGCAGTTTCTAAAATTGTCGAAGACAGTGCTTCAATCATAATATTAGCAGCATTGATTGAAGATTTTTTTGTTAACACATTCACTTTTGACTTGAGAAGATTTTTTAATTCAGAAATGGCAGCTAGAGCTGCAGGACTGTCAATAGAAACGTCCGACTTCAAACTTTTGATGATGCCTGATACTCGACTTTCTTCATTCAAAACAGGAATAATAGGGCTTTTTAATGCATGTACAGCACTCTTAATCGCGAATCCATAAGCTGATAGTGTGATTCCATCAATAACTTCACGAGCTGCCTTAAATCCATCTTTAACTGCAATACCACCAGCTTTCATTCCAGTAGCAGCCAATTCCTCAGCGATTTTCAATGATTCCAGTAGTGCAGATCCTGCACTTTGTATGGCAGTCATACTCTTCTTTAAAGCATTTTCGTTTGATCCCCCGGATACAGCTAAGGCACTACCATGCGCATCTTCAATTGGAACACCAAGTGTGTGTATATAATCAGCTATTGATTTGAAAGACTTTATGAGTAGATCAAAAGCAGCTGCAGGATCTTGAGCTGATAGTTTTTCAACAGTGTCAAGAACTTTGTTTGTTAAATGTTCATGCGTTGAAGCAAGTCTCACTGCAATAAGAATTGCCTCAATAACTTTGTCCATTGCATCTTGAGCGATTTTATTCACTTGACGTTTAAGTGCCAAGTGGCGAATGACTTTGATGGCAGATAATGCGGCTTTGCTATCTCTATCAGTACTATTCATCATGATTGATTCTTGCATATCTTGAAACTGTTTGCTGGTTACAAGTTGTTCAACTAGACTCAATTCACTCAAAGCTGAAGATGATTCTGCATTCGAATATTTAGTAGAACAAAAGAAAACAATGGCTGCTAGAGCCAGGAAGCCACAATGTAAAGACTTCATTTGGAACAAATTTTTGTTTTGTTTTATAAAACTAAGAATGTTGACTAAATGGCAGCACAACTTGAACTAAAATATTGAAATGTTTTAAAAAATATTTGCCTTTTATCTGTTTTGAAATCGATGAGAGTCATTAATCTATGACTGTTTTTTTGTTTAAACAGCCAAAGAATGTTCAAAAGTCGTTTCGTCAATATTAATATGTTTGTTTAAGTTATTTTTGCTATAACCTGCATCAAAAATTGGTAAGAAAAAATTGGTACAGCTTGGAAATACAAAGAAATGTGACAGCTCAAAAAAACCGAATTTTAGCTTTGAGAAATAAAAATAAATTAAGTAAGATTTTATAATTAAGGCCTTAATGCAAAAGGTTCCTATATTGACTATGAAGGCATGTCATGGATAAGATTTATGGGCTTCTGCAACTCTAATCGTCTGACCAAACTGGGATTCCAGCTCGTAAACTTTGTACCTGAACCTGATCAGCCGACCTTTTCGAAATAGTCTCCTGGATGTTCAGAATACACGAGGACCAACATAAAGCTTGCCCTAGACCACCGTCTTATATTTGCTATCTTAAGATTGGTACACGTTACTTCGATTTATGTTCGCGCTTTGAACAAAAATGTGCAACTAACATTTTCTGATTTGGGTGTGGAGATGATATGTTTATCACGATCAGCGCACTAAAGAATAACAAGGCGGTAGAAATTAGCAAGATTCCCGAAAAAATGTTTTAAGCAGCTTCAATGATATGGAGCGATTTGGATCGAACCCTTATACATATCTCAAGAGTCAGCTGATGAGCATTCCTGATGAGTATTATACGAAGAAATTTCTTTAAAAGAGTAATGCAATTCGAAACTTCAAGGGAAATATTGATGGGCAAAAACGATAGCGAAGGGCATGAAACAGTTCGAGAGTGTCAATTGTTTCAGATAGTAGTACAGATAGTACAGGTAAAATAGTACCTACATAAAATCAAGAAATAAAAAAAAAAATTGTTACACTCATGAAACTTGGCAAAAAGTTTGCTTTTGGGATAAGAACCAAGTACAAAAAAAGTCTATAAAAAAAAGTTTGGTGGAAGGGTGTTTTTTCGCGGACAAGAGGGAGGGGGTGAAGGTCAAAAATATACTGAAAAAAATTGTTTGTCGAATCATCATATGACACATGTTTTGAAGGTATTTTTTGATGCTGATTCTAATGACATAAAAATAAAGTCAATACGATTGCTCTAAAAAAAGTTATAGCCGATTGAAAACAAGTTTACTTGTTTTTTGACTTCAACAGGTAAAATATAACCGAAACCCATGGGAAAAACATGCTACACTGATGAAATTCGGGATGAAGGTTTTAGATAAAGCAGGGACAAGGGATTCATAAAGTTCTTAGAATTATTTTTGGTGAAAGGGTGTTTTTTTGATAGGTTAAGTTGTGTGTGAGGAAGGTATCATAACAGCTGACTTAAATTTTGTTAATTTTTAAAACTTGGTGTAAATGTTTTGGTTGGTATAAGAATTAAGAATCTATAAATTGTACAAAATTATCTTGAGTGAAAGGGTGTTTTTTTTTTTAAGAAATGATGAAATTCGCGAAATTCTTGTGCGCGAAAAAACACCCTTCCCAACTTTTTTTATAGACTTTTTTGTACTTGGTTCTTATCCCAAAAGCAAACTTTTTGCCAAGTTTTATGAGTGTAACAATTTTTTTTTTAAATGTCTATTTTACCTGTACATAGAAGAATTCCCTATTGAAAAGTGTTGGAGAGGTTCCAGATGTGCGAATTATATTGCAACTTTGGACAGATATAGGCTTTATACAGGGTGTCCCGGAATAAAATAAGGATATTTTAGGGGGTGATTCTTGGGAATTTGCTAAAAAAAATTTGTAGCTAAATCTACGGAATTTAAAAATTTCTAGAACGACCGACTTCAAGTACAATCGTTCCACGACTCGACAAATGGTTGAAAAAGTACATACCGTGAAAGCGTTTAGCTATGATTACACGGTCAACGAAATCGGTCAACGCGTTGACTCTCTGACGTAAAAATGACGTCACAATCTGTCCCAAGAGTGTCACGTTGTGTGATCGTCAACGAAAACTGTTGTCATTGCGTTGACGTGTACGATGACACTCGCGTTGACACACATTTTTGGGTCAACGCATTGACTATTTTCGATGACCGTGTAATCTCTCTGTCAATGCCATTGGGACGCGTTGATAGGGTTTTATTACTGGGTGTCACGCAATGACCCTGTCCCAGCGTTGACGCGGCAGAACTTAATACCGTGTCATCGTTTTAGAATGACATTGTTTTTTGTATAGAAATGTGATGAAAGTTGGATTGGGAAAATTTTTTGTAGGACGATTATTGGAATGGTGTACCGTTTTGGAGGGAGGGGGGTTCTCATTTCATCTTTTTGTTTTTTTTTTTTTACAAAAAAAACTTTTTGGTATAGCTATGGCATCCATGTTGGATGCAAAAATTTTTTTTTTATAAAAAACCAAAAACCATTTGTATATTCTAAGCTACATTTTAAGACCATAACCATTAACATTGGGTGCGGCGCGGCGTCCCTATGCTATAAGCGTCTGAAGGTGGCCATGTTGATTTTTTTTTTTTGGATTTTTTTTAAATCAAATGTCAAAACATTTTTTTTTTTTTCTAACTTTTCGACACAAATTTAGAAATTTTAAATTTGTATTCGTTCAACAATCTTACCAGAATTCATTTAAGACTTTTATCTTAAAAGTGCATTGCGTATATCTCGAAATAATTACATTTCAATGCAACAATGTCAAACATATTTCCGTTTAATTTTTCTATGAGAGCTTTCAAATCTCATTTTCTCCGCTTTTTTTTACAAAATATTTTTGGAAAATTTAAATTTTTGCTTTGTGTCAAACAGTGTGATCAACAGTTTTGCGAGTCAACGCGTTGACACTGCTAAGTAAACGTCACGTTGACACACCTGCGCGTCAACGTAATTTAGGACAACATTGACGCAATAGTGTCAATCGTGTGATAGTCAATGTTTTATGCATTGACACTGTGAACGTTGACGGTGAGATGACAGAGAGAATATGGATTTTTTCTTGACGTCAGAGAGTCAACGCGTTGACCGATTTCGTTGACCGTGTAATCATAGCTTTTCAGTTTCCTCTATGCAACTCCCACAGATCGGAATTAAATGAGTTGATTGCAACATCCGAAGAATTGGGAAATGGGTCAGAAAGTAGAAATGAGGAACTTAGTGCTGTCCTCTTAAAATTTTAGAAAAAAAAAAGGTAGATGATAAGGCGGAATCTTGAGGAACGCCAGAAACCAACATATGACTGAACGTAATTTAAAATTTTTCGATCTTCAAGATATTTCAGAATCTTACCATATACCAAAGTTTCCATTACCTTAGAAAGTATGAAGGCTATGTGTAGTTGGTAGATTGTAGATAGTAGATAGGGAATAGGCTGAACAAAAGCTAACGCAATGTTTTAGCCCATGTTGAAGAACATCTCTTTAAAACAGTAGGAGATATTAAATTTGTAACTGCTACAGCGGATCTTTTAAGGACGAGATCTCTAAGAACAGCGAGAGCAAAAGAAAATTTTGGATCTGAGTTAGCAATAAATTGTGCTGTAAAACTTAGCTTTTTGCAAAGAGCTTACTATTTGAGTATCATTGATGGTGCGAAGGCCAGATTTTTATGGAAGACGACGAAATTCCTTCCTTTATGGTTTTGGTAGCAGTTTTGTGACGAATTTTTAGCATTAGAGTTTCAAAAAAAAAAAAAAATATTGCTTAGATATTTTATGGTTTCGTCTCCTTTCTTTTAAGAGGTGATCGACTGCCTAATCAATGGAGAAGGTTAATACGAGAATCTGTGACAATAATCATTCCGAAATCACATTCTTGGGTCCTCTGCTCTTTGTTTTGCAGTCCTTGAATTTTTAACTTTTAATATTTAGGACATTGATCCTAAAAAGCCAGAAAAAACAGCCAGAAAACTCAGCTATTTTCTGAAATTAAAAAGTCCCTAAATCCCAAATCCCAAATGCAAAATCAAAAAACCCCACCACGCAGTTAGCATTAAAAAAAAAATTAATTTAAACAAAATTTCATTAAATTTAAATTTTATTTTACTTTAATCGATTTTACACAAAAAACAAACTTTACAAATTCAAGAAAATATATTGGTAGGGATTAACCATTTACAAAATTCAAAAAATAATTTTAGCCTTGAGTACCAGCTCGAAGCTTTTAAAACGATTCATCAGAATCTTAAACTTTCTGCAACACTTCAAATGCAATATCTCCACTTTCTACACATTCGCTATACATTGCATTACCAGCAGCTTCACATATTTGACTTGCAGCAAAAATTCCCTGAACTGCAGCTAATCCACCAGCTTCAAGTGCCAAAATAGCAGTATCTTCAGCAAGCTTCAATTCTTCATAAGCTGCTACTCTACCATTTTCAATTTGAAGAACAGCGGGAATAAGTTCATCTGCTGCTGCCTTACCGCAGATTTCTCCAGCAACTCCCACTCCTAAATATGCTTCAGCCGATCCACTGTATATTTTATCTTGAGCTTCTTTGATTCCCTTGCGTAATGAAACAATTGCAGCTGGAGCATCTTTCAAAGCTAACTTGCCAGCCTCTTCAAATGCCTTCTTGGCCACTGACATTGCATCGGCAGTCTCTAAAATTGTCGATGTCAAACCCTTAGCCAAGATATTAGATGCATCGATTGCTGATTGCTTTTTCAACCCTGCCAAAGACAATTTCAGACCAGCCTTGAGCTTTGAAATGGCTTCTAGAGCTGCAGGATTGTTGGTAGTTTTGTTTGTGTTTAAACTTTCAATAATTCCAGGTATAAGACTGCCCTTGTTGATAATTTTCTTAGATACAGCATTTTGCATAGCATCAAATGCAGAGGCGGCAGCTGAATTCAAATGTGAAAGAACTGTTAACGAACCTGCTGCCAACGATTCTTTAGCCGCTCTAAAACCTTCATCTCTTGCTCGACCACCTGCCTTCAATCCAAAACTTGCCATTTGGGAAGCCATTTCCATGATTTCGATAGCTGTGGTTCCAGCTCTTTGGGTAGAAACAATTGCGTTTGTCAATCCTTTGATTGCTCCACCTCCAACTTTTGTCAAGGCACTACCTAAGGCGTCTTGAACTGGAACACCGGCAATAAGGACCATTTGCTCATCAGCACCCATTGCTGATTCAATCATTTGAGCTGCAGCATTTGGATCGGAAGTCATGTTCTGGGCAGCATCAATTGCATCGTATGCTTCCTGTCCCAATGCTACTACAAGTCTGACTGCTGTTAGAATACCTTCCAAAACTGTTTCCACTATGGAAGCGGGAACTCCTGCAGCAATGCTTGCTACTGCAGTTTGTCGAATAGCTTCGATACTTACCTTTGCTGCCAAGCTTTCTGCATCTTTACTTTTCATAATAATGGCATCTTCAATGTCTTGGAACTTCTTGCTGGTTAAAAATTTTTCAACATTCGCTGATTGGATCAATTCAGGTGTCAAGTTTGCTTTTGACACTTGAACGATGCCAAACAAGACAACGACTACAAACAAAAATCCACACTGGGAAACTTTCATTTTGAAAAACTTATTTAGACTATTAAATTACAAAACCAAAAGCACTGTTTAGCAGGGCTTGGATAGAACTAATGATACTTGAATAAATTTTGGTCTTATATAAGCCTGGAGCTAAGCGCCATAAAGTCTCATTGGCAAATATTTTGTTTACTTAGTTTTTTTTGTTTTTCAAAAATATTTTACAGTTGAGCATTTTTGATGTGACAGTCAATTTATCTTAACATTGTCAATATTGTTCTAACAATACGGTAAACAAAGCTGGTAATGTTTTTGTGGGTTTGAAATTCCAAGACTCAAGCATTAGCATAGTAACAAAGGTCGAATAAAGGTAAAAGAATAGAATCGAACGGTAACGCTTTCGTGCTTCTCATATTTTCAAACTGGCCTTAAACACATATTTGTTCCTGTCATCTTTGACATCCAAACATACACCCTATAGCAGGTGTTTTGAGAATAAAATGATTAATGGTTGTTTTTCAAAACGTGCAAAAAAAATTCCACACGCAACAAAATAAGTGCAAAAGTTCATAACTTCACTCACCCAATCACGTGGAAAATTTTTCAAATTTAAATTAAATTTAAAAATTAGCTGTGGATTTACTCGCTTTTCACCATAAAAACATTTAAAAAGCGGAGTATAAAATCCTTAAACCAGGCAGAAAGGAGCAGAGATGAGTATTTACTTCATATGTAGCAGATCTACTTCATTAATTTATTTTGATGTATCTGCTACGTAGCAACCTATTTCTACTTCGTTTAACAAATTTTTTCTAACGAACAAAATTTCATTTAAGATGTGTCATCTTGTTTCATTTTTTGTTAAGAATGCATTGTTAGTGCTCTTTAGGCACTGCAAGAATTTCACATCATATACATCCAAATCAAAGACCCATCCAAGATATCAATTTTATTTTATGTCACCGCCCAGATCCACATAATGGCTGTGGGTCCGGTCATGCATTTTGCATAAAATAAATCAGACATCGGCTTTTAAAAAACAATCTTAGGTTATTATATGGCAGATGGCACATCTTTGCTCATGGAACTAAGACCAAGTCAATGAAAATAATTTTGTAATAAAAAACACTTTATAATTTGAAATTAAAAATCATTATAGCAATCACGGGGATGGCTTTTTGAGAAAAAAAATCATATTTGTTATTTACGAGTGATGCGCTTTCAAGCCATGCAGGTCTCATTTAAATCGGTGCTGGTTTTTTTTTTTTTTTAATATATTTATTTTTGGGCATTCTCCTTTGTTTTATATGTATATTTTTTTTTCATTATCTGCTACATATTTTCCAAATCTACTTCGTTTTTTTGGGCAGTATGTTTCACTTTTCGGGCTTAGCATTCTCATCCCTGGAAAGGAGATGGCACATTTTTTTATGGAGCTTGGGCCCAGTGTGTTTACTAACGAAATTGGTATCAAATGAAAGGTGACGGTAAGCACATTATGTGGGTAAAATATTTTCAAATTCGTTGGTGGGCTTTTGGAAATATTTAAGTTTGAAGTTTCGGATTTCACAATCAAGATTTCAGCTAATTTTTTGAACAATTAATCGTAGAATGCGTAATAATGGGTGTACAGAAATAATATTGGTATCAAATGAAAGGTATTTCTCTTGTCTATAAATCTGTATCAAAAGTTTTTTTCTTTGTTAAAAAAAAAATAATACATACATATTAGGTATTTACTTCTCAAAAGGTGATTTTTTTAAGCGAGGCCTTTGGCACATCGAAATAACAAAATATTCAGTGGTGACATGCACTTTTTTTTTGGAATTTTTGGATAGCTTAATGTGTTACTTTTAATTCTATATATAAAATAGTTCTAAAAAACCTTATATAATGAGCAAAATACACAAAAACGCGCTGAAATATGCCTATTAAATAATAAGAATAGAAACTATAGTTCAGTCAATGGGGAAAAATCTGGAAAAAGCTATGACGTCACCTAAGTTTGAATGCAGTATTGAAGAGGGGTTTATCCCAAGTACAAATCTTAGATTGCGTATTGTTTGGTCTTGTGGGGCGACCGCCATTTCGAAAAACGCATTTGTCTCAATATCTCGAGAAAGACTAGTCGGACAGAAAACTAGAAAGGACTTTTTAGATTGGAAATTAATTAATCCTTCTTTTTCTAGGACATCATTTTTCTCTAGGAGTTATACTTTCAGAGTAAGAGAACCGCAAAGTATCTCATTCTCAGTAATTCCACACTTAACTCTAAGGGTTGTTTAAAATATTTAAAATATAAAAAAACACACAATTTGCAGTACTGTAACTCTGAAATTATAACTCCTAGACAGTGCCGGATTAGCCTCAAGGCAAACTAGGCAGCTGCCTAGGGGCCCCACTTCAGCTGGGGGCCCCTCGCCCCGACTACGAACAAACAAAATTTCTTGGAGTTGTACCTTCAATAAAAAACAGCATTACATTTGTATTTGTAAAAATAAGAAAAAAGAAGAATAAAAAAACGTTTGCAAATCATTAAACATTAGCCCCGTTCCATTGGAGGTGGTAGTTTACTCATGAGTTGATCTAGTACTATAATTACCACATGATCTTCTACTTCTATCACTGATCTTCTATTTTTTTTTTTTTTTTTTTATAATGAGCGCGCACTAAAGGGGTTTTGGGTACCCTTAATATACATGAATTATGACTCCCATCCCATCCTGAAGGGCCCAACCCAGCGATGCCAGATTGAGGGATTTTTTCCTGTTTTTTTCCGGTATTTTTGATTAGGGAAAAATGGAAAATCAACCCAGAACAGTCAGCTCAAAATATATCACGTTTTAATACCAAGACAAATACTGGTCTATTCGAATATCGAACCAGAGTTTAGTAACGAGATGGTGCCATTAAAGCTCTTCATGTTGCAATCAGATAATATGTCAGAAAAATCTGAGATTGTGCATGCAGAGAAGTTAGAAGTTAATATAGGCACCGTTACAAATATATTCATAATGAATTACCCCAAATAAAAACATAACTTCGAAAACAGCCAAAATGACGTTTTTTGGCATTTTCTAACGGTATTTAAAAACGGATGCCAATAAAAAAATTTTGACTTCAGATTCGAGTTCAACACATCCAACACTACTAGGAAAGTATATATATTTTGGTTCTTGTGGCAAAAACCTTGTTGACCAGTGTTATCAATTAAAAAAAAAAACTAAACCACCCACACGCGTTTTGAACTCGTTTTGGATGCGTTTTGGACGCGTTTCGGACGCGTTTCAGATGTGTTTTCCCAGCAAACGCAGAACTACAGAAAAAACCGGTGAAATATGTACGTAAAAGAAGTACTTCTTTTCCACTGAAAAAAGATAGGAGCTCGGGAAAAAACTCAGTTATATACTTTCTGTATATAAGAATACGTGAAGCAGCTATCTCTTTCTTGCATGCAAGATGAAATAAATTTCCACTCCATTAATAGTACAGACAAATGTACTTCAAAAGTACATCAGCGAAGCACTTCTGGAAGTGGTCCTGATGTACATTTTCCAGTACTTTTTTACCTACAGAAAAAGCACTGAAACTTGTACTTTTAAAGTACTTATTTGGAGCACTTTCATGGGTTTATATCCGTACTGCTAAAATCCATATTTTAATTTCATCTGAAAATAAAAAAATCTTCAAAACAAACAAACAATTCTTTTAAACTATTATTTAATATTTTATTGGAAAAACACAAAATAGTTTTTTTTTTTTGAAAACAAAATACATAAAAAAAGATCATTGGGCACGTGACTGTGGCCTGGCCAGTTGAAAAAAATGAAAAAGAAAAAAATACTCTGCGTCTACAGTCTGCACTTTGGTGGTAGTTTTTGTATCTTGTTTTGATTTTTTTTTCTAAATGCTCAAGGCTGAAGCTGCTGTAAACTCAGTCAATGATGTCTGGAATTGATCGCCACTAAAAGACAGAAAAATCAAAAACTTTATTATTTATCAATTTTATAATCAGCATACCTTTATTTTCCAAATCAATTGGTGGTTGTTTTTGTATCATTTTTGTATTACTTTTTTTTCTAAATGCACAAGGCTGAGGCTGTGCATTTTGATGGTGGAAATAAATTTTTGTGGCGTGCCGAAGAATTTGTGTGGTAGATATTGTTTAGAGAAAATAGTTTTCACAAATAACAAATAGCGTTTCGGACGCGTTTCAGATGTGTTTTGCAAGCGTTTCGGACGCGTTTCAGACGCGTTTTGGAAGCGTTTCGGACGCGTTTTGGACGCGTTTCGGACGCGTTTCAGACGCGTTTTGGACGCGTTTCGGACCCGTTTCAGACGCGTTTTGGACGCGTTTCAGTTGCGTTTTGTACGCGTTTCAGATGCGTTTTGGGCGCGTTTCAGATGCGTTTTGGACGCGTTTCAGACGCGTTTTGGACGCGTTTCAGACGCGTTTTGGACGCGTTTCAGATGCGTTTTGGACGCGTTTCAGACGCGTTTTGGACGCGTTTCGGACTCGTTTCAGACAAGTTTCAGACGCGTTTCGGACGCGTTTTGGACGCGTTTTGGACCCGTTTCAGACGCGTTTTGGACGCGTTTCAGGCGCGTTTTGGACGCGTTTCGGATGCGTTTCAGACGCGTTTTGGACGCATTTTGGACGTGTTTCAGACGCGTTTTGGACGCGTTTCAGACGCGTTTTGGACGCGTTTCAGAAGCGTTTTAGACGCGTTTCGGTCGCGATTCACACGCGTTTTGGACGCGTTTCAGATGCGTTTTGGACGCGTTTCAGATGCGTTTTGGGCGCGTTTCAGATGCGTTTTGGACGCGTTTCAGACGTGTTCCAGACTCGTTTCAGACGCGTTTTGGACGCGTTTCAGACGCGTTTTGGACGCGTTTCAGACGCGTTTTGGACGCGTTTCAGATGCGTTTTGGACGCGTTTCAGATGCGTTTTGGAAGCGTTTCAGATGCGTTTTGGACGCGTTTCAAACGCGTTTTGGACGCGTTTCATACGCGTTTTGGACGCGTTTCAGACGCGTTTTGGACGCGTTTCAGACTAGTGATGGATAGTTCCGGAGCCAAATAGTTCCTGGAACTAGTTCCGAGTGAGGAACTAGTTCCCCAAAATTTATTTAAACAGTTCCATCGTTCAGACACAGCCACACACAAAAGAAAGAAAGAAGAAGAGGAACAAGAAACAAAACGAATATATATCTCTGTCTCTGTTTGAAATACACAATACACACACGCATGTAATAGAATTCTCATCCAAAGCCAACAAACATGGATGGGAACGAGTTGAGCGCCAAAAATTCACAAACCAAAACCACAACTACTTTCTTATGAATCATGCTCAAGGACATGGAACTACATTAATAGTTCCAGTTCCAGGATCAGGAAAAAATATTCAAATTCATACTATTTCTTATTTTGATGCATTTTATTGAAAAAAAAAAACTTAAATTCTAGATAGTTCCGCGGAACTAGTTCCAGGAACTAGTAGGTAGATTAAGTTTGTGTCAACCGACATACGTTTTTCTGGCCGCTTTAAAAGGTAGATTAAGTTTGTTTCAACTGACATAAGTTTTTCTGGCCGCTTTAAACGGCCATCAGGAAAAAATATTCAATATCATACTATTTCTTTTTTTGATGCATTTTCCTGAAAAAAAAACTAAAATTCTAGATAGTTCCGCGGAACTAGTTCCATGAACTTGTTCCGACCGAAAAAAGAACCGTTCCATGTTCGTTCCGGCTTTGGAACTGTTTTGCGGATCTCTGTTTTGAGTAATTTGCCTTGTCTATAATAATAATAAAATCAAAATTGAAACTTTTTCGTATGATTTCTCTTTCGAGTTTTATAATGAAACCGTAATGCCGACTTATAACGAGTCGATTTTCGCCGTGCGGCGAAGCTTTTTGGCGTAAAGTGACAATCCCCATACTAGAGTCCTAGTCGACTTAAGCCGTGAGACATATCATGTGGTTAAAATCGACTCGTGAAAAGTCGGGATAGGTATACCTACTTATACCTTTTGAATCTAATATATTTTCTTATCGTTAATAAAAATTATCTGTGAACCATCAAGTTGCTTAAATTTTTTTGTTGAGATATCACTACAATTCTTATTATAGTTATTTCAAAACTTTTAGTTTACATTTATAAAATGACATGATAGGACACCAGATTATATCCGATTAGTCTCTAGTAAGTTACCTGCACAAATTTCTAACCTAACTTAAAAATAGCTTATGATATTGAAAAAGCATCGGAAAAGGGCCCAAGAATTATTTTGCCTAGAGGCCATGACATGGTTAATCCGGCACTGCTCCTAGAGAAAAATGATGTCCTAGTTGGACACTTAGTGGCAATGTCCTACCTTAAATTAACCTTCAAATGTCCGTATTTCAAAAGATGCCCTACCTAAAAAAAAACCATACCTACCTTAAAAAAGACTTAAGGATTCTGGAATTTTTTATTTTTGTATTATTTTTCTTTGCCTAATAAATTTATTTATCACCCGAAAAAATTATTTTGAGTGGTCTTAGCCTTAAATGAAGCCCCTAGACAGACCCGAAAACCATGCTTTCCGAACCTACCACAGTACGAAAACGAAAACTTTAAAAACGTTTTTCTCGAAACGCGTTTTTATCCGCGCCGTTCAACGTAACTCAAAAACTAATGAAGCTATCCACTTGAAATAGATTGCAAATTACATGTTAATTCATGGACCATTGCGTGAACCTTTTTTTTTATTAATTTGTTTATTAAAAACATTGTGTTTTTTTTTTTTTTTGTATCTTATTTTTATTTTACAATTGTTTTTACTAAATTTAGGTTCATGCAATGCGTATAAATATATTTTATTGGAAAAAAATGTCTTTTTTTATTATAAATAATTTTCTGGACCTTCGCATTGGAGGGCGCAAACTCGAGGAGTCAACTTTAAAAAGCTGTAGAGCCCCCATTTTGTTTTTTTTTTTTTACTTCAAAAAAATTGTATCAATACTTCATAATGTCATTAATGTCATATACTTTTCCAAATTTCAATAAATGCTTTCAGTTTTCCAAAAAAAATTATTTAAAAAGCTGTCGTCCAGAGGGATGTCCCCCCCATTAATTTGAAAGATACCGTAGTTTGAAAAAATTTATATTTTGAATGTAGGGAACTTTTAAAATAAGACCATAACACCATAATACGAATTTTTGAAGCTAGGGCGTTTTTGAAGTTAGATATTTTTCGAGGAAGGAAAATGTCATATGCATCACATAGGTATGTATTTTCAAAACTGCCCTACTTTCAAAAATATAATTTGATTCAATGAGATTGAATAAGAATTAACCATAAAAGTTCCAACTTGTTTCATAAACCCTGAGACGTTCTTTATGACCAATATAACTAAAATTCATCTTTTTTTTTAACTGAAAAGGAGCTTTAACGTCACCGTATGTATACTATAAAAAATGAGTTAATATTTTTCTTAACCGGATTGTTCGTTTTGAAGATATCGATAATAAAAAAAAAAGTTATTGTTTTATTTTTTAACATTGCCGTTTGAACTCTAGCTGCTATCAAAAGTCCAGAGAGGCTGTCGTCAATGGGACATGATTAAATAGCAGGGGTCGAATAACGGCATAAGATTACGATCATACGTTAACTTTTTGACTATTGCTCTCTCTCTCTCTCTCTCTCTATTTAATCAGAAGAAAAAGATAGAGACATAAGGCGTCAATACGTTAACGTACTTATGCCGTAATTCGACCCCAAGCCTGCCGTCTTAACTCAAATTAACGTAGGTATCTGCATTTTCTGTACTTAGTATCTTTTTTACTGTAGGGTTTTGAAAAATTAACTGAAAATATTATAAAATCCACATTCTACGAACTTACAAACAACTTTCAAAAAGCTTTAAATACTTAAGAAACAGCACTATCACTATGCACATTCACAGATTATAACTTTTTGAGGATTTTTTTTTTTGTTGAATTTATAACAAATATATATAAAATGAAATTTAGCAACAATTTTGTTAATAGTTTTTCATATTTTTAACCAAAAGAGGTTTAATGGGGGTCATTTTTGGGCAAAAGTTCGACAACTCAGAAGGTGAAAAATTGTAACGTATTCTTGTAGAGAAGTTTAATACAAGCATTTTTTACTTCCAGAGAGGGGCAATTTTCAAAAAAATTACCTAAAATAAAGAAAAATAATATTTAAAAACTATGGAAATGATGGGTATTTTCGATAACTTTGGCATTAACAGTGCCACTAACAAAAACGGTCTTTGAAATTTAACACATAGAGTTAGTTGGAAGCTTTAAGTGCCTAAAAAACAAAAATTAGATACCCCTGTAAGTATTATGCTAGCACTGGTGGTGCAGGGAATTTAATTTTAGATTAAGACACCCAAACATCAATTTCGAAAATTATTTTTAGAAAACAAGATTAATAACCTGTTAATGGCTAAAAAAAATCCACACAAAAAACGTTTCAAATCAACATTACAATCCTTATAATTTTGTTTTTGATTCTTTCTATAGTAGTTATTTTTCTGGAAGGCTAGTTCGAAAATGAAAAAAAAATATAGGTATGGGTGTCGCAGCTATGCGCAGCCACTTAAAATGCAAAAGGAAAGTTAATATATCAAGCTTTAAAATTAATATGGATTCTCAATGGAATAATGCGGAATAATTATAAATTATCTCCATTTAATGTAAAAAATAACCCAAAATTCACGATTTTTCAATGTTTAAGCAAAATAGCAAAGTATTGAACATCATTATGAAATGAGATTTTACTTAAATTGATATGCTCCTGTATTATATTTAATAAAAATCAAACAAAATTTTCAATAAAAAATTAAAATACACTTAAAAAACCATAGTAACCAAAGCACCTTTAAACCTCAATTTTACATCAAAAAATCACAAATTCCAGCTTTAAGATCAGTTATTTTTTGTTTGCATTATCTCCACCCAAAAATTTAATCACATTTACTTAGTACAAGGTATTAGCTTCACAAAAAACCGGCTTTTGCATAGATTCTTGCAAGTGATTTTTTTAATTAAATTTTTCTTCTTTAAAAACTTTTATTTTTACTCGGGTATTCACCATTTTGGTTTTGCCGATAGCATTGTTATAAACCCTTTGCAACATCATCCGAAGAGGGCTGACAGTTACAAGTACTGATAACGAAAAAAAAAGACATTGGAACAGCAAAAAAAGGGAACTGGAACAGGTAAATGTATTGTAGGTCTCCAGGGAGATTGAGCTGGATCAGTATTCAGGAATATTTGGGCCTAGAGCTATACTAGGAACAATCAGAATACCAAAAAAAAAAAACTGCAAAACTGATTTTTTAAAAATTTTTGTTTGAAAAATAAAATCACGTAGGTTTTAAAATTGTTGCATTCCAATGTTTACTTTTTCAAAACCACTACATAATTTCTCAAGTTTATTGTCTCAAAACGATGTCATTGAATACAGAAATTGCTTAGTAAAAATGTTGTTGTAATTTGTTTTATTAATAGAGAAAAACGCTGTGAAGAATTCGTCCTTCAATTAAAACCACATCCAATGTTGTTGTCTGGAAATGACTTTTGTCACCATCTTCCGGTCAAGATAACCAATTCTACCAATTGAATCGTTTTTTTCAGAAACGACATAAGTCCATGAGCATAAACTTTTCAGGAGCAACAAAAAACTGTTTTTTACTTAAAATTCCACAACACTTCAAATTTAGAGTATGCCGAGTTATAATCTAGCCTAAGATGCATTTAGAAACCTTTAAAATATAAACTTTTTTTTAGGTCTTTGCGGGTTTTTAAGCCTTTAAAGTCGGTGGACTTATGTCGTTTCTGAAATAAACGAAATTTTTGTGGTAAAACTTTTGTTTTTATTTAGCTATAGTTTTTGAACCCTACTTTCGATTTTAATAAATTAAATAGCAGTAGATAGAGTAAATCTTTACCTTTTTATAGATATATAACAAAAGGGGGTGAGTGTCAAGATTGCTGCCAAAATAACTTAAAACTGGTAAAAAGTCATGTATTTAACAGTCAAAAATGTTGTCACCGGGTGAAAATTTTCCATATATTTTGAACCCTTTTCTTTCAGTTTTCGTATTTTGGGGGGTCTGACATACTTAATTTTTTTTAGAAGATGAATAACTATACATAAATGAGAAATTTCCAAAAAAAAAATTTTGGAAAAATCGGACTTATGCTGTTTCTGAAATAAACGATTCAATTGTAGTTTAAAAATATAATGTGAAAAAGCAAATATACAAACCCAAAAACCTCCATGACTACAACCCATTTGGAATATTAAATACAGACAACACCTCACAAAACATTTCTTAAAAAAAATTATTTTATTAGTTAGTTTTTAAATTAGTTAATTGATAAAATAAATAATGCGTTTACATTAAATCAAACCGGGATGCTTTGTAACAGCTTTCAAAATCTCCAAAGCAACCTTTTCAGCATTGGCTATCCTTGTGTACAATTCAATTTCTACAGCTTCTAATGCATCAACTGCGGCAGCTAAACCTGATTCAAGTGCATCACCACCCGCAATCAAAGCCATATTGGTCAATTTTCTAGTCGCTTCAATTCCACCAGTTCCATCGATACGACTATTTTCTATATCTTCAATAGCTTGTGAGAAAACTTTCTTCTGACCAAGTAAATGACCAGCAGCACCAAATGCTTGATACCCTTGCACACTGCCATCAATACAACCTTGTCTAGCTGCATCAAAACCTTCATTAGCAATACTTATTGCTTTTTTAGGATCGGTATGAATCAAATCGCTAGCATCTTTAATGCCCTTTAATGCGGAACCGATTCCCATAGCAGAACTTTCAATATCACCTAGAATACCTTCTCTTATTGCACTTAGAATTTTTCCAGAAACACCTTCCATCAAGGCTTTAAGAATGTTCAAGTCGATATCTTCTATGACAGCTAAGGTCTCAGCATCTCTCACAACAGCTTTAGCTCGGGCACTTATCGCATCACCTGTAGCATCAACTTCTTGAACTTTCCCATTGGCAACATCGGCAAGATAAGCCATAACCCTTTTTGTAGCTCTAACAAAGTCTTGATTTAAAGCATTACAACCTGCTAATATAGCATTATGAGCAGCTTTTATCGATTGGCTACGTGACCGTTTATTTGACTTTAACCCATGAGTTGCTAAAGATTCAGCAGCATCAATGCCATCGAATATTGCAGTTCCAGAATCTTGAAGAGGATCTAAAGATTTTTTGATTTTTGGTTTTGATACGCCTGGAGCAATTACTCCAGCCGCTCCCATTGCATGCAAAACTGGTACGCCAGCATGGAAAATTTCATCTTTGATTTTACGTAATCCGCTATTGATGTCACTTATGGCTTCTTCGGGGTCATTAAAGTGCTTGTCGTTACCATTATATTTGTCAATCAAGTCAAATGCATCATCACCACTTTCGGCAATAAGTTTAATGGTTAGAATGAGTCCGTCTAACAGCACATCGACTGCTTCAGGATGTGCTCCAGCAGCCTTATAAAATGCTGCAATGTCTTCAATTTTTTTTATTGCAGCTTGACCAAGTTGAATAACGATATTACTAGCTCCACCTATGGAAGCTTTTTTATCAAAATCATCGAGATCTGCTTGATATCTTGGATCGATAGCCTCAATAAGTGGAGATGCAGTCGAGTTTTTAATGAAAAATAGAAAAATTGACACAGCAATCAATACGAAATATTTTGAAAGTTCCATTTTTTTTTCAGCAAAAGATCTGAACTTCAAACTTTAGCTAGACGATAGGCAAGTTGTTTTGTTTTCTTTGTATACTGACTGATTGACAAGTAACTGATATTTCGACTCTTATATAGGCTTCCGACACCAAGGTAATAAGGTCTATTTTTTGTTGATTTTCGAATTGGAATATATGCTAATTCAAATATTAGACTCCAAAAGGTGAAAAACATATTTGTGTCATGTTGACTTCTTGGATGTAGCAAACTGATAACGGCTGAAAAAACAAGATAAAATTTACTCAAATGAATGTGTCAAAATATCATTAGTCATTCTTGAATAACAAACTATTGCAAAATATAATTTATAAATGTCAATATGTTGAGTGGAGGATCAATAAACGGCTGTATAAACCAACGATTGTTTGTAGAACTGGTTAGCAACTACGTAGGAGAAAGAAAAAAAAAATTTAGCAAGTGTTGCCACATTCCATATTTGGAAATCCCCGAAATTCGACTTGTTTACTGGGTAGACAGTAATCCACCCCTAAACATTCCTGGTCCAAACCTATTTTTTTAAAGTCTCAAATACTGTCAAGGGACTGATAAATGAACCTTGCCGAAAACGTATTTAGCTCTGCCAGAAGACTTTTACTTGCAAACAATCGTTTGGTCTTTAATTTCAACCCTCAGGTCCCTCTTAGAAATCTTCTTACTTCCCGATTTGTGTTTCTGGCGATCTTGTCAAATGTATAAAATGTCTTCCGAAACTATATCTTGAGAAAAGCATTTAGACTACGGGTTGTTTATATTTTGATAAGCGCTACCAAAAGTTCCTCACTTTTTTAAAGTACGTCTCACTTTAAAGTCGGATAGAAAAAGTCCCTACCAAGATACTCAATTAAGTAGCCTTAGCAAGAAGTTCTTCAGACAAATAGTCGAGAGTTTTGCATCGATGCGATTAATGATGCTGTATAGCATCTTTCCTGGCTTGCACATGTTGGACGAATAAACATGAAATATTTACCTAACCTCTGATAAAATGATCAAGTTGAAGGTTATACCCAACGACTTAAGGTGCGTACCTAATTGGAGATGGCTACCTGGATATCGAGTTGTAAAGAAAGGCCACTAGCTAAAAAATAAAATATGTACAAATTTTGGCAGTGGTGGTGAAAATTTTTCGAATAAAGTGTTCGATACTCAACTAGGGGCCACTTATCAGTAGTATCAGCTGTTTAACTTAACAAGCTGTTAGCCCCAAGACCCTATTTTCTGACAAAAGCTAAGCACCTTTGTAACCCTATAAAAATATCGGATCAGATTTTTTGTGGTCACTATGGCTGAAGCAACTTTCTCAATAAGCGACTGGCAACTGGAAACTGGCTAAGTGTATGGAAAACTTTGGTTATAATATTCAATTCTTCAGAATCACTAATAATTCAGTGAAAAATTGCAGCCCCTGAATGTGATTCTTTCTGCATTCTGGTTCCGTATTTTATCTACTACTACGCCAGCTCTGACGTCATACATACACTGTTTTCAAGACAATGGAAAATTTTATTAACTACGTCAAGGGCCAGCACCCCCAAAGACAAATACTAACTGCTTTTTGGGTTTTTTTTTTTTTTTTGAGCCAAAAATACCATTCCTTATATAAAACCTAACAGCTGAGCAAATTTAAAAAAATTTCTAACTTTGTTATTTCAGCCACACATGCCTACACTTTTGGTTATTTAAATCAATTAATCAAATACAAATTTTATTTACTGAAAACAAGTAAGACAAAAATAACAACAAAAGGATTGCAACCGTTCTTAAAGTATAAATACTTGGTACTTAGCCTTTCAATCGATCAGTTGACTTTGAAATTTTGATTGTGGTTTAAATACTTTTCTATCAAGTTTAAACCCTTAAAATAATGGGTTATTCGAAATATTTTCTGCTTGTGGCAGTACTTGGTGTTCTAGCCAAACAATCCACAGCCGCTGGTTTAATTGGTAAAGCTGTGCCAGCCATTGGCAGTGCTGTTCCAGCAATTGGCAAAGTTGTCCCAGCCATTGGCAGTGCTGTTCCCGCACTTGCCAGTTCTGTGAGCCAAAAGTTCTTAGATGCAAAGAAAAATTTTGCACTCAAGCAAGAACTTCTTGGTGATGACAATTTGGTAACAACATTGGCCAATAACGCTGTAGCCGAACTCGAAGAATTTGAAAAATATCATTCTAGACCTGGACCATTGGGAGAATCTATTAAAACATTGAAAGATGGCTTCGAACATACAATCAAATTAGTTGGTGTTGCATTGCACGAAGCCTTCGCATTAGTCGATGGAATACTGCAACAAACCATTGCCGACAAAAGAGCTGCACTAAATAAACTCGAAGAGGGAATCGATAATGTCAAATATCTTATTTATCACTCTGGGTGTCCAGTTCATTTAGCTTTGGGAGCTTCTAGAGTTGGATTGAACATTACTGATAGCAAAAATATGAAGGCAGCCGCTAACCAAATTCAACTTACCGGAACTGGCCTATTCAAAATTATCGACGCAATTGATACCCTTGTTCGGGAAGGTCTGAAAAGTGACGTTAAAAGTGTAACGGACAAATGCTTGGCTGCTGCTCATAAAGCTATTAAGGCAGCTGCCGTTCTATGCAATACCAACATGGTTAAAGGTGCTGAAATCGCAATGAATTATCTGTCAAGTTCTCAATTGTCGGATATTGCAACACCTGATGCCATTGAATCGGTTCTTCATGATAAAGTTAGAGAAATAGCTGCTGCTGATAAGGACACCAAGAAAGCTTTGGATGCTCTTAATAATGAATTTGACACTGCCATTGGCTTGGGTATTAGTGCTCCCATTCTCAACGAAATTAGAGATGGACTTGATGAGTATATTGATTATTCTGCATTGTGTGTTGCTGTTTGCAATGAAGCTATGGCTAAGGCTGAGGAGTTGGCAAAAACTGATAAGGAAGCAGCTATTCAATTAATTGATGAAATGTTCGAAATTGCTAAACAATTTTTAATTGATGGCAGTATCAAGGGATACATTGTTATTGGATCAGCTGGTAAAAAAGCTGGATTACTTGATGCATTCGAAGATGCTATCCATTTTGTTGAGATGAGTCGTGTTGAGGGAAGTAAGGGAATCGACAGTGCCGCAACTGTTGCTAAGGAGGCCATCATTGCTGGTGACGCAGCAATGGACTTTGGTTTTGATGCAGCACGTGCAATGATTGATGCTAATGAATCTGTTCTATTTGGTCAGGCTCATGAATGCATTGATGTTGTGTTTGATGCAATGAAACCTGGAGCAGTGCACACACATGCAGCACATCCTTAAATACGTTATTTTAGTTTTTGAAATTGTTTCGAAATAAAATTTGTAATTTTTGTTTAGAATTTTTTGTTGTATTCTTTGGAAAAAAATAAAATAAAATATAACGTAAATGAAAATTGAAAAAAAAGCGCTTTGATAATCTCTTTAGCATTTTTAGTCTCAAGTTTGATATCATCGATTGAATATTGTGCACCTTTAACCATAGGTTTTGCGCAAAAAGGTTGCTAGTAGTCGCTTAAAAAATTAAAAGTTTGCTATGCTATGCTTCACGCACTTTTCCGGTAAGTATCACAAGCTGCTTTGATTAATATCGCGTATTCTAAAAATCAGTATCACAGCATGTCCAGATAAGTATCAAAGGTTTCTTTGGAATATATCACAGATTGCCTCAGAAAGTATTACAAGTTTATTTTCTTGATGTATCAAGTTGACGTGTTAAGTATCACAATTTATTCTGGGAAGTATAACGGATAACACTGGTAGTTATTATGGGTTATCCTGATAAGTATCACGGGTTTCTCTGGTAATGAATAATGGTAAATATTACGGATTTTTCTGTTATCACGGGTTGATCTAGTAAATGTTTGAATTTCCCCAAGAGTATCACGGATTGGCCTTAAGTATCACAGATTGCCCTGATCAGTATCATGGCTTGACATGTTACTTCAGTAAGTATCACAAGTTTTCCCGGTATATATCTGGTTAACCTGACAAGGTGATAAGTATCACAGGCTTCCCTGTAATGTATAATAGATTACCCTGGGAGGTGTCATTGGTTGTCTTGAAAAGTATCACAAGTTGACCTAGAACCTATCACAGGTTATCCCTTATAGTTATTGTTACTATTACGTTTGGAAAGGTAAATATCACAAACTATCCTGGTAAAAATTTACTTGGTACGTATCACAGGAATCATGGTCTTAGTGGTCAAGATTTCTCTGACCATACCTCAATCCGTGAGCTCCTGACTTGAGAACAGCATTCCTTAAGTGCACAAAACTACATAGAAATAAGAGAAAAAATAATAAGGCATCATTAAAAAAAGACTTTATTATATTTTTAAAAATATTAACTATTGAAAATTCCAAAAAAACTTTTATAAAACTTCTTCACTTATTGTTACCAAAAGTGAATATAACACAAATATTACAGCTGAAACAGATTTTTGGATAGCTTTCAGCCCATGTTCTGCTATTTCTCCACCAATTCTTAATCCGGTGTACGCCAACTTTTCCGCTGTGTCAATATTCGCTAACGCTGATGTTATACCCGATCGAACTTTAATAGTAGCCGATATAATTTTTCTAATCTTTTGATTTCCAACCATTTTTCCAGCTTCATCAAGTCTTTGACAAGTTATATTGCCAGCTGTAATAATACCCATTTTTAAAGCTTTAAATCCTACTTCAAACGCTGCCAGAGATATTTCTGGTTCAGTTGTTGAAAGATTTGCAGTTATAGAAATAGCTTTTGAAACTGTTGCTTCTCCAGCTGCAACAGCTAAGATTCCTGAATTGAGACTTTCTTTAATTTTGATAATAGCATTTAAAACTGGCCCGGGTTTAAGAGATTTAATAGCACGTTCAGAATTTAATATAATTGCGTCTCTGGCAGCTATAGCTTCTTTACTGAAAGGTGATGTCAAGTTCAGAGCTGGTATTTCATTTTCGGTGATATTTTCTGAAAGTCCTTTAAATGCAGATCTCCCAGCAAGGATTAGACTTACATATACCACTTCAAAGCCAGTTTTGGTAACTTCTTGAGCAGCATCAAGCCCCTTCCCTCCTGCAGCTATATTGGTTTTAAATCCATTAATTGACAATGACTCTCCAGCTCTAAGACAATCAATCACATAGGTTCCACCTTGTTCAGCAAGATCTAATCCTGATTTTATTCCATTTCTTGCAATTTCTTTCGATATTCCTGCTGCAGCATTGAATGAGTAATAAACTGGATATTCAATTGCATAAATGATGAGTTGTTGAGCAGTTTTCAAACCTTCTTGAATATCTTTAATAGCTGCTTTGGGGTTATTACAATATTTATCTGTAGCACTAACAAACGCCCTATTTGCTGCTTCGGAAGAACTTGCAATTAAATTTATTGCAGCTTCTAATCCGTCTTTTATTGCATTGACTGCTTTTGGAAAACCACCATTTTTAATACTCAAAGATGCCTCTTTAAGAATTTCTTCAAGTGCTGCTTCCCGATTTGATTTTCCTTTGAATTGAAGTGAAGACAATCCATCATCTCTATTCACTGAAAGTAAAAATGATTCTTCAGTAGCCTCTAATCTAATGATCAAAAAACTCAAGATTGAAACTGTTATCAGCAAGTATGTGCTTGGCAATGCCATGCTTGAACCCGATGTACTTTGCGAATTATTTTTCAACAAAAATTATCTTTGTCTTTTATACTTTTTAAAAATTTTATAAAAAAATTAAATATTTTTATAATATTTATCTTCTGGATTCATGATAAGTAGATAAAAGATAAAAAAAAAAAAGATCACAGTGTCAAGGCTAAATGTGATTTATTTTCATAAGAAAAAAGTATAATCGTTCATACGTTATCATCATAATGAAAGAATATTTGTAAATAATCTTAGATTTGAGGTGTCAAAAGCATCCGCAACAGAAAATTGCGTTTTAATCTCTCAAGAAGGTTGTTGGTCGTAAAATTTCGCGAAGCTTGTTCTATGACAGGAACCACAACATTTTTTAAGAATGTTTACTTTGTCATCGGTTCCAACGCTCGTCTTCAATGACACTCCTTCTGATTGTTTTGTTAAGAAATCTAACCTTTTTGTGAGCCAGTTCCCTGCCAATTTTTGAAAAACACCTACTTTTAGGGGTATTTTTGGGTGGGTTCTTATTTTTAGCATTTTTCATAGCGTTTAAAAATTTTAAAACTAATAGAACGTATAGTCTTATGCATGTGCAAAAAATTAGTATTCTTAAATGATTTTTGTCCGAATAACGGGAAAAACAAGTTCTTTTGTCCCAAGTTTTTTGACCGTTTTTAATCGTTTTTTTATTTTTATAGATAATAGGAAGGACTATATATTTGTACAAAATTTTAATCAAATTCGTATTCACAATTTTGAGATAACGGTAAAATAAAGTTCTACCTTTCAACAGGTTATAACTTTTGATCTAGACCATATCAAAATTTGATTTTCCTTTATTGAGCATTCTAATAATATTACCTTTCATTTAATATATCACACATAACGGTACCTTAACTACAAGTTACAGAATTTTAAATTAAAAAACTTGAGTAATACCTCAAAACACCTGTAGAGATCTGTTGATCATGATGGGCCAACAGTGTGAGAAGTACCGTAATCTCAGGTTGAACTTTCGACATGGTTGGCTTTAAAAATTCTTACTTTTTTTTATAGGCATCGTAGAAATATGATTGAAACGTCATCGTCATATGAAACTTGAAATAATAAGCTTTCACATGATATAAAATTTATTGCAGGTCGTCATAGAAGAAAATTGATTTAATAGTGTGAGAAGATAAAAATATATGTATGATATTTTTGCTTTTTTTTATGAAAATCGACTGAGTTCAAAAAATTCTAGCCCTTTTTTAGATGTCATATAGACATGATCGGCATAAATATTTTGAGCTGGAAAAATTAGCTTCCAGATGGTATAAAATTTATTATAGGTTGTGATACAAAAAAATGAATTTAAATTGTAAAAATCTAAGTATGGCTTTATTCTGTAGAAAAATTGATAAGCTTTTCATTGGTGTAATTTTTCTCTAACCTTTTCATATAAAAAATGTATTATTTTTTAGTTTTTTTTTTTTTTTGTAAAATATGATTGGATTTAAAAAGTTATTCCGTTTTTTCCGGACACAACCTGTAAAATTATCGTCCGTAAGCTGACTTTTTTGTATTCTAAAACCACTTTTTTGTATTCTAAAAACACATTTTATGGAACATTGTCACTTGAATGGACAAAAACTAACCAGCTATAAGCTCGCTTAATGGTTGATTTAGTTAAAAAAAAAGTATTCAAAATTCAAACTCGTTAAAATTAAAGACTTTCGATGATTAATTGCATTTTATTTGTTATTTATAACATTTCAAAGTGTGATTCAGAACATTAGACCAGTTATATTGAAATAAAATGCTGTACTACTGCTTACAAATAAACACAATTAATATAATTTGTTTTTAACGATACCTAAGACTATAAAAAGAAGATGCAAAATGACAAATTGCCATTAGATCAAAAGTTGACCTCAGAGTTGCTAGTACTTATATTTGAATATGAGTTTGAGCTGTTCAAGGTGTGTTTTACTTACTGCAGTGGTTTTCGTCATTCAGCAATCAAATGCAACTTTTACTCCTGAAAATGGAGGATACCAATATATTCGTGGTACAGAGAGATCGGAAAATAAACGAGTTAGTGATACCCTGGAAAAAATCAATCTTAACTCTAAAACAAGTGAGAAAGCTGAATCTTTTCTAGCTGATGCTGCACTTCTTCTTCAAAGTGGTTACACAAATGCTACTAAACTTGTTGCAGCAGCTGAAAAAAGAACAATTGATGGAATTTTAGCAGCTGAAAAAGAAATTTCACAACTTACAGCTGCCAAACAAACTATTCAGCAAGGACTGGAAGAATCCGGAAAATTACTCTTCAATGCCGGTGTATCAGTGTTTCAGTCACTTGGAGAAGCATTAGCACTTACCAACGATGGATCAAGGAACGGTCTTGAAGAAGCGAGTAAAATAATACAAAAAGTTGGATACGGAGCATTGAGAGTTATTGAGGCAACTGCAAAGCTAACCGAACAGGGTATCAATGCTGGAGGAGACATAGCAAAGCAGGGTCTCAATGCTGCCCGTGAATCTATTGAAGCTGCTTATACAGGTCTCTATACCGCACTTCAGATGGCCCATCAACAAGCAACCAAAGCAATTATAGAAGCCCAGAGAAATTCTGTAATAGCAAAAGTTACAAACCAGAATTCCGAAGCAGCAGCAAGAGATCCTGATGCTTCATCTGTCATCACAGAAATTGAAAAAACAGCTAAAATTGCATTAAATGGGGGTACTTCTGCTAATATTGTCAACGAATTGAAAGAAGCATTTATCAGATCAATTGGTGATATTGCAAACTCCTCAGAACAAGTTAAAGAGATCATTCAGAATGTGAACAAATTAGCAGACATTGAACCAACAACTGCAAGGGCAATGTTTTTGAAACAGTTAGAAGTAGCAATTGAAGGAATTCATAATGCAGTTGCCAATGTATTTTTAGGTCTTGGTGCAGCAGGTCTCAAATCTGGTAAGCATTCGAGCAAGAAAATTGGAGAAGCTATTACTATCATTGATCAAGGAAAAGTTGAAGTAATTTCTGGACTTGAAGTAGCTGTAGATTTGGCACTATTTGGGATAAGATATCAAGTTGGTGAATCTTCTTTGGGAATTAAAGATGCTTTGGAGGCTGCCAGGTTTAGCAAATTAGCATTTTACCAGAGATTAGTTGAAGCTGCTAAAATTGCAGCATCTTGATTGTTTAAAAAAAAAATGGGTTGCAAATGTTTTTTTCAGCAATGTTTTAAAATTTTTGTTTTTTTTTTTTGTGAATTTTAAGTTTTGTTGAGGTTATGGTCAAAAATAAGGATCTTTAAGTACAATGACTACAGTCTTGCAAATAAATGGTGAATTTTTATTCTTCTTGATTAATTAATGTTTCTGTATTCATCTCACTCAAAAATATATTATTTCACTCAAGAAAATTTTAAGTGAAACAAGTCGAAGTTCTTCTAATATTTTGTTGAGGTTACCGAGTAGAGAAGTTGGCCTTAATCTGGTTATTCTTTTTCAAAAAATTTTTCTTCTTGTTACAATTTTCGGTAATTCCCATTTGGTGGGGAAAAAGCTGTTGTTATAGAAGTTGCTGTTGAGGAGCATCGCCAGAACAATCATCAGTCATCACCGACTAGGATATTGAATTAAGTTCTGAAGACTTACCTATATTGGTGACTCCACTAAATGATGTACCGGATCTTTTTAGTAGTGAGTTCGTTCAAGAGTTTTTATTGCTGATTCACTAGTCGGCAACGAAAATAGAGCTGAAACGGAACTATTTTCAAGTTTTTGAAATACTTGAATATACACTGAAAATAATAAATTTCGTAAAATTACGAAAATCGTTTCATACACTACATTTTCGTTGGCCCAACGAAACTTTCGTTGGCTCAACGAAAATATGTAATTTTTCATAATATGAAAACCTTCATCAATTAATGAAAACGTTTCATACACTTTTTCTCCCTTTTTAGTGCCAAAAAATCCAATTCAATGAAAAGATTCATCAATTAACGAAAAATTTCATACTCATTTTAAAGAATAAAAATAAGAATTTTTTTTTTACTTTATTTAAGTTTTAATTAAGTAACGAAAAAATTCATTAACCTATGAAATTCAACATTAACTAACGAAAATCTTCATAAGCTTATGAAAATTCTTCATATACTAATGAAATATTACATTGGCTTATGAAAAAATACATCAGTTAACGAAAAAAATAGTTGCCTTACAAAAAAAAAAACGTAGACTTGGGTGCATTTCTGTTTTAATGATTAAAAATTGAATCTTGCTTTATATAGTTCACATTAGGTTTTTGTTTAAAAATCTATGTAAGCTGAGCTGAATATAAAAAATATTTGCGTATTGACAAGGTGTCTCACGATAAGTCGGACTCATCAGTTGACTTAAGTGAGCTCCACCGGGTCGAAACGCCAATTTTTGGTTTGGACTATTGAATCAATGATTTAACAGGTCCAATTAAATATTTATAAAAATAAAAATGAATGAAAAAATTCGTAGGTTAACGAAAAAATCGTAATTCTACGAAAAGAATGTAAAAATAATCTAATCTACTAAAAAAATAATTAATACAACGAAAAGTTTCGTTAGCTAACGAATATTTTTTCGTAATTTAATTAAAATATTCATAAAATTTACGAAAAACTTCGTTAGTTTACGAAAGTTTTAATTAAATTTTACGTTAATTGATGAAAAAATTTCGTAAAGTGATGTAAAAATTCATTAATTCTCGATCAAATTTTTTTATGAAAAATTTCATTAAAATACGAAAGTTTTCGTTACTTGATGAAGTTCTTCATTAACGTATGAAAGCCATTTCGTTGAGCCAATTAAATTTTTCACCGGCTGAAAATTAATTAAATTTTCTTTGGCTCAACGAATTTTTTCGTTGTATTTACGTAAGGATTTGGTTCAGTGTAAACAGGTCAAAAACGCATTTTTTGGGTAGATTTGACGTCGAATTACACCACCATACAAATATTTTTTTTGCAAATCTTCTTATGCAATCCCAAAACGCAATATTTTATCGTCCTAAATATGTTTACATTTTTTCAAATTTAATTTTTTTCTCAAAGATATTGGAAAACGAAATTTATGATACCTCAAAATTAGTACATATCATAATGAATGGTTTTTTTGATCCAAATTTCAGTTTGCGACTTCTGATTTTGATTTTAAAAAGCAATATAGTTAAGGAAGAATTTATTTTTTGACTAAACATCAAAAAGAACTTTATTGAAAATTAGTTTTTGAGAGTTTATATTAAAAATAGTGATGAGTATACCTAGCTCAAAAACTAGATGTGATAGAACAAAACTGAAAACACTACCCACATTTCATTCCATCCCTTGAAAGCCCACTCTTGTCACATCTGAGAAATGAACAATAATACTATGAAAGTAATAATAGTTGTTTTGTAGAATAAATAGGGTGTGCGTTAAATTTGAGCATGAGTGTATATTGAAAAAAATTTCAAGTTCTGTTTGTTTATTTTTTTTTTTTTATTGGTGTTTTATGTTTGACGATTTGTCTAAAGTGCGAACTATTATACCACCCTACGCACGCGGGAAAATTAAATTATGTCAGACTGTCAATATTTACAGAAATAAGAATTTATAGAGATAAGAATCTAACACTAGGGTGGTTCTTTTCAAAATAAAACATCCATAAATTGGTTCCAAACAGTTAAATAAGTATTTATAAATAAAATTATAAATTGAGAAAAAATGGCGATGAAACAGTTTATGGTCGAAATTGTTAAACATAAATAGAAATAAAAAGTCTATAGGTATGTTTGGATACTGCCCAAAATAGAAATATTTTTACTTTTTTTCAAAAATTTGAACCAGATTCGTTAAACATTGTATGCCTGTAAAATAAAGTTATTGCTTATGAGCTATTATCCCATACAAAAAATACATGATTGAAAAACTCAGTTTGGTCCTTCGAACTCATGAGAATCAACAAGAACCAACATTTATAAGAAATTGAATAGTTTTTGCTATTGAATATTAGGTGCAGAACTATGGAAAAATGAAGCAAACAAAATTATTCTGAAAATTGTATAACATTTTAGAAAAAAAAAAAAATAAAACCCAACAAAATTAACACCCTAATAAACACGCTTATTAAACAATGTTAATTTTTTATTTGCAATTTGCCTAATTAATTTTTATTGTTTTAAAAAATTGTTTATTCAACTTATATAAGAACGTTAAAGTAAAGAAATATTAGATTGAAAGAATGATCTTCTGGCGCTATAAAAGAATAGATTTCAATCGAGTTTAGTTATCAGTTTTGATCTATAACGCGAAGCTGTTCGTTACAATTATGAACTTTTCGGGCTATTTCCTTTTGGCTGCGATCCTAGTAGTTTCTACTTACCAATCACAGGCTGGATTACTTCAGACAGTTACTCGAACAGGAATCAATTTAGTAGGTTCAATTGTTGGAGAGTTTAATAGCATCAAACTCACCGTGGAAGCTGCACTTAGCTCAGGAAGTAAGCAAGCTGTCTCTACCATTATCTCTATTGGACAAATTTCTGGGGAAAATAAGAACGCTTATCCTGAAGCAAATATTGCTCTTGCTAAAGGCTACAGGAACTGTACAGATCTTATATCAACAGCTGAACGTCGAGTTTTCGATATTTTTGATGCCATTGAAAAAATTTTAAGCGAACAACCAGAATCTACAGATGCCACCGAGAAATTAGCTAAAAAAGGATGCCAAGATGCCAAAGAATTGATCTTCGCTGCTGGTCTCACATTGTTTACAGCACAAGGACAAGCCCTTGCTTTATCAAGTAATGGAGCTATACCAGCACTTATACGGGCTAGCCAGTTAGCTCAAGATGGTGGTGTAGACAGTCTTAATGGTATTGGCCTAACTGAAAAATTGCTTTTGCAGGCAATTTCTTCGCATATTTCACAATCTTTAGAAGCTGCTAAAGGAGCTGCCAAAACTGCCTTTGCAGCTGTCTATATTGAAATTCAGAATTCGATGAAAGAAGCTGTTCAGGCACTCAAAGATGCTCAGCGCAATCCAATTGTTTTGAAAGCTGAAAATCAAAATTCTGCAGTAATTGCAAATGATCCTGACGCAAGAGAAGCCGTTGCCAATATTAATCAAGCTGCTGCACTAGCAATTCAGAACGGTGCCAATGTTAATTTAGTAAATGAATTGAAAGAAGTGCTTATCATTGCAGTTGGTGATCTTGCGAAAGTTGCTGCCGATGCTAAAGCTGCTGTTGAAGGTATTCAGAATATTGCAAATATGGATCCGATGACTGCGAAGATAATGTTCTTTAAGAAAACCGAAGAATACAAAGTTAATATTGGTAAAGCTGCAGCGAAAATTTATTTAGCTTTAGCATCGACTGCATTGAAATCGGGAAATTCATTAAATGAAGAAATAGATAGGGCTATTACAGCTGTAGAAATCGGTAGAACTGATGAAGATGTTGGACTTCAGGATGCTACAGACTTAATTGTTCTTGGGCTAAGACATAAAGGAGATTCACGTCGATTGGGAATTGAAGCAGCATTCAAGTGTTTATTGTATGGAAACAAATCGATTTTACAAAGTACAGCCGAAGCTGCGAATATTGTTTTTAAAGTGCTTTCAAATAATTGATTTTTTTTTTACAGTTTAACTTATTTTAACTAGAGAAAATTTTGTAATTTCAATTTCGTTAACTTGTTGTTTAGATTTTATTTTTTTTTTCTTCTTAATTTTTACTTTGAATAACATAACTTAATAAAACACTCTTAGAAAACAGATTTATAATTGTTTAATTCATTCTTCATTAAGATTGCTTAACCCACTTATCCGAACAGCACAACAGAACAGGATAGCCATGGTGACATCGATGGTGTTTCGAAATTTATCGGAAAATGAAAATTTTCGTCGATTTTAGATTTATCTCGCTTAAAACCACACTGATAGGGGCCGATCAGGTTTTTGGTAAAAGATCCTAGGCGACGACACAAGATAGACGACAATATTTCTATGGAGTTTGTTATTAACAACATAAATATGTCCAAAATCGTCGTTTTGAGAAAAATGCATTTTAGAGTTTAAAAAATTCCTCCAAATCCAAATCAAAATTTTTTTTTAATTAATAATATTTACATAAATAAAGTAAAAAAAAAATAATTTTTAAGCGTATTTACATATACATAAATGTTTTTAGTGAGATATGTTGTTTTGACGAAACTATTTTTCGTTCATGAATAAGATTATTTTAAGTTGCATTCTCAGTGCCAATATTGGAATTTGTTTTTTAATTTTTCGGACTTACCGCGATTTACTTTTATTTTTTTTTACGAATTAATGGATTAAAATATTTTCCCGTCATTTCCGTGATTGATCAAAAAAGCCTGAGTTCTGCTGTTTTGACCAAACGCTTATTTAAAAGACTAAACATTTTTGATTGGTGACAGCACAAGTTCGAGTTATGCCATTATAATCAAACATAATTTTAGAAAAAGCTGTTAAGTGTGGTTATGGTTAGGGCCATTGAATATATTTGGAACTAGTTTACTTAGAGTTATGCTGTTAAGACCAAACGAAAATAGATTTTTTTTTAAATAGGTCTGCATACTTAACTCATTTTCGAAAAAAATTGACTATGGAATGGAATATTACACTGGTTTACAAGGGTTTTGTTGCCGAAACAAAAATATACTTTTATAAAGGTTTTCGGTGCGCTGAACTCGAATCCGAACTCAGAAACAACTAATCAGCTCCCGTTTTTGAGGTATTCCCGTTAAAAGATGCAAAAAAAACGTTTTTTTGAGTTCTTAGGACCTTATTCTTTTTTATAAGGAAAATTGTTTGAGCATATCTAGTAACGGTATCTACAAGAACCGATACCTGTTTAAATTTTTTCAATATCTTTTGTATTGCCCGAGATATCTTAAAATGAAGTAAGTGGGTTTGGCTTCATATATCATAAAGGAGATAATGGCGTTATAAAATTTATAAAAATACCAAACAACTGAGGATATCTCAGGCAGTAAAAAAGATATCGGAAAGATTTAAACATATTTAAAAAGGTGGAAAATAGTTCTTATAAAACCGTTACTAAATATGCTCAAACAATTTTCCTTATATAAAAGAATAAGTTCCGAAGTACTGCATTTTCTAACGGTAATATTTCAAAAACGGGAGCTGATTAATTTTTTCTGACTTCGGATTCGAGTTCAGCATACCGAAAACCTTCAGAAAAGTATATTTTTGTTTCGGCAACAAAAAAAAAGTTTAATTTTGTTAACCAGTGTTATGCAAGTTCTGGCGGTACTCTTTACTTATAATCCTTTTGAAGTCAAAGTTTTCTACAATACCCGGTCATTGCTTTGATGCCCTGGTGTATATTAGGGTGGTCCTTATTTTACTTTTTTTTGCGAATATTGGTTCCAAATCAGAAAAAAAACACCCTATTTTTCCATATTTTTATTTCTAACCCTTCCTGGCCCTATTTTGATAAGACATTACTAGAGCAGGGGCGATATTCTGTGTTCAGTGTTGGGTAAATGGCGGATATTTAATAATTCATACGAATAATAGGTATGATAGTATTATACGTATGATACCATATGAAAGTATAAAAGTAAAGAGGGTGCCACTATTTTTTTGAAGAAGCTATAAACTGTCATTTTTTTTCCCTTCAAAAACAAATGATGAAAAATATCGAAATATTAAAGAAAAAAAATTGTTTAATGAAATAGGGTTAGCAATAAAAATTTGAAAAAATTAGGGCATTTTTTTTTTTCCTGATTTGGAACCAAACTATCCCCAATTTTGATTGCACATGATACAATACAACGTCTTTACGTCTTTACATTATTAAGAAAGCCATCAAAACTAACTTTATAGCAAAGAAAAAAAAAAAAAAAAAACAACTATGAGAACAATAAAACAAGTTTGATATTCAAATACTTTCAGTTTATGTAACAAAAATAATTAAATTAAAAAAAAAAAAAAAATACAACAATATTTCTAGCTCTTTGATGTCTTTAAGATTTATGCAGCAATAGGTCTTTTAGTAAGAACATCAAAAACAACTTGTGCAGCTTGAACAAATCTTTGGAATAAAGCAATTTTGCCATACCTAGCACTATCAATGGCAGCTTGAACTCCTATTTTAGGAGCATCAGAATCTTCATAATCGTTTCCAAGTTCTTCAATTTTACCAGCAGTTGCTCTACCCAAAGTAATTTCAGCCTTACCTTGTTCCATCAATCCAATGGCATTACCAATATCACTATTCCATGGATTGCCAGAATCAAATGCAGCTTCAACGAAAATCAAATAGGTGTTACCAACAGTAATTGTGATAATTTGATCGGCACGTTTGGGAGATTCTGACACTGCAACCTGAGAACCTTGAGGCTGAATTTCTGATAACTTTTGATTAGTTTCGGCTTCTTCTCTAAGTTCGGCAGATACTCTTGCAAGTTCACCAAGTGAATTTAATAAAACTGTTCTAACTTTGTTGACTTTATTAGCATTAGCACCTACTTTAATTGCATTATCTGCAGCTTCATTTATTGATTTAGCTGCATCTACAGCGTCAGCATCTTTGTTCACATCTTCAGCGCCTGAGTTTTGAATAGTGAGATAGATTGGATTATCTTGAGCATCTTTAAGTGCTTTCATTGCTTTTTTGTAAGACTTTTCAATTTGCCTAAAGACCCCTTCATATCCAGTTGAGACACATTCACGGGCAGCTTTAACCGATTGAAGTGCTGCTTTTCCTCCATTATTGGCTCCGGTATCAATCAAGGTATTAGCAAATGCCAATGAGTCCAAAGTCCCAATTCCTCCTTTTGCAATTGTTTTATAGGCATCTAACAAACCTTCTTTAGCGCCATCATTCGATACAGCCTTAGCTAATCCGAGTGACTGATAGACTTGAATGCCAGCAAGGAAAATCAATTTTTTGGCAACCTCAATTGCTTGATCTGCTACTTTCACGGCTTCTTCAGGTTGTTCAAGTATCAAACGTTCAGCATTAGAAAGTCCATCCAACACTGTCTTTTTAGACTTTGAAACAATATTTGAACAATTGGTGTATCCTTGTCGAAGGAAACGTACAGCGTCAACTGAATAGCCAGCTTTAATACTTTCCTTGGAATCTTGTTTGATAAGGTTGTTGGTTTCACGAGCTCGCTGACTACTTGGAGATTTTATATCTTGAATAGCTTCTTTTAAAGTCTGATAACCTCCTTTAATAGATTCTCCTACAGCTGAAGCTGCATCTTTGATAATTTCATAAACACCAGCATCGGTTTTTTGAACCGAAACAACCAAGATGGCAGCAGAAACCAATAAGAAATATCTTGAAAAATTCATTATTCAAAATCGAGGCGATACTAACCTAGTAAGCAAAATTTAAATACTGGTAATTTTCGAAGAAATTAAGTTTGCTTTTATAGCTTCAAAAGTGTCTTTGAATAGACAAAAATTTATGATGTTTTTTGTTATAATATTTAGACAGTTGAATGGAAAAGATAAAAAACTGCCTAATTAGATCAAATAAAATAAACAACACTTAATATTTAATAAAGCTGCAAAAAATAATAAGAGATTACACAATAAAGTTATCTTAAATTATAGTCGTTTAGGAAAGCGAAAGTAATTTTTATGAAAATATGATTTAAAAGTTGGCATGAAAATGTTTTAAATTAGGGTAAATATTTATCAAACGAATTTGAAACCGATTCAGAGTTTTATAAAAAAATCAAGTAGATCTTATGAGACTTGTGGTAGATAACTGTTGCCATGAGTTTTATAACCACAACCTCTCTTTTAATAAAAAAAAAAAATTGAAATGATGAGATTATTTCCCCAGAATCGTTTTATAACGGTTTGACTAGCAGAGTTTGGTACGAAGTTTCAATTCTTGGAATTATTCCTGATCGTTGATGATTCCCTTCCTTACACATATACCAAGTCTTTCTTTTTCAAATAAGATTTGGCTTTTGAAAAATTTTTCATATTCTTGGACTTAGAAAAATTTTTCAAATTTAGGACTTTTTTTTTTAATTTACTAAAACATTTTTATTTAAATGCAAACTATAAGAGAAAGTTACTATAGCTTTACAAAAAGGTATGACACGTTATTGTAGTGGCAACCTATGATTTTTAATAATTTATTCGATGAATTGTCATTCGCTGAATTGTTTTTGAATTGTGTTCGAAAAATTAAAATTCGACGAATTGTTTTCGACGAATTTTCTGCAAATCCGTTTATTGTTCACTTTGAACCGTTCTTTTTAATCTTTAGAATCTTATGGAGTGGCAACCCTAGAAGGTTTTATATATTTTTATAAAACACTTTTTCATAGAACTCGATGAGGGAAGTAATGACGCGATCTTAGATTTTTATACGCAAATCGAATTTATCGACTATGACTAATATTTGTACAATAAATTTCAGAACAATACAATTTTTCTTATTTCTAACTGTTTTGTATTCTCAACTGAATTTTTTTTTTTTTTATATTGACAAGCTAGTTAAATATTTATTATTTGCATTTTTTTCAATTAAGCTTTAATTAACTATCAAATTCTTATATAAATAAAAATTTTAAAAAATATTAACTTAAATATTGAAAAAGTAATTAAGTATGCCAAAATTTAATGAATTTTAGAAAACAAAATTTATCCAAGTTGGTTTATGCCATATGTTTTGTGCAAAGTTGAAGTCGAATATTATTATACATATAATTTTCGTATTCCAAACAAAAAATTTCAGAAATTAGTTGAGATCAAATTTTGACTTTTAGGTTTGTTTCCTCTTGACAGCAAAATAGATAACATTATCTCATTTGATTTAAAAAAAAAACAAGCAGATTTTATTAAGTTGTCATGAGAGCTACTAAATGGATCGAGGTAAGGGGTATTAATCAACGTTTATTTTGTGCGAAACGTCAAGGCCAAAATTCATAGAATCTTCCAATTTTACAAGGAAAAATATAGGATAGATGTACCAATACCCGAACAGTTAACGGAAATTCAAAAGTAAAAACGTAAAAAGTAAAAAAATAAAAACCGATGCCTGTCAAGGTGCCTAATATCCGAACGCTTAGTTGCCTAATTCCGAACACCATACATTTTAACAATTTTCTTTTATTATTTAGATAAAAACTCTTTTACAACTACATAATTCAAATAACAAAAATATGGAACCTTCAAGGTAAACAAAAATGTTAAATACATATGTATTTATAAACTAACCAGAAACCGGCCTATATCATATGGTTCTGGCTCTTCAATGGGCTCAATTTTGTAGGTGCTTCGGATACAATTTATGAACGGTTTTAAAATGAACTTTTTTTTATCCTATGGCTACGAATATGTCGCGTTAGATGTGCAATCTAATAACTGGTTGGTTGATACATTAGAGAAAGTTATTATGGATCCATTTTGTCGACCGCGTTAGGGTCGAAGGAATAAATTCCATATCTGCGCAATGCATTTTGTATAAAACCAAAACGGTCTTTATTTTCTAGAACGTGCAAAACTACAGTCCGCAGAAGTTTGTTTTTGTCACCTAGAAATTTTCCAACGTTCATTGCCTTTTAAACTGGTCCATTCCCACATTGAAGCTCGGCAGTGACTCTTGAGAACCTTTGTATAAATATTAAAAAAAGAGTGTGTGTACACATGTACACGCGACTGAAGTTATACTTCTCATTCAGTATTATGTAAATGAATTTCATTTGATATTTTTAATTTCTATTATTAAGTAATTAATCCACACTTAGTTTTTTTTTACATTTTTATCAAGTGAACAATAAATTAATTCTTTCATCCTCCTTGCGTCCATGTAGTTTTCAATTTATTCTGTGAAATTTACTCATGTTGTGCGGTTCAGAACGTTCCGAGAAAATCGCGTTTGAAAGTTGGGGTAAATTTTTTTTCCAAAAAACCCCGAATCTTTGAACGCTCCTGGAAGCTAAACCGCTTGAGAGCAATTTTTGGGAGTGATGCCAAATGATAGCTTGTATCATGGGCCTACGCTTTGCACATTATTAAATTTTTAAAAAATCGCCTTCCATGTTAAACCGCCACATCATGCCTATTTTATCAGAATTGTGCCTATTTTTTTTTTTACTTTTAAGTCCTCCCGGTTTGAGAACGCGTATACCTACAGGGATGAGAGTTGTACCCAAATGTAGGTTAGAGTCCCCGCTACCTTTTGGCATCAAAATTTTTTTTTTCATTTTCTTCAAAATTCCGAGATATAGGCATTGGAAGTTGGGAGATAGCTCAAATTTGAGCTGAGCTGTGAGCTGAGCTGTAATGTGAGCTTTTTGCAACCCTGGCAACTTGCCACATGGAAATTACCACATGCAACTTGCCACATGCAGCTTGCCACATGCAACTTGCCACACGCAGCTTGCCACATACAACTTGCCACATACAACTTGCCACATGCAACTTGCCACATGCAACTTGCCGCATACAACTTGCCACACGCAACTTGCCACATACAACTTGCCACATGCAACTTGCCACATGAAACATGTAACTTGCAACGTGTTGTGTGTTTTATGTTTGCCGTACTGCGGCGTACTGCATTTTTAAATACTAAAGTACTGCCTACTCTAAAGGTGAAACGACAGCCCTGCTACCCAGGGTGATCGCGTCATAATCCCTTTGACATTCTTGTCAAAAAGTAAATTTTCATACTCACCCTCCCATAAGAAGTATAACTTCAAAAAAAATATTATAGGTATGAAGAAAATTTGTAGCAGTATTGCCTAGTTCTAAACAGTAGTGTTCGGGGAAAGGAAACTCATAAAAATTGGCTTCCTATTACCGAAAAGTTTAAAATAGGAATAAGTAGGGTAAAGGCACCAGTATCCGGACAGTGTTAGTATCCGGACACTTCGTGATTGTTTTGCGATTAATAGGTAAATCATCGTAATAAGTTCGAATAAAACCACAAATATCGTCGCCCGAGAGTTGTTTTGTCGTAAACGCCAAAATGGACTTTTTTAAACTGGATATGTAGTAATAGGTTTTATAACGTTCTCTTTTCATTTCTGTTATCAGATTTGTCCTATCGTTTACCGTTACTGAGATAATTAGTGTGCATTTTGTCGTATATCCACAAAATAAGCATTGGATTAGCGTTGGTTTGTCGTAAGCGCCAACTTTTGGCGTTTACGACAAAAATTCTATGTATTTTTCAGCTTTTTTTTCTTCAGTATTGGTTTGTCGTACGTCGTACAAAACCGATACGGTAGAAAATTTCGAAAGAAATTTTAAAATTGTTTTTTCTTACATGTTTGTATATATCCGAAATAGAATGTAAACAGATATAATATACCTACTAGAAAAGTATTTATTGAAAATAAGGACTTCATGTGCTATAGGGACAACGACTTTAAAAACTATGGGCTGCATTAAGCTCTGCGCTACTTGAGGTTTTGCTTTATTCCTAGAGGTGCAAGGAAGAAAAAAGTGCATTTCAGAGACATCTCAAATGTTGTGTTTAATTAATGGTTCTTGTCGTTTGTTCCTGCCGCAAGTATCTTGACCTCATCCTCGGTCGCAAGAACCGATCTGACACAATATGGAAGTGGGTGTGGCTCATAAATATGTACACTTGTTGATCTTCTATCAAAAACACAAGATCAACAAGTCGACCGTCGGTCGCGGGCGCCACTTCGTTCAAGCGCGCTGTCTTGAAAGAAGTGAAAAAAGGTTGCGGTTTTATTGTTTTATTTTTGTACACTTATTGATCTTGTCGCTTCGTTCACGAGCGCTGTCTTCAACGAAGTGAAGTGAAAAAAAGGTCGCTGTTTTATTGTTTTATTGCTCTTGTATCGATCACACAAGATCAACAAGTCGACTGTAGTCATGGGCGCCTCGCCGTGGCGCCTCTTTGTTCACGCGCGCTGTCGTGAACGAAGCGAAAAAGGGTTGGAGTGAGTTTTGTTATTGCACCCGCTCGCAAAAACACCTGCTGGTCGAAAATTATTTTTTTAAGGCGCCATTGTTCTTCGCGAAAAAAAGGTCGCTGTTTTATTGTTTTATTGCTGTACACTTATTGATCTTGTATCGAGCACAAAAGAACAACAAGTCGACCGTCGGTCGCGGGCGGCGCTTCGTTCTAGCGCGCTGTCTTGAAGTGAAAAAAGGTCGCGGTTTTATTGTTTTATTTGTTGTTTCTTTCATGTTTCATAGTCATAGAATGGCTTTTAGTTTTTGTTAAAAAAAAATTTTTTTAATTTTTTTTTTCCATGTTTATGGTCATATTTATTGTTTTATTCTTTGTTTTTAATCTATTTATTTTACTACTATGTAATAAGAAACTATTTTTTAAATGTTTAATTAATAAATAAAAACGAACTGTGAAATTTGAAAATTTACTTTTTTATTTGTCTTGGTATTGGAATGTCGTACGTGCGCCTACTTTGTCGTACGTGTATGGGATGGAAAAAAAGTTGATTTTGGTGGCGTTTACGACAAACTGATTTTGGGTAAAAACCCCGATAATTTGAAAGCCAAACTAGATGTGACAATTTTGACAACATAAATATAAAGAAGATATCGCACAAAATATTCTATTAAAAATTGAAAAAAATCTATCGGCCAGTTTTTTTTTTATAGAAGCTCAAACCTTAAAATGCGATTTCCCAAAATTCCAAAATTGGCGTATACGACAAAACAATTCTCAGGCGACGATATACTTTCTCTGATGTATTTCACATATAAATGCAAATTTTCAAGCAGATTACCTGAATGGTTTAAGAGATATACTTCAGTTAAGTGTTCGACATCAGGGGTGAGGTTTTGAAAATGATTTTGTGTAAGAAAAAAATAGTGGAAGCATTTGCAAAAACTAAGAAAATTGAGACCTGTTTATTGATTTTATTATAAAAAGAAATTGTTAGTTTTGAGTAAATATGATACATTTTGATAATTTATTAATAAAATAGTGAAAAAATTTTTTTTTAATTAGATTTTTTAGTGTCCGGATAATAAAACTAAAATTTAAGACTTTTTTTAGTTCCCGGACACAGTGTCCGGATACTGAAAATATGAGGGAAAAGGAAAAATCACTTTTTTAGGCTCTAAAATTGTAGTTTGGAACATATTTTGGGTTTTAATGCAAGAGAATTGCATTTTTCTCTGAATGTTTCAGTATTCGGACAGGGTTTCCTTAGTTAAAATAGTGTGTCCGGATACTGAAAAACTGGATTCAGTTTCCGGACACCCTTGTTTTTAATGTAATTTTAAGTGTTTTTGTACTTTAAAATTTGTTATCTTATAAGGAATGAATTAAAAAAAACGTATCAAAGACCATAGAGGATACAAGGATTTATATAAATCCAATTCTAGCTTTGAGAGAAGCTGAAAATATTAGTAGGCAAGGAACAGCAGTTTTTAGACAAGAAAGCATTTTAAAATGGTTTGAATAGCTCTAAAATTATTTGAAAATTATTGGCCAGGAACATATTTCCATTTATGACTCGAGTATGATATTAAATGGCGATGAAACCAGGGGTCGAATCACGGCACACGATTACGATCATATGTTAACGTTTTGACTATTTCTGTCTCTATTTAATTAGTAGAAAAAAAGAGGGACACATAGCTCCCATACGTTAACGAGCATGTGCCGTAATTCGACCCCAGCTTTTGTCTCTACCCAAATACTAGCAAAATTATATCACGGAAAAAACATAACTTCTGGTAATTTAATCATAATATAGTTAAATATATTAGAAATTAGTAAAATGTACCAGAAATAAAGTTAAATATACCAGAAGTATAGTTATCCCTTCGTTATTTTCTCTGTATAGCCTCCTTAGGCTACATAAATATTTATCAGACCAATACTGGATGAGGAGCGAAAAATTTTTTGATTATGTTGCAAACTGCGGACACAAACGCTTGCTTGATGACAAAGTGGAACATCCTGTGATGGACATAAGTCACATTTAACACTAAAGTTGAGTGAATTTTGTTCCAAAAATCTAGTTATTTTGTACGCATTGCCACCGAAGACAACCCACATCATCCTGTCGGCTGACGTTAGTGTCTTTATATCCCAATAATCTGATTGGGAGATAACAGTTCATGATTAGGGTGCAAAAAATGTAGGCCAAGCACTTCCAAACTGAATTTTTCATCACTTTTAAATGAAGCAAAAATGAAAAATATAGATATGGTGGTAACAATGTGATGTTAATGAGGAATGAGGACCCCTTCAGTAATTATGAGTTCTGGAAATATTCGTTCCGTGCTTCAATCTATCGCCAAGCCTACCAATTTTGACAATTCCTTCGATTCCGAACGAAGTTTCATCCCAAGAACCTCGTTTTAACATAAACGTACCTAAGTCCTTATTTATAATTGTTTTAACGAAAAGTTTGCCAAGAAAAGTGGATTGTTACCTTTATTATAAGAACTATTTTTCGTTTGTTTTGTAGGTACCCAATGAAAAAAGTACCTACCTATCTATAGGATTTTTTTTAAACTGAAATGAATTATTATTAATTCTTTTAACAAATATATGCTGTTAGTGTGTCCTTTTTGTTAATTGCTTAGTGATGACTTTTAATAAAAACAATTTTAACTTTAAGAAGTAGTTTTTTTTCAACAATTAATTTTTTTGTATATTAAAGTTATATGTTCATATTTTTTCCAAAAACAAAATATGTTTTATTTCATAAAAACGAAAAAAGAACCATAAATTCATATAAAATTATCGTGTCCGGATACTAAAATAAATTTGTCCGGAAACTAAATTTTGCGTCCGGACACTAGTGCAAATCGAACTTTTTTTATTATTTTTATTTTTAAATACTAAAATGTTTAGTTTAAAAATTATGTGAATGTAACATTATTACAAAAATGCCAAACTTTAAGAAACTACCAAAATATTTGCTATAGCTTGAAAAACAATAAAACTATTCGACGTCAAAGTTCAAAAGTACCTTAACTGTCCGGATACTAGTGCCTTTACCCTACATACAGTTAAAAAAAAATAATAATAAAAATTCCGACAAACTGAAAGCTATTTGAATAAGAAAATATAGTGATGTGTCAACTCGAGTTAAAAAAATTCAAATAGAGTTGTTAAACGCATTGTATATCAATTCATATACAATGTAAAACGTCAAACAAAAAAAAAAACTGAGTTCTCTTCTCACCACAAACCTAACTAGAATACAATTGACTCGACTACAACTAACTCGACTCAACAAAGGGGTGCCAGACGTCCCGATTTCAAGGGGACAGTCCCGACATTTGGACCCTGTCCCGATATATGTCCCGATTTACAAACTGTCCCGATTTTGTCCCGATATTCCGATTTCCTTCAAAAACTTTGGGAAAAAAAAATAAAAATTTTAAGCAAAAAAAAGCTTTTAGCTTCAATTTATTAACTCTCAAATAAAAAAAACTGGCAAATCGCATAGAATTTTTAAAACTTCTTTTTTTAAAAGGCGAAGTTAAATTTTATGGAAATTTGGGATTGTTGCCTACATTTATTAAAAGATACATCAATTGAAATTTTTTTTTTGATCATTTTTTATGGATAAGGCCCAAAAAGTTTAAAGACGCCATTAAAAATTAAAAATTTTTCAAATCGCACACAGAGAAAAATATGACCCGCTAAAAACTAACAGATTGCCATATTGTTTTACCGTCCATACATTTCATAAGAAATCTTATTAAAATCAACGATTAATAAGGTTTTTTTAAGGAGATTTCTTATTATTTTTATAGAGAAAATCTTATTAAAATTTGACTGAAAAGTTGATTTTTTTTTTGCAACTTAGCACTAGAACAAAAATCGCGATCAAAATTTTCATGGCAGGTTGGTTCAGGTGGTAAGGTGGGTGACTAATGATTTGAAGTCTCCAGTTCGATTCCCGGCATGGTCGTCGTTTTTTTTTTTTCTTTTCAAAACCCCACAAGTGCAGATTTTAAAACAATAAGGAAAACCCGATTGTTTTAATAAGGTTTCCTTCTTGGATGAAAACCATAGAGAAATCTTATTGTTTTTGTTCTATTTTATGTGGTCTATTTTTCTCTGTACAAACGAATTTTAAAACTTCCCATTTTATATGGTGACTTTGAATTTAATGGACAGTGAATAAATTGGGACTAAGTTTAGTTTTCAAAAAAATGAAATTTTTAACAATTCATATTTTTGCGTGAAATCCACAAAAATGTAGGAAATAAGTCAAGGAAAATATTGCAATCACACACGTGATTCTTTTTATTTGTTTTTAATAATTTTCGATTTCATGTAATTTTTTGGTGTTCCGATTTGTCCCGACTTTTAAGACCTATTGTCCCGACATTAATAAAATTTTATCTGGCAGCCCTAACTGAACATGAACACCGAATACCGTTTGCAAAATTGGGTATGAAAAAAATCGAGTTAACTCGAGTTGAAAAATTTACGGGTTGGCACATCACTAAGAAAATATAGATTTATTAGCGATATATCGCAAGGAGTGATCGAATATATTATATAGATTTTAGTTTACCCGGGTTTTTTCGTCTAAAGGGACAAAACAGTTTGTTTTTACACATTTAAGTGAAAAGTGTTGGGCTTCTGGAGATGTTCGGAAATAGGTACGATGTACCTGGTACATCTACCCCACCTACTTCCTTGTTTTAAATTTTCTTTTTCACAAAGTCTCTATCCGTAAAAATAAAAAAAACACGAACATTTAGCTGACCAATTTACTTCTTAACCTCCATTGAACAACTTGAATGGATCTGTGAGGAAATGTACCTATCTCTGCTTGTAGAAAGCTTCTCAATTATTTTTAGTACCTACATGCGTTGGGTGGTTGGGTCTTCTTGGGTATACTTTATTGATGAAAAAAACAATTTTGATCACTTGAACTATTTATTGAATACATGACAACTTAACTATCTTCAAGAAAAATTTGCTTTTCCTTTTGGACCATTTATCAAAAACCATTAATTTCCATCCCATTCATTCCATCATTGAGACCACACAATAGTTTGAAATCCTGTCAAGGATTTTAGATTACCTTCTGTAAAATTATCAACAACTTCAAATTCACTTTTTATCAAGACAATGTAGGCACAAACAAAAAAAAGATACGGAAACGTCTGCGGTGTTTTAGTTTTTTTTTTTTGTTTCTTCAATCTCGATAATTGAGGTTAAAAAACTCACCCTCCAAAGATTTTAAAAATTCCAGCAGTCGATTCGTTTTTTTATTATAATAGTTTTTTTACAACACTGCCATGCATATCCTTAATACACCCACATCAGGTTACCATAATGATTTTTTTTGTTCAGATATTTATCTCCGGTGTGGTATACGCACTGATTATGGCACCCTTAGCGGCATGTGCGATATATAAGTTGAATGAATCGATGATTTTTTTGCATCGAGATCTTTTGTATTTCTTCTCAGGGTGAAAACGAGAGTCGCGTTCACTTTCGCTTGATAAAAAAAAAGAAGTGGAAGAATAAAAAACTGAGGACTATATCCTGAAGGAAGTAAATCGCAATGTAATGGACCAGTTGGTGTTTTTTTTTTTTTTGTATCTGCCTTGAAGGTGTGCCATAAGGTTGAAGGTAGAAAAAAACATACATTTGGTTGCGAATGCGCACGCGTTTTTTAAGAACATTTTTTCTTTTATTATTTTTTTTTTTTTAAATCAAGGAGTCTGTTTTTTTTTTTAAAGATATTTGAGATGATGAAGGCGCGTGCCATATCTTAAGGACATCATGCAATATTAAAAAACCATTGTAGTGGTTTGAGGATTTTTATTTCATTTGCGTAGAAGAAAATCAAAAGTACATAAAAAAACTGCGGTTGAAAGTATTTTTATTGATACGATAAACATAAGCATCTGGGTTTTTTGCGGTGCGGTAACATCTGACTTTTTTTTTACAGATCAATGAAATATAGTTGAAGTAGATGTAATTGTGTTTATCAGGTGAAAATATAGAACTAAGGGATATATAAAAAAGATATCTATTTAGGTTTTAAAACTTTAAATTAAAGCTTATTTTTTTGAAAGGATATTAAAAACAATATTAGCAGCTTCCACTGTGCTTTGTAAAATGGCTTCGTTTCCATACAATAAACATTTAAATGCTGCATCAATTCCGAATTGACGTGAATCGCCTTTATGCCTTAGTCCGATCATTATTAAGTCTGTAGCTTGCTGAAGTGCAACATCTTGATCATTTCTACCAGTTTCAATAGATCCAATAGCGTTAAATATATCCCCATTATTTGATGAATTTCCAGATTTCAATGCAATTTTTACTAAAATTAAATAAATTTTAGCTGTAGCTCTGCCAATATTATCATTGTATTCTTCAGTTTTCTTAAAGAATGTTATCTTCGCAGTCATCGGTTCCGTATTTGCAACATTCTGAATACCTTCTACAGTAGCTTTAGCATCGGCAGAAACTTTCGCAAGTTCACCAATTGCAATGATAAGAACTTCTTTTAACTCATTTACTAAATTTTCGTTGGCACCATTTTGAATTGCATTTTTAGCAGCTTGATTAATATTGGCAACAGCTTCTTCTGCGGCAGGATCATTTTCAATTGCTGCAGAATTTTGATTTTCAACTATCGGAACTATTGGATTGAGCTGAGCATCTTTGAGAGCCTGCACAGCTTCTTTAAATGAATTTTGAATTTCAATATAGACAGCTGCAAAAGCTGTTTTGGCAGCTGCTTCTGCTGCGTCTAAAGCTTGTGAACTGTTGGACGAGATTGCTTGCAAAACCAAATTTTCGGTGATACCAATACCATTGATACAGTCAACACCACCTTCTTGACCCATTTGACTAGCCCTCATAAGTCGCGATATCGCTCCATCACTTGACAAAGCAAGAGCTTCTCCTTGTGCTATAAACAATTTGACACCGGCAACAAAGATCAATTCTTTCATGGCAACTTCAAACTCTTTCTTAACTAATTGTTCGGCGTCGGCTGTGGATTGTGGTTGTTCGATTAGTGTTTTTCTGGTTGTAGCAATCACATCAGAAATTTTCCGTTCAGCTTCTGATAGAAGATCTGTGCAATTTCTATAGCCTTTAGCTAGAGCTAGATTGGCTTCAGGAAAAGCATCAATATTTTGCTCAGAAATTTGTTCAGTAGAGATTATTATGGCGATGGTATTTTTAATTCTACTGTTGGCTGAAATTTCTAGGGAATCCATCAAATTTATTTCTGCACCAGTTACTGATTGGTTAACAGAAACGACTAAGATTGTAGCCAAAAGGAAATAACCCGAAAAGCTCATAATGAAACAAACTACTTCAAGTAAAAGATCAAAACTGATAACAACCTCATCCAAAATTTCTTCTTTTATAGCTGCTAAGGCTAATCTAGTATTTTTTTTTTTTACTTGAAATCTGTTTTTTTTACTTAAATGACTTGAACAAATAATTTTTTAAAACAAATAAATTTTTAATTATGATAAATTGTAAATTCAAAAATTAACATTTCTTGTTAAATGTGTTCATTAGTGTGATTATACTTTGTTTTTTTTTTTTTTTTTTTTTAATTATACAAAATTGTGTTTGTTTAATTTTTTTGATATACTTTATACTCGGTTGATATATTATACATATACCATCAACTATATAACTAGGGTTGCCAACCGTACTCTAAAAAAGAGTATTGTACTCTATTTCACGTATGTGTACTCTATAGTCTATAACTCTGATAGAGTACGCCAAAATACTCTTTTTTTTACTTAAGGCTAAGTGTACCGCCACATAAACATCTTAACATTTACAAATTGGTGGATAATTTTTATATTTCTAAAGATAATTGAATGAAAAGGAAAACGAGGCTTAAAATATTCGACCTTATAATTTCTAAATTTGAACAATTGTAATTTAGAGATTACAAAACACTAAAATTTTGGTCGTTGTTTTAGTATGACCTGCTTGTTTTGTTTGTTTCTTAGTAGGACTTAAAATTTAATTGTTTTTTAAATTCTATTTTGTAATGAAATTGAATGTTTTTTTTTTAATAGAAAAAAATTAATCGCAACTGATGCTATTTTTCTTGATTTTCCAATGTTTGAACTGGTGTAACTTTTGCTGTTATCAATATAATTCATCGAAATAAAAAAATGTATAGAATATTAATACCTTGATTTTTTACAAAAAAACGTTTTAAATATTAATTAAAGAAAAATTTTTAAGAAAGGATTTTTTTACTTTTTCAGAAATATTAGCTTAATTTTTTTTTAAATTCTAATTTTGTTCTCTATTTTACTTTGTTTTGTTTAAGACCTCAAAACATTAGATTATTTCTTGTAAAAAATCAAGGTATTTATGTTTTAGTTAAGCTTCTTATTTCTTTTTATTTCGATGTATTATATTGTTAACTGCAAAAATTGTGAACTATATACTATCTGTTCTTGCATTCACTGAGAGAGTATTTTGGGTCATGAATATGAAGTGATGAGATAAGAGAAATAAGGCTTCATTGAAATTGATCAAAAATGAGCTCTTAATTTATATGAATTTTGAATTTGAACGTTTAGAGTTATACACATATTTAAAAAATAACAAAAATATTGTTATATACTGCAAGAAGCATCAAAAAATACATTTTCAAGACTTGAAATAAATGGTACTCTTCTTTTTTCAAATGTACTCTTTTTTTTTCATCTCTGAAATCAAATATACTCTATTCCTTCTTAAAAAAGTTGGCAACCCTATATATAACTATTTTGAACCATTTTATGGAAATTTTATTTTGTTAAGAACCATCCTATCCTTATCTGCATACACATTTCTTTAAATATTGTATGTCAGTCAATGTTAAGACTTTGAACACAGTTTACTTTTTCGACTATGTACATATTTATATAGATGGGTTTTTTTATCCTTATAAGACGCGATTTATTCTCCCAATTTAAATGTTATTTCCATATAGTCCAGACAAATTAGATATTCAACCCAGAAATAATTCCCATAGAGCTGAAAATTGGTACAGAGCATTTAAATGTCGATTAAAGTAAAATGTAAAAAGTCCCCAAAAGTCCCATGTGTGCATAAAAAGTTATTCAAGTTTAAATGTCGAAAATTAAGGTTTTTCATATATAACATTGAAACGGGAGAAGCTATCAAAAAAAAGTATATGGATGACTTGTAGGTTTTGTAATTTCCAACGAGATGTCGCACGGTTGTCCAAGATGTCTTATGTCGTTGCAAAAATCATAACTTTTGAACGGATTAAGGTAGCGGTACATGCCATAGAACGGTTTTTTTAAAATCCGATATTCTCCGAAACGGCTTATTCGATTTTAACGAATCTTTTTGTGAAGAAGCACTTATATAACTCAAATATAAATCGAATATAAAATTTCAAAAAAAAATTTTTTTGGATTTTAAAAAAAAATTTGAAAATTTTTTTTGAAAAATAAAATTTTCGATAACGGGACACTGTATTTTTTTGAAATTTTGTTTTTAGATGTGGATTAGTGATTTCTTTAAAATGGCATACCAATTTTAATTTAAACATTTATTTTAAAGAAAATCTGTTTTCGGCCGATGATTCCTAAACACACTGTGAAACAATTTTCTTGAAATTCATTGGTGTAACAGCCCTGGAAATTTGGAAAACTGTACCGCTACCTCAATCCGTTCAAAAGATATGATTTTTGCAACGAGATAAGTCATTTTGGACAACCGTGTGTCGTTTAGAAGATATCGCGGTTTTAAAACGCGTCAAATGTCGAAAATTTCGTTTTTTTTACCTAATACTCTTAAACTATGAGTCCTATCAAAAAGTTAACTTTGAAAAACTGGCAGATAATGTGCTCCTTTATATTACTACATTTATTGTTTTTTGTTAAAGTAGTCTTTCAAAAAGAAAAAAAAAATTTTGATTTGGTCAGAATTAAAAAATTGCTAATTTGTGTACATAGCTCGTATACATAGTAACTCGTGTCATATACATAACTCATATCATATACAATAGCCTGATTCAAAAAAAATTTTTTTTTTTTGGTTCAAAGCATTACCGAAAATATTGTTGGAAATGACGAAAAAAAAAATACTGTAAAAGTTTCAGCCCTTAAGCCTGGTACGCTGTTCGAGCTAAATTTTAGCTCCCATACAAATTATCGAAAAATTGTATCTGAGCTAAAATGGATCCCATACAAATTATCGATAACTTGTATTGGAATTTTATCTCGGTTAAAATTTAGCGCAAACAGCGTACCAGGCTTTAATGTTAACATTTAGTACCGCCGCATCGCAAATTTCTATTTCCCATATACGATTTGTATGGGACAGATTGTGTATTTGTGTTTAGAATTTTTTATCTTTTTAATGGTTCATCCAAAAAGCTTGACAAAATCATTTTCTTTTATAAAATTGTCCGCTGTACAAAAAATCTCCTATTAATTTTTTTGATTTACCCCCGCGTTTCGAAGTTAGTCAACTTCAAAATATAAAAAGTAATTTTTTCTCATTTTTTCCGATTTTTTGACGAAATTATTAGGTTTTTCAAAAAAATTGGCAAAATTTTCGAATATTTGTATTCTATGTCGTGTTTTGGTTTTACAGATCCTTTTATATAATTCTCAAACCCCGTAATACTATCATATTAGATTTCTTCAATAAATTCGAATTATTCATTTTTTCAACTAAAAATTATTTTAATAAATTTTTCGCGTCCGTTTTTTTTTTTTTAATTTTATAAATGCAATTTTGTAGAGCGTTCAATTTTATACAAGAAAATGATTAAATCTAGCCCTTTGATGAACCGTTAAAAAGATACAAAATTCTAAACACAAATATACAATCTTTCCTATACAAATTTCAATTAAGTTTTTATCCCTCCTGAGCTGTAATTTAAAAAAAAATTGTTTTTATTTCGACAAAAATCAAAAATATCAGTTTATACTTAACTCTTCTAAAATGAAGTTTTTGAAAAAATTTATTTTATAGCCCATGATGTTTTCCATAAAAAAGATTAAGATGTACTTTTTCATAGCTGAATTATAATGTTATTTTGTGTTTATTTATTTTGAAATAAATATATACATAACTTTTTAAATAAATAGCCGTGTGTCAATTGAATAACTATTAAACAATTGAAACATTTTTGACACTATTGAGGTGAAGAAGAATTTTCAGCTGTCTAAAATGTATAGTGTATAATTTGTATTTTAAGATCAGTGGATAATTTTTGAAAGAAGTATTTGTGTGTTTTTTCTTTTTTAGATAAATGTTTAAAATCTGAAAATAAGGAATGAAATTTGAGAAACAAAAAATTATAAAAACAATATAGAATCGTTTATTTTTTTTTTTTTTTGAAAGTGGTTAAGTCCACTTTTGGAAAAAAAAATGAGTTATTGGTCCAATACGAAAGATATTTCCATCCTTTTAGTTTCTTATTAATCACAAGAGACAAGACCAAAACAGTATTATTATAATTTTTTTTAAAGTAGTTTAATTTGGGAACGAGTCGTTATTCTGTATTCCAAAATTCGATATCTGAATAAATAATTCTGTATGAACATAATTCTGTATTCCATGATTCTGGTTTTCTATTATTCTGTATTTCAGAATTATATGTAAATCCAAAATTCTGTTTTGTAAAATTCTGAAAATATATTATTCTGCTTTTTGGAATTCTGTATATTCCAAACATTTTTATCTTGCCTGCTGAACAATTTGTATTCAATTAACAAATTAAGGATTTATATTCTACATAAAACATTATTTGACAGTTTACGCTGAGGAAAAATTAGGAAATAAGATTTTATTAAAGTGCGCAAATTTTTTTCATTATCAAAACAATTTTTCATTTATCATTTACAGAATTTGGGAATACAGAATTTCGAAATCCAGAATTTTGTATAAACATATTTTAGAATAAAGAATTTTGAATTTACAGAATTTTGAATTTACAGAATTTTAAGATACAGAATTTTGGAATACAGAAATTTGGAATCCGAATTTTGGCACATACCTACAGAATTTCGATCCCAACCCGTTTAATTTTAATTTTATTATTAAGAAAAATCGAATTTAGCCCAGTCATTATTTACATTTGCAAATATGTACAAATGAACCGAGAAAGCTAAATTTTGTATATGTTGTAGGTGAGCTTAGAAAAGCTTAACTTGAAGTTTTCAACCAAGATTTCCTATGAGCTTCTTCCGCCATTTAAAAAAAAAAGGATAAAATTGGTTTTTTGACAATAACTGGGCTATCTGACGAGAAACGAAAATTTTATTGTGATGCTTTTTAGTAGTAATACCAAGCTCTACAATACCTTACGACCTCCAGCCGGCCGCGAAGTCCTTGAGTTCGCGCCCACCGTTAAAAAAAAAAAGAGGTTGTCTGTAAAGCCGGTTTACGGACGATGATTTTACGTGATAACGTCGTCAGAAAATAGGTTGTGTGCTTTTGTTTAAAATGAGTCAATTGAAGCGTTTACTTTTTTCAAGCAATCATAATTTACAAGAAAAAGCTAAAAAAAAATACCTTTTTTATTTTCTCATTATATTAAAAGCTTACAAAAAAAAAATTATGCATTTTAAAAGCCAAGTATTTCTTCTCAAGAATAAAACCATTTTTAAATTTTTACAATGCGCAAAAAGTATAAAAATAATATATTGAAAACAATCATTTTCATCAAAAAAGCAAAGAAAACATGAAATTTTTATCTTCTCACGTCATTAATTCCATTTTTTTCCCTAACAACCTATTAAAAATTTTCTACCATCTAAAAGCTTATTGTCTTAGCTCAAAATATATATATCGGACATCTACAAAAAGAGCTACAATTTTTTGAACTCGATAAAATTTCATTAAAAAAAGCAAAAAAACATTTATTTTTATGTTCTCCCGCTATTTTATCAATTTTTTTGTTTGACAACCTATAAAAAATATAAAAAATATATTATTTCAGAGAATTTAGAATTTTTTAAAGTTGCCCATGTCGAATTTCCAGACAGGGGCAACAGATCTCCACTGGTGTTTTGAGGTTTTTCGCAAGTTTCTTGATTTAACATTGTATAGCTTGTAGTTAGTCTACCGTTATGTGTGATATACCAAATGAAAGGTAATTGTATCAGGATGCTCACAAAGGTTTAATGAAATTTCTATCAGCGCTTGGTCAAAAAAATAAAAAACCATGAGAATCGGTTAAAAACGGTCAAAAAACGTGTTTTTTTTAAACTTGTTTCTTCCGTTATTCAGTCAAAACTCACTTTTTGCACATGCATGCATAAGGCCACCTACATGTCCTATAAGTTTGAGATTTTTTTAACGCTCTAAAAAAAAGCTAAAAATCAAAAATTACCCAAAAATACCCCTAAAAAACAAGGTGTTTTACAAAAATTCATATTTCGAAACGCAGAGTGTTGGAAAAAAATCCGTATCAGACCCTTAAATTTTTTTCCCTCATCTTTCATCTGGCATCTTTAGAATTGTCAAAAAAAAAATCCTTTACCCAAAATCATCATTTTGGTTTCAAAATTTGTTAGAAATTTTTCTTAAATGCAGTTATTCTTAAATTAGTCGCATCTATCTATATCAAAAAAAAATAAACTCTCTACAACTTCGCGTTTAGATTTTAGCAAAAATTTCATCTTTTCGTTTTACCCCTTTTTACCCTATTAAATGACCGCATTTTTAAAAATCCTTCATTTGGATTAAGCTTTAGGTTATTATCTTTTAAATAAGCTATACAAGATTTTTGTATCTCTAATAGTTTATTTTTAATTTTGAATTGAAATTTTTTGCCGCACTGCGAAATGCGAGAGTGTAACGTTAGAAAATGGCGTCACTTTTTTGTGGTGGCTGCCATGGTTCATCGATTTATAAGACGTTATGACGTCAAAAAAACAAAATCATTCATGGTTTTTTAATACATACATATTTATGTATTTTTATAAGTCTTAAGTTCTGAGGTAACAAACACAAAACAAAAAAAAAATAAAAACAACAAAAATACAGACGAATTGAATACCTCCTCCTTTTTGGAAGTCGATAAAAACAAACATAGCTATCCTAGAACCTTCACTGCCTTATCTTTGTTAGTATAACTTTCTAACCAAACAATAACGAAGAAAAAAATAACTTATATAGAATTTCTAACCAAACTTTTCATACGTGTCGGCACGTACCTATACACAAAAACACATTTCTAACAACATTCCTTCACTAAAACAGATCCTCTTCAAATTCCTGATTCCCCAATAATTCTTTGTTTACGTATGTATGTCACATTCCTAAAAAAAATATATTCCCAATGGGATCCTCCTTATTGTAGGTAACACATATTCATGTGCTTACGTATTTTTGCCTTTTGAAACAAAATGTTCAAAGAAACCAAATTCCTTTTTGATGACGTATAAATTCATTGAGTATCTTTCAACATACTCCCCTTAGTATAAGTATCCTCCTCAAAAACTCAAATACTTTCTATTTAACCTGATAGCCTATTCAAAAGGCGACTCAACTTTTTCCGAAAAGTTAACCGACTTCAAAAATGGCTTAAAACACACACACAAACATTCATTCATTCATTCTTGCTCCCCAATTTAACTTTACTCTCTTCTCTTTGAACTTCAAAGGACATACAATTTCATGAAAAAACATCAAAGTTATGCTGGTACCATTCGTACATCAAGAGAATAAAACATACATTTTCCTTTCCCCAATATTTCAAACGAAACTTGACAAAAGGAAAACTTTTTCGACTATGTTTGGATGAATAAAGTGAATTCTTCCATTGAGTGTGTCCCACCAATTTTATTTGAAAATCCTTAAGTTTTATACTCAAATACCCGTTTGCTTAGCCTGATTGCCTATTCGAAAGGTGACTCAACTTTTTCCACAATCGCAAAAACTGTCTTCAAAAATATAAATGTGACTGTATAAATCTTCTCTGTAATTTTCATTAAATTATAGAAAAACGGTACTCTTTTGATAAAACCATCAGCTCAGCATCAAAGGGATTTTCAAATGTATATCCTCTTTTATCCTTACAAGAATATATACAACATCAAAGTTGCTTTGTTCTCTTTGAACTTTTAGAGCAGTCTTCTTAGCTATTGCTATTCTCTTTTTGAACACTGAGTAGAGTACCTTCATCAACTACAACAATTGTCAAGACTCTTAGCTTTGATCCTTTTTTTTTTTTGTTTGTTTGCTCTTGTGTATATCATGAATAATAAAGCCGGGATGTAATTTTCTACGAATTAAGCAACTTCAAACGTTTTTTAAACGTTTTGCTATCTTCAAAGCTCGAGAAATGTTATACAACCAGGCGTACAGTTTTTGACAGACTGATTCTGATTTTATGAAATTCTTACTCATTATGTCATGAAGGAAGAAAAACGAAAGTCTACGAGGTATTTGGGGGAGAAAAGTCGAGACATGCGTAAGAAACCGACTGCCCTCTCGCCAACTAAGGGTTGAGTGTGTGGGTGGTTATGAATCTTTTCTAACCTTCGCCATATCATCTTGCAAAGTCTCCAGCTCGATAGAAATAAACCTTCAGTTGAATATGTTTGCCTGGTGCTTTCTAATATCAAAATTCTTTTCTCGTCATCGTATAGTTGACTTTTTTCTAATACTTTCTCGCACAGTTTCTAAACATTAGAATTCCAAGTCGTCGTCGTCGTCGTCAGTTGGGCCAGGAAGGAATCCCCCAATATTGGTTATGTGTCCCGGTTATGAAATATCCTTCAGTGTTAGAAAATCGACGTTTTCTCTTTTTCGCTTACACTAAAACTTGGTGAGAATGCTGATAAAAACGATAGGAATGTAGGAGAGAGAGAGAAAGAATGCTTTTGGTAAAAATAGTCATATAACATTCCGTTACAACATAAGTTTGCTGAATGCCTGGTGGGTACAGGTAAATTATGCAATCTTTTTATCACGTCTAAGCGATATGTGAAGCTCTGATTGAAGGTGTATCTATAAAAATAGCAGATATGTAAACAAAAATAACAGGTAATAGTGTGTCGCAACATAAATTACCATAAAGGTAAAAGAAAAAAAAGGTGCATAATCCTTTCACCTTTATTGTCCTTAGAAAGTTTTATTGAAAGGGTTGCTGAACTTCTACGAACGTTGAAGAATTTTTTTAATAGCAGACAACATGGCGTCTATGGAAAGTTAACACCTTTAACAAAACCAGACGTTTGGCGTTCAGCAACTATAGAAAGCTTGATTATGGGGTAGAGAGTTTACAGTTGGTCGATTTTATACCCTTAAAATTGGATACATGCGCAGTTTAATGGATTGGGGTTGAACAAAAATAAATGAAAACCTTCTCCGTCTAATAAGTCTTCTAGTTGTCTAGTTGGAAGAAGTGAGAAATATTGTAGTTTCCATCCGAAGCCACAAGAAATGGGTGGGAAAATAGTGTTGGAGAAAGTTCTAGTAACATGATAGTTTTTGGGTATTGCTAGATTTTCTGATTGCCTGGATGTTCTGTATGGTAATGGCGATAGTGGGAAAACTAAAAAGAAATTTAGTTTTTTTGCACAGACATGAAAACAAGTATAGTTTAATGTTGTTTTTGTAGTTATACTGTTGGGGTGTATTTAAATAGAGAAAAGGGGAGGTTTTGAAACTTCTGTACGGGTAGTACTAGACTAGAGAGATTGTTATGTAAAACGCATACACATATTTGTGCATGAGTAAAGACACGTCAACTATTTTATCTATGAGTCTGTATTTTTTTGGTTTATTTTTAGTTGTATATCCATTAAATACTTTCTCTTTTGAATAGGCAAGCAGAAATACAAGTTCTAGTTTTTACTAGGAGAATTTGAAAGGGTTTATTTTTTTTGGAAAATCATTTTTAACTTATATGTAGATTGTAGAAACAAACTTATATGGCTTTTTTCTAAAGGTGAGGTCTTTGTTTCCGAACTTACATGGGTGAAATAAAGATTAATTTTTTTGTAGTTGTCTAGAAACTAGGAGTTAAGAATTTTCAAACTGCAGATAGACTGATGAGAATTTGGGGAGCTGATAACCCTTTGTGCTCTTTTGGAAACTGACATGCTATATATAGGTGGAAGCATATAGCCACCCGATGGATTTTTCCTGCATTCTATACAGGATTTTAATGGCTCTCAGGTATCTAGATTTCAGATGTCGTTTCCGAGGGATAATTTTTCAATCCTTGGTGTGGTTGGTGGTAAATATTTATAATGATTAATGAATATGCTAGTCCTGAGGCTTAACTTTCACTGCTTTCTTCACTTGCTTGCAACAATATATAATTTTTTATTTTGTTGAAAACAAAACTAACAAATAAGTAAATGCCGTCCGCTAATTAAGGCTGCCAGACAGTCCCGACATTTAGACTCTTTCCCGATATCTGACCCGATTTACAAAATGTCCCGATTTTGTCTCGACATTCCGTTTTATTATCAGTCTTTTTTCGAAACCATGACAGTGTGATGCAAAAGCTCTGCGACCTCTTGTTACTTTTGTTGGTAAATGAACTCGGTTTTCTTCCATTTGATCCTTTTGTCCTAGCTGATGATGCTTGTGTTGACGCTGCTGGTGTCTTATTTCCATATCAAGCATCTACTTTTGCAATTAAATCTGGACGGTGGTGAAGGGCGGATTTTGAAATTTTGCTTCGATGGGGTCGGCAAATACCTACTTTAGTTTTCTCAGATGTGCACTTAGACAAAACAGATTGTAGCCTAAAAACAAAAATTATTAAATCAAAGTGGCGCACTTTTGTTAAAGTAGAAGGTAGTCAACTTTTGCTAGTGAATCTGCCGGTCTACATACACTTTAAATTAAGTTAGGTACTCTCTGGGTCACACACATGGGCCGAATGCATGCTTGGCAAAAATTGTTTTGATGCGTGAAACTGTTGAAAAATGATTCAAAACTATACAAAATTTATAGATTTTAAATAGAAAAATTTGATGTTTTTAGGAAGAAATATGTTTCAGTCAATTATAATGTTGGCGTTTGGGTGTAAAAAATTCCATTCGGAATTGACAACTTTGAATTGTCATTCTGAGCGAACCCTCAACGACCAAATTTTTAATGTCAAAATATTCAGGAAAAACTAAGGAGCTAAGTACTGGGTTACTAATAAAACACGGCTAATGTAAAATTTACTATCAAAATTTCGAGTAAAAAAAAAAAAAATTTCTAACGCAAAACTCTAACCCGTTTCAGAAGCCAAATTTAGAAAAAGCGCAAATATGCGCAGATTTTTATTTATGTTCCTACAAAAACACATAATAAACTATAAAAAAAGATATAATTCGCAGATATGATATGACATTTTCATAAGTAGAACTTTAAGTGAAAAAGTGGGAAAATATGTTTCTTTTATTAAATTTACCAATACTTTTCAAATAGTCACCACAATTTTATGAAAGCACACCAAGCTTTTATTTTACATACAAATTATCAACAAACATGTGGGAGGTAAATTCATGTGAAAAAAAAAATATTAAAGAAATTAAACCACTGCACTGCTTCATGCTTGTACAAAACGAGTCGGTCGGTTTGGTACTGTTTGACGCGTTGGTTGCTTGAAAAGTGACGATTCCTTACTATACCTTTAACTACTACTTTTTTCGAAATCTAGAAAGTATTCAATTTACGATTTCTGTTTAGTGCTGAAGTTCTTTTGAATGTAATTTCTACCAATGTTGTGAGTCCTTCGTTGAACAAGGGGCACGGTAGTGCCCAGCCAAGTTCTCTAGCAACTTTGGCACTACACCCTTATTTACAAGAAACAACCTAGGCCATTTTCGACCCCCCTCTAACTTATATACCAAAGATGCCAGAAATTTTGCTTCATTTGTTAAGCTGGTAAACACCAAGCATCTCACAAAATTCTATTTATACAAATTTAAAGTCAAGCTTTAGAACTTGGTACACTTTTACATTTCAGTACTTTTTGTGCCAGCATAATTTCAACATAGGAGAACTTGGTTCTTTTTTTAACAGTAATGTTTTTGTTGTGTCCAATTTTACAGCAGTTGTGTTGTACGTCTTCCATCCAGATTTGTGAAGCTGAGAAGAGTTTGCAGACTCGACTTTAGTCAGAATTGAACAATTGATTTAACAAAAGATGTATTGGTATTGGTTCAATATACATATACATAATTAAAATAAAATATATGCTTTTTGTAAAAAGTATAAAATACCTACTGTTTTCATTTTCATTTAAACTTTTCTTTCCGGGCACTAATCAACTTAAAGCACATTTGTTAACCTTTTATCTGAAGAACTTTTTAAGTTTAATTAAAACTTACATAACATATTATATACCTACCTTTAGCTTTTCAAGTTTATTTTCTATTTGGTGAGAGAGGGTATTTACCTCTTAAGGATCCTGAATCCTCGATAATTCTGAGCACTTTTTCTCATATTTACGCTCATCACCTAAAGACCTACTCAAACTTCTCATATCTCTCACTTATTCAATAAAACGGAGAGGAGCTAAAACTAAAACTTTGATAAGGAGAATTCTTTAAAATCATCACACTATCTCCTATAGTCCAGTCATTTTAGATTTGGTTGTATGGAGGTCTGAGAAATAATTCGCAACTGCAATTCGGACTAAAAATATGAAAGTACACTAGTACAGGAACTAAACCCCCCATTTTCCGAACAAATGTCTGGACGACTTTGGCCGCCATTTTGTTTTGAACAGTTTTGCGACTATCGCTTGTAGTTCGGCTAGTTTTGGTCTTAGAGAAAAATGTTATGAGACAAAGTTGTAGCAAATTTTATTTCCCACAAAAAATGTTGAATAAGTTTTTATTCTAAAACCTACCATTTAGGAGTTATAATGAATTTCGTAAAATGCTATGCTCACTTATTTTTTATATTCACCATAACTTTTTTTTTCAAACTTTTATTAAAAAATTGTTGTTATAAAATTTAAAGAACTACTAATTATCTATGTTTGTCTCATACTAAGTTTTTTTGTCCGAGTTGCCGTTTCCTCACTAAAACAAAAATTCAATAAAAAAATTAGCAAAAACAGGGTGAGGGGAGAGTACGATAATTGTGGTGCCGAGATTTTATAACAGTTTTTTGAAGAAGGGTTCAATACAAGTATTTTTTACTATCGGAAGGGGGGTCTATCTCCCCCCGTTTATGCGGGAGGGGCAGTTTTCTAAAAAAAAAACAGCCTAAAATAAAAAAAAATATTAAAAAACAACGGCAACACTTACAGTTATGAATGATACATTTTTCAAAAGCCACAATTATATGCATTATTGTAGTTTTTAAATGGAGCTATTAAAATTTATAGTTTTTGAAATAATCGATCTCAAAGTTAAATTTAGGAAAAAAAAAATTTTTTTTAACGATTATTTCAAAAACTATAAATTTTAATAGCTCCATTTAAAAACTACAATAATGCATATAATTGTGGCTTTTGAAAAATGTATCATTCATAACTGTAAGTGTTGCCGTTGTTTTTTAATATTTTTTTTTATTTTAGGCTGTTTTTTTTTAGAAAACTGCCCCTCCCGCATAAACGGGGGGAGATAGACCCCCCTTCCGATAGTAAAAAATACTTGTATTGAACCCTTCTTCAAAAAACTGTTATAAAATCTCGGCACCACAATTATCGTACTCTCCCCTCACCCTGTTTTTGCTAATTTTTTTTTTTGAATTTTTGTTTTAGTGAGGAAACGGCAACTCGGACAAAAAAACTTAGTATGAGACAAACATAGATAATTAGTAGCTCTTTAACTTTTATAACAACAATTTTTTAATAAAAGTTTGAAAAAAAAGTTATGGTGAATATAAAAAATAAGTGAGCATAGCATTTTACGAAATTCATTATAACTCCTAAATGGTAGGTTTTAGAATAAAAACTTACTCAACATTTTTTGTGGGAAATAAAATTTGCTACAACTTTGTCTCATAACATTTTTCTCTAAGACCAAAACTAGCCGAACTACAAGCGATAGTCTCAAAACTGTTCAAAACAAAATGGCGGCCAAAGTCGTCCAGACATTTGTTCGGAAAATGGGGGGTTTAGTTCCTGTACTAGTGTACTTTCATATTTTGAGTACAAATTGCAGTTGCGAATTATTTCTCAGCAAAAGTATAACTTGACTGGACTACTATTAGAAATACTCTCAGGTTCCCTATCTAAAAAAAGAAACCCTAATTTCTATCCTGCGTTCCTGTTTCCATTCATAACCCAAACCCTGATAAGGCAAAATAACGAAAACAAAAAAAAATATTCCAAACCAAATTTTGCACGCACAACTTTCGATATCTTTTCCTCATCGAAAACAAAGGCACATTCGAAGAACATTATTTCAGCCATTAGAACATTGAAAACAACAAAAATCGTTGTGTCATTAGAAAACTATACTACTCCTTTGATCCTTGCCAAATTTCTGTTATCCGAATGGAATCGCGCAATGGCATCGCCGAAATTCTACACAAAAAAACATTCCAAACATTCCTTTCGCACATTCCAATGTTCTTCGATTCCTTGAAAACCTCCAAGGAATAACTTTTTATAATTTCTGTGCTCTTGTACTTCATAGAATTCTTCACTTCCCAACAAATACCAATGGAATTTTCTAGTCGAGCGAGAGAGGTGATAACATTTTTGAGCGAGTTCTTATAAAGTCTCTAAACAACTCCTCCTTGTATTTCATCGGCTCCTTTTCACATTCGTCCAATTGTTGTTCTTTTTTCATTTTATTTTTGGTTTGTCACACTCTTGTCGAATTCCCCCAAACCGGGATTGGTTTTCGACGACATTCAAAGATAAAGGGACTTGAAGTGCAAAACCCGAAATTTGTGGGTGTTCTAGGTTCCTCCCACTTAAGTTTCCTTTTTTGCTGGTTGGCTGCAATATGAATCAGGGCTCCAATGCTCCACAAGCTCCACGGCTCCCCCTAGAAATTGACTATCTTTTAGCAGGCTCGCAGAATTTTCGACATACAGACTAGCGAGCAATTGACGTTGATTGGCTCCCCACGCAAAAAAAGGAGTTGAGCAAATCACGGTTAAAACCCCCTGAATAAGAAGCCGTTATGTCTGCGCTGATGAACCTTTTGTGTAAGGGGATCTGCCTTCCATCCAGCCAGACACACAGAGAGCAGAGTGTACCGACCTATCTATAAACGCCTTAAAGGCTTTAAAGTTTTGTTTCTATTTTATTGTTTTTTTTTTTTTTTTTCAAATTTTAGAGTTTCCTCTTAAAGAGCTATCGAAGGGCTTTAATTTACCAGGACCTCAGAATTCAAATAATATAAATAAAATTTGTGTTAAATGAAGGATAAAAAAAGGCTAAATACTCTCTCAAAGAGAAAGCCTTAAGTAGCACATTTTCTCACATTCCCTCCGTGTCTACTTTTACTTTATTGAAATAAAAATAAAAAAATATTTTTTTAAAACGATTCTTCTACCAGGTTTACAGAAGATTGAATGTAGAATTTTTTGGGGTTAGTTTCCTTTTTTTTTTATCTAATCGCCAAGAGACAATCCTTTTTAATGGCATTTTCCCAGACATTAATGTAGGAATTAAGGTTCTGTCATTGACATGTCAAGTCATCAATCTTTTCGCTTTTTCAGCCAGGATAGCAGAAAGCTCCTGTAAAGGTTTCCTTGCATAGGATTTTGACCTCTTTATAACATGTTTAAGGAGAATTTCACCAATGTGAATGTTTTCTTTGTTGAACTTGTTCAAATAAGTCTTTCCCAAATTTTTTTTAAGACTAAGACTAAGACTAAGACTAAGACTAAGACTAAGACTAAGACTAAGACTAAGACTAAGACTAAGACTAAGACTAAGACTAAGACTAAGACTAAGACTAAGACTAAGACTAAGACTAAGACTAAGACTAAGACTAAGACTAAGACTAAGACTAAGACTAAGACTAAGACTAAGACTAAGACTAAGACTAAGACTAAGACTAAGACTAAGACTAAGACTAAGACTAAGACTAAGACTAAGACTAAGACTAAGACTAAGACTAAGACTAAGACTAAGACTAAGACTAAGACTAAGACTAAGACTAAGACTAAGACTAAGACTAAGACTAAGACTAAGACTAAGACTGAACAATTTTACAAAATTAATAACAAAAAAACTGTTTTAAATTAATTTAAAATTGAGATTATGGTGAAATACACCTTCAGAAAGTCCTTAAGCGAAAGTCAATAGTTTTCTAGGAACCAAGCCAAGCCAGGCATATTTATGTACATTAAGCATGCAAAGTTATCTTTCTCTTTTTTGCATCGTTCTCTTTTTCTCACACAAACATTTTGGAATAAATTTCCATTCTCGTCACACTTCAGCAGGAAATCAGAACACAACGAAAGGTTTGCTTCCTTGAAACAAACAAATCCTTGCATTTATGGAGTGGATGGAGTGAAAGTTTAATTTTTATCGCAAGGTTCACCCGAAGGAGCAAGTTTTCTTTCCAAAAAAAAAAGGAAAGGAAAAGAATGTTGTGCCTTGGACTTGCTGGTTTGTCCTTATCCCCTGGCAGCTAGATATTCGAATAGAAATATTAGGAAAAAACCAAAATTCTTTTTCTAAACACACAAGTTGTGGGTGATGGGCTTCCACTAACCCTTAGAAAATTCCAGAGCCATTTAGACGCTAGAGAGCAGATTTATGTGTTTCGTAGCAAGTTGTGGGTGTTCCCACCCTTTTATATACACCTTTGTATAAAAAACCATTAATTTTCTATTTTTATGTGAAAACAGTCATCTCACTGACGCGACTTTTTAACAGGCTTACAGAACTTTCAGCCAACTTCTATCCTTTCACAAAAACATAAACGTATCCTTGTATCCTTTCGAGACAATGGCATGGAAATCAATTTTTTCTCGCGCAGAATCGTAATTTACAAACTTATCGTGTTGTGTTTTTTTCGTGTATTCTAAAGCTTTTAAAGTGGAAAAAAAAACTATAGAAGAAGAGAAAATGTCTGCTAAGTATTTTGGTTTCCTGTTCGAATTAGGGTTTTGATAAGAATTTCGCGGAATTCCTTTCTCCCTAAGCCGGATTAGAATTATATCCCAATGTCATGGACTGTTAGGGTAGGCCCATACTTTTTTTTTGTTGTTGTTTTGTTTTTGAGTTATTGACTTCCCTAGCTCGGGACATGGCGGCCATATCCTAATCCGTTTTCAAGGGTTTTTTTTTGCAAAATTTTACTCAAACTCATTTTTTCGTCTGACATTTCTGCATGTTCTGGTGAATGAACGTTCATTGAAATATTTATATCATTGTCATGGTTGGAATTCAAAAAGAACTCCTGTAGAATCATTAGCTAGGCTAGCAGCAAATTTAGACTGGCTTTGGAATGTTGGGGAAAAGGATACATTTTGAAAATGAAAGTGGATTTCTATGATGAGTTTTTATAGAATGTGTTTTTCTAACGGAGAGAGAGAGAGAGTTTAGAAATAATGTATAAATTCTTTGGTGTAATTAAGAAATGGGAAGGGAATATGTATACAAGAACCCTTAACTAGAGGGAAAAAAGTACTTTTATATGATGGCTGCTAGAACCGGATGTGGAGCATTTTGATGTTATCCTGGTAACTTTTACAGACCTATCAGTATTCTTTTTATCTTTTACAACTTTGAGAGATGATTTTTTTTTTCTAGGATGATGTAAAGTGAGGTTTTTTTTTAATAGGTTAGATGGTTTACAATGCTGTAAATGGTGGTGTAGCATGATGTTGAATCCTTGGGGATATGGCATTTATGGGAACAATAACTTCTCAGTACAAAATGGTTGGTTCTTATTTGTACTCGGAAGTAAGATATATTTCGAAAGTGGGACAGAGAGAGAGAGAGAGAGAGAGAGGATGAATTACATATCTCTGTTTTACTACAAGAGTTTTCTGATTTTTTTTTTTTTTAAGTTTAGATAGAATATTTATGGGTCAAAATCATGGATGTTCAGGCATTTTGTTTAAATCAAATTAACATTTAATTAAAAGTTTTTTCTCATTTACCAATTAAAATAATAGTCACGTATCTACGTCCCTTACCTTGGCGGACACTTTGTAGCGGATTCGAAAAAAATTAGCTAATAAAATGCTAATTTGTTGTGCAAACCAAAAAATTGTAGCTCGCATAGTTTTTGAATTATTGAATTTTCTGCTAAAATAATTCTGAAGATAGCGGACAAAATCTGAAATGATTAAAAACAATGAGTTCAGTTGACCTCCAAATTTGTAGCTTTTTAAATGCTATGCAATTCCATAAACTTGGTTTTTGTAACCTCAACAGTTTTTTTGATATTCAAAATTCCGCTAAAAAAATTTGAATTTGAAAACCGTTTTTTGTCAAAAAAAATTTCATTTCGCAGATAATATAATGTAATGGGACATAGAACAATAAAACAGGGATGTAGCCTTTTGAAAATGAGCCCGTGTATTCTTGATTGTTCTTAAGTCCCATCATATTTTGTTCTAAGTCCACTTTTTATTTAAGGAAAAAACGTAGGTACTTGTATAGGAATTCTTCTATGTCGAATTTTGGGTTTCAGAAGTGCACTTCCGGTTTGACCAGGGCAGTGGAGACATTTTTAAAAAATCACTTTTTTTCTTTTGCCATTAATTGTAGCTTTTGAATACATTTTTTTTTTTTCATATAAACCCCAATTTTGTAGCTCAAACCGTTTTTAAAATATTCGAGATTTCCTTTAAAAAAGATAGATCAAAAGTAACCCTTCAAAATCCAGAAAAAAAGTGAAATTCAAAATTTTTTGTGTAGAAATTTGAAGTAAGAAGTAACCTAGACTAAGATGAAACCCAAAAACCTGGATTTTGTAGCTCATTTAGTTTTTTTTGTTATTCAGTATTCCGCTAAATTTTTAAATCTTTTTCTTTTCCTAAAATTGAGGCTTTGCAAAACAAAATTTGTTGAGCAAAAATGAATTTTGTAGCTCCTTTCACTCATTTTCTATTCCAATTTGAAGTTTAAAAAGTGCTCTTTTCTTTAAATTAAGGCCAAAACGTAATTTCCGGGAACGATCTTAAAATCTGAATAAATAATTCCGCAGTTTTTGGGTAGGTATTTTAAATCAGTATCTTATCTAAGTATGGCTGTAATATACACTTTTATCAAAAATGTTACAAAAAACAAAAGGAAAAATTACTTATGGCCTAAATATTTCGGACATGCATAAAAAGCATTTTTTGTAGAAATTGGTCTCTGAACCAAGAAATAAAATTATATTTGATTTATTTTAGACCTACTGACTTAATATAATAAACATAATACTATTTTAAGGCCCCTAAAGTCGTTTTGAAGAAATAACGATCATTTCGAGGACCGTTTTTGTAGTACTATTTTTTCTGGTTTTGCGGTAAATTGAAAAATATACATTTTTGTGCTCTACCCGTTCATGAACCGACAAATTATAGCTAAAGCGAACATTTGAGCATGAAATTTTCATCATAACAAAGTTGATTTTTTTTTAAGAATTCGGTCCTCGAAATTTCCCACCTCTATGCTTTTGACCCTTATTCTTCATAATGTTTCGTTTGGTTTTGAAAGGAAAACAAGTCGATGCTACTTTATTGCTGTACTTTGTTAAAAAATCAAACTTCAATACACCGCAGATGGAAACAAATTGAAATGCAAGCTGACCATCAGCTATTCTTTTTGTTTCCTTGTCATATATGCACAGCACACATGTGCTACTATTTCCTGTAAACAATAATCACTTTTAACCAAACGCAAAACCACACCTAGAAATTAAACCATTGATTGTGTCCAAAAGACATGTGCCTGTCCAGAATCATCACCTAAATTGACCCATCAATCAAAAAACAGAAGAATAAAAAGAATATCGTCCAGCGCCAGATTTTCTACTTCATTTCGTCATTGAAAGCATCCAAAATTTTTAATCCGCTTTTTTGTCCCACAAAATATGAATACCTTTCGAAAAGGTGTATCAATCCACGGTCCACAACAAAGAATTAAAGGAAGTGTCCTTTCTTTTGTATTAAACCTCTTCACCTTTGGTTAAATATCAAACACAGTAGCTAGCTATAATTCCATCATTGTACTCCTCTTTTACGCATTGGAATGCAAATCGCATTATTAACGCAGCGTTTATCACCTTTAAATGTGTCCTTGAATTGATATGAGTCCAATATTTACCACACGTCCCGTAGTCCGTTCTTTTAAATCAATCGACCAGATACGAGAACACGCAACAAAGAAAACAAAGAACTCAAAATTATGGCATCCCTTAGTCCGAACTGAATGTCCATCTATCTGCCAGTAGAACCTCAATGCTGTTTGGCAAATTGCACCTAATCGATATCTTGCACAGGTAAAATTGTATGAATACAAAAGAAATGTGCTGTCTGTCAGCTCAAACCTTCTTCTACGGTTCGCAAAATACATTTTGGAATGCGCCATGAAATAGAGGCATACAATTCTTTTTCTATTAATATTCGCAAGTCCAAGTGCGCTAAAAAAATAGACAATATAGATATTCCCTGTATTCCCAGTTCAAAACAGATAGATCACGTACCGTAAATGAACCGATAGATGTCCCAATTCACCGTCACCTGAACAGCAACAGAAAAAGGTGACTAGAATCGATGATGATTGTGAAGGGAATACAGAACTATGCGAGCTTAACATTTATTTTGCGGATTTATCGCATTATAGGTGGGTGTGTTAGTAGTGTGTTCTGGAATTGAAATATGCAGGCCAAGGCTTATTAATTCGTAGAACTGTTATATAGTAAATCCAAAAGGGGGAGAGTTCTTGGCTCATGTTATATGAAAGTAGAAAAATTTTCCAGGAACTATTATGTTGGCCTGGTATATGCATGGAATATCGATAAAGGGTTGCACGAGCACATTCGCATACACAATGTATTACAGAGGCATATCCGGGAAAAAATGAAAAATATGTTTGGATTGTTAAAGTTTAAGCTTAATTTTGTTAAATGTAAAATAAAATTTGAAGTAGTTTTAAAGAAATCCGCCTACTGCCACACCCACTTTTTATGAAATATTGATTTCTCAGAACAAATGGATGTGATTTCTAGAATTCTGCGCGTTATCGTCATCACTAACAGTTGTCGTATTTTTTGACTTATAGTAAGTATTCAGATTCAAAAGTTGTAAAGTTTGGGGATGCTGTTCCTCCCTTCGCTCACAAACACACACACACCATCGAGTCCTCTCCGCCAAATTATCGTAAGTGCCAAGAAAAATCTTGAATTATTGAGACAACATTTAATAGTAATTTTTTCGAAAACTGAGAACGATTTTCTAAATTTTATTAACACTTGCTCGAAACACATACAAATATCAACTTGTTCTACGATTAGACTAAGAATAAAAAGTACCTGATAGATGTTCTCTATAAACTCTTTTTCGTTTACGATAAAGTCGAAAATAACTTGTTTTCACTTATGCCTGATTCACAATATTGCGAGACGACGCACAATGGGCCCAAAGGACCATTTGCGTCTCAAAAATGGTTTTTATGAAATTTTAATTTTTGGTAATTTCTTTACAGAAATGAATCAAGGGAAAGTCAATATATATGTTTTCATTAAAAATTGATTTTTAAAATGAGTTCCTCTATTACAAAATTGTATCTGAAGTCTCCACTTGAAAATACTTTGTTTGAGTAACAAAATAAACCAAATCTTCACGATACGTTTTCAAAACTATATTTGAATAAATTATATAAGTGTTGTATGTCGTTGGAAAGCTTATTTCAACTGCTACTATTTATGTTTCTGAAAATAAAAATTTTTAAAAATATATTTTTAATTAATATTATTTTTTTTACACAATAAGCTTTTATTTGCACTTTTTTAATTTCGAATTGAGTTTTAAATGTTTCCGCTGTCTTCCGCTGTCTACTTTTTTTCACAAATTTGTTCTTTATTTTATGTACTAAAAGATACAAAAAGAATTGGCTGCTTTTATTTGCTTTTCTTTGATAGAGAACGATATATCTGTCGAAAGACATAGTACAAAAAAACGTATTTTGGTGCATCCTGACCTGTTTCAATACATATCTTGAGTTCTTTTGATCGCACTGTCAAGATTGATGTCTTCAGGCCTTGGGGAAATGACAGAGCATCAGTCCTTATATCCAGAATGTGATTTTGTGTTATTTTAGCCTACTCACATTAATTGGAAAACTCACGATATTTAACCTCTCGGAAACCATATAAAGCCGCGATTTAAAGCTGCCAGACTTTTGAATTCGTTGTTAGAACGCATAAGGCTATAAAACTGCATTCTCACATCTTGGTTATACGCTATACCTCAACTCCCAAAATTTGCTGTGGGCTCTTAGACTTAGTATATGCACCCGAAATTGAAGATATTTGTATTTTGAACAATTCAGTCATTGTACTATTAGAAAAAGTCTAAGGTAGCAGAAAAATGTTAGAATTTAATATTGTAATTGTTGAAAAAAAATTTCATCTATGGAAAAAGTTAGATAGAGATTTTATTTACTGACTTTGATTTTACTCGAAGATTTTCAAAAGAGCCGTTTAAAGTAAATAATTAAGAAGGATTTTCGTGAAAATTGACAACCATTTTTTTTTTTGTGATTTCTTTTTTTGCTCTTTTCTCAAAAGCGTAGTTTTTCTACTATTTCACTTTGCCTTACAAACGACTTTATTTAAAATGAGTATAATCAATATTTTTCTTATAATTTTGCAATAAAATAGCTTTAATTTCAAATAACGTAACACAAACATTTTATACTCATAAAAATAATTAAGTAATTTTAAGACACGAAGGGAAGGCCTTTATAAAAGTAAGAAACCAGTTTTATCTTATTTTGCAAAATTTGAGAAAATAATCTTTTAAGATACAAAAGTTACAGATATTTGAGACGTTCTAGCCTAGTCAAAATCGTAGTTTTTTAGCTTTGAATAAACGTTTAATACTTAAATAAAAATATTAGCTAAAAAAACAGTGTGTCAAATAATTCATTAAACATTTCAGGTAATATATTCCTAATTTGAGTTAATTATCTTCAGACGCGAAGAAATGAGAGATTTTTGGAACGCCATAGTCGAGCTAAAATTGTACTTTTTGAACTTTGCCTAGCTTTTCAAAGCTCAAAAATAATTTGCATTTAAAAAAAGCTACGCTCAATGATTTCTGATACATTAAAGATTATATGTTCCAAATTTGGTTTAATTATTTCAGGAGACAAAAAAGTTACAGATATTTTTAAATACCCAAATCAAGCGAAAATCGTACTTTTTGAACTTTGACTAATTTTTAGAAGCTTAAAAATAATTTTAATTTAAAAAAAAGTAAGTTGAATGATTCGTTATACATCAAAGGCACTATGTTCCAAATTTGAAGCAATTATCACAAAAGACAACAAAGTTACAGATTTTTGAGACGCCTAAGGCCATATGGGCCCACTGTGCGACGAGACCAGAGCGAGACGAGATTTTCCTTGACGATTTTAAAAATTTCCAAATAATGAAAATATATGAAACAATACACAATGTTCCGATTCTCGTTGCGTTGAAATTCCGAAAATTTTGAAAAAGGACGCACGAGACGACGATTTTTCGAAAATGATATTTTAATTTAAAATATTCTTGACAGCTTATATGGATAAAAGTTTTTTGAATTTAAAATATTCGAGTTAGCTCAGATAAGAAGGTGATTACCTCCCAACCTCTCCGCCCGGAGTTCGATTTTCAGAAAATACTGTTTATTTTTTTTTATTTTTGTTTACTTTATAGAATAAAAAATCGCAGTATTGTGAATTTCCATACGATTTTAAAACGATTTTTCTTTAAATCGAAAACGTTCAGAAAAAACGTCTCGCTCTCGTCTCGTCGTCTCGCAATATTGTGAATGGGGGCATTAGTGTCCCTTTTTTCGAAAATTGATTTTTGAAAGCTTTTCCAAGTTGTAAAATTTGTTCCATACAATGTTTTAAATGTTTGAACCTAAAAAAATATATTGTACATTAGGCGTATTTTTTCTACAAATCAGTAGCTACTCATTTTTTTTATTTTATTCGTAAAACAATAAAAACAAATACTTACTTGTGTAATTTTTATTATTGTTTTGGGAAAAAAATAAAAAATGAGTAGCTACTGATTAATAGAAAAAACACGCCTATTATAACATTAGAGGCAATAATAGCAATGTGGAAAGAAAACAAATGTGGGATTGCTTAAAGGCTTGACGGTTGTTGGCATTTCTCACAACAACGGCTCTAGTTTTTTCCGTCTGAATTTCTATTCACTATAAATTTCGGCCATACCAAAACGCATTTCAACTTTACCAATCCCTTCTTTTGTATTTTGGATTTTCAAATTCGGGGACAGTAGGGTTTTTGTTTTAATTCTTAAAATTGTATTATTTTTTTTTCGATCGAATGATTTAGATTTCATTGATTTATCACGCCTCCCAAGACCGTTCGAACACCTGTGAGCTTCCTCCCTTTCATTGATTCTAGGTCTTTTGGAGGGATTTCCTCTAGCAAAAGTTGTTGCACAAAAAAAAAACTACCGAACTCCGCAAACGTTATTTTTATCAAATAGCAGATGTCTTTTTTCTCGGAGTGGTCTTTAGAGGCAGGATATGACCAGGCACAATTGACTTTTCAGGAACTTAATTTCATGAACAAAATTTGGGAGCGGGTCAAAATTCTGCTTTCTTCACGAAAACTGTGTTTTTTAAAGTTCTGCTTTTATTTATTGTCTTTTAAAATTCTGCTTTCTAAAATTCTACTTTTCGAAATTCAGACAGCATATATTTGAACAAAAAAAACTCTTCTAATTCTGTTTTTGTTTTTAGATGTTTTTTAATGTAATTCAAATTTGGAACTTTCCAATATTTTTCAAAATTAATAGACTGCATTTTTTGCTACTCGCATCTATGTATATATCGTTGAAAACAAATTAAAAACGATGTTGTGTTATAAAAAATATTCTTTTTCCTATTCAATTTCTTGAATTTATTTATTTTTATTATTTGATAAATCAACAAAATTTTAATTATTTTTCGGTATAAAAAATGGAAAAAGTAAGAAAGATGATTTTATAAAATTCGGCAAAAAAATTTAAAAAAAGGTTTGGAAAATCTTATTAAGTGCGCGCTTTTAACTTTTTCTAACACCCTATTTTCATTTCTTGCTGAATTTTGTAAAACAGAATTATGAAATCAAAATTTTAAAAAGCTGAATATTGAAAAACTGCATTTTGAAAACTGAATTTTGAAACAAGAACCCAAAAAGAAATGTACTTGCCATGGAAAGGGCGATTTTATCAAAAATAGATTTAACGATTTTAATTTTCTTTATTTCTAAATTTTTCATATTCTTGTAAATAAACTGGTTAAGCGATTGAAAAATCACCGTAGACACTCCACCATCCGAAAGTCGTAAATAGAGGTGCAAAGGATATATTCAATTAATTAATTAATTTTACTATTCTATATCAGCATATTGTAATTACGATCTCTTTGTATTCCCACATTAATTTCCATTTGAACTTTAATATTTGGATCGATTTTTCTTCCTCTACAAAACAATTCAATATCGTCTTCATCTTCATACACAAATGCTTTATCAGCAAGCCATCCATACATTTGATTTTCCGTAGCTGGTTTATCATAAATTTGCTTTGGTCCTGAAACTTGCCGTTTACCAATTTCATCCATATAACCATGAACGTTAGATTTTTTTGCATCGCTACTTTTCAATGAATCATGTTTGGAATAGAATTTTTCAGTTACAATTGTCCTGCCAAAATGTGGATAAAAAGTTTCTTTGATTTTTATAAAACGATTGTTCCATTTCATCAATTCCTTTTCAAATTCGTGATTGGATTTAAAATCAGTCATTTTTTTAGTTTATTTCTATTGAGCTTGAAATAAGAAGACTTCAATTTTGAAAAAAAAATAAAAAAACTTCCTTTTGGGAAGTGATTTTTATTTCTCGAGACTAGTTCGGGATGCATGAAATATCCTTTTCTGATAAGGTTGATGAGAGAAAAAGGGACCGAAATGTTGTTATCATTTTCTCTTCCAGCTTTACAGAATTCACCACAAAGATAAAAACTAGGTCACCAGGAATTCAGTTGGTTTCCTCATTTTCCATGAATTTTGTGTCTGTTCTTTGGGTTGTACTTTTTTGTCATTATTTTAATAGCTTTGAAAAATTACAGACTTCTCTACCAGAAAAATGAATGAATTCTCAGTTTTTTTTTATTCCAAGCTGTAAATTAATTTATGATTAACTATGAAAAGTATAGTAACTTTGGTAGTAACAACATTGTAATGAAATAATGGGATGACATAAAATTTAAGGACGATACTCTTGTGGTGGGTGTCTATTCTAACAAAGTTTTCATATGTAGGTAAAGGACATTCCTTCGATGTACACATTTTTTTTTTTTTTTTGTAGGGAAGACCGAGTGAACTGATAAATTGAAAGAGAAAGTACCTACAAAATGGAAAAGTTCGCATGCAACACATTACCAAGCAGGGAATAGATAAAAGTTTTGTTGTTGGTGTGTATGTGTGGTAAATTCTAGAGGGATTCTTTTTTTGTAACAGGAATGAGAAATTTTGAAGTAAATATTTATTTCGCTTACGAAATAGAAACAAGGTTAGTATTTTTTGTTTTTGTTTATGTAATTTCTTGCATGTTACTCACAACTTTAGTAGCTAGAGTTTCTGTTGCGTTGGTAACAAGTGATTTGTAATCAACTTGTGACTTGTATTCTTTTTTTTTAAATTTTTTTTTGGTTTGTTATCAGCTCTAGAGAACTTTGGGATACAGACTTTACTATCAAAATACATGCAACAGGTCCTTTAAATTATGTAAGTAGAATAAAAACTACTCTTCTAAATTTTGATAGTAATTTCTTTTGTGTACTTCGATTCTATTAAATAGTGGAGTAACTAAAACAAATTAATAAAGAACAGCTCTGATTTTGATGATCTTTTTTTCAAACTTCGGTAATTAAAAATACTTTAAAGTCTATAAGTTAAAAATTGCCGATGTTGCAGTATTGTAAGTAAGTAAGTAAGTAATTCATTTATTGGTTTGTTTCTTTAAATACTATTTACAAATTTTTACAATGAATTCTAAAGCTTTGGCTTTGCCGTCAGCTCGGTTGGCAAATTTAAACGATAATTAAAAAAAACATACATTTACATTATCAAAAAAGAAAAAAAGGCAAAAAGTAAATAAAAATGACTATAAATGTTCAGTTACAAGTAGCATCCTATATTTTAAAACGTCTTTCAGAAAAAGATAGAGTTTCTTCCATGTACACATAGAATTGTTTAGCAGAGAGATTGTTTCTTGAAGTGTAAAAGTTCTCTTTCCAAAGAACGAAATTCGTTGTTGTGCAAATATTGGACAAACACTTATAAGGTGGAAGCAGTCTTCTTTCGATTTAAGATTACACAGTGAACAAAATTGGTTGAAGCTGTTATTATATGGCGTTCCATTAAGTCCAAGAACTTCGCACCTCGTCTTAAATATTAAAGATATTTCTTTGTAAGTGAGCGCATCATTGAAATAATTTGCTTCCAAAAGGTTCAGCTTTAATTGAGAGTAAATGACTCTACTCTCCGACATCTGAGCTTCTTCAATAAATGCATCTTGCACAGAACTTTCGTGGGCTTGAATTATTTTGTAAAGTTTTTCCTTTGATTGCATCAAATTACTATGATCAAAAGTTATTGCTTCTCCACAAGCATTTCCCAGCTCATTCCACTTCGCCAACCACCAATCCGCATTTCTTAATTCGTACAGTGCCATTTGTTTTGTCAGTCGATTGTCCGGTTGAGATAGAACTTTTAATATGTAATCTGCATGCAGCTTGAGTGTGTAGGTGTATATTTTAGGAAGACCTGTTTCAAGATATAGGGCATAGTTCGGGGATTTCATCGGAAGACTGAACAGTTTCTTCAAAAAGCTTCTATGAAACTTTTCTACTTCATCAAACTCATTTATACCCCAAACTTGAGCAGCGTAGCAGAGAGAAGATTTCACAACAGCGTCAAAGATCTTATACTTTACTGACAGAACAATACGTTGATTCGAAAATACATTTTTCCACGACATATTCAGCAAGCTTTGCGATGAGGCAGCTTTTAGGGTTGTGTGTTCATTGTAGTTCATTGTTTGATTAAGATGCACTCCAAGGTATTTATACTGGTTTACTACCTCTAATACTTTTCCATTGAATGCCCATGTGTTTGTACTCTGATTGCGTGAAGCTCTCGAAAACACCATAACTTTGGACTTGTCTGTGTTAATTTCAAGTCCCCATATAACGCAGTACGAAGATAGTCGGTTTATCATGAGTTGTAAATTATCTGGAGTTTCCGAGAGAATCACCAAATCGTCGGCATACAAGAGAACGTTAATTGTCATACCAGCTATCCGAACACCTCCAGGTAGATAAGTTTCAATATCATTGATGAAAAGTGCAAACAGGAGGGCACTGAGCAAACACCCTTGTTTTACTCCGGTTTCCGTTTCAAACCAGTCAGAATAAGTTTCCCCATCCCAAACAGCTGCTTTTGATTGTGCATACATCTCCTTAATAATGTGAATGAACTTCGTTGACATACCCAACTGGGAAAGTTTGTAGAAGAGTGCATTACGATTGACAAGATCGAAGGCAGACTTGAAGTCGACAAAGAAAGCATATGTCTTTTTGTTCCTAGCTTGGAATGCTTTAATAATTGATGTTAGAGTAAATATATGATCAGTTGTTGAGAAATTCTTTCTAAAACCAGCTTGAAATTTTGAAATTATGTCGTTGGCTTCAACCCACTTTTCAAGTCTGCTGGCAAGCACACCACAAAACAGTTTGGCAATGACGTTCATAAAAGAGATTCCTCGATAATTTCCAACATTGTTTATGTCACCTTTTTTATGAATCGGAAATATTACCGCTGTTTTGAATGATGTTGGGACTTCCTGCTTGTTAAAAACGTCATTAAAGAGTGATTTGAGTTTGATAATAAGTGCTTCTGTACCGTTCTTGAAGAACTCATAAGCAATACCGTCTTCTCCAGGAGCTTTATCATTTTTGGCTTTCAGAATTACAGCTTGTATTTCAGCAAATGTGATTTCAGAGTCCAGTATCTCATCCGTTAAAAGTGGTTCAGCATACAAAAACTGGTCGCTTGACTTGCCACATAAGATGTTTTTGAAGTGGCCAGCTAGATCTTCAGCAGATACTCCAAGCCCTATTGTAAAATTTGATCCGTTAATCATTTTCGTGATTTTCCAAAACTCTTTACAATCTTTAGTTTGACCTAGAGAAAGGGCTTGTTGGTTTTCGTATTCTGTCTTCTTTTTAAGACAGAGATTTTTATAGCGTGTATTTTCTTCTATGTACCACTGTTTCAAATTTTGACAATCAGAGTTTCGAACTGCATTCAAGAGAGTAAACGACTTATTTCGAGCTTTCATACATTCTTTGTCAAACCATTCCTGTTTATAACTCTTGTTTCTACAACTTGTGGACTTATTTGCGGAGTTTCTAATGCAAGAAATAAGTTTGTTTGAAAGTAATTCTGTTGAGTCTGATGAATCGTTAAGGAGTGGTAGGTTGTTGTCGAGATTGTTGCGATACAAATTTATTTCATTTTTTTTCCAATTAAGTCGTGGGATGAGCTGTAGGTTCTTTACAGTTGACGTCATGTTGTCTGCCCATTCAACCACGATAGGCATATGATCAGAAAAGTTTTTAGATTGAACTTCGAATCTCGTTATGTGATCGTGCCAGTCATTATTTAGCGCACAGTAGTCAATAACAGATTTTCCTTGTCCGCCTATAAAGGTGAAATTACCATCTTTATCTCCATCTGTACAGCCATTTAGCACTAAACAATCATACATCTGTAACAAGTGAAGTAGGTTGACACCATTTTGGTTGCAAATTGTGTCTTTTGAAATTCTACTATTTAGGTGTATTGAAGTGTTTTGGGTTCTGTGTATTGTTGTTATTTGTGAGTTACTGATTCTTGCATTCAGGTCGCCCATTATAAGAACGCTTTTGTTTGCTAAGCGAAGCAATATTCGATTAAGGTTTTCATATTCTTCAGTCCACTTATTACAATTCATATAAATTGGTAAAATGAACATATCGGTTTTTTGTATACATTTTATAACAGTAATGTTTTCGATTTCTTCATACTTAAAAGATTTTAGTAGAGAAGTTTTTATCCCGTACAGGTTTCCGCCGCTTGCACGTCCCTTAGAGTATGTTTTTATCGCTGGTATAGAATATAGTTTGTAACCCTTAAAGTTGCAGTATTGTTTTTTTAAAATTAAAATTAAATTTTTTTTAACAAACCCATTTTTACTTGCTCTATAGGGCAAGTATTGGTTTCGTGTCGAAAAAAAAATTGAGGTTTTAATCAAAACCAACATTACGATGATGGAGAATTCCGAAAAAGTGGGTCTCGCAATTCCGTCCGTGCGTCCGTGCGTCTGTACGTCTGTGCGTCTGTGCGGTTGTGCGTACACATTTCCACAGCCTAAACGGGTGGACGGATTTTCTTCAAATTTGGTACAAATTATTTTTATGGAATTCTGAAAGTTGTTTTTTTTTTGTTTTTTTATATCTCGTTTAGAACGTATACCACCATACAAAAAAATACGATATTGCGAATTTCTCGAAAACGGCTTTAACGATTTTGATTAAACTTTGTATACGTAATATTTAAAGCACTGGCAATAAAACTGCATTTTTATTTTTTCTCAAAAAAGTCAAATAACAAAAAAAAATTTTTTCATTTAACAAAATTTTGCCTTAAATGTTGGCTCTTCCCCAAATATCAATTTTGTTTTATTTTAGTGCCAGCTTTTAAAATCTACAAGTAGACAAACATAAAATTGCTTTGAACTGAAAGAGCAAGTACGTGCGACCAGGGGCGTACACTCCCTTGGGGCAAGCGGGGCGGTGCCCCGGGGCCCCCGACCGACGCCAGGGCCCCCACTGGAGACAATGCGGGGAAAAAAACTGTTAGCATAAATTGAGTTACGAAGTAACCAGGGAGACAAATTATGTCATTCAGTGTAATGTATAATGCATTGGTAGCCACACAATATATGTATATTGATTTTAAAAAAAGTTACCCCAGGGGCCCCAAAAAAAAAATAAACTGCTTTTTTAAAAGAAAAATTATAATTATATCTTAGGGCCCCAAAAAATATTACTTGAAAAATCTTTGCCACCACAAATAATACATTAGGGGCCCCAAAAAAGCAAAAAAATATTATTTGAGGATCTTCAAAAGTGGTTCAAAACAATCAAATGGAAAATTAAATATAAATTCAGGGGCCCCAACATAAATACATCAGGGCCCAAAAAACATTACGTTATTGGTGGCATTCCGAATATTACTTCAGAACAGAGGCCCAATACCTATTAATTCTTGGCTCCAAACAAATTATATTATATTTTAGGGGCCTCTAACCACTCAATTTTGAGGCTCTAAAAATAATTTTTCAGGGGCCCCAAAATAAAAAAAAATATGTCTGATGATGGAAAATAAAATATGTATTTATTACTTCATTATTGAAACAAAAATTAAAAAATTACTTAAATTTCATTGGATTTTTTTGATAAAAACTGAATTTTTGCATTGAAATAACATTTCCATTCATAATAAATGTGGAATTTATATTAAGAAAAAAATTTAATAAGGACATGTTAAAATTTTTTCAATTTTTTTTTTTTTTTTTTTTTTCATAAATCTGAGTTTAATTACCATTTTTTACTTGCGATATAGGTACTATAGGTACGGTGACCATCCGTCCCGGTTTACCCGGGACTGTCCCGTATTTCTACAGCTTGTCCCGGGTTTTTATTTAAGAAACCCGGGACGTGTAAGTGTCCCGTATTTTGTAATTTGTCCCGTGATTGTCCCGTATTTGCAAATTCTGATTTTTTCATTCAAAATTTTAAAAACTTTGTACGAAAAACAAGAAAACAGTGGTTGCAAACTAAAAGTTTTTCTATTTTTTTCGTATAAAAGCGTCAAGTCTAGTTTGCTGCCGAAGCAAAACGAAAATTTGTCTGAGTCTCCCAAAGTCAAAAATCTCTTTTGGAGCAAGAAAAATTACCTGCACCGTTAAGGACATGTTAGAAGTTTATTTAAAGATTATACAATTTTAAAATCATTTTAATTAAAATTAAAATGTTAAAATATAGCTCTCACGATTTTGATTGAAAAAATATTTTTTTAGAAGTAATTAACAGTACTTATTAAGTATAAAAACGCTTTCTTTATTTTGTATACGACTTAAATGATTTTAACGAAAATGCTCCTATAAAATCGTATAAGAAATCTTTATACCAAAATGACGAAAAATTATGAAAACGCATTTTAAGAAATTTCAATTTTTATTTATTTTTATTTTTTTGGAGAATCAATAATGTATTGTCAAAAGGATCCGAAAAATTTTGTATGTGTCCCGGGTTTTGCTTCTGGAAATATGGTCACCGTAACTATAGGGCAAGTTTAGGATTCGTAAAAAAAATCGAACTCGAGATAACAATTTTACATGACATTACGATGATGGAGAATGCCAAAAAAGTGGGTCCGGCAATTCTGTCTGTCTGTCTGTCTGTCTGTCTGTCTGTCTGTCTGTCTGTCTGTCTCTATCTGGAGCTGCAGCCTAAACGAGTGAAGTGATTTTCTTCAAACTTGGTAGTTAGCAGTTTTTGGTGATTCCCTAGAGGGGAAATTGAAATTTTTTTTTTATGACCAAAACTAACGGTACCTGTCATATAACGGAAATAGAAAAGTTAATTTTTTTCAAAAACGGCTCCAACGATTTTGATTAAAATTTTTGTGTGTAGTACTACACATAAGAGCCAACTTCTGAAATAAAAAAAATATTTTTTGTACCGTTATTAACGGTACCTGTCATAGAATGGTTTTTTTAGTTTCTGAATATCTCGTACAACATTAACCCGATTTAAATGAAAATTTTTATACAAAAGTGTGTAAGTAAAGATAATAATAAAATTTTAGAAAATTTTCAAAAAACGGATTTTTGGTTTTTTAAAAAATATTTCAAAATTTTTTTTTGAAAAATCAATTTTTTGAAAACGGTCAATGAAAAATTTTGAAATTTAGTTTTTATGTGTAAATTAATTATTTCTTCAAAATGGCATACCAACTTTTTTTTTAAAAAATGTTCAAAAAATTTTATATATAAAAAATTATTTTTTTAAAAAACGGCGCCTACAATTTTCGAAAAATTTTTTCTAAAAATACCTTTTTATACAAGAAATAAAATGGCATATTTTTTTTTGTTTTTAAGATAATTTAAAACGGAGTTTAATTAATTATAAAAACAGATGTAATTTTTTATACTACTTATGAAATTTTAAATTTCTTGAATAAAAAGCTTTAACATTATTGTTACTTTAAGCATAAAAGCAAGTACGTGCGACCCCAGTCGTGCAATTTATTTCAAAAACCCTTTTCTCAATTTACTTAATTTTAATTTTACAAATATGAATAAGTCTCTAGTTTAAAAAAAAAATGTATATTTAAAAAAAAAAGATCATCAAAGTCAGAGCTTTTCGGCCGGGTTCCCTAATATTGCCATTTTTTGAGCTTAAGTTACTCCACTAATTTCGTTTGTGTACTTTCATTCTCTTAAAGTTTTAAATGTTTTAAGTAGGTACCAATAATTGAGTATTTTTTTCTTATACTCCAGTCAAAGCGTCGTAATGCAATTTCATATAGACCATTAGTTGCAAACAGTGAAATAATATAAATTTTATTTATGTTTTTGTATGGAAAAAATTACGTATACGCCACAGTGATCCAATTTTACATAAAAAGCTGTAGTTAAAAATTCTCCTTCTATTTTAAGACATCACGTAACTAGAAAGGTACAAATGTAGAATAAGTGAAATACTGAAAGCTCCATGACACGAAATGACTACGAAATGCTTCCTCGCATTAGGTTCCTTCCGCAGATGCAAAACATTTTGTTTGACGTTTGAATTGATATTTAATTTCTAATGTTATTTTGTGATAAATAAATTAATATTAAATATGTAAATGTCTAGACATGGACCAAATAACATAGATACCGATTGACATTATCTCAAGCTACTGTTTGAAATCTATTTAAACCATAACAATTTTATTTTTATTTACCTATTTTATGTTTCTGGTATTCCTATAAATGTGTTTTATGACAACTCTATTCTCCAGTATATTCGTGTAACCTGTCGGAATTTAATTTAATATCCACTTGCATGACTTAAATCATTGTTTTATTCTTTTTTATTATTTCATTTGTCATAACAAAAAAAAAAAGAGTGTGTGTACACATGCACACGCGACTGAAGTTATACTTCTCATTCAGTATATGTAAATGAATTTCATTTGATATTTTTAATTTCTATTATTAAATTAATTAATCCACACTTCGTTTTTTTACATTTTTATCAAGTAAACAATAAATTAATTCTTTCATCCTCCTTGCGTCCATGTAGTTTTCAATTTATTCTGTGAAATTTACACATGTTGTGCGGTTCAGAACGTACGGTATACGCTTAACGAAACTAAATGAATTGCGCATAAAATGTGCGATATGGTAATTTTATGAGAATTGTGTGTGCTTCAGCACTTGTAGTAGCAATATGGAACTTGCAGGGTTGCTACAAAGCTCAAAAGTGAGCTGAGCTCAGCTCACAGCTCAGCTCAAATTTTGAGCTAGCTGACTTTTAAGCTATGTACCATAGCTCAGCTCATTTGAGCTGAGCTGAAAGTGAGCTGAGCTGTTGGGTGAGCTAAAATAAAGTGAGCTGAGCTGAGCTGTGATATGTGAGAGGATACATTGATTTTTATTTGGAAAGTATAATGAAATATGAAGATATTTTAAACTTTTATAAAACACCATAGCTGAAGATGTTTGACTTAACTTGTTTTTCTGTGTAGGCTATAGGTCGTTTTTGATAACTAATTATTATTTTTCGTCGACGTTTCAAGTGTGAATACACTCTTCTTCAGGACTAAAAAATAAAATTATTCTAAAAAATTATAATATATTTAGGTTATTTAACAAAGGTCACGAAAAAAGGAATAACAGTTTGAAGATGTTTGGTTCTAGTTATTAATGGAATTATTTTAACACATGGATATTTTTATAAATAAAACAGATAATTTTTCGTGATCTTTCTCTTGGTTTTTTTAACCCTAGAAAGATAATCATAATATACGTCTCAGAGACGTATGATTCTAAAAAAGATTTTTGGTCTTATGTTAACACTTTTTGTCATATTTATATTTATTTAACTCATTACTTAGATTATTTTAAAGAAGTGATATAATAAATCAAATCAATTTAACAAAAACCCAGAAATTTGAATTGAATTAGATAAAACAGTTCTTTACACGCCATACGTCTTACAGACGTAGATTATCTTTCTAGGGTTAATAGTAAATATATTTCTATTTTTTTAGTAAAATATTTCTTTTTTTATCATAAAAAAAAAATCAGGTACAATCCGGTTTTACGACTTTTTTCAAAATTCCGAGAAAATCGCGTTTGAAAGTTGGGGTAAATTTTTTTTCGAAAAATCCCCGAATCTTTGAACGCTCCTGGAAGCTAAACCGCTTGAGAGCAATTTTTGGGAGTGGTGCCAAATGATAGCTTGTGTCATGGGATTACGCTTTGCACATTGTCAGATTTTTAAAAAATCGCCTTCCATGTTAAATCGCCACATCATGCCTTTTTTTTCAGAATCGTGTTTTTTTTTTTTTTACTTTTAAGTTCTCCCGGCTTGAGAACGCGTGGACCTACAGGGATGGGAGTTGTACCCAAATGTAGGTTAGAGTCCCCGCTACCTTTTGGCATCAAAAATTTTATTTTCATTTTCTTCAAAATTCCGCGATATAGGCGTTGGAATGCTTTGATCTAGAGACAGGGGAGTGGTGCCATATGAAAGCTTATATTCTCAGCTACCCGAAAGTGGTATAATCCGGTTTTTCGATTTTTTTCAAAATTCCGAGAAAATCGTGTTTGAAAGTTGGGGTAAATTTTTTTTTCGAAAAATCCCCGAATCTTTGAACGCTCCTGGAAGCTAAACCGCTTGAGAGCAATTTTTGGGAGTGGTGCCAAATGATAGCTTGTGTCATGGGCCTACGCTTTGCAAATTGTCAGATTTTTAAAAAATCGCCTTGCATGTAAGACCGCCACATCATGCCTATTTTTTCAGAATCGGGCTTAACTTTTTTTTTACCTTTAAGTTCTCCTGGTTTGAGAACGCGTGTACCTACAGGGATGGAAGTTGTACCCAAATATAGGTTAGAGTCCCCGCTACCTTTTGGCATCAAAAAATTTTTTTTCATTTTTTTCAAAACTCCGAGATATAGGCGTTGGAAGTTGGGGCGCTCACTTTCAGCTCAGCTCACTTTCAGCTCAGCTCAAATGAGCTAAGCTATGGTACCTAGCTCAAATTTGAGCTGAGCTGTGAGCTGAGCTGAAATGTTAGCTTTTTGCAACCCTGGCAACTTGCCACATGTAACTTGCCACATGCAACTTGCCACACTCAACTTGCCACATGAAACATGTAACTTGCTACGTGTTGTGTGGTTTATGTTTGCCGTACTGCGGCGTACTGCATTTTTAAATACTAAAGTACTGCGTACTCTAAAGGTGAAACGACAGCCCTGCTACCCAGGGTGATCGCGTCATAATCCCTTTGACATTCTTGTCAAAAAGTAAATTTTCATACCCACCCTCCCATAAGAAGTATAACTTCAAAAATAATATTGTTGGTAAAATGATTTGTTAGGAGGAAAATTATGTTCGGCATTCATTCGACATTTTTATTGCATGTTGACGTGCATGTTGAATTTGATGGTTGTTGGCAAATTATGAGAGAAATGTTAAGGTTTCCGGGTTGAATGTGAGTTATGAAGGTGCAGGCGCAGACAAATTTTTTTTTTGTGTTGTTGGTCTAAAGCTTATAATTATTGTTTTTATACGAGTATATATTCTTGAAAAACAGGCAGTCATATGAAAACTGCCCGAAGGTCTCGGATAACAAATCTGGTGTCAGTTAAATGATGCATACATCAATATTTGATAAGAGATGCGTATATTCATCATCATTGTCACAACTTTTTATAATTTATGTTTCCATATCTTTGGTTCAAATGATAGATAGTTGATTTTACTTTCAGGCCATTTTAGACCAGTGCCAATAATTTTTGAAAATACAAAAATTATTATCAGCATATGGGTGGTGGGAAAATTTAGGATAAATGGTATAAGAAAGGGGAAAAATAAATTGCCCACAAAAAAATTCGGGGAAAGGTGGTGGCTGGGCGAAAAAGTGGGGTGGGTGTCAAAAATCATGGTTTTTTACGATTTCTGTCAAAATTAGACGTCCTATCGAAAAAAGTCAAATGCATAAGTTGTAGGTAGTATAAATGTCTACAACTTTTACTCAAACATTTTTTTTCTATAACCTCAAAAATATTGAATAAAATGCAAAAATACGATTGAAAAATTATTTTATCAGATTTTTCTTTTTTCAAAATATTTTTTGTTTTTATTTGTTTTTATTTTTCAATTTTCTCAAAAACTAGAAGACATAGAAACATATAGTTTTCACTGTTCGATAAGGAATTAATTGAGGCAGTTTTCTGTTTAAGTAATTTATTTACTAAAATTCACAGTCTGGACAAAAATAGTATAAAATGAGTTTAAAAAAAATTTTGTTCCCCTATTTTTAACTTTGAAATCGATTATTTCAAAAACTATTGGGAATATTATATTGATTTAAAAATAAGAATCAAATGCACAATTTTGCCTTTTGGAAATGGTATCATTTATTACTGTAAGTGCTGCCGTTGTTTTTTAATAGTTTTTTTTTTTATTTTAATAATTTTTTGTTAGAAAAATGCCCCTCCCACCTAAAAGGGGGGAGATAGACCCCCTCCCAAAGAAAAATAATGTTTGTATTGAGCTCCTCTACAAAAACCTTTCATCAAATCCTGGCACCCAACTTATCCTACTACGTGCCGAAACAACATTTTTGTTCTATACCTAAAAGTTCCAATTTCTGTATCTGGGTTGAAATCGAAAAATTTTTTTTCTAAGCCAATTTTGAAGTGATTTTCATAAAAAATACCTCGATCAATTGGGAAATAGATATAGTTTTAGAATATATTTTTTAAATAGCATGTTGTTTTGAAAACATATACTTTAAATTGATGCCGAAGTTGGGCAAATGACAAAAAAAATTGAATTTTTGAACTTTGACATCCTATAAATTCTAAGTGGTTTAACCGAGTTACATGTTTTATACATTGTTAAAAAGGTATATTTATCTTCTATCAGAAACTGTAAAAAAATCGAAAATGGGTAAAAAATTGTCGAAGCTAGAATTTTTTCAATGGGTGAAGGTCCAAAAAACCGTTTTTTGCCCGTAACTCCAGATTTTGGGGGTGTTAGGGGATTTTCAAATACCGTTTCGTATTCAGTGCGACTAGCTCTACAAAACCTGATAGGTCTCCGCCCGCGTATATTTTAAAACCTCATTTTTGTAACACCGTGTAATTTGTTCAACTTTTGCCCTCTGAAAACCGGATTGGCACTGGTCTATTTAACGATATTTACTTTGAAGTTATTTTTTCTGTTCGAAAGGAAAAAGTCGTTCGGTTATCGAAAACTTGTCCGATTGATCTATCCAACCTTTTTCATTCTCTTTTGCCATTTACACATAGTACATTTTTGACATAAATATTTTTCACTAAGTGCTTCGAAAGTTGAGTAAAAAAAAAAATAAAAAGTTGAGTATTGAGTTAATTTTCTTATTTTTCTACGATCTGTTCCTTTCTGGGTCTCCATCCCAAACCTTTAAACGATCTGTAGCCTTCGGAAAGAATATCTTTCTTTTCAATATAAGAAAAGAATTAATTTTTTTATGTAATCAGTTTAGTCTTTAGCGAGAAATCTAGATATCTAAAAAAAAACATTTTTTGCGGACACCGATATTAGCGTTTCAAAAAAATAGGTTCAGTTCAACCTTATTTCCAACATTACACACAAAAATTTTAATCTAAATCATTGAATCCGTTCTTTTTTAAAAGAAAACTAACTTTTTATTTTGTATATATATGTTATGACAGGTACTCACCAACTTAAAAACTGAATACAGAATTGAATTGTAAAAATCTGTAATTCTTCTAAAACACACAGGAGCCAAAATCTAATTAAAATAAAAAATTTGGCAGATACGTGTCAAAGTTATTTTGTTTTTGCTCTCTAATTACATAAACATTATTTCAAATACCTTTCGTGCTGATTTTTGGTGAATTATTTCTCAAACATCGAATTTCACGGTTTTGACTTTTAAACATCCATATCTCGAGTAGCAGATTTTTTACATTTTTGGTTTGTTTGTGTGACTTATATAATTAAACAATATCTATCGATTCCAGTATCAGTCTTTTTTCTACCTCTTTTTGTTAAGGAAATAGCTTTTTGACCTTTTTCTAAATTTACCTCAGTTTCCCCTTCTAAAATGTCAAATTTCTAAAAATCCTGAATATGCAAATTTTTAAATTTAATTTTCTCTGACATAATTTTTTTTTACACCTCTAACACTTACCATATAAGCAGGGTGGCGTTGTCGAAAAAAAACTCAAAATATGAACTTTAATGCGTGGCAACCCTATGCCTTGACAGGATGTCGCCAGGCAACCCATGTGCAATTTATTTCCTTAGACACTACCTTTCAGAAAATATATTTCTCAACTGGTATAACGATGAGGGTAGGTCGTCCTATGGCGGGATCTTAGACTACTATAACCCAATTTAAAATCAAGGGCTGTAATATTGCGGCAATATTGAATTTTGAAAAATCACACGTTAACACAAAAATGTCAAGGATATCACTATTGTTAATTGTGCCACAGTTTTATATAACCACAAAACATCATAGAGTTTCAATATAATCATGCCACCCGTTCTTTTATTTTACTCGATTTAACGTTAATAAAAATTAGAGGACCTCATTTTTTTATTCGCTCACAATAATTGCTTTCCACTTTTTTTTTATTTTTATTGCAGACAGAAGTTAAGGTTATGGAAAAATTTGGAATTTAAAAAAATGTTTTTTTTTATCATAAACCATTTAAAAAATTTGTATGTGTAACTTTTTTAATTGAAATTTCCAAATGCCAATTGTTCCCGTGTTTCATTGAGGTCGCTGATTTACTTGTAGGCATTGACATTCAAAATTTTATAACTTCCTCAAAATGTTTAGCAATTTCCTTAATCTTGAAGGTGTCAATCACATGATTACCACTTTTTTGAATTATCTCATGTCTCACAAAAAAAAAAACATCTCGTTAAGCAAACATCACGTCTACCATATTTATAAAAAACATTATGTCAAGACATCTTTATAGATATTACCTACCTCGTTACCTCAAACAAAAGCAGTTTTCAATCATCTCATCATTGTTAAAATACATATTTAACCATTCTTGGTATTTATTACAATTTTTATTACCAATTCCCAATAACAACAAAAAAATAACCACACAAAGTGCCCCAAAGCGGGCTTGGTGTCCATTAAAATGTCGTTAAAAATCGTACGCGCGATCGCTTTCTCCTCTATAACAAATGTTGTTGTTGTTTTTACTCAAAAATCATCTTTGTCGAATCAATTATTATCGCGATGGGGTGCGCGCATGTAAACTTGCAGCAATTCTCAACATGCAAGTCTGTCATAAACGGAAAAACAACACATGGGTGCTGCCACCACAAAAACACAAATTGCATGAAGTAATAAAAAAAAATAAGATAAGAGTGTAAATATAAATAAAAAAAAAAAATATTAATACATAAACAAATAATAATGCACTTTAATTATTGCACGCAATGTGCAAACTCTGTCAAAAGAGTCGCATTTGTGAAAGAGAAAGAAACTAATAGAAGGGAGAGGTGGGGAGTGGGAGGGAGGAATGGGGGTCTAAATGAATTATTTATCACGCTCTTGCCTACAACAAGTGAAGACTGAAGATCATGAACAGATCGTGTTCGTGTGTTGTTTTGTGTTGTATTGTATATTGTGTTTTGTGTGTACATTTGTTTAATCTCTTTTTTTTATTGTTGTTTTTTTTTTCTCTTTTGATCTTGAAGGTGTACGAAAATAATATAAGAGGGAGTCATATGGAGAGAGCAGATATCAGAAAAACTGAATGCTTACAACAACTGCTTCCGCATGCAGAAGGCCTTGTTTATAGCTAGCTTATTTGTCTTAAGAGAAAAACGGTTTTAACCTACAAAACAGCTGTTTCAGTTTGGAGCGGGTGCTGCTCTGCTCCACAAATACAATCAAATGTAACTTATCAAAGAGGCAAATCATGTGGAGAAAATTGTATTGAAAATATTTTAGTATTATTGACAAAATCAGCTGGTTTCAAAAAATCTCTTTTTTAAAAAATTGCATTTTCTCTTAAATTTATGAAATTTAAGAAAAAAAAAATAAAAATCGAAAGAAAAAAAAAGACCAAAACAAGGAAGTGAACTGCAATGCACAAAGATTCCCATGGATGCAATATTTTGTAACAGATGCACATTTTGGGGTTCATTGTTTCTTCTTCTTTGGCAGGAGTGTTCTTTCTTTCATTTTTCTTGTTTTTTTTTTTTGGTAACTTGACTTACAAGAAGTAAATTAAATGCATCATATCCCCCCCAGATGTAGTGAGTGAGGTGCGTTTTCAAACCGAAAAAAAGTGCGTAGTTGGGGTTTTGTTGCAGATTTTGGATATTTTTTTTTTCTCAATTTTTTTGAACTTTTATTACTTTTTTTTGGCAATTTACAGATGATGTTGGTACCCATACAACAATTTCTTCCGGGTACCTTTTGACTTTAAACCTGGTTACAATATTTCTGGCTTCTCTTCTCTCCTCTTCTGTTTGGTTTGTTCTTTTATTCTTTTCTTTTATTTTTATTTTTTGGACTCATTACATATTCACGTATTCACTTTGTTCTTTTATTTTCGGGTATTTTTGTGGGTTTTGTTCTCTCCCCCTTTTTTTTCTGACATATTCATGGCAGCATTTATAGTGTTGGTATGGTGACCAGGCAGCGACCACATGGTATAGAGGAGTAAGGTAGGTACTCTATTTTAATTGTAATTGTTGGTAGTTGGCATTTGGTTTATTTTGAAACATCAGGGAAAGAAGAATGATATGTGATATGTGTGAGGTTATATAGAGGAAGAGGGGAGGTGATGGGAAGATCGTTTTGGAAAATGGACAACCAGCCCATGGCAACCAAACATGTGAAATGAGAAAGTCTCTGGACAAACCAAAAGTTTTTTTTTTATTTTTTTTTTTTTTGTGAGGTTAATAGCCTCACAATATTTGAGTTCTTTTTTTTTTGGTTTTTTTTTTTTGTGTCTTTTCTGTGTGTAAAATTGACAATGTATTTGTGGTAAATTTTGGGTTTGGATCATCATCATGGGCTATAAAGGAAGACGATTCAAAAAAGTTTCGTGTTGGTCGGCTTAGTAAGTGGAGAGAATTTGGGTGGTAGAAGAGGGTGGTAAGAGGAAACACACAAAGTGAAATCTTTTAATTCGTTTGGTTTCTCTCTTTTTTTTTTGTATTATTTGTACGTCTCTTTATATATGTGAAAATAATTGCAGTTCAATGGAAGTTGTCATTGTAATTGTATAGTGGGATTGATCGATTTCTGGAAAATAAAAGATTACACTTTTTTTTACAAAAAACGTGGATACAGGAAATTGTATCTCTGATTTGATGGATGTGATAATGCAGCAATGGAATTTAATAAATGAAGGTTAATACCTATAAATAAATCTTATAAAACCAAGTTATTTCAAATACTCAATAATAACTCATTTTTAAAATTAATTTTTAGTCTAATACGGTTACATTAAAAAATTAGTAGAAGAAGAAAAAAATGGGAGCTCTAGTAAAAAGATATAATTTAAGGTGAACAAAATTTATTCATGAATATACAACCTTAAAAAATAATTAGATTCTCTTATAGTTATACAGCTGCTTGTTTAATTAAGGAATATTATTATAATTATTTTAATATTTAAGCTTTTCGCGTAAAAATTGATAAAAGGTTATGTAAATGTTATGATTTATAAGAAAACATTTAGGTTTTTTTTTTGTTTAAAAAATAATATTCATTGGCATTTAAGGACTTATTACAGAATTGAATTACACCAGGAAAAAACATCCTTTCATCCAAAATTATTTCATAAAGTCGCTTTATTCTTTCTATCTATCCTAAATGTAACATTATTACCAAATTTCATTAGGGTGTCCATGTGACCAATCAATTTTTGTTTTCAATAAAAAAAATTCATAACATTATAAAAGTATCTAAAATATACTTGCCTCCAATCTCAAAAGCAACATAAATGCTGAATTTCAAAAGGGTATACCATTATTGTAACTGATTTCTTGCAATAGAACCACATTTTAACTCATCTAAAAACAAAACGACTGTCAGCTGTCATATGAAAAAAAATTATTCGTAATATCCATGACAAAGATAGCATTTGTACCATTTATAACACAAACTTTATCGAAATTATCGAGGATTTTCCCAAAAAAAAACACCCGTTGACATTTAATAATTTTATAGACTACTTAGATTATTGTTTCCTGCGGTGGATGAAATATTTTTACCAATTTTCGCTGGAGTACTATTTTTGTCATAGTTTTTTTTATGGTAGGTACTTGTTCTGAATTTCATCTTTTCTTTAGAAAAAAATAAATTGCACGACTGGTTTCGCACGTACTTGCTGTTATGGTAAAAGTTATACTCTAATTTTAAAGCTTTTTACTTAACAAAATTATGGAAATTTTAAAATTTGATATTTTTTTGGAATTTTATGAGTAATTAAAAAAAATCTGTTTTTATAATTGACTAAAGACCATTTTTAATGGTCTTTTACACAGAATCAATAACCAATAATGCCATTTGATTTCTTGTATAAAAAAGAATTCTAAGAAAAAAAATTTCAAAAATCGTTAGAGCCATTTTTTATATATGTATGTATGAAAATTTTCTAACACTTTTCAAAAAAAAAGTTGGTATGCCATTTTGAAGAAATAATTAATTTACATATAAAACCGAAATTTCAAAATTTTTCACCAACTCGTTTTCAAAAATTTGATTTAAAATAAAAAAAAAAAATTGAAATTATTTTTTAAAAATCCGAAAATGTGTTTTTTGGAAATTTTCTAAAATTTTAATATTACCTTTACACAAACGCTTTTTCATAAAAAAATTCGTTGAAATCGGGTTGATTTTGTACCTACAAGATATTCAGAAACCAAAATAATGGTACAAAAAATATTTTTTTTATTTCAAAAGTTGGCTCTTATGTGTAAAACTACACACAAAAATTTTAATCAAAATCGTTAGAGCCGTTTTTGAAAAAAGTTAACTTTTCTATTTCCGTTATATGGCAGGTACCGTTAGTTTTGGTCAATTTCCATTCTAGGGAATCACCCAAAACTGCTAACTACCAAGTGTGAAGAAAATCACTTCACTCGTTTAGGCTGTAGCTCGAGGTATATATAGGTACAGACAGACAGACAGAATTGCCAGACCCACTTTTTTTGGCATTCTCCATCATCGTAATATCATGTAAAATTGTTATCTCGTTTTAATTAATTCTAAATGTTACAGTGTTTCTAGTCCGTAAGATTTATCTTCGTAGATCGGAGTGGATTAGATTTAAATGTAAATGCAAATCTAAAACCATAACACCAGTTTTCAGTTGGCCTTAGAAATGGAACAACACAAAACCGGGAGGCTTGCGATCGATTTCTGAGGTCAACCCGGTGAACCCCACAGGCCACAAATATAGGTCTTTATAAATAAAAGAACGTGTTTTTTGAGTTGTATTGATCGCATTATCAAGAAAGATGTTTGTAGGCTTAAAGTTTCTGTATTTAGAATATGAAATATTACGAATTTCAGGCTATTCATATAAGTTGGAAAACTAACTTTTTTTAACCCCTAGAAAACAATATAAAGCCAGGACTTGAAAAAATCGCTCAAAAAAAATTAGAGTGGACCACCCTAACCATTTAATGATATGAAAATAGATGTTGGCCGATTCTAAGACTTATCCGATGTACCCACAACATTTCATAAAAATCGTTCCAAAAATATACCTATAAAAAAAAATTTGGTTGGACCACCCTAACCCTTTAACGTTATGAAAATAGATGTTGGCAGATTTTTAGGCTTACCCGATATACGTACAAAATTTCATAAAAATCATTCCAAAAAAATATATAAAATTTTTTGGTTGGACCACCCTAACCATTTTATCATATGAAAATTCATGTTGGTCGAATTGCCGATTCTCAGACTTCCCGACATACACAAAAAATTTCGAAAAGATCGTTCCAAGAAGATATAAAAAAAATTGGCTGGACCACCCTAACAATTTAGAGGTATGAAAAATACATGTTGGCCGATTCTCAGACCTACCCGATATGTGTACAAAATTTCATAAAAATCAGTCCAGCCGTTTCGGAGGAGTTTGATAACAAACACTGCGACATAAGATTTTTATATAGGTATTAAAAAATTAAATTTTTGTTTGTTGCTTGAATGCACAGATGAATTAATTTATCGATAGATTTTTTGTAAAAACCATCCTTTTTGTTCTGTTTATTTTTGTAATGATTTTGTTTGGAACTCAGACAATTCTTCAAACTTTCAGGTTTTTTAAATTCGAATAAATTTGCTGAGAAGTTGCTTTTTTTTTTTTGGTTAATGTGTGACATTTTTTTAGAAAAGTGTGTACTTTCCTCCAATATTCATGCGAAGTAGCATGAATTGAAAAACTCCAACGACAGTGGTAAGGTATTTGTAAACTTCTCTTTATGTTTTTTTTCATGTTACTAATTAATTTGTTCCAGAACCATTTAAAGACATAATTAACTCTATCGAATCAGTCCAAACAACCTACTTTCTTACACTTTCTCTCCAATTTGTATGAAGAATTCCACGGAACCAAATTAATGTATATGTTTAAACTAATAAACTCTTCAACATTCAGAAGAAATTTTTCTTCACGTACAGTGGAGTGCATTAAATAATTGTCTTCTCGATAACAACTCAAGCACAAAAAGGCGATAAAAGAATTAAACATTTTCAATAGAGCTTTTTTTCCTAAATTATTATAATCACTTCATAGGTATGCAATAAATAAAATTAAAAAAAAAAAAAAGAGAAATAATGAGTAGAGTTCTCCACTCTTTGAATTCTGAACCAGCATTTTTAGCACCTAAACGAAACCTCTTACCCCTCCCATCATAATCATTACGATCAAATATGACAACATCGATACAATAAAGAAAACTAAGAGAACATTTCCACCAAAGAGCTGTGTAATAACAACAACACGAAAAGTATCTTCCGTCTTCATATTATATATACAATTATTGTGTTTGTATCTTATTTCAAGCTTTGAATGGTTTTATCTTTTATCGGGTGGTATACGCAGCAGAGAGAATACTGACGATAGCAATGGATTGTACAAACTTGGTTGTGGAGTGGTGGCAGTATGATTGGAATGGAAGAGCAATCGTTCTCACGAGAGGCCAAGAGTTCATCGACCGTACAAATAGTGACCCACTAACATCCGCGAGTACATTCACCCTGTGACGTACCAACTTCTCTTCAGGAAAGCTGGCTGATTCAATTCGATTCGACTTGATCATTTCTTCTGTTACCTACCACGACTGTGTTGTCGAAAGGTATGTATAGGTATAGGTAAACTTCATCGTGTTCGTGTCGTTGTCGATGTTGTGGTTGTTGTTGTTGTCAGTATTGTATGCCATGGAAGTCGATGAAGATGAAGCAAAAAAACATTGGTCTTTTATTTTGGATCTTCATCTGTTCTGTTCATCATAAACATTGGAGAAGCCAAGATGTTCAAGTTGGTAGTATAGCTAGATACCTACATTTTGGTTTTGCTTTCGAATGGGATTTAATTAGTTAATTAATTAAATAATGGAAAATGACAAAAAAAAAACAAGCTTTACTTTAGGGCACATACAAATTAGTTAAGCATTTAGAGAAAATCTAAGTTCAATGACTGTCTCGTATTGTTTAAAATTACATTGCATCTAACTTTCTTTAGTTGTAAGGTCATATACCTAGCACCGATTGTAGATTCCATACATTTCTTTCACCCTCTTGGCATTTAAAATTTAGATTAATATTTACTTACTAAATTGCTTCAATACAGGTTCTCCCTTACCATGATGTAGTTTCACTTATTTAGATCAATTAGATAAACTTCTTATCCTTGGGGTAGATAGAGCGTTACTATAGAACAATTTTTTTCTTTAATTTAAAAATTTAAAAAGTGGAGATAAAGAGAGATACAAAATGTCAGCTAAAATTTAGCTAGATGTACGTACTAGGCTTTATGTTTTATTTTTAATTTAATTTTATAAGTTTCAGTAAAAACTTAAAAAAATCACGTAGTTGAAGTGAAACCTTAAAAATCATTTTAAAAAAATCGAAAAAATATAACATTTTTTATATGACAACCTACAATAAATTTTACACCATCTGAAAGCTTATTGTTTCAGCTCCAAATATTTATATTAACCATGTCTATACAACATCTACAAAAAGAGCTAGAATTTTTTTAAATCAATTAGTTTTCATAAAAAAAAGCAAAACAATCAATCTCTTTTCTCTTCTAACGCCATTAAATCCATTTTTTAAAAGACAACCTTTAATAAATTTTATATCATTATTATTTCACGTTTTGTATGACGCTTCAATAATATTTCTACCATGCCTACAAAAAAGTAAGAATTTTTTAAAGCCAATCATGTTGAAATTTCAAACTAAAGGTAATATTATCAGCATGCGTTTTAAAGTTAAATACATTTGTTATGTGCTCTAGATCAAAAGATATAACGTGTTTAGAAAAAGAACATCTTTTCACCGTTATCTCAGAATAACATTTTAAAAAAAGATGATTTAACTCGAGAGAAAAAAATTTTATGCATGAGTTAAAAATTTCCCATACAAATTTGTATGGGGAAAGTATGACCCTAGAGGCATGGGTTAATGACCTCCAAAAATTTTTTTTTGCTAAATTCCCCTTATTTAGGCCCTAAACTTTCGATCTAGGTGGTGTCTCCCCCGAAAACCCGTAAAAACTTAGCATGACAACTTTTGAAAAGTTAATTTTTTTTTGGCTCAGTAATTGCCGCATAATTGCCGTGTTTATGCCGTGAAGTCAAAAAAATTGCCGCGCGCTTAGTTTGGTCAGAATCAGTAAACCAAGTTTGTCATGCTAACTTTATATAAAGTTAGCATGACAACTTTTAATTTTTGATCAATTTCAATTTTTTTTCGCTAATTATTTAAAGTTTAATTGCCGTAATTATGCCGTGAAATCGAAAATAAACTATCTCTTTTGGTTTTCTCAAAAAAAAAATAAAATCTAGTTTTTGTTAACCCTATTCCATATAAAGTTAGCATGACAAACCATCTATTTCTATTTCTATTATACGATATGAGGCCAAAAACAGTGTTAATTTTTTTTTTTTTAACCAAAAGCGCAGCAATTTTTTTTGAGTTTGCAGTTTTTATATTAACCCAATGCGGCAATTAATTGGCCAAAAAAATTTAAAAATTGACCAAGGATTTAAGAAATAGATGGTTTGTCATGCTAACTTTATACGATATGAGGCCAAAAACAGTGTTAATTTTTTTGTTTAAAACCAAAAGCGCGGCAATTTTTTTGAGTTTGCAGTTTTTATATTAACCCAATGCGGCAATTAATTGGCCAAAAAATTTTTAAAATTGACCAAGGATTTAAGAAATAGATGGTTTGTCATGCTAACTTTATACGATATGAGGCCAAAAACAGTTTTTAATTTTTTTTGAAAAAACCAAAAGCGCGGCAATTTTTTTGAGTTTGCAGTTTTTATATTAACCCAATGCGGCAATTAATTGGCCAAAAAAATTTAAAAATTGACCAAGGATTTAAGAAATAGATGGTTTGTCATGCTAACTTTATACGATATGAGGTCAAAAACAGTTTTTAATTTTTTTTGAAAAAACCAAAAGCGCGGCAATTTTTTTGAGTTTGCAGTTTTTATATTGACCCAATGCGGCAATTAATTGGCCAAAAAAAATTTAAAATTGACCAAGGATTTAAGAAATAGATGGTTTGTCATGCTAACTTTATACGATATGAGGCCAAAAACAGTTTTAATTTTTTTTTTTTAAACCAAAAGCGCGGATATTTTTTTGAGTTTGCAGTTTTTATATTAACCCAATGCGGCAATTAATTGGCCAAAAAAATTTTAAAATTGACCAAGGATTTAAGAGATACAGGGTGTGTCATGTTAACTTTATATGGAATAGGGTTAACAAAAAATAGATTTTATTTTTTTTTTTGAGAAAACCAAAAGAGATAGTTTATTTTCGATTTCACGGCATAATTACGGCAATTAAACTTTAAATAATTAGCGAAAAAAAAAATTGAAATTGATCAAAAATTAAAAGTTGTCATGCTAACTTTATATAAAGTTAGCATGACAAACTTGGTTTTTCTGATTCTGACCAAACTAAGCGCGCGGCAATTTTTTTGACTTCACGGCATAAACACGGTAATTATGCGGCAATTACTGAGCCAAAAAAAAATTAACTTTTCAAAAGTTGTCATGCTAAGTTTATACGGGTCGAAAACATCACTTTGGGAAATAACGGACACCCTAATAATTATGTACACAAAACTTTGAAAAAAAAAGTTTAAACCAAAATTTTGATTTTGAAAATTAATTTTTCAAAAACTATTCCAAAAAACAGTTTTATTTAAAAACAAGACGAGGTTTTTAACCTTACAAATATTAAAGCACATTATTAAAGGTAGGTGTTACTGTCGGTTTTTAATAATTTTTTTTTGTCTCAACTTAACCCACACGTTTTAGCTTTCTATTACATCCTATGCAAATCACCTGCTTTTAATAATTTTTTTTTATTGATTTTTCGTTGCAAAAAGGGCACTGCAACTCGGACAAAAATAAAATGCACGCACGTACTTGCTCTTGCAGTTCAAAGCACTTTTATGTTAGCTTACTTGTAGATTATAAGAGCTGCCTCTATATACATTTTTAAGAAATTTCGTTGATGTAGGGGAAGAGCCGGCATGGAGGCCAAATGTTAGTTAAACATAATTTTATTTTATTTGACTTGATTTTTTTGAGAAAAACTAAAAATGCAGTTTTACTGCAATTACATTGCATATAACGTATGCAAAATTTTATCAAAATCATTAGGGCCATTTTTGAGAAAATTGCAATAACTCCATAATGATGTACGGGAAGAGCCGACATCCGCGATTTAAAAAAAAGAGTGTGTGTACACATGTACACGCGACTGAAGTTATACTTCTCATTCAGTATATGTAAATGAATTTCATTTGATATTTTTAATTTCTATTATGAAGTAATTAATCCACACTTAGTTTTTTTACATTTTTATCAAGTGAACAATAAATTAATTCCTTCATCCTCCTTACGTCCATGTAGTTTTCAATTTATTCTGTGAAATTTACTCATGTTGTGCGGTTCAGAACGTACGGTTTAACGAAAGTAAATGAATTGCGCATAAAATGTGCGATATGGTAATTTTATGAGAATTGTGTGTGCTTCAGCACTAGTAGTAGCAATATGGAACTTGCAGGGTTGCTACAAAGCTCAAAAGTTAGCTGAGCTCAGCTCACAGCTCAGCTCAAATTTTGAGCTAGCTCACTTTTGAGCTATGTACCATAGCTCAGCTCATTTGAGATGAGCTGAAAGTGAGCTAAGCTGATGGTTGAGCTGAGCTGTTGGGTGAGCTGAGTTGTCGGTGAGCTGAGCTGTTGGGTGAGCTAAGGTAAAGTGAGCTGAGCTGAGCTGTGATGGGTGAGGGGATACATTGATTTTTATTTGGAAAGTATAATGAAATATGAAGATATTTTAAACTTTTATAAAACACCATAGCTTAAGATGTTTGGTTCTAGTTATTAATGGAATTATTTTAACACATGGATATTTTTATAAATAAAACAGATAATTTTTCGTGATCTTTTTTCTTGGTTAATTTAATAGTAAATATATTTCTATTTTTCTACTAAAATATTTCTTTTTTTATCATAAAAAAAATTCCGGTACAATCCGGTTTTTCGACTTTTTTCAAAATTCCGAGAAAATCGCGTTTGAAAGTTGGGGTAAATTTTTTTTTTCGAAAAATCCCCGAATCTTTGAACGCTCCTGGAAGCTAAACCGCTTGAGAGCAATTTTTGGGAGTGATGCCAAATGATAGCTTGTGTCATGGGCCTACGCTTTGCAAATTATGAGATTTTTAAAAAGTCGTCTTCCATGTTAAACCGATACATCATGCCTTTTTTTCAGAATCGTGCCTACTTTTTTTTTTTACTTTTAAGTTCTCCCGGTTTAAGAACGCGTGGACCTACAGGGATGAGAGTTGTACCCAAATGTAGGTTAGAGTCCCCGCTACCTTTTGGCATCAAAAAAATTGTTTTCATTTTCTTCAAAATTCCGCGATGTAGGCGTTCGAACGCTTTGATCTAGAGACAGGGGAGTGGTGCCATATGAAAGCTTATATTCTCAGCTACCCGATAGTGGTATAATCCGGTTTTTCGATTTTTTTCAAAATTCCGAGAAAATCGCCTTTGAAAGTTGGGGTAAAATTTTTTTTCGAAAAATCCCCGAATCTTTGAACGCTCCTAGAAGCTAAACCGCTTGAGAGTAATTTTTGGGAGTGATGCCAAATGATAGCTTGTGTCATGGGCCTACGCTTTGCACATTATCAGATTTTTAAAAAATCGCCTTCCATGTTAAACCGCCACATCATGCCTATTTTTTCAGAATCGTGCCTACTTTTTTTTTTTACTTTTAAGTTCTCCCGGTTTAAGAACGCGTGGACCTACAGGGATGAGAGTTGTACCCAAATGTAGGTTAGAGTCCCCGCTACCTTTTGGCATCAAAAATTTTTTTTTTCATTTTCTTCAAAATTCCGAGATATAGGCGTTGGAAGTTGGGGGCGCTCACTTTCAGCTCAGCTCACTTTCAGATCAGCTCAAATGTGCTGAGCTATGGTACCTAGCTCAAAAGTGAGCTAGCTCAAATTTGAGCTGAGCTGTGAGCTGAGCTGAAATGTGAGCTTTTTGCAACCCTGGCAACTTGCCACATGGAAATTACCACATGCAACTTGTCACATGCAACTTCCCACATGCAACTTGCCACACGCAACTTGCCAAATACAACTTGCCACACGAGACTTGCCACTGCAGCTTGCCACATGCAACTTGCCACATACAACTTGCCACATGCAACTTGTCACATGAAACATGTAACTTGCAACGTGTTGTGTGTTTTATGTTTGCCGTACTGCGGCGTACTGCATTTTTAAATACTAAAGTACTGCCTACTCTAAAGGTGAAACGACAGCCTTGCTACGCAGGGTGATCGCGTCATAATCCCTTTGACATTCTTGTCAAAAAGTAAATTTTCATACTCACCCTCCCATAAGAAGTATAACTTCAAAAATGTAAAGACCATATTTCCACTATCCGTATTTTTTGAGAAAAACTAAAAACGCAGTTTTGTTAGAACTATGTACAGCATTACGGGTGTTAAATTTAATCAAAATCGTTAGAGCCGTTTTCGAGAAAATTGCAATAACTCGAAAATTTTGTATGGGAGGTTTACGTTCTAAGCGAGATATTAAAAAACAAAAAAAAAAAAACAAACTTGGAAATTACGAAAAAACATCCATTTCAAATTTCAACAAAATCCGTTCACCCGTTTAGGCTGTAGCTACTTGTACAGATGGACGCACGGACGCACCGACGACGAACAGACCGACAGAAGTCATGACGAAACCCACATTGTAATGCTAGTTTTGATTCAAACCTCGAATTTTTTTGACACGAAACCAATACTTGCCAGTCTTGCCCTATAGAGCAAGTGTTAAATAATCCGCGCCTACTCGCAGGAGAAGCCTCTCAACACATACAACATCTAAAAGGAACAGGCGATCAGCGAACAAGCTGTGTGTACCTTCTTTTTACTTAGCAACCAACAACACCAGCCAACGATTGTGTGTGTGTTGCATCCTTCTTTTTCCTCCTCTCATTTTCCTCAGTCAAAAATGTCAGTCATAAAAAGACCTTTAAATTAAAAGGACGTGCTGCGCGCAGTCACTAACAAGACAATTCGTGTTTTATTTATTTCATATAGATACATTTTAATATTACAGTCCACTCTCTAGTTTATCGTGCAGCAAGTAAAAAAACACAAATCACTGTGTAAGTCGAAACCTTAGATAATCTTAAATAAATGTCTTAAATTTTTTGACGTGATAACGTCTTATAAATCGATGAACCATAGCAGCCACCACAAAAAAGTGACGGAATTTTCTAACGTTACACTCTCGCACTTTCGCAGTGCGGCAAAAAATTTCAATTCAAAATTAAAAATAAACTATTAGAGATACAAAAATCTTCTATAGCTTATTAGAAAGATAATAACCTACCTAAAGCTTAATCCAAATGAAAGATTTCTAAACATTCCGTCATTTAATAGGGTAAACAGGGGTAAAACGGAAGGATGAAATTTGGGCTAATATCTTAAAGCGAAGTCGTAAAGAACTGATTTTGCTATAGATAGATGAGATTAATTTAAGAATAACTGCATTTAAGAAAAAATTCTAAAAAATTTTGAAACTAAGCTATAACGTTTTGTTTGAACGTTGTACACGTGTTGTTGTAACACTCTTTTTATGTTTTTTTCTTTAATAGATACAGGAATAAAAAATATGAAGTAATGTTAGACCATGACCACGACTAAATGTGTGCGAAGTTTCAATCATTTTCGTAAACACAATTTTGAGATAACGGTAAAATAAAATTTTAGAATTCAACAGGTTATAACTTTTGACCAAGAGCAGATAGAAATTATATCAATATATTTTATGAGCATCCTGATACAATTACCTTTCATTTGGTATATCACACATAACGGTAGACTAACTACAAGCTACACAACGTTAAATCAAGATACTTACGAAAAACCTTAAAACACCAGTGGAGATCTGTTGCCCCCCCGAACAGCCACCAGTGTGGAGTACCATAATCTCAGTCTGGAAATTCGACATTGTTGACTTTAAAAAATTCTAACTTCTCTTGTAGGCATCTTTGAAATATGAAAATTGAATAAGCTTTCACACACATTGTACATATAAAATTTTTTATAAGTTGTCAAACAAAAAAATTGATTCCATAGCCTGAGAACATAAAAATAAATGTTTTTTTTGCTTTTTTTAATCAAATTTGATCGAAAAAATTCTAGCTCTTTTTGTAGATGCCTCATAGACCTGATCGATATATGTATATATTTTGAGCTAAGACAATAAGCTTTCAGATGGTATAAAATTTTGTATAGGTTGTTAGGAAAAAAATGGAATTAATGAAGTGAGAAGATAAAAATTCATGTTTTTTTGCTTTTTTTATGAAAATAATTGTTTTCAATAAATTATTTTTATACTTTTTGCGCATTGTAAAAATTTAAAAATGGTTTTATTCTTAAGAAGAAATACTTGGCTTTTAAATTGCATAATTTTTTTTTGTAAGCTTTTAAAATAAAAAAATTAATATAATGAGAAAATAAAAAAGGTATTTTTTTTTTAGATTTTTCTTGTAAATTATGATTGTTTGAAATAAGTAAACGCTTTAATTGACTCATTTTAAACAAAAGCACACAACCTGTTTTCTGACGACGTTATCACGTAAAATGATCGTCCGTAAACCGGCTTTACAGACAACCTCTTTTTTTTTTGAAAAAACTTGCACAGTGAATAGTTTTTCAACTTTTATAAAATATTTTAAAAAAAGTTATGGTTAATATAAGTTAATATTAGAAAGTCTCAAAACGGTTAAAAACAAAATGGCGGCCACTACCGATATTTTTGTAAAAAAAAATATGGAGTTTAGTTTCTGTACTAATGTTATTTTATATTTTGAGTTCGAATTGCAGTTGCGAACTATTTCTCAGACATCCAAGCAACCAAATCGAACTTGACTAGACTACCAAGGCTATCGTGCACATTTTTAAAGATACCAATATAATCTTATATGATTTTTGTACGTATTTAATACGCATTACGATCAATTGTTAAACAAAATAAAATGCACAACTTGCAGTTCAAAACACTTTTATGTTAGTTTACTTGTAGATTTTAAGAGCTGCTTTTTTATTAATTTTAAAGAAATTTTGTTAATGTTGGGGAAGAGCCAAAATTTAGGGCAAAATTTTGTTAAATTAAAAATTGTTTTTTGTTATTTGACCGATTTGAGAAAAACTAAAAATACAGTTTTATTGCAATTTCTTTGAATATAACGTCTGCAAAGTTTAACAACTTTCAGAATTCCATGCCATACCAAATTGGAAGAAAATCCGCTTACCTGTTTAGGCTGTGGAAATGTGTACAGATAGACGCACAGACGGAATTGCGAGACTTTTTCGGACTTCTCCATCATCGTAATGACACGAAATCAATACTTGCTTTTTGTGGACAAGGTTTCAAAGCTTTATTATGGGAAATTAACTGGGATCTTAAATTTAAAATCTTTTTAAATATATAAAACATACATACAAACATACCTACATACATACATACATATAGGTACACTTTTGTTTTATTTTTGTTGCATCGATCGTTTACTTCAAAATCCCTAGCGCCAGACTCATAAAACTGTCAAAATTTCATTAAATTATGGTTTCATGCGAATTCGACTTAAAAATTGAGACATTATTATATTCTTTTTTTCACACACACAAAAAATCCCTCAAAGACCACCGAAAGTGAGAAATTCTTTAAAAGACATGAAAAAAAACAGTGCCCACAGGACTGTGGGTAAAAGTAGGTATGTATCACACCTATATCAACTTACCTTTTGCGCCGCGTGAAATTATTATTAAGGTGTGAGACCTCATATTCTACCTAAAATGAATAAACAAAGATCAATGATGATGGACATTTTAAAAAGAAAGCAATAAAACAAAACAGAAAAAAAAATCAGCAATGTCACAAATTTAACGGAAATTTATGACATCAAGATGACGATGATGTCGCCTGGCAAAGAAGAAAAGAAAGAAAGTTTCATTGAAGTATATAGATTTTTTGAAAAAGATACACCGAACGAAGAAGCCCCTGATAAAAATGGATAATTTATTGACATTTATGAATGGTATCGGGACAAGCGCCGCGCCGCGCCGGTTCGCATACCAATATCATAATATTTTGAACGCTGTGTGTGATGTCCTTGGACTCAAATACTTCCTAATATCCCATAGTTTTCAAAATTTATTCCCACCCATGAGATGCGAGCATCAGGACAGGAGGATGCGGACAAAATTCGACAGAATCTGATCCATCTGCGCACTGGGAAGGACCTTCTCCAGTTACCCTTATATGATGCGTCATATACTATACATATCCATCCTTGTTGGGAGAAAATTGTAATCAGTATCAGGTATCATTGCGGAAGCGTGATGTGTTCCCACAGTAACAGTATGTCACAGTCAATGAGATGCTGGACAGACACAGACAGTGTGACTTTGTGGATGGAGTTGAAGTTGGAGCTTTTTTGTTGTCTTCTTTCTGATCATCGTCGTCGTCGTCAGTCCGTCCATTCTGAAATTGAATCTTTCGTTGTTGTCTATCGAAAGAGTGTCACACATGGTAACATAACTAATCCGTATCAACATCCTCGCTGCTCATATTGAGCTACCAATATACGATGGTGGTAGCGGGCAGTGCGACGCCAAACGCAGCAAATAATGGTAGCAGCGCACATATGTTGGACATAAACATGAGCGTGGGTACACACAGAAGAAGGGTCTCCACAAAAGAGCCCAGAGAAGTTAGTGAGGCATAGGCGAAGCAAAGCGAAGCCAGAGCAACTGTCAGCAGACACACGGTACACACAGTTGACTGCATCTTGGAGATACTTATTTGGAGTAAAAGATATTCGCTTCCGGGATGTCGTATGATGATGGAGTCTAAGACTCTGTCTCTCTGTCTTTATAGATGCAAGCCTATCTACCTACAAAATATATATGTATATGAAGAAAGATAGATATGTTTGAAAAAAAAAAAACTGGGAAAGAGAGTGTGGGTAGGAAGAGCGTTGATAGCTTGACGACTTGACATAAAGATGTCATTTAATCGACCGACATCGCAGATGTGTCGTGCTTAAGCTGATAGAAATCACATTCGCGTGGAACATTCGGCTTGGTTTGATGGTTTCAGCGAGTTGAACAAAATCAAAAAAAAAACCAACTGAATTATCTTTTTTATTTTTATTTTTTTTTTTTTCGGATTAGCCATAGTTTCTGGATTAGAAGGAAGACAATTGATGTTTTATTCAGTCAAAGTTCTATGAACTTTATACACAATCATGCTGCAGTTGATCTTCAGTTAGGCGTTTGTTTTTGGAATTGGAGGGCATTAATGATGGGAAATTTTGGTACATCGGCAGGCCATTATCAACATAGATACTTATTTTATTAAAGAAAAAGCTTGCTAGATCGTCAACCCTCCAGACTCATTAAGATGGTGCGTAAATATACATGTATTATCACTTTTTATCTAGATGAATGTCAATATTAAGTCCTAAGGCCCAAGCCCGTAGAACTCGTTGTTAAAACTTCTCCTAAACTCTCCACTTATGTGGACATGTCAAATTCTCCAATTAATAAATTTCAGAGAATAAAATAAACGAACGCAATCAAGCCTCCTGAACAAAATTAACTCTCAAAAAGCTTCTGGGCTACGCATAGTTTTTCCGAAGCACAAGGACCAGGGGTTTGTTTACCAACTTTCAAAGTTTACAAAATGTTTTTGATAAAAAATCATAAAAATTTAAAAACGAAAACAAACTTTTTAAACGATTTTGAGATAGAGGCGTTTAGCAGGTTTTCAAGAAAAAAGAGACCTCAAAAGACTTATTTTAATAACTGATTAGCCTAAGTTTACACAATTATTGTTTAAAAAATTTTTAAACATAAAACTCTTAACATGCGAAATAAATAACCTCTAAAAGTTAGGTATTTGAGCTCCAAGCTAATTTTCCTATTTAATTTCTTGTCTCGATTTTCAAGAAAAAATGCATGACAAGTTTTTGTTTAAATTCATAAGCAATTAAATTTATAAGAAATTAATTAAAAATTTTTAAAACAATATTAAAAATTTGTTATTAAAATTAGAAAAATAAAAAAAATCAAATCAACGACATACAATTATAACAAAGAATTTTTAGAAGTTTTGTTTGAAAATCGTTGTTTATTGTTTGTTAAATATCCTATGTGTTAAAATATTCATTTTCATTAAATTCTCTTGACGAGAGCAAAATTTTTGTATATAAAAATATTTGATTTTCTCAAAAACTTTGACCCACTAGTTCTATGAAATTTAAATGCTTTTTAATTTTTTTTTTAACTTGCCTTTTTTAAAATCGCAATTTTAATTAAAAAAAAAAAAAAAAAAACAAAAACAAAAACAAAAATACGGAAACAGCGGCAATTTTAAACCCATAGAGCTTGAAGTATTTTGAAGTTGAAATTGGTAATCTCAGATACCAAGAAAACGGTTCTATGAACAGCCCAACAAACATTATCCCTTCTATAAAGCTTTACAGGAGCTACATTACCACCTGTAAAGCTTTATAAAAGCAAATTTTTTAGTCGGGAGTGCCTATTCCTATATTTTTTAATAACGTTTCAAAAATTATTTTTATTTATTTCAAAAGTTGAACTTTATTTGGCCTGGGTAACTTTTTGTATTTATTAATCGTTAGAGCCGTTCAAAAAGCCGAAAAAAAACAACAATATTTTCCATGGCTAGTACAGTTAATTACAATTTTACTTCTAGGGAATCACCAAAAACCTTTAAGTATACGATTTTGAAAAAAATCGCTTTAGTAATTAATGCTGCAGCTACAGATAGAGACAGACAGACAGAATTGCTAGACCAACTTTTTTCCCATTCTCTATCATCGTAATGTGGGAAAAAAGTGGGTCTGACAATTCTGTCTGTCTGTCTGTATATACCTCGAGCTACAGCCTAAACGAATAAAGTGATTTTCTTCAAACTTGGTAGTTAGCAGTTTTTGGTGATTCCCTAGAGGAGAAATTGAAATTTTTTTTTATGACCAAAACTAATGGTACCTGCCATAGGTATAACGGAAATAGAAAAGTTAATTTTGTTCAAAAACGGCTCTAACGATTTTGATTAAAATTTTTGTGTGTAGTATTTTACATAAGAGCCAACTTTTGAAATAAAAAAAATATTATCTGTACCGTTATTAACGATACCTGCCATAGAACGGTTTTTTTTTGGATTCTGAATAAGTCGTACAAGATTAACCCGATTTCAACGAAAATTTGTATACAAAAGCGTTTAGATAAAGGTAATATTAAATTTTTAGAAAATTTTCAAAAAAATAATTTTTGGATTTTTAAAAAAATATTTCAAAATTTTATTTTGAAAAATCAATTTTTTGAAAACGGGTTAGTGAAAAATTTTGAAATTTCGTTTTTGTGTGTAAATTAATTATTTCTTCCAAATGGCATACCAAATTTTGTATATATAAAAAATTATTTTTTTAAAAAACTGCTCTAACGATTTTCGAAATTTGTTTTGTACAAGTAATAAAATGACATACTTGGTTTTTTATAAAATATCATTTGAAATGGTTTTTAATTAATTATAAAAACAGATTTTATTTTTTTATACTACTTATGAAATTTCTTGAAAATATCAAATTTTAAAATTATCCAAATTTTCATGAATAAAAGGTTTTAACATAAGAGTTACTTTTAGCATAAGAGCGAGTACTTGCGACCCCAGTCGTGCATTTTATTTTTTTACGAATCATAAATTTGCCCTACGAGTATAGTACATTTATATCGCAAGTGAATCGATGATTGTTGAAACAACATATGTAAGTGATTTTTTTATTTTTTTCGAACATGAGACTAAAACCGCTATAATTTTAAATAGGCTGCGGATTTGTATATTATAATCAATATTAAATCTAGGAATGTCAATTAAGGTATTAAAATTGCCAAAGCATTGTAAATTTGACCTCCTCATGGAAAATACAGGGGCTTTTGAACCTCGTAAGAAAAAATTAAAATTTCACTTATGTTGTTTTAACAATCACCGATTCAAGTAAAAACACAATACGATACACAATAAGTTCAAATTTTTCTTATCACCTTATTCAGGAAAAACTAACATTGTACCGGCTAAATTATTATATTGTTATAAGGTACCATGTGGAAGAAAAATCAAACCAATCATTTATTAATCTCCTAGAGTGACTGTGTTATTTTATTTGGGACGAAATCGTGTGTATTTTGTAATTGATTTCTATGATATTGATTAATTTCTTAAAATAAAAATGTTAAAACCATTACTATCTAAAAATTATAAATACTGATTAACAATTGAATTTATAATAATTATTTTTTTACTATTGAATTATTTTTATAAGGTAGCGTGGCCGAGCGGTCTAAGGCGCTGGTTTAAGGCACCAGTCTCCTCGGAGGCGTGGGTTCGAATCCCACCGCTGCCATTGAGTTTTTTTTTTTTTCCTGTTTTGTTTTTATTTTTCCTTTCAATTGTTTTTTATTGAGTAAACTTTTTTAATTTTCAAATTTAATGCTTTTCGTTAATAAATACAAAATACCGCCAATTTCCGCCATATTTCTTTGTAAATTAGTGATAATTTAATGGGTCACTATGGCGTATGTGGAACTTTTTTTTAATGAAAAAACAAACACAAAAAATTGATCGTTATTGATCACCTAAGTAAACTATCTTGTTAAAGATGATGAAAGGCGTAAACATAAACATTCCAACATATATGTTGGAGTACGATAAACGTGATAGGGTTTTAATCTCATATCCCCTGAAAGAGCACCCTTGCATCTTATAAAATTTTATGGAACTTTATGGATCTTTATTTTCATGACAAATCTTACATTTTTGCCAATTATTTTTTGGGACAATTCTTGTGAAATGTATTTCATCTTTCCCTTAATTTTCAAAATAATTTTGGTAACTAACAGAAGTTCTGGAAAGCATGGCTCTTTCCTTAAAGTTTCCATTAAATTAAATTTTTTCCACTAATAACTCGCATTTGTTCAATACTTAATGATGACGGAATAAAAATAATTCATCAAAAAGTTTTCCTGTCAGCAGATGATAAACATTGTAGGCACTCCAACCAATCGTGGTAATTAACGCAATTATTACCGCAACCACACTATTTTGCGTGTCAATTGATTTATGCTATTGAAAATGGAGAGGAATGAAAACTGCCTGGCTTATAGTGTGCTTACCGTAACATGCGAATCGGAAAAATCAAATTTCATCGAATAGTGTCGGAGAGTGTTTACCGTGTGTGTGTGTATGTGTTTTAAGCATTCCTGTTAGATAAGTTTTTGTATATATGTAATGTATAAGTAAACATAAATCTAACTCCTCTATATATAATACACATGCCAGTTAGATTTAATTTCAAAAGAAGCACAAACCTCAGAGCTCCATACCAAACCGCGCGCTACTATATGCCGCTGCTGCTGGACGCGGACGGTATAGTATAGAGTTAGAGTATGGTATAGCAGAAACAGCAGAAGTGTCTAGAGCTGCAGCAGTTATACTGTGCAGCATCACAAAATGCAGCTATAACCTCCGCAAACGGAGGAGAGAGCACCTTCATCATCTCGGTTAGATACTTAGATACTTGTTAGATCTTCTAATACTAACTTGGGGAGCTAGTTACGTAATGTAAGAAAAACTTCCGCATTCATTTTAAGAGTATTTTGCCGGTGTTTGTGCTGACTCTGACTGGCTAGGCTACTACAAACTGCAGTTCTTTACTATGGGGTTTTCCTTCGACTATGTGGAAAATTATTTACCGCTGTAGTGGTTTTCCACGGATACGACGCTGTACGAGAGTATAGTGGGGTTGTTGTCGCAACTTCTTCTCTCACCATTGACTGGCTAGCTAAAGCGATGATGATGATGATGATGATGATGGTGTGGAAAAATTGTGTGTTTCCTTAAAGATTTCTCAGTGGTTATCTCTTGGTTTGGTTATAATTAAAGTTTTTTTTCAATTATTTTTTCCTGCACCATAATATGCCTTAAAGTTTGTTTTTCTTCATTTGCCATTCAGGAAAAACCGTTTTTATTTTACTCAAACTGGAAAATAATTTAGTTACATATATATTATGTTATTATAATTTATATAGCGTTTATGGTGCACTAGAAACTGCATTTGCCGCTTTTATAAAATGACATCTAAGCTCTACTTGTAGCTGGAATAGAATAATAATAAAAAAAAAAGGAAAGCGGTCCAGTGTATATGAAGATTCATTGACAATCCCGGAAAACGATTTTCCGAGAAAACAATGAAGTGGTGAAAACTGATTTATATTCTTTTTTTTTCTTCGTGGAATAAAGGAAAATAAACATGCAATAGAAATAGGAGGACAAAATCATTACAAAATTATCATTTTTATCAAAAAACAACACCGACTTCAAAGGATCGAAACTGGGTTTTATGGTTTTTCTAATAGTTTATATTGACAAAACTTAACGAAATTGAAATGAGACCACACTGCAGCCACCAGCTTTAGAATACAAAAAGAATTATCAAAATTGGTTCACTCAGTCCAAAGTTATGATGTAACAAACATAAAAAAAAAAAATACAGACGAATTGAATACCTCCTCCTTTTTGGAAGTCGGTAAAAAGAAATGGTATTCTATCATAAAGGACCAATATTTGGGTGGGTCCAAAAAATCTAAATTCGTTTTTTTTCTATTTTGTACTCCAAAAAATCGATTGCTAGACAAATCTAGAATATACACACCAAATATTAGCTCTTTATATTAATGGGAAGGTCCTCCGCTTCGCAATTTTCCATTTTTACATCACGCTTCTACTAAAAAAAAATCATTTTTTTATTAATTGACTTTTAAGCAAATTTCTTTACATATTCTTGTAGGAAATTGAACGTTCTACAAAAAAGGCCCTATACACTTTTTTCAATTATCTAACCGTTATGTAGATATTTGAGGTGCAAAAATCGAGAAAATCTTTAAAAATTCGTTTTTACCGACTTCCAAAAAGGAGGAGGTATTCAATTCGCCTGTATTTTTTTTTTTTTTTTGTTTTTTTTTTTGTTTTGTATGTTTGTTACCTCATAACTTTGGACTGCGTAAACCAATTTTGATAATTCTTTTTGTATTGAAAAGCTGGTGGCAGCAATGTGGTCCCATATCAATTTCGTTCAGTTATAACCATAGAAACTATTAGAAAAACCATAAAACCCAGTTTTGATCCATGGAAGTCGGTTTTGTTTTTTGATAAAAAAGATTATTTGTTCTTAATTTTGTAACAAATTGAAAAATTATAATAATCAAACGCGCATGACATATTCTTGTAGAAAACAAGACGGTTAAAGCAATCAATTTAATGCCAAGGAATTATTTGTAGAACGTTTAAGCCCCTACAAGAATACATCTTGTTAATTTGAAAACAATGAAGTTTCAGTGAATTGGAAAATTTTTAAAAGTAGAAATTGTTTTTATAATTTTTTTTAACTTTGGCCTCGAATATCTTTAGAGTTGTTAGAAATGAAAAAAGTTATTAAGACCTTTTTTGTGAAGCAATCTGTTTTCTACAAGAATATGTCATGCGCGTTTGATTATTATAATTTTTCAATTTGTTACAAAATTAAGAACAAAAAACGAATTTTCAAAGATTTTCTCGATTTTTGGCCCTCAAATATCTACTAAACGGTTATAATTGAAAAAAGTGTATAAGGCCTTTTTTGTAAAGCGTTCAATTTCCTACAAGAATATGTAAAGAAATTTGCTAAAAATTCAATTAATAAAAAAAATATTTTTTTTTAGTAGAAGCTTGATGTCAAAATGGAAAATTACGAAGATCTCATATTTGGTGTGTAATATTCTAGAGGTGTCTAGCAATCGATTTTTCGGAGTACAAAATCGAAAAAACGAATTTCGATTTTTTTGACCCACCCTATATCCAATGTGCTTCTTCTTCTTTGCGACGATTTCCATTATTTCGAATGTGATCACAGTTCTCTGATTTTACTGCTATACTTTAAGTCGTAAGCTTCTATGTCGCTAAGGTCAGCTGAATGCAGATCACTTTAACATACGTAGATAGTTATTATTATTTTTATCTCCAATTTTGATCCTTAAAAAAGCTGGATTCTAGCTTACGCGGACGTGTCGTATTCTAACTCTCTCACAAAATCATGGATCTCCAACAAATGACAAGGGTGGAAATAGACCGAGAGCCCACAGCAAATTTTGGGAGTGGAGATATAACCAAAATGTATGAGTATGCAGTTTAATGGCCTTATGCCTTCTGATAACGTATTCGAAAGTCTGACAGTTTTCGGGGGGTTAAACAACGCGAGTTTTCCAATTAGTGTAAGAAGGCTAAGGAAGCAAAAATTCACATTCTGAATATAAGGAATGATGCTCTGTCATTTCCCCTAAGCCTCAATACCCTAATTTCGGTGAAACGATATATAGAAATCAAGATATAAGCTTTTCTAACTAACCATATCAACTCTCTTCTGGGAGAGTTTTGAGTTCAAAATAACAAACAAAAAATTAAATAGAAAAGTGTCAAAAACAAAGCCGCTTAAAAAGCTTATATCTTGAGTTCTATTAATCGCATTGTCAAGATTGATGTCTTCAGGCTAAGGTAAAAAGACAGAGCATCAGTTGCCTCTATTAAAGAATATGAAATTTTGTGAATTTAGCTTACTTATATGAATTGGAAAACTCACATTCATTCGTTTTTTTTTTAATTCGTTATAAGAACGCAAGGCTATAAAACTGCATACTAACATTTTGGTTATACCTCCACTCCCAAAATTTGCTGTGGGCTCTTAGACTAAAAGAGAACCAAAAATCTGAATGTTTAAAAATAAAGGATAGACGAAATTAATTTTAATATTTTTTAATTTTTCAAAAACGACAAGATATTTTTGCATCCGTTAAAAAAAAAAAAAAAATAAGAGCATTTTGAAAACAAAATAAGCACTTTACTGCATGAAATTTTGAGACAAATTAGTACGAAAGGATTTTTTTTTTTTTCATATCTAATATTGATTTTTCCCGACTTCCAAAAAGGAGTAGGTATTCAATTCGACTGTATTTTTTTTTTTTTTGTGTGTTTGTTACCTCATAACTTTGGAATGAGTGAACCAATTTTCATAATTCCTATACCATAAAACCCAGTTTAAGCCATGGAAGTCGGTTTTGTTTTTTAATAAAAATGATTATTAAAATTAATTTTTCGAAGACTATTTCATATAAAACAACTTTATTTAAAACAAGATAAGAGACGTAATTTTCGGCTTTACAAAAAGGTAAACATTAAACATGAATGTTCAAAGTTTGAAAAATCTAAACCTTTTTACTATTAGAGTTAAATCAAATACCAATCTCGCCTTAAGTCTCCAGCTAGCGACCAAATCGGTTTAAACGTAGCCTTTTTCTTATAAACATACATATTAAAAGCAGTTTATACTCTCCGTTCTTTTTGGCAAACTCAATTTGTTCAGAGGAAATTATGTGTCCACATCCATATGCTCTTGAGCTTGCTCCAACAACTCCACATATTTGGGAATTTTTCAAAAATTTTCCATTGAAGACAAACAGTGTGGTGAGGGTGATAGTGATATAATCACACTTTGTTAAAAAATCAGGTTTCAAAATATACGCGGGCGGAGACCTATCACGTTTTGTAGAGCTAAGCACACTGATTACGAAACGGTATTTAAAAAGTCCCTAACACAAAACGATTTTTTGGGCCTTCACCCATGGAAAAAATTCTAGCTTTGTCAAATTTTTACCCATTTTTGATTTTTTTTATAGTTTCTGATAGAAGATAATTATAACTTTTCAACAATGTAAAAAACATGTGATTCAATTAATTACCTAGAATTTATTAGCTGACAAAGTTCAAAATTTCAATTTTTTTCGTCATTTGCCCAACTTCGACATCAATTTAAAGTATATGTTTTCAAAACAACATGCTATTTTAAAATATATTCTTAAATAATTTTCATTTCCAAATGAAACGAGGTATTTTTTATGAAAATCAGTTCAAAATTGGCTTAGAAAAAAAATTTTACGATATTAACCCAGACACAGAAATTCGAACGTTTGGGCACCAAACAAAAATGTTATTTTGGCACGTAGAACGATAACTTGGGCACAACGATTTGATAACGGTTTTTTGTAGAGGAGTTCAATACAATCATTTTTTACTATCTATCTCGCCCCCCCCCCCCCCCCCCCCCCTTTAGGAAGGAGGGGCAATTTTCTAAAAAAAAATATTAAAATAAAAAAAATTATAAAAAAACAACGGCAACACTTACAGCTATAAGTGATACCATTTCCGAAAGGCAGAATGATTGTATATTTAGTTTTAATTTTTAAATCAATATATTTCAACCAATTGTTTTTGAAATAATCGATTTCAAAGTTAAAAATAGGCGAAATATTTTTTTTTTAAACTAATTAGGTAATTACTATTTTTGTTCAGACTTTGAATTTTAATAAAAAATTGACTCATGTACAGGGCTGCCACCTTACTCCTTTAGCAGTAGATCTACTGCGTTTTAGCCTAAATGAAAATCTACTACGCAGCAAAACGAATCTACTCCTCTTTTAAAAATTTTAATAGTACCTAACCAAAGTTTGATTCTTGTCCATTTTAAATACTGAGCCACGTTCACTCACTCTAAATGTATTCACTGAAAAATTCAAATGCAGCCCTATCGTGAGTTTTACGTGAGCAAAATTCCAAACGAAAAATTGAATCTCACTTGTTACTTGTGAGTTCCGGGCGAAAAGTTGTTCATGTTCGGAAAACTAGCCGTATTTTTAACTCTTTTTCAGGTTATTTGAGAAGTTACCGACATCTTTTTGCTCAGTTTTATTTTGGCTACTGGTGAAAAGTGAAACTCGCAATACCTGTTAAGATTTCGGGCGAACAAATTGATGTGAAATGACGTGGAACCGAAGATAGAGCTGTTTTGCTTTTTGTTTTACTGTTGAGCTAATTTTTGAAAAAACTTCTTTAGTAACGTAGTGATTTGAAACAAGATGAAACGAAAAAGCGACACGAAAAATCAATTGATCATAACTTTTTTGTTTTAATAGATAGATGAATGAATTTTATACAGTAGATAGGTAATTGAATAAATTATTATTGTGCAAAATTTCAATTAATTTCATATTAAAAATTCTGAGATAACGGTGAAAAGATGTTCTTTTTCTAAACACGTTACATCTTTCGATCTAGAGCACATAACAAATGTGCTTTAATACGCATGCTGATAATATTACCTTTCATTTGATATATCGCACATAATGGTACGTGCTCTACAAGTTATACATCTTTAATTGAAGAACTTGAAAAATACCTCAAAACACATGTGAAGATCTGTTGCTGATGACCAACCACCAGTGTAGGAAGTACCGTTATCTCAGTTTGAAATTTCGACATGGTTGGCTTTAAAAAATTCTTACTTTTTTTGTAGGCATGGTAGAAATATGATTGAAATATGATAAAAGGTGAAATAATAATGATATAAACATTGACTTAATATATATGGACTGCTAGAAGCATATTCAGGTTGGTTCCACTTGTTTCTTCGCGATACTAGCGCCCTAAAAAAAAGTGGAGAATAAGTGCAACATTTTTGACTAAGTGCGAAAGGAACAAATATAGAAAAACAGAGAAAGCACTACCTTTTAACGACAGATGTCATTCACTAAAAGTTTCCTCTTTTCGCCGTCTAAGGTTATACCGCTAGTAGAGCTAGAAAGACGTGGAATCATTTTTTTTTAATTTTTGTATGGAAAAGTCAAACGATTAGCAGTCCATATATAGTAGGTCAATGGATATAAAATTTATTATAGGTTGTCATTTAAAAAATGGATTTAAAGAAAAGACAAAACTAATTGGGTTAAAAAATTCTAGCTCTTTTTGTAGATGATGTATAGTCATGGTCGATATAAATATTTTGAGCTGAAACAATAATAGACCAGGGTCGATAATTTTTGAAACCAAAAAAAATCATAGTAGAATGAAACCCATTGGAAAAGGAGGTGAATATGATGGAAATGAAAGGAAAATTAAATTACGGGCAAGCCGAGTTCGGGAAGTGGGTGGGTTGAGTTTTTAATGGTAAAAAATGGTATATCTCGATTTCCGGCAAAACTACAAATCCTATAGAAAAAAGTTGTATGGCAAAGTTGTAGGTAATAAAAAGATCTACAACTTTTGTATCAACAATTTTTTCACATAACCTCAAAATTTATGTGAAAAATTCAAAAAACCGAGTTTTTGGTTTTTTATTTTTATCTTTTTCAAAAACAAAAATTTTTCTACGAAATTTAATGAAAACTTACCTTATTATGTCCCAAATACACTGTAATTTATTTGATTAGAAATATTAATTTGTTCACCTTATTTTGACTTAATACCAAAAAAACACCCTAATTTTCAATCGAAAATTCACGTGTCAAAATATCAGCTTTTTTCAAAAAGTCGGTAGGTATTTCGTTCGTTAAAATGTCTATTTTCTGATGGTGTAAAAAAAATTTTACATTAGTATACTAAAGAACATGTTCTCGTAAAATTAAAAAAAATGAAAAAAGCTTGAATTCGAAAATTTTTTTTTATCATTGTTTACAATTTTGGCCTATTTATTAAAATTTACACTTTAATTACTCAAAAAACGTAAGATTTCATGTAACATTGATAAATCTTACGTTTTTTGAGTAATTAAAGTGTAAATTTTAATAAATAGGCCAAAATTGTAAACAATGATAAAAAAAAATTTTCGAATTCAAGCTTTTTTCATTTTTTTAATTTTACGAGAACATGTTCTATAGTATACTAATGTAAATTTTTTTTTACACCATCAGAAAATAGACATTTTAACGAACGAAATACCCATCGACTTTTTGAAAAAAGCTGATATTTTGACACGTGAATTTTCGATTGAAAATTAGGGTGTTTTTTTGGTATTAAGTCAAAATAAGGTAAACAAATTAATATTTTTAATCAAATAAATTACAGTGTATTTGGGACATGATAAGGTAAGTTTTCACCAAATTTCGTACAAAAATTTTTGTTTTTGAAAAAGATAAAAATAAAATACCAAAAACTCGGTTTTTTGAATTTTTCACATAAATTTTGAGGTTATGTGAAAAAATTGTTGATACAAAAGTTGTAGATCTTTTTATTACCTACAACTTTGCCATACAACTTTTTTCTATAGGATTTGTAGTTTTGCCGGAAATCGAGATATACCATTTTTTACCATTAAAAACTCAACCCACCCACTTCCCGAACTCGGCTCGCCCGTAATTTATTTTTCCTTTAATTTTTATCATAATCACCTCCTTTTCCAATGGGTTTCATCCTACTATGATTTTTTTGTACTTTTTAATGTTTTTGAAGGCATCGGCACTGGTCTATAAGCTTTCAGATGGTATAAAATTTATTGTAGGTTGTCATATAAAAAAAATTATGGAATAAGAAAAAGTTAAATTTTTTCCATTTTTTTTGCAAGAAAAATGATTTTTAAGGTTTCACTTCAACCACGTGTGAATTGCACACATGATTTTTTTTTTAATTTGTGTTGTAGTAAAATATATTTCTGTGATTTGAATGTTGTTTGTATATTTAAAAATCTACTGCGGTATATTGCAATCTACTGCGCTTTTTCTTGAAATATACTGCGCTCAATTATCTTTGGGGTGGCAGCGCTGCTCATGTATAGTTTTCACTGTTCGAACATTTTTTTTGAACTTTGACAGCTTATAAATTCTAGGTATTATAACTGAATCACATGTTTTATACATTGTTGAAAAGGTATAATTATCTTCTATCAGAAACTATAAAAAAATCAAAAATGAGTAAAAATTGGACGAAGCTAGAATTTTTCAATGGGTGAAGGTAAAAAAAACCGTTTTTTGTCCCTAACTCCAGATTTTGGGGGTGTTAAGGACTTTTTAAATACCGTTTCGTAATCAGTACAACAAGACCTACAAAACGTGATAGGTCTCCGCTCGCGTATATTTTGAGTGTTACACAGTGTTATTTGTTGGAATAGCTGGGTTAGTTGTTTAAAAAGGAGAGATATGTCATTTTGAATTTGGCAAAAACCAAATTTTCACTCTGATAGAAAGGTTCAACACTCAATCTATGGTTTTGTTTTTGCTCGATTTGCTTGTCAGAAGAGTGATATAGACCAGAGCCAAAGAGAATTGGATGTGCCTCTTAAGCCGGTGAAAACTTTTATAATACACTTTATATTCAAATCTTAAAACTATTTCACCACGATTACAAGATTTAACTGTTATGTAGAAAAAATGTTCACAAACCAAGTTTGTAAATTGATTTGTTATTCCATAGTTGGCTATTAATTGCATTGAAGCTCCTTGTTTTTGATGAACATACTATACGTATGTACCTAAAAGAACGTATAGTACCATGAGCACCTATAAGATAAACCGTCACCATCACCACACCATATTAATGGCTCAGACTATTTCCGCATTCGTCAAATGTGATTTTTGTCTGATTCTTCGTTCACAATATCATACACCGCAATTGTTGAACTTTTAAGGAAGTGAGGAAAGAAGTTTCTTGTCGAAGAATCATATAGTAAAGAGAATAAACTCCATTTGGAAAAATTATATCAGATCTGGAAAATGAATCCCATCAGATCCAAAATTGTACTTGGTTAGTGAGTGTATTTGTTGCTACTATCTATATGCGTTCAGTTATTATTGTGGCGGTGGTGGCGGCGGTGTTGATTATGTCCCATACGGAATATGGCTATTTCCAAGTGACTAGAGATTTTTTTTATCCTTTCTTTCTGTCACCAAAAAGATAGAGAAAATAAGATAGGTGCTAGGTTACGCATCAATGGGACATCTACAAGCTTCCTGAGAATTAACTTCTATCTTAGGTCTTGAAACAAAAATGGAAACAATTTAAAAATAAGAACGTTCTGTAAGTTAAAGTTAAAAAAGTACCGTTAGGCAAGAAACTGTTTTATTAAAGGAGTGACGTACATACAAAATAGAAGAAGTATAGACAACAATAGTTATTTATATAAACGGATCTGCGAAAGAAGAGTGAACATACAGAACTGTAGGTAATTGATAACACTGGTCAACAATATTTTGGCCAAAAGAACCAAAATATACTTTTCTAGTGGTTTTTGGGTTTCTAAACTCGAATCCGCAATCAGAAAAATTCTATTAGCCTTTGTTTTTTTTTTTTAAAGGGTTATATTTCAAGAACGGTGGCTAATAGAATTTTTCTGATTGTGGATTCGAGTTCAGCAACCCAAAAACCTTAAGAAAAATATATTTTGGTTCTTGTGGCAAAAATTCTGTGGCCAGTGACTTAAACTTAGGGTGTTTTCATAAACGTCTGCCTAACTTAGGCCTGCGTTAGTAGTGTTCATAAAGTCAGATCTGCGATCGGACTAACTTAGTCCAACTGCAGTTCTGCTGTTCATAAACGTCATAATGTCGTCAACATCGGGCAGATTGCGAAGCCAAAATTTTATTGCTGCGGAATTGACGAAGATATTTACATATTTGGCTCTTGATTCGTTTTTTTTATTGTTAATAAATGTAAATATTGTTAAAAAAATGAAAAGCAAACATTAGGGTGGTGCAAAAAATGTTTTTTTTAATTTTTCGAAAAATTTAGATTTTAATGACACAGAAAATTTCTAAATCATGTTTTTTTGAGATGGTGATTTTATATTGATTTTTTTCGTGTTAGGGTGGCTCTAAGAAACGTTATCTTCTACAGTTGCTTGAAGAATTCTAAAAAAATCAACGTAGATATTGTTTTGACCAAATTATCGAAGAAAAAAAAATTTGCACTAGGGTGGAATTTTCACTTCAGAGAAAGTTTTAAAACATGGTTTACGAAATATAATTTAAAATTGGGGTAGGTATTTTTGAATTAGGGGGCTCAGAAAAATGGTATATTTTACATTTTGACATGAATTTATATTTCTACATCAAGAAACGCACTTAACAAACTTTCTGTGCACTAAATATCATTTTTTTTTTTTTTCAAAGGCAAAAAAAAATTTCTTGAACACCCTAATTAAAAATATTTTTTTCCACCCATAATTTGTTTCAAATGTGAACCACTCGTTGTTTTTATTATTATTTTTTAGAAGAAAGTATATATTTTTTTTGAGCCACCTATTACCTATTAAAAACAATATTTTCGGGAACTGAAAAGTAAATATTTTTTTGCTTATTAAACAAAACTCATTCTGTGGTATTTTTTATATTTTTTTTTTTCTGACGTTTATGAGCACTCAGTGACTGCTTAAAATTGTACCAATGCAGGCCTGCAAACATTCTGCAGAATTGGTGTGTTCATTAATGCAGCAAAGCAGAAAGACGGTTGTACTAACGCAGATTTATGACGTTTATGAAAAACCCTTAATATTAAGTTTACTTTCTCTTTGGCTTATTAACTTAAACTTAAGATATCTCGAGCAATAAAAAAGATATCGGGAAAATTTAAACAGTTTTTGAAAGAAGAATATCTGAATATCTGAAGAATTACCCCACATACCCCAAAATGCCGTTTTTTTAGCATTTTATAACGGTAATATTTCAAAAACGAAGGTCAATGAATTTTTCTGACTTCAGATTCGAGTTCAGCACATCAAAAACCTCTAGAAAAGTATATCTTGGTTCTTGTGGCAAAAAAAAAGTTCAATTTTGTTGACCAGTGTAATTATACAAGGTGATTCAGAAAGAAAGTACCAAAAACCTAGATCGCGTAGGTTGAGTTGAAACAAGAAAAAAATCGTATTGAAGGGGGGTCTATTTGCCCCCGTTTCGGGTTTAGCTAGGAGGAGTAATTTTACACCTGCAATATCATGCTTTTAACATTTCAAACCTTAAAAAATTATTGTTCGAAAGTAACGGAGAGAACATATTAATGTTTGTTTCTAGTCTATCTCGTTGGAGAATCAATCTATTTTCTTAAAACTTTGTTAGACTTAAGAGTTCATCAGGGTTTGGTGTCCAAATAGGGTTGGGGTCGAAATTCTGGGGTTGGGGTCGAAATTCTGTATGTTGCAAAATTCTGTATTCAAAATACTGTATGCCAAAATACTGTATGTCAAAATTCTGTATGTGCAAAATGCTGTACGAACAAAATTCTGTATAGCAAAATTCTGGTTGCAATTTTACAGTATTTTGACCTCTCAGAATTTTGTCGTACAGAATTTTGACAAGCAGAATTATGACGTTAAAGGAGTAAAATAAAATCGGTAACGGAGAAGACGCGTACCTAAATTATACGTTTTTGAATGACCCCATTGCTCTCATATGTTGTATATCCGTAAATTGGACAGCCTTTAATATTTTGATGTTGTTTTCTTTGAATCTTAACCATTAAACTTGAAGTCAGAAAATTCTACACGGAGAAAATAAGGCCACCTTAAAATATGACGATATGTTCACCTTAAATCCCACTCGCTTATAACAATACGATTTCCGCTTAAAATGTGTGGAATCCGCTTAAATTCTGTAAACTTCATTTCATTTTAATATGAATTTTCATTTTTGAAAACTGGCAACAAATAAAAACTTAAAAATTGTCATTAGACTTCAGCTTTAGTTGCAGTTTATCATATTTATTTCCGACAGTGAGATGGTAAAGTACTCGCCTAGTGACTCAACAGTGTTGTTGGTTCGATACCCAGTGGCTCTACAATTTATTTTTGTATTAAAATGTGTCCACGAATGATTTTCCGCATAAATTAAGTGGATTTCTATTGAATTTGCGCATTCAAGAAATTAAGAAGTTTTGCTTAATTTATGACGGAAGTCATCCTGGCAACAAACCATGTAGAAATCCGCTTAATTTATTACGGAATCCGCTTGTTTTTAGAAGGAAGGAATATTTATTTTATTGTGAAAAAAAAAACAATGTACAGTTTCGCTTGCCAAACGAACGGCCAAAAAACAAAAATAAGTGGTACAACAATGATTGTATAAATTCCGCTTCAGGAAACCCTTACCACGCAGAAAAACGTTTGATAAACTTCATGTTGCCAAGATGCATTTGGCTATTGAAGAAGTTCATATAAATACCTACATTAAATCTCAACACACAAAACCATTTATTCAAGTGAAGCTCGTAAGATCCCATTGGACGATGGGAACAAAAGACCCCAGCAACATATACAATACAACTTCCCATATGATGTTTTTTTTTCTCTCTCTCCTCTATTTATGGTCTTTAACTGTAAATTTTTTCTTTTGCAAACCTTAAAAGGCAATATTGTTTTGTTGTTGTTGTTGTTGTTGTTATTCGCATGTAACCATTATTGGCCATGAACAACGGTCAAACTTCAAACATGGAAATAAAATGCATTTGTTCATGCAAAACACATCTTAGGTAGGTAAAGAAGCACCCCCATTACTCACTCCTCCATGGAAGCACCAGTGTCAGAAATCGATTTGTGCCCACTCACGCACACATCTTGAATTCTTCCACCTCCACAATTATACCAACTTGAAAACAACTCCCCCACTCCAAGAGCTCCTATATCTACCTACCTCTAAAGTCCAAATCCAAACCTGGAAGAGAAGAAAATTCAATTGATAGTGCGCAGCGCGGAAGAAAAGGGATAACAAAAGCGCATAGCACACAATAACACGATGCACCGTTAGGAATGTACTAGCTCACGACACCGTAGTAGAACGGATCATTACATAACATGCCACTGTTGGCCTACATTCGGCAAACGACGACGATCGTGGCGGTCGATTCTTCGCTAACTGCGGCAGTGGCTTAATGTTAGTTGAAGCACCTCTTGGCAAATGGTCTAGGGCAGCAGCAGCAGCAGCAGCTGGGAAATGGACGTGCACACGGGTGGAAGAAGAACAACGAATAAACATAAAAACAGTCAATGGCAAATGGCCAGAGAGTTTCTAGTTTCTGCTAGATGTTGGTTTGGTGTGCCTATGCCTGGATGGTCCGGTCCCTACCTCCTTGCAAATATATCGTAGATTGTACATGAATTGGCTAGGTGCGCTGTGCTGGCTGTTTGCATGGGCCTCTCTCCCACTGAAAATAAAACTAAGACAACGACACCGCTGCTGACGATAAGGATGACTTTACCATCAGGGACCATGGAGACTTCGGGGGCTTAACACACTCGACGGAATTCAATCGTGCACAGCAAGTCAAGACGATATATAAAACGGGTTACATTTCGAGGATAGTGGTAGCGAGGAGGTGAAGCAGCCACTCGCTGCTGTCTTAGGTTTATATGATTCCTTGGAGTGTATTATGCCTCTCGTGAATGGAATTGATGGTTGGAATTGAGTTAGCCTTAAGGAATTCACATTGAAGGTGATGGCCAGCAAATGCATTAGTGGCTTCTCTTTGTGTTTAAGTTTTTGTATACCTCAGAGTTTGTATGCAGTTTTGGAGTGTGTGGTGGTAAAATGTAAACTCTATCTACCCACACATTTGCTGCAGCATCTTTCAAATAGGTGACTCTGGCTAAGATGTTGGTTGAATTTGTTTTGGTATTAATGCAGTGAAGGTAGAAGTGGAGCAAGGAACTCGTAGTAGAGGTGAACTTTGTGTTGTGTTTTGTTATTTTTTCTTTTTTTTCAAAGTTTATTGCTCTTTCTTCTATTACAATTTCCTAGGCTATTTGTCTGGTTAGATTAGCAAAGGAGTTTTCTAGAAGTTTACTTTTTAATTATGTTTTTCTTTTGTATTTGTTCTGCGATTAATGGTTCACTGTGGCGTATGAGTGTTATTTTTCTCTTCTAATTGTGATGTTAGTTTCAATGGTGACAATGTGAATGTTGAGACTTACAATTAAATTATTTATGTAATGTAAATTAGGGTAGTTTTAGTTCCGGACATGCGGTTGGATAGCCGCCATTTTTTTAGATTCTTATTTAAGTTCCTTCCTCTCAACGTCATGTAAAATGTCATTTCCTTAGATTTTTAAAGTTAATTTTTAAATTTTATATAGGGTTTTAGGACCACCTTAATGTATACATACATATCGCTCATTTACATGAACACTGTTATAAATCAAAAAAACTAGTTTTTCACTGTAGTGTCCAGCCAATTTCACTAGTTACTTTTATACTAAGCCAAATCGACCATTTAAGACCTATTTCTAGCACTTATAATAACCAAAGAAAATAGAAATTCTAAGCTCGCCTTATTTTTTAACCTTTATCACTTCATCTTTATTGTTTAATTTGGCAAGTTTTCAACCAAATTTGAAAAGTAAGGCAATTTTAAGAAAAATTAAAATCAAATTTAAAATCACTTATTTCAATTTTTTAAAATTTCAATTACATTTTTAGTCCTTTGTTTATTGATTCCAACGAATAGCCAATACAATAATTAACTGTAATAAGTGAAAAACATCATCGAGGAATATAATAGAAAATAATATAGACAGTAAAAAAATAATTTTCTAAAAAAAATTATTTGCACACTTAACAGTAAATTAAGCTTAGGGTGGCTAATCTCTAGACAAAATAACTGCAAAAAATTGACATTTTAAGCAAGTCAGATTTTGCAACACTCGATACAAGAAAGTGTACACTGTACAGTCTCCTCTCAGCTCCAAAATGATTACAGAATAGCAATTGGCTTGGTTAATTTTACATTGATAAGAATTTTGTCGATTGTTAAAGTTTTTCTGTTGAAAACAAAAATGTTACACATACACTACAGTGATTTACTTTTACAATATTTATTGAAACAATCTGTTTTGACCTTAAGAACTGATGTATCAAATACAAGCAGATACAACAACCAAGATATACCTACAGGTTGTCATAAAAATAATGCTCCAAACTAACTTCTTTAAAAGACAAACTTAAGGGCTTTCAAAATTAGGGACTTGTTCGTCCCAAATCCTTACGGTTTTGCAGTTCTTGTGGAATTTCTAAAAGCCTTCCTTGAAACTAGTATTTTCTTTCCACGAACGATTAGATCTTTTTGATTCGATCATCGAAAAGTATCGATCAAAAAATTACGAATCAATCGATCCCAATTTCAATCATTTCGATAGTATCTCTAAACTTCTTTAACTCTATACCGGTTATTTAGATTCAATATTTTTTCTGTTGTTTCTCATTCTCTTCTTATCGCATTAAATAGTTTCAATAATTCCAATTCAATACCAGTCTGTCTATCCTATTCTCACTCGTTTTTAACATAAAAGCTGCGATTACATGAAAATAAAATTAGCGTACAACACATAATAATACTAATATATGATTTTTCATTTAGATTCCGTTCAATTTAGATAGGAATCCGAACAATTGAAATGAAAATGATCGGAATCGATACCAACAAACGCCAGAACTAGAACAAAAAGGTTTTAAAATGATCGAATGATCGATCGATTCAAAAGATCGAATCATTAATTCAACCGATACTTGATCGATTCGATATATATACAAATGATCGATTTGCACAGCCCTACTATGCCTAATTGATTTTTTTTTTTTTTTTTTTTTTAATTCTTGCAATATGAATTCAACAAAACATGTTTTACATAGCAAACAAAAAACACATTTACTCGAATAACAGATGTTTTGTTGTTTGTTTATTTATTTTGACAAACGTCTCTATTTTTGCATATTTTTTCAATATTTTTCGTTCTATTTAGTTTTGAAATCTTGTACCTATACTTTTTTTTAAACTGCAAAAACAGGGCCCCTATTGCATTAAACGATTAATTTATCGATTGTAAGACCGCGTATTCGTTAAATTACACTGGTTTACAAGGGTTTTGTTGTCGAAACAAAAATATACTTTTCTAAAGGTTTTCAGTGTGCTGAACTCGAATCCGAAGTCAGAAACAACTAATCAGCTCCCGTTTTTGAGATATTACCGTTAGAAAATGCAAACAAATGTTTTTCTGATTTCTTCGGAACTTAATTTTTGTATAAGGAAAATCGTTTGAGCATATTTAGTAACGGTTTCTATAAGAAATGTTTTCCATCTTTCGATAACTGTTTAAATCTTTTTAATATCTTTTGTATTGCCCGAGATATCTTAAAATGAAGTAAGTGGGTTTGGCTTAAAACATCATAAAGGAAATAATGACGTTATAAAATTTATAAAAATACCAAACAAGTGAACATATCTCGGGCAGTAAAAAAGATATCGGAAAGATTTAAACAGATTTAAAAAGGTTTTAAAAACCTTTACTAAATATGCTCAAACAATTTTCCTTATATAAAAGAATAAGGTCCGAAGTACTGCATTTTCTAACGGTAATATGTATATCAAAAAACGGGAGCTGATTAATTTTTTTTGACTTCGGATTCGAGTTCAGCACACCGAAAACCTTCAGAAAAGTATATTTTTGTTTCGGCAACAAAAAAAAAGTTCAATTTTGTCAACCAGTGTTATGATTGTGTAAAGGAATGACAACCCCGGAAAAGTATGGAGTTGCGGTACGAGTTATTATATGAAAACAAAATTCCAAACCGGAACAGTCAGGTGTGGAACTTTTTTCATACAATTACCCGTACCACTGCCGCAAAATTTTCTGGTGTGGTCATTAAGTAGTACCTTTAAAAAAAACGTCATTTTAATGTTTAAGTCTGTTAAATGTTCAAAAAATCGGCCATAACAGTTTTAAGAAAAGGTGGCCTGGATCTCAATATTTGTTTAATGAAAGAAAATTTTTTCTAAAACAAACAAAAATAAATGATTTAAATTTTTTTTAAATGTTTTAAAATTTGCTACTGTACTAAAAAGTGAAATCAATTAGTTTTTGTTTATGTTTCCTATTATTTGGATTATACCAAAAGACAGGCTGCTGATAAATCCAATTTTTCTCATGAAACATATTTTCTCATAATTTTCATTATTTTTCCTACTATTATTAAAATACATTAATGAACTCAGATTACAATTCAATACCGAAAACTGAAAACGCAAATGAACTTCAACTTCCAGATTGAAGATGAAGTTATTTTTTTTTAATTTAATGAAAACTCATTCAATCAAAAATTCACAATTTATATTTATTATTATTAATTTTATAAATGAAAAACAAAAAAAAAATGTGATTCTATTGCAGTGGCTTTCAATAAGTACTTAGCAGTATACAAAATAATTAACTCTAAAAAAGCTTGTAATCAAACCTGAAAATTTTAAATTTTTTTTAAGCACAATACCAATGTTATTTGTATTTAATTAAATTCTCAAAGATGAGTTTTAGCTAGGGCAATGACTGGGATACCAGTTGGCATTTTTGGATATTCTCCAGCACTGGCGGCAATGTCCAAGTGGGTATACTTAAGTGGTTTTTCCGATTGGAGACCGTGTTTTTCTAAACCAGTTGTAACAATCATAAATGCAGCTGGGACCTGTTTTAAATTAATTATATTAAATTTATTTCAAGTTAAGACTTAGGTTACTAATTTTCACTTAGTGCCTTCAAGTTCGCAGATTAACATTGAACCTGCTAACATCAATTGAAAAAAATTTAAATATTTTAAGTAATTATTACCTGATGACCACGGGGAGTTCTTGACGAGGCAGCATTATTACATTGGACAATATCTTCTCCAATGACTTTTCCACAATTAAAATCAAAATCATCGTGTCGCAATTTGGAAATTTCAAATGGTTCTCCAAATGAAGTACCGATTTCTTGTAATTTTAAAGCATGACCAGCCTGCTGGGCTACGCTATTGTCAATTACAATCGAATAGCCTTCTCCAACAGCGAGGCATGCGTGTCCTGTTAAAGTGGCAATTGTGAACAAATGGGGATCTGGCAAGTTGCGTTCATTGGCGATTTCCTTCATGCGGCAAAGAGCATCGGCCATACACATTCGACCTTCGGCATCTGTGTTACCAACACGAACACGAACTCCAGCTCTAGAGGTGATAACTTCATCTGCTACATAGGATTCTTCACCAACTGAGTTACGGACCAAACATAGGGCAGCAATGACATTCACATCGGCTGGCTTTTGTTCTTGAACAATCTACAAAAAAAAAAAAAAATAAATATTATTTAAAATTTTTAGAGAAAATGCAATACAATCTTGAATATGGGGAAAATAGAAACATAGGTAATATTGGTTTCTGCAATGGATAGACATTTCTCTTCAATGCAAATGTCTATTCTTATAATTCCCTTATATTTGAGAAAGGATTCATGAGAAGAAAAATTTATCGTTTTTTTAAATTGAGTACGATAGTTGAGTTGTTTAAAGAGAAATCCTCTAAGCCCATATTACGTTGTTATTCTATTTCGCCTACCAAAAGAGCGACAGAATACGGGAAGCCAAATTAGAGCATGACGTGTTGTAATTAGTAATTAGTAATTAGTGTTGCACAGTAATGGGCTTCTCTTTTGGATCGAATTGGTACCGTTTGTAATAACATTCCAGGGGCACGAAATGTGAATAAGATTTGAAATTTAAGTATAACAACTAGGGATTTTGGTTTTTGAAAGTTCAGATCTGCAGATACGGATGCGGATGTTTAAGATCTTATATAAAATGAATATAAATGAATTAAAATAATGATACAGTTATTAATAACTTTTTTATTCTTTGTATTTAAAAAGATAAATTGAAAATAGGTGTATAGACTTAATAAAAAGTACCACTACTCTGCATCAAGTCGGTTACACATGATAATTTTCGCAACAACCCTAATAAGACCGATGAACTCAGTAATTTTATAATAAAAAAACTGCATGGGCAGTTACAAGCTTACAAGGTCGGAAAAATACTGTAGTGGGAAGACTTATTCATGACAAAACCGATAGCGCAGCGTCATTAGTTCCACGACTATTAAACCAGCTTCTTGTTCTTGGAGTACATATTTAAAAAACATGGGATATCTGCCCGAAGTAGGAGTAATGGCAAAAAACCAGCAACTATTCGGGTGTTAGTTTGGAATAAAAAGATGAGTTAAGCAAGAAGTCATGCTGTTTTCATGGTCCCACAACCCAACAGACGAAAAAGAATTTGCAAATTCTACCAGAGGTTGAAACTATCTACACAAGGAAACCAGCCAGAGAATATAGTCGATGGTGGGGATATGAAAAGAATGCTTTACCAAACTGTTAAACGGCAACAGCATTCATTGGAGTTTTATGAACCCGTTTGGAATAGTTTAGGATTTTTTTCACTTGCTTTTGAGTAAGAATAACTATGAACAAATTCGTGAAAACTGTGTAATGTCTCCCTAGTTCTTCTTACGTTTGTGCGAGCTTTCTATCGACATGGAACTGGTCAGAAGACTGTAAACACAGCGGCTAAAATAGCATCAACAATTGGAGCTAATAAACATTCAGTGTCCGACAAATATTCGTTTCCACCCTGAGTGACCAATGTGGCAGAGTAAGATCTCATTTTAAGTGGCGTGCTCAAGTGGATATTAAACTCAACCAACTTGATGTGCTCCACAGGAAACAACTTGCTTTGGACAGAGCTGGCTTTGTTAAATTTCAAAAAGCTACATGGGGCAGCGAAGCATCTTTAATAGCAGTTGACAGTCATAGGAAGCTAAGTATGCAGTCCTTTAAATAACCTTCAAACCTTAACATCTATGCGATGCAAATAAAGAAAATCTTTTGCGTTTTTTTACATGTTTAAGGTTTTGAGTAACTTTTGAATTCTGTGTTTAAAATACCTGCATAAATCCAGCTACAGCGGCAGCTCCACACTTATCCCTTGACATACCAGCCATGATTCCACCAGCTTTAATATCAGCGCCACCAGTATCGTAGCATACTCCCTTACCAACCAACATCAATGTTTTCTTAGCTGGCTGTGGTGGTTTGTATTCCAAAAATATAATTCGTCCTTGATGACGTTTCACAGTGCTGGCTGCTCTATTCACAGCAGCAAACAATGGATATTCCTTTGTCAGAACATCAATATCGCTTATTATATCCATTTTAAGTGAAGGGAAGATAGTTTTAATATATTGCTCAACATTTGTTGGACACATTCTTTCTGGATCACCAACACCTAGAAAATGTAAGGAAGAACAAAGTAAGACAACTTTCAAATTGAAATTAATTTCAAATTTACCAATATCACGAGCAACAAATCTTCCTGATTCTAAAAGCAATGCTTCTTTATAGATTTGTTCAGCTTTAGGATTGGATATCATCAAAGAGAGATTAGTAATGCGTTGTTTCTTTTCGGGAACATCTTCACGCAATTGAATTGGCTAGAAGAGAGAGATAATAAGAAAGATGTTTGATGTTGAATTTTGTGTTCAGATTCTTACAACATAAAGCTCTTCGAGAGCTCCCAAAACTGTACACAGTTCAGCATTGGAAAAGATTTTGCTTTGAGGAACCAAGAGCAATGGTGATTGAAATCCAGCCTAGAAAACCACAAAATGTTAATTAAAAGAACCATTAAAAAACCAAGGCTTTTTAAAACCTTAATTGCTCGACTTAGCGATTTTGCAGCAGCTTGTTGGTAAGCGCGTACATCATGATAATCATTAAGTTCAGCAATGGGAGAATACACCACTGGAAGATCTAAATTCTGGGATTTAAAGCATGAAACCTAAAACAAAAAGCAAAAGGTTTTAAATGGGAATATTTCTATAAACAAAATATAATCTTACCACACTATCAAAAGCCTTATCAAATGCTCGGAATTCATTGAATTGATCAACCAACTCTGAAGGGATTTGTTTGTCAATCACACACAAAACATCACAACCAGATTTTTTGATGAATTTCGCCAATTTTACTGTGCATGGCACAAGTCTATAAAGTAGGAAGAGAAACATATTAATTTTAATTTATAATAGAGCCGGTACTTTTTTATTGTTCAATAATATAATTGATGTCATGCCGGTTTGTCGGTCAAATTCATTCAACGAGATCGTTCCATATTTTTTTTTAGATCTTATCAGTGTGCAATGTAATGTAAGCGAACGCCCCTTGTTGTGAGAGAGTAGTAAATTCATTCAAAAATTCATCAAATTACCGGCAAATGCACTTTGATTAATAGTCATTTGAGACTTTCAAGTTCATTACTAAAGTGGAGAATAACAAACAAAATGGAAAGATAAACAAACAAAAGCATCGATAGGAGGAACTATTTTATTAGAGATTTTTTTTTTCAAAGAATGCCTGAAGTGAATACTAATTCGATGACTAAATTGATTGCATTACCCAACTGGGGAAGATTTGTTCAGAGTTGATATTCATTGCTAGAAACTAATAATTATGACAAGTAGAAGTTGTGAGAGGCCTTTGTCGTTTAAGGCCAGTCTCAATGGTTCAATAGGTCTCATATACTAAACTCAAAATTATGAAGTGTATGCTACTATCAAGTGGAGTCCATCCCGATCATATCCTTGGTCAAAACATGAATATCGATAACTAGCAAAGTATCTACATTGTACTTTGCACTAAGTACTTTGGTTTAAGAAGTCAATTGACCAGTAAAGCCCTCTCTCGAACAACTAAAGTGTCTCTTTACAAGGACTTTGAAATGCCAGCTCTGCTGTACAGAGTTATGGTCTTTGAAGAAGGCGTTCAAAAATCTGGATTTTTTCGGGGAAAAAATTCTTCGGACGATTTTTGGTTACACACCACAAATGTTTACTTTGGACTCGAAAAGGGAAGCTCGAGGTAAAGAGGAATCATGTACTAAAAATATTCATTGGAAATTAATAAAAACATGAAATCACTTTGTTTTGTTATCAACATAAGCAAGTTTATTGCTTAAAGCTTAATATTTATTGCAAAGTTTGAAAGCTTATAAATAAAAAACATTTGCGTAGGAGGGAAACCCTTTCTGATTAACTAATAAATATTCCTTTATCAGTGTTGGTTGTTTGTATTGTATAACTCATAAATTTATACTTTGTTGCACTTGCAAAGTAATTATCAATGCATGTGTTTATTATTCTCTTCATTTGATAACCCGGCACTTAGGCTTGAAAACAAATTGCTTTTGCTTTCATTGCAAATGAATATGATAATTTAATTTTTACATTTACATATGTACTCGTATTTCCGATCAACAACAGCTGGTATACAAAAATTATTTATTAAAAATTATTCATATGGCAACACACCCATTTTGATAATACATAATAAACGTCTATAAATATCTCATAAAATGCAGATACATTTCTTTATAAGAAAATCGAGATAACAACAAATATAGACATGTATCAAAATATGTCAACATGTGAAATGTCGTTTGATTTAAAACTTTTATCTTTGTTATCAAAAACGTCATAATCGCAATAAATATAAGTAGATTGGCCGGATAAAGAGGCTTTTGAATTTATTGAAGAAATAAATGGTTTTATGTATGTACTTTCAACTGTTGTCAGGATAAGATTTTCAATAAATCTTTAAATAAAAGATAAGAAATTATTGGTATTCTGCATTTAAGACAAATTAACAAAAAAATAATGATGTAAAATTTTAAATAAAACCGACTATGGCATTAACGGAACACTTATAACAATTAAGAATTAAATCAAAATACAAAAATCATTAAACTGTATGTCAATTTTCGCAAAAAAACGAAATATCATTCTCTTTTTAAATATTTTTGTAGTATAGAAATTCTATTTCATTCAATTGTTGGCAAATCCATTTTTTTACGTTAAACTTGTTTTTTTTTACGAGATTCAACGTTTTTTTAGCAAACTTACTTGTGAGCTTCTGCCATCTAGCTAAAAATTCAATAACAAGACTTGCGTGTTAATTGAAAGGCAATACTAAATATCACTAATCAACAAAATAAATTATACTGACTAGGTACTACAATTTACGAAAGTCGATTAAGTTAGCCGTTGGATCGCAAACTGAAAGAGAACTCAAATATCTATAATTTTGGAATATGCTGGTACTCGTATGATATGAAAATTCACACAAATAGATAAGCCATTATCAGTAACTGATTTTAAATTCCTACAGTGCTGTTCAAGTTTAAATATATTTTTTATATTGCTCAATCACAAGAACAAAATATTTTCAGTCTAAACACACAAATGAGTATAAAGAATGATACTGAAATATGATAGAAAATTTGTATTTAGATTTTATTCATTCAGATTAACAGCCCTATTCTGCTATTCGATTCACGTGAAAGTCTAAAATAAGAAGCGTTTAAAAGGTGGTTAAAAATAAATTTAGACAATTTATTTTTCTTTTGAATTTCTAAAACAGACGGGAACAACACTTTGCTATCGAAAGTTAGAAGTTTTTCAAAGCCAATTTGACATGATTAAGAAAGGGAATCTTTCGATTCACGTGAATCGAATAGCAGAATAGGGCTGTAAGATTCAGTAACTCCAAGATGTTTAAATTCTCTTACAGCATCGAGGCTTATGCAATCGGTGCTAAAAATTAAACGATCATAATTTGTAACGTGATACGTGATTTCTTCCAGATTAAGAACTTTCGAAACGGCATTAATATGGATTTTGTACTAAGAACCATATTGTGATATTTAAACTACATAGAAGTTCAATGACCTAAGATCCTTACTCATTTGTTGCTTTATTTTTTTAATGACATTAAAGGCAAGATAAATATCGTCAGCGAGAGCAACTATTTTCCGACTAAGTGGCAAACTAAAAAAATGAATTTATATTAATTATAAAAAGTACTGATCCCTTAAGAAATTATTTGCAAGATGCCAGAAATTTCAAACTCGCTTCATTTGTTGAGTTGGTCAAAACTTCAGCTACTGACTGACTGACTCACTGACAGATCATCAAAATTATGGAGAATTTCCCTTTATCGTAGAAAGTTGTTATTTGGCACGGAAAAAATCGAAAATGTGAGATTTTCAATTGAAGGGGCGTAATAACCTCCCATTTGCTCTGAATTTTCATCAAATACACTCCTGCTCAAATTTAACGCACATCCTATTTATTTTAAAGTAAAGTCCTGCTATTACTTTATGCCACAGCATCATGGTTATTTTCTCAAATGAGACAATAGTGATCTTAAATTAAAGATTTGGGGAGAGATTTGCTGAAGTCTGTCTGTTAACCCGCGAGCCTTTTAAAGAAGAGTCATAAAATTTCATGGAGTTAAATCTGCTTTACAACACCTACGGAGTTATCGAGCCTTTCTAGACCTAAGTTAAGTACCCAAAAATACTTGACTGATGCCCTCGAACAGCATCTGGTTCCAGATTGGAACCAGATGCTAGAGTAGTTTGAGAATATCTTTAAGATTTTAATATTCCAGCTTCGGATTAACCACACAGAAATCTGGATTTGAATTCAATAGAACATGTGTAGGAAATATTGAAAAGATGCATTCGCGACCGAAATCCACCTCCAAGCAGTCTTGATCAACTGAAAACTTCAGTGAAAGAAGTGTTAAAACAAAACCTTCAAAAGTTAATTAGTGGAATGGACAAACGACTCCAGGTTGTCATATGCGCTAGAGGAGACTATACCAAGTATTGCATACAATTATGGGAAAGAACCGTCACCCGCTTCCATTTTTTTAAAATTTTTCTTCTTAAAAATAAAAATTATTTTATAATCAGTTTTCAGACCTTGAATTGTTAAATTTGGTTTATCTTTTTTTTGGTTGATAATACTGTTGCAGTTTAGCATTTTTTCGACTTGCTAAACAATAACAAAACACAAAAAAATGCACCAAAGAATTTTAAAGCCTTTTAGAATAAGATTCAGGGGTATAACTTCAGACGAAAAATGTGTGCGTTAATTTTGAGCAGGAGTTTATTATAGAGCACATAATGATTACCGTAGAATCTTGAGCTTGTAGTTAATACATTGGAAAAAAAAGTTTAAATTTGAGAATTTTAGCCAGGGGGCGGGTTATCAGCCCATTTCCGCCCAATAGTCATCAAATATTATAGAACACTACTGATTGTCGTAGAACTTTGAAACTTGGAAGAATCTTGTGCAAAAGAAATATTTAAAAAATTTAGATATTCTAATAGTGCGAAATGTACAGGGTGTAACAAAACTAATGGCTCAGACGAAAAATGCTAATATAATTCATCAAAATATTTTTTATTTCATTTACATGGCATATATTGAAATAACTTTAAAAATTGCCAAAAGAACAATCAAAATTTAATTGATACAAATTTAAAACCAAATTTTAGAACTTGGTCACTTTTATATCTCAATGCTCTTTAACAATTATGTTTTTTTTTGTGATAAATATAATTGGATTTAAGTATTAACTTGTAATAATTCCGCAGTTTGGTCTTTTTTTTTTGTATCAAGCTAATCAAGAAAAAGAATAACGCCGCATTTGAAAAAATGCACGACTAGGTCGCACGTTCTTGCTCTTGCAGTTCAAAACACTTTTGTGTTAGTTAACTTGCAGATTATTAGAGCTGTTTCTATATAAACTTTTTTTTTTAAATTGGTTTATGTAGGCGAAGAGCCGACATTGAAGACACATTTTTGTTTTTTTTTTTTTTTTTTTTTGTTATTTTGTTTATTATTGCAATTGCTTTGAATATTACATAAGCGAAGTTTAATCAAAATCATTATAGCCGTTTCAAGTAATTTGCTAATTTGAAAATTTTGTATGGCAGGTAAAGTACATAATATATTTAAGTTCTAAGCAAGAAAAAAAAATCAACTTTCAGAATTCCATAAAAATCATCTGTACCAATTCGTCCACCCATTTAGGCTGTGGAAATGTGTACAAATGGAGGCACAGACGAATGGATTTCTTTCAAAACCTCAAAATGTTTGCTTTACGTGAAACCAATACTTTGCCCTCTAGAGCAAGTAAAAAAGGGCGGAGCAGGGCTACTTTCGTAGATTTTCAAAAAGAGACAAAAAAAGAAGATTTTGATAAAAAAAAATGGGCCCCAATAAAATGCAAGACTGGGTCGCACGAACTTGCTCTTATTCTAAAAGTTGCTTAAATTTTTAAGACTTTTTATATAGAAATTTGGAAAAAAAATAAAATTTGTTTTTTAAAAAAATAAAATAAAATCTGAAATCAAATTGCCCTCCAAAACAAGTATGCAGTTTTGATTGATATATTAAGATGCATTTAAAAAAAAAAAATTTCAAAATCGTTAGAGCCGTTTTTTAAAAAACTAATTTTTTATAATAGTGGAGTCAAATTAGCTTTATACCTCGGAATCCAGGGAAAGTCGATGCATCTGAAAAACGAGTATAGGGCTGCATTATAATAGGGTCAAATAAGAAAGTTAAAAAAAAAAATTTCACCGCTCTCGATTACAACAGTTTTTATGGACCGTTAACTGTCATTCCGTATGCAAGAGTCAATCGGAATTGCTGTCTCATTTTAGATTTTGATCAAACTTTGTAGGGATGTTCTCTAGGACTGTAAGGAAGCAAATCCATGATGATTTAATTTTAAGTTGCGTGGTTTCGCCGCTACCCGCATTCGAACTTTTTCAGAAGGTCATTTTTATGTTATTATAGCTTTGCGTCTACTAAAGATATCTTTTTGTTTGAAACGCCATGTTAAAGCTTAAGAGTAGTAATTTTTGAATATATATTAAAAAATTACGTAATAATTATCCCTGAATTAAAAATAATTTTTGAAAAACTGGTAATTTTGCTGATTTTTTATGGTTTTTGACTGGCTCCAGAACCTTGGCTATTATATGTAGGAAGCTTATACTTACCAAATATTAAATATAGATATTTTTCAACAAAATAAATCTAAAATGAACTCGATGGCTGTACTCCTTATGTAAAAATTTTAAGTTCAAAGTATAGAGTATTTTAAAAAGGCTAATTTTTATACTGTCATTTTCTACGATTTGACTAAACGAAGAAATGTGAAACTTACAGTGTGTTAAGCTAAGAGTACGAACTAAATATACTATTAATTTCATGCTTCTATCTTATGTCAAACATAGTGCAATCATAGCCTTAAGTAGGGTTTTTTTGGCTTTTTAGCATTTTTGCGAATTTTCAAACAAGCGGTACACTAAGAAATGAAAATAACACAATTTTATTTAGAGGACTTAAAGTTAAAAGTTTCAACTAAACACACTGTTAGTTTCATGTTTCTATCTTTAGTCAAATCGTAAGAAATCATAGTATAAAAAAATATTTGTTCAAAAAACTCAAAACTTTGAACTTAAAATTTTTGCATAAGGAGTACAGCCATCGAGTTCATTTTAGATTTATTTTGTTGAAAAATATCTATATTTAATATTTGGTAAGTATAAACTTCCTACATATAATAGCCAAGGTTCTGGAGCCAGTCAAAAACCATGAAAAATCAGCAAAATTACCAGTTTTTCAAAAATTATTTTTAATTCAGGGATAATTATTACGTAATTTTTTAATATATATTCAAAAATTACTACTCTTAAGCTTTAACATGGCGTTTCAAACAAAAAGATATCTTTAGTAGACGCAAAGCTATAATAACATAAAAATGACCTTCTAAAAAAGTTCGAATGCGGGTAGCGGGGAAACCACGCAACTTAAAATAAAATCATCATGGATTTGCTTCCTTACAGTCCTAGAGAATATCCCTACAAAGTTTGATCAAAATCTAAAATGAGACAGCAATTCCGATTGACTCTTGCATACGGAATGACAGTTAACGGTCCATAAAAACTGTTGTAATCGAGAGCGGTGAAATTTTTTTTTTTAACTTTCTTATTTGACCCTTTTATAATGCAGCCCTATACTCGTTTTTCAGATGCATCGACTTTCCCTGGATTCCGAGATTTTACAAATTTTATGTCTAATTTGACTCGACTATAAATAATTTTTTGGAAAAAAGTTTTAAAATAAAATTGGTATCCCATTTTGGCATTCTCTACCGTCGTAATGTCATGGAAAAATGTTATCTCAACTTTTTATTTTTACGAATGCATAACTTGATATACATAATGTATAGTACCTATATCGCAAGTAAAAAATGTGAAAATAGAATAAGTAAAGTATGACAGTTACACGAAATACCTCATTTGCGCTTTTCCCGAACCGCAACATAAACCTTTTAACACAATTTTTCTTAAAATTAAAATTGTTTGATTATAATAAAAATAATCCTCGTACACAAACATTACTTGTGCATAATTTCTTCAAGGAACAACTCAAAATTTATCAAAAATATCTAACCTCATAAAAATCAAATCAGCGCTAAACAACAGTAACGTACATATATTTTTTTTTTTTAATTGAGTCGTTTTGACAATTTTGAAAAAGCGCGAAGGTAGCCCTGGGGCGGAGGAATTGAGCTTGAGTGAATAAATTTTGGGGGGATATGAAGATGTCATGAAGCTTTAGAAATCCTTCATTGTTTGAAATAAATTACAAAAATAAGTTGAATAGAATTGTTCTTCAAATCCAAATTCAGAATAAATTAATTACGACAGCTGTTTATTTCAGGGGAAAAGTGAGGTTTAGTTTCCAGTGGAAAATTACGTGGGAATAAATAAAGTTGCGAACGACTGCGAACTAATAAGAAAGGTAGGCTTTAAAGCAAATTAAAAACACCAGCAATTATAGTTGGCCTCAGAAATGAAACAATACAAAACCGGGGGCTTTCCGTCTGCACTGAAATCAACAAGAACAAATCGAAACTTTCTTAACAATAAAAAGAAAACACTTGGATGAGGTTTGCTTTGATATTAAGTCCATCGACCACATTTTACTGTATTACCTTATTTTAACTACCTACCTACTATTCAGTTATTAAGAAAACTTTGTGAAGAATTAATTCTATATCCTATTGTACAGAAGTTCTATTTGAAATCTAACTTCTCAAACATGATTCTATTGGACACTGCACCAAGTAATAGGTACCTAATCTTTATGCCAAGAATGCAATGCATATTGAAAATACTTTTAATATAGATAATAACGTGATCAAACAACAGTTAAAACAAAAATCCAATAGAAGACAAGTTAAATTTGTATAATTAGGTTTGAGGAAAATTATCTTAATTTTAAATCTCTTAAATCAAATATCAATAATTCACTGCTTTCTGTGAGCCATTAAAAAAATACCTTATTATTCACAGTCGTGGTTATCTAACATCCCAGAAAGCTAGTTTTTTTTTTGTATTAGAAAAAGTTGTTTAACCCTAAAACCCAAGCAAACTTACCTGTCTATTCCTCCCATTTTGCTTCCAACTCAATTTTAAGAAATCCGTGTGATATGATAGAACACAATTTTACACTCTAGATGAGAACTGACGCGAATACAGGCACACTTGATTGACGAGACAAGTCAATAACCAGAGTTGGCTAGCCGGTCAATCGCAAACTGAACTTCCAAAACCAAACGAATAGCAAAATAAGCTACAAAGTGCTAGTTGTTAGTATACTCCAGCAATAGCTTTGTGTATGAACAAGAGATAAGATATACCTAAAATGCACTGAGGCAGAAGTTCAGTGATTCAGTTTGGATGATTGTTCTATGGAACAATCGTCACGAAGTCGCAGTGTGATGCTTTTGTTTTGCGCTACTGCGATTGTTTTATTATTCACAACAAATTGGAGTGAATAATTGCGTGCAAAACAATTAATTATCACTTTAAAGAAATTCTGCTGCTATTTTATTACAAACAATGTGCAGTAGAGTGAAATTTTATCTATAAACTTTTTAAAGGTTATGATTTGTCAGCTTTTTTTTTGTTCTGATGGGATGCAAACCAAGATGACGTATGACATTTCCAGAATCAGCTGATTCACCGGCATCCAGATACAGGGTGAACTTTGGAAGTAGCTAGTTGTTGGAAAAATGAATTCATCTTTTTAGAAAACAGTATGGTAGTAAAGTACGGTACGAAAAATTTTACTACTGAGGTCGAATTCGAGGTTTTCTTTCACTATATTAAAGAGTACTCTAAATTTTTACTCCTTTTTCTGGAGTGAAAGAACATAATGAGAGTAATTTTTTTATTTGTAATTGTGTGTGCGACAAGGCAAAAATGGATAATTTCCTTGAAAATAATAGTGATAACAGGCCTAGGGACAAATTTTATAAATTGAAAAAAAAAATTAATATTGACAACATATGAAGCATAATAAGCGTTCGTTGATAAGTCTGCTTCTACACGAAGATGCAAGGCGCAGAAATTATGTTCGAATTTCCTTTTGATTTTCGTTAATTGTATGAAAAAAATTCCACATCTGAACGTTGATGTGTCAGTTTGGAATTTTTTTCAAGACTTGGCCACACTGGAGGGTATGCGGTAGCGGTACGGGTAGCGGTGAGGGTACTTGTATGAAAAAATTCCAAACTGACACATCAACGTTCAGGTGTGGAATTTTTTTAGTACAAATATCGTTACCGCTATACCGCATACCCTCCGGTGTGGCCAAGCCTAACAAATTAAAGTAGAAATATATTTTTTTATTTTTAATTGGTTAGTGAATAAGAGTACCTATATGTATAAGTTGTTTTTAAGACAAAAAAACTAGCTTTCTGTATCATTTTTTAGGTTTTCCTCTTGGGAAAATAATAAAAAAAATATGTTGGAAAATTTTTACTTTTTGCCTTTTACTTGCCTTTTCACTTTTTGAGCCAATGTCGTTATAAGTCTAGTATGAAGATCGGGCTAAATTTTAGCTCCCATACAAATTATCGAAAAAAAATTTGCCGAGCTAAAATCTATCCCAAACAAATTATCGATAACTTGTATGGGAGCATTAGATGCGCTTAAATTTAGCTTGATCTGCGTACCAGGATTAAATGAGCCTGGGTAAGCTCTTTTCTCAGTTTTCGGAACAGTTTCTTGAGATCGATCTTATAGAAAATGTTATTCTTTCTTCCCTTCGCATACAAGACATTGTGATCTGAGGATCTTCCCAAAATAAGTACCTATACAAATTCCATTAGAGATTTAACGGCAAAGGCTAGAAGTGCGCAGATCGAGCTAAATTTAAGCTTCCATACAAAATTCTCTTCAAATTTAAGCCGAACTGCGGACTTTTCACGTGTCAATTTTAGCCGCACAATATGCCGCACGGCTAAAAGCGACTAGATTTCTATGGGCGGGATTGTCACTTTAGTCACCTGCGACTTACGTTCACACGAGTTGACTTACGCCGCACGGCAAAAGTCGACTCGGCAGAACTAAACTTATTTTAGCGCACAGATAAAAAGTAAAAAAAAAAAGAGATAAAAAATGTTGATCTGCATACCTGGCTTAACGATATAATTAGCTTTCCACTGTACTGCGAAGATGGATGCGCGTTTCACAGACAAGAACAGGAAACATTGCAGAAATTTGGTAAAGAGTAAAACGCGAGCAAGGGAGTTTTTTCTTGATGGAAAGACAACTAGTAACCAATTTTTTCTGCATTAGCAAATTACAATGAAATTATGTACATTATTTCGGAGCTAAAGAAAAGAAGAATGTATTTCCACAAACATTCGGCCTTATCACGAATTAAATTCGTGTCGGAAATTTGCTACGATTCCCGAAAAAACAATCACAAAATCCGATCGTAGTGCCGATTTGTATGAAATTTTCCATTACGAATGGATTCCGTGATTTCGGGAATCGTTACATTTCCGATACGAATGGAATTCGTGATAAGGCTGATTACAAAATAAAAATCTAATGAATCTAGCTATCATTTGGCTGGAATATTGGAAGTATTCGCTCCGTATTCCATAATTGCGCAATGCTACGCGAGTCAAAAGGCGAATCTTAAAACGATCGACTTCTATAAATCAGGCCACTATCCAAAATATGCGGAAATCATGATTGCATAGAAAGAATAAACTATTTTCCACCTATTTAGTAGTCGAAAAATTCTCCGATTTCCAGTGCTATGCTATTTCAATTGAATGAACCATTTTGGATCACTCTGTAGAACCCCAATAAAACAAATTTTCTTTTAAAAAACAAATGCTTTGTTTTATTTTGTCATTCTTAAACTATTTAACCCTTTATTTTGTACAACAACAATCACTCAGTTATTGGATCCTTGGAAATCTTCTCATTTAAATGTACTCTATACTGCTCATCTGTGAGTAAACTTGCACGAATTTCATTGCAATGTTCTGGTTTGGGTAGAACAATAGCCAAATATCCATCTCCAATATCTCCCATTAGTTCCGGTTTCTTAAGAATTCTAGGATTGACTTCAATCAATTTCCCTTTGATACAACTCGGTACTTTATAAGTTTGTCCATCTTTTCCACTAACAAGAGCCAAAGTGGAATCTTGTTGCAAAGCCATGCCACCCTTCTTCCCTTTTCCACTCACTTGATTCTGACTTCGGTCCATATTTCCGATATTAAAGGAAATTCCTTCAATACCATTCTTAAAAACTGAATGCTCTGGAGCTAAGCAAATCAAACAAACCCGATTTGAGTGAAAAAGGACCAAATATGGTTCTTCTCTTTGACCAGGCTTAATATAATAATAACGAGTGTAGTATCTGTCTACAATCGATGGATTGTCTTCAATGTATTCTTCGGTAATTGAAGAAACTGGAAGACCACAGATTTCTTCTTTTTCTTGGGTAAAATAGAACTCGGCTAAGGGATTCATTATAAAAATGTTGTTGGTTTTAAAGTAAAAAATAAAAAAAAGTAATTTATATATAAGGATTTCCAGGTTGTTGCATTTTCTCTCGAATGACTTTTTGCTGTTCACGAGCCTTGGCACGATTTGCTGCTGATCTATTTATACGTTCCTGTTTGAGGCACTTGACTAATAGATTGTCCAGATCGTTGCAAATTCCGATAAACTTACCAAAGGTGTTCTACAGATGGATTTTATGTATTAGAAAAGTAGGATATGATGGAGGGAATACTAACTTGTGCGTGGCAGTCTTTTAAATCGTTAATAATTTTATTACATTCGGGAGTATGCAAATGGGCTGATAAATCTGTGTGCATTTTCCAAAAAAGAAGAAAAATTTAGGAAATTTTGGAAAAATAGTTTAGATCCCGACGTAACACACAAAAATATCAAAATGACAGGTAGAACAATGCCCCACAACAAAAAACATGCGGGGGCAATGAAAATGAGCAGTTCATTTCTGATTTTGAAATCAGATTGTAGACGTGTTCATTTTAAAGTGATTTTCTAATAGCATGCCCAGCACACAGTACACATAAAAAGGTAATATATTCCGAACTGACATTGGTCGCCAGATTGTCAAAACATGACACTTTGGCGACCAATGTCAGCTACTGAATTCTTAATTGTTTAAAATACCGACGAAAACACACACAAAAACTGATAAACCACGCACACCACTAATTTTTAAACAATAATTTACCATTTTCCGCGATGAAACACGAAGAAAATTTGTTATTTTTCAATTTATAATATTTTTAAATGACATTTCGTCGCCTCAATAAAATATTGTCGTATGTGCAAAATTGAGGTTTTGAGATTTGAATGCAGTTTTGCTAATTGATTTTTTCTCTTTCATTCTGTGAAATCCGTTTTTCGATATCTGTCTTCGTTTCCGAGATAATCAGTATGCATTTTGTCGTATGTGTAGGTTTACAAACATTTTCAGTATCTATTTGTCGTAAGTGCACTAAAAACGTGCACATACGACAAAAATTATCACATACTACAATTTTTTCATACAAAATCTGTGTTCTCTTCGTTCGGTAAATAATTGTAGTATGTGCTATTTTTGCTACACATACGACAATATTTTACTGGAATTTCGGTAAACGTTTGTCGTATGTCCCATAAGGAAATACACAGACGAGTTTAATTTCAGTCGCAATCAAGATGTCGAGCAGGGCTGACGAGTCACCTGCGCCAAGTTTATCGGAGGTGCTTTATGCGTAATATGATAATGCATACTAAATGCTTAAAAAGTGGTTTTATGATTTTATTTTATTTAGCATGAGCAACGAAATATTGGATGATGAATTCCTCGATGTCGATCCATTAGGTTCGCCTAATGAGTGTTCTGAATCCAGTGAAAAGGACTTTTCAGCAGACGATGAAGATAACGGCGATCCCATCACGTACCAGTTAGAAAATCAAAATGAAAACTCGGCCCTCCGAAATTTTTATGAAGCTGCACATGATATTCTTATGTCTATACTCCATCCACATCTAAAAATAATCAACCCAACGATCGGAATCTACCATTCTAATTCTAAAAATTGTTCAAATATAACATAAAAATGTTTAATTTTTTCTATGAATTAAATGTGATTTAAGTTTTTTCTGTTTGGACAAAAAAAAGTAAAGGTATTTTAAGAACGGCCATTCCACACGGAGAAGACACAAACATTGACTTTGTTTTCAGTCTATCTCGTTGAAGAAGCAACCTTTTTTCTTGAAACTCTCATGATAAAGTTGATGTTCTAGAAGTTTCACGAAAAACTAATTTAACGTAGCCAAATTATTCACAGATAAAGCGGTAACGGAGAAGACGCGTACAAATCTTCTCCGTTACCGTCTTTGTCTGTTTATAATTAAGCTATTTTGAATTCGTTTTTCTTGAAACTTCTAGAACTTCAACTTTATACTGTGCCCTTAAGACCTACCAAGTTTCAAGAAAAAAGATTGCTTCTTCAACGAGATAGACTGGATAATAAGCGTGAAAATGTCCTAAAAATGCGAAAGGAATGGCCGAGAATTAAAAGTTCATCTCATGAATTCTAAAAATTGTTGAAAAATAACATAAAAATAATACTTTTTCTGTGAATTGAATTTTATTTTAAGTTTTTTTCTTTTGTTTAAACAAAAAAAAATATATTTTAAGAATTAAGAGTTAAGTTGCTCTACTTTAAAATAATAAATTAACGTAAACCGTTTAAAAAGAAAAAACCTTGTTCTATGTGCTTTTTTTTCGCATCGAAAATGTCGTATGTCGTAAACAAGTGTAGGATTAAACTTTGTTTATTTTTTGTCGTATGTGTCATGAATTTGTCGTATGTGTTTGACTAACAAATTTTTTCTGTGAAAACGTTACATACGACAACGGCATATTGGACAAAATTGACTATTATTTGTTTCTGGATTGGAATATTGAAATAATTCTAACGCAATTCAATAGGCAAATGTTTTCTGTATATACCATGATATTTTTGAAAAAATTCACCGTACAGTTTTCGAGAAAAAAAATTCTGAACTTTGACGTAGACGAATGTAACATACGACATTATTTTATTGAGGCGACGATTTTATAAATTAAAACAAAAACAAATTTCCTGTTTACTGCGATTGAAATATAAAAATTAAAGGCCGACCTGACAGATTGGTGCCCATTTTTGACAAACAAATTTTGACAACGTTCGGAATATATTACCTTATTATGTGTACTGTGGGAAAAAACTACAAAAATTGTTCTTTATACCAAAAACTAAGCTTTCTGCATCACTATTTTAAATTTTGCGGTCGGAAAAACTGTCACAAAATGAGTTTGAAAATTTTCACTTTTTGACTTTCTGCAAAAAGTGGCCGTTGTAGTTAAACCTTTAAGAAAATGTTACACTTTTGCAACGATAAAAGATCATTTGCATCTAATAACAGAATTGTTAAAAAAAATAATTGTATGCCTGGTTTATCTAATGTTTGTGCATTTTTGTCGGTAATTTATAAGTACAAAATTGACAAAAGGTCTCTCTGATTTAAAAAAAATTGACATACAAACTTTTACAACGTGCGCAATATATTAGCTCCGCATGCTGATTTTTCTTAAAGGTGGCCAGCTACTGGAGACGGCCGGAATTAGGCAACTCTACCCTATGGCCGTAAAAGTACAAAAGTGAAAATTTTTAAACTTATTTTTTGAAATTTTTTTGGGCTGGGAAACTTAAATGATACAAAAAGCTAAATTTTGGTTTAGGGTAGGTGGTAACGTAGTATTATGTCAAAGTTAATATAATAAAATATAAATCAAAAAATTCAAAAAAAAAACATCAGAAAATAAGTATTAAAACAAAAACAAACAAATATTAAATTTCGTTTAAGATTTCGCTGTGCTATTTTTGCATGGAAAATTTCATTTCTCTTCAGCTGCGAATTAAGGCTTGGCCACACCGGAGGGTACATGCGGTAGCGGTACGGGTAATTGTATGAAAAAAATTCCAAACTGACACATCAACGTTCAGATGTGGAATTTTTTTCATACAATTACCCGTACCGCTACCGCATGTACCCTCCGGTGTGGCCAAGCCTTTAGGCTTTAGAAATCACATTTTTGTTTCGGGTTGATCTAACACGAAAACGGCTAAAAATTCCTTTTGCCTTTGTACATCCCTGCACTTTCATGGGGCGTTGTTTACAAATCTGACATCTTTCAAAACGTCAAATTTTGACATTTCTAAAAAATAAAAAAACAAATAACGCGTGGAATCGTTGACGACCACATTTTGCTTGCATTTCGAAATAAATTTTTTTAATAATTTATTAAATATCATCAATTCAATAATTATAAACCATGTCATCCAACAAGAAAAAAAATATCGAACCAATGGACCAAGATTCCAGTGATGATTCTGAAACTGAGTCTGAGAACGAAGGACCACATCCAGATGCATACACAGGAAATGAGGTAAAAACAAATTTCATCAATTTTTTTAAATACAAATAAAAAAACACTATTAACATTTCATCATAAAAGGAAATCCAAGTTGATTTCGAAGGTCGCAGTCCAACAGACACCGATTTTCATGGACTCACTCAATTATTTCATCAATTATTCCTCAAGGCACATCTCAATGTGAATGAATTGGCCGAAATTGTCATTGGTATTCTGGAATTGGCTTTGATATTGTGAATTTCTAATACCTCATTGATTTCAGCACAAAACTATGTTGGCAGTGTAATATTCCAAAGCGAAATTGATGGCGAAGATGAGGACACCGAAGACGAGGACATGTACGATTCGAATATGATTTTTGGCATCACAACAGCCATCAATATGACAGCGAAAAAAGACAAACAATGCATCGAACAGTTGCGTTCTTATGTCATTTCCAAAGCTGAGAAGCACGCGACAGATGCAACTCTCGTTCATCTCCGAGATGTTCTCAGTAACGAAGCTAGACCCGTTGGATTCCTTATCAACGAGCGATTTATAAATATTCCTCCACAAATCTCTGTGCCATTGTTGGAAAATTTGCACAAAGAAATCAAACAAGCTAATCAAAGGAAGATGCCTTTTGAGTTTGTTTACTTTTTGATGATTATTAAATTCCATCGGCGTGAGGCGAAAAAGAATAAACCCGCCGAGGATGTTTATGTCAATGCTGAAGAGGAAGTTATTGCTAAAAATGCAGTACAGAGTTTTGAATATTCTGTGGCTGGAGAGTGTGATAGTGGATTGTCGGGTGATTGGTTGGAGGACGATGATGCATTGACTCCTTATAGAAAAGTTGTTTTATTTGATGCTAGCAAGTTGCCACATTTAATCGATGCGATACAGACTTTTATTAATAATGAATAAAAGGACCGATCTGATTTTTGTGGAAATGATTTATGCATATTTTTTTTTTTTTAATATAAACATTGTTAGTTATACAAATAAAAAGTGTATATTTTTACTTATTTACAAGTATGTTAAAAGGTTTTTTTTTTTTATTTTCGTATCATTATAGCCGATTATGGAGATGGTAATCGTTAATGTTGTTGTTTAAAAGTACAAAGCAATTGTCGGAAGCTATCCGATCTCGGATCTGTTCTATCAAATCGGTTAATAAGAATCACAACAAAAACATTACTGTTAAACAAAGAGCCAAGTTCTCCTACGTTGAAACTTTAGAACTTGGTACACTTTTACATCTCAATACTTTGGGTGCTTTCATAAATGCATGGTTGCGCAAGTCTGACGAATGCAGAGTTTTCATTAATGCAAATGACAAATGTCAGGTGTTCATAAATTAATGTAAAACGCAAATATTTGCAGCGCAAATGTGCAAATAAAAAAATTCCCATGCGCAATGAATTTCAACTTGAAGAACAAGGAACATGACGTAAAAAATGATACAGCTTTCCTTTATTTCTCAATTCTATCAAAATTTTGAATGGAAATTCAAAATTCAAGTCAAAATAACAAAAATAGCCGCGAATTTCTTGCATATAATAACTTTGTAAACATTAGTAGAGTAACTAAAGCAAATTATTAGGGAACCCGGCCGAACAGCTCTGATTTTGACGATTTTTTTTTTTCAAACGTAGGTAATTAAAAATACTTTAAAGTCTATAGAATAAAAATTGCCGGTGTTGCCGTATTGTTTTTTAAAATTAAAATTAATTTTTTTTAACAAAACCATTTTTTTTTTGCTTAAATTTCATAAAACAAATGATAGCAAAAGATTGTCTAGGTAATTTAAGGAAAATATATAAAAGGCAGTAAGGGACAATCTTCCATCGTTTAAGCGATAAATGCAATTTTCTAACATTCTGACCTCAAACACAAAAAAAATATTTTGAAAACAACGGCAACACCTACAATATTTTAAAATACATTTTTAAAAAGCCAGAAGCTCATTCTTATCTCTTAAATTTAAATCCACTAAATTTCATCAAGACTTTTTGAAAAAATGGTCCTCAAACTCAGAACTAAAAAAAAAATGTTCTTAGAAAAATTTAAAATGACTTTTTTCGAAACTTTTTCTAATAAAATATGAATTTATTTAAAAAAAATGTTTGGCCATAAATATTATCAGTTCAATTTCGAAACAAAAAAGGTAAAATATATCACACTTTTGAAAAAAAAAAAAAATGAAAAATTACTTCAATTTCATTGGTTTTTTACTTGCTCTATAGGGCAAGTATTGGTTTCGTGTAGAAAAAAAAATTGAGGTTTTAATCAAAACCAACATTACGATAATGGAGAAGATCAAAAAAGTGGTTTTCGTCATGCCGTCCGTCGGTCTGTGCGTCTGTGCGTCTGTACGTCCATCTGTACATCGAGCTAGGGCCTAAACGGATGGATGGATTTGCTTGAAACTTGGTACAGATGACTTTTACGTAATTCCCTAGGACCGTTTTTTTAATTTTTTTAATATCTCCATTTTAACGCATATCTCCCATATAACGTTTTCGAGGTATTGCAAATTTCTCGAAAACGGCTCTAACGATTTTGATTAAATTTAGTGTACGTAATACTCTTACTGATTCTAACAAAACTGCGTTTTTAGTTTTTCTCAAAAAATGCGGAGAACGGAAATATGGCGTTGCCGTTTTTCAAAAATTGACATATTTTTAAAGTTCATAAATTTCATCAAAACATAAGTCAATTTTATTCAAAATTTATAGACATAATTTTGAACTGGCGAATGTAAAAAAAAATTAAAAAGAAGTTTTTAAAAAAAATTTTTTAAAAGGTTTTTGAAAAAAATAAATTTAAATGTAATTTTTTTAACTTTCATTTTTTTTTTTTTTTGTATTTTTTCTCGACACTAAACAAAATCTTAAATTTCCAATAGCTATTTAAGATAACAATACTTTGAACTACAAGAGCAAGTACGTGCGACCCAGTCGTGAATTTTATTTTTATTAAAACTGAATTTTTGCGTTGAAATAATTAATTTTCTCAAAGACTGTGGTAAATAGGAACTTTAAATTTTTGCTATTTAACTTTCAACAGTAAGGGTTATTAAATGAATAAAAAATAATTTTATGTTTAGATGTTGAACTTTAAAAAAAAAATAAGTTACATTTTTTTTCAAAACTTTTATTAAAAAAAGTTCTTCGAAAATGAAATACTTTTTAATTTTTTTCATAAACCCTAATACATATTGACATTTCCTTTTATAATTTGAAACCATAATAAATGCGGCCAAAAAAATTTGAAAATAAATGCATTTGGGTAATTCCATGAAAAAGTGGACACGAATTTTGAACAAATTATGCAGTCTTTTTTACTTTTTTTATTAGCAAATTACTATTTACAAACTGCAACTCTTTATGCAAGTTGCAAGAAAAGATTCTTTGATGTATTCCCTTATGGATAGACATAAAATTTAGGGAGTTTAATAATCTTAAAGCATTTTTATAGCATAAGCTTGCCAACAACAGAAGAATTTCACATGAAAATGACGGATAAACAAGCAAACTGAAAATATGATGAGTCTTATAGTGACGATGACAATATCCCCTCGTGAGTGCTAAAATATGTTAACATTAAAGCAAGCTTCGTTACACACTATTCGATTAAAAAAAAACTTGAGTGAAAATGCATCTTTTCTTTACTTTTGGAACCACAAATCGCAGGTAACATGAGTTACCAAAATAATGTAACGTGAGTTACCTAAATATTTTAAAATTTTTCCTCGAAATATTGAAAAAATGTTTGGTTTTGTCACTCATATTAAAAGCTTGTAATTTTGTATGTATGGAATCTTCATTGAAAACAAATTAAGATTCTTAATTTCACATAAAAACTTCATACTGTCGGACTCTTAAAATTCGTGTCCGATTTTTGTAACGTGAGTTACCATCAAACTTTTATTTTTCCCAAGCAAATGTTAAAAATAAAGACAATTTTTTTAGTTAATTATGAAAGTAATAGTTATGCTCCATTCATGGATAGTAATTTCGTATCAATTTACATTAAAATTGAAGAAAAAAAAAATTATTTATGTGTTGGAAATTTTTGTGAATGTAACGTGAGTTACCATGGAATTGCCCATTTTATATTACGACCAAGTTTAAAAAACTACATGTTAAAATTTTTTCAATATTTTTTTTTTCAAAAATCTGAGTACAATTACCATTCTTTCAAAAGCCATTCATTCAATTAACTTAATTTTAATTTTACATGTATGACTAAGCTTCTAGCTTTTAAAAAATGTATATTTGAATATTGTAGGTGTTGCCGTTGTGTTCAAATATTTTTTTTTGTGTTTGAAGTCAATTAATAAGAAAATTGCATCTATCGCTTGAACTATGGAAGATTGTCCCTCACTCCCATATATTTTGTTTCCTTGAATTTCCTAGACAATATTTTGGCATCAATTAATTTATGAAATTTAAGAAAAATTTTTGAAAAAAATTTGTTTTTGTTCACAAAAATCTTCAATTAATTTTAAAAAATCAAAACGGCAACACCGGCAATTTTTAATCTATAGACTTTAAAATAGCTGCGTTTCTTTGGAAATATTTATCTACTTTTTAGTACTTAAAGCTGCTTTGAACTACTTTTTCAGTATAGCAAAGTAGTTCAAAGTAGTTTTAAGTACTAAAAAGTAGATAAATATTTCCAAAGGAACGCAGCTAATATTTTTAATTACCGACGTTTGAAAAAAAAGATCATCAAAATCTAAGCTGTTCGGCCGGGTTCCCTAATATTGACAATTTTTGAGCTTTAGTTACTCCACTACATTTGGAGAAATGTTTAAAAAAAAAGATTTTTTTCTTAAAGGATGGAGTTGGTTTTTTAAAGAGGAGGCTGAATTGAAACTTCAAACTTTTGACAAAAGATCCAAATCAGAAAAAGTGTTCATAAATTCAAAGTAAAATACATGCGCAAATAGTTTTTCTGACATTAGTCTGATCGCAAATGACCGCATGTAAACAAAGCAACCATGCAATTATGAAAGAACCCTTTTTGTGCCAGCATAATTTCAACATAGGAGAACTTGGCTCTTCTTTTAATAGTAATGTTTTCGTTGTGATTTCACTACTTTTTGCAAGGTATGGCTGTAGAATTGAAAATCTCTATATTTGATGAAAATTCAGTGAAAATGGGCGGTTGCCAGGCCCCCTGGCTGAAATTCTCAAATTCTCAAATTTTTTCCTTTGCATAAACTACCATTCTACTAAATTTCAAGATTCTACGATAATCAGAAGTGCTGTATAATATTTGATGAAAATTCAGCGGAAATGGGCGGATGCCACGCCCCCTGAATTGAAAATATCAAATTTCGATTTTTTCATTTGTATACATCACAAGTCCTATCACCGTGTAAAATTTTAAGTTTCTACGATATCGGGAAGTTCTCCATAATTTTGATGATCTGTCAGTGAGTCAGTTACGGTTTTTGCGATTTTTGAAGCCCTATATCTTAGAAACTACTCATCGTAAGAGTCTGAAATGTTGTGAGGTGTTTGGTTTTGACCCGCTCAACAAATGAAATTTCTAGCATCTTTGGTGTGGAAGTTAGAGGGGGGTCGAAAATGGCCTGAGTTGTTTCCTGTGCCAAAGTTGCTAGAGAACTTGGCTGGGCACTACCGTGCCCCTTGATTTAAAAAAAAATTGATTAAACCCGGAATAGTTCAGTCGATTAGGAGTCAAATAGGGTGGAACTGAAAAAGTTGTTACTTATGTAAAATTTGGATGCACTATTGGAAAAATAAATATGTAATTTTTTTGCATAAGCCTGGTACGCTGCTCGCGCTAAATTTTAGCTCCCATACAAATTATCGAAACATTTTATCTGAGCTAAAATGGATCCCATACAATTTATCGATAACTTGTATGGGAATTTTTTCTTGGCTAAAATTTAGCGCGAGCAGCGTACCAGGCTATACAGAATAAAAGAAGATAATTTACTAGTATTTATAGACTGACCAATTTGGTAAGTACCAAAAAGGTAAGTAATAGCATTAAAATTTACAAATCCAAAATTAAAAAAAAAAAAAAAACAGTTTTTCCTGGTTTTTTTTTGTTTTTTGTTTTTCTCTGATAACCTTTGTACATATTAAATTTGAAACAAGAGAAAGTATGTGCATTGCAGTAGTGAATTTTATTGTATTTAAAGAACTAGTCATTTCCGTACAAGTTTCACACAAAATTTAAAGTATCCCACTTTTTCTTACTGTGAAAAAGAACTCATCCTGTTTATTATGTTTTATGCAGAAGACAGGTTGTGAAGGGTCCCCTTTTTTAAGGTAAAGTAAAAAGAACCTTATACATATACGTATTCATCTGTTCGGGTTACAGTTATTTATTTAGAAATTGTCTAAGACAAGGTCCTATAACTGTAAAATCTTCCAATTTAGACTATACAAATCAGGGAAGTTTAAAACAAGTCGAATATCGAAAATTTGATACTTACAGGACAATAGCTCATATGCAACTTTTTAGTAGGTACATTTTCTTGAGATCTTTCTCATTTTCTTGAGACAGATCTCAAGAAAATGTACTGAAAAGTGATTGAGTTTAAGCTCAATCTTTTTGCATATGAGCATTTTTGCATATTCCACTAAATATTTTTTTAGTTTTCGATGGCTTAATTGAAAGATAATAATGTCTAGTTACTGGATTAGTACAAAAAGTTAGTCAAATATCATACTTTTAATTTTTTTGTATCGAAGAAGGGACTGGAATTCCCCTTTTTATTTTTGCTAAATTTTTTTTTATATGGTCATAATTTTGAAAAAAAAAGATATACAAAATGTAAATCCAGAAAATGTTTTGTTTTTGGCTTAGAAAAAGTAGTAGGTATACATTAATATTATATAAAACAAATATTTTCTTAGTCTTCCGGCTTTTTTTGGTGTCATAGTCAGTGCATGTTACTTACATGCAATCTGTGAGTAACAATTAGTTTTGCTATTTATTATTTTGGAAAATAATGTTTTGCTATTCATATTTCTTAGTTGTAATGTTTTTGACACGATAATAATGAAAACAATTTTTTTAATACTGGATTTTCATAGTTTGGGTTCGAAAGGGTTTAAAAAAAATACTTGCACTAACGCAAACAAAGCCCTCGCCCTTAAAAAAATATAAATGTAAAAACCACTTTTAATTTTTATATCGTCAGGAAAATTGGTAGCCAAAAATTAAAAAACTCGGTCGTGATGAAAAATCTATTCTTGCGGTATAAAATATAACATAATCAAAAATGAAAATTTTTAATGTTTTTTTTTTTCATTTCCACATAATTCATAGTAAAAAAAAATCACAAAAACCTTGAAATTAGTTTTTGTATTGAGTAATAATAATAACCCCTTTAGTTAAAATTATTAAAAAAAAAAATTATTATTAATATTAGCTCTTTATCAGCATTCAAAACTTAAATTGAACTTTTTTTTGAAGTGTTTTTCTAAAACACCATTATGATAATTCCTAGACACTTTTCTATAAACCATCAAAGAGCAACAAAATGGATTGCTTTAACAAAAAAACAATAAATTAATGATTGTACATATAAGTACAAAAATTAATTTTATAGCCATGTTTTCACTACAGACAATTTCGCAAATTGGGTCAGTTCAAATTAGATTTTTTTTTATACGATTTGACATTCAAAATGAGATAATTTGCGAAATCATCTCATTTGGCTCTAGTGAAAACAGGCTATTACAGTTTTTGCAAAAGTATACAAATAAAAACATTTTTTCACACAATCGCAGTTGGAGGATATACAAATTTTTTATTTATTTTTAGTTTTCAGCAGGAAAAATTATTCAAATATAGGTTCTTTTGAAAATTTTCACTTTTGTACTTTTCCCCTTTTTATGCCAATGAACCTTTAGAAAGAATATTTTAATTTTAATACATGATTTCAGTTTAAAATTACATAATGACCAATCGAAAAAAATAGAAAAAAAGTACGCATACACCTCAGTGACCCACATTTGCATTATAGATATTGTATCTTGGATTTGAATGAACCAAAGCTTTCTTTTGATATCTTATGGATCTTTATTCAATAATAAATCTTCTTTGGTATTATAAAGTCCGATAGATTAAAACTGTTCATTGTTTATTTAGCGTTTCTTTTGGGAACACTAGTTTTTATCATTCCTTTCTCCTTCTGTATTTTTGAATGGAAAGGACCATAAGGATTTGTTATAGATTAAAAATGCAATCATTTTATTACTGTGTTTTATTATGTTTCATCTCTCATTTTTCTATATATCTCTCTCTAATTCATTTTAACAACGATAAACAACAAAGCTGATTTTTTTTTATTTCAAAAATGGGCACATCCGGTTAAACAAATAATACATTTCACTTTATAACGGTATTCTGCAAGTAGAGCTCTAATCATGTTACTTACTGTTTAACTTTTATTTATTTTTTTTTTGTTTAAATAAAAATAAGTTACATTTAAAAAGTTTATATCTTACTTTTGGAGAATATATATATTTTTATTAATCCTCGTTATGTTTTATATACAAGTTTATTTTGTTTTAATATTTGAAACAGTTATTTTTCAATAATTAAAAAAAAAAAAATTACAACAACAAAGGAAACATAAAAACTACAAAGTATTTTTAACAATTGTTTTGTATTTTCACCATAAACTTACAAACTATTTGGGGGTTCATCTATTTATTTTGTAATTTTTAATTAACAGAACACAGTGCAAGACAATTGCATGATACAAGGTAAAAATTAATTAAAATTAAATGCGTTGAATGATAATAAATATAAATTTAATTAAAAAAATAAATAAAAAATTAATATTATTTAATCGTGAGTGTGGTTTATTTTTATTTTGTTCGGATAATTTTTTTTTTGTGAAAATTTCATCAGCAAATTATTATATAAAAGCAATTAAGAGAATTTTCATTTTATATGTAAAAGTGTGGAGAATTTGAAAGAGAAAATTAATTGAGTTTAATTTTTAAGCTTTTGCAGGAAAAACTAATTCAGAAAAAAAAGAAAACTATTGTCATGTCGCTCACACTTTAGGCAAATGTCATTTTTGGCAAAATTTTTATGTTTATTATCATCTCATCGATGCAGTTTAAATATTGTTCTCTCTCTCGCTCTCTCTTTTTGTCGAATTCATGGTTTCCCGGTTTTTGAAATTCCACTCCACCATTTTTGGTTTTGTTTTTTAAAATTTTGTTTTCGAAAAAGTTTCAACAGAAGAAAACTCTTTTTAAGCATCAGAAAAAAATGAAATAAAAATTAAGTTAATTTGTTTTTTTGTTGGTTTTACGTAGTTTTGTGACAGTTCTGACAGTTACCCCGGGGCACTATCGCTCAACTTTTACTCTTTTGGTTTTCCAGACTTGTCAAAGCTGCTTCGGCCATTTTCTTGTATTTACCAGCAAGTTCGGGTAAATCGTAAGCAATGGCCACATCCAATTTACTGATCGGACAGCCACGGAAATATGTGCACGTTTCCGAGAGCTTTTTGAATTCGTACAATGGATTGAGGCGGAAGAAGTCACGATATACCTCTGGATCGGGCAGATCGTAGCGTGAGATGTTTGTCAAAGTAGACAAGCCTTCGTAGATGTGATAGTTTTGTGGGTGGTCAATAATGTCGTCAGCGATGCGCTTCTTGTTGCCAAATAGAGTTTTATGGTTGAAGTATGTTGTCAGATAGCAATCAACCATTTTAGCGTGATTTCGAACACGAACCTTTAAACAAAAGAGAAACAGGTTTTAAAAAAGGTTATACATTTTTTTAAGTAGTTCGAAACTTACAGCAAAACGACGAGCGCTTGAAATCTTATGTTCGATCCTTTTGTCAATGGCAGTGCGCATGTCACGTAAAAATGCTCGTTCCTGAGCTTGGAGCAGACGGGCTGGAGATCCATCTTCATAGGGATGTGACCACAATGATGTTGTATACATTAATGGTGGTTGTGCAGATGACATCAATGGAGAAATATTCCAAATGAGAGCACTTTGTACACGCAACAATTCTTCGGGCTTAACAGTATCGGCCTTGTTCAAAACAATACGTGTTTGATATTCGCGACCTTTGAGTTGATCAAGGATCGCTTCGGTTTCTGGACCAACATCAAGTTTTGCTGGATCGTAAACTAAGAAAATAATATCAGCACGATCGATAAACCATTGGCAGGCATCGTTGAAGGGGAACAAGCGAGATACTTGTTTGCGGACCTCGAGAATTCCGGGAATTTCAACAATGTTAACCTGAAAAAGTTAGTGGTTTGGGAAGTCTTATTTATTTTAATTTTATTAATGCTATCGTTATTTATTTATTTCATTTCAAAGGCTTGTTTCAGAAAGTTTAACAATACTTTACTATAAAACGGGGTTGATCATATAGTTTCTTTTACTTTGCCTTAGCGCTAATTTTAGAAAGTTCTTGCCTCTAAAGTAAGCCTTGCCATATATTTATCAATTTCAAATCCTTCAGCGAAAAATTAACCAATGTTAACACATAATTCAGATTTCTTGATATTGGCTGCAGTATAAGCAGAAAAGATTTTATTTTGCTAATTCGATTAGTTCCATTAGTAATAAAAACAGTTTTGGGCAAGTCTTCGTTTGGCAGGAGTCTTCAAGTATAAACTATACAATTATTAAAAATTAAATGTATAATACGAAGTTTTCACGTTCAAAACTACTTTCATTTACTAAATACAAGTACAATCGATTGAGTTAGTAATTTCTTGTACAAAGAAGAAACCTGAGAATCTAAAATCATGAAAAAAAGATGAGGGTCACTAAGCTAAGCTTATGCTTTTAATTCAAGCTATCTTACTGTTGAAAATTAAATTGACAAACTGCAACTAAAACTGAGGTCTACCAAAAATTTTAAATTGTTTTTACATTGTTTCAATTTTACCTACTTTAAAAATGTTACATGTAAGTTTTTTCAACGTTAAATCAAAGCTGAGCATAGTTCATTTTACGTTGTGTTTTTTGCCTCAGTGAACTTACAATTTTATTTCTTTAAGATAGCTATGTTTTTCTAAAAGATAAAGAAAGTGGAAAAGGAAAATGAGCTTCAAAAATTTGCTCACTGAAAAGTTGAACAACTTTCTCTTTAAAACGATTTTTGAACTTGCAAGCTTCAAATATTTAATAAGTCTTAAACTTACAACCTCAAAAAAAAAAAAATTATATGAAAAAGGCCTAAACTATTTTTTTAATTTAAAAAATTAAGCCTAGTATACACAGGCTCTCATACAAATTATCGAAAGATCGGCTTTTTGTACCATAATTTGAAGCTACAATTTAGCTCGATTTTCCTAAACGATTTTTAAAAACTTTTCTGAGTAACATTTGAAGGATTCTGACATTTAGTGGAGATCTTAATTTAAAAAACTTTAAGCCCGTTTAAAGCAAACATGCCTTATTATTGGGCTTTGGGAACCCACCAGTAATCACTGTTTTGATTGAACAAAGCAAGGAATATCGTTTTTTAGTTTTATCAATTTTGTCTTAATTGTAAGTTGTTGGCAACATCTACATAAAGTTTAAGATCAAAAACACGCGTTAATTTAATCTTTTTCTATAACATTCAAATTATTTAGTTCTACTAGATGGTGTTGTTGGCAATATTACAGTAAATTATGAAAATTGCAATTAAATGGAGCAGGTATTTTTTTTTTTGTATGAAAATTAAACATGTTTTTAGCCCAGCTACAATCTAATTTTGATGCGAATTTAATTGAAAATGCAATAACTATCTTTATTTTGGCAAATAGTATTATTGATTTATTTATAGACAAACAAAATTTTTAAATATTTTAAAATTTTCTTATTTTTACTTTTTCCAAGATATACATAAGAACCGACATCGGAGACATTTTTTATTCCAGAAAACTCATATAATATTGTATATGAGTTTTAAACTATCCGCATTTTTGAGAAAAACAAAAAAATCTGTTTTGGTAGAATAACGTATCTATAGCATTGCGTGTATCAAATTTAGTCAAAATCGTTTGATCCATTTTTGAGAAATATGCAATAACTAGAAAATTTTGTAGCGAGATATTAAAAAAAAAAACGAACCGTGGGAAAAATTATCTATACCTGATTTCCACCAAATTCATATATCCGTTTGGTTCTAGCTGGGTCATACCAATTCATGAGAATCAACAAGAACGAATATTTTTATGAAAACTTTAAGAATTTTATTTGAACGACGAATTCATACAAAACAAAATTTCGGCATAAGAAAAATATAATTTAAATGTAATTTTGCCAAAAAAAATTTGCATGCAAATATAAAGGATCAAACATGTGCTAATATTTTCTTATATTGGCTTATCCCAAGACATGACACACAAAAAAATTTCACGAAAAAAATTATTTTTTTTTTTAAACTTAAACTACCTATTACCTTCTCTTGCCCTAATTATTTCATTGTTTTAAAAATACCCATTGCCAATAAAATAATTCTAGATTAATTTCAAACGATTTATAAAAGCCGGCGCCCCTTGAAAAAATAACAAGTCATTTTGGCTCGATTCTAAGGAATATTCGATTAATCATTCAATATAATCCCATTTGATTTTTTAACCCAGACCTGGCTACTTCATTATAAAAAAATCTATAAATAAACTCTTTTAAAAAAAGCACACAAAATGTAAGCTTAATTGTAATGATAAATGGTAACGAAGCACAACATTACAACAAGCGCCAATTAACCCAGCCAAATGTTGCACTTTTAAGCAACAACCACAAGAAAAAAAAAAAAATTCATTTCCGAATATGAATAGCTATAGCTACCCTTGACTTTTTTTTTCTACATCTCAAAAACCATATAAAAACTTACACAAATAGTTTTTGAGTTGAGTTGAATTTGCACGGAAACTTGAAACAGACACAATTTTCCCGCAACATGTTGTTCTATTTTAGGACTTTGCCAAAAATATAAGATACAATTAATTTATTTATATGACGCAATGTATGTGTGCGCCTAAAATCATGTTTTTTTGCTCTTTGTCACACCAAAAAACATACCTTTTCGAGTAGTTTGCTTGGCAATTTTAATCCACGCAGACGTTCTTCGAGACCTTCACCGAATTTTTGTAGACCAGAGAATGTGTAATCAGCAGCTAATTGTGTTCCGTCAAGGACTTCAGTCTCATTGCCCCAAGTGAGAATGTTAAAGTAAGCTGGAGATGGTTCAGCGCCTAAAATTATGTTATAATTTTTTTTTTATTAATAAATTTCTGTATATAATAATGATCTTCAATATTACCAGTTCTCAAAGAATTTGGCGTGTATTCGTTGCCAGTGAGATAATTGATGATCGATGATTTACCACCGCTCCATGGTCCCATAAAGAGAACCATTGGCTTGGAGAAGATTTCTGGATCGCCAAAATGGCGATTGCTGAGATCGCGGTATTTGTAAAGACTTTCCAATGGCTTGATTGCATTTTCATAGATACGTTTGATGTCACGAAGGATAATTTCAGCAACACGATCAACAGCTTTGCTTTTAGCTTCAAAGTCTTCATCCAGTTGAAGGAGTTCGGTGATGTGATTTCGGCTGCGTAGATTCTCAGGGATTTCTCCTTCCTTGAAAATGAAAGAAACAAAAGAAATTAATAAAACAAAAAGCAAGCATCATTAAACAAAAAAGTTTCTATTTTTTTCTTACCCAAAGTAGTTCATCCTCAGGTTTGGTATCATCCTCTTCAGATTCTTTAGCTTCTTCAGTCTCATCACCTTCTGCACTTCCTTCAGGTGTACTGTCGGCTTCTTCACTTTCTTTTGGTTCATCAGCAGGTGCTGCTTCCTTGCTATCACCATCATCTTCTTCAGGTTTGCTGTCTTCTTTGCTATCTTGTCCGTCATCAGCATCTGGCTTATCTTCATCTTCTTTGCTTTCAGTTTCGGTTTCTTCCTTACTTGGTTCATCTTCAGCTTTGCTGTCATCGGCTTTGCTAGCATCGTCTTCGGTACTATCTACACCATCATCAGCTTTCTCTTCTTCTTCCTTACTTTCTGGAGCTGATTCTTCCTTGCTGTCTTGACCGTCTTCATCAGTGCCTTCCTTGGAGTCTTGGCCATCATCAGCAGCAGCATCTTCCTTGGAGTCTGTGGTATCTTCATCACCATCAGCTGCAGCAGCTTCCTTAGATTCTTGTCCATCATCTTCAGGAGTACTGTCTTCTGGAGAAGCTTCTTCCACACTACGTTTCGATCTTGAAATGACTTCTTCCTCGGTTTCTTCTACGCTAACTTCTGGCTTTTCACTTTCTTCTTTGCTTTCTTCAGCTGCTTCACCAGAATCAGCCTTATCTTCTTCAGTTTGTTGTTCTTGGCTACCTTCAGCGTCTTCACCTTCCTTAGAAGATGCTTCTTCAGACTTTGCAGCATCATCAGTAGAGCCCTCCTTTGAAGAAGCTTCTTCCTTTTCTTCTTCAGACTGCTTATCTTCACCTTCTTCAGCTTGCTCCTCCTCAGACTTTGTATCTTCGCCTACAGCTTCTTCAGAATTCTTATCATCTTCATCTTCTTTATCATCACTTGTTTCTTTAATGGTATCTTCAGCAGACTTTGCAGCTTCTTCAGACTCACCATCGGATATTTCAACAGTTTCTAGTTGATCTTTTGGTGATTCTTCATTACTGTCATCATCTTTTCCATCTTCAGTATCTTCCTTGCCATCGTCTTCACCTTCATTGTCGTTATCATCCTGTTCTGATTCAGATTGTGCAGCGGCTGCATCATCTGCCTGAGGCTGCTCACCTGAATCGTCGTTGTCATCAAGTTCGGGTTCTTTACTCGTTGTGTCCTCGCCGGAAGTTGCTTCCGGACTAGCAACACTATCTTTGTCGGTATCTATACTTTCGGTAAAAACAAATAAGTTCATTGTTAAGGTTTCTTTTAAATTTAAATTATAAATTATAGTAATGCAGTGAAATAAAAAATTTAATTTTTTTTTTTTATTTAATTTAACATTAAACTTAAATTACATAATTTAAAAAAATATAAAACCTACATAAAATGTAATTTAAAATGATTTTTTTTTTTTAATTTTTCGAGTGCTTCAGATATTTATTTAAAATATTTGCCTTTATTTATTTTTTTTATGTTTTAGATTTATTTTTAAATAAAATATGCCGCCAAGAGCAAATGTCAAAAATGCCAGCAACGAAAGCGCAAGCAATTTTTTTTTTCAATTTGGAAACCAATAACGTTTCTGACGTAGAAGTGAGTTTTTTTTTTTTTGAGTTTTTGGAATCAATCCAATGACAAAATTTTGATTGTTTTTCTTCAATTTTACTCATTCCTCAAAAACACACAAGCATTTTTATATTAATAAAAAGAAAAAAAAAAAAATGAGAATTTATTTTTGGAAAGGAAAATGAGATACAAAATTATCATCACTATAATAGATTGGTATTACTTTTTGATATGGCTAAACGATTTGAAAATTTATAGATTTTATAGATTTGCTGACTTGGCTAAATTAGTTTGTGCATTCAATTAAAGAAAATGGTTCTTTTGTAGACAACTGTGATCAATAAAATAGTTCATTTAACATTGATATATGATTTAGTTGAGTAGTGAAGAAGATTCGCTTTTACCAATGGCAAATCGACTCTGGAAATTGTTTCTACAAATGAATGGAGAATGACTTTCAAATTTAAAACTTGGAGTTTCAGTAGTGTATTCTACCGAAATTTTTACATTCCATTTAATGTTTTCGCTGTCATTTAATAATAAATTGTTTCTAATCGAATGCTTTTTTGTAAAAAAAATTTACAAAAAATTGTAAGATACTATGTAGTATGTTTTTAAAGAATGCAAAACATACCCAAGATTTGAAGGATCGATCTGCAGTGGCGCCCGATATTTTCAAAATTGAAAAATTTTGATTTAAGGATGTTTTTGAACTAACGTCGTTCTACTTTGATTTTTAAATTATAGTCTTCAACCCAAAATCATTCCGAAAAATAGTTAAATCAAAGTGGTTTTATTTGAATTTAAGTTGTTTTTTTCCCTCAGTAAAGGTTTTGGCCATATCGTTTCTTCGAGAGATTATTTTTTCACAATTTTTAAATGAATGTGGAAAAGCAAGAAGAATATATGTCGATTAACGTATTTTTTTCAATTCAAATATGTAACGTAATAAAATCCACAATGGGTCGCAAGTACTTCCTTTGAGGCATTTGTATACGTTTAGTTTTAAAATAATAATTTTATCATTAATTTTAAATGTAAAAAAAAATATTCAAAATAATTTTTAACGTTACGAAATAACCTTTTTAAATGGGTTTATTAAACGTCCAAATAAAATATGCCATTAGCATTCTTGAAAAGTTCAAACATTAAAAAAAAAAAATGGTATGCTATTCTGAAAAAATTATTAATCCATATACCTAATAAAACAGAAAATAAAAAAATAAAAATTTTTCGTTGAAATCGGTTAAGTCATTTACAAAAACGTCAGAAATTAAGAAAACGGTTCTATGGCAGGTACCGTTAATAACACTTCACATAATGTTTTTTACCAAAAGTATGTGGACAGAATTGTTTTTTTTCCTATTACTCCCATTTCAAAATTTTGTCGGAAATATCCAAAAAAAAAATTCCCTAAAAATTGGAGCCTTTAAAATTAGGATTAAGCACTTGCCCTCCGCAGATTTCTCATACAAAATACACGTGAGTATGGGTGTATTTTCAAAAAATTTGTGAGTATGAGTGTATTTTTTTAAATTTGAGTCTTATGTTATTTTAGCGAATTAAAAAGTTTATTATTCAAAATAAAACGATCTATAAAAGTGCCTTAGGTGAAATTACTGTAACTTCCAGCAAATGAGAAAGGACAGGTTACGAAAGCCATTTTTTCAAGATTTCTGACTTATTTCATTGTTATTTCTGAAATGGCAAGTTCAAACAAAATTGTAAAAAATGTTGAGAGTTCAATTTCCTAAAAAAAAAAGTTTTCAGAAGTGAATCGCTTCTGTTGATATTTCTTGAGATAATAAGTTTAAATTTTGTTTTAAGCTGTATTTTTTTTTAATATTCAGTTTTATATGAAAATTTGTAGATAATTTATGAAAACAAAAATTATTCTAAAAATTTTGGGTCAATTTTTTTTAAGAAAAAAAAAAGAATTATTTTTCAAAAAAAAAAAAGAAAATTTCTTTTTGATAGGAGAAATTAAATTGCATGATTCGTTTTGAATTAAAAACCCTTTAAAAGTGTTTTCTTTTTAGAATTTCGAAAACAAATTTTAAGTTGCTGTTTTCATTAAGCAAGCACATGCATTTACATAATTTCAACCAAGCTTGGCACAATTGCATCAAAATACCACAAGATTTCGTTCCCTGTTTTGCTATTTATTGGACGATCGTCTCAAAAGAAGTTGATTGATCAACAACAGACAGAAAATGTTGGATTCACCATTTTTATGTTTTAATAAATATAAATGTTACACATACACCATAGTGACCCATGTTCAAATATGTACCTAATATAAAAGTTTTTTTTTTAAGCATTTATCACTTGAGAGTAAAAATAAAACAAGATTAAAAAATAAAAAATAACAACAAAAAGATGAACAAAGTCATATTTTAATAATGTTTTTTTTTTTTTTGTAAATCAAATTGGATTCTTCCTTAACACAGGCGATTGTATCGTATTTTCAGAGCTTAAGAAAAGATGAAGCTGTAATTAAAAGCTCTATTATACAATAAGTCAACATTAAATGAAAAATTAAACTTTTACATGAATTATATTATGCGAATACCTACATTACTTCATAATAATTTTTATTTTTATTTCACTGCAATACTTTATATTAAATAATAATAGAAAAGAAAATTACGAAAAACATTATTTCTATTAAACAGAAGCACGTGTACCTTTTTCATTTGGATCACCTGTCTTCAGTTCGTTTATAGCCTTCTCGATGTATGGACGACATTCGGACTCACTAGGACCGACATCCGCGCTGGCAAAGATATCTGAAAATGTAGAAAATTAATTTACAAAAATTTGTACAGTTATTTATCAAAATGTACCTATGCTTTTTTTGTGCTGTCTTGCAATTTACATAAATGTACAGACAGATATTTTATTTTAAATTAAATAGATAACAACTAGCTATTATTATTTGTAAGTTATCATTCTCTCTTTTCAAAAATTGTATAGTTCATGAAAAAATGTTGTAATTGAAATTTTGCAGCAAACTAAAATCGAGAATCAAAGACTAGAAATCTAAAACCCATAATTGGTCCCAACTACCAACTTCAAATCAGTTTCAAAAACAACATTTTTATAAGTTTTAACCTAATTTACTTTATTACACATCCTTGAAATGTTCAAATATTCAGTATCAGTAGTTTCAAACAGAAGTTTTAATTTGCAACTTTCTCTCCCAACTATTTTGTCTTACAAATTTTTTTTTAAAATCATTTTCAATTTAAAGAATAGAAATTAACAGCAAAATTGTTTCATATAACCGATGAGGATGGCATTATAGAGACAATAATGCAGCATCCCTACACTCATGAAGCAGTTGATGACACGTTATTTATAGTTATTTTGAACTATTTAGAACTGTTTGTTTGCAAAATTTTTATAAATGTGGACAAATATTTATTTTTTTTTTCTGGCATTTTGCCTCATTTTATATATATATTTTTTTTTCAATCTAAGGTCATTAATGAAACATAGTTTTTAATAATCGTCCATGGATTTTTGTTTCTATGATTAATAATTTTAAACAAAAAACATTTTTAATTTGTAGATGACAACTTATTGTTTAACTCTTTCGTGAATATGATCAAAGAAGAAAAAGTAATTTCAGTTTGTTCTTTTTAATAAGTGAAAACGGTTCTTACATAAGATTTTGATGTTTGTATTTAATTTTTCGGTTCATTAATAATAATTTTATGAGTTGTTAAATTAAATTTATAAAAATAATAGGAATCTAAAGTTAAGTTAATAGACAAATTTTGTGTTTAATAGTGAGTCAACGTTTAAAAATACTTATTATTGATTATTTCTTACTTAAATAAACTATGTCGCACGTTTCTGCTTTTATGCTTAGATTTTTTTATATTAAATGCATAGTTTAATAAGATGAAATTCGTTCTCCATTGTTTATGAGAGAAACAATAAAATAGATTCAATTTTATTTAATAAAAAAGTGAGAACTTGTTTTTTATAACCTAAAAATTTACTACCAAAAATATTTTGTTGGCTTTTGAGAAAAAATAATTTTTCATTTGCAAACTCTATTTCCTCTCCCCTTCTAAATCACTTGAAATACTCGTCCTTATAGCTACCAATTTTAAGAAACTTGTCTTATCTACTACCGCTGGATTAAATCGGATTACGATGCAAAAGCTTTTATCATTCTCTATTATCGAAATGTTCCTAAGGTTCGTTGGACAAGTTCATAAAAATCCTAGAAAGTTGTATAAAGACAATTCTGACTCTATTCTATTAAGTTACATTCAGTTGGATATAAGCTTACGGTGAACTTAAGTCCCATAGATCTACTTCCCTGTGCTAAAAAAAAAGTCTTTATTGTATTAAGTATTATTATTTTAAGATTGAAATAACTCAAAAGCGTGTTTTCAAAGTTTTTACAACTCAATTTTGGAATTTATTTAATTTTCGAAATACTTAAATTAATCTTAAATGTTTAAAACTTTTAGCTTAACATTTATTGCTTACTATACAGGGTGCCCCAAAATTCAACGTCAAAATGAAAACGGTAGAAAGGGTAGGTGGTAACTATTATCAGAAACAATGGTTTATTTCGAACATGCTTTGGGTACGCAGTGTTTTACGGTCGCCATTTCCGGTCAAAGGACCAAAAGGATAAGTTTTTCTTCTATTTTCATTCATAAACCTATGCTTAAACGTAGTCTACCAACTATTACCTTTAGAGTATTATTTCAGCTTGTTTATGTTTTAAAAATCAGCACTTTACTACTTCTAAAAATACAAATTCAGTTCTGAAAGGGTACAAAAATTAAATAATATGGAAAAATTACCTAATAAAAAAAGTCGGATTTCTTAAGAAAAAAATTTTTATCGCGGTTATTTATGAAATTTTCTCAACAATGTTATACCATTTTAAAAAGAGAATTCAACACAGCAACTTTTAAAAGAACTTGCCAAAATATGGTAGTGCATTTTTTTTACACTACGGTTCATTGAAATAAGGTCTGTACAATTTTTGACTATTTGATATTTTCTTTAAAACTGATGCAGCTGAGTTTTTGAAAACACTTGTTAGCATTGTTATTCAAGGTTCCGTAGCAAAAGAAAAAAGTGAGAAAACTTATGATTTGTCGTCACGGCACATGAAAGACCGTCACTGGGTGACCATTTTTTCGATTTTTTTTTCTAATGCCCATAACTCCCAAAATATATGGCTGCGATTTTTTAAAATTATTTTTCTGATAACAGTTACCACCTACCTTTTCTACCGTTTTCATTTCGACGTTGAGTTAAGGGACACCCTGTATACCAACAGAAATCGAAATCATTTTAAAACGGCTTCAAAGCGAGAAATAAGAACATCCCTACAAAATAGACCCATATGACTTTTTGTGAGCCTTCAACATTGTATTTAAGGGGGGGAAAACCCTCTGGACGACAGCTTTTTCAATAATTTTTTATGAAAAACTGAAAGCACTTATTAAAAATTTTAAAAGAACAAGATCTTACTGACATTATTAAGTATTGATACAATTTTTTTCAAATCAAAAAATAACAAGATGGCGGCTCTAGAGCCCTTCAAAGTTGGCGCCTCTAGTTTGCGCCGTGCAACGCACAGGTCCAGGAAACCATCTTATATCAAAAGGGAAATTTTTTTCTGTTAGATGATATTAATACGAATTGCATGAACCTAAAATATTTTTTAAAAATGAAAAATAAAAATTAGAAATCAAAAAAACGAAAAAAAAGGTGTTTTTCTTACAAAGAAGTATTTAAAAAAAATATTTACTGTACAAATTAAATTCAACTTGTAGGTCCATGCAATGGCCAATGATTCAAAAAATGTGATTCAAAAAATAGTTTTCGTTTTTGTACAGTGGTAGGAAGGTAGGTGCACTAGGGCGTATGTGCAACAAAAGTCTTATTCTTCGTGTATATAAGTTGAAAAAGAGTTGGTACCCGAAAAACCTCTAATGGGAGCTTTTATTGTTGTGTCAATATTAAGTGGGAACTTAGGAACTCAGTGCTCTTAGTTCCAGATTAGATAACACAAGCATACAAAGTTTTTGGTGCCGAGACTAAACTATACTCTTTCAAGGGTTTTCGGTCTGCTGAACTCTTATCTTATCTACCATACCATTACGAGTACATAATTTAAGTTCTTGGAGCAGACGATAGGTTACTACTAAGGGTAAAACATTATCTGTTTTTAAAGATCTAAAAAATGCATTTATATTTATCAACATTTAAAATTTTGAGCTTGGACCACGTATTTAACGGATATCTGATATCATGTTCATGATATTATTTTCCATATTTTTAACAGTGTTTAATGTTTTTTTTTCCCATGACCAATGGAACATGCATGAACATTTTTATTAGGTACATATTTTTTTAATATTTTATCTGTTTTACTTATAAGTGATAGCACAATACTTAAAAAAAACTCCATAAATTTCGTAATTTTTGTCAGATTGTCTTCTTTTTCTTTAACAACAATATGTTCGCATCCCATCGCAATTTCTGCAAGTTATAAGCATTCATTTCTTATTCCGATGTTAAATCTACATTTGACTAAACTACGAATATATTCAGTTGGAATAATAAAAAAAAAAAACTTTCCAAATAGAATACTTTACCAGAGTGAGAGAAAGATGTAAAATTGAATTGAATGTATTTGGAAACCGTCTTCAGTTTTATATTTTCAAAAATTTTAAACTAATAAAATGAACAGAAAAAATTTTAAGGTTATCCGTCACTAATTGAAATATCCTATAAATGAACATTTAAAAAATTCTGTAGAAAGAAATTCAATTAGAAAGAAGTGAACTTGTTTAATGGTGGTCCGTTTTATTCGAAAAACTATTCACTACAAAAAGTAGCTAGTTGGAAAGTAGAATAGTCCTCATTTAAAAAGTTGTTGAACATTTCAAGTGTTGTTGTTTCATTTTAGAAGCTTTACTGCTTGTATACCAGCACCCAAAATCGCATATTTTGTTAAATTGAAAATAAACAAAAGTTTTGAAAAATTAAAAAAAAAAAAGAAAACCAAATCAAAACAAACAAGTTAAAGTCTCGTGTGAATGAAGAATTTAGTCATATTACATGTATGTTTGTATGTGTGCAAGAATCACCTGCATGCTTTTTGTTTTTGGCTTTGCCAAAATGAATGAAAGGTCAAAAGCTCACTTGCATTAGTTCAATGTATTCACTTAATTCTATTTCTATACAATTAAGTAAACAGACAATTTTCAATGCCAACACTTTGAAACAAAAAAAAAAAATTTAATTAGCTTGCACATTTTTTTGAAATAGGGGAAGTGGGTATACACTACAAATGCATTTACTTGTTATTTCATGCTGTGTTTTTTTTATGCACTTGAATATACACTGAAGATTCATCATAAAACCTATCTATATAATTGACATAAATTAGCCGTATTTAATTTTCATCTTGATCCAGAGCAGACCATTGTATGAAATTATCGATATGAGAGAGTCTAAAATTTGTTTTAGAATTTCTGTACCCTTAAGCCTGGTACGCTATTCGCACTAAATTTTAGCCGAGATAAAATTCCCATACAAGTTATCGATAATTTGTATTGGATCCATTTTAGTCCAGATACAATTTTTCGATAATTTGTATGGGAGCTAAAATTTAGCGCGAGTTGCTTACCAGGCCTTAGTAAATAAAATAAGAGAAAAGCACTCATGGAAGTAATCAAGGGAAGTAATCAAGGCCTCTATTGAGAAAGCTTTTTGGGTGTGTCTCAAGCCTATGAAAAATTATGGCATGAAAGCCTCAAATTTAATTTAAGACAATAATTAGAGTTTAAAGAAAAGAGGCTGGAGTGCCACAAGGTAGTGTTCTAGGTCCAATTGAGGACCTTTTACTCAGTCACTATATACCTACAACAAAAGACAAAAATTAAGCTACATTTGCTTACATAATTCAATCTAACATCAATTTGCAGCATGTTCAAAACAATGTCAAAAAAATGAATGAATTATAAATTGGTCTACGTGGACGAAACGTATAAAAAAAATAACTTAACCCTTTGTAGGCACACGACTTTTTTGTGACGTGGTAGGCACATGGGTGCGAATTTGGTTTGTATTTATTTCATGTCGCTAGAACTTTTTTCAGTCTCAATATTTTATGGAGAATTATATATGAAATTGATGTAGAATTTTTCGAAGAATTCAAATATTGTATTCAAAACTCCAAAAAAAAATATATTTTCACCATTTTGTAAAGAGACTTTTTTGCAATCACTTTTTTTGAAAAATCCTTATTTTTTTATTTTTGTCTTGCAAAATTCGCACCCGTGTGCCGACAGAGGGTTAAATATCTGTATATGTATATATTAAAACTACTGGAGTTTCATTTGTAAACGAGGCAAAATAAAACTTTGACGCGAATTTAAAATTCAAACCATTTTTTAAAAGAACCGATAAGAATTAAAAAATCGATCGTTTTAAGCTTGTTATCGATAACAAATTGATAGTTTCCAGAAATGTACTGAAGAATAAATTAAATATCTAATATCAGAAGCATAAAAAGCTCCTTACAACAAAAATAAATCATTCCATTCTAACTTACAGTACGCAATTGCTTGGGACGGCTGAGCCTATCAGAGTGAAATTCAACCACTTTTTATAGTCTACAACTTGACAGCAAAGTTTTAACTTTTTCTACTCTTAAAATACTTTTAAGTTGACAATTTTACTGCTTCAAAGTTTTGAAAACATTTTCAATCTTCGAGGTAGTTCTTGTTTCTGTTCCGAATCACGGCTTTTCGAATCTTTTGTTCTGTGTTTTCCTATCGTCTTCTCTAGTACAATATTGACATTTTAATTTTGATCACATGATTATTGAAACACTCTCCGCCGATATTTCCGTTTGATAAAGTTTTGTATTAAACTATTCAGTTTTATCAGTGACATGGAGAAAGGTCTTAGCTAAAGTTATTGGATTGGAAAATTAACAAAAATTGAAATGAAAACATGATTGGCTTAAATATTTGGTAAAGATAATGATTCTGACGCACAATCTTCTGTTGTGTAAATGTCCGGTTTTCTACCCTCTCTCCCTATCTTTTTGCCGGTTACTTTGTCATTGACACAAATACAAAAGAAAAATAAAAAAAAAAAAATATTTCAAACGTCAAAACCATCTACCAAAAACTACTTCTCCATTTGCAAAAAAAAAAGTGTCCTCCAAATTCCGTTGAGATATTAATTTTAGTCTCCATTGACTTGTGTTTTTTTTTGTATCTTAATTTTCTCATAAGAACGTTTTAAGAACAATAAATACCAAAAAAAAATTCTTAAACAAAAAATATCTATCACCATGGCTTTTAGGTTTTTTTTTTCTATCTATTTTTTGTTGTATTTTAAATTTTTAATTTATCTCATATGAGAAAATTATTTAAAAAGTATATTTTCACATTTATTTTATTTCATTTTCGTTCTTCTGCCATATAATTTCACAAAAATTCTAATTTTAAATTATTACAAACACCTCTTTTGCATTTCGGACATACTACCTACTACACTTTTGGTTCTGGGTGTCGTTGTGTGTCCGTAGAACAAAAAGAAAAAAATATTAAATTTTTCTTCTCTAACTTGACTTTTTTTTTTTTTTTTTTTGGTTTGCAAAGGAACTCATCTATCTATCAGATATATATTTTTTTCCTTTTTTTTTTGTTCTCAAGAGAGAGCAAAAAAAATTGCATAATAATTTTTAGCCTATAAAACATCGTTGAAGGCGGCAGCAGATTGAAATTGAAAACGTTCATTATATAATAAAAGCTCCTTAAAAGGTTTGAGTCACTTAATTTTAATGGCAATATAAGCACAAAGATATTTAAACTTTGGAAAAAAAAAGAGGAAGTAGAAAGAAAAACTTACCATTAGATGATACGGCAAAAAGCATAAGTCCTAGAAGGACCCAAATCGACAACCGTCCCATCCTGTTTTAATTTTTCTTTTCTTTCTTTAAAGAATTTTCTTTGAAATTTAACACCAAGAAAATTCGTATCACTTCACTTGGAAAAGGTCACAATTTCCTCTCTCGATTGCTGCATGAATGGATTTTTTTTCGTATCGGTTTCACTAGAATATTAATTTTTTTTTTAATTAAAAAAATTAAATTAAAAAATAAAAAATTAAATCACTAAACCAAATTATTTTTAAAGTAAAATAAATTTAAATTTAATATTTAACTTTATTTTAAGATTAAAATTATTTTTCACTACCGAAAGGATTTCTTTTTTTTATATTTTTTTATATCGTTAACGGTAAGTCCTTTTAGTCGATTTATTTATTTTTTTATGAAGATGAAACACGATTATTTCCTTTTTTTCCTTATTAAAAAAAATTAATATACATAAATAATTATTTTTTTTTGTAGTATATTTTTAAAAATATACTACACTCGAACTCGCCCGGTCTAAACTCAATTCGTAACAGGGGTAGCTAACGAAAATTACCTTGTGACCGCGAAATATCCTAAAACATCGACTGGCGTACGCGTACTCAACGAGATGCGACTTTTTCTCAAAAAGTTTTTCAAAAATTATTTTTTTTTTTTATTTTTCAAATTTATTTTTTCAAATTGTCATGAGAGATAGTGCGCTCTTTTCTCTCACATGATGATGATGATCTTTATGTTGTGCTGTTGTCGCGCTGTTGGTGGTGATGTTTTTTCTATTAGTTGTGGGGACTTTAGTAATTTTTTTTTTGAAGATTTGAGATAATAATAGAAAGATTTTTGTATAGAAAGCGTAGGTCTAAGCGGTTTTTTTGTTGTTGTTGTTGCTAGTGGATGATCAGTGAGAAACTCGTACTACTTTGTTAGTTTTCTTTTTATTTTAAATTTTTTTTTATTTTTTTTTTGTGGTACTGGCACACTCAGCTGCTGTTGAGAAATTTGCCAGCAGACGACATTCGAATTTATTTTGTTGAGACAAAACAAAATTGAAGAAGCAAATACTCTCATCGTACGTAGGGATCTATATTTAATTTATTTTTTTTTATTTTTTTATTTAGTATGAACATGAGTTATTTGGCCAAAAAAGTGTCAGATTGGTATGTCATAATGTTCTAGTTGAGAGAAGTACAATTTAAGTCGGATGGTAAACTTTGGCCTCAATTAGGTTTTTTTTGGTGTTTCATTTTATTAGGAAAATTGCGTTTGAGGTTAGTTTTAGGTAGGTGAAGGTTGAAATAATATTTGTTTTTTTTTTTTTTTTTCTGAATGAAAGTAGGTATCTTCCTAAGACAGGTAAACAATTGGACCTAAGATAAAAAAAATTATTATTTATTTATAAAAAATCTTATAGAGAAAAACTTTTAAAAAGTTACAAATTCAACAGGATTCGGACTCTGGAATATACATTAGAGTGGAGCGTTTTTGGACTTTTCTTTCAGATCACTGCGTGCAACTCATGGTTTATGCCTTGTGCTCTTCTGAACATATTCTGATACTTTTTTTTTATTCGACAATGAAAAAATAAAAATCGGGAAGCCTCTGAAGATTGCTCGTATTTCACGAAAATCGCTATTTTATGAGGCGTTAGAACCCATCTGAAATGACTAAATCTTTTTCATTTCACTACCAACTGAGTTGGTATATTTGCTATATTTCTTAGAACCTATTTGAACCTTATAAGCTATGGAGTACTCAAACTGAAAATTTCTGTAATAATCAGTGGCGTAGCAAGCCCTTTGGGGGCCCTGTATCCAAATTTTTTTGGGGGCCCCCTCCATCTCCTAGACTTGGACACAGCCTTAAGCCTTAACAAAAAGGGAAAATTTTCAAACCTATTTTTGTATAGTTTTCCGGGCTGTTTAGCAGAAATTTAAAGTTACCCAGACCCAAATGGAATGCTTAAACCTCGATTTTGTAGCTTGATTATTTTCACTTATTTATAAAACCTTAAATATTTCAAAAAGAGTTGATCTACTTACAAAATGTGGATTTGCACCGTAAAAGCTATAATTAACAAAAAAAAAAAAAAAATAAAAACAGCAGGTACCTATTTAAAAAAAATTTTCCACTGGCCGAGCAAACTGGAAGTGCACTTTTTAAACTTAAAATTGAAATATGAAACTAACCATAGGATCTACAGATTGATTTTTGCACAAGAAATTAGCAATTAACTAGCTTCAATATCCGAGATTAGTTTTTCGTTGATTCCGCCACAAAGGATCCACCAAATTAAGGGACGTAATAATTTAGCAAGTTCTTTAATGGAATAATTTTAAGCACATTTTTAAAGCAACTAGTTCCTCGTAGAAACAACTGGAGAGTATTTATTCTACTTTTCTACCAGTTTTGTTTATTCTTGTTTCATTACATGATTTGATACTATTCAGACCATGAAGCATGAAGGCTCTAAAATCCTTGTTGAATTCAACCCATCGAAATATCCCAGGCGGCATTTGTAAACGTTGAGTTCAAAGCACGACTCCGGATTTGAAATTCTTACTTAATTACTTCTGCCAACTCATCAAAAAAGCGTTTCGTTATTTTCCAGCTTTTATTTTTGAAAGCCTTGAAAAGTGCTAAACAGCAACTTTACCACCGATTTCAGAAGATAAAAAATGCTGAACTACGGATTAAGTAGGTATTTGTACAACTGTTTACGTCATTTTGTTGAAGGACTTTGGAAACAAGATCTATATTTTCAAACACAAAAATCGATACTAACATTTTTACATTCGTTTCGTTGTTCTAGATACAAAGGAAAAAAAACTATCCCAAAGGCTTATGTACAAAAAATGGTTATCGTTATCAGAAAATGTTTAATACTCAATATTTTGGGGGCCCCTATATCTCGGGGGCCCTGTTACATGGATACAGCTGATACAGCGGTAGCTACGCCACTGGTAATAATGACGTCGTTTATGGGGGATTTAAGAAAATGCTACTTTGACATCCCCTGACCCATTTCAATAGAATTTTAAATTCTAATACTACACTTAAAAACTTCGTTGATAATTTAATTTTTATATAAAACACTAACCTTTGTAACTGCATTTAATTATTTATTTCAATCCTTAGATATTTGACATTTAGGTGTTTCCATAATTTTTTTTTTTTTTTTTAACTTTACCTGCAGACAGTTTTCTTAAATACCATACAATCTTTTGTTTTCCACAAACTTTTGTTTTTATAAATGTTAAATTCATAAAAATAAATCGTTAAACGGTATAATTATTACGCCATTTTGACTTCGAAATAAAAATTTTGCATGGGCAAGAATTTAGTATGGGCAAGAATTATGGAAACACCTAAATGTCAAATATCTAAGGATTGAAATAAGATATCGACATAAATTAAATTAAAGGTTAGTGTTTTATATAAAAATTAAATTATCAACGAAGTTTTTAATTGTACATAGTATTAGAATTTAAAATTCTATTGAAATGGGTCAGGGGATGTCAAAGTAGCATTTTCTTAAATCCCCCATAAACGACGTCATAATTAAAGAAATTTTAAGTTTGAGTACTCCATAGCTTTTAAGGTTCAAATAGGTTCTAAGAAATATAGCAAATACAAACAAGTTGTTAAAGAAATTTGTTCTGGGTGGGATTTGATACAATTTAAAAAATCTGAATTTTTGCGAAAATGTGAATTTTTCGGAGCCTTCCCGATTTCGTTTTTCCCATTAACGACTCAAAATAGGGGATCAGATCTGGTTCTAGAGACCACTCAGATTAAGTCATTTCAGATGTATACATACACTATTTTTTGTGTTGCTTTCATTATGAAAGTTAATTTAAAACGCCTTTTATTTTTTAAAAATGTTGGCAATATAATTCGAGGTGTAAAAGCGTCATCTTCAGAGCTAAAAATAAATAACGAAACAAAAAGCCTGACTCTCAAGCATCTTAAGTGTTTCTTTCTTATCATCTCAGTCTTGGTTTATGGTTCAGAGGTCTGAGAATGAAAACTCCTTAGATTGTTTCGAGAGAAAATATTTTCTAGCCCCGTAGAAATTGATTTTTTCAAGGAGCTTTGTAAGAAGCTGATTCTTGATAAGTATTCAGGGGTGGTCCTGCGCTTTCCTCCGTCCGCCAGCCTCGTTGTGGAGGTTCAAAGGTCACCAAAACTTTTATTTAAAAAAAAAACTTTTTTTCACTCTTAAAATATTTGTTTTTTTACTTATTTTTTCGTTGGTATTTTCTCGAAAGCCTTGGTAACTCATATTATGTAAAATTTCGCATCACAAACAACATTATTATCATAATGATAGAACATATTGCGAAAAATGATTACCTTTTATTACTTTGTAACAGATAGAAAATAATTGCTAACTAATTTTTTAAAATATTGATCTACATATTTGATCACTGTGGCATATGTGCTTCTATTTTTCTACGGAAAACAATTTTCTCTTAAGTTTTTAAAAAAAATTAAATTGATTGGTGCAAAATTTAATTTAAAATTATTTTAGAATGTGCCAGTAAACTTTTGTATAACTATTTACTTTTCACCTGAACCAAAACTGAAGCCCTTTCAATAAAATTTTAGGTTGCACAACATTAGTTCAAATGTTTTAGTTTTGTTGCCAGTTAATGTGTCAGTTAACTGGACACCAACAACTTGAAGGTTGCTGTTGTTAAAAATAAGGAAATGGAACTGAGGAATTATATCAGCCTAACTTCAAGTATGGGAAAAATTAATCAATTTTCAATAATTTTTTGGTGTCATCGTAGGTAGGGTTTTATATTTTAGTTTAGCACATTGAGACATATTGATTTAAAGGTTAAAGAATAATTAAAAAAAGATCTACACACATATTACACACAGTTACGAATTAAATATGTTGCCACTGTGGTGTATACGTAACATTTTTTTTTATTGACGACAAATTTTAACTTAAAAGAAAATGAATTGCTATTAACCAATTGTTTTTACTTAAAATTAACAAAAATTTAAAATAAAAAAAAGGTAGGTACAAATGTTGTTTTCGATTGGACGTTCTTAAGCGTCCAGAAGCATTCAGAAGTCTTCTAAAAGTGTTTCATTGAGACGAAAACAACAGCTAGAACGCTTCTCAGAAGAGAAACTCTCTTCTCGGTTACAAGTCAGAATTCACTCAAAATTATAACATTGAACAAAATTTGCAGGTACAAAAAAAATTAATTTTTATTTGATTATTTATTCACCAATACGAAATTTCAGATTTGAGGAGTGGAACAGTGGAAGCAATTTAAATTCTTTAATTGGATTTCGGAATTGAGTCCCAATGAAAAATTGGGCCCCAATGGAAAATAAAAACAAAGAAATTATGGCCATTATAAGTTCTTTGAAAACTGATCCTGTAAAAATTCTTCACTATTGCTTTCCTATTGGACAATTTGGCTGAATATTGAAGCGTGTTTCTAAATTTAAAACTAAAAAAAAAATATGCTTTAACTGATAACAAAAACATGCCAAGTTTTTTTTAGTGTTTGTTTTATTGGTTGATTTAAGTCAAAGCGTTTGGTTTGTTCAGCTTTTTTTTCAACAAACATATAAAAACTCGCCTATTTTGTTAACATTTCATCAATTTACCAAATTTTCCATGACAAATTGATCCAATTAATTGAAATTAAAAATAAAAATTTATTATTTACATCTGGTTTTGTCGAATTGCTTATTCATCTACAGGAGCCAGAAGAGTTTTAAATCTAAAAATTATGTTCAAACGAGTACGAGTTGTATTTTGAGAAAAAATTAACAATGTTATTTGAATTGTAACATGTGGATAGAGTCAGGGGCGGATCCAGGATTTTTTTCTGGGGGGGGGGGGGGCACAAGGGATGGATTGGTAAAAAAAAATCAGCAATAACAGTTACACAGAGAAAAATATGACCCGCTAAAAACTAACAGATTGCCATATTGTTTTACCGTCCATAAATTTCATAAGGAAATCTTATTAAAATCAACGATTAATAAGGTTTTTTTAAGGAGATTTCTTATTATTTTTATAGAGAAAATCTTATTAAAATTTGACTGAAAAGTTGATTTTTTTTGCAAGTTAGCACTAGAACAAAAATCGCGATCAATATTTTCATGGCAGGTTGGTTCAGGTGGTAAGGTGTGCGACTAATGATTTGAAGTCTCCAGTTCGATTCCCAGCCTGGTCATCGTTTTTTTTTATTTTTTTTGCAGATTTTAAAACAATAAGGAAAACCCGATTGTTTTAATAAGGTTTCCTTCTTGGATGAAAACCATAGAGAAATCTTATTGTTTTTGTTCTATTTTATGTGGTCTATTTTTCTCTGTGTAGAAATAAAATGACGACTGACTGACAAGCAGCGTATTCTAATGACGCATAGTCAGTATGACAAAAAAGTTATTCGGAAGGAAAAATTTTCATTTTCTTGTTACAGTAAAAGCCACTTAATTGCTTACCTACTTATCTCCTGAAAAAAAAATATAAAAAATCATAAAATGCATGTACAATCCTGTGCTATATTAAATCTAATCTATTCCTTATTTTATTTTTTGACTTAAGTTGTTTCATTAAATAGTTTTTGAGAAATTGAGTTTTAAAGATAAAATTTAGAAAAAAAAAATGTTTACGTTTTTTAATTGATTTTGTATAAAATTTTGCAATATCATGGACATATTTATACCATTATTTAATGAACTAGTAGTTTTTAGTCAAATACTCAAATCTTCATTCTAATAAATATTAAAGTTCTAAAAGAAAAATAAAAAAAAACAGAAACATACTTTTTCCCCGGGAAACCCAGTTTTGTTTTTTTTTTTATTTGCATTAAAATTTTTTTATATCTCAAGAATATTGTGTTCAAATTGTAGGTCTATTAGAGCCAAATTTACCAAGTTATGGGTATTTAAATACTTCGCTTACGAACGTTTTAGTCCAGAGTTCATAACTTTAAATCGTTCTCCCCACAACTAATGTTTTCAAAGCCGGTGCCCCTCATAACTTCAAAACTAATGCACCGATTCTTTTGAAATTTGGAACACTATTTTTTTTACATATTTTTAAAGGAATCCCTGGAGAAATTTTCTCAATAGCATAATGTTTATAAAAATCTATATGTAAGGGTCGCTTTTGAGGAGTTTTTCTCAAGGGGTCTTTATTTTCGGGGTGCAATTTTGGGCAAACTTCTGAAATGCAAGTTTGTTCTACATATCCAGCAGTTCAATAATATAAAGGCAATGTTGTGGAGTGTTGCGCTATTTTAAAAACACTAATGTTAAAAAAAAACAACGAAAAAGGTGCAAATTTTTTAATTGTGAACTTCAATCCCTCCGTATGAAAAAATAGAGTTACATATATATTTAATTCTTTTTTTAGAATACCATTCATACCTTGATTGTTGATGTCCATATCAAAATCTTTCACCAAAATCACTTTGAAGTTAAAAAAAAAACACTTAGAAAATTCACTTTTTTTTAAATCGAAAAAACATTCGTGTTTACCCATCAACAAATAGTCGTTTATTTATTTGTGAGGTGGAGCTTTTCATGGGGAAAGGATACAAAAAACAATAAAATTCGCATTTTCAGCCAGAAATAGACAAGAGTTTCACCCAAGTTCTTTCTGTTATTATTCATATATTTTAACAACTCTTATAATTTGATTTGCTTTAAGTATAAACCAGTTCTGGATCCGCCAGTGGATAGAGTATAAAACTAGTCAAAACAACAAGAATGTGTGTACACAATATATACACCCGATTGAAGTTATACCTACTTCTCATTCCCAAAAATTCCCTTTTATCAAAATTTTTTCGTAATCATATGAACTTGACTTTTAAAAATTTTGCAGGTTAGAATAGGTACATGTTTGATATAAAAGCAGGAAAAGAAGTATAACTTCAAAAATCTTAACAAGAAAAACACAATATTAATTATATTCTCCAATCATAAATAAAGTAAAGGTGCTAGGTTAACTACTTTGATAAGATTTATCTAAGTTAAGTTGCATGCTACTCTCGTTATCAAATATTGTAAAATAATTTGAAATACGGGAAATACACAATTACTTGGGTACACACAATACAAATTGATATTGTGACAAGATTTATCAAAATGAGGCATAGTGATACTACTCTCTAGTTCTTGATCTTGAAACTTTTCCTATTCATTCAACTATTAGCCCTAAACAAAGTAGTGTAAATATTGTATATTTTTTTAGGAAAAATCGAGCTATCGACCACTTCATTCAAAAATATTGAGCATTATCGAATTTTACAGAGCTACTGAGAAAGCATGTTGCAAGGTAAAAAAATAAAACTGTTTTTAAAAACTAAATAATTTACACAAACAAAAATGTTTTTTTCTAATTTATCCTATTTCCGTGACCTTTTTTTTAATCAAAATTATGATCCTAAGTGTCTATCTTGTTTTTTAATAATATTTCGTCGACGTTTCGGGTGTGATTAATTGAAACGTCTTTTTCAAGGCTTCAATTTTTGAATTTTGAAATATTTACAAAAAAAAAAAAAAAATAGATACCACAGATTTTACCAAAGAATTTTAAGAAACATTTTTTTTTTTCATTTCACGTCTCATTAAAACTGCTAAAGACTCAAAAGTAAGCGAACAAATGAGGCATCTTGACATCAAATACTATTATATTCGCAATAAAATCACAAACCATGTGGTTTGACTTGAACAAAAGTTAACCAATGATCAATTGGCTAATACAATGATCGAGCAATATTATAAAATTAGATTTTAAAACATAGAAAGTATTGAACTTCGATTATAATAATGTTAAATTATTCTTGAATTTGATTAAGATTTTGTAGTTTTTGTAGTTTTTCATTTAAATTGATAGACTGTAGTGTTTTGATTCTGGCCAATACGTCAACCACCAACATTAAGATGCAAATAAATTTACAGTTTAATGATTTACGCCCGCTAAAAATTTGTTTACATGAAATGAAGTCACCCAGTACTCAGATTCACCTGACGTAGTCAATCCTGAAAATATAAAAATACGGATTTATACAGTTCACTGCGTCAACTGCGGTTTTACTCCCGAAAGGCTATCAGTAGATCATTTTCATTTTATGAATCACTTAATTACGTATTTTGTCTATTGATAAGATGTATCCAAAACTATCAAATTATGCGTGATTAAATATTCAATCTTTTATTCTAACTTGAAAATAGAATTCATTAATTTAGAACAACCAAAAATAGAGTTACAAAATCAACAATTTATTTTAATTTATAACCATTCATCATCATCTTATTCTGTATCACGTTTTATCAGAAGTAACAATTTTATGTCTTCATTGTAAAAGTCTGACATTTAGTGATTCAAGCTTGTTTTTGGAACCACAGGAAAATGACATTTGCATTTTTTTCTAAGGAACTGAAATCTGCATATCCGAAAGTACCTATACATAAGTGATGAGTCTTCCTTTCGAGAAAGTTTTAGAACAATATAAAATGATAGTATCATTGATGCATACAAGTTGAATGACAATTTAACCTATTGAAGATTCTCTCCACTGAAAACGCCGCTTGGTCACCGCCAATAAACTTAGATGTGAGAAGAATGAGTCATATGGACTTGATGGCCAACATTTTTTTTTTCCAGAGCTCAAAGGGTATTGCGTCTACAAATATAACTTTTTCTTTCTTAGAGTTTTTACCTACTAACACACTCACTTCTTCTTGTTATGTACTTCATTGAAATTAGGTTAAGCTGTCAGAGAGTATATCCTTATAAACAGCTCATTTACAATGTAAAATTTACAACTCTGTCTTCACCTTTGGAAAATTTCGTGGAAATAGCTGCACACCCTAGTTTTTGTTAGTCACTCACATTTCCTGAAAAGTTTGTCTTGCGTTTTGCATTAGCTACCTGTTCAGAAATTTCTTCCACTCCGAAATACATTCTTTTCGTACTAATTGGTTTGTGCTGATTTACTTCTTAGGCAGTGTGCGAATTGCGTTAAAATGTTAGTTTAAATTTCTACCACGATTATTTTCAATTTGTCAAGATGAATAAAAATAATTTGAGGAAGTACTTTGTATAATTACTTTTAAATTTCTTAAAATATCAACGCATTATAACAAAAATTAATTTCAAATCTATCTTGATCTTTCTATCTTAAGAAACGACAAATTTTCCCTTTAACCAAATTTTAACCCATTTTATTCACGACGCTAGTGTCAAATATTAACCAAACGTCAAATTTTAACCAACATTTTAACGCAATTCGCACACGGCCTTAATTATTTCCTTCTTTCAAAAAGGATGAACTTAGGGCTGGGTGAACCAATTTTGAAAATTCTTTTTGTATTCGAAAGCTGGTGCCTGCAGTGTGGTCCCAGTTTTTAATGTATACCATCCGTGAATAAACCAAAAATCCAAATTTCGAGCCATAGAATTCGGTTTTGTTTTTTTTGATAAAAAAGATTAGGTATTGGTTTATCAATCTGAAGAAGCCAACGGTAACTCTATGACGTGTTCAATTTTGTAACCCTATGTCTATAAATGTTCATGCAATAACATACCCTTAATTTGATACGATACAGATTACACTTTTCCATGATATTACGATTATAGAGAATGCCAAAAAAGTTGGTCCCGGAAGTCCGTCTGTCTGTCTGTCTGTATAAGGATCTACAGCCTAAACGGATGGACCGATTGACTTCAAATTTGGTATGTAGCATTTTTTGGAGACCCTCCAGAGGGGTTTTTGGAATTAATTTTTTTGGGCCAAAAATAACGGTACTTGTCATACACCAATTTCAGTAAAGCTGTAATTGCTCAGAAACTGCTCCAACGATTTTGTTTAAAAATTCAAATGTAAGTTTGAAAACAAGGTCTATCTTTTAATGAAAAAAATTTTTTTGGAAAATCATTATTAACGGTACCTACCATAGAACGGTTTTTTTTTAAATCCGATATTCTCCGAAACGGCTTATTCGATTTCAACGAAACTTTTTGTGAAGAAGCACTTATATAACTCAAATATAAGCCAAAAATAAAATTTAAAAAAAAAAATAATTTTGGATTTTTAAAAAAATTTTGAAATGTGGATTAGTGATTTCTACAAAATGGCATACCAATTTTAATTTAAACTTTTTTTTTTTAAAGAAAATCTGTTTTTGGCCGATGATTCCGAAACACCCTGTGAAATAATTTTATTGAAATTCATTGGTATAACAGCCCTAGAAATGTCCTTCAAATAAAAACAAAAATTGTACCGCTAACTCAATCCGTTAAAAAATTATGAATTTTGCAACGAGATAAGTCATTTTGGACAACCGTGTGCCGTATACGCCAAATTGCATTTTTTGAACTAGTCGTATTTTTTGAACAGTCGAAGTTGCTCTTTTCAAATATGCTATCCGTTTTTTTCTATCTTTTTTCGTTGCCGAGATATTCACTATTGTTTTGACAAAAACAAGAAATTTTGGCATTTACGTCAAATTTTTCATGCAATGCAAGAAAATTTTGAGAATTGTTTTGACGTACGTTATGTTTTTTTTTTTTGAAGTACGTGTATATGAATAAAAGAAACTTCTGATTTTCATGGCGTATACGGCAAACTCATTTTGGACAAAAATTTAAATATTTTGAAAACTAAACGAATTGCAGATGTCCAATAACATGTATATAAAAGACACATTTTAATTATATATATCATACTAAAATATCAAAAAATTTTAGCGGTTAGTTCTTTCGCAATTATGGCAGCCCTCAACCCTGGCGCTGAATCCGAATCCGAGGTCTGTTGGTCTGGTAAAAGTACAGGTTTTTAGTGAACCTAAAAAAAAGGGGTATTTTGCAATAGTTATATTTAAAACCAGGACCTGATGAGGTCAAACGAGACCTTAAGTTCGGATTCAGTGAATCGAAACACATGCGTTGTGTTGTACACTCTTCTCTTGCATCCTGCGAGGAATTAACATTAGTATCCACTTTATCATGAGAAAATGGATAACATGATAAAAGTTTGGTTTCAACAGAAAACGGTAAAGACCCCACTATTCCGTCAACTTACTTATGAAACACTGGAATAGTTGAGGGCCAAAAATCAAATTATCGATGTAGTAGTAATTGTGAGTAGTGTATAAATTATTGAAATAAGTAATAACAGCAGCCAGCAACAATACAGGTACAGGTACAGGTACAGGTACAGGTACAGGTACATACATAGGTAAATTAAAACACTAAATTTTAAAAATATAATATCAACATTTTTCGCTTTAAATAATATACCTACGTCTTTGTTGATACATAACTAAATGTTAAAACAAATTTGAACAACTTGTTCTTCACAAAAAAATATAACACACTGTTTACATACGACAATAACAAATTTATGTATACCTAGCCTACCTATTAAAAGAATATTTCCATCAAAGAAATCAATTGATATAAAAACCCCATTAGTTCTTAGATAAAAGAATCATTTCGCAAAGCCAACTTACTAGACTAAGATGGGTAAGTGATCCTTTGAAGATTTAACTATTTTAAAAGTAATATTGATAATTTAGTGAAGGTTGTTTTTTTTTTGGTTAGTGACAAAAAGTGTTTTTGTGTTTTTTTTTTTTTTTTTCAAATTCGTGCAATGTGTTTTGTTAAATTCATAAAAAAAAAGAAAAGGAACTTAGTCTTTTATTTTACATATTTTTGATTTTTTTTTTTTTGTGAAATAAGACGCATCGGAAATGCCTCAAATATATCTCAATAGTAACCTAGCCCAAGAATTTAAAAGGAACACAAAAAATTCGTGATTTTTTTTAGTGATTTTCGATAGGCTGTATCTCAGCAAAAAATGATCGCATCATGACAAAACAGCATGAGAAAGACCAAATATTAAATTTTGAACGGAAATTTGAACTGTTCAAAAAAACAAAATTCTCCAATTTTTTTGTTTTTCTCTTAAAAAAAAGTGGTAAAATTTGTTCTGATAAAATGATTATTATTTTTAGAAAAGCTATTTATTTTTATTTTTTATTTTTTTTTAAACTGCAATATCAGTCATCAGACCAAAAACACACTTTTGACTTTGACTATCAGTATCTCCACAACGGATCACTTTATCTACAGAAAATTCAAGGATACATTTAAAAATTTCATTTAATACTCTATACAAATAAATTAAGTTTGCTTTGTTAAAAAAATGTTTTCTTACATTTGAGATCAATTTGGAAAAACTATCAAAATAGGCCTTCAGATAAATCAAAGAAAAATCAAAAATTAAAAAAAAAAAAGAAAAATATAGAAAAACGGTAATGAATTTTTTTTTTCAAAATTTTAAAACTTTTATTTTTTCTTTGATTTATCTAAAAATTAAATGGTATTTATTAATAAAATGTTGAAATAAAATCAAAAGAATTTTATTTAGCTCATAAAAAGTGATTAAAAGTAAGTTTATCAAAAGGAATTCGTTTTTGTTTTTTTTTTTTGGTAAAAATGATTATAAGATTATTAAAAAATATATTTAGGTAAGCTTTTTTTCACAAATCTAAAAATGATTTTTGAAAATTTTCTAAAATTTAATCGTTAATGTTCATTGAAATTGATTTATGAAAAAGTCAGTTATCAAGACAACATTAAATGCAGGTATAGTAAATAAATTTATTTAAAAATTATTTGTTTTATTCCAAAAGTTTAACTTTTATAGACAGTAGACTTATTTTTTTAAATCCAACTTGTTTTTTTTTATAATTTTCAACTTGATTTGTGAGCAAGTGCTGGTTTTTTTTTTAAAGTTATGCCATTTTTAAGAAAATATTTTTCAACACATAAAAACGAAGTTTCAATAAAATTTATCAACTATTTAAAAAAAAATTGATTTTTCAAAAAAATAATTTGAAATATTTTTTATAATAAAAACGATTATTTTAACGTTTCTGTATTATAATTTTAGTTGAAATCTGCTTTGTCGTTTGCGAGAAATTCATAGGAATAAAAAAAAAAACGTTCTATTTTTTTAATTCAAAAAAAGGCTCTTATGTGTAACACTAAACAGAAAAATTTTAATTAAAATCGTCAAAGCCGCTTTGAAATAAATTAACTTTTCTATTTCCGTTATATGACAGGTATACCGTTATTTTTGGTCCTAAACAAAATTCAATTTGTCCACTAGGGAATAACCCAAAACTGTTAACTATCAAGGTTGGATGAAAATCGCACCAGTAGCTTAGGAGGTACTTACAGACGGACAAACAGACAGAATTGCCGGACCCACTTTTTTGGCATTCTCCATTATCGCAATGTAAAATTGTTATTTCGAGTTCGATTTTTTTTTACGAATTAAATTAAAAAATTTAATTTAATTTAAATGCTAGTTTTTATATTCCCGTCCATGTACTCAAAAAAAATCTTTTAGCAGTACATACATTCGAATTCTTTTTACCAAAAGAGTCATTGGATACAGGAATGTATGAAATAATAAATTAAGCAATTTTAAAACAAACAAATTAAATTTTTCTTATACACAAAAAAATCGAAATAATGCAATAAATTTTTATTTTAACATTAAATTTCAGCTTTCATTCATCTTATCCTTCCGATCTTGCTTTTGAGCATCTCAGCAGCTCTAGCACAAAATGCAAACAAAGGTGTTGTTGTCTGTTACTTCAGCAACTGGGCTGTTTATCGCCCAGGAAAAGGAAGCTACGGAATCAAAGACTTCCCCGCTGAAACGTGTACCCATGGGATATATTCATTCATTGGTTTAAATGCAGCCAACAGTCAAGTTCAAATTCTCGACCAAGAACTTGATGTTAACAGAAAAGGATTCCTTAATTTTGCAAACATGAAGAACCAATATCCTAACCTTAAAACACTGGTTGCTATTGGAGGTTGGAATGAAGGTGCTAAGAAATACTCTGACATGAGTGCTGACAAAAACAAAAGAGCTGCATTTGTTCAAAGCATTGTTGCCTTCTTAAAACAATACAATTTCGATGGTCTTGATCTTGATTGGGAATATCCTGGAGCAGGAGATCGTGGTGGTGCTCCAGCTGATAAGGCGAACTTTGTCAAATTGGTGGAAGAACTTAGAGCTGCATTCGATCGTGAAGGAAGAGGATGGGAACTTACCATGGCTACCGGAGCAGCACCTAATAGGCTTCAAGATGGTTACGATATTCCAGCATTATCCAAGTAGGTTTCAAAGTAATATAATATGTCACTAAGTACTTTTTTTAACCTTGTCAATTATTTTCTTCAGGTCTATAGATTTCTTTAATATCATGACCTATGACTTGCGCGGAAGCTGGACCGGATTTGCTGACGTACACAGTCCATTATTTAAAAAACCATATGAAACAGCTGATTACTTAGCACTTAATGTCCATGATGTCTTGGCCAACTGGGAGAAGCTGGGCTGTCCAGCTAATAAACTTGTTGTTGGAATTCCATTCTATGGTCGATCTTTTACACTTGCTAGCGCAAGCCAAAACAAAATTTTAGGTGCAACTATTCCAACAGTTGGAAGTGGATCTGCTGGAGCGTTTACAGGCGAGGGAGGTCTTTTGGCTTATTATGAAATTTGCGGCAAAGACCAGGGATGGACTAGGAATTGGGATAATGATGGAAAAGTACCATATGCTTACAAGGGTAACCAATGGGTAGGATACGAAGATGAAAAGTCCGTTCAAGCAAAAATGGATTTCATCAAGCAAAAGGGTTATAGAGGAGGAATGGTATGGGCTATTGATTTGGACGATTTCCAAGGTACTTGTGGGCCTAAGAATCCTTTGGTGTCAGTTATGGCTAAGAATATGGCTAGCTACACTGTTCCTGGAGTATCTGCAACAACTCCATCAAGAGTAAGTGTAAACAGGGTGTTTTTTATTATCATAAAGCTTTTATAAATTGATAAATTTTTTTCTTAGAATCCAATTTCTTCACCACTTCCTAATGTTCCTCAAGTAAGCCCAACGAAACCTGCTCCCGTGGCACCTACAAAACCACAACCAACTTCTAATATGCCATTGCCTGATTGTTCATCAAGTTCCTTTGCTCCCCATAAAAATTGCGGAAAGGTGCGGTTTTTTTGTTGATTTGGAAAAAATTTTATTAATTTTGTAATTTTTTTTTAGTTCTACCAATGCGTTTACGGAAGAGCAGTCGAGATGAATTGTCAACCTGGACTTAGTTTTAACGCTCAAGTGAATATTTGCGATTGGCCAGCAAATAATCCTCGCCCAGAATGCCGACAATAAATATTCGAATGTTAGAGTAATGTAAATAATTAAATTAATACATTTTTTTTTTGTCTAAAATTTAATTTATTTTTTATGTAATTTTTTTTTAATTTGATAGCACTTTTAATTAATTTTGTTTTGATACATTTTGTTTATATTGAAAGTTCATTTTAATAAAAGTCTGTGCTAAACAACCTAATTAAACCCAAAGCTTTTGTCTTTTTTAATGCTAGTTTTTTGTTCACTGAATGTTAAGACTGACTACATATATGCCACGAACTTCAATTCAATTTTTCAATTTTGTTTTATTGAACATACTATATACAATTGACTTAAGCTTAACTTATTTCTAATAAGATACATTGATTGATATTAAAATTTGTTGGCACATATGGGGCCTAACCTTATACAATGGATAAAAGATAAAATATATATAAATATAGTACATGAATAGGCTTAATTTTACAAGTCTGCTGACTAGGTTATCCTCGGGGTGTTCCGTCCCGGTTGTCCAGTTGTGGTATTGATAATGGTGGGTTGGGTGGTATGGCATTTAGCCGCGGTAGTAGGCCGATTGCGTATCGGCGTAAAAGTAAACTACTTCCTCGTTGTCGGTTGGGATTATGTGCTCATCCAGAATATCCAAAGCACTAAGGTATCTGGGTTCGGGATGTCGTTGTTGTTTTCTCATGCTTCTCATCAGCTGATTGGGGTGGTTGGCGATGCTTCCGACAAGTTTCTTTGCAGATTGCAGCAGATACTTTTCCAACGTCATGATGTTTGCTTCCTCGTAAAGTCGCTCGTTGCTGTAGTATTTTTGTCGCTGTCGATCGAAGTAAAGTCCGGTGCAGATCCTCAGGATTTTCCTCTCAAAAATTTGAAGTTCCTTCATGGCTGTCTTGGAAATGGTATACCATACCGGAAAGCTATAGGCGATGACAGGTCGTAGAAGCTGCTTGTAGATCAGGAGTTTCGTTGGTTGGCTTAATCCGTTTCTTCTCTTCATCAGGGGGTGAAGGCGATGGAAGGCGTAGTTGGTTTTTTTCAGGACAGACCTAGAGTGAAGTTTGAACCTCAGGAGCTAGTTAAAGTTGATCCCTAAATACTTCGCGTTGCTTTTGGCTGCCAATTTAGTACCATCAGGTAGTGTAAGTGTGATGCTCCTACAGTTTGCAGCTGACCGAATGCTTCGTCCTCCTGTTCATCTAAAGCACAGTAATTCCGATTTTGATGAGTTGATCCGGATACCCCATTTACTGTAGAACTCATACAGTTTTCGAATGTGAGCTTCAACTTTCCTGGCAGCTATCGTTGGCGAGACGGACTTGTAGTATGTGAGCGAATCGTCAGCGTAAAGCAGGTTCTCACACTCACTTGCAAGCGGCTGGTCTGACGTCAGGATACTATAGAGGAAGGGACCAAGTTTTGAGCCTTGGGCAACTCTAGCTCTAATGCACTTCATTGATGATTTTCTATTCTCCACTTGTACGAAGAAGTTCCTAGAAGAAAGAAAAGAAAAAATGATTTTTATTAGTGCTACAGGGAAGCCTAGTAAATGAAGTTTATGGATAAGGGCTTCTATCCATACGCTGTCAAATGCTTTCTCGACATCCAGAAAGCATGCGACGGTAACTTGATGGTTGTTCAAAGCTGAGGTGATGTCTTGGTGGAACTTCATGAGCGGATGCAGTGTGGAGTGCTTCTCCCGAAAGCCGAACTGCATGTCTGGGATAATGTTGAAATCGCTGCAAAACTTCTTGAGCTTCCTCAGTGTCAGCTCTTCCAAGAGCTTACTTAGGTTGTTGAGAAGAGAAATTGGCCTGTAATTAGATATAATGTCCCTCGCACCTTTCTTAGGAATTGCCACGATTCTTGCAGTTTTCCATTTCTGCGGGAAGTAGCTGTTGTTGATGCAGTTGTTGAGGATAATGGTTAAGAAGATTAATATTGTCTGCGGGAGCCTCTTAATGACGAAGTTGGAAATGCCATCCGGTCCGGCTGATTTCTTAGGTTTGGATAGGCTAATTATTTCGGCAATCTCTTCTGGGGTGCTCAGGTTTGGGCTGTCAACTGGATCACTTGCGGGATTGGTGTTGCTGAATGTTGCTACATCGATGTTAGGTACTAAGGTCCTTCGGATGGATGCTTCCATTTCCTGTAAGAAGACTGGGTCTGCGGAAGGGTTCGGTGTGAAGTTACCTTCGAAGTGGGCTGCAAATGCTTCTGCTTTTTCCTGAGATGTTGTTGCTTCTCCACTGTTGGTGTTAATAACTTCCGGCATTGGTGACTTCTGTCCAACAATTCGGTTGATATTCTTGAAGGCATCAGGTCCGGGCTTTATTGACTGCAGTCTCTTTTGGAACTGTGTGTTGTTGAAGTGTTGAATGGCGTTACGGAGCATGATGTTGGTGCACTGCAGCTCACTCCACACTGTCCGGTAGTTGGCATTTGATGTGTTTAAGTCCCGCTTGTGGATCCTTTGGAGGCGTTTTCTTAACCGCTGTCTGTGTGCGTATAAATTTTGCACGTGTACTGGAAGATGTTGGTAGCGGTCCTTTGATGTCTTCGGCTGTTTTTGATTGTCCAGTGCACTTGTGATTGCCGTTTCCAGAGAATCAATAGCAGCATCAATTTCAACATTCTGGAGATTTCTGTTGTGTGGTGGGAAAGTGATGGATTGTTCAACCTCTCTCTGCAGCCTGTCTATATCCAATCTCCTATAGTTGATGAAGTTTTCCGCTGGTTGTGTCACTAAGTTGATGGGCTGATGAAGCTTAATACTGAGCTGAACTGCTTCATGGTCCGAGTCGCTGGATACTGTTGAACAGATAAAGTTGCAGAAATCAGGATGAATATGCACAAAATTTGATGTTACTAAGAAGAAGTCCAATGTTGAAGGTGTTCTTAGGTAGGTTGGTTTCGGTTGAGAAATTACAACTAACGAGTGTTGGGCACTGTTGAAATCCAACCAGTCGGATATTGCCTTCCCTTCAGTGTTGATTGTTGTATCCATCCAAAGGTGATGTCTAGCATTGAAATCACCGCCGATGAGTCCATAAGTGCTTCTCGAGAGTGTGCCGTTGAGGGTCTGTAAGTCGCTCTGGATGTTTTTGGCCGTGGAATTGCATTTGAAGTACACTCTTATTATGGTGAGTGTCTCATCTCTTCCTAGGTTTAAGATTACGGCAGTAGCTTCACTAGTCGAGAGTCCTTTGATGATGGTTTCAATGGTGCTTATATTTTTCTTTACAAAAATTGCAGTCCCTCTGCGGTTCTCGGCTTTGTCCTGTCGGAAGGTGTTAAATCCAACGATGTCAATATTATTTTTCCGTGTCACGTTGGTCTCGCTGATGAGGGCGATATATGCCACGAACTTGCTCTTAGAGTTTATGTTCCTCAAATATTTAAGACTTTTTATATACAAATTTGGTAATTAATATGAAACAAAAAAAAAATTATAAATAAAAAAATCATAAAATTCATGTTTCAAGGGTAAAAACATCATCTTTTATCAAATTGAGTTGCAAAACAAATATACCTTAAATTTAATTTTTTTTTTTACTGAGATGCATTTTAAAAAAAATAATATTTTCAAGATCTGTTTTTAAGAAAAATTATTTTTTATAAAAATTTTTTTTTTTTAAATAATATCTATTGGTACGCCATTTTGTAGCAATTATTTATCAACACCTAAAGACAAAGTTGCCAAAAAAATTCAATGTCTCATTTTTGTAAATTCGATTAAAAAAAAATTATTATTTTTTTTTTTTTAACCAAGATTTATTTTATTCGAAATTGTATTTTTGGCTTATAATTAAATTATATAAATGCTTTTGCAACAAAAAAGTATTAATTGCAACTGACTATTTGACCATACATTAGGTTCAATTTAATAGTTGACATAGCTGATGTATGGTCAAAATTGTAAGAAATTCGACGAATATAAAAAAAAATATTTAATGCACACATTTTGCATTGATTTTTTTTTTCAATGCAGAACATTTTTCTTATTTGTAATAATTTTTTTTAATGCAATTTTTTATTATTTGCAATAAATATTTTTTTTTTTTAAATTTGTAATGGAAAACAAATGCATTTAAAAAAAAATGATTTTTTACAGCTATTGGATATAAATGAGTTTTTGAGAATTAGAAAATTGCTCTAGTAAACACACATTTATAATAAATTTTTTGTAATTGCTTTGACAAAAAAAGTCCTCATAAAAATATCTATCAGAAATAAGAACAAAGAAATCAAAACCTTTTTAATCGTTATTAATTTTTTTTTTTTTTCAAAATCTAATATTTCCAATTAATTTTAATACTGCTTAAGTGCTTATAAGATTATTTGTCTGATTTAAGAAGAGTGTATATAAATTTAAAACTAAAAAATATGCTTAAACTGATAACAAAAACACCACAAAAAAGTGAAGCCATTTTCTCGCGTTCTACTTAAAATTTTTCTCAGTGCGGCAAAAATTTCAATTAAAAATTAAAAATAAAGTATTAGAGATACCAAAATCCTCTAGATATTCTCTATAGCTTACTTATTATTAACCTAAAGTTGAATATAACTGAAGTAATTTTAAAAATTCCGTCATTTAATAGGGTAAATAGGGGTAAAACTAAATTGGAAAAAAATTGGCTATTTTCTAAACGCAACTTTGTAAAGAGTTGAATTTTTTGAAAAAAACTAAAACATTTCAAAATGAAGTTACAAATGGTTTTTTAAAACTAAAACATAACATAACAAGACCTTTGACAAAGTAGTGATTATAGGTAGAGGAATTTTTTTTGACAATTTGAAAAACGTCATTCAAAAGATTAAAAAAAATTTAGGGGTCAAATACGGATTTTTTCTAAGTTTCTCCGTTTCGAAATATGAATTTTTGAAAAACATCTACTTATTTTGGGTCAAACTTATAAAATATGTAGTCTATAACCGTGCGCATGCATGCGCAAAAACTTGGTATTTTAAAATGATTTTTGACCGCATAACGGGAAAAACAAGTTTTTTTGTCCCAAGTTTTTTGACCGTTTTTAATCGTTTTTTATTTGTATCTTTTTTTCTTCAACAGATAAATGTATGAAATTTATACCGTAGATATATAATAGACAGCACTTTATTTGTGCAAAATTTTAATCAATTTTGTAGTTACAATTTTGAGATAACGGTAAAATAAAGTCTTATTTTTCACCACGTTCTTTCTTTTGATCTAGAGCAGATAAAATTAATTTAACTTTACTGAGCACAACGGAACATAACGTTACATTTAATACAAGCTACACAATGTTAAATTAAAAAACTTCAGAAATACCTCAAAACACCTGTGGAGATCTGTTGCCCATGACCAGTCAACAGTGTAGGAAGTAGGTACCGTATTCTCAGTTTGAAATTTCGACATGGTTGGCTTTAAAAAATTCTAACTTTTTTTGTAGGCATCGAAAAAATATGATTGAAGCGTCATATAAAGGGTGAAATAATAAGCTTTTTTATGATATAAAATTTAATATAGGTTCTCAGAGGAAAAAATTGATTTAATGACATGAGAAGATAAAAAAGATTGATATTTTTGGTTTTTTATGATGAAAACTGATTGGGTTTAAAAAATCCTAGCTCTTTTTGTATATGTCGCACACACATGGTCGATATAAATATTTTGAGCTGAAATAATAAGCTTTCAGATGATACAAAATTTTTTATAGGTTGTTGATAAAAAAAAAAAATGATTCATTGGTGTAGAAGAAAAAATATATAATTTTTGTTTTTGCTTTTTTCATGAAAAATTATTGTTTTTAATAAATTTTGTTTATAATTTTTACGCATTGTAAAAATTTAAGAATGGCTTGATCATTTTTTTTTTTAACAAAAGCACACAACCTGTTTTCTTATGACGTTATCACGTAAAATTAGATATCGTCCGTAAACCGACTTTACAGACAACCACTTTTTCTCTGTAAAAACGATTTTAACGATTGAGCGACTTTTTTTTCCAAATATGTAGCGACTTTTTCGACTTTCCATTTTTATAATTTGCGACTTTTTTTTTATCCTAAAAGCTACTATTTTAGCGACCTTTCAAACATATTCAACAGAAACGCTGGATCCCTTACATCCCGCCAAATAGCTTATGGTTGAGAGGAAAGTTAAAAAAAAAAATAATATGAAAATGGTTAGGTTTTAAACTGTCTGAAACTTTCTTATTTCTTTGTTTTTACCTATTAGTAGAGTAACTAAAGCAAATTATTAGGGAACCCGGCCGAACAGCTCTGATTTTGACGATTTTTTTTTTCAAACGTAGGTAATTAAAAATACTTTAAAGTCTATAGATTAAAAATTGCCGGTGTTGCCGTATTGTTTTTTAAAATTAAAATTTAATTTTTTTTTTAACAAAACCATTTTGTTTGCTTAAATTTCATAAAACAAATGATAGCAAAAGATTCTCTATAGGTAATTTAAGGAAAATATATAAAAGGCAGTAAGGGACAATCTTCCATCGTTTAAGCGATAAATGCAATTTTCTAACATTCTGACCTCAAACACAAAAAATATATTTTGAAAACAACGGCAACACCTACAATATTTTAAAATACATTTTTAAAAAGCCAGAAGCTCATTCTTATCTCTTAAATTTAAATCCACTAAATTTAATCAAGACTTTTTGAAAAAATGGTCCTCAAACTCAGAATTTAAAAAAAAATGTTATTAGAAAAATTTAAAATGACTTTTTTCCAAATTTTTTCTAATAAAATATGAATTTATTTAAAAAAATTTGTATCCATAAATATTATCAGTTGAATTTCGAAGCAAAAAAGGTAAAATATACCACACTTTTGAAAAAAAAAATGAAAAATTACTTCAATTTCAATGGTATTTTTTTATTAAAACTGAATTTTTGCATTGAAATAATTAATTTTCTCAAAGACTGTGGTAAATAGGAACTTTAAATTTTTGCTATTTAACTTTCAACAGTAAGGGTTATTAAATGAATAAAAAATAGTTTTATGTTTAGATGTTGAACTTAAAAAAAAAAATAAGTTACACTTTTTTTCAAAACTTTTATTAAAAAAAGTTCTTCGAAAATGAAATACTTTTTAATTTTTTTCATAAACCGTAATACATATTGACATTTCCTTTTATAATTTGAAATCATAATAAATGCGGCCAAAAAAATTTGAAAATAAATGCAAGTTTAAAAAACGACATGTTAAAAGTTTTTCAATAATTTTTTTTTTCAAAAATCGGAGTTCAATTACCATTCTTTCAAAAGCCGTTCATTCAATTAACTTAATTTTAATTTTACATATCGCACATGTACTACAAAAGTGTCACAACTCAAAAATCTTCATTTTTCAATAGAGACGATAAACCAATTTAAGGAGAATAGAACGAGTATATTTATTATTTACTTAATTTTTAGAATAGGAAACACACTTTTAACCAATTTTAGACAACCACCATCATTTTAACTATCTTAAACCTTGGAAATTCACGTTTTTAGAGTTGTGACAATTTATTATATAACTAAGCTTCTAGCTTTTAAAAAATGTATATTTGAATATTGTAGGTGTTGCCGTTGTGTTCAAATATTTTTTTTTGTGTTTGAAGTCAATTAATAAGAAAATTGCATCTATCGCTTGAACTATGGAAGATTGTCCCTAACTCCCATATATTTTTTTTCCTTGAATTTCCTAGACAATCTTTTGGCATCATTTAATTTATGAAATTTAAGAAAAATTTTTGAAAAAAATTTGTTTTTGTTCACAAAAATCTTCAATTAAATTTAAAAAATCAACACGGCAACACCGGTTATTTTTAATCTATAGACTTTAAAGTATTTTTAATTACCGACGTTTGAAAAAAAAGATCATCAAAATCTAAGCTGTTCGGCCGGGTTCCCTAATATTGCCAATTTTTGAGCTTTAGTTACTCCACTACTATGTACATAACTTAATGTTTAAACAAATTTAAACAACTTGTGTTTTGCGCAAAAAGAACACACTATTTACTTACGACGAAAACAAATCTATGTATGTACATATGTATGTATGTAGGTATACCTACAAAAAATTTAAAAAATATAATTTTTCTCTATTCTTGAAAGAAATCAATTTGATATAAAAACCCCATTAATTCATTGACAAAAGAATCATTTCTTCAAGTCGACTTTCTAGATTAAAATGGGTAAGTGATCCCTTTTGAATTTAAACTTTTTCATCGGTAATAAATTAATTTAATGATATTATTTGTGATAAGTCAAAAAAGTGTTTTGGATGTTTTATATTGAATTTAGAAATTATGTCTTAAAATGCATATTTTTAATTTGTACAAATTTGAAATTTTTTTTGCCTGGAATAGTTTCGATTTGATTCGCCGTAGTTCAGATATTTGTATCTCATTTCATTGAGATATCAATAATTATTGATTTTATTTTCTAGTTACGAAAAAGTAGCATAGATTCCGCAGTTTTGGTCAAATTCAATAAAACAATACACCAATTTGTACCTAAATAGAATATTATCTAATTTTATTTTTTGTTTGTTTTATTGTGCAATAAAAAATGGGTAAAGTTGAAAAAATTGAGAAAAAAATTACTTTTTCAAGATTTATGGGATAAAAACCTACACGTTATTTGTTTAAACAATAGAATTATGTACACCATTCAAAAGGTTTGAGAACGCTCTTTCCAAAAACATATAACATATTGAGAATTGTTTGAAAAATGACTAAGATATATAAAGATTACCGCGTAAAGTCTGTAAAAATGGTTTCTTGTAAAAAAAAAAAATTGGAGGGTTCCAATAATGTAAAAAAAATATTTGTATGCATTATTCGACCATATAAACAGCCTACATTATGTTACTTGTCGGGTGTATTTAATTTCTTTTATTTTGTAGCACAGTGTAATCTATTCTTTCGGCAAATTTATTTACTTCGAGAGTTCCTCCTTTGTAGCACCGTGATAACTTCCTATATGTATTTTGAATGGATTTGTTTTTGGTTTGTAAATTTCTGTTAAAGCCTTTTTAAGATCAGGACAGAATTTTTGGTTGATTTTCTAATTTACCATTTCAATTACTTTCGTTGCTATAACAAATTTTATCAGTATCTGCTATTCAATTTCTGCTGATCATTTTGAGCAAATGTCACAGAAAAATTATAATTTTCTCGTACACAATAAAATCGAAATTTAATGGAATAATTTTTCTCTTTTATTACATTTCAGCTTTAATTCGTCTTATCCTACCGATCTTGCTTTTGAGCATGATGGCTAGTTATATTGTTCCTGGAGTATTTGCAACAAATCCTGTTTGTGGACCCAATATTAAATTTCTGCCCCACGAAAATTGCCGAAAGGTGAGTGTTTTTGTTGATTAAAAAAAAATTTTTATTGATTTTTGTAATTTGTTTTTAGTTCTACCAATGCAATATGGGCAGAGCAACCGAGTTAAACTGCCCACTTGAACTCTATTTTAACGCTAAATTAAATCTTTGCGACTGGCCAGCAAATAATCCTCGTCCAGAATGCCGACAATAAATATTTAAATGTTAAAGTAATGTTAACAATTTCTTTTCTTAAATATTATATATGTATTTATTTTTTAATGTATTTTTTTTTTTTATATTTCATAGAATAAAATTGTAATTCATTGATTTTGAGAAGTTTTATTTTATTTATGTATATTGACTGTTCAAAGCAATAAACTCAATTTAAAACTTCCAAATTGATCCAAATCCATTGCAAACTTGTCTTTTTTCTTAACTAGTTTTTGACTAACTGACTGAATGTTAAATAAATAAAAGATAAAGAATATTTTCTTATACTCATATATAAATAAACGTTGTTTGTTTATTTAACAAACGTTTTCGAGAGAAAATATGATTTTAATAAATTTAAACTAACACAAAAATCAATTTATACAAATTTCTTAAATTTAAAAAATTAAATTAGTTCTTAAAAAATATCAAATAACAATTTATGAGTTTTGGTTTAATTAAAGAATTATTTAAGAATTACTTTAACTATATATATAAAGCTGAAATTAAAAAAAAACTATCAGTTCTCAAAGTTTAAATTCTATAACGATGAGCCCTTTAAAGGACTACAACCAATTAGGATTAAAACTACACTCAGAGAAAAAAGAGGAAAAAAACTTTTTAAATATTTAAAATTGGGATAACTATTTCAAATAGTCATTATTGAAAATTTAAATAGTCACATATAACTATTTTAATAGTTATACATGACTATTTAATAATTAAGGCGCAGTGCCTACACTCTAAATTTTAAATTACAAAGGTCAGTGTGGTGTATGCGTACTTTTTTTTTTAGGTGAATACAAACTAAGGGTGGGATAGCGAAAATTAAAGTTGGGCTAACCTTGGGCAAATAAATCACGGTTTTGCACTAACGATTTTTTCACAGGAAATAAAAATCATAATTTTTTCGTTTTCTGATATGAAAAAAAGTTTTTTTAAAATGGAATAAAGGAAAAAAAGTTGGGTTATCCTAGGCTCACGCTGGGCAAACGAACCACCACAGTGCAAAAGCAACAATTTTTAACTTAATAAAAAAAAAAATTGTTTTTTGTGATTTTTGAGGTGAAAAAAAAAGTCCTTTATAATTTTAGAACTAAAAGTGGGGTAGCGATAAAAAATCTTGGGCTATTCTGGGCTTACCTTGGGCAATCGAACCGGGAAGGTTTTTTTTTTTTAATTTACGTTTGGGGGTGCCAACTTTAAAAATGAAAAATTGGCCTATATGGACACTATTTTCAAACTTGGCGAAAATGACATCATCGCAGACATAATTCGCAGGATAATTCTTGCTAATTGCTGTTTCTTTGGGTTGAGAAAGCAATTCCTGAAAAAACTTCTATCACGGAGAACCAAAAGGAGATACTTTATAAAACCACTCTTCATCCCCGACCTATTGTATGGTGGAGAAGCATAAATTCTCTCGAAAGCGATTGAAAGCATTTAATTTTCAAAACAAAAGCAAATTTTACTGATCAAGTTTGCCATGGTAAAATGGCATACAAGGAGTTCTCTTTGACTTCCTAGAACTGTTTTGAGGAAGCCTTGTAAATTTCAGTCAAAAAAGGCCTTCCTTAGACCTGTTTGAATCATTCTAAGGAAGCCTTGTATTTTCTATAAGACCTGTCCCAAAAAATTCTTGTAAGTATGCAATATTTTTTCTTGCAAGTATGCAATGCTTTTCTCATAAGTATGCAATGTTTTAATCTTGCAAGTATGCAATGTTTTATACTTTCGTTAACGTATGGTCGCTATGTGTCACTATCTTTTTCTATTGATAAAATAGAGACAGCAATAGTCAAAACGATAACGTATGACCGTAATATTGTGCCGTTATTCGACCCCTGTTCAAGCCAAAAAATAGTTGCTATTAAACTTTATGCAAGTTAAATTGTTACTTGGGTCGGGACACATCAAAATTACAAAACTAAAAAAACCAGGTTTTCATTTAACAAAAATGATTTTTATATTGTTTTTTTTTTTTGTATTATCGTTTTGACATTCCCAAATATAATTTGTATAAAAAATAATCCATAAAAAGCATCTCCCAGCCACCTTAACTCGTAATATCGTTTTCCAAATCAGTCTTCTTCCTACGTGTGCAATAATAACGATCATTATTCTCAATCCAATCACACACATGCGTCTGAGTGTGGAATGCAGTTCCAGGCTTACATGTAAATTCAACAGGTTTTCCATGTACACATCGGTAATACTATAAAAGATTGGACAAAACAATTTGATCATGATGAATAACAAACACAAAAGAAACACCCACCTTGCTACAATCTGAATGTGGAACGTAATCCCTTGTGGAACAATCAATCTTTGACAGTTCATCTTCTTCCTCAACTTCAGCCGATGGCTGAGTTCCACCGATCTCAGTGTCTGACACAACTGGTGTGTCAATCACCTCTTGATCCTCAGCGGTTGTTGGTTTCTGCAAAAAGAAAATAATTAAAATTTATAAATTTCTCATCGAACTCTCTACATAAATTGTGATCAATTTGTTGTCGCATCACAAAGTTCATTGTCAATGCCAATGGCAAATGTTTTCGCTTGATCTTCACCTTATTCTCGCTATCAATTTATCGAGATCGATTGCATTTTACATGCGAACAAGAATGCAACGACGAAAAGAACAAAACGACTCGAAGACGCTTATCGTCAATCAAGGGAAACCCATCAATTGATTTTTATATTTTAAAAATAGAAATTCCTTTGAACTTACTTGAGTTGTTGTTGTTCGCTTTGGTTTTTGTGTCGAACATGGTGGTGAGCTGGTTGTGGTTGAGGAGGCGACAACGGCAGGAACAGGACGTCTTGTAGTCTTAGGAGCTGTAGTCGTAGTTGTTGTTGTTGGTTTTGGTCTAGGTTTTGGCCTTGGTCGGCTTGTTGTTGGCTGAATAACAACATTTTCATCGTCTGCGGATGCTTCAGTCGATGGTGGTTTTGCCCAATCAGGCTACAGAAAAAAGAATGTTAATTGTCACTTATTGACGAGTTGACGAAATATCTTACCCTTGGAGTAGTTTCTCTAGTTGGAGGTGGAACCTTGTAGTCAATCATATTATAATACAAAATCTTTGACAAGGCATTTTCAGCCCCACAAAGTCCATGGAAATCGTCCATGTCAATGGCCCAAGTCATAGCGCCAGCATAACCCTTTTGCTTGATATAGTCCATTTTGATCTGAATGGACTTGGGATCTTCATAGCCAACCCATTGATTGCCCTTAAAAGTGTAGGGTACTTTTCCAGCATCATCCCATTTGACAGTCCAACCTTTGGTTTCATCCATCACTTCAGTACAGATTTCATAGTAAGCTAAGAAACCACTTGCATTGGTGTAAGGTCCTGGTGCTCCACCGCCAGCTTCTTTGTTGATATAAGTTCCCAAGCTGTAGTCTTTGTTTGAATTGCCCAAGGTGAATGTGCGACCGTAGAAGGGAATGCCTACAACAAGCTTGTTTGCTGGACAACCCATCTCTTCCCAAAGAGCCAAACCATCATTCTAAAACGGGAAAAGGGTTTCAGGACACTCTTAGAGCTAAAAGCATTCATTCTACTTACAACATTGAGTTTTTCATAGGCATATTGATCATGGGGACGTTTGTATAAGGCGCTGTGAACATCGGCGAAGCCAGCCCAGTTTCCTCTCAAATCATAGGTCATAGCGTGGATAGCATCCAAAAGCCTTAAATATTTATTTATCTTTCAAAATCTCTTCTTTTCAAGATAGAACTTTTGGAAACTTACTCGCACAACTCTGGAACATGATAACCCTCTTGAAGTCTAAATTTAGCCACTGGCACAGCCATTGTAATCTCCCAGCCCCTACCCTCACGATTGAAAGCCCTTCGAAGTTCCTCAACGAAGAACAAGAACGAATTCTTATCGCTAAAACTACCACCACGATCTGAAGCTCCAGGATATTCCCAATCCAAATCGAAACCATCGAAATCATATTTCTTCATAAAATCAACAACACTTCGAATAAATGTCTGCCGGCGTTCTTTAACAGCACACATTTGTGAGTATTTCTTGCCACCTTCAGCCCATCCACCAACAGCAACTTGAAGTTTCAAATGGGGATGTGATTTCTTGAGATTGGTAAAGTTTCGGAAGCCATTTTGATCGATATCCAATTCCGGATCGATAACCATAACTTGCCAACTTTTGTCATCGACTCCGATGAATGAATAAATTAAGTGGGTACATAAATCGACTGGGACATCTTCGATGCCATAACGTCCAATGCCGGGACGATAGACAGCCCAGTTACTAAAATAGCATACAATACGAGCGGGTTGATCTTGTGCTAAAGCTGCTGCTGCAAAGCCCAATAGCAGCAATGGGATAATTAGAGTGGTTTTAACTGAAATGACAAAAATTATTAAATTATTTTTTTAGATGAATTTTAAAAGAGATTTTCAGTAAAAAAGAAGAGCTATAAAAGACATAGGGTACTATACGAGTTATCAGTAAAAATATAAATGATTTAATGATAAAAGAGCAGTTTTGCTATTTGTGTTTTTTTTTTTTTTTTTTTGGATTTGAATAGGGTTGCCGAGTGCTAGTTTGTATTTAAAGATGGCACTCGGTATTTTTAAGATTGAAGAGAGTCTTCATACAATTTAGCTGAAAAATAAATGTTTTTGTTGATTTTTTTTCATTTGAGTAGGGTTGCCGTATTTGCAGACTTATGTCGTTTTCTTTCACTCTATTAAGGAGTACTCTAAATTTTTACTCCTTTTTCTGGAGTGATAGAACATAATTTTGTAATTGTGTGTGTGACAAGGCAAAAATGGATAATTTCCTTGAAAAAAATAGTGATAACAGGCCTAGGGAAAAAATTTTATGAATTGAAAAAAAAAAATTAATATTAATAAAATATGAAGGGCAATTCCATGGTAACTCACGTTACATTCACAAAAATTTCCAACACATAAATAATATTTTTTTTTTCAATTTTAATGTAAATTGATACGAAATTACTATCCATGAATGGAGCATAACTATTACTTTCATAATTAACTAAAAAAATTGTCTTTATTTTTGACATTTGCTTGGGAAAAATAAAAGTTTGATGGTAACTCACGTTACAAAAATCGGACACGAATTTTAAGAGTCCGACAGTATGAAGTTTTTATGTGAAATTAAGAATCTCAATTTGTTTTCAATGAAGATTCCATACATACAAAATTACAAGCTTTTTATATGAGTGACAAAACCAAACATTTTTTCAATATTTCGAGGAAAAATTTTAAAATATTTAGGTAACTCACGTTACATCATTTTGGTAACTCATGTTACCTGCGATTTGTGGTTCCAAAAGTAAAGAAAAGATGCATTTTCACTCAAGTTTTTTTTTAACCGAATAGTGTGTAACGAAGCTTGCTTAAATGTTAACTTATTTTAGCACTTACGAGGGGATATTGTCATCGTCACTATTAGACTCATCATATTTTCAGTTTGCTTGTTTTTCCGTCATTTTCATGTGAAATTCTTCTGTTGTTGGCAAGCTTATGCTATAAAAATGCTTTAAGATTATTAAACTCCCTGAATTTTATGTCTATCCATAAGGGAATACAACAAAGAATCTTTTCTTGCAACTTGCATAATTGCAACTTGCATAGTTGCCGTTTGTAAATAGTAATTTGCTACTAAAAAAAGTAAAAAAGACTGCATAATTTGTTCAAAATTCGTGTCCACTTTTTCATGGAATTACCCTGAAGCATAATAAGCGCTCGTTGATAAGTCTCCTTCTACACGAAGACGCAGATCGCAGAAATTATCTTCGAATTTCCTTTTGATTTTCGTTTCGGTGCGTCGCGCGCTTCTACACGTAGTATTTTTTTGAAGACCCAAATTTGACAGCGATGGGCGTCTCGAGCTTTGCGTCTTCGTGTAGAAGGGGACTTAGTTTTAATTTTGGTATATTTTTCATTACACTTCTGATCGGTTTTTTTCTGCCTAATTGACACACACCCATAGTTTGATTATTGTAAAATAAAAATCACAACAAAAACATTACTGTTAAAAAAAGAGCCAAGTTCTCCTATGTTGAAATTATGCTGGCACAAAAAGTATTGAGATGTAAAAGTGTACCAAGTTCTAAAGTTTGTTTTCAAATTCGTATCAATAAAATTTTGATTGTTCTCTTGACAATTTTTCTTTTAATTACCGATTTTAAAGTTATTTCAAAAATTGCCAAGTAAACAATCAAAATTTTATTGATACGAATTTGAACCCAAACTTTAGAACTTGGTACACTTTTACATCTCAATACTTTTTGTGCCAGCATAATTTCAACATAGGAGAACTTGGCTCTTTTTTTAACAGTAATGTTTTTGTTGTGATTTCACTACTTTTTGCAAGGTATGGCTGTAGAATTGAAAATCTCTATATTTGATGAGAATTCAGTGAAAATGGGCGGTTGCCACGCCCCCTGGCTGAAATTCTCAAATTTTAAATTTTTTCCTTTGTATAAACTACCAGCTCTACCATTCTACCAAATTTCAAGATTCTACGATAATCAGAAGTGCTCTATAATATTTAGTGATAATTCAGCGGAAATGGGCGGTTGCCACGCCCCCATGCTGAAATTCTCAAATTTTAAATTTTTTTCTTTGTATAAACTACCAGTTCTACCATTCCGCCAAATTTCAACATTCTACGATAATCAGATCTGCTCTATAATATTTTATGAAAATTCAGCGGATATGGGCGGTTGCCACGCCCCCTGGCTGAAATTCTCAAACTTTAAATTTTTTCCTTTGTATAAACTACTAGCTCTACCATTCCACTAAATTTCAAGATTCTACGATAATCAGAAGTGCTCCATAATATTTGATGAAAATTCAGTGGAAATGGGCGGATGCCACGTCCCCTGAATTGAAAATCTCAAATTTTCGATTTTTTCCTTTGTATACACCACAAGTCCTATCACCGTGTAAAATTTCAAGTTTCTACAATATCGGGAAGTTCTCCATAATTTTGATGATCTGTCAGTGAGTGAGTGAGTGAGTGAGTGAGTCAGTCAGTCAGTTACGGTTTTTGCGATTTTTGAAGCCCTATATCTCAGAAACTACTCATCGTAGGAGGCTGAAATTTTGTGAGCGAGTTTGAAATTTCTAGCATCTTTGGTGTGGAAGTTAGAGGGGTGTCGAAAATGGCCTGAGTTGTTTCCTGTAAATAAGGGTGTAGTGCCAAAGTTGCTAGAGAACTTGGCTGGGCACTACCGTGCCCCTTGATATCCCATCAACGCAAAAAAAAATGGAATTTTTTTTATATGGGACAGGATTTTTTTTTATTGATGAAGAACACTGGCTGAACAATTTTTTTATTCGGGTTTCAATTTCATTTTGGAAAAAGTGAAGAATTAACGAACAAAATGGAAGAAATATATCTGGCGGAATATAATACAATAGAAAATATATTCATAATGGTTGTTTTTGTTAATAACAAAAGAGTTTGAAAGAAAAACTTTTCGCATTTTTCACTTTTCAAACAAAATTTTAAAATGTCAAACTTCAAATTCATAAGTGTGTGTGCAAATCGGTGTAAATCTGACTAAAAATGTGGAGTAAATCCGGGGTACTCCGTAGTACTAAAATTACTCCGGAGTAATTTTTTTTTTTACACTTTTGTGGCGTCAAAGAACACAAAACCTTCAAAAGTGCAAAAATAAGTACTAAAAGGGTACTCTCATTGGAGTGAAAGAAAACGACATTACATGCCTTAAATAATGTATTTATTTATTTTCTTTATTTTGGTTTTTGTTTGGCATTTAAAAATAGTTTTTATTTGATCAAACTACAGTCATATAGTTTAAATTTCTTAATGATATCGTTACATGACCGAATGAAATTTTGATGCCAAACATAACCACTTTAGGTACTATTTCAACAAAGGGGTTTCGTTTATAATTTAACTGTTATACCTTTTTTTGCAGTTTAACTGTAATACCATTTGTTTCGATATTTGACTTTATAGCAACTTTTAATGTAATATACCTACTTCTTTAAAGAACACATTTGACGCTTGATATTTTAAAAGTAGTTAGTTTTTCTGCAAACTTTTTACAGGTGACAGGATATTTTTATATTTCCTGTCTTCGTTATTATTTTGCTTTCTGTATATTTTAATTTTTCATAATTTTTATTTTTATTAAAATCGATATTTATTTGCATGACTAAGCTTAGGTTTATTTATGGGTCTCGGTCGCAAAACATTTGTGTCATTGTGAGTCGAAATATTTTGAATAGTAATGAAGTTATGATAATTAAATTAAAAATAAACTTCATGACATTGTATTTTGTATGCTTTGGCTTTTTGATTTTACCTCACTCCACACAGAAAAATTGACAAAAAAAAAAAACGATCTCAAAGAAAATGTTTACTTTTTGAGAAAAAAGATATTGGTAGAAAATAATCAGACCACCATAACCAGACATGCCATCGTAATGTCATTTTGAGAGATTTTTTGAATTGTATTTATATAAAGGCAATTCCCAAAGGAATTTGTCAAGTTGTTAATACTTAATTTTTGGGTTTATTAAGATTATAACAAGTGATTATTATTTTACTTCAAAAATTAAAAAATACTCTTATTCCTGAATTCTATCAAAAACTCTGATTTTATCATTGGAGGTTAAAGAGATCTTTTTAATTTTCATCAAATATAGAGATTTTCAATTCTATAGCCATACCTTGCAAAAAGTAGCGAAATCACAACAAAATCATTACTGTTGAAAATAGAGCCAAGTTCTCCTATGTTGAAATTATGCTGGCACAAAAAGTATTGAGATGTAAAAGTGTACCAAGTTATAAAGTTTGGGTTCAAATTCGTATCAATAAAATTTTGATTGTTCTCTTGACAATTTTTCTTTTAATTACCGATTTTTAAAGTTATTTCACAAATTACATTCAACAGTAATGTTTTTTTTGTGATTTCACTACTTTTTGCAAGGTATGGCTGTAGAATTGAAAATCTCTATATTTGATGAAAATTCAGTGAAAATGGGCAGTTGCCACGCCCCCTGGCTGAAATTCTCAAATTTTAAATTTTTTTCTTTGTATAAACTACCATCGCTACCATTCTACTTAATTTCAAGATTCTACGATAATCAGAAGTGCTCTATAATATTTTATGAAAATTCAGCGGAAATGGGCGGTAAGTACGCCCCCTGAATTGTAAATCTCAATTTTTCGATTTTCTCCTTTGTATACACCACAAGTCCTATCACCGTGTAAAATTTCAAGTTTCTACAATATCGGGAAGTTCTCCATAATTTTGATGATCTGTCAGTGAGTCAGTGAATCAGTGAATCAGTGAGTCAGTGAGTCAGTTACGGTTTTTGCGATTTTTGAAGCCCTATATCTCAGAAAATACTCATCGTAGGAGGCTGAAATTTTGTGAGGTGTTTGGTTTTGAACAGCTCAACAAACTTCTGGCATCTTTGGTGTGGAAGTTAGAGGGGGGTCGAAAATGGCCTGAGTTGTTTCCTGTAAATAAGGGTGCAGTGCCAAAGTTGCTATAGAACTTGGCTGGGCACTTTTAGGTTCGGACAAAAAACTTAAAATAAATTTTAATACCGATCTCAGACCCGCTTAGAATTTAGATTAATTAAAAAAAATCACGAAGATATAAATAATTGATTTTGTATAGAACGTTAAATTTTGCCGTCGGGTAGAAAAAATTTCACTTTTCGGGTTTTGATCATCTAAAAATAAGCTCTTTATTCTCTTTTATTTGGTATCAAAAAAATCAACTCTTTCTAAAATAAACTGATCAATGCTCAAAAACTAATCGATTTTCATACATCACTTAAATTTCAATCACATTTTCTGGCAAACTATCATTTATGACTTAACCCCTTTGTATTGCGGTAAAGAAATTATAAACAATTTATTTTCCTGATGAGTAACAAAAGAAAAGGAAAAGCAAATTTATAATTGTTACACCATCGTTATAAGGATTTTACATCATCTCAGTACTACTGAATTGAGTGAGAGCATTACTCGTTATTATAATTCTCTCAATAAAATTCATAATTAGAACTCAATTGAATATAAAAATCAAAACCAGTTTTAATTAACCTAAATCAACAGTCTTAAAAAGCAAACAAAAGTTATGAGTAAACAACTTTAAAGCCGGTACTGAAGAACTACACACCACATGGTTTGTTTCTTCGTTGACAAAGTGATTACATTTGTTACGATACGTGTTTTTTCTGAATTTTCAATATAAAAGAAACAAATGTATCGATAGCATTAAAAACTGTATTTACACACATTTATAAATGCATAACTAATCATGATATTTTAAACGGAAAAACCTTAGAAATTGCAAGTTTTTGAAAAGCTAATGTTTTTTTTTTTTATCTAAGTCCAAGTTTTTCGGTACAAAATTAACCCTGACTCGCAACTTTGGATAAATTGATCCTGCAAAAAAAAGTTTTCCCATGGTTGAATCAGTGACTGTTATTATAAAAGGTGTTATACAGAAACGAACTAGTCCTGAGAATTTGATATTTATGATTACTAAGGTTAAGTCCAAATGCACAATAAAATGGTCAAAATTTCAATTTAAAGTCAACGAGTCCCACGTTGTGTTGAGAAATTTCAACATAAATGACAGCAAAATCGATCGCCCCTACAGGACTCTACTCCTGCAAAATTCAGAAAATAAGTGGTACCTAAGCAAGCACAAATTTGAAACAGAGAAGGTAAAACCCTTTAAACAATGATATGTTTGGAAATGATGAGTTTGGAAAAATTCTGTTTTTCCATGAATTGATTTGAGATTCAAATACCTATATTAATAATTTTGGTTAAGAGATTCAGGGAATGAACTCGAGATAAGGAAACCAACAATTATAAGAAAAAAGTCAAGTAACCCCAATTTATACTGGAAAAAGTAATTTATGAACATTAATCTTTTAACATTTCGCAAAATATAAAACTATGCAAAATATCTTAAAAATTTAATTCACATCACTATTTATCAAACATTGACAAAAAAAATCCACCAATGATCATTGTTAGGTATAAATACTAAAATTAAATTTTTTAAAACTATGTTAAAATTGTATAGGTACGGATGAATTAAAACAATATCATATTTGAGTAAACTTCTATTTTTTCTTTTGATTCCAACAAAAATATTATTGAATTTCAATATTGAAAAATGTACTGGTTTTCGAAAGGCTTGTTGTTTAGATTAAAAGACACCCTGTAGATTGATTTAACTATGCATTTATGATAATAGAGTTTGAAGACACTTCCACACCAAAACCAAACAAAATAAAATAAAATCTGTGGTTTGATTTTAAACGGTAAACAGGATTAAAGTCGTTCTACTCGTTTTTAATTTTATTACTACTGCTCATCTTTAAAATATTTTTTTCTTCTTTTTTTAGAGTAAAACGTTTAACGTGGAAACAGAGCCAAATAATAATTATTTTCACCAACTTTGACACTTATTTTTGCTTTATTACAAAAAACTATCACATATTGTTTTATGAATGAGTTATGTTTATAACTTTCTCAATAACCAATCACAAAAAAAAACGTTGTAACGATTAAAATTGTGTTGTTTAATTGTTTTTCATTGTAAAATAAATAAAATAATAAAAAAAAAACCACACTACGCCGATTATGGCGGAAAAGCCTTGCTTATTATTACCACGAACGAATATGTGAAATTATTTGTTTATTATTTTATTTAAAAATACAAAAAAAAAAACAACAACAACAAAAGATTGACTAACAATCGCACTTTGAATTCTAATTAACCAAACCACATTTGGAATTGTAGGGAGCCCAAATGGGAAGACTCTTCAAGGAATTTCTTTTGAGCCAAGTTGAGTGAACTTATTGGTCATAAAAAAAAAAAAAAAAACACCGGGAAAAATCAAAACATTGCAGCACCACGAACACACTGCATTTGCAAGTAAGTAAGTAAAAGACCCGAAAGATACAAAATTATAAGAAAAACAAATTTTGAAGAGAAAATACACTTACCCATCTTGAACAGGTGAGTTAACTTAGTCAAATGACAGTGCTTCCAAAGGTTGAAGAGCTTTTTATACCACCAAAAGGAAGAACGAAATTTTATTATTATCAAGAGTATAGAGAGAGTTCTACACAAATACAAATGTCTGAGTCTTGAGTCTGGGGGTCTGGCTCTGAAGTCCGAACATGTAGTTTCTATTGGAAATGTGTATAAATCTGGTTTGGTTATAGTATGCGTTTGCGTTATCACTGGGAAAATCATTTTATATGTTCTTGGTATTATGATGGACAGCAAACACGTTCCTGTTGCGACACTTTTGATAGATGCGCTTGACAGAGCATTGTTCAAAGATGGAGCTGGGGCATTTCATTTGAATATACGAGTAAGGTAGTTGTTGTTGGGGGCTTGAGGGGGCTTGTGAAGTGTGATAAGCTGAGAGTAGCCTTTGGGGAATAGGCATTTAATGATATCTATAAGTGGCGCTGAACTTCTCATATCAGTTGGAATAGAATACAAAGTACTCATAATAACATAATAGCTTTGTGTGATTTAGAGTCACACCGGACACCTGATGATGAACTATACGGGGTTCATGGAACTTTGAATAACAATAGAATTTGATTAAGTGCCTTTAAACGTCTATGCATGTTTCTGGATTTGCTACACTTGAGACCGGTATGACAATAGAAACAAACAAAAAACAAACTTGATAATGCATTTTTTCTAGAATCTTTCAATTTTACGTTGACACATAGCATTTAGTTCCTATTTTAATAATCATTCAAAACATTTTGTTTAAGATTGTTCGTAAATAAAGAGAATTTAGAAAATCTCATTAGAAAAAAAAACACATAAGTTTAGTGGATTTGACTCGATTTTCGAAATGTATTAAGGAGCAAGTTTTGGGTATTATACCCGCAGAGGACAGGAAAAAGGGGCATTTCTTTTTTTTCTTATAATTATTTTGTTAAATTTTTGAATTTATGTTTGTATTAAAATTATTTTGGAAGTATAATTTCGTGATAAAGAATTGTCATAGTATTTGTAAAAAATTATAAAAATAGTTCTCGATTTTAGCCTCTACAAGGCGCCATAATTAAAATCATGCAACATCACATCGTCTTTAACCAGCGGAGAAGCAATACGCTTCCTACAATACCTCATTTGTCAAATTGCAATAAGTAGTATAAAAACTGTGATGCCTCACATGAACACAGGTACCTAGACCTACCTAAATTGCCAACAAAAAAAACCCTAAATCATCTATATTTATGTTTTACTATATTTCCATTGGCATGTTTGGATCAGGATGAAAATTAAACATAGCTAATAACAAGTCCACCTTGATTTTGGTCCATTTTAATTTGTCATTAAAAAGTTCCTTGTGAATTGTGACTTGTGGGCATTAGTTTTTTTATAACTTAAACTTTAAATAGAATGTTCAAACAAAAATATTTTCAAGACTTTTAGCCTCAGCTATGTATTTATTCTGAGGCTATTCCTTCTATGTTTTTTTTTTTAATAAACAATGGGTAAAATAGACCCATTAAGTGAGTGGCATGTTAGTAAATTACCTATAAAATAAGGACATACATGATACTTTCCGTCGGTTCTTTACCCTATTATATAAAAAGGTAGTTTTTTAAGTTCCGTCCTGATTTTCCAATAAGAATTCCTCGACCAAAAAATTTTATTTATTCTATGGTTTTCGAGGAGGATTGTTGCAATCAGAATTCGTCTTTCATCAATAATTTTTGATGTATTGAATAACAATTTGGGAAATATTTGTTTATATTTATAAAGAAGAATTGCCACATTTCATATTTGCATTTGAAGATACCTGTGAAGTTGTTCCGTCCAAACATATTAAAATCTAAAGTCAAAAGAAAAAAAAGACATGAAATTGTTTACATTTACCCATTATGAAAAATATTCTGGGGTAAATGTAAACACATGAAAATCGACATAAATGTCCTGTATTTTAAAATTTGTTTGTTTCACATAGAATCTAAATCAAAATTCAAAACTAAAAAGTATTTGCAAATTTTACTGACTTAATTGAATCTGCAAAAATATTTAATATTTCTGAAAGACTAACGACTTGTTTGGCACTTTAAAAAATTATCTTTCACGGAAAATACGCTCGTCGAATGAATTCTCCCTTGACAGCATTGAGTTTGACGTATAAGTTAAAAGATGCATGCGTCCGCGATTTGTACTTATGTATGCGTCAAAGAGACTTAACTGAAGCTTGTTATGAGCCATGTTCTCATTTACCCCTGTTTACATTGACCCTAGTCATTTTTATCAAAAAAAAAAAAAAAAAAACCGACTTCTATGGAACCAAACTTGGATTTATGGTTTTCTCATTTATTCTAAAGTCCGAACTGGTACACCCAATTCAAATTAAGAGCTAAAAAAAATAGAAAAAAAAAGTGTAGAGGAATTAACAACCTCCTCCCTTTTTGAAGTTGGTTGTTTATTCTAAACATCAATACTTTTGTTCACATTTTTTACTATATTTCTATGGGGCAAGTATTGGTTTCGTGTCAAAAAATAATTTGAGGTTTTATTCAAAACCAACATTACGATGATAGAGAACTCCGAAAAAGTGGGTTTCGCAATTCTGTCCGTCCGTCTGTGCGTCCATCTGCACACATTTCAACAGTCTAAACGGGTCGACGGAGTTTATTCAAATTTGGTACAGATGATTTTTATAGAATTCTGAAAGTGTTTTTTTTTTTGTTTTTTTTTTTTATACCTCGCTTAGAAAGTGTACCTCCAATACAATTTTTTCAAATTATAACAAATTACTCGAAAACGGAAATTTTTTTTTTAGTGTTTTTATTTAAAATTATAGAAACAATAGCTTCGCAGAGCGTTTTTCTTATATATTTTTGAATTTTTTAACATAAAACCTTCCCCTAACAAATACAAAGAGCATGCAAAAAGAATAAAATCGATTAGACTTTTCGTTCGTTTGTTATACGCGTATAAGCGAGCATTTAGATATGAACTATTATAGATAAGAACTCAATCAAAATATTAATATAAGAAAACCTGAGGCGGTATTGTGCTTTAGAAAAAATCCTGAAAATGCCCATTTTGGTTGATCATGTATTCGATGTATTCGAGCTGTTTGCTAGTGATGGGAAGTATCGAATAAAAACTATCGAATTATTCGATAGCTGATAAATATCAAATATTCATTTAAATACTATTTTCATTTGAATGGTTTTTTATTTAGTTGTTATTTTTATTTTTGTCGTGTTGTCACAATTTACCGCAAATGATTTTTTTCGGGAGTTCTTATTTTGAGATCTTTTATTTCAAAGTATTTTTTCTTTGGCTACTTTTTAATTCGATATCTATCAGGACTAATGATGAATGATTTTGTCATGTGTACTTCTGTTTTATGTTTCCAATTTAAAGGGTTACACAAGAACTGAATTTATTTTTTTTTCAGAAGTGATGTGCGGATTATTTTGAAAGTTAATCCAGCAAGGAAAAGGAAGAAAGTTGGCAATGTAGCAATGAAACAAGAGCTTTAAGCCATGTGAAGGGGCATGGTATAGTGCCCACCTGCCCAGTCAAGTTCTCTAGCAACTTTGTCACTACATCCTTATTTGCAGGAAACAACTCAGGCCATTTTCTATTCCCTTTAAACTTCTTTACCAAAGATGCTATCTGTTTCAAAATTTCAGCTTCTTAGGATGAGTATTTTCTGAGATACAGGGCTTCAAAATTTGCAAAAACGTAACTGACTCACTTACTAACAGATCATCAAAATTGAGATATAAAAGTCAACCAAGTTCAAAAGTTTGGGGTTAAATTTGTATTTATCAATTCAATTTTTGTTATACACTTGGCTTTCAAATATCTTTTAAAATTGGTAAATAAAAGAAAATTGCGAATAGAACATTCAAAATTTAATTAATTCTAATTTTAAACCTAACTTTAGACCTTGCACACTTTTATATTTCAGTGTTTTTTGTGCCTGCATAATTTCAACAAAGGAAAAATTGGCTTTTTTTAACAGTTATGTTTTTGTTATGATTGACATTATATTATACTATGGCTCTCTGTCGCTTCGCAAAAGTGTCATAAGGCTATATTGAGGAATATTGCCAACTGGAGTATTTATGCATCTGTATTCAAAATCTATCGACCTTATCACTCATATCAGATCTATTAGCTCTTAATCAAAATAAACCAAAACTATATGCAAATCCTTTAGGGATTCACAATTTGTTTCTATAACATTGTTCCAATACTTTGGAACTGCATCTTTGGTTGACTTAAATGCCACAAATCACAACTAGTCACCAGACTCATTGTTTACAAATGCCACACTATACCTTATTCCACACTGTTTTGAGTTTAACTATATTCAAGCATGCAGGTCCGTAGATGCTCACAATCTAGCCACGATATCCAATTGCATATAGAACGGAAGGATAATAAATAAGAAAATATATTTTTCATAAATATTTTGCTTTATCATTTGTAAAAATTTAATTAAACTCCATCTATTCGATGGAAGTAATAAAATTGCACCTGCCTGTCAAGATGACTTATTTTATTGTTCTAAATAATTACAAGCCTCCAAGTTACAATAAACCTAACAAAAGTAACTTCAAGTAAAATTTGTATTCAGCTTTAATAGTCGGAACAAAACATTTTTCATGATCAAGGTTTTACGATATACTCACAGAACAAAATACTTAGATATAAAAAAATACCAACAACAACAAAGCTTCCAATACAAACCACATTGTGGTTTTGTGCGAAGAATATTAATCAACCAAGTGCATATCCCGCAGATTCCTGGCCAGTGTTTGTCTCTGCAGTGCTGCCAAAAAAAAAAAAAACAATTAAAAAATATTAAACTCTAAAACGAGGCATGCAACAACTATCAACTAGATGACACATCTACAAAGCCCATCAAACATAAACGTATACGATTCTTGTGGGATTTTATGTGAGGCACGTTCACTTTCGACGGCAAAAATAACGACAACAACCACACCAACGACAACGAAAGCACCCTCTCAATCCATTATGGAGTGATTAACATTAAACAATAAATTCACAACTCTTCTCTGACTGACTTCAGAGAGTTCAGAAACACCTCAACGGACTATCTCTCAACCCACTATACTTGGGGAAAAAAAGAAGAGTCATTTGAATTTTTATAAATATCATTAAAAAAAACTATGTTGTTGTTTTGTGATTTTTTTTAAAATTTTATTACACTGGGCGAACCACTTTCGATATCTAGATGAAATTTTCTAGTTTTGTTGTTGTATTCTATTTTTTAGCAAACATCATAAATGAGAGTGAAAAGTAAAAGTTTATATAGTTTGTTTAAGAATCTGCGATGCTACCACATAATGATGTTAATAAGTCTGCAGCTAATCGATTTTATTGATTGACAATAACTTACAATTTCTCTGCTCTAAAAAGTGTCATGAGATTAAATTAAAAATCAAACAAATTTATTGAATTTGTTTAATTAAAAACAAAACAAAAAAAATTTAAAGAGCTTAAGCCCTGATTTTTCAATCGTCAGTTAGACTATCAGAAGAATAAATGTCAATATAAAAAAAACTTTTATTCCTAAGAATAAGCTCTAACTGAGGTTTATCTGACTATTGAAAAATTGGCCCTAAGTCAGATTAGTTTCTAAAAATCAAAATCATAAATATGTAGGTGCTTGGTTATTATCAGGGACGTAGCAAAGCAGAACCAGAAATCAATTAATTTTAGAGTGGGAATTTAAGAAGAAAAAATTACAGCTTATTTTGAAAAATTACACAAATTCGTTCATTTTTTAAATTTAAAACTAAAACGGTCACTGTGGCGTATGTGTAGCATTTTTTTTACTAATTATTTTTTTTGGTTAACAATAACACGGTGCGACACTGAAAATACACCCGAGAAATAACATAGTGTAGGCTGTTCGTATGGTCGAATAATGCATAAAAATATTTGTGTTATATTTTTGGAACCCTCCATTTTTTTTTTATTTACAAAAAACCATTTTTACAGACCTTGCGATGTAATCTATCAATATTTCAGTCATTTTTCTAACAACTCTCAATATGTAATATGAATAAAAATGTATCTATTTCAAATTTTTGGCATTAAACGTGTAAAAAGCGATTTTTGAAAAAGTCTGAAAAAATGACTTTTTTTTACCAAGCTAAATCTTTAAAATTGTAACAATTAAAAATTTTCACATGATAGATACACTTATTAAATTTGAGTCTGTAAAGTTTTAAATTTTTTGAACAAATGGTTTGGCTGGAATTTAAAATTGATCGAACAAGGTCCAAGAAACCCCATGTTATTCCCATAAGAAACTTCAATCGCTTGGCGGCACGGGTTAGAATTAAGTTAGAGACTTGAAACTTGGGGAATATTTTTTTTAGTTTACCTATTTCCAACCATATAAGATCCTAGGAGCACAGAAATTCTTATTATTTGAAAATAACGAACACCCTATTGTGCACCTTGCAATTCACATCATTTTCATTTCACATTTTCTATTTACGAAAAAATAGCATAGATTCCGCAATTTTTATCAAATTCTTTCAGAATATAACCTTACTTTATTTTTTTGTTTGTTTTATTTTGCAAAAAAAAATTGGGTAAAGTTGAAAAAATTGGGAAACAAATCACTTTTTCAAGATTTGTATGATAAAAACCTACACTTAATTTGTTTAAACAATAGACTTCTATACATCATTCAAAAGGTCTGGAAATCATCTTTCCAAAAAAAAAACATATAACATATTGAGAGTTGTTAGAAAAATGACTGAAATATTGATAGATTACATCGTAAGGTCTGTAAAAATGGTTTTTTGTAAATAAAAAAAAAAAATGGAGGGTTCCAAAAATATAACAAAAATATTTGTATGCATTATTCGACCATACGAACAGCCTACACTATGTTATTTCTCGGGTGTATTTTTTTTTTTTTATTTTGTAGCACATTGTAATGTAACCATGAAAATAATAAATTTATTTTTAAATGCAAATTGAATGGCACTGTTAAGAAGTCAATCACAAAAATTGTCCGAATTTATATGTGAAGTGCTGGTCTTTTTAACTCTTGAATATTTGGTTCAAATTGATACATTTAACAGAACGTTTTTAAAATGCTTCAATTATGTACAGTACATATTAACTTACTCATGTTCGTCAGACCTATTCAGTTTTTGTATGAAAAAACGGTAGGTACCTGTCATATACGAATTTGGGAAAAGTAAAATTTTTTTCAAAAACGGGTGTTACGATGACAAATTTAGAATTAGTTTTTGTATATTAAAGGCACTTCTTTTCCATAGAACCGTTTTTTGTTTTTTATTTCTGATTATCTAATTTATTTGAATTTTTTTTTTTCTTCAAAACTCAAATTTTTGATAAAAGGACATTGATTTTTGTCTAAATTGTTGTTGTTACTTATAATTAGTTGCTACAAAATGGAATATTTACCTACTTTATTGATTTTTTTTTTTTCGTCAAAAAAATAGGTATAGGGGAAGTGGGGTCAAGATCGTTTTTGTACTATGTTGTATGAAAAAAAGTAAAATTGGCAACACTTGGAATATAAAATAGTTGCCTTTTGGTGAGATCGATCACGTCTGTAAGTTTTAGCAAGTTCAGTTGAGACGCCAAAGAATTACGGTAAATTTTGTGGTTTTTCATCAAATTGTTATCGGTCATGTGAAAAGTCAGTAGTGTTTTAAACACTGAAATAATTGAAAATATTTTAGGTTTCCTTTTTTATAATAGAAAGTGAATATTCAAAAGTATTTTTTGCGAAAGAAGGAGTCGTGAAAATAAATTTTTAAAAAAATATTCCAGAACCTCAGATATGATATGACTGGGGCAAGACCGCCCATGGGCCAAAATTAAAGCTTTGGTAGCTAAAAAAAAGTGAGAAGGGAAAGTCACCGTAAAAGTTGCCAAAAATCTAAGCGACTGGCGTCAAATAATACTGTAAGTGATAATTCTGATGAAGAGGACCTTGCATATAGTATTTGTATCTTCTGCCTTCAACTGTTTTCTGAATCGAATCCAAAAGATCGTTGGATTAGGTGCAAAATGTGTACTAAATGGTACCACAAAGCTTGTGCTGGAGTGAAAGCTAATGAAAATATAGCATACATGTATTATTATTGCAAATAGATTGCATTGAAAACAAAAGAAACGATCTTTCTACCAGCAAAATTTGATAGGCCATTCTTATGTTTATGATGTTTTTTCAAAACGTATTATCATTTGTTCAGTATTTTTTATTTTTTTTTTTAAATAGTGAGAGATTCTGCAAGACACAATAAACTTAAGGAATAAAAACTTTATTGTTATTAATAGATGTTTTTTTATTGATTTTTAAGACAGTCAAACACTAAAAGGACGGTCTTGCCCCCACTTCCCCTATATGTATATAAAAATATATTTTTATGATTAACGATTTTGAAATTTTTTTTTTTAGTTGAATTTTCCTTTTTTTATAAAAAGTTTAAAAACTTTAGAAACTTTTTTTGACCAAGTCTTGCATTTTATTACACTCTTCGGTGAAGCATTTGCTGACTAAGGCTTTTATTATAAGTATTTTCATTTATTTGTTTGATGTCATTGGCGCTGCTTTTGACCGTTCTGCGAAAATACTCCGTTGTTGTTCCTTAGTGTTTTGATTTATTTACAGACTTACTCGAATTTCCACATCTTTAATCATGTTTTGAGGTCCTAACCCCTATCATATGGGTTATCTTTATGATTATTCTGCTATCGCACCTATTTGCGTCATCTCCTTCTTCTTGGGCCAACCCGTTGGTGTAATTGTTCTTATCCCGATGCACATTACAGTGAAGTTTCACCAGGATTGTCAAATTGTAATTTAAGTTCGGTCTAATTGCATGTTATCAAAATTTTTTGAAGGCATTAAAATACTGGTAATATTCTTTCTACCAAAATTTAACTGTCCCACCAGTCCCGTCGAAATGAACTTTAATTTTTCTCGAGCTCTCATACACCTATAATAAAAAATCTCAACTACGTCACTGCTAGTTTACAGTCTTATAAACAACAATCAAAACTTAAGCACAAAAAAACACGCACCCCCATCGCATCATTCACATGAACAAGTCAAACGTCGGAGCTTGAAAAATTGGGTCAACATCGAAAGATGTGATAAACAAACCATTGAACTCCAATCTCATTTCCAAAATATTAAAGAAACTTTGTTTTTGTTCCATTTGAGAACAATGAAAGTTATGTCTTCCTCCATAATTTCTTGTCACCAAAAGAATCAATGCTAACAAAAAACTGGATCTATCAATAAAGAAGAAGAAGAATAAATGCATATTTTGTTGGCCAGCTCAACCGCAAATATCTTACTTAAAACATAAAATAAATCTTATCTTCACTTGTATGAGTAGCACCACAATAAAAGAGGCTGGAGTTTCTTGAACTTGATTCAAGTTTCCAACCTGCTAAATGCCACACCCTTGTGGTGTCGATAGAGACTGACTGATAACCGCAGCTCATTTAGATAGGTGATATCGATGCGTTGCAAGGTGTATCTTTGATAGAATACGAATCAAAGTTTTCTAGAAGAAGTATGTTCCTGCGGTCAAAGTGCAATCGTTATAGGGAAGACACAGGGTGGCTTGCTTTTAAAATAGTTTTTTTTATTTTTTGCTAAATATTCAAGAAAATTTTATTATTTTTTGACGTGATAACGTCTTATAAATCGATGAACCATGGCAGCCACCACAAAAAAGTGACGCCATTTTCTACCGTTCCACTCTCGCACTTTCGCAGTGCGGCAAAAATTTCAAATAAAAATTAAAAATAAACTATTAGAGATACAAAAATTTTCTATAGCTTATTTGAAAGATAATAACCTAAAGTTAAATACATTTTAAGGATTTTAAAAAATTCCATCTTTTAATAGGGTAAATAGGGGTAAAACAAAATTTAAAAAGATTGGCTATTTTCTAAACGCGACAATGTAAAGAGTTGAATTTTTTTTTAATCAATAGATACATTTATTTCAAGACTGACAATGGTATTGAAAAAATTCTAAAAAATTTCAAAACCAAGCTATTAATGGTTTTCTAAAACTAAAACATGAGGTAGACCATTGACAAAGTAGTGATTATAGGTAGGGGAATTTTTTTTTTTGACAATTTGAAAAACGATCATGAACATTGAACAGCCACCAGTGTGGGTAGTACCGTAATCTCAGTTTGGAATTTCGACATGGTTGGCTTTAAAAAATTCTAACTTTTTTTCTAGGCATCGCAGCACTAAGATTGAAACGTCATATGAAAGGTGAAATTATAAGCTTTCACATGATATAAATTATTTTTTAGGTTGTCTAAAAAAAAATTGTTTTAATAGCGTGAGAACATAAAATCATATGTTTTTTTTTTCTTTTTTTGATGAAAATTGATGGAATTCAAAAAATTCTAGCTCTTTTTGTAGATGCCTAATAGACATGATCGATATATTTTTATGTATATATTTTGAGCTGAAGCAATAACCTTTCAGGTGGTATAAAATATATTATAGATTGTTATACCTATCAAAAAAATGAATTTTTGGGTGATGGAAATGATTTTTTCACTTTTTTCATAAGAAATAATTGTTTTTAATAAATTATTTTATATAATACTTTTTGCGCATTGTAAAAATTTTAAAATGGTTTTATTATTTAGAAGAAATATTTGGCTTTTTAATAGTATAATTTTTTTTTTGTAAGCTTTTAAAATAAAAAAATTAATATAATGAGAAAAGAAAAAAAGTATTTTTTTTAGCTTTTTCTTGTAAATTATGATTGTTTGAAATAAATAAACACTTCAATTGGCTTATTTTAAAAGCACACAACCTGTTTTCTTACTACGTTATCAGGTATCATCGTCCGTAAACCGACTTTACAGACAACCTCTTTTATCTAAAAAGGTTTTTATTTCATTTAGCAACACCCTAATATTCTTAAAAAAAAAAGCCCACAAACTCAAAGTAAGTGGGTAAAACTTTGTAGAAATTGATTGAAAATCCCTAAATCTTAAAGTGTGTAGAAAGAACTGTGAAGGATAAAATGTCTAAAAAAAAAAAAAAGAGTGTGTGTCTGTGGTTCTGTACCACATATACCTTATTTCAAATCACGCTATCAATTTCAATTTCTACAGAAAATCAATTTTGTGAAACAAATTTCAAATAAAATTGTTTGTTTCATTTAGAATATTTTAATCTTAGGAAATTAAATTTTTCTATAATCACGAGTCAAATCAATTTAAATTTCGAGTAGATATGTTTTATTTACTTGAAAAATTTCAAGTGGCTTGCACTTTTCAATTTGCAGAATTTGGCACCCTAAATTTGGCCCTAAAAAGCTTTTTTCCATTCAAAAAATCTCTTTTAAATGAAAAAAAAAAACAAATAAATAAATGCATAATACAAATGTTCATGCTGAATCTTATTTTCATGGTTATATTATTTGATTGATAACACTGGGCAGCAAGGGTTTTGTTTTATTAAGTTTGATGAACTCCTGAGGTTTTTGGGGTGCTAAACTCGAATATGAAGTAAAAAAATTTCTATCAGTATAATCCCATCGCAAAGTATCAAGTGGTTTTAGAATCCAAAACTCGAATATCTTAATAAGATCGTGTTTCCGAGATATTCTCGTTATAAAAACTCAATAATCGATTTTTTGCTACGTCTTTTTTTAAGCATTTCCTTAGCTTACAGTGATTTTTACTTGCGATATAGTAAAAGTAAAATAGTACATAAAATCAAGAAATAAAAATAAAAATTGTTCCACTCATGAAACTTGGCAAAAAGTTTGCTTTTGGGATAAGAACCAAGTAGGTACCTACAAAAAAAGTCCATAAAAAAAAGTTGGTTGGAAGGGTGTTTTTTCGCGGACAAGAGGGAGGGGGTGAAGGTCAAACATATACTGAAAAAATTGTTTGTCATCATATGACACATGTTTTCAAGGTATTTTTTGATTCTGAATCTAATGACATAAAAATAAAGTCAATACGATTGCTTTAAGAAAAGTTATTTCCGATTAAAAACCAGGGTGCTTGTTTTTTTGACCTCAACAGGTAAAATATAACCGAAACCCATGTGAAAAACATGCTACACTGACAAAATTTGGGATGAAGGTTTAAGATAAAGATAAAGATGATAGGTTAAGTTGTGTGTGAGAAAGGTATCATAACAGCTAACTTATTTTTTATTAATTTTTAAAACTTGGTGAAATAGTTTTGGTAAGTATAAGAATTAAGAATCTATAAAAAGTAAAAAATTATTTTGAGTGAAAGGGTGTTTTTTTTTTCAAGAAATGATGAAATTCGGAATTAGTACCTACCACAAAAACTGGAAAAAAATTGTTACACCAATGAAAATTGGTAAAAATGTTTCATTTATAACAGAAAGCAAGAACTCAAAAAGTCTATACAAATATTTTAGGTTAAAGGGTGTTTTTTTGGGAAATAGGGAAAAATCCGCGATAAGTCCGATAAAATCAATGGTATAAATGGTACCCTTACGAAATTCATTAAATATGTTCTCTTTCCCATGGGAACTACGAATAATGTAAGTCTATACATTTTTTTTATGTGAAAGGGTGTTTTTTTAGAAGTAAAGAAAATATGGGTTTATTTGAAAAAGTGTGAAATACTAGAGTAATAATATTGAAATTTAGCAATTATGTTACTTTTAAGATAAGAAACAAGAATCTTAAGTGTCTATAAAAATATCATGGTTAACAGGGTGTTTTTTTGAGTGAAAATTTTTGATTTTGAATTTTTTTTTCTTTCTAAAAATGCACCTTAATATATCAATCAAAACTGCATACTTGTTTTGGAGGGCAATTTGATTTCAGATTTTATTTTATTTTTTTAAAAAACGAATTTTTTTTTTTATTTTTTTTTACAATATAGTAGGTACCTACATTTTCCAAATTTCTACATAAAAAGTCTTAAAAATTTAAGCAACTTGAACTCTAAGAGCAATATCGTGCGACCCAGTCGTGCATTTTGTTTTTCAAAACATTTAAGCGATTTTTTTTTTCAAAACATTTTGGGTGCGTTGAACTTTAATCTGAAATCAGAATTGTTCTATCAGCTCCAATCATCGAAATATAAGCGTTATAAAATAATAAAATAATCTCAATAATCGATTTTTGGCTATTGTTGTAAACATTTCCCTAGCTTACAGTGTTTTGTTTTTTTTTTTTCAGAAACAAAACAATATTTTTTTAAATGTTTTGATTGATTTTTTCTATAAATTTTAAGTACCTGTATCACCTAAACAAGAGCTGATAGAAAAAAAAAAAAAACTCAGGACAGATTTGAAATCAGCCATGCCAAATTATGTAAAAACGGTTAAGAAATTTTATAAACATAAAAAAGGTACAGTTTTTTTTATGTTTGTTACCTCATAACTTTGTAGTGAACCAATTTTGATAATTCTTTTTGTATTGCAATTCTGGCTATAAAAACTATAAAAAAACCATTAAACCCAGTTTTGATCCACGGTTTTGTTTTGTTTTTTTTTTTGATAAAAATGATTATCACATTACATTTTTGCTAAATATTAAGATACCCAGCACGAAACTCTTACATTTTGATGGTTTAAAGTCCGTTAAATATTAAATTAAATGTTCAAATCATAACGGTAAAAGAAATGGTTTGTTCAAACGCTGCTAGAATGAGAAATATACAATTTAACTTCATGTGTACTTAAATATTTTATTAGAAAGTGTATCGATTTTGAAAAATTGGAGACATAATAACAGCTGGTTTTCACTTTTCTACAGTTTCCAAAATAGAAAACTGATTATTTATCAGGTATCAGGTTCTTTTTGTATTCATACTATAATAATGCTGGCCAGAGGCGGATTTACAAATTTTCAGTTTTCAGTTTTAGCCGCCCTTGGTTAGGATTCGTAAAAAAAATCGAACTCGAGATAACAATTTTACATGACATTACGATGATGGAGAATGCCAAAAGTGATGGCAATTCTGTCTGTCTGTCTGTCTGTATATACCTCGAGCTACAGCCTAAACGAGTGACGTGATTTTCTTCAAACTTGGTAGTTAGCAGTTTTTGGTGATTCCCTAGAGAGGAAATTGCAATTTTTTGTATGACCAAAACTAACGGTACCTGCCGTACAACGAAAATAGAAACGTAATTTTTTTTCAAAAACGGCTCCAACGATTTTGATTAAATTTTTTCTGTATAGTATTATACATAAGAGCCAACTTTTGAAATAATAAAAATATTTTTTGTACCGTTATTAACGGTACCTGTCATAGAACGGTTTTTTGGGTTTCTGAATATCTCGTACAAAATTAACCCGATTTCAACGAAAATTTCTATGCAAAAGCGTTTAGATAAAAATAATATTAAAATTTTAGAAAATTTTCAAAAACGCATTTTTGGATTTTTTAAAAATATTTCAATTTTTTTTTTTGAAAAATCAAGTTTTTAAAAACCTGTTGGTGAAAAATGTTTAAATTTCGTTTTTTTGTGTAAATTAATTGATTCTTGAAAATGGCATACCAACTTTTCTTTTGAAAAATATTAGAAATTTTTTATATAGAAAAAATTATTTAAAAAAAAAACGCTCTAACGATTTTCGATTTTTTTTTTCTAAAAATACGTTTTTATACAATAAAATGGTATACTTGGTTTTTTTTGTAAAAAATCATTTAAAACGGTTTTAATTAATTATAAAAACAGATTTTTTACACTACTTATGAAATTTCTTGGAAATATCAAATTTGAAATATTTCCTAATTTTCTTGAATAAAAAGCTTTACCATTAGAGTTACTTTTAGCATAAGAGCAAGTACATGCGATCCCAATCGTGCATTTTATGTTTTTTTAAATTTATATCTCGCTTAGAAAGTGTACCTCTCATTACAAATTTTTCAGGTTATAGCAAATTACTCCTAAACAATTCTAACTATTCTGGGCTCGAACTACGGCATACGTTCGGTAACGTATGGTTGCTATGTGTCCCTATCATCTTCTACTAATTAAATAGAGAGAGAAATAAACAAAACTTTAACGTATGATCGTAATCGTGTGCGGTAATTCGACCCCTGATTTAACTTTGCAGACGACTCAAAGCAATCTCAAAAAAGTCAAATAAAAACAAAATTTTTATTTTATAAAATTTTACCCTAAATGTCGGCTCTTCCTTCACACCAAAATTTTTTTTAAATTTCTATAGAGCCAGCTCTTAAAATCTACAAGTAAACTAACATATAAAAGTGCTTATTTAGTGCATTTTATTTCAATGTGTTTGAGTTCCGCATTAAAATGATGGGTTGCCCGAAAACCAGGAGTCACTTCGGTTAAACCACAGGTTTGTTCTTAACATCATGAATGTCACAATGTCGCGTCAGTCAAATCACGGGTTTCCCCGATAAACGGATCACTCCAAAAACATCCCGAATTACTTTGGAAAAATTACATAATCTCTACACTTAAAGAATAGGTCGCTGCTGTACGATTGTGTTTTTTTTTTTTGCTAAAATCATCTTCTAATCACGTATTGCTTTGGCAAAATCTTCGGTAGCCGAGAAAAAAAAATAAATCATGGAACGTGTCGTTTAAAGCACGGGTTGGCCACTTAAACCAATGGTAGGGTTAGTTCGGTTAAATTAATGATTTGGTTGCCCCCTTAAAATCACGAGATTCCTCTTTAAAAGTCACGGTTTTCAGTATCAAAGGTATCAGTAAAACACTGATACCTTTGGTAAATCGCTGGTTTTTTTGTACAACCATGTTTTTTCAAGTAAAATCGACTCAACTTTTTCAAATATGTACACATATGATAGCTTCATTAGTCCTTCTCATTCTCACGTGAAAACTTCTAAGGAACGTCATTATAATCACACGAAGGTTAAAATATGGTTTGTTACATGTAGTTGTTCAATTTTTTTAGCGTATTTTTTTTTTTAGATTTTCATAAAAAAAAAACAAAAACAATTGAATTCACGGTTTAAAATTACACAAACAAAATCACAAAATTATATGTATATGTATAAACTAGCCAGTTCGTAGCCTCCAACCAATAGTTGGACTGGCATGTATGGGTTGTTAGTGAGAAAAGGGGAATACATATATACAATACCTATTACGTAAGTCATTTGTTATAAAACGACACAAAAAACGACTCGCTCTTTGAGCCTAAATTTTGGCGTCCAGAGCGAGACGTTTTTTGTGTCGTTTTATAACGAACGACTTACGTAATAGGTGTGAATGCATAAAGCAATTATCGTGGCATAGGAAAGAGGGGTGAAGCGCGAAGGGAACTGCCAAGATAAATTTCTTATTTAACACAAATTGTAGCTCCCAGAGCAAGTCATTTTAGTATACAAACGACTTACGTAATATGAGGGGTTTTCTCATGCAAAGTATGGGCAAAAGGCCCAGACGCCGATTACTAGTTGAGGGGCGGCGAACTTGCTATTTTAGTCTAGAATATGGAATGTGCAATCGCAATGACTAATGGGAGAAAAAAGTCATTGGAAAATTTTTTTACAGAATTCTATCTGCAAGACATCAGAAAGTCGTCATGGAAAATTTTTTTTGACTTCTATGAGGTGAACAGATCGGTCCCCAAATTTGCCGCCCCTAAAATCTGCCGCCCTAGGCTCCAGCCTACTCAGCCTTCTGGTAAATCCGCCTCTGATGCTGGCTGTTATCTATTATTCAAAGCTCTAAGCTTTTGACCTCTAAAAAAAATATCTATATAGAAAATAAACTTCTAGCAAATACGACAACCAATAAATACATTTTAAGCAGTTTTTATTGTAGTTTATGCTGGAGACATCATTATAGGTATTTACTTGACAAAGACTCAGTTTGAAAACTGTCTTAAGAAATTCAAATTCAAAAACTAAGGATAAATAGGTTTGTATAGTGAGATAAATTTCCGCTTTGATGTAAATTGGTAGCAAATTTTATAATGTTTCGCAGCTATTCGATATTTTATAAGTTTATCAGCTTAATGTTATAAATTTATTTATCTTCTGAATTTTTAAGAAATAAAAGTTTCGATATGTATTCGGGATTTCCGTTACAAATTATTTATAACACTTTTGATTCTGACTCTGCTGCTTATCTGTAAGGAATTCCTTTTTTCGTTTCAGGAAAATCAAAAGAAAAACATACTCGAACATGAGTACTTTTTGACGAAAAAAAACTTTTTTTGGGGGGGGGGGGGGGGGGGGGAGGTGTAAGAATATATGGCTTAGTCTTCGGGGAAGAATTTTTTTTCATGTTACAGATCTTTTTTCTTTTATGAATTTTTTTAAATCAAGCTCTTTTTTTGTTTATAGTTTTTGAAAAAAAATTATTTTCAAACTCAAATTATTTTAAAATCCATTTTATTTAAAATCGTTTATATCGATTTTTTTTTTCTAACATTCAATGCTTTAGGTATTTATAAATTTAAAGACAAACATAAAAAACCAGATGCATAAATGTTTTTAAGAAAACTCAAAATAACAAAAACAATTTTTGTTTGAAATTCACTTTTTTAAGTATTTACACAATTGGATTGATGATTACGATTAGGTAGGTATATTGTTGCTTCTGGTTTCCTTTTATTATTTTGTTTGAGTGAAAAATGAAAAAAAAAAAAAAACAAATAAAAAAAGGACGTTAATTCTTTTTTCATGACAACGAAATTCTTACCAGTGCTAGAATATTTGGAGTTTTCTGTAGTTTGTCACTCACATTTAGCTGTCCAGGTAATTTTTCTTGCTTCAACAGAGTTTATTACTTGGAAAAATTTACGTTTTGCTTCAGCAGCGTACTTGGCTTAGTGCTTTGATCCGAAAAATTAGAAAACTGTTAATTTCCAACCATATTTTTCTTGTTCTTGTTTTCAGTACAATTTTTTTTTTTATTTTGATAAAAAAAAATCACGGGACAATCAAGGGACAAATAACAAAATACGGGACACTTATACGTCCCGGGTTTCTAAAATAAAATCCCGGGCAGAGACCAGAAATAACAGTCAACCTTTATTTTCAATCGGTTTCTCTCTCAGAGTTACCACATTGCTTTAAATAGTTTCGGTTAAGGTTTGAGATTTATTTTTAAAAATCAAAAATAAAGGTTATCGGTTGAGATCTATTTTTTATTTTTTTTAATTATCTATCAAGGGTTGAGATTTTTACAAAAAAATAAATGGAAAAGGTCAACCTTTTACCGTTTTCGTTGAAAATAAATCAAAAATGGTCAATTCAAAGGAAAATGTCGAATATGTCAAGAATGTTTTTATAATACAAAAATAAATATGAAAAGGATGTTTTTTCTAAGTTTATGTATTAAAGAATGTATGAACTTAAAATAGACTCTCAAAGTTCTTTAGACCCAAGATTATATCTCTTTTCGTTTAAAGTAAAATCTAAAGACGAAAATGTGTTTTCCACTGTGATTTGAGTCGCTGGGACGACAAGCACAACCAATGCAATTTCGAATATTTCAGGAGACCGATGTTCTAATATCTAGGTCAAAGCGTTTTGGCCCGCCCAACTTCAAACGGCTACATCTCGGAATTTTGAAAAAAAAAAAAATGAAAAAAGTGATGCCAAAAGGTAGCAGGGACTCTAACCTACATTTGGGTACAACTCCTATCCCTGTAGGTGCACGCGTTCTCAAACCGGGAGAACTGAAAAAATAGGCATGATGTGGCAGTTTAACATGGAAGATGATTTTTTTTAAATCTGACACTGTGCAAAGCGTACGTCTATGACACAAGCTATTATTTGGCATCACTCCCAAAAATTGCTCTCAAGCGGTTTAGCTTCCAGGAGCGTTAAAAGATTCGGGGATTTTTCGAAAAAAATTTTACTCCAACTTTTAAACGCGATTTTCTCGGAATTTTGAAAAAAAAAAAAAATCCAAAACCCGATTATATTACTATCGGGTAGCTGAGAGTATAAACTTTTATATGGCACCACTCCCATGTCTCTAGGAATTGATACATTTGCAGATGAGATTTATTTTTTTCTCTCAGCGATAAATCTCACTGGTTGACCGAAACATAAAAAATACAAAATAAAGGTTTCTGTCAGACCTTGACCGAAATTTTTCTTTTTTTAAAAATAAAGGTTATTTTATGACCTTTATTGAAAATGGCGACAAATAAGAGTTATTAAGGAACCTTTCAAAAGGTTGAGATTTATTTCTGATCTTTGATCCCGGGACAAGCTGTAGAAATACGGGACAGTATCTATAGGGCAAAGTATTGGTTTTGTGTCAAAAATAAATTTGAGATTTCAATCATTTCATAACCAACACTACGATTATGGAGAAATTTAAAAAAGTGTTGACTTTGTTGCTTTTTGACGTCAAAAGTCATTTGCGCGGCTTTTTTTTTTTGATGAAAAGTCATGAAAAGCACACTGAAAGATATTAACATGAATTTAGCCAAAAAGTCCAGCTTTATACTTTAATGAATAAGAAAATTCTAATCAAACGCTTATCATGTCTGCATTTTAAAGCCGCCATTTTTATTAAGAATAAAAGTATAGATACTGTTTGTTCATATTCTTCATAGTAATATCCTTCAGTGTACCGAATTTCAAGACTTTTGGTCAAGAAATGGTAGAGTAAATTATTTTTGACACGAAAATTCACCAAAGGCAGCACTGTGCTAGGCTATAGCCTAAACGGGTGGATGAATTTGCTTGCAAAACTTTTTATTTAACAAAAAATTAGTTTCCATGTCGGCCCTTCATTTACATAAACCAAATTCTTTAAAAATGTAGGTATATAGAGGCAGCTCTGATAATCTACAAGTAGACTAACATAAAAGTGCTTTGAACTGCAAGAGCAAGTACGTGCAACCCCAGTCGTGCATTTTATTTATTTTTGTTTTGCTGACCAACCAAATCCAAAAAAAAAAATCCACTAAGCTTATATTTATGTACCTACTTTGAACTATGCAAATTCGTGCGATCCAGTCATGCATTTTATTTTCAGCCCTATCAAGGTATCAGTTCGGAGAAAGTTCCCAAAACGATAGCCCGTTCCGATCGGAACTTAAATTTCTTTCAAGGTATCCACTTCTGAACAAAAAAATAAAGTATACAATCGCATTCATTTGACACATGTGTCAGCGTGATTTATTCAATAAATAAAAATCCTTGTGATGCTCAAGTCTTCTTAAAGCAGAAACACAATCACGCTTTGCCAGACGCGTCATCGCGTTACGTTGAGAAATCCTCAAAGCTCACTTCTGTCACTTTAACTTCGAGCAGCTGATTGAAACATAAAATCTGCTGTCAAATAAAATAAAACACAGGCACTTACAAAATTATTGGGCCAAGTCTTTACCTTAATTTAAATGTGGAAAAATGAAGGATATTAATGTGTTTAAAAAATGCATAGAAATTTTTTTATTCTTTAATCCTATAGTTATAAAAACAAAACCAATCAAAATAAATGGTTTTTTAAACAGAACAAACAATAAAACTCAGTCTACAATATCACTAAATTATTGTTGTTTTTAATACGTAAATTGTTTTTATTTAAAATATCTCGATGTCGAGATATTTTAAATATAATTCAATTTTAAAGTTCAAGTGACCTCAACTCCAAATTTATAAAGCGTTTCGCCCAGGCACGACAGTGGGCTCATCAGTTAGATCTGTCGTACCCTTACTAAGACGCCTTATTTTGGTCGATGTTTACCGACACTATATAAAACTCACAGCATGAATATACTGTGAATTCTAATATTCAAAGGGAATTTGTTTAAATTCAGACCTTAGAAAAATGTATGCCCGTGGTCAGGCTGATATAATAACGAAGAAAAAAATAACAAAAATAATAAAAATTATTTAAATTATTTCTATTTTAAGTGGAGCGATTGAATATAATTCAATTTTAAAGTTCAAGTGACCTCAACTCCAAATTTATAAAGCGTTTCGCCCAGGCACGACAGTGGGCTCATCAGTTAGATCTGTCGTACCCTTACTAAGACGCCTTATTTTGGTCGATGTTTTGCGTCTTAGTAAGGGTACGACAGATCTAACTGATGAGCCCACTGTCGTGCCTTATTTTGGTCGATGTTTTGCGTCTTAGTAAGGGTACGACAGATCTAACTGATGAGCCCACTGTCGTGCCTGGGCGAAACGCTTTATAAATTTGGAGTTGAGGTCACTTGAACTTTAAAATTGAATTATATTCAATCGCTCCACTTAAAATAGAAATAATTTAAATAATTTTTATTATTTTTGTTATTTTTTTCTTCGTTATTTTAAATATATTTCTATGTATATAGAGAAACAAAAAATACACCTAGTATTGTAATAATTTATTTTTTTTATTCACATTTGGCCCAATAATTATGTGGGTGAATGTAACTATGTCTGATAAATGTCAGAAAGCGAGCAAAAGTTCAGTCTGGTTGAAATTTTGCTCGCTTTCTTACGTTTGTCAAAAAAGCGTACGTAGAAAAAGCGTCATTGTGTGAGGTTACACAGGTTTCGTATGGTTGAATTTTTGGCAGTTGTCAAAATCGACGGCAATGCTCGATTGTGTTTCTGCTTTAATTTCAACCAACCTCTCTTGCTGAGGCTTTGTCGCTGTTTCTTATTAATCTACAACTGTCACACTGAACACACTTCATCGCAATGCGTTGATGGGCGCCATGTTTCATCGGAAGATTCTCCGATATGCCAATCGGTACGGATCCGATTTCGAAAAATTGGAAAAAAATTTTCTCCGAACGGATACCTCGATATTGCTGTTTATTCTGAATCAATTTCTTAGAAAAGTGACCAACCTGCAAAAAACTGGGATACCTAGATTAACCTCATTTCCACACATTTCCAATCTTCAGCTTTAGCATTTAAGTTTAAAAAAAAACTCTGCTTAACGTCAATCCATATTGCCACTCAAATTATCCGATATATTTTTCAAAGCAAAAATTCAATATCTATACCATTTTGGATAAACAGTTGTCTAAACTTTTTATATTTACTTTCAATACTCGGTACTGGTATTTCCAAACATTTTCTTTAAATAATTTTCTTATATAACATTGTTTAATAAAGAAAAACAAACTGCAGAAATTTTCGAATAACAATTACGTAAACTTAATTTTTGCTATTTCTTTTTCTCGCAATTAAAATCGTATAAAAGGTGCGGAAAAAATTACCTAAATCATCAGTTTATCTGGATCGACAGTTCGACACTGCCTCAGCACTGGTTCCGATAAAAAGTAAGCACAATGAATTTTTCCAAATACTTTGTCTTTGTAGCTGCCGCTGTTCTAGTAGTATTTGCTAGACAATCGCAAGCTGGTATTCTCAGCACTGTTGGTGGAGCACTCGCAACTATTGGCAGTGCTGCCGTTAATATTGTAGATACTGGACTATCTGCATTCGTACAATCATTTGAAGAAGCTCTTGCCGAAGGAAGACAACACCGAAATACAATTAAGGCCAAGGAAAATCTTGAGGCTGAATTTTCTAAGTCAAATGGCAACACTGCTGACGTAATTATTGCCAAGGGATTCATTCCTGTTATCGATGATGTGGCAGCATCTGTAGACACTCTCTACGATGCCTTGAAAGAAGCACAAGAGAGCAACAACAGAGTGGCACCAGATGAGATCGAAAAGAAACTTGGAGCTGCTTTTGATGCAGCAAATGAATTGATTGTTAGTGCTGGAGCTAGGGCATTCAATGTTCTTGGAGCAGCAACAGTTGAATCCAAACCCGGTGCTACCAAAGGCTTGAATCTAGCTACTCTCTATATTCAATACGCCGGAGATCAATCATTTGTTGGTTATGGTAGTGCCAGGAGTCTTGCAATGCAGGGATTACAAGCTCAAGGAGATGCTGATGAACAAGCTCTAGTAGCAGCTGTCAAAGCAATTCAAATGGTTGAAAAATTAGCTTACCAATTAATCGCTCAGGCTGTGCAAACCGCATACGCAGCTCTTGCCAACGAATCAGCACCAGCTGTAGAAGATGCTAAACTTTTAGCCGACAGAGAATCTGCCGCTGAAGGAAGTCCCAAATGCCAAAATGCCATCAAGGCTATCGAAGAAGCAGCTGACAAAGCTTTAGCAGCAGTTATAAATCCAGCTGCACGTCAAGCTATCTTGTATACACGTAATGGACTTATTACATTATGTAAAATTATTGCATCTGCTGGACAACCTGGCTACAATGCAGCTCTTCAAGCAAGGAATATTGATGATAAGGATGCTGCCACTAAGACAATTAAAGATGGTTGCGAAGAGAGCAGGAAGATTTGTTTTGTTGCAGTTTCAACTGGTCAACAAAATTTGGGAGCTGCTGCTCATCTTGCTGGAGAAAAGGCCGTCATGCCCCTAATCAACGCTATGATACTTTTAGAAAAGGCTCGAACTGATCTTCTTAATGGAATTGATAATGCTGCGATATTGGGAACAATGGCAATTAGAACTGATTTGAAAGATATTGGTCTTAGAGCTGCATACGATGCTATTGCCACAGCTGGTTTCTCTGGATATTCTTATGCTGTACAAAGTGCCAATGTTGCATTCGATGCAATTCTTGCAGCCTAAGAATATTTTTTTTTTAATATTTTTGATTTCTTTAATGAATTTTTGCAAATAAAAAAATAATTAGAAAAAATGCATTGCATTGATTTTGATTAGATGCGATTTGTTTTTCTGGTTTTTATTTTTTTAGTACAATATAGAATTCTAAAAGAGAATGTGTTTCAGAGTTTTTTCTTTGGAACGAAATAAAGTTTGTGAATTTTTTTTTTTTTTAAATAGATCTAGCATATCCTTTTTTTTGATGATTTTCCACTAAATAAACTAGATCGGATCAAAGAAATAGTGAGTTTTTTTTTATGTGTAGGTTTTAGGTTACCATAGTGTGACTTGCTGGATGGAAGCATTGAGACAGCTCGTTTGGAGCTCGTCGAATCACAAAATCGTTTACCTATACCGATTTTGTTTCTTACTTCTTGTTCTTGGGATAAAGTATTTCCAGAGTAATTGTACATTAAACAAATATTTTTTTAATTAATTTCACCTCTACAGGGCGCCAAATTAACCCCTTGTACCCTAAGATTGTGAATTTTAAAATATTAATAATGTCAATGGACTTGCCTTTAAATATAATAAATTAAGTATTTTTTAAAAATCCAATATCTTCATTATTTCACTTAGTTATTTCGAAATTTACGGGAGTAAAAAAATAAGTTTAAATAATTTATTTATGTCTATAATTCAAACAAAAAACTATCTAATATTTATTTTTAAGCACTTAAGCACGATCAAATCTAGCCTAAAAATATTTATTATTTAAGGGGTAAAATTTATTTGAAAGCGAAATTGCAGTAAATAATCTTCTTTATTGCTCCTTCAGTGATTTCATAAAAGAAATCGTTATAAGAAAACTATTATGTACATTTTAACTTCAAACAATGCAAATATAGTGCTACCTTGAGAAGTTCAAACATTTATGGATTAAGAGTGAATAACATGGTAATGGTAAATATTCTTTTATCTAATAGGACACACTTTTATAAATTTTACACTGCGGCGGCACCTAGGTTTTTTAATAAACTACCATTTGAAATACGAATAGAAAAGCAACCAAATTTGTTCATAAATAAAGTAAGGAATTGGCTTTTCACTGTGGATAGTTCTATGGTCAAATTATTTTTAAACTGAGTTTGATATCAAAACAAATTATTTTTCAACTAGCTTTCATACTTAAAATTGTCTTTCTTTTGCAATTTGAATTAATTTCTTTTTTTGTAATTTTGTAATTTCATAATACATATTACCCCATAAACACATAATACAAAAAAAAATGAAATTTTAAAATGACGGATCATTCGCCTCTAGTCACACAAGTGCTACAGAATGATACCTTCTTCTAAAAATTATTAATCTTGTTACAATTACTATATAATATTATTATTGTATGTAAGGTATTAACTATGTATTAATAATTTTAAGAAGTTTAATAAAAAAAAAAAAAAAAAAAAAAAAAAAAAAAAAGTGACTTATTTTACTTTCACATATAGCTACGGTGACCATCCGTCCCGGTTTACCCGGAACTGTCCCGTATTTCTACAGCTTGTCCCGGGACGTATAAGTGTCCCGTATTTTGTAATTTGTCCCGTGATTGTCCCGTATTTGGACATTCTCTGATTTTTGAATTCAATATTTTAATTACTTCGTACGGAAAACAAGAAAACAGTGGCTGGAAATTAAAATTTTTCTAATTTTTCGGATAAAGCATTAAGGTACTAGGCTGCTGAAGCAAAATGAAAAGTCTCCAAAGTCAAAAAACTTTAGCTGCACGAAAAGTTGCCTGGATAAATAAAAGGGAGTGACAAACGATTGAAAAATCTCCATATATTCTAGCACAGGTAAGAATTTCGTTACATAAGCTGCCTATTGTGCAACGAAAAACAAAATGTTGTGCTGGTTTTGTATAAAAATTTTCGTTTCGCCTCTAGAATAGGCTTTAGTTTTTTTTTTTAATATTCGTCAATTATATGTAGTTCTAGCTTCTGTTTGTAAGGTTGCTACACCAGGTAAAATTTTTTCGAATAAAGAACAACATATGGAAGACTAAAGAACTTAGAAAACTTTCAAAACTTTTAAGGACATGTTAAAAGTTGTGTTAAAGATCATACAATTTCAAAATCATTTAAAATAAAATTAAAATGTTAAAAACAGCTCTCCCGATTAAAAAAATATTTCTTTAGTAATTATTAACAGACATTATTATTAAACCATTTTCTTGATTTCTGTTTTCATAAATGACTCAAATGATTTCAACAAAAATGCTCCCATAAAATCGTTTAGGAAATCTTGATATCAAAATAAGGAAAAATTATGAAAACTCATTTAAAAAATTTAATTTTTTTTGACAAATCAATATTTTTAAAACGATCCAACGAATTTTTTATCTGTCCCGGGTTTCGCTTCCAGAAATATGGTCACCGTACATATAGCACATATAGCCTATTACAACTGGGCAAGCAAGGCCTTTCCAACGATATCTCATTGAAATTATGAAAAGTAGTTAAGAAGCTATAATGGAACAGATGAACAATGTTCATTGAACATCAATATGGAATCAATAGCCCTGTTCCATTGGAGGTGGTAGTTTACTCGTGAGTAGAAATCTAGTACAACAACTACACATTCCTATCTTCTCGAGTAGAAGACCATGTGTTAATTCTAGTACTTGATCTACTCATGAGTAAAGACCCAGAGTAAAGCTCAGTCACCCCGGCAACTAAATAACTTATAATCTATCTCCTAATCTTATTTTCAGTTATACTCTAGGAATGTTCTTTAGCTCCGTTTCCAAGAGCCAAACTCGTTGTTTACTGTTTAAATATTTAAATATTTGTACAACTGGCCCTTAGGCAATTAAATCGTTAACAAATTTGTATTATTACAAGTTTTTTTTAAACATTTTTTCGGAGCTTCGTTCACTCTCGATTCGATACGTTTTACTTTAGCTTGGATACCTCTTTCTTTTACAGTAAACTTTTCCCCTATTTGTTTAACTGTTAGATAGGTATCATTAATAATCCAAATAAAATATTTTTTTTCTTTTGATCAACTATAAATCTCTATTTGTACCTGTTTTTACTTGTGTACAGCAAACTACAATACATAGCACTAATGAGACCAACAAAATTACAGCCTTATTCATTCGAATCTACTAAACGGTGAGCAGGAGCACTGCATAAAGTCCTTTTCAAAGAAAAAGTGTTTCGATCATCCATTTATAGTTATTATGAGATTATGTCAAAAAAGGATCAAAAAGCGATAATAATCCATTACATTTAGCTGTCATAAAATAGATGGATTGTCACTTTAGTGCATAAAACCAGTGAATAAAACTAGATCCATTCTTTTTGGAGGTAGCAGAAAACTCAAAAAGGTAAATCTAGTACCAACTACACATTCCTATATCTTCGAGCAGAAGATCATGTGTAGATTATAGGTAATAGATCTACTAATCATCTACTCATAAATAGTCTAGCACTTCAAAAACGTAGCTACTAACGTACATTCAACCATTATTCTTAATCAAATGTCTCTTCCTATTTATGGTTTTCTTTTTTTAAATTGCAACTTGAATTAACAAAAAAAAAAAAAACGAATATGATCTTGAAAAAAACTATCGAATTTAAATTCCTAAAAGTATACAATTCTTTTTATTAATTGTGACTGTTCACAATAGATTAAATGGATACAAAACCACATAATAACTCAGTCAATTGTGAGGCTACTGTGAACTGCCAAAGCATTGTATACTTTTAGGAAAGGATTTTTAAAAGCAATTTATTGAATGAATTATTTTTTTTTTTTCGTGTCCGATTTGTGGCGAATGTCGTCAATCTATAAATGTGTGCGTGTTAACGTCATTTACCAACGTGGTGGCTTTCACATATATTCACAGACAACGCTGTACACAAAAGGGTTTTATGGGGAAAGACGTACGAAAGTTTCCAGTCTTGGTATTTTTTGTTTATGGATTTAACATGTGAATGTTTACGATCTTGGTAGTTGCTTCTTTATGGTTACGTGTTGTATTTACTGATCTCTATTGTCATGGTATAAAAAGAGAAGGTATGATCATTAGAAAAAACTCAGTATCGAGAACTGTCAAAACTTATGGCTACTTAAGGTTTTGACAGCCCAGCCCATTGAAATTGTTGTTGTAAACAAATTTGTCTTGGAAATTGTTGTTGCTTTTGACTTTGCCAAATGCCAAACGTCAAAACCTTACTACCCCATTTTGTAAGATGGCGGCTCTAATGATCATACCTTGTCTTTTTATACCATGCTCTATTGTGACTTGGGAAATAGCTTTCCACGCCATCTACCACTTGTAGCGACAACCCGAAAATGATATAGATTTTTTTTTGATTAGAAGTTCAATGTAGTTTCCATAAGAAAAAAACAAAAAAGACCTCGAAAGACATTTATTTTACGAATTAATTTTATATGAACGAGTATCAATTTTATGATTGTAAAATGATAATCACAACAAAAACATTACTGTTAAAAAAAGAGCCAAGTTCTCCTATGTTGAAATTATGCTGGCACAAAAAGTACTGAGATGTAAAAGTATACCAAGTTCTAAAGTTTGGGTTCAAATTCGTATCAATAAAATTTTGATTGTTCTCTTGACAATTTTTCTTTTAATTTCCGATTTTTAAAGTTATTTCAAAAATTGCCAAGTAAACAATCAAAATTTTATTGATACGAATTTGAACCTAAACTTTAGAACTTGGTACACTTTTACATCTCAGTACTTTTTGTGCCAGCATAATTTCAACATAGGAGAACTTGGCTCTTTTTTTAACAGTAATGTTTTTGTTGTGATTTCACTACTTTTTGCAAGGTAAGGCTGTAGAATTGAAAATCTCTATATTTGATGAAAATTCAGTGAAAATGGGCGGTTGCCACGCCCCCTGGCTGAAATTCTCAAATTTTAAATTTTTTCCTTTGTATAAACTACCAACTCTACCATTCTACCAAATTTCAAAATTCTAAGATAATCAGAAGTGCTATATAATATTTGATGAAAATTTAGCGGAAATGGGCGGTTGCCACGCCCCCTGACTGAAATTCTCAAATTTTAAATTTTTTCCTTTGTATAAACTACCAACTCTACCATTCTACCAAATTTCAAGATTCTAAGATAATCAGAAGTGCTATATAATATTTGATGAAAATTCAGCGGAAATGGGCGGATGCCACGCCCCCTGAATTGAAAATCTCAAATTTTCGATTTTTTCCTTTGTATACACCACAAGTCCTATCAGCGTGTAAAATTTCAAGTTTCTACGATAACGGGAAGTTCTCCATAATTTTGATGATCTGTCAGTGAGTGAATCAGTCAGTCAGTCAGTCAGTCAGTCAGTCAGTTACGGTTTTTGAGATTTTCGAAGCCCTATATCTCAGAAACTACTCATCGTAGCAAGCTGAAATTTTGTGAGGAGTTTTGTTTTGACCAGCTTAACAAATGAAGCGAGTTTGAAATTTCTAGTATCTTTGGTGTGGAAGTAAGAGGGGCGTCGAAAATGGCCTGAGTTGTTTCCTGTAAATAAGGGTGTAGTGCCAAAGTTGCTATAGAACTTGGCTGGGCACTACCGTGCCCCTTGATAATATGTGTTTATATCTAAATCAGGTTTAAAATATATCAAAAAGAATAATAATTCATATTTAATTTGTCTCCAAAAAGGGAAGCAAATCGCAGGAAAACAACAACAAATACTACAAAAAATATAAAAACTATTTTGGTTTAATTTTCTTTCAAAATTGTTGAAAATAAAAAAAAATGCTTACCTATAGCTCAGGGAAATTAGTCAAAATATAGGCATGAAATCGCATTTTTCGCGGGACAAAAATTTTTTCATGGAATGTGTTCGGGTGGTTGTCCTTATCATAAAAGTCAATTTGTTGGGAGAATTGGAGGTTGGGAACAGCCGCCATCTTGGAAAAGAGATTGGTACCGTTTTTATTGAATAGCTCCATTGTTATTCATTTTAACAAAAAATGACAAAGGTAAGACTTATTAACAATAAAATTATCTAAAAAATGATATACAAAACAATTCCGTGAGTTGAATAAATAAAATTTTATAGTTGGTCAAAGTGCGGGTTAGTATCGCAAGGTTGGGGCAAAATGACATTTGTTCATATATCTGACGAACTTTTGATTTGTTTGGATAATTCTTCGAGAATGAACTATAGTACTTATAATTATCTATGAAATAAGCCCACAATCGTTATTGTAACCATCGTATTGTAGAAGTAATCTAACTCCGAAACTCTCCATGTAATAGTAAAAAGTGAGAAAGAAGCTAGTTTTTTGCTAGTAGGCCGAGCTAATTTTGGGAGTAGAGGTATAATCAAAATATAAGTACGCAGTTTTGCAGCCATACGCGTCTTAATATCGATTTCAAAGGTCTGACAACTCTAATTTTGTGCTTTATACGGTTTTCGGGGCGTCTAGATTTAGGAAAAATAATAGAGCATCATCTTGTTTTTTTTTTAATTTCAAATAGTATAAATTTAGCCCATTCACATTAACTGGAAAACGTACGTTATTTAACCCCCCGAAAACCGTATAAAGCACAAAATTAGAGTTGTCAAACCTTTGAAATCGATATTAAGACGCGTATGGCTGCAAAACTGCGTACTTATATTTTGATTATACCTCTACTCCCAAAATTAGCTCGGCCTACTAGCAAAAAACTAGCTTCTTTCTCACTTTTTACTAGTACATGGAGAGTTTCGGAGTTAGATAACTTCTACAATACGATGGTTACAATAACGATTAAGGGCTCATTTCATAGATAATTATAAGTACTATAGTTCATTCTGGAAGAATTATCCAAACAAATCAAAAGTTCGTCAGATATATGAACAAATGTCATTTTGCCCCAACCTTGCGATACTAACCCGCACTTTGACCAACTATAAAATTTTATTTAATCAACTCACGGAATTGTTTTGTATATCATTTTTTAGATAATTTTATTGTTAATAAGTCTTACCTTTGTCATTTTTTGTTAAAATGAATAACAATGGAGCTATTCAATAAAAACGGTACCAATCTCTTTTCCAAGATGGCGGCTGTTCCCAACCTCCAATTCTCCCAACAAATTGACTTTTATGATAAGGACAACCACCCGAACACATTCCATGAAAAAAAATTTGTCCCGCGAAAAATGCGATTTAATTTACTAATTTCCCTGGGCTACTAATATTATTTGTGAAAAAGCAAAACAAATAAAAGAATAATTTAATTATTTCTATATTTTTTATAGTATTTTTTGTTGTTTTCAGGCGATTCGCTTGCACTTTTTAAATACAAATTACACAGGTATTATTATACTTTTTGATATATTTTAAACCTGATTTAGATATAAACACATATTATTATCATTTTACAATCATAACATTGATACATATCGTACATATAAAATTAATTCGTAAAATAAATGTTTTTCGAGGTCTTTTTTATTTTTTTCTTATGGAAATTACATTGAGCGGCAAATCGGAAAATATATATATAACTTTCGGGTTTTCGTCGCTATCCACCAGGTGCCGTGATGCCAAGTGTCAATAACAAAAGTCAACTATGGTTGTTATGTCGAAAAATATTGTTGATGTGTTATTGTTAGAAATTGTTGGGTTTTTTACAAATCATTTAGGAACGATTTATTGTTAAATATTGTTAAACTGTCAAACCATCAGCAAAATTTTTTTGGAGAATACTTTTATTTCCATTATTATAACAAAAAATCATTTTTTGTATTCAAAATAAATTCTCTCGCATCACATAAATACAAAACTCTCTTTTTAATTTCATGTTTTCCTCTTATTTACAAAACAAAAACAATCTTATGTTCAACTCACATCATGGAGGTGAGTTGGAAATAGTTACGATTTGTAACTATTTGACACTTCAAAACGAGTGTAGGAACGATGTTCATCTGTCAAATAGTTAAAAATCGTAACTATTTTGTAGTTTAGGAACGAAAAAAGTTAACGATAGTTAACAATTATAGTTAACTATTGTTAGAAAAAGAACGCACCTCTGGATTGATTTTTTGACGTGATACTTTAACAACTGGCCATCTCCATAAACAAAAAATACCAAGACTGGAAACTTTCGTACGTCTTTCCCCCCAAAACCCTTTTGTGTACAGTGTTGTCTGTGAATATATGTGAAAGCCACCACGTTGATAAATGACGTTAACACGCACACATTTATAGATTCACGACATTCACCACACCTCGCAGCTTGTAGGCAAACGTCAGTTGACCGCCGAGTTTCCAGTCTTGGTATTTTTTGTTTATGGCCATCTCTTTCTATTTAAACTGAAAAAAGTGAGACAGAGTCACTGATTTTTATTGCCACAGACAAATATCACAAAAGATGTTGTACTGAAATAGTACTCACCCTTCAAAGCCCAGTACGCAGATCGCGCTAAACTAAATTTTATCTCGACAATTTTTATCTCTACACGTGTTAGCTAAAAGCCAAGATAAATTTAAATTTAAAAATAACGGCTGAATCACAGTTTCATTTACTTATCCCAGCTTACATTCAATATTACATTACATATTTTTTTTTACCTGCAGAATACCTTTTTTACGTTCTCATTTTGTTTTATTCCTCTTCTTTTATATATTCCAAGGTTTTTGAAGTTTTACTTCTTTTCCGGCGGTGGACTGTGAAAATTTTACTTTTTGACAAGAACTGTCAAAAGGATTAGCAAGTAGCGCCACCTAGCTCTATTACAAGTACCAATCTTAAATAACTTAGCAGCTACATGGGCATAATTATTGCGCACATTATAATAATTAATGTTCACACGGTAGAAAGTGAATTTCTGGCCAAAAGTCCAGTATACAAATCGCGCTTTACTAAATTTTATCTCTACAATTGTAAATCGGAAATGCAAACAATTTAAAGATGATAATTTCGTTCAATTTTCTCAATTATATTTAACAATTAGATATTTCTTTATTTTTTAAATGAATTCAAAATTTGTTTAAGTTTGTGCTATTTGGTGTGCTTTTTTGTTTTTCTATATAGAGTTTTGCTCAAAAAAACGAAATCGAGACATTTGAAATCAAGACAATTTACGCATTAAAAACAACAACAACAACAACAACTTTAATTGTATAAATATTTGAAAAATCCAGATCATTATCCAGATTTTACTATTATCTCGATGAAAACAGTAGTGCCAAGATACTTTATTTTTTGTTACACAATACCCAACTAAAATTTCAGCTTCGGTTAAGATATTACAAAAGCTACATTTCAGCTTCTTTTAAACTTTAGTAAGGTTGTTGGGCATGGAAAAAGGAGAACGTTATACAAGTTTGAAACTCTTTAAGAAGTTTAAATGAAGCTTTACCGAAGCTGTGAGATTTGACAGATAGCTTCGGAAGAACTTGTATAGCTCTTTAATACATGTCTTATCGAAATTAAAAAAAAAAAAAACAACTACAAAAACAAAAAAGAATTCTTTTTTACTTTCGGCCATCCTAGTATATTCATTAATGAAATCAAAAACTTAATCAGTTCAAATATCAGAAATGTCAAAAAAAAATGTCTGAGCTAAGTTATTCAATGTCAAAACCAAAAAGTGTCCGAGCTAGATTATTCAATATCAAAACCAAAAATCAATTACTAAACTTGGTAATTTCTGTAAAGCTTGTATAAATTCATTAAGCAGGCTTTTCCGACAACAATTTTTTTTTTCGTTTAAGTTTCTTTAACAGTATTTAAACAACTTATTAGAAGTTGTTAAACAAGTTCGAACTTCTATAAGAAATTAAATTCTGAAGCAAGCTCAATACAAGCTGTATAAAAAGTAGTATTAGTAGTAGAGATCTCAATTTATAGAAGCTGTTGTGCTAGTTGGGCCTAGCTCCTCAGATAAACTTTATAAAAATAAATTAATACTTAAATAAAAATCAACATAAATGCAACACAATTTAATTTCTTTTTATTTCTCCTCGTTTTATTTCCACTCCTTTTATATCCTCACTCACCTTTTATTTCTCCTCCACTTGCGTTTGTTGATGACAAACTTTACAGTAGTCTTACAGTGTACTTCTTCCCACACTTATAGGATCGAATACCACTTTCGGCTACTGATGAGAAACTTTACAGGAGTATTTCATTGCACTTCTCATAAGTTTAATAGGAGTGAAAAAGGGGGCCTTTTTGATGATAAACAGGGTTATATGAGTCTTTTAGGTGTGAAATTAGTCATGACGAGAAGCTTCTCACCATCGTTATAACATCGAAATAGTTAGTTGGGTGGCCGTCGGATGTGTGTTCCCATTATCAAAATACTATCCGATCAGACCAAATGGCAGCTAGTCTGTCCGGTAAGTTGGTCAATGTGAACCCCCCTATTATGACATTTTTTTCATAAGTTGTCAAAAAAGAAAATGAGTGCGTTCAGCACATCAAAATCTGTGTGTTTGGGTATGTTTGATTTCCTCATTTTCGATTTCGATTATAAGGCCGTGTGTGAATTGGGTTAAATATTTAACCTCTGTTAAATTTTTGACACTATTGAGGTGAATAAAAAAATTTTCAGTTGTATAGCTTATTGTTTAATATTTTTCTCTGCCTCTTTCTACCATGATACTACTCCTTTTCAATAAAAAAAAAACATCTGCCAACAAAATTTAACCTGGTCCCAGAGCCCATTAAATTTTTAACAACTTAACATTTTTATTCACCACAATAGTGTCAAAAATTTAACAGAGGTTAAGTATTTAACCCAATTCAAAAACGGCCTAAATCTTGTTTTGGGGAGATTTAAAGGCTTGGCCACACCGGAGGGTATGCGGTATAGCGGTAACGATATTTGTACTAAAAAAATTCCACACCTGAACGTTGATGTGTCAGTTTGGAAATTTTTTCATACAAGTACCCTCACCGCTACCCGTACCGCTACCGCATACCCTCCAGTGTGGCCAAGCCTTTAAGGCTTGGCCACACCGAAGGGTACATGCGGTAGCGGTACGGGTATTTGTATGAAAGAAATTCCACATCTGAACGTTGATGTGTCAGTTTGGAATTTTGTTCATACAAATACCCGTACCGCTACCGCATGTACCCTCCGGTGTGGCCAAGCCTTTATATTTGTATGGTAAATCAAGTGATTTACCCCCCTATTCTGGCAAACCTCACAAGTCACAAAAACCTCACAAGGTGATCATAACTGGATTTTGTAAGAATTTATTTCTCACAAACTTCTTACTAGCAAAAATCCAACTTGTGAGTTGTGACCTCCTTCAGAGCAGATCACAAATTCGAAAGTTTTTGTGACGCGAAAACCTCACAAAATCAAAATCAGCTCACCTTGTGAGGTCCTCATAACTTGTGAGGTTTGCCAGAATAGGGCCATTAGAGGCCGTAGGCAAATTACCCAATTTTTTAAGATTTTTTTGGAAAAATAAATTTTTTAACTCACCACAGCTGTAAACCAAAATCGAAAAAGTGAATACGGTGGCACTACGGTAGGGAAAAATTCCAAGCCGGAACAGTTCCACACGGGAAATTGTATGAAAAAAAATTCCAAACCGGTGATTTACGTCAACGTTCACGTGTGGAAAAATTCCAAGCTGGAACGGCGACGACCGACGTTTACATGAGAAACTTTTCCACACTTGAACTTTGACTTTCTGGTTTGGAATTTTTTCATACAACTATGTACCCGTTTTTTATATTTTTCTTTAAACATAAAATGAAAAACAAAATACGCAGAAGTAATTCTTCACGTATGATAACCCTAGACGTTCTTCACGTGTGAACAGGCACAATAATGCACACAAAAATAATGCACATGTAGCTGCTGAGTTATCTACGCTATAGGAAAATGTCATTTTGACTTTTCCAGTAGTGTTTTTTTTTATTTGAATTTTGACATAAGATTCTTGTTTCTTGTAGTTTATTTGAAAGTACACACAAGTTGTTGTTGTTCACTCCAAACCTTCAATATAAATTGATTACATAGGCAGCTTCCCTGCAAGAATGAAAAGCCATACGGGTAATTCCATGAAAAAGTGGACACGAATTTTGAACAAATTATGCAGTCATTTTTACTTTTTTTATTAGAAAATTACTATTTATAAATAGCAACATAAAAATTCGGGGAGTTTAATAATCTTAAAGCATTTTTATAGCATAAGCTTGCCAGCAACAGAAGAATTTCACATGAAAATGACGGAAAAACAAGCAAACTGAAAATATGATGAGTCTAATAGTGACGATGACAATATCCCCTGGTGAGTGCTAAAATAAGTTAACATTTAAGCAAGCTTCGTTACACACTATTCGATTAAAACAAAACTTGAGTGAAAATGCATCTTTTTTTTACTTTTGGAACCACAAATCACAGGTAACATGAGTTACCAAAATAATGTAACGTGAGTTACCTAAATATTTAAAAATTTTTCCTTGAAATATTGAAAAAATGTTTGGTTTTGTCACTCATATTAAAAGCTTGTAATTTTGTATGTATGGAATCTTCATTGAAAACAAATTAAGATACTTAATTTCACATAAAAACTTCATACTGTCGGACCCTTAAAATTCGTGTCCGATTTTTGTAACGTGAGTTACCATCAAACTTTTATTTTTCCCAAGTAAATGTTAAAAATAAAGACAATTTTTTTAGTGAATTATGAAAGTAATAGTTATGCTCCATTCATGGATAGTAATTTCGTATCAATTTACATTAAAATTGAAAAAAAAATTATTTATGTGTTGGAAATTTTTGTGAATGTAACGTGAGTTACCATGGAATTGCCATACACAAACTTCTTCTAAAATCGAATTAAAATCGATCTCATTGCGTTTTACTTGTCGTAAATAATTCGCGAAGTCTGTTGTACTGAACAAAAAATCGATTCTTTTTTAATCTACATAATTATGTGAAATAAGATGTGAAATTTTTGAAGAGCCTAGTCGGCTTTCTTTAATCAGAATGGTATTGTTTTCTATTGCAATATCATTAGTCCTGAACTTATTAGGTAGGGTAGAGTTGCCTATTTTCGGCCGTCTCCAGTTTCCGGCCACCTTTTGGAAAATCGTTATAGCTAGGGATTTCATAGGGTTTATTCCAAAATTTTGTTCTTATGCTGTTTTCTTATTTGTTAGAACAGCATACGAGGGAAAATTTGGAATAAACGCCTTCGAAATCACTAGTTATAACGATTTTTCGAAAGGTGGCCGGAAACTGGAGACGGCAGAAAATAGGCAACTCTACCCTATGTTATTAGAAATTAATGAATGTTATTAGAAATAAAATTTGTAGTTTTGCAAAAAAAAAAAGTGAGAAGTAAAACTTCAGTCGCGTGTACATGTGTACACACACGTTTTTTTTTTGCCTCTTATTCCTTGCAGCAACAACAACAACCACAAAAATGTCAAAATTTATCTGTGAAAAAATGCGCTGAGCATTATTTCGCGAGCTAAATTGAGTGGAGACTTTTTGCAAAAGTAGTAGATGAGAATTCGAATTTAGCGCGTGAACTGCGTACTACCTGGCTAAAAATCCTCGCTAAAATTTATCTTTGGAGGAAATTTGTATGAAAGATAAATTTTAGCGCGATCTGCGTACTAGGCTCAAGCAAGAAAACGGAGTTCAGAAAAGACACTCCGACCGAGAAAAACGGGGTTGCACTCACACACTTGCAACTTTTTGTGTATGAACACAAAGTCGAAGGAGAAATCGTTTTGAAAAAACCAATACATATAAAGTCGGCTCCGCGGTGATTATAATTTCCATACTAATTTGAGCCTCCTTCGGACCCGTTTCTGAGCCGAAGTCGGAATCAGCTCCGCCTGAGGCGGAGCGTATTCGGAGCGAGGTCGAACTCGTTTGCTTTAAGGGCATGCAATATTCTAATAGTCCCGTTCCATTGGAGGTGGTAGTTTACTCATGAGTAGATCTAGTACTACAATTAACACACGATCTTCCACTCGAGGAGATAGGGATGTGTAGTTGTTGTACTAGATTTCTACTCACGAGTAAACTCCAACACCTCCAATGGAACAGGGCTAATAGTTCTTGAATTGGAATCAACATTTTTATATGCATCCACTATTAAGTGTTTTATAAAAAATATCAGTGGTTGTATTAGTTGCTTAGATAAAACATTCCAGTATACCTCTGTAAGGCGGTGTTCACACTCGATTGATAATACACGTGACGTCATCAACACTGCAGTGTAGCACCACATAAGGCTGAAGCTGTCAATTAAAGAGTTGTTCTCATCTCAGTCAAAACCATAAAGATCCCACGCGCGCAAAAAAAAAAAAAACAAATCAGTACACATTTACACATACAGTGCGATTCACATGGTTAGACGCACCAATTTTCATTTACATAAATTTCATTTTTTTGAAGGTGTGTACAAGAAAAACCAAAAAAATTGTATTCATTAGAATGGTTATTTAGTTCTTAATAGAAAAACAAAAAGAAATGGTGGGTGAGTGGAAGTTAACGGTACTTTTTACTACTTCTTGTCTCTGATGTAAGAAAAAAGGGCACTTTTTTTGGTTCACATGATTAGACGCACACCTTAAATTAGTTAGTTTGGCGAGATCTAATGCGCTGATTTGATTAATTTTGGAACATTGAGCATCAAGGAGTAATGTTTTAGTGATTTTCATTCAAAATCTGTAAAAAAAAGTTCTGAGCGCGAAAGAAAAAGGGAAAAATGACGCGTTGGATTCCAAAGGTGTTTCCATGAGCACCATTGCCAAAAAAATAGGATGAAGTCAGCATTTCGAGAGGAATTATTTTTTAGACAGTGCATCCTACGGTAAAAACATCAAGGGAGGAACAATAGAAGCTTTAACAACTTTGGAAAAAAGAAAATTTATAAGAAAAGCTTCGAATTCAGCCCTATCCACGAGCAAAATTAAAGAAAAAACTGGGATAACGGAAAGAACATCAACTTTTTGGGAAATTATTTTGAGTGACAAACATCCTTAATTAAAAGAGAACTTAAAAATAGTCTCTAAAAAAACGCTGTTTGAAGAGAATAGTGGTTGGAGATCACACGTCTTTACATAACGTATGAAACAAGCTTCTGAAGTTTTCTAAATTGGCCAAATGTGTTTTTTTGTAATGAAAAAAAGTTTAATTTGAATTGTTCTCATGGGTATTACAACTACTTTCACGATTTTCACAAGGAGGAAAAGTTTTTGACACTCCACCAATCAATACAAGGAGGTGTAATGGTTTTGGGAGCCATTTAATACTACATTCGATTTGGTTTTCGTTTCAAACCGCTGTTCTTTTCAAACAACGTTTTTTGGAGACTATTTTTAAGTTCTCTTTTAATTAAGGATGTTTTTCACTCAAAATAATTTCCCAAAAAGTTGATGTTCTTTCCGTTATCCCAGTTTTTTCTTTAATTTTGCTCGTGGATAGGGCTGAATTCGAAGCTTTTCTTTTTTCCAGAGGTGTTAAAGCTTCTATTGTTCCTCCCTTGATGTTTTTACCGTAGGATGCACTGTCTAAAAAATAATTCCTCTCGAAATGCTGACTTCATCCTATTTTTTTGGCAATATTGCTTATGGAAACACCTTTGGAATCCAACGCGTCATTTTTCCCTTTTTCTTTCGCGCTCAGAACTTTTTTTTACAGATTTTGAATGAAAATCACTAAAACATTACTCCTTGATGCTCAATGTTCCAAAATTAATCAAATCAGCGCATTAGATCTCGCCAAACTACCTAATTTAAGGTGTGCGTCTAATCATGTGAACCAAAAAAAGTGCCCTTTTTTCTTACATCAGAGACAAGAAGTAGTAAAAAGTACCGTTAACTTCCACTCACCCACTATTTCTTTTTGTTTTTCTATTAAGAACTAACTAACCATTCTAATGAATACAATTTTTTTGGTTATTCTTGTACACACCTTCAAAAAAATTAAATTTATGTAAATGAAAATTGGTGCGTCTAACCATGTGAACCGCACTGTACCTATTAGTATTTGTTATTTTATTGAAAAACCTTACAATTAGGCTTAGGACTTTGTGTACCCTCTTGTATTATTGTTATGCTTTTATAGTTTGAGTTGTTGATAATAGTTTGGATATTGAAAAGTTGATATGTATTTTTTTTAAACAGGGAATACTTAAAACGTATCAATTGAGTTGAGAGTCTTTCCCATTGAAATGGTAAGAGGTAAATACCGATAAACTTAAACAAATAGTTCATTAAGAAATGTAATACATTAAAAATAACGTGGCCCTGATTTAGTTGAACAAACTTATCTTATCTCATAGTTTACTTGCACAATCACTAGGTAGGAAGATCATAAGCAATTGAGCAAAAATTAGAATTTCCAATTGATATAAATAACAAGAAACTTTTGATGAAATTGCCATTCACTCTACTATATTACAAACATGGCTGCCATTTGTTTAATTTTAATTGCAATTGCATTTTTACCTGCTAATAATCTAGCCTGTAAGGCTCCCGATATAAATGAAACAAAAAAAGATTGGTGGCAAACTGCTCAATTTTATCAAATCTATCCTCGATCTTTTATGGATTCCAATGGCGATGGAATTGGTGATTTAAATGGAATAACCTCAAAATTGGAATATCTTCAAGAAATCGGCGCAACAGCTGCATGGCTTTCTCCCATTTTCAAATCACCCATGGTTGACTTTGGTTATGATATCTCAGATTTTTATGAAATTCAACCCGAGTACGGAACAATCGATGATTTAAGGAAACTAATCGTCAAAGCGAAATCACTTGGATTAAAAATTATTTTGGATTTTGTGCCAAACCATTCCAGTAATGAAAACGAATGGTTTAAGAAATCCGTCAAACGGGAGAGAGGCTATGAGGACTTTTTCGTTTGGCATGATGGCTATGAGAACCCGAATGGAGGAAAACGACTGCCACCAAGTAATTGGGTAATCTTATTCAGTTCAAAATATTCAAAAGATCTATATTTTAAAATGTTTGATTGTTGATTTTGTAGCTTCAGTCTTTTAGAGGATCAGCTTGGGAATGGAATGATGATAGAAAACAATTCTATCTACATCAATTTGCAGTTCAACAACCGGATTTGAACTATCGCAATCCATTGGTTGTTGAAGAAATGAAGCGAGTTTTGCGCTTTTGGTTGGACGTCGGTGTTGATGGTTTTCGAATAGATGCGGTTCCAAATTTATTTGAGGCTTTACCTAACAATACTGGACATTATCCTGACGAGCCAATCAGTGGAAATACTGATGATAAAGATAATAGTGAATATTTGAACCATATTTATACTCAAAACCAGCCAGAAACTCTTGACATGGTATATCAATGGCGTACCGTAATGGATGACTATCAACGAATTCACGGTGGTGAGACCAGAGTTTTGTTAATTGAAACTTACTCACCTGCTTGGTTCACTATGCAATTGTATGGAACCAGCTCTAGACAGGGTGCACATTTACCATTTAATTTTAATTTGATTCGAATGTTAACAAAGGGATTCAAAGCAACAGATCTAGAAAAAAGTATTGCTGCTTGGTTGGATAATATGCCTGCAGGAAAAACAGCTAATTGGGTTGTAAGTTGAAAACGTATGCGTATTAAAACTTTCTACACTCATAACTTATATATTTTCAGACAGGAAATCATGATAATCGACGTGTTGCAAGTCGATATGGAATTCAAGTAGCTGATACCTTAAATATGTTAGTTATGATACTTCCAGGTGCAAGTATTACCTATCAGGTATGTTTTCAGTTTTAAATCCAACTTTTTTTTTATTAATAAAGATAAATTTTACAAAATGCCATGTCTCAGGGTGAAGAACTTGGAATGATCGATGGTGAAATATCTTGGACTGATACCAAGGATCCAGCTGCATGCAATTCTAACCCACAGATTTATGAGAATTTTACAAGAGATCCAGCACGAACACCTTTTCAGTGGGATAGTAGTAGAAATTCTGGTTTCTCTACTGCTGCAAAAACCTGGCTTCCACTTGCTTCAGGTTATGAAACAACAAATGTTGAAGAAGAACGAAAGATAACTAAAAGCCATTTAAATATTTACAAAGCTTTAGTTAATCTTCGAAAATCAAGTAAATTACTTCAAAATGGAAAATACCGATTTAAGGCTCTACATGAAGATGTATTTATACTGGAGAGGTTAAACACTGTTATCTTTTATTTATTTAAATAATAACCTAATTTTTTTTTCACCAGATCATTAGCCAGTGGTGAAAAATTAATATTCTTAGCAAATGTTGGCGGCTCTCCATTTACAGTCGATTTGAGAGTCTTTGATGTTACACTACCGGAAACTCTGAAGACCTCAATCATTAATGTGCAGTCAAACAAAGGCGATGGGTAAATAATAGGAAATTACTTTCGTTGAACTATTTTTCAAAATAGCATAAAGCACCTATATACTTTTTTGAAGTTATACTTCTTTTCCGGCGTTTGTTCAGAATGATTTACCTTCTAAAGTCTAGTACGCTGTTGATGCGAAACGAAAAATCCCATACAGATTTTTGTCATCCTATCTCTTTCTGATTTTGTGACGTCATCATTTCATAGATTGTTCATTCAAAACCTTCAATATAAACTGATTTCACAAGCAGCTGCCCTGCCAGTATTAAAAAGCTATACACAAACCATTATTAAAAATACGAGAGTTAGTGGTCTTGGTAATTGTTTGTCTATGGTTGTGTGTTGTATTTCTTGCTTTCCATAGATAAAACATTCAAGTATGGCTGCCTTTAATCTGTATGGCGGTGCTCACATTTGTTTTATAATACACGTGACGTCATCAAAAAGGCGGGTGTATATCTTTTTATCTTGGTGTCAACCTACTTAGTGAATTTCTTTAAGTGAGAATTTGTTTACAGATATTTTTTTACAAGAGATGTTTTAATTTCTTATGGAAAAATGGGATCTACTCTTAAAAAATTGCTAAATACTTTTGCTAAGAAATTTTAGAATGAGTGAACTTTCTGTATTCACATTTTGTGCAAAGCGAAAATAGTTCAAATTTGTCAATTATCTAGTGATTCACGATAAATCACCCGTTATAAATATCAACCAATGTTTTTATCAATTTGGCTAAAAGGGTTTTTGAATACTATAAGTAAGGTAATAGTGACTTTTGATAGTCAAAATCGACATTTTTGTTCAATGTAAGCCTAACTGGCTGAACAGAATGGAAATTCGCTTGTGGCAAAGAAAAACGCCGTGGTACAAGATGTCAAATAAAATCGCTCAAAATGTAGAAAAGATGAACAGAATTATGTGGCGCACTAAAATGTCAATTGCCTTGAAAAAAAAATAATATTAACTGAGCAACCACATTAGAAACGTCAAAAGTCATTGCGCTTGTAGCTTGAAGTAAAAGTCGACTCGACTTGTACCACAGCGAATTTCCTTGCCACAGCCACAGCTACGTATTCTGGCACCAATATACTAATTTCATACTTTTTAACTTTGACAGCGACACAAGACACAAGCCACAGACACACATTCTGGTCTACCAGTAAGGCAGGTTCATACATGCGTTTTTTTTTTACGTAATTTGATTCTACAGAAATTATACACAAGTGCGGTGACGCGGTGTCAAACTTATATTAGAGTGGTGAAGCTGCGGTGTTTTCGGAACCTGAATCTTTTTTCCCACAGTGTCACCGTACTTCTGTATGGTTCCTGTAGAATCAAATGGATGCATCATATAAAAATAAAAAACGCATTAATTATAAATATTATTAACATGTTTTTTTGTTTTATATTTTAGAGTTGTCTTATCATCGGGAAACATAGAACTCATCGCATATGAAGCCTTAGTTTTAGTAAAATCCTAACAACAGATTGTCAAAATAAAACAAATAAATATTATGTACCTATACTATTATTATTATGCAAAATAAAAATATTTAGAGCCCCCGCACACTACATACTTTCTATCGGCCGACAGTTTAGTCGGTCTCTTAATCAGAATGAAAATGTAGAGAGTGCGCACACTACAACAATTAAGTATCGGCCGATCAAAAAGTTTGTTTGATGGAAAAAAAAGTTTGTTTTGTTTCACAATTGCTTTCAAACTAAAATATTTCCTTGCGACCCGAGTCGGCTGCCTGTGAGCACACTAGGAGCCCAACCCGACTAAACTATCGGCCGATAGAAAGTCTGTAGTGTGCAGGGGCTCTTATACTAAACATACGAAAGTTTCCGATTTTGGTAGTTGTTTGTCTAAGTTTGTGTTTGTGTTTGTTGTAAAACGTTCAAGTTACTGCCTTTAACCTTTAAACCTTCAAGCAAACGAGTCCGAATCCACTCCGCCTGAGTCCGACCTCGACTACGAAACGGGTCCCACGGCGACTCAAATTAGTATGGAAATTATAATCACCGCGGAGCCGATTTTATATGTATTGGTTTTTTCACCACGATTTCTCCTTCTACTTTGTGTTCATACACAAAAAGTTGCAAGTGTGTAAGTGCAACCCCGTTTTTTCGTTTTGAGGTCGGAGTGTCTTTTCTGAACTCAGTTTTCTTGCTTGAAGGGAAGGCTGTAGATATTCACATTCGACAATAAAAAAAATATTTTTGATTAAGATTCGCATAGCTCGTGGCTATTTCAAATTTTAGCGAAAGATCAGTGACAAAAGTATGACACGAATTGAAGAATTCGATATATATTGACATCTTTAGTTCGCATTTCAAATAGAAGTTTGTTTGAACAGACTTGATATTATATTAAATTTGTAAACAATCCGCCTTTATTGTCATATCATGCATACTATTATTATAATAATTATAAGGTTTATACCTTACATGTTTTTTTTTTTAGTACACACAAATATAACTGCATCCTGCTTGTATTTGCCATGTAGGTATCTGATTTTGATAGCTGAAAGTTATTAAATTATTCAATGGTTTCACAATTTGATCACATTTTTGATAACAATCAGTTATTGTTTCAACAAACTTGTAAATATGTAAAACAAAATGACAAAATTCTTATGAAATTTTTTTTCTAAGTGATTCTTCTTACAAATGAAGTAAAATTTTACATTTTATTCTGATGAACAGGCATGCGTTAGAAATAACTAACATGACCCTCAAACCAAAAATATCAAAAATGTTTGAAAACCACCTGCCTTAACGGACAGACCGTCGTCATTTTTGGGTGTCTACACTATTCATATATGTCTTATATATATGTCTGTTAAGTTAGTTTGTGTGATAAGTGATCTTCTCTAAAATGATTTATCATTTCCAAAAATGCACTTGAATATTAGCCCTTTTCCATTGGGTGGAGGCAAAGTACTACTAGTAGTTTACTAGCGATTTTCAATGGAACGAACTTTCAACGAATTCAATACAAATCGTATCTACTCGGGAAGAAGAGCATGAGTAGATGATAGTACTAGATTAACCAAAACATCTACTAGTAGTAAACTACCACCTCCAATGGAACAGGGCTACTTTCGTATCTCCTCGAGTAGAAGATCGTGTGTTATTTGTAGTACTAGATCTACTCATGAGTAAACTACCACCTCCAATGGAACAGGGCTAAAGTCGATTGAAGAAAGAGATGGTGCGAACCCATGGTATAATGAGAGAAGGTAGTATAGTTAGTGTTTTCATTTTTTACTTGCTCTATATGTACTATAATATCAAGTTATGCGTTCGTACAATAAAAAAGTTGAGATAACATTTTTCCATGACATTACGATGGTAGAGAATGCCAAAAAGCAGGTTCCGGAAGTCCGTCTGTCTGTCTGTCAGTCTGTCAGTCTTTCTGTCTGTCTGTATAAGGAGCTACAGCCTAAACGGATGGACCGATTGTCTTCAAACTTGGTATGTAGAATTTTTTGGAGACTCTCCAGAGGAGTTTTTCGAATTAATTTTTTTTTTTACCAAAAATAACGGTTCTTGTCATAAACCGGTTTTAGTAAAGTTGAAATTGCTCAAAAACGGCTCCAACGATTTTGTTTAAGAAATTTAAATGTAAGTTTTAAAACAAGGTCTATCTTCTAATGAAAATTAATTTTTTTTAAATCATTATTAACGGTAGGTACCTGCCATAGAACCGTTTTTTTTTTTCAATCTGATCATCTCTGAAACTGCGTATTCGATTTCAACGAAACTTTTTGTGAAGAAGCATTTATAAAAAATTATTTTTGGATTATAAAAAAAAATTTGAGAATTTTTTTTTTGAAAAAACAAATTTTCGAAAACGGGACATTGAATTTTTTTGAAATTTTGGTTTTAGATGTTGATTAGTGATTTCTACAAAATGGCATACCAATTTTATTTCAAAACTTTTTTTCCAAAAAATTATTTATAAAAAATTACTTTTTTAAAAAACGGCTCTAACGATTTTGAAATTGTTTTTGTAAAAATGCATCTTAATATATATATATATAAGCAACTTTAACTCTAAGAGCAATAGTTCGTGCGACCCAGTCGTGCATTTTATTCTTTCATCTGACAGTTCTCGATACAGACTTTCTGCTTATGATATTACCTTCTTTTCTTATACCATGATGCGAGCCGGTTTGATATTCTAGAGTTTTCTTCAAAATTTATCAAAGAGTAAAGACTTGGTCGATTTCGATTTTTCTGGTCTTACGAAAACTGAGATGTCTTCCAACTGTTATATCAAACAGATCAATGCGTTATGTTTAAGCGCTCACAATATAAACTGTATATACAAGTATCAGAAGATTTCGCTAGAGTCTATGAATTAATCATTATATTTTCTATTATAAATTATTATTATTACCAATTTCTTATGGCCTAGCCCGCAAAAAATAAATAATTCCGCTCCTGACATCTAGATAAAATAAAATAAATATCACTACATTTTTATAATATTTTTAATTTGTATCAAAACACTGAGCTTTGTCTCAGTATCAACTAATAATAGATTCTTATTTACACCTAATTTAATTGACCCCTATATAAAACACGAATTTTCATCGAACCACTAAACAGTTAAGTTCGTTCGGTGCTCGAATCAAAATAACGGTGAACTTCTAATATTTTCCAATGGTGTTAAATAAAAAATGTGTCTTCTTTGTTATAACTATTATTCTGATATTAAATACTACTAACCAGTCTAATGCAACCGAGGAAACCATTCAAAAAATGGTCAAAGAATTTGAAAGTCAACTTTCCAATGAAAAATATAAAATAAGACACAGAGGAGCTTTGGATACAATCGAACAAGTAAATAACGAAGCATATTCGGCTAAAAAAAAGTTAAACAATGAAAATGAAAAAAATGCAATAAATGAAGTTCAAACTGGTTATTTAAATTCTATAAAATGCCTCGCTGTGGCTGGAGATAGGGCATACAAAGCAAACCAGGAAGCTGAAGGAATATCAGATGCAGAAACTGCAAAACATAAAATTTTAGAAGGTAGAAATGTGGCCAAACAAGGTGTTATGATTGCTGGAATAGCAGCTTATCTAAAGCTGGGAGCCGCAACCGTTATTGCAGGAAACTATACCGCACAGCAACTCAAAGAGAGTATTAAATTTGTAACTTTTGCTGAACAAGCAGCATATTCCGGACTCGAGGAAATCAAGAAGCTATCAATTTTAGGAATTTATTGTGGTGAACCAGCAAGAAAACTGGGCTTTAAGGCTTCAAATGAGGCTGTAGAAGCTACCGGCTCAGTTTATTATAATAATTTATTAAAATCTGCAAAAATTGCATTTGGTGGTATTGATAGAACTAAACCCCCCGGTATGGAGGATAAATTTGCCAGAAATGAAGCTGCTCAGAAGAGTCCAGAAGCTTCGGCAGCCATACAGTCTGTCAACAATACTGCACACATGGCTGTAATTAAAATGACAATGAGCGAAGGTTCTACCGTGCAGGCAGTGTATGTAGTTAGAGATGGCATAATTGCTGCTATAAAAGGTGCAGCTGCTGCCATACAGCAACTTCAAGATGCATTGAAAGCGGCCCTCAATACAAGTGGTAAATTATTGGAAAAACCTGTCATACAAGCAAGCAAACATGCTGAAAAGGAAATCGCATACGCATCAGCTAATGGATTGCAGAGTATTGGAATAGCTGGGCAAAAAGTTGGAGGTAAAAAAAGATACGAACTTGTAAAGTCGATGTCTGCCGTTCAAACTGGACGTGCTGCAGCATATGAAGCAATTGAAATTGTCAAATCATTAGCTGTGAAGGGCCTTAATAATGAAGAAGCTGCAAAACAAACAGGACTCACAGCAGCTATTGATGCTTCTCTAACTGCTGCATTCGCCGATTATGCACAGCTTGTTAATGCAGCAAATATTGCATTTGAGGTTTTGAAGTCAGAAGGTGGACCTCAAATAGGATAATTCCTCCTTATACATATGTATTTATGTAATCAATTTTAAACTCAATAAAATGTTGTCGTTTTAAGATTTATTTATTTGATTTAGATTAACTAAAGTAGGTATGTACATAGGTTAGTTAAAAATCTGTTGTGAAAATCTTCAACATCGCCTATAAGATCCTCCCTGCCGTAATATATGAAGGTCTGAGGTTCTTCGTCAAAAATATGATAGGTCCTTATCAGTGTGCCTTTATTCCAGGAAAATCCACCATCGGATAAATCTTAGAAAAAAACCCAGGATCATCAAACCGATAGCCACCACATTTTCATCGGTTTTAAGGTCACGTATAACAGTATTTAAATTGACAAGCCATGTTTTGTTTAGAAATCACTGTCAAATGCATCCACCTTGGCAGAATGACGATTGAAAATGCACACTGCTCTGACAGAGTCGATAAAGACCTCAACGATACTTTTGATATCAAAAAAGTTTTAGGCGATACGACAGTTATTTATCTGACATCATCTTTGAAAGAAGTATACAGAGCTCTTGTATAATTTCAAAGACTTTAGGCTTATATTAAAAAGACATTTAATTACGACGATATTGACATAATCGGAAGATGTCAGTGTCTCTTTTTCATGGAAGTGATAACTATAAAAATGGTGTTACCGGTGGATGAAGGCAAAGGACACTGAACATGAACACCGTTCAAACCTATTTTACCTAGAACTTCAAGGTCAATGGATTTTTTCTGCATCAATCTTTTTATCTCAAACTCTTTTAAATACATTCGAAATTCGCCACGTTTATCCTTTTTCAATTTCATTTAGGAATTCATAAAAGTTAACAAACAACTTTACTTTTATATTAACTAAATAAGCTACTATATATAATAAAATCTGACATGCTTCTAGTTGTTATTGCTTCAACCGCAACACGCAACTCCTACTCTGAATCTTAGAACTTTGTCTAAGGCACTCGTATGCCTCAACAGGTCACAGAAAAATAGTGTGTCATCTTCAATTGATGCGCTCACACCCTGTTCATTCTAACACTTTATTATCAATAAATCAGTGTATTCTCTTTGAAAGTGCACTTGATTTTTTTTTTGTTTACCGATTTTTTGCTAATTCTTTATTTCTTGTCGTAGATGGAATCGCTACTGTCATTCGGATTTTGTATAGTCACGTTCCACAAAAACCCCGCTTTTTTCGTAGTTCCGTGCTTACCCTTGTTATGTATCCAATGTAGCAGAATCCAATTCCAATAGAAAAATCAGAGTTGACAATCACCAGCAATACTTACTGCATGAACTTACTACTTACTTCTTACCGAATATTTGTATATTAGGGCATTTGTTATTTTTGAATCAAGTTCCTAAGTGGAAAAACTATTTCTAAATAACAAAAAAAAAAATCCCCTAATTTTTTCAGATTTTTATTTTGACGCTAGACGGCGCCCCAAGAGGGTTAAAGTTTTTTCTCATTTGAAATAGATATATGTTGACTTATTAGGCCATTTTTTTAGATATAGCCTAAATGTAAAATTTAATGAGGTTCTATTCTATAAATTCTGATCATACACTTCAAGCAAACGAGTCCGACCTCGGTCCGAATCGGCTCCGACGTGAGCCCGACCTCGACTACGAAACGGGTCCCACGACGCAACGGCTCAAATTAGTATGGAAATTATAATCACTGCGGAGCCGATTGCATATGTATTGGTTTTTTTCACCACGATTTCTCCTTCGATTTTGTGTTCATACACAAAAAGTTGCAATTGTTTCCTCGTTTTTCGCGTTTGAGGTCGGAGTGTCTTTTCTGAGCTCGGTTTTCTTCGTTGAAGGGTAATAGAAGACACGTTGGCGTGGTAAAGTGCGCTAACCATATAACAGTTTAAGGGAGGCACTAGCAAGAGAGCTACCCATAAAATTTTTAGTTGGATACTATAGATTTATCTAACTTTTCTCAAAAGAAGAAATGAGATGAAATGAATGTAACATTGTTTCAATTGAAGACAACAATTTTATATGAATCAACTATCCAGTGTTTTATAGAGATCAGAGCTATTATACTTAAAGCCTAATATACACATACAGTTCTTTTCGATAAAAAAATGAGTGGTGAAGAAAAAATTTTTTTCTTGAAAAAAGAAAAAAAATATATATGTGGTGAACAGATGACAGTTTTAAGTTTTTTCCGCAAAAACATTGGGCTGCACTTTGTTTTGGGAGTAAAAAAATCTTGGTGAGTTTAAATTTTTTCGATTTTGGTTTACAGCTGTGGTGAGTTAAAAAAATATTTTTTTTTGGAAAAAATCTAAAAAAAATTCTCCGATAAGAAATGCGTTGTTTTTTTTATGGAAGAACTGTATACTTAGCTTAAGCTAAAACCAGAATATGAAAAACTCAAAATCTATGAGCAATTTTGTTGATTTCTTTCTGATTTTGAAAAGCGTATAACAGTATTTTTAACTAGAGTCAAACTTTGTATGAAACAATCTAAAACTCTGAATTTCTAATATTCCACTATTATCTAACAGCCATAATAGCAAAAAGTAAATCGTGCCGCTCCTGACATCTAGATAAAATAATTAAACATTGCAACATTTTTCTATTTTATTATATAACATTTTTAATTTGTATCAAAACATTGAATGACCATTACAATTTTATCAATTAACAATCTATTACTTACTGAGACTGAGACAAAGTTAACAAAAAATAAATTGTCACCTATATAAAACACGAATTTTCATCGCGCCACAAAACAGTCAAGTTTGTTCGGTGCTCAAATTCTTCTAATTATTTTGTAATGGAATTGAAATATAAATATATTTTTTTCTTTGTAATATCAATTATTCTGATATTTAAAGTTAACCAATCTAATGCAAACGAGGAAACCATTCAAGAGATGGTCAAAGAATTTGAAAGTCAACTTTCCAATGAAGAATATAAAATAAGACACAAACAAGCTTTGGATGCAATCGACGATGTAACTAAGAGATCATGTGAAATTAAACGCAATCTAAGCAAAGAAAATGAATTAGAAGCGTTAAACGAAGTACATATTGGTTTTTTAAATTGTTTAAAATGCATCGCTGTGGCTGGAGATAGGGCATACAAAGCAAATCAGGAAGCTGAAGGAATATCCGATGTAGTAATGGCGAAACAAAAAATTTTAGAAGGTAGAAATGTGGCCAAACAAGGTATTACAATTGCTGGAATAGCAGCTTATCTAAAGATTGGAGCCGCAGCCGAACTTGTAGGGACAGACAAAACAATTCAATTCAAAGACAGTATTAAACATCTTGGTTTAGCTGAGCAAGCAGCGCAATCCGGACTGGAGGATGTGAAGAAACTATCAATTATAGGAATTTATTATGATGAACCAGCAAGAAAACTGGGATTTAAGGCTTCAAATGAAGCTGTAGAAGCCACCGAATCAGTATATTATAACAATCTATTAAAATCTACAAGATTTGCATTTGAAGGTATTCGTAAGAGAAGTGACGATGACCTCCTTGGCGGAACTGAAGCTGGTATGGAGAGTCCAGAAGCTTCTGCAGCTATACAGTGTATCAAAAATACTGCTGAATTTTCTGAGAGTACAATGACTGAAGACCCTTCCTTGCATGCAATGTATGTAGTTAGAGATGGTATTATTAGAGCCATAAATCGTATAGCTCTTATCACAAAGTCCGTCACAGAACAATTGGAATATTACAAAAATGCGAAGGAAAACTTTAGTTCTTCATATGAAATCAGTATCGTCACTCATGAAACTGAGTTTGCTCAGGAAGAAATCTCATATGCAGCGGGAAATGGACTTGAAAGTCTTGGAAAAGCTGGGCAAAAAGTTGGAGGTAACAAAAGAGACGAACTTGAAAAAGCAATGTCTGCTGTTCAAACTGGACGTGCTGCAGCATATGAAGCATTTGAAATTGCCAAATCCTTAGCTGTGAAAGGTCTTAATAATGAAGAAGCTGCAAAACAAACAGGTCTTACAGCAGCTATTGATGCTGCTTTTACTGCTGCATTTGCAAATTACGCACAGCTTGTTAATGCAGCAAATATTGCATTTGATATTTTGAGGTCTTAATTCACATGGCATTCAAATGGGAAACTTTAAGTTTATGTAAAGACAAAACGCTAATAGTACCACTTCACGTATTTATCTTTACAATTTTGAAATAAAATATTATAACCCTTTAAGATTTATTTATTTGATTTCGGTTTAAGGAGGTGGGTCAAATGACAGATTTCGTTTAAATGGACCTATCTAAATAAGTGTAAACATAAGGTAAGTATGAAGGAATGTCGATCATGAGTATCTATCCTAGATCAATGGCAAAATTAATTCTGGATTTGGTACTTTAAAAATAAAAAAAATTTTAAAGGTACTGAACATTTTCATGTTACAGCATAGGAAGTACTGGGTGGTAGGTACTTAAGAACGCTAAATAGCTTACGAAATTCTTAGAGAACCGGTTCAATAATTTGGTTACCCTATATGCTAGGAGTATCTTATTCCAGGTGTTTCAAGATTACCGACTTTCGTTTGCATATATGGTAAACAAGAGTTCCATACATAAGGCCAGCAAAAATTCACTTTTAATGTACATAGGATTCATATACAATTATTGTTAGATGGAAGTTATTCTGACGACTTCGGTTAAGGTCTTTGGCTGTGCAATCTATTTTTTGACATTCAACCTTAAATATTTTTGTAAGCTTACCTCATCCTGTCACAATTTTTGCTGGAAGACCTTGTTGTCCTGTTTCAGCATTAAACTATTGCAATTATCAACCATCTTTTTGTGAACAAAAACTTATCAACAATTAAAAGGCCTTGGTGGTTTTTTCTTCAGAATAAGCATCTTAAGGACCAATCTCCACGCCTAGTAGGTATGCAAAACAGAATTTAACCTTTGCTAGGTGATCAAAACGAGTCCTCCATTTGTAAATTGCAATGTTTTGTAATCAACAAAGACAACCATTACTTTGATGAAACTGACAGATGTACAAAGAGATAAAAAACGAAGACTAATTGAGTTTACTAACTTAATTGTTTAAAGAAAAATGTTAATGTTTTAAAATAATTTTCAGTTCACACTCTTACTTACAAGGAAAAAACCAACTACCAGATTTTTCAGAGTAAAAAGTTTGAGAGACTGATATATGTAGGTACTATTGGCATAAGACTTGAAGGTGATAATTACTTTTACATACCCGTGACATTAGAACCATGGACATAATTTCCAAATTTAATGCTGAAAAATATTTTAAAATTAAATGACAAATTAAAAAAAAAAAACAAACAATTTATAGAAATAAACAATTTAATTTTTCGTTAACTTTTTAATTTATAAACACATACATGTATTTTTTAATCATTTAAGAAATTTTTCGTTTTTTTATTTAAATCAAAAGAAAATAATTTTGACTAAGCCTCAACAGCTTCAATAGTTGATGAACCACCATCAACAGAATCATCAATATTTGAGGTATGTCCGAATTTGTAGACAATAGGTCCACTCATAGAACCTGATTGAGTAATAATAATTTCAGCTTGGCCAGATAGAGAGGCTCCATCGGAAGAAGCGGACTCATCTGGTTTTCCAGAACAAATGGCAATCTGTCCAGACATGTTGCCATCGTAACTAATGTCATCAGAAACTTGTCCAACATCATTTGCAGCATTTTCAACCTTGTTAATAACATTGCCAGCTGCGTCCCTTACAATTTCGGCACCATTGGCAGCAATTTCACCAACATTGGCAGCAACATTTCCAGCGATTTGTCCAGCTTTGTCAATAACATTGCCAGCTGTGTCTTTTACAATCTCGGCACCATTGGCAGCAATTTCACCAACATTGGCAGCTACATTTCCAGCGATTTGACCGGCAGCACCTGCAGCATTTTGAACCTTGTTAATAACATTGCCAGCTGCGTCCTTTACAATTTCGGCACCATTGGCAGCAATTTCACCAACATTGGCAGCAACATTTCCAGCGATTTGTCCAGCTTTGTCAATAACATTGCCAGCGGTGTCTTTTAAAATTTCGGCACCATTGGCAGCAATTTCACCAACATTGGCAGCAACATTTCCAGCGATTTGTCCAGCTTTGTCAATAACATTGCCAGCGGTGTCTTTTAAAATTTCGGCACCATTGGCAGCAACTTCACCAGCATTGGCCACAACATTTCCAGCGATTTGACCGGCAGCACCTGCAGCATTTTCAACCTTGTTAATAACATTGCCAGCTGCGTCCCTTATAATTTCGGCACCATTGGCCACAGCATTTCCAGCGATTTGACCGGCAGCACCTGCAGCATTTTGAACCTTGTTAATAACATTACCAGCTGCGTCCCTTATAATTTCGGCACCATTGGCAGCAACTTCACCAGCATTGGCCTCAGCATTTCCAGCGATTTGACCGGCAGCACCTGCAGCATTTTCAACCTTGTTAATAACATTGCCAGCTGCGTCCCTTATAATTTCGGCACCATTGGCAGCAATTTCACCAGCATTGTCCACAGCATTTCCAGCGATTTGACCGGCAGCACCTGCAGCATTTTGAACCTTGTTAATAACATTGCCAGCTGCGTCCCTTATAATTTCGGCACCATTGGCCACAGCATTTCCAGCGATTTGACCGGCAGCACCTGCAGCATTTTGAACCTTGTTAATAACATTGCCAGCTGCGTCCCTTATAATTTCGGCACCATTGGCAGCAACTTCACCAGCATTGGCCTCAGCATTTCCAGCGATTTGACCGGCAGCACCTGCAGCATTTTCAACCTTGTTAATAACATTGCCAGCTGCGTCCCTTATAATTTCGGCACCATTGGCAGCAATTTCACCAGCATTGGCCACAGCATTTCCAGCGATTTGACCGGCAGCACCTGCAGCATTTTGAACCTTGTTAATAACATTGCCAGCTGCGTCCTTTATAATTTCGGCACCATTGGCAGCAATTTCACCAGCATTGGCCACAGCATTTCCAGCGATTTGACCGGCAGCACCTGCAGCATTTTCAACCTTGTTAATAACATTGCCTGCTGCGTCCCTTATAATTTCGGCACCATTGGCAGCAACTTCACCAGCATTGGCCACAGCATTTCCAGCGATTTGACCTGCAGCACCTGCAGCATTTTGAACCTTGTCAACAACATTGCCAGCTGCGTCCTTTACAATTTCGGCACCATTGGCAGCAACTTCACCAGCATTGGCCACAGCATTTCCAGCGATTTGTCCAGCAGCACCTGCAGCATTTTGAACCTTGTTAATAACATTGCCAGCTTCGTCTCTGATAATTTCGGCACCATTGGCAGCGATTTGACCGGCAGCACCTACAGCATTTTGAACCTTGTTAATAACATTGCCAGCTTCGTCCCTGATAATTTCGGCACCATTGGCAGCGATTTGACCGGCAGCACCTGCAGCATTTTGAACCTTGTTAATAACATTGCCAGCTGCGTCCCTTATAATTTCGGCACCATTGGCAGCAATTTCACCAGCATTGGCCACAGCATTTCCAGCGATTTGACCGGCAGCACCTGCAGCATTTTGAACCTTGTTAATAACATTGCCAGCTGCGTCCCTTATAATTTCGGCACCATTGGCAGCAATTTCACCAGCATTGGCCACAGCATTTCCAGCGATTTGACCGGCAGCACCTGCAGCATTTTGAACCTTGTTAATAACATTGCCAGCTGCGTCCCTTATAATTTCGGCACCATTGGCAGCAATTTCACCAGCATTGGCCACAGCATTTCCAGCGATTTGACCGGCAGCACCTGCAGCATTTTGAACCTTGTTAATAACATTGCCAGCTGCGTCCCTTATAATTTCGGCACCATTGGCAGCAATTTCACCAGCATTGGCCACAGCATTTCCAGCGATTTGACCGGCAGCACCTGCAGCATTTTGAACCTTGTTAATAACATTGCCAGCTTCGTCCCTGATAATTTCGGCACCATTGGCAGCGATTTGACCGGCAGCACCTACAGCATTTTGAACCTTGTTAATAACATTGCCAGCTTCGTCCCTGATAATTTCGGCACCATTGGCAGCGATTTGACCGGCAGCACCTGCAGCATTTTGAACCTTGTTAATAACATTGCCAGCTGCGTCCCTTATAATTTCGGCACCATTGGCAGCAATTTCACCAGCATTGGCCACAGCATTTCCAGCGATTTGACCGGTAGCACCTGCAGCATCTTCAACCTTGTTAATAACATTGCCAGCTTCGTCCCTGATAATTTCGGCACCATTGGCAGCGATTTGACCGGCAGCACCTGCTGCATTTTGAACCTTGTTAATAACATTACCAGCTGCGTCCCTTATAATTTCGGCACCATTGGCAGCAACTTCACCAGCATTGGCCACAGCATTTCCAGCGATTTGACCGGCAGCACCTGCAGCATTTTGAACCTTGTTAATAACATTGCCAGCTTCGTCCCTGATAATTTCGGCACCATTGGCAGCGATTTGACCGGCAGCACCTGCAGCATTTTGAACCTTGTTAATAACATTGCCAGCTTCGTCCCTGATAATTTCGGCACCATTGGCAGCGATTTGACCGGCAGCACCTGCAGCATTTTGAACCTTGTTAATAACATTGCCAGCTGCGTCCCTTATAATTTCGGAACCATTGGCAGCAACTTCACCAGCATTGGCCACAGCATTTCCAGCGATTTGTCCAGCAGCACCTGCAGCATTTTGAACCTTATTAATAACATTTCCAGCTGCGTCCTTTACAATTTCGGCACCATTGGCAGCAATTTCACCAGCATTGGCAGCAGCATTTCCAGCGATTTGTCCAGCAGCACCTGCAGCATTTTGAACCTTACCAATAACTTTTCCAGCTCCATCCTTTACATTTTGGACACCACTGGCAACTAGTCCAGCTGCATTACTAGCTACATTTCCAGCGAATTGTCCAACATTACTTACAGTATTTTGAACCTTACCAACAACTTTGCCAGCTCCGTCCTTTACATTTTGGACTCCATTGGCGACAACTCCACCAACCTTGTCAGCAGCTTTACCAATGGACATGGCTGCATTAGCTGCAGTGTTTGCTGCAGCGGACACACCACCACTTACTTTACTACTAGCTGATCCAATAGCATTAGCTGCTGCACTACCTACAGATGAAATTCCACCACTGATTTTACTGCCCATAGAGCTCTAAAATAATATTAATGTCATATTTAGTTGAAGTTCTTGCATTAAGAATCTTAAATGCGAAACTTACAAGACCATTACCAGCGGCAGCTGCAAACTTTGAGCCCCAACCTGAGGGAGCATCTGCTTTTTTGTTTCCATCATTGTCTCCTCCTATGCTACCTGCTATGCCACCTTCTATGCTGCCTCCAATGGCACCTTCTGTGCCACTAGCACTTCCTCCAATGCTTCCAACAATGCCTCCACTGATGCCTCCTCCTATGCCATCTATGCTTCCTCCTATGCCTCCTGCTGCGCCTCCTTGGATCTCTGCCTTATTTTCCGATCCTCCTTTTCCACCAAAGAGGTTGGTCTAAATTAATTAATTTTTAATAAATCTATGTGTTCTAAATTCACCACAATATAATAATAAGAATAAAAAGGTACTTACAAATTTGCTGAAGAGACCTGCATTTGATTGCTGAGCTAAGGCTAAAAGGACAATTGTCGTCAAAATTAGAAATTTCGAATTCATAATAAAAATTTTATTTTTATATTATTTTTCTTCGAACTCGAATTAAAATATAAACAACTGAGACTAGTCAGTTGTACTGATTGATATTTTTTCGAAATTGTCACCTTTTATACATTTTTGTTCTTAGGAAATAAGCTTTCAATGTATTTGGGTCTTAGTTTGCTTAGACATTGTCTTTAAACTATTTAAAAATTATCAATAGAACATTTTTAAGCGTGTGTTTTGTATTTGTTTTTATTCAAAATGATTAAACAGTAGATCCCTATTTTGATGAACAAAGAATTAATTTATTTCCAAAAAAAAAAAATATTTAACAGCAATGCCCCTTTTTGATGAACGCAGAATTGTATTGTGCTTACCTACTGTATAAATACTTCCAGCGGCAGTATGAATGATAACTGTCAAATTTTGGCTCTAGAGTGTTTCTTTTGATGTCGAAAAATATTTAAGAAGTGAGTTGTCATTGTCAGTGATGCTTTTGTTGCTATTTAAACGGAGGCTGTAGGTTTTATAGTTAATATAAAAAACGAAAAAAAAATAATAAAAACTATTTTATTTTAAATGAAGCGATTGAATATAATTCAATATTAAAGTTCAAGTGACCTCAACTCCAAAGCCCGTGCCCGTGGTCAGGCTGATATAATATAAATAATGTAAAAAAGACATATTAACGGAATCATACACTTATATTGGTTTTTACGGGTTCACACCTTAATTACAAACTTAGGTTTGTTTTCGAAATCGAAATCCCGAAAAATTATATAAAATGAAAAATTTGCGCAAATTTTTCATTTTATATATTTTTTCGGGATTTCGGGATCCCATTCGGGATTTTGGGTTTTCGGGATTCTGGGTTTCGGGATTTTGGGTTTCAGGATTCTGGGTTTTCGTCATATTGGGTTTTCGGGCTTTCGGGATTTTGGATTTTCTGGATTTCGGTTTTCGGGATTTTGACACCAATCCATAAGTTCACTTTAACGAGTACATTCTGTATTGCGAGTAGAAATTTTAATTTATTGCGCAAATTATCAAAAAATTGTTTGTTAAATATTTCTGTTAAACTGTTATTGTTTCCAATAAAAATTCTGATGCAATAATTGTTTTTTTGATAAAACAAATATTTAATATTTTCTACCTTTTTTTAAACACTTGCTAAAGCAAAATTGAAGAAAAATAACATGGCGAATGCAACCATCGATGTGTTCGAGGACCCAATATTACAAATTTTTTTGTTAATGTAAACACTTACTATAAATTTTGCTTTGCTAAAAAAAATTGTTTGATATACAATATTAACGGCCATATTATTCACTAGTTTAAAAAATACATCTGGATGTAAAGAAATTGAAATTTTAAAAATAAATCCAAATCCATGATATTCACTATTAAACAGAGAAAAAAATAGTAATTTTTAACTATTTTTAAACTATTTTCATAGTTAAAGTCGGGATAACTATTTTGGATTTGGATTTATATTTGACATTTGACAATTTTACATCCAGATGTATTTTTTAAACTAGTGAATAATATAGCCGTAATTGTTTGTATCTATACAATGGAATTTTAACAACTGTTATAATATAATTAAATTGGCATTTCTTGGAAGTACCTACTGGTAGAAGTTATAATTTTGTTGTGTTAAATAAACATGCTTACATAGTAAAGCAAATGAATGATCTCAAAAAGCAATTATCTCTATAGTAGACTGAATAGTGGATTCTCTGCAAAGTAAAGTTATGTGATCATCCTCTATACTGGCGAATGAATTTGACAGAACTTCCACTGTTCATCTACACTTGGCGCTGGGAATGTATTCTTCGAGAGATGGCGGAACAAACGGTCAACTAAAAATCAATCCTTTACTCAAAATTTGTTACTCCCATCTTATCTTTGTGAAATCGTGGTGAAAATCAAGTGAAAAAATCGAGTCTTTTAAAATGAGACTATTTCACCAGAATTATCTTAGCGATCAAAAGTTAAGGCGGAACTCCATCAGATGTCATAATTTAAAGGGCTTAAAAGTGTATCAAGGGGCACGGTAGTGCCCAGCCAAGTTCTCTAGCAACTTTGGCACTACACCCTTATTTACAGGAAAGAACTCAGGCCATTTTCGACCCCCCTCTAACTTCCACACCAGAGATGCTAGAAATTTCAAACTACATTTGTTGAGCTGGTCCAAACCAAACTCCTCACAAAATTTCAGCCTCTTCCGATGAGTAGTTTCTGAGATATAGGGCTTCAAAAATCGCAAAAACCGTAACTGACTGACTGACTCACTCACTCACTCACTCACTGACAGATCATCAAAATTATGGAGAACTTCCCGTAAACGTAGAAGCTTGAAATTTTACACGGTGATAGGACTTGTGGTGTATACAAAGGGAAAAATCGAAAATTTGAGATTTTCTATTCAGGGGGCGTGGCATCCGCCCATTTCCGCTGAATTTTCATCAAATATTATAGAGCACTTCTGATTATCGTAGAATCTTGAAATTTGGTAGAATGGTAGAGCTGGTAGTTACACAAAGGAAAAAATTTAAAATTTGAGAATTTAAGCCAGGGGGGCGTGGCAACCGCCCATTTCCGCTGAATTTTCATAAAATATTATACAGCTCTTCTGGTTTTCGTAGAATCTTGAAATTTGGTAGAATGGTAGAGCTGGTAGTAAATACAAAGGAAATAATTTTAAGTAAGATAATTTCAGCCAGGGGGCGTGGCAACCGCCCATTTCCGCTGAATTTTCATAAAATATTATAGAGCCTTTCTGATTATCGTAGATTATTGAAATTTGGTAGAATGGTAGAGCTGGTAGTTTATACAAAGGAAAAAATTTAAAGTTTGAGAATTTCAGCCAGGGGCGTGGCAACCGCCCATTTTCACTGAATTTTCATCAAATATAGATATTTTCAATTCTACAGCCATACCTTGCAAAAAGAAGTGAAATCACAACAAAAACATTACTGTTAAAAAAAGAGCCAAGTTCACCTATGTTGAAATTATGCTGACACAAAAAGTACTGAGATGTTAAAGTGTACCAAGTTCTAAAGTTTGGGTTCAAATTCGTATCAATAAAATTTTGATTGTTTACTTGGCAATTTTTGAAATAACTTTAAAAATCGGTAATTAAAAGAAAAATTGTCAAGAGAACAATCAAAATTTTATTGATACGAATTTGAACCCAAACTTTAGAACTTGGTACACTTTTACATCTCAGTACTTTTTGTGTCAGCATAATTTCAACATAGGTGAACTTGGCTCTTTTTTTAACAGTAATGTTTTTGTTGTGATTCAGAATTTATGAATGATCCTTATCCATGGACGTTGTTTACAACAGACTCAATTAACCCCGTTGGGGTCAAAGCACTGGAAACATAACAAATTTTCATGACTTTGAATAACGTTTCATATAGTTCGATTAAGTCTATGGTGACATCGATGTTAGATTTCCTTTTTCGTTTCAATGCTCCCAAAAAGCGCCACTGTCATTACACTGGGGGTATTCATGCAACGGTGTAAACTCTGGGTAAAGCTGGTAAAATTCTGCCTCACTTTATTCTGTTTATATAGAAAGAGATTTCCAATTTTAAAAGTACCATGTCAAAAAATCAATAGGTAGTATTCAAGAAATTTTGTATAATTTGTACGAAATCCACTATCCAGTATATTAAAGAGATCAGTGGCTCAGGTACATTTTTCTATGAATCAACGTACCTAAGTCATTAAAATTTTTTTTTTAGACGTACAATCTGTATCCAGTTTTTTCATTGATCTCTATAATGCACTGCAGAGTGTATTCCCTATGACGTATAACAGTTTTTTTTTTAGGCAAATTCAAAATGACATGATAGGTACTTTTCATCATTGTATATTATTTATATTTCTATAGTACTATAATAAAATCGAATTTAGTATTAGTTCAAGTCACCACTATTTTGAGGTGGCGCTCAGTGTATTTATTTCATACAAATTCGGCTTTTTCAAGTTACCACCAGAGTTCCTAAGATCGTTTTACTTCATGATAGTACTATGGAAATATATATAGGTACAATGCTTTCCATCCGATCTTTTTTCTCGTTCTTTGTGTAAAGAAAACAAGAAAAAAGAAATTTGTAAGCTGACTCATCCTAAAACAAATTTTAATGAACTGTAGTAGAATAAACAAAAATTAATAAAATTTTTACTAAAAATCAATTTAATTAAAAGCGATTACAAATAAATTTATTCATTTGCATGGCAAAGATTATTAGAGGAAAAAACAAAGCAAATATTTGACGTTTCTCTTAAAAAAATCTTTGCCTTAGATTTAACATATACATATGTATTTTTCTATGAGCTAACTATGAGCTTTCCTCTGTATAGAGTGAGATAGAACTTTGCACAGGTACAACTAATGTCAGCTTCAAATGGAGCAGCAAAACTGTTATAATTTGTAGGAAATGCACTATCCAGTTCCAGTGTCTTATTAAGATCAATACCTTAGTAGGGGTAGGGATGCTAAAACAAGGCATTGGACTATACAGCTCGTCTTAGTTGTAACTGTCATACGCACCTTTGATATCCATGTATAGGTGATAGGTATCAATTTGATGTTCCCTGTTTTTTTGACATTACTATTTTTTGTACGTACAAGTGTCAGCAAATTCTTTTATACGCGATTTGACATTACTTCTCACCATTCACCAAGGAATAATAGAGCACATTATGTTTTATGTCCTGATCTCAAAAAAATTTTAGAAATTTTTTTTTTTAAGAATACATACCTACATACCTAATGGATATTGTTCGAAATTACATCAGCTTAAAAAACCGCATCAAAGGGAGAGCAACAAATAATGTGCAGGAAAGCACAGTAAAACAAAAGTATGACCATTTCAAAATATCGGTCCCCACATAACCAAAACCAAAAGTAAAGTGCAAAAGTAAATGCCAAACAGCGGTATCTATCATTTCGACCAACAGTGTCATTTCCGCCCAAGTCATTACATCAACAACGAACATCTAATTCTCGGACCCATTACCCGAGAACAATGCTATCATCAACCCACATCCTCAACCGGCATATGCGGGCAGCACCCCACTACAATGTTTTGTAATTGAGAGTGGCGCAAGAAAATTATTTATAATCGACCACCAGCTGCACTCGGGCAGAGTACAACAACACTACAAAAACAACTTGGTCTGCAAAACTAGAAACAAGATAGAGCTGGCTGGAGATGTATTGAAGCGCCACCTTGGCGCCGCCGCTCCATGCTAAAGCCTAAAAGTTTGCGAAAAAAAATTTCTAAATTACAAAAAATCGAACAAAAAAAAACAACACAAATGCGTCCTTGAAGCTACACGTGCTCAAAATTTTATATTTCTGAGCAAAAAAAGCGAGTTCTTATATAACAATTTATATGCATTGTCAGTCGATTATAAAACGAGCAAAAATCGTACACATGTTTAAACAAGTCAACTACATACGTTTTGTGTCTAAAACATCCAGTTCTAATATAAATATTTACGATTATTATTTTCAAATACTTTATTCAGCAACTGTTTGTTTTTCTTTTTGAAAATCAACATTTTTTTGTAGTTTAACTTGACGCTAAGCTTTTGACAAATAATAATTTTGACAGCTGTTAACACAAAGTCTGCAAAAAAAAAATATGATATAAGAAACAATAAATTTATATTCGTACAATTGAAAAATATGTACAATACAATACACTTGACTTTTTTTTTATGAATTCAAGAAAAATATGGAACACAAGTTTTTTTTTTTTTGGTGATTGTCAAAACAGAGAAAAAATATTTACTAACTTACTTACTTGGGGCGCCTTAAGGCGGCCCTAAAATTCGTTGTGGATTTGGGCCTCTCTAGCCAGCTCTATTCTAAGCTACCATTATCCAATTTCACACGCAAAGTTGGTTGAGGTCCCCTTCTACTTGCGTGCACCACGTTAGACTAGGTATTCATCTACTGCGTAGTCCTTTGGGTTGGAGCAGGGCTGCCAGAAATCATGATTTAGCATGATTTTCATGTTTTTTTTAAACTAAAATCATGTTTTCGTGCCCAAAATCATGTTTTTTTTCAATCCAAGAGAAAAATCTTTATCATCCAACAATTTATAAACCAACAATCTTCACTAGGTGAACTGTTATTTTTAATAAGTTATTCAATACCTACATGAAGTATGTATATATGAAATTAACCCATCATGCATCTGAATGTAAAATTGTCAAATGTCAAAAATAAATCCAAATCCAAAATATGTAGTTATCCCGATTTTAACTATAGTTAAAAATGATTTTTCTCTGTATGATAGTATTATGGATTTGGATTTATTTTTGACATTTCAATTTCCTTACATCCAGATGTATTTTTTCAACTAGTGAATAATATGGCCGTAAATGAGTACAAATTATAAACTGATGTATCTATGTTTTCAAGTTTTATTCCTGCCATTTCTGTAATTTAAGTTATAACTACAATGGCCACCTTTTGAAAAAAAGTGGGAAAATTACAAAAGCAAATAATTTGTTTTTTCCTACAAAAGGCAATATTTCCAGAAAAAAAACTATAAACTAAATTTTTGAAGCCAATATCTATGATTTCTGCATCATAAAATTAGTTTGAAAATTTTCACTTTAAGACTTTTTGCAAAAAGTACCCTGTGTAGTTATACCTTTGATACTTAATCAATAATATTTTCTAAAATGAACTCGAAATAATTTGTTTTATTTACCCCTAGTCACGATGTGGATGTTCATTTTCTATCAGTTTTTGCTTTTTTTATAAATCATGTTTTTTCAACAGAAATCATGTTTTTTATCATGTTTTTTATCATGTTTTTTTAAATTTCAAAATGGCAGCACTGGGTTGGAGTCAAAAACTTTCCGTTTCCGGGCCATCTCAGACGTATTTTTACTTTTTTGGTTAGGTTATTGTCATTGTAAAACGCGTACAGTTCGATGTTTTTTCTTCTCCAAATAGGTACTATCAATGCAGACAGGATCAAAAATCGAAGAAAAAACTTTTCTCTCGTTACAACACGTTCAACCGTCTTAATCAATTCTAGATTGTTTTGAGGGAAAAATTCTTCGGGTGATTTTTGATCCCGTCTGCATTGATAGTGATTGGGAAGATGATACAACTGTACGGCTTGTACAAAAACACTTACTTAATCAAACAAAAATTGGTCCAGTGAATGGGGCAAGGTCATGAAGAGTGATTAGAAAAAGTTTAATACTCAGGACTCAACCCCTCTGGAATATCGATAAAGTTGGTTGGGGAATTTTTTCCTATAACTGAAAAGAAGATGGGTCTAATCTTGACTGAGATATTTTTGTGGTTTCAAAAGCCAAGTCGTTTTAACATAAGAAAAATTGTATTCTCTTCAGTTATAATGTGATAAAAAAAACGCCATCAAATATTTCAAAGTATGTTTCCTTTCATGAGACCTCAATTCAATTTTGTTTTATTGAACATACTATATACAATTGACTTAAGCTTAACTTATTTCTAATAAGATACATTGATTGATATAAAATTTGTTGGCACATATGGGGCCTAACCTTATACAATGGATAAAAGATAAAATATATTTAAATATAGTACATGAATAGGCTTAATTTTACAAGTCTGCTGACTAGGTTATCCTCGGGGTGTTCCTTCCCGGTTGTCCAGTTGTGGTATTAAATATGGTGGGTTGGGTGGTATGGCATTTAGCCGCGGTAGTAGGCCGATTGCGTATCGGCGTAAAAGTAAACTACTTCCTCGTTGTCGGTTGGGATTATGTGCTCATCCAGAATATCCAAAGCACTAAGGTATCTGGGTTCGGGATGTCGTTGTTGGGTTCTCATGCTTCTCATCAGCTGATTGGGGTGGTTGGCGATGCTTCCGACAAGTTTCTTTGCAGATTGCAGCAGATACTTTTCCAACGTCATGATGTTTGCTTCCTCGTAAAGTCGCTCGTTGCTGTAGTATTTTTGTCGCTGTCGATCGAAGTAAAGTCCGGTGCAGATCCTCAGGATTTTCCTCTCAAAAATTTGAAGTTCCTTCATGGCTGTCTTGGAAATGGTATACCATACCGGAAAGCTATAGGCGATGACAGGTCGAAGAAGCTGCTTGTAGATCAGGAGTTTCGTTGGTTGGCTTAATCCGTTTCTTCTCTTCATCAGGGGGTGAAGGCGATGGAAGGCGTAGTTGGTTTTTTTCAGGACAGACCTAGAGTGAAGGTTGAACCTCAGGAGCTCGTTAAAGTTGATCCCTAAATACTTCGCGTTGCGTTTGGCTGCCAATTTAGTACCATCAGGTAGTGTAAGTGTGATGCTCCTACAGTTTGCAGCTGACCGAATGCTTCGTCCTCCTGTTCATCTAAAGCACAGTAATTCCGATTTTGATGAGTTGATCCGGATACCCCATTTACTGTAGAACTCATACAGTTTTCGAATGTGAGCTTCAACTTTCCTGGCAGCTATCGTTGGCGAGACGGACTTGTAGTATGTGAGCGAATCGTCAGCGTAAAGCAGGTTCTCGCACTCACTTGCAAGCGGCTGGTCCGATGTCAGGATACTATAGAGGAAGGGACCAAGTTTTGATCCTTGGGCAACTCCAGCTCTAATGCACTTCATTGATGATTTTCTATTCTCCACTTGTACGAAGAAGTTCCTAGAAGAAAGAAAAGAAAAAATGATTTTTATTAGTGCTACAGGGAAGCCTAGTAAATGAAGTTTATGGATAAGGGCTTCTATCCATACGCTGTCAAATGCTTTCTCGACATCCAGAAAGCATGCGACGGTAACTTGATGGTTGTTCAAAGCTGAGGTGATGTCTTGGTGGAACTTCATGAGCGGATGCAGTGTGGAGTGCTTCTCCCGAAAGCCGAACTGCATGTCTGGGATAATGTTGAAATCGCTGCAAAACTTCTTGAGCTTAATCAGTGTCAGCTCTTCCAAGAGCTTACTTAGGTTGTTGAGAAGAGAAATTGGCCTGTAATTAGATATAATGTCCCTCGCACCTTTCTTAGGAATTGCCACGATTCTTGCAGTTTTCCATTTCTGCGGGAAGTAGCTGTTGTTGATGCAGTTGTTGAGGATAATGGTTAAGAAGATTAATATTGTCTGCGGGAGCCTCTTAATGACGAAGTTGGAAATTCCATCCGGTCCGGCTGATTTCTTAGGTTTGGATAGGCTAATTATTTCGGCAATCTCTTCTGGGGTGCTCAGGTTTGGGCTGTCAACTGGATCACTTGCGGGATTGGTGTTGCTGAATGTCGCTACATCGATGTTAGGTACTAAGGTCCTTCGGATGGATGCTTCCATTTCCTGTAAGAAGACTGGGTCTGCGGAAGGGTTCGGTGTGAAGTTAAATTCGAAGTGGGCTGCAAATGCTTCTGCTTTTTCCTGAGATGTTGTTGCTTCTCCATTGTTGGTGTTAATAACTTTCGGCATTGGTGACTTCTGTCCAACAATTCGGTTGATATTCTTGAAGGCATCAGGTCCGGGCTTTATTGACTGCAGTCTCTTCTGGAACTGTGTGTTGTTGAAGTGTTGAATGGCGTTACGGAGCATGATGTTGGTGCACTGCAGCTCACTTCACACTGTCCGGTAGTTGGCATTTGATGTGTTTAAGTCCCGCTGGTGGATCCTTTGGAGGCGTTTTCTTAACCGCTGTCTGTGTGCGTATAAATTTTGCACGTGTACTGGAAGATGTTGGTAGCGGTCCTTTGATGTCTTCGGCTGTTTTTGATTGTCCAGTGCACTTGTGATTGCCGTTTCCAGAGAATCAATAGCAGCATCAATTTCAACATTCTGGAGATTTCTGTTGTGTGGTGTTAAAGTGATGGATTGTTCAACCTCTCTCTGCAGCCTGTCTATATCCAATCTCCTATAGTTGATGAAGTGTTCCGCTGGTTGTGTTACTAAGTTGATGGGCTGATTAAGCTTAATACTGAGCTGAACTGCTTCATGGTCCGAGTCGCTGGATACTGTTGAACAGATAAAGTTGCAGAAATCAGGATGAATATGCACAAAATTTGATGTTACTTAGAAGAAGTCCAATGTTGAAGGTGTTCTTGGGTAGGTTGGTTTCGGTTGAGAAATTACAACTAACGAGTGTTGGGCACTGTTGAAATCCAACCAGTCGGATATTGCCTTTCCTTCAGTGTTGATAGTTGTATCCATCCAAAGGTGATGTCTAGCATTGAAATCACCGCCGATGCTTTCATGAGACCTTTAGAAACACGAACTGGTTAAAAAGTAGTTGGGTTACATCATTTTCAATAGATGGCTAAAATATTGACTATGGTGTGGAGGCAACGTTTGCTTCAGAATAATGAATCATTACATGCTTCTTATTACTCAAGCGTTTTACCGGCTGAGGTGATAGGAATAAGTGTGGTTTGCAGGATATTTTTAAATACTATGCAATACCGAACAACAATATTTTCAATGTAGCCATTTTCATAGATGGAAGTTTTAAGGATGGAGAATAAAAAAGAACTTTTCAGCTACTTTTTCCTAAATAAAACTCAATGGTTTTGACATAACTTACCAGCAAATATAAGAAGTTTGTTTTGAGTAAGTGACCTGGTACACTGGGTATTTTGCGAAAAGACATCAACCTTTCATGTAGACGGCTGCTATGTTGGACAATGGATTTAATTCAGTGCCCCTACGTACTAAAGCTGTCAAGCTCTAAGAACAAGCTAAGTCAACTTGGCCACAAGCGATTGCCACCTGCGATAAGGCGATTGAGTAAGAGACTTGCACTTACGGCCTTGGACAATGTATACAATTCAATGTCCTTACATGTTAAAGCTATTCCAACAATATAGGTCCAACATCTTTAATTAAGAAAGAAGGCCAGCAGTCAGCGACTTCACAGGTACCAACCCTTTCCACCGAGCGAGGGCGAATCGGAACCACGTATAGTGGACATTAGCCTTTACGAGGGCGAATGTTGTACTGGGCAAGTGGAAGTGCCACTAAACACAACATTTCATTAATTAACTCATCCTGATAGTAGACCAGACTAACAGTCTCTCAGGACCAAATCAATCAGTGAACGAGGCATTTGTTGACCAGAACCACACATTTAATTATTTAACATATAATTCAGGGGACAAGATTGACGGTCTTTTAACAGCCTTGCTAGCTATAGTAAATCCTTTTTTCAATGTTCATTTTTTAAGAACATAATTTCGTATTGTATATTCACATTAGAACTAAAATTTCTGTTTTTGGTTTGATTGAAGAATTGCTGTCTAAAGTTTTGTGGCATATAGAATTTTGAATATTTAAAGTCCAATGAAGAGAAAACAAATTGTTGAACATGGTAAACAAACATAGTTGTATCTTTATTTCAGCTTATTAAATAAACAAAATAATAAAAAAAATTATATCCTATTCAATCGTTTTTTTTTTTTTTTTTCTCTTTTCTCAATTTCATTAATAACATAGGGTTCCATTTGGAAGGTTATAACTATCCCCAAAACATGTTTTGTTGGGGTTGTTGTTGTTGTACTCTATTATTTCCAAAGTTCAAATTTTGTTGGGGCTGTTGTTGTTGTACTCTATTATTTCCAAAGTTCAAATTTTGTTGGGGCTGTTGTTGTTGTTGTACTCTATTATTTCCAAAGTTCAAATTTGCCCCCTGTAAAACAAAAACAAAAAAAAGTTATATATTTTGATTAACGAATTGTTATATATTTTCAAAATTTACCAAATTAAAATTCAGCCCAGAATTTCCCGTTGAACCAAATTGATTGGGATTATTAGTTTGTTGTGGTTGCTGGCCTCCCGACTGGAAAGGTTGTTGGTTTAACCCAGATTGAATTCCTCCGAGGAATTGTTGGATCAATCCCTGAGGTTTATTTGGAACCTGGTTTGACCCCGCTTGTGGGTAGGTTCCCTGTGGAAATTGTTGTTGGTTCTTAGGAGGAGTAACAAATTGCTGTACGTTGGGTTGATTTTGAATCTGTCCATTTATAGGTTTGCCATTTGGACTTGTAGTATATTTAATTGTCGTTTGAACAGGTTGTTGGTTGCCTTGATTTTTAAAAGGTTGTTGGGTTAACCCAGATTGAATTCCTCCGAGGAATTGTTGGATCAATCCCTGAGGTTTATTTGGAACCTGGTTTGTTTGTTGGGTGTTGGGTTTGCCACCTACTGTTGTTGTCCATTTAATTGTGGTTTGACCTGGCTTTCCGTTAGGTATTGGAATTGGAATTGGAGGCATTCCAGGGATTTGAGGTATTCCTGGTGGAAGTTGTCCATTGGATGATCCTGACCAGGTGTATGTAAATTTACCACCATTTGGTGGTTTATTCAGTGTTTCAGGCGGTGGTCGAGGTATTTCGGCTGGTAATTGCCCATTTGGATTCATGTTCTTTATGACCCATGTGTATGTCAATTCCCCATTCTGAGGATAATGGATAGATACGGGTTTTGGAGGTATTTGTAGTGGTAACTCCCCATTTGGAGTCATATTCTGTACGATCCAGGTGTATGACAATTCTCCATTCTGAGGATAGTGAATAGATTTGGGCTTTTCAGTCGTAGTTGGTATTGGTTTCTGCCCAGTTGTTACCCATGTAATATTCCAACCAACTCCATTAGGCCTATTATACAAAGGTTGTGTTTGAGGTGGTCTTGGAGGTAGCTCATGCGGTAGCTGCCCATTTGAATCAAGGTTCTGGATTATCCAGATGTATGTCAACTCCCCATTCTGAGGATAATGGATAGATACGGGTTTTGGAGGTATTTGTAGTGGTAACTCCCCATTTGGAGTCATATTCTGTACGATCCAGGTGTATGACAATTCTCCATTCTGAGGATAGTGAGTAGATTTGGGCTTTTCAGTCGTAGTTGGTATTGGTTTCTGCCCATTTGTTACCCATGTAATATTCCAACCAACTCCATTAGGCCTATTATACAAAGGTTGTGTTTGAGGTGGTCTTGGAGGTAGCTCATGCGGTAGCTGCCCATTTGAATCAAGGTTCTGGATTATCCAGATGTATGTCAACTCCCCATTCTGAGGATAATGGATGGATACGGGTTTTGGAGGTATTTGTAATGGTAATTCTCCATTTGGAGTCATATTCTGTACGATCCAGGTGTATGACAATTCTCCATTCTGAGGATAGTGAATAGATTTGGGCTTTTCAGTCGTAGTTGGTATTGGTTTCTGCCCAGTTGTTACCCATGTAATATTCCAACCAACTCCATTAGGCCTATTATACAAAGGTTGTGTTTGAGGTGGTCTTGGAGGTAGCTCATGCGGTAGCTGCCCATTTGAATCAAGGTTCTGGATTATCCAGATGTATGTCAACTCCCCATTCTGAGGATAATGGATGGATACGGGTTTTGGAGGTATTTGTAATGGTAACTCTCCATTTGGAGTCATATTCTGTACGATCCAGGTGTATGACAATTCTCCATTCTGAGGATAGTGGATTGATTTTGGTTTTTCAGTTGTAGTTGGTTTGGGTTTCTGCCCAGTTGTTACCCATGTAATATTCCAACCAACTCCATTAGGCCTATTATGCAAAGGTTGTGTTTGAGGTGGTCTTGGAGGTAGCTCATGCGGTAGCTGCCCATTTAAATCAAGGTTCTGGATTATCCAGATGTATGTCAACTCCCCATTCTGAGGATAATGGATGGATACGGGTTTTGGAGGTATTTGTAATGGTAATTCTCCATTTGGAGTCATATTCTGTAGGATCCAGGTGTATGACAATTCTCCATTCTGAGGATAGTGGATTGATTTTGGTTTTTCAGTTGTAGTTGGTTTGGGTTTCTGCCCAGTTGTTACCCATGTAATATTCCATCCAACTCCATTTGGCCTATTATACAACGGTTGTGTTTGAGGTGGTCTTGGAGGTAGCTCGTGTGGTAGCTGTCCATTTGGATCAAGGTTCTGGATGATCCAGATGTATGTCAATTCCCCATTCTGAGGATAATGGATAGATACGGGTTTTGGAGGTATTTGTAGTGGTAACTCCCCATTTGGAGTCATATTCTGTACGATCCAGGTGTATGACAATTCTCCATTCTGAGGATAGTGGATTGATTTTGGTTTTTCAGTTGTAGTTGGTTTGGGTTTCTGCCCAGTTGTTACCCATGTAATATTCCAACCAACTCCATTAGGCCTATTATACAGAGGTTGTGGATTTGGAAGTAGCTCATGTGGTAGCTGCCCATTTGAATCAAGGTTTTGGATGATCCAGGTATATGTCAATTCCCCATTCTGAGGATAATGGATAGATGTGGGTTTTAGAGTCGTTGTAGGTTTTGGTTTCTGCCCAGTCGTTACCCATGTAATATTCCAACCAATATTTTGAGGTCTATTATCACTAGGATTTGGATATGGTGATTGGTCATGAGGATAGTAAGACCAGTCAATGTTTCCATCTCGTACTGTAGTTGTTGTTGTAGACGATCCATCTAAGATTCCGTCACCGGTGGGCCTTGGATATGTTGTCTGATCATGAGGATAGTAAGACCAGTCAATGTTTCCATTTCCCACTGTAGTTGTTGTTGTAGATGATCCATCTAAGATTCCGTCACCGGTGGGCCTTGGATATGTTGTCTGATCATGAGGATAGTGAGACCAGTCAATGTTTCCATTTCCCACTACAGTTGTTGTTGTAGACGATCCATCTAAGATTCCGTCACCGGTGGGCCTTGGATGTGGTGTCTGCTCATTGGGTTGTTTTGTGAATTCAGCTGTTAAATCACCAATGGAAGTTGTTGTTGTAGATAATTCATCTAAACCTCCGTTGCCGGTGGGCCTTGGATATGTTGTCTGATCATGAGGATAGTAAGACCAGTCAATGTTTCCATTTCCCACTGTAGTTGTTGTTGTAGACGATCCATCTAAGAATCCATCACCGGTGGGCCTTGGATATGTTGTCTGATCATGAGGATAGTGAGACCAGTCAATGTTTCCATTTCCCACTACAGTTGTTGTTGTAGACGATCCATCTAAGATTCCGTCACCGGTGGGCCTTGGATGTGGTGTCTGCTCATTGGGTTGTTTTGTGAATTCAGCTGTTAAATCACCAATGGAAGTTGTTGTTGTAGATAATTCATCTAAACCTCCGTTGCCGGTGGGCCTTGGATATGTTGTCTGATCATGAGGATAGTGAGACCAGTCAATGTTTCCATTTCCCACTACAGTTGTTGTTGTAGACGATCCATCTAAGATTCCGTCACCGGTGGGCCTTGGATGTGGTGTCTGCTCATTGGGTTGTTTTGTGAATTCAGCTGTTAAATCACCAATGGAAGTTGTTGTTGTAGATAATTCATCTAAACCTCCGTTGCCGGTGGGCCTTGGATATGTTGTCTGATCATGAGGATAGTGAGACCAGTCAATGTTTCCATTTCCCACTGTAGTTGTTGTTGTAGACGATCCATCTAAGATTCCGTCACCGGTGGGCCTTGGATATGTTGTCTGATCATGAGGATAGTGAGACCAGTCAATGTTTCCATTTCCCACTACAGTTGTTGTTGTAGACGATCCATCTAAGATTCCGTCACCGGTGGGCCTTGGATGTGGTGTCTGCTCATTGGGTTGTTTTGTGAATTCAGCTGTTAAATCACCAATGGAAGTTGTTGTTGTAGATAATTCATCTAAACCTCCGTTGCCGGTGGGCCTTGGATATGTTGTCTGATCATGAGGATAGTGAGACCAGTCAATGTTTCCATTTCCCACTATAGTTGTTGTTGTAGACGATCCATCTAAGATACCGTCACCGGTGGGCCTTGGATGTGGCGTCTGCCCATTGGGTTGTTTTGTGAATTCAGCTGATAAATCACCAATGGAAGTTGTTGTTGTAGATAATTCATCTAAACCTCCGTTGCCGGTGGGCCTTGGATATGTTGTCTGATCATGAGGATAGTGAGACCAGTCAATGTTTCCATTTCCCACTGTAGTTGTTGTTGTAGACGATCCATCTAAGATTCCGTCACCGGTGGGCCTTGGATATGTTGTCTGATCATGAGGATAGTGAGACCAGTCAATGTTTCCATTTTCCACTACAGTTGTTCTTGTAGACGATCCATCTAAGATTCCGTCACCGGTGGGCCTTGGATATGTTGTCTGATCATGAGGATAGTGAGACCAGTCAATGTTTCCATTTCCCACTACAGTTGTTGTTGTAGACGATCCATCTAAGATTCCGTCACCGGTGGGCCTTGGATGTGGTGTCTGCTCATTGGGTTGTTTTGTGAATTCAGCTGTTAAATCACCAATGGAAGTTGTTGTTGTAGATAATTCATCTAAACCTCCGTTGCCGGTGGGCCTTGGATATGTTGTCTGATCATGAGGATAGTGAGACCAGTCAATGTTTCCATTTCCCACTACAGTTGTTGGTGTAGACGATCCATCTAAGATTCCGTCACCGGTGGGCCTTGGGTATGTTGTCTGATCATGAGGATAATGAGACCAGTCAATGTTTCCATTTCCCACTATAGTTGTTGTTGTAGACGATCCATCTAAGATACCGTCACCGGTGGGCCTTGGATGTGGTGTCTGCTCATTGGGTTGTTTTGTGAATTCAGCTGTTAAATCACCAATGGAAGTTGTTGTTGTAGATAATTCATCTAAACCTCCGTTGCCGGTGGGCCTTGGGTATGTTGTCTGATCATGAGGATAGTGAGACCAGTCAATGTTTCCATTTCCCACTATAGTTGTTGTTGTAGACGATCCATCTAAGATACCGTCACCGGTGGGCCTTGGATGTGGCGTCTGCCCATTGGGTTGTTTTGTGAATTCAGCTGTTAAATCACCAATGGAAGTTGTTGTTGTAGATAATTCATCTAAACCTCCGTTGCCGGTGGGCCTTGGATATGTTGTCTGATCATGAGGATAGTGAGACCAGTCAATGTTTCCATATCCCACTGTAGTTGTTGTTGTAGACGATCCATCTAAGATTCCGTCACCGGTGGGCCTTGGATGTGGTGTCTGCTCATTGGGTTGTTTTGTGAATTCAGCTGTTAAATCACCAATGGAAGTTGTTGTTGTAGATAATTCATCTAAACCTCCGTTGCCGGTGGGCCTTGGATATGTTGTCTGATCATGAGGATAGTGAGACCAGTCAATGTTTCCATTTCCCACTACAGTTGTTGTTGTAGACGATCCATCTAAGATTCCGTCACCGGTGGGCCTTGGATATGTTGTCTGATCATGAGGATAGTGAGACCAGTCAATGTTTCCATTTCCCACTGTAGTTGTTGTTGTAGACGATCCATCTAAGATACCGTCACCGGTGGGCCTTGGATGTGGTGTCTGCTCATTGGGTTGTTTTGTGAATTCAGCTGTTAAATCACCAATGGAAGTTGTTGTTGTAGATAATTCATCTAAACCTCCGTTGCCGGTGGGCCTTGGATATGTTGTCTGATCATGAGGATAGTGAGACCAGTCAATGTTTCCAGTTCCCACTGTAGTTGTTGTTGTAGATGATCCATCTAAGATTCCGTCACCGGTGGGCTTTGGATATGTTGTCTGATCATGAGGATAGTGAGACCAGTCAATGTTTCCATTTCCCACTGTAGTTGTTGTTGTAGACGATCCATCTAAGATACCGTCACCGGTGGGCCTTGGATGTGGTGTCTGCTCATTGGGTTGTTTTGTGAATTCAGCTGTTAAATCACCAATGGAAGTTGTTGTTGTAGATAATTCATCTAAACCTCCGTTGCCGGTGGGCCTTGGATATGTTGTCTGATCATGAGGATAGTGAGACCAGTCAATGTTTCCATTTCCCACTGTAGTTGTTGTTGTAGACGATCCATCTAAGATACCGTCACCGGTGGGCCTTGGATGTGGTGTCTGCTCATTGGGTTGTTTTGTGAATTCAGCTGTTAAATCACCAATGGAAGTTGTTGTTGTAGATAATTCATCTAAACCTCCGTTGCCGGTGGGCCTTGGGTATGTTGTCTGATCATGAGGATAGTGAGACCAGTCAATGTTTCCATTTCCCACTATAGTTGTTGTTGTAGACGATCCATCTAAGATACCGTCACCGGTGGGCCTTGGATGTGGCGTCTGCCCATTGGGTTGTTTTGTGAATTCAGCTGTTAAATCACCAATGGAAGTTGTTGTTGTAGATAATTCATCTAAACCTCCGTTGCCGGTGGGCCTTGGATATGTTGTCTGATCATGAGGATAGTGAGACCAGTCAATGTTTCCATATCCCACTGTAGTTGTTGTTGTAGACGATCCATCTAAGATTCCGTCACCGGTGGGCCTTGGATGTGGTGTCTGCTCATTGGGTTGTTTTGTGAATTCAGCTGTTAAATCACCAATGGAAGTTGTTGTTGTAGATAATTCATCTAAACCTCCGTTGCCGGTGGGCCTTGGATATGTTGTCTGATCATGAGGATAGTGAGACCAGTCAATGTTTCCATTTCCCACTGTAGTTGTTGTTGTAGACGATCCATCTAAGATTCCGTCACCGGTGGGCCTTGGATATGTTGTCTGATCATGAGGATAGTGAGACCAGTCAATGTTTCCATTTCCCACTACAGTTGTTGTTGTAGACGATCCATCTAAGATTCCGTCACCGGTGGGCCTTGGATATGTTGTCTGATCATGAGGATAGTGAGACCAGTCAATGTTTCCAGTTCCCACTACAGTTGTTGTTGTAGACGATCCATCTAAGATTCCGTCACCGGTGGGCCTTGGATATGTTGTCTGATCATGAGGATAGTGAGACCAGTCAATGTTTCCATTTCCCACTACAGTTGTTGTTGTAGACGATCCATCTAAGATTCCGTCACCGGTGGGCCTTGGATGTGGTGTCTGCTCATTGGGTTGTTTTGTGAATTCAGCTGTTAAATCACCAATGGAAGTTGTTGTTGTAGATAATTCATCTAAACCTCCGTTGCCGGTGGGCCTTGGATATGTTGTCTGATCATGAGGATAGTGAGACCAGTCAATGTTTCCATTTCCCACTACAGTTGTTGTTGTAGACGATCCATCTAAGATTCCGTCACCGGTTGGCCTTGGATATGTTGTCTGATCATGAGGATAGTGAGACCAGTCAATGTTTCCATTTCCCACTACAGTTGTTGTTGTAGACGATCCATCTAAGATTCCGTCACCGGTGGGCCTTGGATGTGGTGTCTGCTCATTGGGTTGTTTTGTGAATTCAGCTGTTAAATCACCAATGGAAGTTGTTGTTGTAGTTAATTCATCTAAACCTCCGTTGCCGGTGGGCCTTGGATATGTTGTCTGATCATGAGGATAGTGAGACCAGTCAATGTTTCCATTTCCCACTGTAGTTGTTGTTGTAGACGATCCATCTAAGATTCCGTCACCGGTGGGCCTTGGATATGTTGTCTGATCATGAGGATAGTGAGACCAGTCAATGTTTCCATTTCCCACTACAGTTGTTGTTGTAGACGATCCATCTAAGATTCCGTCACCGGTGGGCCTTGGATATGTTGTCTGATCATGAGGATAGTGAGACCAGTCAATGTTTCCAGTTCCCACTACAGTTGTTGTTGTAGACGATCCATCTAAGATTCCGTCACCGGTGGGCCTTGGATATGTTGTCTGATCATGAGGATAGTGAGACCAGTCAATGTTTCCATTTCCCACTACAGTTGTTGTTGTAGACGATCCATCTAAGATTCCGTCACCGGTGGGCCTTGGATGTGGTGTCTGCTCATTGGGTTGTTTTGTGAATTCAGCTGTTAAATCACCAATGGAAGTTGTTGTTGTAGATAATTCATCTAAACCTCCGTTGCCGGTGGGCCTTGGATATGTTGTCTGATCATGAGGATAGTGAGACCAGTCAATGTTTCCATTTCCCACTACAGTTGTTGTTGTAGACGATCCATCTAAGATTCCGTCACCGGTGGGCCTTGGATGTGGTGTCTGCTCATTGGGTTGTTTTGTGAATTCAGCTGTTAAATCACCAATGGAAGTTGTTGTTGTAGTTAATTCATCTAAACCTCCGTTGCCGGTGGGCCTTGGATATGTTGTCTGATCATGAGGATAGTGAGACCAGTCAATGTTTCCATTTCCCACTGTAGTTGTTGTTGTAGACGATCCATCTAAGATTCCGTCACCGGTGGGCCTTGGATATGTTGTCTGATCATGAGGATAGTGAGACCAGTCAATGTTTCCATTTCCCACTACAGTTGTTGTTGTAGACGATCCATCTAAGATTCCGTCACCGGTGGGCCTTGGATGTGGTGTCTGCTCATTGGGTTGTTTTGTGAATTCAGCTGTTAAATCACCAATGGAAGTTGTTGTTGTAGATAATTCATCTAAACCTCCGTTGCCGGTGGGCCTTGGATATGTTGTCTGATCATGAGGATAGTGAGACCAGTCAATGTTTCCATTTCCCACTACAGTTGTTGTTGTAGACGATCCATCTAAGATTCCGTCACCGGTGGGCCTTGGATGTGGTGTCTGCTCATTGGGTTGTTTTGTGAATTCAGCTGTTAAATCACCAATGGAAGTTGTTGTTGTAGTTAATTCATCTAAACCTCCGTTGCCGGTGGGCCTTGGATATGTTGTCTGATCATGAGGATAGTGAGACCAGTCAATGTTTCCATTTCCCACTACAGTTGTTGTTGTAGACGATCCATCTAAGATTCCGTCACCGGTGGGCCTTGGATATGTTGTCTGATCATGAGGATAATGAGACCAGTCAATGTTTCCATTTCCCACTGTAGTTGTTGTTGTAGACGATCCATCTAAGATTCCGTCACCGGTGGGCCTTGGATGTGGTGTCTGCTCAATGGGTTGTTTTGTGAATTCAGCTGTTAAATCACCAATGGAAGTTGTTGTTGTAGATAATTCATCTAAACCTCCGTTGCCGGTGGGCCTTGGATATGTTGTCTGATCATGAGGATAGTGAGACCAGTCAATGTTTCCATTTCCCACTGTAGTTGTTGTTGTAGACGATCCATCTAAGATTCCGTCACCGGTGGGCCTTGGATATGTTGTCTGATCATGAGGATAGTGAGACCAGTCAATGTTTCCATTTCCCACTACAGTTGTTGTTGTAGACGATCCATCTAAGATTCCGTCACCGGTGGGCCTTGGATATGTTGTCTGATCATGAGGATAGTGAGACCAGTCAATGTTTCCATTTCCCACTACAGTTGTTGTTGTAGACGATCCATCTAAGATTCCGTCACCGGTGGGCCTTGGATGTGGTGTCTGCTCATTGGGTTGTTTTGTGAATTCAGCTGTTAAATCACCAATGGAAGTTGTTGTTGTAGATAATTCATCTAAACCTCCGTTGCCGGTGGGCCTTGGATATGTTGTCTGATCATGAGGATAGTGAGACCAGTCAATGTTTCCATTTCCCACTGTAGTTGTTGTTGTAGACGATCCATCTAAGATTCCGTCACCGGTGGGCCTTGGATATGTTGTCTGATCATGAGGATAGTGAGACCAGTCAATGTTTCCATTTCCCACTACAGTTGTTGTTGTAGACGATCCATCTAAGATTCCGTCACCGGTGGGCCTTGGATATGTTGTCTGATCATGAGGATAGTGAGACCAGTCAATGTTTCCATTTCCCACTACAGTTGTTGTTGTAGACGATCCATCTAAGATTCCGTCACCGGTGGGCCTTGGATGTGGTGTCTGCTCATTGGGTTGTTTTGTGAATTCAGCTGTTAAATCACCAATGGAAGTTGTTGTTGTAGATAATTCATCTAAACCTCCGTTGCCGGTGGGCCTTGGATATGTTGTCTGATCATGAGGATAGTGAGACCAGTCAATGTTTCCATTTCCCACTACAGTTGTTGTTGTAGACGATCCATCTAAGATTCCGTCACCGGTGGGCCTTGGATGTGGTGTCTGCTCATTGGGTTGTTTTGTGAATTCAGCTGTTAAATCACCAATGGAAGTTGTTGTTGTAGATAATTCATCTAAACCTCCGTTGCCGGTGGGCCTTGGATATGTTGTCTGATCATGAGGATAGTGAGACCAGTCAATGTTTCCATTTCCCACTACAGTTGTTGTTGTAGACGATCCATCTAAGATTCCGTCACCGGTGGGCCTTGGATGTGGTGTCTGCTCATTGGGTTGTTTTGTGAATTCAGCTGTTAAATCACCAATGGAAGTTGTTGTTGTAGATAATTCATCTAAACCTCCGTTGCCGGTGGGCCTTGGATATGTTGTCTGATCATGAGGATAGTGAGACCAGTCAATGTTTCCATTTCCCACTGTAGTTGTTGTTGTAGACGATCCATCTAAGATTCCGTCACCGGTGGGCCTTGGATATGTTGTCTGATCATGAGGATAGTGAGACCAGTCAATGTTTCCATTTCCCACTACAGTTGTTGTTGTAGACGATCCATCTAAGATTCCGTCACCGGTGGGCCTTGGATGTGGTGTCTGCTCATTGGGTTGTTTTGTGAATTCAGCTGTTAAATCACCAATGGAAGTTGTCGTTGTAGATAATTCATCTAAACCTCCGTTGCCGGTGGGCCTTGGATATGTTGTCTGATCATGAGGATAGTGAGACCAGTCAATGTTTCCATTTCCCACTGTAGTTGTTGTTGTAGACGATCCATCTAAGATTCCGTCACCGGTGGGCCTTGGATATGTTGTCTGATCATGAGGATAGTGAGACCAGTCAATGTTTCCATTTCCCACTGTAGTTGTTGTTGTAGACGATCCATCTAAGATTCCGTCACCGGTGGGCCTTGGATATGTTGTCTGATCATGAGGATAGTGAGACCAGTCAATGTTTCCATTTCCCACTGTAGTTGTTGTTGTAGACGATCCATCTAAGATACCGTCACCGGTGGGCCTTGGATGTGGTGTCTGCTCATTGGGTTGTTTTGTGAATTCAGCTGTTAAATCACCAATGGAAGTTGTTGTTGTAGATAATTCATCTAAACCTCCGTTACCGGTGGGCCTTGGATATGTTGTCTGATCATGAGGATAGTAAGACCAGTCAATGTTTCCATTTCCCACTACAGTTGTTGTTGTAGACGATCCATCTAAGATTCCGTCACCGGTGGGCCTTGGATGTGGTGTCTGCTCATTGGGTTGTTTTGTGAATTCAGCTGTTAAATCACCAATGGAAGTTGTCGTTGTAGATAATTCATCTAAACCTCCGTTGCCGGTGGGCCTTGGATATGTTGTCTGATCATGAGGATAGTGAGACCAGTCAATGTTTCCATTTCCCACTGTAGTTGTTGTTGTAGACGATCCATCTAAGATTCCGTCACCGGTGGGCCTTGGATATGTTGTCTGATCATGAGGATAGTGAGACCAGTCAATGTTTCCATTTCCCACTGTAGTTGTTGTTGTAGATAATTCATCTAAACCTCCGTTGCCGGTGGGCCTTGGATATGTTGTCTGATCATGAGGATAGTGAGACCAGTCAATGTTTCCATTTCCCACTACAGTTGTTGTTGTAGACGATCCATCTAAGATTCCGTCACCGGTGGGCCTTGGATATGTTGTCTGATCATGAGGATAGTGAGACCAGTCAATGTTTCCATTTCCCACTACAATTGTTGTTGTAGACGATCCATCTAAGATTCCGTCACCGGTGGGCCTTGGATGTGGTGTCTGCTCATTGGGTTGTTTTGTGAATTCAGCTGTTAAATCACCAATGGAAGTTGTTGTTGTAGATAATTCATCTAAACCTCCGTTGCCGGTGGGCCTTGGATATGTTGTCTGATCATGAGGATAGTGAGACCAGTCTATGTTTCCATTTCCCACTGTAGTTGTTGTTGTAGACGATCCATCTAAGATTCCGTCACCGGTGGGCCTTGGATGTGGTGTCTGCTCAATGGGTTGATTTGTGAATTCAGCTGTTAAATCACCAATGGAAGTTGTTGTTGTAGATAATTCATCTAAACCTCCGTTGCCGGTGGGCCTTGGATATGTTGTCTGATCATGAGGATAGTGAGACCAGTCAATGTTTCCATTTCCCACTACAGTTGTTGTTGTAGACGATCCATCTAAGATTCCGTCACCGGTGGGCCTTGGATATGTTGTCTGATCATGAGGATAGTAAGACCAGTCAATGTTTCCATTTCCCACTGTAGTTGTTGTTGTAGACGATCCATCTAAGATTCCGTCACCGGTGGGCCTTGGATATGTTGTCTGATCATGAGGATAATGAGACCAGTCAATGTTTCCATTTCCCACTACAGTTGTTGTTGTAGACGATCCATCTAAGATTCCGTCACCGGTGGGCCTTGGATGTGGTGTCTGCTCATTGGGTTGTTTTGTGAATTCAGCTGTTAAATCACCAATGGAAGTTGTTGTTGTAGATAATTCATCTAAACCTCCGTTGCCGGTGGGCCTTGGATATGTTGTCTGATCATGAGGATAGTGAGACCAGTCTATGTTTCCATTTCCCACTGTAGTTGTTGTTGTAGACGATCCATCTAAGATTCCGTCACCGGTGGGCCTTGGATATGTTGTCTGATCATGAGGATAATGAGACCAGTCAATGTTTCCATTTCCCACTGTAGTTGTTGTTGTAGACGATCCATATAAGATTCCGTCACCGGTGGGCCTTGGATGTGGTGTCTGCTCAATGGGTTGATTTGTGAATTCAGCTGTTAAATCACCAATGGAAGTTGTTGTTGTAGATAATTCATCTAAACCTCCGTTGCCGGTGGGCCTTGGATATGTTGTCTGATCATGAGGATAGTAAGACCAGTCAATGTTTCCATTTCCCACTACAGTTGTTGTTGTAGACGATCCATCTAAGATTCCGTCACCGGTGGGCCTTGGATATGTTGTCTGATCATGAGGATAGTGAGACCAGTCAATGTTTCCATTTCCCACTACAGTTGTTGTTGTAGACGATCCATCTAAGATTCCGTCACCGATGGGCCTTGGATGTGGTGTCTGCTCATTGGGTTGTTTTGTGAATTCAGCTGTTAAATCACCAATGGAAGTTGTTGTTGTAGATAATTCATCTAAACCTCCGTTGCCGGTGGGCCTTGGATATGTTGTCTGATCATGAGGATAGTGAGACCAGTCTATGTTTCCATTTCCCACTGTAGTTGTTGTTGTAGACGATCCATCTAAGATTCCGTCACCGGTGGGCCTTGGATATGTTGTCTGATCATGAGGATAATGAGACCAGTCAATGTTTCCATTTCCCACTGTAGTTGTTGTTGTAGACGATCCATCTAAGATTCCGTCACCGGTGGGCCTTGGATGTGGTGTCTGCTCAATGGGTTGTTTTGTGAATTCAGCTGTTAAATCACCAATGGAAGTTGTTGTTGTAGATAATTCATCTAAACCTCCGTTGCCGGTGGGCCTTGGATATGTTGTCTGATCATGAGGATAGTGAGACCAGTCAATGTTTCCATTTCCCACTGTAGTTGTTGTTGTAGACGATCCATCTAAGATTCCGTCACCGGTGGGCCTTGGATATGTTGTCTGATCATGAGGATAGTGAGACCAGTCAATGTTTCCATTTCCCACTACAGTTGTTGTTGTAGACGATCCATCTAAGATTCCGTCACCGGTGGGCCTTGGATGTGGTGTCTGCTCATTGGGTTGTTTTGTGAATTCAGCTGTTAAATCACCAATAGAAGTTGTTGTTGTAGTTAATTTATCTAAACCTCCGTTGCCGGTGGGCCTTGGATATGTTGTCTGATCATGAGGATAGTGAGACCAGTCAATGTTTCCATTTCCCACTGTAGTTGTTGTTGTAGACGATCCATCTAAGATTCCGTCACCGGTGGGCCTTGGATATGTTGTCTGATCATGAGGATAGTAAGACCAGTCAATGTTTCCATTTCCCACTACAGTTGTTGTTGTAGACGATCCATCTAAGATTCCGTCACCGGTGGGCCTTGGATGTGGTGTCTGCTCATTGGGTTGTTTTGTGAATTCAGCTGTTAAATCACCAATGGAAGTTGTTGTTGTAGATAATTCATCTAAACCTCCGTTGCCGGTGGGCCTTGGATATGTTGTCTGATCATGAGGATAGTGAGACCAGTCAATGTTTCCCTTTCCCACTGTAGTTGTTGTTGTAGACGATCCATCTAAGATTCCGTCACCGGTGGGCCTTGGATATGTTGTCTGATCATAGGGTCGCTTTGTGAATTCAGCTGTTAAATCACCAATGGAAGTTGTTGTTGTAGATAATTCATCTAAACCTCCGTTGCCGGTGGGCCTTGGATATGTTGTCTGATCATGAGGATAGTGAGACCAGTCAATGTTTCCAGTTCCCACTGTAGTTGTTGTTGTAGACGATCCATCTAAGATTCCGTCACCGGTGGGCCTTGGATATGTTGTCTGATCATGAGGATAGTGAGACCAGTCAATGTTTCCAGTTCCCACTGTAGTTGTTGTTGTAGACGATCCATCTAAGATTCCGTCACCGGTGGGCCTTGGATGTGTTGTCTGATCATGAGGATAGTGAGACCAGTCAATGTTTCCATTTCCCACTGTAGTTGTTGTTGTAGACGATCCATCTAAGATTCCGTCACCGGTGGGCCTTGGATGTGGTGTCTGCTCATTGGGTTGTTTTGTGAATTCAGCTGTTAAATCACCAATGGAAGTTGTTGTTGTAGATAATTCATCTAAACCTCCGTTGCCGGTGGGCCTTGGATATGTTGTCTGATCATGAGGATAGTGAGACCAGTCAATGTTTCCATTTCCCACTGTAGTTGTTGTTGTAGACGATCCATCTAAGAATCCGTCACCGGTGGGCCTTGGATATGTTGTCTGATCATGAGGATAGTGAGACCAGTCAATGTTTCCATTTCCCACTGTAGTTGTTGTTGTAGACGATCCATCTAAGATTCCGTCACCGGTGGGCCTTGGATATGTTGTCTGATCATGAGGATAGTGAGACCAGTCAATGTTTCCAGTTCCCACTGTAGTTGTTGTTGTAGACGATCCATCTAAGATTCCATCACCGGTGGGCCTTGGATATGTTGTCTGATCATGAGGATAGTGAGACCAGTCAATGTTTCCATTTCCCACTACAATTGTTGTTGTAGACGATCCATCTAAGATTCCGTCACCGGTGGGCCTTGGATGTGGTGTCTGCTCATTGGGTTGTTTTGTGAATTCAGCTGTTAAATCACCAATGGAAGTTGTTGTTGTAGATAATTCATCTAAACCTCCGTTGCCGGTGGGCCTTGGATATGTTGTCTGATCATGAGGATAGTGAGACCAGTCAATGTTTCCATTTCCCACTGTAGTTGTTGTTGTAGACGATCCATCTAAGATACCGTCACCGGTGGGCCTTGGATGTGGTGTCTGCTCATTGGGTTGTTTTGTGAATTCAGCTGTTAAATCACCAATAGAAGTTGTTGTTGTAGTTAATTCATCTAAACCTCCGTTGCCGGTGGGCCTTGGATATGTTGTCTGATCATGAGGATAGTGAGACCAGTCAATGTTTCCATTTCCCACTGTAGTTGTTGTTGTAGACGATCCATCTAAGATTCCGTCACCGGTGGGCCTTGGATATGTTGTCTGATCATGAGGATAGTAAGACCAGTCAATGTTTCCATTTCCCACTACAGTTGTTGTTGTAGACGATCCATCTAAGATTCCGTCACCGGTGGGCCTTGGATGTGGTGTCTGCTCATTGGGTTGTTTTGTGAATTCAGCTGTTAAATCACCAATGGAAGTTGTTGTTGTAGATAATTCATCTAAACCTCCGTTGCCGGTGGGCCTTGGATATGTTGTCTGATCATGAGGATAGTGAGACCAGTCAATGTTTCCCTTTCCCACTGTAGTTGTTGTTGTAGACGATCCATCTAAGATTCCGTCACCGGTGGGCCTTGGATATGTTGTCTGATCATAGGGTCGCTTTGTGAATTCAGCTGTTAAATCACCAATGGAAGTTGTTGTTGTAGATAATTCATCTAAACCTCCGTTGCCGGTGGGCCTTGGATATGTTGTCTGATCATGAGGATAGTGAGACCAGTCAATGTTTCCAGTTCCCACTGTAGTTGTTGTTGTAGACGATCCATCTAAGATTCCGTCACCGGTGGGCCTTGGATATGTTGTCTGATCATGAGGATAGTGAGACCAGTCAATGTTTCCAGTTCCCACTGTAGTTGTTGTTGTAGACGATCCATCTAAGATTCCGTCACCGGTGGGCCTTGGATGTGTTGTCTGATCATGAGGATAGTGAGACCAGTCAATGTTTCCATTTCCCACTGTAGTTGTTGTTGTAGACGATCCATCTAAGATTCCGTCACCGGTGGGCCTTGGATGTGGTGTCTGCTCATTGGGTTGTTTTGTGAATTCAGCTGTTAAATCACCAATGGAAGTTGTTGTTGTAGATAATTCATCTAAACCTCCGTTGCCGGTGGGCCTTGGATATGTTGTCTGATCATGAGGATAGTGAGACCAGTCAATGTTTCCATTTCCCACTGTAGTTGTTGTTGTAGACGATCCATCTAAGAATCCGTCACCGGTGGGCCTTGGATATGTTGTCTGATCATGAGGATAGTGAGACCAGTCAATGTTTCCATTTCCCACTGTAGTTGTTGTTGTAGACGATCCATCTAAGATTCCGTCACCGGTGGGCCTTGGATATGTTGTCTGATCATGAGGATAGTGAGACCAGTCAATGTTTCCAGTTCCCACTGTAGTTGTTGTTGTAGACGATCCATCTAAGATTCCATCACCGGTGGGCCTTGGATATGTTGTCTGATCATGAGGATAGTGAGACCAGTCAATGTTTCCATTTCCCACTACAATTGTTGTTGTAGACGATCCATCTAAGATTCCGTCACCGGTGGGCCTTGGATGTGGTGTCTGCTCATTGGGTTGTTTTGTGAATTCAGCTGTTAAATCACCAATGGAAGTTGTTGTTGTAGATAATTCATCTAAACCTCCGTTGCCGGTGGGCCTTGGATATGTTGTCTGATCATGAGGATAGTGAGACCAGTCAATGTTTCCATTTCCCACTGTAGTTGTTGTTGTAGACGATCCATCTAAGATACCGTCACCGGTGGGCCTTGGATGTGGTGTCTGCTCATTGGGTTGTTTTGTGAATTCAGCTGTTAAATCACCAATGGAAGTTGTTGTTGTAGATAATTCATCTAAACCTCCGTTGCCGGTGGGCCTTGGATATGTTGTCTGATCATGAGGATAGTGAGACCAGTCAATGTTTCCATTTCCCACTGTAGTTGTTGTTGTAGACGATCCATCTAAGATTCCGTCACCGGTGGGCCTTGGATATGTTGTCTGATCATGAGGATAGTGAGACCAGTCAATGTTTCCAGTTCCCACTGTAGTTGTTGTTGTAGACGATCCATCTAAGATTCCGTCACCGGTGGGCCTTGGATATGTTGTCTGATCATGAGGATAGTAAGACCAGTCAATGTTTCCATTTCCCACTGTAGTTGTTGTTGTAGACGATCCATCTAAGATTCCGTCACCGGTGGGCCTTGGATGTGTTGTCTGATCATGAGGATAGTGAGACCAGTCAATGTTTCCATTTCCCACTACAGTTGTTGTTGTAGACGATCCATCTAAGATTCCGTCACCGGTGGGCCTTGGATGTGGTGTCTGCTCATTGGGTTGTTTTGTGAATTCAGCTGTTAAATCACCAATGGAAGTTGTTGTTGTAGATAATTCATCTAAACCTCCGTTGCCGGTGGGCCTTGGATATGTTGTCTGATCATGAGGATAGTGAGACCAGTCAATGTTTCCAGTTCCCACTGTAGTTGTTGTTGTAGACGATCCATCTAAGAATCCGTCACCGGTAGGCCTTGGATATGTTGTCTGATCATGAGGATAGTGAGACCAGTCAATGTTTCCAGTTCCCACTGTAGTTGTTGTTGTAGACGATCCATCTAAGATTCCGTCACCGGTGGGCCTTGGATATGTTGTCTGATCATGAGGATAGTGAGACCAGTCAATGTTTCCAGTTCCCACTGTAGTTGTTGTTGTAGACGATCCATCTAAGATTCCGTCACCGGTGGGCCTTGGATATGTTGTCTGATCATGAGGATAGTGAGACCAGTCAATGTTTCCAGTTCCCACTGTAGTTGTTGTTGTAGACGATCCATCCAAGATTCCGTCACCGGTGGGCCTTGGATGTGGTGTCTGCTCATAGGGTCGCTTTGTGAATTCAGCTGTTAAATCACCAATGGAAGTTGTTGTTGTAGATAATTCATCTAAACCTCCGTTGCCGGTGGGCCTTGGATATGTTGTCTGATCATGAGGATAGTGAGACCAGTCAATGTTTCCATTTCCCACTACAGTTGTTGTTGTAGACGATCCATCTAAGATTCCGTCACCGGTGGGCCTTGGATATGTTGTCTGATCATGAGGATAGTAAGACCAGTCAATGTTTCCATTTCCCACTACAGTTGTTGTTGTAGACGATCCATCTAAGATTCCGTCACCGGTGGGCCTTGGATGTGGTGTCTGCTCATTGGGTTGTTTTGTGAATTCAGCTGTTAAATCACCAATGGAAGTTGTTGTTGTAGATAATTCATCTAAACCTCCGTTGCCGGTGGGCCTTGGATATGTTGTCTGATCATGAGGATAGTGAGACCAGTCAATGTTTCCATTTCCCACTGTAGTTGTTGTTGTAGACGATCCATCTAAGATTCCGTCACCGGTGGGCCTTGGATATGTTGTCTGATCATGAGGATAGTGAGACCAGTCAATGTTTCCATTTCCCACTACAGTTGTTGTTGTAGACGATCCATCTAAGATTCCGTCACCGGTGGGCCTTGGATGTGGTGTCTGCTCATTGGGTTGTTTTGTGAATTCAGCTGTTAAATCACCAATGGAAGTTGTTGTTGTAGTTAATTCATCTAAACCTCCGTTGCCGGTGGGCCTTGGATATGTTGTCTGATCATGAGGATAGTGAGACCAGTCAATGTTTCCATTTCCCACTGTAGTTGTTGTTGTAGACGATCCATCTAAGATTCCGTCACCGGTGGGCCTTGGATATGTTGTCTGATCATGAGGATAGTAAGACCAGTCAATGTTTCCATTTCCCACTACAGTTGTTGTTGTAGACGATCCATCTAAGATTCCGTCACCGGTGGGCCTTGGATATGTTGTCTGATCATGAGGATAGTGAGACCAGTCAATGTTTCCATTTCCCACTGTAGTTGTTGTTGTAGACGATCCATCTAAGATACCGTCACCGGTGGGCCTTGGATGTGGTGTCTGCTCATTGGGTTGTTTTGTGAATTCAGCTGTTAAATCACCAATGGAAGTTGTTGTTGTAGATAATTCATCTAAACCTCCGTTGCCGGTGGGCCTTGGATATGTTGTCTGATCATGAGGATAGTGAGACCAGTCAATGTTTCCCTTTCCCACTGTAGTTGTTGTTGTAGACGATCCATCTAAGATTCCGTCACCGGTGGGCCTTGGATATGTTGTCTGATCATAGGGTCGCTTTGTGAATTCAGCTGTTAAATCACCAATGGAAGTTGTTGTTGTAGATAATTCATCTAAACCTCCGTTGCCGGTGGGCCTTGGATATGTTGTCTGATCATGAGGATAGTGAGACCAGTCAATGTTTCCAGTTCCCACTGTAGTTGTTGTTGTAGACGATCCATCTAAGATTCCGTCACCGGTGGGCCTTGGATATGTTGTCTGATCATGAGGATAGTGAGACCAGTCAATGTTTCCAGTTCCCACTGTAGTTGTTGTTGTAGACGATCCATCTAAGATTCCGTCACCGGTGGGCCTTGGATGTGTTGTCTGATCATGAGGATAGTGAGACCAGTCAATGTTTCCATTTCCCACTGTAGTTGTTGTTGTAGACGATCCATCTAAGATTCCGTCACCGGTGGGCCTTGGATGTGGTGTCTGCTCATTGGGTTGTTTTGTGAATTCAGCTGTTAAATCACCAATGGAAGTTGTTGTTGTAGATAATTCATCTAAACCTCCGTTGCCGGTGGGCCTTGGATATGTTGTCTGATCATGAGGATAGTGAGACCAGTCAATGTTTCCATTTCCCACTGTAGTTGTTGTTGTAGACGATCCATCTAAGATTCCGTCACCGGTGGGCCTTGGATGTGGTGTCTGCTCATTGGGTTGTTTTGTGAATTCAGCTGTTAAATCACCAATGGAAGTTGTTGTTGTAGATAATTCATCTAAACCTCCGTTGCCGGTGGGCCTTGGATATGTTGTCTGATCATGAGGATAGTGAGACCAGTCAATGTTTCCATTTCCCACTGTAGTTGTTGTTGTAGACGATCCATCTAAGATACCGTCACCGGTGGGCCTTGGATGTGGTGTCTGCTCATTGGGTTGTTTTGTGAATTCAGCTGTTAAATCACCAATGGAAGTTGTTGTTGTAGATAATTCATCTAAACCTCCGTTGCCGGTGGGCCTTGGATATGTTGTCTGATCATGAGGATAGTGAGACCAGTCAATGTTTCCATTTCCCACTGTAGTTGTTGTTGTAGACGATCCATCTAAGATTCCGTCACCGGTGGGCCTTGGATATGTTGTCTGATCATGAGGATAGTGAGACCAGTCAATGTTTCCAGTTCCCACTGTAGTTGTTGTTGTAGACGATCCATCTAAGATTCCGTCACCGGTGGGCCTTGGATATGTTGTCTGATCATGAGGATAGTAAGACCAGTCAATGTTTCCATTTCCCACTGTAGTTGTTGTTGTAGACGATCCATCTAAGATTCCGTCACCGGTGGGCCTTGGATGTGTTGTCTGATCATGAGGATAGTGAGACCAGTCAATGTTTCCATTTCCCACTACAGTTGTTGTTGTAGACGATCCATCTAAGATTCCGTCACCGGTGGGCCTTGGATGTGGTGTCTGCTCATTGGGTTGTTTTGTGAATTCAGCTGTTAAATCACCAATGGAAGTTGTTGTTGTAGATAATTCATCTAAACCTCCGTTGCCGGTGGGCCTTGGATATGTTGTCTGATCATGAGGATAGTGAGACCAGTCAATGTTTCCAGTTCCCACTGTAGTTGTTGTTGTAGACGATCCATCTAAGAATCCGTCACCGGTAGGCCTTGGATATGTTGTCTGATCATGAGGATAGTGAGACCAGTCAATGTTTCCAGTTCCCACTGTAGTTGTTGTTGTAGACGATCCATCTAAGATTCCGTCACCGGTGGGCCTTGGATATGTTGTCTGATCATGAGGATAGTGAGACCAGTCAATGTTTCCAGTTCCCACTGTAGTTGTTGTTGTAGACGATCCATCCAAGATTCCGTCACCGGTGGGCCTTGGATGTGGTGTCTGCTCATAGGGTCGCTTTGTGAATTCAGCTGTTAAATCACCAATGGAAGTTGTTGTTGTAGATAATTCATCTAAACCTCCGTTGCCGGTGGGCCTTGGATATGTTGTCTGATCATGAGGATAGTGAGACCAGTCAATGTTTCCATTTCCCACTACAGTTGTTGTTGTAGACGATCCATTTAAGATTCCGTCACCGGTGGGCCTTGGATATGTTGTCTGATCATGAGGATAGTGAGACCAGTCAATGTTTCCATTTCCCACTACAGTTGTTGTTGTAGACGATCCATCTAAGATACCGTCACCGGTGGGCCTTGGATGTGGTGTCTGCTCATTGGGTTGTTTTGTGAATTCAGCTGTTAAATCACCAATGGAAGTTGTTGTTGTAGATAATTCATCTAAACCTCCGTTGCCGGTGGGCCTTGGATATGTTGTCTGATCATGAGGATAGTGAGACCAGTCAATGTTTCCATTTCCCACTACAGTTGTTGTTGTAGACGATCCATCTAAGATTCCGTCACCGGTGGGCCTTGGATGTGGTGTCTGCTCATTGGGTTGTTTTGTGAATTCAGCTGTTAAATCACCAATGGAAGTTGTTGTTGTAGATAATTCATCTAAACCTCCGTTGCCGGTGGGCCTTGGATATGTTGTCTGATCATGAGGATAGTGAGACCAGTCAATGTTTCCATTTCCCACTGTAGTTGTTGTTGTAGACGATCCATCTAAGATTCCGTCACCGGTGGGCCTTGGATATGTTGTCTGATCATGAGGATAGTGAGACCAGTCAATGTTTCCAGTTCCCACTGTAGTTGTTGTTGTAGACGATCCATCTAAGATTCCGTCACCGGTGGGCCTTGGATATGTTGTCTGATCATGAGGATAGTGAGACCAGTCAATGTTTCCAGTTCCCACTGTAGTTGTTGTTGTAGACGATCCATCTAAGATTCCGTCACCGGTGGGCCTTGGATATGTTGTCTGATCATGAGGATAGTGAGACCAGTCAATGTTTCCATTTCCCACTACAGTTGTTGTTGTAGACGATCCATCTAAGATTCCGTCACCGGTGGGCCTTGGATGTGGTGTCTGCTCATTGGGTTGTTTTGTGAATTCAGCTGTTAAATCACCAATGGAAGTTGTTGTTGTAGATAATTCATCTAAACCTCCGTTGCCAGTGGGCCTTGGATATGTTGTCTGATCATGAGGATAGTGAGACCAGTCAATGTTTCCAGTTCCCACTGTAGTTGTTGTTGTAGACGATCCATCTAAGATTCCGTCACCGGTGGGCCTTGGATATGTTGTCTGATCATGAGGATAGTGAGACCAGTCAATGTTTCCAGTTCCCACTGTAGTTGTTGTTGTAGACGATCCATCTAAGATTCCGTCACCGGTGGGCCTTGGATATGTTGTCTGATCATGAGGATAGTGAGACCAGTCAATGTTTCCATTTCCCACTGTAGTTGTTGTTGTAGACGATCCATCTAAGATTCCGTCACCGGTGGGCCTTGGATATGTTGTCTGATCATAGGGTCGCTTTGTGAATTCAGCTGTTAAATCACCAATGGAAGTTGTTGTTGTAGATAATTCATCTAAACCTCCGTTGCCGGTGGGCCTTGGATATGTTGTCTGATCATGAGGATAGTGAGACCAGTCAATGTTTCCAGTTCCCACTGTAGTTGTTGTTGTAGACGATCCATCTAAGATTCCGTCACCGGTGGGCCTTGGATATGTTGTCTGATCATGAGGATAGTGAGACCAGTCAATGTTTCCAGTTCCCACTACAGTTGTTGTTGTAGACGATCCATCTAAGATTCCGTCACCGGTGGGCCTTGGATGTGGTGTCTGCTCATAGGGTCGCTTTGTGAATTCACCTGTTAAATCACGAATGGAAGTTGTTGTTGTAGATAATTCATCTAAACCTCCGTTGCCGGTGGGCCTTGGATATGGTGTCTGATCATGAGGATAGTGAGACCAGTCAATGTTTCCAGTTCCCACTGTAGTTGTTGTTGTAGACGATCCATCTAAAATTCCGTCACCGGTGGGCCTTGGATGTGTTGTCTGATCATGAGGATAGTGAGACCAGTCAATGTTTCCAGTTCCCACTGTAGTTGTTGTTGTAGACGATCCATCCAAGATTCCGTCACCGGTGGGCCTTGGATGTGGTGTCTGCTCATAGGGGCGCTTTGTGAATTCACCTGTTAAATCACCAATGGAAGTTGTTGTTGTAGATAATTCATCTAAACCTCCGTTGCCGGTGGGCCTTGGATATGGTGTCTGATCATGAGGATAGTGAGACCAGTCAATGTTTCCAGTTCCCACTGTAGTTGTTGTTGTAGACGATCCATCTAAGATTCCGTCACCGGTGGGCCTTGGATATGTTGTCTGATCATGAGGATAGTGAGACCAGTCAATGTTTCCAGTTCCCACTGTAGTTGTTGTTGTAGACGATCCATCTAAGATTCCGTCACCGGTGGGCCTTGGATATGTTGTCTGATCATGAGGATAGTGAGACCAGTCAATGTTTCCAGTTCCCACTGTAGTTGTTGTTGTAGACGATCCATCTAAGATTCCGTCACCGGTGGGCCTTGGATATGTTGTCTGATCATGAGGATAGTGAGACCAGTCAATGTTTCCAGTTCCCACTGTAGTTGTTGTTGTAGACGATCCATCTAAGATTCCGTCACCGGTGGGCCTTGGATATGTTGTCTGATCATGAGGATAGTGAGACCAGTCAATGTTTCCAGTTCCCACTGTAGTTGTTGTTGTAGACGATCCATCTAAGATTCCGTCACCGGTGGGCCTTGGATATGTTGTCTGATCATGAGGATAGTGAGACCAGTCAATGTTTCCAGTTCCCACTGTAGTTGTTGTTGTAGACGATCCATCTAAGATTCCGTCACCGGTGGGCCTTGGATATGTTGTCTGATCATGAGGATAGTGAGACCAGTCAATGTTTCCAGTTCCCACTGTAGTTGTTGTTGTAGACGATCCATCTAAGATTCCGTCACCGGTGGGCCTTGGATATGTTGTCTGATCATGAGGATAGTGAGACCAGTCAATGTTTCCATTTCCCACTGTAGTTGTTGTTGTAGACGATCCATCTAAGATTCCGTCACCGGTGGGCCTTGGATATGTTGTCTGATCATAGGGTCGCTTTGTGAATTCAGCTGTTAAATCACCAATGGAAGTTGTTGTTGTAGATAATTCATCTAAACCTCCGTTGCCGGTGGGCCTTGGATATGTTGTCTGATCATGAGGATAGTGAGACCAGTCAATGTTTCCAGTTCCCACTGTAGTTGTTGTTGTAGACGATCCATCTAAGATTCCGTCACCGGTGGGCCTTGGATATGTTGTCTGATCATGAGGATAGTGAGACCAGTCAATGTTTCCAGTTCCCACTGTAGTTGTTGTTGTAGACGATCCATCTAAGATTCCATCACCGGTGGGCCTTGGATATGTTGTCTGATCATGAGGATAGTGAGACCAGTCAATGTTTCCATTTCCCACTGTAGTTGTTGTTGTAGACGATCCATCTAAGATTCCGTCACCGGTGGGCCTTGGATGTGGTGTCTGCTCATAGGGTCGCTTTGTGAATTCAGCTGTTAAATCACCAATGGAAGTTGTTGTTGTAGATAATTCATCTAAACCTCCGTTGCCGGTGGGCCTTGGATATGGTGTCTGATCATGAGGATAGTGAGACCAGTCAATGTTTCCAGTTCCCACTGTAGTTGTTGTTGTAGACGATCCATCTAAAATTCCGTCACCGGTGGGCCTTGGATGTGGTGTCTGCTCATAGGGTCGCTTTGTGAATTCAGCTGTTAAATCACCAATGGAAGTTGTTGTTGTAGATAATTCATCTAAACCTCCGTTGCCGGTTGGCCTTGGATATGTTGTCTGATCATGAGGATAGTGAGACCAGTCAATGTTTCCAGTTCCCACTGTAGTTGTTGTTGTAGACGATCCATCTAAGATTCCGTCACCGGTGGGCCTTGGATGTGGTGTCTGCTCATAGGGTCGCTTTGTGAATTCAGCTGTTAAATCACCAATGGAAGTTGTTGTTGTAGATAATTCATCTAAACCTCCGTTGCCGGTGGGCCTTGGATATGTTGTCTGATCATGAGGATAGTGAGACCAGTCAATGTTTCCAGTTCCCACTGTAGTTGTTGTTGTAGACGATCCATCTAAGATTCCGTCACCGGTGGGCCTTGGATGTGGTGTCTGCTCATAGGGTCGCTTTGTGAATTCACCTGTTAAATCACCAATGGAAGTAGTTGTTGTAGATAATCCATCTAAAACTCCATTGCCAACGGGCGATTCATGTGACATTTCTCCTGGAATGTTTTCCCATATTATTGATAACCCTTCTTCAAAAGGTTTGTTTGGCTTTTCGGTTGTAGTTTCTTGGAGGTATCCTCCATTTGTTGATATTGGGTCTTGATCATATAGTGACCAATCAATTGCTAAATCTACATTTGTTTGAATTTCAGAAGTTGTTGTTGTGGATGATTCCTCCAATGTTCCACTACCAGTAGGCCTTGGATGTGATGTGTGGTCATTTGGATAATTTAGCCAATCACTGTTTATATGTTCTAACGAGGTTGTAGTTGATGTTGAACCTTCTAAGACTCCGTCTCCAGTGGGTCTTGGATGAGGTGTTTGATCGTTGGGTCGTTTTGTCCATTCACTTGTAACAGATCCATCAGAAGGTGTTGTTGTAGATAATCCGTCTAAACCTCCGTTGCCGGTGGGCCTTGGATGTGATGTCTGGTCATTTGGATAATTTAGCCAATCACCGTTTATATGTTCTAACGAGGTTGTAGTTGATGTTGAACCTTCTAAGACTCCGTCACCAGTGGGCCTTGGATGAGGTGTTTGATCGTTGGGTCGTTTTGTCCATTCGCCTGTAACAGTTCCATCAGAAGGTGTTGTTGTAGATAATCCATCTAAACCTCCGTTGCCCGTTGGCCTTGGATGTGATGGCTCATCATTTGGATAATTTAGCCAATCACTGTTTATATGTTCTAACGAGGTTGTAGTTGATGTTGAACCTTCTAAGACTCCGTCACCAGTGGGTCTTGGATGAGGTGTTTGATCGTTGGGTCGTATTGTCCATTCGCCTGTTACAGATCCATCAGAAGGTGTTGTTGTAGATAATCCGTCTAAACCTCCGTTGCCGGTGGGCCTTGGATGTGATGGCTCATCATTTGGATAATTTAGCCAATCACTGTTTATATGTTCTAACGAGGTTGTAGTTGATGTTGAACCTTCTAAGACTCCGTCACCAGTGGGCCTTGGATGAGGTGTTTGATCGTTGGGTCGTTTTGTCCATTCGCCTGTAACAGTTCCATCAGAAGGTGTTGTTGTAGATAATCCATCTAAAACTCCGTTGCCAGTAGGCTTGGGATGAGGTTTCTCATTAGGATTAAGCAACCAATCTATTTCCACATTGGTTTCATTATTTGGATGTTTCGGTTTTGGTGTGGTTGGCGATGGCCGTTTCGGGAAAAGAATCGTGGATAACCAAGTTATGACTGTGGGTTTTTCGTATGTTGCTATTTGTGGTATTGGATTAAACCCTGGAATGTACCATGGGAATAATTGTTTTAACCAAATCAAAAATTTCTTAGAACAAGGATCGTTAGGGTCAGGACCTAAAATTGGATCAAAGGGTAATGGGTTAAAACCCAACTGTCCCAGTGGGCCAACTGGACCAAGTGGTCCAAGTGGGCCTAATTGAGGTCTTGGTTTTGGCCTCAAGTTTGGTTTTTCAACTGTTAATATTTGTATTTCCACTTCCCCAACTTTGGTTGGGCGACCAAGGGGTCGCAATCCTCCGTTTTTACTGGGTAAAACACTTGATTGAGGTGGTTTATTTTCTTTCAATGGGCTACTTGTAATTGAAGGTTTTTGTGGTATTTGATCTGGATAAGAGGAATGTGCACCATTCTGAGGTAATGAATTTCCAGTAGTTTGAGGTTGTCCATTTGAAGGTTGTTGTGGGGACCAATTATTCGCCGGTGATGGAGAATTTCCATTATTTTGTGGTTGCCTATTTAAAGGCTGTTGAGGCGACCAAGTATTTGTTGCTGGTAAGGAATTGTCATTATTTTGTTCTTGTTGTGGGAACCAATTATTCGATTGTTGTGGCAAATTTCCAAAATTCTGTGGTTGTCTATTCACAGGTGATTGTGGAAGCCAATTATTCGTTTGTGAGGGCCAATTGCCAAAATTTTGCGGTCGTCTGTTATCAGGTCGTTGTGGATATCCATTATTCCACTGTGGTGGTGAATTTCCATTATTTTGTGGTTGTCTACTTCCAGGTTGTTGTTGTGGGGACCAATTATTCGAGTGTGGTGGCCAAGGGCCAGAATTTTGTGGTTGTCTGTTACCAGAATTTTGTGGATATTCATTATTCCACTGTGGTGGTGAATTTCCATTATTTTGCGGGTGTCTATTTGTTGGTTGTTGTGGAAACCAACTATTCGATTGTGGAGACCAAGGATTAAAATTTTGCAGTGGTCTATTTCCAAATTGCTGTGGCAATCTATTGTTCAATTGTAGCGGTGAACCAAAATTTTGTGGTTGTCCATTTGCAGGATGTTGGGGGAATCCATTATGTAACTGTGGTGGGCCAAATGGGCTATTTGGATGCCCACTTCCAAAGGGGCTATTGTTTATAATGGGAGAAAATCCATTATTTGATCCGTAAGGAAGCCCAAGTCCATTGCCAAAGGGTCCCTTAATTGTTAAAATACCAAATATTAATCACCTCTTAAGTATAAAATAGAAACATTAATCAAAAAACAAAACTACTCACATAGTTTGGACTAAAGTTTGGTTGGCCTTGGTTGGCCCCCCATTGTTGCTCCCGCGCGTAATTTGGAAACCTTCCAGGATATTCACCCTATGAAATAACACAAATAACTTTTAATCACACACCTTTCACTAAGAAATTTTAATCAACACACTAACATTATTGAAATATCCTGCGTCCGCCTGTTCGACTATTGTTAAAAGTCCAACAGCTGCAGCCAAAAAAATGAACTTCAAAAAATTCATCTTGACTACCACCTATTTTCAAATAGGTTTAGAACTTATTTTTATGAATGCCCAATTGAACTGTTTGAGGTCTCAAGTTATTCACAGCTTTTTATACTCTCAAATATGTTCGAGGTCGTTTAAAATGTATATTTATTTTTCGACAATCCATCTGTGTTTGTTTTTGAGGTTTTTGTTAAGTGTGTCGTTTTTCAGACATTAGCACGCACGAGCAGCCTGGTTTTTACTTACTTATCAATAAATTATAGCCGCAAAACAGACTGTATACATTTAATATCCTGTTGACAAGAAATTGGCGTTTGTTTCGATCAAATACTTGGTTTCTTGTTGCTATAAGAAAAGACAAACAATTTAGACAGCATTAAATTTGAAAGTGTACACCGAAATTACGTGTCAATTATTTTATGAAAAAAATAAACCTAGAAAATACATTATATACTTCTTATTTCTGCGTGTGTATTTTTTTTATTTCGGAGATTATAAATACAATTTATATTTACCCAAAAGTAGCAATTGGATTTATAATTATCTGCGCGTAATGAAAAAACACTTTGATCGCGGTAGAGTCGGTTGCTTCAAATCAAGCCCGTCCTCGCCGTGAAAGTTAAATATTGTCGAGGACAATTATGTGCTTTTTAAATAAATTTTGAAATTTATTTAACAAATAAAAACTCAATTAACAAAAAAAAATATTTCATCAGGAGTTACACCTGAATTAGTGAACTTAGTTTTCGAACATCAAGAATGAGTGACTAAATTATAACAGTTGTGTGCGACAGGTTGGTATTACAATCAATTATTATTTTCATTAATAAAATAAATTAGATACATTTATATTGTTTCTTAATCTATTAAAGAAATATTTGGTGCAAAAAAAAGTAAGATTTTACACCAGAAAAGAAAAGTGTATGTAAACTTTTAATCTCCCGAAAATAACACCCTTTTAACTCTTTAAACCCTCTGTAGGCACACCTCTTTTTTGTGACGTTATAGGCACACGGGTGCGAATTTGGTTTATACTTTTTCATGTCGCTAGAACTTTTTTCGGTCACAATATTTTATAGAGAATCAAATAAGAAATTGATGTAGAATATTCCAAGGAATTCGAATATTGTATTCATAATTCCGAAAAATAATATTTTCACCCTTATAAAGAGACTTTTATGTGACCACTTTTTTTGAAAAATCCTAATTTTTTTATTTTTGTCCTGCCAAATTCGCACCCCTGTGCCGACAGAGGGTTAAATACTGTTTGGCAAGCCCAATGTCAAATGTACACTGTATTTCATAAATGAAGAATATTTTGCAACACTTTCATTACCACGAATATTACCTATTCTTTCACTTTCAAATTTAAATTGTGTTTGGTCTCTCGTGCGGACACCCTTTTATAACGAAGTTCGATATTCGAAAATATCCTTGAAGGTTCTCGTCTTTGCTTCTAGTGGAAGGAAGAGGGCGTTATTCAGCATATTTTCAGGAGGGATAGAAATATTTTTTTGGTATGGAGCACATTTCCGGGGATATTTTATGAAGTACATTCGGACATTTACTAAAAATTGGCCAGAGTGTTCAAGCATTAATCTTCACAGTAGTACTAAAATTTAAAATAACACTTCCATCTTATCCGTATCCGAACGGAGAGGGGAAACCCGTGATTTTATCGGATAGACCCCTTATCTTTATTTTCCAGAAAAACACTTGATTTTACCAAAGCGACTCATGAATCCATCAGTGGAATTCGTAATTTTAAGGAGTGAACTCGTGCATTTACTGAAGCTCGTGGATTTACTAAACAAAAAATCCGTGACTTCCCGGTACAATCCGTAATTTTTCGAAAGAAGCAGGAGATTTTATCGGACTACTCGTGATTTTTGCGGTGCGACCTGTGATTTTACTGGGAAAGCCAGCGCTAATCGTAGACTTAAAGGACAAACCCATGATTTTACCGGAGAGAATCGTTTTTTTTTTTAATTGGGAATTCCAGTGGCAATTATTGGTTTTAAGGACAACCCTCGTAATTTAACCGAGGGGCCCTTGAGATTTTTTCGGCGAAACTCATGATTTTTTCAAAGCAGTCAATAATTATACCAGGGAAACTCCTGATTTAACCGAGCAGAAACCTGATTTAACCGAAGCAATCCGTCATTTTACCGGTATACACCATGGAATATGCCTTTGTTTGAGAAAAAGGAAATTGCAAACATAGAGCAGCGTCTCCTTTATGTTGAATTGTGATGATCAACACCCTTGCTCAACGAAGTGTTGTAAATGTATGTAGATCAATATTACTGCGCATTTTTAGTTGGCCCGAATGCAACCCGATTGAAATCGGTAAAGCTGTGTCGACATTATGTGGATCAACTACCATTTCACGGTCAAAACTTGAATACAAATTTCCTCTCATCGCAACCATTGACCTACTATATATTTATGGACAGCTAGTCGTGTGACTTTTCCATAAAAAAAATTGAAGAAACGGAGACGGAGAAAAAAAAGAAAGTTTTTATTAACGACATCTGTTGTCAGATTTGAGGCCTGTTAGCTGAGACATTTGTCATTTTGTTTTGCAAAATAATACGCGTAAATAAATATTTTGATTTTTTTTAGTTTTCGTTAATATTTTATGATTTAAAACAAAAAAATTTTCTATTAAAAAATTAAAGTGAAACAGCTAAAAAACTAAAACTTAATTTGGGATTCAGGTGTTATGGGAATTAAAAGGAATGACTCAAGGAATTTTTATTGAAAATAAAATTTACAATGGAACTATTATTTTTTGTTTAAATTGTATTCATTTTTCGTATCAGCTGATTGAAATTTGAAACTTTGAATTGTGGAGAACTTCGTTTGTGGTTGAATCAACTTCACGGGAAACAGTTACCGCACAATCACCTCGGGAGCAGCACAAACAGCTAGAGTTTGCCACATAATTTGTTTGAACTCTGTAAAGTTGTATTTCGGCATCTTCTGATGCATCCTCATAGGAATCACTTGACCTATCGCCGTAGTTGTATGTTTTCGTTTTGTTGACACTTTGAAAAAAAAAAAGTGAACGTGAATATTAACTGTCAAAAATGTTGCAACTATTCTCCACTTTTGGGTAGAGCGCTAGTATCGGCAAGAAACAAGTGGAACCAACCTAAGCTGACTTCCAGCAGTCCATATATTAAGTCAATGATCACATTTACTCCACTTTGTTGCTCATCAAAAATTAACATAATGTGAATCTGTTTTTGCCACGTCATTATGTATAAATTGTATATATTTTTTTCCCTATTTCTCAAAAAAAAAAAAAAAAGATATAGTTTTTAGCCTTACAAAAACGTGCAGTACGTTCCTTTTGGTGTAACCGTTGGTTTTAAATAATTTTTTATCCAAATTAAGTCATTTTTTTAGAAAATCAACCCTCCCGGCACGGAGGGGGATAGACACCCCCGTCCCATACAAGTTTTTTCTTTCCTTCACTCAACCTATACGCTCTAGCTTTTTGGTACGTTCCTCCCGTATATCGTTTATTTTAATGTTTGCCCTAAAACATCGGTTCATAGCTTTGGAGTTCATAACTCTGGTTTTTCATAACTTCGGTTTTTTCATAACTTCGGTGTTTCATAACTTCGGTGTTTCATAACTTCGGTGTTTCATAACTTCGGTGTTTCATAACTTCGGTTTTTCGTAACTTCGATTTTGCGTAACTTTGACGTGCGTAACTCTGTCGCGCATAACTCTGGTATTCATAACTTCGTCGGTTTCCCAGTTTTAAGTACTAAGCGGTAGATAAATGTGCCCAAGCGCAGCAATCAGTTCATCTCTTTTTATTCTTTTGAGAAAAGTGAGATAGAATATTGCACGAGTTTATGTCATATCAGTACATCACCTTTTGTGTTATTTGTCTATGGCAATAGAGATCAGTGACTGTCTCACTGTTTGTATGTATGTCAAAAAACCAATGCAAGTCAAGAAAGATATTATAATTTGTATGGAACTCACTGGATAGTGGATTTTATATAAATTATACCAAATTTCTATACTCCTGTTGATTTTTTGACGTGGTACTTTTACAATTGGCCATCTCTTTCTCTATAAACAGAAAAAATTGAGACAGAGTTACTGATCTTAATTGCCAGACAAATAACACATAACTGCTAGAACACAGTACAAAATCGGAGCCGGACCCGTAACTGGAGTCGGAAAAGCTGTCACAAGTTGTTGCACACAAAAAGTACGCACACAATGTGTCGTACATCAAATTTCTGAGAAAATATTTTTTTGTTCACTTTTATTTCACCAAGTTATTCACGTCAAAAATGGAAACGTCACATGTGTCCGACTGCGGCTCCGACTCCAGTTGCGTCGCATTGTGTTCATACATTTTCATTTGCGTACATTGAATACTTTGAAAGCTATTCCAGTTACGACTCCGGCTCCAACACCATTGTGTTCCAACAGTAAGATGTACCGAGATGGTACTCATGCCATATTCTATCTCACTTTTATCAAAAGAAAAAAAGAGATGAACTGATTAGAATAGTCTTCCATTGGAGTCAACATTTTCATATGAATCCACTAACTAGTGTTTTATAGTAACCAGTAGATCTCGACCATTTTGGGCAACGTTCGTTTAGTAGCTTAAGCGACAATTTGAGCATGAAATTTGTATCATAACGAAGTGGAATCTTTTATAATTCGAGCCTCGAAATTTCCCATCTGCATGATTCTGATGACCCATAAATCAGACAAGTCCCGCATCTTCATAAAGTAACTCTGTCCTCCTATTTCCCAATAGGTGAATTCGAACTGTTTTACTTAACATAATCATTTTTTAGAAATGTTTTTTCTCCAACAAGCCCAAATGAGAATATTTCACCATAATGGGAAATTGACTCGGTAAGATTTAGAGGTTTTAAAGGCAACAACATGTTGTTTAATTAATTGAATTAGTCTTCTTTTGCGGCTTTAGCTTGGAGAAATAGTAAATAGCGTATTTCAAACATTAACTAAATCAACATTATAAAACGTGTAATCGCATCATGCATTATAACAATCACACCTCTTACCAATAAATCAACGTCTTGTCATAGCTGAAAGGCAGTTTTAATTTTCTGTGTGTATGCGTTTTCAGTGTTTACATAACAAACAGCATCACACTTGGGTAAAATAAACACAAACAAAAAAAAGTTGAAAAATAAAAGTAAATAAATTCGAAAATAAATTTCAACTTGAAAAGACAAAAAGTTTTGTGTTAAATGACATTGACGGGTGCTTAGAGTCAATCTTGGATAATAAATTAGCTTTATGGATATATCGAGAAACAAAAGTGGTGTTTTGGATTCACAAATATCAAATCTCTGAACATTATCTAAAACTAAGCGCAGTTCCTTAAAAGATTTAGTTTTTTGCCTTCGTGGCATGTCTTTTTTCCATAAGCTCTGGAGCTAATTTTTATCTACAATTTGTTGCAGTTGTTGCTTTTGTCTACATGAGATGAATGACATTGTTGACCTAGACATATTTTCGAAGAATTGTTTGAAATGTGAACAATTGAAGTCAACATGTAGAAGAACTCCAATGATGAGGATTGGTAAAATTGTGTTATTAGAATATCAGGTAGTGTCAAATGGCAAATCGATCTTTCAATTTTGTTTTATGACGTACACACAGAATGTGCGTGTGAAGTTGTTCATTTCACTCATAATATGGAACCCTGACACATCCACGCCACATTGTGGATATCATTGAGGAAACAATGAAGACGGATTTTTAACTTTTACAAAAAAAGGATAACACCCGCCATTTTGATTAAGTAACACGTATAAATCAAAAGTGGATATCACCTTCAAGACAGTCAAGGCCCCAACACATAGAATCCGTTGCGTCCGTTCTGTCAATCAATCCGTTGAAGTCGACGGATGAGACAGAAAGGGGTAACCCATAAAATACGTGGCATGACGGATTGCTTTTTGACAGCTCACTTCAAAAAAATAAATGGAATAATACAGATGACGTCACAAAAACAGAAAGAGATAAGACAATTACTAAAATCTGAGTATATTACTTTGTATTCTCTATATCTTGGTTTGGGTGTATACATTATCAAAATTTTGCGGTCGATCCAATCATTGTGTTAGTAAAATGTCAAACATTTAAACATTTTTTTTGTGAATAAGATTAGCTTATATTTTCTTTTTCGCACTCGTTAATTAAAATAGGAGCCTGAGCAGTCTATCGTGTCCAGTCCGACACACTAGTCAACCCTACATACGGACCTTCATAAGCACTTATATTCCGTATAACTGGGATTCTGCACTCACCCACTTGCAACTTTTTGTGTATGAATACAAAGTCGAAGGAGAAATCGTGGTGAAAAAACCAATACATATAAAATCGGGTCCGCGGTGATTATAATTTCCATACTAATTCGAGCCGCCTTCGGACCCGTTTCTGAGCCGAAGTCGGACTCAGTTCCGCCTGAGCGGATTCGGACCGAGGTCGGACTCGTTTGCTTGAAGGGAAAGACATAGGATGAATACCTTGTATTCTGTCTGTATACTTTGAACAGAATTACCTTTGTAAGAGTACTATACTACAAACAGACAACTTAAAACTCTCAACCATTTTCGTGCAATGTATTCATTTAGAAGAATGGAAGAGGCCTACAATCTTCCGCCGAGTCTAAGCAGGATTTTTCAACTCTTCGCAAGATGTAGTAGCCCTTTAATAAAATGTTTTGATGTGGTGTAGACTGAGAAACGAACCCAGATCTCTGGCGTTATACACCATCGCACTACATTGCTTTAGTACATGGTATAAGAAGACCATGGTATAAAAAGAGAAGGTATGATCATTAGAAAAAACTCAGTATCGAGAACTGTCAAAACTTATGGCTACTTAAGGTTTTGACAGCCCAGCCCATTGAAATTGTTGTTGTAAACAAATTTGTCTTGGAAGTTGTTGTTGCTTTTGACTTTGCCAAATGCCAAACGTCAAAACCTTATTACCCCATTTTGTAAGATGGCGGCTCTAATGATCATACCTTGTCTTTTTATACCATGTAAGAAGACAAGGTATGATCATTAGAGTCACCATTTTACAAAATGGAGTAATAAGTTTTTGACGTTCAATTTGACAAAGTCAAAAGCAATAACAATTTCCAAGACAAATTTGTTTACAACAACAATTTTAATGGGCAGCTGTCAAAAACTTAAGAAGCCATTCTTAAGTTTTGACAGTTCTCGATACAGACTTTTTCTAATGATCATACCTTCCCTTTTTATACCATGGCTTTATTACGCCTTATAATTAATTAGATTCTTACCCCCAAAACACTTTTTTCCTAACAACTTCTATAAAAACAAACTTCAACCTGTTTTATTTGCACTTATCTGCACACAAAATCCATGTAAGATTGTAACGTCGCGATGTGTCACGATGACATATTCCCATCCTTCACTTAAATCAAACTCTGTAAAGGATCCGTGTGCTTGCTAGTAGATATTTTTTATTTTTGGGCAAAATGTCAGCGTCTTTATACTTGTTTGAAACCTCATATTGGTTACATAAGAGTAAATTAAAAATGCCTCGTGTGTATATTCGAATATTAATATACAGTAGGTACATGCATGTTTTTTTTTTATTTTGTAAATATTTAAAAAGCCCCTACGGTTTCTCTAACCCGTATACAGTTTCAGTGAACTAAATAAATATTGAATTTATTTTAATATTAGCTTTTGTTTTGCGTAATTTTTTTCCACAAGCAAGGGTCCTCCAATAATATGGCTTATGACGCACTTACAAACATATGTTTAAATAATAACATCTCAATTTGAAAAGGTGCAACTTCAAAAAATAAAAATATATAGAAAAAACAAGAAATTGGATACCTAAATGGCAATTTAATTTCAGAAACAAAAAAAACTGGGTTACCATTTGAAATTTAGGTCGTATTAGAGTGCTGTAAATAATTAATATGTATTTATTAATTACCGCTTCATTTTCAAGAATAAGAATGATCATAATAGTAAATCGTCAAAATGATAACACGAGGTAATAGTAATTTTACACTGAACTGACTTTTCAAAAAAAAAAGTCTAAAAGTGTTTTTACGTTTCCACCGGCACTTACATCTCTTTAATCTTTTCGACCAGAACATTTTTCGTAATAATTTAAAATTTGAAATGAGATAATTTCCATCTTGTTTAGAGCAAAAAAAAATGACCAGTAAAATATTGCGTACGTTAGTCGATAATAACTTCATATCAAAGCTATTTTCGTTCAGATAAAATGGAAATTATCTTATTTCAAATTTGAAGTTTGTATGTGCACTTGTCACTGATCTGGATCTCCATATAACACTGGATAGTGGATTCCTTATAATGTATAGCATTTTTGCTGCTGCTGACTTGAAAAAAAATTGAATAATACAAATGACGTGACAATACAGAGAGAGAAAGGATAACGAAAGTCTGAGTATTATAATCTCTGAACAGAAACAAAAACAACAAGTGAAGTGTTTTTGACTAGAGTTATATTATACCTTGCATTCTGCGTTTCTTTGGTACAACTTAAGATATACAGAATACACGGTAATATACACCCGTCATTTTGATGACGTCACGTTAATTATAAATCGAATGTGAACACCGCCCTACATACTTTCATGTGTTATCTATGGAAACCAACAAATACAACAAACAACCATAGACAAATTACTACCAAGTTCAGAAACTTTCATATTTTATAATCTATGGAAAATTCTTATAAAAAACATTCGAATAATACAGATGACGTCACAAAAACAGAAAGAGATAGGATAACGAAAATCTGAGTATATTACCTTGTATTCTGTATATCTTGGGTAGAACCTAATGTCATCTTCAAATGATGCAGCAAAATTGTTATATTTTATAAAAAATCAGCTTTACAGTGTTTCATAGAGATCAGTGGTTGGTTCGAAAACTTGTATATAAACTAAGATCAAAGAATATAAGGCTATCCGGACTCATTTTATACATTTTTTTAGATGTTTTCTTTTGCGCTTCGTTTTATGACAAATTTTTTTTTTAATTGTGAATCCTAGTCCAAAAGCTATTACATTTAAAAAATGATAAACGTCAAAAGTTCCTTACGCAAAAATTGATGAACTCTTCCGCGTTTCAACTACGTATGTAGATATGCAGCTCCATTTCCAGTTCCGTCGTGTTATATGCGTCTATTTGCATACTTTACTTTGACAGAAATTCCAGTTCCAACTCCGGCTCCGACATCTTTATACACAAATAACCGGTTAATATACTCAGATTTTCGTTAACCTATCTCTTTCTGTTTTTGTGACGACATCTGTATTATTAAATTTTTTCATACGAAATTTCCATAGATTTAACATGTACAAGTTTCTGATTTTGGTGTCTATGGTTGTGTGTTGTATGTGCTGCTCTCCATAGATAACACATTCAAGTAAGCTTGTCTTTAATCTGTAAGGCGACGTTCACACTCGATTGTTAATACACGTGACGTCATTAAAAGGGCGGGTATATATAACCTTGTATTCTGTAAAAGAAGTACCTACTTCTCAAAGGAATGCTGCTATTGGTTTAGATGAAATTTAGTAAAGTCAATTTTAAATACCAAAAACACTAAAATTTTCATTGGAAGATAAAAAAAGTAAGTTTAATAAGAAACTTCAATTTCCTGCACAATAAGTCACATTGTAAAAATTGTAAAACTCTATTTTCTTTTGCCATTTCTCGCAGTAAAAAAACGACAGCATCATAAACATAACTTCAATGAAGATCATTTGCATTAGGAGAAATGCGAATATGATAATTATTTTCAATAAAATACACCCTGTTTTTGTCAATCACTACCACAAACCAAGATATACAGAATACAGGGTAATATATGTACACCCGCCATTTATATGACGTCACGTGTATTATAAATCGAATATGAACACTGCCTCACAGATTAAAGGCAGCTATACTTGAATGTTTTATCTATGAAAAATAACATATAACATTAAATGAAACTGAAGGAGTTGCCATAATGATTTTTCTCCTTCGCACTCGTGGAATTTTGAAAAGAGGAGAGGAAACTTAATACAAAAAAAAATTTGAATAAAACAGATGACGTCACAAAAACAAAAAGAGATAGGATGACGAAAGTGCGAGTAAAGTATATCCGCCTAAATTTAGATTATAATGGCAGTTAAAACAGCATAATTTTTAACTTTTGATAACATAAACATAATTCGTTCCATTCATGGAAATATGATTCGCCTTTTCTGATTAAACATAATCTTATTTTATTTCATTTTCAGGTGAACGTGGCAAAGAAACAGAAGCAAGTGGGGACGCAGAGTGTTTTACTGTTGGTGACCATGATCTCTGTACTGCCTTCTAGAATTAAGAGATCGTCTATAAACTGAATTGAAAACTCACCACAAACGGAGTTGAAAAAAAGGAATGACGTTTAGCATTTGCAACAAAAAAAAAAGTTTTATTTTATTTTTGCTGAAATTGTTTTATTTTCTCAAATAAAATATTATTTTAATCACAAATTAATATAGATAAGGCAAAATAAAAATAATTTTGGGGTAATTATATTATTTATTCTTGTACGTCTTTTTTATTGAAGGAATCCAATGGACGAATAAATGAAATGAAGGAGATGAATAAATTTACCACTAATTTTAAAATACAGTCGCTTCCCTCTAAGTCGAACTCCCTCTAAGTCGAACTTTTTCACCATTTTTAATGAACAATTTTGAAAAAAAACTATAAAATTAATCCCTCTAACTCGAACCAATTTTCGATTGATTTTTTCATTTCGCATTTGCTGCAAATTTATGTAAAGAAGGAAAAATTCTTGAAAGAAACAAATTTTATAAACAAAGTTGACAATTTCATTGAAAAAAATGATATAATGATATTATGACTTAATCGTATTTTTTAAACTGTTCGCAGCGCTCAGGTTACGCTCAGTTCAGAGCGAGCCTTAAATCGCTCAGGCCCCGCTTGTGCCTTTCAAACCCAAAAATGAGGCTAAACTTTGTATATACAATAGTCGAAAGGGAAAATTACCCTTGGAAAACTAAAATCTAAAAGCAAACAAAGGATCACTTTGTTCAGAGATACACAGAAGGAGATGGGAAACTTCTGACGTCATACTGATTTGCTACAAGCTCCGTCGGACATTTTTGGCTAAGTATGCGTGAAAAAACGGACGCATTTGGCTAAGTATGCGTCAAAAATCGTACATTTTTGGCTAGGTGTGCGTAAAAACACCGTGGCTACACTATGTGTGTTTTTTACAATTATTTACGAATACAAAAGAGATAACAACAACACGAAATAAACAAATGGGTTTTGGGGGGTAAAACGTACGAAAGTTTCCCATCTCCTTTGGGTATCTCTGACTTTGTTATCTTGTTGTAAAATTTAAAAAAAAGGAAGGTAAGATATACAGAATACAAGGTAATATACTCAGATTTTAATTATCCTATCTCTTTCTTTTTTTGTAACGTCATCTATGTCTATTATTGAATTCTTATTATATGAAGTTTCCAAAGATCAAAAATTAAACGGAAGTGCTGGAAGTTGTTTGTCTATGAGTTGCATTTGTTGCTTTCCAAAGATAAAAAAACATTCAAGTATCACTGCCTTTAAACTATAAGGCGGTGTTCACATTCGATTTACAATACACGCGACGTCATCAAAATGGTGGGTGTATATCGCCTTGTATTCTGTATATCTTGCCCCAATTAGTTGAAAGAAAATAAAAACGAAAAATGTCATAAAAAATTCTGCGCTCAAGTGTGCAATGTATCAAATTTGCCTTTATTTCATGCCTGTTAAAGTTGGAAATTAAGCCCTTAACGTTCATAATTTTTAAGCTCAACAAATATGAAAGGACAAGATTTTTTAATGTGTCTTTAAATTTTTTTTTATTTTGATGGTTATAAATAATATAAGATAGGTTTTTTAACACACTAACGGCAATATTATTCACTAGTTTAAAAAATACATCTGGATGTAAAATTGTCAAATGTCAAAAATAAATCCAAATCCAAAATAGTTATCTCGATTTTAACTATGAAAATAGTGATGATAGTGAATATTATGGATTTGGATTTATTTTTGACATTTCAATTTCTTTACATGCAGATGTATTTTCTAAACTACTAGTGAATAATGTGGCCGTAAATAATCCTTCCCAGATTGTTTTTCATTTACAAAAACACCAACTATTGTTAAAAGTTGAATAAAACAAATTGCGCAGTGAGTAGTACCTATTTATATGTATGCGTATGTTTCTCATTTTATATATATTTTTTTTTGAATTTCAACATTTTGTCAATTATCTCGTAATAAATTTTTCTATATGCTCGATTGTTTAAACAGGTGTATAATTTGTTTTTATGTGTAGAATCACCAAAAACGTACACCTAAAACTCAATTCGCATTTTTTGTTTAAAATTTCTGAACTTTTGCTTCACAACATTAGCAAATTTTCGATTTGAAAGCGAAACAAAATCAACAGAAAAAAAGTTGAATCAACAAAAATGTTGTTATTTTCTGTTTTGTGTTTGTCAAATAAGAGACAAGTTCATAAAACCTGAAAGAATACACATATGATTTGACAGGTAATCGAGGTAGTCACATACATGTTTATTTTGTTTGAAATTTAATAGCAAAATGGCCCCAGAAACGAGGGATTGAAATAGATAAAAAAAAAACTGCGTTTTAACCAGATATCTGAGTTATAGAGTTTTAATTATTAAAAAAAAATATTATTTTATTAACGATTTTCTTTTAAGTTTTATACATTAAATGATATAAAACTCGAATAATTGGATTAAATTCCCTAAAGGGTCTAATGGCTTCTGTTTTTTAGGAGCAGCTACTGATCTCTATAATATTATTATTCAATTACAACCTTCTTTTCCTAAAAATTTTGGGAACAAATTTTCAAAAAAACGCTCCAAAGTGTATTGATGTTGAATAATTTCAAACCAAGAAACAAAGTAATGCCATTTTGCTGAAGTCACGTGCATTATAAATTAAATGTATCATTAATTTGAATGTTTTATCTATGGAAAGCAACAAATACAACATGCAACCATAGATAAACAACAACCAAGATCGGAAGTTTTCGGAGGCTTATTTTATGGAAGCTTCATTTGAAACTATATTTTTTTTTGAATAATACAGATGACGTCATGAAAACAGAAAGAGAAAGAATATGGACAATCTGAGTGCATTACTTGTATTCTGTTTATCTAAGTTTTAAACAGTTCCAAAGCATTGACCGCTTCTCATTTTTACTGAAAGAAAAGAAACCAATGATTTTGTTTTGTACCAGGAAATTTGGTTTGACACGTGAATGTTTATATATCGGTACTTTTGAGTTGATTTTGACTTCAAATTTTGAAGAGAATTTCTCTTCTAAAGAAGGGTTTTATCTGTCATCTTCGTGTCAATGAACAACTCCTTAGTAATTATTAATCAATGTAAACTTCGCTATTATAGGGAAATTTCTCAATCTGTCATAGCCAAATGTGACGACCCATACATTAATGTTTTATTGAGGTCAGTGGTTAGGAGGTGCTCACATTCCATTTACATCAAAAAATGTGATGTCCTCAAATATAAAGTGTATAAGTAAAACCCGGATAAGTACCTCACCTAAAATGCCCCATTTTGATAGGCACTAAAGCGGGTAAGGTACTTACAAGAACCCGCTTAAGTGCTCATAGGCAGTTATCTCTATATTTATTTAATAATAAAAAAAACATGTTTGATTACTAAAAACATAATCTTCACAAAACAAAATTACTTTGAATGTTTAAAATAGCTAACTAACTAATTTCTACCTATGGTAGAATTTTAGAATTTTAAAGCGGTTTAGGAAACGAAGTTTTTCTTACAGTTCAAATTTGTTTCAAATGTGTACTTAAAAGAATTTTTTGCAAGTAAATTCAATCCTTTAAAATTTGAAAAGCCAGGCAATTAAGCGGGGAAGGTAGTTAAGCGAAAGGTACTTAAAACATCAATTTTATGTGAAAAAATGCTTAAAATTTTGGTTCTAAGAAAACAAAGGTACTTATGCGGGTTAAGCACTTAAGCGAGAGGCACTTATTCGGGTTTTACTGTATTACCTCTTATTGTGTTGTCTTGGTTACTAATTCATTTGTTTGCTTAATTTCTTTAAATTTCCCATAGTTGCTTTATAGCCTGTTTTCACTGGAGCCCAAATGAGATAGATTCGCAAATTATGTCAAATCGTATTTTAAATTTGAAATATGAGCTTGACCTTATTTGCGTAATTATCTTATTTGGGGTCAAGTGAATGAAGGCTATTAGCCCTAGTATGCAGATCGCTCTAATTTTTAATTGAAATGTTCTCTTTTTCTTCACATATTTTCCGTAGTCTATGATTTTTTTAGCTAGTACTCTGCATCACTTGACTTAAATTTCTAATAAAATTTTAGCTCGCCCAAATTTTTTTTTCTACGGGAACTTAAATTTAGTTCGGTTTGCGTACAGTGAGATAAACAAATGGCAGGGACTTCAAATAAAAGTTTGACGTTTGAGGTAGAGATACTTTAGTGTTCTCTTAAAAGCCCTATTGCAATAAATGATTTTCTTTTTCCATTTTTAGAATAAATATATCTTAACATAAATATATCTTAGTTAATGAGATGCTAGAGAAAAACTTATCGTGGAAAATGTAGAATATTTGAAGTGGATCGAGTGCCAATTAAATATGATTGTAAATGTTATTAGCTGCGTTCCTTTGGAAATATTTATCTACTTTTTAGTATTTAAAACTACTTTGAACTACTTTGCTATACTGAAAAAGTAGTTCAAAGCAGCTTTAAGTACTAAAAAGTAGATAAATATTTCCAAAGGAACGCAGCTATTATTATTTTAATATGGCCTTAGTTATAAAAAAAAACATGGACACTTTACGAAACGTTTACGAATATGCCAAAAATTCTTCAATTAGTCATAGAACTATTGTGAACGATTTAATTTTTAATAAACTACAATAATTCACAATAAAATGCAAGCACGTAGTTCAAGCTTTATAACGTACATACTTTCAGGCTAAATTTTAAAGCTTTAAATTTAAAAAGTCCGAAAAGCTTTCTAACGGTTATTTGGTTTAATAAATGGAGGGAAGGTTAACATTTGAAAGTAGCCAAACTCTTATTGCCGAAAAATGCTTTGAAAAATATTTTAGACATATTCAAAAGAACATTGAACTGCAAACATTACACACGCACATTCATGTGTACAATACCATGAATAACCTACCAGACAAAGTCACAATCATAATTTTCGTTGTATCTTATTCCCTTCGTTGTATCTTATTTCGTTAATTGAATGCTTGTTTGAAATTAAAATAAAAAATCATTGCATATTTTCAGGTGATTAAAATTTTAGAACGAACGTTTGAAAGATAACGGTTATGATTAACGGCTTTTAGTTTATTTTCAATTTCCTTTTAACAATTAGAAGTAAAAACAGCAGCGGTCATATAATAATAAAAAAAAACACATCACTAAAATTCCCTTTACAATCATGATTTGGCCAAATATGATTAGCGGAGAATAGATTTTTTGGTGAAATGATAACTTTTCAGCTGTCAAAAATTTAACCGAATTCGGGAGCAGGTTAGATTTGTATCTTCTATTGATACATTTTTGTGTGTAGGCTTTGTTTTTTTTTTTTTAATAAATGGTCAAAAACTGAAAATAAAGAATGAAAATTGTGAAAGTAAGTAATGAGCACACCGGGCAGGTATGCGTTACCGGTACGGGTAATTTTATGAATAAAATTCCAAACCGTGTGGTTGTAAACATCGTCTAACCCGATTGAAAACTGCCCCCTTGTATATTTTCTCTGTGCAAATATCCGAACTGAATTTGGATTAAGGTCTATGTAAACCAGGATCTCGTTGAATTCGGACTACCCGATCTGATTATTCTTGATGAGCTATATTAAATCGAATAGACAATATGTTTGTATATTGTATACCTTTAACGAAGACTCAAAATGCCAGTGAGAAATGTGTTGGATAGTGTATTTCATTTCCAAATTCATAGTTTTTCTTTTTCAAGATTTTTATCCAGTCATAAAAACATAGGAAGAGAAAAAATTCTTAAGGTATAAGACATAAACAAAAAATACCAAGACTGGAAATTTTCGTACGTCTTTCCCCCCGAAACCCTTTTGTGTACAGTGCTGTCTGTGAATATATGTGAAAGCCACCACGTTGGTAAATGACGTTAACACGCACACATTTATAGATTCACGACATTCACCACACATTTGACACGAACACAACGATAGGTTCACGACATTCACCACACCTTGCAGCTTGTAGGCAAACGTCAGTTGACCGCCGAGTTTCCAGTCTTGGTATTTTTTGTTTATGGTATAAGAATTCAGTGCGAGTCCGGTTCCGCAGCTGTAACACGCTTGTTGATGACAGCCATCAAATGAAAATAAAATGGTGGCATGCACTCATCGAAAAACTTAAAGAGATCCTATAAAAGCTTCACGGAACTAATAGCACAAGCACTCCATACATTATATCCTCTGAGGCAAAATACAAGGTAATACGAGTATACTCAGATTTTAGTCATCTCATCTCTTACTGCTTTTGTGACCTCAACTACACTATTCAATTTTTGTTTATATGAAGTTTCCATAGATTAAATAAACTTATCATTCCGCTCTTGGTAGTTGTTTGTCTATGGTTATGTGTTATATTATTTGTTGCTTCTTTCCATAGATAAATCATTAAAGGTTGACTCTTTCTCTTTATTCTTTAATTCGATATATAATACACGTGACGTCATCAAAATGATGGGTTTATGTTTATTGCCTTGTATACTATATACCTATTATCTTAATTCTGATACACAGATATAACCATCGACAAACTATACCAAGACTGGAAACTTTCGTACGTTTCACCCCCAAAACTCTATTGTTTACAGTGTTGTTTTTTGTAGTTTTGACATGAAGTCCGTGAATAAGTTTGCAAAGTAACAACATATTTAGGCCGTGTGTGAATTGGGTTAAATAGTTAACCCGGTGTAAAATTTTTGACGCTATTGAGGTGTTAAACGGGGTTCACTATTTAACGCAATTCTCACACGGCATTAAGTGACAAATTTAGCCACCACTGCGGTGAATAACCCACCACGTGTGTATGTGTATGTGTCCGTAAACACGCAACACACAGAACACTAGAAACTTGGTAAGACATTCACCACACCTCGCAGCTTGCAGGCAAAAGTGATTTGACAGCTCAGTTTCCAGTCTTTGTATAGTTTGTCGATGGACTATAAGCTTGATATCTATGTTATAAGCAAGAAAACGGAGTTCAAAAAAGACAGTCCGACCTCCGACCGAGAAAAACGGGGTTGCACTCACACACTTGCAACTTTTTGTGTATGAACACAAAGTCAAAAGAGAATCGTGGTGAAAAAGTGAGAAAAGGAAAACGAACGTAGGAAAGACAAAGACAACAAGACAAGGTATAATGCGTCATTTTGTTATTTTTTGTCGTTTGTTGCATTATTTCGTCGGTGGTCGGGTCGTGCGTCGTGCCTCGTTCTTAAACTAAATACATTGTTTTATTAATATGGAAAATTTTATTTCAAAAAAAGGTATGAATTGCTTAACGTGCTTCTGCGATTTTATAATTAATAATTTATGATTTTGTTGTTTTTCAAGGAGTTAAATAATGAGACGCTAGCTGAGAATTTTCACCCTAACCTAAACTTCCCACAACGCACAACAGCTAAATTATTCTTCAATGATGCAAATTCTCCAGGAGCTGTATCAACGAATGCAATACAAAAATACAAAATTTTGTGTTAAAAAAAAAAAATAAACAAATTTAAGAAAAAGAAAATAATTCGTGTTTTGTTTTGTTTGCAAATGCTTCCAAATGTCAAGCGCCATTTTTTTCCATTCCAATGCCGGACGTCATTCGTTCCGACTTCGGCTCCAGTTTCTCGGAATGGAGATGTTCACCACACTAATACATATGCAATCGACTTCGCGGTGATTATAATTTCCATACTAATTTGAGCCGCCTTCGGACCAGTTTCTGATCCGAAGTCGGACTCAGCTCCGCCTCAGGCGGAGCGGATTCGGACCGAGGTTGGACCTGTTTGCTTGAAGGGAGCTGCGTTCCTTTGGAAATATTTATCTACTTTTTAGTACTTAAAACTACTTTGAACTACTTTGCTATACTGAAAAAGTAGTTCAAAGCAGCTTTAAGTACTAAAAAGTAGATAAATATTTCCAAAGGAACGCAGCTAATAGTTTCAATGGAGACTTCATAAAAAAATTCTATTTAGATATCTGTTCAGATGACATCACAAAAACAGAACAAAATATGAAGCTACAAATCTAAGGAATCTAGAGGAATGACATTTTATGTTAGATATTTAATTACATGTAATAGTCACCGAAATCTTGAGTCTTAGATCCAGCTTATCAAGAAGTCATATCAGATTGGGTAGTCTGGATTCAATTCGATAATAGCCCTAAGCCCTGATTCAGCTCTGATTCAATTCCCCTTATAAACAAGGTTAAACCAATTGAATATTCCTTAGATAAATATAGAGAAGTATACAGTTCTTCTAGCAAAAAAAAAACCAATAGATTTCTTATGGGAGAGATTTTTTAGATTTTTTCAAAAAAAAAAAAATATTTTTTAACTTAACTTTTTTGGTTTAACACAGCTTTTGACCAAAATTGAAAAAAAAAAATGTATATCCAGGACGATTTTTTTTCTCGCAAAACAATGCGGAGCCCATTGTTTTTACGGAAAAAATATTACAACTGTCATCTATTTACCACAGATATATTTTTTTTTTTTTCAAGAAAAAAATTTTTTTCTTCACCACTTACTTTTTTTTATCTAAAAGAAATGTGAAATTTTCATTAACCACGTTTTGAATATTTTCAAAATTAGAAAACGGTCTGTCATAATCCCCGGGAAGTTACAAAAAAAAAAAATTACAAACTTTTTCTCACCACTGTAGAACTCATATTAAAAAAATATATTTTTAACCAATTTCTAATAGAAGATAAGATTGGTACTTATCTTTTAAATACAATTACCAATATTTGTTTAATATTCAAATCTCACATTTTTTTGTAATTAGACATACCAACTGTTTTATTTTGCGTTTTTAGTATGGAAAAGTTGTAGAAATTTTTAGTAGATCTTAACAAATAATGCAAACTGAGCATAGTCATCTACCTGCTATGAAAACAGATAAGTATAATCCCGGACATCCGGTTTTGGTTGATAAGACTTGAGAGTATATAAAAAGCAAAGTTAAATTTTTGAGAAACAGTTAAAAGATTCGTGAACTTAAGCAAGTCAAGAAGTTGGTTGGAAAGAAAATTGTAGAGTGACATTTCTTAAGAATGAAAACTTCGCTAGGATTTATAAACATTTTAGTTTTCATACTTTTGGCTTTAACCAAACAATCTGAAGCCGGACCTATTCATTCTTTGAATTCTACTAAAGATTTTGGAAAAGAACCACAAATGGTGAGTATTTTTTCTTTTATTTGTATTTCATTAAAAAAATATGTGGTTTTAGGTAATAAAAAATGGAACCGATTTAATTTACATAGTTAAAGTGTCTGAGAAATTAGAAGAAGATATTAGTGCTAAGGCAGCACAGGTAAGTAAATTCTACTTTTTTTTTTAAATAGAATACTTTTTATTCTTCTTTAAACTTCCTTTAGGGAGCGACTTTGTCTAATAAAACCAATGAAATTCAACTCGACCAAAATCTTGAACAAGAAGGACAATTTCCAAGTGATATCAAAGATCATCGCGAGGTTGCACAGTCTTTTTCAAATAAAACGGAGCCAAGAGTGAATGAACCATTAGAAAACGACCAAGTTCCATTGTTTGAAGAATATGATTTAAGGAGTGAAAACTTTACTGATCATATTGACGAAGATCCAACATCATTCTTTGAACCAAAGAATATTTCGGCAATTGTTGGTAATATTCCTCATAATAATAAAACAATTTTAAAGGACATAAATGTTGGAGGAAGTCACACAGATGAAAGCTTAAAATCTGTAGCACCAGAAATTGAGGAATCTGTAAAAATAGAAACTACAACCAAACCACCGTCAAATATTTCTGAAATATCAAGCGAACTGCTGTTACCGCAAAAGGTTAATTTAACAAAGAGTAATAATGATCGGGAAAGTTCAAAAAACTCTTCAATTTTGTATCAAAGCTTAAAACCGTTTGAAAGTCAATTACCTTTAGAAAGGTCGAAATCGTTGAAACCATCTGAAAATGATCAAGTAAAACCGATTGGTGGTGAAAATCAACTAAATCACTCATCATGGGAAACAACTGCATCTAGAAAAGAAGATATGCCAACCAAGATAACGCAAAGACTAAATGAAGAAGATCAAATTGTTGGAGATTTTAATCGAAACATAACTTGGAACAAAGCTGTTGATCATTTGTCACCAGAATTATCGGAGACTTCTGAATCAATTGAATCAGGAGAGCTTTCAAACTTTGAAAAACCAATTGTTTTACCAAATGTAGTTAAAACTTATAAAAGTGATCAGCCAATAACGCAGACTTTCCCAATTTTGGAGTCCTCAGAGTCATTAGAATCTTCAATGTCCTCAGTGGAACAGAAAAATAAAAACTCTGATTTATCTGAATCTTCAAATTCAGGTTTGCTTCTTACAACCGAGATAAGTAAGCAGACAGTAACGAATTTTTTACAATCTTCAGACTCCTCAGAATCTTCAATATCCGTTGAATCACAGGAAAATTTAAATCCGGAGTCACTTAAATCCTCAGAATCATCGCAATCTAAATCTTCTGAGTCCTCAAGTCCAAATTCATCCAAAGCAGCTGTAAGTGGCCAAGTAGTAACAAAATCTCCACTATCTTTAGATTCTTCAGAATCTTCAGTGTCCTCTGAAGCAAGGGTACCGGAAAATATAAAACAGAAGTCTTTCGGATCTTCAAATCCAGATTTACCAAATTCACCCAACTTAATTGCAAGTGGTCAACAAGAAGTAACGAGGTCTTCCCAATCTTCAGAATCTTCAATGTCTTCTGAATCAACGGAACAAGAAAATTTAAAACAGAAAACTCCCGAATCATCAGAATCTGAATCTTATGAATCTTCAAACCCAGTTTTACCCAACTCAACGAAGGCAGCTGGAAGTAGTCAACTATTAAAAAAGTCTTCACAATCCTTAGAATCCTCAGAATCTTCAATGGCCTCTAAATCAAAAGAAAAGGAAAATATAAAAAAGAATTTCTCTGAATCCTCAGAATCATCTGAATCTAAGTCTTCAGAATCTTCCAACCCAGGTTTACCAAATTCATCGAAGGAAGCCGGAAATGGTCAACTAGTAACAAAGTCTTCTCATTCTTCAGAATCTGCAGGATCTTCAATGTCTTCTAAATCAAAAGAAAAGGAAAATATAAAACAGAAATCGTCTGAATCCTCAGAATCATCTGAATCTAAGTCTTCAGAATCTTCAAACCCAGGTTTACCAAATTTACCGAAGGAAGCTGGACGCGGTCAACTAGGAACAAAGTCTTCACAACCTTTAGAATCGGCAGAATCTTCAATGTCCTCTGAAACAAAAGAAAAGGAAAATATAAAAAAGAATTTCTCTGAATCCTCAGAATCATCTGCATCTAAGTCTTCAGAATCTTCCAACCCAGGTTTACCAAATTCATCGAAGGAAGCCGGAAATGGTCAACTAGTAACAAAGTCTTCTCATTCTTCAGAATCTGCAGGATCTTCAATGTCTTCTAAATCAAAAGAAAAGGAAAATATAAAACAGAAATCGTCTGAATCCTCAGAATCATCTGAATCTAAGTCTTCAGAATCTTCAAACCCAGGTTTACCAAATTTACCGAAGGAAGCTGGAAATGGGCAACAAGTAACAAAGTCTTCACAATCCTTAAAATCCTCAGAATCTTCAATGTCCTCTGAATCAAAAGAAAAGGAAAACATAAAAAAGAAATCGTCTGAATCGTCTGAATCCTCAGAATCATCTAAATCTAAGTCTTCAGAATCTTCCAACCCAGGTTTACCAAATTCACCGAAGGAAGCCGGAAATGGTCAACTAGTAACAAAGTCTTCTCATTCTTCAGAATCTGCAGGATCTTCAATGTCTTCTAAATCAAAAGAAAAGGAAAATATAAAACAGAAATCGTCTGAATCCTCAGAATCATCTGAATCTAAGTCTTCAGAATCTTCAAACCCAGGTTTACCAAATTTACCGAAGGAAGCTGGAAATGGTCAACAAGTAACAAAGTCTTCACAATCCTTAGAATCCTCAGAATCTTCAATGTCCTCTGAATCAAAAGAAAAGGAAAACATAAAAAAGAAATCGTCTGAATCGTCTGAATCCTCAGAATCATCTAAATCTAAGTCTTCAGAATCTTCCAACCCAGGTTTACCAAATTCACCGAAGGAAGCCGGAAATGGTCAACTAGTAACAAAGTCTTCTCATTCTTCAGAATCTGCAGGATCTTCAATGTCTTCTAAATCAAAAGAAAAGGAAAATATAAAACAAAAATCGTCTGAATCCTCAGAATCATCTGAATCTAAGTCTTCAGAATCTTCAAACCCAGGTTTACCAAATTTACCGAAGAAGGCTGGACGCGTTCAACTAGTAACAAAGTCTTCACAACCTTTAGAATCGGCAGAATCTTTAATGTCTTCTAAATCAAAAGAAAAGAAAAATATAAAACAAAAATCGTCTGAATCCTCAGAATCATCTGAATCTTCAGAATCTTCAAACCCAGGCTTACCAAATCTTAGTAAGGAAGCGGGAAATGGTCAACAAGTAACAAAGTCTTCACATTCCTTAGAATCCTCAGAATCTTCAATGTCCTCTGAATCAAAAGAAAAGGAAAATATAAAACAGAAATCGTCTGAATCCTCAGAATCATCTAAATCTAAGTCTTCAGAATCTTCAAACCCAGGTTTAATGAATTTACCGAAGGAAGCTGGTAAGTTTCAACTAGTTATAAAGTCATCACAATCTTCCGAATCTTCAATGTCCTCTGAATCAAAAGAACAAGAAAATAAAAACAGAAGTCTCCAGAATCACCAGAAACTAACGCCGAATTAATTGAATCTTCATATCCAGGTTTGCCAAATCTAGCTGGTCCAACCACGAGCGATTTTACATTAACAAATGCTTCACAATCTTCAGATTCCTCAGAATCTTCAATATCCTCTGAATCAAAAGAAAAGACAAATACAAAACAGAAGTCTCCAAAATCGTACGAATCTTCAAATGCAGGTTTATCAAATTCACCCAAGACATCTGGAAATTATCAACTTGTTTCAAAGTCTTCCAAATCTTCAGAATCATCAATATCGTCTGAATCAAATGAACACCCATATATAGCTGTAGTTAATTAACGGCAGTGATTTGAAGTTATAATTTTAAAAATCATTTCTTATTAGAATAATAAATGTCTACGAACAAATCTGAATCTTCCATTAGGTTATAAATAAATCAAATTGTTTTTCAGAGTGCATTATTGTCTCAGAACTTTAAAGTAATACAAATACTTAAATGTTATGGCTGCTCTTTTAGTTAATAAAATAAGGTAATGGTTTATCAAAATAAATATATTTTGTGTTGAAATGTATACTTGTACCGAAATTGTTAAAAAAATCGACCTGAAGCCCTACACTTGGTAGGTGTTGTTTATCCGACTGAAGCGGGTATCTGTCAATCTGTAGGATTTTTAATTCTTTTAGAGCTTCTTATTCATGAGATACTTCTTTCAGAGCTGGCTAGTTTGACCGTCATAAAATAAACAACACATTCAAGATTTCTTGCATTGAAGGTTACAAATGTCATTTCATACGGAATACATCACTTGTTTTTGTTCCTGCTTCACTTCGAAATCTCCTTCTCACTCCGCCAACTTACTATGACGTTTGTGTGTTGGTTAATCACTTGCACTTCATTTTGTGAGAAAGAGTTACAATAAAAAGGAAAAAAAGATTAAACTTATTCAAAATCTTTGGGCTCGCAGAAATGTCAAAATGAATCGGCGGCCTACATTATTGCCGTTCCGGATTACCAATTAATCCGGAAGAGCTCTCCGATCCCGAACGCCAAAAAAACACCCAAACACCGTTCTTTTCAGTTTGAAGTTTAATGTCTATGTATTTGTGTGTTTTTTCACAATCTCCCCCATCACTTGACGACTATGAAGATGATAAAGATGGAAATAGCAAACCCTTTATGATTTTAGGAATATCCATAATCATTTTATTAATGTTAATATTTATTCTGTGGAACTTTTGAAGAGTTTATTTAATTAAACTTTATATTTTGCAAAACAATCACATCAAAAAATCAACAAAAATTGAAGTTTGACAAACTTTGTGATTTAGAGAAGACTTTGTCAAGATGTAACAAAATTGCTAAAGAAATAAGCTGACACTAGCCATGTGTCATCAGATATTGGCTTAGTTTCTAGTTTTCTTTAAATTATATACTTCTTTATTCACGTCATTACCGGATTATGGTTTTACGATCCACTAATAAATCTATTCAGAGATCTCTATCCTTATCTCTTAACTCATCTGATATTAATGTCAAGTTGCTCACTTAAGTTGTCAAATGGATCTCCACCAACTTTCTTCCACAGTGATAAAAAAGAGGTTTGCCGAGCCTTCTGTGTTAGTAGCAAATGATATCGTATTAAAATTTATCACTTCACTGTAAACAATTGTATTTACTTCTCACAAATACCATAAAAACGTTTATTTATTTATTAAAATAAGCTTTAAGAGTAAATACTTGTGTTTAAACGATTTAACTGCTGGGTTTGATGATTAAATTGTGCATCTGGCTAAAAGTTGGATAATTCCGTCTCATTCAGTCAAATCCGTTTTTGTTCACTGACATATACCACTCTGTCAGATAAAAATTCTAGGCAGTAAAACAATTAGCATTCCAAGCAAGCTATACATGTTAACAACTGTTGTATGCTTCTAAACATGCCGTTTCAAAAGTCCAAAAACGCGCATATTACTCAGTTTTGGATAAGGCAGTTTCGGCAGTTCGGCAGAACTTTTTATAAATTTTCTTTGATAAATGTGCTCGTCTGCAAAATTCATAGAGTTCTGTGTTTGCCTAAAATGAATATCCCCTTGGCAATACTTCTACAGAGCTCAAAGCAAGCTTAAGAGAGACGCAACTATTTCGTACGAATTCTTTGTCACTTTGTCGTCTTTGTTCACTCAAGGAAGGCTGTGACAAAGTTTTCACCGAGGTGTTCATTCATTCTTTCCGAAACTGTACACTCGGCCCTTGATCATATCAAGAACATTTCTTCCGCTTCCACTTTGCCGAAAAGTCAAATCACCTAAGTGCTTTGACAAGAGTGTCAAATTTTAGACTATGTATATGAGCCGTCAAACCAAATATAATGGTCTCTCTCGTTCTTGTCAACTTCTTTCATAATGAAAAATAACAAATGGGCTATCTGAAACACATTCCGTTTTTAACAGAATTCGGTGCTGACATCCGAAATCGCGAGCGGTCTGGCGACAACTAAAAATTGGAAAGTAGTTTAGGCAGCTGAGGAGGGATACCTTATTATGTACACTTTATTGTTTAAACTATGTACTTAAATTCTGTACACGCGCATAATTTTAATTCGCTTACTCTTTGTTTTGTTTCAACAACAATAGGAACTTATAAGCGATAAGAATTTCTATGACGGTGAAATAGATAATTATGTTTTTGTCTTTCCTAATTTATGACGCTTTTAAATTTTATATCAAACAGGTAAGGATTCAGAGGTGTTTCTTTAATTTGTGGCTTAAAGTGTTATAATTTTTCACAAACACAATATTATGTTGTTGAGAAAGACTGACGTATTTTAGACTTATAAAATAACCTCTCTAAGCTAATACTCCATTTTTTACTCAGTTGCATCACTAGCAATGTATGAGGGGTGGTATTATATCAATTGCCTTGATATATACTCTTAGGATTTTCCTGTCCAGGATTCTCTGCATTAAATATCGTGATTGTTGTTGGTGACTGGTTATGCACTCTTGGCTCAACTCGCATTGAAGATTCACGAATTGTCGGGCTGTCAGTAATGTTTTTCTGGGATTGATATCATCTGGAACTGAAGGTCTTAGTCCTTTGACAGCATTTTTTTTTTAAATAGTTTGGAGCAGGTTTTTGTCTTTCAATCTTTTCTGTAGCTCCAAATCTTAATCTAAGTAAGTCCTTTTGTAGTTCTGATTGTATTCGTTAATTGCTATTATATGATTGAAAAAAAAATCAACATCTATGAAATAAAACTGCCGATGAGATGAGTACCGACGGAAAAACAAATTCCCGAAAAAATCTAATGAGAGATAAGTGAATGGGAATATCAAGAAAAATCATGAACAAACCTCATCATTTGTCTCAAGTGGGAGAGCAATAAATAGGGGAGTTACTTATTTAATGCCATGTTCTAATTTGCTTATTATACAAATCATAAAAACAATATGGCTCCACCCACTATTGCTACGGTGACCATCCGTCCCGGTTTACCCGGGACAGTCCCGTATTTCTATAGATTGTCCCTGGTTTTTATTTAAGAATCCCGGGACGTATAAGTGTCCCGTATTTTGTAATTTGTCCCGTGATTGTCCCGTATTTCCACATTCTCTAATTTTTGTATTCAAAATTTTAATTACTTTGTACGAAAAACAAGAAAACAGGGGTAAGAAAATAAAAGTTTTTTTAATTTTTCGAATAAAAGCATTAGTTTTTAAAAATTCTTCATCAATTATTACTTAATTCCAGCTTGTTTTTGTCAGGTTGGAAAGCTACACCAGAAAAATTTTTTTTCGAATAATGAACAACATATGAAAGAAAAAGAACCCAGCTAAATTTCAAAACTTTTGAGGACAGTTGAATTCAATATTACAAAATCGTTTAAAATAAAATTAAAATGTTAAAAAACAGCTCTCACAATTTTGATAAAACAAATTTTTTTCAGAAGTTATTAACCGTTCCTATTATAAAACCTTTTTCTTGAATTTTGACTTCCTCGTAAACGAATTAAATGATTTCAACGAAAATTTACGTTTAAGCAATCTCATTTTATTATATTTATTATATTTTTTTTTTGTTTTGAAAAAAAAGTTTTCAAAACGACCCAACAAATTTTTTACTGGTCCCTGGTTAGGGCTGTAAAAGTAACGACAAAATGAGTACCCGCATGTATACGTTACTTTTGATACTAGTACCCGCATCAATAATATCGTTACTCGTTACTTTCGTATGTTTCGCATATTTCGTATATCTCGTATATTTCGTATGGTTCGTGTGTTTTGCATGTTTCGTTACTTTCGCATGCCTCGTATGTTTCGTACATTTCGTATATTTTATGTATTTGATACGTATCGTGTGTTTGGTAGGTATTTTAAGTATTTTTCGTACGTTGGTAGGTATGAGGGTGTAAAATATTTTTTTTTGAAAAAACCAAAAACAATTTGTGTAATCTAAGGTACATTTTAAGGTCATAAACATTAATTTAAGTTGCGGCGTTCTCATGTTATAAGAGTTTGAAGGTAGCTATACTGATTTTTTTTTCGATTTTTTTTAATCAAACGTGGAAACTTATTTTTTTTTTCCCTAATTTTTCGACAAAACTTTGGGAATTTTTTGTTTATATTCGTTCAGTAATCTTATCACAATTCTTTAGAGACCTTTATTTCAAAAGTACATTTCGTAGATCTCGGAATATTAACACTTCAATTCAACCATGTCGAACAATTTTTCATTTTTTTTTCTATTGAGAGTTATTTTCAAACCTCGTTTTCTCTGCTTTATTTTTAGTTGAAAATTTTACAGTGAAAATAAACAAATTTTTTGAAAAACCAAAAAAACTTTTGTATATTCTTAAGCTACATTTCAAGACCATTAACAAAAAGTTCATAAACGCATTGGTTTCGGCCCCATAGAGAAAATACCAAAACATGTCTCTTTTGATATTTCTGTATAAATTATTATCGATAACACAACGATACCTTGGCACTACTGTCTTTATTCAGATAAAAGTGAACTCAAGAAAATTATCTGGAGTTAATTGAGTGTATCACTTCGTTTCGTATCTCATGTATCGGATGATTTAGTATTGAAATTTTAGTAACGAATACATACGATTTGCTACAGCTCTATCCCTGGTTTCACTTTTAGAAATATGGTCACCGTAACTATAGCATTTTTGTTTTGTTTGTGAATAAACTGACGCATTTTCTACCGGTAGAGCATGATGTGTATTTGTTTCGAAGGAAAAACGAAGTCATTAGCTATTAAAAAGACAAAGAAAATAAGATCTACTTTTGTTCTGTTTTTGTAAATAATATGGATTTTTTCCTTGCAGTTCACACGTTAAAAAAAAATGGTCCCAATCTCTTTAATATCGGATATTCGATTGATGTCATGGGCATACTTTTAGCAATCTTTTGACATACCTAACAACTAAACAAAAAGCCAAAAAAAGAACAAGTTGTCAAAAATCACAGTACACATAATAAGTTAATATATTCCGAACGTTGTCAAAATTTGTTTGTCAAAAACGAGCACCAATCTGTCAGGTCGGCCTTAAATTTTTATATTTCAATCGCAGTAAACAGGAAATTTGTTTTTGTTTTAATTTATAAAATGTCATTTAAAAATATTATAAGTTGAAAAATAACAAATTTTCTTCGTGTTTTATCGCGGAAAATGGTTAATAATAATTGTTTAAAAATTAGTGGTGTGCGTGGTTTATCGGTTTTTGTGCGTTTTTCGTCGGTATTTTAAACAATTAAGAATTAGGTAGCTGACATTGGTAGCCAAAGTGTCATGTTTTGACAATCTGGCGACCAATGTCAGTTCGGAATATATTACCCTTTTATGTGTACTGTGGTCAAAAATGAACATCTTCGTTGAGTTCAGTCTTCAACTGGTCAGTTGATTTAACCGTTATGTGGCTGTGAAACCGTCTGCTGAAAGCCACATATAATAAAGGCCAGGTGTATACTTATACAAACATACACTGTGTGGGAAAAGACTTCCAGGCCCAACTAACGTTTTTGCTTCCGGTACCAAGTTATAAAAATACTTCAGCGTTATCATGGCTGCGCAGAGTCACCGCACTTGGGAATGATTTCTGTAGAACCAAGTGGCGAAAAAAAAAGGCATGTGTGCATAGAGCCTAACATTTAGTTTTTTTTTTCTGTGGCTAAGGATTTACACTTAAAACTCGTTTATAGAAATTCATGTTTGTGTCAGTGTCTTAAAATTGTTTTAGGCGCCACTATTGAGTACATTTTTTTATATAGCCACTCCCCGATTTTCAACCGACTTTTTCCTTCTTCGCTGCTCTGGAGATTATGAACATGTTGATTCCAGTTCTTTCCAGAGACCAAGGGTCTGCTCTTCCTTGCACCTTTTTAGATCATCTTCGTCCTTGTTGCTATTTTTAAGATTGGTTTATGAACTTCTACTATGAAGGCTGAACTGTACGATCGGTGATCGGTGAACTACATAGTTTCTCTAAATCCTTGTTTATCGTCACGTTCATCATATATCGAATGTGAACACCGCCTTACAGATTGACGGCAGTCATACTTGAATGTGTTATCTATGGAAAGCAACAAATACAACGCTCAACCATAGATAAACAACTATGTATTTAAATCGGAAACTTTCGTTTGTTAAATCTATGGAAACTTACACCCTTATTCTAACTTACAGTCACAACTTGTGACAGTTACAAAAATTCTAACTCCTATGGTGATCTGCTACTATGGAGATGCTCCTATGGAGCATTATGGATAAATTATGTAAATAAGAAATAAAAGTGAAAAAAAACTACAAAAACTACTAAATATACCATATAACATCAAAAAGTACGCACACATTGTGTCACAAAAACAGAACAAGATAGCGCGACAAAAGTCTTCCAGAATTATGTAAAACCCTACACCCTTTTTGACATGAAAGGTGGATGACTAAGGCCTTTGTCGAACCCCAAGGAGCAGCGTGTATTCAAGTGGACAGCACGCCTCTGTATATACCATCATATGCGTCTTGAAATCGATGAAATAGTGATGAGTATTGATTATATATATTGTGATTATTTGATCAATGTTATAATTTTCGCAACTCAACGAACTAAATTCTTATACACCTGTACTAGATTATGTGGAGAGTTTTTTTTTACATTCCTCATATACACATTTCACTTTCTCGCACATTTTTCCCAACCAAATAAAGTTTTTATTGAACTTTAAGATGGATTTAAAAACTCATTTTATGATGTCTGAAGCCTTACGTGAACAATCTGTTGGTCCTCATTACTGTAGTTAAAGAGCTGCAAAGCGCACCATCGATGAAAAATTCACACTACGGCAAATCTTGGAAAAAACCCATGAACATTATTAATTTCAAGGCTCCGTATAACAGTATCCATAGAAGCGAGCTGAATATAGCATATTAAGTTTTGGCATCCCTACCAACCTCGTCTGGCTTTGCAAGATGACCATCACCGATACCGATGTCAAAAAAGGCTTTTTCTAAACATAAAGAACTATCCCTTCAAGCAAACGAGTCGGACCTCGTTCCGAATCGGCTCCGAAGCCTCGTATTTGAGGTCGGAGTGTCTTTTCTCAGCTCGGGTTTCTTGCTTGAAGGGATACATAACTCTTACGTCAAAATTTTTCAAAAGCCTGTCCAATTGCTTGCATATGCCGATGATATTGACATAATATATTGAAGGTTTTGAGTTATATAGGCAGCATCAGTGCAAGTATAAAAAAGCCTTACAAAACCCACTTCATTTTGACATATGTAAAAGGAAGAACAAAGCATGATGCCAGTGTCACTTTTGTAAAAAACGGACACTTTATATCGACGTATTGGACAAAAGGTCAGTTATAACTAACGGGCAGTAAAGAACTTCGTCTACCTGCTTTTAACACGGAAAAACAACACCAGCGCTAAAGTCAAACGGAGAACTACTCTTGCCAACCGCTGACACTTTAGTTTGAGAAGGCAATTGACGAGAAAAGTTGTCCCGAGCATACTCATGGACTTTGACGAAGGCGGATGAAAACTCCTTGGATTGTTTCGAGAAAAAAGTTCTTTACGGGTACGGGTTGTACAAAGGTGGAAACTCAGAATAATGGGCTGTTCAACCAAAACTTTGCATTCATTGAAGTAAGATCTCAAGAACGCGAAAATTATGTTATCTAATTTAACAAATCTGAGCAGCAATATCACAGGTTAAATAACCCTGATTCGTTGAAAACCAATAAAAAAACATGACGTTCGTAGCATCTAATAAATTCTTAGCTTAAGCTCAGAAGGTTTGCCTTGATTTTAAATCTTTGTTTAAACAATCATAGACAATCATATATAAACTGACTGACGTACAAACCCTTAAAGTTAAATTCAATTATATCATAAAATGTAAGCATAATTAACTTTTATGAAAACAAAAGTTTAAAATTTATCATATAAAGCTGTGTCACATGAGGAGTTATCTTAAAATTGGAATGACACAAATTTAACAGTTTTTTTATGTTATTAAATAATATTGTTTATTAAATATGTTTATTTACCATAAACAAAAAAAATAAAACAAGATTAGACGATCTGATATTTTTTGAAAAATATATAAAAGCTATAGTTCTTGTACAATCATCAATCAGTACAACTGGGCGGCTGTTGAAATACACTCAGTGAATTATCTAAAAAATATAATTTAAATAGAATGAAGACGTTCAAGTGTTTCTTCGTAGCTGCAGCTGTTGTCGCTTTAGGAATGGCTAACATTTCCGAAGCTCAACTTTCGGGCGTAAGTGATTCTTGTTTAGTAAAATATTTCATATATATATTATTTTCTTCTTCAGTTAATAGGAATCGGTAATAACAATCACCATCAGCATTCATTAATAAACTTAAACTTGGTAAGTTGCTTTAATTATACAAAGCTTAAACAAAAAATTAAAAAAAGGACATACAATATTTATACATTTTCAAATTAAATAGGGATCTTCAAATAGGCCACAACACAGCGGTCATCAATCAAGTTCTGTGTTCTCTGGTCATTCTGGATGGATAAATGGAGTGGTAAGGCACTTTAATTTGATTATTTTAATGCCTAGAAATATTTTTTTTTAATGTTCTTAGAACGGACTTTCATTACAAAATGTCAACACCAATAATATAAGACAAGACTCATCACTGATTGGAAACAGCAACAGTGGTTCTTCAGGAATCTCACAAGGAAGTGGTAGTGGAATATATACATTTGGATCTTCTGTGTCAGGAGAAATGGTAAGAAATCTTGATATTTGTTTCTTAATGCTTATACCTATTTTACTTATTGAATCTTTTTTTTAAAGGGTGGAAGCGCTTCACCACAATTTCAAATCCCAAATACAAATGGACAAAGTTCATCAGGTGGAAATCTAAATATATTACAGGGAACGTCTGGAAGTTCTACACAAAATACTTATGCTTCATCAAGTCAACAATTTGTTTCTTCTTCCGGTAGCAGTGAAAATGTTCATGTTGGTCAACAATTACCACTTTCTCCAATCCCTAACGATGGTTTGTCAGGAAACGTACAAGGAGGAATTACAAATATTATAGGGCAACAAATATCATCCGAACGTCAAACACCTGATACTGAAAATACATCGTCACTGCTCGGTTTAAATATCAATGTCGGTCAAATATTGGTAAGAATCTTTATTCTTTTTTATACTAATAGTTTTGCTTATTCATAAAATTGTTATCAAATTTTAGAGTAATACAGTAGAAGGTGTGGCTGGACTTTTAGGAGGTGTAAGTTATATTTGTAATTTATTTATTTTCTAACTTTTATTAATTTTGTGTCGATCTTTTTTTTTTCAGAGCTCAAGCTCATCTTCAATAGTATCACAAGGACAATCCTCTGCCTCTGGAATTGCTCAAATTTTACCAACAGTCCAACCATCAATTACTCCAACTCAAAATCCAGGACAAAACATGGTAAAATAACTTAATTTTTACTTTATAGGTCTTAAGTTTATAAATTTATATTTTTAATGTCTTTTTTTTAGGCTGGAAGCTCATCATCACAATCTCCCTCCGCTAACGCTGGTAACTCAGGACGTCCACAAGGAAGTGCTCAAAATTATATCCAGGGATATTATTACATCGTGGATGGAACTAAATATTATGTTTCCCAAAATGGTGCTACAGCAGTGCCACAGGGAGGTCCAGGCTCTTCCCCATTAAATGGTATCCAAAGTGGTGTAACAGTAGCGCCACAGGGAGGACAAGGCTCTCTCTCAGGAAATGGTCCAATTTCATCAACAGTCCAACCATCAATTGTCAAAACTCAAAATGCAGGACACTACATTTCTTCTGATATCTCTAATCAAAATTCAATAACTGAAACTTCGAAAAATGTTACATCATCTGTACAAACTGTTTCATCAGTTGTAGGAATTAACACTGCTAATTCAGGAAGTCCACAAGAAAGTGCTCCAAATGGAGTTGAAAGCAATCCCTCAAGGCCTAATGTAAATGGTGGCATTGTAAGAAATCTTGGTTTTTTCTTTTAAAGATTTAAGTTTATAAATATTTTTAACTTCTTTCTTAGGCTGGAAATTCATCACCACAATCTCCCTCTGCTAACGCTGGTAACCCAGCACGTCCACAAGGAAGTGCTCAAAATAATTACCAGGGATATTATTACATCGTGGATGGAACTAAATACTATGTTTCCCAAAATGGTGCTATAGTAGTGCCACATGGAGGTCTAGGCTCTTCCCCAGGAAATGGTGCCCAAAGTGGTGTAACAGTAGTGCCACAGGGAGGACAAGGCTCTTCCTCAGGAAATGGTCCAATTTCATCAACAGTCCAACCATCAATTGTTCCAACTCAAAATGCAGGACACTACATTTCTTTTGATATCTCTAATCAAAATTCAATAACTGAAACTTCGCAAAATGTTGCATCATCTGTACAAACAGTTTCATCAGTTGTAGGGATCAACACTGATAATTCAGGAAGTCCACAAGAAAATGTTCCAAATGGAGTTGAAAGCAATCCCTCAAGGCCTAATGTAAATGGTGGCATTGTAAGAAGTCTATATTTTTTCTTTTAAAGTTTTATGTTTATAAATATTTTCAACGTTTTTCCTAGGCTGGAAACTCATCACCACAATATCCCTCTGTTAACGCTGGTAACCCAGGACGTCCACAAGGAAGTGGTCAAAATTATATCCAGGGATATTATTACATCGTGGATGGAACTAAATATTATGTTTCCCAAAATGGTGCTACTGTAGTGCAACATGGAGGACTAGGCTCTTCTTCAGGAAATGGTGCCCAAAGTGGTGTAACAGAATTGCCACAGGGAGGACAAGGCTCTACCTCAGGAAATGGTTCAATTGCACAGACAGTCCAACCATCAATTTTCCCAACTCAAAATGCAGGACACTACATTTCTTCTGATATCTCTAATCAAAATTCAATAGCTGAAACTTCAAAAAATGTTGCATCACCTGTACAAACAGTTTCATCAGTTGTAGGAATCAACACTGATAATTCAGGAAGTCCACAAGAAAATGTTCCAAATGGTGTTGAAAGCAATCCCTCAAGGCCTAATGTAAATGGTGGCATTGTAAGAAATCTTGGTTTTTTCTTTTAAAGTTTTATGTTTATAAATATTTTTAACTTCTTTCTTAGGCTGGAAATTCATCACCACAATCTCCCTCTGCTAACGCTGGTAACCCAGGACGTCCACAAGGAAGTGCTCAAAATTATTACATCGTGGATGGAACTAAATACTATGTTTCCCAAAATGGTGCTACAGTAGTGCCACATGGAGGTCTAGGCTCTTCCCCAGGAAATGGTGCCCAAAGTGGTGTAACAGTAGCGCCACAGGGAGGACAAGGCTCTTCCTCAGGAAATGGTCCAATTTCATCAACAGTCCAACCATCAATTGTTCCAAATCAAAATGCAGGACACTACATTTCTTCTGATATCTCTAATCAAAATTCAATAACAGAAACTTCGCAAAATGTTGCATCATCTGTACAAACAGTTTCATCAGTTGTAGGAATCAACACTGATAATTCAGGAAGTCCACAAGAAAATGTTCCAAATGGTGTTGAAAGCAATCCCTCAAGGCCTAATGTAAATGGTGGCATTGTAAGAAGTCTATATTTTTTCTTTTAAAGTTTTATGTTTATAAATATTTTCAACGTTTTTCCTAGGCTGGAAACTCATCACCACAATATCCCTCTGTTAACGCTGGTAACCCAGGACGTCCACAAGGAAGTGGTCAAAATTATATCCAGGGATATTATTACATCGTGGATGGAACTAAATATTATGTTTCCCAAAATGGTGCTACAGTAGTGCCACATGGAGGTCTAGGCTCTTCCCCAGGAAATGGTGCCCAAAGTGGTGTAACAGTAGCGCCACAGGAAGGACAAGGCTCTCCCTCAGGAAATGGTTCAATTGCACCAACAGTCCAACCATCAATTTTCCCAACTCAAAATGCAGGACACTACATTTCTTCTGATATCTCTAATCAAAATTCAATAACTGAAACTTCGCAAAATGTTACATCATCTGTACAAACTGTTTCATCAGTTGTAGGAATTAACACTGCTAATTCAGGAAGTCCACAAGAAAGTGCTCCAAATGGAGTTGAAAGCAATCCCTCAAGGCCTAATGTAAATGGTGGCATTGTAAGAAATCTTGGTTTTTTCTTTTAAAGATTTAAGTTTATAAATATTTTTAACTTCTTTCTTAGGCTGGAAATTCATCACCACAATCTCCCTCTGCTAACGCTGGTAACCCAGCACGTCCACAAGGAAGTGCTCAAAATAATTACCAGGGATATTATTACATCGTGGATGGAACTAAATACTATGTTTCCCAAAATGGTGCTACAGTAGTGCCACATGGAGGTCTAGGCTCTTCCCCAGGAAATGGTGCCCAAAGTGGTGTAACAGTAGCGCCACAGGGAGGACAAGGCTCTCCCTCAGGAAATGGTCCAATTTCATCAACAGTCCAACCATCAACTGTCCCAACTCAAAATGCAGGACAATACATTTCTTCTGGTATCTCTAATCAAAACTCTATAACTGAAACCTCAAACAATGTTACATCATCTGTACAAACAGTTTCATCAGTTGTTCCTGTTTTGGGAGGAAATGGGCAAGGAAGTGTGTCAGGATCAGGATCAAGTTTGTCAGAATCTGAACGCCAAAACTCTGTTAATGAAAATACGTCATTACTAGATGTTAATCTAGGTCTCAATGTGGTAAGAAATCTTAAATGTATGTATATGTTCGTTTTGTTTATTTATATAATTTTAATCAAATTTTAGGGTGATGTAGTAAAGGGCGCCACTGAACTTTTAAATAATGTTTTAGTAGGGGTTAGTTAGTTCGTTTGATATTTTTTGTCCGAATTGTTATTAAATTTTTGCCAATCTTTTTTTTAGGGTGGAAGCTCACAGCATCAATCTTCATCGACTAACACAAATGGTCTGTCAAGTCAATATGAGATGGCTTCGCAAAGTGCAGGTCAAGCATCTTCTGCAATCACACAAAGTGGCTCCACATCAGGAAGCGCGCAAGGAGGAATCTCTACCTCTGGTCAAATTGCAGGTCAGGCATCTTCTGCAATCCAACAAATTGGCTCCCCATCAGGAAGCACGCAAGGGGGAAGCTCTACCAACAATTACGCTCAAGAAGCATTCACTAGCACAAATGGTCTGTCAAGTCAATATGAGATGGCTTCTCAAATTGCAGGTCAGGCATCTTCTGCAATCACACAAAGTGGTTCCTTGTCAGGAAGCGCACATCGAGGAAGCTCTACTAACAATAACGGTCATCAAGCATCAGGACTGCTAGGTATTAATCTTAGTATCGGCTCAACACCGGTAAGAAATGTTTGTTTTTATTTTTTTCACATGTTATAACTAATTTAATTTTTAGACCGAAGCATCCTCAAGCAGACACCAAGGTGGTTTGTTTAGTTTTTTGGGGTAAAAACTTAATCTTTTTTTATAAATAAAAAAATTAATACTTAACTTCAAACTCATTTAATTCAATCTTATGTACATATTCAATTTTCGTCAAAGCATTTTTTAAACTTTGAAAGCTTAACTAATAAATATTTCAACATGTTGTGCATTGAAATGTTTTTTTGAATATTTTTTTTTTATACTAACTTCCGGCTTATGTTCTGAAAACCTATCTCACACAGTTGAACTTAACTGTTTCTGGATGTTGTTTTACCACTTTATTTTCATATTTCTTTAAAAATACAAAATTTTGAATTACTCCCGGAAGCATTAAGAAAACAGGTGACCTGACAGGTGAAAGCTATAAGATGCATTTATACAGGATTATACAGTTTCATGAATGTATATAATCCGGTTATCATCGCTGCTCTTTCAGCTTAAGCTGTGTGTTAGTAATCGTTATAGTGTTTTTATCTGTATTTCCTGGTTTTTATCAAGTGAAAAAAATAAATAAAACATTAAAAGTGAAATTTTAAAGTGGTATTTTTGTTTTAAAACACAATTTCTGCTTAACTATTCATATTTTGGTGTTAAATTGTGATTTTCACATTGTGTTGTTCCAGAAAATTAATCGTAATTCTTTGTTTTCTGTGAGTCATTTTTACTTTACTCTCCAAACTTCTTTGTTTTTGTTTTAATATTTAAGTTTATCTTGAGTGATTTCTTTATTTTGTAAATTTCTTATTGCATACTTTTAGGCAAACTAAATTTTAAAAATTAGTATTGCATAAACTCAAACACGCCGATATCAATTGCATAGTTTTAGGTTATTATTTATTTAAATTTGAATTATAACGTCTACTTAAATGAATTGCATTATCTGTAAAGAAATTATTGGCGATGGAGAAAGAATGTGTTTGTGTTGGTTATGTGATGGATTTGCCCATATGAAATGTGCTGGTCTTAATGTCAAAATAATTGAAGGTCTTCTTAAAATTGGTAATGGTTTACGCTGGTTCTGTAAGAACTGCATCTGCAAAAAAACCACTGATTTGTTTCAAGTCCTTAAAAAATCTAAAAAAACATTTAATGATATTACAAATGATTTGAAAAAAAATACAAAAAAAGTTGTCTGATTATGAATTGCTCTTCAACGACATGAATTTCGAAGACAAGGATTTATCGCCAAAACGTAAGAAGACAGAAAATAACGTTATCTGCGTCCCAACAGGGTCGAGGCTATCTCTCGTAGCTCCTTCGCAGATAACTTACTCAACACCAATAATTGAAGAAATCCCTAATTCTCCTACCGTGTCGCAAAAAAATCTTCTTTGGGTGATAAAATTGCTAGCTCGCAAACCGTCGGCCCAATAGCTTCCGAAATGGATGAGGGTGTTTCGGACGGGTTAGTTGTTGTACCACCTGAGAAGTCTATCTTTATATCACGTCTTCACCCAAATACTACTTGTGAAATGGTAGTTAACTATGTAAAAAAGAAACCTTCTGTGCCTGAATTGTCTTTGAAGTGTTACAAAATGCAGTTTTCGTATGAACGTCGTATTTCATCGTTTAAATTATTTGCTCCTGATCCTGCTATTAACCTTATGTTGTCTCCTGATTTCTGGCCAAAATTTACAATTGCTCATGAATTCAAGAACAACCCTAGAAAAGAAAACGTTGGTAGATTCCCAGTTTTTGATAATAACCCATCCATGGTTCAGTCAAAAAACTAAATATTTACTATCAGAACGCTGGAGGAATGAAATCAAAACTAAAAAACTTTTATTTAAATTGTATTAATGGAACTTATGACATTATCATTATAACTGAGACCTGGCTTAATTCATCTGTACATGATGCTGAGATATGTCCACCTGATTATAACTTATATCGTTTAGACAGAAATCCTTCTAATAGCGTTTTCAAAAATGGAGGTGGCGTTTTAATTGCTGTTAAATGTTGTCTTAAATCTGAGTTGTTTTTTTCAAACAAGCATACAAATTTGGAACTCGTCACAATAAAGATAAATTACTGTCATTCTTCGTTTGTCATCTGTGGTATTTATGTCCCGTCTGGATCATCGCCTTCTGTTTATGAACTGTATTCATCTGCTATATCGGATATTGTTGAAAATTCAGTTATGAGTAATATATTTATCTTTGGGGACTTCAATTTAACAAATCTTGAATGGAAAAGGGATGATGATTTGAAATATACTTATAATGTGCTAGAGCATGGTCCAATATTTCAAAGAAATTTTGTTGAGACAGTACACTTATGTGGTCTAACTCAAATTAATGGATTAACAAACGAATTTCGTCGATTTCTTGATCTCGTGTTTACTGATTTTCCTGTTTCCTGTGATACTGTTTGTGTAAATGACTGGCTTTTGCCAAAAGTACCTCACCACAACGTACTTAATTGCAATATACAAATCGATCATCAAATTTCATCAAATATTATTGCTGAACCTAACTTAGACCATGAGTTTAATTTTAGTAAAATCGATTTAGTGAAGTTAGAACAATTTTTTATCGATTTTGACTGGACAAGTGTCTTAAGTATAAGTGATGTCAATGCATGTGTTGAAAACTTTTATGCTGTTTTAAGTAATTGTATTCATTTTTGTGTTCCTGTTATAAGAAAAAAAGCAAATCCTCCATCAGTGAATTGGTTAAATAAGGATCTAAGACGCTTACGAAACTTTAAAAACGCATGTCACAAAAAATGGAAAAGAACTTATACTATCGCAAGCTATTTAACACAAGTTTAAAAACATCTTACAAAGCCTATATTTATAAAATTAAGTGCAATATATCAGGTAATCCGAAATCATTCTGGAAATATGTTAACTCCAAACGAAAAAGTTCAACATATCCGTCAACCGTGCAATATAAAGATAAAATTTCTAGCTGTGATAAAGAAATTAGTAACATATTTGCAGATTTCTTCCAACAGACATATAGGGGGAAGTGGTCACCCTTCGTACACGGTCACCCTTCGTACAGTGAGCTTAAAACAAAAACTAAACGGTATTCAAACACGTGCTTACTAGTGTGCATAGACATAGTAGGCGCCGAGCTGCTAGATAAATTTTGAATCCTAAGTGCAACGGATTCGGTCGCCACAAGACTTTTAGTGTTTTTTAGTGCTCTGAGTAATTTTTTTATGTACATTTGATGTCATGCTGTGTTTAAGTTAAGTATGTTTTTGGCTAAACAGTAATGAAGAATTGTTGTTTAAAGTGTTAAATTTGTGTTTTAATTATAAATATTGCAAAATCTCAGTACATTTTTTCAAAAATCGATTTTTCTGCATTATGTACAGCTTGGGGAGCATTCGTACAGTCAAACATGGGGCACATTCGTACGCATACGTATGCCCGCCAGTAAATTTTCTTGAGCAGATAACAATCAAAACACGGAGTTACAGTTTTATTGAAATGAAATTTAAACCTCTATAATAAGTTTTTCGCATTCTATAGTAAATTAAGGTTGGTATTTTTATATATGTAAATAATAATTTGTTTCAGAATCGTCGAATCGCGAAAAATTAAGTTTTTTATTTGTTTTTGTTTTTTTCTGAGTCAAGTTCAATTAATTAATAAAATAATAAGTAATTAAATGTTTTAAAACTCAAATTTGGCATTTGACAAATTAAAAGTTAGTCAAATTAACATTTTAAATACCCTGTACGAATGTACCCCATGTGCTGTACGAAGGTACCCCACGGGTGGGGAGGATTCGTACAAAAATCTAATCCCAGTAAAATGGCTATAACTATTTAAGCCTTTGACTTAGAAGTGTCAAATTTTTTTGTAAAGTGTAATAATATACATATTACAAATAAAGTCCATTTTCTCGAAGCTGGAGTGATTAAATAAATAACTAAAAAAAAATAAGTAAAAACTGTACGAAGGGTGACCACTTCCCCCTACCTCGAGCAATCCTAATTACTGTGATAATATAGATTTAAGTTTTCCAACCTGTGATATACCTTTTATAAGATTGACTGAAGCGGAAGTAGTGCAATATATTGACGAATTAAAAAGTAACTGTTTGTCCGGTCCCGATAAAATTCCGTCCATATTTGTCAAAGCAAGCAAGTCCTATATATGTTCTGTAATTACGTATATATATAATTGTTCACTGTCAACTGGTGTTTTCCCTGAGCTGTGGAAATCTTCATTTATTGTCCCTCTTCATAAGAGTGGAAATAAGAATAACGTTGAAAACTATCGAGGAATTGCGAAACTCTCATGCTTACCAAAATTATTTGAGAAAATAGTCTGCAAACATATTCAATTTTACTGCCAAGGATTAATTTCCTCTGAGCAGCATGGGTTCTGCTTGCAGAAGTCAACTTCAACAAAATTATTGGAGTTTGCTAACAATGTTAACATCAATCTGCAAAATGGCCTCCAAACTGATGTTTGCTACGCTGATCTTAGCAAAGCTTTTGATAGAGTTTGCCACTCCATACTATTTAATAAATTGGCAAAATACGGTTTTCCTGAATGGTTTCTTGACTGGACAAAATCTTATTTAAAAGCACGAACACAGTTTGTCATCTTTAAGAAAAGTATATCTAAGCAAATTGATGTCTTATCCGGAGTTCCACAGGGTAGCCACATTGGACCACTTTTATTTATCCTTTTTCTCAATGATATTTCTAAGGATATTTCGTATTGTAAAATTCTCAAATTTGCTGACGACTTCAAACTTTTTTACGGTTATTCGAACCCAAATGGCTATTTATTTCTACAACACGACATTGACAGAATATTTGAATGGTGCAATACAAATGGAATGGAACTTAACAAAAAAAAGTGCAAAGTAATGTCCTATTCCAGGAGCAGGAACCCCTATTTATCTTACTACTTTGTTGATGAATACATGATCGAAAGAGTTGAACATTTCAATGACTTAAGAGTCTTATTTGATACAAAGCTGTCGTTCAACCCTCATATTGACATCATCACAAGCAAGGCAAGGAGTCGCCTCGGTTTTATAATGAGGTTCTCAAAAGAATTCAATGATCCTCATATTCTAAAGGTTTTGTATTGTGCTCTCGTCCGTCCCATCGTTGAATATTGTAGCTGTATATGGTGTCCTAGCTACGACGTAGCCATAAATAAAATTGAAAGTGTTCAAAAACGCTTTTTACTATTTGCTCTTCGACATCTCCCTTGGGACCCGAATCTAAATCTTCCGGCTTATGAAAATCGCTTAAAGCTTCTTGGACTGTCGACACTTAAGAAACGGAGAGAAGTCACCAATGTTCTTTTTATCTACCAGCTTATATCCGGATCAATCAATTCACCTTCTATCCTCAGCATGCTGAACATCAACACTCGCCCAAGACTTACTCGTAACCCTTCATTTTTTTATACTGCTTCATCCAGAGTTAACTATGGAATTAATGAGCCTGTTAATATTATGTGCATGGACTTTAATCAATATTATCAAGACATAGATTTTAATTTATCAAAAAATATTTTAAAGAAGAAACTATTTAATTGTTAATTATGATTTCTTAAACTTTCTAAAATAACTATTGTTACTATTTTAACAACTTAGACACGTAGTCTGTAGTTGAATAAATAAATAAATAAATCCGTCTCTATTATCTTTGCTAACAATTATCGGTTTTCGTTTTTAGCTTTTTTATCTCAGAGAAGCCAACTGTCAAACAGATATCTTTGTTTTTTTTTTTGCTCAGACATACCTACATACATATCAGAGCACAAAACTTTTAAGCTCTGAGCTTCATCGATTTGCTCAGGATAAAACGACCGAGCAAATAGAGCGAAACTCTGAGTCAAGCTATGTTCAATTATTTTTTAGTGGTGTGATAGCAAAAAAAAAACTTCAGACAAACATACAAAAAAATTATCGAAATTTTATATAAAATGACAGTTTGGCGCTCAAGTGTCTTTCTAAATAAGATCTGACAGCTCCGAATAGAACATGCTCAGAGCTCTTTTCTGATCGCTCAGACATCTCTTTTTCAATCGATGGATCATGGATACGATCACAATCAGGGGATAAACTGGAATCGAATTATAGATACGCTGGAAAAAGAAAGATAAAGTCATTGGGAATTGCTCATTTTCTTTTGGGTATGTTGCATTGTCAGGATAAAAAGTGGCCTAAGAGCTAGCTTTTCGGAAATAATGAATTACAGGTTGCAAGCAATTATTAAAACCCCAAAAATTACACACACAGCTTCTTTGGATCTGATTTTCCAGGACTTAACAAAGAGTAGAAGTCCATGATTCCCCCATCTTTATGTTCTCAACACTGCATGTACCCCAAATCTCACAGTGACATCAAACAGAGGTGCAGAAATCCTTAATACAACTGATCTATATAAGCAACTTGGATGCCTTGTAGATTCCCTATAAAGTAAAACAGATTTACTTTTCCAATCGAAGCTGACGTTAGCTGTATGTAGGTACCCAAGATATACGATATTGTCAATTCTTCACATAACAGATTTAAAAAAAATAACGTTATTTTCAGCATGAACCTTTTGTAATAAATTATTTTCTACAGCGACAGGGGCAGCATACAGCAAGTTGAATAAATAGTCTAGCACTTATTTGAGCTTTCGAATAATTGCGATGGTTTGGATCTCAACTACAATAATTTTAATTCTGAATTATTTTTGAAATTTCCTTTTCGGTTGTTGTGGTAAATATGGGAATTTCTGTGAATTATTATGCTAGCAGGTAAAGTAAGGTTCGTTTAATTAGACGCACTAAACAAAACAAAATTAAGCAAATGAAATCTACGATCTTAGCCTTCGTACACTTGGACACTTAAGGCATTTTACTATTTGGTTCAAAGTATGTTTTTTGTATACATAATTCATGTGTTTACTAAAGTAAAGTAAATTAAAGTTTTTTGTTTACATAATTCATGTGTTTACTAAAGTAAAGTAAAGTAAAGTTTTTTGTATACATAATTGTGTTTACTAAAGAAAGATGTGCAGCTAAAGGCACCGAAGAATGCGAAACCACAGATGGCATACTCCAGGGAAGTGTCTTGAGTCCACTGCTTTTTACATTCCTTGATTATATTATACTTTAAGGTAAGGTTCAAAATGATAAATAGTTACTTGGGATGACGCTATCATTCATCGCGTTAGCGCGGGATACTGTACAGAGAGTATGATTAAATTAATGGCAGCTGAGATGAATCTAATACTCTTAGCCTTGCTGTATGGGGCGTAGGCATAGATATTGACAAGAGAGGATGAAAGCCTTATGAGGTGCTTTAAGAGAAAGATTCTTCTTGTAATATTTAATCCATTCTGCTCCGATGGAGAATGCAGAAAAAGGCTATGTCATACAACGTTTCGTTATGACCGCGAACTAAAGAAGAGGTAGGCCTTAAAGCTCCGCAAATTTAAGAGGACCTCAACCAGTTTGACGTGCTTAAGTATAGGCAGCTGGCAATTGATAGAGCTGCCTAGAGAAGCTTGTTGGTTGAGGCCCAAATCCAGAACGGAGTGTCTTACCGCTGCCAGTCACCTTAAAGAGCACTACCTTTTAGTATCTTAAACTCGTTTTTCAACGAATTCGGCTCTTTGCACAGCTCGTTTTTGGTATGTGCAAGAGTTGTCATATTTTTGAAGAGCCTTCAGATACTAAGCCCAACAAATTTCCGTACAATTGTTTGCTTGTTCCTCATTCTGTGCGAAACTATTTAATTTGAAAAACAAAAAATATACCCAAGACAGTCAGAAATTAAGAATTGAATTATAAAAATTTAATTTTATTAAATTAATTTGAAGTAATTAAAGAAAAAACACAGGTATGTGTTTAACTAAAAACTGTTACACTAGTAGAACCTCCTTTGTTTTTAACGACCTCACGCAATAGTTTCTTCATCGAATAAACTAGTTTCGAAGTTGTATCCGAGGAGATCTTATTCCATTCCTCAAGTAGAACAGATTTTAGCTCAGCTTTGGTAGTTATTGTACGCTGACGAATTTTTTTTTCCAAATGATCCCACAAATGTTCAATTGGGTTCAAATCCGGTGACTGTGCTGGGTGTTTAATTTGTGCTCGAACATTATAAAGCAACCATTCTCGTACTAGAAACGATGTGTGTTTGGGATCATTGTCTTGTTGGAATATAAACCTATTCCCCAGACCTAATTTTTGAGCACTTGAAAGAAGATTTTCCTTGAGTATATTCAAGTAACCATATTTGTCCATAGTACATTCAATAAATACAAGATTCCCAACACCAGACGAAGCCATACATCCCCATACCATTACATTAGAGTTGCTATGATCTTTTACAGTGGCAGTTAAGTTTTTCGAATTCAAAGTTGTATTTGGCTTTCTCCAAACCATTCGACGACCATCTGAACCAAAAATGTTAAATTTACTCTCGTCAGTAAATATAACTTGATCCCAAAAGGAATTCTCCTTCTCCAAGTGTGCAATAGCGTACTCCAATCGAGCTTTTTTATTTGTTTTTCGAATAAATGACTTTGTTCGGCTAACTCGACCACGAAATCCATTTCTAGTTAGTAAATTTCTTATTGTCTGGGGACACACATCAATACCATCTGAGGTTTTTAAATAACCAGCAATTACAGGAGCACTCTGCTTCGGATCGGCAGCAACACTTCTTAAAATTCGTTTTTCTAGACGACGATCTATCTTTCTTGGTCGGCCAGATCTAGGTTTATTAGCAAGTGTTTTTGTTTTCATAAATTGTTCCACAACATATTGAATAGAAGAACGGGGTCTTTGGAAAATGTTAGCAATTTCAGTATATGACTTTCCGGCGTTTCTCAAATTTATCATAATTTGTTTGTTAGCAAATGGAATTTCTTTATTTTTGTTTTCCATTTTTAATTTATTTCTAAAATAAAATTAAAATAATTTAATTAAAACTGTTATAATTATGATGAATATTGAAAATATTGTGCAAATTTTAAATACACACCTTGCATCCACAAAGACTTAAAAGCAAATGACAACTGTACGGAGACTTTTTTGACGCTGTTCAACAGACAGATTGTGTGATAATGATAATAACGGCGATGGTGTTGCGCAGAAATTCTTGCTAATTGGTGTAAACACTGTCAAGGGAAGGTATATTCTTTCAGTGTTGCCACTTAAGGTAATATTATTAAATATTTTGGATTTTTTTTACAAAACATAACAAGTATGTTTTTGTACGGAGACTTTCTGGGCCATGTATATTCTAAGAAAAAGATTTGAGAGATTTGATATTGGTTAAATGTTGATTTATTGTCTGGGAATATTTAAGCTTTATTGTTGAAAAAGAAAAATGGCAGAGGGAACAAAAATATCTGTGTTGTCTAAGAATGAATGTAATCTTGTGCTTGATGGCAGCTTGAATTGATTCATGAGGAAGAAGTGGACTTAGACCCAGTTTTTGTTGTTAAAGTTCACAACGAGCTTACTCCATAAACATGTTATTTTCAATTAATTTAGTTTCCGGGATTAACTCATCAAATTGGCTAAGTTGGCTCTTAGTGTAAAAAAGATACATAAGTATTGTGAAAATTGTATGATAAAAAATTTGTTAAAGCAAGATGTCCAGCTGGAGTATCTGAAATCATAGAGGTGTGTGAGAGAGGGAAGCGTCTTATGTTCTCTGCGTTTTATTACAGTCCTAAATTATTTGCTTGATGATAAAATGACGGACAAGGTACAAGCAATAGCAAAACAACAGCATTCAGTTGGTCTCAGAAATGGAACAACACAAAACCTGGAGGTTTCTGCATGCGGATTCCTGAGGTCAACCCGGTGAATTCCACAAGCGGATCACTAGTGTGAAGAACTAACGTGAGAGAGTGATAATCCAGCTGTTCGCATTCGGTCGTAAATTGTGGGTTCTTTCTATTCTTGTAAATTAATTTTATTTACTAAAGAATGGTTGAGAGTTTTAAGTGGCTTGGCCTTGCTCCTTCATGAGTCGTGTCAGGAGTAAGGAAGAGAATTTTATAAACTCGCTATCGAGAGTTCGAAAGAAAAGGTGGAGTTTCATATAGTTTTGAACATCGATATGCGCATATGTTTTGACAGTTCAAAGTTTAGTTGATCCAACACTGAGAAACTGAGCTTACTCTTGTAGAGATATTACTCTAGTGGAATTGTATTTTTTTTTTTTTTCAAATTTAGCCCATTGTTAACTCATGGCCCTTAGGACACTGGAGTTATCAATCGCTTAAAATCATTTATTTTTGAAGTGTAGCGAGTAAATGGCCTAGAGCTTGTATGAGCTTATGTCAAAATCGAACAAACTGACTTATCCTACTTCTAAAAATATGAGCAAGAACCATAATGATTTTTCTGTCTAAATTAACTTTTATTTTCTATTCGTTGTGCTCATGTAATCGCATGCCAATTAAAGTTGGGTCTGCGAACCAACTGTCAATGTTGTGAAGAAGTCATTGGATCATCAACAACCTATCTACATAAGATATTAACTTATCAATGAGGGATATCAACAAATCAAGAAATTTTGTTTTATTAGCTACAAATCAATTTCTATATTTATAAATTTCCGTTAAGTTAGGTCTTAAATGTGGTTTAAGGGTTTTATGCATAAACAAAAAATACCAAGACTGGAAACTTTCGTACGTCTTTCCCCCCAAAACCCTTTTGTGTACAGCGTTGTCTGTGAGTATATGTGAAAGCCACCACGTTGGTAAATGACGTTAACACGCACACATTTATAGATTCACGACATTCACCACACATCGGACACGACCACAACTATAGGTTCACGACATTCACCACACCTCGCAGCTTGTAGGCAAACGTCAGTTGACCGCCGAGTTTCCAGTCTTGGTATTTTTTGTTTATGGTTTTATGGTGGCTTTTCCCTCAGTGTGGGAATAAAATAGTAACAGAAGCAGATAGCGAGTAAACATTTTGACAGTTTCAGCGTTGGGACTTAAGTTGGCCCATAAATAGGCTTACACTTCAGTGGGACATAACTGCACAATTTCATTATGCTCCATTCAAGTACGAGAAAAGTTTAAAAAAAATTTTTTTAAGGGGGACATACTAGTATGTTCATAATTTTTGAAATGTTGTTTTACAAATATGTAGACATTAGATTTGCATGCAATTTAATTTTTAGTTTCTCAAAATTCACAGTGAGGTTTACAAATATCATAAGGGGAAGTAAAAATTATGAGAAATTTGCCAATCTTTTGGCTTTGTCCATTGATGGTACCAAGCTCAAGTAAAGAGACGGGACAGGAGACACCCGAGAAAAGGCATTTCAATCAGAGATTGGATTGCTCTGGAAGTTGCCAATGCTCTTTGGAGCATTTTGCTTTCATATTATGTATGACAGCAAAATATACATCTTTTTGGCTCACCCACTGATAAACATACGCTGTTTTCTTTCACTCGGCGAAATGCCAATTGAGGGAAACTCTCAATACCTACAACATTGGCTACACCTAGTGTCCTTTCTACTCTTTATTGTGTTTTTTTTTAAATTAAGCTAAAATATTAAGAAAATTGTAAAGCTGAACAAATAACATGACATAAGATATTAAAGATATCTCAAGTTTTCAAAATTCTTAATGCTTTTTAAGTCAGTTGTTTAATTGTTATATTAAATTATAAAATCTAGTACAAATCGAGTTGTGGTTGAGTTAGGACAAGGTACTAAACTGGTATAACAAATTTTATCTTAGACTGTAATTTCTAGTGACGTCTGCTATCTCAGAGTGTAATTTGTAGTGACGCAGATAGCAGATCCTCAGATTGAGATTTTTAGAGAGTCTGCTAACTCAGACTTTGATTTATTGTGACGTCTGCTATCTCAGATTGTGATTGATCTTAATTTTTCCAATTACATTGAAAAAAGAAATACTTTTTGTAACTAAAAATATTTTGCATGAAAAAAAAAATGTATTGCAAATGAAAAAAATTTGCATAGATAATAAAATTTTTGTTGCAATTAAAAATATTTTGTATTGAAAAAAAAAAAAAAATCAATGCAAAATATGTGTATTAAACATTTTTTTTTACTCGTCGAATTTCTTACAAATTTGATTTTTTTTTACCTTATGTTATCTTTAATATTAAAGTTGAAAAAGATTATGTATGGTCAAATAGCCAAATTGTAAGAAATTCGAGCAGAAAATTTTTTATTTGCAATAAACATTTTATTTTCAATGCATTTTTTTTCATTTGCAATAATTTTTTTTTTTTGATGCACAATATCTTTAGTTGCATTAAATATTTTTTTTTTTTTCAATGCAAATATTTTTCAGTTGCAATAAAAAATTTTTTTTTATGCAAATACAATAAATATTTTTTTTTTCGATGCAAAATTTTTTTTTTTATTCTTTTTATTTTTTTTTTTAAATTTCACATGGGTTTTTTTTTTTTTAATTGATATTTTTTTGCAACCCTGATTGATTGTAACGTCTGCTATCTAACACTGTGATTTATAGTGAACACTGCTAAGTATTGTATTGAATACAATAACTCAAAGTGATTGCATACGCTGACGATCAACGTCGTATCAGAAAAACATGTCTATACTGTAGTAGAACTTTTGGAAACTGCTCTTAAAACAAGCTAATTAAATTGGCAGCAAACTATGGATTAGGCGTGAACCTTAAAAAAAACTGAACTTGTCCTCTTTAGTCATGGTATAAAAAGAGAAGGTATGATCATTAGAAAAAACTCTGTATCGAGAACTGTCAAAACTTAAAAATGGCTACTTAAGGTTTTGACAGCTGCCCATTGAAATTGTTGTTGTAAGCAAATTTGTCTTGGAAATTGTTGCTGCTTTTGACTGTTCCAAATGCCAAACGTCAAAATCTTATTACCCCATTTTGTAAGATGGCGGCTCTAATGATCATACCTTGTCTTTTTATACCATGCTCTTTACTTACTTAAGAAAATCTACAGTGGCACTTAAGCTAGAGGGAATAAATTAGGACTGTCTCCAAGAATTACTCACTATCTATACATAGCGCCAGCGGTCGTCAGACCTGTTTTAACTTTCGGGGTCACAGTTTGGTGGCCTGCTTTGGAAAAAGTAATATATCGCGATAAGCTAAGCAAAGTCCAACGTACAACCTGCTCCTGCATGCAAGGTACGGCCTCATAGGTCTAAATGTGTCAGTTGTTATTCTGACAGCCATTTCTACTTAACCTAACCTAAACCTAACACATTTTTAAGGGAAAATGAACAAAAAGAACCTCAAGAAGTAAAATTAGTCGCTTCTTTAGTTACATTGTATCCGACGAGTATAGGTATTCACCAGCCTATGGCAAAGAGACCCTCACAAAATTCATATGCAGAATTGGTTAAAAACAATTCTTTTTTTTTGCAAAATGTTAACTTCATCAAAGCAATAGTTATCACAATAATAGACACCAGAATTACGAAATTCATTATTCAATACACAAATCGTTGTTTTTTCAACATTTTTACTTGCGATATAGGTACTATATATCAAGTTATGCATTCGTACAAAAAAAAAAAGTTGAGATAACATTTTTCCATGACATTACGATGGTAGACAATGCCAAAAAAGTGGGTCCCGGAAGTCCGTCTGTCTGTCTGTCTGTCTGTCTGTCTGTCAGTCTGTCAGTCTGTCAGTCTGTCTGTCAGTCTGTCTGTCTGTCTGTATAAGGAGCTACAGCCTAAACGGATGGACCGATTAATGTCAAACTTGGTATGTAGCGTTATTCTGCGACTCTCCAGAGGGGTTTTTGGAATTAATTTTTTTGGACCAAAAATAACGGTACTTGTCATATACCGATTTTAGTAAAATTGAAATATCTCGAAAACGGCTCTAACGATTTTGTTTAAAAAATTCAAATGTTAGTTTTAAGCTAAGGTCTATCTTTCAATGAAAAAATTTTTTTTTGAAAATCATTATTAACGGTACCTGCCATAGAACCGTTTTTTTCAAATCCGATTATCTCCGAAACTGCTTATTCGATTTCAACGAAACTTTTTGTGGAGAAGCATTTATATAATTTAAATATAAGCCAAAAATAAAATTTTGAAAAAAATAATTTTTGGATTTTTAAAAAAATTTTGAAAATTTTTTTTTGAAAAATCAAATTTTCGAAAACGGGACATTGAACTTTTTTGAAATTTTGTTTTTAGATGTTGATTAGTGATTTCTACCAAATGGCATACCAATTTTATTTTAAAACTTTTTTTCCAAAAAAATATTTATAAAAAATTAGTTTTTTAAAAAACGGCTCTAACGATTTTGAAAATTTTTTTTCTAAAAATGCATGTTAATATATCAATCAAAACTGCATACTTGTTTTGGAGGGCAATTTAATTTCAGATTTTATTTTATTTTTTAAAAAAACGAATTTTCTTTTTTTTCCAAATTTCTATATAAAAAGTCTTACAAATTTAAGCAACTTTAACTCTAAGAGCAAGTTCGTGCGACCCAGTCGTGCATTTTATTTATATAAAGGTGGAACCAGAAAGCTTCGACTGTTAACATTTGAATTCGATATATCTCTTTTGTTATGCATCTTTACATCATCCTTTATCTATAGATTAAGAACTTCAAAACGAATTAGATCATACTTCATAAGGCCAGTTGTATAAATTGTTTTTTTCCGATCCATGGAAAATCTATTATATTTAGAAATCAGATTAAGCTCTGGTTTATCTCAGCATTATTTAATCTTGTGAAAAAGATTATACCAGTGTCAACTCAGCCTGGTACGCTGTTCGCACTAAATTTCAGCCGAGATAAAGTTCCCATACAAGTTATCGATAATTTGTATGGGATCCATTTTAGCTCAGATAAAATTTTTCGATAATTTGTATGGCAGCTAAAATTTAGCGCGAGCTGCGTACCAGGCTTCATTGGGAGCTTTTCATATGTCAAAAAAATGCTTTACTATTCGAATTGAGAAATTATATGGAGATCACCTTTTCCTATTGGGCACTAGGTGGCGGGTTCATGAAACGTCACCTTGATTTTGATAGCGAGTGTTTCAGTTGCATCTTGCATAGGATCTGTGTTCATTTCATATTATTCTGTCAGACAATCTGATAAGTTAACTTCCGGTTAACATTTACACGTGAATAACTGCTAATGGCTTATGAAATACTCGAAGTACCATTTGGTACAATATCTACTATTTGTTTTTTGAATATTTCTTATTTTGCGGCCCTAAGCAATGGCCCGTTTTGCCAGTATAAGTAGTTTCGGGCTGTCTACATAAATTTCAATATATTATGTATTCTAGCTGTGAAACCATTATTATTGACAAAATTTTAAACACACAAACATTTATTGTTTACCCAAGCCGAACCATTTATTTATATTTCCTTGAATATTATTTGACAATTTACACATGCCCATAGAATAAAAGCCTAGAACATTGAAAAATCCATCTGTTTTCATAAACTTAGTAAAACAATGAAAAGGAAAAACAAAATATAAAAAAAAAAAAAAATACATCTGTTTTGTAAGAATATATGCTCAAAAATGAGCTATAGGTAATATTGTAAATATTTTTTTGTGAACATGACAAGCAGCACGTTTTTATTAAATAAGTTATTGCTTTGTAAGAATAAAAAGTTTGTTTACATTCTGTGTGTTTATTTTTTTTTTTTACCATGGCTTGATTGCGCCATAGATTTATCATTTGAATGACTTAGCCCACGAAGCAGAGGTAAGAGTCCTCAGCCAGTCTGCATCTGCATGTATGTCAAGCTTCTGCATAAACTTTGTGGCATCTTGAGAAAGTTAAACATGCTAAACTATGCCAGTTGGAGGCCGTTGTTTGGAACTTTCTTAACTCTCACTGCTGCTAGTTTTTTAAAATCAAATCTAAGGCTGTTGGGTCGGATGATATCCAACACGATTTTATAAGGATTCTGCTTCCCTTTTTGCTCCACCAAATAACGCACATTTTCAATACAATTTTGACCACCCCTGTTTATCCCTGCAACTGGAAAATTTGCAAAAGTTTTGCCATTGCCAAAATCATCCCCAGGAAATAAACCAGAATACCGAAAGTTCTAGAAACAATTATAAGTTATCAAATCAAAGTTTTTCTAAATAACAACAACTTAATTGCGAAACATCAATCTGGTTTTCGTGCCAAACATAACTGCACTTCCGCTCTAATCAAAATATGTGAAGACATTTAAGTACGCAATGGGTTTGATAATAATAAGATGGGATTAATTGTCTTTTATGGACGTTTTTTAGTGCATATCTTAAAATTTTCCTCTTTCTCAAAAAATACAATTTTTTCATATATTATATATGCTTTTTTAATTGCACTGTTTGAATTCTTAATGATAATGGATATTTAAACTTTTATGCAACTTTTGGTTACTTTACCATAACTTTTAAAGGTTTTTCGGTAGTAAGTTTGCAACTGTTATAATAATATGGATTGACAGATAAAAACAGGTATAACTTTTTTCGGAGGCGTCAGATTGCCTTAATTTTAGATTTTTTGGAATCAACATTAAAAAATACCTTGAAATCATGTATCATATATGTATAATTAATACCATCGTCTATTATTGTTAATTTTGAAAATCTCCATTTGGACTTGCGGACATGAGATTTTTTTAGACTTTTGAGATAAGTTATAGAATGGCAAACCGAAGATATTGAGCATTCCGAGGTTAAACCCTTATTTGACTGGATTAATTTAAACTATGTGAAGTTATACTTTTGTGGCGGCGTTATTTTTTACTATACGCTAAGAAGACTTTAAATCCACAGTACACATAAAAAGGTAATATATTCCGAACTGACATTGGTCGCCAGATTGTCAAAACATGACACTTTGGCGACGAATGTCAGCTACCGAATTCTTAATTGTTTAAAATACTGACGAAAAACGCACAAAAACCGATAAACCACGCACACCACTAATTTTTAAACAATTATTTACCATTTTCCGCGATGAAACACGAAGAAAATTTGTTATTTTTCAATTTATAATATTTTTAAATGACATTTTATAAATTAAAACAAAAACAAATTTCCTGTTTACTGCGATTGAAATATAAAAATTAAAGGCCGACCTGACAGATTGGTGCCCATTTTTGACAAACAAATTTTGACAACGTTCGGAATATATTACCTTATTATGTGTACTGTGCTTTAAATCAACTTGTAAAATTCCTTGAACACCTTAAAGTTAAACCTGAGGGTTGTCATGTTATGTTATGGAGCAAAAATTAGGAATTATATAATAAAACGGCGAACGCGAATTTTGTGGTACAAACTACGCGGCCCACAAAAACCCATATATATATATATTATATACCTACAGAACGATTAGAAATTTGCTCTAGAAGTTCAGATTTTAATTTTTTTAAAGTTTTTTTTTTTAACCGAAATAGGTAAATTCAATAAATTAAAATTCGATATTTAAGTAAAAAAAAAAAAAAAACAAAACAAAAACAACAACTGGAATGAAATGTCATTCAAGAATGAATGATTGAATGAAAGCATTCAGCGAAAATCAAAAAAACATTAAGGTGGTTTCACATTGGCGCGTTGTTTTAAGATCGCATGTTAACTATGGTTAACTTTCATTGTTTTAGTTATCTAAGTTTAGAAGTAAGATGTTTGTTTTATTACCATGAATTTTTTTGTAAAAATCGAATTCTATTAAAATCGAGTCTATTGTAAACACTTTTGATACCAATGAAATCTATCTTCGTCCTTTTCTCTCTTGAAAGAACATAAGAATTTGACAGTTCCTTTACCATTTTACCAAGTTTTCACTTATAGATGTTTACATTTTTACATTTTTTGCATTTACATTTTGTCGCACACCAAATGCCGCATGACAAAGCGTTTTTCTTATAAGGTTCAGTGAAAACTAACAAAAATGTCTTTTTTGTTCCTTAAAGCCTACAATAACCTAAAAAGTAAAAAAAAGGGAAATTTACAAAATTAAATTTTTTTTATTTCTTTCTAGCGCTATTTGTTTTTGTTTATTAAAGCAAAAAATAAGCTTTCTGTATCATTACACAGCCACACAAAAAAAGAGAAGTTCTGACCTGGGGTTGCGACTATATTTTTCATATAGTTTTTGGGTCGCTGAATCCAGATTCGAAGTTAATTTTCCCCTATCACGTCAGGTTTCCGAGATATCCCCAACAAATGTCAAAACCAAAAAAACAAAAGTTCTTATTTGGGGATGCGAGTATGTTAGTCGTATGTCAGCTATTACATGAAGCCTCAAGAGGCGCGCCTCTTTTCAAAACTAATGAGTGCAAAAGAGATAGAAGATCAAACAAAAAATTATCCGACCGGAGAGTAGTGGGCCAAAATTCTGAGACTCTTTTTTGACGTTTCTTTTTCCACTCTTTCTTTTTTCAACATTCCCTTTCATTCTGTTTGCTTCTTGGTGGAATACAACAACAACAATACTTAACTCAAAAGAGAAATGTCAAATTTGAGTCTTTGACTCAAGAGGCATCGTGTAATAGTATGCGCCTCACAGAATGATTATCAAAAGAAAATTCGAAAAAAGAGTAATTTGTACAAGAAAATTATGGTGAACAAAATAAAGTAGTATATACCTTACGAGTAGCAATATTTTCTTTACGTAGAGTAAAATAAACCTTCATCCAAAAAAGTGTATGACTCTTTTCACTTTAAGATTCTAGTAAAACATATTTTACAAATTTAACTATTCTGTGAATAAGTTTTACCTTACACTAAGGTAATAATATTACCTAATTCTAGGAATTTTCCCCTATACATAGTAATAACTCTTAATTGCTGTCATTGAAAAGTCTGCCATTTTCCATGTGTTTTGGAAATTTTTTTTTTTTACAATTTTATTTAGAAAAATGTCATCAATAAAAATGAAATTGACTTTATTTGATCCAATCTGGAACTAAATTATATACCTTCCATAGAGAAGTTCAATTTAATTTAAAAATCAGTATTTTCAGCCTTATAGTAAGGTAAAATATGTACCTAACTTTCTAGTAATTTCTATTAGAAAGTCATACAAAAAAAGGCTTTACTGTAAAGCTAATCCTAAGCTATAAATTTACTAGAAAAGTAAGGTGAATTCCATTTTATTGGGGAGTCATCCCTATTTAAACTTTACATTAAAGTTAAATATACCAGAAATAAGGTAGTTCATACCTTATTTTTTCTCCGTGTCTTGAGGCTTAATGTAATAGCTGACTATGTGTTTTGGGTCGCTAAAACCGAATCCGAAGTCTATTTTGCCGTATCACGTCAGGTTTTTGAAATATTCTCAAAAAATGTCAAAACCAAACAAAAATTCTTATCTGACAATTTTTAAGGATATCTCGAAAACCTGACGTGATACGGCAAAATAGACTTCGGATTCGACTAACATATTCACACCTCCAGATAAGAACTTTTGTTTTTTTGGTTTTGACATTTTTTTGAGGATATCTCAGAAATCTGAAGTGATTGGTGAAAATTAACTTCAAATCTGGATTCAGCGACCCAAAAACTATATGATTAACATATTCGTACATCCAGATCAGAAAAACGAGATTTTTTTCGTGACATTTTTTGAGGTTATCTCGAAAACCTGACGTGATGGGGCAAAATAGATTCGGATTCGGTTTCAGAGACCCAAAAACTATATGAAAAATATAGTCGCAACCCCAAGTTAGAACTTTTTTTTTGTGTGGCTGTGTTATTTTTGATTTTATGGTAAGAAAAACTGTCAAAAAATGAGTTTGAAAATTTTTTTCTCGCTAGCGTAATTTTTTTGTAAAAAAGAGTTAACAAATTGTTTTTTATACAAAAAAAAATATGCATTCCGCATTTTTTGTTTTAATTTTCTAGCCCGAAAAACCATACAAAAATGCGTTTGAAAATTTTCACTTTTGTACTTTTTCAGTTCTTGAGCCATTGCAAAAAGTCAAAAAGTGATAGATTTCAAATTCATTTTATGACAGTTTTTACGACTACAAAATAAAAAATAATTATGAAAAAAGCTTATTTTTTGGTTTCAAAAGAATTTTTTGTAGTTTTTTTTCCAAAAACAAATATTGCTAGAAAGAAATTAAAAAAAAATTAATTTTGTAAATTTCCCCAACTTTTCACTTTTTAGGTCACTTTTAGGTATGTATAATGGCCACTTTTTGCAAAAAGTCAAAAAGTGAAAATTGCCAAACTCATTTTGTGACAGTTTTTCCGAGCACAAAATTAAAAATAATGATGCAGAAAGCCTTTTTTTTGGTTTCAAAAACCATTTTTGAAGTTGAACATTTTTGAACATTTTTTCCCATGCTAATTACAACAAAAAAGCTATTTTCAGTACAAAAAACGTTTGTTTACATCTTCACCAGCCCAGAAATGACATTCGCTGGAAGTTTCCCATACCACAAATATCATACCAACAGGTAATGCGATAAATAACGCCTTCTCCCTTCCGGAAATTTAAACCTCAGCAAGCATGAAAAAAAATGAAGTGTGAATAACAAATTTGAGTGAAGTTGGTGGAGGTTGAATGATTGAATGATGGAATTTGAACGAATGAAACATGAAACAGGTTGAATTGAATCGCAAAATGCAAAGTGCAAACACAATGTCTTAAGGCGATTACACTTTGCATTTTCTTATTCGATACTTTTTTTTACGTAGTTGAGCGTAGTTTAAATGTAGTTCAACAATAACTAAATCGTTCAAAATATATCAAAAAGTAGGTATATTATACATTCCTGTGTATTTTGTCTTCAAAAAATGTAGTTAATTGCAAGAAAACAACAACAAATACAATAAAAAATAAAGAAACTATTTTGGTATAATTGTGTTCAAAATTGTTGCAAATAAAAAAAAATAAAGAAATTGGCACTCGAATTTCGAGGGCTGGGTCGGCTAGTTCGTATAAAAACTCATGGAAATTAAATAGATTTGTCATATGTCAGCTATTACATGAAGCCTCAAGAGGCGCGACTCTTTTTAAACACAATGAGTGCAAAAGAGAAAAAAGATGAAAGAAAAAATTATCCGACCGGAGAGTCGTGGGTCGTGAGTCCGAGACTCTTTTTTGACGTTTCTTTTTCTACTTTTTCTTTTTTCAACATTCCCTATCATTTCTTTTTGCTTCTTGGTGCAATACAACAACAACACATTTTAAATCAAAAGAGAAATGTCAAATTTGAGTCCTGGACTCAAGAGGCATCGTGTAATAGTACGCGCCTCACAGAATGATTATCAAAAGAAAATTAGAAAAAAGAGTCAAGCCTCTTGGGGCTTCATGTAATAGCTGACTATGTTTTCATAGCAGAGTTAAAAACATCCGAAGAAATCTCCTGTTCAAGGCCCAACTATAACGGACATTAATTGACATGAGCTTCTGTCAAATTCAGCTAAATTCGGCACTGGCACGACTACAAACGCGGTTTTAGGGAGCCTTTAAGCCTCGTTCTTGTGAGCTATTACATGGTGACGCCTGAGGCTTGACTCTTTTAAAAATTCAATGAGGGCAAAGGAGATACATGACAATTTTTCTTTTTTGCAATCACTGAATTTTGAACGCTTCAAGCATCACAGAGAAATTGCCCATTTTCAGTGCATGTGCATTGTGAACTTTTAATCTAGTGTCGTGGAATCATTTTATTCAACTTTTGTATGGAATATTCAATTCACACGACTAGTAGCCCATAATAGTATGTCACAATGACCACACCAAATATGAGTATGCAAGAATTGTTAAACTGTTATACTGTTATACTGTTATACAAGTATTATAAATGTTTCTCTGCTAACAACTCCAATTGAATTTTGAGGAAAATACATCATAAATATTTTATGAAAACTAAAGTTTAATCGGAAATCTAATAAATTATAATAATATGTATACATATTTTTAAAAGTTTGCTGGAAATCTGGATTTTGATTCGATGTGCGAATGTTATATCAGTGATACCGACCACTTCTGTTATGATCGCTTAAACCGAAAATAAAACTATTATTTTAGGAACCTTAAACTTTAGGTGTACGGGCCGCTATCGTTCCATGGCTAAAAAGGCTCATAAAATGAGTTTCCAGAGATAAGACCTTTAAAATTAAATTTTTAAAACTTGATATCTGACAAGTAAAGTTCAGGAATAAAGGAATAATAGATCATGAAATCTAAGATTTTTCCACTTTTTCCCCTCTTCACCCGCTCTTTCAGCTGTCAGATTCACAAATCTGATTCTGAATCTCGTCAATAGAAAACGAGACCTTATAAAAAAATTCATTAGAGAAGTGTATTGATTAAAGCTGTGGGCGCATGTGTTCATTTTGGTTACTCCTCATGTTTTCAGAAACAGGACGAAGCAGTTCGTACAATTTTGGCATAAGCTCATGCAAGCACATGTCTATTATAATTGGGTTTTTACTCTAATGAGGTGGGTATAAGTGAGCGACTAATAAATCGATTAACAATTGATAAAGTTAAGAGACTTAAAAGAACAAAAAATATGTACATACATATGTATTTTTATAACATAGCAAAAAATTAAACATTTGCCTTATTTAAAAGGTTATGATAAAATATTGATAACTTCTTGTGAAATCGGAATATTCCGTTGACAACATAAATAATTCAAAAATATACCTAAATGGGCAAACACTGCACACGAGTTAGGAAGTTGTTTTTTATTAAACTTTTGTTTGCCATAAAAACATTGTGCAATGACTCAATTTTGTTTCATATTCAAAACAGATGTCAAAATAAAATTAGAACATGGTTGGATTAGTTTGGCAGTGGGTATTAGTATTGAAAAATAGTGGATAAGATAACGTTTTTCTGAACGACAAGGGATAGGTTAGGTTAGATTAGGTTAGGTTAGGTTAGGTTAGGTTAGGTTAGGTTAGGTTAGGTTAGGTTAGGTTAGGTTAGGTTAGGTTAGGTTAGGTTAGGTTAGGTTAGGTTAGGTTAGGTTAGGTTAGGTTAGGTTAGGTTAGGTTAGGTTAGGTTAGGTTAGGTTAGGTTAGGTTAGGTTAGGTTAGGTTAGGTTAGGTTAGGTTAGGTTAGGTTAGGTTAGGTTAGGTTAGGTTAGGTTAGGTTAGGTTAGGTTAGGTTAGGTTAGGTTAGGTTAGGTTAGGTTAGGTTAGGTTAGGTTAGGTTAGGTTAGGTTAGGTTAGGTTAGGTTAGGTTAGGTTAGGTTAGGTTAGGTTAGGTTAGGTTAGGTTAGGTTAGGTTAGGTTAGGTTAGGTTAGGTTAGGTTAGGTTAGGTTAGGTTAGGTTAGGTTAGGTTAGGTTAGGTTAGGTTAGGTTAGGTTAGGTTAGGTTAGGTTAGGTTAGGTTAGGTTAGGTTAGGTTAGGTTAGGTTAGGTTATGTTAGGTTAGGTTAGGTTAGGTTAGGTTAGGTTAGGTTAGGTTAGGTTAGGTTAGGTTAGGTTAGGTTAGGTTAGGTTAGGTTAGGTTAGGTTAGGTTAGGTTAGGTTAGGTTAGGTTAGGTTAGGTTAGGTTAGGTTAGGTTAGGTTAGGTTAGGTTAGGTTAGGTTAGGTTAGGTTAGGTTAGGTTAGGTTAGGTTAGGTTAGGTTAGGTTAGGTTAGGTTAGGTTAGGTTAGGTTAGGTTAGGTTAGGTTAGGTTAGGTTAGGTTAGGTTAGGTTAGGTTAGGTTAGGTTAGGTTAGGTTAGGTTAGGTTAGGTTAGGTTAGGTTAGGTTAGGTTAGGTTAGGTTAGGTTAGGTTAGGTTAGGTTAGGTTAGGTTAGGTTATGTTAGGTTAGGTTAGGTTAGGTTAGGTTAGGTTAGGTTAGGTTAGGTTAGGTTAGGTTAGGTTAGGTTAGGTTAGGTTAGGTTAGGTTAGGTTAGGTTAGGTTAGGTTAGGTTAGGTTAGGTTAGGTTAGGTTAGGTTAGGTTAGGTTAGGTTAGGTTAGGTTAGGTTAGGTTAGGTTAGGTTAGGTTAGGTTAGGTTAGGTTAGGTTAGGTTAGGTTAGGTTAGGTTAGGTTAGGTTAGGTTAGGTTAGGTTAGGTTAGGTTAGGTTAGGTTAGGTTAGGTTAGGTTGGGTTAGGTTAGGTTAGGTTAGGTTAGGTTAGGTTAGGTTAGGTTAGGTTAGGTTAGGTTAGGCCCGTCTGGACAGGATGCACCCTCACTGATACCTTTGATAAGGTTTCATACATGACCTCACACTGTCATGCAAATTCTTTAATATATTTTTTTAAAGAATAATACAAAGCTTAAGCTTCCACACCGTTAGCACCATCTATGAAAAGTCTGTTCTGCTGCTTGCATATTCCAACGATACTGACATAATCTATAAATTTTGCGGTAGAAAAAGACTTTGTGGAGCTTTGTCTACTCCCATATAATTACAGATAACAGAACCAGCGCTGAACTCAAACGGAGGATTATACATGCAAATCGATGCTACTTCTCATAGTTTTTTTTCTGCATTTTAAAGCATAAACACAATCAAGCTTTGCCGTCGATTTTGACAACTGCCAAAAGTTCAACTATACGAAATCTGTGTAACCTCATACAATGACGCTTTTTTCTACGTACGCTTTTTTTGACAAACGTAAGGAAACGTAAGGAAGTGAGCAAAAGTTCAACTAGGCTGAACTTTTGCTTGCTTTCTGACATTTATCAGATATAATTAATTATAATTAATTAATTAAACATAATTATTGGGCCAAATGTGAATAAAAAAAAGTAAATTATTGCAATACTAGGTTTGCTTTTTTTGTTTCTCTATATAAATTTTGCACAAAAAAACCACATCTAGATATTTTAAATCAAAACTATTTACGTAGGTATTAAAAATAACAATAATTTAATGATGTGGTAGACTGAGTTTTATTGTTAATTCTCTTTAAAAGAGAATTTATTTTGATTGGTTTTGCTTTTATAACTATAGGATTAAAAAATAAACAAATTGTTATGTATTTTTCAACACATTATAATATCCTTCTTCATTTTTCCACATTTAAATCAAGATAAACCGTTGGCCCAATAATTTTGTTAGTGACTGTGTTTTTTTTTTTGTTTGACAGCACATTTTATGTTTCAATCAGCTGTTCAAAGTCAATGTGACAGAAGCGCGCTTTGAGGATTTCTCAAAGTAAAGCAACGACGCGTCTAGGCAAAGCGCGAATGTGTTTCTGCTTTTAGCGTTTTAACAATAAGAAGAAGTTCTATTAATGGTCTTTTCACAAATTCGCTTTGAAATTCAAACATAGGAAAGTATTCAGAATGCTCACAATAAAATTTTGCGCTTCACGTTGCGTTTTGACATACACAAACCATCGAAACGCTCGAAAAGTATTTTTGCGTTTGACGTTTGCAGAAAGTTTATCATGTTTTGTGCGGTATTCATCAAAATAAAAAAAAAACAAGACCAATGATTAACATCAAATTTTGTTGTCAACACTTACATAGATTTGTTCAACGAACAATTTCTTAGAATTATCATATTAATTCTATGAATTTGACGTTCAAAGTTTTTCAAATTCGCAGTTAAAGTGTTATTAATTCATGTTTCGATTTCATACTTTTTAAAGCTCCATTTTAGATAACTTGGGTTTTGATTTTTGTTTTTTTTTTATAGGGGAGAGTGGAGCACTTTTGAATACGGGGCACATTTGAACACTGCATGCAAATTTTTTTTTTCAAACCTATCTGGTTCGATTGCCCAAGGTTAGCCCAGGATAGCCCAAGATTTTTTTTTCGTTAGCCTACCCTTAGTTTTAAAATTATAACGGAATTATTTTTTTTCACCTGAAAAATCCCCAAAAAAAACTTTTTTTTTTATTCTGTGTAAAAATTGTTGGTTTTGCACTGTGGTTCGATTGCCCAACATTAGCCCAGGATAGCCCAACTTTTTTTTTCTCGATTGCACTATTTTTTCAAAAGATACAACAAAAAACTTTTTTTTCATACTTTTGGGGGTATATAATCGATATAATATGAAATTAAAGTCAAGCTGCTTACACCAATTAACGCTCCTGGTACATGAAGAACATCCACTTTGTTAACATTTGCATTTAATGTCTAGAAGCATAAATGGTATGAATTCCATTTTTCTAAGTTATGTTTTAAATGAATTTTTCTTGTTTTTTGTTTTTCTTTTCAACACATTAATGTAATAACTATAGTTTAAGTTTAAAGGTTATTTTTTCAGAGTTTTTATTATTTTTTGGCTCCTTGAATATGATATAATAATTAATTTTGAGTTAGTGTACGTTCTTATTAAAAAACTATTGAACTATCTTATTAAAAAACTATTCATTACAACGAAACTAATACTGCTGTTCAAAAGTGCCCCTTCCTTGTTCAAAGCTGCCCCATACATGGGGCACTTTTGAAGATAAGATCCTATATTGGTTAAACATCAAAATTTAATATAAATATTTCGTCTGACTAACCAAATGTTATTTGAAATCAAAGTTCAATGTTGCTTTTCAATGTTAGTAAACTTTACAGTTCAAGAAAACGAACATATTTCGTTCAAGCAGCTGCGAAAGCAAAAAGTGTTCAAATGTGCCCCACTCTCCCCTACTTAAGCCTATGACGAAACGAAAAAAGAAATTTTTCGTCGGTCTCCACCAGGACCACGAAATGCTTGCGAAATCTTGAAAAAATCACAAATTGCAAACCATAAATAATAAAATAAAAACAATGTCATTTTTTCGCACACAATTAATGTCCTCGGCAATTGTTTGTGTGCGAAAAAAAAGTGGAGTCTTATCAATTTCGCTGTGTCAAACAGCGTACTGCAGAACGAAATTTTTCGTTTATGATTTTGTTGTGTCATTTTTGTATGGGATTTTTCGTTTCGCATCAGCAACGTACTGGGCTTTGGGGATTAATACCGATTAAGGAAGGAGCTGCCAAAATAACCGTTGTGCTAAATTGCATTATTTTTCTAAGCTCATTTTTTGTTTTTTTTTGCATTTTCTATAAATGAACTGAATTGACAATGAAAAATTGTGGAAAAATCTCTAACTGATAAACAAGGCAATAAACTTTGATAATTTGTCAAAAAAATTGACGTAATGCCAGTTTAGTGCTCAGTTGTGTTTCTCAATTATTGCTCGGGTCACGGTCTTGTTGGAGCGAGCTCCATATGCTCAGACTCTCCTCTTATGTGCGCCACTTTGGACTTAAACTGAAAAACACCTAATATGTGTGTAAATCATACTTAATTCCACGTTGTTGAATTCGTGGCATGAAAAAAATATAAAACATTCATAGGTCCACATAATATGTACACAGACAACGCGTGTTGTTGTCAAAATTTTGCTGAGCTGGCTGCAAACTTTTTCACAAAACAACTCTACAATCAAACAAACTGTCGTGATGGCTTCTGTTTCTAAACTCTCTATAGAATTGACAAATATTAAACTTTTCATTGCCTAAAGCAAACAACTCCGAGCTGTCGTCAGGGAAATTTTCGCTTTAAACAACTTTGTTAGATCAACAATATTGTGTCTGTTTCATATTTGCAATCCAAAAAATATTTAAAAATGTATTTGCTGTATGTATTTAACTTTTCAAAAAAACAAGTCAAATTTGGAAAAAAAAAACAAAGTTAAACAATAAACACATGTGATCTTGCAAAAATAATAAATTAAATAAAAAAAAAATTAAAAAACAACCAAAATTAGATTTGAATTTAGACGGTTTTGAGAGTATAAAAGGTGAGGTTTTTGTTCAATCAGCATTCAGTACAATTGGGCAGTTGTTGAATAAATTACAAGTCCTAGTATAGTTACGAGAAAACAAAAAAAAAAGTTTTTGCAATGAAGTATTTCTTCTTGACTGCAGCTGTTGTTACAATAGCTTTTGCTAGCCCTTCTCCATTCTTGGTGAGTTTGATTAAAAATAATTTTTATTATTTCTATGAATTTAATACACTAATATTTTGTATAGTTTAATAATAGAGGGCTTGGCGGTGGTTTGAATATTGGCGGAAATGCAGGAGCAAATATTGGAGGCAGTAATGGACTTGGCGGTGGCTTGGGTCTAGGTCTTGGCGCAAATATTGGTGGCAATAATGGACTTGGCGCTGGCTTGGGTCTAGGTCTTGACGCAAATGCAGGAGCAAATATTGGTGGCAATAATGGACTTGGCGCTGGCTTAAGTCTAGGTCTTGGCGCAAATGCAGGAGGCAATAATGGACTTGGCGCTGGCTTGGGTCTAAATATTGGAGGCAATAATGGGTTATTAGGAGGTCTTGGCAACATTTTTGGTGGTAATTCGGTAAGGTTTTTGAAACATTTTTTTCCCAGAACACACAAAATCTAACCGAAATTTTCTTAATTTAGGGAGGTGCTTTTACTGGTGGTTCCCAATCGATAAAATGGCAGAATGGCAAACCCACGACAACCATTACCACCACTACAACAAGATTCAGAGTAACAAATATGGCTAAACCTGGAAAAATTCCAGCTCTGAACATAGATGATGGTAAGAACTATTGGATTGTAACATTACCTTCAGCTAGAGGCCAGCCTGGAGCAAGACCAGCTCCATCATCTAATCCTGCTCAACCTGTGTACCTTGCTACAAGCATTACTAACCAGCCACCATCAAATGTACCAACTGTACAACCTTCACAACCAGATGTCCAATATGTTCCCCTCACTAGTGGATCTACGTTGTATCTTATTACAATTAGATGTACCCCAGAAGTACCTAACTCATACAGAGTCGATACACCTAGAGGACCCATGTACCTTGTATCATATATTTTCACCAGAAAACCTACATCAAACCCGCCTTCAAGTTTACCACGCGAAGGATTAACAGTAGCTACAATGCCTGATAACACGATGTTTTATATTGTGGTTAGAACATTTAGAACACCTCAACCTGGAGCAGTACAATCCACCGATCCTACAAATGGAACTCCTATTTGGATGGTATCCAGCATTTCTCCAAAAAAACCATTAGGAAATATTCCATCTGGACAACCTCAACAACCTGGAGCACAGATAATCGATATGCCTGATAAGTCAGTTGTGTACATAATAACATACTTCTGTAGTCCCAACACACCTGGAGCCCAACCATCACAACAGCCCGACGGAACAATTAAATACCTCCTCACAACAGTTCATATTCAAAAAGCACCAGCTGGTCAGCCTCTTACAAAAATACCAGATCCAGAAGACCCACAAATTCAACCAGTAGCAGACAAAACTGGAGTTATAATCTACTATCTTATTACTTACTTGTCGCCTTTTAAACAACCTAATGCTATTGAATATAAACAACCTAATGGAGTAACTTGGTACCTCATCACAATTAAAACTCAACAAAAACCAATCGGCAGCGACTTACCCGTAAAAGAGCCAATTAGGGAAGAAAAAGGGCCAGATGGTAAACCTGTATATTATCCATCCGGAAGCATACCATCAGGACAGTATCCATCAGGACAACAACCCTCAGGACAATATCCATCTGGACAACAACCCTCAGGACAATACCCATCTGGACAACAACCCTCAGGACAATATCCATCTGGACAACAACCTTCTGGTCAATACCCTGATGGACAACAACCAACAGGACAGTACCCATCTGGACAACAACCCTCAGGACAATACCCATCCGGACAACAACCCTCAGGACAATACCCATCTGGACAACAACCATCTGGTCAATATCCTGATGGACAACAACCAACAGGACAGTACCCATCTGGACAACAACCCTCAGGACAATACCCATCCGGACAACAACCCTCAGGACAATACCCATCTGGACAACAACCATCTGGTCAATATCCTGATGGACAACAACCAACAGGACAGTACCCATCTGGACAACAACCCTCAGGACAATACCCATCCGGACAACAACCCTCAGGACAATACCCATCTGGACAACAACCATCTGGTCAATATCCTGATGGACAACAACCAACAGGACAGTACCCATCTGGACAACAACCCTCAGGACAATACCCATCCGGACAACAACCCTCAGGACAATACCCATCTGGACAACAACCATCTGGTCAATATCCTGATGGACAACAACCAACAGGACAGTACCCATCTGGACAACAACCCTCAGGACAATACCCATCCGGACAACAACCCTCAGGACAATACCCATCTGGACAACAACCATCTGGTCAATATCCTGATGGACAACAACCAACAGGACAGTATCCATCTGGACAACAACCCACAGGTCAACAACCATCAGGTCAACAACCTTCAGGTCAAGTACCCTCAGGTCAGCAACCCACAGGACAATATCCATCTGGACAACAGCCCTCAGGACAATACCCATCTGGACAACAACCCTCAGGACAATACCCATCCGGACAACAACCCTCAGGACAATACCCATCTGGACAACAACCATCTGGTCAATATCCTGATGGACAACAACCAACAGGACAGTATCCATCTGGACAACAACCCACAGGTCAACAACCATCAGGTCAACAACCTTCAGGTCAAGTACCCTCAGGTCAGCAACCCACAGGACAATATCCATCTGGACAACAACCCACAGGTCAACAACCATCAGGTCAACAACCTTCAGGTCAACAACCCTCAGGTCAACAACCCATAGGGCAATACCCGTCTGGACAGCAACCCTCAGGACATTACCCATCTGGACAATATCCAGCTGGACAACAACCCACAGGACAGTATCCATCTGGACAACAACCCTCAGGTCAACAACCCTCTGGTCAACAACCCTCAGGTCAACAACCCTCAGGTCAACAACCCACAGGGCAATACCCATCTGGACAGCAACCCTCAGGACAGTACCCATCGGGTCAATATCCATCTGGACAACAACCCTCCGGACAATACCCATCTGGACAGCAACCAACAGGACAGTACCCATCTGGACAACAACCCACAGGACAGTATCCATCTGGACAACAGCCCTCAGGTCAACAACCCTCAGGTCAACAACCCTCAGGTCAACAACCATCAGGTCAACAACCTTCTGGTCAACAACCTTCCGGTCAACAACCTTCAGGTCAACAACCTTCAGGCCAACAACCCGCAGGTCAACAACCCTCAGGTCAACAACCTTCAGGTCAACAACCCACAGGACAATACCCGTCTGGGCAGCAACCCTCAGGACAGTACCCATCGGGTCAATATCCATCTGGACAACAACCTTCAGGGCAACAACCTTCAGGACAATACCCATCTGGACAACAACCTTCCGGACAATATCCATCTGGTCAGCAACCAACAGGACAATACCCATCTGGACAACAACCTTCAGGTCAACAACCTTCAGGTCAACAACCTTCAGGTCAACAACCTTCTGGTCAATATCCTGAAGGACAACAACCTTCAGGACAATATCCATCTGGACAACAACCCACAGGACAATACCCATCTGGACAACAACCCTCAGGCCAACAACCATCAGGTCAACAACCTTCAGGTCAACAACCCTCAGGACAATACCCATCTGGACAACAACCCTCAGGACAATACCCATCTGGACAACAACCTTCAGGACAATATCCATCTGGACAACAACCGACAGGACAGTATCCATCTGGTCAACAACCCTCAGGACAATACCCATCTGGACAGCAACCCTCAGGTCAACAACCCTCAGGTCAACAACCATCAGGTCAACAACCCTCAGGTCAACAACCCACAGGACAGTACCCATCTGGACAACAACCCTCAGGACAATACCCATCTGGACAATATCCATCTGGTCAACAACCCTCAGGACAATACCCATCTGGACAACAACCCACAGGACAGTATCCATCTGGACAACAACCTTCAGGTCAACAACCCTCAGGTCAACAACCATCAGGACAACAACCATCAGGTCAACAACCCACAGGACAACAACCCACAGGACAGTACCCATCTGGACAACAACCCTCAGGCCAACAACCCTCAGGACAATACCCATCTGGACAACAACCCACAGGACAATACCCATCTGGACAACAACCCTCAGGTCAACAACCCACAGGACAGTACCCATCTGGACAACAACCCTCAGGACAATACCCATCTGGACAATATCCATCTGGACAACAACCCTCAGGCCAACAACCCTCAGGACAATACCCATCTGGACAACAACCCTCAGGTCAACAACCCTCTGGTCAACAACCCTCAGGACAACAACCCTCAGGTCAACAACCCTCAGGACAATACCCATCTGGGCAACAACCCTCAGGTCAACAACCTTCAGGTCAACAACCCTCAGGTCAACAACCTTCAGGTCAACAACCATCAGGACAATACCCATCTGGACAACAACCCTCAGGTCAACAACCCACAGGACAATACCCATCTGGACAACAACCCTCAGGTCAACAACCCACAGGACAGTACCCATCTGGACAATACCCATCTGGACAACAACCCTCAGGTCAACAACCCACAGGACAGTACCCATCTGGACAACAACCCTCAGGACAATACCCATCTGGACAATATCCATCTGGACAACAACCCTCAGGACAATACCCATCTGGACAACAACCCTCAGGTCAACAACCCTCAGGTCAACAACCCTCAGGTCAACAACCTTCAGGTCAACAACCATCAGAACAATACCCATCTGGACAACAACCCTCAGGTCAACAACCCACAGGACAATACCCATCAGGACAATATCCATCTGGACAACAACCCTCAGGACAATACCCATCTGGACAACAACCCTCAGGTCAACAACCCTCAGGTCAACAACCTTCAGGTCAAAAACCATCAGGACAATACCCATCTGGACAACAACCCTCAGGTCAACAACCCACAGGACAATACCCATCAGGACAATATCCATCTGGACAACAACCCTCAGGACAATACCCATCTGGACAACAACCCTCAGGTCAACAACCCTCAGGTCAACAACCTTCAGGTCAACAACCCACAGGACAATACCCATCTGGACAGCAACCCTCTGGTCAACAACCCTCAGGTCAACAACCCACAGGTCCAGTTTCAGAAAATTTACCTCCACCTACCGAACCTTCAGTCCAACCACTTCAAAAGCTTGATGGTTCAATTGAATATATTTCATACAAGCCATCGTCATCAAGACCGGGAATGTTGGAGCCAAGCGTATCAAAGGATAAACCCCAAGGATTACCTGAATTACCAGCCTATAAAGAACTCGTAAGCCCAACCAATCCCTCAAAAATTGTCTATATTCCTTTGTGGCCACAACAACCAGCTGGGCAACAACCTTCAGGTCAACAACCCACAGGGCAATACCCATCTGGACAACAGCCCTCAGGTCAACAACCATCAGGTCAACAACCCACAGGTCCAGTTTCAGAAAATTTACCTCCACCTACAAAAACTTCAGTCCAACCACTTCAAAAGCTTGATGGTTCAATTGAATATATTTCATACAGGCCATCGTCATCAAGACCGGGAATGTTGGAGCCAAGCGTATCAAAGGATAAACCCCAAGGATTACCTGAACTACCAGCCTATAAAGAACTCGTAAGCCCAACCAATCCCTCAAAAATTGTCTATATTCCTTTGTGGCCACAACAACCAGCTGGGCAACAACCTTCAGGTCAACAACCCACAGGACAATACCCATCTGGACAGCAACCCTCTGGTCAACAACCCTCAGGTCAACAACCCACAGGTCCAGTTTCAGAAAATTTACCTCCACCTACCGAACCTTCAGTCCAACCACTTCAAAAGCTTGATGGTTCAATTGAATATATTTCATACAAGCCATCGTCATCAAGACCGGGAATGTTGGAGCCAAGCGTATCAAAGGATAAACCCCAAGGATTACCTGAATTACCAGCCTATAAAGAACTCGTAAGCCCAACCAATCCCTCAAAAATTGTCTATATTCCTTTGTGGCCACAACAACCAGCTGGACAACAACCTTCAGGTCAACAACCCACAGGGCAATACCCATCTGGACAACAGCCCTCAGGTCAACAACCATCAGGTCAACAACCCACAGGTCCAGTTTCAGAAAATTTACCTCCACCTACCAAAACTTCAGTCCAACCACTTCAAAAGCTTGATGGTTCAATTGAATATATTTCATACAGGCCATCGTCATCAAGACCGGGAATGTTGGAGCCAAGCGTATCAAAGGATAAACCCCAAGGATTACCTGAACTACCAGCCTATAAAGAACTCGTAAGCCCAACCAATCCCTCAAAAATTGTCTATATTCCTTTGTGGCCACAACAACCAGCTGGGCAACAACCTTCAGGTCAACAACCCACAGGACAATACCCATCTGGACAGCAACCCTCTGGTCAACAACCCTCAGGTCAACAACCCACAGGTCCAGTTTCAGAAAATTTACCTCCACCTACCGAACCCTCAGTCCAACCACTTCAAAAGCTTGATGGTTCAATTGAATATATTTCATACAAGCCATCGTCATCAAGACCGGGAATGTTGGAGCCAAGCGTATCAAAGGATAAACCCCAAGGATTACCTGAATTACCAGCCTATAAAGAACTCGTAAGCCCAACCAATCCCTCAAAAATTGTCTATATTCCTTTGTGGCCACAACAACCAGCTGGACAACAACCTTCAGGTCAACAACCCACAGGGCAATACCCATCTGGACAACAGCCCTCAGGTCAACAACCATCAGGTCAACAACCCACAGGTCCAGTTTCAGAAAATTTACCTCCACCTACCAAAACTTCAGTCCAACCACTTCAAAAGCTTGATGGTTCAATTGAATATATTTCATACAGGCCATCGTCATCAAGACCGGGAATGTTGGAGCCAAGCGTATCAAAGGATAAACCCCAAGGATTACCTGAACTACCAGCCTATAAAGAACTCGTAAGCCCAACCAATCCCTCAAAAATTGTCTATATTCCTTTGTGGCCACAACAACCAGCTGGGCAACAACCTTCAGGTCAACAACCCACAGGGCAATACCCATCTGGACAACAGCCCTCAGGTCAACAACCATCAGGTCAACAACCCACAGGTCCAGTTTCAGAAAATTTACCTCCACCTACCAAAACTTCAGTCCAACCACTTCAAAAGCTTGATGGTTCAATTGAATATATTTCATACAGGCCATCGTCATCAAGACCGGGAATGTTGGAGCCAAGCGTATCAAAGGATAAACCCCAAGGATTACCTGAACTACCAGCCTATAAAGAACTCGTAAGCCCAACCAATCCCTCAAAAATTGTGTATATTCTTGTGAAGCCAGTCGCACCCCAACCAGAAGAAGTACTTTACGGTCCAATTGAAGATAATTTACCTCCACCTTACAAACCTTCATACCAACCAATTCAAAAGCTTGATGGTACAATGGAATTTGTTTCATACAAGCCATCGCCAACAAAACCTGGAATTTTGGAGCCAAGCGTATCCAAGGATAAACCTCATGGATTACCTGAATTACCAGCCTATAAGGAACTCGTAAGCAAAAACAATCCATCAAAAATTGTGTATACTCTTTTGAGGCCAGTCGCACCCCAACCAGAAGAAGTACTTTACGGTCCAATTGAAGATAATTTACCTCCACCTTACAAACCTTCATACCAACCAATTCAAAAGCTTGATGGTACAATGGAATTTGTTTCATACAAGCCATCGCCAACAAAACCTGGAATTTTGGAGCCAAGCGTATCCAAGGATAAACCTCAAGGATTACCTGAATTACCAGCCTATAAGGAACTCGTAAGCAAAAACAATCCATCAAAAATTGTGTATACACTTTTATGGCCACAACAACCAGCTGGGCAACAACCAACAGGACAACAACCAGGTGGGCAACAACCTAGCCAGGTTTCACAAATGCCACTTCCAAACGTGTCTTCATTGCAAAAGGTCACAGATCCAAGCGGAGCTACTTATTGGATACAATATATAGTTTCGTACGAATATCAGCCTAATGCACAACCCGTCAAAGACTCTAACGGAAAAGTATTGTACTACGTAGTGAAACAGAAGTATAATCAACGACCCCAAGTAAATCTTCCTGAATTACCACCTGTTGTAGAAAAGGTCGGTCCAAATGGCCAAAAAATATACGTGATTATGATTCAAGGACAAATTCCCCAACCCCAAGGACAACCAGGACAACAAGGACAACCAGGACAACAGCCCATTCCACAAGGTCAAACTTCAATTATTATTTCCGTTACCGGAAATTTGCCAGGTGGTAATGTTCTCTTGCCCAAAGAAATTATTCAGGCATTGAAAGATCAAGGAGCAGATATGCCACAACAAATGTTAGATTACCTTCAAAACTTAGGTTTAGACGAACCAGCATTGGTAAGTTAACCTATAACATGACTTCAATATTTTGGTTGTAAAAAATATGTCTTTTTTTTTTTTTTTTTTTGTTTTTAGGAATCTCTAATCAGTTCCATTCAGGATGGCAATGTCCCACAAGGTTCAGTCATTTTACAAGATCAGGTATGTTTTTGGGTATTTTAAATTTGTGGCACGTTTATATACGTAATTTATCCATAGTCATCACCAAACAACGGCAGTCCAAATTCATCATATCAAATTATCGGAGGTCCAGGTGGAGTTTATAACGGAGGATCCAATGGAGGATCCAACGGAGGCTCCAATGGAGGATACTCTGTAAGTTAATGATTATATTTTTTGTTTTACATTTTTGAATTTTATATTTATTAACATAGTTTTAATAATTTCTTTGCTACACGAATAAAATCTTAATTTACTTTTAGCCATCACAAATTAACGGAGGAGGTCAATATGGAGGAAACTACAATGGTGGATATATGGTAAGTGCTTGCACATTTCCTTATTATTTTGGGATATATTAATATTTTCATTTATTTTTAGAATAACGGATCTAACGGTATGGGAAGTTCAAACGGAGGCTACAATGGTAGCAACTCTGTAAGTTTTTGATTATTTCTTTTTTCTGTCAAATAAATTCAACTCATATATTTTATTATCTCAGGGTTTCATGAATGGAGGATCACCCATGATTTCTCAACCTATGATTTCTCAACCCATGATTTCTCAACCAATGATTTCTCAACCCATGATGGGTTAAGCAAATTAACTGATGATGGTGTTATCTACAAAAAAAAATTAACTTCTATTATTATTTTTATAACTAACTCCCTACTATTTTTCTGATCCTTTTTTGTCCTACTTGGCTTACTGTCAGAAAAAAAAAAACGATTGCATTTACAACGAAAAGAAACAATTAGATTTTTAAAACATGACAGCTGTCAAGATTGGGTCAACATAATAATATATACGATAAAAAATGTTTTTAAAATTAAATTTCAACGAATAAACTTTTTATTTCTTTTATAATTTCAAAAATTTTGTTTCATAATTATATACAATTGAGAGTAATGTATTGTTTATATCATATCTGGGAAAGTATAACGTCAACTTGACACAAATGTGAGAAAATAGTCACACTTATTTGACAGTTTAGCAATCAATCAAAAAGATCATAATCCATTCTTCAGCGATAATAAAATCTGATCACAATTTTGTAGGAGCTTAATCACAGTCTTCAAAAAAAGTGACAATTAAGTAGCTAATATTAGCCGCAGTTCATTAGAGGAGTAAAACTGCAGATAATCGAACCATTAACCAAACAGACAATGTTTAAACTGTCGCAAAACACGCATTCGAAATTTTAAGCGTGCATACTTTTGAGCGTTGACGCTGACAATACGCAGATTGTGGCTCAATTCAGATCTTAAATGTCAATCTAAATGATATTTGGATATATTATAATTTAATAAAGAAGACAAGAGAGAATGCATCAGACTACTAGCTGAAAGAGACCGAAAAGTCTCGCAGGTTCTCAAAATCTTGTGGCGACTGGCGAAGGTGACAGATTAGAGAGATATAACAAAACCCACTTCCAATAATAATTGAAGACAAGGAACTGTTCAAGGTTCAAGCACGTAATTTCAGTAAAGTGCATGGATAAAAATGTGTGCCATAAAACGCATCATAAGCAACTAGAAAAGAGCTCGTCCGAGTTGTTCAAATATGCTGCGGGTTTTGTCAGGTTATACCTAAAAGTATGCACTAAACGCTAAGCGAAAAACAAAAGAGTTTACTCTTTCGGCATTTTCCAGCCCTCATAGAATTTTTTTTTATTTCAACACCTACCCACGGACAAAAAAAAAAGTAAACAATTTCATCGGAAAGTTCCTACAACACGAACTTTAATTTCGAGAAAGTTAAATTGCTAATTGAGTTCCATCTTAACAAAACCGACCAAAAATAAAAATTATAAAATTATAGTCACACTTTAGCCTAAGTTGCAGTTTATCATGCTTATTTCCAACACTGAGATAGCACGAAGGTAAGGCACATTTGTAGGTACATAGGTTCGATCCTGAGTGGCTGACAGTGTTCTTTTTTTTTATTTGCGCATTCATGAAATAAATGTGATTTGTCACTTTAATTTAAGGTGGATGTCATCTTAGCAAAAACCATGCAAAAATCCGCACAAACAAAAACAGTAAAACTTCTACCGGAAAGTAACCTACAACACGTTACTTAACTTCGAAAGGCTGGAAAGAAGTTGAAAAAAAAAACGTGTTGTAACAGAAGGAAATGATTTTGTACAAAAAGCAGGATCAAAATTCAAAAACACTGGTAAATATTTACCGCATGGTAGGACGGACTTACAAGAATTTTTTTTTTTTTTTTTTTTTTGTTCAAAAATAAACCCCTTTTATTTTATTATTCATTGAATTTATTTAACTGTCTTTTTCTTATAATTAAAATAACATGATTATGATAGTGATTATTTTTATATAGCTATAATTCTTTTTTCTTCTTCTTCAGTTTTCTTTATGTAATTACTAGTTTTTATTTCTTAAATTTTTACATAATTTGTTGATTTTTCGGTTTTTATTTTATTATTATCAAAGACCATTAATATATTTAAAAACAAAAAAACTCATCTTCAATGCATTTTATTTTGTATTAATAATTTTTGTTTAATTAAATGAATTAAAAAAATAATAATCATAATTTCTTACTCAACCCCTTAAAATATAAAACTAAATAAAATATTAAAACGAGACTTGATTGAAATATAAAATATAAACATTAATTATAATAACTGTAATGCATTTCTACTCAATATAGCACCGGCGAATATCGATTGAACTATTAAAAAATAATAATAATAATAATAAATATATAAAACAATTTTGATTTTGATTTTCGTTTTTTTTTTTTTACAATTATAAATGTAAACAATATTGTTATACATTTAAAACATTTATAAATATAAATATTTATATACATTACAATTCAAAAGAAGTTATTTTAAAATATTTAAAAAAAAAAAAAAAAAACAAATATATTTAGGTATGTATATGATTTTGTACATTTTTTTTATTTGTGTGTTTCTTTAAAATTTAATTGTATTTTGTATGGTTTTGATTATGATTAAATTTGTTAAATTTGTAAAATTTAAATTCATATAATGTCGTTGACTTCTTTTTTTTTAATTAAATTTAATTTCCTTCTTTTTTATTCATCGTCGTTGAATTTATATACTATTTATGTATATATATATATATATATATTTTTTTTTTTAAATTTATAATAACTTTTGAATCGTATTAATAATTGACTTCAATAATTAACACATTTATCGTTCCATTGAAATTTAATTTACCATCAACAATTTTTAAGAAGTTTATACTATCGATTAATTTTTTTTTTTTAATATGACGACGAGTAATTTGTTTTGGTATTTTTATATTTTTTTGTATACTTGATGAGTTGTAATGGGATTTAGTTTAGACCAATGATGAATTAAATGAATATGATTCTTTAACCTTCAAAGAGTGTTTCTGGAAATTAAAAGTAGCGAAATGTAAAATATCAATTTAATCAAACGTAGTATTTCTAGTTTGATCGATGTTGCATGTCAACAAAATTACCACAGCATTTGATTACTTAGAGGGTGCGAAGACGGTTGCTATTTGCTATTCTCACGTTGAGAAAAAAAAAATTAAGTGGCAAAAAAAAATTTTTTTTGTTTTTTTTTTTTTATTCAAATTTTTTCTTAATAAAGAAACTATTTTTTTAATTAAATATTTTTTTGTAATAAATATAATTTTAATAAAAAAATGTATTTTTTTAAGTAAAATAATTTTTTTTTTTAATAAATAAATTAATTTTAATAATTTTTTTTTTATAAAAAATAATTAATTTTTCGGCGAAAGGAGTGATGATTATTTAAAGGCAATTCTACCATATCAAAGTATTGAGGTAAATAATTGAGGGGATCTGAGGTCACTAAAAAAACAAGCTACTCTCCTTCAAAAACACTCCCTTTGGATTTTCATGAAACTATTTTTGTTTACTTAAATGAATTTTTCAAGGTTTCTGACTTAGGCTGCCTCCACCTGCGTGTATATATTAAATGTTTAGAATCCAAGTGCAACCATGAATAAACGAAATTTTTTATCATGGCCTAAATCAATCGAATCTTGATGTGACATTTTATGATCCTTAATATTCTAGGTATGCTTGTTTTGAATTAAGTAATAAGTTTAACTTAATTCACTTTATGTGCTTTTCTCTATGTTTTTTTTTTTTTTTTTGTTTTTCTATTTTTCTTAAATTTTATTTTGGTATTTTGCATGGATTACTGATAGTGTGCAGTTCAGTTTATTTTTTCAATAAAATGTACTTTTTTTTGTGGATGTTGTTTTACAAAATCTACAGCTTTAGCTTAGATTAAATTACTTTCTGCATATTTCATGTTTTTTTTTTTTTTGTAATATTTTGTGTTTTTTCGTAATTTTTTTTTTTTTTTGAAATCAGTCTGTTGTTTTTTTTTTTTTGTAATGGATTTTATTGTTTCTTGCAACTTATGATTTTCTTCTTTTTTTTACTCATATGAAAGTGTTTCGTAAATTTATGTATACCTACACTCAAGTCTTTGTTTTATTGTTTCACGTATTTTTTTTTGCAAAAAAAAAGTAAAATGAAATAAAAGGAGATTGGAAATTTAGCTGATTATTATGATATGTTTAATCGTATGTAATTTTTTTTTTTTTTTAAGAAAAAAAAACTGTTTATAATAAAGTTTAAATGCCTGCGCCAAGCCGTGAGATATGGTTTAACTGTAAAGGATTTTACGTTTTTTTTTTTTTAAATTACTTAAGTCTTTTAATTTATTTTTTTTTTTTAATTTTAAATAATCAGTCAAAATTTAATATTCGGTATTTTTTTGATTAAGGCAATTTTTTATTTGGATATTGTGAAGTTTTACTTTAATGATTTTTCTATCCCGCCATAACTGTTTTTGTATTTATGTGTTTATTTAATTTTTAAACTTAAGATGATGTGTAACGTTTTCAATGATTAGTAAATCTGTTTGTTTTTTTTTTTTTTTTAACTTTATAGCAACAATTTTGGTTTCTAAGCTGTATCTCTGTATAATGTATAAAGAATTCAAAAAAATACAATAAAAAGAAATTTTTAATTTCATATAAAAAAAAAAAAAAAATCAAGACTGCTTCACTTTTTATGTAAAAAAATTGTCTCGTTGTTGGTAAAGTGGCAGTGAGTCTGTTGGAGAAGTTGAACGATCTTCTTCGGGTGTTGTTGGTGTTTTATTATTTAAATCGGGATTAATTTTTGATGGACGAGCTGCCATTGCTTTCTCTGTTTAAATGAAAAAAAAAAAACAAAATAACAAAAATAGATCAATATTTAAAATTTCAATTAATATTTAAACTTGCATCTAGTTTAGGTTTCTTTCTACTTTTAATAAAATTAGATAACTAAATTATATATTTTAAATATTTCATTTTTTTTTTTTTATTTTAAACTAACATACTTACTAATGATGATTATAATCCGTCTATTCAAAAACTATACTACTAATTTTTTAAAGCTAAAGTTAAACCAGAAAAAAAAGTTTGTTGCAAAAAGCAAACCTCAAAACCTAAAGTATAAAAATCTATGACGAGTTCGATGAATTTTTTTTTTTCAGACCTTATGCAAAGAATAACTTTAAATAAGAGTTAATTTCTACCCTTCTTCCTTCTTCCAGTTTGCGGAAATTTAAGATAAATGGGTAAAACACTTTTTCAATTGGAATTAAATGTTTGTATATGCCAACATATTATGCATTCAATGCCAAAATATAACAAAAATTCAGGGAATAAACGCATATACAAAAAAATTATAACAGTTTGCTTGATTCAAATTAAATCCATAAAATGAAATATTTAACTCTACATATTAAAAGAGAAAGATAGGACAAAATGAAATGGCATTTTATAACAGACAGACTATTAAGGTAAATAACTTTTACATCTACTCAAAACCAAAATAGATTCGAGTATACTAAAGTGAAACTATTATAAAAAGTACAAAAATTCTTTCATGTTATACGAATTTTTTGGGAGTTTAATCATTTTTCACACAAAAATATAAAAAGATAGTGAATGCCGCACATTATATCAATATTGTTTGACATTTTCCCTTTTCTAAGAGATGTTTTTTCTCACTAAATTAACCTAAACTGTTATACGAAATGACCATAATGCATTATAAATCCATTATAAAAATTGAAAAATTCGTATATCATGACATTGATTATAAAAACTGAAAAAGAATGAAAGATCTTGTTATATTGTGGGACATGAGTGCTGAACAGGTTGGTCCTCAATAAAATGACGAAACCCTCTTCGAAAATCATGGGTTATCCTACTCAAATCATCTATCCTTCCGTTGAGACCACAAAAAACTTCCGTTAAATCACAAGTTGTCTCGGTAAAATTACAAATTGTATTGATAAAATCAAGGATTATCACCTATAACGACCTACGTGAAAAGTCAGGAAGTATCACAAGAAATAATGGTTTACAGTTTTTAACAATTAACTAAACAATTATTGTTAAAAAAAAAATATATGTAGATATAGTAAAATCTTGATGATGATTGATGAATATAGTATTAGTCAATTAAAACATCATTGCCAAACAATTTACATCTAAAATATCACAATAAGTAGAGAATAATATTTGCTTGCATTCCAAAGCAAAATAATAAACAAAAGATGCAATAACGTGCATAAAAAAACTAACAAAAAAAATAAATAAAAAGATATATTAGTTCATCTGGAGTAGGTAATAGGTTCGTTCTGGTAAAATACTGACTTATAGCAAATAAAGATGAATGTTTTTTTTTTTTTGTTTTGTCAGTTTTCTTCTAAACGATATTTATTAAATTCTTTAGATTTCTGTCCATTTATATCTATATCTCATAATGAAAACGAAAATATTAAACAAAATGTTTTAACTAAAAAAAATTTATTTAATAATTAATTAATACTTTTAACTAAAATTTTTTTTTTATTTTCTAGGATTTTTTAAGTTATAAGTCCTCTCAATAAAAATAATATACAATAAAAAAAAAATATTATATTATATTATATTAATGAAAAAATTAATAAAAAAAAATAATTTTTTTTTGTACAAACCTGTGTGGGTGTTATGTGTGAACCGTTGTTGGGCTTTTAATTGCAAAGCAAGCAAATTGCATAGATTACAAATTGTATGTGTATTTTTTTTTTCAAGTTTTTTGTTTTCAATATTTCAAATCGAAATAATGTTGATTTATCAGTATTTGTTTTTTTGTTTTTTTTTTGCTTTCGTATTTTTTTTTTTTTTTTTTTTTCAATTATTATGATAGCGTAAGAGAGAAGGCATCCGCAAAAATATATATAAACTGAGAAGAGCTCCATCTACTTTTGGTTAGATTGGCTAGGATTTCCTATTATCACATCAGGAACAAACACAAGCAAAAAAAAAAATTAAATATAAATAAAAAAAAAATAAAAATCAAACAAAAAGAATATATATATTAAAAATTAAAAAAAAAAAAAACACAGTTATAATTAAAAGAATTAGAAGTAAAATTGCATTTTTATACATAAATAGATTTATTGAAATGAATTTGCAGAATATCTTTAAAAAAAAATTTTTTTTTTTAATTACAAAATGTGCTTTGGAAATTCAATGAAGGAAATGTTCAAATCGGAGATGATTATTTTTGATCACATGATTGAAATGACAATGTTTTTATGATGACGATGATGATCGTGAGGAGGGATGAATTGCAATTTTTTTTAATTCAAATTTCATCTATAAAAAATTACAAAAACAAGATAAAAACACATAACATTATTATTATTATTTTTTTTTTTTTGAAAACAACACATCAAAAAAATTGAGGGAAATTTTTTTTATTTTTATTTCGTAAGAATTAACAAAGGCATAAATGTGTAGAAAAAATAATTAAAAAAAAAATGATGAGGTGAGGTTTTACAAAATGATGATGAAATAAAAAAAAAAAGAACTCGCATTCCAATTAGTTTGTTTTTGTTGTTTAAACAAAGAAAAACAAACAAAATCAAATTATGTAAAACATATGTATTTACTGTGTATAATGATGTACTTATTTATGTATAAAAGAACGATTGTTTTAAGTGTTATCGATTTTATTATTTTCTGTTTTCGATTGTTTTTGACTTCACATACCTGCGACAATTTTACTCATTTGCATGACTTGTTGAGCTAAAATTTGATTAAGTTGAAGTAAATGTTCACGTTGTTTCTTTTCAGCATTGATTTTACTTGGTGGCAGATTGACTGTGTCCTGTAAAGAAAAACATAAATATTTGTTTGAAGGTAGAAATGTATAAGAAAGAACTCAAATAAATTGTACTTAAGATTAAATGAAAGAGGTATGAGGATAAATGAGGCTTTATTTTTAGTTCCTACTACCTTCTTTTCTATTAGCAACCAAAAATAAAACGAACAAGTTGGCCAACTAAGAGTCACGGGTTACGCCAGTATTTAGAATGGATTTGTCCCGTTAGTATCACGGATTTTTCGAATAACTTATCACAGTATAGATATCCTAGTATCATATTATTTAGCAGGGGTTGCCCACGATAACTTCAATGAATATAACAAGCTGAAGTACACATAACGGGTTTCTCCAGCCAGTATCACAGGTTGCCCCAAAACGATTCACGGATTGCTCCGGTTAACGTCATGGGTTTCTCTACTTAATATCATACTCGACTCCAGTTTTCATTCCGGGTTCCGGTTTATATCACAAGTTATCGTGACAATTATCGAGGTACCCCAGGAACTCTTCGGTAATTATTGACAATTGCCCTGTTAAGTATGACGGACAATTCTAGCAAGTATCACGGATAACTCGGTATGAGCCGCCTTGTATTGGCATATGTCATCGGTTGCCCTCGTTAGTATCACAGATTGTCCCGAAAGAAAAAACATGGATTGCTCCGATAAATATCACGGGTTTTCTTTACTTAATATGTATCACAGAATGTATCACGATTGACTAGGTAAGTATTCAATTTTTTTCCGTATGCATCACAAGTTATCAAAAGTATAGAGGTGACCCAGGAGGTATTAAGGATTGCCTAGGTAATTAAGGTACATAATTATTGACGATTGACTTAGTAAATATCACGGATAATTCCAGCAAGTATCACAGGTTTCTGGATGTTAACAAAAGCTTCCATTGGTATTTTTCATGGGTTGCTTTCGTTAGTATCACAGTTTGCTACGAAAATAATCACCTTGGTTTACTCTAGTAAGTATCACGGGTTGTCCATGTTAGCATTCAAAATTTTTCCGGTATAAGCTATCACGAATAATACAAATATCACGGGTTATTCATTAAGAATCAAAGCTGGCCTTGGTATATAAAAATTATGGGTTGACAGGGAGGGTTAGAAGCTACGTTGGTATCACAAGTTATAACGACAAGTATCGAGGTATCCCACTTGGTATCAGGGTTACTTGACAAGTTGACACGTTGTGGGGCGGAGCTATTTCTTAAAACTTGATTAATTCTGTTAACTATGGTGCTGGAGCCTCCTACTTCCTTTGCCTTTTGCCATCTTTAATATTGTCTCCACCAGGGAACAACATTATATTATTATAAATGAGTCTTAAGTGTTATACGGGGCCTTAAACCTATCAAATTATTGACTAATTTTCACAGAATTGGTCTTTTATTGTGAGATAAGAAGATCGAAAAAGTGTCGCTAAGAAGATGGTAGGAAATTGGGAGGTAGGTAATTGGGAATGGAAGTTTTTAGAAAGTGTTATACTCAAACCTATCAAATTTTTATATACTTTCATAGAATGTAACCAGAAGACTTATTTTTACTAAATCGGTCGTTTTTGTTGGTAAGGAAGGTGGGTTGAAAAAAGGAATATCATCTCGCTTACATTAGAAAAAGACTTAAAGAGACATTTAAAAAGCTTTAAAAAACTTACATTCGACGAATTAATGGGTGCATCCGAAAGCATTTTCTTAATGACTTCAACTTTTTCCTGCCGGCGTTTCTTTTCCTCTGGCGATAATTCTGGAGTCTGTAATAAAAAAAAAGGTTGTCAATTTTTTATTTAAGAGAAAAATTTAAGAACCTTCAAAACATACCGTTTCTGGGATATATCGTTCTGGTATAACAATTTTATTTGGCGCCAAAAGAAGATTATCGATTGTATTCTCCGATATTTTCTCACCATGCCCTAATGCCGATCTAACAACATCTGGAGCATTGATTCTTGGTCGTAGTGCAACTTCCATATCTAGATCATCTCGCGCTCTCCAATTTGTATTCTACATTTAAAAACAAAAGCAATGAAATATAAAATTTATCAAAAAATATCAAAAGATGGCAACACTCTTACATTTCGATTCATATCATTTTCAGCTTGAACATTTTCCATAGCCTTGGCATTAACATTATTTGGAGCCGTATAATGGCGTCTTTTCTCTCTAGGAACTGCCCGCCGATGCTTGTGCGATGAAGGAACCTTTTCCGTATTAGAAGTCGACGACTTTGCCGATTGGGTAGTTGTCGATAAAGTAGTATTGTCTTCGGAGGCACTTCCAGCTGACATTTCGTTCATTATTTGACGTGCGGCTTCACTCTGGAAAACAGTATTCAAGTCGCTTATGCTTTTATTTAGGCTTTGCATAGACTCCGTCTTCTGACGGAGTGCATGCTGAATCGATATGGGCGGAGCCGGTGGTGGGGGTTGTTGGTGATGATAATGCCTTGATTTTGAATGATAGCCATTTGGCATGGAAGACTGCTGTTGTTGTTGTTGTTGCTGCTGTTGTTGATGATGGAATGGATAGACATTGCAGTTCCGATCAGACATTGAAACCATATAAGGATTGTTGGGCGCTGTCGTTGATGGCGAGTTACTGTAGTAGTCGGTGTACTTGATCGATTGTCTGGAGCCAGAATGATTTTTGTGAACCTTTGGCATTAGCTTAGGAGGTTCGGTATAGGTACGTGGCAATGATTTAGAGCGCGCTTGGTAATCTTCGTTAATAAATGGTGATTGATGATGCTCCTCTTCCTGAACTTGATCAAGATTCTGAGTTGATGTGGTGGTGCTGCGTTCACGATCGCGATGTCGTCTCTCTGATTCGCGCTTCACAATTCGAACGGTTTTTATTTCTTGCTTTTCTTGGTTAGATAAGTTGGCGAAGGGATTGGTATCTAAGAATCCATCGCTATCCACTCCACTGGTTTCAAGAGGATCCGAGTCCTGATAGCGATAGGTGCGGTTAATCTTGCCACCATCATCGAACTCACTGTGTTTACTAGAACCAGAGTAGTTGATAACATTCACACTGGAATTGGCGGAGCTAGTGTCGACATAGAGTGGAGTAGAGAGACTTGGAGTGTCATTGACTGTTCGATCCACACTGACCATGGAATCCAGGTCGGTTTCTATCCAGCATGTGCTTGATGTTCGCTTTTTGATGTGCGAGGATGCTGTTGGGGTTGAGGAACCTTCCTTGTTGCCAATCTCCTGGTACAGGCGATTTGAGTTCTCTGTTAACTGGCGAACAGCTTGACTTAATTCTTGACGCTGACGTTGCATGTCTCCAACAAGCTGCTGAACTCGTTTGAGTTCTGACTCTAGGAGTGCTGTGGTGGAACTGGCATACTGCATACTCTCACCTCGAATTGGATTCAATGCGTTTTGAGAACCTCTCGATGCCTGTAGCTTTTGCCTGAGAACTAAAAGCTCTTGTTCGAGCCTAGCGTTGCCAGCAACGGTTTGTTCAAGTTTCTAAAATAAATGATTGTTTTTAAAGAAAGGGGTGTTAGAAATGAGGTTGGGATAATTAGTCAGCGGAGTTAGGGTGATAATAATGATTGCGTCTGCTTTCGTGCAAAAGTTAAATAGAAAAAACTAACTACAAAAATAATAATTAGAGGATAGTAGCTTAAGCGTGTAAGCATGTTCATTATGTGATTCCTCTTCGTGATATGATAAAGCAAAAAAAAACACAAAGTTAAAAAAAAAAAAAACAGACGACGACTACTAGGCACCTCGTCTACCTTAGAATTTTCAGCGAGCAACTGATGGACTCTAGACAATTCTGCCTCAAGAATGTGTTGTTGCTTTTTGGCAGCTTCCAAAACCATTGGTGTACCATTGGAATCATGGATTCTAGCACGAAGACCGCCCAGAGCTCGTTCCAAGTCCTCCTTGTCACGTTGCAGATTCTGCAATGTACCGGATTCTTCCTGTAACAACTGATCCAATTGATACAGTTGTCTAACTTTGGACTGAAAATATTATAAATATTATTATAACAGTTACTATTTTCTATTTATTATATGAGTTGGCATATACTAACTTGCAGCTCTGTATGATTTGGACTTAAGCGATCCCATTGCTTTTGCTCTTCCTGCAGCATACGTCGTTCTTGTACCCGTTGATTGAATTCTAATCGATCAAGGGTCACGGATTCAGGTCGTTGGATGCCACTTAAGCGTCCGGTTGTATCGTTGCTGCGATAGAGTGAACCCAATTTAACCATGTTGTCAACCAAATTCACCAATGGTTTGCTCTTCTCATATTGACGTTCAAGATCAAGAAGATGTTGTTTGAGATAGTCTAAGCGTTGTATTGATTCGGCACGTGTTAGACCTTCAGCTGTGCGAATTCGGTTCTGAAGTTAAAATAGAATTTTAATAAATAGTAAAAAAAATTGAGAAAATGTATGAAACAAATAGTTTGTTAATGACATAATTATGTTTAGTTTGAGTTCCCAGAACTGAATAATATTCATTATTTATGTATGCGAGTAAATATTTTAGAATTTATTGTAAAAACATGCGATTAACCATATAATTTATACTTAACTTTTTTTGTATAACAGATTTTCAACAAATTAATTGCTTAAGATCTAAATATTGCAATGGCATAAGGTAGGAATTTTAGCCCATTAATGTACTACGCAAAAATCAACGAAGATAATTGCATCATAAAATATTGGTTCAATGTGTAAATAGCTCACAATACATCTAAATTTCAACGTCCCCCGACCTGGGCGAAGAGAAGAATGCCATATGCAAGCTTAATGATTTCCTTTTTGATTCATATGGAACACATTAAACATTTAATACTGCGATTATAACAGTTTGATAGTTTTGTAGACGAATTTCAGTATTTAAATATCATTGCGGTCCTGGAAGTTCAGGGTCTTTCGCCCGTCAGCATACTTAACCTGCCTCTACTTTACTTCTTGTCAATATTGCATTTTACATTACTATTGCTGTTAAACTGTTATACAACTTAAGCTGTTATACAACTTAAACTCAGTTTATGCATATTATGTAAAAACATTCCTAAAACCGCAATACATCAAAAGGACTGTTTTAAGTTAAGTTATTGTTATATTTATAACACTATGTAGATACAATTTTATGACAGCAGAAAGATAACCTTAGTATTTTAAGATCAAAGTGAAGTGCATAATTTTCATGAAAACATAGTTGCATATTTCTAACAAACTGTTATACAACTGTTATAAAAGATAAGTTAGGGGTTATACTGTTTATTTTTGCAAGAAATTTAAGTTATTTATTGTCTGAAAAATATATCCCACAGTACAAGCTTAAAGAAAAACCTTCACCACCATTTTGATTAATAATAATAACAGAAGTATTTGAAAAATTTAAAGGTTATAAACTTTAAAATGAAGCTTTGCGAAATTTTGCCCATTAACCAAATTGTTAGTATAAATATTTAGCTTAGATGCGCTCAATTAAAATTTTCATTTCAACCTGAATTTCATGAATATCGGTGCAACATTGCTCAATAGCACGAGCCGTATTACTGTTTTGCCGCCGCAATTGAATCAATAACAAAACCAATTCCTCATGTGTGCGACTCAATAAATCTCCAGCTGATACATCCAGATTCTGTTTATGAATATGTTTATGTTCGTGTAACAAAATATAAAAACAAATAAAATAAAACAAATTTTGTTACATGCTGTATAAAAAAAAAACATCAAGTAAACCAACTCCCCAGAATACTCACCCTCATCTGAGAACTTGTCTCACGTTCCAACAGATCAATTTCAGCTCGACTTCCAACCCGTCTCATGGGATGATATCCATTAGCTTCCCTATAGGCATTTGCTGCATTGATATCATAGCTGCTACCTCTAAAATCCATCGTTATACCAGCCGATGTGCTGCCAGCCATTGGGGTAGAAGTTGATGACAAGCCATATATATTATTACGGTCTCGTTCAGTTGCCAATTGTGTGGTTTTAGCATATTTAGCATCCATAGCATTGCCATAATATGAACTGGCTAATTTGGAAATTTGTTCATAATTTAACATTTGATCGGATGGATCTGGTTTAACTGTCAAATTGACTTTAGGTATATTGCGTACATTTCGAACAGATATTGAAGCTGAAAATATGATTTTGAATTGTTAATTTTATTCAAATAATAAATTAAATAAAGGTTTCATAATAATGTCAAGTTACATTTTTATGATATTTTATTGACCAACTGTCAAAGCAGTTGACAAAACCTACTTTTGACAGCTGACCAATCATGTACCACAAGAAACAAAAGTGACATTTGAGTTATATATCAAAACATCTAAGCTATTCAGCTAAAAAAAAAATAATAATTATATTAAATAAAAACATCTTAGTTTGCTTGTGGATCTGTTTGATCGAAAAAATTTGAAGACTTGAAAAAAGAAAAAAAAAAAAAAATCTTTTACAAAAATGTCTTTTCTTTTTCACATAAAAATTGCATGCTATGTCATTCTTATAAAAAAAATAATTTAAAGATGAATGAACCAAGAGCCTCATCTGGTTGTTGGGATAAATATCAATTACTTATAAATGTGACAGCGTTAACTCCATTCTTAATTTCTGTCATCAATGTAAGAATAAATTGCTGAGTCATACTGCGTAAAAAGACGCCTGTGTGCACCGGGCTTAAGCTTTTAAGAAAAGTCGACTAAAGTAGGTATCGTGCAATAGACTCTTCTATTTTAATGACAACAGCATTTGACAGCTGTTGTGGCATGTTTTGCTCATGTAAATGTAGCGTTATCTAATATCAGTTCAATCTCGTTCACAATTTTGTGTATAACAGTATAACAATTTTATTATACTTATATTTGTTAATAAATAGCTTGAGATAGCATTTTGCACGGCTACAATACTGCCTAGTGGCTTTTAAAAAAGTCTTCTTAAATGCCTTTAATTAAAGGTCAGTTCACACTGTGAAACAGAGCGTTATTTACTTCAATTTTAAATTAGATGTCTGATTTTAGTTCTGCTCGGCTAAATTAAACTTAAAGCGACAAAGCATCATTAAAAGGAGATCAATATTTTGGTTGGTACTCGTGAAATAGATAACATTCTAGTTGTTGGAAAAAGTTCGGTGTAAAAGCACATAATTTGACGTTTCACTATGACGTGGGGGGGAATATAACAGCCTTATTGTTTTTAAGATTAAAGAGACAGTTTAAATTTGATATGGTGATTGACAATTTAAGGCATCTGTCAAAAGAACTAATCAATAGCAGAAATAAACTATATAGACTATTTGGTGCATTCGTCTCAATAATACTTCTTTCTTAAATTTTTCCTTCAAATTCCAGCAAACAGAAATATTTATTAAAGCAAAACTATATTAAAATAATATTTAAAAAATCAAAGTTTTACAAACTAATTAAAATAAAATCAAAATAAAAATCTTACCAAATCGGTGGTGAAAAAAAAAAATTGAAACAAAAACAAAAAGTGTGTGACTTGTGATAGTAGTAGTAAGTAGTAGTAGTAGTAGTAGTAGGTGTGTGATTTTTGCAAGTGTCATTTATTCAACAACAACAAAATTTTAGTAAAATTTATTTTCATTTTCTTTTTACAAATTTTTATTTTATTTTTTTTTTTTTACAAAATTGAAATCATATAAAATCATGCTCTTTCTTTCTTGCTCGTAAATTATTTTCTTTTCTGTTTTTGGTTTTATTTGTAGTTTTCTTGAGTGTAGAGTTTTGCGAATGTAACTGTCTTAGTTTTGACATTACTCTGAGTTTCTGTTTCTGTCATATTCAGTTGATTTTCTGAGCGTATGCTATTATCAACTCCGCTCAATCCACTTTCATTTGAATCGCTTTTTGGTGAATTGGTTTTTTCACCACTCACACTCAAACTGCCACCTCCTCTGGCAGAGTTGCCATTATTAGTGCCATTATTGCCACCACTATTTTTCATTAGACCACTTGACATTGAATCCCATTGTCGAATAGTTTCACGATCGATTTCAGTTGATTTTCTTGAATAGTTTGAACCACCACTATCTTCACGTAAAACTTCATAAACATCATCCATTGCAGCTGCTAATTGCACATAAACATCATTTTCATCTTTCTCATCAGGTGCGTCTGCAACTGTCAAACTTTCATGGATGGGATCGCTTAGTCGAGTCTTATATGATGATCTTCCTGAAACATTATCATTGACATATGTAACGTCTCGAGAGATTTTTACTTTATTCGACTGCTGTGGATGTTGTTGTTGTTGTTGTTGTTGTGGACTTGTTTCTGACATTGTTGCTGGTTGAATACGATCCAATTCATCCATTGATCGTGCATGTCTCTGGGAAACACGTCGTAAACTTTCCCGCCAGAGGGCGTCTTCTTCCCAAAGTTGTTCACCGGCTCCGCTAGTGCCTGAAAGTTTCGATGTACGATTATTCAGTTCTGTAACACGATCTGTATTAATGTGCTTGCTTAAAATATTAACCTCCACCGAGGGAAGTGGTGAGGATGTATTGGATGTAGATGATGCAAATGTTAATGACGTTTGACGTTGATGATGGGAATGATGATCAAAACTCTCAGCCAGTGGCTCTCCACCGCCAATCTTTAAACTCTTACCATCACAATAGCTTAGCTTTTCTATGTTTGTTTTTGTTTTATACAAATTCTTACTGTCGATCGTTTGATCCTTCTCTGTTAGAATGTCAACCGAGAGCGACCTAGCTGAGCCTTTGAGACTCATATTGTCTACTATCACAGGATTTGTTGGCTTACTAATTGGATTGTGAATATGAGAGATTCCAGTTGCTGATCGATGATGAGAACCTATCGCGATGTCACGTTTGTTGTTGAGAGTAATAGGGCTAGCAAGTTCTCGACTGCTGGTTAGCTCTGAATAATAGTATGGAGCTGATTGTTCGGATATATTGCTATTATTTCGACTATGAATTGGAGTTATCTGAGTTAGGTCGAATGCCGTACAAAATGATGTCTGATCGAGATCGACCGAAGATAAAGTTACGCTTTTTGCTGTATCGGCAGAAAAAGTCGTTCCAGGTATGGCTGTCAGTCCTGAAGTCATTATGACATCAGCCGAGGCACATTGAGCATCATGTAGTGAAAGATTCTTTTCTTTAAGGAGTGATTGTTGTTGTGGCTGTTCCTTGTCACCTTCAAGTTTTTGCAATGAGTCCGTCGATGAGACGAAATTAATGTTTCCATAAAAATGTTCATCACCCTTGTTGCGGAATATTTCCGGAGGTTTGATCAAATTTCCTATTATCCCGCCCCTAACTCCAGATCCTGTTGTGTCATTTAATAGATTCTTGTCAGAATTCTGATATATATAAAGATCATTAGTAGTTTGTAGATGATTCAAATACGAATCTAGATCGGTGGTGTTTATTGTCTCTTCGAACTGTTCGCTCATTGACTCGATCTCACTTATCGATTCCTCAGACAGTGGTCGACGGCTACGTTGCCTCTCCAGTTCCGAATCAGAACCTTGCCGATGTCGATACTCTACAGAGTCTGTTTCACTACTGTCACCTGTGGTGAGTTTTTGGGGCAGGGAACTGTTCGACTGGTAACGAGGACTTGACACAAATGATGGAGAGTTATTCTTGAGCTTGTTGTACAAATCAAAATCTGATGATGTATTCGAACTGTTGTCTGTTTGAATGCTATAGTTTGAATCTGATAATGTTCTCTCGTGATTTTTCAAAATCGGTGTTTTTAACCCACGAATTTTCAAAAACTGATCAGGAAGTGATAGACGAGAACTTTTTAGACCTTCTGGTTTGTTGCTTATGTTCAACGATGAGTTACTTGAGTGGATTTTTGGAATTTGATCAAAGGATATGTTGAATTTTTCTTTTCTCTTCACGGTGTCATAGTGTTCTGATGAGAATATCTCCTCGGTGTTTAGTTCCTCCATGGGAGGTGGTGATAATGGGATCGGTGGTGGCGACACAATTTCACTGTCTGAACTTTCAGCACAGTTCGCCAGTGGTGTTGTTGCTCCAAGATAGTACGATGCTGGACGGAATGTATCGGACAAACTGAAACGTGATCTTGATCGCATTTTTGTGCTATCAGGGTTCTTCGAGGATTCATCATCCGCATCAGAGCTATCACTGCTCATGATTGTACTTTGTGATGGTTTAAGAATATCCGGAAGATCTTTGCGTTTACTCTGTGCTCGTTCGGAAGATTTCTTTGACTTTTTCTTCAAAGTATCGGTAGATTTTTTCAGAGTATCTGTATTCTTTGTCTTTTTGAGAGTCGACTTCCCAGAGTTAAGAACTTCTTCAGATGGTAAGATTTTGCCCAATGACAGTTCCATATAAACTGGCTCAGGAATTGTTTGGGCAGTTTTTTCGGGCTTTGCTTTGGTATTAGCTAAAACGCACACCACTTCATAGTTTGAATTTGAGTTGTCCTCAAGGCCTTTAGTCATTTCTACATAAGGGTTCTCTTCTTCGGCTGTAGAGTCATTTAGACCTGCAAAGACCAAACTCGCTGATGGGCTAAGAACATTACGTTTAGGTGTCATGGGTAGATAGTGGTCTTCAGCTAGACTTGGCAAGGTTGGAGGATCGTTTTCATAAAACTGCTCGGTTGCTGGGTCATCCATCAGCAGGCTATTCACCGAACCGTTCTTTTCATCATTGTTAAGCCCAGTTGGGGTTGTAGCTGTTTCAGAATCGGCTAAAGCTTCATCCAGATCATCGTCGGTATACTCACAAGTTCTGTCATCTTCACCATCTTCGTCTTCTTCAGAGTTGAATTCATTCGCCTGGTTTGCAATGGCAACAACTTCTTCTTGTACACCAGCTTGTAATAGAGTAGCCTCAACTTTCTCGGAAACCTCTTCTTTGTCCTCAACTTTCAGGTCATTCGAAACATTTTCATAATTCTTACCAGCTGATGTTGCAGTTGCTTCTAAAATCTTAGGCTTATAAACAGGCACATATGACGAAACTGAATAATCTTCAAGCTGAAGGCATGAGCTGAGCAGCTCTTTCTTCGGCAATGCCGGTGAGTTTCTTTGTGGCAATGCAGGTGGTGGTGGTGATTCTAACAAACTATCAGAACCATCAACATCGATCTTTTGTAAAATATTATGGGAAGGGCATTCTAAAATGGGCTTAGGGCTAGTTTTTGTGTTATTACATGTATTTTGGTTTTGTACGCTACTTTTTGGATCAGTGGGATTTTTTAAATTTATATTGTCGCTTATTGTTTGTTCTGATTGTGAGCCTATGTCTATTGCACTTTTGTTTGTTTCAATTGTATACATTGAGGATGAGGGAGTAGTTGGAGTAGTAGTAGTAGACGACCTTCCTGCCGGCGATTTCTCGGACCCATCTGACGAAATTATATATAACAAATCAATTTACAGAGAAATTATAAGAAAAACAAAAAAAAAATTGTGTTTTATTCTTAATTTTAATTTTGTAAGTGATATTTTATAAAAAAAAAAATAGAAAAAAAAAATAATCAATGAAACTAAGTGATTTTTTTTTTTATAAACCAACACCTCTGAAGAAAATAGCTAAAACCTACAACCCAAACCATTTTTTTCTATTTTTTTCTACACCGTAATCAATCCCATTTGTATGTTTTTTTTTTTTAATAAAGTATAAAAAAAAAAATTATTTTATAACATGCAAATATTTTTTTTTAATATTAAATGCGGTGTTTTGAAAAAAAAGCTTTTGTAGAAAGTGATTTTCAGAGTTTTGTTGCTGGTTTTCTTGGCTATACGCAATTTTTTCTATTTTGTGTTGTGTTAACAAGGTTAAAATACAAAAATGGTGTTAAATAAGATTAAATTTAAAATTAAAAAATAATAATTTTAATTATAATTATAATTAAATTTTTTGGCGCGCACGGCAGGAAGGTAGTTAACAATTTTGTTGTTGTTGTTTTCTATTGTTTAAGAAAAAAATATTAATACTAAAAAAATATTTTATTTTGTTAAAACTAAAACAAAAAACAAAAAAAAAAGAGAAAAACTTAAAAAAAAAAATATGTATAAAAAATTTCCAAAAACGAAAAAATATATATAAAAAAAACTAAATAGATTTTTCGGGATTTCTATAGAAAGAAGAAGTAAGTATCTACATTCATTCAAACTAATTATGTTAGGTTAAGTTAAATATATTATATATTAAGCCAGTTATATAAAATAAGTAACAATTTTTATTTTTTTTTTTTTTAGTTTTCTATCTAGCCTGAAGAATCAACTGACTGCGTCAAGCGTAAAAAAAACGCATGCATGCACAAGGCCTCAACACTGTCTTCTAGTACAAAGTTCCTAGGTGTCATAATGAGTCCTAAATAGAGCTGAAAGTTAAAAATAATTTTATGGGCGTAAACAGTAGTTTTGCGACCCTTTCTGACTTTCTGGTGTTTCCCGTTCTGCCCACTAAACAGCTCAAGAAAGTTCAGATAACAGTGATCGTAGGAACGACTGAACTCTTCAATCTTGCACCTCATCTCTTACATCTATGTTCCTTCTTAAGTTCTAAACTACTTATTATAAGTTGACAATTAAAGTATCATTTGAAGCATCTTATTCGTGCGCTGGTTATGAGCTATAAAGCGTTCTCAAAATATATTTGATTCAGACACTATGGGTTTTAGTTTTTGAGCTTTTTTTTTATTAAACATTTTGGAGTTTTAATTTAAAAAAATATTTGCTGAGCTATTGAACGCTTTTTTTTACTGACACTTAAAGACTTTGATTATCTTTTAACCAGCGGACAAGAAACATGTTTCTCAGGATACCTCATTTCTCAACTTATGATAAATAGTTTAGAAGTTAAGAAGGAACATACTTCCTAACATAGATAAAACCAGTTAAATGCATATTAATTTTGTTTACTACACCATAGTATTTAAGTAGGTAAACAAAAAGCATTAGAAAAAATGGTTAACACCAGTATGTTGAAGCTGATTCAATAAATAATCACGACATGAAATACGCTAACCTCTAAATAGATTGTACTAAATACCTGCATCTCTAAAATGCATAAGAACATAGTTTTTAGTTATAAAGTTATGCACAATACGTGCTACAAATTTAGAGTATTAGACTTTTTCAATGGGTATACCTTTAGTGTAAATTTTTTTTTTGAGTACATAACTATATGTACGGATACTTTTATTGTACAGTACAGATGTAAAGGTACTCAATACAGACTTTCTAAAAAGAACGCAACATGGTCAATGTAGAAATATAAATTCGTATATAATATTGGCATTTATTTATTCAGTACAGACTTTTATTTACTGAGTACATACTACTAAATATTGCTTTAGTTAAAGTGTACTATATTCAGTACATAAGAACTTTTACTCATTACATATTAAGTTCATAACAGTCTGTATTGAGTACATAAGGTATGTACTTCGTCTACGTATTCGTCTTATTTATAACGATGCACTCAGCCCACATAACTAGGTCACGAAATAAGGAAGAATTTAACTAGGTTTGTACTCTATATATTATTCATTACTTAAATTCATTGAAAACATGTATTTTGTGATTAGTACAGTATAATCATGTACCAACGCCTTTCTAACAATGTTTTATAGAATTTTTATGTACAGTAACATAGCATGCAATGCAAGTCAAGTTCTCAGAGTTACAGTGAGTTCCGGAATTGGCATTGAAGTCCCTTGCCGATCGAATTGAGCCCGTTGGAGTTTACAAAAATCTCTTTTAATTTGCAAAGAAATCCTTGAAAAACTGGCGCCCAACATACGATTGTTTAAAACTAAATCTAATTATAAGCTCCAACACAACGTAAGAACTGAAAAAATATACAATATGTCCCCAAACCCCGGTAAAACAATTTTCATTTAGATCACTTTTTTCAAATTGATAAACCAATTTTGAAAAGTTTTTTTCTATTTTAGCTTATGTCATTTGGGACTCAAAAAATAACTTTCTGAAGAAACGATTCATAAATGTAGTGGCTTTTATTTAGAAAAGTCGATATATTTTACCGACCGATTGACTTATTCTTCCTTTTCAAAAAAAAAATATTATTTTTCTTCTCATTCACTCGAAGCTCCTCTTGACCGAATATTTTATAAAAGCTCAGAAAAAATAATATAACAGAAAAAAAAACTAAATTGTATTTCACTTAGCATTTTTACTCGAAGTAGATAAGTGCTCCCTATCTCGTTCTCAACCTTTCGTTTCACAAAAAAAAAAAAAAAAAAATACAATAAAAAGTAAACCTCCAGACATTTCCATATTCCAAATCGAAGTCACTTTTCACTTTTGAAATACTTTCAAGTGAAATGAAAAAAAAAATCCCAAGAGTAGGTACAAAAGCAAAATAAAAAAAAAGAACAAACATAAAAAGATGTTTAACAAAAGCGTGCACACAAAAATACAAAAAAAAAAAAAATAATAATAAAAAAAGAGAAGAAGAAAGTTAAGAATGGCTACAGGAGGCTGAAGGAAAAAATAAATTCAGGCATAGTCCTTTTAGTAGAGAAGTAAAAAGAAGAAGAAAAAATAAAAAAAAAACACTCACAAAATCACCAACAACAATGACATAAAAAATTTAACAAAAAAAAAAAAAAAACAAAAACCAACAAGCATACAACATTTAGTGGAAAGAATTTCATTTTGTTTACCGAAATCTTAACGGAGGGTTACATACGATTTATATGCAAGCATTTTTAAATAAATAAATAAAATTTAGTCAAGTTAATATTTTATTAAATTTTTTTTTTTTTTTTTTTTTTCAAAAAAAATTTTTTTTTTATTAAACTTACCTTCGTCATCGGATGAGAAACTATTGTAACCACCAGCATTGGCATGAGTCTCGGAACGACTCCTCTGTATACCAGATACTCCTCCGACCACTACCGCACCATTGGCGCCACTGGCACTGCCATTGCCAATAGTGAGATTGTGTGGGGCGACAACACCAGATGAAGGATGTTGTTGGGCAGGATTGTTTGCCGCTCCTGCCGCAAGGATGTTCGGATTGCTGCCTAGCTTTGTCATCAACGTTGCCGAACCACTCTGTTGCATACCTTTACGGGTGAGTGGTGATTGCAACATCCTTTGCTTCCATTCAAGCAAACGCTTCATTGACTCCTCACGTTTTCTTTCGCCGTCCTGCAGGGACGATGTCGGTGTGCTGGGTGCATCTTCGTCTCGATTGCGGGGCAAACGGGCACTAGCTGACCTCAAAAACTGTTCATGCTGGCTGGGAAGCTGTTGAGAGCCCTGATGATGGTGTTGAGGGCGCAAATGAATGCCACTGCCGATGATGTCCTTGCTGATGGCACTGTTGCTCACACCACGGCTCATTCGTGGCACACTCGAAGTCCCCTGATTTATGGTTGCCTCTTGAAGAAGTTCGTTTCGTTTGTAGGCTCGCTCGTAGGGATTCTCATAGCCAATTGTGTGCATGCCACTTGGACTTGGGTAGGCTGCAGTATAGCCATATGCTGAGGCTGGGGCTGGTGGTGGTGGTTGCTGTTGTTGTTGCAGATGGTGCTGCTGCTGCTGCTGTTGTTGTTGGGGCTGGGCCGTCTGAGGACTTTGCAGATAAAGAGCACTCTGTCGCATTTTTTCAGCATAACTTGCCTCTGAATAGTAAAAACTGTCTGGCGCACGGTTGATGTCCAAGCTGGATTTGGGTCGTGGGGCACGTATGGCATCTGGTTTGATGGCACCGCCAGTTGATGATGATGTTGCTGCAGCCGCTGCTGCTTCAACTCTGGCCTCGTATTCTAGAAAATCAGCCGAGTGTGGTCGTATGATCGATGCTGTTGAGGGTCTTGTACGCAAGTTTGTGCTGCTTCCAGTAGTTGACTATGCAAGAAAAAAAAAAAAAAAAAACAAATAGTAAATTATCATACAAAAAAAAAAAAAGAGTCCTTTGAGAATTTAAAAAGGAGAAAAAATACACTCATTTGTCGTATCAACTTCAACCAAATAGAATTGCTGCATTTCCGGGGACATAAACGAAACACAAATGCGGACACGAGAATAAATGTTTCTGACCCTATTTTCAACATGAAGGGATGTAGATGAGGGTTCGTTGACGATGAGACTTCTCCCCAATCAGGAGAGGCACAATTTCTCTTTGGATTTAGTCCTAATAACCTCCAAACCTTCAGCTTACATGGGGGTTGTTCTATCTTGCTACACTCCTGTCACTCATGGTGCCGACTTGTGTTTCCTTGTCATTTTGGGATCAACCCTACGGCACGCGCGGCCAATAGCACGGATTTGTTACGACTCTTTTGTGTGCTAAAATTAAGCGCAGAAAATCTTCTTCCACCTGATTTTATGTCCTGAAAAAGTCCTGTTTGTTGTTTTATTTCTGTTCTTTCCACATAAAGTTTGCAAATGCAACAAGGAAAATCTCGTTAAAAGATTTTTTTTGTTTGAGTATGTGTGTGGTTTTGTAAATGTGTGTTAAGTTGGGTGGAGAGGTTTTGTAACAAAAAATTTCTTCATTCTTTCTTTCTTTTGTTTTGTGCCAGTTTTTTAATCCTCATGTTGATTAATTTCCAGGAAAGCAAAAGGAGTTGGTGTGTGTAGTGTTTTCTTTTTTTTTTTGATTTTTTTTTTTTAAATTATAGCTGGAAGGCGGTCAGGATGGGTGTATATAATAGTTTAGTGCACTTTTGTTTAATGCAATTTTCGGGAGAAAACAAGAAATTATTTGTACAGGATGTATACATGGTCGTAAAGTACTTTTTCTTTGGATGTACTTATGTACACTGTATATATATTTTTGTAATTTATCTGAGGGCATGTTACAGTTAAAGTAATTGTTGTTGTTGGTGTGCTTTTTCTTCTTTACGATGGAAGAAATGTGTGTTAGCAGAGCAGTTTATTTTTGTATTGTGGAGGAGGATTCAGATGCAAAGAAGGTGGAGGGATTTAAGTATATCGTTTCAATAAAAATTTTATGTTGTGTAATTTAAGGGAAAATTTGGGTTAGAAGTAACCAGAGGTATTCAATATTTTCAGTGATTTAGGAAAACCTTAATAGATAAGGAAGTAAGGTATATGCGGCTAATAATGCCCAGCCCAAAAAAATATGATTTGGAATAATCACAGAAGCTAGATGTTTTTAATGCTTCTGAACTCACTTGCTGTCATCAGTGTTACGTCATTCAATGTACTGCTCGACGTTGACGTTTATGTTCGAAAACGTCTGGCGAAGATTATTCGAAGATGAACTTTACAAACTGTGGAGATGTAAGGGGGGGGTGAGCAGCGACGGTCTAAAGATAATCCAAGAGACGCATGAGCTGTTTTGTAGATGGAAAAAAGCCATTTCGCCTTATTAGACAGGAAATGGAATGGTTGACGTTTATGTTCGAAAACATCTGCTAAAGACTAAACAAATTGTGGGGATATGTAATGAGTGAATAGTGACACTCCAAGGAGATGCTTAAGCTGTTTTGCAGGTGGATAAAAGCCCTCTTGACTTATTCGACAGGAAGATCCTGCGTAATTATAATAGACTGGATGACGTTTATGTTCGAAAATATCTGACGAAAAAAATACTACGACAATTTGCAAAAACTGCAATGCTCTAAGAAGAAGCAAGTAGGTAGAGGTATGAGCAAGGAAACGCAAGAGCTGTTTTGAAGTTGGAAAAGAAATCTCTCAACGTATTTGTCATTAAGATCCATTGTATAGACTTTATGATCTCGTTGACGTTAATGTTCGAAAACATCTGGGGAAGAATGTACAAACTGTGGAGATGTACAGCGAATGAATAATGACGCTCCAAGGAGAGGCATGAGCTGTTTTGTAGGAGGATAAAAACCTTCTTAACTTGCGTAGATTATATGGAATGGTTGACTTTTATGTTCGAAAAAATCTGCCGAAGATTGTACAAACTGTGGAAAGGTGTGATGAGTTAATATTGAAGCTCCAAGGAGACGCATAAAGTGTTTTGCAGGTGGATAAAAGCCCTCTTGACGTATTTTACGTTAAGATCATGCGTTAATTATATGTACTGGTTGACGTTTATGTTCGAAACATAAGTCCTTAACTTCTGGAATAAATCACCGATAGAGTGACCAGATTGAAGATGTAGCTTAGTAGCTGACGACCGTGCTGTATGAAAAAAATAATTGAATGCCACTTTGACGCATACAGTGCTGTAGTGCTATCATATGTAGAAAAGAGAGAAAGTTTGATTGAGTGCGGACAAGAGTTTAATGTTTGGCAGGATTCAGTGAGTATTTCGAATTAGAGTGGTTGTTCAACAACACCTTTATTTAGTTTGGCTCCCACATCGAACAATTCAAAGCGAGTTGTGATTATGGAAAAAACTTGAAAGAAAAACTTTGTCATGTTTTCTTAAAAAAAAAAAATAGCATGTGGCGCTGAAGTTAAAACCAATACTTCCAGACTAAAGGCGCAAATAATTACAGTTATAAGAAAGCAAAGGTTGTTCCATGGTTGAATTAAAAAAATTGTGCTAGTAAATCAAAATCCACAGTTAAAAAGAACAGCCATCTATCAGTTAAGCTAATATAAAAAAAAAAAAACAATTATTAATTACCTCTAAATGGTTTGGTGTATATCTGGATGGCATCGGTGGCACATGTTTGGTGCTGTCATATGTTGGCGGGCTCATAGGTCTCCTATATGCACTCCCTCCCGCCACCCCTGCAGCCATTTCTTGTGGCTGAGGTGTCTTACATTGCTGTGTCAAATTATATATATCCTCATAATCTGAAAACGGTCGATTCTTAGACCTGCCATAGGCATCTGGTGTCCTTCGCTCTGCACTTGCATATCCCCCCATCACTGCCTGATTGGGTGGATACCTCTGCTGGATGATTTTTTGCATGTACAATTCTCGTTCACCATAGATATCATCGCCAATACTTCGTGATGGCATTCGCATAAGTTGTTCCTCCAAATCAACACCCTGATGGTTATATCCCGATCCAGGAATATTCTGTGGCAATGAACCACCTGCACTATAGTCATTTGAGTGATATGGCGACTGACGATTGGCATCCATGTTAATTTGCTGCATCTGATTGGCCAGATTGTCCGCTGAACTTTGCATTCTTAACGACGATGTGACATTGCCGGTTCGTGAGTCATAAATGGCATGATGTTGTGAGCGTTGCATTTGTTGGAGAGATGGTGACATGACGGTATTGCTTCGTCTAGCTGACGATGGCTGTTGCTGATTTTGACCATGTTTTCGGCCAACACTGCCCTCATTGTCGACCGAATGTTCGGGACTTGGTGATGAATAGCCTCCGTCGTTAATTCGTCGGGGTTTCGGTGGAGCATTTGCGTACAATGGTTGGGCGCCATTGTCGGATGCTGGAGTTACCGGACCCTGACTCAGGCTCATCTTGCTCTGTTGCGACTGCAAGGTATGAATGCCAGAGTCGCTATTATCAGCACTCTGATTGAGCGACGACACACTCGGCTGTGATGTCTGATCCGATTCACTGCTAACTTGCATCATGGTGGCAGCGGTAAGGGCTCGCACCCATTGGATCATCGCTTCAGCTGTTTCGGCTGCTAGCCAATAGGTGCGCATGTTGGTATGTTCACACTTAAAGGCATATTTTCGATAAATTTTATCTTCCGGCAGACAAGCAGACACTTTGTACGAAGGAAGGAGTATGGAACCCAAAAGCTTTTCCTCCTCTGGGCCTTTGTAGTAGTACAAACAGTATTCGGCCAGCACAAACCATCGTTTGCGCCACACCTTTAACCCATCAGAACCCTGTTTGTATAGCCAACCCGACATCGCCACAGGGGACGTGGGTGGACGTTTTGTAATTGGCGATTTGAGTGCTTGTATCGAACCAGAACTTTTCTTCCTATCCAGCTGCGAATGCTGGCCGGCTGAGGTGGACGTTCCCGATGGACTTTTATTCGAACTGTCCTCGCTGCTGGGTGTTTTAGCGGGTGTCTTATTGCCAAGTGCCCCAGAAAGTTGCGTTTGACATGCTTGATTCACAACATGACCAGGATGATTCTGCTGAATGTACACGGGACTTGGTTCGCTGCCTGGAGTTATGCCACTCATATCACTGCTTTTCAATGGTGGTGCTGGCTTTTGTCTTGCCGATTGGCCATTGTCTTGCAGCGAATGTTGATTCGACAATAGCTGATGGTTTTGCTTTTGTTGTTGCTGTTGCTGCAATTGCTGCTGCTGTTGCTGTAGTTGCAATTGCAGTTGCAGCTGATGCTGCTGTTGTGCGTAGAGGCTGGCTTGGTCCTGATGGAAGTGCTTGTTAGTATTGGGGGCGACTTTCAATGGACCAGGCGCCGGCTGGAATTGACTGCTTAGGTTAAGTGTCGATGGTGGCACGGTACGATGTGAGGACGCAGCAGCAGCAGCAGCCGCTGACTGATGATGCGGTGACTGTTGCTGTTGTGGCGATGACATTAAGCTCGAACTCTGACTCATATGATAGTGACCTTGTGGAACTGGCGGATTCAATGCTTGACGCATGGCAAAAGTTCGCTGCTGCTGCACCAGTGCCTCATTTTGCGTTTGAATTTGAGCTTGGATTTTGGCCTGCTGCAATTGTTGATATTGCTGCTGCAAAGCTGTGACTGGATTATGTTGAAGCTGACTGCTTGCAGTTTGATATAGCGGTCGTCCGGCTGCCGCAGACATTTGATAGGTTCGTTCTGGCGGTGTCTGATAGATTTGTTCGCCGGTAAATTGCTGCTGATGGTAGGCTGTGGTTTTGAGCATGTTGTGTTTTCCCTGAGGTTGCATATCGATGGGGGTTAGCTGCGAACCACTCGAACTGGGTGATTGCTGCTGTTGTTGTTGGTAGATTGACTGATGACCGCCACCACTGCCACCACTACCACCTCCATGATATTGCAAATGATGATTCTGGAAGACTGGCGAATGTGCCGATGTCCGATAGTCGGCTATATTAGTTTGATACGACAGGGGGACTTTCTTTTGTGGTGCTAAATGGGAATTGGCCTGCTGCAGTTGTTGCAGCTTTTTGCTGTCCATGGTTGCTGCGTTGAATAGTGGTGGAGAATCCAACCTGAAATAAGATAAACAGAAAACCTTTCATTATTTATCATCAGAAATGTATGGCAACATGAATTGATATTGCATAATATTATGCAGGTAAATATATATTATCTCTTGCTGCCTGCATTGAATGTCTGTTCTGAGCTTTATATGAGCGCCCAACATAAATGGGAGCATTTAATTGCACATAATTGATTAATAGCACATCAGTGTGACGGTGGGTAGGTATAAGGAAGACTTTGCTGCATGCCAGCATACATAATTTGTAAACCGGATAAATTAATTGCATTTGATGGAAATTACTTCAATTACAAATATGTACTTGTTACAGCATTAGAATTAAATTTGTAATTTTAAGAAACACATTTCCATGATGTTTGATTTAATTGTAATTGGAAATGAATAATTGACAGATGGCACATCCAGCTACGTGTATATTGAAGGTAAAACATAAAACAAAAACCATGTCATTACCGTGGCGTTCCATAAAACTAATTAATTTCGTGGATAACAGCATTTTTAAGTAATAAGCTCACTAGTTTTTACTATCAATTTTGTTGGGAATTGTTTTTATAAAGTTTGTTTTTTTGTAAAAATGCAATTCAACTAAAAAATATCATTACCGTGGCAAAATTTAAGAAAAGTGCAGTAAACAGCTAGTTCGTTTCTTCAATTATAGTGTTCTATTCCTAAAATAAATGTCAGATCTTAAAAATCTTAGATGAAAGGTGGAGAAGAAACAATGCCAAAAGCCCTCGGAAAAATCAAACCTTAACATGGTGCTGACACTTGAAGAAAAAAAAGAAAAAAAACCATGAGGAATGCCGCGATATGGACATTTAAAGACTGTTTTTGTAATTTAAGCTGAATATGAATCGACCTTACCTAAGATGACACGTACTTGAGACGGTACTAAAATGTTGGAGATTTTGCAGTAGGTCAGTAAATGACGGTACTGACATTCTGAAAATATTTTCGTGAGACAAAATTAATATGAAACAAATTTTGAGGCAATTAGCGTTATTGTACTGACATTTTGAGCATTTTTTTTATGAGACAAATAATGTCACGGTACTGACATTTTTAAGGATAGTTTCGTAATTTATTAAATTTATACTGATTTTTTTGTAATTGCTGATTCTGGTTGGAAAAGATTTGAACATGGTACAGTACTAAAATTTTTATGATTTTCCGTTTGTCAATATAATAGCACGGCACTGACATTTTTCAAGCCATGCAAAATATGAGTCAAATATTGATGAAATTACTGATTCTGGCCAAATAGTAGAGTAAGGCATTTACATTACAAATATTTTTGGAGTATTTTCGTTTGACATACCTATAGAAGTTATTTGCATAAGTCATGTAGAATGTGAGACGAATTATGATGGAGTTGGTCATTCTGGTTGCCACAGTCCTCAAATTTTGTCAATATATGGCACGGAACTGACATTTTGACTATTGCTGTGACACTGTCACATAATAGACGTATTGAGGATATTTTCTTGTAAAAGGCACGCTACTGACATTTTGAGGATATTCTCGTGTGTCCATAATAAACACGAGTAGGAAGTAGGAAAGGACTATAGAATATGAAGCAAATTTGTATGCAATTAGTGATGGTATAAGGCCACGGCCACGGAGGATATTTTTACAGACAAAAAATGCTACCTTACGAAGGTTTTAAGTTTTTCGTAGATCTAGAAAAACTTTGTACGAATTTGTCTGCGCGAAAGTGATGGTAAAATTTCGATAAAGCGGAAAGTCAGTACCGTGACAATTATTCTTTATTTTCGTACTGATATTTTGCTGACATTTTGTTACAGGAAAGCTTGATCCCTTATTAAAAGCGATTGAAAAATGACCGGACATGTTATCACCTAGAAATTTCAACGGGAGGTAAAATGAGTAGAAAATCATACATAAATTGTAAAATTAAGAAAAAAAATCTTGCATAACCAAAAAAAAAATTTTTTTTTTTTTGATAGCAAAAATGTTCCTTTAAGGTTTTTTTTTCAAAAAAAACTTACCAATCCCATAGCTGATACAAACAGGTAAACATTGTAGCGATGAATTCTTTATAAATCGCTTGTGTCAAAAGAATTTATATAAAAAAAAAAAAACTATCAAAAAAAAGCACGAAGAATACAAACCAAAATCACAATCGAATAATTTTTTTTTTTTGTTTTATTTTTTCTTCAGTTCACTTAACCGAAAATATTTTATTTCGATTTTCAAATATTTCTCTATCCACTTCACAATATCATTTTTTCGATTCATAATTATTTTTATTTATATTAATTTTATTTATATGTTTATTTTTATTATTTGTATCTCTCGTTGTGTACACACTACGTAATAAAAAAAAATCCTACGAAATATCAATAAAATATTCAAAAATTAAAAAAAAAATTTTTTTTTTGTTCAATAATTCATTTGGATTCAATATTAAATAACCGCATTGCACTGGCACCAGCATCATTCGCTATCATCGAAATGTTTTTCGTTTTTTTTTTTTAATTTTATTTCATTTTTGCAAAAAATTGTACAACTTTTATAGGTCAACGATGTATAATTATGCTATGACCGACGACGGACGGACGAACAATTCGAGCCGTGCTGTATGCAATGCCGGCTGTGATGCACCCGATGCTGATGTTGCAGCGATTATTTTTTTTTTTTGCTTTTTTTTGCATGATTTTTAGGCACGTTTCATGCGAGCAAAAGATTACTTCACACAGTGCAATCAATTTGTATGTAAGTGAGTATTTTTTTTTTTTAGCTTGGTGTTGGTTTGGTCAAAATGGCCAAAAGTATCTCACAGACACAAAGCACACACTGCTGTTGGGAGCTAGATTGAAGATTAAATTCGAATGCATTAGCTGAGCATTGGCGAGACTCTGATATGGATGCGATGCTGCTGTTGCTGATTCTGCTGCTGCTGGTGCTGCGGTAACAGCTGATGGATGAACTGCAAAGTATTTTGTCCTCAATCCAAGTCAACTGTGTGCCCGCAAAGAGCAGCGAGCGAGCAACACACACTGTGTGTGTTGTGTGTGCACACACAACATCACACAGAGAACAAAATGATTAGCGAAAGGAATTTCTCGGTCCATCTGTGCTGGCTATTTATTTTTTTTTTCTTCAGTCTTTCGTAAAGGACGGATTTTTTTTTTGTTTTTTTTTTTTTAGTATTTTTGGTGATGCTGTGCTACTTGAGTTATTTTTTGGGGAATTCTTAAAATTTTTATTTTATTTTTTTTTTTGTGAATTGAAAGAGAAAATGTTTCTGTCAGCTAATTTTGTATTCCTAATGTAATTGTCTTTTTTAGCAAAATGTTCGTCCATTGGTATAATGTGTGTCAACACGAACATAATTGGGCATGATTTTTGGGTGAATTATTGCATACAGTCGGTGATGCAAGCAAATTTTTTTTTCAGGTTTTATATGATTTTTATTTAATTAAATTTATGAGTTAAATTAAAGGTGAAAATATCGAGAAACACGACAAGTTTTACATAAACAAAAATCAAAAAAAGCATTTGTTTTAAATCTAAAAGTTTTTGGTTTGTACGTACAGTTTTTCAACTTATTGACTCTTAAGAATGTTTTCTTCCCAAGAAAATTATTATTTTTAAAAAACTTATTTTGAAACGGGTTGAGTCTTCATTTCACTTTCTATTCACAGAATGTTTTAGCTTGTAAAAAGTTAAAATAACAAAAAAAAAAAATTATTTGTTACGTATACGCCAGAGTGTCACTAATTTTATTAATTAAGTACGTATTTGCCTTTCTTTATCAAAAAAGACTTTGTTTCATTTCTTACAACTATAAACTCATTTAAAACCACTACCCAATTGAATAGGTTTCTTATTTGAAACTCAATGGAACAATTGTATCGATCAGTTGTGTTTATCTGACAATGTTAGAAAAAAAAAACACATTGTAGTGTTTTTTTTTTGTTTCTTAAAATAAAAATTTTCGAATTAAAGAATTTTGTTCAACCCCAAATGACATGTAATTAATAAATAAATACAAATTCTTTATTTAGAAAAAACATGTGAAATGATTTATGGTATCAAGGTCGAAGTCTTAAAAAAAATGTATGTTGTAAGTTTTAAAATAGAATATTAATTTTTTATGAAATAATTTCATGTCATCAACAGTATTTCTCGATTGGCTCTAAACGGGCAAGTTAAGGGTTTTTGTAAAAAAAATCCATTTGGAGATAAAGATCATAAAGATCGGCAATAAACTAGTATTAAGTTAGAGGATAGATAAGTCACTAGGGGCGATTTTCTTTAAGATTTCAGTTTTTTTTTTTCAAAGAAATTTTTATTTTTTTTTTTTTTTTTGACAAGTTTCAATAAAATAAAAAAATTGGGAATGAAAAAAAAAAATTTTTTTTGAAAAATTATTTTTTTTTCACGATTGATTCCGAGGAGCCAACATTGATTCGGAAAACTACCTTAAAAGCCTTCGGATACGGATATCCATGGCACCATGGAAAATTTGACGTTAAAAGACTTTTGCTGACCGTTCACTCCCCTAGAGATTTACATTACATAAAAAAATGGAGAGAGAAATAATACCGAATTTTAAGACAGAAAAAAGAGACGAAACGAAAAACAAGTGGTCGAAACAATCTACACAGGGGATATCAGCCCAAAATAGAATTGTGCGCCTGCCATAATGAAAACGGGAATAAAGTAAGCAATACGCTGTGCTGAGGATTTGGAAAAGTCACTTTTCGAAACTGCTAAGCAGCAAAGAAGCCCATACTTCCGCTTTAGGATAGAACAATTCTATTCTTTTTGGATGGTTACGATAGACCTAAAAGATATCGAAACAGCGATCCCAAGACTCAAGTCGCATAAAGTTGCTGTCTAGGATGGCCTACTACTGTACGAACTGCTTGAAGCAGCACCAATTCATTTGTAATGCATGGTCGGAAGTAAGTATGCCCACTTAATGGAAACTAGCTGTAGTATGCTCAATTTACAAGAAGGAAACGCTCTGAGTTGCGCCAACTAGAGGAGTGTAAGTCTTCTCAACATCGGATATACAATTTCGGCTTTACTGTGTGATCGCTTACAAATTGGCCAACGACCTAATTGGTTCTTATTGCTATACGGCCTTAAAAGTAACATCGATTTGGTGAGAATGCTGAAAATTCAGCCGTTAAGATGACTGGGTCATGTGGAACGTATGAACACCAACGCACTAGCCCCTCGAGTTTTCGTATCCAACCCCGATAGACAACGTGACAGCGGAAGACCTAATGTCAGGTCATGTGAAACAGCTTACTTGGAACCGAGCTGGCTACAGAGCTTTGATGGTTGAGGCCGAGATCCATCGTGGACTGTGATCGCCATCTTAACTAACCAACTAATAGCAAATGATAAAAAAGAATGCCATTTTCAAATTGAAAGATTGTATTAGGCAACCCTATCTGAACGAAACTTCTGTAAGAATCGTATTTTATTTTTATATTATTTTTTTTCAACTCATGTGTTTCGAATGAACTTATCTTCTCTCAGAAACAAGAGTTTCCAGCTAACAAAAGTTCTTCTTTGGTTAAACAATGTTTAATATACAAAAACCTATAGATGCATATTATTCCTTAGACAGAATTAAACCAGACTACTTGCATAAAATAACAATATTTTGTCCTCAAAATAAAAAAAAAAATATTCTTAACCACAAGGCAATAAAGAAACTTCACCGGAAATAGACACATGCACTCGAACACACATACAAACACACTCAGAACTCAGTGTTATAGAAATAACACACATCTTTCCAGTGATGGTGGCTGGCACAGTGCAGTTACAGTTAAACCCCCCAATGAAATATATAGAAGAAGTATATCCCTAAGGATACTTAAACACCGTTACACACTCAACTATCCAGGGAATGCATTCTACATACTCGAACGACATATAAGCAAAGCATGATGCATTTTTTTTTTTTTATTTGATTGTTTGGTTCACTTGAGTATTCCCCCCCTCTGTTGTCCTGGTGTTCTGTGTGAGCTTTCAATATACTTATCTGTGATATTTCGCATTTCCTTGTCGTCCTGTTTTTCAAATGGTATTCAATGGGACAAAAAATCGTTGCTATATTTTTTGTTTTCCTTTGCATTTGTCCATTTGAAATGTGCAGGAAACACAATAAACTAGAAGTCTTATCTTTCTTATAACTATCATTTTTTTTTTTTGCTGGTTTGGTTTCCATAGAGATCGTTATGTTTTGTATATGTTTGTATGTGTGTGTCTTGTATAACAGTATCATGTGTTATAAAGGTATAAGAAAACAAGAACGAGAAAAGATTGTAATTGAATGGAATGGGTATAAAACTAATGGTTATATGAAACTGTTAACAGGACGACCGACGAGGACTACGTTTTCTCTCTGTTTTTGTTCCTGATTTTGTTCTGTTGTCTTTTTTATCTAAATTTATATGTAAGTATGAAGAAAAACAACAACAAAATTGTCTCGATTGTAAAACAATACTTTTTTTTTGTTTGTTTTTCTTTGGATATTTGGAATAAATGACAAGAACAAGTATACCATCACAGTACGATCAATATTTAATTTCGATTGTTTTAGTTCACTGGAATACTATTTTTTCTGTCCTCTCTTTGAAATCCTTTAAAAAAAAAATAAAAATAAAGAACAAAAATAAAATCCTATTTGTTCAAGAGATAATAATCTTAAGTGGGTAGTTCATTGATGGTAAACGATTTACCAATTGCAAATTGTATGGAAACTATTATCCAGAATTGACTATGCTAAGTGAAGTGCAATCATAAAAAGAAAAACAGTATTTTTAAGGACATATAGTAAACTAAAATAATTCAGCGGATTAGCTTTGATTTAATTGAAAATAAGAGATTGCCAGGAAGGAAGAACTTTTAGTAGTAGTCATAGTTTAAACTTTATGTCTGTAATACTTAAGGTCTTTTGAAGTGCAACTTATATTGCACAGCAATAAAAGGTTGGATTGAGGGATAGGAAGAAGTTTGTACTGTCACACATTTGAGAAGAAATTGTGTTGGATTTAATGTCCTTGAATTAAACTCCAGGAGAGAAATTCTTGAAGTCTTTTATTGAGTCAACGTATAAAAGTTCCATTTGAACGGAAATTGAAGTCTTTATTCTTATAACTTTCTCACTAAAAGCGAGGCGCTACAATTCAATGAGGATTTAGGTCTGAACCAACAAGTTTCTTCAGCCAGCTTTAGTATCCAGTTTCGCAAGGTATCCAGTTAATTGAGGTACCTTTGCACTTGAGTACATCACCTAAAACGCGTTCTTACTCCACTGCATCACCTCTCCGGGTTGGAGTCTTTCCAGGCTTATGAATTATTGTTGCCCTCTACTCTTTTGGCTAGGTAAGTGTTCTTAAACAACCTGTACATTTCGTTGCTCTATCTTCTTTTCCAATGTTGACGTTAGAGTTCTCTATTATAATTTCAAGGATGATTTTAAAAAAGTCGCATAGCAAAGATAACGATGAGGATACTACCAACCTGATCGACGTACAAGCTTGGCAGGGATGCCAAAAGTAGACTCTTTTTGACTTTTAGCTCGTCTAATTAGATTTTGTCATACGATTTTGAAATCGATGCATAGGTGATAGGTATCGCTTTGATGTTCTTGGGTGCGATGTCCCTTTAAAACCGAGGTTGAATCTAATTGACAAAACATGGCATAGGTCCATTCGCACTAACCTCTTTCGGATCTGGAGAGACCAGGTTCCAGGCAGCCCGGACGACCCTTTAGCAGGGAGCTGTGAGTAATAAACTGTATTACAATTTTTTTTGTATTGCCCTCTCAAGATCTCTTCCCAAAAGTCAGAATCAAGGAAAGGGAAAAAGTATCTACACTACCCATTACCCAATTACTCACACTCTAGCCAAGTAGCCAAAAAGCCTCTTGACTGTGGCAACTGTCGAAACGCCGCCAAAGCATTGAGATAAAGTTTTGTAAGCATTGATTGTAAATTAAGGAGTTTTCTTTATGCCAAAGACCTTTTTCAGGGCACGCTACTCCTACTGTATCGGGGGAGCCCAGAATTCATAGAGAAAGTTTTCTTATCAATTACATTCAACATCAGATAAATGGAAAGAAAATTCTTAAGGTCAAGGAATTTGGAAGGCCCCAAAACTGATCCCCGAAATTTAATATAAACGAAACGCCTACCAAAATGTTCGGAGTACGACGAAATTAAAACTACCCAAAAAACTAGGAGTCCAAGACTGAAGGCGCGAAAGAATACAATTTCCGAACTACCAATATTTTCCGAAATATCCCATCAATCATACCGACCCTTAAATTTATGTCAATTCTTCATCTACTCATCACTAATACAATAATTTACTACTTCCGTGTCATTTTAAAAGGTGTGTTTAGACGAAGAGCTTTAAGTAAGTGAAACCAGTTCAAAATTGCTAGTGCCAACTTTTTTATCGATTTGAATCTTAGAACTAACTATTCTACTCAGAACATTTTCCGAAGGCATCCTGAAACTAGCAAAGATCCCAGACCTTCAAAGTTCAGATGTGAGACATGTATGGGACGCACAGAGATTGCCCAAAAAAAGTTGTCTGTAGTGTGAACTCATGAACGCGTTGGATCATATAAATTGCCCAGACTAAAAATCGAATTCCACCGAACCACCTATGTACGACTTTTTGACCGTTAAACCACGGCTAAACCAATTTCGCACAACGAATACTTGTTCACCAAACCACCGACGAGGTACCTATTACGTAATTTTGCACCAAACTGCTATGGTTCGGCTATGGTTTGGTGGTGATGGTTCGGCGTTCAATAAAAAATTATTTTTTACCCGTTTAGCTGCATTTTGCAATGAAAACTTGTTCAATTTCTCGATAATTGATTTATATTTAAACAATTTTTTTTTAATGATATGTGTAAGCCATTTCCATTCTCTCTTTCGGTGGAATCGGTGGCGTATACGTACTTTTTTCTGTTTTTTGTATTATTTTAAAAAATGATGAGTTGTTACGAAGATTACAAAAGAAAGTACTTTAAACGATTCAAAGAAACTTCTTGTTTTATTCCACTTCAACTAAAAAAATTATTTCAAAGTTATCGACCTTAAAAAAACAAAAGAAGTACCATCATATTGACTTATTCACACAGTTCAATAACCATGTCCATTGCTCTTACAAAACTTATATTTCTTTTGTTTTGTTTTAAGTTTGAATTAGAAAAACAAAACAAAAAAAATTTGTGTCAACGCTCTGCATTATCAAAATAAAATATTTACTTATGTTTTCAGGCTAAATTTTTCAATTTTTTTGGACAAGTTCCAAAAAGGATTTCCCCTATATACTCTGTGTAAGAAAAAAAAAAAACAAAAATCTTCAAAAAATTTATGACAGCAAAACACTGAGAATTCGAATTGGAACAGCTTCAATCGAAGAGAAAGCAAAAAAAAAAAAACAACATAAAAAGTAAACCAACGACAGGATGTCATCGACCATATATAAAATAAAAAAAAAATCCAAGAAAAAGGATAATAATTTATTTGAAATGACTTTAGGTAAAGGTTTAGCCTACATTTTCTTCGTCCTCGCTCGAATCTCGCTGAATGATTTAAACAGATTAAATAGCTTTTTGCTTTTGGTTTGATGGCCAAGTGAAAAAAAAAATATAGAGGATTGATTGAAAAATTGATTTCAATACTCTCAAATATGGGCCAGCAAATTTTGCTTTTAGCCCAATTTTGTATCTGCAAGAGATTGCTGCTTATTTTGACAGTCAAACTGTTATACAGCTAATTTTTTTTGTGGTTTTATTTATATTTTGATATAAATTTGATGTCAGTTGCAAAATTTCAATTTCCATTACAACGATGATGTGATAAAAGGGAGGAGGGCGTTGGTTATGATTGAGGTTGGATATTGTGCAGGATGATATTGGTAATAAGTATGTGTGAGAGTGAATGTCTGTTTGTATGTCAGAATATATAATATTATAGCATGTTTGTGGGTTGCGTTCAATGCATGTCATTTAATATTCATTAGGGTTTATGGAAATGATTGATGGTAATTTATATGCCAGAGGATATATTTATTGGCCTTTTGGGAATATGGACGGCGGGTGTGCATCCGGATATAGTAAATATATGGAATGCAATAATGCATAATGGCTGTATTGGTAAAGTGGCTTTATATGAGCATTAAAGGGGTAAAAAAATTAATTTTAGGGTTTTGGAAGTAAAATAAGAATATTAAAATATTTTATTTGTAATGGATAAGAGAAAAAATCAAGGTTTCTATCTATCCCAATTGTTTCATGAAAATACTAAAAGTAATAAAACCCCCCAAGCGATTACTTTCCATTTATTATTATGATCAAGTATTTATTTGTTATACACATGTTTTCACTTGACCTTCAATACTTATTCTTTACTTTCATTTTTAATGGCATTCAAAAGCAATTCAAAACTGAAACAATAAGCTATATACCTTCTTCTAACAAAAGAATGACGAAAGAGAAATTGCATATAAGACAAAAGATACAATTTTTATTGTGTGGATGCTAAGTAGGGAGGATAAGCTATAAATAGCTTATTCTATATGACATATTTTTACGTTTTATAAATATTTTTTTGTTTTTAAGTTTTGTGTTTCTTTGTTTCTTTCGCATATCCCATATGGTCTAGTGGCTAGGATATCTGGCTTTCACCCAGAAGGCCCGGGTTCGATTCCCGGTATGGGAAATATTTTTTTTTATTTCGTAAATGTGTACTTTGGAAGAAAAAATAAAAACTGGTCGTCATAAGAAAAAACTGATTGACGGTTGATAAAACTAAAAAATGTCGTATCGAGTATTTATTGAGACAAAGCGATTGCCGTTAAGTGAGAACGATTGATTTTTGCCGGCAGTGCAGAAGTGCAAAGACCAGCAGTTAAATTGTCTGCAAAGCAGTGTTGCCAGGACCGGCTATTTATAGCCAAACCGGCTCCTTCAAATTTTCCCACGCTCCTTCAAATTCTGATTTCCGATTTATCAAAATTTGGCTCCTTAAGTTTTCAATTTGGCGAATTTTGGCTCTTTCAAAATTAAAAACTTTTATAATAAGAAACTTGATTTCTTTATGTTTTATTATGATCACACCTTAAAAGTCTTCGAAGTTTAACTAAACTTCTTCGAAGTAGAATCTGACATCTTGCTGAATAGCGCAATTGTGAATTTACCTACTTCCATGTTATTCATTTTTGTTTCCACTTTTCCACAATCACCGTCATCGAGTTCCTATAAAAAATCGTTTGAGCTCGTCAATTAGAACACTGATTTTTAGTTTAAAAACATTTTAAGATCTTCTACGCTGTCTTTTTTATCACAATACTTAGAACTAACAAAGAACGGTGCTTTACAACTCGAACTATGTCGTATATTCAATATGTTGCCTATCAGACAAATCAAATCTTTTGTATTTAATATTTTTGAGACCTATTCTCAAAGAAACAAATTTAGGCCCATTTGCTCATACTAGTCATAAATTCTAATCTTAGATAGGTCGAACATAGCTCTAATGTTTTACTTAGTTTATTCTAAGTTTCTAAAAAATATTTATGTTAAACCTAGCAACGATTCACTTTCATGCGAGAAATCGCTGAGAGCTTCAAATTAAAATGTCAAACGACTCAAACGTCAGTGTATTTGAATTGTTTTTGAGAAATTAACCGGGAATAATTCAACAAATTTATTATTTTTGCAATTTTTATTGCAGAAAAAAGTGTTAAATAGTGAAAGTGGCAATAAAAATGTGTTTAATTTAATAAAAAAAATTATTCATTTGACAGAATTTGTTTTGCAAATATTTTTGTTTGTCAAAAAATAATATGAGATATATAAAAACAAAAAGTGAACAGTGTTTCAAAAATGTGTGTCGTAAATTTTACCGTTTGAAGATGGTTAATGCTAATAAATGTGAGTGAATTTATATTAAATTGATAATTTTTTTCCTTTTCTCCCACATACATCAATTTTTTAAGCCGCGTTCTTTCTTTTTTGGTCAATTAAATACTTTAAGTTGATCATAAAATCCTTAAGTTCTACTATTTCTTGCCCCTAAGTTATGTTAAACTTAGAGGAATTTATGACACAATTTGAAGTTCGTGCAAACCGCTATGTATAACTTAAGGGTTTATGTTTCACATAAATATTTAAGACTCGTTTCAGCAAATGGGCCTTAATGAATCTAATGTTTCAAAAACGAAAACTTAGATTTAAGTAAAGTAGGTATATTATGACAAAGTCCTGTTTATGAAATGGATATTTGAGTCAATTCAATGACGAAACATGCAATAGTAGATGTGTTTTATTTTTTTCGTGATCCAGGTCAGATCATTTTTTTATTTGCTTTACAACAAACGGAATATAATTGATCATGATGAGAAAAATGAGTTTATTCCATTAAACCTTATAGTTTTTGTTTATATTATCATAAATCTAATTTAATTTAAAGTTTGAAAAAAAAAATTTTTTTTTTTAATTTTAAAAAATGGTACAAAATACATATTATGAGTTATAAAGAACGGTTTTTGAAATTGGCGATTTTTGACGCCAAGACTTCTTAAATTCGGCTCCTTGTCTCTAAAATTCTCTGGCAACACTGCTGCAAAGTGCAAAGGGTCATGAAAAAATGCACTTTACTTTTAGAAATTGACAATGTCAAATCGTTAAGGAAATTATTTCATTAGATGATTTGGGAAATTGTTTCATTTGGGCTCTACTGTAAAAAAGGGAGCGTATCGGAATCCCGCTTTTTAAAAATCCCGTTTTTCGAAAATCCCGAAAAAAAGTTTCAAAATCCCGTCTACTATAATACCAATTTTTTAAATCCCGTCTTCTGAAATCCCCCTTATTTAAAATCCCGATCAATTATAATCCCGCATTTTAAAACCCCGTCAAATCCCGAAAATCCCGTTTTTTTTTTTACAGAATACATGCTTAATGCATAAATAAAATAAACATGAGAACTAGACAAAAAATTAATAAAACTGATTTTTTTGCGTCGTAAAGCCCATATAATATGTACCTACAACATATTATGAAAACGGTATTTCTTTTATAAAAACATAAAATGATTCAAACCTTAAATTGAGTTCACAAGTGAAAGATATTTCATTTAATTAAATATCAAAACTGTTGAAATGCATCCAAATCATATAATTAAACGGCGAGCATAGTTTTTGTGGTACAAATTACCCGGCCCCCAAAAACCGAAGGGGAACGAAAGAGAATGACGCGTAGATGTGCAGAATCACATTTTTTTTTACTTTTTATTAACCGAAATAACGAAATTAAACAAATTAAAATTCGATACAAAATAAAAAAAAAAACAAAAACAAAACAAAAACAAAAACAACTGGAATTCTATTGGAAAATTTCCAATCGACTGGAATGAAATGTCATTTATGACTGAATGAATGAATGAAAGCATTCAGCGAAAATCAAAAAAACATTAAGGTGGGTTCACATTGGTGCGTTGTTTTAAGATCGCACGTAAGCTATGGTTAACTTTCATTGTTTTAGTTATCTAAGTTTAGAAAGTAAGATGTTTGTTTTATTACCATGAATTTTTTTTGTTAAAATCGAATTCTATTAAAATCAAGTCTATTACTTTTGTAAACACTTTTGATACCAATGAAATCTATTTTCGTCCTTTTCTCTCTTGAAAGAACATAAGGGGTGCTTTCATAATTGCATGGTTGCTTTGTTTACATGCGGTCATTTGCGATCAGACTAATGTCAGAAAAACTATATGCGCATGTATTTTACTTTGAATTTATGAACACTTTTTCTGATTTGCGTCATTTGGCAAAATTTTTAAGTTTCAATTCAGCCTCTTCTCCAAAACAATTATATTTTCTTTAAGAAGAAAAAACAACTTTTTTTAACATTTCTCTAAATATTTACAAATTTATTATATCCAAGAAATTCGCGGCTATTTTTGTTATTTTTAATTGAACTTTGAATTTCCAATCAATATTTTGACAAAATTGAGAAATAAAGAAAAGCTGTATCATTTTTACCGCATTTTCTTTCTTTCTTTGAGTTTAAATTCATTGCGCATGGGAATTTTTTCATTTGCACATTTGCGCTGCAAATTTTTGCGTTTTACATTTATGAACACCTGACATTTGTCATTTGCATTAATGAAAACTTTGCATTGGTCAGACTTGCGCAACCATGCATTTATGAAAGCGCCCAAGAATTTGTCAGCAATTACATGAAGCCTCAAGAGGCGCGACTCTTTTTAAACATAATGAGTGCAAAAGAGAAAAAAGATGAAAGAAAAAATTATCCGACCGGAGAGTCGTGGGTCGTGAGTCCGAGACTCTTTTTTGACGTTTCTTTTTCCACTTTTTCTTTTTTCAACATTCCCTCACATTTCTTTTTGCTTCTTGGTGGAATACAACAACAACAAATTTTAATTCAAAAGATAAATGTCAAATTTGAGTCCTTGACTCAAAAGGCATCGTGTAATAGTACGCGCCTCACAGAATGATTACACACCCGACAAACAATTTTGGTTCTATAAAGCTTTACAGATGCAATTGAAGCAAAATTGTTAGTAGGGCAGCCACACAAAAAAATATAAAAGTTCTGACCTGGGATTGCGACTAGATTTTTCATATAGTTTTTGGGTCGCTGAAACCGAATCCGAATTCCGTTTTGCTCCATCACGTCAGGTTTTCGAGATAACCTCATAAAATGTCACGAAAACAAAAAATTTGTTTCTCTGATCTGGATGTGCGAATATGTTAATCATATAGTTTTTGGATCACTGAATCCAGATTCGAAGTCAATTTCGCCCTATCACGTCAGGTTTCTGGGATATCCTCAAAAAAATGTCAAAACCAAAAAAACAAAAGTTTTTACCTGGGGTTGCTACTAAATTTTTCATATAGTTTTTGGATCGCGGAAACCGAATCCGAAGTCTATTTTGGCGTATCACGTCAGGTTTTTGAAATATCCTCAAAAAATGTCTAAACTCAAAAAAAAAGTTCTTATCTGACATTTTTTGAGGATATCTCAAAAACCTGACATGATACGGAAAAATAGAGTTCGAATTCGGTTTAATCAACCCAAAAACTATATGAAAAACTTAGACGCAACCCCAAATAAGAAATTTAGTTTTTTTGGTTTTGACATTTTTTGAGGATATCTCAGAAACCTGACGTGATAGGGCAAAATTGACTTCGAATCTGGATTCAGTGATCCAAAAACTATATGATTTACATATTCGCATATCCAGATCAGTGAAAAAAATTTTTTGTTTTCGTGACATTTTTTTAGGTTATCTCGAAAACCTGACGTGATGGGGCAAAACGGACTCCAGATTCGGTTTCAGCGACCCAAAAATTATTTGAAAAACTTAGTCGCAACCCCAGGTCAGAACTTTTTTTTTTTTGTGGGTGTGTTATCAAAAGAAATTTCGAAAAAAGAGTCAAGCTTCTTGAGGCTTCATGTAATAGCTGACTTTGACAGTTCCTTTACCATTTTACCAAGTTTTCACTTTTAGACGTTTACATTTTTGCATAAAAGGCACTAATATTTTATCGCCGCATGGCAAAGCGTTTTTCTTATGAGGTTCAGGGAAAACTAACAAAAACGTCTTTTTTGTTCCTTATCTACAATAACCTAAAAAGTGAAAAAAAGGGAAATTTACAAAATTAAATTTTTTTTATTTCTTTCTAGCGCTATTTGTTTTTGTTTATTAAAGCAAAAAATAAGCTTTTTGCATCATTATTTTTGATTTTAAGGTAAGAAAAACTGTCAAAACTGTTAAGGTATAACTACAACGGCCACTTTTTGCAAAAAGTCAAAAAGTGAACATTTTCAAACTCATTTTGTGACAGTTTTTCCATCACAAAATAAAAATTTTGATGCAGAAAGCTTATTTTTTGGTTTAAAAAAACAATTTTTGTAGTTTTTTTCTAAAAAAAAATAGCGCTAGAAAGAAATAAAAATTTTTTAATTTTGTAAATTTCCCACTTTTCACTTTTTAGGCCATTGTAGTTATGCCTTTAACAAATTGTTTTTATACAAAAAAATATGGTTTTCGCATTTTTTGTTTTAATTTTCTAGCCCGAAGAACCATACAAAAATGCGTTTGAAAATTGTCACTTTTGTACTTTTTCACTTTTTGAGCCAATGTAGTTAAAAGCCACTTAGATAATGCTAAAAGTCAGTAAGTCAACATTTTCAAACTCATTTTTTGATAGTTTTTTTCGACCAAAAATTAAAAATAATGATGCAGAAAGCTTATTTTTTGGTTTGAAAAACAATTTTTGTAGTTTTTTCCAAAAACAAATGGAGATTGAAAAGAAATAAATTTTTTTTACTTTTTTAAATTTCCCACTTTTTCACTTTTTAGGTCATTGTAGTTAAGCCTCAAGGCTTTAAAAGTATAACTACAACGGCAACTTTTTGCAAAAAGTCAAAAAGTGATAGATTCAAACTCATTTTATGACAGTTTTTACGACGACAAAATAAAAAATAATGATGCAAAAAGCTTATTTTTTGGTTTCAAAAAAAATGTTTGGTAGTTTTTTCCAAAAATTAAAAAAAAAAAACAAATATTGCTAGAATGAAATAAAAAAAAAAATTTAATTTTGTAATTTTCCCACTTTTTCACTTTTTAGGTCATTGTAGTTATGGTTTTAACATAAAAAAATAAAAAATACGTTGTTGTGCGACGCAGTTGTCGTGGTAATGCCTTAAGAATTGATTTGTTTGATTAAAAAATGTCGCTTCTCACCACATAGTACCACGGATTACCTTTTTACTACAGTATATTATGAAGATCTACACCTGAACATACCTTTAATAAATGTGAACATATCTTTAATCATTATTAAGTGTCTGAACGCATTCATTAAAATTTTCCTGGAAGATTTGACATTTCTCAAACGTCAAGCTGAAAGTTTTCTTCGTATTGTTAATTTGAGAACACCAACTTCAAATAAAGAGTAAATTCTAATTGAATATCGTTTTTTTATTGCGGAAAAATATAAAATAAATAAAAAAAAAACCATTTGCGATCAAAATATATTTTTTCCTGGCATAGTTATTGTGAAAAAGTCAAATTACTGTGACTTTTCTTCCCGTGATTGTCTTCAGGATATTTTGTCTCTGTAAAACGACAGCATACGGCCAAAATAATTAACTTTCTACTTCATCTTCACTTAGATCTTAATAATATCTGCAATTTCCTATTGATTTTGATTTAATTGAATTTATATTACCGAAGAAAATAAACAAAATTATTGATCAAAGGAATCTCTGGTTTTATTTTGCAGAAGTTGTTTTGATTTCAGATTGACGTACGTGTTAAAATTGTTGTCAAAGGACACATACACAATCGCAAAAAGAACTCGGTCTGTTTTCATGTTCCTACAAGCTAAATGAAAAAAAAATGGTGTGAATGACAAATTTGAGTGAAGTTGGTGGAGGTTGAATGATTGACGGATGGAATTTGAACGAATGGAACATGAAACAGGTTGAATTGAATTGAAATGCAAGGTGCAAACACAATGCCCTTAAGGTGATTACACTTTGCATTTTCTTTTTCGATACTTTTTTTACGTAGTTGAGCGTAGTTAAAACGTAGTTCAACAATATCTAAATCAGGCTTAAAATATATCAAAAAGTAGGTATATTATACATTCCTGTGTAAAAAGTGTAGTTAATCGTAAGAAAACAACAACAAATACTATAAAAAATAAAGAAACTATTTTGGTATTATTGTGTTCAAAATTGTTGCAAATAAAAAAAAAATAAAGAAATTGGCACTCGAATTTCGAGGGCTGGGTCGGCTAGTATAATTAAATGAAATTTCTTTTGATTGTGTATGTGTAGTGTGTACTTAATTTAAGGTGTTGTGATCATTTTATGTTATTATAAATCTTAGCATTATCACGATTTGATTGTTCTTCTGATACTTTAAAGTATATATTAGTTTGTTAATTGATTTCTTTTTAATATTACATTCTTTACTTTTTCATATTTTTTTTATAAATTTTATTTTTTGCGTTTAGAAAAATCTCTCAACTTTTAATTTGTTTTAATTTTTTACTATTCCGATTTTGCAATCAAAACTAGTTGTTTTATTTTAAAAAATCACGCAATTTTTTAAAACAAAACAACTAGAAACGGGATTACAAAAACCGGGATTATAAAAAAGTGGGATTATAAAAAGCGGGATATCGAACCCAACCTTGTAAAAAGGTTATTAATCTAAAGATTTAGAAAAAAAAGGAATAATTGTATAAAAGCAATCGAAAAGAAGTCGAAAGCGAAACAAAATAACCTTTTTTTCTTCGCACAACTCTATGTCAATGTTTTTGCGTGACATCCTACTAAAAGTTTTATATAATCTCAAAGCTTATTATTTCCGCTCAAAATATATGACTGTACAGCATTTCAAAAAGAATTGGAATTTTTCCAATGCAATCAGTTTTTTATAAAAAAAAAACGTTTTTCATAAAAATGGGTCGCTTTATATATCTATTTTAATACCAAAAATAGATTTATGCAGCTAGCTACACTCAAAATAAGATGGCACTCAAAAAAGTGTTGTTTTAAGAAAATCTAGCTTTTTAAATCTCTCGTAGCTTAAAACTGAGCTACGCCAAAAAATAAATAGTTTTTTTTAGAAAAATAATTAAATTCAGTTTTTTGCAAACGCATGAAAATCACTCTCACCTATAAGTTCTATAAGTTTGAGATTTATTGCAAGCTTACAATAATTCATAAAAATAAAAAAAACACTCAAAAAAATACCCCTAAAAACTAGTTGTTTTTCAAAAATTTATAATTCGAAAATTAGGAGCTAAGAAAAAGTTGAGTAAGACACCAATATTTTTTCCAGTATCTTCCCATTGGTATAACTCAAATTGTTCCTAAAAATGTCCCCTTCCAATAATAAGCACTTTGTCGAAGAGGTCTATCCCTTACATAGTTTTAAAAAACCGTTCATAGCTCAGTATTCAATTTTATTAAGAATTTTTTCAATATTTCTGCCATTTTTCTAATAAATTTATCCAATGGAAAAAAGATTCAACTTTCTACGACTTACCGTTCAGAAAATAGTTTTACTATCATCTCATTTTACCCTTATTTGCCCTAGGTCATATAAATTGGCCATAAGGGGAAATTGATTATAAGTCATCGATTTATAAATTATCACTTCAGAAAACCTAAAAATTTATTGAAAATACTAAAATATGTTTTGTAAAAGTGGTGATCGGATTAGATTACTTATATAAAATTAATCTTTTTTTTTGTGTTTTTGTCACTTCAATTTAGGGATGGCGGTTGTTAGTACAAAAACCGGTTTTCGGTTTTTCCGGTTTTTTTTCTTTCGATTAAACCGGGCCAAAAAACCGGTTTTCGTTTTTTTTTTTTTGGTTGATTTAAAAGTAAAAAAAAAATTAACTTAATTTGTCAACCAAAAAAAAAAACTTTTCGAAGAAAATCCCTAAGCAAAGCTTTTTTAAGTTTGCTATGTGCGATGTGCCTGGCTACACGGTGATTTTTGAATCGCCTAAGGGGGAAGATGCTCACGAAGGGAACTGAATTTTCTGAGGGCAATACAGTTCCATTTCTAAATTTTTCTTCTCTTTGACGTTTGTTGCAAGAAAATGTAAAAGTGGAACGTGATTGGGCACAACAGTTTGTAGCCACCGCATGTGATTTTTTAATCGATTGAAAAATCGCTGTGTAGCCAGGCACTATTGTTATAAGAGTTCTTAACTCACTCTTATTAGGAGTTTTGAGGAATTTTTTAAGCTAAAAATATGAATGAAAATTTATGATTTATGTTATATCGTTAGTTGACAGAGGAAATGAAAGTTTTGAGGGTTTTCAGTTTTTTGTCTCGTCGGATCTTTTTTTTTGTTTGACGTTTTTTTTCGGTTGTTCGGTTTTTTTGCAAAAACCGGTTTAAACCGTGAGAACAAAAAACCGGTTTAAACCGGCCGGTTTTTCCCATCCCTACTTCAATTTCAGTTTTCGAGTTATGAAAACGTTCCGGGAACGCTTTATTTTGAGTACCATATTCGACTTAACATAATTAAAATTGAATAATCAGTAAATCTAGATCTACCCGCTTTTTTTTCGGGCGAAATTTAAGCTAACATTTGATTTATATTTCATTTCTGTTGTTAGCAAACCAAATTTTCCCATCACCCTTTATAGATTCCACTTTCAAACCCAAACGTTTTCTAACAACAATAATGAAAAGTTCGTTATTATTATGAGTTTAAACCTTAAAAAAACGATCTAGTGAGGCGGCTTAGCATTAAAAAAGAGTTCAATCGTGCACTTTGTGATAAAAGCATGAAATTAACATCGTTGGTAGTACTCAATTTAAGAGTTATTTTGAGATATTGGGCCACCTTGTATTCCATTGGGAAGGGTAGATACAAGACTTTTTCTGTGTTGCACTCGATTTGTTGCATATCGTAGTATAGGCAATGAAATATTGTATTAATATGATACATGATTTCGAGGTATTTTCTAACGCCCGATCGAATAAAATCAATACCAAAATGTCTCGACCATCATGTAAAAAGTTATTGGACTCTTTATGAATTGTCTTTTACTTAAAGAGCAAGAGTCAAAATATTATCAAGTACTCCTTGAAAAAAAGTGGTAGGTTGATAAAATTTCGTGTGGACGTTTCATATACCATAGAAAAAAATAATAAAATATGTTCATCGAAAAATTTCAGGTCAAAGGGTGTTTTTTTTAGCGAGAAAGAACACTTTTGAAATGGTACCATTGCAGCACATGGAAAATTTTTGCATTTTTTTGAACCGCATATATATTTTATACATCGTATGAGAATCAAAAATAATCAAAAAATGAATTATATTTACCATGGAATGTTGAATTTTCATGCAAAACTTAAATTGCTTGCTTTTATTTTTTATTGAATTTTCATACAAATTAATATTTTGAAGGAGTGAGGTGCAAAAGTAAAAGTATGAAAAATAATTGTGCAGTTTGTGATAAAAGGATCAAATTAATTGGATTGTTAGTACAATATGTAACCCTCATTTTAAGATATTGGGCCTTTTAATATTTCACCTATGAGGATGTACATGAGCCATCTAATAATCACAAATTTCACAAAACTTCATTTAAATTGCTTTCTGTGCATCGTTATAAACATCTTTAAAGGTAAAATATTAAGTGGCCCAATATCTTTAAATGAGGGTTATTTATTGTACTAACAATCCAATTAATTTGATCCTTTTATCACAAACTGCACAATTATTTTTCATACTTTTACTTTTGCACCTTACTCCTTCAAAACATTAATTTGTATGAAAATTCAATAAAAAATAAAAGCAAGCAATTTAAGTTTTGCATGAAAATTCAACATTCCATGGTAAATATAATTCATTTTTTGATTATTTTTGATTCTCATACGATGAATAAAATATATATGCGGTTCAAAAAAATGCAAAAATTTTCCATGTGCTGCAATGGTACCATTTCAAAAGTGTTCTTTCTCGCTAAAAAATACACCCTTTGACCTGAAATTTTTCGATGAACATATTTTATTATTTTTTTCTATGGTATATGAAACGTCCACACGAAATTTTATCAACCTACCACTTTTTTTCAAGGAGTACTTGGTAATATTCTGAATCTTGCTGTTTGAGTAAAAGACAATTTATAAAAAGTGCAATAACTTTTTACATGACGGTCCAGGCATATTGCTATTGGTTTTATTCGATCGGGCGTTAAAAATTACCTCGAAATCATGTATTATATTAATAAAAAGGTTTCATCAGCTATACTATGATATGCAACAATGCGGGTGCAACACAGAAAATCTCTTGTATCTACGCTCCTGGATGGAATACAAAGTGGCCCAATATCTCAAAATAACTCTAATATTGAGTAATACCCATGATATAAATTTCATGCTTTTATCACAAACTGAACGATTTAGATGCTAAGTCGCCTCACTAATCTGTTTGTAAAGCAAAACTTCATTCAAATCAAAGTTTGTTGTTTAACGAGGAGAGCTTTGTTGTTGTGTACAATACGCCACCTTTCTTAATTTTAAAGATGAAAAATTAGGAATACCAATAAATTAAGAAGAATCTTTGACTCTTTAATAACTCAAAGGTATGCCCTTTATAAAAATCAACTTGAACCTTATCGAAGAAATACCTATACCAAGTAGAAACCCTCGAGGAGTTTATAAGTTGTCTTCAAAAAAACAAATAAAACCCCTATTGTAGGTACCAATTAATTTGATTGGGACTTTATTCTAAACCTAATAAAGAGCTATTAAAATATGCTTTGTGCTGCAAGACACACCACTTAAATTGATTTGAAATACTACACGGAGAAAACAGACCACACAGAATTAAGCGGAGCGCACCTTAATTTAAGCGGATTTTGCATGGGTTCTTGCTAAGATGACTTTTAAACTAAGGTGACTTTCACCTTAAATTAAGGTGACATCACTTTAAATTAACGTGACAAGTCACATTAATTTCTTGAATGCTTAAATAAAAAAAAAAAAAAAACTGACAGCCACTGGGGATCGAACCTACAACTGTTGGGTTACTAGGCCAGTGCCTTACCATCGTGCTATCTCACTGTTGGGAATAAGTATGATAAACTGCCAGTAAAGCTAAAGTGTGACTATATCATTTTAAAATTTTTATTTTTGGTCGGTTTTTTTAAGATGAACATTCACATTAAAATAAGATGAAGTTCACATTAAATTTAACTGAGTTTAAGTGGAATCACCTTATTTTAAGCGGATATCATCTTTTTTTAAGGAGGTAAAATTTAAGGTGCGCATCATCTTATTTTAAGGTGACATTTTTTTCTCCGTGTATAAAATATTTATTGTTCCTTTGTTTTATGACTTATCAGATTCAAAATCCCTTTTCATTTTTTAACAAAACATTTACAACTCTACACAGCATTGTAGAATTCAAATCTCCACTTCTTTGAAATTAGTTTGCAATCAACTTAAACTCACGTAATTTTACCCAACATCCATCATCATCATCAGCAACTGGTATTACTTCAGCAGAAGCTTAAAACGGATGAAAGTTCAATATATCCAATCAACAAAATAATCTTTTTACCATATAAGTAGAGATAGGGTAGATAGATACACCGCTGATACTGAAACACTGACGTAAACAGAGTCTATAAATGCTATGTAGGACACTAGTAGTTTGATGAAGAGGTGATGGATGAACCATCCAGCTCAGCGGATAGTAAAACAAAAAATTTAGAGTATCCGATTTCGGAAGTACCATTCATTATATGTATCCCCCTTGGCTTTGTAAATGAGGGATTTTGTATGAAGTGTGAGAATCTTTTGAAACTGTATGCACACAATACACCTCCTTCACCTCTTTTTTGATATATTTTGGAATCTACAACATGCAGGTTGCAATTAAGTTACTTTAATTAGCATGCGATAAGTTTCCAGTTCAGTTAACTTTTATTCAGGTGGACTTTTGGTACGTGTTTAATGTAGGTACATAAAATGGGTAGTTGCTGGGAGTATGAAAGCTCTATATAGTAGCAACAGGAATTGGGTGTTTTTTTTGGTTTACTTGTCGATTTAATTAAAACACACAATGACACAGCTCAAAAATCAATTAATGAACTCAATTTACTTTCAAAAGATGTGTGCTTACAGATCGAAGGCAGAATGAGATATCAACAGAAAGAGTTGAAAAGGTTTATTTTTTGAAAGGAAGAACTGCATGCATGTAAAACAAGATTTTTGCAACATAAAACTGATGGAAAAGTCTGTATAAATTGGTGTTCGTTCGTTATGATGATCGCTGTTGGTCTTTGTTTTTGTGCTCTCCGAGTTTTCCAGCATTGCACGCTCTAGCAACGACGCACGTAAGTGAACTTTGATGTTAATTTTTGGAATGACAGTTCGTAAATAGCGCCTGAACGTCATCTATTGTAAGAACCTAGTACCGCAAATATAGGTGGAATAAAGTCATATCCCGAAAAACCAACGACAAACAAGGGGTCTTTCGCGTATTCTAAATGAAGATCTAACGTATAATTTATGGTTCAGGTAACGCAAATAGACAAGAAAACATTTGCCGAAGAACGACGAACTGTACAAGCTGATGACGTTAATAAGACTGGGACACGTTAATCTATTGAACACCAAGCCAACGTTTCAGATTGCATAGTTTTCAAAACCAAGCCGATCGATGGACGCACGAAATAAAGGAAACCTGGTTGAAGGTGATCTCCAACGACTTGAGGTGTTCAATTGGATAAGCGACGCACAATGGGGCAAAACTCAATAAAGCTGGCATTTCATCAAATCACGAAGTTGAGTGTTGTTTTGAATAACCCAACTATTTCTCTTCGAAAAATATAATAGAGAATTGAAAATGAGAGAGAAAAAATTAATTTAAACCTCGTGGTATTCAGGAGATTGTCTCAAAGGAAGAGAGAGATCACTTTTGGGTAGAGTTTTAACGACTTTTTATCAGTTTGGATTGCTTCAATAAATTATGAACTGTTTATAATTTATTACTTCTACTAAGTTGAATCTTGAAATGGAATAAGGTCCATTTTCTTCACTCGGAGTTGAACAAAACTTGAGAATTTTTATATTAAAAATTCTCAAGTTATGTTCAACTCCGAGTGAAGAAAATGGACCTAAGTGAGCTAGGCCTAGGGTACGTTCTAATAAATTTTCTTTTTGTGAAAAATATGCATTCAAAATATTTTAATTCCTAGTCAAAAATGAAAAATAACCTGAAAATAATGTGTTTTCTGCACTCTTCTGAAAATCTTAGTCATTTAGTTGTGTTTGCCGTAAAACGCCACTTAGTTTTATATGTCATTTTGTTCCACGTCTTATCTAGTTTTAGATTATGAAAAGTTTTTTTGCTACTTTTTGCTACCCTGTGAGAATTGTTCATTTTTAGCTGGTGACGTCATTTTCTATAAATGCCCGTTTTATAGTAAAAATTGAGAGTGATAAAGACATCTAAATTATTAAATTCGTTCATTTATTAAGTGTGTATTTATTTATAATAAAATATTTAAAAAATGAATTGAATAAAATTATTTAAAAAAAAAAATATATAAATAAAATATTAAAAAAAAAAAAAACATACAAAATTTCAAAAGTGGCAACCCTAATTTTTATTTTTTTTTTTATAATTGTAATTGTATTACTACTTTATAAAAGGCATTCAAACTTTAGGTAATTGAAAGTGATTGAGAATTTTCAGAGAAATTTCAAAAAAAGTGTATGGGTGGTGATGGTGATCCTAAAAATGGGCCTGGCCATTCGAAATTTTGCCTAGTGTCTAGCTCTTTTGGTTGATTTAATGCCACCTTTTTGCCATTTTGCCTCATTGTGCGACGCTCTGAGCGATATGAGCGATGCCCTGCCCATTCCCAATTCTTAAAAACACTTTAAAAACGCCTCATTTTCTTCAAGAAGTGGACAATGAAGAAAATCTCTTTACAGTTGTACAAGGAAAATAGAGGTTTTAGCTGGAATCTACGAATTGCACAAAAACGACAAAAAGTTTCACAATTTGGCTCAAGAAGCAGAAGATGCTGCAAATAGGAACAACAACAAAATAGTCTATAAGACAGCCAAGAAGTTTACAGGTAATCACAGGTTGTAGCTTAAGACAGGATCTGGTAAAAGACAGATGGTAGCCTGCTTAGTTCGGCTAAGGATTATGGATCAGTTCAGTAGCTTGAAGGCGCATTTTGCTTCAGTCTTTAACCGCGTACCAAACTCATTAGTAGGGATTTGATCAGTACCGCGATATTAGCACTGAAGAACATTAAGATGGTAGGATTTGTATTCCCCCCAAACTGTAACGAGCAGGAAAAATCGAGTGTACTAATACATTCGCTCATAGAGCCACCCTGTATCACCAAACGCTTTCCCGAAAAGTGGAATAAGGGTGCGATCATCCAGCAAGGAATTCGCATTTTGTTAACGGTTGCTTAAACAATAGAAAACGCAAAGGCAGTGTTCGGAATTTTGTTCAATATTTGCAGGAATAACTCTCCGGTTAAAGACCTAGCTACGGCAGTACCGAGGGAATGTAAAATGTTTAAGGTAACTGCAAACTTTCGAGCACTACGAAACTCAGCTCAGGAACCCATAGAATCTTTTATACGAAGTCGAAAGTGATAGCGGATTTAACACATGCTTGAAAAAGGCTCAGTCAAGAAAGCAGAAGAATGAGAACCCCAAGAAGCTGATGGCGTAGAACACTCGAGAATGAATCAAGGAAACTAGGCAAGAGCTGGAGGAAGCTAAAGTACAACCCTGGAAAACACGAGAGCGAACTAGTTGAGGTGTTTTGTCCCGAAAGGGATCACTCACGGACTCAATAACTCAAAACTCGTATACTTACATCATTCCAGAGATCCAAAACCGAAAGAAAACGTGGCAGATAAAGACCTCATTTAACGTGACTTGTTCGTGTTTAGAACAACTTCAACCAACCGAGCTGGTTCACGTGCTTTTTTGGTAAAGGCAGAGATCCAAGCTGTTAAATGGTTTTCATAATTTGCATGAACTGATTTTTAATTGAAAAAATATAGCAATGGCTTATTTTAATCAATTTAAATGTAATACATAGAAAAAAAGGACAACGCCATGTAAACGCACATGCAAAATGAACGTGTCATATTTCCAAAACAAACTAAATGTCAATCCTTTCATTTCTGTATTCAACATGCGTAAATTGCACTTCACTAACAAAACCAACAATCCAATAAAACACAAAATAAAACCAAAAAAAAAAAAAAAAAAAACCATCCTATTTTTCCACTCAATATCGTATAATTCTGTTTGTTTCCATCACACTTTCCCTATATTTGTATGTAATTTATTCCTTTTCTCTTCAATCTACTACTTTATGACACGCGTTGTACAATGTCGGCTTTAGAGCATTATCCTATACTGCCACAGTTATACCCAATCTACCACACAAAAACCCCTTTCCCTTATATAAAGCTGAAGCGTCAAACACTATATTCACGTAATATAATGTAATGTAATCCTCATGGATTACCTCTTTCTGGTCTGATGGGACTCTGTGCTGTGTGTATTTCCAAATAATAATAATAATAATATGCAAGGACATCAAGGACTCATGCGACACACGCGTCACAAACACATCCGATTTGTTTATTATTTTACGTTATGATTTGTTTTTCATGAAATAAATTTAATTACATCCTCCATCCCATGAAATGCATGATTTTTCCATAAAATTTATTTTTTGAAGGATATTTGTTTTTTTTTTTTCTCGCTCTCGATATGAAATATCCTTGACTCAAAAAAAAAAAAAAAAAAAAAACTCCCAGAGGATGATAATAAAATGAAAATCATTCAAGAGATACGTAGATTGAGAATTGTGACAATTTGCAAAAGCAAAAATATTTTCCCATACAAGGATACACACGAGATCCTTATTTAATTTTTTTTTTTTTTACTCCCTCGAGTGGTTTTTAGGGGGCGAGAGAGACTCTGCTGTCTTGCATGCCTGCGTGAAAATGGGAAGAGGGTATTCGTGTTCAATCTTCTGTTTGGTTGGTGTAGTTGCCCTGGAGTGCAAGTGTCGCATGGATCATCGAAGAAGGACTCTTTTTTTTTTGTTTTTTTTTCATATGAATTCTGGAGCACAGCAACAGTAGTGAAGTTGAACACAAAAAAACGAAAAAGAAAAACTACGCCAAAGGATGACACAATACATAACACACACTCCAAGGAGCACCATCAGGCGATTGATGTGACATAGTGTGGTTAAGTTTTGGTATTTGTTTTCTCTGTGTTTTCACTCCTCTTTTGCATCCTCTCTTATCCGCACTCACAACTCAACTCAACTGAACACCCCCTCAACACAACACAAAAAAATAAGAACAACACATAATAACAAATAAGATGTCATCAAGTGCATATATACTGACTCTTCACAACGACTACGATAGGTCTTAGAATAATAATAGAGGCTGCCATCATAGAAGGACATTTCAAAGGACGAAAGACCGACATAACAAAAAAAAAAAAGCAAGAAACTAATCAGAGGAGTTATAACGAAAGTGAAAGAAGAAAGCAATTGAGTTTAGAGAGAACGTTGACGACGAGGAGAATGCAGGCAAAAATATAAAAAAAAAAATAGATTTTCAGGACAAAGGTCCTTGGGGGAGTTTTCTAGTATTATCCTACACATTATATGGGTCAGAATATTAAAGTCCACGGTAAGGTTAACACTGACAACGTTCTGGTTCTTCATAAAAAAAAAAGAAAGGTAGAAATGGAGATGAACAACAAGATAGACCCATCAACTCTCTGTTCCAAGCTTTTTTCCTTTTTTTTTTTTTATTTAGCTCTCCTCTTGAGTGTATCATCCTGAAGAACGTTTTAAAGGACATCTTACAAAAGTAGGAGAGCTAATAATACTTTCCGGTTGTATATATAGTGGAAACCCACTATACTCTACACAATACCTCTATAGTTTGTAGAATTGTGCTTTGTTTGTCATTCAGATGGATTGGATTTAATATGTAAGCATATGACAAATTGGGTGGATGTTTGGTTTACTTTTAACAAGGACCAGATTGCTTGAGAGATATATTAAAGTACCTTTTCTACGAGTAGGAGTAGAGTATGTTGTTGTAGGAGGAGGTAGAAAAAAAGTAAACACATTCATGTGGAAATGTTTATAATTTCTTGTTTATTTTTTCGTATTTTGTAGAGTTTGTCATTTTTATGTATAAGAAGCTTAAAGTTAGGATACTTTGTATGCTTTAGATTAATGACGAAAAAAATGAAAGAATTTGGGTGTTTCCTTGGCAACACCATACTTTGTAGTATAAGGATAAAGACTTTGAAGGAAAGTTACTGCATGTATTTTTTTTGTGTTTGTTTTGAAATTAATTTAAAAATCGCCAAACATGAGTGATTACCTATTGCCAGTAAATCCCCTGAAGGATAAAAAACTTGTTATTAATGATTTTGATGTGAAGAAAGTGTTTGTTAGTAGTTTTGGACAGAAACTCTTGCCAAGTTTTTGGACTGGAAGGACAGCAGCCCATAATTATTGCAGAGTCTAAGTTTTTCAAATATTATTATGAAGTTCTTATTCGAATTGTTAGTCAATCTTCTACCGCGAAAGTGTGCTCTACTAACATTATATAGCTTCTATACAGCTTTATAGAAGCGACTGCAAGCTTGCCTAAGGCTTTAAAGAAGCTGAAATGTTTTTATTTTTTTAATATCAATTAGAGTTTACAATCTCAAATAGACTAACGAAATTTTTAAATTATAAATTGAATCATTATAAAATTAAATCTTCATATATACAAAAAATAAAATTATTTATTAACATTATTTAATTAGTTAAAAAATACAAGTTTAACATATTTTTGAATGAGTTTCTACTCAAATGGAAATTAAAATCTATATTATTTGACACATTATTAATCTCCCTAACACTGCGAGTCATAGGTTCATTAAACGAATAATTTACTCTATGAACGTTTTCGCGGAATAAGGTTCGAATTCTTAGTTCTCTAGAAGGAGCGTAAAGATCAATCAGCGATAACAAATAAGGACAATCAATATGATATGATAAAATGTCACTGACAAAATTTATAGCAAACATCTTACGGCGGTTTTCTAATGTCTGTATACCAATAAGCTGACATCTAACGTTAGTTTGTGTACTGAGGATTGTGTAATGAGGATTCCACACTATGCAGCAATATTCCAGGACCGATCTAACATACGTAACATAAAGGGCTTTTAGAGTGTATGGGTCCCTAAGACCAAACGAATTACGAAAAATAAAACCCAACATAGAGTTGGCTTTGTTCACCATGAATTCTGTATGATGTACAAAGTTTAGCTTGTGTAATCAAAAATTACTCCAAGGTCTTTTTTAATAGAAACTCTTTCAAGGACATGACTATGCATATTGTAATCGTAAACGATAGGTAACAAACGACGAGTAAACGAAAAATATTGACATTTGGATATGTTTATATTGCACCAATTGATAAGATTTTTAACATCATTTTGGAGAAGCGTACAGTCTGTTAAATTTTTTACACGTCTAAAAAATTTTAAATCGTCCGCAAACATAAGACACGTTGAGTTAGTAAGGACATCAGGAAGGTCATTTATAGAAATAAGGAACAGCATTGGACCTAAATGACTCCCTTGTGGAACGCCGGAAGTTACAGAAAAGGGATGAGATGTAATCGAATCAATTGAAACCATCTGGCTGCGTCCTGTAAGATAAGCTGTCAGCCATTTAAGCATGTTGGAATGAAAACCTATGTTCTCTAATTTTTGTAATAAAATTTTATGATGTACCCTATCAAACGCCTTTGCAAAATCTGTGTAGATAACAACGTCTACTTGGTAACCCTTTTCTAATGAATTGAGTTAATCGAGTTTACACGCGAATGCCACTTTCAGAAGGCTTTACTATACCATTGTTTGTTTTATGTAGGTGTTTAAATCTTCGTGTGGTGAGATCTTCCCGGAGAGTTATATCCAAGGCAACCTAATAAGTCAGGACCGTCAATTTTTCAATTGATCTTATGCATGAATACATCATTTATAGAATGTATAAATAAAAATGGTCCAAGATGGCTTCCCTGGGGAACACCTGAGTCTTAGTAAGCAAGGGTGAGAAAGACCGTTTCTGAATTTAACCTGACAGAATTTTTTTTCAGGGTATGATTCTAACTAGGCTATCAAAAAGGTGGAAAATCAATTTTCTAAAGCATTTGAACATTTATGTAGGAAGGCAAGAAAATTAGTAACAGGTGATCTCTTTCTTACAAAAAAAATGCTCTTGATTACACTGGTTTACAAGGGTTTTGTTGCCCAAACAAAAATATAGTTTTCTGAAGGTTTTTTGGTGTGCTGAACTCGAATCCGAAGTCAGAAACAACTAATCAGCTCCCGTTTTTGAGATATTACCGTTAGAAAATGCAAAAATACGTTTTTTTGAATTCTTCGGACCTTCTTCTTTTGTATAAAGAAAATTGTTTGAGCATATTTAGTAACGGTTTCTATAAGAACTGTTTTCAATATTTCGACACTTGTTTAAATCTTTTCAATATCTTTTATATTGCCCGAGATATCTCAACTGAAGTAAGTGGGTTTGGCTTCATATATCATAAAGAAGATAATGACGTTATAAAATTTATAAAAATACCAAACAACTTAGGATATCTCGGGCAGTAAAAAAGATATCGGAAGGATTTAAACAGATTTAAAATGGTGGTAAATAGTACTTATGAAAACCGTTACTAAATATGCTCAAAAAATGTTCCTTATATAAAAGAATAAGGTCCGAATGACTGCATTTTCTAACGATATTTCAAAAACGGGAGCTGATTAATTTTTGTTGACTTCAGATTCGAGTTCAGCACACCGAAAACCTTCAGAAAAGTATATTTTTGTTTCGGCAACAAAAAAAAAGTTTAATTTTGTTAACCAGTGTTATTAATGATGATTTCCAAAAATTCCAGATTTGATGGAGAGTAGAATGAAACATGTAAGAGTTTTATATCCTCACGGTTTTTTATTTTCATTCATTCATTCTACTGGGACGTTAACGAGTGTCCAAAATGACTCCAAAATTCAAATCCTTTTTTAAGGTACTTCCTTTTTTTAGTCAAATAGTAAGTGTAAAGTGTTCTTGAAAGAGATTTAAATTTTTGCAAAATTGCACTATAAAAGGCTTAGTTTCGTTCAAGCCTTTTAGCATTCTTGTCGTGTTGAAGAGGATCCCACGCGCTTTTAAAACCCCAAAAGGATCATCTAGCAGGCATGTGTTGTAAAAAAGTTTTTCCTCAGTTCATGACTGATGTAGAGGGCACTACATTAAATTTATATGGGGAATTGGGGAATTGGGGAATCGCAATTGGCATTTTAAATCACAGCCTAAGCTGATTAATCGCAATCGAAACTAGTAAACTGCAGCTTAAAAACAACTCCACAACAAACCATTGTAGAAACTGGGTGGTAGCTGAATTGTATTGATATTTTAAAATACATAATGTTTCATTTGACTTTCAATATACGAAATATTTCGCTTTTTTTTATAATCCTATTTCCGAGGGCCATTCACGACGATGCGATTGACCTTCCCACATCTATGATTGCAAGGAACTGAGCCTTTAACCTTTTTAACAAGGTTATGGTTTAAATGACAGTTGTTTTCAAATTGAAGTGGATGTATTCATTGGTTTTTAAGAATGAATGCGTTTATTTTATGAACCAAAACATTTGCAAAGTGCCTCCTATTTTATTCTATACAATTCAGGTTGCATTTAAAAACCGAGGACTCTAACCTTATTCTTCAATTTCTATAATAAAAAAAAATTTTAAAACTTAATGTTATTCTAAATTAAAAAAAAAATAAGGTCATTCCATTTTACATAAATTCTCGTCGAAAAACTTGTTATATTCTCGAATTATTATCATAATTATACCCTAGTGCCTTGTGGGTGTCTTCAACCTACAAATCTAATTTATGTATCTTCCAACAGCAATCCATTTTGTACCACTACCACGATCCACGACCGACGCCAGTCTTTATCCTTGTTATTTATATATTCAACGAGTGTCCTTAGGTCATACTCATACAAGAAGAAAACACATTTAGAATATTAATATAACTAAACTAGAGACGAGAAGAGAGACGACATGATGATAGAATAAAACTAAAACTAAAAAAAAAAAAAAAATTGCATTGACAAGGAGCAACATAAAATAAGACTCCTCTATCCACCAAAGTGAAAATCAATGCTTTTTGCTTTTTCTTGCTGTGTGAAATAGTTTAATTCTCTTATGGCACCAAGATGAAGATGGTAGTGGCAACATCCCTGTACTATTCTCTTGAACCATCATTACCGACACGGCATGGGATGGGAAATACAAAAGTTTTGTGCCAAAAACTTTTTCATCTTCAAATCCCTCCTCACGATATGCAACAAAAAAAAAAATAACCTATCTAACGTTTCTATTTTCTTTTGCTGGGTTTATACTGTGTAGTAGGGAACTTCAATGAGTAAAGTTTTCATTTTAATTTCATTGACATATCTTGCAGACATTTTTGAGGTACACCAAAAGTCACAGATTAAATACAGGGTGATCCGAAAAGAATATAAATTTATTTTCAAAAACCTGATAAGCAACAAACTTTGACAAGCTTCCAATTTTGATTTTTTGGAGCTGGCCATCAGCGAAAAACTTGCTGAAAAAAATCGTTCATTTTTTTGACACCTGTCAGTGAAACAAGCTACTTTATGTCGCTAAATGTCAAACATCATCTAGGGAATTTGTGACCTGTCAAATCATTTCAAAAATTCGTTCATTTTTTATTCTTATTCCGAAACACCCTGTCAGATAAAATTGGAAGAAATGTCCCAGCTTGGCAAAGAATACGAATATAAAAACTTGTGTGCCTCCTTTTAAATGAATGAGAAGAAGAGTCAAACGGCGCAAGCAGTTGTGAACTTCTGTCGAAGAGTCACCCTTCTTCGTACCATGACTTCTATTTTCCGAATCGTAATTTTGGTGAATTGTAATTAAATTTTATGCATATGAATGAGTTCGACTTCGAATGTCAAATATTTCTGTGTGTTCTAAGCATTTTGACAACTATTGCAATGAATCATTTTAAATAAACTTTTTTTTTTTAGCAAACAGCAGACAGACAGTGTGGGTTTTTTTTTGTGGGAAACTTATGAAATAAATATAATTGACAAGGAGGTGAATATGGTAACTTTGATGATGTGTTCAATTAAAATTATTAAACTTTGAAAAATATAAGTCAATGAAGGAGTTTGAAGAAGTGTTTCAAAGAAATGCTAGAATTGGAAGGGCTTTTAACCCCTTTTTTTTGACATGGTGAAAGGACCAAGAAATTTAAAGGTATGCGATCGAAAAACTCATTTTCGCAAAAAAGATTGCCATTAACAACAGGTTTCTTAGTGAAGGAGACCTCCCACTTCATCTTTCCCCCTAGTTAAAAAGTATCGAATGGTTTCTCTTAAAGAATTCGTCGTTCTTATCGACAAATAATTTTGCTTCTATAATGCTTTACATAATGGTACTTTTAGCTTCTGTAAATTTGAAATACTTATAAGACAATTTACGGAAGATGAACAGCTGCGATAAAGAGTTTTTAAACAGCTTAACAGCAGCTTAAGTGAAGACTTGTTAGTGTTAACTTTGTCATAATTCACTTTAAAAAAACACTAACTAACCATTCAAAGATCATCTCGAAAAGACGTTTGAAAGGTGCCTATACAAAGATAAGTACAAACTGGATGAAAATTTCTTAATTACAGCACTAAACTTACACATTATATCGACCGTGGTTAAACTAATTTTTTGAATCGAAACGAAATAAAAACTTATCCGATTTTCATGAATATATACATATTATATCTCGGATTGTAGATGAACATAGGCTACTTACTTTTATCAAAATTTTACTTTAATAAAAAAAAAAAGCTTCAATGGCAAGGCTAGCACAGTTCTGCTTACTTATTTGATTTCGCTGCTATTTATAATTTATCTTTAGATTCGTTAAGATCCTTGAAAGTTCAACTTACTTGTAAGAAATAAGTTTTATTTTGTCCCTCCCTTCAAGCAAACCAGTCCGACCTCGGTCCGAATCCGCTCCGCCTCAGGCGGAGCTGAGTCCGACTTCGACTACGAAACGGGTCCGAAGGCGGCTCAAATTAGTATGGAAACTATATATGTATTGGTTTTTTCACCACGATTTCTCCTTCGACTTTGTGTTCATACACAAAAAGTTGCAAGTGTGTGAGTGCAACCCCGTTTTTCTCGGCTTGAGGTCGGAGTGTCTTTTCTGAACTCCGTTTTCTTGCTTGGAGGGCTTTAGCAATGCTCATGTCATTTTGTTTTACAAAAGTCCATTAACGTCCTGTCTTTTATATCAGAATGAATGTCAGAATAAGCATAGTTCATTATTCAACAGCTTGAATCTTCTATTTTATGATAACAATGTCTACTAAGCGAAGAGCATTGTTGGAAATTCGCACAGAGTGAAAGTCCTTTTGGAACAAGGATTCTGAAGGAAATCAAAGTGGATAGAGAAATTGTCACAAAATGAATGCATTGGTACGTGACTTTCTCAAAGAAACTATTGGAATTGGGTCTCATATCCTTTCTGCCTCTGTCGAAAATATTCAAATACAATCAGTTTGGAATTGTATCGAAGGACGAAAATTATTTGACAATTCAAGGAGAATAATGATATAGGAATAACGTTTTGTATTCATTAAACTCCAAGAGTATATAGCTTTTATATCGACTATGGTATGGCAATGGCGTAGGCGAGACCTTTTTATAATTTGCGTATTTGTTCATTCCTTTCCGCCTTGCTGTGTCGTTTGTCGGCCGCTCATATATGAAATATTGGCAACTCACATACAAATGAACACGCATCATCATGCGGGGACAACAAAAGAGGAAGATTTGTATCTGCAAATCCTTGGGCTTATTTCATATTATGAATTCCGTTGTCCTTTATTTTTTTTGCTTGTTGGATGTATGTTCTGGGTTATATTGTCCTTGAATACACATATCCTATGCGTGGTTGAAAATTCAATATGGCTTCATCACTGTTTATGCCAAGCTACATGTGTATAATCATTTTGGAATTCCTTATGAGATTCATTTGCATAAATGAAATCGCTTATATATCACCAAACCCATCCAGCCATCACCCATCACCGAATTCCAAGGATAGAACTAAAGGAAGAAGATGTAGCACCAAAAGCACCCTATTCAATGATGATTATTGTCTGCGTGTAAAATGTGTAATTGTCATTCCAGGCTACACTCACTCTCCTTATCCTTTAGCACATTCATAAGGTACAACACATCAGCATTTACAAACTATGTATGTAATGTGATGCCCGTGGCATTTTAAAATTCATCAATTTTCCATTTTTATCTGCAAGTCTGCATAAATGCAAGTCGCATTAAAGTATCTTTCATTCTTGCTTAATGGGGTTTTAGTTTTGTTGTCTGATGATGATGATGACGATGGAAGGGTAGGGAGAACTTGGAGAAGGACAGAGAGAGAGAGAGAGTGTTGTTAAAGTGTTGAGAATTAAGGTGTGTTCTTGATTGACTTCACACAGCACGAATGTGGTTTTGTGTGGTTGGTTTGTTCGGTGAAGTAAAAATAATAATAACAAAAAGAATTATATTCTCTTCGGTGTCGTAGTCGGTGGTGATATATCCTTAAGCTTATGATTTTTTCCTTATCCATTTTTAATGTTTATTTTATCTCTTCGTTGTGTCATTTAATATTATCAAAACGTATTTTGCTTTAAAATTTATTCCACAAAGAGGTGTTGTAGTATTCTTCTTTTTACATCTGAGTTGGATGAATTATTAAGATTTTGACTCAGTTTATTTCTGTTTTTTTTTGTTCTGCATTAAATGTACTTAAGTGTGTTGGGAACGGAAATTTAATAAGGGCCAGAGGAAATACAGAAAAAATCTATTCTTAAAGTGATTATTCTTACCAAGTTTCAATATTTATTTCAGAAAAAATTCAAGGAACCTTCGTATTGAAGACATTTTTTGGAAGAGATTTTAGACATACCTAATACAGCATTATCGACCAAGGTGGTATTATAGATACCTATGATCATAAACAAAAAATACCAAGATTGGAAACTCGGCGGTCAACTGACGTTTGCCTACAAGCTGCGAGGTGTGGTGAATGTCGTGAACCTATCGTTGTGTTCGTGTCAAATGTGTGGTGAATGTCGTGAATCTATAAATGTGTGCGTGTTAACGTCATTTACCAACGTGGTGGCTTTCACATATATTCACAGACAGCAATGTACACAAAAGGGTTTTGGGGGGAAAGACGTACGAAATTTTCCAGTCTTGGTATTTTTTGTTTATGCCTATGATCATTAGAGCCGCCATCTTACAAAATGGGGTAATAAGTTTTTGACGTTTAATTTGACAAAGTCAAAAGCAACAACAATTTCCAAGACAAATTTGTTTACAACAGCAATTTCAATGGGCAGCTGTCAAAACCTTAAGTAGCCATTTTTAAGTTTTGACAGTTCTCGATACAGAGTTTTTTCTAATGATCATACCTTCTCTTTTCATACCATGGTCAGCACTAACCACTACTAACCACACAGTTTAGTTTTGAATGTGAAAGAGTAAAGTGGTAAAGTGAAGTTTTGAATATGCCAAAATCCACGGAAAAGCAGGTTAAAATTGTTGGAAACCTGACTTTATGTACCTACAAGAAATTAAGGAAAAACTGCCCGAATTCGAAAAATACATTTTTACAGTTGGTCAGTTTTTACTTGTAAACTATGATACCCGTGGCTGCTTTTCTCGAACAGGAATAATTCAGACTGTGAAAGTTTATTGACTCTTTTCTAGACTTTCACTGATTTGGCATCTGCTTAGTTTTTACCTCGAACCAGTCTTTCTTGAGACCCCAACTCCAATACTTTGTTCTGTAGTGTTCAAAAAAGATTATTTTTTTCAAATAACATTTCGACCCTGGATCTTACAATAGGGGTATTCATAAAACGGTGTAAGCCCTGGGTAAAACTGGTAAAATGATAAACGTGGTGAACGAACTCATACAAAATTCTGACACATTTACCACTTTACCACGTTTAGCCAGAGTTCACACCGTTTCATGAATACCCCTAATATTTTTAGTCTTTGTCTTGCAATATCTGCCATTAATAACTTTCGACTATCAAAAAATTTTGATTATCTGATCAGGTCCAATATTGCGAATATAAACGCAACGTAAAATGTAAAATGTTCAACGTTGATTTAATGTTGAAAAAATTAACATGAAACTTCTTCAAAATAATATTGAAACAATGTAAGTCATTTTTTTATCTTTGTCGGACTTCAGCTTTTGTTGCATTTTATCAATCTAATTTTCAACAGATCTCACTGTTGCACGTTGGTAAAGCATTCACCTAGTAACCCAAGAGTTGTAGGTTCGATCACAGCGGCTGCCCATTTTTTCTATTTTTTTAATAAATTGATGCTTTTTTAAAAGTTTAAATAACTTTAATTTAACCCTCTGTCGGCACACGGGTTCGAATTTGTCAGGACAAAAATACAAAAATTACCATTTTTCAAAAAAGTGGTTACAAAAAAGTCTCATTATAAGGGTGAAAATATTTTTTTTTTTCGGAATTGTGAATACAATATTCGAATTCCTCGGAATATTCTACATCAATTTCATACTTGATTCTCTATAAAATATTGTAACCGAAAAAAGTTCTAGCGACATGAAAAAGTATAAACCAAATTCGCACCCGTGTGCCTATCACGTCACAAAAAAGAGGTGTGTCTACAGAGGGTTAAAAATGTTTTATAACGGTAAACCACTTTAAACTAACGATGTTCTACTTTGATTTTAAAATTTTCGTCTTCAAAGCAAAATCATTCCGAAAAATAGAAATCAACGTGGTTTTCGTTGATTTTAAGTTGTTTTTTCCCTCAGTGTAAGTAATATGAAAAATTAGAACCGCTGTTTTTAAAATGACAAGACCTATTATGTTGTTTCGGAGTATCTATTTATTATAATTTGTGTCAAAATTTATGAAGGAGCAAGGTCTAGTGACCTAAAACTTCCAAATATTTTCATGACAATGAAACATTTGGAGAATTTGTCAATTCCTCCCTAGAGGGAGTACCTACCCTTGAAAAATATCTTTTAAGATGCTGGTGGATGGGATTCGAACCTAGACCTCTGGCGTAATGGTCCATCACACAAACCGTTGCGTCGCGAGGTCGTGCTGATAATAATATTGACAAAAAAAAGCACTATTTTTCAATATAACAGAAGAATAACTGTTGCATTTTTAATTTTTGGGAATATTTTCAACAATTTGTAGATACTTTGTTTAACTTAAGAGAGAAAGTATTCAATAAAAATTAAGTTTTATTTTCCCTATTTATACTTTTCAAAACATTCTAATGGTCAAAAGAGTTTCCATAAAAAAAGCCTCTTTAAAGAAAAAAACACAACACTAAAAAAAATGTCCTTCGAATTTTCTTAGAAGTTAAATTCAAAGAAATATTTTACTATTTAACGCGTTCTTCGCATGCTATTTGTTCCTGCAAAAAAAGTTCCTTAAATTCTTTTTCTTACAGAAGTTAGGTACCTACACTAAAATAGGTGACATAATCAAGGTTCCTGAAAACAACTTTCTAAAACTTCACGAGAAACCTTAATATGAGAGGGACTTTCTTTGCCTTATAGAATTTGAAAATCTCCACATCGTAAAGTGTACTCGTATTTACGTAATTCTTTAAGCTGGCTTTTTCGTTTTTCCCTTACCTAACGCACCCAATTTAATGTTGACCTACATCAAATTAATACCAAATAAACCAGTCGTCCCCCCTTTACAAAAATTTACGACTTTTCTTTTCGGTCTTATAATGTCTATAGAAGTTATTTAACATTCAAATAAAAATTAAAGAAAAAAAAAGGTCTCCAAATGACTCAATTTAATGAAACAAAACATAGAAGGATTTTTCTTTTGATATTTTTAGTTTGAATTCATTAAAAATGTATCAACAAGGATACAGTTTGGGGAAAAGGGGTTTGAATTGCCTCCTTTCGAAATAAATTCCCCCAAAAAAGTCAATTCTACTTAAATAAGTTTTAATGGAAAAGAAGTAAGAAGATAAAAGATATAGAGTCTATGCCTTTTGACATTAAATCGAAAAAAGCTTAAGGATTATCCAAGCCCAAAAGGAAAGGGACTTAACCATTCTTTTGCGTGGTAGGTCAGTGGTTTTGGATATATTTTGTCTGATGTCTATTGAGAGTCCTTTCGACATAAAAAATCCTTCGACATAATACGTCAAAATAGAGTATTGAGTATCACAAAAATTTCCCTCACACAAACACATACACACACTTCCACACGCAGCACATACACACCGACGCAAAAAAAAGCAATTACTCAAGTAAAAAATAATGGATGTATCCTTTTTTCTTCCTTAAAGGTTCCCTAGGATATCGTAAGTAAGTACATACAATAGAAACCAGAATTTAGGTAGGTACACACAAAAACAATGAGACTCCTTGATTTGAGTACTTAACGGTGATTTCTTAAATATAAATTCCCGTGGAAATGATGCGTAGGTTTTTTATGAAATAAGAGGATATTTTGTATTTTTTTAAGGCTCATTCATAATAGGACAAAAAAATTACGGGTGTTGCTGTCAGAAACATTTTTTTCTTTTTTTTTCACTTTTTTTTCCTGGCTCGTCGCCCTTCAAACTCCCACACTCAATGATGCACACATCACAATAGATGTTTTTTTTTTGATAATTCACAATAGACAATTATTATTACCCCCGCACAACTCTTACACGCACTTAAAAACGGCGAGAGCAGAAATCGTTATCCTTGTAAATTTTTTTTTTATGATTTCCTTTGCAAAAACACACACAGGACACTCTTTTTATTGACAAATCGAAGAAAAATTATTTCCAAAAAAGGAATTAAAAAAAAAGAAGAAAAATGAAAAGAAACAGAAAAATAAAAGTTGGAGTGAAATAATGCCGCGCGCCGGAAAAGGATCCGTAACTTAATGTTCCTGTGATCCAAACGAAGCAATTGGCGTATCAAAACTGAGAGAGTAAATTCGTTGCTCGTATGGCAGAAGGCATCAAGCACAGAACGTATCATGGAATTCGTTTCGCTTTTTTTGCGGGGAAATCCATCTCTATATAGAATTAATTTATTATACACATCCCTGGAACAGGCAAAGGCATATAAAGTTGAGCTTTTTTTGGGGTTCTATAACCGAAAGAAAGAAAAAAGGGAATTGGCAAGGAGTAAGGGAATAGTGCAATAGTTTTATTTTTGTAGTAAGCTATTGGAAAGGTATTCATTCCTTGGGGATAGTGCCGGGCGTGCTGAAAGTAGAAATACAGATACAAAGATAGAGAGAGAGAGAGAATGAGAGAGAAATTGATACCCCACGCGCACGTCATTAATAAATCATGAAGGAATATGTTGGTTTCGGTGGGTAGGTGTAGTATAGAATGGAAAAGAATAACGATATAAAATTGTAAGGAGACACAGAGAGAGAATTATTTGAACGCACACAACACTATCGTGGGGGTTTTTCATGACGTCGCGAATTGGGTTACTTTTTTGTGAATTTTATCTATTTCATTTTGCGGTAAGGTTTTCATATAAAAGGGAGCTTTGTATTATTAAGGATTTTGATTAAGGTGGCGCGAAGCTTTGAGTAAAGGTGTTGCCAATAGAATGGATTACTTTAAGTGGTTTCAGTAAGATTTGATGAAATTTTAGTGTGTTTTAGTTCAGAACCAGCTGATTAAGAGTTTGTAGTAAAATTAGATTTTTCCAACCCGTATGCGAGCATGCACATTGTTCCCTCATAACTTCTAAACTACTTATCATAATTTTATTAATGAGGTATTGTATCCTTGTCCGCTGGTTATAGTTTATGTTAAGTTCTTTAGCATAGCGCTATCCTTGAAAAAGTCATGACTCATGACATATTAGTATATTTTGTTTTTAATGTATGTACCTACAGTGGCTTTACAAATCCCTTATAAAACTTCAATAGATGATTGATTTAAAAGTAAATCATCCCTATATCATACAAAATTAAAAATTATGATGAATTAGCTCCTAACGGTTTCCCATGTTCAAAATCAAATAAAGTTGAGTCCATACAGACTATTGATCCGTTGGTTCTGAACTACAAACTACAGTAAAACCCGGATAAGTGCCTCTCGCTTAAGTGCCTAACCCGCATAAGTGCCTTTGTTTTTTAGAACCAAAATTTTAAGGATTTTTTCATATAAAACTCATCTTTTAAGTACCTTTCGCTTAACTGCGTTTCCCGCTTAACTACCTTCTATTTCAAATACTTATGATTGAATTTACTTGCAGGAAATTCTTTTAAGTACACATTTGAAACAAGTTTCAGCAGTAAGAAAAACTTCATTTGCTAAAGCGCTTTAAGATTAAAAAATTCTACTAAAAGTAGAAACTAACTAGTTAGTTATTTTAAACTTTCAAAGTTATTTTGTTTGTGAAGATTCTGTTTTTAATAATCAAACATGTTTTTTTTATTTTTAAGTAAATATAGAGATAAGTGCCTATGAGCACTTAAGCGGGTTCTTGTAAGTAACTTACCCGCTTTAGTGCCTAACAAAACCGGGCATTTAAGGTGAGGTACTTATCCGGGTTTTACTGTACTTAAATCATCAATTCAATTCTGACTAAACCCACTATTCACATACATATAATAGCTTCACATTCATTTGATAATCGTTTCAAGCCATACAACTTAGGTCCGAGAACGAATACAATGCTGTTGTAAAATGTTTTTAAATATGGTTCAGGATATTCTTTAAACTCTGTAAACTGGAGCCGATTCGAAATGGACTTGGTTCCAACTCTTTCATTATATCAAATTTTCTTACAAATACTCACTGACCATTATATCAACTCGGCCATGCAGGACAAAATGTTACCCTTTTTAACAAAAGATTCGCAAAAGAGATCTTTTATGGAAGAATTTCTTTGAAGCCTTGCGAGTGGTTGACTCGGCGGACAACTCGTCACATTAGGTGCTGGCTTACATGTTGGAATTTCACTTGCTTTATTGGAGAAAACAATTCAGGTAACAATAAATAGCGTCAGTGATCTTTGTACACAATCGACCGTTTGATCGTTTCATTTTTTGGAACCTTCTTCTTCATTGCCGATATAAAAGGCTCCACACATAGCACAGTGGGTCCCGCCGTAGGTCAAAAATAAAAAAGTAAATATCAATTTTTTAAAATCCAATGATTTAACAACGTTCTACAATCTCCTATCGAACCGAAACCAAAAAAAATTTGACGGTTACCCTTTTTTTTCATTTCTTAATAGCCATTCAAAGTCGGTATATAAAAAAAGGTGCAGTTTTTTAATCGCTGCAGTTATAAGGTGTGAACTTGCGATAGTGATAGCGAGTGTTAAAAATTGTGAACAGTATTAAATTGTTATGGATATTAAACGAGAAGGTTAATACTTTCTAAAAACATAAATTATATTGTTAAATAACATAAAGACTAATTGTAATGGGGCTCGTTAGCGAAGCAATTTTAATCATTTTTATTTAGCTTAATTTTCATTAAATTAGAGATTTAGTTGGTTTGAATTCGAGAGCCCTCTACAATTTATGTTCTCAAATGAAGAATACCGTCCTACCTTTCGAAATAATAGCGCCGTTTTTTCCCCTTTTTTCCCCTTTTCGAGTAATACGAGTTTAAATGACGATACACGGAGAAAAAAAAATTACAACGTAAAACTTAAAAAATTCCTTTTTGGCACTATTATTTTTATAAAAGACTGAACTAGAGGGTAAGGGTAAAGTGCTCGACTGACAGGCATTTTTTTTTATATTTTTAAAAAAAAAAATTTTTTTTACCTTGAAAATAACCAAAATTTTAAAAAAACTGACTTGATGCATTTTTTTGCAATAATAAATCATATAAAATGATAATACAGGTGTTTCATTAAAAAAAAAATGGTCATTATATTTTTGACAGCACTTTGTATGGGAGGTGACCCACTGTGCATAGGGTTCTATAATTTTCTTAGAATAACCCAAAAACAAATCGCTCTAAATCGTTGCTGTGCGTTCCTGGCAAAACGTGCAACATTTTATCCCATTTCTGTATACTAACCCCGTTCTTTTAGAGGTGGTAGACTACTCATGCGTAGATGATAAGATAGAAAGATGAGTGATCTAGTACAAAATTAGACACATGATCTTCTTCTCCAGTAAATTATTAAATATCTAAAGCCCCCTTCAAGCAAGAAAACCGAGTTCAGAAAAGACACTCCGACCTCAAAACGCTAAAAACGAAGTTGCACTCACACACTTGTAACTTTTTGTGTATGAACACAAAATTGAAGGAGAAATCGTGGTGAAAATACCAAAATCGGTTCCGGTACTAATTTGAGCCGCCGTGGGACCCGTTTCGTAGTCGAGGTCGGACTCACGTCGGAGCCGATTCGGACCGAGGTCGGACTCGTTTGCTTGAAGGGCCAGTCTTAACCAACTCCCAAAAAAACATAGAAAACACGATATGACTTCCACTGTAAAACTCCAAATTTCCCAGTTATACTTAAAAATATTCAGAAGCTGTGAGAGTATTTAGGTCCATTTTCTTCACTCGGAGTTGAACAAAACTTGAGAATTTTTATATTAAAAATTCTCAAGTTATGTTCAACTCCGAGTGAAGAAAATGGACCTTAGTTTGTTTTTGTTTTCGTTCTTCTATGTACGGTCCGTTAGTTCCCCTCAATTTACTTTCATTATCAAAACAAGCCCTTTTTTCCCGGAAAAAAAAGAAGGCTTTTATATAAAAGCTCTTTCTCTTACGATATCAAAAAAATTCATTCTCATTTTCTTTATTTTCTTTTAGTAACATTTTTCATAGATTTTCCACCTGCTTCTCTTTTTTATTGGTCATGCGCTCTCTATATTTTCTTTAGTTTCCTGATCCTGATTTTTGTACACATCTTCTTTCAAAAAGATAAATTTCATTCCTCTATGTCTTTCTTTTTCGTCTGTTTTATTGTTTTTTTTTTTTTTTTTGTTTCTTTTCTTGGTTTGTTATTTATTTTTCCACAGGAATTTCTTGTCGAATTATTAAAGCTTTCTGAGGGTTTGCTTTAACATTCCACAACAGATACATGGATTCATGGATTTACGGGTACACAATACAAGATTCTTTTCCTTTTATTTTTTAATCCTTATCCTTGTTTCTCTTATCTTTTTTTTTCTATTTTTATTTAATTCGTCCTGATAGAAAGATTTTGGTTTTGTACTCTTTTTCTTCAGCAGAATAAGCAAAACGTGGTTCTGGGATTTTTTTTTTTAATTTTGCTTTACTTTTATGTTCAATTTTTAGATCAATGTGAATTATTTTTAATTTGTTTTAAATCTTTCTTTTTTTTACATTAAATTGCTTCATTAGTTTTAAAAATCAAAATTTAATTAAAAACCATAAAACCATAAAAAAAAAACGTTAATATTCCACAGCTCATTTTTAATTAGATTTTTTATATAATTTTATATTACTTTTTTTCTTTCATGGATGAATATGTTCATCAAAATTGATGTACGGAACAGAAAAAAAAAATGAGAAGGGAAGAGAAGGTAAAATATGAGAATCATTTTTTTTTTTTATTTTAAATTTGCCTGCAGGAGTTTTCGCTTTTTGTCGTTATTTTTAATGAAATTACTATAATGCTGGATCGGCGGGATGAAACTTTTTTTCAGAGGACTGACTTTTAATCCGGGCAATTTTTTTTTTTTGTTTTCTCGCACGACTATTGTTGTGTATGTGGTGGAGATATAGAGAATAAGCACTGACAGTAATATTTTACATTTTGTTGGTTTTGATAACGAAGTGTAAACTTTTTAACAGTAAGCGATGACTCTAATAGAGTTAATGAAGATAGTTGGGAAAACTTATTTTGCATGGTGACTTTTAAAGTAGCTACATATAAGTGAGTAAAATTTAATGCAAACAATTAAATTTTCCTGATGGTTTTGGATTTTAAATTGTCACTGCAATAAGTGAAGAAAGTGTTAATCCAATTAAATTAGGATAGAACTTCGAAATAATTGCCAAAATGAATGAATTTTGGTTGGACATTTAATAGGTCTTTCCCGCAAAGTTGGTGTTACAATTTTCAGGACTTTACTGCAAGTTATGGTTTATAGACGTTAAGACCCATACTTTGACTTTTGACAATATACCCAAACGACGCGTAAAGTTGGCAAAAAATCCTATGAATTTGAATAAAAGAAAACTAAAATGAAAGGAATAGCGTACATCCAAGAATTTAGGCAACTATTTCGGGCTTAACTACACCGATATTGGTTTTCTCATGGAGAAACAATATGTCAAGTTTATTTTATTTATGTAGTCCTTTTTTTCAGTAATAGTGGTAATAGTACAGTCATAAACATTTTCTTAATCATGCATCATGAAAAGATGCATTTGATACATTACTACTGACAAAGGCGAATTTTATATAAAAATGGATCACTGTGACGTATGCGTAACATTTTTGTCTACAGACAACCTTGATCAATGGATTTGAAATTTCTATTGCTGGATCAATGTGTGATATTTTTTAAAGGATATTCATTTTTGATCGCTGAAAATGTAACGTAGGATATAAAAGTCACACAGGATATAAAAGTAAGAGAAATGGCAACTTTTAAATTTTTCTGTAAACTCACCTAAAAGGCAATGACCAAACTTGTTATTTCAAAACAACACATTCATCATCGGGTACATCACGAAAATTTCCAAAATAAAATAATTAGGTACAAAAATTTGGTCGGTGATGGCAGATTTAAGAATGTTAACAGTTGAAACTATAATACTAGAAGATAGAGAATAATTTGCGCCTAGATTTTAGTTTTCGGACAGGATTCTAGAGGGTGGTTCAAGTGCCAAAAATATTGTTGTTGTTCAAACGTCAGTTCCAACCGAACCAAAACAGAATCAATTCCAGACCGTTCTCCATAATTGGGCCTACTTAAACAACACTACGAAGAGATGGAGTTAAATCTAGAACTAATGAGGCGAAGTTCGTAGTAGTCGAGGATGGCTCTAGAATTTTTGGAAGAAGTTGACCGATTGAACGGCCTCGTCAAAACATGTGTATTTTTTTGTATGTGTTATTTGCCAGTTGATAACACTGTGCTACAAAATAAAAAAAAAATACCCCCGAGAAATTACATAGTGTAGGCTGTTCGTATGGTCGAAAAATTTGTTATATTTTTGGAACCCTCCATTTTTTTTTTATTTACAAAAAACCATTTTTACAGACTTTACGATGTAATCTATCAATAGCTCAGTAATTTTTTTAACAATTCTCAATATTTTTAGAGTTTTTTAATTGCATGATGTAGGCAAACAATCGATTTAAAGATTTCAGTTTTCAATACATCGATTTTTACAAAGAATCGAACGCTGTAAACGCCCTTAAACCGTACAATTTCGGAAGAAAATCCGTAGACGCCTTCAATTATTTGATAAGTGCTGAAGTTATACAGACTTCACGTATGTTTGAATTTTTATCGGTTTTACTCAAAAGGGTTAGTTTTAGAATCTCGAAATTGCATATCTCTAACTCTTACTAACCTCTCTCTTCGGAAGACCATATTCAGAGAAACATTTCTAACTCCGGAAAAATTTTAATTTGCAGGCATTGTGGTGCTTACTTTTTGAAATGTAAAATGACTAATATTGATTTCAGATATATTTTTAAACATATTTGTCTTCTATACCTGGGCCCTATTTCACCAACTTACAAATTTGTAATTACAAGTAATTTTCACAATATTTGTGAAAAAATCGCGAAATTCTGTTTCACCAGTTTCTTGTGATCACAAAATTGTACTTGTAATCTACAATTTTAAATTTGTGAAAAAATCCATTTTCTGTTTCACCGAAACTTGTATTTTACAAGTAACAAATTTGTGAGCTTTCAAGTTTCTTGTGGGTTTCTGTTTCACCAAAAAAAAAAAGTTACAAGTTTCTATTTATTTGTGAAAATTTTCTACAAGAGTCAAGACGTATGTCATTTTTGTTACAAGTTTGTAAAAACCGTATTTAGCGTGATTAAAGTGTTTAAAATGGCTTTACGCCGAAGGCCATTATTATTATATTAAAAAAAGCTATATATTATTATTATTCAAGGTTGTAAAAATACATTTGAAATTTAAAAAAAAATCATTTATTGCAAGTAAAAAAATTTCCTAGTGAAAAAAAATTGCATTAAAAAAATTTGTATATATTTTTCAGTTGCAATTACATTTTTTTGAATGCAAATTTTTTTGTTTGCAATAAATATTTTTTTAATGCGATTTTTTATTTGTAATAAATATTTTTTTTTTTTTGAACTTGTAATGGAAAGCAAATGCTTTAAAAATAGGTAAAGCATTTGTGTTTCAAATCGAATGAAAACATCACAAAATATCTGTTTAAAAAATTTTCCTGATCGTCTCTTAAGTATGTAAAAATTCGTTCTCTTTTTATCAAAGAGGCTTGTTTTTTTCTCATATTTGTAGTTCTTCATTCCTTACATTATTTTATTAATTTTCCTCACTCTTTACAATTTTATTATTTTACCGTTTGTTTTACTTCTATAAATCCATGGATGCCATTATAAAATAATAAATATAAAAATTATCCAGCAATACAAACATCTTAATATATACTATTTACAATTTTGTTTGGCATTTAAAAAATTTTCTTATTTGATTTAGCTACTAAGATATGACAGTATTAGTTATTTGATAATTTTTCGTTTAAAATAGGGTTGCTTAAGTTTTAAAAATGGAAGGCCTATATTTTCATATTCAATAGGTATAAACTTAGTTTTCATTTGAAACCAATTTTAACCCCTGTCGTTACGAGTTAAGTTACTCAACGGTCACCGGTTAGACTTTAAAGAGCTTTACAAGTTTGTGAGAGAAACTTGTTACTTACAAGAAAAAAATATATTTGGTGAAACGGTAATTCTACAAACTTGTGGTTTTCAAAAGTAAGTTGTAATTTTTTTTCTCGATAATCACAAATTTGTGAATTACTTATTTGTACTTTGTGAAACAGAATTCCATTGTACAAATTTGTACTTGTGATCTACAGGTTACAAATTTGTGCTTGTAACTTGTAGTTGGTGAAATAGGGCCCTGATCGCTCACAGTATTTTAAAGCTTATTAAGAGGTCACGGAAGTGACATTTTTTGTCTATTATGGTAGTGAGATTTTTATACTTCAGACCTTACTAAAACAAAATTTCTTACTTTAAAAAAAATCCTAAAAATTTTAAGGTTGTTCGAAATAAAGGTTAAGCTATGATTACACGGTCAACGAAATCGGTCAACGCGTTGACTCTCTGACGTCAAGAAAAAATCCATATTCTCTCTGTCATCTCACCGTCAACGTTCACAATGTCAATGCTTAAAACATTGACTATCACACGATTGACACTATTGCGTCAATATTGTCCTAAATTACGTTGACGCGCAGGTGTGTCAACGTGACGTTTACTTAGCAGTGTCAACGCGTTGACTCGCAAAACTATGTTGATCACACTGTTTGACACAAAGCAAAAATTTAAATTTTCCAAAAATATTTTGAAAAAAAAGCGGAGAAAATGAGATTTGAAAAAAAGTTCTCATAGAAAAATTAAACAAAAATTAGTTTGACAGGGTTGCATTGAAATGTAAAAATTTCGAGATATACGCAATGCACTTTTAAGATGAAAGTCTTAAAAGTTTGCTGATAAGATTGTTGAATAGGGTGGCCCACTTTTTTGGTTTTCACATTTTCGTTGTTACCCACTCAAAAATTGGTTGCATATGTGTTTTGTATTACACACGTGAAATTTCAGCTTTTTAGGTGAAGTGTAGATAAGTGGGCGCTCAACAGGCTCAAAGTTTTTGCTCAGATGCTGGTATAGCTGGGTCCTCATGCCTAGTAATTAACTCCTGTTTTGATTTATCAAGTGAATTAAGTTATGATGTGGTAAAGTTTTTCATAAAAAACCAATAGTTAAGTGATATTTTCACAGATAATAATTTTTGTTCATTTAAATTCGTCTGTAAGTATTTTTTGCTTAAAGTTATCAAAACAGAATTAATCAATGAAATACGAGCTAATGACTCAAAATCAAAGAAACGTGAAAATCATTTACTTGGTTGTCGGGAACATGCGTGTTTATCATGTTTAATCCAAATTGCAACCTCAAGCCAAGTCCTAATACGATATAATCAGATATTAGGGGTAAGGTAAGGGTAACAAAGTCTAATATTCCAAAGCTGATGAGCGCCCTCTTCCTTTTAGTTTTGAAGGCTAAAACTTTCAGCATATGTTGGTATTGATGTCTGTAGCAAAATAATGGGTGGGGAACTAATGAATTATATGGTTTATTTTTTTGCCTTATAACGTGGACCACACTATTGTTGAACGAATATAAATGTAAAATTACCAAAGTTTTGTCGAAAAATTAGAAAAAAAAATTAAAAAAGTTTCGACATTTGATTTTTAAAAAATCGAATAAAAAACAATATGGCCACCTTCAAACGCTTATAGCATAGGAACGCCGCACCCAATGTTAATGGTTGTGGTCTTAAAATGTAGTTTGGAATATACAAATGGTTTTTGGTTTTTTGCAAAAAAAAAATTTTTGCATCCAACATGGATGCCATGGCCATACCGAAAAGTTTTTTTTTTGTAAAAAAAATAACAAAAAGGTGAAATGAGAACCGCCCTCCCTCCAAAACGGTACTCCATTCAAAAAATCGTCCTACAAAATATTTTCCCCATCCAACTTTCATCACATTTCTATACAAAAAACAATGTCAATCTGAAACGATGACACGGTATTAAATTCTGCCGCGTCAACGCTGGGACAGGGTCATTGCGATGACACCAAGTCCTAAAACCCTGTCAACAATGGCAATGATAGAGAGATTACACGGTCATCGAAAATAGTCAATACGTTGACCCAAAAATGTGTGTCAACGCGAGTGTCATCGTACCCGTCAATGCAATGACAGCAGTTTTCGTTGACGATCACACGACGTGACACTCTTGGGACAGATTGTGACGTCATTTTTACGTCAGAGAGTCAACGCGTTGACCCATTTCGTTGACCGTGTAATCATAGCTCTAGCACGGTAATGACAACGAGTTTACTCCAAGTTTTTTTCCTAGATAAACTGCTCCATGAAATACATATCAGTTTTAGCACAAACAAAGCTAGTATTAATTAATTAAGAACAGTCAAATATCAAGTAATATTTATGAATTTATTTTTGGGAGATGCCATGATACTGACGTTTTGATGTGTAGTGACAAATTCATATATTTTTACACACAAAAATGAAAACAATCAAAACTAAAATAGCACATTCTATTTCATGACTCGAAATTAACTTTCTTTACTCTCACCTGTTGAAGAACAAACATAATAAATAACTCACCTTAAATAACCAAATTATTCCTAGAAGCACATCGTTTCACTTGTTCATCTGAAAGAAATTAAAAAAAAACAAACAAAAATCTGTTAGAAAATTTATTTACTCAATTAAAATATGCAAAAAGTCCTACGAAATAATATAACACAATTGAAGTGAAGAGAATAAAGAGAACTTAACTTAAAAAGTGAAAAGACTGACAAACTACAAATTTTGGTAATTTAGTCACGTTTTTTTGGAATTCTTTTTTTTTTTTTCTTTTACAAAATGCATACTCTGAACAAAATGCATACAAAAACTAAAAAAAAGGTCCAATTCATTGATCATGTCCAAATTGTCAGTTGCTGAAGAAGACAAACGCTAGAAAAAAGAGTCTCCATCGTCGTTGTCAAATAAAGGGACGAAGAGGTGGAGATTTATGAGAATTTCACGATTTGCATGCATAATGAGGTGAATAAAAAAAAACGACAAAATTTTCGAAAAAGTTCCAATTTTTCGTTTAATTGATGGAAAGAGGGGGAAGGAGTTGGTGTTTGGAGACCTAAGCCAGAAGATTATACTCGGACTCTGGCCATCGGTGGCTAAAATAGGACGAACTATAGAAAATATATGCATGAATTGTTCGTTTGAAAGAGAAAATGAAATAAATTTTCGAACAAGTTCCATGCAGCAAACCATCCAGCACCAACTTAGCAACGAAAACGGGGATAGTTTCAGTTTTAATTTTATTATTTTAGCCGCATTTTCTTCGTTTCGTATCGAAAAAGTCTTTATTATTCTGCTGTGGCATGTCTCTGTGTCTTCAGAATAATGTCGTGAAACTTCTGTTAAAGGTTTCAATCACAAAAAAAAAAAACAAAAAAAAAACACCAAACTTAAGCAAAGACATGAAAATAGTAGTGAAACCCACTTATACACACCATATCGCCATCGTCGCTTTCATCGTCATCGGCAAAGGCATTTGCATAGCTATCAAGAAAAAAATTTACCATCAACATCGCTGAGTATACCAGCCATCAGAAATAACACCGCCACCACCATAGTACCACCACTTGGCACTTTGAAAGGCTTCATTTGAATAGCTCGTTCTGTATAGAGATACGCCTGCTAGAGGCATCCCAAAAGGATATAGAGAGTATAAACATAAAAGGAGTTGTGTGAGATACACCACTCACCGCGCCGCACCACACCATCCTGAGGGCTCAAAATGAATGGTGCAAAAGAGGAAAAAAGAGGAATTCCAGCCTTTTCCTTTTTCTCCGAAAAAAACACTCGAGACCCGTTTAAGTGGATGAGGTCAATTATTTAGCCCAATTTTTCACTCCCGTAAATGGTTAAATGATTTTGACATTTTTGTTCTTGGCTTTTTTGTGATGTGATGAGGAAAAATTTTTAGCAAGAAGAAGGATTAAAACAAGGATAATATAGGTTGGAGAAGGTGTGTCTTCAGGATGATGATGAGCTGGAGCTGGATAGCTGAATAAAATTAGTGCAAATGTACCTTTATATACATAAGTAGGGAATATAAACTGGAAGTGGGGCTACAAATTGGGAAGATCATGGAATTAGAAGGTATATTGTATTAGATTATCAGGAACAAGATGAGTGTTTGTGTATGCTTTTGATGGGGGTTCTGCCTAATTTGAAATTGACATTGGGATCTATTCCTGCTTTTTGAGTGGCACGACAAGTTTTTTTGATAATTTTATCGTAAGGCAATCATCTTCAAGAGGATTAGAGGATATTACGACAAAAGATAATTGATATTATTTGAAAAAGTCTTAGTTCATTGAATAGCTTGATACCGGTTCACTTTTAACTTCTATTTTTTTTTTTTACAATTTATAATTACACGGTGTTACAAAAATGAGGTTTTAAAATATACGCGGGCGGAGACCTATCACGTTTTGAAGAGCTAGCAATTTTCTCAAAAACCAGAAGACATAGAAACATATAGTTTTCACTGTTCGATAAGAAATCAACTGAAGCAGTTTCCTGTTTGAGTAATTTTTTTATTAAAATTCACAGTCTGGACAAAAATAGTATAAAATGAGTTTTTAAAAATTTTGTTTCGCCTATTTTTAACTTTGAAATCGATTATTTAAAAAACTATTGGTTATAATATATTGATTTAAAAATAAGAATTAAATGTACAATTTTGCCTTTCGGAAATGGTATCATTTATTACTGTAAGTGTTGCCGTTGTTTTTTAATAATTTTTTTTTATTTTCATAATTTTTTTTTAGAAAACTGCCCCTCCCACCTAAACGGGGGGTGATAGACCACCCTCCCAAAGAAAAAAATGTTTGTATTGAGCTCCTCTACAAAAACCCGTTATCAAATCTTGGCGCCCAAGTTATCCTACTACGTGCCGAAACAACGCTTTTGTTCTATACCTAAAAGTTCGAATTTCTGTATCTGGGTTGAAATCGAAAATTTTTTTTTTCTAAGCCAATTTTAAACTCATTTTCATAAAAAATACCTCGTTTGATTTGGAAATAAATATTATTTGAGAATATATTTTTAAAACAGCATGCTGTTGTGAAAACATATACTTTAATTTGACGTCGAAGTTGGATAAATGATGAAAAAAAATGGAATTTTTTAACTTTGACAGCTTATAAATTCTAGGTGGTTTAACCGAGTTACATGTTTTATACATTGTTGAAAAGGTATATTTATCTCCTATTAGAAACTGTAAAAAAATCGAAAATGGGTCAAAATTTGACGAAACTAGATTTTTTTTTCAATGGGTGAAGGTAAAAAAAACGTTATTTGCCCCTAACTCCAGATTTTGAGGGTGTTAGGGACTTTTTAAATACCGTTTCGTAATCAGTGCGACTAGCTCTACAAAACGTGATAGGTCTCCGCCCGCGTATATTTTGAGTGTTACACCGTGTTATTATTAAAGTCAAGCTCAACATGGAAGTGGATGTTTAGCTAATTTTTTTTTTTTTAACTTGATGTGTATTTAAATATATCGGCAGTAAAAAAGAATATGTTGGCTAAATGAACATTGTCACGTTTTGAAATTTATCGATTCAATAAAAAAGATTTTTTAATCGTGATTTTATTATTTCTTGAGTTTTATAAATTGATAGAATTGACATACATAAATACAATATTCAGTTTGATCAAGTTTAAGCTAGAGTTTTTCTCACATTTAATGATAGTAAATGGAAAAAAAATTGCTAATTAAAACTTCACACCTTAAGTCTTTCCATTATTCGTGACAATTTTTTTAAATAATTTGTTTTAATTAAAATTACATTAATGTTGATATATATGTTTATTTACATATTTAATATGTTTGTTTATTTATTTTAAGTAATTCAAACATGAAAATTTGAAAAAAAAAAAAAACACTTAATAGAAAAGATCGCGATGTTTAAAGTTAGTTTAAAGTTTTCAATACTTTTTCATATAAAGACAATAGGAATGTGGAGATTTTTACCTATTAACTTTTCTTTAAACAACAACATTTCAAATTGTATATTTTGATCTCACGATTTAGTTAAGTAAAACAAATAACATCAACCCGATTTTCACAAATGACATATTTTTCTTAAACTCGTTTAACATAGTACCTATTATATTTTTTGGCGACTATCTATAGTTTTTTTTTTGAAAATTTGGCCGTTTTCAAAAGCAATGCAAATTTTAGGGGAAACCGACGAAGTTACGAATACCAGAGTTACGGGCGAAAGAGTTACGAGCGTCAAAGTTACGCGAAACCGAAGTTACGAAAAACTAGAATTACGAATTCTAAAGCTATGTTAAGCTATGACATGTGATTTTTGGGTTGGCAACAATTGCGAGGAATGGAAATACAAACAAGAGATTAACATTTTTCTCATTGGTCAGAACTAAATGAGTAAAGCGAAAATGGGTGTTATTTAATCTTGTAAAATTTTGATTGGATAGGTATAGATATACCTACATATATGGTTTTGTTTTTGTGAAAAGATCGCAAAAACGTTGAAATAGAAAAAAAAACATAAGTATACTTATGTAAGTTTGGGGGACATATGTAATTTAAATTAACTTCTTTTTTGTCCAACTAATATTGCACCTACGTATCGATATTCTCTTATTTATGTTTCCATAATTCCATATCGTTCCTCGCAATTGTTGCCAACCCAAAAATCACATGTCATAGCTTAACATAACTTTAGAATTCGTAACTCTAGTTTTTCGTAACTTCGGTTTCGCCTAACTTTGACGGCCGTAACTCTGTTATTCGTAACTCCGTTACCATTTCAAATTTTAGATATACTGTTTATTGTTTTAAAAAAAATATCTTGAAATTTTTGGAAAAAACTCCAAACGTTCCTTTTTTTATTTACACTAAACATTAATACAAACGAGATAACAGGCATACCATCCACAAACTACAGGATACAATTTTGCATTCTAGCCAGCAAAGCATTCTTAAGATTTCAAGTGGTGCTGGAAGTTCTGGCAACCCTGGTCACCCTAACTGCAGGAACACAATGAAAAATCGTAGCCGGAGTTTGAATTGGGGTCGAAAAAGCTATCAATACTTATCGCACGTTTTTCAAATAGTACGCATCACACATTGTTTCGTACACTTTTTAACGTTCAACACATTGCATTTCAAGACATTCTGTCTATATTGTTCAGTACCAAACGCAGTATAAGCCAAAAGCTCAGATAAAATTTGAAGAGGCATCATTTTTGAGGGCAACCAAAGGCCTTAGAAAATACGTCGCCCTAGTATACGCCATTTTTACATTTTTGGAAAGCGCATTTAAATGTTCGGAAGATTATTGCGTAAGAACTTACCGCTGGCATTTTTTGATTTTGTAGTATTAGTATGATATATAGTTAAAATCAACGGCGTATACAGGGGGGGAAGGGGTCACGGGGTCATGATGTGCAAAACTGGCAAATCAACGTTGTCCAAACTCATAAAAAACACGCTCAAATGATAAATTGAATTATTTAAGAGTAAATTTTCGCCAATTTTATTTATTTTTTTTTTAAAGAAAACCCCAATATTTCCAAAAAGTTACATTTTTGAATTTGGAAATGGTTTCGTATATAGATTTCATAAAAGTTACGTAAAATCTTTTTATAATTTTAAAGAAATAGTGATATTTTACAAATTCATGTGGCCTTAAAAGCATATTTAAAGTGCATATTTTTTTTAAGAGTATATTTTGAGAGCATAATTTTCGTTTTTAAGTGTATGAAAATCCTATCCCTATACATTACACTGTACTTAAAGAACAGGATGGTCTTAATTGGTTATACTTAAGGTTGAACCCAAAACAAAAGCAAACGAATCACACAACGTTTTTGTTTGGTTATTCTTAGAACTCTTCGGAACTGCTCGATTCGATATGCAAAACGAACAAACTTTAATATTTTTATTTCAAATAGCACATTTTCAAGTTTATGCCTACTATCAAAACTTTTGTAAAAAAAAAAATTGCCATGAAGTAACGAAACATACGAGTAACGACGCGATTCCAGTTTCAATACTAAATCCGATGTAGAGATACGAAATGAAGTGATACACTCAATTTGTCGCATTTCGCACCTCGTGTCGGTATCGTAACCATAGTCAGAATGCTAACTGCAGTTAATTATCTGGAGTTTAATTTTGTCTCTTCAGTTTCCACCCTCTCATTTAATAGCACTCCGCGGTTTTTACCCATTCAACGATTCCTGCAATAAAAACCCGTGAACATCTTAGTTCCTTATTGCCATTTTTTTTTCGACATAATCAATAGCCTATTAATATAAACAGAAAAACAAAATCCTTTCAAATATACATAAGAATCAAACATTCAAAAATAAATGTTCAATTCAAAATATTTCAAAAATTAAAAATAAATTCAATTTGAATATAATTAGGTACAGAAACAAAAATAAACAAACACACTACTAACACAAAACAAAACTAATACAAATACACCAAATATAAATAATATTGTAGTTGTGGTTACTTAGTAACCAAACGTCCTTTTCAGGAATTTTTTGGCCATCGAATACACAATCCTAAAACGCCACCACAATCCTAAAGCGCCACCCCTCAAACAAAGCGGATGTTTTTTCCGGTGTCACTTCTATATATAATTATTCAATGCTTAAATACTAGGGCGATAAAAAAATAAGATTCTGCCCTCAAGCAAACAGAAACACATCTTTAACTAAAATTTGCATTCACCCGTCAAAAAGTTTCGCTCAGAATCTTTTGAAATAACTTATCATTTCCACCTTTCAAATCCGGTCTTCTCTGATGACCATTACTTTGTTTTTTGAATTCTATAGAAATCTAAAACACCTTGCATTTCAATTGTCAGATAAAATTTATTCGTTACATATGTTTTCCAAGCCTATTGTTCAATTCACTCTCTAAAGCCTACAATATATTCCAAAAAGGTGTATCTCCAAACGGTCAAGTGATAAATGACACCAAAAACACACACACTCGCACTCACTAATAAATCAAATTCAATTCTACAACAGAAGAACAATTTCGAAAATATAGTCAACAAAACTATTTTCGATGGTATTTTGGCCTAGTTAGCAGCACACGACCAACAAACAAACGGATGGACGCCATTGAATAGTATTCACTCAAAAAAAAAGAGGAATCATTCTAACACTACTATTTCCAAGCCCTACACCACTTTTCCTACCCATAAAATGAAAAATTAAGTGATTTATCACTTTTTCCAAGCCCGAGGAGAGTATTTTGTACCACAAACTTCCACAGAGTGAAGTAGGTAATGTTCACGTCACCAGAACTGAGAGCAATAGAATATTCGGCCAAGGACCAATTTAATATAACGAGAGTACAAAACACAACAGCATGCGTTTTTATCGGCATCGGTAGAATGTGTAAACATTAATTCCGCTTGAAGTGCTTCCAGTTGAAATAATAGGCTTTGAACATTCTAATTCAATAAATAATCACCCTATCCCTTAGATAGAAATGTTGAACCAAAACCAACCAACACCCATGGTCGCCTCATCCTTCTTCCAGGCCAGCAGAAAAGCCGGATGTATAGATGGAGACTATAAAGTTTGGTGGATTGTGTTTTGTTCTATGATGGTCTTCACCATCCAACCACAACTCTCCCTATACAACATTGCTATATAAGCTTTGTGCTCTGTGAAATGGAACCATAGAGATTTTGTTCGCTCACAAAATTTGTGTGGTGGTATGATGACATTGATTAAGTTGTAGCCCTAAATGAAGATGGAATCCCCATACGAACTAAGTTGAGCATCAAAGGATCCATGCAATTTCATCGCTCATTTCAATTTTGAAGCATCACCATCCCCATCGCACACAGCACAGAGACTTTCATTCAAAATGGATATGCTTCAAATATTCACTCATGGATGAATTCTTAAATGCACTTATACGTAAATAATGATTTTTTTCCTTCCTTCCTTCCGTATCCTTTTTAAATATTATGCTTTCTTATGGTTTTAAAGTGATGGTTGTGTCATCATACACAATAACCAACATGATGTGTGTGGGTGTTACGGGGACTTTTGGATGGCTGCAAAACTTGGATTTAATCTCGTGTGGCTGTACAATTTAGAGAATACGTAACCGTGAATATTTTCCACATAAATGCATTTTTTGTGTTAAAGCACACACAGTCTGTGCAGCAATAACTCAAAAATGTTTCGAAAAAGTTTTTAAATCTTTTTGCTATAGATATCCTCTCGTAATATTTTACAGCGATCCGGGCTTAAATTTATTTCAATTTAGTCTTCCAGTTTTCTAGGTGAACGAAGAGTTTACTAAAAGATCTCTTAGGTCGATGAAACTCTCAAGAAGTAGCTTGCTTTTAAGTAGTTAAAACCCTCTACTGCATACGAAGCCAAATATGGTTTTGTCTGTTTGTATGCACTTTTCTCTTCTCTGTCACAAAAAAATGTTAAAGATTCAATACAATCTCCTTCTTTGTGTTTCTGAGCACCCATAGACATAGTTTTTTCGTGTGTCCGGCACAAAATAAAGGTGTATTTTATGATCACAGGTGAGTCGATCAGTCGTGTGCATTGAAATCGAAAGTGTAGAATAAATTCATACTTTAAGTGTTAATTACTGCGTTTGTTTGGAAAGAAAAGTGGAATTAAAAATTTATTTTTGATCGACTGTCTAATTGTGTATGCTATGAACCAATTTTGATTGAAAAAAAATTATTGGCCTGGTCTTGGGAGGGCAAAAAGTAGGGAAGCCATATTTGGCTTCGTATGCATTAAGGGGTTGTAAATCTACACAATTTGTTAAATTTTTTTGTTGGAAAATTTTGTTCCTTTACATTATTATTTTACTTGGAAGCTATGTTTTACTTCAGAAATGGAGCCCCTTCGCTTTTAGAGACATTTTTCTCATGTTGACCCCATTTCCAGCGGCGTAACCACAAAAATTTTAGGGGAAGGGGGGCTCACCTATAATATTTTTCAATCATTTTATTACTTTTTAGTTTTTGTAAGATCTGGGAGTGGGTAAAAATGTTGGAGGAAGACTTACTTCGACAGTGGAAAGAATGTGAACCAGAAAAAATATATATAACGGAAAAAACAAATAGCTTTTCTCGGTTCCATGGCTTAAAATGAGCCAAATTTGAATTAATTCTTAACCTTTTGTAATGCAATGAATTTATTTTACTTTATTTTGTTTTTAAATGATAAATATTTATCTTTTGATAATTTTAATTGTCTTCTTTACATAATCTGAACAAATAAAATTAGTAAAATTTCTTACCCCTTAATGCACACGAAGCCAAATTTGGCTTATAAACAAATTTTTTAAACAAATTAATTTAAACAAACTTTTTTAATGAAAACCGTTTTGAAACAACCCAAAGAACCAATGTAAATCATTTTTTAATTTTTTCGTCCGCTAATATTAATTCATGCAGTAGAGGGTTAATCTACTGTGGTTTTGATTTGACCAGCTTATGAAACAAGTTGTTCTCCCGTGGTCTTGAGCGCAAGCCTATGGCCCTTATGAAGAAATTAAGGAAGACAAGAAAGAAGTACTTTCGAGCCCATAATGACAGAAAAATTGAACGCTACTGGAAAGAATTCTCATCCATCTATTAACCTGTCAAGCACGATAGGTACGGTATTGAATACTGATGCTTTACATAGACCTTGTCAGAAAACTTAAAATTCAGCGGTTAAGATGGGTAAGCCATGTAGAGGGTAAGGAAGAACATATCTTAGGTGGCACGCTGAATTGGAGAACAACCAATATTGATGTGCTCAACTGGAGGCTGCTCTACAGCTAGGGACCGAGCTGTCTGGAGAGGTTTGCTGGCTGAGGCCTAGACCTTTTATGGACCTTTTATGAGGCCTAGACCTTTGAGCGCCACCTTAAGTAAGTAAGTTAAGGTAGGATATCTTTTTTTCCAAGTTGCAAAATGAATTTGCATTGTATTTACGTCAGTCTGAGAGTTTTTTTTGCATATTTGGAACAGGAAAGATTCGAATGCAACACACTTCTCGCTATCTATAAGCTGAGAGTATTTAAGAAAGTCTGTGTTCGTCGTTTAATTCGAAATAAAATTTCCAAAAGGATATGATTTTTCGCCACACACTGTTCTTACATGACTCTGTGAGACTCTGTTGTGCCTGGAATATAGGACATTCAACTCTGCCCAGACACAACACAAACTAACTGGATGTTTTCATTTAAAGTGACACTGCTTCGCTGTGTCAGAAAAGCCAAAACTTCATTGCTGTTATTTTTTTTTTTTCATTTTTATTTTTATTATTTTGTCGTTGAATAATAATGATTATATCACACTCGGTCTTGCTTCCTTTTTGCTCCGCTCTAGCTAGCTCGACATTCGACAAGAGTCCTTAATGTTTTGTGAGTTGAGTGTGGAAGTCCCCATTGGTTTATGAGAGATTCTTTTTTTTTTTTTCTGTATTAGTAGGTGCTTGTCTACTAATAGTATGCGCATTCATTAATGTGGTGCTTTTCATTTAGTACTTATATAAAACCAAACGAGAACATAGACTTTTGTTTCTCCTTCTCTATCCCTCTGAATTTTACCCCCAACTCTGTACTGTACATAACCCGAGACTAGAGACTGTTGCTGATCTTCCTTGTTTTTTTTTTTTGCTTGCATTAGAGTTTTATATGTATAGCATGTTTGTATTGATATTTGCGACAGTTTAATGTCAACAACACAGGAAGGAAATGAAAACAAAATGGATAAGGCCAAGTCATAAAGGCAAAACTAACATCAGACAAAACGATGGATAAACAGGAACTTTGGAGAGGTTGAGATACCTCTTTATGTAGTAGAAGAGAAAATTTATCGACTTCGGATGTAGACTGAAAAGCCAGACAAATATTTTTTTCGTAATTTAATTGAGGCAGTGGTGCCAAGAAGTGTGATTTTGCTGTTGCTTACAAAAATTGTCAGCTATTCAGCATTATTCTATAAATCGGTATTATCACGCAAAAATAAGCATTTTAAAGCTTTTGTTTGGTTGTATCCCACTTTTGAATGTTTTTAAACGGTATTTCTTCTTAAAATGATTTTTAGCTCTAAGACAGATTTTTAAAATCTATCAGCCATATTTATAAAAGAATTTTAAAGGTTGTTTAACGTTAAACAACCTCTAAATAGCTTTTAAGTACAAAATGTGTATTTATAAAGAATTTACACATTTAAGCAACGTTGCTTAACGATTGCTTAACTTAAACGCCATTCACCGCCTTTAGAGCTTGCTTAGAGCCATTTTAAGATTGATTTGACCACATATGAATTATTACTAAGATCGTGAGCTCAGTATCATGTTATTAATTTATCTAGGGTGTGTGTGGGGTGAAGACTTCATTTTGGTTTGAAATGAAATTATTCCCTAAAAGGAGCTTGAATTTTAAATTCAAATCAAAGAATTAAAGAATGTTAAAAAAAAATTAAAATGGCTAGTACAAATGAAAAAAATCAATGCCGTCTGGCAACGAAAGCAAACTCATTGTCAACGACCTAATCTGTTTTTTTTTTTGCGCAGTCAAGGTTAAGAATTTTTGTTTACAAAAATACATACCCTCAAGTTGTCAAAAACCATGTGTTCTAAAATGTAATAGTATTTTGTACTAGATTAGTCAATTCCCCTTCATTTTTTGACACAACTATCGTTTAGTTAATCATCTGTGGAAATTCGATTATAAATACAAATTTTAGCAACGTTGCTTAAAGGCGAATTAAATATTTAAGCAAGCTTAATTAAACAACCTTTGAGAACCAATTTAAGCAAATCTAATAAATACCGCTGTATTTGTGTTATTTAAACAAAGAATTTCATGATTTATGACAGCCTCAGTTTGGCACCACTGTATTTTATTATTATCGTCTGCATCTTTTGCCTGTCACTCAAAGAACTTTAAGTACATTTTCCCGCCGCTATACAATATTCTATCGATTTACTTTTATCTTCGAAAACCAATTTTTCCAAAAAGAACCTTCGCTTCGATGATGCTGATGGGTTAAATGCATTTTATGTCTCGTTGGGACTAAAAACTTCCTTTTTGGCAATGGCATCGAACAAGGGGTTCATTGAATTTCTAATAGTCTGCTACTACCGGAACAGGACAGGACACATCGTTGACAAGTAGTGCTGAAAAGCTGAAAAGGGTACCTGTATTTGCTGCCACAATTTTTATTTATATGAACATCTTCTACTATGCACTGTACACATATTTTCTGCTTTATAAACTCTACAAAAAGGATGTACGAGACATTGAGGACATTTCAGTATAATGTGGTCATCATTTCATATATAAAAAGCAATGCGGACAGAGGGCAACGAGGAGTTTTTTGTATGTCTCATATCACTTAGACAGCAAAAATGTTGTGTGTCTGTCTCATGAGACTTTTAAATAATCAATGAATGACGGTGTATTCTATAGGTTCTAGCTCATAGTGATGTGATTCGGATGGAGACCAGATTCATTGGGTTTCAATTTGCTGTATGATGGTTTTTGGGGTTTGTGCATTTTATAAAATCCCCTTAGCGACATTTTGGTGTTGCCACTATCAGCCGGAAGCTGAAGCAGGAAAAGTGAGTGACACAAAAGAAATAGATGATGTTTTATTAGGGAGCAATGCAGTAAGGATAGTGCAGTTGCATTTACATGATGAGATAGGATTGAACAATGCTTTTATTCAGTGTTAAGACAGCCCGACTCAGGACAACACGACTTTGAACACGACTTTGAACACCCCGACTCACGACAGCCCGATTCAACCAATAGCCCGACTTAATATAACCCGACTCATCGCAACTCGACTCAGGTAAGAACTCGACCTGAGTCGAGTTGCGATGAGTCGGGTTATATTAAGTCGGGCTATTGGTTGAATCGTGTTGTCGTGAGTTGGGGTGTACAAAGTCGTTTTGTCCTGAGTCGGGCTATACCCTTCCTCTAATCGGGCTGTCGTGAGTTGGGGTGTACAAAGTCGTTTTGTCCTGAGTCGGGCTATACCCTTCCCACAGGAAGGGGCTACCAACTCAACTGATGCTGTCAAACATTGGAATAGCGAGTACATTTTGAATCAGTGACTTTGACTTTTACCAACGTTCCAGTCCTCTCAGTGCTTATCATGCCTACAGCTTAGGGTTTAATCAAACGACTTATTTGGGTTTGCGATGATGCAAACCATCTTTTCAGATGTGAAATGATAAATAAGAAAATGCATGTTTCCACAGAAAGCTAGCCCAGTCTATCAACCCATCAACAAAACACAAACTGGGTGATTACTGTGACAGAGAACTGAGATTGATCAGTGAAACAAATTTTGTGATGGTTACCTTCTTAGAGATGCTTGTTTAAATGTTTAAGAAAAAAAAACTCATACAACCTAGAAATATTAACACCGAAAAACAATGTTTAACAAGAAAACATGTATTTTAACACAATTTACCTTGTACCAATTATGAAAGTAACGCATTTTATTTGACATGTACGTTGCGTATGTCACGCACCAGCTCAACTCTTCTCACGTCATTAATATTTTAAGCTTTAATATAACCCGCCCGCCCTCTTTATTAAATCTACATCAAGGTTCATAAATGTTCAGATATTTACAATTTAATAATATAAAACATGCGTAAACATAATGCAACGTTAACGAAAATAAATTAGAGTTACTATACTGTGACACAAGTGTTGTAGATTTTTTAGACAAATTTGGGAAATCATAAACCTCGATTTGTATAAATCTTTTTGATAACTGTTTTTAACAAGTTTAAGACCTTGTAACAAATTAACAGGTCCAAAATAATTTATAAAATTTTTCCCATCAAAATCAAGGAAGAATTATATTACAACAAATTTTAGTCAAAAACTAATTGATTTTGACCCACTGTTAATTAACTCAATTCTGTTCTAAATGACTGAAAAATACACGGCAAATTGTGTCATTATTTTAAAATTGTTGATTTTCTTGTTTACTTTCCATGAATGTGTGAAAATAAGTTATGAAATGCCTGACGATGCAATTATCTGCCTCTCATCAGGTTTTATACATACGTAATTTTTGCTGAAGAGGCAGCTCTTGTTCGAGAATAAAATTGCCAAATATTAATTAATTATGTAGATTAATAGATTACTTTGTGCATAGTTTATGATGGAGTTTTTTAATAAATAATAATTTGGCTTCTGCTTGAAGCCACAAATTCCAGTAGCAAAAAGTGACACAGAGCCTTGGGCGATAAAATTTAAAAACCGTAATTAAAGCATATTAGATCGTAACGTAGCGTATGGCGATGTATTATGATGTGAATCACATTTTTATGACTATTTTAAGTTTGAATTACTAACCCAAATGACCCAAATAAAAAAAACAATAATGACGTTTTAAACGTCAAATTGCTTTATTGTTTTTTTATTAAATGACAACCATCACGTTTACGTTACGTTTCAACCAGCAATTAAATTAAATTTTCAAAATGCAAGTCAAGTGTCAATAATAATAATAGTAGAAGTAGATAATAATAAAATTAAAAAAACAACTTTATTAATTTATTCACACACAGCCCCGGAGAGCAGCTATTATGTCACAATTCCATATTTAGATGGAGTCATTATTATTATAGAAGTTCAGTGCCTTCGGTTGAATGACTGCAGGTTGTGGAACAATAAATTGTTACCTTTTGCGGCGAATTATAAAAAATATTAATTTCCCACAATAATTATGGTTTCGCAAGAGTGTCAGTTCAAATCAGAGACACTCGAGACACAACGCAACGTGACGACACGCAGACTCTAGGTAAACACATCACATACGAACATTGTGCATTTTTAATTTGGACAGTTTAGGTGTAAACGTGAAAGATAGGTAAGTACGTGCTGGTTTTTTGATGGAAAATGATAATTATAAAATCTGTGAGAAAATAAATTATTACATAGTAGAGACAGACTTGAAAGACCAGAATTAGGAAGAAAGTGTTTAATGAAATGTTGTTTTTATTTTTTTTTTTGTTAAATTGTATTTGATGGAAAGTGAAAGTGGGTAAAACAGGCGGAAGTTGAAAACGAGATTATTCGGAAAGGGAAAAGGAGGAGCTATTGCGTATTTACAAGACACATCAGGAACTTGGCATAAAATTACGAGTGAATATCATTCGTTTGAGATTGACAAGAAGTGAATTTGTCAATAATGGATTCCTCGGCTGCTTTCTGCATGTTTTTTTTGCCAAGATGACTTCCACATAATTTATGATAAAAATCTTCTAATTTTATGATCCGCTTGTTTTTAGGTGGTCTTTTTCTTCGTGTAAGAATATAGTCCTATTGTTATAAAAAAAATGTTTTGCCCAATATAATTAACGGTTCTTCTTTCGTGCTCCTAAATCTACGAAAAAAGTTTTTTTTTGTTAGAGTAGTTTCCAACGTTTTCTCTATTTCCTCGTCCAATTACTTGAAGTTCGCCAGTCTGTTATACTAGCGGGTTCTGTTATACCACCGATAGAATTCTGGGGCATGCGAAGGTAGAAACGACCGTTCTAAGAAGACTTTCTCTGGAAACTAAATTACTGCTACTTATCGCAAATTTCTTGCCGTAATGAATAAATCATGTAAAAAACAGTTTTATGGCGCACATTGCGAGAGATTGCCATTTAGTCTGTAAGTCAGAGGTTAGGATAGGATGCAGTGATAGTTCTGACACACTTCTTTATTGATTTCTAGCTACCTAGCTGCATGAGCAAGTTTACGCAAGAAAGAGAAGAAAATTCCATAGCATATCATTGGGCAATAGTCTACGGATTAGATGTTTCAAACAGCTGGGGCCCGTAAATCAAATGAACATAAACGTTCCAGTCCGTAAAGTCATCAATAATAATTAATAATTTTATCATAAGCTTTTTAGCCCACCTCGCCGGTTTAGACTATTAAAGTTTGGGCACTTGCCAATTACAATGTGACAAGTTTAAACCGATGAGTTTCTCAGGAACCAGTTTTAAAGAACATCTTTGCATTTCTTGGTCTGTTAAAGTAGAGGTGACATTATTCAGAACCCTTGGAACCGACTAGTTTTTGGTTTCACGAGTTCTAGCCGCCCACAAAATTCCCATTAGGAACCCAAACGATTCGTATAACCATTAAAGCTGTGATTCAAACATTAATTTGCTCTACCGTCAAAATGTCTGTTCTGTTAATTTATTTTCATCACCTCATCTCATTAGCGAATATTTATTTTCCTCTCGCCAGTCGCCACACAAAAAGCAATTATAAATTAAATACTCGATTTTAAAAGTCGAGACTTAACATCATCACCGAGTAAAATTGTTTAAGATTCATAACTGCGGACTTCAATTTTTTAAGTTTCCCAGAAACGATTTAAGTGTTGAAAAGCCATTTGTTTGGATAAAAACAAACAAAACAGAAATAATTTTAAATGCATTGGTGTTAATTTGTAATTTGTATTGCTTAAAAACAATCTCCATGCCAGAACAAAAATTTATAAAATTAATATGCATCAGAGGTGTTGATTGAAAATAAAAATAATTGTGCACGTTTTGCCTGTGAAACATTCCTGATAATAAAATGAGTAAAATGACTATTTTTCTTTTGAATTAATTAATAAATTATCTTATGATAGCAATAATTATTTTTATAGTTTACCTACTATACCACCATCGCCAAAGACGCGACACGCTGCCGACCAACGTTTCTCCAAACTTTACAGACGTGAAGTTATTTGTGTCATACACAAAAGACCAAGACACGATGGCGGTAACGATGGCGTGTCACATAAAGTGCATGTCAAACATTGTAAGCAAGTTCATTGACCGAAATGTTATTTTCTTCCTGGAACTATAGCAACCAACTTCATTTGCATAGAAAAGGCGCACACAAATTATTCATATTCAGCTATTCAGCATCTTCAAATTTTCTTGCCTTCTCAATAATCTAAAGTTTTTCAAGACTTGGTGGGTGAAGGGGGATAAAAAACTTTAAAATCCAGTTGAAAAAAAAAATAATATAAAAAACTTCTAGGATAATATCAGGAGCATAAAAAAACTGTTTACCTACAATGAAAAAGTTCTATGAAGCAGATGGTGGAGATGATTCAAGGGAAAGGCAAATATTTGTCATTTTGAGAAAAAAAAAAGTTCTTTTGGGATAGATACTTTCTTTTATGATGAAGTATGGTGTTTTACATTTTAGAGGTATAATTGAAAAAATTTGCGTCAAGATTTTCATAATAAGACATCAAAGATATGGAAAGATTTTTTTTTAATAAAAACCTAGTGCTGCTACCATTTCCGCTGGATATGAGATTTTTGAGAAATTTGAATTATTTAACTAGATCAAGGATATGCTTTCGGCAAGAAAGGCGCCCTCTTTTAAGGTGGCGCTCCAATCTGGAAAGGATCCTCAATCAACTTGGAGTGTGAAAATGGAAGCAGCTGGCTTAGAATAGAGCTGGCTGAAGATGCGCTGGTTGGTTGAGGCCCAGATCCACAATGGATTATGGCGCTGGTCATCATTAGTAATAAGATAGCGGCTAAAACACTACAGCAAACAGAAAACATCGCCAACCAGCATAACCCTTCAAGCAAGAAAACAGAGCTCATTTTTGACACTCCGACCTCAAAACGCGAAATACGTGGTTGAACTCACACACTTGCAACTGTTTGTGTATGAATCAAAGTTATTGTTCTTTTTTTGGTCGCAAATGCTGCATTTCTTTTTTTTGTTCCTTTTTCTGGTAGGTTTTCGCAGCTCCGACTCGGGTACGACTTCGGCTCCGTTTTCTTGGAGTGGAGATTTTCACCACACCAATACCTACATATGCAATCGGCTTCGCGGTGATTATAATTTCCATACCAATTTGAGCCGCCGTGGGACCCGTTTCGTAGTCGAGGTCGGACTCACTTCGGAGCCGAGGTCGGACTTGTTTGCTTGAAGGGAACCAATTGAGAATGATCCAGGTCCAGGCGTTCTAGCAATCAACAAGGAATCAGTAAACTTCTACAGTAACCCTGGACAGCAAACCGTCGTAACTAAACGTCAGGACCACTTAAAAACTCTACTGCCATTTAACAACCGGAAAGTAGTGCTTCTAGAAGAATCAAGTCAACACAACAGTGCATTGCATATTGCAAGTCATTTCAAATGTCTCAATAGAATCCCTTTGTTTTTGACGTTTGGCAGACATAAACTGTCAACAATGGACTTAACAGGACTGAAACTACTCTAGCAACATTTAATTAGATCATAAGTAATGAGCTTGGGACTACTCGATCCCAACCTTTCTCTCATTGTTACTAGCAAGAAAAATGTCAGGGAAAGGTACCCTGTTATTAATTTGAATTAAAACTGTTAACGGGTGAATGGAATAGACATCTACATAATAAAAACGCAATTAAGGATAAGCGAAATGAGTTAAATTTAAAAGACATTAAAGTGCTATGGGACAAACCTTCAGAAAAGTCTTTCCCCCCAGACATTAATCTCGATTATAGCAAGTAAAATTAATTTCAACAAAAACCACCCATCATCAAACTTGCTGCTCTGCTTATGACTATGACACAATCAAAACATGAGTTAAATCCAATTAAAATCCTGCCGCATGCACCACCCTAAACTATATACCTTCTTTAGAAATTTGTTTAGAATTCTTCAAAAGTCTTTGAAAAACACACAAACACAAGACAAATTTACAAAAGAAGCTGTTGTCATTTTGCATCAAGATTGAAATTGCAATGCAAAATTTTTCACCAACAACAAAAAAAAAAAAGGGAAAAAGGAATAAAATCTGTGTCACTACTTCCCCATCTGTTCAAGATTGATGGGAAAATTTCAGAAAAAGCCCCACCAGAAGCAGCAGCATCATCTAGCAGTAGCGGAAGTACCTTATACCTTAGAGCTCATCTCATTCTTCCCAGCGCAGGAAATGTGCATCATGTGAAGAGAAAATCCCTTAGAACACAAAAAAAACTTCATTCACCTCACCTTTTGACCTATTTTTCCTTTAACTTTAAATCGACGAACAGTCAAAGTGTAATCACAGCCATAAACCACGAAACGTCTTTAACCCAGAGTCACACTATTTTACGCTGTGTTTTTGTGTGATACGCTGCTGCTGTGGCATCCAACATCTCCCTTTCACGTTTTTTTTCTTTTTTTTGCACATTTCGAGGCTTCAGTAAAAAAAAGACATAAAAAAAGGGTAAAAGGAAAAGGGTGAAGCCAATAATACAAAAAAAAACCCACAACAGATCAGAAGAATAAAAATTCGAAATCGAAGAAAAATACGGTGGCGTTTCTTTATATTTACGGAATCATCAACGAACTAATGAGAATCAAATGGAGGTCCCTTTGTTGTAAAGCGTGTACAAAATGTGGGTTGTGGTATTGGCTTTTTTATAAGTAGTTCTCTCTCGGATAATATTATAGAGTGAAAGGGTCTTCGGGAAAATAATATTTATGTTCGTTGGTACTTTCATTCCAATTGTTTGCTTGTTTTTATTGTGACGATGATGATGACATTGCAAATTAGTTTTCCATTGATGGCATACAAAAGACAGTAAATGCCAAGACAAAAGAAGAAAAGGGAAAAAGTCGCATGAAATCAATCAATCGATATAGGGTCGACTATTAAAGTGGAGTGAAACTAAGATGGAAAGGTGTATTTCAGCGGGGAGAAGTTTTATAGAAGAGTTATAGCGTAGGCAAGTCTCTTCTAGTCTTTTGTATCAGTTATTTACCCCCATAACGCAGTTACACGTGTAAGTGTAATGGGGGACAATGGGGGCAGATCTGACAAAAGTTCTTACGTCAGCTAAATTTGGATGCAGCATTGATGCAAGAAAAAGGAGTTCTGTTTGATTTCTCCATTTGGACACGCCATTTTACTCACACATTTACAAATTTTTGTGTATGAACACAAAGTAGAAATCGTGGTAAAAAAAAACCAATCGGCTCCGCGGTGATTATAATTTCCGTTTCGTAGTCGAGCTCGGATTCACTTCGGATTCACTTCGGAGCCGATTCGGACCGAGGTCGGACTCGTTTGCTTGAAGGGTGTGAGGCGTCCGCCATTTTGAAAATCGCGTAGATCTCAATATTTCGAGATTGACATGTCGCACACAAAATTTGCTAGGGCCTTTCTGATTGGAACTATAATTATCTTTATTTCTGTTATACATCATTTTCCTTACAATGAATCCTTCTTCGATGCTGCATAAAAATTTTGCTGTTTTTACAACTTTTTCATATTTCTGGATTTGACTCCTCATTGAATGAACTAATTGGAAAGCAGGTCCAATACGCATTCATAGTTTTGATTCTTGCATGCTAAATTTGGGGCAAGTAATTTGACAGTTTCCTTCCAACTAAACAAAATTCTTAAATAATTTAAACCTGTAAGGAAATAGGCATGCAAGGGGATTGTCTCCTATTTATAAAGTTTGTAATTTATTACTTGCATACCAGAACTTTCAAGTGTGATAGCAAGGTAAGAACCTAGGTACCAATTAAAAAACAAAAGTAGTAGTGTCCGGTGTCCATGTCTTAAGTTCGAAAAATGTCAGGCTGATTGACAAGGAATTTTTCGCAAAGCTATGCCGTATCTAAGCCGTACCTAACAATCAATCTCTGTGGATGTAATGGTGCTAGGTCTTATGTATTGCGTTCTCTCTTAAAATGACAATTTTTTTTTTAGACATAGCCATTGAGCTGAAAATTGGTCTTGTCCAAAAAGGTTATGTTTTTGGGGATCAAGACCTTCAGTCACATTAAGTGCCAAGTTGGAAAACTCTAAATGTCGGTCGTCTATTGTCATCCGGCTTCAATTCTTGCACCAGCATAGAACTATGTGATCCCAAAGTAAGGTGGATTGACTCTCGAAACATGCTCGATTCAGCTGATTCTTATCAAATCGAAATTTGTGGGTCTTTTCGTTACCGTTCGCTTAAGCAGCAATATCATTCTTATATGTCGCATGAATGTCTGTCTCGTAGGTAGCACGTTCTAACTCTCTTCAACTTCGAAAGCACACAATCCTATAATTCTCATATGCGTGGTTCGTTCAATTTTCGTTAAGCATGAGGCAGCTAATGTAGTTTTCCCGAAAACCCGACTTTGCTGGAAAAGCTTAAGAAGATTCTAAAAAGTGGCATTATTTTAAAGCATGTAGTTCGAAAATTCTGACGTCAGAAACGATTTGAGGCGTTTTTTGAAAAGATTAGTTTCTATTATTTCCGTAAGATTTCATAATTTAACAAAATGTGAGGAAAATAAATTAGATTATTTGATAAACCTTGCATGATTTTACTAAAGAATTACTTTGGATTGTGCAATAACCAATAGTTTTTGACAGTTGAAGCGCTTCAACCTTCTCCCAACGCCACCTACCAAATCTTTTTTTTTGAACATGCTCTCAAAATATTCTACTAAATAAATCAGGGTGCTTGCTCGACATAGGGACTTTTTCACTTAAATAAAAATAAGTTCGGATTTTGACATTTGGAATCTCAATTTGTTTTGCGATTTAATGCTGGTGAAATTCCGCTCAATCCATTTAAAGTTAAAACCCAAGTTCGATAACAATTCCTTCAACAATTCAATTCCCCCTATTGTTTTTCTGTTTTTTTTTTTAATTGTGGACTGACCTTAAACTTTGGGTGCACCACAGCAACAGCCGCTGCCGCACAGTTTGATGAATGCAGAAGGAAGCCCACAAAGCGTGGCGACGACGTCGACGACTGCAACGACGACGGATGACTTCTTTGTAATTATTTCGCATCCAGTCGGCAACAAGTCGAGTAATTAATTCATTTCATGGGGTTTGCTCATCGAATAACTTGCAAGCCAATTGCTGGATTGCTGGCTGGTGCTGGCTGGCTGGCTGGCTGCTGCAGCTATTACAACATGCATGCCGACCATTTCAAATGAAGAACGACCAGGCCCATTGTAAATGGGTATTGTAGCTTCGTTATGGTTTATAATTTAAAGACTCGTTGAGTCTCTTTTGTTGATGATGTTGATGCTGGCTCCCATGTTTCAAGCATCTGAAAGAGAGAGCCATGGGGAGCAAACACTTGTTTGACTTTAATTATCATCATAGAATGAAAATGAAGGTCCCACCAGCCGAGTTTATTCTCGCTCGCACAAAGTCCGCAGGTCCATTTATTCTTCTATGGGCGACCGACGAAGTGAAGAAGAGAACTATAGTATCTTTAGTCTCTACCCCCAAGTCATTTATTTTAAAACGCAAATGCAATCTCTTTTGCTGCTGCACCGGATGGTGAGCAGTAAAACAACAGCTTTTAATATTTTTTTGTGGTGATTTTCATTTGAATTTTTTGCTTTTTTAATTCGAAAATAATGCTTCCTCTTATGAAAAAAAAAACAAGGGTTCGTTGAGGGCTATAATTTTTAATTGAGTGGTAGATACTATTTGATTAAAATAATGCAGTAGAATTTGCAAATGCATAAACAGCAATTAAGTATTTAAGCTTGCTATGCTTTAATACTGGAAACTGGAGTGGTTGTTGGGTTTATTAAAAAAAGTATAAGTTGCGTGATGCGTTGAATTTCGTGCATTGTACTGTTGAACCCTGAGATTTTACGCTTTGTTTATGCAATTATTTGAAGTAGAAAGAATAGATTTTAAGAATTTAAAGAGACAAGATTATGGATAGAGGTCAGTATTCAAAACTTAACCTGGTTCGTTGGGAACTGGGGAACCATTTTTCTGGGAATGATCACCAGTGGAGAATCTATGTTTATCAAAAACTCGAGTTTCAAAAACGCATGTGTTTGCCGGGCCTTAAGACTTGCATAACAGCTCTTGTATGGGGTTAACGACATTTACGCAGAAGAATAAGAACAAGACGCAAATCAGTGCTTTGACGTTGACGAAGAAAGCTGAATGAAAAATTATAACTGTTGAAAAAGAGGAAACTATCCCCAACTCTATTATGCGTTAAGTCCGTACCTAGAAGTAAATGCACAATACCATTAAGCAGAGAAGAGATATCTTACGTTATTAATAAGACAAGGCAATAAAACTCAAATTCTTCAGCTTTGACTAGCCGTGCCCACGAAATCGACTTAGGTCTGCTGCACACATTTGTTTTTTTAAACGGATGACGCAGCCATTTGATGCTACAGGAATTATATATACATAAGTACGGTGATGATGTAGTGACGCTGCAGTGACGCAGGAGTGTTTTGGCAGTTTTCGAATATTTTTCACCGCAGCGTCACAGCACTTGCGAAACTTTCACCGAGCTAGAGACAAAAATTCTACGACCTTGAACCAGCTTAGAGACAGAAATTGTTGATAGTTGTAAGTCACTAGGACGTTGATGAGAGGTATCTGGCTTAGATGAGCAAAATGGGTGCTTCCTCTGCTAAATCCCATGTGTTACTCACAAATGAAGAACAATCGACACCAGTTTAAAATGCGAAACTGAATAAAACTAGTTTTGGGGTCGACCTGGCTGTTGACACTTGTGTTCTGAGCGCAAGGTAAATCCTGCACAATAAGCGACACTTTGAGTGAGTAGGATAGATAAAGTTTGTCTACCCTTTCAGTGGGAGCAAATCTGGCAAATAAAGACATAGGCAAACTCGCTCACTTCATGAGGAGCTCCAAAAGGTTTAACGGCTAGGAATATGAGTCTTGAAGGTTCATTGTGATATAACAACGGACCAATCATATTCTAAATGTATCGGGTCTCTTCTGCTGATACCTACGTTAAAATAACCTAACATACAAAGAATGGCGAAAACTGCACTCGAGTCTGTAAATTTGGCCGTCTTAATTTTGCATCTTAATAGTCACGTCTTTTTTTGGGATTCAGAAAGTTCTTTTATGTATCGACTGCTCAAAAATTTTTCAAAAGTCACTTGTGTTGGTTGATTGGTGCAGTACATACTTTTGCAGAATTTTGTATCCTTATCTTCCATTCAAAGAAAACTTTCGCACGAGAAATCAATACAGAGCTTTAATCCCTTAGGAAACTATTTTCCAGTACAAAGCTTAAACCTTTTCAATGAATCCTAAAAAAAAATAACCCATAGCAACACCTAACTTGATGTCAGTTTCCATCTTATTTAATCTTGAATAAAGTAAACCTTCAAAATAAATGTCTATTATGCTCATGAATTCCCCGAATTAAGATCACATACAAATAAAAAAGAAAAGAAAAGTTTCAAAAAAAAAAACTGAAAAGCTTATAACAAAAGATACATCATAACAAAGCCCTAAAACTATTACTCGTGTTTTATATCTGCTGGGCATCTTATATACAGTTTTTTTTTTTTTGTATTCTAAACACGTTTCACTTTATCTGAAATTTCAGAATAAATACTGCACCATTCGATTCGATGATGGTGACCTAAAAAAGTCACTTTCATTTCAACTGATGTTAGTATTGCCAGCATAAAAGATGGTTGGTTAGTCTTCGACCAGCAAGCTACATTATAGCCGAAAGGCAAAAGGGTAGGGAATTAAACCTTTTTTTTTTTCTTAGTTTTGTTAAACTTCAACTTTTTTCCAGTTTTCATTGTAAAATTTATTCAACTGGCGTGGCAGCAGTTTCTTATTAATGCTCGCTGTATATAGTTGCTGCCCATTGTCGTTGGTGTTGGTTGTCATCGTCTTTGCTGACCACACCAAACCACACAACATCTGCTCACTTTGGCTGTCATGGGATAAATCAATGACCCACCCGGTTTTTCTATAGCAGAGCTCCACGCTAACAAGAAAAAAAAAACTTAAACACACGAAGACGTTGTTCGATGGTCTATAGCTTAGGTCTCTTGAGCTGGCTACGAAAGAAGAAAAAGTCTGAATCAGCTTTAAAAAATTCCAAACGACCAAAAACCAGTCTTGGGGAGGAAAATTGGGAAAGATTACTATTATCAGCGATTGTTGTCGCTCGATTGGTCATCGCCTTCAATATGGGGCTCTGCCAGCCAGCACCGCATCGAGTCATATCCACACAAGACCGCTGGACATAGTTAAGGGGGACGGTTTTAGTGTTTTTTCTTCTTATATTTTTGTCTAGAAAAAGGGAAACTATGATGTCGAAGGCATATAAAAAAGACGTCTTTTGTATGACAAAGTATGTTATTAACATTTTAGTTGCCCCTAGACCTGAACTCAATGTGTTACCTTGTTTTGTGTCGTTGATTTAACAACAACAACAAAAAAAATAAGGAAAGAAAATTGCTGTTTATGTGAGGAACGTGAGATTGGTCTATGAACAAACTCAGGGCACACACCTGCGTCCGGAGTTAGACTGCAATTTACTAGTTCCACAAACAAAAATATCGAAAGAGAAAACCAGCGAAAGGTGTAAGTTTTTTTGAAAGATTTATTTTATTTTTCTTATTTTGCTGGGATTTATTTTTTTATTTAATATTTGAACTATGGAAGCACTTAGCGAGAAAGTGCATTTATGAAGCTTACCAATAATAACCAAGAGGTGGTAATTATAGGCTTTAACTTTCTTAGAAAATTATTATACTGCAGACCTAATGGAAATATATGACTACCTTTTAAGTTGAAGATAAAGTTCATACCTAATGAAGATATATTATGTAACTTTACGATTCTGCTCAAACACAGTGTGAATCAGCGTTGCCACAAAGTGCCCGATCGGGCCATTTGGCCCCCTATTTCTAATTGGCCCTTTGCCCGGGCCAATTAGAAATGGCCCACGAATCCAAGTTTTAGTAGATTCATCTTCATATGGTGCTTAGTAATAATTAAAAGGCTTTAAAAAATTAAATATATATCATCACTATGCATCGCAACTACAATGTGTATTCACCACACATAAATAGGTACCTATGTATACTGAATTAATTAATTTATCTCGTTTAGTAATTTGATTTTTCTCACGTCAGTTGTATTTATTTATTTTTAATAAGTGGCTCAAAGCTTAAAGATGTCTGTGAAGTAAAAGTTTAAAATGTTCATCTGTGTTTTTTTTTAAATTAATTTTGTAAACTAATAAGATTTAACAAATGTATGGCCAATAAAGGCCTTTTAAATATTTGTGTCCCATACAAAAACGTCATTTAAAATTTTAAAAGCCTGTTAAATGTTTATGAAATCGGCTATTAATGCTTTAAACAAATAAAAAAGAATAAATAAAATTTTTAATAAATTGCATTTTTATGTTTTTAGGAAAATTTTGTTAGTAAAATATTTGGCCCACAATTTTGTCAAATGGCCCTCAAAAAAATTCCAAATGGCCCTCTCTGCTTTTTTCTTCGCGGCAACGCTGGTGTGAATTGTAAAAAAAAAAAACAGAAAAGTGATAAGAAATGTCAGTTATATTTTTGTTTTTGGCTAAGGGTTATGTTGTAGCAGCATTTTGAGTGCTGTATGAATCGTAATTCGTAATAGATATGTCAAGAGAACTTTTCTTAGATGGCAAGCAAAGTCTGCGAAAGAGCTGAGCCAAACAATACTTGCCGTCGCTATACTAGGTTTAGTGGGTTGTGGACTTACGCATTTATGCATGCAGAGAAGGCCTTACACTTGCACGTCTTAAGGTTCATAGGTACCGAATGGCAATTGTTTTTGGCGTAACGACCTCGATCATATGGAGAGTTGCAAAAAATATTTTCTAAATTGAAAGACACCTACCCTTCAAGCAAACGAGTCCGACCTCAGTGCGAATCCGCTCCGCTTCAGGCGGAGCTCAGTCCGACTTCGACTACGAAACGGGTCCCAAGGCGGCTCAAATTAGTATGGAAATTATAATCACCGCGGAGCCGATTTTATATGTATTGGTTTTTTCACCACGATTTCTCCTTCGACTTTGTGTTCATACACAAAAAGTTGCAAGTGTGTCCTGAACTCAGTTTTCTTGCTTAAGGGTAGTGATTTGATGTTGTCAAGAAATTTGCAACGTTGATATCCTCTTATGGGGACTTTTCACGAGTCAATTTTTGCCGTGCGGCTAAGCTTTTCGACTCGTGTGAACGTAAGTCGCAGGCGACTAAAGTAACAATACCCATAGAAAAATCCTATTCGACCGACATATCGTGCGACTAAAATCGACTCGTGAAAAGTCGGCATTAGCAAACTTTAATCAAATGAAGTTAATTAGAATATTAAGAGAAAAAGGTGCAGCAGAGTAATTAAAGAGCGCATGTGTAGATTCGTAGTGGCACCTTAGATGTCATTGCAGTCGGGATAACGCTAGGTCTCTAAAGCTGGGTCCATACTAGGTTGATCAACACGTTCAACATACGTTCCAAATCGACATACCGAACAGTTTAACAATTCTAAATTCTTCTAACTGATGCACATATCTGAGCCTACACAACAATTGAGCCAGTTTGAAAGGGATTAACAGTTCATTATTTCGATTTTGAACGTATGTTGAAGGTGTTGATCAACCTAGTGTGGACCCAGCTTAAGAAGAACAGTGAAAAACTGGCAGCCAAACTCGCACGACAAGGGAAAAAAAGAAACTTAATAACTGATCAAAACAAATGTTGTTAGGCTATCAAGCTTTTGATTTCCAGTACATTTCTTGTTTCTAATTAGCTTGTGAATGATAAATGAATGAAAATTTAAGATCTGTTTGTAAATTAAATATTCCTGAGTCTCTGCGAAACATGTAAGATAACTGTTGCCTTTTTGGCTTGATTTATACTCTAAAGCTACCAACTCCATAAATTAAACAAATAAATAGATTTTAATGCATGACATGTCTTTAATTTGAGCCTTGGTGTTTGCCAAAAGTGAAAGTATATATAGACCCAAGTTCGAAAGAGCACTTAAAATATCTATAATTGGTATCTTTCCATCATTATTCAATTGACAAGAAGTGCATTTGTCGTGACAAAATGGTTATGTGGACAACTTTAAATCATTGAGGAGACTTTGACCATATAATTTTTGAAATGGTATGTTATAAACTAATAAATCAACCTTATAATGCTTTTAACAAGTTTTCGGTTTTGTCACCTTAAGTGCATAGCATACATATAGTTTTGGTCATAAACAATTTGCACTTTCTCAAAATAATTATATACCTACATCATTGCTGCACCTGCAAGAGAGCCAAGTGTTTTGTTGTTTGTTGTATGGTCATTTTAATTGAGTTTACTTTCGTTTGTAAGAGTTCATTTTAACTTAATAGCCCTAAGACTCAAAAAGACTCTTTGAAACGCAATCTCTATCTCTTTTACAATGAAACATAAACCTGATGCATTTCAAAGAAAGTGGTTAAGTTACAAAATGAATTGTTAGGTTAATTAAAAACTTGTCATTTTTTTTATGGAAAAATAAATAAAAAATAAAATCGTCTGTCTGGATGAGATGTTTTTCATCTTTTTTTTCCTTAACTCGCATAACTCAATAACAAACCAATCTCATTCCTATGAAGTAAACCTAGGTAAGAGCGCCGCGTCAGTTAATCAAAAAGAATGTCACCGAACAACTTTCTCATATTTTTTTTTTTGTTTGAGATGATTTTAAATCGACAGACATCTTGGATGGAATCAACTGTAGACAGTCAATGGCGATGGTGATTGATTTCCCAAGCGTTTTCACTTTCAATATTTTTCTTTTTTTAATATTAAATAAATAAAGATGTTTTTTTTTTCTTTAACATAATCATTTAAAGTGAGAGTATTTTCTAGCAAGTTTTTTCTTAAAGGATGACAATATTTTGTCTTGCATTCGAAAAAAAAATGACAAGTTTAATCATCAATTTGAAGATACCATTTCAACGAACTACAGACATGCGTCAGTTTCATATGAAATTAATCATGGATCAAAGATTGATTAATGTGATTCGATTGACGATTTATGCGAAATTAATTAACGAAGCTTTTTGATTGAATGCGATTCAGCAAGAATAAATCTGTAAGCTTTTATAATTCAACTTGAAAGATTGTGTCAAAGGAGAGAGAGAAACTGGCGATGATGACACGCATGAGATGTCAATCATTTTGGATACACATGATGTGAACCACTTCCAGAGATGACGATGATAGACAGGAGATAAGAAAGTTATAGTGCACAGGATTTTGATTGCTTATATCGTTTCTGTGAACTTTGTCAATATAAAGTTTGAATTGAGTAGAAATGGAGGTACTAAATTTGTTCTCTCTTTGATTGGTCTAGTATATATTGACAAAATGTATCAAACCTTGACATGGCTTATGACAGGTTGGAGGTTTGAGTTGCAAGAATGCACGAGGCTTACAATTTTCTGCTTAGTTCGAATGACCACAATGGTGAACCACTTCAGAGATGACGATGGAACGAGCTGGGTGCAGAGGCTTCTTTGTTGATTCCCAAATTCACAATGTATTGTAGCACCGCCTTCAGGCCATGGTCACCCAAAGTAAGTAAGCAAATAGGTTCCGAAAGGTATAGAACCAGCAGTTATTTGGGTGTATATTTTTGATAAGTTGACAGTTTGAAAAGACTTATGAGCCTTTACGATCTAAATGAGCAGATTGCCACGATTTTGGTAGAACGGCTGCTGGCCAGCAACAGATTGGTGGATATTGCTATTTGGCTTACAGTGTTTTGTTGAACTTGGCAGCTTTTTTCGCTTTTCATTTGAACAGTCTTCTTAACTTGCTTCCTATGGGATTCCACCACATTCATTGACTTACATCCATGCACCTCTGGGTCTTAGCTATTGGCTTTAAAGCGACGTTTTTTTACGTCAAAATAGTTGAAACATAGAAGCTAAAATGTTTAGAGCATTTTAAAAGTACAGACATCGACCACTATCTGACAGTAACGAATGTCGTTGAAGCTGTTTTAAAAGCATTGATTCCAGCCCTCTAATAAATTACTTTTGGTTAAAGAACAATGTTACGCTTTAAATTGGAATCTGTTCTGCTGACTAATCTAAGCGAAGGAATGGCTGGATTCGAAGAAGGTACCATATATCTGTTATATACCCTATTACTGTATGTACAATGATGTGACAGTTATATAAAGTGTGAATAACAGATGACTTTCTGTACTGGCAAGGATACCTTTGATACGGGCTCTTTAGCCAACAAGCTTCCTCTAGACAACAATATTATTTTTTCTAAATGCGTTAAATTTCAATAAATTATTGAAACTGTTATACAAACATTGGCATTTCTCTGGACACAGCGTTTCTTTAACATAGTATACCTACCACCATTCTTTATAAGTATTCTTCTTTAATTCTTTAAAATGCACATTCATCTTCCAATGTTCATGAACAATGAAAAAACACACCATAAAAAATGAATAATACCTTAAAACTAGATCAATGTTCGTTTAAGATAAATTCTTAAAATTCTTTTATGTGTGTATTCTTCTTTATCCTTAAGACAATAACTCTTAGTCAATGTCAATCCGTCCTTTCAAGCAGGATAAGCTGAGAGTGTTACGTACTTTAAAAAAAAAAATATATCCCCAAAACCTCAAACCTAAATCCTAATGCCATACATTGAAACGATAGTCATACATTTATATTCATCAGAGACAAACTTGCACTTTGCCATCATTTCACCCTGTAATCCCTCTTAACATTGAAACCACCCACAGGTTGGTTTTATTTTTCATTCATTCTCATTCATTTCTTTCTCTCTCTATATGCTCATCTATCTCAACTTATAGTCGACAAGAAAAGCTTGCCCCATTAACAGCTATGCCAACTAACGGTCAAGTGAGAATCAATACAAAAGCAAAAAAAAACTATATGAGCTATAAAATTTCGCAACAGAGAGAGAAAAAAGTGTTATACAGAAATTAAACTGTGACAGTCAACAGTCAACCATCATCATCATACACATTTTTATTCTTGACGTTTAAGTTGGCCTGGGCTCCTCCACCTCCGAAGGCCTCATCTGCATGTACCTCTCTCAATTGTATGACGAGAAGCGTGTAAGTAGCTCATTCATTAGCGTAATTATGTTTGCTTGAGATTTTTTTTATTATTCTCTCTTTCTCTCTGTCTCTTATTCTGCGCGGTTTTTAAGTGTTACATTAACCTTAATAAACCTCAAGTCAATGTGGGTCATATTGGATCTGTCATTATTTGATGTCAAATGCGCGGGCACACCTGCCTGACACATTTGACAGCGCCATTCGACGACAACATCGACGTCAAAAGTCGAACTTTAATGATTAACGATGGGAAAATGTTTGTTGACATAAAGTTGGAGTTGGAGATGATGTGTAATGTATCGGGTACGTTGTTAATATTAAATTTATGAGATACAAAAAACAAAAAAAAACTTATTGCAATCATATTGTAATGGTTGATGCAATTTTAAAAATAGATGCATTTTAAGTGCTGTATAGCATGCAAACTTACCGTTTTGATGGAAATTAATGCAAATTAGTTTTAGTTGATGGTAGACTTCATTGTCATTAATCTGTAAGGAAATAAAAAAAAAAAACTTTGTTATAAGGAATATGTGGGAAATATTTTAAGAGTTAATAAAAAAATATTTTTAGAGGAATTAAGAAAACAATGTCAGTTGATATTTCCAAACTCGCCAATATATAACACTGAATAGAAGGTATAACAATTTTTTTGAACCAGTTGGAGATGACACGAGTCATACCAAATTTTTTTGCCAGCTGCTAGTATCTAGTATCCAAGTATAATTAGTTAACAAGCATTTATCAATAACTGTCAAAGATAAATTTGTTCAACTTTTGACAGCTAGCCACCATCAGTGGATAATACGAGGCTTGCTAAAGCCATCACATTTTGTATTTATGTTTCATTTAATAGCGAGATGTACGATAGCTTTGATATTTGATACCTGTCAAATTCAATTAAAGTCAAGAAAACTGTTATAATTTGAATGTAATTTACCATCCTGTGAACTATTTACATATAAGAGATGTTGAGAAACCTGAAAAAGACTTTTTGAAAGCCTCGATCGAATCATTGCGAGGGAGAAAATTGCTAAGCTCCACAAAGTTTCCATGAAAGAAAACTGTTATAACAATGAAAGACCAAGCTTTAAATAAATTATCTGAAAGTTTTTAAGATCACTGAAGTCTTTGAAGTTGAGAATGGTTTTTGACAAGACGATGCGCTATCATCTTACCTCTTTAACATGGTACTTGAAGCAACTGTGCGCATCTCAGAGGTCAGTACCGGTGGTACAATTTTTCAAAAGTCCGTTCAGCTTTTGTCTCATCGACATTATCGGCAGAACAAAGAGAGAGATGTCAGTTAAGCGTTTGCTGATATTGAGGCGGAGAAGGCAGGAATAGCTTTGGCTGTGAACGAAAAAATTGGCTTACCTAGATGGTAAATGCAGAGTTTCACAAATTTGAATTTATAACATTCCAACTTAATTTTTCCTCGAAACTCGAAATAAAATTTCCATCAACGACTAAACGAATAGCCTATAAAAAGGTTTTTCATAAATTTGAAACATTAAAAACCACTTCAAAACGTTTAATCTTTGAAAGCGAAAGGCAAAGTTCAAACTTCTCCAAAGCACGCTAGCAATTTTTCAACAATAAACGCTCATTTTCGCTTATGGTCAAAATAAGAAGAAGAAAAATAAAATTGCTCTGAACGACACAAAGTTATTCCATTAAAGAGCACGCAAATAATTTTTAATTTAAACTTAAAATTGGAAAATTTCAATGTTCCGTTGCTTCTTCGCAAACTTGTCGTGCTCCTTTGCCAAACCTCCAAAAAATAGGAAAAAGCATGAAAGAATGGAAGACCAGGTATGAAGTAAACGGAAATGAAATAATTTAACGACGAACATAAGTTCATTTTGGGAGAAAAAGTTCTTCTTTTAATAACAACTTGTGCTGCAGCACGTTGGTTGTTATCCTTGGCGAATTCCGTCTCTATTTCGTCGACGTCACTGATGGGTGTACGTGTACGAGGTGTGAGATATCCTGATAATCATGGAAAACATTCCGGAAGGTGTATATATGTTTTCTTTTTTTTTTTTTTGAGAAAAAGTTTTTCCTATCTTGGAAGGTTTTCTTTTTTTTTTTCCTGTCACAATCTCACCTCACAATGAAATAAGAAAGTTTTAAAACCAAAAACAGCAGGTGGACTTGACAGCTTAACGAACACACATGCATGCAACCACTTTTCAAAAAGTAGTTAAACCAAATTGAATTTTCTGCAGCATGTTTATTTGAGGTCAATTATAAATTCAGTGTGAGCAATTTAATCATTGAAAAAACATCACCACATAGAGCTTTACTTTTGGAGTATTTAAGGTGCTCACAATTGGGAAGAGGTGAGAGGAAGAACTCTCTGAGAATTCTGTCTGTTAAACTATGTGGTGTAAAATTGCAATTCGATGGTCCGTGTAAGTTTGTTGTCTTTCCCTTAAACTTAATAGAGAACTTGGCTGGGCACTACCGTGCCCCTTGATGTTTTGTGCAAACATTTCAATTTGATATCTTAAACAAGTTGTTGCCATAAAAATTTATCGATAGGAAAGTTACATACATATATGAGGCTATTTAAGGTTCAATGGATGCAAAAGTACCTTTTTGATTGGGAGAGTCCCAGTAATTTTAAGAATAAAAACGTCTTACTTGTGTGAGTTTAGATAGTAAAGTTTAATACAAATACATTTAAATGAAGCATTCTACATTTCCTACAACTTCTCTACTAAATTACATAACGCGCGACTATAGCTGCTCATCGCACTCTATATCGTATAACAGTTGTATAACAGTAGGTTTTTTTTACCCCTTTAATAACCACAATCAAATCAAGGGGCACGGTAGTGCCCAGCCAAGTTCTCTAGCAACTTTGGCACTACTCCCTTATTTACAGGAAACAACTCAGGCCATTTTCGACCCCCCTCCAACTTCCACACCAAAGATGCTAGAAATTTCAAACTCGCTACATTTATTGAGCTTGTCAAAACCAAACTCCTCGCAAAATCTCAGCCTTTTACGATGAGTAGTTTCTGAGATATAGGGCTTCAAAAATCGCAAAAACCGTAACTGACTGACTGACTGACTCACTCACTCACTCACTGACAGATCATCAAAATTATGGAGAACTTCCCGTTAACGTAGAAACTTGAAATTTTACACGGTGATAGGGCTTGTGGTGTATACAAAGGGAAAAATCGAAATTTGAGATTTTCAATTCAGGGGGCGTGGCATCCACCCATTTCCGCTGAATTATCATCAAATATTATAGAGCACTTCTGACTATCGTAGAATCTTGAAATTTGGTAGAATGGTAGAGATGGTAGTTTATACAAAGGAAAAAATTTAAAATTTGAGAATTTCAGCCAGGGGGCGTGGCAACCGCCCATTTCCGCTGAATTTTAATTAAATATAATAGAGCATTTCTGACTATCGTAGAATCTTGAAATTTGGTAGAATGGTAGAGATGGTAGTTTATACAAAGGAAAAAATTTAAAATTTGAGAATTTCAGCCAGGGGGCGTGGCAACCGCCCATTTCCGCTGAATTTTAATTAAATATAATAGAGCATTTCTGATTATCGTAGAATCTTGATATTTGGTAGAATGGTAGATATGGTAGTTTATACAAAGGAAAAAATTTAAAGTTTGAGAATTTCAGCCAGGGGGCGTGGCAACCGCCCATTTTCACTGAATTTTCATCAAATATAGAGATTTTCAATTCTAAAGCCATACCTTGCAAAAAGTCGTGAAATCACAACAAAAACATTACTGTTAAAAAAGGAGCCAAGTTCTCCTATGTTGAAATTATGCTGGCACAAAAAGTACTGAGATGTAAAAGTGTACCAAGTTCTAAAGTTTGGGTTCAAATTCGTATCAATAAAATTTTGATTGTTTACTTGGCAATTTTTGAAATAACTTTAAAAATCGGTAATTAAAAGAAAAATTGTCAAGAGAACAATCAAAATTTTATTGATACGAATTTGAACCCAAACTTTAGAACTTGGTACACTTTTACATCTGAGTACTTTTTGTGCCAGCATAATTTCAACATAGGAGAACTTGGCTCCTTTTTTAACAGTAATGTTTTTGTTGTGATTGTTATAATTTAACATGATTTGCAAGATTCACGTGTTGTTTGAGTTTAGATTTGAAGTGTAGTACTGTAAAATGGGTCGTCATCGATCTCTCTTTTTAATGAAGTGATGTCAGTTTTTCCTTCTGACGTTTTTAAACATACTGGGCCATATTCATAGACGCTGTCTAAGTTGGTACTAAAGATAAACCCCAGTGTATGATAAAAAAAAAAGAAATGAACATTTTTGAAGTTATACTTCTTATGGGAGGGTGGGTATGAAAATTTACTTTTTGACAAGAATGTCAAAGGGATTATGACGCGATCACCCTGGGTAGCAGGGCTGTCGTTTCACCTTTAGAGTACGCAGTACTTTAGTATTTAAAAATGCAGTACGCCACAGTACGGCAAACATAAAACACACAACACGTAGCAAGTTACATGTTTCATGTGGCAAGTTGCATGTGGCAAGTTGTATGTGGCAAGTTGCATGTGGCAAGTTGCATGTGGCAAGTTGTATGTGGCAAGTTGCGTGTGGCAAGTTGCATGTGGCAAATTGCGTGTGGCAAGTTGCATGTGGCAAGTTACATGTGGCAAGTTGCCAGGGTTGCAAAAAGCTAACATTTCAGCTCAGCTCACAGCTCAGCTCAAATTTGAGCTAGGTACCATAGCTTAGCTCATTTGAGCTGAGCTGAAAGTGAGCTGAGCTGAAAGTGAGCGCCCCAACTTCCAACGCCTATATCTCGGAATTTTGAAAAAAATGAAAAAAATTTTTTTGATGCCAAAAGGTAGCGGGGACTCTAACCTACATTTGGGTACAACTTCCATTCCTGTAGGTACACGCGTTCTCAAACCAGGAGAACTTAAAGGTAAAAAAAAAGTTAAGCCCGATTCTGAAAAAATAGGCATGATGTGGCGGTTTAACATGCAAAGCGATTTTTTAAAAATCTGACAATGTGCAAAGCGTAGGCCCATGACACAAGCTATCATTTGGCATCACTCCCAAAAATTGCTCTCAAGCGGCTTAGCTTCCAGGAGCGTTCAAAGATTCGGGGATTTTTCGAAAAAAAAAATTTACCCCAACTTTCAAACACGATTTTCTCGGAATTTTGAAAAAAATCGAAAAACCGGATTATACCACTTTCGGGTAGCTGAGAATATAAGCTTTCATATGGCACCACTCCCCTGTCTCTAGATCAAAGCCTTCCAACGCCTATATCTCGGAATTTTGAAAAAAATGAAAAAAAAATTTTTGATGCCAAAAGGTAGCGGGGACTCTAACCTACATTTGGGTACAACTTCCATCCCTGTAGGTACACGCGTTCTCAAACCAGGAGAACTTAAAGGTAAAAAAAAATTTTAAGCCCGATTCTGAAAAAAAGGCATGATGTGGCGGTTTAACATGGAAGGCGATTTTTTAAAAATCTGATAATGTGCAAAGCGTAGGCCCATGACACAAGCTATCATTTGGCACCACTCCCAAAAATTGCTCTCAAGCGGTTTAGCTTCCAGGAGCGTTCAAAGACTCGGGGATTTTTCGAAAAAAAATTTACCCCAACTTTCAAACGCGATTTTCTCGGAATTTTGAAAAAAGTCGTAAAACCGGATTGTACCTGATTTTTTTTATGATTATAAAAGAAATATTTTACTAAAAAAATAGAAATATATTTACTATTAACCCTGGAAAGATTAATCTACGTCTGTAAGACGTATGGCGTGTAAAGTACTGTTTTATCTAATTCAATTCAAATTTCTGGGTTTTTGTTAAATTGATTTGATTTATTATATCACTTCTTTAAAATAATCTAAGTAATGAGTTAAATAAATATGACAAAAAGTGTTAACATAAGACCAAAAATCTTTTTTAGAATCATACGTCTCTGAGACGTATATTATGATTATCTTTCTAGGGTTAAAAAAAACCAAGAGAAAGATCACGAAAAATTATCTGTTTTATTTATAAAAATATCCATGTGTTAAAATAATTCCATTAATAACTAGAACCAAACATCTTGAGCTATGGTGTTTTATAAAAGTTTAAAATATCTTCATATTTCATTATACTTTCCAAATAAAAATCAATGTATCCTCTCACCCATCACAGCTCAGCTCAGCTCACTTTACTTTAGCTCACCCAACACCTCAGCTCAACCATCAGCTCAGCTGACTTTCAGCTCAGCTCAAATGAGCTGAGCTATGGTACATAGCTCAAAAGTCAGCTAGCTCAAAATTTGAGCTGAGCTGTGAGCTGAGCTCAGCTCACTTTTGAGCTTTGTAGCAACTCTGCAAGTTCCATATTGCTACTACTAGTGCTGAAGCACACACAATTCTCATAAAATAACCATATCGCACATTTTATGCTCAATTCATTTAGTTTCGTTAAGCGTATACCGTACGTTCTGAACCGCACAACATGTGTAAATTTCACAGAATAAATTGAAAACTACATGGACGCAAGGAGGATGAAAGAATTAATTTATTGTTCACTTGATAAAAATGTAAAAAAACGATGTGTGGATTAATTAATTTAATAATAGAAATTAAAAATATCAAATGAAATTCATTTACATATACTGAATGAGAAGTATAACTTCAGTCGCGTGTACATGTGTACACACACTCTTTTTTTTTTATGCTTTTTTGGTCTACATGAGTCACAGCCTTCTCATCTTCGCACTTTCAAACAACATCTTAACCAATTCGTCATATACCTACATCACTTTCGAATGAGTACCACCATCAAAAATGAAGTTAAGGCAATAGCTGAATAGCTTATAACAGTTACCAACATTGGTAGCTGTCATTTGTCAAACGAAAACAAATTTCTTGTCGAGAAGACTAGGTGTTAACAAGCTACAGGAAGATGTTAAAGAAACTTTCAATGTGCATCCGCAGAACAGATATCCGTTTCCTGGAGCAGCTATTACAGATGCACTGAAAAATTCAGACAGATACAGTTATTTGCAACGCTTAAGAAAAACGTATCCCAAGGATTCACAAGCAAGACCTAAATAGACCCAACTCAGTCTCAAAGGTGACAAAAAAAACCTAGAATGATGACTTGAAGAACATCAACCGAGCTGTTCAATAGTTAACAGCCCCAAAGAGACAGTTAAATTAATAGTCCCCTTCAATCCAATGGAAGAGGTATTCTAAAACAGTGATTACCTTCTTAACTTTTACTCTTAATGCAAGAAAAACTTCCTGAAAAATGGAAGAACTGCAAAAGTCATGGTGACTGTTAAGAAAGGTGCTCAATTTTACAGCCTGAGTTTGTTTCTGGGAGAGCTGTTTTTCAGAAAGATTAAGAAGTTTTGCAACATCATCCCAGACATCCAGTTCGAATTCCTGAAGTTAATCCCTCTGGCCACAAACACTATCATGTCACAGTCAAATACTGTTTTGATGCTTAGAAAGTTTAAATAAAGTTTATAGAATAAAGTCCTTGTCCATAAACTTCTTTGTGCGACTGGGAACAAATCAACGGTAAAGTGTAGATATCAAACCTAGAGCTGTTCAATACTCACAACTTGGACCATTTCTGTACAGCGACCTTTAAACCTTCAAACAACCGAATTTAAATTGTATTTTAGAGCCTGCTCTACTTTGTAACCTCACTTAAATACTCCAAACCCCTATAAGAACAAGTTTAACTTACCAGTATTATAGTATATTATCTCAGAAAGAGCCAGAATGGACCTCTAACAGTTTTTATGGAAAAGCTTGCACCGGTTTTTTCTCCAGCTGAAAGTCTACAACGACCATCATATCTTCAAAGAAGCTGCAATCATCCCATTAGACAAATATTTGCTACTTTCGTTTAAGAAACTGGTTGGAACTCGAGAGCACCACAAACCATCTAAACCCACTGCACTGATGAGAAGGACTGATACTTAAGTTTAAAAAAGACTTCTCGAGCTGAGATATGTACCAGTACAGTACATTGAATGAAACTATTGTTTAAAAAGTCAACGACAAAGCAATAAATTTTCTACTGATCCTGGGACAGCAAACTATCATCATCCCTAAACGTCACTCCCATCCAAACCAACCAAACACCACTATCATATTTGTCCTTTCCTTACCCCTATCTCAATCGACTCTTTGGAAAAGTGAAAAATGTGTGACAATGAAGTTCTGGTGAATATAACAAAAAACCTCTTGACCTTCTGAAGGTTCTGAGAATATTAAAATGTATTCATGTCCCCTAACTATAAATCATGACTCACTTCATTAAATGTCTCACCCTCTTCCATTGACCCAATCATAAGTAAAATATTAGATAACTTTGTTATATGGGTATGGGAAACTCTTTTCGGCATTTATCATCCCCTTGGTTCAATCTCTTAAGCCATTAAACATAAACATGTTGTTTTTTTGTTATCATTTTGATCGCCTTCTCTTTCTCCATCCATTTCAATGAACATTAAAAACCAAGACCTAGGCCAATTCGACTCATGCAATGCATCCATCATTTTCGTGGTCAAAGTCAACTGCGTGGAACGCAAGAAAACAAAAAATAAATTCAACCACCCGCCTCCAAACAAAACATTAGCGTGTTCACATAAGATTGCCAATAAAATCGTTTAAAAAACATTTCTTTTTGTGTGCTTCCTTCTTCAGTTGTTTTAATTAAAATGCCAGCCAGCCAAAGAGTCGGTCTCGGAGTTTTGTAGAGCGTGGGAATTTTTTTCAATTTCTCTTGTTTTTTTCTTCCCCTCTCTGTGCTCTGAGTGGTCCCGGGTGTAGTTGAGATAGTAGCGACGACGACGATATGGAGGACAACATCAGCGAACATTGCAGGTGTCAAATTGAGAGATCTATCTACTGAAGGGTAACAGCAGTGGAGCAATTAGATAGAAAACCACGATGGGTGGTTTGCGAGTTAGATAGGTTGATATATGTATCTCTCCACATCTCGAGCAGCAATTTCTATCCTATCCACCAGACATTAGGTTTACCTCATGTGCTTTTGGGACTTCTTCATTTGCTATTTATTTTTATCTTCTTTCCTGGGATTTGAATTTTTTTTCCATCATCATCTATGTGGTTTTGTCTGACTGTCTGTCTGTCTATCTAGTCTAGTATATCTGAGTCAATCTTTTTTTGCTGGATGACTTTTGTAGAGAAGAGGTACCTCGTATATTTTTGGGTGGTACCTGTACCTTTAGTCTATATTTCTAAAAAATATTTGTAATGTAGATGCGGCATGACGGACGCCATAAGGTGTCTTCGTCTATAAGTTTGTGGCGGGTACTTCTACCTCATTCTCAATCTGTGTTAATTGGTTTTGCCATCAAACGGTCGTCGTCGGTTGGGTGATATGGTGAATGGTGATGTTGATGGTGCTGGTTGGCTGCTGCTGGCTGGCTGGGTGTTGCATTAAATTTAAGCACATTTGATCGGATGAACTGAATTTAGCTTTCGGAAAAGGCAATTAGAGTAATTAGTTAAGACGTCCATTAAAGAATTATAGGTAGGTAGGTATTCATGGGTTGCGGTATTGCTTTCGGGGATTGCTTCTAATTAGTGTTGCCTACGGTTTAAGGGGATTAAGATATATACGAGGTACATCAATACATCTGAGAAAATTGAGAGACAATTGAACTGATTAATGAGACGTTTCATGTTTATGATTCAGATTGAGGAAATGTACAATTTCAATTTAAGCTAGTTTGAAAGGAGATACGATTCACATACATTTTTGAATTTCTGGAAATAAAATAGGTTAATAACAGCTGAGAAAAGCATACCACATTTCATAGTGTAGCAAATTAATGAAACTTGATACGTGTGGAATTGGGTACCAAAATTAACTGCCGAATAATTTAAGCTCGGTAAAAACAGAAGAGGAATCAAATACTATCTCCCTGGAGCTCTTAGTGCCAAACATAAAATTGAAAAAGATGTTGTTCTTCAAGAGAGTTTTGTTTTCAAGACTTAAAAAGCTTTATCACAATGTGACTGCGAAAAATAATAAGTCTGTCTGATGGTCAGTGCTGGTTTGTCGCGGGTTTATCAACCACACATGCAATCTTTGGATTCAGAACTGTTACGGAAAAACAACGAAATACCTTGGAGGATTTTCATATCGTATTGGTTGATTTTGAAAAAGCATTCGACCGACAACCACGAGTTTTAATATGGGTGCTCCTTAGACAACGAGAAGTTCCTAAAACCTTCGTCACGTGCGGATGAATATGGACATGTATGATGGAGCAGAGTCACCGAAGAATTCGAGATCACAGAAGGTGTACACCAGGGAAGCGTCTTGAGTCCTCTAATCTTTTTCACAGTTCTTTGATTGCTTGTTTTAAGACAAAGTAACGTACCTTAAAGTACATAAGTTATTGTTTAGTGACGATTTAGTGAAAATCCGGTATCTCTGGATGTTCTGGAAGGAAATGGGTACCGCATAAGAGCGAAAAAGACAATAACTATACTGCCCATTTTCTTATCCATATAGGCCTATTAAAAGAATACTCCAGGAAAAAGTGCTACTAAATCCATTGGTGCATTTCTGAGAAAACGGCAGCACTGGTCGGTTTTCAGTTTTTTTGATTTAACTCGAAACCAAGCCTAACTTTGAAATGGTTCAAAGACACTTTTCATAGCATAGCAAATTAAATTTTCTGTCAAGTTAAGATGGTTAAAAAATTTTAAAAATTATTTTTGACTAAAATTCTAACCTAAAAAAAAGGATTTTTTTTACTAAATCAAGTAGAGGTAAAATCCTTTGATAATATGCAACTTTTAAACGACTTAAATGTACCTTTTCAAAAATTAGCACTTTTTCTATATTTTTGACTTTTTTAGTTAAAAGCAAGTTTTTTTGTATGTGCATTTTTATAAATACGGATCGAATGGATGGACTGAGAGCCGTTAGCTTTGGTCTTATGCATACATAGAAGAACATTTAATACTAACTCTTTTACTGTTTTAAATGGCCTGAAAAACAATTCTTGTAAAATCAACGACCAACAAACAGTTTGTCTTGAAAAACGAAACAAATACTCAAATGAGTTTTAAACAAAATAGCCCAGGCAAATTAGTAAATTAAATCGCATTTTTATCATGGAACGTGTTGGAGTGTATGTCCTTATCGTAAAAGTGAATTTTTTGGGATGATAGGACGCCGGGAACAGCCGCCATCTTGGAAAAGAGGCCGGTGCCGTTTTTATTTCATAGCTCCATTTGTACTCATGTAAACCAAAAATGTCCAAGGACATGATATACGAATGAATTCCGTGGGTTAATTTAATTCAATTTTATAGTCGGTCAAGGTCCGGGTTCTTCTCGCAAGGTTAGGACAAAATGACATTTTTTCAAATATCTGAAGAACTTTTGATTTGTTTGGGATTTTCTTCTAGCACTTTTAATTATCTATAAAATGAGCCCGATTATGCGTCCTGGAGTCACATACAGTTCACAATATTGGACAATGTACAGAAAGTATAAGTGTCAGTATAAGAGAAAGTATAATGTCAGCGGATGCTGAAGAGAAATGTGAAAAATTGTGCGTCAGTAACATCAATCATGTTTTGGCCGATTTAATAAAAAAAAAAAAAAAACACTTTGGGAACAATGATAAAATTGATATCTCACAAGTTATAACTCCTATAAGCCTTCCACGAGCCTTCCTTAGAACTAATTGTCCTAAAGAAGTCATAACTAGTTGAATGGATACTTTAAACGTTTTTTTAAAGCTTTTCAAAGACTTTTACCGTTCTTCCATACGACTTCGATAATAAAGTTTATAGAAGTTAAATAATGCAGGGACTTCCAGGCATTGATCGGCCTAGTCAATGACTTGACAAATCAAGTCTAGAAAATGAAATAAAAATTGTTTCGTCAATGACACGTGTCAACATACCTAACTGCCTTGAACTTTTTATAACAACTTATAAAATCCAATCCAAGCACTCAGATATAAAAATGAAAGTTTTATCAAAAATTCGAATTCTATACTAATTCATCTTATCCATTTGAGCTTTGTTAACCCTCTGTAGGCACACCTCTTTTTGGTTTATACTTTTTCATGTCGCTAGAACTTTTTTCGGTCTTACTATTGTATAGAGAATCATATATGAAATTGATGTAGAATATTCCGAGGAATTCGAATATTGTATTCACAATACAAAAAAAATGTATTTTCACCCTTATAAAGACACTTTTTTGTGACCACTTTTAATTTTTGTCCTGCCAAATTAGCAACCGTGTGCCGACAGAGGGTTAATTACAAATTCGAGTTAAGCTCATCATTACAATATATTGTGATATCACATCCCGTCAACAATGAATTAATGTTATTGCACTACATACTAGATAGGCAAGACATGTTGATGCCCACGAAACAAAAACATATTTCATCGAATGCATGTACTATGACTCATAAGTCGTATAACACTTTTTTTAAAAACCAATGAAAGCCCAAATCTAAAGCAAAATCCAAGTTCCCAATCTATAACTCACAAATGCGAGTGACCAAACCGGTTAAACATTTACCAAAAATGTCAGCAATTTAATTTCCACAATTCTGTGTATTTTATTTTTTTTGTATTTAGAATTCCATTTTAAAGTCTCATGTGTCTTGCTTTTTTTAAGCTGACTCCATTGAAAATTAATAAAAAAAATGTTTCGTAATTTTCTTTTAAAGACATTTTTTTGTATTAATTAAAAAACAAAATATCAAATATAGACAAACTGCTTACTGTGTTAAGTGCTCTGAGGAGGAGGGTGTGTATCATGTATAAAATACACGAACCTTAGTCGTTATAATTGGATGAACAAATTATAAAATGAACTGATTCCTCTCGTTTTCAAGTCAGCTATTCAGCACTTTAGCTGAGTAGCTCTGTACCATGTAGTCATGTCTCATGTTATTACTACCAACCAACAACACTTCTTAGCCCAGATCTTTACAATTTGAACTGGTAATAGAGGTTAGGGTTATTTAAATGATTCAGGAATTAATAGAACTCTGAGAGATATAGTTAACTGACCGCTGAATAAATGGGTTAGGTACTTCAAATGCGTTTAAGGAGTACGGATATAATGGTAGTAAAAACTGAGTTCAGGAATAGGTTACATGCCCTTAAAATCGAAAATAACAACGTTAAAAAATTGTTCAAATCATTCAAGTTTGTGCGACTCCATCGTGAGCTTTATTATGTATCCGCACTATGTTTGTGTGCCATCCAAGTTGATTGCACTTGGAGTTAGCTCCTCTCGTTCTCTCTCTCTCTCTCTCTCTCTGAGATGTAAACAGAAACTTATATGTGCACTTTTATATTCTTTTATTCTGATGTTTTAATGTGTTTTTTTTTTTTTTTGTACGGGAGAAAATTTTAAGTGAGTAGGGAACTGGGTTTCCATAAAAGTACTTGAATCTTTTTTCCTTGACTCACTATCCCCATAAACGCTCCAATTAAACGAAAGAAAAACAAAATTATAACCGAGAGATCCGCCTCTCGTTGGGTGGCATATAGTTATTATTATTATTACACGGCCGGGTGTATGCCTAGTGCAGGTATGACCTCAACTTGCTGCTGGCCCTTAAGTACTTTACTTAGAAACTTATACCTCTTCATACACATTTTACCATTAAATTTTGTCGCACGGTGATATGGTTGTCATCGTAGAAGAGAAAATAAAAGTAAGTTGTTGTTGTTATTTTTGAGTTAATATCTCTGACATAGAAGTCGGTAAATCAAAACCATCATCAACTGTCAACTGACAGTCCGGGCTGGGTCGGATATTGCGGTATTTTGCTGTACATCATCTTCAAAGAAACCTTAGATTTTCTTTTATTATTTTTTCTGTCTTATTTTTTTTTTGACGACAATGATTTCGGGGAAATTAATGATGATGAGGGGGTTCTAAATGAGCTATGAACTTTAAGTGCTAGCTGGTGGTGGTGGGCTCTTTTCTGTCAGAAATTATCTACCTTTTTTTTGTTTTAATGGTTAATGTTGTCCAAATTTGTTGTATGTTACTGACAAGTGAGTTATTAAATTATCTAGAATGTGATAACTTTATTCTTTTCGGTTTTCCGGTTTGTTGTTTCTTTTTTATTGCATTTTAAACGAAAACAATTAAAGAGCATTTTGAATGAAGTCATAAACATGAACACACTTTTTTTTTGGGGAAAATCATGTGTGTGAATTAATTTTACTTTATGTCAACTTTTTTATGGGCGCAAGAAAGGTAATTTGAGTTTATGGAGAGAGAAAGATAATGAAGATTTCTAAAGAAAGTAAATATCTGAATTCACCAGTCGAGAAATATTTTCCAATTTAAGGTTTAGACCTTAACTTTTGATAAATGGCCTATCGAGTTTTTGCGAATGAAGTGATTTTCGTATTATGTCAATGTCAACACATTGTACAGACTAGAAGAGAGAATGTCATTTAAAATGTTATTAATAGATACAAGGATGAATAACAGACATTTTCATCATGAAAAACTCTTATCGAGCACATTTAAGATTATCATCCCTGTGCAAGTGCTGACCATATCAAAGCTAAGAGGAGGAACGACATGGCACACATAAGGAATTAGCCCCACTAACCATGTCGCCTTCAATACAACTATCAACTTTACAGGAAGAACTGATGTGATAACAGACGTGAATTGTAAATATACTGAGATCAGCTTCAAAGTTGTCAAAAAGTAAGCCTTTGTCAATGAAATTTTACAACCTATCCATCCGCATCCGCAGAACCGCCATTGTTTAAGTGACCTATCCATACGGTGACCATATTTATAGAAGCAAAACCCGGGACAGAAAAAAAATTTGTTGGATCGTTTTGAAAATATTGATTTACAAAAAAAAAAAATAAAAATTTTATTTTTTTAAAATGAGTTTTCATAATTTTCTTATTTTGATACGATGATTTCTTAAACGATTCGATGGGAGCATTTTCATTGAAATCATTTAAGCCGTTTCCGAAATCAAGAAAGCGGATTTATAATAGGTACCTACTGTTAATTACTTTTAAACAAATATTTTTTCAATACAAAAAAACTTTTCCTGATATAGCTTTTCAACTCGACAAATACAAGCTGGAACTAAACAAAATGACAAAAAAATTTTAAAACTAAAGCCTAGTCTTGAGGTGAAACGAAAATTTTCATATAAAACCAGCACGACGAAATACGAATTTTTTTTTTCTTTTAAAATTTTGAATAAATAATCATTTTTATCAAAAAAAAAAAAAAAAAAAAAAACCGACTTCCATGGATCGAAACTAGGTTTTATGGTTTTCTCATAGATTCTATAGCCAGAACTGCACCACACCAGCTTTTCAATACAAAAAGAATTATCAAAATTGGTTCATTCCGTCCAAAGTTATGAGTTAACAAACATAAAAAAATAAATAAATAATAAATAAATAAAAAAATTTGGAAGTCGGTAAAAAAAATCAGAAAATGTGCAAATACGGGACAATCACGGGACAAATTCCAAAATACGGGACACTTATACGTCCCGGTTTTCTAAAATAAAAACCCGGGACAAGCTGTTGAAATACGGGACAGTCCCGGGTAAACCTGGACGGATGGCCACCGTACCTATCCAGCTAATTTTGTCAGCCCAAAATAAAAACAGTGTATTGCATCATGGCATAGTAGTGACAAGTGCAATGAATCGTCACGAACGGCCCGTACATTCTGGGCTTAAAACCAGCCTATAACATCTTGAATTTTATTTGGAAACTAAATGAAACTTTCTATCTTTGTACATATCCAACTTCGTACAACCCCAAATCCTATATTGATAATAGTTTTCTTAATCTCCACCCCAAAAACTCATTATCAAAGCAAAATTATAAATTTTTATGGATTTTTTTGGTTTCGACTTTTCCCTTTAAGGAAGGTTGGGTTAGGTTAAATAGGTTGTCGGGAGAAGACCCGACTCATTTAGACCTCATGAGTCCATTGTGATACCCAAAAGACTAGCGAGTTTAGGAAGCCACTAGTCGAACCACTCGGAGCTTCCTACGAATTTTGTATCACTAGTTCACTCGTATCTTCATAGAAGAATTGGATGAAATTTTCATTTATTGGCCAAGTACAAAGAAGATTTTGAACTTTTTCTTTAGATAACACGCCAAGTCGTTATCTACCTATCAAACAGCGTTATAATACCTATGGTGGAGCTAATAACACTGGTCGGCACCGAAAATAGAGCTTGAACCAAACCATAGTTTTCTAAGGATTTTTGTGTGCTTATTCCGAATCCAAAGTCAAAATTTCAATGGCACGTCACGTTTTCGAAATATTTTAATATAAACAGGTCAAACACGCGTTTTTTGGTACTTTTGACGTTGAATTTCATCACCGTAAAATTTTTTTCTGCAAAACTACCTATGCAATCTCCAAAAGCCATATTTTATCGTCTTAAATATTTAAATTTTTTAAAGTTATTTGATAAATAAATGTATGACATCTGCAAATCTTGGTGGTTAAGGTAACTAATTGTTTTTTGAAACAGATTTTAAGTCAATTCAAGTTTTCGACTACTGATTTGGATGAAAAAAAGTAAAATATTACCTAAAAATATATATTTTAAATCAAATGTCAACAAATATTTCATTCAAAATAAGTTTTTTTGGACCTCAGGTATAGCGAAAATAGTGATGAGCAGAGCTTAGAAAAAAAAATTTACGATTTCAACCCAGATACCGAAATTCGAACTTTTAGGTATAAAACAAAAATGTTGTTTTGGCACGTAGTAGGATAACTTGGGCGCCAGGATTTGATAACGGGTTTTTGAAGAGGAGTTGAATACAAACATTTTTTTCTTTGGTAGGGGGGTCTATCTCCCCCTGTTTAGGTGGAATGGGCAGTTTTCTAAAAAAAAATTATTAAAAAACAACGGCAACACTTACAGTAATAAATGATACCATTTCCGAAAGGCAAAATTGAATTTTTAATTCTAATTTTTAAATCAATATATTATAACCAATAGTTTTTGAAATAATCGATTTCAAAGTTAAAAATATTCGAAAAAAATTTTTTAAAACTCATTTTATACTATTTTTTTCCAGATTGGAATTATAATAAAAAAAATTACTCACACAGAAAACTGCCTCAATTGATTCCTTATCGAACCGTGAAAACTATATATTCTAGTTTTTGAGAAAATTGAAAAATAAAAACAAATAAAAACAAAACAAAATTTGAAACAAGAAAAGTCTGATAAAATAATTTTTCAATTTTCTCAAAAACTAGAAGACATAGAAACATATAGTTTTTACGGTTCGATAAGGAATCAATTGAGGTAGTTTTCTTGATGAGTAATTTTTTTTATCAAAATTCCAATCTGGAAAAAAATAGTATAAAATGAGTTTTTACAAATTTTTTTTCGCCTATTTTTAACTTTGAAATCGATTATTTCAAAAACTATTGGTTATAATATATTGATTTAAAAATTAGAATTAAATGTGCAATTTTGCCTTTCGGAAATGGTATCATTTATTACAGGGGGAGATAGACCCCCCTCCCAAAGAAAAAAATGTTTGTATTCAACTCCTCTTCAAAAACCCGTTATCAAATCCTGGCGCCCAAGTTATCCTACTACGTGCCAAAATAACATTTTTGTTTTATACCTAAAAGTTCGAATTTCGGTATCTAGGTTGAAATCGTACATTTTTTTTTTCTAAGCCAATTTTAAACTCATTTTCATAAAAAATACCTCGTTTGATTTGAAAATAAATATTATTTTAGAATATATTTTTAAAATAGCATGTTGTTGTGAAAATATATACTTTAATTTGATGTCGAAGTTGGGTAAATGACGAAAAAAATGGAATTTTTGAACTTTGACAGCTTATAAATTCTAGGTGGTTTAACCGAGTTACATGTTTTATACATTGTTCAAAAGGTATATTTATGTCCTATCAGAAACTGTAATCGACTGGGTAAAAATTTGACGAAGCTACATTTTTTTCAATGGGTGAAGGTCAAAAAACCCGTTCTTTGCCCCTAACTTCAGATTTTGGGGGTGTTAGGGACTTTTTAAATACCGTTTCGTAATCAGTGCGACTAGCTCTACAAAACGTGATAGGTCTCCGCCCGCGTATATTTTAAAACCTCATTTTTGTAACACCGTGTATTGATTTTTATGTCAAAATCATCAGTATTAGAAGGGAAACTATTGTCGTGAATATTATAGCGAGTTATGAATGTTTCCCTATTTTTCATACAGTTTATTAGATAAGAAATTGTTAACAAGAATTGTATGAAAGTTGTGAGTTGTGATACGGCTCCATCTTGTCACTCACCTTTTTCATTATTATTTTTATCAAAGAGCTTTTAGTAAATACTCTTAAGCCTCTTGCTTTTTTTTGCTTTAAATCTTACCATGTATATTATTAAATTTCGTCTTCTGAATTTAATATTCACAGAAACTGTCGTTGACAATTACCTGAAAAAGAAAAAAAACAAATTAATTGACACGCCATATTGAAAGCAAAATTGATAGTTATATTGAATAAATTAACCCCTTCCCAGCTGATATCCCTGCCAACACTCTTTTGAGTACTCTGATGTATACACTCTACTTCTAAAACTAAAATCTAAAGAATTTGGTTGAAAACCTTTCCTCCATTACTACTCCAAAAGTGATTATACATTATGTTCCATTTTCCATTTACCCAATTTACAAACCATTAAAAGCAATTATCTTGAGAAATAATTCAATTTGTGTATAGACTAAGGCAATCTGAGGAATGCCTAACGCGCAAAGTGGGTATTGGGCCCAATAGGGTAACTATTCGGAAAAAAATCGACTTTTCCAACCACCACCAATTAACAATAATTCAAACAATTCCATTTATTCCTTTTCCTACTTAACCAAAACTTTAAGGACCAGAAAAAAAACCTATCAAAGTTCATTGCCCTCAAAAAAGGTTGATAAACTTTAATTGCATCCCTTAAACAAAATACAAACGAAAAAAAAAACAACGAATCCAGGTAATATCGACCAAATAGTCCTTCAATACAAAAACAACAAACAAACAAACTGAAAAAAAAAACAATAATCCTATCAGAAAAGTTTTATGTTGTTCGGGTCTTTATTGAAAATGGAATTCAATTCAAAGTTATGGAACTTTTTTTCTTTGTTCTTCAAAAATATCCTAGGCACTGAAAAACAACAAAAATGCCATAGAAACTCCATAGCTTATACAAAACACAAGTTAAGCTGTAAACCAAAAAATAACAGAAAATAAAAAAAAAAAATCCTTCTCCTTCTATCGGATATAAAGGCATCCTGTTACCAACATCCTCCATCCATTTCGCCACCATGGCAGCAGCAACTTTTCATATAATATTGCCTTCGCCATCGTCATAGCCAAACACTCGACACAAAAAACAGGAAAGAGGAATCATTTCAATTGCAACAACAAAAAAAGTGTAACAACAAATTTATTACAACAACAAACTGCCAAAGGATTAAATTCCTCACACACACACAGGAGAGAGGAAAAGGATATTATTATTCGTAAAAAAGTTCGATGAAATTGCACCACTTTCAAAACAAAATATTGGAAAAAATATCTTTTTACACTCTAAATTGGATTCATACTCTTTTTCATACGTAGATTGTAGATACCTACTCTGAATGTTCAATAATAATTTTCGAAGATAAAAAATATAGTTGGTGATGGGAGGGGGTAGAGATAATATTTGTATAAATGCAACACTTTAAATCCATGAACCAATAATATTCATATATTGAGGAATGTGCTGTGCAGTGGGGAGGCAGCACGTTTTGAATCGATTTAAATTTCGTCATAAAAACCAAAATGCAACTCGATTTACCATCGGTTGCATTAAATGATTGCCATCTTCTTTAAAATAAAGTAATGAATTTTTTGAAGTGAAAACTTCTTTAGTATCGTAGTGATTTGAAACAAGATGAAACGAAAACGCGGCACGACTTCAACTTGTTATAACTTTTTTGTTTTAACAGATAGATAAATGAAATTTGTACTGTAGATAGGTAATTAAATAAATTAAATAATTGTACAAAATTTCAATTTATTTCATATTCAAAGTTCGGAGATAACGGTAAAAAGATGTTCTTTTTCTATACACGTTATATCTTTTGATTTAGTGCACATACAAATTTGATTTAACTTTAAAACGCATGCTGATAACATAAACTTTTATCACAAGTTACACAATCTTAAATTGAAAAAATTGAAAAATACCTCAAAACACCTATGGAGATCTGTTGCCGATGACCAGCCACCAATGTAGGAAGTACCGTAATCTTAGTTTGAAATGTCGACATATTTGGCTTTAAAAAATTCTTACTTTTTTGTAGGCATGTTAGAAATATGATTAATACGTCATGTAAAAGGTGAAATAATCTTAGATGATATAAAATTTATTAAAAGTTGTCATATAAAAAAATGGATTTAAAAATGATAGGTAGAATAAAAAAAAGGTAGATTTTGTCGATTTTTTTTTTTTCAAGAAAAATGATTTTTTTAAGGTTTCACTTTTACAACGTGTGAATTACACACATGAGGTTTTTTCTTAACCATGTTCAAATTTTCAAAAACTATAAGAGCCGGAAATGGCGTGCTCATAGAAATGTTGGGCTCTAACAACTATTAAGCTTAAGGGAAGCAATATTAAGGAAGCTTAAGAACATAAACACCCTTCGCCTCCCGAAGTCAAATTGCAATATTTCTAAGCTTTAATCGAGAAGAGATGTTCGAACGCATCGACTCGGACAGAAAACCCCGATGAACAGATATAATTTGGAATCCAATATGATCCATTAAAGAAGACCTAAATCATGGACGCAAGGATAAAAAAAGAGCTGATAAAAACCTGCGGTCCAGCGTACATCGGTGGAAAGTCAAGAAGATTCAACGAAGTGTTATACCGTTTTTTATAGCAACATCATAAATCTTGTCAAAAGGGGAAAATACAGTCGATAAGGTGTTTGGGATCATAAGATCACCGATTGACAACGTACGAGAGCAATCAACCAAATTGATATGCGCAACAGGAGACAGCTACCAAACACCAAAGGACTGAAGGAAGTGGCTACAGAAGCTAGATGGTAAAGGCCGGGATCACTAAGGAGTTTCAGTTCTTCGATATATTTTTTAAGCTAAAAGTTGATCGGCCTTTCATAGTCAAAGAAAAAGGAACGTACCTAAGTGCAATCGATCGATTGTTTAAGGATAATAATGACTCAACGTTTCGGGAGGAGGCTGGACAAATGCTATTTTCCAAACACTCGAAAAGAGGCTTGTAGAATGAAAAAGCTAACGTAGAGGTTTTGTCATGGCGGTAAAATACCTCAGCAAGACAAACGGAGATTAAGAGGAAGATATTTATTATTAAGATCACCATATTATTGTATGCCCATATCTTTCAAGACTCTTTGCACTGTACGAGAATAACCTGCTCTCTCCAATATTGGAGGAGTCATGACACTATTTGACAGTACAGAGTTGGTGTTTTCTCAAAGGTGCTAACAAAGGTACTGTCATTGAAAAATGTATATACTCCTTTTGGGACACTGTAGCATTTTCTTGCTATTATATCCTATTATGGAAAAATTTGGTTCCTAGAATATGGGCGTTCCCTTCTAATTTTTTTTTGTCCCTCAGGCTTTAAAACATCGGAAGCTTGGTTCCCTATCACTAATTTGTTAGTTTAGACCTTTTTTCGAAGTAAGTCACTATCACTCTCGAAGGAGAATAGTGACCAGTTAAAATTCCTCATGAAATCATTGAGACTCTTCAAGGTGGTTTCTTATTAGACTGGATTAGTTTGAATAACTCTGAGAAATTCGGAGTTATGACACATTGGTCTGATGTGCCTAAAAGCGATATCACACTAACAGTATATTGAGTCTAATGTTCTTTAAGTTTGACTCTTTTGGTTAATTGCTAGGGTTGGGGTCAAAATTCTGCCGGGATCAAAATTCTGCTTTCAAAATTCTGCTTTACAAAATTCTGCTTTCAAAATTCTGCTTTCAAAATTCTGCTTTTCAAAATTCTGTTTTTCAAAATTCTGCTTTTCAAAATTCTGTTTTTCAAAATTCTGCAAAAAGTTAAACAACATTTTCCAAACCCTTTTTTAATTTTTGCAAAAATTTGTAAAATCATCTTCTTGAAAAATTTTCTGCTTATTTGATTACTTACCTTCCTAATTTGTCATTCTTTGAATGCAAATTAATTTTTGTTTTATAAATGAATAAATTTGAAAATATTAAGAAAAGGTTTTTAATACATTTCCGAAAATAATTAAAATTTTTTTAGTTTATCAAATAAAGATGAATATTCAAAAATTTGAATAAGAAAAGGAATATTTTGTATTAAACAACATCGGTTCCAATAAGTTAAACATAGATTTTATTTGAAAGAAAGTTAGTCTATGCATTTTAAAAAATATTTGCGACACTTAAACAAAAAAATTTAGGAAAGTACCAATGTTGAATTATATTAATGAGGTGTATTTTTTTTTAGTCAGCGCATATGCTATAAAAAAAAAAAAACAGAATTGGCAGAATTTTTTTGTTCAAGTATAATGCTGGCAGAATTTTGAAAAGCAGAATAGAAAAAAAGCAGAATTTTGAAAAACAGAATTTTCGTTAAAAAAGCAGCCATAATTTTGACCCGATCCCTAATTGCTAGCTTCCAATTTGGACTTAAGAAGCTCTTCACTATATTATTGTTAACATTATATGGAAACGATGGCACTGCCCGGGGTTGAACCATTTGGTGTAGTAACCTCACCGGTAAAATTTATGTATAGATGGCTGTTATCACAAAATACCTATTTCTGATTAATCAGTCCAGTTTTCTGAAAACATCTGAATCTGGTTTCATGGACAGGAGTCTCTTTTGGTGCTGGATATCATTTAAATGCTATGCAGAATTTTTAAACATGATATTCACAAATTTGGTAGATTCCGTGGCGCGATGGTTAGTGCGATGGGTTATGAAGCCAGAAGTCTGGGTGCGATCCCCAGTTTCCTTTACCTAAAATTTAAAAAAGAGATTTTTTCAGGAGTAATTTTTCTTGCGAGTAATTAACAAATTTTAAGATCCTCTCCATTCTTGCAAATTAATTACACAAACACAAGAATGATTAAGAGTTGTTAGACACTACCCTCCTTCATAAGATGTCTAATGTATGACATGTCGTGCCAGAAACTTTTATCTTTACAAATTTTAGCTAACTTAGTAGTTATCATTGCCGATGTTTGGCTTTTGCAGTTAGTTTCTCTCAATTATTAAAGGCATTCTGGATGAACCTTTTTTCTTTTTTCCATTAAACCATTATACTTTTTTTTCTGTGAAAAATGACTGAATTAAAGTATTAAATAGAAAATATGTTTTCCATAGTTGGCAACCTTGTATTTAATGTCGATGATGAAAAAAATATCAGTATGAAAAATAAACGTAAAGCACTTTGCCAAATACAAACACACACAAACAAACATCACAGAGAACTGATTTTGAAGCTGTGGCATTTCGCTTTTGATTTCTATCAAAGATAACATAAATGCTACCTCATATAATATTGCTGCAACTGATGCGACGTGTCCATAAAAGATTGCAATTTGCTTCCAGGCTGGCCAAAAAGCTTTATAGTGTTGCACCACAGAAACACACTCACCTCTGCTGACTCTTAACACACAATGAAACATGCATTCGACCAGATACACAGTGTATTGGGCTTCAGAATATTATTATTATCACCCCTCTCAGATCGATGACGGACGACCTGTTTCGTGCCTCAATTGATGCAGGTAATTAGTATTCACCTGTCTTGACATCTGCACTCTAAATTTATACAGATACATCAGATTCTACGGTCTCTCTCTCTCTGTGTTGCTCTCTCGTCTAAATTCACATGCAAACATCAAAAAGCTATTTTAAAGATTGCATCTATATTTAGCAGGTACTACACATTTCACTTGCTTTTCACAGAAATGTGTGGCATGCTGTTTTGTGGGCATTAAGCCAGAGATTAATGCAGATAAAGGTCACACGAAACTATTCTCTCTCTCTCTCTTCAAAATTATATGCGGTCTATGATGATATTGCAATTTAATTAGATTCCGGGAAAACCAATAACCTATATAATATAATTGTATCCGCATCCGTCTCAAAGGTATGATAGAAGTACCTTTAGAACGGATAGGATACTGGATAGAGGTTAAAATGCTTGCTAAAATTTCTAAGACCTTTGTTTACTCTAATCTGGACTAGTTCTAATTAAGCATTAATTTAAAGATGGAAACAACTTTGCACAACACCAACACTTAAGCTCTTCGAATCAAGAATATCCGTCAAACTTGAGGTGAGTTGCAGCGTCAATACAGGGCGGTTGTCTCGAATAGAGACATTCAAGAAAATTAAAGAGTCTAACTTTGCATTTTACTTGCTTACAGCTTACTTGGTTAAATAACTCCGCAAAATAACGTCGTTTGGAGTTTTAACTTGTATGTATATAAGGATTTTGTATTTAAAGATAACTTGAAATACTCGTAATATACCTAATACCTAATCAAGTTAACAAGACTGTAGAATGCTATACAATGTTTAAGAAGAACAAATAATAATTTATTTTTGAAAAGTGGGTATGTACTTACATACATACATAAATTGTATGTGGTTAAACTGTGCTTAAGTTTTATGTGTGAGGAGAGTGGTTAAAACCTTAATTAAAACTATTATAATGGAAAGTAAATTTGAAAACTTTCATTTTTATTTGCGATATAGGTACTATATATCAAGTTATGTATTCGTACAAAAAAAAAAAGTTGAGATAACATTTTTCCATAACATTACGATGGTAGAGAATGCCAAAAAAGTGGGTCCCGGAAGTCCGTCTGTCTGTCTGTCTGTCTGTCTGTCTGTATAAGGAGCTACAGCCTAAACGGATGGACCGATTAATGTCAAACTTGGTGTGTAGCGTTATTTGGCGACTCTCCAGAGGGGTTTTTGGAATTAATTTTTTTGGACCAAAAATAACGGTACTTATCATATACCGATTTTAGTAAAGTTGAAATTGCTCAAAAACGGCTCCAACGATTTTGTTTAAAAAATTCAAATGTAAGTTTTAAGACAAGGTCTATCTTCTAATGAAATTTTTTTTTTTGAAAATCATTATTAACGGTACCTGCCATAGAACCGTTTTTTTTTAAATCCGATTATCTCCAAAAGTGCTTATTCTATTTCAACGAAACTTTTTGTGATGAAGAATTTATATAATTTAAATATAAGCCAAAAGCAAAATTTTGAAAAAAATACTTTTTGGATTTTTAAAAAAATTTTGAAAATTTTTTTTTGAAAAATCCAATTTTCGAAAACGGGACATTAAATTTTTTTGAAATTTTGTGTTTAGATGTTGATCAGTGATTTCTACAAAATGGCATACCAATTTTATTTTAAAACTTTTTTTCCAAGAAATTATTTATAAAAAATTAGTTTTTTAAAAAACGGCTCTAACGATTTTGAATTTTTTTTTCTAAAAATGCTTGTTAGTATATCAGTCAAAACTGCATACTTGTTTTGGGGGGCAATTTGATTTCAGATTTTATATTATTTTTTTAAAAAACGAATTTCCTTTTTTTTTCTTTCCCATATATTTAGATTTTCCAAATTTTTCTATATAAAAAGTCTTTAAAATTTAAGCAACTTGAACTCTAAGAGCAAGTACGTGCGACCCCAGTCGTGCAATTTATTTTTATTGAAGTGCACTTCAATGATTTAAATTAGCAAAAAAGTTTTATTTTCGCAATTGTTGGGGAAAGCATTTTTTTATTTTTTTTATTATAGAGTTGGACTCGTATTATTTTTGAAGTAAAGGCTTGCTTTGCGTAACTCTACTGCTTGCAAATTTTAAATCATTTTTTGACGTTGACACACAAAAACATTGTCAAAATCTTTGCCAAAAGTGTCATTCATCCGGAGTGGTCGACAGCTAAAAAACCTGTCAGCACCCTGCGTTGCTGCCAACTATGTTTTTAAATAAATATCAGAAAATTTGATATATTGAAAAATTTCAATGTTCAATAAAACTGGAGAATTTATTTTTTCGGTAAACCGAATATACTTTTCTGATAGAATTTATTATTCTTAATTAAATCCGAAGTCGACAAAAATCTATGATACGTTTCGTAGATAAAAATTCATTTTGAACTTCTTATTATCTCAAAAACGTCATGTCAATGTTTTTTTTTTTTACTTCGGATTTAAATTAGGAATATTAAAATCTATTAGAAAAGTATATTTTGGTTTACCAAAAAAAAAAATTCCAGTTTTATGGAACATTGAAATTTTTCAATATACCTATCATGTTTTCTAATATTTATTTAAAAACATAGTTGGCAACCATATAACCTCAAAATACTCAATTTTTTATGAAACATAAATGGAAGATATGTCAAAATGGTGCTTATTTACTAGAATATCCATGAAATATCGTAATCAGAAGTCTAAAATTGTGTTTTACTAATTTGGCACTTTTTGGAGTTTATTTTAAAAATTTTGGATTTTTTTTTATGGAATATGAAAAAATTTGGCATCATTTTCGTATTCTCCATACAAACATCCTTCAGTGTACCAAATTTGGTAAAATTTCGTCAAGAAATGGTAGTGCAAATGAATTTTGAAGCCAAAAAGCACCAAAAGCACCACTGTGCGCCGCACCACGACTGCACCACGACTGCACCACGACTGCACCACGACTGCACCACGACTGCACCACGACTGCACCACGTCCGCACCATTTCATTTTTAATGAAAAAAATTATATTCTCGTACTTATACAAATGTTAAAGTCGTATTCAAAGTTATTTTGACATGAGTAACAAATTGACAGGTCGTATAAACAGGACTTGGTGGTCGAGTGGTTAAAGTGTTGGACTTCTAATTGAAAGTGGTCTGGATACTCGGGTTCGAATCTCATTCTCGTCGGTAGTTTTTTTATTTTTTTTTTATTTTTCATTAATCCAAAATTGTGTATCATGTTGCAGCGAATTTTTCATACACAATGAAATGGTGCGGACTTGGTGCAGTCGTGGTGTAGCGGTGGTGTGCCGAAATTTTCCTCCAAACGGCGGCGGTGCACAGTGTGACAATTCGCACATTTAGCAGGATTTAATTAAAAAAGCAACATACATGAATGTAAACAAAAACCAGTTTCTCTTAAAGCCTAAACCTCCCCCTCAATGAATATGCACATTTTTATGCGTTAGAACTAAGCACAACAACAAAAAATTACTTTAGAAATTAACTTTTGTATTATTTTTTAGAGAATGGTCTGATTTAGTGCCAAGTGGATTTTGCTTCTGTTGCAAGTGGTTCGTGAGGTTTAAGGGAAAAGTTTATTTTTTTTATATTTAATATAATATTTGTGATTATAAACTTAAGTTTTTTTTTTATAAACTGTTGTCATAAAAATGGGGGTGCTTGGAAGCGAAAAAATAGTGAAAAACTATGTGTTTTATGTGTTCATTAGACAAAAAGTATAGTTTTACAGTGTTTTTCAAGGTTGAGACCCTTTTTGTTTTAAAGCTGTATATATGTGGAACCAAAAAGTGTTTTATCTTTTTGCGCACAGGTGCGACACTCATACAAAATTTTTCGTATTCTAGGATGCCAACCGAAATTAGGAAAAAACAAATTTTTGATATTTGGATTTCCAAAATCAAAATTAAGCGTTTCGATGCTGTGTTTTCCTTCGTTATGGATAATTTTAATAATTTTTCATTTTTTGAAGAGGCAATTAAGTCAATAAAGGCAACCTTCAAAACTCTATGCTTGAGGTTTGACGAAAAAATGGCCAAATGTGGTCGTAATAGAGAACGCTTTGAAAGCAATAATTGTGATTGGTTAAATGAAATCATTAAACTGCCACAAATTGTTTTAAATGAAATTCCCTTATCATCTATAACATCTTCGTCACAAACCTGCTACATTTGCGCAGAAAAACCATCTGAAGTGAACATTCAGCTTATAGACTAGATGTTAAAGTTTGGCAGGTTAGAGATCAAGGGAGTAAAGAAAAGGTCAAAGCAAGAACAAAATGATTCAAGATAGATTTAGAGCTGAAATTCAACAGCCCGGCAACACAAATGATAGCAACACGGCCAGAAGATTTTTTAGAGATGAAGAAAAAACTGCTGAAATCACAGGAATCGATATTGAAATCATAAAAAAGTTTCACATTATTTTAGAAGCGCTTGGGTCTGGGTATGTAATTGACGTAGATTCCTTTGAAACATTTGCAAGAGATACGAGGGAGCTATATATCAGAAACTATAGCTGGTTTCATATGCCAGCAAGTATTCATGAAGTTAAATATCAAAGACCATTTTTGATAGTGGCACTGTTAAAGCCAAGGTTATGGTTATGCAAAAAAAAAAATCTTATAAGAAAGTAGTTTCCTTATTTTTCAATTTTCTCAAAAACTAGAAGGCATAGGAACATATGGTTTTTAGTGTTTGATAATGAGTGAATTAAAGCAGTTGGATTTATCAATCAATTTTGTACTGATATCCACAGTCTTTAAAAATATAGTCCTCTATGTGTTTCTTAAAACTTTTTTTTTCCCAAATTTTGAATTTGAAATTGGTTATTTCAAAAACTATTTATTAAAATAACTTGATTTAAAAATAGGAATTTAGTATAAAATGTTGGCTTTTGAAAAAGGTATCACTCATAACTGTAAGTGTTGCCATCGTTTTTAAATAATTTTTTCTTAATTTTAAGTAATTTTTTAGAAAATTGCCCCTCCCTCTTAAACGGGGAGGAATCGACCCCCTCTCCTGTAGTAAAAAATGCTTGTATTTACCTCCTCTACATGAATTCGTTACAATTCTTCACCTTGTGAGTTATCATCCTTTTGCCCAAAAATGACCCCCATTAAACCTCTTTTGTTTAAAAATATGAAAGAATATTAACAAAATTGTTGTTTCATTTCATTTTGTATATATTTGTTATAAATTCTATAAAAAAAAATCCACGAAAAGTTATAATCTGTGAGCGTTATTAATTAAATCCCGCTAAATGTGCGAATTGTCACACTGTGCGGTGGTGCGGCGGTCTAATTTTTTTTTTTAATTTTTTCTTTAAAAATTAAATTTCTATTTTTACTCGAGTTTCACGATCTGTGATCAACAGTTTTTGTTTTCCTTTGCCAGAATCACACTTAACCATTCCACAAACAATCCAGGTCACAAGAGTTATGGTATCATCATGGCGCTAACCAGAGCTGGGTTGTCTTTCTGACCAGCTGATCTACCTGACCTTCATAGGTAGCCCAGAATGATATAGTATTCAGTGATTGCATACTGGTTTGCGATTTTTTAAGAATTTACACATTTTTTCCAAAATCGTTTAGTGTAAATGGTGACGTCTTAGACCAACAACGAGGAAAAAAGCGTAGACTTACTTTTATCATTTGCATTTCTTCTGGGAAGCAAAGTGTCATTTACCCCAAATTAATTAGACTTCAACTGATTTAATAAAACATTTCAATTCTTATCACTGTAACATAAAAATTCAAATGGCTTCTTAGAATATAACGCACACCATTTATTTTTGTTCACAAAAGCCTATTATCTCAACTTTCAGAAGCAATTAAAAGAATAAAAAAACCCAGTTAAATTTCAATCTGGAGTTAAATTCTTCCGTTAAAATATGTTCCATGGCACAACGCACTGGCACACACAAGGCGTCACAATTACTCAAAAAGCATAAAACATTTGCAAAAACAAAACAAAAATAATGTCATTCGTTTAACGGTAGGCAGTAAATACATAAACACTAAACAGCTTTAATATTGTTTCCTCCTCTTTTGACTTCTAAAGTATTCTACTATAATATAGAACACATCAGAGAACAATACGAGATATCCATGAGGATATCAGTTCTTGGCAAAAGACTTAAATAGCACTATTGCCATGCATAATGGTCTTCTAACTCTTATCCCTCTTTATGAATAAAAAAGGAGCAGCCACTTACATTGCGAACGAACATAGAAATCCGCAATAAGCATTTTTATTTTGCGAATATTTGAGGGCGTTCGCTTCGTCGACTGTCAGTCGGCAGCGCGGCGATGGTGCGGTGCGGTGGCGTCAAAGTTGTAATGTTGCAAAAGTTTCAGGTTCAAGAACAAGTGCATTATGTTCCAGTAGAGTGGGTTTTTTGGCATCGGCTCTCTTGTTTCATATATATTCGCTGAGCTGTATGCTGGTTGTTCCAAAAAACAAATAAAAGAAAAAAAGAAGAAACATGAAACATTGAACTCCAAAGAAGGTTATAACTGCTGAGTCTTCAGTTTGTTCGTTTTGTTGTTATTGTTTGATGACGACTCTGTCAAAGCCTTTAAAGGAAGTTTAAGCTTCGAAATCAGTCATTTAGATCGAACAAAAGCGGTTAAGAAGAATCTTAAAACATGATACTTATGGCCACTTAAATGTCAAGATAATACAAGCCAGCCTCAAAACGTGTGGTCTTGAATCAAAACTAACCAGAGCGTAAAAGGGGTCTTAGGAAATACAGCCAGCTATATCATTGCAGCTTTATTGTTTGAAACAAAAGGCTGATTGATGAATGAGTGGTTTCATCAACTATGTGCCCATAAAACTCATGCAAACTTCACTAATTGTACTAGATTTACCTATTTAAGATCTAGTTTCCAAGGTTTTTGTTATTTCGTATGTTTCAGTAGGTATTTTAGGAACTTTGGAAACTATAGTGCGTGCCTATTCGACCGAATCTAATAATAGTTCCGTCTCTCCTATAGTTTCAATACGTTTTCTAAAACTCCGTAATGCACCTTTTTCATTGTGGACCATATAGGGAAAAGATAGAGTTTTTTTTTTTTTTTTTTTTGAATATGTTTTGGGTAAACATCTGTCGAAATGGTTTTGCACCCTCACACGCTGCCGGCTGATTCGGTCCAATAGCACCAAAACAAACCAAACCGAAATTCCATATCATCTATATTATGGAATAGGGTGTAGTAGGGTTGAGCGGTGCAGAATGTATATTTCCTGTCTGATGATGTCTGGGTTGTCCGTTCTCAACTTAATATGGCAGGAAATTAAAAATCTATATGTCTGGTGTTGTTGTATCTGTATGAATTGAATGGTGCATAAAGTGGTTTCCCATTTGGTCAGATACATGTGTAAACTACCAGTATAGCAGGTGCGGCTAAAAGTATTTATAGAGAGAGTAATGGTCGGTGGTGGCTTGGTTTAATTGCAGAATAATTGTACATGAATATTGGTCACAATAATAAACCGAGTTGATATAGATATATACCGACAACGACGATGGTCGTTGGACCTGTAGTTAATGATTCTTTGTGATATATAAATAAAAACAAAAATGACAAAATTGTAAAACATGTTGTTTTGAGGGATGTTTTGTTGGTTTGAATTTATTTGTTTCAATTTATATGTTTTTTTTTTTGAGTATGTGCGGTGGACCATGAATGAAGGTTGTTTATATTTGTCCGGTTTCAAATGTGTATTTTTGTTCAAATTTGCCAAACGTATCACTTTATTTTAATTGAAGTGGAGTTAGATGTTTGCCATGGTGAAATTTATGACTCAGCATTGTTTTCAGGGAAAAAAGATATAAATTGAATGACAATTAATTTTGAAGTTGGCTGTCGGCTCAAAGCCTTGCATAAATGTTGAATTGATTCCAAATTGCCTACTAACGTCAGCTTTTGTTGAAAGGAAGGTATGATGATATAGTGGCTTTAAAAATAGTTGGCCAACAAACCCATTTAACTCTTGGTAACTCTATTTTATATGCAAATTCTTGGGATCATAATAATTAGAGTCATTTGGGGTAAGATCGCTCAGTGGGTAAGAGCGCGCAATGTTTATTTCTCAAGTTGTGTCCAAAAAAAACTAAATCGAAAAATGAGTAAATCAGCGCTTAGTAAGACGTCAATAAGTGATGACCTTCGCGATTGTGTGCTCAGCTTCATTTTATTTTAAAAGCGGGTTGAAAACACCCGGCTCAAAACAACAAAAAAAAAGTTGTGCGGGAAAAGTGTATTTTATTATAAATTTGGTAAATAGAAAAAAAAAGTACCTTTGTGGGTAAAATCGCGCAGTCCATTTGGGGGTAAGAACGCGCACTTCTCCCCATATTAAACTTTTCTTTTTTCAACAGGACAGAAACATTTGAAACTTGAATTTTGAAAAACGAAGGCTGTTATTCATGAATTCCAAAAAAGAAAGGCCGTAATCTTCTAATTTAATTCGAAATATTTTTTTGTTTGTTTTGTTTTATAAATAAAGTTTAAGTTTTTGTATTTGAACTTAATTTGTTTTTTCATTGGGCGGGTTCAGAAACGTTATTGACTAAATATTTAGGTAATTTATCGGCTTCTGATTGGTCAGCTGTCAAAAAAAATCCTTCCAATTTAGGTAATTTTATTGGAAAGCTAACTGGAAAATTAGGCAAAAAAATTTTACCTAAAAATTTAGGAAAGATATTTTTGTCAAAATGACAGCTGATTGTTTTTAATAATTATAGAATTTGTTAGCAGAATTGAATTTATTTGTGTGACAAACGATTAAAAAGTGCATTATCGGTTATAATTAATATTATTTATTTATTAAAGTGAAGTGAAATTTGGTGTCTGCCCCATGCGAACCATAAAATTCTCAAGCAAGTTTCGAAATTTGACAATAATGGCGTATCCAAACTAATTTAGTCAATTTACTCAAATTTCCGTTCAGAAAATGACGTTGCCTAAATATCTAGTCCCTAATATTTCTTGAACGTGCCCATTAACATTTTCATTCATTTTAGTGAAAACTTGAAAGTTTTGAAATAAAGTTTTGTTTAACTAAGTATAACATTAAGTTTTTAGACATTTAGTTGCCGTAAACTGTCAAGATTCCTTTTAAAATTATGTGCGCGCTCTTACCCAAGATTTTGAGCGATCTTACCCTGACTTTGGGGAAAGAGTGCGCACTTCGACTTCATTTGGTTTTTGTTTTTAATCATATGAAATATTTAAATTAAAAAACTTTTTTTCTGTGTTTTCTTGTTCCCAAAGTATAGGTTTATCTAATCTAAAAAAATTATGCTGATATCTCTTACAGAATCTTCACAATTTCGCCTTAAAGTGAAAAGTGCGCGCACTTACCCCAACTGACTCTAAACCTTAAAATTCTGCTGCTTGTGACCAGTAGTATTTTAAGGTTTAATTTATCATTACTCTTTCCTGTTCAGTAAAATGCGTTGATTAGAGTTAGGTACCTGTTTTTTTTTACTGTGAGTAATACTCACTGAGTATGCAGTTTTATAGCCTTATGCATTCTAATAACGAATTCAAAAGTCTGGCAGCTTTAAATCGCGGTTTTAAATGGTTTCTGAGGGGTAAATATAGCAAGTTTTCCAATTACTGTGAGTAGGCTAAGTTAACACAAAATCACTATCTGAATATTTTGTTTCTCGTATTGATTCCTTCTGTGTGATGAATACCCGTTGATAAGTTTTTCAAGTGAGTTCTTTGAAAGGTTTACTGATCCGTTTTTTGGGCCGTGCTTGGCCCAATCAAAATCCGAGTAGATTATGCAAAACCTCAAAACCTGCAAAACATTTCTATCTAAAAAAAATTTAACAAAAATGAAGAAATATAAGTTTAATCCATGTCTACATTGTGGGGTTAGCTGAAAAGATGTCTGAATTCACCCATGCGTCCGTCTAAAGGCAGTTCAGTAGTTTGTTGGATTCCATTAGGTAGCAGGTTTGAAGTCCGTGATATAGTAATAGTGACATTTTTTTGCTCTATGCAGAGAAAATACTTTATAACGGTACTCGTTTGATTTCAATTTTACCTCAAGTTTCGGTAAATAAAAGGACTTAACCAACGCTGATTTCTACGTTGCGCTGTACGTGTCATTGTTAGGGACGATCCTTTAAACCTTTAAACGATCTTTTAAACCTTTGTGAAAAGAATGAGTAGAAAGGCGGGAGTCAAGATCTAGACATAAACTTCATAGTTAAACTGGATGTGAACTATATTTCATGCTTTAGTGCATTACTAACTATTTTTTTAAGTTATACTTTTTTCCGGAGTTTGTATCAGAGTAAAAATTTATTTTTTGACAAATGCCAATTAATTTTAAAAGCATGTTCACACGAGTAGAAAAAATGTTTTGATAAATTCCAAACTACAAATTAATGGCTAAAACAGATGTGCGGCACATCTGCACGCATCACTGCACGCAGCGCTGCACCCAAAATACATGTGCATCAATTTTTAAATTATTGATGCCGATTTCTGTCAAAAAAAATTGATAACCTTGATATTTATTATTATTTAAGAAAAGAAAGTAAGAAAACGATAAAAATGGATATAAGTAGTTATAATGGAAGAAATAATTGAATTTATAAAACAAAACAAGGTGGTTATGTTTTTTTTATAAATTCAATTCAATTCTTCCATTTTAGGAAAATCAAAACGAACGTTATTTGAATTTTTGAATGATAGATTGTGTCAACTGCCAATATCAGTAATGCCAAATAGCAAGTATTTTGTATTTTTGTCGCTCTGAGACAGGCACCTGGTAAGTAATGCCCTTGGTAGTTATGAAATTGTTTCGAAATTTAAAATAACATGTGCCTCGCCAACACCGGTCTTGGAAAAAAAATGCTAGGTATAATTCAACGCTTGAAGTATACTTTTGAAATGAAAGTTGTGGAAACGAAAAAATAATTGTTAATTTAATTAACAGCCAAACGATATCAATGCACTTTTGACAACTTGTGCTCATAAGATATTCTGCCGGAAACTGGGTTACCAAATTCATACAACATGCTATACATTCATTTATATGTATATATTTAAGTTTTAAAGTTTGAACCTTGATTTAAATCAAAATTAGCCCTGATATGAAAAATCAGTCAATTCCATAAATTAAAAAAAACACAATTTAAAACTTATTAGGTAACTATAAGCTATTTAAATTTTAATGGAAATCCGTTAATCGTTGTTTTATTTTACTATGAGATAAAAATCAACATCAAAATGTTAATTTTATTCTCAAAACAATATAATGACAAGCTCTAAAAATATTGTTGGTATATTCATCAATATTTTATCTATCAATATCGGAAATGAAATCATCTATCGAAATGTTTATCTTTTTGTTTTTTTTTTTTTATTTGTATTATTATAAATAAATAAATGGCCAAAAAAACATTAAAGAATTAACTATTGATTTTTTGAATAAATATCAAATGATGACAAGTGACTGCCAATTAAGCGATTTTAGTCCCACGGTACCACTTTCATTCCATTTACAACACAATAACAATATTTAGCTGATCAATGAGATTTTGTTGTTGTAACGGGGTAAATGGACGCATTATTTTATGCAAAACAGATTAATAAGCTTTTTTTTTATTAACAAACAAACAAAACGAGCGTAAAAACAGTTAAAAATTGAATTAAATTAAAAAAGATTTTTTCATTGATAATCGAAATCCAGTAAACTACTTCATTTCCCATATTAATAAAGTGGAGAGTTTTGCTTTCTCTACCACAACAGCAAAAAAGTTTGTAATTTAAATTATAATTATGATTAATTGAAATAATTCATCTTTTGAATTCTGGTGAAAATATATTAAAAACTTTTCACCAACAAAAAGTAGTTTTTTGTTTTGCTGGAGAAAACTAAGTTTAAACCAAAACCATAAACCAAGAGTTGCGAAAACCTTCAACTTGCTAATTTGTCCTAATTAGTTTTAAAATTACAAAAAAAAAAAAAAATCTTCAACTTTCTCACTTTTATTAGAGGTGTAAAATTATTGTGTGTTTGTTTCTTTTGAACTTTCTCACTTTTTCATCGTGATTGACATTAATTGAAAAATCTTCCATTAAGCTCTTTTGTAAACTTAAGATAATCGCTGATCTGATGCTGACGTTTGTAGTGTTGTAGCGTTGCTTTGATTCACGATTATATAATTAACACTCTGACAAGAGTGAGAAGAATCTTAATCAAATTTTGTGTGTTTCATGTATTAGCATTTTTGTTGTGTTGAGTTTTGTATTTTTCTTTATTGATTTTGTATTCTTTCGTCATGATAATTTAAACCAAAAAAAAAATAAAATTGTTTATACTAAAGTCTGTTTCACGTTCTTGTGAAAATTATGAATTTTGAATAAACTAAGTGGAACAGGGCCATGATAAATATACATATATACACTCTGGTGTATACTCGTTTAGATTTGTGGCTTTTTTGTTTGATTTATTGGATTTGTATTAGAGAAATATTTATTGTTTGATTAATTTATATACTATAGCCGGTGAATTGCTGGTGAATTGTTTTGTGTGTTAATTTCGTTCAATTAACCTAATTTAGTTGATGAAATAATAAAACAATAAAGCATCATTTTGGTGTTGAATTTTTTGTATCAAGTGTTTTTTTACACAAACCTTGTTGTCAAGTGCGGAAAGGTGAATATCACTATAAGAGCATTTTACCCTGACTCATATAGACCCGGTTTACAAGAGAAATTTTTGTTTGCTGTTTTTTGTTTGAAGAGCAGGTTATGTAAGGTGTTTTAGTTTATCCACAATATGAGTTTAAAGAACTGAAATGAATTCCGGATAGAAGTTTCACAAAGTGTATGCAATCGGAAAATCGTTATAACTAGTGATTTCGAAGGGGTTTATTCCAAAATTTTCCTCTTATGCTGTTCTCTTCCCGAAAAATATCTTATGCTGTTCTCTTATTTGTTAGAATAGCATACGAGCGAAAATTTGGAATAAACCCCTTCGAAATCACTAGTTATAACGATTTTCCGAAAGGTGGCTGGAAACTGGAGACGGCCGAAAATAGGCAACTCTACCCTAGTTGTTTTTTGTTTTCTTAAGCCTTATGCGGAGAATGTTTATAATTGTCATATTCTATGCGGATGGCTTTAGCAAAAAAAAAAAAAACAACACACATCACAACTCTTCTACAAGGTTGAACTTATGGGAGTTAAATATGCAAAGAAATAACGATCACTCCTTGCAAGACACGTAATCAGCGCCAAAGACAAAATACAAAGAGCGTTGTACAAGATTTTAAAATACTACTTTTTAACGTTTTATTATTCACATTATGGCATTTGAACACCTACGCACCTGCCCGTCGAGCTCTCGTATCCAACTCCAATAGGAAAAGTAGAAGAGGATGTCCTTAGCGCCAAATTTTAAGGTATTCTAGACTTTACAGAAAACCTAGTTATAACACGATTGCCACTCTCCAAAAAAAAGTTCACCCCGAAATTTTCCAAAATCTACCAACTATTCCAAAGTTCAATTTTCTAAAACATCACATTTTAAAACAAAATTGCTTTTTTTTAATATCTGAGTAGCTTACGTTGTATTCCAATTGCTTTAGAGTTTAGGATAATTGAATTTCAGCTAGATTTGTAAAAATGGGTCACAGGGATTTCAATGCCTGTGAACACACATGCTTCCAGTGACTAAAATTTTGAAAACTGTCCGCAATCGTTAAAATCGTTGTGATCTATTTTGAGAATGAATAGTCGCGTGACCGAAATCGTATGTGTGTTCCTAGCCTTTAAGAACAAAAGACGTACTTAAATGCATCCAGTATTTTGTGTAGGTATTATTATTTGAAGCAACCACTGAGATAGTAATGTTCAGGGATAGGATGTTGTGGACCTAAAAACTTAAAAAAAGGCAAAATAAAACTCTAAAAAAGGCATAAAAAGGCATTTATTGGGAGAAAGCATGTAATATAAAAATTAATTGTAGTAATTTTGAACAATCATGAGTTTTTTTTAAATTTTCAGGTAACAAGCGCCTGCGATTGTCCATTATTGGAGACTTTTCACGAGTTGATTTTTGCTGTGCGGCCAAGCTTTTCAACTCGTGTGAACGTAAGCTGCAAATCGTGCGACATATCGCGCGGCTAAAATCGACTCGTGAAAAGTCGTCATAAGTGCTTTAAAGGAGCTAAAGATTAAATTAATTAAATAATTAAAGCACTCGACATCAACCACTTCAACATTTGCCGGGAGCTCTTGATTTGTGTTCCCATTTATTACTCAATTTACTTGTTCAACTCACTCGAATCCCTTATTGCCCAAAAAAACTGATTTGTACTTCTCAACAAAATCTTTTGCGACTGCCCTTTTCGCGGCTTCCAAATCTCTCTTGATTTTCAAAATCTGTAGAACTTCTCCAATCGAATATTGTAAATTGAGTAAGTTAGCTTTTGAACCCTGATACGTGTCGGTTGCCGGCCGCGCAATAGAACATAGAAGGCATTAAATGGTAGCAATAGCAGACAAACAAGTTGCATAGGTAGATCCTTAGATATATTGAGTAAGTTATCTTTTTGTTTGTATTTGAGTGTTTTGTGTGTAGGCATTATTTTAAAGACGCTAAAAAGATTAAAAAAAACATAGATAAAGGCAAAAAAAAAGGCAATAACAAGAGAAAAGGCAAAAAAAGGCAAAAAAGTAAGAAAAGGCAAAAAAAAGGCAAAATAAAATACATATATTTGGCACGAGGGGGACGTTAAACGTGTTTGTTTTAAATCTATAGTGTCGTACGATTGAGCAAGAAAAAAAGGCAAATTCCACAACATCCTATCCCTGGTAATGTTTAACCCGGTGAGAATATTTTTGTCTTGTGCAGTACTTCGCGTCATTGTCTTGCTGGAAGGACCATTTGACTGACAATCTTATTATTTTCTTAACTGGCGCCCGGGCATGAAACTTTTTTCCCCTTCTGATCTATTTATACATTTAATATTTATTTAATATTAAGTCTCGACATATGAGTGAGACCTTTATATGTTTCTACAAAAAGTCGCAAACTCAAACAAAAACTACTTCTTCATATCCAAAGAGGGAAACTATTTTAAAAATAATTCCATTTTAATTGTATTAATGCCATTTTGTTTATTACAAGTCAAATCATCAGTAGATCTGTTATAAAAAGATTTAAACAAAATATAAAGTGGCGCCCAACAAAGGCATTATTCTAATTTTTTTTAAACTTTAAATTCTTTTATTCTGCATTTATGTATAATAAACTATTTAGTATGGGCAAAGTCATAAACTAGACGAATTGTGGACCAACTTACCAAATTACTTACCTACCCAAACACACCTAAGCCAAACATTTTACGAAAAGCTGATCATTGAAAGTTATACATAAGAACTGTGTGGGTAAGATACGTATAACCTACAATATCTCACTAATTAGAAAGCTAATAAGAAATTAAAATATTCAAAAGTAAAGGTATGTACCTACTTATCTACCCAGTTACCTACCCAGGTAAACAATCAATTAGAATGTACTTTTTACAGTCGTAGGTAGGTATTTGTCGTACACTTCCTAGATATGTATACATATACATAAAAACCATTAATTCTTCTAGATATCTAACCACAAAACCGTTAAGTCGTCTTTTTCTAGGCAAAATAAATTCTCCAGAAAAATGAAATAAAAAAAAAAACACAACACACCCAACAACTTCGCACTCTAAGTCTAGGTAGGTACCTATATAGATTCAAGTTCTAAAATCAAAAACAAAAAAAAAAAGATGCCGCAAATGTTTAACCACATTTCCGCCACAAAAAAAAACCTTAACATAGATACGATAGATATAAACCTACAAAAGGTAGGGTATTAGGAATGTTATAGAAATAAAATAAAAATAAATCTTAAGCCGGAGTCACAACCAACTATGATATCATATTTCCATTCTCTCTGTCATTCCAAAGTGCAACAAAGGCAAAAACAAAAAAAAAAAAACTGCAAATATTTAAAAAATGTAATACAATCTTATTCCAACACCACAGAGCAAAAAAAAAAAACCAACAAGGGTATCTGTTTTATCCTGATTTATTGTGGTTTAACACATATAAATACAAAAATATAAGTCCCCTCTCTCTACTCTCAAAGTCAAATGTTAAATTGAAATTAAAATAACAACAACAAAAAAAAGTTAAAACTTATTGGCAACATTTCGATACGACCTGTTGAATGAATCACAGCAAAAATATGCTTAAAATAAGGTATACCAAGGCAAGGCACTCAACACGACACGTAACAAAAAAAATACAAACAACACAGAAATACACACCAACCAAAACCCCATCACCAACAATATTATTGCTGGCATGCCACTTCAACAATGTTCAACCAGCTATCCGGCTTCCAATTCCAATTCTCCAAACTCCAACCAGCAACAAATGAGGAAACCTCAAAAATACACACAACACGACACAGCTTCGATTCGAATATTATTTTACCTATTTTTCCAACTCACCACACACATACACCCGACCAATGTGTTGTGAAGGAAATCCCCCTTTTTTGTCTTTTTATAACTTTAAACTAAAAAAAAAAAAAAACGAAACCCTGGCGCAGTGTGACAACCTTTTCTGAGCGCCAAATCGATTCTTAACAGTGTCAGTGGCTTTGAAACCCCGTTTTCAAACTAAACTAAAACACCCCACCACTAACACTAACCACCCTCTTTTTTTCTTCTGTTCTGCTATTATATTCATCATGCATCTCTCAAATAAAACACGTTTAGATACTTGAATAATACAAAAAAAAAAAGATACACTTTCCACTCTTCTATACACAATAATACAAAAGAGTATCTAAAGGCTAAAGTGTAGTATATCTTAAAGAGGTTTGTTTTGAAGTATGGATTATAAAACACGTGCAATTACGGTGAATTAGTCGGCCATAGAGTCGTTTAACCTGTTTTTTTGGTTTTTTTTTCATTTGTATCTTTTTATTTGTTTGAAATTCAAAAATGCTATAAAAGTAATTATCATTCTTTTAGATACATTCATACACTCTACACTCCCATAAATATGTAAAGTGAATTCTTAAGAAATATAATCAAGTATCATTCATTTGACTGTGTTAGTGTTTGAAAAAAGTCGTACAACACTGACCTGACCCTCTAAAACAAGGACCGCATCCTTGTTTTTTATACATAAAACTGAAATACCTGCGAATTGAGAGAAGATGAATTTACCTGGTTGAATATTTTTTTCCTTTGAAGACGATGTTCTTGAGTTTGCTTTTATGTTTTATCCAAATAGATTGATGATGGTGTTGTGACGATGACGATGGTGTTGTGATAGTGTTGTTGTTGTTGTTGGTTGTTGGTTTGATTATAAATATCCTCCTTCACCGATTATATAGGTACCTTGCATCGGTTGAATCAAGAATTTCTGATTCTTCGTTAATACAGGTTTTTTGTGTGTTGTTCGTTGTTCAATGATGAGTAATCCCACAAGAAGATTCAACACATTCAACACAAAAAAAAAAAAATCAAGGAACTTTTGATGACGAGGACTCTTTTCTTTTGAATCTTTAATTTTCTATCTCAAAGATTTCGAAATTTAACACAACCTTCATAGAAAAACACATACAAAAGAGTTGAAATTCCAAAAGGCTTTTTTTTCCCAAAGACAACACAAGAACAAACAAAAACTATCTACAGAAAAAATGCAGAATTGACGCTTAGAAACTTGTTTAGATACACTTGCACTTGCCACACTTCTTTCCTCTTCTATATTCCTTGATTAAATATTTATTTTATTTTACTCAAAAAGCAAAAAAAAAAGATACACAAATTTTCACTCGGCGCATAGAGCTCGCATAGATACGAATGAATTTCCATAGATACAACTTGTTTTCCATGCAATTTGAGATGAGAAAATATACAAAAAAAAAAATAAAACTAACTAAAAACCAACAAACGTACAAAACGAAAACGCACACAGCGATAAAATTATTTTTATTTAAGACAAAAGATTGATTTTTTTTTTGATTTTTCTAATATCTCTCTCTTGTTTAACGTTTATAAATACAAATCTCTCTTAAACAATAAATAATAGATAGATTATACTCTAACTTCTTCTGAGTAGATAGGTGTGAAACAATAGAATATAAAATTGAATTTTTAATTTTAACGGACACTATTTTTTGTAAGCTGTAGATAGAGATACTTTTTTGGATGACACGTCGTCCGCTGTTTTAAAATTTCTTTCAGAGATACGTCCAACAACTCCGATAGCACGACTGAAACTGCTTTAAAACTTGTTTTCAAAATAATAAACGTTTGAATTGAATTCAATCGGTTTTTTTTTTTTTTACTTCATACCAACACATATACTAGTGCATTTTCAAAAAGCGCATACAACACATTGAAATAAAAAAAAATAAAGTAGACAAACACACAGATACATCGTAGAGACCAGCAGATACAGTACAGGTAGTTTTGGTAGAAAAGATATCCAAACCCATAATAATACCCATAAGTCGAAAAGAAACCTGCTGCTGCTGTTGATGCTAGCTGAATGTAGTTTGTGTTGTCGTGTTGGGGATACTTTGTTGAGGAAACATTTTTTTGTTTTTTGTGCAACATTTTTAAATTGTCTCCCCGCAAATGAACTCGGATAGGTTTGTTTTGTTGCTAGGTGACGACGATGACGATGAGAAGCGTGGTGGATTAAAAAAAGTTTAGTGTTTATGTGGTGTGAATGCTTTGGGGAGTACTTTGGAGCAGACTTTGGAAGTGGGAAATAGAAACAGTGCTGTCGTTTGGAAATAGAAAGATGCTGGTATAGAAGGGTAACATTTATTACAGATATCGATTTCAATTTTGTATCTTGTGCATCCATAAAGTGCCTTTTATAATATAACACTTTTGCGTCAGATCTTGGAATTCGGTGTTTTTTTTTTGCAACAGGTAGCAAAATATCGATCAAAGCCTCAAATACTGCATAAAAGTCAATTTAAGTTTTAATAAAATATAAGATTAGCACTTTGCTCCTAATAGCAGTCCATAACGAACCGAAGTAATTTAATGAGGAAGAATGGAAAAAATCTGTTGAAAGCCACTCTATTTTGTGTCTGTCACATCTTAATTTGACAACGAGTCAATTTCTGAAAGATTGAATATTGGCCAAAAAAAACTTTGGCAGGAACTTTTGGAAAATGTCCTGATAGGTGGACATGGACACCCATCAGAAACAAAGGCTTAGGGAGGCTATAAAAACAAACCCATTGTAAGATCGGTTTCGTCGGCATCGCACAGTGTGTAATTTTGCCAATCTAGCGGAACTTTAATCAAAAATAAATGTCTCTCAAATGCGACAAAATTGGTATCATATGAAAGGTAAAACCTCTGGCAATAGAGTGTTAAAAAAAAAAACAAGAAAACAACTGTATTTACCGTTCAACAGAATCACAAACATCAGCTTGGTTCAAGAGAAAAAAAAATTGAAGCTCATTGCTTTTCTTGTGTCAAGTTGATAACAGCGTGGTCAAGTGGAAAATAAGTTGTGTAAATTAAATTTATTTTATTTATTTTTGGTAATATATTAGAACTTCTCAGGGTAAGTAATTTTTTTGTGCACTTACAAATAAAAAAAAAAAGTCGTTTGTTTGAAGTCCTTAAAAGTGATGTTTTTTTTATTGTGTTCTGTAACTTTGTGAAGCGTTTTAAAAATGTATCCTCGTGTATATTTCGTGTTATTGGGTTTAAAATCTCCGTTGGTATATTCTGTGTTAGAATTCGTTTACTTTCCATGCTTTAGACTGCTGACCCCATACAAAATTTTTTTTTTTGTTCAGGTACATAGGCCAAAAACCAATTTTTTGATCTTTTGAAAAATCGCACATCACATTTTTACAAATTGAAAATGACTTTTTTAGATTCTTGTTGGCAAAATAAGACAAAAAGATTAAATAAAATTTTTCGATATTTTGCTTCGTTTTCGAAATGGAGACAGTTTAAGAACCAACTCCCAAAATCGTTTGCTCGATGTCGGCTCTTCCCCACCCATTGTGGTACATTTTGTACTCGTATACCACATATTGGACATATAGTAAGATATATAATTTTGAAAATCAATAAAACCCTTGTAGAAATACAATACTTAACAAAATTAAGCTGGTTTGCATCAAAAAAATTAAGTTTACTTGGAATTAGAATTAAGTACTGCTAGATTGGCAAAATTGCACACTGTGCATCGGTTCGATCAGTCGCGTTATCGGCATCGGTGGATCAAACGATTAGTGTCAAGCTGCTGAAAATTAATATTGTCAAGCTCAGTGAGGGAAAGACTCGTGAAAATTGGACTTAGAGTTTTTAAGCCAGTGCTGAAGCCGGATTTTCTTATATAGTTAGCCAAACATGATTGGGCTAGTCTAGGTCAGAAGCATCTTATTTGAACTCTCAAGCATGACATGTGGACAATGTTATCATTTTCGAGGAATCGAAGTTTAAGCTGCATGTTGGAGATGAGAGGATTCTTGCTCGAAAAAAGCTAAAGAAAAATAATTGGAATATTCAAAAAAAAAAAGAAAGACTGACTTCTGAAAGTATCTTACGGATCTTTTTCAAAAAAAGAAGTTTTGATGATCTAGGATGCTTCTATGTAGATGAAAAAGTTAGAATGTTCTTCTTAGAATTGAAAGTCACTGCAGAAGTTTACCTACGGGTTCCATATTAGAGCTCTCTGCGTTTGAGTTTTTTGACACTCTTGCAAATTAGATTTTCAACATTCACTAGAATGCTTTTTGCCACACAGCCAAAATTGTAACTATGAACTTGTTTTTTAGTTTTATTTTGAAAGACTGATATGAAACTTTAAAATAAGTTAAAATATTTATGACTAAAAATACTAAATGCATTTTTTTATTTCTAAGAATGAGATGTGTTATGGAAAAAACATTCTTCAGTAAAATCACTTGTTGACATAGTGACCTCTTGTGAAAAAATTTAACACTTTAAATGTTTGATGACTTTGCATTAGAAAACATGTTCTCATTAAAAACATGTATTTATATTTAATGCAACACATTAGACAAAATAAAAAAAAAATTGACTAAATTTTATTTTTCCACCAATTGTTTTGTTTTTCAGTTTTCGAAAAAATGCTTTTGAAAAAATGAGAGTCAAAAGAACACTCCTGCTGAAAAATTGATTTTTCAAACAGTATTCGATAGGCTTCCGTTCCATTACCACATCATTTACTACCCTTCTTCTTTTGTTGACTCCGAGAAATATTTTGATTTTTTTATTAGACATGTGTACATAATGTAGATATTAATTCCTTTCGGGTTATAAAATACCGGGCGAACAAAAATATTTTGCGTTGAAAAATTGGGGCTCATTTTATTTTACATTTTGTGAAGCAATGTGAAAGTTTTCGATTTATCAAATCCGACTTATTTCAAAAACTTCTAAAGGAAGGCTAAAAATAAAAGTACATATACTTCACGTTGGGCGCCAGTTATCAAAATTGGTTGTATTTTTATGATTTCCAACAATATTTCAATTTTTTTTTTTCTGGTTTAATTATTCTGTTCAGCCATTTGTCTTGTTAGATTTTATTTTCCTTAAAGCTGAAAGATATTGATACAGCATTGGCAACACTTCTCAAAGTTGATGTGTTTGAACAAAAACTCTTGTTCGATTGTGGTTTTGTTGCGCAAATGAATAGAATACTCTTGTCGATGCACGACGATGCAACAACCAAGCAAACTGTGTTGTATATACGAATATAAACCACCCACATTCTGCAGATGAAGATTTTTTGGTTGCTGTGTTGTTGGTGGTTGCTTATTTTATATTCGTATTGGGTTTCGTTTTGACGCGCGACGCGACGTTTTTAAGATGAGTTGCCAAATGCATTCCTCTTATTGAATAATGGGAATTTGTTATCGCGAAATGGATGACAGACCTGACGATGAAGCTCTGAGTCTAGGTTTGGGATATAGGGAATAAACAAGAGCGCAGCATTGCATTTTGTAGCATCAAAGTGATGAATGGGACTTCATTGTTCGATTGACAGATACAAAGTTTGCGGTAACTGCTGGAAGGTATATTGAAGAGGCTGTGTGTTGATGGGGTGGGTATTTCTTTGACGTTTTGTAGCTTCTTTGTGTGTTGACATACATAGTTTTATTTTTGGTTTTAGACATCAGTCAATGGTTTGGTTGCTTTTTTTTTTATTTTTTTTTTTGATATATTTCGATTTCAATTGAATGAAGATGAATATGGTAGTTGATTTTTTTTTTTTAATCATTAGTCTGAGTGCGATTTTGCATGCAATTTCTGTCTTGTTGTTAGGAACATATTGGTATAGGTAGGTAGGAATGTGTAGTGAAATTCTACTTGTATTGAATTGATGCTTTGCATAAAAGGTTATGCAAGGTATTGACTCGTGCATCAAGTGTTTTTTTTTTGCTACAAAAAAAGAAACTTTTTTGTGTTGTATGTATGTTAATGAGAAGAGCAAGAAATGTATGTTGCGTTAAGATGTATTTATATAGGCACATATTTCAAAATCCGACCTTTGAATCTGTGAAATTTAATCTTCACATTTGAACTAACCTTTACTAACCTAAGAAGGTGTTTCCAATCTCAGTCTAGTTCTTAGCCCCAAGCTGAAGCTGGGCACACTTATTTGGTAAAACTCATCGAGCTGGTCCCTTGGTCTCCATCCACTAAATGTATCCCAGAAAAGGTGATGTAATTTCAGTTACTTTTAAAGATTTTACAGTGAAAACCAATTTTTTTTTTATTTTTCAAAAATATCATTTAAATTAAGGATTTTTCAACACAATAACTGGCGCCCAACGTGAAGCTCACTATGATTTCTTGTTTCTTCCAGAAGGTGGTGGGGTTTCATTTCGTTTCAAGCGATTTTACAGCTAAATGCTTTTTTTCCAGAAACACCACATAAATTAAGGATCTTCCACCACAATTATTGGCGCCCAACGTGAAGATAACTTTGATTTATTTTTTCTTTGAGAAGATGGTGGAATTTCATTTCGTTTTAAGCGATTTTACACCTAAATGCTTTTTTCCAAAAATATCATGCAAATTTAAGTTTGTTCACGTTCACATTTAAACTAACCTTTACTAACCTAAGAAGGTTTTTCCAATCTCAGTCTAGTTCTTAGCCCCAAGCTGAAGCTGGGCACACTTGTTTGGTAAAGCTAAGCGAGCTGGTCCCTTGGCCTCCATCCGCTAAATGGATCCCAGAAATCTTAGCCATTTTCATCTTTTAGGAAAGCTTGGAATCGGTAAAAAGCCCGTCCCGTATCGTCGTTAAATCATTTCCTTCACTCCATGCAAATTGGAAAAAAAATCATTCGAAAAATATTTCTCTCAAAGAACCTAACTCAGCGGATCATAGCATCTCCCTGCAAATTGGTAGTACTATGACTAATTTACAATAGGCATGTATCGGTGGATGTCGCGACGGACGTCGGAATCCATAAACTTTTCATCAAATTTAAAGCTGCATGTAGGTATGGTAGCTTACATTGTTAAAGGCTTTTAATTACAATGGCTTTACTTGGGATATACATGGGATATGAAAGCCAGTTGTGCTACACCCAAGGCACTATTTTCAACAAACCAGTTCAAGTGGTTTGTTGAAAATAGAGGCTTATAGAGCAATTGTAGAACAAACGAAATCTATGGGTTTGTAGTATAAGTATCTAAAAAACAAGCTGTTGCTGATTGGCCAAGCATAAAACTTAATTTTGATAGCAGCAATTTTGAGACAGCGGAAGCTGTTCACTTATCTCGCAGTTAACATCATCTCAATGAATGAAATTAAAAATTGTCAAAATCCCAGAAAACCACTGGTAATTGATACCCAAGGCTAAAGGCCACTACCAGACTACCACTGTATATAGAGGGACCTTTGATAGATGGTGCCAAGGAAAAGGAGTCAAATGAGAATCTTTAGGTATAGGTAGGTAAGGTAGAGATGGCGATCAAAGCAACCGAGCTTGATGACCCAATTAGCGCAGAATGCGCCGTTTTGATATCAAAACTCATGAAACCTATGAGTGATAAATGAAATGAGAATATTTACTAATAAACAAAAATAAAAAGTAAAAATTACTCAAAAATGCGACATGTGCAAAAGAAGTTATTCATTATTAAATGTTGAAAATACAGTTTTTGTGTCTAATAAATATATACTTTTACAGTCAAAGCTGTATAAAAGTTGATTTTGGAGAGTTTCTGAATCATACTATTCACTACAAGTTGTGCAATTGTTGAGAAAATTTATTTAATTCAAAATTGAGGAGCGAGAAACTCAACAAACGCCAAAAATGCATAATTGAGATATTGGTATCAAAATTTTTTGGCATGACCATGCGCACAAGATGTCAAAATAAAAAAAAAATATAAAAGCTAATAGTTTTTATTTAAAAAAATATTTAAGAAAATCGTTTTTGCAAAACTTAACAAAAAAACTACGTGGTTTTGCAAAACTAAACAAAATTGCAGTTTTTTGCCAAACTCAATAAAGTTTGCCTGTTGTTGGAAAGACTTATCTTTTTTTACATTACATTATGCATAAAAGGTTATAAAGTTATCTAGAAAGAAGTGCACTTTTGGATTTGTTTCGTTTTGAAAAAAAACGCGGTATTTTCATGTTTAAAATAAGAACAAACCGTTCCAAATATGAAAATAAAAGTTTAGCCTATGGATTAGCTTTGCAAGAAAGAACAACTTCTCCTATTTACTTTTTGAAAATTTGGTTTTTAAACAAAAAACCTTCTCCTGAAAAACTAAAAAAAAAAATTTGTTGAGTTTTGAAAAAAAAAACGCTCCTCAATTGTAAAACGTTTAAAATAAAGTTTTTTCACACCTAAAATACAAATAATACACTTGAATCATAAAAAATCTAAATATTCTTCAATCTCATAACAAGTTGGAATTACCTATTATGATCCAACTTATAAAATAAGTATTAAATTTAAATTTAAATTCGCTTCAATATTCAAAGATTGTATAATAATTTCCCATGACAAGACAATAGATTCCGTGGTGTTATGTTTCCCCCCAGATAATATTTATTATGTATTCTCTAAAATACCATTGCATTAGGAATCTAACACAAACAGGATGCTCATATATTTGTAAACAAATCGAATCTTGAGTCTTGACACTGACAACAGCTGTTCTATATACTGGATGCTGTTTTGCTGCCAAACATTAAGAGGAATAAAAACAATTGAATGACTAAAATTGATGCAGTCAGAGACCTACACACGACATTCTTACTCTGGATATGATATTTATGTGTGGGTTTGTTATTTCTGACTGTCGTCTGTGGAAATCTTTTAGTCAATGGGATCAATGTTAAGGTGATTCTCAAGATATCGATTCGATAAACATGTTCTATCTTTGAGTTTACCCTTCATATATGGTATTTTTTCTCTCAAGTGTATTCTTTTGTCTACGGCAGGATAGCAAGATTGCATATACTAGTATATTTGACATTTCTTGAGTTGAAATGTCAGGTATATCGATGGTATGTATATGTAGAGGTATACAAAAACGCACACATGTCATTGAAAAGTTATGCTAAGTATTCCTTTGAGTGGGTGGTTGGTTGTTGGTAACCATGACAACCTTTGAAAGGTTGATTCAAAAATATGAAGTGTATTTTCCTTTGTTTTGGAGTGTTAACTTAATAATAGCATATGCATACTCGCTCTCGGAAAATACATTATTTATGAAAGGAATACATAGAGACCAAAGGCAACTTTACATTTGTGAATGTATAAATTTAAAAGTTTTTCCTAAAAAACGTATTTAGTACGGATACTCGAAAGCAATAAATGGCGCCCAACGTGAGGCTTACTATGATTTCTTGTTTTTTTTTTAAAGTGGTTGAGTTTCATTTCGTGTTAAACGATTTTACAGTGAAATACTATCTTTTTCCAAAAATATCACTCAAATTAAGGATCTTCCATCACAATAATTGGCGCCCAACGTGAAGCTAATTTTGATTTCTTGTTTCTTTTAGAAGGTCATGGTGTTTCATTTCCTGTTGAATGGTTTATAGAGAAATACATTTTTTTTTTTTCAAAAATATCACCCAAATTAAGGATCTTCCATCACAATAATTGGCGCCCAACGTGAAGCTAATTTTGATTTCTTGTTTCTTTTAGAAGGCGATGGTGTTTCATTACCTGTTGAATGGTTTTATAGAGAAATACATTTTTTTTTTGAAAAATATCACACAAATTAAAGAATTTTCATCACAATAATTAGCGCCCAACGTGAAGCTAACTTTGATTTATTTTTTCTCTTAAAAAATGATAGAATTTCATTTCGTTTTAAATGGTTTTATAGAGAAATACATTATTTGTGTTCAAATATCAAATATATGTTCAAAAGATGACAGAGCTTCATTTCGTTTCAAGCGATTTTACAGCTAAATGCTTTTTTTCCAAAAATATCACACACATTAAAGATCTTCTACTACATTAATTGGCGCCCAACGTGAAGCTAACTTTGATTTCTTGTTTCTTTTAGAAGGTGGTGGAGTTTAATTTCTTGTTAAGCAGTTTTACATTGAACTACCTTATTTTTCAAAAATATCAGGCAAATTAAGTATTTTTCAAAAAAATAATTGGCGCCCAACATGAGGCTTGCTGGCTTTTTTCTTGCCTTGTAAAATTTTTTAGAGTTTAATTTTTTGCTATTATATTCTGTATTTCTTTTTATTCCATTTTAGATTGTTCCAATTCGTCTCTACGAAATATTATGTTGAAATGTATCTATCACATATGGCACTTTCCTGTGAGGAAAAGTGACAATCTTATTAGATTTATATCTTCACAATAACAATCTTTGACCACACCGCCATGTCAGCCATTAAGGTAAAAAACAAATTCAAAACTATTTCCATGAAACAAAACAGGTTGTGCTCCCAGAATGTTCTCATATGTTATGTGATGTGTTTTCAAGAAACCTATATCTCCAATTTCCTATCAGATTTATTGATGTTTACTCAAATAAATACAAAGGAGAATGTTTCAGAACGATGCTATGTGTGCGTCTTCCTCATCGTCAGATGGATGGATGCATCGATGCCGGTGACAAGATAACGTCCTTGATATAAATTTGTTTTTATCCATCGTTTGTGTTGTTCGAATTTTCCGGTTGAGTCCTTTTTTTTAATCCTTTTTGCAAAGAGAAAAAAACTTGCTCAACTATTATTTTTTTCACTCTATACATGAGAATTTGTGAACGAAGATAACAAAGAAAAAAGAAAGATCAATGTGAGAGAATACAAAGATAGCATTTTTTTACCTTTAAAGTTCGTAGAGCAAAGGTTTTCCTTTTTAAAATGAATAAATAAATATAAACAAAGTTGGGACACACGAGTATATAAAGTAGACAGCAGCTACACGCAAAACACTCCCGGACGTTGGTGTTGTTTACATCCGTGCGAATGAACTAGAGATGCATTTTTTGTTGCCTTCTATGTGTACAGGACATAGTGTGAGACAAATTTAGCCTTTTCACTTACCCTATACTCTATGACCTTTTTGATGGTGTTTGCTTTCGTTTTTATTTCCTTGTCATTAAGAGGAAATTCTTTGGAAAACTTTAGTAAAGAATATAATTTATGTAGATTTTGAGGTGAAGGAACGTTAGAAGTTAAAAAGAACAAGGATATCAAAGCCTTTGGAAGGCTTTTGATAGAACATATTTTTTGTTTTGTTTTAACACGAGGAATATATCTTTGTTTATATAAGCCTTAGAAGCTTAGGAAATGTAACCATGTTTTGTTCGATGAAGAATGAACGTGAACGCATACAAACAAAAAGTGGACACAAAGACCAAATACCAAAACTGCTGAGATAAGAGAGCTGCCTTCGAGAAAGAAAAAAAAAAAAAACACCAAACTCGGTCTATTCAATTGAAAGGTTACTTAAGTCCCATAAAACATTCGCTTTTAAGGACTTGTATGAGCAAGAATAATATAATACGTTTTTCCATACATATGTGCATAGGCTATTGATTATGTCGAAAAAAACAGGGTAATAAGGAACTAAGACGTTCACGGGTATTTATTGGAATCGTTCAATGGGTTATAAAAGAAGATAAAACCGCGGAGTGCTATTAAATGAGAGGGTGGAAACTGAAGATAGGGGTGCAAAAGCCCCCTTTTTGGTTTTTTCAATATACCTCGTAAACCAAGCAAAATTTTGATATATTGTATATACAACTTTTTGTAGAGAATTAAATTTCCAATTGGAATAATGTTTTTTAAAAATTGAAAAAAAAAAATTCCATACCAAAATAGTCGAAACAATCATAAAAAAAATACCAAAAAAATCGATTTTTTGAGTTTTTTTGCTTTTTTAGTTGTACATTTTTTTTGGGTTGAGATAGACATAAACATTGCTCCAAAGAAAAAAAGAAGATTAAATTTCCTTCAAAATGCTGTACTCACTAAATTTTTTCATTGAAAATTGACCGAAGTATGGCCATTTTAATCTATCTTTTTTTTCGCATTTTTAGTTTTACTTAAGTAAAACAGAAACATTTGAGGGGAAAGTACGATTACTTAAGCACCAAGAACTGATGATGAGACTTTGTAGAGGGGTTAAATACAATCATTGTTTACTATGGGAGGGAGGGTCAATGTCCCCCCGTTTTGGAGGGAGGGGCAATTTTCTATAAAAAATGCTTAAAATTAAAAAAAATTATTAAAAAACAACGGCAACACTTACAGTTTTGATTGATACTTTTTTCAAAAGCTAGAATTATAATCTTAATATTAATTTTAAAATGAAGTTATTTTAATCAATTCTTTTTGAAATAAACGAGTGATTCCGATAAAGAAAGTATTTTGTCTATTTTTCAATTTTCTCAAAAAGGAGAAGGCATAGGAACATTATGATTTTCATGATTTGATAAGAAATCAATTAAGGCAGTTTACTTTGTCGTATTGAAGTCCACAGTCTTTGTGAAAATTGTACTCAATGTGCTTTTTAAACATTTTTTTTACAAGTTTTGACTTTGAAATCGGGTATTTCAAAAAGAATTGATTAAAATAACTTCATTTTAAAATTAATATTAAGTGAACGTCTTAGTTCCTTTCTAAACTACATAATCAATAGCCTAGCAAGCAGGGTTTTCAAAATATAAATTGCAAAAAAAAATAATGCATTTGAAAAAAAAAAATTATTGCAAATAAAAAAAATTGCATCAAAAAAAAAATAAACTGAAAAAAAATGTATACATTGCAAAAAAAAAGCAATGAAAAATAAGTGCCTTAAATATTTTTTTTTTTTTTTCTAAGAAATTCTTCAAATTTTGTACAATTTTGGAGATGTGACCATACTTATTTAACTATAATATTGAACCTAATGTATGGTCAAATCTCAATTAGCCCAATTGTAAGATATTCGACGAATATTAAAAAAATATTTAATGCACACATTTTGCATAGAATTTTTTTTTTTTAATGCAGAAAATTTTATATTTGCAATAATTTTTTTTTTTTTAATGCAAAATACATAATTTTTTTATTTTCAATGCAAATATTTTTCAGTTGCAATAACATTCTTTGTCTAACGCAAAATTTTTTACTTAGGTACAATAAATATTTTTTTAATGCTAATATATTTCAGTTCCAATCAAATTTTTTTTAATGCAAATTTTTTTCAGTTCCATTAAATATTTTTTTAATGCAAACATTTTTTATTTGCAATAAATATTTCTTTTTAAATTTGTAATCCAAAACAAATGCATTTAAAAAAATGATTTCTTACAACTCTGGATGTAAATGCGACGGTAAATCAACGGACTGTCGAACTTACATAACAGTATTATCTCACACGAATTTGCGAAATATTTTATAGGTATAAACTTTATTCTCAGGCAAGCTACAAAAAATGTTTCCATTTTAGTAAAGAAACAAAAAAAATGTTACACATACGCCACAGTGACCTGTTCTATTTAAACTCTCAAAACAATATGAACATTTTTCGCAAATTAAAGATCTTTTTGGCAACTTAATTCATTATTGTTTTGTTCTTGATGCTTCTTTTTCAAGCTAAAGTAAATCCACTTTTTTTAGCTACTTACATACGAATAGATAAAACAAGTAAAAAAAACTTATTTGGAATTTAATGTCACATACAAATATTTTTGCTTTGCTCATTTCAGAATAAAAATTAAATTAACTTACGTTTGAAACGTCATTAAAGATGCAGATCAATGCTAAGGTTGACACCAAAACTATATTAGAAATTTTTTGGGACCTTGTCCCAGTTTAAACTGTATGCAGCAAACACACCTTTTACGGTTATATATTGTGTATCAAAAAATGTTTAATCACATTTTTGTAAATACACACTTTGCATTTCTATTGGAATCAATAAATTTTTTGTATAATCTTCAGCCTCATTTGAGCATTGACTCTTCTGTCTTAACAAAATGATAAGATTTTTTTCGAAGAAAATTTCCCTTTAATCCCTTGACTGATCGCATCGACAAAAAAATATTCATTAAAAATTGTAGGTCAATTATTGTAAACAAGCCCGCATTGTTATTCTTGTGCAATGCACAAAAGTGTTTTGTTATTCATATTAATGCTGAAATTTTGGAGGTGTGGCAAAGTAAAGTCAATAATGCACCCAACCAGATTGTTTGTATCTTGTTAGTAATGCGTGGAATGTCACGTGGAGATATTGGAGTTGAAAATTAAAAAAAAAATACCTAACTGAGGCGCGCTCAGATTGTATTTGTAATTAGAAACAAACAATCACTTTTTCCAATTTGTTATTGAGGTCATACTCGAACAGTGTCACGGTTGTGTGGTAGATGTTGTTATTGTTATTATTGCTAAATATGTACCTTAAGTAAATGGTTTATTGTAACATTTATGTTCACCATTTAACAAAGCTTATAAATAAAAAAAAATTGAATAAGCTGCACCTTACTCTTTAGGAACAAAAATATTAGTATACCCAAATATGAAGCTGATTTCCAATTTTTAGATCAATATCTTGCTCAACATAAAATCAAAGGACACGAAAGTACTCACTCAAAAGTGGAGGACTGACTTCTTATAGTAACAAAATCTTGGAAGAATGATGGGGCTGGAAGTTAAGTAGACAAAAGTAGGTAACAAGTATAGGTTACAAAGAAAATATTTTTAAAAATATAAGATTAACTACTGAGGAGGCGTGAAATCAACCCTTTGGTATGGCTAAAAGCTGTAGTAGACTTAAACAAAACAAAAATTTTTTCACATCTAATGCCAAACTCTACGCAAGGCTAAATTTTTGTAGGGTCTGCAAAAAGCTGTGTCAAAAAGTGCTGCGTTTATAAGATAACGATTTAAGAAAACTCGTGAGTTGTTGTACACATATCGACATGATCGACTGAGGCCCCGGCGAATTTTTTATTTTTTTTCGATTTTTGTTTTATGAGTTAAATACTGTATTATCTTCCCATAAACATGGTAAAATTGTCTTCTTCGAACTCAATGCAAAGGGTACTTTCGCTAACAAAGTTTTTGATGAAAGAATGGCATTTCCAAATTCAGACTTTTTGAAGTCAATCCGCGATAAAGTGAATTCTTCAAAAAGCTTCAATTTTTTTAAGTGCATTTTTTAAATTTTTTGTCCATTTGAGGTTAATTTTGAATAGTATAATTATATTTTTGTGTTTGTATATTTGGTAATTTTTGGTTTCCCGCGATAAATTCAGTTCTTCACAGATTTTTTAACAGACACACAGAAATTATGACTTGCAACAGAAGATGCACTAATTTCAATGTTAAGTTCCGCCGTTTTTCGCAATTTTTTACAAATCGGGGCCTTAACAAGTCTGTCAGGTTGTATACGTGCTTGAAACACGTAAAATGCATTACCTTACCTTACCAACGTTGAAAAAGAACGTTTGTCAAAATACTTTTTTCCCTCAAAAATTAGTGCTTTTTATACAAAAAATGCAGCCTCGAAGCATAATACCAACTATATGACTGACATTCACCATAATATACTTAATAAGTAACCGTCAACTTCCTTATTTTATGTTTAACCGTTACAGATTATTCTCATCAGTTAGAAAAATGTTCATTTTGTCAAAATACTTTTTCCGACCATTGTACCTATACGTTTTATTTTTTGTTAAAATGGATTTTTCGCTAAAATCGGGTCTCTTACTAAGGTCTCATGTTTTTATATATGTCAATTTACACTTTTTAACAAAAAAAAAATTTGCAAACACTTTTCTCAGTACCTAGAACGTTTTGTAGGGCAAATTGGCTATAGTGAAACTCCAGGGGCGTACACACCATTTTGGCGGGGCGGTGCTCCGGGGCTCCCGACACAGCACGGTCCCGACCACATAATATTTCATCTAAAAAAGAAATATAACCTCAGAGGCCCCAAAAAATAAATCGGTTTTTTGAAGAAAAATTATTATGTTAGGCTACGGCCACGTCCTAAGCGGCAGACCATCTAAGCGGCTGATCGTTTAAGCGGCTCAGCGGCAATCCTGAGCGACGAGGTGGCCACGTCCTGAGCGGCAATTTAAAAACCCTACAAGTGCAAAATATTCGATGAGTATTCGGCTCGCACTCGGGAGTCCCAGGTTCGATTTCTATAAGTGCCATTTTTTTTTTATTTTATAATTCTAAATAAAATAAAGTTGGTATGCCATATCGTAGTTAATATAGATCAACACCTAAAGCCAAAATTTCAAAAGAATCCAATGACCAGTTTTGGAAAATTTGATTTTTCAAAAAAAAAAAAATTCAACATTTTTTCTAAAATGCATTTCTTCAAAAATTTAGTTTTGATTTATACTAAGATTATATAAATGATTTTGTATAAAAACGTTTGAGAGAAATTCAGAGCTTAAAAAAAAGGTTATATGACAGGTACCTTTAATAATGACTTTCGAAAGAATCTTTTTTTTGTTAAAAGATAGGCCTTGTCCAAATACCCACACTTATTTTTTATTTAATAGCTAAAAGAGTAAAATTAAACTTTTCTAGATTGGTGCATCACAGGTATGGCTACCAAAACTGAGACAATCGAAAATGCTCCTCGGGAACTACAACCGAGAGCGTTTCAAATCATGTATCAGTCTAAGTAGGAACAATCTCAGGTTAATCACTGGGCTCCTCACTGGCCACTGTAAGTTAAGAAGGCACCTACATATTTTGGGTTTAGTAAATAGTGCAATATGTAGATTCTGTAGCGAAGAAGAAGAAACACCAGACCACATCCTGGGTAGTTGCAATGCACTAATACACCAAAGATTTAAACACATGGGTCGCTACCAAGTCGAAGAGGATAAATTGCACTCTTTGAAAATACCCCAAATAATCAATTTCATGAAAGGAATCAGGTTAGAGGAGGAGCTATAAAATGAGGTACTAACTCATTTAGCTTAATAGGGGGGTACAATAGATCTTACAGGTCGCAGTGCATCCTATACCCCAAATATCAATCAATCAAATGGTTAGATAATGTTCTAAAAAAATTAATTCCATAGAATCATCTGCACAATCTCCAAAAACTGCTACATACCAAGTTTGAAGATAATTATTGATCCCATCCGTTTAGACTGTAGCTTCTTAAAAAGAGAAAGATAATTTTTCTTCACAAGAAGCCATAATTTAGGCCACAAACTAAAAATATTCGTGTTAATTTAGTACATAATGTAGTACGCCGCTCAGGATTTCAAAAAAAAAAAAAACAAAAAAACAGACCTGACGTCACTCAGCCGCTTAGGATTGACACTCAGCCGCTCAGGGCTCAGGGTCTATGTGGTCACCCCCATACATTTTCATACGTTCTAATTTAGTTTTGCCGCTCAGGATTGCCGATCAGCCGCTCAGACACTCAGCCGCTGAAACCGAATTCGAAGTCCGCTTCACCTAGGAAACGAAGTCTCATAAATCTACGAACTGACCCAATTCTTCATTGTGAATAGGTCTTAAAAAAAAGTTTTATTAACATGAGAGTAGAGAAACAAACAACAACACAAAATTACGAAGAAGTGTGTGAGAAAAAAAGAGAAAGCAAACAATAAGCTGTCTCTTGAAATATAAAAAATGTGTAATTTGCATCAATGACCGACTATTGATTTGGATAGAGTGAACATAAAAAGCACATAAATTTTTTATCAATACCTTAAAAAACTTTTAGGTAAAAAAAACTAATTTTGTATTTCATAATCTATTGTGAATGAATTTGCTGAATAAAACAAAATTGACAGCGGCATCCGCTGAATTCACCAACTGTCAAACTACAGCTGATAAATTTTGTTATCTTTTCTGTTTATGAAGCCAAATTTTGTTTGATAATAAATTTTTATACTTTTTTTTTGTTTTCCTACAAAATAAAAATATTCTTCATTTTAAAATAAACGCACATTAAAAAATAGCTTCCTAATGATTACCGGTAAGCTCTTAAAAACAAACCTTATATTCATCCCATTCTAAAAAAAAAAATACTACTCTTCCAGACACACAGCTTCCCGATGACATTGTTGACCATTTGGTCATGCAAATTGAAACAAATAATGAAAAAGTAGAAATCACCTTTAAACCTGAAGAAACAAATGAAACACAACAACTCAATTCAAAAACTGAAAATACTAGTTTGTCCCACGAGGAAAAACGCTATAAAAAAAAGCGCAAATATGTTCCACTTCCTAAAGACCGTGAATTCTATGCCTCGGTCATACCATCTATGACACCCGACGATTTTCGTATTCATTTCCGCATGACTCGCACTTGCCTTCAATCCATTATGAATCGGGTGGGAAATAGATGTAGAATATTTAGCATGGAAAAGAAATTCCTCTTCACAATTTGGATGCTAAGTACTCGCGAGAGTTTTGCGGCTGTGGGCACACGATTTTGTCTTTCCAAAGGTGCCTCGCATCAGTATTTTTGTGATATCATCGATGGGTTGATTGTTCTCTTCAAGGAGTATGTCTCGTGGCCAGATACATTCGAACTCACGCATATTGAACAGGTAATTATTTGCAAAAATAACTCACTAGCTAGATGCTAAGAGGTATGCTTTTCTTAAGGGTTTCAAGCCAAAGACCGGAGGCTATGTGCCTGGAATCGTTGGTGCCATAAGTAGCTGCCATTTACTTATTAAAAAGCCAGCTCGATATTCAATCTACTGCAACCCCATGCAGTCACATTCGATAGTCCTTCAAGGTAAAAAAAAAAACTTAAATGGGTTAAAATCATGGAGGTGGGAAATTTCGATGAACGAATTCTTAAAAAAAAAACTTTGTTTTATGATACTAATTTCATGCTCAAATGTTTGCTTTAGTAGCTATAATTTGTCGGTTCATGAGCGGGGAGTACACAAAAATCTATATTTTTCAATTTACCGCAACATCCCCAAAATTAGTAGGTACTAGAAAAACGTTCTTCGAAATGGTGGTGATCTCTTCAAAACGACAATAGAGGTCTGGAAATAGTATCAATTTGAATGATGTGTCATTATCTTAAGAAAGTAGGTCTTAAATAGATCAAATAATATAATTTTAATTCTGGGTTCGGAGACCAATTTCTACAAAAAAAAAATGTTTTTTATGCATGTCCGAAATACTTAGGCCAGGGATGGCGAACCAATGGCACGCCATAAAATATTTCCGGCACGCCACCAGTTAAGTAATTCAATTCTTCTCAGACGAAGATACTCACGTTCTGAAGAACGGATTGAATTTACATGAAAAACCAGACGAAGTAAAATTAACTGAACAGTTTTTTATCGGTAGGTAATTAGGTTTTCACACGTTAAAGAATTATCGGAAATGCTAGGTCTACTAGGGATCCTGATACGACATTTAGACTTAACATGTCTAAATTTTACTGGTAGGAAATTAAGAAATTAAAATGTAGCTGAACGAATTTGTCCGATATCGACTCCTCAAAAATTAGTCGAAATGAGGAAAGAGTTGGAATCAATCAAAGTAGAGAGGGTGGAGGGCAATACGACGAACAATTCCAAATTAATGGAAACATGACATTTGAAAAGTTGGAGATCTTGACAATATTTTCACCTACTTACGCCTGTGAGTCATAATTTGTCCAAATTAATAAAATTAAAGATTCGCTTAGAAGCATATTGTCAGATGATTTAAACTTTATCTTTTAGTTCAGCCTGCATTTTGGTTAAAGTGACGAAACGTAGCCCTGATATAAACTACTGGCATCGGGTTAACAACAAGAGAAGTCATACTACAATATTTCTTTCACTTTTTATTTTTTGTTTCTTTGTTTTATTTTGTTGAGGTACATCTAAAAATTGAAAAGTGAAAAATTTCAAATTCATTTTTTTGAAACTCAGTTTTTCCGAACGTAAAATTTGAAACAATGATGCAGAAAGCTTATTTTTTGGTTCCAAAAACAATTTTTATAGTTTTTTTTTTCAAAAACAAATAGCGCTATAAAGAAATAATAATTTTGTAAATCTCCCACTTTTTGCAAAAAGTGGCCATTTAGTTATACCTTTAATCTGAAATTTTGTTTTTTTTTATTCTTATATTGCTTTTTGTCGAAATTCCACTGTTCTAAATTCTAATGTCGAATTCCAATGAACCAAAAATTTGATCTGCAGTCGGCTTGCAGTCGCTACTTTTTTCTTAAATGAATTCCAATCAAAAAAAAAATTCGCTACTTTTTCCCGAAGAATCGATTCTTTTTAAATTTCTTTTTTGAGACGGATTTTCACACACACTACAATTTTGCCAAATGCAAAACGTCAAACCAGATTAAAATTTTGTAAAGAAACGAAGAATCAGAGCTAATTTTCGTTTATTTGTGAAATATAAATCAACAAATTTTACTTTGTTTTGTTCTTACTATGAAGTTGTGTATATTCTTTTGTTTTTCATCCGTCATTTGGACACAAATACATTCACACAAAGAGATCGCTTCCTTTTTCAATTTCCTTAACAGCCAAAAAAAAAGTATGGACTTTAGTAGCGATTTAAGTAGCGACTGCTAGTGGTTGAAAGGAATTCGACATAAAATTCCAATTAGTTCTAAAAAGCGAAAACAAAATTCTCTAATTTTTGCGAATTTTTATTTCAACTGCCTAGTCTCTCGGTACAATCCGAAAAACCCCATATAAAATTAGAAAATTACTTAAAAATATAAAAGTAATGACATTTTAGATGAAAATTTAACGTTGATTCGGGGAGATGAAGGGAGTCAAAAATAAAAATCTAAAAAAATTAGGGAAAATTTCCCTCAGTATTTCCAACCGGATGGCGGCTATCCAACTGCATGTCCCAAATAAGGACCGCCCTATAGGCCATAAGTAATTTTCGTTTTGTTTTTTAGTAACTTTTTTGATAAATGTGTATAAATTACAGTCATACTTAGGGCTCAATTATAGCTATCAGTAAAATCTATCAGTAAAAATTCTGTTTTGCTATTTTGAATAATTTATAATAATATAAATATTGATGGAATAAATTAAAAACACATTCTCACTAACGTTTTGAAAAAGAAGCAAATTTATTTTATAAATTTTACTGATGAAATTTCATTTTACTGAACAGTAAAATTTATTAAATGGTTTTGTGAATAAAATTTAACACTAAATGCATTGCTTTAGTTAAATTAAGCTCCTAACTTATTTCATCAATATTTTGCTCAAAATAAAAGTTTAAATTATTCAAAATAGATGATTTGAATATTGATACTTTAAGAAATTTTTGGTACGATGCGATATTTTTCTTGGGACAACTTTTATTATGAGGTTTTTGTTTGATAAATTTATATTTTGATCTATAAATTGATTTTTTTCGTTACGAAACGAATACGTTTTCAAATTGATTTTTATTTGCTATAGTATTGGTGTGTATTTGTATCTGTGGACCAAAGCAGCGATCGCAGTTCTCAAATGTTGATCCGACCGCTGTTTTTTTGTTATCCGAAGATGAGCTGGACGAATAAATTTATTCACTCAAAATTACTTTCATTTGAATTCAAAACTATTTTAATTCTTACTTAAAACCGAAACAAATTATCAAACAAAAACTTTTCAAACTAATTGCTGTCAATAATGATGCATATTGGTGTTAGTAAAAGAGGGGTAAATCTGCCGAAAAATCCAGATCTGGAAAACTGATCTCGGATCAAAAAATAAATCAATTTTTTAGCCAAACGAAGGCAAAAATTATTAAAATCAATTTTTTGACAGATCTAAATCAAAAAAAAATTGATTTTTGTACCAAACGAAAACCCCATTAATGTACAAAAAAACACAACTTAGAGCCATTTGCTGAAACGAAACTTAAATATTTATGTAGAACATAAACTCTTGTTCTCTACTTTTTCCTTTGCGTAATCTGTCACATAGGGGGTTATGTAGAACGTAAATCCTTAAGTTTCGTTTGAGCAAACGGTTATTGTAATAGATCGAACGTTGATAGCAAGAGCGGCCCTTAACAAAAAAAAAAAAAAATTGGATACGGGAAACATTAGCGAACCTCCTGTAAAAACAAGGCGAGGTATCAAAATGACGAGATTTGCAAAAGGTGCTAGTTATATTCAGGAACCTAGTTTGCGTTTTAACTAAAAAATGTACATTATTGTTTAATGCTACTATTGTTTAAAAGTCCAATATCTCAAAATTTAGTTTTTCGATTAGAGCCACTATTTTTTCTGTGGGATGATGTACAAATTTATAAAGAGTATTGTGTATAAGTGATGTTAAGTAAATAAATACTTAAAAATAATTGACTTTAGTGTGTTTTTAAGCCATTTGAATTTCAGTTTTTGAGTTATGCACATGTCCGGGAACGCTTTTTTTGAGTATATTAGATGCTATAAAAAAGAAATATAAACTTTTTTAATTGGTAAATGAGAAAAGCCTTTGGTTAAATGTTATTTTGATTTTAAAAAATGTCGACATCAAATTTTCCACCTCCATGATTTTGAACCATATCCTCCTCAATCTTATAACCATGCTCTCTTCCTCCCAAAGGTGTCTGCGATCATCAGAAAATATTCACAGACGTTTATGTCGGCGCTCCTGGATGTCTAAATGCCGAAAGAGTTTATAAAAATAGTCCTTTGTCCAAGCAAATCGACAAACTCATACCAGAAGATTTTCACATTGTCGGTAACATTTACTTCCCCCAAAAGCAGAACTTGGTAGTTCCGCTGTTGGATTACGAAATACTCAGCGAACCACAAAAACAATTCAATACACATCTGTCAAAAGCGAATTCGATTATTGAAGAAGCTTTCCAACTACTTTTGGGAAGATTTCGGCGTTTAACGTTTTTGGATACTTCAAATCCAGAAATGGCAAATAGGATGGTTATTGCTTGCATCATTCTACATAATCACATTCTCATGACGGATTTGGATGAGGATCCTCAACTGTTTCTCAAGGAACCCGTTGAGTGTTTTCTTAATGTAGATTATGAAGGCAATACAGCCAGTGATGATGATGTACAGGGAATTATTAAGAGAAATTATCTTTTGTCTTTATTTGAGTATGTTTAATGAGATGAAAATAAAATTTTTATAAATATGGAGGTGATTTTTGAATTTGCAAAATTGTGAAAACAAATTAGTTGCTGCACCGAAAGGTTGCGATTCGATGAGAAATCATGTGACGGTTGATATGGATTAAAAAAACACCCGAGAAGGGGAAAGCAGCTCTTTGCTTCTTTTTGAAACTTTGGATTTTGACTAATAAATAAGCGATGTGCACTATACAAACGTACAGATTTGAATTTGAAGAATTGGGGAGATTGGTTAATAACTTTTACTGTGTATAAGATCATGAATCTTTATCGTACTGTAACCCCCAAAATGATCATATTTTAAAATTAGTTCTGGACAAACGTAAAGAAAGTAAATAGTTTTCAGTATCTTTGAAATACACTGTCCTCAAGTTCATAAAAAGAAATCTGCAGCAGCGCTGCAAAAAAATATCTTGCATTTACTCAGTCATGTACTGTCTGTTTGAAAATGTATAAGAATAGAACTATTGTCCTTTGTTTGTATAAGAACGAGTACCAAATTAGACAGAATTTAATATTAATTAAGGCAGTATTATCAGTTCTATTTTCAGTACTGCTGCAGGTTTGAATTTATGAACTCGAGGACTGCATACTGAAGTCGAAAGAACTATTTCTTTCGGTAAGCTGGATAATTAAATCGGCCTTAAAGTAGATGGCGTAAAGAAATCGAAGTGAAATCTGTAAATCCAGGGAATCGTTGAGATTTTAATATTATCTAAAAAAAATTTCATAACCCTTTTTTTTTATACGAGCCGTTACTTACTATTTGGTATCGCAACTTAAAAAAATAATAAAAAGGTAAAGCGTTGAAAAATATTTTTATAGTATAAAACTCCAAAATGGTTTCATTGACTGAAAGAGTTTTACACAATTTTGTATATATTTTAAATTTTAAATTTGAAAAAGGTCATATTTTTTTGCAAACCGTTGTGAACAATTGAAATGCGAAAAGACAATATAGTGAGGTGGCTTATCGTGCACTTTGCGATAAAAGCATGAAATTAACATCGTTGGTAGTACTCAATATAAGAGTTATTTTGAGATATTGGGCCAACTTGTATTCCATCCGGAAGGGTAGATACAAGACTTTTTCTGTGTTGCACTTGATTTGTTGCATATCATAGTATTGGCAATGAAACATTTTTATTAGAATGATACATGATTTCGAGGTATTTTCTTACGCCCGATCGAATAAAATCAATACTAAAATTTCTCGCCCATCATGTAAAAAGTTATTGGACTCTTTATGAATTGTCTTTAACTCAAAGAGCTAGAGTCAGAATAATACCAAGTACTCCTTGAAAAAAAGTGTTAGGGTGATAAAATTTTGTGTGGACGTTTTATATACCACAGAAAAAAATAATAAAATATGTCCATCAAAAAATTACAGGTCAAAGGGTGTTTTTTCTAGCGAGAAAGAACACTTTTGAAATGTTACCATTGCACCACCGGAAAAATTTGTGAATTTTTTTGAACTGCATATATATTTAATACATCCTATGAGAATTTAAAATAAAAAAAAAATTAATTATATTTACCATGGAATATATAATTTTCATGAAAAACTTAGAGAGCTTCCTTTTATTTTGTATTGAATTTTCATACAAATTAATGTTTTGAAGGAGTGAAGTGCAAAAGTAAAAGTATGAAAAATAATTGTGCAGTTTGTGATACAGGAATCAAATTAATAGGATTGTTAAAACAATATGTAACCCTCATTTAAAGTTAATGGGCCACTTAATATTAAACCTCTGAGGATGTACAAGAGCAATCTAATAATCACGAATTTCACAAAAAATCATTTAATTTGCTTTATGTGCATCGCTATAAATGCCGTTAAAGGTAAAATATTAAGTGGCCCATTAACTTTAAATGAGGGTTACATATTGTTTTAACAAAGGAAGCTCTCTAAGTTTTTCATGAAAATTATATATTCCATGGTAAATATAATTAATTTTTTTTTTATTTTAAATTCTCATATTGAGTATTTTGCTGGCTGCCTTAACGAATGGACGCATTTTCTTGAAAAAAATTTTCAAAATACATTTCGGATTTACGGTTCGGACAACTTTTACAGCCCTTTTCTGCTATTCGACTCACGTGAATCGAAAGATTTTATCCCTTCGTCACGTCAACCTTTAACTTTCAAAAGCAAAGCGTTGTGTTCATTTCTTACAGATTCTAAAGAAAAAAAAAATTGATTTGTTTTAATTTAAACCCCCATTTAAAGGCTTTTTATTTAAGACTTCCACGTGAATCGAATAGCAGAACAGGGCTGTTATTCACGGGTGGGACACGTACTCTGTAAACAAAGAGTTCACCTGAATAATTTTGACTTAGTTTTACTATTTGAAATAATCTCCCCATGATCAAATGGTAATAAAAGTTTTTGCCTTTTTTTGAGGTTCTCTCATGTCTCATTGAATGCCTCATATAGGTATGTATATAGGTCTTATATCAAAACTAAATTTGTTTTTTAATAACATTGGACCTTAACAATTTTTTCTAGAGATTCGCAAGACATAATAGGGCCCGTTTTGAAGTTTTTCTAAAATAAAGAAAATAGTAAACTGAAACATGCAAAGTACGTTTTTTGAAAACTTTTTTTTTTTATTTTTATCATCATACAGTCATTTATTAAAAAAAACTTATTTAATTAGCTTAAATTTTTGTTTACAAATTGTTTTCGTTTAGCCCTCGTCTTAAGATGTAACAATTTGCTTTGATTAAATTTAAGCTTCCTCTCTCGAATACTATTCGATTTTACCAGCTCTTCCAAAACTTTCTCAATGGCAATAGTTCGTCGCTCTTCAAGAGCAAGCATTTTCTTAGCAAACTCATATTCTTCTTTAGCGTCTTCCAACGACTTTTTTGTACTTTGAATATTCTGTTTTGGCGTAGGTGTTTCTTCATCAATTCTCTCAATTGACTGAAGTATTTCATCATCTAGTCTCTCAATTGTATTATCATCATCTAAAGCTGAATAATCAAGATCTCCCGGTGAGATGGGACATTTTATTTCAACAATGTTATCATTCCAAAGATTTTCAGTTTTTGTTTGAGAAGCATTTGGAGCAGGTAAATGAAATTGCTGAAAAGGATCTGGTTTGGGGAGTAATTTTCGGAAATTCTTTGATGTTGTTAGATCATCAGAAGATGGTATCGTTTCTTCTTTCTTGATTTTCTTATCTTCCCCAGGATTATTCCCTATTCTCGATCTTCTCGATCGTCTTCTTTTTACCCCCGAATTTGAACTTGGTTTTTTATTAACATATCCATTATAAAGGGAATGCAATTGTTCAAAATAAGGCCAAGGATAATGTTTCCTTTTGCCCGTCGATTTGCTAGTTCGCATTTTATAACTGTATTTCAAGTTTTTAAGTTTGCAATCAAGCGAATCTGGGGTAAATGTATACCCCATTTTTTTTAGTTTTTCACTAATCTCAGTGAAAACTTCATTTCGAACAATATTGGGATCCCACAAAGCGTCCTTTCTTTCGATACATTCTTCCAAAAAGTCAACAACCGCTTTGTGGGTCCACATTGATTGTTTCGTTTTTTCCACTTCCCCATTTGCCGTCTCTTGATCGTCTTCTGTAAAACAATCACCTAAAGAATCATCTTTCTTTTGTGGCAACGCTGTTCGGGGAAGTGGCAATTCTGGATAAAGAGATGCCATTGTTGGGCAATCTTCAATATCCAATTCTTCGGCAAAGATTTCCATCATTTTGTCAAAGAATGGCCAATTGACTGGTCGCTTTGGAGCGCCACCATTTCGGTCTCTATTGACGCATAAAATATCAAAGTTTCTCTTTAAACAATGGAATTTTTTTTCCAAATCTCTTATAGTAAAATGAAGAGACCATTTGTCGAGTAATATATCACGAATTTCACCGTAATATTTGGTACAACGATGTTTTGGATCGTGCAGTTCTTTTTTCTTTTTTAGAACTTCATCGAGGAAATAGAAGGTTGTGGTTGTGGTCCATTCGGGTTCGTCTTCGGTTGCTTTTTTGGACAATAAATATTTATTATGTTGTATAGTTTCTTTTGTTTATAAAATTTTGTAGGTACTTACTATTTATATCTTTTATTGGTACTTGAAATGGATTATTGGATGCAAGCATTTCGAAGGGAACTTCGATTATTTCATTCATTTTTTTTTTGTTTTTATTTATGAGGAGAGTAAGAATAAGAAATTTACTTTGAAATTCTTTTATTTATTTACTTTTTATTTTGGTTTTTTTAAATGAAATTTATAAAATGGTTGAGTTCAAGAAAACGAGACAACTTAAATTTTGACAAAGCTTGTGATTGGCTGGGTGTCAAAAAAAAGCAAAATGTTATGAATAGGTTTGTTCAGATTGTTGTGGAAAATAGTAGGTGTGTTCCATAGAGAAATTCCAAAAACTGTCTTTTCCTTTTCTAATTTGACATTTCTCGGCAGGGAAAAGGTAAACAAGAAACATATGGCCACACACACGTACTTAGAGGATATAATATATGGAGTGCTTGTGTTGTTAGTTCCTTGAAGCTTTTATAGAGGGCTCTAGTTTCTTTAAGTTTTTCGTTGAGTGCATGCCTCCATTTTATTTTCATTTGATGGCTGTCATCAACAAGCGTGTTTATTTACAGCTGCGGAACCGGACTCTCATTGAAAAACGAGGGCAGCGACCCCTATCCATGCATATGGCGTTACAATGTGTTAGGTATAGGAACAAGCACTCCATATATTATATCCTCTAAGCACACGTACAACAAACACTGCATGTGTTCGAAATCATTTAACTATAAAAACTTGTATATTTCGCGATTGCTTTCAGATTTACAGCCCTATTCTGGCAAACCTCACAAGTTATGAGGACCTCACAAGGTGAGCTGAATTTGATTTTGTGAGGTTTTCGCTTCACAAAAACTTTCGAATTTGTGACCTGCTCTAAAGGAGGTCACAACTCACAAGTTGAATTTTTGCTAGTTAGAAGTTTGTGGGAAATTATTCCTCACAAAAAGGAGTTATGATCACCTTGTGAGGTTTTTGTGACTTGTGAGGTTTGCCAGAATAGGGGGGTTAGTTTCAATTTGTGAGTAATTGAACAAAATCATTAATTTTACATATTTATTTTGGAAAACACTCAATCACAATTCGCGCCTTCTATTGTTTGTTTATGTCTTCACCAGCCACGCTATAGCTGTAAATTTTTTTCTTTTTTTTCTGTTTTCTTTTGACTATTTTCTTATACTGACAAGCGTTGGAAGTTCCCCATTGAATGTGAAGTAATTTGTGACCTGTTCACAATGAAGGGTGTTTTTCATAAAAATTTCTTGCTCTTTTAGTAAAAATGAAATGGAAATTATCTTTTTTCAAATTTGTATGAAAAATTATCTCAACTTCTCGAAGAGTGGTTCAATTATCTTTTATATAGCCCGTTTTCACAAGAGCCCAAATGTGATAATTTCACAACTGAGGTCAGTTCAGATTTCAAATTCAATTTTTTTTCCATAAAACTTGACATTCGAAATGAGATAATTTGCGTAATTACCTCATTAATTTGAGCTCTAGTGAAAACAAGCTATAATGACCCTGGCAAATTTTTTGTATGCGATTTCTCGTGAAAAAACCCAGGATAAAACGACCGAGCAAATTGTGTGTTTTTTAGTGGTTTGATAGAAAAAAAAGAAACAATTAAAAATTGATTCCCAGGACAGCCCAACTAACACAATAGATTCTGTAAATTTAAATCTCCCAGGTACTACTTTTTATACAGATTGTGCTATATGTATATATATATGATTCCAGATTAAAGCCTAGTATGCAGCTGAAGAGGAACGAAAAATTTTGGAGTCTCCAAAGTCAACATGAACATGTTAACAAAAAAAATCCATCGATTATTATAGTAAAGTAAAAATATTAAAAATACAAAATAAAAAATTTCAAGAAAAAAACATCAGAAAATAAGTTTTAAAAACAAAAAAAAAAAATTAAATTTCGTTCAAGATCGTTGTGCTTTTTTTGTATGGAAAATTTAGTTTCGCTTCAGCTGCGTACTAGGTTTTAAACCTCGCTAGTGTACACCGGACATAAGCCTTATAGCCTGGCCTTAATGTTTTCTTTGCTGAATGCATTCATTCAATGTTATTTGTCATGTAACGTAATACGTGTCAAAGTCATTATGTAACGTAACGTATTCAGCTGTCATTAGTCAAAACACAAAGCACGACCCGCAAATATTTATCTCTTCATTTTAATTTATCCAATAAAAATTATAAATTAACAAAATATAAGATAACCATGGTCAAAAAAGTGTTAATGATTTGTTTAGGTATTACAAAATCCAAAAAAAAAAATCAACTTCCATAACATAAATTAATACAAATCTCTTAAATTTAGGTAACATCTGCCGGTCTCCAATTGCCGAAGCAGTAATGCAAGATACAATTGAAAAAGCCGGTGTTGCCCAAGACTGGGAAGTCGACAGTGCTGGAATTGGTGATTGGCATGCTGGAAATTCACCCGATTATCGTGCTTTGAATATCATGCGCAATCACGGTCTAAAATACTCAAATCATGCTCGACAAATTCGCAATGCAGATTTTCAAGAATTCGATTATATTTTTGGAATGGACGACGAGAATATGGATGATTTAAATCGGCTAGCACCGAAAGGATCCAAGGCAAAGTTATTGATGTTGGGTGATTTTGGTTTAGATAAAAAAGATCGTATTATTAAAGATCCTTATTATGTAAGTTGAATAGATGATTTATTTGAATTGGCCAAAAATTGATTTTGTCTTTTATTTCCAGTTGAAAGGAGAAGCTGCTTTTGAAAAGGCTTATCAACAATGTGTGATTGCTTGCGATGCTTTTTTCAAAGAAGCTTTAGCTGGAAAAATCTAAATTTTATATAAATTTTGTGATTCTCTTCTGGGAAGTGATTTAGCCAAATAAATTTTATTGTTTCTTATAAAAAAAAACAACGATGTTTTGTTTGGTCTTTTCTATTTTTAACTTTTGTCTATTTAATTTTTTTAGACGCAAAAGTTTATTGCTGCTGCTCTGTCAGAGCACAGCTGATTCTTGTGACGTGTTTTTCGTCAGAATAATCGTTGCTTATAGCGCAATAACACTAAAGCAGCTCTGTATCAGCTGTATTCATGTAACAGGGCCTCCGAGATATAGGGGCCACCAAAAAATTGAGTATTAAATATTTTCTGATAACACAGCGGTCTGCAAGGAAATCCTCCTTTTAATAAAACTGTAACTTTTCTAAAAGATTTTTTTATTGTAATTCAGAATCCGAAGTCTGAATTAGCTCAGCACGTCACGTTTTTTTAGATCTTCCCGTTAGAAAATCTCAAAAACACATTTTTTTTGCTGTTTTCGAAGCAATATTTTGGCATTAGGTAATCTTTTTCAACTAAATTTGTAACGGTTTATGAAAGAACTTGTTTTTTTCTTTCAAATTCAGTTTCAATCTTCTCAATATCTGTTTTTTTCTCTGAGATATCTAAATTTAAGTTAAGTTTAACTTAAAAAAAGAAATTCAATCAGCTTTCGTTTTTGAGATATAAGAGTTTTTTTTTTAGATTTTCTTAAAAAAAACTTGATTTGTGATTCTTAAATGCGTATATCTCAAAATTTTGATGAGCTAGATTGGACTTGGGATTCAAACTCAGCACATCAAAAACCGTAAGAAAAGTATATTTTTATTCCTAGGAGAAACAAATTTGAAACTTTAGAAAGCCGTGTATCGAATGGTTTATCACAGATAAGATATTTCTAAATTGAAAAATAGTATATACCATTAAAAAACACGTATAAATTGGTTTTAATGTATTTTATTACAGTTTTCTTTATATATTTGTCTTTTTATATATAACGGGCGTTGAGATATTACATTTTCCTTAATTAAGGTGTTTTTGTTCATGTGGGATTTACTAAAAACTTCAGGATTTCAATATTTTTGCTTTTTGCTTATTTTTGTAATATGTAGGTCAACCGAATCTAAAAGGGTTAATATTTCACAAACTACTCATAGTTTTCAAAAATCATTTTAAAAAATGGTACTAGAATTTTGTCTGAAACCAGATTTAGATTCAGGAAAGTCAAATCTTTCATAATTTCAAAAAAATTATTTGAAGGAGAAAAAAAAGATAAATTTTGCAGGCCAATGTAACCATTTTTTGTACATGTGTCTGGGATATTGTTTTTCCTGTGTACAAACAAAACAAATGTAAAAATTTAAGTAACGATTATTTTGATTGAAAATATAAATCCTGTTTCCAAAGTCCTTTACCATGGCTTAGAGAAAGAAAACATTTTGTTTTTTTTTGCGAGGTGCGACATGTTTTCAAAAATAAAAGCAGGAACATAAAGAAGCGCTCTTTTGATGAGTTGGCAGAAGTAAATAAGTAAGAATTTCAAATCCGGAATCGTATTTACGATAAAGTCAACATTTACAATTGCCACCTGGGATATTTCGATGGGTTAAATTCAACAAGGATGTTAGGGCGTTTATGCTTCATGGTCATGGAATACTATTCGACACCTTATGGCCAGATAAACTATTTTCAAATGATGTAATAAAACAAGGATCAACAAAACTGGTAGAAAAGTGGTTTCTAAGAGGAACTAGTTACTTAAAATCGAAAATCCACAAAATTATTCCATAAAAGAACTTGCAAAATTATTACGCCCCTTAATTTGATGGAACCTTTGTGGCGGAATCAAAGAGTTTAAAAGTAAGAGTAAGAGTAAAAAAATTTAAATTAAAAAAATACATTTCCAGCAGGTTTTCAATACCTGCTGTTTTTAAGTTAATTTTTTATTAGTAATTATATATTTTATGGTGCAAACTCCAATTTTGTAGCTCAACTCATAAAATATTTAAGGTTTTTTAAATACAAGTGAGCTTAAAAGTTAACCTAGACCGAGATGAATCGCTTACATTCCCGATTTTGTAGAAAACTAATCGAGCTGCAAAATTGAGGTTTGAGCTTTTCATTTGGGTCTGGGTAACTTCAAATTTGTGCAAAACAGTCCGGAAAACTATACAAAAATGGCATGGGTTTGAAAATTTTCACTTTTTGAGCTTCCAAAAGATTTGGATACAGGGCCCCTAAAGGGCTAGCTACGCCACTGCACAAAAGTCTATTTTCCTATACATTTCTTGAAAAAATCATGATTATTCAAGCATTTTGCTTCAACAAAAAGTGAAATGAAGCACAATTTCAGTTGGGTAGGCTTCAAGTCGTTTAGTTTGAGGAAGCTTATTCTCTTCATCAAGCAAATAAGATAATTTAGTTCCACAAATATTGTATACTTTATGACTTGTCCATAAAAGTGGTGTTTTAAGTTCAAAGAAGTTACTTCATCATTTTGTTTAGTCTTGTCTAAGTAGTTGATCTTTTTAGTTCTTACGAAAAACACTTACCTTTGAGTCATGAGTGAGAGTGAAGTTAAGAGAATACTTTTCGTTTGCATAGGTTTGAATTCCATTTCATCATTGATTGAATTTTGGCTTCATAAATCTTTTTAATTCTTGATTATGAAGGAAACACCTGTCGGTCACCTATGGCAGAGAGTGTTATGCGTGATCTTGTTCGGAAGAATTGTTTGGAATGGGAAATTGATAGTGCAGGACTTCGGTCATGGAATGTTGACCGAACTCCACAGGAACGATGTGTTAAAGTATTGGCTGAGCATAATTTGAAAACAAGACATTTGGGAAGAGAAGTAAGTTATTTAAAAGCATTCTTAAATAGACTTTTTGGTAATAATAATTTGCATGTGACATACTAATCATCAACAGTTTATGTTTAGAGAGTTTTATTATTAAAATAATCTTGATTCTTATCTATGTTTGAAGTAGCTGGTTAAATAAGATTTTATGATGTTAATTGCTTTATTAATTTGTAGCTTGAAGAAAATGACTATCATACATTTGATTATATTTTTGGAATGGACGAGATGAATATTGAGGAACTTAATGAACGTGCACCACAACAATGTAAAGCTAAGATTGAGCTTCTTGGATCGTATATTGGCAGGAAAGAGGATGAAATTATTGTGGATCCATATTTTGTAAGTTTTAAACTTTGATTCCCATTTTAGATATTTTTTTTTTAATTTTTAAAATAATTGGAACAATTTTTTAAATTAAATATTCTCACGATTTTCATCAAGTTATAAAAGAGATGCAACAAACTATTAAGAAATATTAATCGTTGCACTCGGGGATTCCTTTATAGAGAAATGATATATGAAACGGGTTTAACAGCTTTTACTTGAGTCTGAATTTTGATTGGATTTTGATGAACAATCAAACAAAAACCATACTATGCCATATCTGAATATCTAACCAGAATGCTTGAATCGTTAATAATACACGCAGAAAAATAATGGACCTACCGAGAAGTGGGTTAAAACAAATGTGTTTAAAATAACGTAGTCTTGGTTAAAAACTACTTAGTTCTAAGTTAAATTGTTTAAAATAACCATTTTACAAGGTTATTTTAAGCGATCAATTTGTTTATATTGATAAAGAAACTCGGTTAAAATTAAAACAATTTTGAATAACCGAGTCGACTTGTGTAATTTTAACGGGGGTTAATTTGCAGGTGCTATATTAACAATCTTCTCTGTTAATCTTACACGAGTTTTACGTTGTTTTTAACCGATAATTTTTCTGCGTGTATGAAAGTATAAAAGTTTTTACGGAATTCAGTTGGTACCAGAGATGGCAAAAATGGGATTTTTTTTGATTTCCTACATTTGTTACGTCTACTACATAATTGAGGTAGTTAACGTAGTTTAATGTAGTTAACGTAGTTAAATGTAGCAGACGTAGCGCTAGACGTCAAAATGTAGTTTGAAATGCCAATTTTACCACCAAATTGTCAAAGTCTTATTCAAATCGAAATACATAGCTGTCATAGTGTGAATTTGAATAGAATATTTGAAACCAGATGGATTTGGGGTGGTTTCTTTGAAAAGGTTTTACTTTACTAAACCAAATTCTCACGAAAACACAGCTATTTATTTTTTAATATTTTTGAAATATAACGTTTTTTATGTAGTTATTGCACGTAGCAAATGTAGGTAGTACATGAAACAAATCAAGCGAGTAGTTTATTCGATTAACTACGCGTAGTTAACCGAGTAGATTACCTGACGTAATCTACTCTGCCATCTCTGGTTGGTACTTTATTTTCCTTTTAACTTGCCATATTCCTATGTAGGTATTTTAGGGCAGATGTAAAACGAGTGTAACTGTCTAACGTCACACTCGTTACAACTTATTGGAAGTTATTTTTGGACAGCAGCATAGTTGGAATACTCTTAATATAAAAAAATATATATAAATATAATAAGTGTGAATGTGAATGCCAAAATATTACATCATGTATAACCTAATTGGTTTATTTTTTTAACAGGTACAATTTATTTTAAATATGCTTCAAATAATTTTTTTTAAAGTTCACTATGGTGTATACGTACTTTTGTTGTGTGTTTTTATTAAACATTGAATACAGAGTTCATTAGGCAGCGATAGTGAATCTATTGCGTTTTAAAGTGGCAAAACTTTGTTTTAATTTAAAAACGAAGGTTTTTTTTTAACTCAGCAACTATTTATATACTCTTTCTGTTAAAATGAAAGTTAATTAAAAATCAGTTGGGGTGGATTTTCAACACATATGTTGAAAACTTAAAATGCTTTTTTTCCTGACTTAAACCTTCATTTCATGGTGGTCTTTGTCTAATTTAAACAAAAAAAAATAAACCTCATTTAACAAAAAAAAAAGTTTTTATATTTAATAAATTACGTAAAAATCACATCACTCACTTAAATAGTACGTGTAACGTATACAAAAATTTAAACCTTATGAATGTTTCATTTTCAATGTGAATGGATGATCAAAAGAGTCCATACATACATTTTTGGGGGAAGAGTGTTTTATTTTTAAGGAGAGAGGGACGACACCAAAATCATGTAAATTCAAAAAAATTGCATTAAAAAGTCAAGCGTCGTTTCCGAGATTTGTTCTAAGACGAATAACTTTTTTTTTTTTTAAATTAAATATATACTTGCTTTTTTAGAATAGTTAGGTTTAAAAAGAACTAATTTTATACACCTACTGAATTTTATGTACTAAATTATAAATTTATTTATTTATTTTATTTTATTTTTTTTTTCAGGAACAAGGAATAGGTGGTTTTCGAAGGTGTTATGAGCAAATAAATACAAGCTGCAAAAATTTTTTGGCAACTCAGCTAGAAAAATAATAAGACAATAAATGTGTTTTTATGTTATTAAAAAATAAAACTATAAAAAAAAAATAATAATTGTATAATAAATTTATTTATCTATTTTATTGGAATTTTGTACCTTTTTATTTTTTAAGCATTGGTACATTTTTATATTTTGAAAGATAAAATATATTAAAGGATGATTTCAAAAACAAAAGAGGAGATGCGATCTGCAATAATCACTGTGAAGTAAGTAAAGAAATTCATATACATATATGTAATACCTATTCTCTATAACTAAAAAATTCAAACACTTGTCTGATTTAAGGAAAAAGGTACCTATATCAAACGAATACATTCTATCAGTCATTTTTATTAAAATATATCTGAATATTTTTCACATTAAACATCATTCTCAATAATTCGGTCTAAGAACTCATCCCACTTCTGATCCAATAACGCATATGCCTCTTTCCTTTCATATTCATTTAAAACCGAATATCTATATATAAAAAAAAAAAACAAACAAAATACTTATATTTTTTAACCCAAAAATTAAATTACTCACTTAATTGAATTCCACACCAACTGCTTCAGAGTTTTTAAACCTGCATGATTTGGTGCAAAACTCATAATGGCATAGTAAAAGTCATAACTCAATCCTTTGGTATTCCAAAAACCCGGATCATCACTTGTTATCACAATTGGCATATTTTCCGAAATAAAAAATGCCCCCGGATGATTTCTCAGATCCCAGACTAAATTTAAAACTTGATTTGATATTGGACTCACTTCCAAAGCAATATCACGTTTTTTAACAGCATTCCATAAAACAGGATGTTTAACTAAAGCATAACCATGTCCAATTCTGGTAGAATTTAAAAGAATAGCATCAAGAAGGTTATAATCAGATGAAGATCCGAACCAATCTAAGAAAACAAAAACAGTTAGAGGGTTTGAATGACTTAAAATAGTAAATTTTTGTACTTGTTTCTCCTGCATGGAAGAAGTATTTAGCAGTTTCTGGAAGCTCTTTCAGTTCTTCAATAAAGTCATAAAGTGAATTCCCTAAGTCTTCCTGACCAACTAAGTCAAATCCAATTACAAATTTTGGATATTCTTGGCTGAAAACAAAGGCAAAAGTTAAACATTTTTCTTGATTTAAAGGTTAAAAGTTAAACTTACTGAAACTTTTTAAATGCTTCCAACTTATTTGAAACCCGTTTCTGATCCACTTTCCTATTTGTTGAGTAAATAACTTTGACTCCGAGAAAATCAGGATATAAAGCACGAAACCTTTGTACAATTGCTATAAGCTCATTGGCAGCAAATTGTGGAGGATATTCTTCACCCTCTTCATCGTAGAGCTATTGTCAGAAAAGATCCACATAGTATTGAATTGGGAATATTTTAAATATCTTACCGTTTTAAACTCCATTCTCAATTCAAGATACATGATCCCATCGTGATATAATTCCTCCAATAAACGCCAATGATAAGTACGAAAAGCTGGAATATACTTCAAAACATCCGAAATTGAGTTGAACACATTTTGAAATTTGGCCCAAACTTTGTTTAAGCTCGAATATTCCACTGTAATTATGAGTTCCTTTAAAGATATTTTATACAAGCGCTATAGGAATACTTACCCTCTGGAAAAGGAGTGTACAAGTTGATCGTTTTTTCCAACTCTTTGTCAAATTCTGTCTTATTCCATGATTTCTGCCTTCTTAAGCTAACTAACGAATAGGAAGAATTGCAATCATGTTTAATAGGGCTTTTGCGAAACGTAAATACTGTAACTCCTGAATTGTCGACGCAACTTAAAAGTCCTGGCATGTAAGTTAGATTTCTTATGACCCATTCCGAAGAAACCAATGCACTATTGTGAGCATGCAAAAGAGCACCTTTTGGCATTTCTTGTAAAAATTGAAAAACTTTACTTTTTTCAATTAATTTCTTAGCTTTGAAAAAATGCATTCCAGGTGCATAGGTTTCGTCATTTTCCAGAAAACCTTCAGAAAGTTCAGCTAGCTTATGTTTCATAAATATCCTATTAACTAATTGTTCTTTTTGTGATAAAAGAATTGTTCCGCCAGTTGAAAGCAGATCTTCGGCGTCCATAACTGCATTTCGGGCTTCTTCATAGCCTAAGTAAAACAAGTGGTTAAGAGATAGGATTCTTGTAATTGATAAAAGAATCTTACTTAGAGAATTGAGTTTTCCCTTTGTAGTAAAACAAGAGCAGCATATTGCGAAAACAGAGATCAGAATAAAGCTCTCTTTAGTCAAGTTCATCTTAAAAATTTCAATATAAATGCCTGTTCAAAAGGTATAAAGCCACAAAATTATAAAATGATTGGAAAAAACAACCATTTTTAATTAGGAAAATTAAATAATTTTTTTTTTAACTCAAAGCAAGAAAACCCTTCTATACCTTCTCATTGTTTACTTCATCCTTATGTAAGTCCTATAAGTTCTAGAACAATACCCCCCTTCATGCTTAAATTAAGCTGTATGTTTTCTACTGTCGAAATAAACAAACCGTGTAAGAGTTGCCATATTGCCAAATCGCTGATTTTTTTTATGCTTGGCTTTGCTTATAAATTATACGGGCTGATGCAAAAACAACATTTATAATAATTTTGTACACCCGTATAAAAAAAGCTGTATTTATTTTTAAATCGATTTGCTCTGCAGGAATTTTGAGCGGCAACCCTATCAAATTTTGTTTTTATCAATCGTTGTGAAAATGCCGATGAATGATGCTGGAATATTAAGGCATTTTACAAACAAGTAATTTTTCATAATTATAAATGGAAAATAAGTGGATGATAGTAAAAATGTAAAAAAAAAAATAATAATAATACTTCTTAACATACATATGTACATATGAATGTACATGTATTTTGAAAAAAATCGGTTGAATCTTTTATGAAAAATGATAAAAAATAGATTGCAATTTTTACTAAAATAGCTATTTTTATTTTACTTTATGAGTTAAAAATATGCTTTCTTATTTAAATCTGTTTGTTTCTGAAATAGTGTCTCTGGACCTCAATGTTTTGGGGGCCCCAGGAATTGAACTCTTCGCTTTTAAAAAATAAAAAAAAAAAAAAAATAACCCCAATATTTGTATTAGAACTACACTTTTGGAATTACTAAGTTTTCATACATATTGGTATTAAATAATCCAATTTATCGTTTAATCGTAAAGGAGTTCATTTTTTTATGCTTTTGGGAAACGTTTTTTTTGCCAGTTTTGTCAGTTTTTGACTTTTTCGATTGAAGTCATCAAAAGTGACTGGTTGACTTACTACATTCATAAAAGAACAATTTTAATTAATTAACCTAACCTATTTTAATTTAATTTCATCATTAATCTTAAATGAAATGTAGGAAAACAAACGTACGAAAACACGTTTATAAATGAGGACCTGCATAAAAAGGAAAGCAGCTCAGTAGATCTCTAGAAAAACGTCGCGAAGTTGCCAATGTTATTTTCATACACCAAATTTTATCTAATCTAATTGAAAGCTCCACACTTCTTGATGAAATTAATTTTAATTTAAGTTGAAGTTCCCACTCTCTCAAAACGACCCCGCAATTTCATCAAGCTCTTCATAGAACTGATTATGGCAAAAATGAACCGATTACGAGAATGTTAAGGAATGTTAATAAAAGTTGTAATATTTTTCATTGCATTAACAGCAAGATCACACAAAAAATCCTTCTACATATATGGTATTTTATAAAGCCCTCTTGGACCTAAAGATTAGTAAATAGTAAAAGAGAAACTGAAAGTAGACTTTTTTTTAGTGATCTAACAAGTGCTTATGCATGCTTTTTGATTTTATTTTTTGTTTTTTTCTACACTTTTTTTTATTTTTTAATTTTTTCTTTATTTAATACTTATTATTTTTGAGAACGACCCGTAATTCTGTGTCTGTGTATCTGTCTGTCTCTATCTCAAGCTAGATCCCAAACCACTGAAATGATTAGGGAAATTTTACTTTTAGGACAAAAATTAACGGTAGGTACCTACTTGCGATAAGACCAAAATGGAAAAGGCTTTTTTTCTCAAAAAAAAGTGTTCACGATTTTGATTTAAAAAAGTACTTGAAATTTGGAAAATAAAGGCCGTTCTTTTTAAATAAAAAAAAATAATATTTTTTAAACCGTTGCTTTGTGTCCGTTGTGAATTGGTTCTTTCCATAAAACCGTTTTCGTTGTGTCTGACTTTCTCCTTAGTGACCCAACCGATTTTTATATAAACGTTATTTCCAAATATTGAAATTGCGAAAAATTTTCAAAAAAATAATTTTTGAATTTCTAAAAAAAGTTCAACATTTAACTTTGAAAAAAAAACTATTTTTTAAAATTGATATATGAATTTATTTGAAATCTTATTTGTATGTCTCGATAAATATTTTCGTTTTAATAATAATATACCAATTTTTTTGTTGGATTTTTTTTTTTCATTTCTTATTAAAAAAAAATTTTAACATATAAGCAAGTAGTCGTGCATTTTATTTTTTGATACACTAGTCACTTTGACAGAGTTTAAAATAAAATAAAATGCACGACTGGGGTCGCACGTACTTGCTCTTGCAGTTCAAAGCACTTTTATGTTAGTTTACTTGTAGATTTTACGAGCTGCCTCTAAAATAAATTTTAAAGAAATTTTGTTGAGGTTGGGGAAGAGCCGACATTTAGACTAAATTTTTTTAATATAAATTTTTTTTTTGTATTTAACTTTTTAGAGAAAAAATAAAAATGCAATTTTATTGCCATTGCCTTAAATATTACGTATACAAAGTTTAATCAAAATCGTTAGAGTCGTTTTCGAGAAATTCGCAATATCGTATTTTTTTGTATCGGAGGTATACGTTCTAAACGAGATATAAAAAAAACAAAAAAAAACCAACTTTCAGAATTCCATAAAAATCATCTGTACCAAATTTGAAGAAAATCCATTCACGCGTTAAGGCTGTGAAAATGTGTACAGATGGACGTTCAGACGCACGGATTTGCGAGACCCACTTTTTTGGAATTCTCCATCATCGTAATGTTGGTTTTGATTAAAACCTCAAATTTTTTTTTCGACACGAAACCAATACTTGCCCTATAGAGCAAGTAAAAAGGAGACTGGGCTCAGTGTAACAGATTGTGACATACATCAAATGAAAGGTCTCGATGAGTGTATTATTTTTTTATATGGGCACAAGTCTGTATATCGTGTATGGTTCTGGCTTTACACCAATGGGCCAAAATGCCCAGTCTCCTTTCTTTTAAAGGTTTACTACAAAATTAAACAAAGCACGTTTCTTGTAAATACAAATTTTCTTTCAATAAAATATGCTTATTTCAAATAAATAATGCATGAAATTTTTAAGAAAAATTGTCATAATGGGATTCACAGGTTATGTTTGAAAATGATCAAAATTTCGTTTTCACATTAAACAAAAAATATCCAATGTTGATATGGTTTCCCCGAACTATTTGCACTTAAAAAAAAAAATATACATATGAGAACAAATATTTTAGTTATTTTTTTACTTCGTTCATATTTAACAATTAGCGTAATATCGATAGTTAGCCCGGAGCTAATCTAAAACACTTTATATACGATCAGTTGGGATGTCGATCGACTGGGATGTCGATATCAATATGTCATAAAGTATTCGCGCTTAAATTTTTTGATTAAATTATATAGTACCTATGTGTTTTCCTTAAAAAAAAAATAATTACTAATGTATTTAAATTATTTAACAATAAAAGAGATCCACCAATTCCGTAGTTACTTTTTATAGACAATTTTGAATTTTTATTTTTTAATTGATTTTTTAATTTTTTATGGCTAATCGTTAAGCCGTTAAAACAAACAAATCACCTTAAATATTCTTATTTAATTTTACTCAGGCACATTTTCAAATCTTAGAAACAATTTCTTATGACAGTATACAGTCTTTTACACTGAATAAATTTAAGATCAACGCAACGTCCAAGTCGTCTAATTAAACCAACAAACAAATTTATTTTCATTAAATTTAAATCCAAAAAAAGTGAACTTGAATTTTTGTTTGTCTATTTGTAACGAGACTACGGCGAACTTTCAATGGTCTTGATACTTCGGCAGTATCTCTAAGACTAATTTAAGATGTCTCAAAAGCAAAACCATAATACAAAGAAGATCACAATCGTAGTTTTATGAAATAATTTCTTAGGAAAATAGGTAATGTAATTTAAAAGAAGAGACATTTCAATTTACCTGCTTGCGTACTCTAAAAATAATATAAGCTTTAGGTATATTGTAAAGCATCTAAGCATAGCTTAAATGTTTTAAATTCTTGGTGTTGTTTTAATAGATGACAAGCTTTGAAATTATTTAGTTGACGGTTACTTTTTTTATTAGTCCCTAACAGTGGGCCTTTATGACGTATATATTATTCCAGTGTTGATTCTGTTTTAGTTGAAGATCTGCGATGGTTTGGAAGAACTAATGAAAATAAAACTTTTTTATTTCAATACCTATATAAACTATCTGTGGACTGTATTGGCACTTATGAGCATGTGACTCAATCAAGTAAATTAAAAAATAATGTTTGGAAGTTTAAAAAACTAGACGAAATTAGTTGACTTTCACATAATATGATGGACATCAGTTGTCTTTTGAATACAATGTACAAATTTCACAAGCACTAGAACAGTCTGAGAGGTTGGTGAGAAGTATACGCAATTAAAATTATAATAAAACACTTGTTTTTAATTCAAAAGAGCATATTGTCTACAATAAAAGATACCAACAAATTAATTAAACCACTCAGGGCTTTGTTAACATTAATTGATTTTGTTATTCAAGTAATCTACTTCGAGCTCCTTGATTTTTTTGTTTTTTGATAATTTAATATAAAGTTCTAAAGTAGCTTACATGAAAAAAAAGTCAGATTATAAAACAATCCTATTGGAACTCTTCACACTATCAGACTATAGTTATTCTGGGATGAATATTAGTTTCTGCCTAAAAACTTTATTGAAGTTGCTTAGTAACGATGGCATTTTATACCAGTCTCGTGTAATTGATTTCTATTATAGAAATAAGCACTTATATGGTATCATTACTTAGATCTATAAATGAAAATTTGTTTTATCAATTGCTCTAGGTTCACGAGTTTTTGTGTTATAAAATGATGTTTTTTTTTCATTAAGATGTGTTTTAATTTTTAGTTCGTCACTTAGCAAAAAAGAAAAATGAAAAAAAAAGTAAAAAAGATACGCATACACCACAGTGACCTGTTACGTATCCTTGGAAATTCTTGCTTGATTTTAAATGCTCGTGATGTATTAAATAGCATAAAACTTTTATAACATAAGTTCATAACTGGATGTTACAGGTTCTTTAAAACGTGTCCTTCAGAGATGTACCATGAAAACATTGTAAATTTAATTAAATGCAAAACATTTTTTAAAAATAAAATGTAAAAAAGTAAAAAAGTGATTATTTATCACTTCAAAATGATAAAAAAAAAAAACAATTTGAAAATCAATTCCGAAAAAACCGTTAGACTATAAGTAAGGGAAATTTTAAGTCCAAAGTTAAACTATTGATAATAAATTCTTCATCGAATAAAACTTTTACTTTATAATTTGACAAAGGTTGTAATTTGACAAAAATAGAGCTATTTGAAAAAATCGGGTCTCAAAATCATAACTTCGACTTTTATGTTCAATTTCATTACGTTTTAAAAAATATTACGCTAGCAGCGAAACGAAAAATAAATGAACTAGATTATGTACATAGTAATAAGAAGTTCCATCCTCTTATGGAACACTGCTTATATTAAAAAAATTATGTTTTTCTTTTATCTCTAATGAGTAAATGTATTTTTTTATTTTTGCTTTAGTTAATATTGCTTCTATTATTCAATCAAGAGAAACAAGTGCGTAAACAAGTTGAACATTTTATTAAAAAAAGCATATAAACGATATTGATTTTATTTTCAAATTTAAAACAACTTTAATTTAACGATGCTTTTTGTTTTATGAAACTCAAAATTACTTCACAGAATAATTTAATCAAAATAGTTTTAGTTGATTTCATCGTCCTTTTTTCTCCAGTGTATTTTGAGAAATTTTGCAAATTTTGCTCTTCTAGAAGTCTAGTTTAGTATCTTTTAAAAGCCAAAATCGATTGATTTAGACGTAAAAGAAGTAGCAAATCAGTCCATTGAGCCACACCAATTTACTAGGGCAATTACAGAAATTTTCCAATGTTTACTTCGAGTAGTGAAGTCACCTTATCTCGAAATATGCTCAAATGGGATTTAAAAATTAATTAGATTCCTTACCAAATCAATATTGCACTAATTTTTTTTCTAGATTATTGCTCAACTCCGAATGAAATTTGCTGAAACTTTAAGCTTTAAGGATATAAAAAACTCCATTTTCTTCAATAATTTTGGGAACACAAATGTTGTTAATTATATTATCCGAGGTAAAATTTGACTCCGGTGAAATATTTTTTGTATTAAAGTTATATTATATAAATTTATAGTCATGTGGGAATTGATAAAAAGCTTTTAATTTTTGAGGTTTCTCCTTTATCATACACAAAAAAAAAAAAAAAAAAACAATAAAATAAACTTCTTTAAAATTTTTTAGAATAAATATTTATTAAATAACATGCATATAAGTACGAAAAATATAGTTTCCATTTCTAAACTCTTTCTAAAATCTCAAATTTGTAACATCGTCAATAAATTCCTCCCATTTTCTTCTAAAAACTTTGTTAATCTTTCGACGTTCATCACCATTCAACACTGAGTATCTAAAATGATAAACGGAAAAATTAATAAATAAACAATCATTTTATAAAATAAGAAGAAATCTCACTTAATTGAGTTCAAAGCAAATTGCTTTAATATCCTCAAATCAGCATCAACTGGTGCAAAGCTCATGAATGCATAGTAAAAATCATAACTCAAACCCTTGCCATTCCATACTCCTGGATCATCAGCCGATATTATAATGGGTATATCTTCAGCGATAAAAAATGAAGCCGGATGATTTCTTAAATCCCAAACTAAACCAAGAACTTGGTTTGAAATTGGATTAACTTCAATTGCAATGCCACGATTTTTTACTGTGTCCCAAAGCTGAGGATGTTTAGACAAAGCAAATCCGTGACCAATACGACGAGTATTCAAGAGTATAGCATCCATAAGATTCCAGTCTGTTTTACCATACCATTCTAGAAATTAGTATAAATAAGAAGTAAAAAAAGAAATTTTAAGAAAAGAGAGCAATCTATTAACTTGTCTCTCCAGCATGGAAGAAGAAATGAGCCCCTGTCGGTAAATCAGACAACTCTGTGACAAATTTATGCAATGGATCACCCATATCTTCTTGACCAATCAAATCAAATCCAATTATAAAATTTGGTTTAGCGGAGCTGAAAAATATATGTAAATTGATGAAAACTTAGAAATCGTAGTTTCGATTGAGAGTAGGTAATATAAGAGTATATGAGTATAAGAATATAAGAGTATGAGAGTGTAAGAGTTTAAGAGTAAAAGAGTATAAGAGTATTAGAGAATAAGAGTATAAGAGTATTAGAGTATAAGAGTATATGAGTTTTAGAGTATGAGAGTATAAGAATATAAGAGTAAAAAAAATATAAGAGTATAGAGTAAACTTACTGCAGTTCCTTAAATCGAACAATTCTTTCTGTCATATCATCAACAGTTCCCTTATTTTTCTTCGCGAAAATGATTTTCATGCCAACAAAATCAGGATTCGCGTCTTTGTATTCGTTAACGACCTTTTCCAGTTCATCTGCAACTTCTAAAGCATCATAAGTCTTATTTTTGTCCCCATAAAGCTGTGAACATATTAAAAACATTTTGTACTCAAAAAAGCTCAAAACGTTCTCAAAAATCACTCAACTTCTGACAAAGAAGCTCGAATCTCAGCATAAATAATATTATCCTCATAAAACTCTTCCATCATGCGTCGATGGTAGGCTTTAAAGACCGGTAAATATCTATAAAAGTTATCAATCGAATCAAAAACATCCTCGAAACGTCTCCAAATTTTCTGACTCTCTGTGATAAGTGCTGAAATCTAATATATCTGCGAAACTTTCTCCAAAAAATTGTTGATCTTCACAAAAATACTTACACTCCGGATGCATAGTGTACATGTTGATGTGTTTCTCTAATTGCCGATCATACTGTCGGCGATCATCAGTATTTAATCGTTCAACGCATACGTTTTTCAATTCACTGGAACACCGACTTGTATTGCGGAATGTAAATAACATAACACCTCTCTCATCACGACAAGTGTAAACATTGTATTGAGATGTTAAGTTTTTAATGACCCATTTTGATGAAACAATCCCTTTGTTGTGTCCATGAAGAAACGCACCTTTAGGCATTTTTTGAATAATTCGAAAAACCTCACTTTGACGAATTAACGGTTTCGCATGAAAGAAATGCATTCCCGGTGGGTACATATCAGGTTTTTTAAGACCTTCAGCTATCTGAAATTATTGAGGGAAGGATCATTAAAATGAAAAAATCCAAGTCATTCTCTTAAAACAAACATAAATGATTTTACCTCTTGACGTTTGGCATTCATTAAAATAGAATTGGCCTTCTCTTCTTTTGGTGACAGCCATAAATTGCCACCAGTAGCAGATAAACGTTCTGCTTCCATGATCTTCTCCCGAACAGAATCATACGCTGGAATACAAATGAAGTGTTTGGAGTATAATGTAATATTAACGATTTGTTAGACAAATTATTGTGTTAAATTGTTTGCAAATTTCTACTAAGTGATTCAAATGAGTTGATCTTTTTCAAATTATCATCTTTTGTTGTTTTAGTTATGGTACTCAAATTTAGTTTAAAGATTTTTTTAAAACTTTTTAATTGGATGCATGAAGGAAATTTAGAGCACAAGGTCAGTATGCTAGGTAAAGGGCATTTCCCTTAAGTTGAAGCTTGAAGGTACAAAGCCTGTATATAAATTGTTAGAATATACCTAATAGACATCTTTGCCTCGACTATTCATTTAAGAAGACACCTCTTTGATAATTACCGTGTTTTGGTGGTACTCAAATCTTTTCAAAATCAAAAAGCTCGGCAAAACTTATTAAAAATATGTCAAGACAAAGCTTTCAAAATAAAAACTTCCCTGTTTCTCTATTGAAAGATAGACCAACAATACAGAAAGCAAAAACAGTAACAAAGTGCTTTACTTAACTATCGGCTAATGTGCAGCCGAAAGAGATGGACCGATAGCTATAGAAAAGAAGAATATTTTCTCTTCGAAAAATTCTTAGTTTTGAGAGGAACAGTGTGTTTTTAGCTGTGAGTTGAATTCGCGCTCTCTTCTACTCAAAGAATATTCTTCTATTCATAACAAAAATTATAAGTTCTTATAAAGTGGTATTTAAATAACGTTTCATATGACTAGATAACGTTAACATGAATTTTGTAGTTCGTTCAACCGTGTTCTCCTCACCAGCTCTTTCTTTGCATATTCGGTTGAAAACAATCAAATAAAAAAGCACGTATACGCCACAGTGCACTTGAACAAAGTGCAAATAATGTGAATTACAACTTTGGCCGAGATGCTAAAACACCCTAATCGAAATTAAATGAACACTTGCACTCAATTTAGGAACAAAATGTTCATCTTCTTGTCGTCAGTGTTAATAAATTAATTCAAATAAAAATCAAAAATTTAAAAATATTTCTTCAGTCCCGTTAATTCTTCTTTTTTTATAAAAACGCACCAAAAAACTAATTCAATAAACAGTAGTCTAAGAACTGATAAAAATGAAGGTTTATAGGTTATTTAAGTCCTAATACCGAACTCTGAAGCTTGCCATTTTAAAAACGCGCTTATTATTGATGAAGAACACATTTTAATTCAAACATTCTGGCAATTACAGCAAGTATTGCAGTCTTGCATTTAACTTCGTCAAAAGTCATTTGATTTTCTAAAAACTGAGCATCAACTTGTGTTCAAGGTCATCTCTTCAAGACATTTTATGAATTAAAGTACTTAATGGCATAATATGAAAAAATTGTATGTCATCAAAAATGTTGGCTGGATTGTTACACAAACTCACATCTGCTCCAGGTCAGATAAAACAAAGTTAAAAGTGTTATCATGAGAACTATAAAAAATGTACATTAATATTTAATTGCTGGTGATTTGTGTTTAATTGCTATTTCATCTTAAACAAAAGATAAACCATAACCCAGTTTTTTTTAGTTATTCTCGTGAACAGCAGAAAAGGGAGAAAGATGTTGTGGGTTTTTCTATTTGTTTGAACATATTTGTCAGTAACAACCCTTTACAAGATATTCGGCCCTATTCTGCTATCGGATTCGGTGCGATCATTCGATTTAATGATTTTATAATTTAGTTATAAGTGCAGTTTAACAGTTTTCAATAAAAATGATCCCCAGTATTTATAATCGTTGTATAACTTTATACAACAACTGTTTAAAAGCAGAAACACAATCACAAAAAGTTCAACCATAAGAAATCTGTGTAACCTCCCACAATGACGATTTTCCTACGTACGCTTTTTTTGACAAACGTAAGGAAACTTAAGAAAGCGAGCAAACAGACTGAACTTTTTCTCGCTTTCTGACATTTATCAGACATAGTTACAGTCACCCACATAATTATTGCGCCAAATGTGAATAAAAAAAAAAATAAATTATTGCAAAACTATGTGTGTTTTTTAATTTCTCTTTATAGATGTTGCACATAAAAACGACATCGAGATATTTTAAATCAAAACAATTTACTCATTAAAAACAAAAATAATTTAATGATGTTGTAGACTGAGTTTTACTGGTAAAAAACAATTTATTTTGATTGCTTTTGTTTTTATAACTATAGGATTAAAGAATAAACAAATTTCTATGCATTTTTTAAACACATTAATATCCTTTTTCATTTTTCCACAATTAAATCAAGATAAAGACTTGGCCCAATAATTTTGTGAGTGACTATGTTTTTTTTTATTTGACAGCAGATTTTATGTTTCAATCAGCTGTTCAAAGTCAAAGTGACAGAAGCGCGCTTTGAGGATTTCTCAACGTAACGCGATGACGCGTCTGGCAAAGCGTGATTGTGTTTCTGCTTTAAGTTTGGAAAATGTGATCAAAAACCTTGTTTATTGTTGCCTTATAGCTGTCAAACTTATATACAAGAATAGGTACATTGTCTTAACCGCGAATAATGTGATTATTATTTTCATTAAATAAAAGCATTTCCAACAATTTGAAAAAATTTATACAGTGTATAAGTAGACAAAAATCTAATTAATACGACTGGATTTGTTTATATCCACTTGTAGACAAACATGTACATTGTACAATTCATGTGAAGGTCAAATGGGGGTAGTTTTAGTGCAGGTCAAGTGTTCAACAAATGGATAGCAGAATAAAAAGGTAGATCCAATCGAATTTGTAGTTCAATTGAATAGCAGGGTAGGGATATTAAAGGGGGTTAAAATTGTATCTGGGACTCACTTCACCTTTTTTATAGCATTGCAGTAAAAATGCTCTGGGATAAATGTTGAATATCCATACAAAAAAAAAACTTCAAAATCAGATTGGTTTTGCTTAACTTTCTACACATCTCACAAAAATACCATAGTGATTTGACCACACAAAATATAAAATTTTGCCCACCTGAATGCATATCATCAAAATTTACCAGTTGAATCAAATTAAGACGAAGTTAAAATGAAATTGACGAACTACCGTAGACAAAAAATTACCTTTAATATTTTTATGATTCAAACTACTTTATTTAAAAAAAATTGAAATATTTTAACAATGTAAAAAATACATCAATACTTTACCCCATTTTTTAGTAAATCCACCTGAAAGATGGAAAGAAATTATTTCGAAAATTCACTTCGAATAACAGGTAGACGAAACAATATTAAATTGTTACACACTAACTAAATAAAAAAAAAAAACCATCATCAAGCATTAACAAATTGTTATCAACAAAAATCAAACTAAATTATTATCCAGGGGATGCAATCCCCATTTTCAGCTATCAACATAACCAACAACCATAAAACAAAAACAAAAAAGTAAAACAAATAACAGCAGACGGTCATCCAATTCAAAATTATTATTATGAAGATATTCAATTTTAGCATTACTTACACAGCTCTAAAGTTTGAACCAAAAGCAAATTGATTGCGACAACATAAGCTATAAAAAATATAAATCGACTCATCTTCGCCAAATATATTTTGCAGTGCAAGCAAATGAAAATTCGAAGTCGTATTTCTTTCGATATTAAATTCTGACAGATTTATTTCGAATAAATATTGACTTGTTTTGTTATTTTGAAGTTTCGATTAGATTTTTGAATGACACTTTCAATGAGAACTTGTATATTTTAAATTTTCGAAATTCTGAAGTTCGAATTCAGAACCACTTTTATTTTGCAATCCGACATTTATGAAATCGCGAACTCAACTGAGGCAATTTGTCGTGCGGATACGAAAAGTATGATTTGCATAATATCTATGTGATGATGGTACAGACAAAAAAAAATAAAAACAAAAGTCCAGCTGGTGGTCCAGAATGGCGCGACGGGGTGATATCTCATATCAACATACTGATGCTATAGGTAATTTCCAACCATAATAAACAACGAACGCAACGAAAATGGTTCGAGTTTGCTCTCTATGAACTTGTCAAGTTCAGGTCAGTGTGGCAATAGCTGACGTTGACATTCACTTGTTATGTGCATTATCTGTGAGGTAGGCACCATACACACCTTTTTGAACGAAATAATTGGTCAATCTAGGACACAGAACTCATGCAATAAAAAAATGAAATTGGTTTAGATGCAACAACAAAAAGCGAGAACCCAAATGAATTTGTTTGATGGACCGCGTGAAGGAAAGTGTTTTCCTTTTAACTTTGTTTAGGCTTTAATTGCAAATAGATTATGCTTTTGTTTGCTTGGTTGGGAGGGATATGCAAATGGTTGGCCTTCATAATCTTGGAAACTGATACATATGTACATATTTGGATACGAAAGGTGGTGATTCGATGGACAATTTAATTTGAGATTTTTAATTCGATTTGATCATGGAAAATAAATATGTTTGGTAAAATTAATAGAAAGCATAAGTTGAAGGCTTTGATAAAATTCAATTTTTATCTTTGTTCAGCATCCGAAAAAAAACTGTAGGTATGATTTGATATTATTTTAAAAACTTGCCCTTTTATTGCATTAAAAAAAAATATTTAAATAATTTCACGGGCCTAATTTTAAAAGTTTAAATTCAAATTTGCACAATATAATCTTTTTTTCAGAGCTATGCACAAGAATGCCTTTTTAAATTTTTTGGGTTTTGGCGAATATCTCGGTTGCAGTATGTCGTACAACATAAAATAAAAGTAAACTGTTTTTTTCATAGGGTCTATTTTCGGCAGTCTCCAGTTTCCAGCCACCTTTCGGAAAATCGTTATAACTAGGGATTTAATAGGGTTTATTCCAAAATTTTCTCTCTTATTTGTTAGAACAGCATACGACCAAAAATTTGGAATAAACCCCTTCGAAATCAGTAGTTATAACGATTTTTCGAAAGATAGGCAACTCTACCCTATCGTTTTGGTGCAAATATATTGCGTTTAAATATTTTCTTTTATTAAATACTTAATGCCCGAATTTTAGTTCTTAAAAAACCACTTTTGCCTTTTATGATGATTTTGTAGCCCTTTTTATTTCCAAAATTTTAAAGAAAAAAATGAACACAAGTAAAATCGGTACATTGATTATTTAATTTTAAATACAGAAGTGACACCGATAGGTTCTCAAGTGCATCTGAGGTTAAAAAAAAAGTACGTATACGCCACAGTGCATGTATGTAGATAACGTAAATGATGTGAATTATAATTTACGAAATTAAATAAACACTTGCACTCAATACCTAATTGAGCAAAATTATCATTTTCTTGTCTACAGTGTTAATAAAAATAAACATAAAATAAAAGCCCATTCGAATAAAAATCAAAAATTTTAAAATAATTCTTCAACCTCTTAAATTCTGTTTATTTTTTAAATATTACAAAAATAAAAAATTAACAAATAGAAACCTAACACAAAATAAAACCAGTGCAAATAAATAAAATGTAAAAAGCATTTCTTTAGTTTTTCTAACCAAAAATCCTTTTCAGGGATTTTATGGCTGTCAAATACACCATACTGAAAAGCGACCGTAGCGCTACATTTCATTTATAGCAGATTTGTCTCCCTGCTTTTACCCTATAGATTTTGATGGACTTTCATTTTCCTTAAACACATTGCCGCAACATTTTAAACGCTTTATAAAAATACTTGAGCCATTTTAAGTAAGTTACTTAGTTAAACATGATCAGTCCAGTTTTAACTTACTAAAGAGTGGCTTTAGCATTTTACTGATTTTTTTTTTAAATTTTGCGTAATTAAGAATAAATAACAGTTGGTAAAACTTGTGCAGCAAACTCTTGCCATATTATGTTAATAACGATGCATTTAATGCAAAAATAAATAGAAAATTAGTCCTCTAAGTTTTCTTAAAAAAGAGTACCTAAGCTGTTTGGGCTAACGAGAACTACATAAGTATGTTGTTAGTGTTAGGATATATATACCAGCAATATAAAACCAATTTTGCAGCTTCAGTAAGGTATTAAAGTTACTTTTTATTTGATTATAAAATTGGGCCAACACGTTTAAAGTGAAATAAAAAAAAACAACGTTCAAAAATAAAAAGAAAATACGTCCACTCTTTTAAGCTGTAGAGTTGGTTATATGAACGTACAAAAAGATGGACACCACGACGAAAATAATTTCTTTCTGGTAGGTATTTAGCTATGAAACCAATACAAAGAGAAAGGAAAATGCCAATTATAAATTTTTAATTTTGTATGGAAAAATAATTAAAATTAATTGAACATAAGCGACTTAGCACCACTGAAATGAGTCTGATGATCGGGTTGGTCCCCGTGAAAAACACACAAGTTGTTATTCTTCATTCAAAACCTTCAATATAAATTGATTACACAAGCAGCTGCCCTGCAAGTAAGTATGAAAAAGCCATACACAAACCTTTTCTAACAATTATAATGTTCCTCAAAATAACGACGACAAAAAACGCTGAAGGCAGGAATCCACCTACAGCTTTGAAGGAGCCTAAAATCGCCAAACATCAAAACTTTAATGACCATATTATTTATTCGTTTAAATTAGACTTAAATATACATATAAGCAACTTTAATTAAAAAAAAAATAAATCCAAGTCCATATTATTCACTAGATATTATACTTAAATCCAAACTCAAATAATAATTTAAATCCAACCTCTATATTAGTGTGGTCCAAAAAATATTTTTTCGATTTTCGGTCGGGCCACCCTCTAAATTTGTTCCACTTATCTATAACATTAACGTTGTGAAATTTCAATTCGCTCTCAAATCCTGGTTCGCGCGGTAATCTTGATTTTTTTTCATTTTTTTTTAAATATTTTATTTATGTTTTACTTGTAAAACATATAAAATATTTTTTTTTTCGAAAAAAGTGAGAAATAATTAAAAATAATAAATAATAAGCAAAATGTGAAAAAAAGTCTGTGTTCTACCTGTTGACGAAATTTACTTGGAAGTGCCCCCAGAAATTATTATTTCGATATATTTTTTCAGGATAAGTACAACAACCACAACTTTCAAGCAATTTTTAACTAAAATAAAATATTTTTTTAATTTTTTCCAACAAAAAAAAATTTTTCAATATCAAGCAGCACCTTCTTCTATAATAAGATAGGAGGCTGAAAATTTAACAGTATGATACCAATAGTATGTGGAACCCAACGTTTATTTGAAAATTTTATTTTTCCCATACAAGCGTGGACCACTCTACTCTATATACACTGTTAAAAAGTCTGTCGTAGTTTTTAATACAACCTTTGGAATAAATCCTTTTCAAAACAAAAATTATTAGTTTTTAATATTGCAATTTTATTACACAGTTTTTTAATATTTTTTTTGTATTAATTTCAAAAAAAAAAATTAAATGTATTATATCAAATACAAAATATTAAAATGTAGTCAAAAGTAGTTAAATATAAGAAAATTTGAATTATAAAATAATTCCCTTCCCTGGCACCTAAATTATAACTTTATCTGATTAAGAATTGAAATTGAAAGAATTGAATTACAGACAAAATTTGTGAAAAAAAAAAAATAAAAGTGATAATAATATCACCATAACCATTATTATATTTATGGTGAGTATAATCACTTTCAAAAATGTTTTGTTTCATTTTAAAGAAGTAAGAAAGAAAATATACTTTAAATAATAAAAAATAATAAAAAAGAAAAAGAAAGAAATATCATTATATTAAACTGAAACTTTAAAGGCTTGGCCACACTGGAGGGTATGCGGTAGCGGTACGGGTAGCCGTGAGGGTACTTGTATGAAAAAAATTCCAAACTGACACATCAACGTTCAGGTGTGGAATTTTTTTAGTGCAAATATCGTTACCGCTATACCGCATACCCTCCAGTGTGGCCAAGCCTTTAAAGTTTCAGCCTTAAGGCTTGGCCACACCGGAGGGTATGCGGTAGCGGTACGGGTAGCGGTAACGATATTTGTATGAAAAAAATTCCACATCTGAACGTTGATATGTCAGTTTGGAATTTTTTTCATACAAGTACCGTTACCTCTACCCGTACCGCTACCGCATACCCTCCGGTGTGGCCAAGCCTTTAAATTTAGGAATACATCCTTGATTTTTAATACAAAAATAATTATATTTCAATAAATTTTGTATTATAGCCTGTTTTCACTAGAGCCCAAATGATTACGCAAATTATCTCATTTCGAATGTTGAAATCTATAGAACTACGGCATACGTTCGTTAACGTATGGTTGCTATGCTTCCTTATTTGTTTCTACTGATTAAATAGAGAGAGCAATAGTCAAAACGTTAACGTATGATCGTAATCGTGTGCCGTAATTCGACCCCTGAACTGAACTCATTTGCGAAATTATCTCATTTGAGCTCTAGTGAAAACAGGCTATTAAACTTTAAAATCTATACAACAAAAGTATTAAATTTAAATAATATGTTTTTGTTACCTCATATGTAACCCACATTTTCGTAGAATCTACACCAACATTTTTAACCGTGTAAATGAAAATGAATTATATAGTTGGATTTAAGATTCAATTTAATCTTAACTATCAGCCCTATTCTGCTGTTCCCGTGAATCTCAGATCCGATTCACACATTCGGTTCACTTTAACTCTACCTTGCCATCCTGCTATCCATCGGGTAAACTGCATTATCATCCCTCAATTTGACGTCCAGGTGAACGTCAAATTAAAAAAAAAAATGGCGACGAAGTAAATTGAAAGGAAAAAAAAATTTTTTGTTTGTGTTTATTTGCATAGAAAAAATAAAAACAGCCGATTAAATGTTAAGAAATAATTAAAAATTTATGAAAAGTGGCATTTTGCTTAATTTCAACGATGGTGAATTTATTTTTACAAACAAAAGTGACAGATCCGCAACATTTTTTATGCGGATTGCAAATGTATGGAGCAAGTTCATTCACGTGATTAGTGGAATACTGAACAACATTACCGATATTACCGACGTGAGTTTGGATTCCCCCCGATGAATAGCAGAATGGTAATTGGTGAATATTTAGCGATTTTTCCCCCCGATGGATAGCAGAATAGGGCTGTATATAAGATCCTGATTCATAAAATGGTTGTAAGAACCAAATTTTTATAAAACAGATATCAAAATTTTAAGGATACTCAATGCGCCTGTTTGGTAATAGCTAAATATTCTACTTTGGCAACATTGCGTCTGATCCTACGAATTTGTCAAATTTTTAATGAAGGAGATTTATTGAAAAAAAAAATGGTGTTATTTCATTATTACCTATATTAAAATTATAGATGGTGTTAATATAACTAGTTAATCCTTTTTTTTAATGAAATTTTCACATTGAAAAAACGTGTGTGATTTCAAAAATTGAGCAAAAGCATCGATTTTTTCTCAGCAAAATAAAACAAAAAATACAATTTGCTGTTCAAATAGTACTTCCGTGAGCACACTTTGCCACACGAAAACAAAACTGAACATAATTGATGAAAAATCTGTTAATATAAGTACGCCTATACGATTTCATATTTTCATACGACGCCGAAAGCACTGTTCCCTCCACCATTATTGTTGGGTATTTAAGCGTGAAGAAATTTTATTTTTCATAAGCTATGAATCAATAATTTATTTAATTAAATTATTATACAGCCCTATTCTGCTATCCCCGTGAATCTCAAATTCGAAATCCGATTCACACATTCTGTTCACTTTCGCTCTACCTGTGATTCTGCTATCCATCGGGTGAGCTGCATTATCATTCTTCTATTTGACATCCACGTAAACGTCAAATAAAAAAAAAAAAATGGCGACGAAGTAAATTGAAAGAAAAAAATCTTTTTTTTTGCTGTTTTTTGGCATAAAAAAAATAAAAACAACAAACGAAGGTGAATTTATTTTAACAACTAAAATGTACCGATCCGCAGCATTTTTTATGCGGATTACAAATGTATGGAGCGAGTTCATTCACGTGAATAGTAGAATACCGGACATTACCGATATTACCGACGCACAGTGTGGCCAATGGTATCAAAAGCTGGCAAAAATAGCTATTTTCAAATTGTACCGAACTGCCAAATACAAATTTACTTTAATAAAGGGATTAATAAGCTACACAAAACCGGTTTTTATTCCACGGTTTAAGTCTAACGCGGTGAGTAACTACACTTTAAAATGTCGCCATTGACGAAATTATTCGTTATTTACCTTTTTCTAGCTCCCGTCTGTGTTTCAAGTTTTAAGTGCTATTTCGTTAAATCAAAAGATAAAAATTTGAAATAAATATGGAATTACAAGCAAAAGGGAAGCTTTCGATTCTCATTCCTCTTTTGAATTATGAGTGTCTAGTTTGTTTGAAAAAATTATTCGAATTCGGTGTCTTTAAAATCATTCGTTTTTTGTGTGCGTCATACAAACTCGTTAAAGTTCACAAAGGTGTGAAGTGGCGCTTTGTTTTTGGTGTCCCTTTATTGTTGAGAGTGTCGTCTTTCGTGTCAATTAAAAAAGTGGTGCCCATGTTTGCCCCTTTTTGAGTAAACACTATGTGAAATTATCTAAAAATAACGATTTTTTTGTATATATTTCTCAGATTCCGGAAGTACTGACAATACAGTTCAACAGAATTTTACTTTTCTGAAGGTGTTAGAAATTCTGAACTCGTATCCATAGTCAGAATTATTCTATTAGCCAAAACTGAAAGTGTGTACGGTTAGCATTGTGGCTAAAAATTTAAGGAAATAGTGTTGATCTACGCAATGGATACGCAGGCGCAGCTTGAGATATCTCATACATGAAAAAAGATCGGAAAATTTGAAACGGTTCTCTGAAGAAGATGTCCGCGTCAAACTATGCTTAAAGATATTACCACACTTTTTTACCATAACCTCATAAACATTCAAAATAACGTGTTTTTTTTCTATTTTTAAGAATAATCTTATTTAAAAAAAAAACAAAACAGTAAAATCTAAGTATTGAACAAATAAATAACAATTTTCTTTCTCAAACAACTTCAAAGTAAAAGGTAACAGATACTTATGTCCTTATAATGTGCGTTTTTGATAATTTTTCATAGATTCACAAAAGTTGTCTCAGTTTTGTGCTTTAATATAGTATTTTTACCCATAACAAACTTAGAAACGAAGAAAAATAATTTTTGCCAACTTTTCCTACCATCGGCCACACTGTGCGACGTGAGTTTGGATTCACCCCCGATGAATAGCAGAACAGTAATTGGTGAATTTTTACAGATTATTCCCCCCGATGGATAGCAGAATACGGCTGATACATTCTTTTTGAAGTTGATATACAATTTTTTCTCAATTGAAAAAGTACTTTCCACAAATGTATAATATAATACTTATTTACTACTAAATACAAAATTATAGCCATTTTGTTTCCACCCATAAATCCGCCCATCTACTCCATTCATTCTATCGAACCCACAAAAAAGTGTGGAACCCATTCTACAAATACATATATTCCTTGACAGTTCTTAACAAACAGAGTCGCTCATTTTATTTGCAGAAAAAAAAAAGAAAAAAAAATTCATTTTCTTTTTTTTTATTAATAAAATTAAAAATTACTCAACATTTAATAACCATTTAAGCAGTTATTTAAAAAATTAGTATAAGTCTCTATAGAAATATTTCATTTTCAGTTTAAATATATAAAAAAAAAAAAACAATTACAATTAGCCCCAAAAAAAAACTTCGATCAAAAAAAATGTTTTATTCACAATATACAGTTCGCGTAGTCACCAACTCAACTCACTAGTGTCACACACTCTAGCTGATGTATAAAAAAAAAATGAAGAAAAAAAGTTCCTTATAATATGTATAGTCTACTTCTACTTTAAAAAAAATTTCCCATAAAGAAGAAAAGAAAGAAAAGATTTTTAAATATCCTAAAATAGGTAAATTATTAAAAAAAAAAGAAAAAGTGAAAAAGTGTTTTTTTGTCTTTTTCTTTAATTTTTATGGAAACAATGTGTTTTATTGAATTTTTTTTTCTTTCCAAATTTTTTTATTCACATAGCCAATTTGAGGAGAAGGTGAAAGTTTATTTATTCGTTGTTTTTTGTGATGACTCTATCAAATAGCCAATCTTCGAGTGGCACAAGTAATACGGACACGTCCACTCCGCAACAACAACACCATCACCAACAACATCATCATCGATCATCCACAAGTAGCAGCAGGCATTCTGCTAGTGGCTCTGGTGGCGCTAGTGGTGGAGGTGGAAATGGTGGAAATGCTCAACCACCTCCATCACGTCGCTCTGATTCCGATAGAACAAAGAATCCAAATAGCAGAAATATTCTGCAATCCGTTACGACGACGGATAAATATTCTAGACAATCTCTAGAATCTTCCTCGTCAGCTTATCGTAGTAATATCATGACTCCAACGTCGATTTCTGATTCCGATTTAATTCCATCGAATCCAAATCAATCGACTAATCCAAATAAATCTAAAGACTCGTCTTTCATGGACGAATCTTTATATAAAACTGCCCCCGAGCTAATTGATCCATCGATTATTAGCCGCGGACCGCCAATTGCCATTCGGCGATACACCCGTTCGGCTTTGTATCTACTTCGTAATGATATACGTTCACGCTACCGTCCAAAATGCACATCAAAACTACAAGTTTTGTGCATCTGGAAGACTAGCAATAGTTCTTCATATTCGAAGAATTCATCATCATCGTCGTCGAATCCAATGGAAACGACAGCATCTTCGCCACGAATGTCAACTTTACAACGACTTTCGAGTGGTGGTCATGATGATTCCGATAGTTTGCATCATCAAAAAAACTATCATTTAGATCATCGAAGTATATCGTCGTCGCATTTGATGCCGGCATTTGCTAAAAGGAGAATTGTTGTTCCATTGGGGGTGAATAGTCCTCCAGGTGCAGGGTCATCTGGTGGGGAACCGATGAAGGCACAGGGACCGACAAAGAATCCAGAACATAGTAAATATGTTTCACCACAGAGGAAAAACACTCAAAGTCATTCTTCGGATGGGGATAGAGAGTTGGAAAGACCAGATAACGATAGAGATCGTAATTGGAATCGTGGGGAGAGAGATATGAATTCTTCTGGTGGCGGTGGTGGAGGAACGAATGCTCGGGAACGACGAATTGGTAGTGGTCGTTTGATTCCGAGAGATGTTAATTGGGATTATCCCACAGAGAAGGATTCTACTTCCTCCACAGCTTTGGAGAAGCCAAGTGGTTTTAATAATGCTTCATCAGATTCAAATAATTCGTCTTCAAATCAACAACAACAACAACGTTATGATAACACACATCGTTCACCAACATCAAAAGATTCTTCTTATGTTGGTGGTGGAAGTGGTTCTGGTAATGTTAAAAACCAACAACCACAACCATCTAATCGTCAAGAATCTAGATTTGATTCACGTAGATCAAGCAATTCATTTGCCCGTGGCGAATATGAACGTGACAATCGTGGAGATAATTCAAATTATGTACGACGTTTTATGTCTGATTTGATGAATCAAAATGCTAATAATAATTTTCCAAGTCAAAAACCGAATCATAGTGGGGAAAATAATAATCGTCGTCGTAATAATCGTAATGCTGAACCAGAATGGTTTAGTGGTGGACCAACTTCACAGCATGATACAATTGAGTTGCGTGGATTTGATGAAGTCGAAGATTCGAATTCGAATAGCAGTGGAAGTATTAAAGGTAAGATATTTTTGTTAACATTATAATAATTATTTGTATATAAACAAATATATGTATTTAATTTAACAAAAAATATAACAAACTGCAACTACATTGGGTATGAAAAAAAAATCATATTTTAAAAGAAAAATTGATATTTACGCTTTTTTTAGAAGAAGAAGAGAACCGAAATTTATTTGTTTATTTTCTCAATAACAGGCGCGCCTTTGTTATTGAAAGTTAAAACCTGATTGTTTATATTCTTTTGTTTATTACTTTATTAGTGTAATATGATAAGTCATTGATCATATAAGCAGCAAGTAAAGGGCTTTGAAGGATGTTAAAGTTATTTTGAGGCAATTTAAAATTTAGGTTCAAAGCGTTTTGGAGATTCAACATTTTTTTTATTCAAAGCAGACATTAAGGTGTGGAGATTTATAAAAATCAATCTTATGTAACTGAAAGTGAACCCTACCGATTGGTGACCCTTGCCATATATTTCTAGCGTTGTCCTTTTATTGTTTTAGACTTATAAGTCCTCTGGCATCTGCTGTGGCTTGGTCTTTGTAAAGAAAATTGAGTATTCTTTACCGCCCCAAACTTATGGACTGGAGTTCGAGTGGTTTTTTGATGAATCGTTTTCTTGTATTCACTCTTTGTGATCGAGCTTATGATGAGTACTGTTTTAGCTTTTAAATTGCATACACATTTTGATGAAGCAAAGGAGTTCTCTATGGTATTGTTCCATCATTTGTATAGTTTTTGCCTGACACACCGCCGAAGAACTTTTATTTTAAATGTCCACTGTCCAATCTTGGCGCTATAAAGAAAGACTTGCAGGTATCTCAGTTATTTATAATGTTGACCAAACAAATCATGCGAACTAAATAGGTGCAAAAATGTTATAAAAAAATATTTAAAACAAATGGTACATATTTCTATTTCATTTTTACTACAATAAGATTGTAAACTATTTTACTTAGAACTAGAACATGCGCATTTTTGTTTTGCGACCTAACTACCAATTATATTAGTTAACTTTAACCATCATTTCGTAATGCATTTTTAACCTTCGCATATTATTCTCTTGTTTCATCTTGTCTCTTCTGTTCCGTTGAAGCATACTGTAGTAATTTAATTACATTCTACTGATCAGCTTCAAAACAATTATAAGTTTGGTTTATGAAGGCCATTGTCACGTTTGAACCTGGTTAGAGTAGTATATTGTGTATTCCAACTCTTCTGTGGAGTATCTGAATGACATAGACATTTACCGGCTTGATCACAACATTGCAGTAAATGAATACCACTCTGCTTTAAAACTGGCTGCACTTTTACTTTCCAGTGTAATTTCTTTCACCTAAAATTTTGATTGTACTGCCTATCTCTTTTATATCTCCATTAAATATTCAGAACTTCGGAAATAATTAGCATCATTATCTTTGAAATTCTTCCATATTTTAATGCTCGAGCTTAGATGTGACATCGATTTCCTCTCAAATCGTCGCCGATGAATGAAAATTCCATGAGTTAACCAATAAGAATCTAAGCCTGAACTCCATTTTCGGAATTAACATAGAGTTCTAATTGGAAATCCAGTTAATTTAATAATTCTAGTTCGATAAAAATATGTGTAATGTTTATTATAGAACAGTTTGTAAGAACAACAAACACTCCTCCTTAACCAGCTTTAATCTAAGTTCATGAAAAATAATCTTGCTCAGAGATTTGGTAGATATCACCAATTATTTTGTTGGTGTTAATATAAACTGTGTTAATTGTCTTGCCAATATGTTGATTGATGAATTTACGACGTATTTTAATATGCTTTTTCTACGTTTCCAGCATGTGAATTGCTTCCTTATTGCCGATGAATAGTTTTGTAGGTTCTTTTATAGTTATTCCGAGTTCTTACATTCTTTTTCCAACAAACTTATCGTATACAACTAGCTGCTGAAATAGTTTTCACAAGAATGTGCAGGTTTTGAAGGAAAGTATTGTCTACGAAAGCCTACGTAAAGTATCGCACGCGCTATAAACATTGCGTGTTTTTACAATACGATCTCTGAGGTAAAACAGAGTTGGAGGCAATGTGCGAGTTGAGAGATACTCGCAACTAAAAATGTGTGATAAAAATTTCAAACTCGCTTAAAACTCATGACAAAAAAAATCGGATTCGCATGTCGCATCCTTTTGGTTCGTTGTCATTCGCTGCATATATGATTATATGGCTTTAGTTCTTGATTTAAATTCAAAAGAAAGCGTATTCTCAAAATTCTGAATAGTAAGATTTAAGCGATGGCCCTTGTTATCTCACTGAATAGGTTTTATACAAAAATAAGGGAAATTACGCCTAGACGTTCAAACAAAATGGTCTACGCGTTGAGAATCTGATGTAAAAGTGACGTAAAAATTAACCAACAAATACTAGGCTTTCTGTCACGGATGTCCTCTCCGTCATTGGTGTTTATCAAATCCTCGTGCAAACCCTTAGCTACTAGGTATCGACGATCGCGATGTTTTCGACTGCTGATTATACTCTTCTTTCCAGTGGATTAGGATGACTTTCTAATAATCAAAAACCCTTAAAAACCTTACTCGAAATGAGTAACACAAACAGTTGTTTTGAACTTTATCATTTTTGTTTTTAAAAATGTTCTTGCCTTTGTATTACGAGACATCGCAAAGATTATTTGATTTTTTAAAACCTTTTTTGTTTTAATACTGAAGTTACGATAATATGTTGGTTGTCGATGTATCTTTCATTTGCAAATTATCTGTATAAAGCATACAAATTGATCTGGAAGTTATATACAATGTTTAAGACATTTTTTGTCTCCTTCTGAAGTAAAGAGGGCTAAGTTATTATACTTTTATGATTCAACAAAACCAAATACAACAAAACCATACAACAAAAAGTACCAAATAGGATTTTTATAAGCAATCATTATTTGTGACTTTTTGATTTATGTTGAAAAACCTACAATTCTATTTTTTACAATCACTTTTATGGTTAGTGGTTCTCAAACATTCTTACATTTATTGTTTGGGGGTCAGGGGCACAATAGACCTTTAAGGTCGCAGTGCAACTTCCCCCCCACACTACATTCATTCATTGGGGGTCCAGTGAATAATTTTAGCCTTAAACGTACAATTTTTGTTGCACGCCGTTGATTTTTTTGGTCTATGCTTCATAGTGTGGAACTAGCTCCATAATGTTATTATTACTATTATAAATTTAATGATACATACAAAATTGATACATGATACATAAAATTGAGCTTTACCTACCATGGTTTGGGCTAAAGCTCCATAATGTGTATGAAGCCTTGAATACAAAAATAAGATTTAAAAACATCCCATTTGATCATAAAAATATTCCTTCACTATTTATTTTTTTTTTCCATTCAACAGGTCGACTTTCGAAGCAGACTTCTAACAAAAATGACGCAGGCAAATCACCCAAGGGCAGTCAAAATGATTTATGTTCAAATAAATTTAACAAAGACGAAGAAATCTCTATCCATAGCGACGATGAAGGAAATAATATTATGTCTCGTGAAATGTTGCCAGATAATTTTGATGCTGCACCTCTTTCAAAAACTGGTGCTCCAAATAAAAACGATTCAAGCCAACAGGATGATCAAAACAATTTTGGCAAGCCATCAGATGATAAACAACAACAACAACAACAAGCTGCTGAAACCAAAAGTCAAAATGAAGAAAAACAAGGAGGATTCAATTTTGATGCTTTCCTCAACGAAGAATCACTAAACAATCTCTTACTTCTTGGCGAACAAAGTGCTGGAGGTGAAAAAGAAGTTGGTTCACGATTTAGTCGTTGGTTTGGTCAACCAAGTGATACCACTCAAAAACCCTTAAATGGAGATACACCAAAACAAGAAGATACTGCTCCTGCTCCTCCTCAACAAATGTTGCTTGAAGAGAAACAACAACAACAACAACCAACTTCTATCAATTTATCTAACCAAAGTAATACTCTAATGGAATTTCTACAACGAGGTAAAATGAACAAACAAATTGCCCCAGGCAGACCCAATCCCCACTTAAGCCTGGAAGAACTGGAAGCTAGAATGCGTAAGGTTGGCACAGATGATGCACAACCACCACAACAACCAATAATCAAGGAACAATTAGATTTAAATAAAATGCATGACAACCCATTAAATCAATTCCTTGCTAACAATAATGTACTTCAACAACAGCAACCCCAAATTAAGCCGCCAAATCTAGAAGATGGTGGCCATCCAATCCATCACCATCCACAACAACAACATATCCCAATCTATCCAACTCATCCAATCGGTCATAATCTCGTCCAACCACAGACACAGGACATGGATGCATTTAAGAAACTCCTCGAGCAAATTACTCCAGCTGGAAAACCTCCCACCAATATAAAGCAAACAATTGCGCCATTACAACAGCAGCAAATGCAACGTCCACCACCTCCTCCAGCTCTATCAATGCCACCACCACCACATTTCATGAAAAATGATGAACTTACCAAATTCATTCATCAACAACAACAGCAACAGGTTCAACAGCATGGACCACAACTTGCAGCTGCTCTCAATCAACAACAACAACAACCACAACCGAATGACCATGCCATGTTCTTGGCTCCGCAACAACGATTTGAAGCTCAATTACTCCTTCAAGGATTGTCACGTGGTGAAGTCACTCAAAGTGCTCTCGGACAACAATTAGCTAATCCCAATATATCACCACGAAGAAAAGAAGTCCTTGTGGCTGTTTTAAAAGAGACCTCCCGAGACACTTCTCCGAGTGTTATAATGCCACCTGGTCCGCAAATAATGTCGCCAGTTCTCGGTGGACAGGGACATGCTAACTTGAATATTCCAACACAACCACCACCATTAATTATCCCTGGCCCACCCATCAATCATCCCATTCAGCCAATTCCATCGCCACGTGAGCTGCAGTATCATACACAATCTATCATGCAAAATGCTTTGATTAAAAAGAAATTGGAAGAGCAACAAGAGAACTTTAGACGTCGTCGTCAAGAGATTCAAAAACAACAACAGCAACAACAGCAGCAGCAACAAGTCCAGCATAATAAACCTTCATCCCAAGCTGATGCCAATGACTTTGGAAATATGAATGCATCACAACAACAACAACAATATTCTCAAAACCAACAGCATGCAAAAACCCAACAACAACAGCGCCATGTTAATTCACCAACTCCTCTCGCTTTCACTCCAACTTCAGTCCTTCGCAAAATGACCGCTGAAAAGGATACAGTTGGCGGGGTGTTCCATGCTGCATCTTCATCGAATGTCACTAGAACTGCAAACACTTCACCATTAATGGTTGCCACCAATACCGGGCCTAATAATGCGAATTCCAACAAACCAATGCACTCTTTGTTGATGCATTTCCAACAACAACAACAACAGCAGCAACAACAACAGCAGCCAAATGCATCTCAAAATCAACCAAGAATGATTTTGGGTGTTGGCAGTCATTCTCAGCAACAGCAGCAGCAAGGCGGTATGCCTATTCTTTCTGGTCCACCAATTCAACAACAACAGCAGCCACAACAGCATCAAGATAATTCCAGATTGAATCAAACGCTTCGTAACAACAATCCAATGAAATGGACAGGACCAGGAGCAGCAATTGTCAACCAAGTTCCATCAAATAAACCAATGGGACGACCAATTTTAAAGGGAAACCTTACACAGCAAATGCCAAATGCTGGTTTGAATCCAATCCACCAGCAACAACAACAACAACCAACTCCACAAATGGCATTTGCCTCTAAAATTGAATTTCAACAAATTCAACAACAGCGAGCCGCCAATAATCAACAACAACAACAACAGCAACTTGGTCATTCACAACAGCAACAACAAAAACAACAACAACCAATTTCAATGCCCCCACAACAGCAGCAACAATCTCAAAATATAATTATGACACAGTTGTATCAACAACGTGCTGCCTTGCAACGAGTTCAACAATACCAATTCGATCAACTTCACCAACAACAACAGCAACAACAACAGCAGCAACAACAAATGAATTTAATTCAAAACAACGGCAATCGCCCAGATCGCAGCGGTGGCGGTGGTGGAGGTGGAAATAATCCCATTCAACCAGCCTGTGGTAATATCATCAATTATCAGCGTGACGGAGGTCTTTCACCAACTAGCAATCAGTTGGCTCGATGGTTCTCACCTGAACTCTTGGCTCAAGCATCTGCTGGCAAGTTGCCCCTTTTGAATATGAATCAAGCTTTGAGCTTGGAAGAATTTGAGAAAAGTATACAACATTCCTCAACGGCTGCGAACAATTAAATAAAAAAACAAAACAGAATATAAAAATATTGAAACAAAAAAGAAGAAGATAAGCAAACAACAAAGGAAAAAAATATATAAAAAAAATCAAGCAAAAAGAAAAACGGTAGTACTTTTCAAACATAAATAACAGTAAAATATTTATAGAAACATATTTTGGCAAACATTATTATTATTTTTATTTCTTTGCAAAAAAATGTTTCCTCAATAAATTAAAAAAGAAAACAAAATTGTTAATTAAAAAAACATAAAAAGAAAAAAAATATTTAATTAAAAAAAAAAAAAAAATAGTCACAAAATACGCTAGTAAGTGTATTTTCCAAACATTGAGAAACCTAAAAAAAAATGAAGGCGCAAATTCTAAGGCCTAAATTGATTTCTAGGTAGTTTTGAAAAATTATATATATTATATAGATATAAACTGTCTTCGAAAAACAAAAAAAAAAAACAATTTCTCTTCACATAAATATTATTATATTATTATTTTTCATTTTTAAATTTAAAATAAATTAAAAACAAAAAATATTCAAAAAACATAAACATAAAAAACAAAAGAAAAAAAATATATAAAATCTAGAAACATAATAAACATTTTAATCGGATAATTGGGGAATCACTTTAAGTTCATTTTATTTTTTAAATTTATTAAAAAAAAGAAAAACATAAAGATAAAAACATAAAAACGTAAAAAGAACAGAAAAAAAATAATATTTAAGTTTGTTAAGACTAAGGAAGTATAATTATTAGATTTTAAGTGAATAAATAAACATAAAAAACTTACTGCTTACAAATTTTGTGTCAGTGTTTTTATTTTTAACCAAGTTTTGAAGAGTTTGCTACGAAGAAAGCTCACAAAATGAAGAAATGTTAAATGGATTTGATAATGTTAAACTAATTTATGTAACGCAAACTTGTGAGTTTCTTTTTTGAGTTTTTGAAAATAAAATGTATAAATATTATATTATTCCTCTTATCAATGTGCCATAAATAAGGAATGAACACAAAACTATTGAAATCGAAAATGGTCAAAAGAAAAATACGTGGAATTTTCGATCATGGAATTGTTCAAACACTCTTATAGAGTTAGGTCCATATTCTTTGAGCACTAATATACTGCTTAAATCTAATAAACCAAACAGTATAGAAAGTAAAATATTTCATCAAAAAAAGAAAGATTTGATGAATTACTAAACTAACAAATGTAAGGTCTTTCAAGGAACTTTATTGAAATGCAAGTAAAATTTGGTTCTTTTTTTATGATATGTTGCAGAGTTCGAATATTTGTATTGTTTAAGGATTTTATAAACGGTTTCGTTTTCACCATTATCTAAATTTGAATAAATCAAACGAAAATGGAAATTTAGTTTATATGGATATATTTAATCCATTTTTAAAATCTGATGGTAAGCAACTAGTTTTAGCGATGTAATAAACTAAAATATTCTTATCTCGGTCTGTTGTATAATGAAATACTTTTTTTCCTCGAATTAAGCAGAAAACCGTTAGCTGTTTGCTATTTATAATTATGCCATTAGTGGCGTATAACATTATAACAGTCTGATCTGAAATCCCAAGAAGCCAAAACAAAAATATTGTCAAGTTTCAAAGGAAAATACCTATTGTTTGGGACAATTCCACTTGCTCTCATAAGCGAAAATACAAAATGATATATGCATTTTTTTAAGAATTCGGCCGCACTTTGTCGATGTAATTTTTAGGTTAGAATTTATGCACTCAAAAAAATTTTCTCTTATTTTCTTCGAGAGGTTTAGGCATATCTTATGAATTTAATAATAAACCAGAGTTGTGTTTTGAAAAATTGTAGTTGTAAATTTTGTAACGCTACTTTCTTTTGCAAAGAAAAAAATAGTATAGGTTCATTTACGGTTATTTTTCATCGCGAAAAAATTTGTTAACGTAAAGTATCCGACGTAACATATCTGTAATATTTCTGTTTACATTATTCTGTAACTTTTCAAAAACTTATTCATCTGTTGGGCAGTTGTAAACACTTTTCCGACACTGAATTATTTATCGTCGTGTCTTACTACTAGATTCAGAAATAGAAAAGCTTCAAGCTTTTTTTGTTGGTTTTAATGAAATTGAAAGTAGGTACAGTTGTTGGTTTGATGATGTGCCATAAAAGCATACATCTAACCATTTAGAGCAAAAATTAGTAAGCAAAAAAAAATTGGTTACATTTTTGAGGCAGCCGTAACAAAGATCTTATCAATTTTGAAGATCGGTCACTGCGACGTATACGTGATTTTTTTTTAAACTTGTTGGTTAAAGTCTAGTTTTTTTCTATTGTTGATTGTTTGCTCTGTACCACAGGAAAATGGTCAAATATTGTTCAAATTAATTGTGTGCGTGGTTTATCTGGTTTTTGTGTGTTTTCGTCGGTAATTTAAAAGTGAAAAAAATTCAAAATAAATTAAATGCAGCATTATTTGTCACTTTGACAAGATCTCTGATTTTAGCACATTTTAACAACGTGCGCAATAGAAAAAAATAAAAGAAATAAATATCACTTCTCTACAACAGAAATTAGATTTTATTAGACTAACCGTTAACAATTATTTTTTTTAACTTAAAACTAAATATCTTTGGCAAACCATCCATGTAAACATTTAGGAACTGGACCACTCGAATGAAATTCACATCTTCCCATTTCCGTCCAAGTTTTCGCGCATAGCACTAACAAACCAACATGGTTATCATTGATTCCACCCCATACCATAGCTGCTAGCACAACTCCATCATCTTCCTCCTTGAATGAGAAGGAAAAACAATAAATATTTTATAATTGTTTATGCAATATAAGTAAAAACATTACATGAGATCCAGGTGTAGGGACAAAAATTGGTTCACTGGGATAACAATTTTCCTCGCACCATTTTTTGCAGGTTTTTGATACGACATCAACCTTGATCAGCTGTAAATAAATGATTTTAAATAAATTAAAAAAAAGAGGAATAAAGTTCTTTTACTGTTCCAGGATTTTCGCAGTCAACATCCGAACTTATCGCATAGAAATATCGATATTTCTGACCCAGGTACGTGTCGTAATTGATTCTTGGAGTTTCACATCCCAAATCACACAGTAGTTCCGGCCTGACCATAATAGTCTTGTCGGGCATTTCATATGCCTCTGCTTTGGCATTTTGTAGCTTAACCAAGTTTACCAAACATTCATACTTGAACTCGTTTATCCTTTGAGATTCGGTTTTTATGGTCTCACATTTATTGGTAGGAAAGTGAGTAATATCATCATATTGTGACTCAGATCTTTTAAATTGAGCATGTTGTTTTGTTTGTTGCAATCTTGAACTGATACCACCCAGCGAGAATGACTTTGTAAATCCACGACGTTGTATCGCAGTTCCATTCAATGGCAGGACAAATCGAAGTGGACGACCTCGAAACATTGCGGCATAGTTTGGATTTGTTTGCATATTCATCATGCTATCCAGGTACATACAATTGATCATTGATGGATCTTTATAGCAACAAATGTCGATAACTACATGATTGTCTTCCTCGTATTGATTGATGATGTGAAGGTAGAAAAATGCCTCAGACCGGAAAGTATACAAAAGCTTTCCTGTTTTACGACTTAGCAAGTAGAAATGCGTACATTTGTCTTCGAACCATTTGAGGCAGGTTGAAAAGTTTTGACTATTGAGATGTGATTTTACAAATTCGGTGAGGGATATTGATAGAGGCTGTTCAACTATAATGTAGTAGTTCTCTGTGATTCCTGAAAAGTATGAGAAGAAAGATGATTAAAAATTAAACAAATTAATTTTAATCATTGCATAGTTTTAGGAGAGTGTTTGAAAAATCATCAAAAATTTATAAACTAATAAGCATATAAAATCATTTATTCTTACCAAATGTGTGCATATAACCAGGATTCAAAAGCCATCGACAGGGCACTGATGCAACAATATATGCATCTTGGAACATACTATCGCCAGCAGGAAAACAAACAATATTATATGCTGGCCCAGATTTTCCAGCTGACATTCCCAAGTTATAAACTGTTTTATCGGCTAAGACATGTGGATGTGATGTATGGCTGACGATTCCGACATAGTCGTTTAGAAAAATACGACCTTCGGTTTCTAGTGTGACTGGATTTATTCTAAAAAACAAAAAGAAAATAAACAAATATGAACAAAATTAATGAGCAGATGTTAAAACATAATAAAAATTATAACGAAGGTTAAATTTGTATTTTTTTCCCAAAAATCAAGGAACTTAATTTGAATATTTATGGAATCTAGATCTATTACTGAAACACCCTGTGAAAAAATGATTAATTTAGAGTTTGACTTGCGTTATTGTTAGAACTAAGAGTCAAATGGGTCCATTCAATTTTTCCCCTGAAGGTGTTTTTCGGAGGAAATTAAATTAAAAGTTTTAAACTGAAATTTTGTCTTGGAACATTGCAGTTTCTTTATCTCTTCAAATTTCATTAACTTACTTCAAGGAAGAAAAGGGAGTAGATTTATAATTTAAAGTGACTTCTGTAACATATTCCACAACGGAAATAGTAGGTATAGGAAAAAAGACACGAAATTTGAATTTTCAAAGCCACGGTAGTGACATTTTTTTATTAATTTATTGTTTTAAATAATTAAAGTTGCATTTTCTTATTTGAATAACGATTACAGACAGGTAGGTTAAGTGATCTGCACTAGACAAGAATGAGGGGTCGGAAACGCCATGGTACTGACATTTTGAGGATATTTTTTGTTATACCTTACGGATACACAAATTCTGGTCAAGTTATAAAATGCGAAAAAGGGAGCCACTCAATTCTGTCTATCTCTCTCTATCTCAAACTATAATCCGAACCACCGAAGCGATTAGTTTCAAGTTTTGTAGTCAAGGGATTTGGGTGATCTCTAGCGGGGAAATTGAATTATTTAACGGTCATATGACAAAACTGAAAAAAGCTGTTTTTCTTAAAAACGACTTTAACTATTTTGATCGAAAAAGTGTGCCTACGAATAAGAACAGCTGAAAAACGGTGCTACTTTTGAAAGAAAAAAAAATGTTTTAACTGGTATATTAAAATTTTTGTACGAAAACTTTTAAATATATCTTTTATTTTTAAATTAAGATCAATTTCCTCAAATAATCATTTTTATAAAAAAAAAACAACTTCTTTGGATCGAAACTTATATAACGGTTTTCTCATGGTTGCCATAATGAGAACTGAACCAAATTAAAATGCAAGCGCCATCTTTCAAATGCAAAAAGAATTATCAAAATTGGTTCACCCAGTCCAAAGATCTGAGGTAGTCGTTAAAAATAATCATTTTCACAAAAAAAAAAGGTTGTCTGTAAAGCCGGTTTACGGACGATGATTTTACGTGATAACGTCGTCGGAAAAGAGGTTGTGTGCTTTTGCTTAAAATGAGTCAATTGAAGCGTCTACTTTTTTCAAACCATCATAATTTTATTTTCTCATTATATAATTTTTTTCATTTTAAAAGCTTACAAAAAAAAAAAAATGCAATTCTAAAGCCAAGTATTTCTTCTTAAGAGTAAAACAATTTTTATATTTTACAATGCACAAAAAGTATAAAAATAATTTATTGAAAACAATCATTTTCATAAAAAAAAAAGCAAAGAAAACATGAATTTTTATCTTCTAATGTCATTAATTCTATTTTTTCCCCTAACAACCTATAAAAAATAAATACCATCTTATTTTCTTATTGTCTTAGCTCAAAATATATTTATCGATCAGGTCTATGAGACATCTGCAAAAAGAGCTAGAATTTTTTGAACTCCATCAAATTTCATTAAAAAAAGCAAAAAAAAACATTAATTTTTATGTTCTCAGGCTATGGAATCAATTTTTTTGTTTGAGAATCTATAAAAAATTGTATACCACGTGAAAGCTTATTATTTCACCTTTCATATGACATATCAATCTCATTTCAAAGATGCCTACAAGAGAAGTTAGAATATTTTAAAGTCAACCATGTCGAATTTCCAGACTGAGATTACGGTACTTCCCACACTGGTTGCTGTTCGGGGGGCAACAGATCTCCACTGGTGTTTTGAGGTTTTTCGCAAGTTGATTTAACATTGTGTAGCATGTAGTTAGTCTACCGTTATGGGTGATATACCAAACGAAAGGTAATTGTATGAGGATGCTCATAAAAGTTTAATAAAATTTCTATCTGCTCTTGGTCAAAAGTTATAACTTGTTGAATTCTACAATTTTATTTTACCGTTATCTCAAAATTGTGTTTACGAAAATGATTGAAACTTCGCACACATTTAGTCGTGGTCATGGTCTATTATTACTCCATTACTTTATTCCTGTATCTATTAAAGAAAAAAAAAATAAAAAGAAAAAACGATGAAAATCGGTTGAAAACGGTCAAAAAACGTGTTTTTTTTTAAACTTGTTTCTTCCGTTATTCAGTCAAAACTCACTAAACGATTCTAGTTTTTTGCACATGTATGAATAAGGCCAAAACCTACATATCCTATAAGTTTATCAAAAATTACCCAAAAATACCCCTAAAAAACAAGGTGATTTTCAAAAATTCATATTTCGAAACGCAGAGTGTTGGAAAAAAATCCGTAAGAGACGCCTAATTTTTTTCCCTCATCTTTCACCTGGCATCTTTAGAATTGTCAAAAAAAAATTTTCTTTACCCAAAATCATCATTTTGTCATAGCTTCAACACGTGTACAACGTTCAAACAAAACGTTATAGCTTAGTTTCAAAATTTTTTAGAATTTTTTCTTAAATGCAGTTATTCTTAAATTAGTCTCATCTATCTATAGCAAAAAAAATCAACTCTCTACAACTTTGCGTTTAGATTTTAGCCCTAATTTCATCTTTACGTTTTACCCCTGTTTACCCTATTAAATGATGGAATTTTTTCAAATCCTTTAAATGCAATTTAACTTTAGGTTATTATCTTTCAAATAAGCTATAGAAGATTTTTGTATCTCTAATAGTTTATTTTTTTTTTTTTTATTTTTAATTGAAATTTTTTGCCGCACTGCGAAAGTGCGAGAGTGTAACGTTAGAAAATGGCGTCACTTTTTTGTGTTGGCTGCCATGGTTCATCGATTTAGAAGACGTTATCACGTCAAAAAAAAGCCGACTTCTATGGACCAAAATTTTGTTTTATGTTTTCTCATGAATAATTCTATAGTCAAAACTTGACTGAAATGGGACCACATTGCAGGCATCAGCTTTTGAATATTTGAATAGGTATTGTCGTTATAAACATTCCTATAATTGTAGAAAATATCGAAAACATTTTAGCATTATAACATGAAGAAAATTAAATTTTAAAAGGTATTAATTTCATCGCAAGAAAAACCAAGATACTTAATTTAAAAAGAGCTGAAATCTAAGAAAAGGGGAATTTTCCTTGGGAAAAAATGGGGCGTTTTGATTTTCGACCAATTTTCTATCGTATCGCAAAACAAAAAAATAAATTGTGGGTGCTGTTTTACAACTTACTGAATTACCCATATAGAATTTTTATGATTGCAAGAATACAAATTTAGAAATTGTAACTTTAAGTGCATTTCCCTCATTAGCTCATAAAAATACGACCCCAATGTTTGCTATCATCTACTAATCTTACAAAACTGAAACTGCAAGTGCTTCATTTTGTCATTTACTTCAAAACTTAAATTATTCATCAATTTATCAACTGGCTCGTTGGTCTAGGGGTATGATTTCCGCTTAGGGTGCGGGAGGTCCCGGGTTCATATCCCGGACGAGCCCAAGAGATTTAATTTTTTTTTGTTTTTTTTTTTATTCTTACCTGTGTATAAATGGTGCTTCAGTAAATGTGTAATATTCATCACCAAACGGGTAGACTGATATCATGGTGTTATCCGAACCCATATCATTACGAAACATTGCTGAAACTCTAAAAAAAATATAATTATTCCAATTTATGTTGACAAAGAGAAAAGTTTAATGTTTTTGAATGAATTATGTTATATTTAGGTACATACTTATCAAATATTGAATGACACGGATCGGGTACAGAAGATGTTCCAAACTCAGTTACAATAATTCGTTGTGCTTGAGTATTCTTTTTCAAAGTCTCTGTTTGTATGAATCTATTTTGATAAGTTACAGTACCATTTTTGATAGCAAAACGATGAAGTAACGCTGAACAATCGAATAAATGCTGAAATGTCATGTCACCAACTTTCCAATTCCCGGGTCCATTGCGCAATAAACTTCCATTTAACCATGTTGGAATTGTGCCTGTGTATAGGTAGATTAAAATAATTAATTGTTTTCCTATTCCAATTAATTTATTAATAAGTGTGTAATAAACTCAAGAAACAATAAAAACGCAGGTATTAAAAATTTTAGCAATTTAACTCTAATGAAACTTTTCGAGAAGAAAGTGACTGTTGTCATTCTAAAATACTCTGGGATATCTGAAATGATGGTCATTGCCCAAATAGATTAAAAAATGCATATGTCAACTGCGATGTTGATAATAATTTTTTTTTTAAACTTTGGTATTGAAAAGTTCGTTGATCTTTACGGATTAAAAACTGCATCTGTTTTTGAATCATTTTTCTGTGATAGCTTTTTTCGACTAGAGCTCAAATTAGATTGTTTCGCAAATCACCTACCTATCTCAGTTCGAATGTCAAATTAAATAATGTCTTCTACGGTTATATTGTAGGTTCATTCGAAATAAAATAATTTTGGAAATTATCTCATTTAGGCTCTATCGAAATAGCCTTCTTTTTTGATTGGTTTTGTTTAAATTAATAAATCAAATTTATTATAAATATGCATTATTTAAAAAAAAACAATAATTTATCTGAATATGAATCAGTATAGGCAGTGGCGTAGCGTGGGAGGGGCAAGGAGGGTATAGGCCCCGGGCGGCACTTTTATAGGGGGCGGCAAAATTCGAAATATCAACATCCGGCTAAGACCAGAAAAAAAAGTCATGTGTGCAATTCACACGTGGTAGAAGTGAAACCTTAAAAAATTTTTTTCTTGCAAAAAAAAAGAAATAAATTGCACGACTGGGGTCGCACGTACTTGCTCTTATGCTTAAAGTAACTATAAAATGTTAAAGCTTTTTATTCAAGAAATTTAAAATTTGATATTTTGAAGAAATTTCATAAGTAGTATAAAAAAATGTAATCTGTTTTTATAATTAATTAAACTCCATTTTAAATTATCTTAAAAAAAAAAACAAATATGCCATTTTATTTCTTGCATAAAAAGGTATTTTAAGAAAAAAAAGTCATGTGTGCAATTCACACGTGGTAGAAGTGAAACCTTAAAAAAATTTTTTCTTGCAAAAAAAAAGAAATAAATTGCACGACTGGGGTCGCACGTACTTGCTCTTATGCTTAAAGTAACTATAAAATGTTAAAGCTTTTTATTCAAGAAATTTAAAATTTGATATTTTGAAGAAATTTCATAAGTAGTATAAAAAAATGTAATCTGTTTTTATAATTAATTAAACTCCATTTTAAATTATCTTAAAAAAAAAAACAAATATGCCATTTTATTTCTTGCATAAAAAGGTATTTTAAGAAAAAAATTTTTGAAAATTGTAGGAGCCGTTTTTTAAAAAAATTATTTTTTATATATAAAATTTTTTTAACATTTTTCAAAAAAAAAGTTGGTATGCCTTTTTGAAGAAATAATTAATTTACACATAAAAAATAAATTTCAAAATTTTTCATTGATCCGTTTTCAAAAAATTGATTTTTCAAAAAAAAAATTTGAAATATTTTTTAAAAAACCAACAAATGCGTTTTTTGAAAATTTTCAAAAATTTTAATATTATTTTTACTTACACACTTTTGTATAAAAATTTTCATTAAAATCGGGTTAATGTTGTACGAGATATTCAGAAACGAAAAAAACCGTTATATGACAGGTACCGTTAATAACGGTACAAAAAAATATTTTTTGTATTTAAAAAGTTGGCTGTTATGTGTAGTACTACACACAAAAATTTTAATCAAAATCGTTAGAGCCGTTTTTGAAAAAAAATAACTTTTCTATTTCCGTTATATGGCAGGTACCGTTAGTTTTGGTCATAAAAAATAAATTTCAATTTCCCCTCTAGGGAATCGCAAAAAACTGCTAACTACCAAGTTTGAAGAAAATCACTTCACTCGTTTAGGCTGCAGCTCCAGATAGAGACAGACACACAGACAGACAGACAGACAGAATTGCCGGACCAACTTTTTTGGCATTCTCCATCATCGTAATGTCATGTAAAATTGTTATCTCGAGTTCGATTTTTTTTACGAATCCTAAACTTGCCCTATAGTACCTATATCGCAAGTAAAAATCTACCTATTTTTTTATTCTATCTCCTTTAAATACATGTTTTTTATATGACAACCTATATTAATTTTATATCATCTGAAAGCTTATTGTTTCAGCTCAAAATATTTATATCGTCCATGTCTACACAACATCTACAAAAAGAGCTTATTTTTTTCAAACTAAATCACTTTTCATTAAAAAAGCAAAAAAATCAATCTTTTTTCTATTTTAACACCATTAAATATATTTTTTTAAATTACAACCTATAGTAAATTTTATATCATCTGAAAGGTTATTTCACCTTTTATATGACGTATGAATCATATTTCTACCATGCCTAGAAAAAAAATAAGAATTTTTTAAAGCCAACTATGTCGAAATTTCAAGCTGAGATTACGGTACTTCCTACACTGGTCATCGTCAACAGATTTCCACAGGTGTTTTGAGGTATTTTTCAAGTTTTTAAATTTAAGATTGTGTAACTTGTAGAGCTCGTACAGTTAATTGTGATATATCAAATGAAAGGTTATGCGTATTAAAGTTAAATCAAATTTGTATGTGCACTAAATCAAAAGATATAACGTGTTTAGAAAAAGAACATCTTTTTACCGTTATCTCAGAATTTTGAATATGAAATTAATTAAAATTTTCTACATTTATAGTTTATTTAATAACCTATCTACAGTACAAATTTCATTTATCTTTCTATTAAAGCAAAAAAGTTATAACAAGTTGAATGTTCGTGTCGCGTTTACGTTTCAGCTTGTTTGAAATCACTACGATACTAAAGAAGTTTTCACTTCAATAAATAGGGGCGGCAAAAATTGGTTATGCCCAGGGGGGGGGGGCAAAAAACAACGCTACGCCACTGAGTATACATAGGTACATGTTAATGTACGAGTAAGGACTGAATAGTATGCAAAAAAAGATAATTTCGCTCTGAATTTTGTTTTCTTTGAAAAGGAGGAAAATCTAAAAATACGTTTTGATACAACAACATTTTTGTACAAAAATTTATTATTTTCAATTATTTTTGTTTGAATACAAAATAATTGCTTTGCCAATAAAAAGGAAATATATGTGCCCATGATTATAAAAGGGGACTAAGTGACTTTTTGCATTGTTTAAAGAAAAACTTACATAATAATTTTCTTATAACGATTTAATTATATTTCTATTATGAAATCACTAGAGGAGCAATAAAGAACTTTATTTACTGCAATTTCGCTTTCAAATAAACTTCACCCTTTAAATAATAATTATTTTTAGGCTAGATGTGATGGCATTTTTATAAGTGACTTAGTCCACTTTCATAATTAAGGGCACATATGTATTAATCGGAATACAATAATAATAGTATACCTGAAATTAACACATAAAATTAAAAAAAAAATTGCCGAAAATGTATTGAATTATTTTTGTAAAAAAAAGTACTCATACGCCATACATCATGAAAAGAACTTTAATATAAAGTTAAACAAATGTTGTTTTAATCAATACATCATAGATAGTATTATAGGTACATTTATATTAATAAAAGTTTTTTTCGACTTATCGGGTATTTAGGGAAAAAAGCTTCGGAAAAACGCATGATTAGGTTGATTTTAACGTTCAATAAATCATCAGTGAACTTTACCTTTGACTTTCCCTTCAATTGGCTCAATAACTTCTTCCTTGCAAGATCGTAGCCATACATCTGATGCACAGTTAGGGAAACACTGTCCACTTCCATCAATGCGTTCTGATTCCGGGTCATTTAAGCTGGCGTCATATTTAACCTAAAAAATAAATTTTGATTGTTTTTTCAATGTTTTGTAAATATTTTGAAAATGAAAATTTTGACATCCAAGATCCAACCTTCGAAGATTTTTGTAACTAAACATACTTTGTCAATTAAAAATGCAATCAAAAATTATTTAATGTGAATTAAGCTTTTTGAAAATTAATTTCACCCTATTTCACGTTGAAGTTACCATTTTGCAAACCAAATTCACCTTATGTATTAGAAAAATATTTTTATTTATTTCACCCCATGCAATTCACATTGTTTTCTCACATTTATTAGGTATATGAAAAATTAATTTCTCATAAAAGGTGAATTTGATTTGCAAAAGTTCGTTTATTATAATTATATAATTTTATTATATAATTTTATTTGCAAAAGGGTGAATGTTTAAATGTACAAATTTTTAAGGAGGTTGGAAGCGCGAATTAAATTCAAATTGATTTTATGTGTGGCGAAAGTTTTTAACAAAAGCAAAACAATAAAAATAATAGCTTTGTTTGAATTTATATTTTGAAGAGGGTTAAAACCTATAACATTTCTCGTTAATACGATTATTCCCTCAAGGCCTTCCGTTCTTAGCCCTTAAATATAAAACCTTTAACACCTCACCCGATTAACGAACATTATAAACCTTTTGTATTACCGTAAAAATACACATCGCAAAAATACAAAATTTCATCATTCATTGCATCATTCGATTCACATTCACATGAATAAATCTACCAATAAATCTGTGAAAATCTCTCCCTTAAGCTTATTAACAGCAACACACCATTGCTAACAAGGATAAGTTTCATGCCATCGCTATTCAACTTTTAAATCGTTGAAGAATATATTGGCTCACGTTCAATATTAAAAAAACACGTGTTAGCTGTCTTATACAGGTTTATATATAATTGTACAAATGTTTGACAATGTAAGTATTATGTATGTTGTGTGAACCATTAATTGAATAAACGCTAGAATGCACAAAAAAATATGAGAAAAATGAAAAAAATAAAAGGAAGGACAGGTGGCTTAAAGAAGTTTTCAACAAGTGAATATTGTGTCCTTAAAATGAAAAATAGAAATGTTCATGAAGTTTTAAAACATATTACCTACCTTGATTCTTTTATTCGAGGTTCACATAATTGATATTTTTCTTTTCATGGCATAAAGAATATTGATTCAAATTCATGGAAATACAGGTATTCATTCGAATGGTCGGAATTTATTTTAAGTTTGGATTTGTAGCTAATCAGTATTAAAAAACAACTGAAGCACCTAGGCCCAATTTATTCACTCTCCATTATATTTAAAGACCCCATTAAAAATAATAAATCTGTCAAATCACATACAAATTTTAAAATTTCCCGTTTTTAATGGAGACTTTAAATTTAATGGAGTGTGAATAAATTGGGGCTAAGATGATTAAGGTTCTTAAGCCTGAACTACATCAAAACACAAAGTCAAAAAAGTACAAAAAAGTAAACATGATGTTTTTTCTTCTTCCCCCTAGTAGCTTGTTTGTATATCTTTCTTTCATTTTAAAAAAGTATTCGATTCAAAAAGCTTGAACAAGACCACATTTCATATTGCTTTTCAAAGATTTTCTATGGACGAAAAAAACTTAACTCAAATTTTTAAAAATGTTACTTAGGTCCAATATTTTGTTTAGATCACTTTCGATTGAAAACCTTTGAATACAAAAATAAAATGCAGTTGCTATAAGAATTTAAAGACCTTTTGTTTTTATAGAAAAATTATCCTTGAATCCGGTTACGCCGTTTACGAGAAAGTCAGACAAAAAGAAAGCAGTTGTATGGACCGTTAACACTGGCCTAAAAAATATTTTGTATTCAAATATAATCACGTTATATTTGCACATTACATGCATTTTTTTAATCAAAATCATTGCAGTCGTTTTCGAGAAAAACTAACTATCATGTCGGATTTTTATCTCGAGTTAGATGCTTTTTAAAAATTTGTTCATGAAAAAGACAGTTGTTTTAAAGTCAATGAAGATTTGCAGAGGCTTGGTACAACGTATTTTTCTGGCACTTTCATGGAACAAGACGGTCATAGAGTGATTGTTATTTCGGCGTGTGATTTTACACCTCTATTTAGGTGGCCCATAATTTGGATTTTACATTTCTGTTGTTCCGACTACAAGCTCCAAGTTTTTGCTTTGTTGCTGTTCTAGCAAATGCTTGGTAAATTTTGTAGTTAATTCCCAGTTAACTTTAATTCTTTTTCTTTTATAAAAAAAATTTAGTTGGTATTTTTAACCAATAAATTTTAACAGATAAATTTTTAATTTATGTTTGACTGTAAACCAATTCGTCACCTGAATGCAAGAATGTAACAGACGCTCTTTATTTATGCTATTCTTTTGTTGTTAAATTAATTAATGGAAATATTGGCTCGCATCAACTTTAATATTCCTAGACGAAACAGGAGTTTTATACCGATAGCATATTTATTTTTAATTATTGTACTAGTTACGATAGATTTGCTCCATTAAGGGCCAATTTTTCAATAGTCAGTTAAACAGTCAGTTAGTACTTATTCCTAAGGATAGAGAAAAAATCAATTTTTCAACAGGCAGATATAGCTTATTCCTAAGAATAAATCTATCTGCTTCTTTCAGAGACGAATAAAATTATTCTAAGGAATAATCTCAATAAAAATATTGTGTCAGTTGTCAAAGCTGTTTTGAAAGAATTTTGAAAAAAATACAGTGGAAAGCAAGAAAACAAAAACAATCATGAATAAAAATGACGTTTAATTTCAAATATTTTTGAATTTGACAATTTATTTTTGTTATTCTGTAGAATAAATTATTCTTGATTGAAAAATTCAATGTTTTTATCTGATTGTTTATGAGCCTAATAACTTTATTCGTCGAACAGTTAACTGACTGTTTATTAGAAGATTGAAAAATTGGGTCTAAATAAAATTATTAATTTATTTAATTTTTTACAATAAGGAATGTAGCAACTTGTTTGACCAATCAGTTAAATTCTCATCAAATTTCTATTCGATACTGTAATTTATAATTATTTTATTATTAATATAAGTTATGTATATGTATGCGCATAATGTTTGTAATTGAAGCTAGTATTTAGCTGTGTTAAATGAAAATAAAGGTACTAAACTGAAACAATTCTTAGCTACGAAATAAATTTGTTTGGTGTTTTGCTTGTGAGGTTGTCCCTAGCCCAAATTTTTTTTTAAATAATTTCAATAAAAAAAAAATGTTAGATGCATTAAAATGAACAACGGAAATAAATAAATGTGAAATTTTTACAAAGCAAAATTTTGTTAAATGAAAAAAATTTTTGCTTTGTTTTTAGTTTTTACAAAAATAAAAACTTTAAATAATTGGAGTTGAAATTCGTAATTCTATAAGAGTTGGCTGATGAATCGTGGTATAAAAAAGAAATGTAATATTTTTTTCCAGGAGTATGTACTTAATCAACGTCATTTTGATTTTATAATCAATTTGCTTGCTTGTTAACATTTACCTAATACAAATTAACAACTCCTCGAGTTCGGATAGAGGAAACAATTTTTAATATGTAGGTTTTTTCATAAATGCAACTTCAGGGGTTTCGAAAACAAATTTATCTACCCAAACGGTGATCAGCAGACTTTTCGAATAGCTCAAAATTGGCTTGAAACTCCTGGAAATTGTGCACAAGGTTGGAACTGAACTCAATTCTACTTTTTGCTAAATTATATGCCCACTTGGACACTAAAAAGGAGATGTTAATAGGCAAATTTTTGAATATGAATTGACTTTTAACCCGGAATTTTCCATGAAAATGAAACTGATCGAATTCGCGTCACCAGTGTGAGTCGCAATTTCCTCAAACTGTCGATCAGCGTTGTGACCATTTTAACTTAATACTTTTTAAAAATCAATTAATAAAAAAATTAAATTGACATTTTAAAATCAATCCAGAATCTTTAATTGTTATATTCGATATTGATATTAAAAGCTATCTCACTTATTACGCACATAACTTCAATGATAAAGATTTAGTATGATTTTCATAAGTCACTTTTATGTTAAAAAAGCAGAAATTACACATATTTTTACAAATGCATTACTCTAGGGATCATGCCATTTCATACGAAATTATCACAAATAAGTACATAGGTACATACACATTTATCTTTCAGCTTTTATTTCGCAAGTTTTCTTTTAACTCATGATTTACGTCGGACAGTTATCATTTCACAATATTTGATTCGCACTTTTCTGTCTCTCTTATTTTTAAATAGCAAAGTGTTGCTTTGCTAAAATTTATTTTAGCAAAGAGTTACATATTTTGCAAAAATTAGAGTAATTTTGCAAATATTTGAGTAACTTCGCAAAAATTACATTTTGCCACTTTTTTTAAACAATTTAATTCAAATGCTAAATAACGGCACACAAATAGGTAAATCGCAATGTGAGATAAAAACAGAAAAATAAAAAAATGTGGGATAATATCTAGTTTTGCAACGTGTTAACGTTTCAAAAAAAAAAATCTTTAAAAAAAACTGCGAAACCAATTTATTCAAAGGGATGAAATTGCGAAACAAAAACTGGCGGAATAGAAAATTTCCAACAATGACCGCTCGTTGGAATCTTTTCTTTTATAATATTTTACTCAGCATTCATAATTTATAAGTTGTATTCAATTTCTGTTTCGAAGTAAACCATAAACCAACATAAATAAAAACTACAACTGACCGCAAAAATATCTCGAATAAAACTCTTCAAAACTCCATCGCCCATCTTTGGAACTGTAATCCTTCGAATATCCTTTATGCACTTCAGGTTTCTAATTAAAAATTTCCAAGAGCTTATTATTATTATTAATTAAATTTGTTAAACACGACTTCAAGCCAAGAATTCGGTTTTGTTATATTTAAAGACCGTTACAACTGTATCCGCTGAAATCTTACTGTAAACTGAATAAAAATAATTTCAAAAAATATTTATTTCCATACAGTCATATGCATGCAAAATACCTATACTCGTTACCTATACCTTGAAGAGTAGTGGCAAATAAATCCATCCCCTTATATTCTAGAAGGGCAGTAGTCTATATGGAGATGATTTAATACAAAACCATACCGCTAGCTAGCTACTGAACCTCCTACACTACCTATACTTGAGTTCCAACAGAGGGTCGGATGGTAGTGTAGGGTGTGCAAAAATAAGCTTTCCTTTTACGTTCATGTTAATAACATCAATGCGTCCCATTCAATTAGACTTTGACTTATCCATAGAGTCGACGACGACGACGACGACGATGGCAACAAACTTTAGGGGTTTCTTATGCACACCCAATACCCATGATAATGTTCTCTAAGCTTCTAAACTATGCCGAAGTGATGGATCTTTGCGCAGACGTTTTTTTTTTTTTGTTTTTTCTTTGTTGTTTTGTTTCAGCAATATGCTTATTTTACTGATTCTTTGAATTCTTTATGTGGGGTAGATACCAACTGGCCGAGGCAAGTGGTCATGCGGTCTACCTAGTTCGACCTTGACTTGTTGAATAAATTGTAATCTGAGAAATGAGAAACAAAAATAGATTATGCCAGTGAGTGTATATAGGTACGTATTTATTACTTATACCTACCCTTACTGACATCGATATTTGTGAATGGACTTGAAAACGTATTTCAATGTTTGTTTGTGACGTAGAAGATATTAATTAGAGCAAACTACATACACGTAAAGAAAGAGACTGTGCGCACAGTCTTAATAGATATAGCAGAGAAAAGGTTTTTTAGATAGTCTCAATATATTTTTGCATCGTTACGGGTGTGACACTTTTGCGTGTCACATATACATATATACAGCAATGTATATATGTATGTTGTTGGTTTTTATAAAACTATGTATAAATAATTGAAAATACGCTAGAGAGTAAAAATATTCACTTAAGTTATTACGGGTGTGACAGTTAAAAACATTTGATTTTTGTATATGAAAATCAAGACAAAATTAAAAAAAAAAATAACTAGGGTTATGGCTCTTATGAATGTTTATGGATGTTTGTTTATGTTATATGGATCTTTATAATCAGTAAAAACTTAAATAATGGCTTGATTTTTAGAAAAAAGCAATGCAAATTTTATTCAGTTCTTAAATAAATATACATTTTTCTCAAAATTAAAAATATGAATTGAACAAAGGGAAATCAGGTTATGATTAAGACATATTGATTGAGTTGTTTCTACAATTAAACTTTTGTACCTATTCTTTCTGTAAGTTTTAGAGCAATGTTTAACAGAAAATAAAATCTTTTAGGGCCAATTTTTCAATAGTCAGTTAAACAGTCAGTTAGTACTTATTCCTAAGGATAGAGAAAAAATCAATTTTTCAACAGATTATTCCTAAGAATAAAACTATCTGCTTCTTTCAGAGACGAATAAAAATTATTCTAAGGAATAATCTCAATAAAAATATTGTGTCAGTTGTCAAAGCTGTTTTGAAAGAATTTTGAAAAAAATACAGTGGAACACAAGAAAACAAAAACAATCATGAATAAAAATGACGTTTAATTTTAAATATTTTTGAGTTTGACAATTTTGTTTTGTTATTCTGTAGAATAAATTATTCTTGATTGAAAAATTCAATGTTTTTATCTGATTGTTTATGAGCCTAATAAGTTTATTCGTCGAACAGTTAACTGACTGTTTATTAGAAGATTGAAAAATTGGCTCTTAAAAAAATTTACTTACGAGGTTCAAGCAGACACGGGACGATAAGCCTTTGTAACCGCGTTTTTATAAAATTGGTTAATGGCGCAAAATTTTGAACGATTTAGTAAAATGCTTTCGCCATTTTTATAATTTACAAAAAATCAGTCTGCTCTGACTTTTTTTAATCTTCTGATATTTATTCTAAGACCGTTCAATTTCTCTGGTCCGAGCTAATTTTTTGTTTACTTTTATGTCACTTTATATAGGTAACAACCTTATTTGAACTTTGATAAGCGATGCTTTTATGTTAATTTATTAAGACACTCTGATGATGAGGAATTTTTTCCTCCAAATTATATTGGCTACAAATTAGTTAAAAAGGCATTTTAATATAATAAAAAAAACTAAAAACTAATAGAACTTATCTTGAAATAAAATTTTTGGAAATATGTACATATTCAAATACATATTATGTCAAATATATGGATGGCAAATAGAATATTTTTGTTTTGGATTTTATACTCCAAAAAATCGATTGCTAGACACCTCTAGAATATACTCACCAAATATGAGCTCTTAATATTAATGGGAATATCCAATATCCTCCTCTTCGCAGTTTGCCATTTCTGCATCAATCTTATCATCATCATTTTTTTATCAATCGACTTTTTAGAAATTTTTTTTTTTCATATTTTTTTAGGAAATTTACGTTCTACAAAAAAGGCCAAATACATATTTTTCGTTTATCTAACCGCTCTAAAGACATTCGAAGGCAAAATTTTGAGAAAATCATTTAAAAATACCGTTTTTTTTTTTAAATTTTGAAACACATTGAAAGATTATAATAACACTGGTCAACAAAATTTTACTTTTTTTTTGCCACAAGAACCAAAATATACTTTTCTAGTAGTTTTTGGGGTGCTGAATCCGAATCTGAAGTCAGAAAAATTTGATTGGTCTCCGTTTTTGAAATATTGCCGTTATAAAATGCTAAAAAACGTCATTTTGGCTGTTTTCGAGGTTCTGTTTTTATGTGGAGTAGTTCATTTTAAGCAAATTTGTAACGGTTATTATAAGAACAGATATTCTTCTTTCAAAAACTGTTTAAATTTTCCTGATATCTCTTTTATTGCTCGAGATATCTTAAGTTTCATTTAATAAGCCAAAGAGAAACTAAACTTAATCTAAAGCTTAAGTCACTGGTCACAAAATTTTTGCCACAAGAACCAAAATATACTTTTCTGAAGGTTTTTGAGTTGCTCAACTCAAATCCGCAATTTGAAAAATTCTATTAGCCTCCGTTCTTGAAATATAACCGTTGTAAAAGAAACCTTTTTTTTCATTTTATAACGGTAATACTTCAAGAACGAAGGCTAATAGAATTTTTCTGATTGCGGACTCGAGTTCAGCAACCCAAAAACCTTCAGAAAAGTATATTTTGATTCTTGTGGAAAAAAAAAGTTAAATTTGGTTGGCCAGTGTTGTTTCTGATTCAAAGACCGCTACTTAAATTTTAAATATCTCGGGCAATAAAAGAGATATCGGAAAGACTTAAACATTTTTTGAAAGAATAAAAATAGCTCTCATAGACACCGCTACAAATTTATTCATAATGAATTACACCACATAAAAACATAACCTCGAAAACAGCCAAAATTCGTTTTTTGACATTTTCTAACGGTAATATTTCAAAAACGAAGGCCAATCAAATTTTTCTGACTTCAGATTCGGATTTAGCACCCCAAAAACTACTAGAAAAGTATATTTTGGTTCTTGTGGCAAAAACCTTGTTGACCAGTGTAATCAAACGGGCAATACATATTCTTGTAGGAAACAGATTGCTCTACAAAAAAGGACTCAACTATACTTTTTTCATTAATCGAAGCATTTGAAAGATTTTCGAGGTCAAAGTTAAAAATTTATAAAAACATTATTTACTTCTTCAAATTTTTCTATTTCACTAAAAAGTCATTATTATCAAATAAGCAAGATGTAGTCTTGTAGGGGCTCAAACGTTCTACAAGAAAAGTTTTTGGTATTAAACCGATTTCTTTAACCGTTTAGAAGATATTCGTATCCAAATATCCCTAGGCATAATTGTCATAAAAAACTATTGAAATCAGTGAATATTATTCAAGGACAAGGGTGATATTGCATTTTTTATTTTTAAACTATCTTAAGCAGCAATTGCAAAGTGTCGTCAATTTAAAACAAATTTTGTTTAACTATTTAGATTATTTTATGGTCACTGTGGTGTATACGTAACACTTAACGTGAAATTCCTGAATTTGACCAAGACGACAATTATTAATATCGCGCTGCGAAGAACTGAATTGACGTTAAGCGTTACAGTTTTTTTTTTTGTTGAAAAAATGCAATTATAATTTCATACGAATATTTTTCTGACTGTAGGAATCTAGATGCTAAATAGGGTAGTTGACATTGGGGTAAGCTCTCCAGTAACGCTCATCATGTGAGATGAGAAATATGATAAACATAATATGCGTTCTTGATGTGCACTTAGCTTGTGGCTTCGTTTAATAACAATTAAGATTTAAGAGCCTTCATATCATAACCATACTCGCACGCAAATGCATTGAAGACAAATTGTAGTTGAGTGTAGAAGCGGTTATTCTAAAAGCAAACTGCAAATGCATGCAAGCCATAACCTAAATATACCTACAATAAATGTGTGTATGGAAGTACCTAGTTTATAAAAGAGGTGCATAAAGAAATACATTGCATGGCGATGACAAAACTTAAAGTGATAAAAGAACGAACCTACATAAGTATTGTAAAGTGCGGATTAAGATTCAGTCAATGATTGTTTCAATTAAGGTATTTAAATTTTTTTATTGGAGCAATTGACGACATGCATCTTTTTTTTGCGAAGGGGGATGAAACACGTGTCGAAAAATAGTCGTAGTACGTATTATAGAATTGAAAGCGATTTAATATTTGAAGAGCCATGACTGGCTGTCAACGCGGTTAAACAATTGTCAGAGAAAAAGTAATTTGATATACATAAAGGGGTAATAAAACTCACACTTCAATGAGTTGTTTTTTTTTTGGTCTAAGTTAAATTAAGAAGGGATCAAAGCATGCTTTGTAACCACATTTATAAGAGGAAGAAGACAGCAGTTCAACTTATGAATTTTCTTTCAACCACTTGCAATCGCTAACAAAATTCTATACTTTTTGAATATTTAGGAAATTAAAAAAGTTGTGATCCCTTTTTGTTAATGATTATGTGTCCAAGTAATTGATGAAAATCTATATTTACTATTTAAAAACGATTTCGTACTTGATATTTCGAAATAATAATGTTAAATTAACAAAAGGATAGGCTTATTTTCATAGATTTATACACGTAAAAATACAAAAATTTATTTATTTTATTATCACTGGAAGGAAATATTAACAAAACAACTGAGCTTAATTTAAAATAGCGAATAAATAACTAAGCAAACATTTGTTAAAAGATGTGAATTTAAGAGAAAATTGAAAGATTGAATCAATCGAATCGTGAGGATTTCATACATTTATTAACTGCTAGGAAAAGAATTAAATAATTTTGAAATAGAAATTTTGCTTTAAGAAATCAGAATGTTTGGTATCAGATAAATGAAGATTGATTGTTATACCTACTATTTTTTTTTTATTCCAAGCCAAGAGGTTCTGGTTTCAAATCCAACCTGCCTCTTGTGAGAATTTGATAAAACCTCTAAGAGTTCCCACCATTGTTACATCCAATACCCCTCGTGAAAAAAAAAATTTTAAAAAAATTTCTTATATTTAAAAATTGAATGAGAAAATAATGAATTTTTCGAAACGCATCTTAAAGTTTTTTCTCAAAATCTTCTGTCTAGGCAAATATTTAGCAAGTCTAAAAATGGAGAAACCATTATAAGTAATTACTCTATAAGCCCATACAAACACTTTAGCCAAATATTTGCCTTAAATATTTTTAATGAAATTTTGAACTTCAAAAAACTGTTTTTTTTAAAGAAAGTGCTTTTTTGTTTTTATTAAAATAAATTACAAAATCTTTCTTTTTTGACAATCATGCACTGATTACTTATAAACAATGTTTGTTTTCTTTTTAAAAGTTGTTTTTTTTTTCTTTTATTATAAGAAGTTTCGTGAAACAGGGTGATATGCTATATAAAGTTAGTGCTTTTGTTTTTTACTTTTTTTTATTTAAATATTTTTTAATTTAATTTATTATTCATTTTTTTCGAATTAAAATTAATGCGGCTATAAAGTTTTTTTTAAAAAAGTCCAACCTTACAAAGTAAATTTGAAAAGAAAAATAACTTTGAACATCAAATTTGACAATTTTTTTCAAAGTTTTGACTTTGAAATTTTATTTCACAAAAAGTATAGGCGAAAACTACTTAAATCGAAAAACATTTGAAAGAATGCAAAATAAGCTTTCAAAAAAGCTATTGCACAGTATTCTAGGTCTTTTTGTTGATTTTATGTATTTTTTTTTTAATTTAAGGTTAAATTTTCAGAAAATTGCCCCTCCCACCGGAACGAGGGGTAATACAGCCCCCCATACATTTTTTTTCTTAGATCAAACTAAAGAGCTATTTCTTAAAATAAAGTTCACTTTTAATACAAAAAAAAAATAGGTTTTTCAAATTTATTAATATTTTGTCCCCTTACTTAATTTCCTGGAGAAAAATAAATATTTTAATGGAAAAAAGTTCATAAATTTCAAGAAGACTGCTAACTTTAGTTACAAAACCAAATAAAAGTGACAAAAAATGTCTTATTATTAGTAGAAGTAATTAATATAACAAATCGACCTATTCTGCCCCACTATGCGTCGGCGTGCAACTGGCTTATTTGTATACGTGACCGTTAAAGAAATAAATAATTTTTGAGAATTTTAGTGAAGTTGTATACAAAAAAAAAAACTTGCTGCACAAAAGATTTCAAAATTTTAAGGTTAATGTAGTAGGTATGTGTATGTACCTATTAGTGTGGCCCATATTTGTATGGAAGACATTATAAATTATTTTTTTTACAGCATCCTTTTCTTTTTTGTTCCTCTGCAAGATAGTCAATCAAATGAGAAATCTAACGATCAAATGGTCACTGTGGCGTATGCGTATCATTTTTTCTATAAAAAACTTAAATTTTTAACTTTGACCAAAAGGACAATTTATTAACATCGCGGTGCGATAGGCTTAATGAATAAGAATCTAAATAAAATCCGATATTTAAATAATTTGTAAAAAGTTATATTTTCACTAATAGTAGATATTTGAAAAACGAAAATTTTTATTTATTATTTAAAAATAAATAACTTTAAACTTAGTCTTCGTAACGAGTTCTTAGACTGTGAAGGCTACATCCTGGGTATTTTTGGCGATAATTTTGAACAGTCTGAAATTTGAATTCTTATAAATTATTAATTTTGTCAAGGAACGTGTTAACACGAAAAAAGGTTAAAGATGTAGGAAAACAAAAAATTGAGTCAATCTTAAAAGTAGTAACAGCCAACCTAACCAAATATTTGTGGAATATCAGCCCCTTTTTTTGTACTAGCGGTACTTAGTTCAGCAAAATTTTGCACAGTAACAACAACAAATGATTGCTAAGAATAAACAAAAGTATTCATTTGTTGCGGTTCACAGAGAAAGTTTTTTTCAACAACAACGGATAATTTAAAAAGAAAACATTTAAAAATGCAACCTGTTATAAAGGCAAAGAAGCATACCTAATCATACTAATAAAACCGGATATCATGTTTATCTCAACGGTTGATTCAAATTCTCAAACGGAAACTCCTACTAGCGACATCTATCTCTTCAACTAAAATACTCATCTTAGCAAAAACACTCACCTGAAAGTACTGTGAAACTAGAGATTCTCAAACTTCTCCAAACCAAAACCAAATGCCAAAAAAAGTTGACATTTGATATCAAACAGCTGTTCCAATTTACAGCACAAAACAAAAAGCAAAAATAAAAAAAGAAAACAAATCTTTTTTTCTCTACGAATACGAACGAATACGACGACGGAATTATGTGCGTTCTGTCTAGATATTTGTTTTAATTAATTTTTTCGAGCCCATAGGGGAATACAAAGTGCCAATTCCAATACATATTCTTGGTGGCTCTAGTTCGATTAAATAAATTATTATTACCTATATATTTTATTTTTATAATGTAATATTCTTATTGTAAAGTATTGAATTTCCTCGTATTGTCTTTTTATGTAAAGTGTTTTGGTTGAATAAAGTTTCTTTGTGCACCGGAATTTGTGTTTTTGTTTTGTTGCTAAAACAATGGCGAGTAGAGCTTCGCGTCGCCCTAATTTAAGGAATCTAAATCCTGTTTTTCACAAACGGGAAAAATCCGAGGATAACAGCGAACTATCACATGGAATGATAAAACAAGCCCGGAAATCGGGTGTTTTAAATCTATCGGGAAGAGGATTGGCCACAGGTAGGGGGCATTTATTCCTAATATTCTTATCAACCTTTTTAAATTTCTTTATATTCCCGCATGTAAAAATCAATAAATTTGAACTCTATCGATTAAAGAAGTCCACATTAAACTTATCCTAATTCTTTTAAATAGTATTTACTTATACTTGTACACGTTTTAAATTTTAGGGCTTTTAATGACGTTCAAGGTCATTGTGATTCACTTTCAGTAGAGCGTTTGTATAAAGGGAGAGGGAAACTATATAAAATGTAATTGAGAGAGGACGGATTTGTCAGGTCAATAGCCTGGAGTAGAGAGTTATTTTTATCTGAGATTTAAATATTTGCAAATTCCTTTTTATTGCAGTTGAAATTACCTAGTCTATCATTATGCAGTAAATAAATGAATTGGAAAGAATATAGGAAGAATGTTTTCTGTCACTGTTCTTGGTCAAGTACTTTTAAGTGAACTTGAAAAAAGCATGAAAAAGGAATTTTTTTATATTATTTTTTCCCAAGATAAACTAGGTATGGAGTGTTGTGACTATACAACATTATTGTTTCTCGTGTTATTTTTTGTATACATGGTGAACGTGAAGTCATATCATTGCCAAAGACATTTAGACATGTCTGTGCTCAAAAAAAAAAAAGAACTGTTAATTAAGAAAATTTTAATTGATGAAGGAGTGATTATATTTTTAAAGTCAAATGCTTTAATTGAAAAAAAAAAACAATATTTGTTTCGGGTTCTGCACTCTTTAAACAAAACAACACTTATGTAAGAACAAATATCAACTTATGGTTATGGTGAGGGAAGATGAAGGAGGCATTTTCTTCCAAACTCTTAAGAAGAGAGAATGATATTTTTGGTGATCCTCAACATTTATAGAAGTATCGGTATTGTCCTACTAATGGATAAGTTAAATTTTATTGAAGATATTAGTTTCTTCAATATAATCAACGGCATATACAGGGTCACAGCGTCATGTTATGACCATCTTAGAACTCAAAACTTACAGCAGGTTGCTTTAAGCTTCATTAAACGTATGGGGACGTTTCCGGTAATTGCAAACTAGAGACGAATGAACCATATCAGAAAAAAATCTCAAGCATATTAAAGTTAATGAATATTTGGGGTACTTTGTTACAATGCATATAGCAAGAAATTAAAGAAAAAGTAATTATTAAATGAAAATAAAAAAAAAATACAATGCTTAAAAGTTATCTTTTTATTTTAATTTAGGAGACTGAAGTTTTCTTATTTCAATAGGCAATTTATTAAAAAATGTAGGTGCTGTTTGTGAATTGAGTTCTATTACCTACTCATCAGAATTTTGACTAGAAAAAGTGCATTAATTCCTAAGCTATGTGTATTTGATCTTCTGAGTACCTGACTGTATCCACTTCTAATTAAATAAACTTTAAGAACTTTGTATACATTAACGTGCTTCAATGGCAAGATACGACGATCTTGAAATAAAAGGCCAACTAAGGTGTTAACCTAGATTTTTTGCATACGATTCTCATTCTCCTTTGTGGAGTGGATCTTCAAAAATTTGTTTGTGATTACACTGGTCGGCAAAGAAAATAGACCTTGAACCAAACCAAACTTTTCTAAAGGATTTTTATGTTATGATTCCGAATCCGAAGTCAAAATTTCACTAGTTCGTCACGTTTTCGAAATATTTGAATATTAGCAAGTCAAAAACGCGTTATTTTGTTACTTTTGGCGTTGAATTTCATCACCTTTATTTTTTTTTTTGTATGCAATCTGCAAAAGCAATATTTTATCGTCTTAAATATGTTTATTTTTTTTGTTTAAATTATTTTTTTCTAAAATATATTTGATATAGAAATGTATGATATCTCAAAATCTTGATGGTTAAGGTAACTTATGGTTTTTTGCAGCAGATTTCAAGTGAATTCCAGTTTTCTCGCCCTGTTTTCGATGAAAAAAAAAGTAAAATATTACGGAAAATATGTACATATATGTATATTTTAGATCAAAAGATAAAAAACATTTCATTCAAAATCAGTTTTTGGGACTCAAAAACTAGACATGATGGAATAAATCTGTAAACAGTTTTGAATTCAGCACACTCAAGTTAGTTAACATCACATGTTCTTGCTCTCGACTTTGTTTTGTTTTTTGCTGATCAGTGTTATGTTATCATACATCATTTTCAAGTACTGCAAGTACATCATTTTCAAGTACTTTTCATTCTCGTATTTTCGATGCTTGGTTATCATTTTTAAACAAAATAACTACATATTTACAAATGTTGGCTGTTGTACAATATATAAAAACTTCTTAAATTTTTGGATTTTTTTTAACAAATGCTAAACTTAAAACATTTCTGAATATATAAACAAAAAAAACTCCTAATCGATGCTAAAAATGGTACAGAAATTATATTTCTTTTGGGAACTCGGAAGCGGGACAAAATTCTGTTTTTTTTTTTTTTATGAAAAATTCTATTTTTCGAAATCCTATTTTTTTTTTTTCAATTCTGTAATTCAATTCTGCCAGCGCATAATTAAAAAAAAAAAAATATAATAAATAAATTCAATAACCATATTTTCATATGTGCATTACAAACCACCTCCTGTGGAATGAACACATATTTGACACCGCTAAATCCGCTGCGAAATGTTTAGGTTTCCTCCGAAGATGCAAGAAATTTTTTCCCCCGTCTGATCTAGCAATTATTTTTAAGGCGTATATTCGTCCAAAGCTTGAATATAACTCCCACATCTGGGCAGGTGCTCCAATAACCTCGTTGAGTTTCATGGATAGAATACAAAATAGAGCTATAAAAATGCTAGGTGATAGATCAATAACTGATACAATTACGTCTTTTGAGCACCGTCGTAACGTATCATGTCTCACGTTATTTTTATAAGCAGTGCTCCAACGAAATAGCTAGTTTCATTCCTCCCCTGAAACAATTCAACCGTAATACTCGCGCTTCAAGGAATGCTCATCAGTTTACCCTAGAGTCCAACTTCGGACGTACCGTCAAATACAGAGATTCTTTCTTCAGCCGCACTACACGAATGTGGAACGCGTTACCTGCCTCTGTTTTCCCATCCCATTTCAAAACTCAGAACTTCAAAACTAATGCTCATCTGTATCTCCTATCAAACCCCTCCCTATTTTCCTAATGCTCGTACTGTGTTTACAATATTAAGGGTACATTAATTCCTTTAGTGCGCGCTTATAAAAAAAAAAAATACTGATTAATTTTTTTTTTGTTTTTTTCGTAAAAAAAAGTTTTGCATTGATTAAAAATTGTTACCTTGAGCAAATTTTATACAGGGTGTCCCACAGTCACCGCCCCAAATGAAAACCATGGATTCCTGAGGTCATTTTAAGTCGAAAAACTTAAGAGGTAATTTTCTCGTTTTCGTCCCGTTTTCGAGTTACCACGGTTTTTATGATTTTTGCTCTCTTGTCCTTTAACTGGCCTTATCTTTGCCAAACTACGTTTGATTTGAAAGATTTTTTTTACAACCAATCAAGAATTTACTACAGTTTAAGTTTGTCTCAAAACTTTTTTTCTGCGGACAACCATTTCTCCACAATTTTGCATCAAACACAATTTTTTCTTTTTTTTTTATGTCGTTTTTTACACTTTCATATCATTTAAGTCAAAAAAACACGTTAATGAGTATTACTTTTTTGTGCTTTTTATTAAAGCCCAGTTTATTTTCATAAAAAAAACAAGTTTTATTTCATAAAAAAGGCTACTGAAAGTAATTAAAAAAAATAAACAAACTGAGTGAATTAAAAAAAAAATAATTTTGAAATAAAAAACTAATTTAAATGAATTAAAAACTTTTTCTGAGCTATTGTGGTTAAGAAAAGAACAAATAGATAAAGCTCAGAAAAAGTTTTTAATTCATTTAAATTAATTTTTTAATTAAAAATTATTTTTTTTTTAATTCACTCAGTTTGTTTATTTTTTTAAAATTATTTTCAGTAGCCTTTTTTATGAAATAAAACTTATTTTCTTTATGAAAATAAACTGGGCTTTAATAAAAAGCACAAAAAATTAATACTCATTAACGTGTTTTTTTGACTAAAATGATATGAAAGTGTAAAAAACAACTTAAAAAACGAAGAAAATTGTGTTTGATGCAAAATTGTGGCGAAACGGTTGTCCGCAGAGAAAAAAGTTTTGAGACAAACTTAAACTGTAGTAAATTCTTGATTGGTTGTAAAAAAAATCTTTCAAATCAAACGTGGTTTGGCAAAGATAAGGCAAGTTAAAGGACAAGAGAGCAAAAATCATAAAAACCGTGGTAACTCGAAAACGGGACGAAAACGAGAAAATTACCTCTTAAGTTTTTCGACTTAAAATGACCTCAGGAATCCATGGTTTTCATTTGGGGCGGTGACTGTGGGACACCCTGTATTTTTACTTGCTATATTTTTTACCATATAATGAATGGTACTGCCATAGAACAGATTTTTATGTCAGACTTCCTCGTAAACTGAATTAGGTAATTAAAAAAAAAAAAAACTAAACAAAAATTTTACAAACGCTCTTGTTAAATGTATGTATTTAGAAACCTATATCTTATATTCAAATTTTGCTCGCTAGTTTCCTGCTGAAATTCAACTTTAATTTTTAATGTGCACAAGGCTTTAATAAGACTCATTTTCTATCACCTAAACTTATGTACTCATTCTATTGCAAATGCATTTTGCAACCATAATTAGGAATTAACGGTTTTTGAAAAGAAAAAAAAAATTATAATACATCAAAAACCACAAATGTACATGAATGCATAAGTAATTAGATAATGTTCAAACTAGAACCAAAGAATTTTACATTGATTTGTTCTTTAAGCTGCGTACAGAACATTGTGTTAAGTCGAGGTTGAACCATGGACAACAAAGGTTAGTATAAAAAAGTGGTTATAGTTTTGCTGATGAATCGTAGCTATTCCTGAATCGAGTTTGTCATAAAATAACCAATATCTTTTTTTTTTGCAAATATGTGCATAGTTAAATAGTGAAAACATTAAACAAAATTAAATAAATATGTACATACTATGTCCTTCTAGGTAACATTCCATTTAATTGGCATCTAGATACTGTGATCTTGAAAGTATAATTGTGTGCTTTTAAAGTTGTAAGATTTCTTGAATTCGCGCTTTGGAATTGTGCCTCATCTATGAAAATAAATATCCTTTAGTGTTTTGGAATGAAGACAATATTTAGTTGAAAGACGAGAGAATGTCGTAATTGATGTCTTCCAAAACACCAAGTCTCGCCCAGAACCAAATGGAATTACCCGACAATAAAAGAAAAATGTGAAATCTAACTATAAGTATCTGAAAATACTCAAGAAGTCAGAATAGGTAAGCAAATAAGTTTGCAATAAGTCATAGGTTTGGATTTAAGTGTTTGGCTTTAGAATAACTTTTAACGAGTAGTCTATATTTTATAATTATTACACTTTAGATACATATATCCCTTGTAATGGGAATGAAAATAGCATGTCTTTAATACAAAAGTTTTCCCCCCATTTACAGACACAACAAAAGCAATACAAGAAGAGAATAACTCCTCATACTTAAGTAGGGGGAGCAGGGTATAATAGGCTTGAATTCAAATAACATCGTAGATGCATAAAAAGACTTTCTTTGCGCAACTCTTGCCGACTTCATATAAAAAAAAAAATGAAAGAAACAACAAAAAATAAAATGAACGACTGGGGTCGCACGTACTTGCTCTTGCAGCTCAAAACACTTTAATGTTAGTCTACTGTAGATCTAAATTTAAAAAAAAATTGATATTGGGGAAGAGCCGACATTTAGGGCAAAATTATGTTAAATGAAAAAAAAAATTTTTTTGTTATTTGACTTTTTTGAGAAAAAATAAAAATGCAGTTTTATTGCCACTGCTTTAAATATTACGTATACAAAGTTTAATCAAAATCGTTAGAGCCGTTTTCGAGAAATTCGTAATATCGTAGTTTTTTGTATGGGAGGTATACGTTCTAAACGAGATATAAAAAAAAACAAAAAAAACCAACTTTCAGAAATCCATAAAAATCATCTGTACCAAATTTGAAGAAAATCCATCCACCCGTTTAGGCTGTGGAAATGTATACAGATGGACGCACAACCACACAGACGCACAGACGCACGGACGGAATTGCGAGACCCACTTTTTTGGAATTCTCCATCATCGTAATGTTGGTTTTGATTAAAACCTCAATTTTTTTTTTCGACACGAAACCAATACTTGCCCTATAGAGCAAGTAAAAAACTATTATTACTCACCTTATTGTTGTCTACAATATTCTTTCTATATGCCCATGAAGCTACACTTCTATACTACACTGACTGAACTTGACATTGAATTATGTAATACAATATACATTAGAGTACACACCCCAGAGCGAATTTCACGGTTCATAGACTTATGTGTATGCTGTCGTTACATTATTATCCCCAAGAACACACTTTATACGATTTATTTCTCTATTCAACTGGCCAGTTAACTTTAATCCTTCAGATTAACCAGAACTTCTTGTCTCTACTCTGTTGAGTTTCGTTTTAAGAAAATCATTCAAAATAGCTTCCTCACCAAGCAAATATCATTTACAGTGTGTGCATGTCTCCCATGCACCATACCCCAAACGTAGATACTTTAGAGTTCGTAGTAAGGAACTAAAATCTTCATCAAAGATGGAACCTGAAACTGAAACTCCTATTGTTGAAACTGAATCGAAGAGTAATTGCTATTTGAAGTTCCGAAATAATTAATCAATTCCATTTGAATTTTTCTATTTTTAGTTCCGGATAAAGTATGGAACCTTCATGAGCCCGAAAAAGAAGTCGAAGTTACTTTGGACACATTGATGGAAAGGGAAGAAGATGCCTGGTGGAATCAAAGAGCCTTGACGAATCTCGATCTAAGTTCGAATACTTTAACAAGTATTTCACCAAACATTCAAAACCTTCACGCTCTGACAGTTTTAAGTGTAAGATTATTTTTGTATCATCATTTAATCATAGTTAACTATTTTATATGTAAACGTGTGAATAATGTAATTTTCATTTACAGTTGTATGATAATGCTTTGACTTCAATTCCGAAAGAAATAGGCCAATTGGAAAAATTGACAAGAGTTAATTTGAGCCGTAACAAACTCAAGGAACTGCCAGCTGAATTTTTCCGCATTCGAGATCTTAAACATTTAACTTTGGCATATAATTGTTTTGAAGAGTTAAATCCAGATGTGAGCGATTTACATATGCTGGAGGTTTTGGTGAGCTTAAAATAAATTTATTTAAAAAAAGAGTATTTTGTGATAAAGTATAAGAGAGAAACAATTATTTGTAACTACATTATTTTTAACATACAAACACACTAAAATTATTATTAATTTAACTTTTAACAAGAACAACAATACCCAAAATACATAACCTCAATTATGAAATACATAAACCTACTTAAACTCAAAACCTCATTCATACTGTAATAATATAAACAGTTCCACCTGAATAAAGAATACATTGTTATGCCTTTTAATGCTATTTTTAACTGGAGCTTATTTGTATGTATTTATTTTTACTTATTGTTCGGATTTAATGTTTGTTCATATTAATTACGATAGCTTTTGTATTCTTATTGTTAAATACATAATAAAGGGTGTTTTTTTGTAGGCCTGAACTTAATTTAATTTTGAAAAAAAAAAATCAATGAAGCTCATTAAAAAGTCATTAATTTTTTTGAATCAAGATAAAAGCATTCCGACATTCCTTTTTGTGCTGACATCTAAGTATCTTTTGAGGAAAATTTTTCTACAAAAATTAATTAATAATTATTTATTTTTTTGATAAACCGCCTCGTTTCGAAGTTATTAAACTTAAAAATAATATGAAATGTAATTTTTTCTTCATTTTTTCTTAATTTTTTGACGAAATTTTTAGGTTTTTCAAAAAAAATTGGCTAACTTTTAGAATTTTTGTGTTAGGGTAAAGTCGGGTGATATGGCACCACGGGTGATATGGCACCCTTTCAATATCTCCCACTTAGTGACTTCTTTTCAAAGCAAAAAGAGCAAAAAAGAATTAAGTCTGACGTAAGCTATCAGTGGATGCATTCGGATCCGCAGTAACCATTGCCACTAAAATTTAAAAAATGGACAAACAAAAAAGTGAGTTCAATTTGAGCGAAAAGTTTTTTTGTGTAAAATTGTTGTACGTGTGGTTCCAAAAGTATTTGACGCAGAGGGTTCATTTTAACACAAAAAGAACGGTAACGGTTATATTCTTGTGTTTGCTCATTACCATAACTAAGCAAACGTGATTATTCGTGTCATTGGAAAAAAACAGAAGTGTAGTCAAATGGGGGATATGGCACCCAAAAACATCGGGATATATGGCACCGGTGCCATTTCCCCCGCATCTACTTTTGAACCTATTTATTTTTCAACTGACAATTGTATTTACAAAAAACTTCAGCAAACCAGGCCAAGTGGACTAAAACCCAGATCACAGCAGCCGTTGGAGCTGCTGAATGTCAAAAAAAGCAGGACCTAAGCATTTTGCGATTCCCTTCACACTTCACTACATTAAAAAGGCTTCTTAAATGACCAGAGCCTAAAAGTTTGCTAAATAGCTTTCAGATTGGCAGAAAAGTGCGGAATAAGGCAGTTATCATAATGTCACTTTTGGTCTCATGATTCGTGTACGTCTTTCAACAATACATGCAACAAGTGTCACAAAAAAATATCAAAAAGAAATAGGGTGCCATATCACCCTCGATTAGGTGCCATATCACCCTCCATTTTTTCAATCATGTTTTTTTTAATGTTTTTTATTTTTGCAAAAAATAACAAGAAATTATCTTTGAATTACACTTATCTACCTATTTTGTATTTAAGAAATAGTTTTAAAATAAATCCGCTTTTGTTTGAAATAGATGTCTTCTTTATTTCTCAAGTAATAACGAAAAACAAAAATGGGTGCCATATCCCCCGACTTTACCCTATATGTTGTTTTTTGGTTTCACAGATCTTTTTATTTACCTGTCAAATTCCTAATACTATTGTATTAGTATTGTTCAATAAATTGGAATTATTTATTTTTTCAACTAATTATGTTCATTAGTTTTTTGCGTCGGTTTTTTTTTTTTAATTGTATGCAAGCATTTTCGTAGATCTTTCAATTTTATACAAGAAAATGATTAAATCTAGCCTTTTTAATGAAGCATTAAAAATTTATAAGATTTCAAACTCAAAAACACAATCTTCTCATGTAAATCATATGGGAAATACACTTAGGAGCAAAAAAATGGAATCAAACTTTTGCGTTTTTTTAAAACGTTTATTGGCCAGGATGTAATTGACATACATGAATGTTAATTGCACCATTAAAAAGCTTGAAACAAAGGCTTTAAATTAATACTAGGAACTTTAAAACCCGTTCACTTTATAAGGATCCAATAAACATAAATGAAGCATGTAAGCAAAAAAAGACTGAAACTGAAACAGAGAGTATCTGGAAAATTTAACATTTTAAAAAAATTAAGTGCAATTTATTGACAGATAACGTCAATAGTAACGGTAGGAAAAAAAACTGAAATTGAAGCAGAGAATATCAAGAAAATTTAACATTTAGAAAAAAATGAAGTGCAATTTATTGACAGATAGCTATGATACTATCGTATGCATTTTGAAGTTTTTACCAACAATTAAAAGTAAAAAATTAAAGCTTTTAAATGAGACCATAAAACTTGAAGAAACATTATTTTACCCATTGCAATTTTTGTTTTAAATAAAAATTATCTTTTTTGATTCCGTTTTTTTGCTCTTAAGTGTAGAAATTTGCGATGCGGCAGTACTTAATATTAATATTAAAGGCTGTAACTTTTACAGTATTTTTTTTTCGTCATTTCCAACAATATTTTGGATATAACTGTGAAAAATAAAAATAATTTTTTTTTTGAATCAGTCTAATGTACAAGAGTCAAAAAATATCTATTTTTATTAAAACACTAAAATTCTCACAAAATATATACAGATATACAAATAACAATAGAGCTTAAAAATAATCATAGGCTTAAAACTTATTAATGCTTAAAAAATATTTCTTTATAATTACGTTCTTTAAAAATAAAATCAACAACAAAATAAAACAACCAAAGGACGTGTCAAATAATAATTTAAAATCGCTTCCGGGTGGTATTGGGTTTCTAGTACGACTAACTCAACTTTTATGCTCATATAATCATCTCAAAGAACTACCCGATGATCTAGTTAATATGAGATGTAAGTTTGCTATAATTAATTTAACCAAATTTTTAACTGAAAACGTTATCAATAATACCTTACAGCCCTCCAAAAGTTAGATTTAATGCACAATGATCTAGAAAGTTTACCAATGGATATAGGTAGTTTAAGAAAACTTCAATGCCTCTACGCTCAACATAATGACATAAGGTTACTGCCCGATTTTGATGGATGTGTTGAACTTCAAGAACTTCATATTGCCAATAATTTTATTAAGGTTTGTATTTTTAAAATCTACAAACACTTTGTAACTTTGTATTTTGAAATAATTTCAGGAAGTACCTGGGGATCTTTGCTCAAAATTGCCACATTTAAAAATTTTAGATTTACGTGACAATAAGATTGAAAAACTTCCAGACGAAATTGCTCTCCTTCAGAGTTTAATTCGATTAGACTTATCCAATAACTCAATCAATAGTCTACCAAACTCACTGCACACTTTGGCTCATTTGGTGAGCCTTCAAGTCGAGGGAAATCCAATTAAATCAATTCGACGTGATATTCTTCAGTGTGGAACTGGACGAATTTTAAAGACTCTACGAGATCGAAGTCAATTGGACGCAAGTACAATGCCCGAAGTTAAAGATTCTGCATTGGTTGGTGAAGAAAATAGCATATTTCCTGACAAGTATTTGAAAAATTAGTTTACACTATTTTATTGAGTTCTAATTGAATTATCTTTAAAGGTTCAAAATACGTAAAACTCGAAGCCTTAATGTAGCAATGCAAAACATTTCAACAATACCAATTAAAGTCTTCCAGGATGCTCAAGAAGAGGCAGCAAATATTGTTGATTTATCGAAAAATCGAATAGAAGATGTACCTGAAGGGTAACTCAAAAGTTTTACTCGAAAATTATGTTGCTAAAGGCTTTTTTTCAGACTTGAAAAGCTGGTCGATTGTGCCACAGAAATTATTCTGTCCCAGAATTTAATATCATCTATTCCAGTTTTTATGACGCAGTTCTCGAGACTTAGCCGTCTCGATGTATCGTGTAACAATCTTTCCGATTTGCCAAACGAGTTTGGAGGTTTGGCTATGTTACGGGAGCTCAATATAGCAAATAACAAGTTCGATATTTCTTATTTATTTTTGAACTTGCAACAATTTATTTAAATTTTCAATCTTTTTCGTAACAGGTTTAAGCATTTTCCGTCATGCATTTATGAACTTCAAGGCCTTGAAATTCTTCTAGCTCGAGAGAATCAAATAGAAAAAATTGATGCCTCGAACTCTGGTCTGGGAGCCTTAAAACGATTGGCGACTTTGGACTTGAGAAATAACAACATTGAACATGTTCCACCAATTTTGGGGAATTTAAAAAATATAACGTTAGTTGTTAAAATCTTGTTTTCTAACCAAGAATCTAAAAAGATTTAACTTATTTTTTTTGTTTGTTTTTATTTTCAGGTGTTTAGATATAATTGGAAATCGTTTCCGACAGCCACGTCATCAAGTTTTAGAGAAAGGAACTGATGCAGTTATGTCTTATCTTAGAGATAGAATTCCAAATTAGCAAATAATGGTTTTCTAATTTCTTTTTAATTTTTTCAAATCTAAAAGAAAGCCTTATATAAACACAGCGCACTAGCTCAAGCTTTTATTTTTGAATTTTGTTACAAAATATTTACCACAGAGAGTTTTTTACTAGTCATACGAATGTTTTATGCAAAACACTTTATTTTATAGTTCTTTTTGTATTGAGAAGAGGAACAGTCACAAAAGGCACAAATTGATCAAGTTAAAAAAATGTTACAAAATCTATATGATATTATATTATTACGAAAAAAAATTATGTATTTCAAATAAAACTTATATAACTTTTTGACATTTGCCATTAAATTAAGACTTCAGTTGTTTTTATTTAAAAAAAAATAAGAGTGCTCTATCGCACCTGATCGTAAAGCAACTCTCTCCTAAGGATTTTGTAGGTTCAATCTATAAACGATATTTTCGACATGCAATATTTTGTAAACGATTGGTGGTGCAAAATATACATATAATGACTAAATTCTGATATTGAAACACTCTGTTCTGAGCGAAAAAAAACCCTATGGAGTTCAGAAATCAGTGGTTCAAGAAGAAAGGTCATAACAGGTATGGTATCTAACTGAACTATCAAGAATTTATTCAAAAAACAAATTTTTTTAATATTTATTAAATTTGGTAGATACGAAAACAAAGAGAAACTAAAAGGATCGAAAATTAGAGGTGCTTTAATACCTCCAAAGTAGTAGGTCTAAAACTAGGGCGCGTTTGTTGAAATCAAATATATAAACTGAATTTGGGACATTTTTGTCAAGGTCAAAAATTGAAGAAAAATATAACGATTTAATGGTATTTTTTTTAAGCAATTGAAATCAAATTATAGTTAATTTTATTCTGGCGTTAACTTTTTTTTAGCACTGACTATCATAAAATTATAATTAAGAGCACATTTAAACAAAAAAACTTCTTGTTCATAATCAAGTGAGGCGGAGTGTATGTAAGTTATTTTACGAGACTAGACTAATAATACAATTGGTGACGACCTTGCACAATTAATATAGATTAAATGGAGCTTAACTTTACTAGACACATGAAATATGAAACTTGGGTCGAATTCATTTGTATTCCAACATTAAATGAACAAATTACAATTAATTTTATTTATTTATTTTGTGTCAGCAATGAATGCTGTATAGATAGATACGATAGAATCACTCACATATGTTTTTTTTTATTTAATGAATTCGTTCCTGTTTTCTAATTTTTGGATATAAATTTACAAAATCAATACACATAAAATAAATGCACAGAATTTTAAGGGTCCTTTTTCTATTTTTCAGCATATTGCTTATATTAGGAACAACTTATCAATTCGTCATAAGAAAATAAAATAAAGATGCAAGATTTTATAGACACTACCCGAAAAACAATTTTGCTTCTATAAAGCTTTACAAAATTGTTTGTAGGGTATACATTAGAGTGGAGCTTGTTTTCTTTCATAACACTGCGTGCAACTGGCTGATACATTTTTTTTTCGCCAATGAGAAAATAAAAGTCGGAAAGTTACTGAAAAACGCACTTTTTTCACGAAAATCAATTTTTTTTTTTAATTTTTCGAACCCATCTGAATTGACTAGTTTTTTTTTTTTAATTCACTACGTTCAGTTTATAACTTAGGTATAATATCTCTGGAATAAATTCTGCAACCTATTTGAGTGGTTCATGAAAAAAAAATCCAAAAGCCCCCGAAAAATTAAAATTTTCGCAAAAATTCAGATTTTTTTAAATTGAACAATCTGTAATTAGAATAAAGAACAAAATTGACCTCAAGCCCACGTAGGAGTTACAATTAGTATTTACTATGTTCATTGAAACTGTGCTGTGAAAGACCCTAACTAAAGATTTATTGGTATCACTTACATTAGTTAAAAAAAAAATCAACAAAAATCTTTTGGCACCAAAACTAGAAAATTATATTTAAAAAAGTGTTTATGAATAGATTTTCGAGATATGACTTTTCAAAGGTTTTTGTTGTTTGTTTTTTTTTTTTTTTTTTTTAAGCATACTCTTAGAGCCATTTTTTCACTCGTATTCAAGTTGTTGAACATAACTTGAGAACTTTTATCCTCAACTTCCGAATTCGGTTTTATTCACTCCAAGTTGACGTTTTCAACTTTCGATTTTTAACTCGAGAGTTAATCAACTTCCAGTTTTCCTCAACTTCCCTAAAAAGTAGTTTGCTTCATATTTTTTTTTTTTTTTTTAATTTTTCTGTCAAAATTTTGTTGGCAGTTATTGTGTCAACGAATTAATATTCAAAAGCAAACAAAAATCGAAAAATTAAACACAAAAAAGAATACAAAATGTGCTATGGATATGACAGATTCAAATAATTGACAGTTTTTGTTACATATTTCATAAATATGCCAGGGATATTTTTCAAACTTGAAGTTGACCAACTTTAGATCTTCAACTGGAGAGTTGAGAAAATAATAAGTGAATAAAAAGAAATTACAACTTGCGTTTGAACTCTCGAGTTAAAGTCAACTCTCAAGTTGGCAAACTCGAGAGTTTGCTTCAATTCAGAGCCGGTTTTAGGGGGGGGGGGCAGCCTGGGCCGTCGCCCAGGGGCGCAATAATTGAGGGGCGCTGCAGGCGCCCCGAACTTTTACAAAAGTTATATAAATAACGAAGTCTTTCCAATCGATGTTTTATTTTTTTTTACATTCACAAAGGCGCCCCAATTTGTTTCTATTTTACATTTTCAACGGCGCTCGTATTGTTTGTCCTAAACTTTTTGAAGAATGAAGGCGCCCTCCAATTTTGGGTTAATTTATTTGGCTTCCGGAAGGACAATGGTGTCCAAAATCTTCGTTCATCTTTGAAGAACAAGGCGCCCCAATTTCTTTTGAAAGACTAAAGCAATCCTAATATTCCTCCTACCAATTTAATTTTTGCAAAGGTGCCCCTATAATAATGAATAAGGAAAGAGAAGGGAGACGGAAAGAATCCCAAAATTAAAAATCCAGAAAGCCCAAAATCCAGAAAACCCTCTCCCCCCTCCAGGGCACTCTAAGTCATTTCAATTAACTGTGAAAAGTTTCTCGGGTTTTCATTTTACATCGAACACCTCAGAGCTTTAGTTTCATCAGCGAAAATCGAACACAGAGAAAATAACTCTGGTTGAAAAAGGAGCTACAAAAAACGCTTGACAACGAATTCGGAGCGACCCAGAGTGCCCTAGAGCTCACAACGAACAAACCTTACACTTATAAAGGTATGTTGTTTTCGATTGGCAGTCCGGAAGCGCCTGGAATCATTAAGAAGCGTGCTGCAAGTTTTTTATTCTCCTAGTAAAAAAACAAAAACAAAATATTTGATTTTTCACCAATACAGATATTAAATTTTAGAATTGGGTGGAAGCGATTCAAAGTTTTTTATTGGATTTCAGAATGAGTGAATCATTGAGTGATTCCAATCGAAAACGACATTAATGTACCTAGTTGAAAAAGTTTTTGAAAAAATATTGTTCAAATAAAACCAACTGTACCTAATCTTTAAATGTGTTTAAACAAAAAAGTCAGAGATAAAGGTAGTCTTGTCAATTGAGCCTAAATGACATGAATAATAAATTTTTTTTTAAAGTTAACCTTTTTAAGTTAATACACTGCACATTTTTAATAAATGCATTAACAAGTATATGAGAGGTAAGACATAATCTGATAGTTGCTTTTTTTCGTGATTTTAAAAAATTGTTTTTAGATGATTTTTTTTTTTAGAGGCGCCACTTGCAATCTTGCCCAGGGGCGCCGGTAGTGCTTAAACCGGCACTGCTTCAATTTGAGCAAAAGTGAAAAAAATGGCCCTTAGTATTCGGACTGTCTTCAACAGAAGGACGGGCACCTGAATGCAGAATAAAGAAACATAAAAACACTTTATAGATTTTTAACATACAAATTTAAAGCTTCGAGGATTCAAAAGATTTTTGATTTTTCTTTGAGTAAGAAGTATTTCTGTTAAAAATTTTCAATACAAAAACGATATCCAAACCAATGCTCACTGATTTCAATAGTTTTCTTATGACCCGTATGCATTGCGATTTGGATACGAATATCTTCTAAACGGTTAAAGCAATCAATTTCATTCCAAGGAATTTTTTGTAGAACGTTTAAGCCCCTACAAGAATTTGAAAATAATGAAGTTTCAGTGAATTAGAAATTTTTTAGAATATAAAATGTTTTTATATTTTTTTTTAACTTTGCCCTCGAATATCTTTAGAATGGTTAGATTAATGAAAAAAGTTAATAAGACCTTTTTTGTGGAACAATCAATTGCCAACAAGAATATGTCTTGCGCGTTTGATCATTATAATTTTTCAATTTGTTACAAAATTAAGAACAAAAAACGAATTTTTAAAGATTTTCTCGATTTTTGGACCTCAAATATCTATTCAACGGTTAGATAAACGAAAAAAGTGTATAAGGCCTTTTTTGTAGAGCGTTCAATTTCCTACAAGAATATGAAAAGAAATTTGCTAAAAAGTCAATTAATAAAAAAATTATTTTTTTTTAGTAGAAGCTTGATGTAAAAATGGAAAATTGCAAAGCGGAGGACCTTCTCATTAATATAAAGAGCTCATATTTGGTGTGTATATTCTAGAGGGGTCTAGCAATCGATTTTTCGGAGTACCAATTCAAAAAAAAAAATTTCTATTTTTTTGACCCACCCTAGTAAGTATGCTTTTGAAAATAAACAACAAAGACTTTGGAAAATCATATCTCAAAAACGTATCTATTCTAATTTGTTTAAATGTAGTTTTCGAGTGCATAAGGCCAAGGAACGTTAGTAGGTAGTATTGAAATTCAAATTCGGTTGTAAATAAGTGTAAGGGGAATTTAGTAACTTTGCTATTTATGTATTTTCTAATACATTTTCCCTTTTATTGCAATTTTCAAAAAAAAGTATAAAATATTTCAAAGTTTAAAGAAATTCGGATTTTGTGATTGTTATTTTCGGTAAATTACCTCTGGATTTATTTGTTTGTTTTCTCTCTAAGCTTGATAATATGCTTCGTAAATAAGAGGATAGAATTTTAAATAAATTCGAAACCACTTTTGCTGCGGCATATAATAGATTATTCAATAGTGGCAATCATGTTTCTAATTTCTTTTCAGCACTCAAACACAATATGTACTCAACTCAATCTTTCTTTTCTTCCTATCCGCATTTGTTTCATAAATTTCACTCAGTAATTCACTACCCTTCTTCTCAGCTCAACTAGTAGGTAAGGTAGTAAGATGTTAGAATAGAACTCAGAGTCAGTCAGCTCAGTAATTAAACAATACACAATTGAACAACACGCTAGTTAAACATGGCAAAGATATTCCGCGGTCAAATTTTACACACAAAATCATTAAATGAATTTGAAGTATTCACAAATGGATTCATTGCAATTAACTCAAATGGAAAAGTAAATAAATAAATAATATTCCAAATTGTAAAAAGAAAAACTAATAATAATGCTATAATCAGATTATCAGCTGTGGGAATAACTATGAATCATGGAGTGCAACACAAAATATCAACGAGTTTGAGATAATTTATCTAACTCCAGATCAGTTTCTAATGCCTGGTTTTGTTGATTGTCATATTCATGCACCGCAGGTTGCTCAAATAGGTCTGGGATTGGATATGCCATTGCTGGATTGGCTAAATACCTACACATTTCCTCTAGAAACAAAATTCGCTGACAAGGAATTTGCACAAAAAGTATATAAACAAGTTGTGGTGAGTAAAGGAACCTATTTTTTTCATTTTTTCATTCAAAAATAATCTTTTTGAACCCGTTGTTGAAATAAAAAAAAAAACTATCTAATCATTGAGTATGGAGTATTCCTTATCAGTTTTTGTTTTATGAATACATGTCATACAATATGTACGAGAATTAGTTTAATAGGATTTTTAAGTGTTGATAATATATTTTAATTAAAACTGGGTTTAGTTGAATAGAACAAAGTGCACGCGTTTGTAATAGAATTGCGTGTGGATGAGGGATGATCATAAGATTTGCCCGCTTTCACTTAATTGATAACAATTTTTTGTATAGCTATTCAGATTAATTGTTTAGTTTCAAGTTTAGGTAAGTAACTCAAAATAAATGACAGCTTATGGAAAACGATTCGAACATTTTGTTTTTAAAATTTGGTACGTTTTTGAAAATAGTTTACCTATGTTTAAGATATTTGAGGCGTTTTGAGAAATAGTATATTTTTTGTAAAAAAAGGTCCTTAGGAAATTTGTATATACATATTTAAATTTATTATTTAAAAATGTTTTGATGTTCTGAAGAAATAATTAAACAATTTAAAAAAGTATCAAATCAATAAAAATCAATAAGCAATAACATTAATCTTTTTAAAAATGTTGCTTGTGAAATTATTTTGCGAACAAATTTCAGTTGTAACTTGATTATAATATTCGACTATGTAATTCGATTCTACAAAAAATGTGTTCGAATTTGCAAAAAACTGATCTCTGTTATTCTAAAAAAATTTAAATTAAACACAGTTCCAGTCATGTCAAATATTTTGAAGATTTTGATTGGTGTTATTAATGCATGTTATTATTTTGATATCTAGATAATGCAGTTCGAGTAGCACAAAGTTACAAATTAGGGCCTAAATAATTTAAGTGGGATATTCTACTTCCTAGGTATTGAGAGCTCTTCGTATGCGCATGAACCCTTGGTTTTAACCGGAGAAGCAATTTAAAGAAATATTAACTTCAATAAAAAAAAAAAAACTATTAAAAACAACGGCAACACCAACAGTTTTGTGCTATATTTTTGTCCAAAGGAGAAACCTGTTCTTTAATATTCTTGATAATTTGAGTTTGTATTCACTGGTCAAGCGATGATTTTTTTTTTTTTTCTTTTTTAAGATCAAAGCTTAACACTGTAACACTGTGTTACAAAATTAAAATCATGTCAATTACTTTGGAAATGACCTAGCAGAGGTTGTAGGTATTACTGAGTACATCATATTTCGGCACTTGAAATTTTTCGTAGACCCTTAAAATTTCAAGTTATCGTCAAAAAACCGTTTTTCAATGTTTTCAGATTTTTTTAAAGTTCTAAACAGAGGAGTATTTTGTTCTTTTTGAAAATATTTTTTTATAATGCTCAAGCACCAAATTGGGTGTAGATTTTATGGGCTGAATCTCAAAGTACAACATTTTTTCACCGTTTTTTATTTTTTTAGTTCGGAGACCGTTTTAAGTTCCTTTTTTTGTTGAAATTGACCCAAAAATTGCTAAGTAAAAAATCGTTGAAATCTGAAAACATTGAAAAACGGTTTTTTGACGGTAACTTGAAATTTTGAGGGTCTACGAAAAATTTCAAGTGCCGAAATATGTTGTACTCAGTAATACCTATACAACCTCTGCTAGGTCATTTCCAAAGTAATTGACATGATTTTTATTTTGTAACACAGTGTAATATAACGAAAATTGACAATGTTAGTGTTTACTCATACATTTTTTTTCCATTAACTCTAATCAATTTAATATTTCAATTTTTTAACAAAAAATAACAAACTAGGTAAAACTTAAAAAAATTAAATTTATAAACAATAACTATGTATTTTGTATAGGGTTTTAAAAGGTTATAATGTTTTTTTTTATATTTTTGAGATTTTTTAAAAATAACGGGTGCTTTCATAATTGCATGGTTGCTTTGTTTACATGCGGTCATTTGCGATCAGACTAATGTCAGAAAAACTATTTGCGCATGTATTTTACTTTGAATTTATGAACACTTTTTCTGATTTGCGTCATTTGTCAAATTTTTTAAGTTGCAATTCAGCCTCTTCCCCATAATAACAATATTATTATCTTAATTCCATCCTTTAAGAAAAAAAACTTTTTTTTAAACTTTTCTGTCAATATTTACAAATTTATTATATCCAAGAAATTCGCGGCTATTTTTGTTATTTTGACTTGAACTTTGAATTTCCAATTAATATTTTAACAGAATTGAGAAACAAAGAAAAGCTGTATCATCTTTTACGTCATGTTTCTTCTTCCTTTAGGCTAGGCGCACAAATGCGATTTTAGTCGCGCGATTATTTAGTCGCAAAAATGGATCACACGGATTTCAATGCCGGTGAACACACATGCTTCCCGCGATTAAAAATTTGAAAATTGTGTCTACAGTCATTAAAATTGTTGTCATCTAATTTGCGACTGAATAATCGCGCGATCAAAATCGCATGTGTGCGTCTAGCCTTAAGTTTAAATTCATTGCGCATGAGAATTTTTTCATTTGCACATTTGCGCTGCAAATATTTGCGTTTTGCATTTATGAACACCTGACATTTGTCATTTGCATTAATGAAAGCTTTGCATTCGTCAGACTTGCGCAACCATGCATTTATGAAAGCGCCCAACAGTTAAGCTGTAACATTAGCTATATCCATTTTAGTACTTGACTTCAAATATACATCAGTTCTGCAATAAACATAGCATAGCCTTAACATAGCATAATACCCTATATCTTATTCAGAAACTTATAGAAATATTTTAAGTCCATTTCCACATATATTTAATAGTAGAGTAACTAAAGCAAATTATTAGGGAACCCGGCCGAACAGCTCTGATTTTGACGATTTTTTTTTTCAAACGTAGGTAATTAAAAGTACTTTAAAGTCTATAGATTAAAAATTGCCGGTGTTGCTGTATTGTTTTTTAAAATAAAAATTAAATTTTTTTTTAACAAAACCATTTTTTTTGCTTAAATTTCATAAAACAAATGATAGCAAAAGATTCTCTAGGTAATTTAAGGAAAATATATAAAAGGCAGTAAGGGAAAATCTTCCATCGTTTAAGCGATAAATGCAATTTTCTAACATTCTGACCTCAAACACAAAAAAAAAATTGAAAACAACGCAACACCTACAATATTTTAAAATACATTTTTAAAAATCCAGAAGCTCATTCTTATCTCTTAAATTTAAATCCACTAAATTTAATCAAGACTTTTTGAAAAAATCGTCCTCAAACTCAGAATTAAAAAAAAAAATATGTTATTAGAAAAATTTAAAATGACTTTTTTCCAAACTTTTTCTAATAAAATATGAATTTATTTTAAAAAAATTTTTGGCCATAAATATTATCAGTTGAATTTCGAAGCAAAAAAGGTAAAATATATAACACTTTTGAAAAAAATAATGAAAAATTACTTCAATTTCAATGGTTTTTTTTATTAAAACTGAATTTTTGCATTGAAATAATTAATTTTCTCAAAGACTGTGGTAAAAAGGAACTTTAAATTTTTGCTATTTAACTTTCAACAGTAAGGGTTATTAAATGAATACAAAATAATTTTATGTTTAGATGTTGAACTTTAAAAAATAATAAGTTACATTTTTTTTTCATAACTTTTATTAAAAAAAGTTCTTCGAAAATGAAATACTTTTTAATTTTTTTCATAAACCGTAATACATATTGACATTTCCTTTTATAATTTGAAATCATAATAAATGCGGCCAAAAAAATTTGAAAATAAATACATTTTATATTACGACCAAGTTTAAAAAACGACATGTTAAAATTTTTTCAATAATTTTTTTTTTCAAAAATCTGAGTTCAATTACCATTCTTTCAAAAGCCGTTCATTCAATTAACTTAATTTTAATTTTACATATATGACTAAGCTTCTAGCTTTTAATAAATGTATATTTGAATATTGTAGGTGTTGCCGTTGTGTTCAAATATTTTTTTTTTGTGTTTGAAGTCAATTAATATGAAAATTCCATCTATCGCTTGAACTATGGAAGATTGTCCCTCACTCCAATATATTTTTTTTCCTTGAATTTCCTAGACAATCTTTTGGCATCAATTAATTTATGAAATTTAAGAAAAATTTTTGAAAAAAATTTGTTTTTGTTCACAAAAATCTTCAATTAAATTTAAAAAATCAAAACGGCAACACCGGCAATTTTTAATCTATAGACTTTAAAGTATTTTTAATTACCGACGTTTGAAAAAAAAGATCATCAAAATCTAAGCTGTTCGGCCGGGTTCCCTAATATTGCCAATTTTTGAGCTTTAGTTACTCCACTATAATTATAAATTGCTTTTGAGCTTCTCGATTTTTCATCAGAGCTACTACATAAGGGTTTTCAAAAATCCAAATCTTATTTCCAATTTTTAGAAAACAACACTACGCTGTGGAACTACTTTGGCTTCATATTTCGGAACCAATCACAAGGACAGTACTCTTATTTTAGCAAAAGAAGCTTTACAACAAGGACAAAGAGCTCTAGTAGGAAAAGTTTGTTCAAATTGTAACATTCCCGATTTTTATAAGTAATTTCAGTTTTAATTTATTATACAATTCACAAAAACTGATTTTGTATTATTTTTAAATTGATTTTAATAGGGAAACCTACGAAGAATCGGTTAAAGAAACTGAAGCTTATATCGATGGTTTTAAGTTACTTAAAACAAATTTGGTGCAACCTATCATAACCCCACGATTTGCAATTAGTTGTGATGAAAAACTACTTTCAGCCTTGGGAAATATAGCAAATAAACATGATTTACATATTCAGGTAAGTTTTCAATATTTCACAAAATTATTTGTTGACTAATAAAATTCGTTTTTTTAGACCCACATAAGTGAAAGTGTTGCTGAAATCGAATTTGTTCGTGAGATTTTTTCAAAAGGTTATGCTGAAGTTTACGATAGTGCTAAGTTGCTCACAAATAAGGTAAGAAATAGAAGTCAAATACTCACCTACTATCATATTTGTTGTTTGGATTTTTTTTTATAGACAGTCTTAGCCCATGCAGTTCACTTAGAAGATGATGAAATCAAGCTTATCAGTTCCCGAGGATCTTCTGTGGCTCATTGTCCTGCTTCAAATACAATGCTGTCATCCGGTCTTTGTGATGTTTTGAGAATTTTGAAACAAGGAGTCAAAGTTGGACTCGGAACAGGTATTTAAAAAAAAAAATGTATATTCTTTTCCAGTCGAATCTTAATGTTTTTTTTTTAATAGATGTTTCCGCTGGTAATTCAATGTCAATTCAAGATGCAATTTTACGCGCCATGGATGTGTCTCACCATCTCGAGTTTGTTAAAAAACAGCACATTAAAGGTTGTCCAAAACCACAAGGAGACCCTTCGACGGTTGACTATAAACCTCTTGACTATAAACAAGCTATATATCTTGCAACTTTGGGTGGAGCTCAAGCACTTGCTTTGGATCATGTTACAGGAAATTTTGAAGCGGAGAAAGAATTCGATGCGATACTTATCGATACAACTCAATATCCATTGCACAATTTTGATTCATACAAAACATGGAACGAAGATAAATCTAAAGAGATGAAACTTTTGGAATTAGTACAAAAATTCATTTACGTTGGCGATGAGAGAAATATTGCTAAAGTTTTCGTTGCTGGTGTTCAAGTAAAGGTTTAGATTTTTAAAAAATGTATGAAATAACAAAAATAATAACAATAACAAGTCTAATAAATTTTCAAAAAAAAATAAACAAAATACAAGTTTTCTTATAATTTTTTATTGATCGAAATATGCCACATTGTTTTGGAACTTATAATGCGGCCCTACAACAGTTCTTCGCCACAGCGAACATACTCTCTTTATTTCCATTTTCAATGTGCGGGAAGAAGATTGAACATTTCGTGCCAAATCACGAAAAGCTATTTAAAATTGGTACAAGTTGTATCAATTTAGTATATAACTTTTTAACATTTTGTATTTGGAAATTCGATACTTTTATTGGAATTTTTAAAATTAAAATTTCGTTCTTCGTATCGTTCTTTTCATTCCTTTATAAAATTTTTGCATAGTGAACATGTGAACACATGTGAAACAAGCCAAGGGATTTCTTTAGAAAAAAAGGTGGGAATTTCCCCAATTTACCTGGTATCATAGAAGAAAGACTCATTTATAACATTTGTATGAATTTTTTCTTCCGCAATCTGCACTCAAAGGAAAATCTTTAAGAATTTGCATCGTTATTACAGCTTAATTTCCAAGGTAAAATAAAATTGCAATTCGGTACAAAATTTTATATAAAACTTTTTTAGAACTTAAGTAGCCACCATCTCTAAGTTTTCAACTTAAGTTAAGTTGATTTTTCGTATCTCACTAGCTTTTATGTATTCGCAGTATATTTTACTTTTTGATCTTACTTTTAACCACAAGTTATTATACAGTGTAACATGCCTGTAAGCCTCTTCTGTATCTTAGTCGTTAATAAAACTTACATAAAACATAAACAAAGTAAAACTAATTGAGCCAACGAAAAAGTCGGAAATTAAAAAAACTAAATCTATGTCTGGTATAGCTTTTCTTTAGCTGAAATAATTTGTATACATTCCATAAGTTAACGTGCCATGGCTATTTTAACCATTTTAAATTAGAGAAAACGTTAAAAACTGTTAACTCGTCTGTTTAATTGTTTAAGATATAAAGAAATTGCAATTATAGTTAATAATTGTCAAAAAAAAAAAAAGTACGTATACACCACAGTAAACTACTAAATTAAACTGAAATCACTAGTTTTAGCGTAGGTTTTATGTTTTTCAATTCTAATTATCACACAATAAAATGAAGTACTGGATACGCAATCGTATTAAAATGAACTACGAGCTATCCAAAAGACAGATTTAATGATCCCATAGTTTACGAATTCTCTTCCTTAGTAATATTATTATATTTTCTTAATATTTCGAATCCTTTAATATTTTAAAGAATGCATAGCTTACCATTTTGTGTAATTTTGTATAGCAAATTCAAATGTATTCATCATTTTGTTTTCAAAATAACTCAGGTCAGGTTTTGGGACTCTTGTAAGAAATTATAAATTTGACTTGCTTCTTCTTAACTGTCCGTCATCGTTCTTCAATCAAATAAACTATACAAATAAATAGAAATAACAACAAAATTAGATTATGTTTCATTTACATAAACATTTATATATATATATATATTATATTATATATACAACACATGCATTTCAATGCAATGCCCTCACAATTTAACTTAATTTACAAAGCTTTAGCAAAAATTACTTCTGTCAATATATATATTTTTTTTTGTATTTTTGTTTTATTTAAATAATTGTGTTTACCTTCTTCTGATTTTAAATATATATATTTTTAATGTTTTTTTATGAATATATTTTAATAACATTAATATTGCATTAATATATAATTTATATATTAAATATATATTTTATTCTTTTTTCTTTATTTTTTTTTTTTTATTTCTATGCACATTTTTTTTTCATTTGATTTTTTCTCTAATTTTAATTGTTTTTATTTTTTTTTAAATTTTGGAATGAATTCAATTCAATACTAATAATGATAACATTTAACTCACTATCTAATAATAATTTCTTTTATTTATTTTTTAGGAAGTAAAATTTGTTAAGAAAATAATTAGTTTACTTTTTTTTTATAAATATAATGTAAGCATTATAATAATTGTTTAAGTATATAAATAGAACTTGTGTGTTATCTTTTTCGTTTAATTTTATTTTTTCGAATAACAGTGGACAGTATATATAGATTTTCTTTATATATATGCGTGTGTTATATGTGTGTGGTGTTTTTTTTTTAACGAATTAAATAATTTATAACTTAAACAGTCTCTACTTTATGATTATCCAATTTTATATAAATTACTATAAAATAATACAAAAAAATATAATTCCTCACTTAATTACTAAGAATAAAACAAAAAAGAGCATAGGCGACCAACTTAATCTCAAAAATATAGAAAAGGGAACAGAAAAAATACAGCACACTTTAATAAAGAAGCATTGTGTTTTGAATAGATTTTTTTTTATGGAAAATAATAAAAGACTAACTTATTTGTTTATAAAATTAATTAATTTAAATGCAGAACATGAACTGGAAAGACTACCTTTACATAATGATTTTATTTTTTGTTTGTTTTTATTTTCTAGCATATTTCCGTATGCTTATATATATTTTATTTATTTATTTTGTATTTATATAAAAGGAAAGTACGTGTAAATATAAAATAGTTTATAGAAATTAAGTAATCTGTCCTGGCAACATAACATTCATTTAATTTAATTTATTTATTTGTTTATATTATTTATATAAAAAAAAGCATCTTTATTCTGCTCTCACTATGGCGCTGAATTGTATGTGTTTTCATTTTTTTTTTAATATAGAGTGATAGGATTTATTTTAACTCTTGAAAAATTCTTATAACAGTGTTTTTTTTTTTTTTTTTGTTTGTATACGAGCTAAGTAGAAAATAAAAATATATTCAATACAAATTTAGCGGGTCCACTATATTAAGGCTTATGAATTAAACATATTTTGTTGAGTAGAATCGTTTTCGAAATCACTCCAAGCATTATTCAGCTCCATGAAAATTAGTTTAGCTATTTCTTCATTATCTGTACCGTTGTGCTGAAAAAGAAGAAAAAAGTACAGTTAAGAAAAATATTAAAAGAAATTCTAACATAATAGGTGGTTCATCTCATGTGTTGAAACACGTACAGTGCGGTTCACATGGTTAGACGCACCAATTTTCGTTTACATAAATTTCATTTTTTTTTTGTGTGTGTGCAAGAATAACCAAAAAAATTGTATTTATTAGAATGGTTATTTAGTTCTTAATAGAAAAACAAAAAGAAATAGTGGGTGAGTGGAAGTTAACGGTACTTTTTAGTCCTTCTTGTCCGTGATGTAGGAAAAAGGGCAGCTTTTTTCGGTTCACATGATTAGACGCACACCTTAAATTAGTTAGTTTGGCGAGATCTATTGCACTGATTTGATTAAATTTGGAAGATTAAACATCAAGAACTTAATTTTTAGTGATTTTCATTCAAAATCTGTTAAAAAAATTTCTGAGCGCGAAAGAATAAGGGATAAATGACGCGTTGGATTCCAAAGGTCTTTCCATTAGCCCCATTGCCAAAAAAATAGGATGAAGTGACTATTTCGAGAGAAATTATTTAAAAAATTTAAATTTTGGTTTTGGCGTTGTGTCGATATTCGGAACAAACAAAGAAAAAAAAAAAGAATGTTCCAATAAAATCTTAAGTTTGGCGGGAAAATTCTTCTATTTCCGGAAGTTGACCAAACTTTTGACGAGCTCTAGAATTGAAATCTGAAGTTAAAAACATCAATTTTGGAACTAAAAATCCTTGAGCCCTTACAGCAAAAATCTTTATACCTGTGTATAAAAATATTATTATATCATTTGTCACTGTGGCGTATGCGTAACATTTTGCTTTTCTTTACGGTAACGAATAAATTCTAACACTGACCAATTAATCGAAGCAATTAATTTTGTATGCTGTAGTTTTAATTTTTTTTAATAATATTCATATATGTATACAATCATCGAAATACGTATTTTGACAAAATGAATATTTCTCAATGTGATTAGAATTATCTGTAACAGTTAAAGATAAAAGAGGGAAGTTAAAGGTTAATTAATAAGTATGTTAAGATGAGTCTCATGATGGTCAAATGAGTGGTATTATTCCTCTTGGCTGAAGTGCTAATTTTTGAGTATTTTTCAATATTTGTAACGTAAGGCAACACATTTAACATATTTTAAGCATTGTATTGAACTGTTGAACATGTCTAATTCGCAAATTTTGGTATGTTGGGATCTTTACCGTGAAATAATATCGTGTTTACCTCATAAAAACAAATTGAAACAGTTGAAATTCTCGAAGGCAACATGTTCAGAAATAAAATTTTATGGAACGCATTCAATCAAATACTTTCTCAGTGAACTTCGATTTTTTCGAGTCGAAATTTATCACATAACCTACATAATGTAGCTCACTGCACAAAAGTGTAGTTTTCATTGCTTTAAAAATAGTTGTGTTTTATTATTCCTGTGATCTAGATCGGATCATTGTATTTGTTAGCGTTACAATAAGAAAGCCAGATCCTGCTTTTGTTGTAAAGCTAATTAAAACAATGATCTGATCTGGATCACGATAATAACAAAACACAACTAATATAGCAATAGAACAGCAAATTAGTAATTAGTAAATCAAATAGCATTTTTCGCGAGACAAAATTTTTTCATAGAATGTGTTTGGGTGTATGTCCCTATCATAAAAGTCAATTTGTTGGGATGATAGGACGTCGGGAGAAGCCGCCATCTTCGAACATAGGTTGGTGCGGTTTTTATTAAATGGCTCAATGTTTACTCATTTTAACCAAACATGACCCATGACAGTCTTATTCATAATAAAATCATCTATAAAATAATGTACACATCAATTCCGGGAGTCAGTTAAGCTCAATTTTATAGTCCTTCAAAGTCCAGGTTTGTCTCGCAAGGTTAGGAACTTTTGATTTTTTTGGGTTATTCTTCAAAAATGAATTAAAGGTCTTTTAACTCTCTGTAGACACGCCTCTTTTTTGCGAATTTGGTTTATACTTTTTCATGTTGCTAGAATTTTTTTCAGTCTCCCTATTTTATAGAGAATCATTATATGAAATTGATGTAGAATTTTCCGAGGAATTCGAATATTGTGTTCACAATTCCAAAAAAAAAAATTTATTTTCACCCTTATAAAGACACTTATTTTTGTCCTACCAAATTCGCACCCGTGTGTCCACAGAGCGTTAATCATCTATAAAATGAGCCCTTAATCCTTATTGTAACCATCATATTTAGAACACATACCATAAAAAAAATTTTGTCCCGCAAAAAATGCGATTTCATGACCATATTTTTACTAATTTGCCTGGACTACAATCCAAGTTTGGTGGAAGAAAAAAAAATCCACCAAGGCTCTTCATATTTAATTTTGAAAAATACCGAAAATAATCTGGCGTGAAATGGAAAATACGAACAATCAGAGAAAATGAATATGATTTTGGGATGGCTGAGAAGTATTGTTATAATAGGCAGAGAAAATAGAATTCGCGAACGGGTCATACGGAATCGTTCTTCGAGTTCAAGTTGCTTAAATTTGTATAACTTTTTATATACAAATTTAATAAAATAATTATAATGTTAAAAACTGGCTTGTTAGGTAAATAGCTATCGTCCAGTCGATATCGACAAAAATAGTCGAGTTGATATCATTTACACGATAGAAATTCGTTTTTTACAACGAAAAGCTTAGTTCTCTTCGATATAATGAGCAATTTAAGCAATTTTAGTAGATTTTAGTTTAAAAACAAAATAAATATCATATACTCACTTTATCCGGATGCACTGCTAAACATGCTCTACGATAAGCTTTTTTCACATCAACTGGTGTAATTAAAGTAGACATTTCACACTTTTTCCATTTGGCGTCCGTCCATAGCACTGTGTCCAGTGAACACAATAAAGCACGTATATTACTTTTCTTTCCTTCCGTCTATGAAATAGAAAAAAAAAATAACAACAAATCACAAAACACCCATCAACAACAATCCAACTTACCCATTCCATAATTCTCAATTTATCAGGATCCATATCTTTAACAAGTTCTTCTTTTCTCATTTCATTAATCGACCTTGGCCCATGTTGTGTTTTACTACCAAATTTATAACCCTGTTCTCCTAGAATATCAGCAAATATATCAGCATTTTTGGGTGTTCCGCCAGCACTAGCTGGAGTTTTTGGTTCAAAATGTGATCTACTATAATCTGGTCTACTATTCGCCGATGATGGTTGCGGTTGTGATGATGGTGATGGTGTTGCAGTCGGAATTGGTTGGCTAGGGAATTGTACACCAATTCCACCATTAGGTGATTTAATATTATGTGACGGCGATGGTGTTGAAAGATTCACTTGTGGTGGTGGTACTATTCCTCCTCCAGATGTTGCAGTATTACTGTTGTTACGTGCATAATTGTGTGTAGGACTTGAGAATTGAGTTGTATAGGGACTATTAGCCACTGGTGTTGTACCAGGTGTTTTATTATTACTAAGAGTATTGGGATTAAAATTTATATTTAATCCAGAAGCTAAATTAGCTATGTCAGCAAAAGGATCCTTAGGCTAGATCATATAAAAATACAAATCAATTAAATAAGATCTTGGCTGTATATAAAACTAACTTGTTGTGGTGATGTTTCTTTGCTTGGTACTTGACTGTTACCACCAACAGTTGTTGTTGTAAATGAAGGTGTTGCAGCCGATGCAGCTGGTGATCGTGGAAAACTCATTGGAACCGATGGAGTCACTCTAGGAGCTGGTGTCGCTGATGCAAACGCATTAAAGTCTAAATTAAATTCTCCCCCCGTTGCAGTGGCCGGTGCACTAATTGATCCAAATATATCATCTAATCCAGCTGTTGATTTTGGTTGGGTGTTATCTTAAAGAAAAAGAAAATTAATTTTCAAAATTCAAACAAAGTTTTACAATCTTTACCCAAAATATCAGGTATTGGAGCTGAACGCAAATCACCTGAATCAAATGATCCCAACAAATCAAAGCTAGCCTCCTTTGTCGATGCAATATGAGGCTGACTTTGAGATGTTGCTGGATTCTGAGTCATTGATTGGCTTCCTCCTCCTCCTAAATTCAGCAAATCGATTGGTGGAGCTGGCGATGTACTTGCATATGGACGCTCGTTGCTATTTTCTGTAATGTCTGGCATTACCAAGGGTGCTTCTGTTTGTTGCTCAGATACATCTGAAACCGGATTGGTTGTAGTTTCTATATGGGGTATGGGTGGTGCTGGCCTTGATGGTGGTGGCTGGCGTGGGCGTTCGGGTACAGATCCCGCAGTTGGTTTAGTAACTAAAAAAGAACAAACAATTTATTTTGGACTGGGGAATCATATATTTTTGTATGATTACCAAAATTATCAACCATTTCTACATATTCCAATTGTGAACTAAATAGATTAATTGGATTACGTTTTGGTTTAGCCGGTAACCAGGGTGGATTCTTTGACGGGCGACTTTCATTGTCAGTAACGACAATCGAGAGAGACACAGTGAAATTAGATGGAACATGTTCCTGGTCAGGTAATTCATCCAAATCGTTGGTTGTGAAAGTAATTAGGGTTTCCTGTTCGGGTATGAAGCCAGTGTTTAATTGTAATTGACAAATTTTCAAGCCTTGAGGACGACCCATCCCTTTGAGAGCATTGCGTGCATGATAGAGAACAACTGTAAGATCTCCACAAACAGTTAGGTTAATTGGTAGCACGATTTTTCCAGGTCCAGATAAATATAATCTAAAAAGAGTTTAAAATGAATTCCAAAACTTATACAAAAACATTCCAAAACTTACTTCATTTTTTCATAATCCTGAACTGTATTCATTAGAAGCCTTTCATTGCAATAGACTTCGATGTACATTCGGCAACCATCACGAGCTTTTGTCATTCGTGGAACTGGTTGACACACTAGCGAAACCACATTAAGAGTCTTGTAGTGCGGCAGAAGTGGTGTTGTTCTCAGAATATCACCCAAATAGTACAAATAACGAAACTCTGAAGGCCTAAGATTAATTGGATGTCTTTTGACAGCAAACACTTGAACAGCATCTTCGGGTTCATGAATAAGTCCGCTGTACATGAGCAAAGCACACACCATTGTGGCTGCACTGCAGCCACCACTATCACTTGTCTGAATGATTACAATACTTTTTGGATCTGCAGTCAAGAAACCATACATATCTTCGGCAACAGAGAACATTCCATGTAAATGCGGTGCTTTGGATTGAGGGCATGTGTATATTGAGCCGGCCTCAACTGTCCGTACCGGTGGAGGTAGACGTGGACAGTTTCGATTGCCAAAATTGTAGACACTTACTTTTGCCGGTGGATAACGACTTTCGATGGACAACCGTACGTCTTCAATGTTATTCGTTTTGTAGGCAGATTCAAAGCCTTCAGAGGGACATGGCATCACCAAGATACGTGATGTAATGTAGCTTATGTCGATGTCAACTCGAGCAATTGACTGTTGCATGGTTTGCATAACTTTTGAGGAGGTGTCCTTGAGATTCTTGAGAAAACTGCCGGCACCACCTCGAATTGAGGAGAAAAGGCTTCCTGTTTGTGCGGCGCCAGCTGCATTGGGTGGTGCCTGTGGTAGATTTTGACCTTGGTAATTGTATTGTTGCATGTTGTTGGTGGCAGCAGCTGGTGATGGTCTTGCTGGACGCTGCTGTTGATGTTGGGGAAAACTATCTGAGGCATTGTTGTCTGAATAGGCCGATAGATTGGTAGAATGTGTAGGCCTTGGTGGTGGAGGTCGTGAGGGAAGTGGAGACGGCACAGGTCCATTTGTTGTTGCTGGACTGTGTTCCGGCGAACCACTTGGTGGTGTTACTATTGGTTTACCCTTTAAATAAACATACATGTTAGCTTCTTTCTTATTTTAATTAACTTTAAGAAGAAAAAAATTACTTACCACCAATTCAATTGGTCCCTTTAATGACCAATTTTTCGTTTCCGATATCGCTGCCAAACGATCCAAAATTGTTGAAATATTAAACCTATTTGAGGGGTTCACTGTTAGGCATCCTTTGATGACATCATGGAAACAATTAAATCTGGAATCTGATGGCATTGTATAATTTCCGTTTGTAATTCGTAGCTTGGCTGAATCTTCGAATGGATGTTTTTGAAAACATAAACAATAAAGGACACATCCTAAAGCCCAGATATCTAGTTTGGGGCCTATCACATAATTGTTCCAAGTGTCAAGCATTTCGGGAGATCTATACATCGGTGTGGTCACTGTTGTTAGCTGTTTGTAACCAAAAAAATAAATTTAATATAAAACTGGGAAGCATGAAGCTCACAAATGAAAATCAATATTTTTGGAAGATACATAAATTTTAAAAAATATTTTTATTTGAAATGAAGACTCTTGACATGCGAAGCTCAATAGTCTCTCGTTAATTTCAGTTCATATAGAACCGAAAAATTGAATGGAAGTAAAGTTTCTTTCGATTTTTGAAAATTTCAAATGTTTTGAATTAATTGATTAAAATTGTTTGAGTGCAACCTAATGACGTCACAGGTAGGTAATTGTGTACTTAAGAGTTACAAAGTATGATTCGATTTTTTTTTAATTTATTGCAGGTTGTAAGAAAATTCATCATCATTAATCTTAGAAAAAATCTAGAAAAAAATCCTGAATAAGCAACAGATTTTTTTCATAAACTAATATCGAATCAAATCAATATTACAATAAAATATCATGATGCTAGCAAATACATTCGTCTACCGATATGCATTGACTCTGTTATAAGAAAAAAAGTGAATCACAATCAGAAAAAAAAAATTGTTGGCACTTCCATCGCATTTCCATCGCTTATATAAAATTTTTTAAAAGGGTTGTCTTACATAGTTTTACACATTTGCCTATGACATTTAATTCCGTTTTGAAGATGCCTGTGTGTTGGTAATTCGGAAAACAGAATTATTGTAATGTAAATGTTAACGAAAAATAAATTTCCTGTTGAATAATTTAGAAGAGATTGAAAATGAACTCACTTTTTTGTACCGTGCTGAAATCATAGCGAATTTTAACTAGAGTTCGATCTTTGAATATTGGCTATATTATTAAAATATACATACATAGATGACAAAAAGAATTTATGCTTGTGGCCTGTTGTATAGGTAATCACAATTTTTAGAATTCTTGTGCTTGTGACTCTCACAAATTGTGTCTGTAGGGAGGATCGTGCTGTAAGAACTGACTATTTGAAGATCTTATAATGTTTTCAAAGCTCTGACAAAAGATTCCATATACCTTAAAATTTTCAACAATTTAACAATTCTGATTTTTTGTTCACCTAAGACCTAATCAGTTTATTTTGTTTACACTTTTCTGAGAGTATTTATAGTTTATAAAAATATTTAAGAAAAAAACCAATAAAGAAGGAAGAAAATATTGCAAGTTCTACCATCTTAACAGCCTTTAAGGAGCATTGGGAATTTTTATTAGATTCTGATCTTTCTTTCTGCAAAATGTTGGATTCATATTATTTAAGATTAAAATTTTGTTTAGTAGTACATATTTTTAATGTAATAAATAATAATTTATATAGTGAAGTAACCTTATACCTACATACATACATCAGACCGTGCATTTACTCTAGCAGTACTGATTATGGGAATACTTCTTTATGGTAATGCCTAATTGAAAACATCCCAAGTTTTTTTTTATTAGGATGCATTTTTTTTAGAAGAAATATTTTCAAAATCGTTAGAGCGTTTTTTTTTTTTTAATTTTTATGAATAATTTTTTGAAAACAAAAAAATTTTAAATAAAATTGGTATGCCATTTTCTGGCAATAATTAATCAACAATTCAAACCAAAATTTCCAAAAAATTCAATGTCACGTTTTTAAAAATTTGGCTTTTCAAAAAAAAATTCAATTTTTTTTTTATCCAAATATTAATTTTTTCAAAATTTAATTTTTAACTTACTATATTTATGACTAATTTTTGTTCTATAAAAAATGTTGTTTAAAAGGAATTATTAGTTGTGGAGATTTTTTAACAAAATCTTTGGAGCCGTTTTCAAGAAAATTAAACTTTTCCAAAATCGTACCGTTATTTTTGGACAAAAAAATTATTCCAAAAACCCCTACGGATATTCGCCAAAAAACGAACATACATATTTGATGTTTATTTGTTCATCCCTTTAGGCTAGACAGACAGACAGACAGACAGACGGACTTGCGGGACCCACTATGAGTGTTCACGAAAACAATGTGTTGAAGTATTTTTCAGCAGTGGAAACAAAACTTTTGATACCAAATTATTTTAGTTTTAGACCTTTCTTCAACGTAAGATGTTTTACAGGAAAACTCATTTCCGCCAGCTTTGACAAGACTTGAAAATTTTCAAACATCAACTAAAATCTAAATGGGAACGATGAATTCGAACAAAAAACCTGGAATGGAATCGGCCATTGTGATTTGTGATCGGCGATAATCACAAAACACAAATTGTTTTTTTCTTGATCACAAATCACAATAGCCGATTCCACCCCTGATTTCATTTCCCAACTGAAGGATTAGTGTCCTTTTCATTAAATTTGTTTATAATATTTTCAACCACCCTATTCGCTGTACTCTACTGCGAATTACCCTGTATATACATACAGTTGTGTTCAAAATAATAGTAGTGGCTGCATCAAAAAAACATTTTTTATAATTACGGTGCTTCTACGGTTAAAAATTTAGTTTCTTTGATGTCAAAGTTTGTAACGGTCAATTACTGATAAATGTATCATAGTTTCAAAATGAAAAAGAAGGTTCCAAATAATTTTTCATTGACTTTTGGTTGTTCTTTCTAATTTGACCTGTTCAAAATAATAGTAGTTAAAGTTATTTTTGAAGAATTTAAAAGCGGTTTATAACATAGAATATTTATTTTTGGTTTAAAAGTAAGTACTCATATAATAGGAACAATTTTTCAACAAAAAACGATTTGTTTCGGTTTTAATCTATTTAAAGTTCGAAGTGCAAAACACTTCAGTTCGGATAGCGGAAACTTTTACGAAAGCTACTTGAAGAAGGGAAAACCTACTTGGAAATTCAAGGTCTTATGAGGATGCTCCCCTGCAATGGTAGCCAATGCAATAAACTCAACGAAAAACCCCAAACGCGCGGTAGAAAAAGAAAAAAGACCGTCGTAGATGACAGGCGTACTGTCCAGATGAGCAAAGCTGAGCCTTCAGCATCGTCGTTTCGAATCCAGAAGGCTTTAAGCCTGGATTGCAGTGCAGTGAACATTCGGAGGCGACTGTTAGAGACTAATTTGTACGCTTGAAGTTCACATAAAGTACCGCTGTTAACAAAGAAATATGTTAAAATACTAAAATTTTCGACCCTCCATGTTTAACTTTTTCCGTCGTATACTTTGGAACATATTCCGTATTGGGTGGACGTCGGACGTATTCTGGAGATCCAGTACCACCAAAGAGGACAAATTTGCTCGCATCAGTAAACAATATGTTACGCTATTACTTCGCTGGCCAGTTTATGTAATCTTTTACAAACTGGATACGCTTTTTAACATGTTTCACAGAACTTTTCGTGGACTTCAAGCGTACAAATTAGTCTCTAACAGTCGCCTCCGAATGTTCACTGCACTGCAATCCAGGCTTAAAGCCTTCTGGATTCGAAACGACGATGCTGAAGGCTCAGCTTTGCTCATCTGGACAGTACGCCTGTCATCTACGACGGTCTTTTTTCTTTTTCTACCGCGCGTTTGGGGTTTTTCGTTGAGTTTATTGCATTGGCTACCATTGCAGGGGAGCATCCTCATAAGACCTTGAATTTCCAAGTAGGTTTTCCCTTCTTCAAGCAGCTTTCGTAAAAGTTTCCGCTATCCGAACTGAAGTGTTTTGCACTTCGAACTTTAAATAGATTAAAACCGAAACAAATCGTTTTTTGTTGAAAAATTGTTCCTATTATATGAGTACTTACTTTTAAACCAAAAATAAATATTCTATGTTATAAACCGCTTTTAAATTCTTCAAAAATAACTTTAACTACTATTATTTTGAACAGGTCAAATTAGAAAGAACAACCAAAAGTCAATGAAAAATTATTTGGAACCTTCTTTTTCATTTTAAAACTATGATACATTTATTAGTAATTGACCGTTACAAACTTTGACATCAAAGAAACTAAATTTTTAACCGTAGAAGCACCGTAATTATAAAAAATGTTATTTTGATGCAGGCACTACTATTATTTTGAACACAGCTGTATATGTTAGGTACATATAAATTTATTTTTGTTTTAATATAAGCCATGTTTTGACTTATTAGCAGGGATAGGATGCTGTGGAATTTGCCTTTTTGCCTTGCTCAATCGTACAACATTATAGATTAAAAACAAACACGTTTCACGTCCCCCTCGTACCAAATATATGTATTTTATTTTGCCTTTTCTTTCGTTATTGCCTTTTTTTGCCTTTTCTCTTGTTATTACCTTTTTTGACTTTTTCCATGTTTTTTATCTTTTTAGCGTTTTTAAAATAATGCCTACACACAAAACACTCAAATACAAACAAAAAGCTAACTTACTCAATATATCTATATTAAGGATTCACTAATTACCCCACACAAACAAAATTTATTGCCTTCTATGTTCAATTGTGCGGCCGGCAACCGACACGTATCAGGGCTCAAAAGCTAACTTACTCAATTTACAATATACGACTGTAGAAGTTCTCCAGATTTTGAGAATCAAGAGAGATTTGGAAGCCGCGAAAGGGGCAGTCGCAAAAGATGTTGTTGAGAAGTACAAATCAAGTTTTTTGGCAAATAAGGGACTCGAGAGAGGTGGACAAGTAAATTGAGTAATAAATCGGGACACAAATCAATAGCTCCCAAATGTTGAAGTGGGTGATGTCGAGTGCTTTAATTGGGCTCCACTCGTCTCTACATATGTAGAGAGATCTTTTAGCTCCTTTAAAGCACTCTTATGCCGACTTTTCACCAATCGATTTTAGCCGCGCGATATGTCGCACGACTTGAATCGACTAGAATTTTTCCATGGGTATTGTCACTTTAGTCACCTGCAGCTTACGTTCACACGAGTCGAAAAGCTTCGCCGCACGGCAAAAATCGACTCGTGATAAGTCCCCATTAAGGGACAATCGCAGGCGCTTTTTACCTGAAAATTTAACTCATTATTGTTCAAAATTACTACAATAAATTTATATAATATTACATTCTTTCTCTCAATAAATGCCTTTTTATGCCTTTTTGGGAGTTTTATTTTGCCTTTTTTAAGTTTTTAGGTCCACAAGATCCTATCCCTGCTTATTAGTAACTGTGTTTGTGGAATAGTGTTTTAAACAACAAACAACTGCTTAGAATAAACAAAAAATGTTCTCATGTTATTGTTTATAAAGAAAACGTATGGATTAAATTTCAAATTTAACAATAATTACAAAAAAATAAACAAAATCGAAGCGTAGTGCGTCGGCCTCCCAACCGCTAGGTCGTGAGTTCAAGCCCAGCTCGGGCAATTTTCAAAATCAATTGAACATAAGCGACTTAGCACCACTGAGGGGAGTCTGATGATCGGGTTGGTCCCCGTGAAATAGCTATAACTCCAGCCTATGAACTTGGTGGTAACACACACAGGTTGTTGTTGTTCATTCAAAACCTTCAAAATCAAATTTTTGTTGTTGCGAAAAGTTAAAATGTTTACTCAACTGCGTAAAAGTTTCCCAAAATAAACCCTACATTAAATTTTATAACTAAAATTTATTATTAATTTGTTATCAACCTTTTATTTTACTATCCGCTTATCATAACAAACTGCTACACAAAACTTTCTGTCTTACTCATTATCGTGAATAAAAATAAAGAGTCTATAATCAACTTACCTGATCTTCCAAAACATTCCTCTGCTGAACACCCCAATCGACATTTGGCTCGAATATCTGCACTGTTGCTGAACCAAAGTCACATAATTTCAACTGATTGTCATTGCCCAGTAAGAAATTTTCTATCTGTAAACAAGAAAAACAAAAAAGCTTATCATTAAAAAAACAAAACACAACACCGGAAACAACTTGGAAAACAAACTTTTATATCCCGATGTGTTATGGGAGGATTTTGAGCATGCAAATGCCCAACAGCTTTTGTAGCTTGATAGAATACTCTAAGCACCAAAGCTGGATCCATGGAACTTCCCAAGCAATCAACCAATGAGCCACCTTTTAATACCACACAAAAATAAAATAAAAATTAGAATCATGCTTTCTTCCAGAATAGACGACAAATGATTACCTTTACAAAGTTCTGTAAGTAACAAATACTCAGCCCTTCCATGTGGACCACTTGTTTTATCAATGAATGTAGCACCAATAAATGCCACGACATTCGCATGTCCCGACACTTGTTTGTGTATATTAATCTCATTGATAATATTGCTACAAGCTTGCTTATCAGCGCCAATGAGTCTTTTGAGGGCGTATTCCTTTCCGCTTAAAATGTCTTGTGCCACATAAACGAATGCAAAACCACCTACACCGATGATGATTCCATCCAATGCAACGATGATGGAGAAAAAAAAAAACAACCAAACCAAGAAAAAAAAAAAACAGATACAAGAAATGAAAATCAATTTATTAATCCAACAAACCAGCTGACAGTGTTTTTGTTTTATTGATTTATAACAAAGGATATAAATTAGGATCAATGCATTAAAGAAAAGAAGAAGGCGGAGAAAAAAACAACAACTTAAAAAACCCATCGAACCTAGACGATGGAGGAGGAAAAAACCGAATTGGTCAAAGGTGAAAGCCTCCTCTGAACAAAGTCACTCCGAATGCAAACAAAGAAAAAAAAACCCTACGTTCATGTAGTTCTTTTTGGGTGAATCGCACAATATGATTAACCAACCCAGGCATAACGAAAATAATAATAAAAAAAAAAAAAAAAACAACTTCAAGAGAAGAAAAAAAAAGGAATTGTATGTGTTTTACCTTCGGCAATAACTCTTTTGATTCGTAATTTTATTGAACCAATTTCTACAGTTTGACCAACAAATTCATTATCAGATTCACCATTTGGTCCAGAGTTGAAATAACCCATTGCTGATTTTAAGAAATCACTCATCTTTATTTTGATGAAATTTTTTTATATATGAACACAAATCGAAAAACTTAAAATTTATTAACACACAAAAACCAGCCGAAGCAAATTACGCCATGACAGTAGTGTTGTACAAGAAAAGAAGTGAGAATATAATTGGAGACTTTTTTTTACATTTTTGACGTTTTGTTTTTTATTTTTTTTTTGTCTTCGTTTTTGTCTACAAGAAGCAGAAAACAAGTAGATAAGCGTTGCCAGTACAGATGGGTTTTAGAATCCATTGTGAATATAGCGCATCATTCATCTTGGGAATTAAAAAAGATTCGCTTTTTAATCAATTGAGTGAAAGGAGTTTAGTAGTAACCGTGAGCGAAAGCAGTCACAAGTCACAGCTCTAGAAGCTAGAAAAATGATCAACTGCAAGTTATTAGGGGTATTAACGAAACCCTCGTAAACGTGGTAAATGTGGTAATCGAGCTGTCAAAATTTTTATTAAAAAACTTTAAGAATATGAAATGAAAAGGTGTTAACTCTGGGTAAATGTGGTATTCACGATCTGGTGCAACAGGCCTAGTAAAAATGTAAAATTTTATTTTTTTACAATAGATCGTGAACGCCCCTCTTCTTATCTATAGGAAATATTAGGTGTGTTTTTTTGTTTATCTATATAGATTTTGTGCAAAAAAACGACATCGAGATTTTTTAAATCCGTGTAATTATTTGGCAGCACTGAACATTAACTTTGACAGATGTCTGTCAAAAAGTTTGCTTTTGCTTTTTTTATTTTAAAAATTAAAATTTAATAAAACATAGAGAAAGAAACAAACAAAAAAATTCGTAGAATTTTTCCTGTTTTGTCGATTATCATGTTCCTCTCGCTGTGTTTGGTTCCATTCCAAACTACCACCAGGAATTCTACCACATGGTTTGCCCACTGTGAAGGAAGTTGCATCAGCCATAACACCACTTGAACACAAAAAAGAAGGGCTCTATCTGAGAATGTCGACGTCTACACAGACTTCATTGGAGGTGGTAATATTTACCACCCAAAACTTGTTGATTTTTTCCAGAACCAAGCCACTCGTTATTTAAGCCCACTTCATCCCACAACAGTTCCCTGCCCCTGTATAAACAAAAACATTTTCCAGTCACCAAGACGTTTATTGAAGATAGGATGGAGGTTTATGTCTATTAATACATCTACTTCTGCTTTGCTGCATTATGTTTAATTTGAAATTAAACATTGAAATCGACAATCTGGAGAATGAAAGTCAATCAAATTAGGTATCTAAGTCGCGAACTTTTTGTATTTTCGAATGGTTTAAAATGTGCTTTTTCTTATTTAAACTTTCAGGAATGCTGTGAATAACAACCAAATAACATGCAAATCCTTATTTGCATAATGAAGAACTCTTGTCTAGAGAAGCTATACGCATGTGGCACAATGAATTGAATGAGATAAAATTTATTAATTTTGTTTTGTTTATATTGAACCAATATTGTTTTAACTTTTTGATTGTATATTTAATATGAAAAGTGAAACGAATTTGTTTAACAACAGTTGGAATATTAAGTAAAATTTGTTCAATTGTACTTAATCTATTAAATCATCCCTCATGTAGACTCAATTTACTTATATGTTTTAACAGTAATTTTTTTCAATCAAGCCCTACACCCAAACTTATAATCCTTAATAAAAATAAAAACTTAAATTACTTAGTGATCACATGAAATGATTTTCTGTTTTAATTGTGGCGAATGATAAAAAAAAATTAGCATTAGTATGAACTTCCGCAAGTTCTGGATCCGCTTCTAGTTTAACTTTTGCTTTCATAAACTGGACGGCGGGAGATGATTGGGCAGACTTTGGTAGCAGCAGTGGATGTGGTGGTTGATGTGACTGTGACTGGGATTGTGATGTGGTTACAATTTTATTCTGCTCCGTGTCGCTCTTCTTCTTTCTTGTTGATTTTTCCTCGGCATTAGCTTCATCTAATGGCGTAGAAGGCATATCATCCCCTTTCTGCGTTAACCTCAGCAAAACAGTTTTTTTCATCTCTAAAAATGAACCAAACATATGGAATGAACTAGCGAAACTAGAATTATATTTCAAACATATTAAACAGATATTGATTGAGTTATTTTTAACAAAACACTTTCGTATCTTGTTTTATTGAAAGTTTTCCAGCTCTCTTTAGAAGAACACAAAATATTAAATATACTTTAACCTATTGCAGAAATTCTTAAAATCTTGTATTCACTCGCCAGATTGAATATTTGAGTTCTGCTTCAACTTGGAGTTGGTTATGAGACTTTTCTTGTATAAGTACCTAGCAAGCAACAAAACAAACAAAAAAGAAACAGTTCTGAGATTATGCAGTGAGGCGCGCACACATTTGTTTATTTAACTTTCATATCGGATTGGAAACTGGTCAAATAAATCTTAATGAGAAAACAGATTACGTTTCGGGGAGAAAAGATAAAACAAAATCTCCCGCCTTTGTAAGGACTCCCACAGCTGGATCAAGAATGATAGCTTGCAAATATGTTTTTTTGTTTATCCATGTGTATTGCAATTCAATTTTGGTTTATTGAACTTGCTATTTACAATTGACTTAAAATAACTTATTTCTAAGATACATTGATAGTTACAAAATCTTGTTGGCACAAAGGGGGCCTAACGTTAAATAATGAACAAAGTTATAAAATATAAACAAATATAATACATGGATAAACTTAATTTAAAAAGTCTGCTGTATACGTTGTCCTCGGGGATTGGTTGAGTTGGGTTGGGACTCCATGTGTACTGCCTTAATTCCTTCCCCTGCATAGCTGTTAAGGAGGGGAAAGTAATTGCGAAGAAAATTCATGCAGATATCATTTTCTCGGGATCTCGGCTTTACAGCCATTTGTAGAAGACATTTCCTAAAGAAACAGGACGACATCAATGCAGGCAGATTATATCTGAAGAAGGAATAAGGAATATATCGAACCAATAAAGGAGAATAAATAAAAAAATTACCTGTAACCAATTGGGGACCTAAATGATGCTCTGAAACAATTACCATAACGTTCTTTTAAATATTTCTTATACATCAACTTTCAAGATGCCATTGTTTCAACACTTCACTTTACATGCACATGTCGTCCAAGTTTGGACACCATCATTTGCACAGGCAGTGAAGTGATCTTCTAAGATGGCTTTTAATCAACGGGTCTTGGTTCTGATACCATTTACATAAAGTGAGGGAGATTTTAGGGAGCCGAAGGATTTGGGTATTGAATGAGCTGCAATGCAAGGTTGGGATTGTCTTGCTTGTTGCTGTCTGCTGTTTGGGATGAAAAGTATTTCCTGAAGGAATATTTTTCAGGAGGTATGTTTATACTTGCTTTTTTTTGCAGCGCACAGACATGACGTGTATCTTTTTAAAAAGTTATGAGACTTTTTGTGGTGGGCATAATGAGGCGATTGATAAACAAGAGCTTTGTTGTCATTTAACCATGTTTATCGTCAAAGAATAGACGTTTTCGCTAACGAGCGGGCATTCCAAGTGCATTTTACATTACATTTGGCTGTGAGGTTTGAAGGTATCGACACGATTAAGACACAAGCACACAGTACACAGAATTCTTCTTTTGTGAAATAATTCCTAGTAAAAAGATAAATATGCTATCTCATTGTATTAATAAATTGATTTACTTTCCTTCTGCTTTTCCGGTTTTTTTTCTTTGGTTTTGTGGAAGATATCGCACTCTTGCAATTACGTGAATCCTAAAATAATTAAATTAAATTAAAAAAACAAAGTTTATGGTACAATTTTTATGTTTTTCCAAAAAATATACTTGTACTTACATTGATTTGTGTTGTTTGTTATTCCTAATTTAATTCAATTTTAAATATAATATTTTTTTTGTCATATTATATCTGTCAACTGCAGCTGTCGTTTAATGGAATTTGACATTTAATAAGTGTAATGTACCTTGGCAGTACTGTTTTCTATCGAGAGAAAGTAAAATCTGGATAATTATCTGGATTTTTCAAAAATCTATATAGATAAAGTTTTTGTTGTATTTAACACGTAAATTGTTTTGATTTCAAAAATCTCGATGTCGTTTTTTTGCACAAAATCTATATAGATAAACAAAAAAACACACCTATTGAAGCGTGAATGAGATCCATGATGTTTTTTTTAAACGGGTTGTTCCTCCATTTTTAATTCTTTGTTTTGTTCGGGTTAATTAATTTTCACAAAATTATTTTACATCAAAAGAAACTAAATTACGGGACATGAGTAGCGTAAACCATTAGCAGTTTTTTATTATCATTTGATCCATATAGATCATTAATTAAAACGTATTACAATAACTACATGAGATCTTGCAAGATCACGATTCGTGATCCTGATGAAAAGCAAGAACTCATGTAGTTGTTGTAATACGTTTTAATTAATAGGGGTATTCACGATCCGGTGTAACAAAAGAAATGGTAACGGAGTTACGAATAACAGAGTTACGCCCGACAGAGTTACGGCCGTCAAAGTTACGCTAAACCGAAGTTACGAAAAACTAGAGTTACGAATTCTAAAGTTATGTTAAGCTATGATATGTGATTTTTGGGTTGGCAACAATTGCAACAACAGTTCACCACACCAAAATAACGTCTGTAAAAAAAAGGGGTGGTTTGTTTATTATTTTAATATAAATAATAACAAAGTGGGTATTACAAAATACGCTATGAATAATTATATTAATTAATAGAAAATTTTGCAATATTAGGTGTGTTTTTTTGTTTATCTATATAGATTTTGTGCAAAAAAACGACATCGGGATTTTTTTAATCCATGCAAACATTTGGCACCACAGTACATATACTTTGGCAGCTGTCTGTCAAAAATGTTGCTTTTGTTTTTTTTTTATTTTAACTCCGAGGTGGGAAGGCCATTATATCCATGTTGGATGCGAACAAAAATTTTCATATGGACATGGCATCCATGTTGGATTCAAAAAAATTTTTTTTTCACAAAAAACCAAAAATTATCTGTATATTCTTAGCTACATTTTAAGACCATGACCATTAACATTAGTTGCGTCGTTCTTGTGTTATAAGCGTTTGAAGGTAGCCATATTGAATTTTTTTTCGATTTTTTAAAAATCAAATGTGAAAACTTTTTTATTTTTATTTCTAATTTTTCGAAAAAACTTTGGTAATTTTATATACATATCTGTTCAACAATCTTATCAGGATCCATTTAAGACTTTTATCTGAAAAGTGCATTGCGTATATCTCGAGATATTAACATTTCAATGCAACCATGTCAAACAAATTTTTGATTATTTTTTTCTATGAGAGTTTTTTTCAAACCTCGTTTTCTCCGCTTTTTTTTTTTCTTAATATTTTCAGATATTTTTGTATGAACACAACAAATAAAGTACCTTGGCACTACTGTTTTTATCGAGAGAAAGTAAAATCTGGATAATTATCTGGATTTTTCAAAAATCTATACAGATAAAGTTTTTGTTGTTTTTAACACGTAAATTGTTTTGATTTCAAAAATCTCGATGTCGTTTTTTTGCACAAAATCTATATAGATAAACAAAAAAACACACCTATTATTTGGACAAATAAGAAGTTAAATTCAATTATGTCCCCCAAACTTACATAAGTATACTCATGTTTTTTTTTCAAACAAAACCATATATGTATAACTTTACCTATCTAATTTTACAAGATTAAATAACACGCATTTTCGCTTTACTCATTTAGTTCTGACCAATGAGAAAAATGTTAATCTCTTGTTTGTATTTCCATAATTCCATGTCGTTCCTCGCAATTGTTGCCAACCCAAAAATCACATGTCATAGCTTAACATAACTTTAGAATTCGTAACTCTAGTTTTTCGTAACTTCGGTTTGGCGTAACTTTGACGGCCGTAACTCTGTCGCCCGTAACTCTGGTATTCGTAACTTCGTCGGTTTCCCGTAACAAAAAGGTGTAAAAATGCAAAATTTTTTTTTATACTACTACAACTGCAATAGACAAATTTTGCACCATTGTATTTTATTTTTGCAATAGGCTTGGGGTATAGAAAAAGTGTAAAAGTGTAAAAAAATTGTAGTCTGTATATTTGGTTGTTTTATTTTAAGAAAATGTTACACTTTTGCACTTCTATGGAGGAAGTAGAAAAAACCTATAAAAACTGAACGGGTGGACCGATTTGATTGAAATTTGTTATATAAATTAAATAAAACGAATTCTCATCGTGATCTAAAAATTGTGCGTCATACTTCAAAATTACTCATTTTTTCAAAAGTTGTATTGATTAAAGGCTTGGCCACACCGGAGGGTATGCGGTAGCGGTACGGGTAGAGGTAACGGTACTTGTATGAAAAAAATTCCAAACTGACATATCAACGTTCAGATGTAGAATTTTTTTCATACAAATATCGTTACCGCTACCCGTACCTCTACCGCATACCCTCCGGTGTGGCCAAGCCTTAATACGAGTATATTCATTATTTTTGTTTCCTTTTCTTGTTTTTTTTTGTGATGTGAATTTCTCTTATACTTTTAAAACTTAAACTAAAAAGTTTCAGAATTATTAGGTGTGTTTTTTTGTTTATCTATACAGATTTTGTGCAAAAAAACGACATCGAGATTTTTGAAATCAAAACAATTTACGTGTTAAAAACAACAAAAACTTTATCTGTATAGATTTTTGAAAAATCCAGATAATTATCCAGATTTTACTTTCTCTCGATAAAAACAGTAGTGCCAAGGTACTTTATTTGTTGTGTTCATACAGAAATATCTGAAAATATTAACAAAAAAAAAAAAGCGGAGAAAATAAGGTTTTAAAAAAGCTCTCATAGAAAAAAGTTATCAAAAATTTGTTTGACATAGTTGCATTGAAATGTTAATATCTCGAGATATAGGCAATGCACTTTTCAGATAAAAGTCTTAAATGGATCCTGATAAGATTGTTGAACAGATATGTATATAAAATTACCAAAGTTTTTTCGAAAAATTAGAAATAAAAATAAAAAAGTTTTCACATTTGATTTTTAAAAAATCGAAAAAAAATTCAATATGGCTACCTTCAAACGCTTATAACACAAGAACGACGCAACTAATGTTAATGGTCATGGTCTTAAAATGTAGCTAAGAATATACAGATAATTTTTGGTTTTTTGTAAAAAAAACAATTTTTTTGAATCCAACATGGATGCCATGGCCATATGAAAATTTTTGTTTGCATCCAACATGGATGTAATGGCCTTCCCACTTCGGAGTTAAAATAAAAAAAAAAACAAAAGCAACATTTTTGACAGACAGCTGCCAAAGTATATGTACAGTGGTGCCAAATATTTGCATGGATTTCAAAAATCCCGATGTCGTTTTTTTGCACAAAATCTATATAGATAAACAAAAAAACACACCTAATTATCCAGATTTTACTTTCTCTCCATAAAAACAGTAGTGCCAAGGTACTTTATTTGTTGTGTTCATACAAAAATATCTGAAAATATTAACAAAAAAAAAAAAAAAAAAGCGGAGAAAACGAGGTTTGAAAAAACCTCTCATAGAAAAAAATAATCAAAAATTTGTTTGACATGGTTGCATTGAAATGTTAATATCTCGAGATATACGCAATGCACTTTTCAGATAAAAGTCTTAAATGGATCCTGATAAGATTGTTGAACAGATATGTATATAAAATTACCAAAGTTTTTTTTCGAAAAATTAGAAATAAAAATAAAAAAGTTTTCACATTTGATTTTTAAAAAATCGAAAAAAAAAACTCAATATGTCTACCTTCAAACGCTTATAACACAAGAACGACGCAACTAATGTTAATGGTCATGGTCTTAAAATGTAGCTAAGAATATACAGATAATTTTTGGTTTTTTGTAAAAAAAACAATTTTTTTGAATCCAACATGGATGCCATGGCCATATGAAAATTTTTGTTTGCATCCAACATGGATGTAATGGCCTTCCCACTTCGGAGTTAAAATAAAAAAAAAAACAAAAGCAACATTTTTGACAGACAGCTGCCAAAGTATATGTACAGTGGTGCCAAATGTTTGCATGGATTTCAAAAATCCCGATGTCGTTTTTTTTGCACAAAATCTATAGGGTCAATGTGGGTAAATGTAAACAGGGGTAAATGAAAACATGGCTCATAACAAGCTTCAGTTAAATCTATTTGATGCATACATAAGTACAAATCGCGGACGCATGTATCTTTTAACTTATACGTCAAGCTCATTGCTGTCAAGAGAGAATTCATTCGACGAGCGTATTTTCCGTGAAAGATAATTTTTTAAAGTGCCAAACAAGTCGTTAGTCTTTCAGAAAAATTAAATATTTTTGCAGATTCAATAAAGTCAGTATAATTTGCAAATATTTTTTTGTTTTTAATTTTGATGTAGATTCTATGTGATACAAGCAAATTTTAAAATACAGGACATTTATGTCGATTTGCATGTGTTTACATTTACCCCAGAATATTTTTCATAATGGGTAAATGTAAACAACGTATTCTGGGGGTAAATATAAACATACATTTTTGGTGAAATTATTGGTTTTAATAAAAATAACATATTTTAAGTCAATTACTACTGCTAAAGTGCCGCGGAGTCACATTTTAAAGTAGCCAACACCATCATTTTCAGTGGATGATGTTGCAAAATCGGCCTTTGACGTAAAAAAACAAAAAATATTACGTTCAGAGCTGCTCAGGATGCATATTGGGCGCCTATATAAAGAATCAAAGGAAGAAAACAAAAACTTTTATTGGAATTTGAAAAAGTTTTTGTCAAATACCTTCTTGAACGTTTTTCAAGTTGTTATCCATATGATAAAGAGGAAATTCTAAATTTTATACCACCGTTTACATTTACCCCGAATTTGCAAAAAAACACAAACATGGTGGGGTATTTGTAAACATGCCATATTTGACAGTAATGTAAACAATTTGGGAAATATTTGTTTATATTTATAAAGAAGAATTGCCATCATTTCATATTTGCATTTGAAGATACCATTCAAGTTGTTCCGTGAAAACATAAAAAAATCTAAAGTCGAAAGAAAAAAAAGACATGAAATTGTTTACATTTACCCACATTGACCCTATAGATAAACAAAAAAACACACCTATTATAGCACCTTACTACTTACTTAAGGCTTGGCCACACCGAAGGGTACATGCGGTAGCGGTACGGGTAATTGTATGAAAAAAATTCCACATCTGAACGTTGATATGTCAGTTTGAAATTTATTTCATACAATTACCCGTACCGCTCCCGCATGTACCCTCCGGTGTGGCCAAGCCTTTACTAGCCCAAAAAATTGTGATTTTTTTTTTTAGTGATTTTCGATAGGCTGTATCTCAGTAAAAAATGATCGTATCATGACAAAACAAAAAGCATGTGAAAGCTACATTCGTCTAGTTTTAGGATTTAAAAACTAAATATTTTATTTCTAATGGTAAAATAACTAGATCTGGAATTATTCAAATACCAAAATTTTCCAAATTTGTTTTGTTTTTAATTTTCTCTAAAGAAATTGGGAACATTTTTTGCGAAAAAATGATTATCATTTTTAGAAAGGCTATTTATTTATATTTTAAAATTCTTTTTGTTTCAAACTTCTACGATTTTTTTAGACTGAAAACCAAAAACCATAGTTTTGACTTTGACTATCAATATCTCAACAACGGATCACCTTACAGAGAATTTAAGGATACATTTGAAAACTTCATTTAATTCTCTACAAATAAATTAAGTTTACTTTGTTAAAAAAAAATGTTTTCTTACATTTGAGATCATTTTAGAAAAGCTATCAAAATAGGCCTTTTTACTTTTGCTGAGAAAATGTGCCGCTATTTTATAACTATGGTTGATTATGAGCAAAATTAAATTCGTTTGAGTTTATTTCAACATTTTATTAAAACATACCGTTTAAATTTTAGATAAACCAAAGAAAATTAAAAGTTTTCAAAAAAAGTTAAATTTATACCGTTTTCTGATATTTTCCCCTTTTTTTGAAAATTTTTGATTTTTCTTTATTTTTTGGTTTATCAGTGATGGCTACATAGACCTCTTATAATGTAAACCACTTTATTTTACAAAAAAAGCCGTTAAATTAGAAACGGTAATACCAGAAGCCAATTTCAAGTGCTGTTTGAATGAAACGCATTGCTACACTCAAGAAGCTCTTACAGGAGAATGGGTCAATATGGGTCATTTGTGTTAACACCATAAATAGTATATATCATAAGCTATAAATTAATACTAAAATGAACGTGGAGCATCGTGGAGCTTTTTTTTATAGGCCGAAAAAGAGTAAAAACTATTCGCTCTAGAGGTTTCTTCATATAATATTCTGGTTTTTCTGATTCAAAAGCAAATTCAACAAATGGTAAATGTAGACTTAAGGACAAATATTTAAAAGCTCTATTCTTAAAAAAAAATCGTCAAAAGTTGATCATATAAATTATAAAGAATCTAGTTTGAGCTAAGTATACTCGGGACCCAGGCTATGCAAAAAATTAAAATTGATTGCATTCTGTATTTAAATATATTTTTAATCAAAAAACCAAATCAAAAAAATTGAAAAAATTGTTTCACTTTTTTGGGTTTTTTCCATCTGGGAACCACTGTGTGACGGTGAGCTGCCATCTATCAAAAATAATTTTACTCCATTGTATTTTTATTTTGCAATAGGGTTAGGGTATAGCTAAAGTGCAAGACTGTTGTAAAATTTTAATCCATATATTTTGTTGTTGTAGTGTTGTAAGATTTTACACTTTTGCAATGATACTAGAGACCAGTTGCATCGGATCGTGTGAATACCCCTAATGATAAATGTGGTAAAATAGCAGTTAAACTCACCAATTAACAACGTTCACCAGGTTTACCACCATTTCACGAATACCCCTTTTACCAAAATATGGTAAACTCACCCGCCCCATTTTGTGTGGTAAAATTTACCTTCTGAATTTGGTAAATGTAGAAAACTTTTGATGCTAAATTTTGACGATAAAATAAACTAAAATTACTGCAAGGAGTTGGAACATATTTACAAAAAAATTAAATAAAAAGAAAAAAGTATTTTTATATACCTACTTTTTTTCAGTTTCTAGGAACAGGGTTAATAATGATTAAAAAGCGAGAAAGGTGCAAAAGTTCCATAAACTTTTTGATTGGGAGCATTTTTCTCGAACACTATTCGCCAAGAATTTTTATTCAGAGGGCGGAACATGTTTTTAAGCATCCTATGCAGATTGAGCGAAATTTTAGCTCCCATATAAATTATCAAAAAATCGGCTAAATGTTGTCTATAATTTGTATGGGAGCTAGCTCAATCTGCGTTTAAAAGCTTAACTACATACACCACTTTTTGAAAAAGTACAAAAGTGAAAATATTTTTTTTCTGCTTAAGCCTGGTACGCTGCTCGCTCTAAATTTTAGCCAAGATTTGTATGGGACTCATTTTAGCTCGGCTAAAATTTTTCGATAATTTGTATGGGCGCTAAAATTTAGCGCGAGCAGCGTACCAGGCTTTAGCGAAATTGTTTTGTGAAAAAGAGTATACAATTTGTTTTTTAGACCAAAAAATAAGCTTTCTGTATCATTTGTTTTAATTTTCTAGCCCGTAAAACTATACAAAAATGCGTTTAAAAATTTTCACTTTTGTACTTTTTCACTTTTTAAGCCAATGTAGTTAAGGCTTAAAGGCTTAACTACATACACCACTTTTTGAAAAACTACAAAAGTGAAAAGATTTTTTTTCTGGCTATCGCAATTGTTTTGTGATAAAGAGTATAGAAATTATATTTTAGACCAAAAAATAAACTTTCTGCAGCATTTGTTTTAATTTTTCCTCCCGAAAAACTATACAAAAATGCGTTTGAAAATTTTCACTTTTGTACTTTTTCACTTTTTGAGCCAATGTAGTTAAGGCTTTAGGCTTTAATCAAGAAAGAAATTGATAAAAAGTAATTGACAAATGAGTGAAAATTCTCTAATTTTTTCCTAGAGCTGCGTACTGAAAAACGAAATTTTTCGTTTAAGATTTCGTTGTGCTATTTTTGTATGGAAAATTTTGTTTCGCTTCAGCTGCAGCGACTACTGCTAAAAATAGCTGCGTTCCTTTGGAAATATTTATCTACTTTTTAGTACTTAAAACTACTTTGAACTACTTTGCTATATTGAAAAAGTAGTTCAAAGCAGCTTTAAGTACTAAAAAGTAGATGAATATTTCCAAAGTCAGCTATTACATGAAGCCTCAAGAGGCTTGACTCTTTTTTCGAATTTTCTTTTGATAATCATTTTGTGAGGCGCGTACTATTACACGATGCCTCTTGAGTCAAAGACTCAAATTTGACATTTCTCTTTTGATTTAAGAATTGTTGTTGTTGTATTCCACCAAGAAGCAAAAAGAAATGAAAGGGAATGTTGAAAAAAGAAAGAGTGGGAAAAGAAACGTCAAAAAAGAGTCTCAGAATTTTGGCCCACGACTCTCCGGTCGGATAATTTTTTGTTTTATCTTCTTTCTCTTTTGCACTCATTAGTTTTGAAAAGAGGCGCGCCTCTTGAGGCTTCATGTAATAGCTGACAAAGGAACGCAGATAATATAGTCTGAGATCAAAATCACAAAAAGCGAATGGAAAATGCGAGTTTTATGTTTACCATCACTGCACACGTCCGTTCTAATTGTGACCCAACCCTACTGTGTAGACTTTTTCTCCTCCCAAAAAAGAACACAAAAAAAAAAACTTCCAAAAACTGTCAAAAACAAATACCCAGTGAGTTGTGACTTGTGAGTAATCGCTTCTTCATCAACCATAAAAAAAAAAAAATAATCACATAATTCTCCCCAGCAAATAAAGAATTTATATAAAAAATATTCTTCCAATTAGAATTAATAAAAATACAAAAACAAAATAAGCAATAATGTCCCACCAAACTGGTATCAAAGGTAAGACTGCACTCTTACTTCTAAACAAAAGATAAGCTCAAAACTCAATTCATCCAAATTCCTCTTCTAGCAAATGATCAACTATTAAAAGTCTTTGGCAAAAGTAAAAATGGCAAAGTGAGAGTTATTAAAGTATCCATAGAAAATGGTAAGAAATCTTAAATAAAAAAAATTAAGAATGTTAACTCAAGGTAAGCCTTTTAAAGAGGAACTTGTTAGCGCTGGAACTCAAGATGTAAAAAAGGACTGGGAAAAAGACTATGACAAACTAATCGGTCCCATGATTGAGGAATCAATTCCCTGCTATATTCTCTATCGTTTAGATAGCAAAACATCTCTTGGTCATGCTTGGCTCCTAATTAGTTGGGTCCCCGACACTGCAAGTGTCCGACAAAAAATGGTTTACGCTTCAACCAAAGCCACGCTGAAACAAGAATTCGGTTCAGCACACATCACAGAAGAACTCCATGCCACTGGCAGTGATGAAATTACTCTCAATGGCTACTACAAGAATAAGAAAGCATTTGCTGCTCCAGCTCCGTTAACAATGCGCGAAGAAGAGATACAGGAATTAAAAAAGACTGAAGTCAATACAGAAATCAGCACCGATACGAGACATCAAACACTTGGAGGTGTCTCTTGTCCCCTTTCAGAGGCAACTATTGCCGCTGTGAGAGATATGGTAAAGGGGTCATATGGATATCTTCAATTTAGAATTGATTTACAGGTAAGTTAGTCAATAAAGGGGAAATAAATTAGTTTAAGAGCCGATTTTTCAATCTTCGAAAAAACAATCAGTCCGACGAATAGGCCCATTTTATTCACTATTTTTCAACTTGAAGCAAACTCTAAAGCTAAATTACTTGAGAATTGTTTTCAAATCAACGCACAGTGTGGCCAATCACGAATCTAGCTGGACAAAAATAATAACTCGCGTTAAATTGACTTTTTTTCTAAACAGTTTTAAACAAATGAATGGGAATAGATAAAATTCTATAAAAAAGAAAGATTTTTTAAAAAGAAATCTATAATTTCTGCAAAAAGTGGGTCAAAATAGTGATGAAGAAAATGCATTTTTATAGTATTTGAATTTATGTTTCCGTAAACATATTCTATGATTGGATATACTTAATTTTTTTAAAAAGCGCTTGAAAAATCTCAATAAATAAAAACTCTATTGCTATTCACGAAAAAAGAGAGGCAGAATAATTAGTTTTTATTAAGAAATAGAACTTTTACACACGTTTTTGACAGGTGACATACATGATTTAATTTCTCAATATCATGCTTTAAATTAAAATTTTAGCAATGATTTTAATTAAATATGCTTCACAATTATACAAAATGGAATCACCTTTAAAAATATCTGCAGATAATTTAAAAAAGTAACTCCTTTTTGTGCAATGCAAACTTGAAACATAAGGGCCTATTAAAAACAGCTGTGTTTATATTACCTTCGATGTTTTTCAAGCTAATAATTCTCTAAATTTCTTCGTGACCCTATTTCTGGCCTTTTACACTTGCTTGCTTTTTGCATTGAACTTGTTTAAGATGTTCCGACAGAAAAGCATCATTCATCAATGATAATGCCTCATTAGTTGAAAATTTTAGTGGTTTAGTGGTTCCAGAGGATCAGAACTTAATCTTTTATACATTTTGATCCTTCACTCAAAGAACATTTCGATAAATCCTTTCCGGTATTATTGGAATATGCTTTTTCAATTTTGCGGAGAGCGATTCTACTGATTTTAAATATTTTCTAATGGAGAGGTGCACTTAGGAGACTTTTAACCTTCCGTTTGTTATATTTTTCCCGTTTTTTTAGTTTTTAAAAAAAATTCTACTTTTGTTTCACTATCTACTGTTTTTGTTTATTTAGTTATCACATAATATTGGACAAGCAAAATGAAATTCATGTTTAAAGAACGGTCCAATGTGTCTTCCACCTTTTTTGCCTTTTTTTTCGCTTAACTTGAAGCACAAAACTTTTATATATGTTTTTAATTTTTCTTTACTGTCAAAAATGTTCCAAAGCTGATACCTGCTTATTAAAAGATCAAAAAAACTGTCTTTTCGATCTTATTTGGCTGTTTTGACACATTTTTCGAAAATTTGTTTTTTTTGAAAATCTTGACTTCATTTTGAAAAGTGAAAAAAGTTGTATGGCGGTCGAGAAAACGCGAGACATGTAAAAAGCTAATCTTAATGACTACACTCCACAATACATTAATTAATTAATTTCAGACCGGAAAAATGCGGAAAAATTAACTTTACCTCTATTTGAAAAGCAAAGATACTTTATTTTTGCACTTCCTAGCCTTCTTACAGAATTTATTTTTTTTTTAATAGTTGCAATGGTAATTAATAAATAAAAATTATAATACTTTACCTCCAAATGTAGATTAACAATAAAAAAAACAATTACAACAATAAAACTAGTGAACCAAACTCAAAATAGAATACTTTGTATTATCTCCATCCAACTGTTGACAAGAACCAACTTTCAAGCTTAGCTTACGCTAATCCGAGATGAAAACAAAAAAACCAAACATGAATTACAGTTACCCATTGTATTGAGAAGCTCAACTCATGATTTAAAATCATGTGGCTAAACTTTTTTTTTCTATTTTGTCCAGTCAGATTGGCTAATTACCACACTGTGCAACGGTTGGAACTTGTATATAAATATTCATAAACATGAGCAACTGTACTCAATTTTTACTTAATTTAATCATCAAAATCTAGTTATCAATTATTGATTTAATACTTTTCTCTTTATCAAAATAAAATATTATTAGATTTTCGTTTATGTTAGATTAAAGAAGTTCATAATTGTTTAAAGAATCGACTTTTCATTTATTTCGAAGACTCAAGACACAACAGAACTCAAGTTAAAAATTTGTTTTATTCACTAATTTCTCCCTCAACTCCTCAGTTTAAAATTCCAAGTTGATCTCAACAATTATTATTCAACAAAATACATGCAAAAATGTATAAACTGCAATTTTGTTTTTAAATAACTTTAAATACGCTTGTTTAAAATCTAAAAAAAAAAATGGTATGAAATCACCCCCAAAATGTGAAAAATAGAACTATGTATCTAAAAAACTAGAGGACCTAGAAAGCAACCAGTGTGATTTTTAGGCTTAGTGAACCCAAATTTTTTTTGGAAAATGTTAACAAACAGTTAAAATAAGCATATCTTTAAAATTAGTACGAAATTACCCCCAAAATGTAGAAAACTTAAATATTTCAAAAAATAGAGTTCCTAGAAATAAATGAATGTGATTTTTAGGTTAACTGACCCCTAAACACATTAATGTCGTTTTCCATTGAAAACACTCAAGGATTTACTCATTCTGAAATCCAATAAAACAGTTTAAATCGCTTCCACTCAATTCATTTTTTTGTGTTTGTGTGTTTTTCTTTAAAATTTCAAATGTCAAATATTCATATTAATTTATTTTTCTTTCAAAAAAAATCTTTAAAATTGTTCAAAAACGTTAATGCTCAAGAATTTAATGGTGAAGTTGGCTTCCAAAATATTTTAAGTAAATTTTAAAATTAATTAAAAAATTTATTTCGGTAAACAATAATTTATTTCAAAAAATAAAAAAAAAACATTGATTGAGTGATTAATTTGACTTTCAAATATTCATGTGTTAGTGCTTTTTGAGTGAATTCCGATTTTAAATCGAGAAGAGAATTTCTCTTCTGAGAAGCGTTTTGGCTGTCATATTCGTGTGAATAAAACACTTTCAGAAGGCTTCTGAATGATTCAGGACGCTTCCGGAGAGCCAATCGAAAACGACATAAGTTTAATATAAATTTTTCTGGAAAATTCTAATAAACGCTCAAAATAAGGAAAACTGAAAAATTAGTATGAATATTCCCCAAATATGAAAAATTAAATATTTCAAAAACAGCTAAAAAGAAACCAATATAATTTTTGAGCTTACTGAACCCAAATCTATAAAATTACATATACATACATAAATCTTTATGGAAAAGTTTTTCATTTTGTCATCAAAAAATTTCGTTTTGGCTTCTCATTTAGAACTAAAATCTCAAGTTTGCTAAGCAGAATTCAGATTTTTCCCGGAGTTGAGAAAATCCAAAGTTAGAAAACTCTAGATTTGAAAACCGAAAGTTGAAAACTTTGAGTGAATATAAACAAATTCTCAAGTTGAAAATAAAAATCCTCATGTTGTTTTCAAAATTTTTCATTGCCGGAAAATGACAATATTTCGTTTTTTTTTAGTTGGCATTTTAATGAATCTTGGCCACAACCTGGCAATGGCTCCCGTAACTATTTTTAAAATTGTAGACTGTAGATGCAAGCTTCCAGATGCATTGAATCTGAGAGCTATTAATAATTGTGACACGGGAGGACCACTCTGCTCTAATTTCTATAGAAAGAAAAATTGGAATTGGAATGAGAACCTCACACGTTTGAAAGTTATAATTTTGTTTGAAATTGAGCACACCTATCTACAATTTTGCCAGTAATGTGAATTTATCTCAAAACCTTAAAAAAAGATATGCGCCCTTTTTGCTTAGCACGGCTGTATATCTGACCACCCTTCTCTTTTTTTTTTTGAGATTATTCCTTAGAATAATTTTTATTCGGGTCTGAAATGAGCATATATGTAGTTTTATTCCTCTATTAATTATTTTATTCCTATATCTGACTGTTTGTTCTCTATCTGGGGAATAAGTACTAATTGATTGTTTAACTGACTATTGAAAAATTGGCCCTAAATGATATATTCTTAAACCAGGAAGAAAAAATACACATTGTGAATGCCGCCAATATTGCCCTCGAAGAGCTTCCCAAACAAATACCCGAAGATCATGCCCGTTACCACTTGTTCCTCTTCAAACACACCCACGAAGGTGACTACCTCGAATCGTTTGTCTTCATTTACTCAATGCCTGGTTACTCGTGCTCCGTCCGGGAGCGAATGATGTACTCCAGCTGTAAAGCACCATTTTTGGAGGCTTTGGAAGCATTGGGAGTTCAAGTCACCAAAAAGGTTTGTCCACAAAATTCATTAATTTTTATAATTTAATGCATCTTCCTTTTTTAGTTGGAAATCGATAGTGGATCAGAATTAACTGAAGAATTCCTCCAAGATGAGCTCCATCCAAAGAAGATACTCCACCGACCCGCATTTGCCAAACCCAAGGGACCGCCCAATCGTGGCGCTAAGCGTCTTACGCGTCCCCAGCAATCTGACTGAAGAATTTATGTCCTCCATCGTTCGTCGTGTGTGTTGACCGACCCCTCGTTACGATTCTTAACCGTATTTGCTCGCATTTATTCTTGTGCATAGAAATTAGCTCTCGTGGGTTTGTGTGCTTACCGTTAACTCAAGCTGCGATTTACTTATATTATACAATTTATTCAATTTATTCTTCTCTTTTGTGTATTTTTTTGTTTTTCTATTTTTTTGTGTTCGTTCTTTTTGTGTGCCTCTAAAAAGAGGAGGATAGCAATAATATATATATTTTTTAATTCTCTAAAATGAATCCCTGTCTTTTAATTCACGGAATCAAGTGAAATAGTTTGTCCAGCTTCACCAAGTTTAGCATCGTGATGAATGACAACTGGATTTTTATCTTCTTGTTGGTTTATATAGGCTTCTCGAATATTTTCATCGCGTTCCAAACGCCATTTGTATTGCCAATAACGCATTTCTTCCATTGAATAGCCTGATAGTTTAAGAACACCTAAGGAAGCAAGGCCAGCAATTCCGCCTAAACCGGCTCCAATTATACCGCCAGCAGTCATTCCTCTTAGACCCATATTGACTTTATAAAGACTACCTAGAATTTTGGTATTTAGTTAGAGGTTTCAACCGTAGTGATGGGAACTATCGAATGATTTGAACTATCGATAATTAGTAACTGAATGATTTGAACTATCAGTTCATTCATTCGAATAAAAGCTATCGAATAAACTATCGCATAAAAAAACTATTCGACTGAAAAAACTATTTGAATGAAAAAACTATCGAATAGAAAAAACTATTCGAATGAAAAAACTATCGAATAGAAAAAACTATTCTAATGAAAAAACTATCGAATAGACAAATTTGTTCGAATGAAAAAACTATGGTATAAAAAGCTATTCAAATAAAAAAACTATCGTATAAAAAAACTATTTGAATGAAAAAACTGGTATAAAAAAACTATTCGAATGAAAAAACTATCGAATAAATAAAACTATTCGACTGCAAAAAACTATTTGAATGAAAAAACTATCGAATAGAAAACACTATTCGAATGAAAAAACTATCGAATAGAAAAAACTATTCGAATGAAAAAACTATCGAATAGAAAAAACTACATATTCGAATAAAAAAACTATCGAATAGAAAAAACTATTTGAATGAAAAAACTATCGAACAGAAAAAACTATGGTATAAAAAGCTATTCGAATGAAAAAACTATCGTATAAAAAAACTTTCGTATAAAATATAGGTATATTTGAATGAAAAAAATATCGTATAAGAAAACTATTCGAATGAAAAAACTATCGAATAAAAAATTATCGAATGAAAAAACTATGGAATAGAAGAAACTATTCGAATGAAAAAACTATAGAATAGAAAAAACTATTTGAATGAAAAAGACTATTGTTTAAGAAAACTATTCGAATAAAAAAACTATCGAATGAAAAAAATATTCGAATGAAAATAGTAACTAAATGAATGATTTAAACTATCGAATGAATGAATATTTTACAACTATCATTAGTTTGATAGTTTTTGTTCAATAGTTCCTATCAATAGTTTCAAGTGGATTTGGAAAGGATTTACCTGTGATACCTCCAGCAGCGAGGTATTCATAAATTGATGATTTTTCTCTGTACACCGAGATCAAGGTGATGATTCCACTATAATAAAGAAAGTATATAAAATAGAGTCTTTTACAAAGATAGATAAGAATCTTACAAATATGAAGTTGTGAATAGACTAACTCGCCATCCCCATTTGAAGGCTCCTTTGGCAAAACTTACAGTGAATTCGTTTTGTAGTTTTCTCTAGATAATAGAATTGGTCATTTTAAACCCTATTCAAATCTTGTCATCTTTACCTTAGCATCTAAATGTGATTTAAAAGCAGAAGCTTGATTGTTATTCATGAAATCTTCATATGCTGTACGGGAGTTGATGAATCCTCCATAAATGGCACCGAAGAGGAAACCACAAAAGCCAGCTTGGTACACGGAGTTTAATTCAGGTGATATTGTTCCAAATTCACTATAAATATTTTATATTGTATTCTAGGAAATGGAACATTACATAAGATTGATACATACTCAACTTTAAACATTTCTTTAACACGATCCAAGCCGGTTTCATTTGTTGGTCGACGCTCCAAAAAGGCTTTGTAAGTTTTGGTGTCTTTTGAGATGATGTCATTTTCTTTTTCGCCTAAAGGGATCAAGGCGGCAATTACTAAACGCGAACTATGTCTTAAGAAACTCATTATATTTATTATTTTTGTGATAAAATGTTAAATTGAAATTAAATGTTTTTATTTTTGGTTAAATTTGAAAGTTGGATGAGAGAAAAGGTACATTTTGGAAACAGCTGTTTTAAATGTCAAATTTGACATATGATGGTTTTCTCATTATTTAGCATACAATGATGATAGAAAATTGAGAGGAAAATGAGTGTGTTTAGTAATTCAAATGAGTGTGTTCAACTTCAACTACTTATCGAGAATACCGTTAGTTCGCATTTACATTCAAAGATTTTTCGAATGACGATTTTTGGTGTTCTTTTAACCGTGTGAGAAGAAAAAATACAACTCGACCCCTTTCCGCCAAAATATCGTAAGCGACATGGCGCTCAAGCCTAGTACGCAGCTGAAGAGAAACGAAATTTTCCATACGAAATTAGCACAACGAAATCTTGAAATTAATTTATTTATTTTTGTTTTTGCTTTAAAACTTATTTTCTAATGTTTTTTTAACATTTAGCATTTAAACTTTAATAAAGGTATTACAGAAGGTATATTTGTTTTTAACTTTAGTAAGGTTGTTGGGCATGGAAGAAGGAGAACGTAATACAAGTTTGACACTTTATAAGATTGAACTTATAAGGTTTATAAGAAGCTTAAACGAAGCTTTAACGAAGCTCTACCGAATTTGATAGATAGCTTTGGAAGAGCTTGTATAGCTCTTTAATACATGTTTTATCGAAAGTAAAAAAAAAAAACAACTACAAAAACAAAAAAGAATTTTCTTTCTCAATTGGTTTTGATTTTAAATCATGAATTTTATTGTTTAAGGCTATAGTACGCAGCTGAAGCGAAACGAAATTTTCAATACAAAAGAGAAACCTTCAACGAAATTAAATTTGTTATGTTTTTGCTTTTAAACTTATTTTCTGATGTTTTTTCTTCAATTTTTTGATTTGTATTTTCATAATTTTTTAGTATTTTTTTTTTGTTAACATGAGCGCTGTTGACTTTGGAGACTTCAAATTTTTTCGTTTCGCTTCACCAGCGTAATAGGCTTAAATCTGAAAGTATGTATAACATTCTTTCAGTTTTTATCTATTAATAACATTGTGTAACAAAATAAAAATCATGTCAATTACTTTGGAAATGAACTAGCAGAGGTTGTAGGTATTACTGAGTACATATCATATTTCGGCACTTGAAATTTTTCGTAGACCCTCAAAATTTCAAGTTACCGTCAAAAAACCGTTTTTCAATGTTTTCAGATTTCAACGATCTTTTACTCAGCCATTTTTCGGTCAATTTCAGATTTTTTTACAGTTCTAAACAGAGGAGTACTTGTTCTTCTTTTACTTCTTCTTCTGTACTTCTTTTTGAAAATATTTTTTTATAATGCTCAAGCACCAAATTGGGTGTAGGTTTTATGGGCTGAATCTCAAAGTACAACATTTTTTCACCGTTTTTTAGAGTTCGGAGACCGTTTCAAGCTACATTTTGTGTTTTAAATTTTTTTTATTAACAGTTTTATCGTTCTATTTATAGTAGAGTAACTAAAGCAAATTATTAGGGAACCCAGCCGAACAGCTCTGATTTTGACGACTTTTTTTTCAAACGTAGGTAATTAAAAATACTTTAAAGTCTATAGATTAAAAATTGCCGATGTTGCCGTATTGTTTTTTTAAATTAAAATTAAATTTTTTTTGAACAAAACCATTTTTTTTGCTTAAATTTCATAAACCAAATGATAGCAATACATTCTCTAGGTAATTTAAGGAAAAAAAGTATAAAGGAGTAAGGGACAATCTTCCATCTTTTAAGCGATAAATGCAATTTTCTCACAATCTGACTTCAAACACAAAAAAAATATTTTGAAAACAACGGCAACACCTACAATATTTTAAAATACATTTTTAAAAAGCCAGAAGCTCATTCTTATCTCTTAAATTTAAATCCACTAAATTTAATGAAGAGTTTTTGAAAAAATGGTCCTCAAACTCAGAATTTAAAAAAAAATGTTAAAAAAAAAATTTTAAATGACTTTTTTCCAAACTTTTTCTAATAAAATATGAATTTATTTTTAAAAAATTTTTGGCCATAAATATTATCAGTTGAATTCCGAAGAGGAAAAGGTAATATATATTACAGTTTAAAAAAAAAATTAAAAATTACTTCAATTTCAATGGGTTTTTTTTGATAAAAACTGAATTTTTGCATTGAAATAATTGATTTTCTCAAAGACTTTGGTAAATATTTTATTTGCTATTTAGCTTTCAACAGTAAGGGTTATAAAATTAATAAAAAATAATTTTATATTTAAAAGTTGAACTTTAAAAAAAAAATAAGTTAAATTTTTTTCCAAAACTTCTATTCAAAAAAGTTCTTCGAAAATGAAAAACTTTTTAATTTTTTTCATAAACCGTAATACATATTGACATTTCCTTTTATAATTTCAAATCATAATAAATGTGGCCAAAAAAAAATTGAAAAAAAAATGCATTATATTACGAAAAAGTTTTAAAAACCACATGTTAAGATTTTTCAATAATTGTTTTTTTCAAGAATCTGAGTTGAATTACCATTCTTTCAAAAGTCCTTAATTCAATTAACTTAATTTTAATTTTACAAATATGACTAAGCTTCTGGCTTTTTAAAAATGTACATTTAAATATTGTAGGTGTTGCCGTTGTGTTCAAATATTTTTTTTTGTGTTTGAAGTCAATTAATAAGAAAATTGCATCTATCGCTTGAACGATGAAAGATTGTCCCTCACTCCCATATATTTTTTTTCCTTGAATTTCCTAGACAATCTTTTGGCATCAATTAATTTATGAAATTTAAGAAAAATTTTTGAAAAAAAAATGTTTTTGTTCACAAAAATCTTCAATAAAATTTAAAAAATCAAAACGGCAACACCGGCAATTTTTAAACTATAGACTTTAAAGTATTTTTAATTACCGACGTTTGAAAAAAAAGATCATCAAAATCTAAGCTGTTCGGCCGGGTTCCCTAATATTGCCAATTTTTGAGCTTTAGTTACTCCACTATTATATATCAAATTATAAATCAAATAAAAAATTAAACAGAAAAGTCTCCAAAACAAAGCCGCTTAAAAAGTTTATATCTTGAGTTCTATTAACCGCATCGTCAAGATTGATGTCTTCAGGCATTGGGAAAATGACAGAGCATCAGAATTGGAAAACTCACATTTTTCAACCTCCTGAAAACAATACAAAGCCGCGATTTAAAGCTGCCAGACCTTTGAATTCGTTATAAGAACACATAAGGCTAAAAAAACTGCATACTCACATTTTGGTTATACCTCCACTCCCAAAATTTTCTGAGGGCTCTCTTATACTTATAGTTATTTCGATATTTAGGGAGCAAAAAAAGTTTGAATAATTTATTTTTATATCAAAGTGCAAAAATTCAAGCAAAAAAACTATCTAATATTTATTTTTTAAAGTTTCCTAAAATCAAGAAATAAAACCCCGTTGGTTTAATCAGAAAAACTATTTTTCAGAATTTCGTAGCTTTTACACAAATTTGCTTATTTAAAAAAAAACTCAACTTTCAACACTAACTGCCAATAAAAAACTATTGGTGCCATTTATTAAAAATATGGCGTACTTTTTCGATAAAGCAATACTTAAAGAATATGTGAGAAGCTTCAAAAGAAAAAAAATATAGTTTGTACAGCTTTTGTGCGTTCTTGTTCGGTTTGTTACGGAAATGTCACAAGGGGTTAAAAGAATCAGATAGTTAATAAGTACGACTACATTAAAGTCCAGTTGTACAAATATTTAATCCGTGGATCAGCAACTTTTATCTTCGGAAATCGGTAGCAAGGCTGAAGTTTAGCACTGGTTCAAGGTTCATTTAGGTATGTAGAAATAGCCACATTCATGCTTGAACCGACGTTGACCCGCAGCTAATCCGCCGAAATTGGTGGGTTAAATTCCTGAACCAAGGCTGATCCACGATTGCACAACTGGCACTAAGGGTATACTTTTCAAAAAAAATTAGAACACGATATTTTTAATGTCATCATCCGCAGTTCTTACTGTACTTATTTTCACAAAATTTAAAAACCCCATTGCGGAATAACCATTCATCACTATATCTGCATGCATTACCTTTATTTACATGCTCTACAGGTCATGTAAAGCCATGTATTGCAAACAATTTTTAGGTCACTGTGGTGTATGTGTACCATATTTTTTTTCTTTAACAAAACCTAAACAAAGAGTTGCCTTCCCGATTTTTATAATAATTTTCTTAAAGTTATATTTTAAACGGTTTTCAAAGCTGAATAATCTTACTTCTTGTCGAAGTTTAGCCTCCTAAATAAAACAACAATAATTTAATTTAAAGTGAAAACAGTTTTATTAGGTGTTCCATTTCATTTGGTATGTTTTTTTTTTTTTTTTTGTTTTTATTTTACACTTAAGACATGATAGGTATTGTCAATGTTTTAGTTTTTATTTAAATTTATTTATTTATTGTCAAATTTCTTAACATTATCATCAGAATCATTTTTATTGTCTTCTGTCATTTTCATGTTTTCTCTCTTTTATATAATTTTTTTTATTGTTTTTTTTTATTTTTTTTAATTTTATTAATTGGATTTATTTAATTAAAGATATTTAAAAAGAGCAATTATTATTTATAAAAAATCTTTACACACTCCACCACCTGCTTATTTTAATTAATACATTATTATTTATCTGTTTTATGAGCTTTTTCATTTATATGAACTTTCAAAAAAATTTAAGTACATTACTCTATATAATAATAATTGTTGTGGTTTCTTTTTTTTTTTTAATTTTTGGAAATTTTGATTAATTTATAACTTAGTAAGGTATTTTGAATGAATTTGAATGTAGGAAAAGTTTTTTTTATATTTTTTTTTTTGTTGTTTATTTATGTTTTGTGTATATATATAAAAGATTTAAATGAGAAAATATTTTTGTTTATATATTTTGTTTTATATATATATTTATCTGAAAATTCTTATTTATGTGCTATTTACAAGATATATATATTTTTAAATTTTTATTAATAAATATAATTTTTTTATTTAAAATTATAATTGTATGTTTTTTTTTTTTTGAATTTCTAAATATTAGCAATTGATCATTTTACACTTAACTTTGGGACACATAAAAAGAAATTTTACATCACAATTAATTTTATAAATATATATTTATATGAATGTTTATAGTTTTTTTTTTTTATTGTTTAAATCATGGAAAATATATAAAATTTTATTTAATTTAAATTTTTGGACTTAAAAATAAAAACAAATAATAAATTTTCGTAAGTTTTATTTGAAAATAAAAAATACATAATTTGTCTATTATTTTTTTAATTTATGTTATTTAATTTAAGCATTATAATAGTTCTTTGTTTTTACATTTTGTGCGTATATTTGTGACGTTTTATTTATAAATGATGTTTTGAGTTGTGGGCATTAAAAATAATATTTTTTTTTTTTTTGAAGATACTAACATAAACTTTTCTGATCCTATTTCATTCTATTAAAACATTTCGAGGTGAGAACGGAAAGTTGTAGTTTTTGTTATAAACTTTACGTAGGTACTGCGTACTTTTATATTTTTTTCTGAAAATTTCACAGCAAAGGCCTCAATTGATTACTTTTGAATTTTTCAGTTAGGTAATTTGATGCTTTGATGGAAATTATTTCCAAACAGAAATTCTTCTTCATTCTATTTCAAATTTCATCGAGACCTCTTTTCTTGTCTTTTATTTTCTCACTTCACGAATAGTTGCTTTAAACATAAAACGTAGGTACAATATTTTAGCTCACAGTACTGCAGTACCTACTAGTTTAATGGACATTACACATTAGCTTAAGCCGGCTATCAGTTATGTGAATTTTCTTCGCCTATCTTTTAGCAGAAAACAAGCTCTCAAAATTAAAAACTCTATATCAACCGCTAATCAATTTGAGATTGTTTCCACTGTTTTGATAAATATTATTTTCGTTATGTAACTTTTCCTTGTATGATTAATCTGAGATTATGTGCAGTTTTCATTTTTTTTTAATTAAGTTTTCTATAAGTCTTCATTTAACCCAAATTTTAATTGCGAAAAGAAGGCAAAGGTTAAATTTTTTGATTTTGAAAAAAAAAAAAAACAAAAAACATTTAACTTGATGTTTAAAAACATTGTTGTATGATGTAAAATCTGAAAAACAGCCCCAAGTTGGTCTCGCATTGTTTCAATAAATAATAAATATTATTTTTTTTTTGTCTATTCAAAAATTAGAAACATTATTTATTTATTAAGGTAGTTGTAAGATGTTTAGACCTTAAACAAAAATTAGAAAGATCTCTTTTAGTTTTGGTATTACAACTGCGTTTCATATTTTTCTATTTCAAATTTAACTAAAAAGAGTGACAGAGAAAATATTTTGGTTTCTGAATTAGAGAACAAAAAAAGTTGTATGGCGTATACGTACTTTTTAAAAATTTATTTTCAACCAAATTATTAAAATGAAGACACCAACATTGTAGGTGATTTCCAAAACATACATATAAAGGAGAAGCATCGAGGGAAGATTTATACCAAACCCATCTTCCCAGATGAATTTGAAGTCCGTCGTATCACGTACTCTGCTGTCTAACGTGTAAAAAATACACCAAGGCCAACAAAATATGTAAGAAAAGACCCTTAACTTATTAATGTATCAAATTTTAGGTGAACTTGACTGATTGCAACTCTGAACCACTCAAAAATTTCCCTTGTCAAATTCTTTTTTTGTCGTTGTCCTCTGCTTTCAGGGTCATGTGAAATTTACTCTATCTTTCTTATGTTCCAGTTCCGCAACTTTTTTTTGAAAAAAGGTTTTCAATACTTTTTAATAATATCATATTTTATTTTCAAAAAAGAACATTTCTTTTCGATGGCCTATAAAGAACAAGTGAAACTTGCAAAACACTTAAAAAAACGTAGGTACCTACCAGCGTTGCCGCGAAGAAAAAAGCAGAGAGGGCCATTTCGGAATTTTTTGAGGGCCATTTTACAAAAGTGTGGGCCAAAATATCTACAATTTATTTAAAATTGTGTTCATTTTTTGTTTGTTTGTTTAATGCATTAATGGCATGTTTTTTGTTCAGTTAAATGACAGTAGAAAAGAGTCTGCCACATATAGATATTTTTATTGCTTTTTTTAAGTCTAAGTGCTTTGTTATAGTTTACCCTACTATTCTGCTTCGAAACATAGATTTATGATAACATTGACTATTTTTTTAATTTAATATCAAAATTCGGGTGCGAATTTTTGCGATTAACAAAATAATTGCAAATGAAATTTTCACTTTTAGTAAAAATCACTCATACGCCCTACGTTTTTATTTACTGGTTGTTAACATTTTTAAGAAATTTTTTAATTGAACTTAATGCATTTGGATTCACTAAGCCTTAAAAATCACAATGGTTCCTTTCTAGAAGCTCTAATACTTTAGATATTTTAATTTTTCACATTTTGGGTGTATGAAATTTCATACTATTTTTTCAGTTTTTCTTACCACAAGCGTTCTTAAAGTTTTGCTGAATAAAAATCATTTCATTGCATAAATAATAATTTTTAGCAAAAATAAATTGTTTTACTTTAAAAAATAATTTTGTCCAGGTTTGTGATCGAAATACTCCTATGCGTGACGTGAGAAAAATCAAATTACTAAAGGAGATAAATTAATGAATTGAGTATACAAATACATACCTATTTATTTGTAGTGGAAACATTAAACATATTGTAGTTTCGATGCAAAGTGATGATTTATATTTAATTGTGTAAAGCCTTCTAATTACACTGGTCGGCAAAGGATATAGAGCAAGAACCAAACACTACTTTTCGAGAGGAATTTTGTGTGCTGAGTCCGAATCTGAAGTCAAAATTTCACTGGCACGTCACGTTTTTGAAATAATTGAATATTAATAGGTCAAAAACGCGTTTTTTTGGGTACATTTGACATCGAATTACATCACCGTTAATTTTTTTTTTTTGTAAAACTACTTATGCAATCTCAAAACGCCATATTAACACGTCCTAAAGGTATTTATATTTTTTCAAAACTATTTTTTTTCTCAAAGATATTGAAAAAAAGAAATTTATGATAGATATCTCAAAATCTTGATTATTATTTTTATTTTTATTTTTCAAAGTAATGAATGGTTTTTTGAATCAAATTCCATTTTGCGTGTTCTGATTTGGGCTTATAAAGAGCAACATATTACGGAAAATATATATTTTTGACTAAACATAAAAAACATAAACATTAAAAATTAGTTTTTGAAGCTTTATAGCGAAAATAGTGATAGTCCAGTAATTTTAGGTTTTATCTGCGGAAAAATTCCTACTGGGCTGAATTTTGGTATACAGCTTAATGACGGCTTTGTTATGAAGATGTGAAAAATCGACATTGATATCGTGTCCGCGTTAAGAGTTATAGGGGTCAAAAGGTCACAAAAACTGGTTTTTCACGATTTTCAGGTATAACGATTCAAAAAGTTGAAGTTTAGTTGTAACCGTCATAATCCTATTCCTGAAAAAAAAAAACTCCTAACTGAAAAGTTCCTGAAATTTAATTATTTTTTTAGCTTGAATTTCGTTCCTCAACTGTTAAGAATATGGGGAAACCAAAAAAAAAAATGGAAATTTTCACCATTTTTCCGATTGGGGCTCTTCTCCCGAAACCATTTCCCTGGGAATTTTTGTTTAGAATATGTCTGAAAATATACAGGGTGTGCAATAGAGAATAGACAACCCTAAAACGGCTTATATCTACACTTATGATTGTTCTAAAAACAGATAGAAAAAAGTTCTATCGCAACCAGTTCATAAAATATGGACTTTTTTTCGTTCAGTGTATTTTAAATTTTATCATCTTATGTTTTCGTTCACTACAACCACGAATGAATGAATTTTATTTATTTCTTTTTTTATAATTTTCTACTATAATTGGATGAGTACATAAACACTTTAAAAATTTCATAGCTATTGCACATTTTCGTAAAAAAAATTTTGAAATCTGTTTTTTGATGCAAAATGTAAAAAAAGTATTTTATAAAAAATTTTAAACACCTGTGTTATAAAATAAATCTATAGAAACCTAGGTGGCCAACTTTCTTAAAAATATTCTGGTATAAGGAGAATATTTTTAAGAAAGATGGCCACCTACCTTTTTTTACATTTTGCATCAAAAAACAGATTTCAAAATTTTTTTTTACAAAAATGTGCAATAGCTGTGCAGTTTTTAAAGCGTTTATGTACTCATACAATTATTGTAGAAAATTATAAAAAAAAGAAATAAATAAAATTCATTCATTCGTGGTTGTAGTGAACGAAAACATAAGATGATAAAATTTTAAATACACTGAACGAAAAAAAGCCAATATTTTATGAACTGGTTGCGATAGAACTTTTTTCTATCCGTTTTTAGAACAGTCATAAGTGTAGCTATCAGCCGTTTTAGGGTTGTCCATTCTTTATCGGACACCCTGTATATATTCAGACCTATTCTAAACAAAAATTCTCAAGGAAATGGTTTCGGGAGAAGGGCCCCTATCGGAAAAATGGTGAAAATTTCCATTTTTTTTTTTGCTTTCCCTATATTCTTAACCATTGAAGAACGAAATCCAAGCTAAAAAATAATTAAATTTCAGGAACTTTTCAGTTAGGAGTTTTTTTTCAGGAATAGGATTATGACGATTACAACTAAACTTCAACTTTTTGAATCGTTATACCTAAGAAACGGTGGGTCTTAGGAAAAAAAGTGTCATGACACTTTTTATAAATAATAATCTGGTCTACAATTCTTGCATTGAAAATTTTTTGATAAGACTTACCGTTTTGCTGAAAATCGTGAAAAACCAGTTTTTGTGACCTTTTGACCCCTATAACTCTTAACGCGGACACGATATCAATGTCGATTTTTCACATCTTCATAACAAAGCCGTCATTAAGCTGTATACCAAAATTCAGCCCAGTAGAAATTTTTCCGCAGATTGGGCTTAAAAATGACTAAAGTGACTGGGCTATGATGAGTATAGCTCAAAAACTAGACGTGATAGAAAAAATCTGTAAACAGTTTTGAATTCAGCACACTAAAGTCAATCAAAATCACATTATAAAGTTCTTGCTCCCGACTTTTTTTAGTTTTTTGCCGACCAGTGTTATTACTAAGCACGATATGAAGATAAATCTACTAAAATTTGGATTCGTGGGCCATTTCTGATTGGCCCGGGCAAAGGGCCAAATTATAAAATAGGGGGCCAAATGGCCCGATCGGGCACTTTGTGGCAAGGCTGGTACCTACTTTAAATTTTTATGTGTACCTTCTATTCAATAAAGGTTGTTCTTTTAAAGTAAAAAACTGCTGTTTTTACAAACATTCTTTTTTATATAAGAAATTAAATGGTGGCGAAAACCAGAAAAAGAAACGATACCTGCAAATTTTATATATATATTTTTTAAATTTTGTTTTTAAGATAAAATAAAAATTATTATTGTTTTATGAATTTTCACATAAATATTCTTTACATTTTTACCAACTGTAACTATAAGAGAAAGTACGTGCTAAGTCGTGTAATTTTTTTCGACATGCTTCATTGATGTATGTACCAGAGTTGTAAAAGATTGCAATCTTTTTTGAATGCAATCTTTAATGACTTCAATCAAAAGATTGCATTCATTGACTTACATTTGAGACTTAGACTTCAAATTTTGCAATCACCAATCATTTTCCATGAAATGATTGCAATCTTTTTTTTTTTCCAATCAATTGACTGCATTCAAATGATTGCAGTCTTTTGGGACTGCATGCAGTCTTTGCATTCTTTTTGCAATCTTTCCATTCCTTGGCAGTCTTTGCATTCCTTGGCAGTCTTTTGCATTCATTTGCATTCCTTGGCAGTCTTTTGCATTCATTTGCAGTCTTTTGCATTCATTTGCATTCTTTTGAATTCTTTTGAATTCTTTTGCATTCTTTTGCATTCTTTTTGCATTCTTTTGAATTCTTTTGCATTCTTTTGCATTCTTTTGAATTCTTTTGCATTCTTTTGCATTCTTTTGCATTCTTTTGAATTCTTTTGCATTCTTTTGCATTCTTTTTGCATTCTTTTGCCACACCCACACCAAACGTATGGATTTCACAAAAATTTTAACATTTTTTTAGTTCAAGGATGAATTTGATAGTTTTAAGAATTAAGTTCAACTATAGTATCATTGTCTGTGCAGGAGTAATAGTACAGTCAAATACAGTGAAAAAGGGGTATGCCTCGGAATGAATTCTAATAATAATATTTTTTTTGCTTAATATCTTCGTTTTGGCATTCTATAACTTACCTCAAAAATCTCATGTTCGGAGGTCGTGATTTTTAAGGCCAAACCACAATGGTATTATATAAACATATGATACATGATTTCAGAGATATGTTTTTGTTATGATTGTTAATGATTAATGGATATAAAAGCCTTCATGCAAAATTTGGTTACTCTACCATAATTTTTAAAGGTTTTTTGGTAGTAAGTTTGCAAGTGTTTTGATAATATAGGTTGAAAGATGAAAAAGAGTTAAAACTTTTTTTTAGAGACGTCAGATTTCCTGGATTTTAGTTTTTTTTTCATCATTGAATAATACCATTGTCTATTATTGCTTATTTCCAAAATCTTAATTTTGTGGTTTGGCCTTAAAAATCACGACCTCCGAACATGAGGTTTTTGAGGTAAGTTATAGAATGCCAAAACGAAGATATTAAGCAAAAAAAATATTATTATTAGATTTCATTTCGAGGCTTACCCCTTTTTCACTTTATTTGACTGTACTATAACTCCTGCATAGACAATGATACTATAGTTGAACTTAATTCTTAAAACTATCAAATTCATCCTTGAACTAAAAAAATGTTAAAATTTTTGTGAAACCCATACGTTTGGTGTGGGTGTGGCAAAAGAATGCAAAAAGAATGCAAAAGAATGCAAAAGAATTCAAAAGAATGCAAAAGAATGCAAAAGAATTCAAAAGAATGCAAAAGAATGCAAAAGAATGCAAAAGAATGCAAAAGAATTCAAAAGAATGCAAAAAGAATGCAAAAGAATGCAAAAGAATTCAAAAGAATTCAAAAGAATGCAAATGAATGCAAAAGACTGCAAATGAATGCAAAAGACTGCCAAGGAATGGAAAGATTGCAAAAAGAATGCAAAGACTGCATGCAGTCCCAAAAGACTGCAATCATTTGAATGCAGTCAATTGATTGGGGAAAAAAAAAGATTGCAATCATTTCATGGAAAATGATTGGTGATTGCAAAATTTGAAGTCTAAGTCTCAAGTGTAAGTCAATGAATGCAATCTTTTGTTGGAATTGTGTAACTGAATGGCAATGACTGCATTCACAAAAGATTGCATTCTTTTACAAGCCTGGTATGTACCAGCTCCTTTTAGCTTGATATTTTCTTAAAAAAAAAAAAAAAAAAAATAAATCAAATAAAATCAAACAATTAAGGTAATTTTTTAAAGCATCTTTGTTGTTTTTTTTTTATAAAATTAAAATTTAATTTCGAAACACAAAATACATTTTTTAAGTTTACCTTAAAAATAAATTCATATTATGAGAAAAATCTCACTTAAATATACAAATCATGCAGTTCATTTCACAATTGAATAATATAAATTTTTTGATTAATTTATGTATTTGAAAACATTAACACAAAAATATGTTTTTTTTTTTATTTTCTCAAAATATATTGATAAATTTTTAACAAAGTGCAATATTTATTTTTTTGTGCACCCTAATTTAACTAAAAAAAAGTTTAAAAATTCAAATTTTCTTTTTATTGTCTTCTTTTCATATTCAAGAATATTATTTTTTTTTTCTTAAAACTAAATCGAAATTGATTTTTTTTTATTTATCATATTGTCATTTCATTTACTCATTATATTTATATATATTATGTATTGTCCTCTTTCTGTAGAAAAATTCTGTGTATAAGTTTATAAGTTTTGTACAATAATTTTAATTTAAAAATAAAAAATATTGCATATATGTATGTATATAATTTAATTATTTTTTAACCTTTACAACAAGAAAGCACCCACGTTAAAAATTTAAACTTAAAAGATATTTAACAAAATTGCATGCAATAATTCCAGATAGGTAGTAGGTACTTATCTTACATAAAATATTATTTTTCAAAAGCAAACAAATAATAAAATTAAGAAATAAATATATTTATTTCTTTTTTAAAATTTAGTTGAATCCCTTATATCTAAATATAGATTTTATATAATAGTAATTTAATGTTTTAATTTTTATAAAAAAATGTGTAAGTTATTGTGTTTATGTCTTTTTTTGTTATTAGCTTATTGTCAAATTTATCATTTTCTCTTTAAATATATATAAATATTGTCATACATTGTTTTTTTTTTTTTTTCTTTTTTTAACCAAATTTTGAATTGTACAAGTCAAGAGATTGTTTTTCTTTTTTTTTAATTTAAACATCTATTTAACAATAGTATTTGCCAACAAAAAATATATTTATATATTCATTTATTTTTTATACCTAAAGACTAAATGCAAATTATTATTCTATTTTTATATTTAAGTTTTTTTTTTTAATTCTTAAAATCCATTCTAACACACTCGCATGCACACATAAAAACTCCACCGAACGTTCAAAGATATGTTTTAAGGTGATATAGCCTGGCTAAATGTTTTTTTTTTTTTTTTTTATCAAATCGAAATTTGAATTTTAATGAACGATAAATTGAAATGTTTTTTTTTTTTTAATTTATTTTTTAATTATTTGTGTAGTTATACTAATTCTTAAATTATTATAATTTATTGAACAAATTTCTATCTAACTATAGTTTGATTGGATTTTCATTTAAATTGCTCCAAGAGAATATTTTTATTTTGTTTTTATTTTCTTTAAAATTTAATTCTATTTTTTCATTATTTCTGGGATATGATGGTTTCTTTTGTTTTTGCTTGATTCCAAAATTGATATTTTTATTTTTTGTTTTATTTAAAATTTTCTATAACTGATATGATTTAATTAATAAATTTGATATGGCTGTCATGCGTGAATTTGTTTTTTTTTTTTTTTTTTTTTAATTTAATTTTTTGCTTAAATTGGAATTTCATTTTTTATTTTTAGTATTTAATTATTTTTTTATTTTAACTATTTCTCGTTAATTATTTTTGATTTTAATTAATTAATTTTCGTTCAAAAAATTTCAAATTTCAATTCGATGGTTGTTGTTGTTGTTTTTGTTTTAATTTAAATAACTATCAGGCAGGCGAACTGGCTGATGATAAATTTATCGCAGCCAGGCTAAGAAATATTGAAATAACAAGAGAAACTAGTATCGATGGAGTATTAAGTGTGTTTGCAGATGAATAGCCCGCATCGACGACATTTATTTTCCATCCAAGGTTATTGTGGGTAAAGCACTGAAAATTGAATAAAATGATTTAGTAACTAAATGAGTAAAATCCATATAATTTAAAAGACTTCGTTTTGTCACTTTTTTCAATGCAACAAAAAGGAAATCTAGGAGTAGTTTAAATTGGGTTCAACGATGCATGAAAAGATGAAAACGTAGTATACAATTTATACTATAAATTACATATGTCTCGGGGATTTATGTCCTTTTGTGTTAATATTTCAAAGGAAATTAGTTTCATAAACATTTTGTTTGTTTTCCTCTTGTGGTTTAAATTTTTCCAATAAAGACTGTATAATTTTAAAATGTTATCAAAAGTTTTCTTAACCCTTTCGAACCCAAGCTATGAAAATCAATATTAAAAAATGTTTTTTTCAGTATTATCGTGTCTAAGACATCACAACTAAGAAATAAGAATAGCAAAAAGTTATTTTCCAAAATAATAAATAGCAAAACTAGTGTGTTACTCTCATTTTACATGTAAGTAACATGCACTGCCTATGACCAACAAAAAAAATCGGACATCTGAGAAAATAACTTTTTATGAAACTATAATGTATGCTACTTCTTCTAAGCCAAAAAACTAAACACTTTCTGCATTAACATTTTTTAAATCTTTTTTTCAAAATTATGACCATATACATATAAAAAAAAAATTTGAATTTCTGTCCCTTTATTGATAAAAAAATTAAAGGTATGATATTTAACTAACTTTTTGTAATAATCCAGTAACTAGACAGTAATTTTTTTTTATTTTTATTTTCACGATTTTTTAAAAATATGTTACATGAGAGTAACACTGGGTCCGAAAGGGTTAATAGTAAATAAACACAAAAATAAAATCCTTTTGGAGAACAAAAAGCTATCCAAGCACTTACAAATGGGAAATGTCAACCATGGCAGTGGTAAATGGTCAACCATGACATTGTCGTCTGGAATTTAGTGAGTTTATTGCCCAGTTTTTCCTACAAAATGTAAAATCGGCTTAACCATTGCACATTCCCGAAACTTTAAACTATTTTTCTTAAAAAAGAAATTTTTGCAGGTAATATAGTGTAATAAAAAAGTTTTATTCTGCTTTAAAATTCCTAATATTCAGCTCCTATAAAGACTTTTAGAAGCTAAAATGTTGATTGTATCAGGTTTGTAAGTGAATCCTCAGGCATCTGAACTGAACTTAATATTATATTTTAAGAATTACTTAAATATCTGAACTTTAGATACATTATGGTTATTCCTTCCGTGATGTATATTTAGTTTTCTCCGAGTCAAAGAGGACAAATTCCGTTTTGTGGGGATTTATATCCAATCCACATCCTTTAGCCCAGTGCATAAGATTATTTAAAGCTATTAGAAGCAGTTCTGCAAGGAAGGGTCTGTTGGTACCTCCCTGTACTCATGTTGGGCTTAAGAGATTAGAAAGGGGTTCTTTGTCTTTCCTGTCTTAAATTGATATCTATCTTTCTTTCCAAAGTTTTAAGAGTTACATGAGAACATTTTCCTGCTGCTGGTATAAAAAACGTTCCGTCTTTCCTAAGAGGTTCTAGTTCAGTATTTTTTCATGAAATGAACTTACATAGCCAATTTATCTTTAATTAAACCCGTGTGAAGTGTTATAAATAAATATTTTAAATATCAACTGAAGCCTTCGACCAATATTTTTCAAGCCTCATAACCTTAAAGTCTCGTTAACCTTTTCACCAAGAAATAACATGACTGGTTTCGATAACACGGTGTTGCAAAAATGAGGTTTCAAAATATACGCGGGCGGAGGCCTATCAGGTTTTGTAGAGCTAGTCGCACTGATTACGAAACGGTATTTGAAAATCCCTTAACACCCCCAAATTCTGGAGTTTCGGGCAAAAAACGGTTTTTTGGACCTTCACCCATTGAAAAAATTCTAGCTTCGACAATTTTTTACCCATTTTTTTTACAGTTTCTGATAGAAGATAAATATACCTTTTCAACAATGTATAAAACATGTAACTCGGTTAAACCACTTAGAATTTATAAGCTGTCAAAGTTCAAAAATTCCATTATTTCGTCGTTTGCCCAACTTCGCCATCAATTTAAAGTATATGTTTTCAAAACAACATGCTATTTAAAAAATATATTCTAAAACTATATCTAATTCTCAATCAATCGAGGTATTTTTTATGAAAATCACTTCAAAATTGGCTTAGAAACATATAGTTTTCACTGTTCGATAAGGAATCAATTGAGGCAGTTTTCTGTGTGAGTAATTTTTTTTACTAAGGCCGTGTGTGAATTGCGTTAAATAGTTAAATTCGTGTAAAATTTTTGACACTATTGAGGTGAATAAAAAATTTTCAGCTATTAAAAATTTGCTGGGCTCCGGGACCTGGTTAAATTTGAGTTAAATTTTTTTTGCAGATAGTTTTGTTTTTTTTTTTTTAATTAAAAAGGAGTATCATGGCAAAAAAAGGCAGACAAAATTGTAAACAATAAATTCTTTTTTTGAAATTATTTTGTTCACCTCAATAGTGTCAAAAATTTAACACGGATTTAACTATTTAACGCAATTCACACACGGCCTAAAATTCACAGTCTGGACAAAAATAGTATAAAATGAGTTTTAAAAAAAAATTTTTCGCCTATTTTTAACTTTGAAATCGATTATTTCAAAAACTATTGGTTATATTATATTGATTTAAAAATTAGAATCAAATGTACAATTTTTCCTTTCGGATATCGTATCATTTATTACTGTAAGTGTTGCCGTTGTTTTTTAATAATTTTTTTTTATTTTGATTATTTTTTTTTTTTTAGAAAAATGCCCCTCCCACCTAAATGGGGCGAGATAGACCCCCCCCCCCCCCAAAGAAAAACATGTTTGTATTGAGCTCCTCTACAAAAACCCGTTATCAAATCCTGGCGCCTAAGTTATCCTACTACGTGCCGAAACAACATTTTTGTTCTATACCTAAAAGTTCGAATTTCTGTATCTGGGCTGATCTATTCTAAGCCAATTTTGAAGTGATTTTCATAAAAAATACCTCGATTGATTGAGAAATAGATATAGTTTTAGAATATATTTTTTAAATAGCATGCTGTTTTGAAAACTTATACTTTAAATTAATGCCGAAGTTGGGCAAATGACGAAAAAAAATGGAATTTTTGAACTTTGACACCTTATAAATGCTAAGTGGTTTAACCGAGTTACATGTTGAAAAGGTATATTTATCTTCTATCAGAAACTGTAAAAAAATCGAAAATGGGTAAAAAATGGTCGAATCTAAAATTTTTTCAATGGGTGAAGGTCCAAAAAACCGTTTTTTGCCCGTAACTCTAGATTTTGGGGGTGTTAGGGGATTTTCAAATACCGTTTCGTATTCAGTGCGACTAGCTCTACAAAACCTGATAGGTCTCCGCCCGCGTATATTTTGAGTGTTACACCGTTTAATTTTTCGGTTATGATTTCTAACTCCAAAATATTAAGAGCCATTCATGAGCGCTGGAGTACCTTATATAGGGTTTAGGAAATTAAATTTTCTTTTAAATTTATGAGGAGTTTACTGTGGATTGTAAACATACCTACCATTGCATTGAAAATACAAATATTTACCTGATAATAGAGTAGATCTGGGGCATCAGCTGGAACTGTCCAATTGAGGTAGCCGGGTTCTCCTTCTTCACATTCGAGTTCTAGCGTTTTCATATATTCTTCAAATGTATCAATTTCGGCGGATTTATCAACAGTCTTGTGTTGCCATTCACAGTAACGGCCAGCTATAAGAATGGTGAGTAAGTTAGTAGTTTAAACGGTTCAAGCTCAAATTCATATTCCTACAAAAAAAGAATACAAACCTGCAGTCGGTATTGGATTTCCATCATCATCGAATTCAACACCAGCGTAAGGATTCTGTTGACGCAATTCAATGCCAGTCTTTTGTCCGATTCCACCTTCCGGCGAATCAGTTATATAAAATGGATGATATCTAAAACAAAAACCAAAATTGAAACTTCCTTAGCTTGAAATATATTTTCATTGATCACAAACCTGGCTGGATTAGCTGGATCATCACCACCTTCCACAAAGAATGTGTAAGTTTTCCCACGTTCCACAGTGATTTCAGGAATCAGCAGATCATTCAAATACCATGCTATTCCCCATGATGGATTTCCTGTTACAGGAGAATAACCACGTTTACCACCTGTTGGTCCGATTCTGGCACTAAACGTGCTTTCATGTTCGATTTTTCTTGTTGGCCATGGTGTTGGACCGGACTCGTCCTTGACTTGATGCAGTGATGCCTTGCACGAATGATCGTTCTAAAACGAAATAACATTTAAATGATCGAAAATTATAGATTTTGAAACCGTTTTCCAAACTTACTCTAGATGCAAAATTTATTCGAATATCATCGACATTGTGATCAGTTCCGGTGTGTGAATGTGCGTTAGCTTCCTTGCGGTTATTTAACGTACCAATAGCAGCAATTACAGACACTTCCCGATCAGTAGGAATGGCTAAGTCATTTATTGGTTCATTGGTTTGTAAAAGTCGTTTATAGCGAATACTTGTTACGCCATTCTTACGATCTCCACTTACTGCAAGTTTTAGTTTTTGAAAATCATTATCATCACGAGGAAATTTACTACTTACAAACAACAACATCATTCCTTCCACCGATCCTCTCATCAGGGCACGCACCATGCTGTCCATCACATTGTGACAAATCTGAGAGATAGTAATCTTCAGCTCGGAATACCCGAGCATTGGTGTCATAGAATGCAACTACAACATCACCCATGGACATTTGGGCTCTACCATTTGCACCCGAAAGACCAAAAGCCATATATTGATCTTCTCGAATTCGACCGAACAATTCAACTTGTAGGTAATCTCCTTGCAATTCCCATTTGACTTGTAGTTTATTGGGTAGAATTTCTCGGCAATTTGCGTAGGTAACTTTAGGTGTTGTTGTTGTCTATAAGGAAGAAAAAATTGTATTTCAAATTAATAAACTCCTCAAGAAAAAATACTCAACATAATCAACCCAATTTAAAACGAGTATTGGAACTCTGTTATGAGAATAAAATACCTTGTGCAATTATTTTTGAAGACACTTGCTTGGATTTTTCTTAACTATATGATGAAGCTTTTTTATATCAGCTTGTTACATTACGTTAAGCAGTTTAAACTTCCTAAAAATACTGAACTCTACATTAAAGTTCGTATTTATTTAGTTTTATAATACAAACAATATTTTTAAAACCTCAAGTCAGAATTTTAAGTTTCATTTATCTTGTCTTCTTGTCAAAGAAAGTATATAGTCCTCATTATGATGTTTTTGATGAATTAAAATACAATTTAAGGAAAATAAATAAGAAATGGCGCCCAACGTGGGTTACAAGAGACGGGGTATCGTTTTGGCAAGAAAAACTCGTACGAACATGGTTGAATTCAATTCATGAATCAGCTTTTGTGGTTTTGAAAGCGAATAAGTATCTCGCTTTAAAGACATTAATATTGGCAGTGTTTCTTCACAGTTCCAAAATGAACTTGTAGCAGTATCCATGACACTGTTCTTATATCTATGAAAGTCTACACAGAAATACTCTAATTTACTTAAGATAAATGTGTTTTTTTTTAAATGGTGAAAATAACCTCAACCTTGACAATACTCAAAATGATTTTTATTTTAAGATTATATCCAAAAACTAGCGTAAAGAGTTTTGCCCAATGTTAGACTTCGTTCCTTTGCGCAAAACTCATAAAAAAATTGAACTGCTTTACAGCCAAAAGTAACGAATATTTGTTACGTCCCTTACTTTGGTGAACACTTTGTAGCAGCATCGAACTACAATCTGAGAAATTGTGGCTTAAGAAATGTTGCGCAAGCCAACTCAGACCAAACTAAATTTTTTTTTAGAAATCACAATACTTTGTATCAACTATATGTAACTGCAGTCGATTCTAAATCCCGCTAAATCAAATAGTCATTTGAACTGTGTAGAAGCGAAAAATTTTCCAATATCCTTTTTAAGTATTTTTTAGGAGAGGAATTCGTAGTTAAAAGTTTAAAAAAGCCCTGCTTACGGTAAACGAATTTAAAAATGGCCGAATATTCAGCGGCATCTCTAGTTTTAGGTACAAAGAGTGATAAGTTGGTTGATATAAATTGCGAGCGTTAGCGAGCAAGAAAATTTTTTTTAAGAAACAAATTTTAACCATTCTAAGGCTTTATAAAAAAAATTATTTCGTACAATTTAATATACAGGGTGTCAAAAAAGTTAACGTCGAAACGAAAACGGTAGATAGGGTAGGTTGTGACAGTTATCAGAAAAATAATAAAAAAAATCGCAGCCATATATTTTGGGAGTTATGGGCATTTGAAAAAAAGTCGAAAAAATGGTCACCCTGTGAGGGTTTTTCATGTGCCGTGACTACAAATCTTAATTTTTCTCATTTTTTTCTTTTGTTACGGAACCTTGAATAACCCTGCTATCAAATGCATTCAAAAATTTTAACTCAGCTGCATCAGTTTTAAAGAGAATATTACTTTTTTACCCAACTTAGTACTAAAAAATTTTACATGACTCTAATTCAATGAGCCGCAGTGTAAAAAAAATGCACTACGATGTTTCGGCAAGTTGCCTTAAAAGTTGGTGTGTTCAATTCTCTTTTCAAAATGGTATAACATTGTTGGGAATATTTCATAAATAACCGAGATAAAATTTTTTTTCTTAAGAAATCCGACTTTTTTTTATGTAATTTTTCCATATTATTTAAGTTTTTCTATTCTGAAAGGTTCTGAAAGGGTACAAAACTTGAATAAAAATATGGAAAAATTACCTAAAAAAAAGTCGGATTTCTTAAGAAAAAAAATTTTATCTCGGTTATTTATGGAATATTCCCAACAATGTTGTACCATTTTGAAAAGAGAATTGAACACACCAACTTTTAAGGCAACTTGCCGAAACTTCGTAGTGCATTTTTTTTACACTACGGCTCATTGAATTAGAGTCATGTAAATTTTTTTAGTACTAAGTTGGGTAAAACTTAATATTTTCTTTAAAACTGATGCAGCTGAGTTAAAATTTTTGAATGCATTTGATAGCAGGGTTATTCAAGGTTCCGTAACAAAAGAAAAAAATGAGAAAAACTAAGATTTGTAGTCGCGGCACATGAAAAACCGTCACAGGGTGACCATTTTTTCGACTTTTTTTCAAATGCCCATAACTCCCAAAATATATGGCTGCGATTTTTTTTATTATTTTTCTGATAACTGTCACCACCTACCCTATCTACCGTTTTCGTTTCGACGTTAACTTTTGGGACACCCTGTATAAAACATTGAAAAATGGACTTTTTCTTGCACTGAAATTTTGTAGCAGAAAATTGACAGGTACATTCTATCTATTGAGTTCTAAATGAAATTAGCAATACTTAAAAACCAAAATTTTAAATAATCCAAGTTGTTTGACATGAGCTAATTACACTGATGGTCAACAAGGTTTTTGTTACAGAAACCAGGGTATACTTTTCTATAGGCTGAGCTCAAATGCGAAGTCAGAAAAATTCTATCACATCACGTTTTGGAGATATTCCCGTTAGAAAATCGAAAATTCCGATTTTTACCAGTTTTCAAAGTTATTTTTTAGCGTTTACTTATTTTTTTTAAATTAAATTTGTAACAGTTTCTAAAAGAATTGTGTCAAATTTTGAAAGCGATTGGTACAGAACTTTTCGATATTTGCTATTAAAAGCAAATAAATATGAGATGCCCCCAACACTTTGATTTCAAGTTATGATTTCTCGAGGAAGAAAATAGATATTTAAAAGATTTAAACTGATTTAGAGAGACAAAACTTAATTCTTTTAGAAACTGTTACAAATTCAATTAAAAAAAACATAAGCAAACGCTAAAAAATAACCCTGAAAACTGGTAAAAAGCGGCATTTTCGATTTTTTAACGGGAATATCTCAAAAACGTGATGTGATCGAATTTTTCTGACTTCGGTTTCGAGCTCAGCACACAAAAAATCTATAGAAGAGTATACCCTGGTTTCTGTAACAAAAAAGAAGTTTAATTTTGTTGACCAGTGTTATACTTCACTTTGAAATTTAACAATAAACTGAAATTGTTTAGTTTTATAATTTGAAACAAAAGAATAACGAAATGTTGTAAATACAGTGCTTTGCAAAAGTGTAATCGCACCATATAAAAATGCTATTTATATAAAACCAAGTATTGCAGCGACACCCTACTATTTTTTTTATAAAAGGGGATCAAAAAACAAGAATATTGAGAAGTACAAAATGTCCCGTTACTTTCTCTTATAATTTTTAGAAATAAAAACAAGTTTTTCTTCCATTGCAAAAGTATAATCGCATTTTTTTTATTTTGAATATGACCAAGGTTTTTGTTACAGAAACCAAGATATACTTTTCTAAAGGTTTTTTATGTGCTGAGCTCGAATCTGAACTCAGAAAAATTCTATCACATCGCGTTTTTGAGATATTCCCGTTAGAAAATCGAAAGCGTTGGTAGGTACTATACAGTCTCTGAATAAATCGATACATTTATTTTCGCTTACATACTGGATTTAAGGTTAACATAGAACAAAAGTGGGTAATAAGCAACTGAAGATATCTCGGACAGTAGAAAAGATGTCTGAAAGATTTAAATATATTTAAGGGTAATATTTCAAAAACGAGATGTGATCGAATAAGTCTGTCTTTGGTTTCGAGTTCGGCCACCGAAACCCTTTGAAAAAGCATAGTTTAGTCTCGGCACCAAAAACCCTGCATAAGTACTTGTGGTATTTAAAGGGTTCTTAAAAGAGCATTTTAAGGTACATAGTGCTTAAGGAAATGGTCAAAGAGATAAAAACTCTTTGTAATGGACCAAACAATTTTTGTTTTCCTTTATATAAACTTCATCGACAGCTTCTGCAACGATGCAAAATTGGTAGTGATTTTAAGGGAGATTTTCATATAGGTAATCAAATCACTAAAATACAAAAACAAATCATTTAGTGCTGCACATATTAGACTTGTATATGTTTATAATATAGGTATCTTTTGATTTTCTGAAAAAAAATTTCGGGGGGGGGGGGGGGGGTTAAACACCCAAACCCCCCCCCCCCCTAAATACGGCTATGCTCGTAACCCAAGATTGTTAGTTTTAAAATTAATAATGTCAATCGACTTGCCTTTAAATGTATAATAAAGCACGTACTTTTTTAAAATTCAATATCTCATTATTTTCTTATCTTCGTTATTTCGAAATTTACGGAGTACAAAAGGAAGTTTAAATAATTTATTTCTGTATGTAAATGCAAAAATTTTAGTGAAAAACTATCTAATATTTATTTTTAGGCATTTTAATAAAATCCAAAAATTAAACTCCGCAGGAAAAATATTTATTCAGAATTTCGTTGTTTTTACAAAAATTTGCCTATTTTCAAAAAAAGCCAAACTTTCAACATTAACTGCCAATTGAAAACTATTGGTGCCACATTAGAAATAAGTGTACTATTTCGATAAAGCAATATTTGAAAATTATTATGTTATAAGCTTCAAAGGGAGAAAAATATAGTTTGTACAGCTTTTGTGCACTGAGGGAAAAAACAACTTAAAATCAATGAAAACCACGTTGATTCAACTATTTTTCGGAATGATTTTGAGTTGAAGACGAAAATTTTAAAATCAAAGTAAAACATCGTTAGTTTAAAGTGGTTTACCGTTATAAAACATCTTTAAATCAAAGTTGTTTTCAACTTTAAAAAAAAGCATCAATTTATTAAAAAAAAAGAACAAAATTGGCAGCCGCTGGGGATCGAACCTACAACTCTTGGGTTATTAGGCGAATGCTTTATCAACGTGCTATCTCACTGTTGACAATTAGAGTGATAAAATGCAACAAAAGCTGAAGTCCGACAAAAATAAAAAAATTTCTTACGGTGTTTCAATTTTATTTTGAAGAAGTTTCATGTTGATTTTTTCAACATTAAATCAACGTTGAACATTTTATATTTTACGTTGGTTTTTTCCCTCAGTGTGGGATCTTTGTTGGTTTGTAACAGATATGTCGCATGGGGCTACAAGGGGTTAAACTTCATAAAATTTGTCTTTTTTAGCTTACGTTTGTTCGGTCTGCATAATTTACTGATTGAATGACAAGAATGACATGAACGATGTTAGACTACTTGACACTTTTATACTATTTTTTAAGAAACTTAAAGTCAATATAACAACCCAAATAACATTTTTGCTTCTATAAAGCTTTACAGAAGCTTCAGAAGCACCTGTAAGGCTTTACAGAAGCAAAATTGTTTGTTGGAAATGGAGTCATTTTGTTTCAGCATTATAAGTATTATTATGGTTAAAAACTATGAGTTCCGATTTCCGAATTCATCAGATCCAGCCGTGTAGGTCTTATCCTCTACATAAGATAAAAAAAAAGGTAAGAACTCACAACCTATAAATAGATAAAAACTAAGCAGAATTGAAGGTTAGTGATATTTTTGGAATTCTTAGCTAATTTTTCCTCTCTAAGAATTATTTAAAGCACTGCATGATTTGAAAAGCTACATCTTGAACAATTTGACAGTGAAACAGCGTTCTTGATACCTATATCACAACAAAAACATTACTGTTAAAAAAGGAGCCAAGTTCTCCTATGTTTAAATTATGCTGGCACAAAAAGTACTGAGATGTAAAAGTGTACCAAGTTTGGGTTCAAATTCGTATCAATAAAATTTTGATTGTTCTCTTGACAATTTTTCTTTTAATTACCGATTTTTAAAGTTATTTCAAAAATTGCCAAGTAAACAATCAAAATTTTATTGATACGAATTTGAACCCAAACTTTTGAACTCGGTACACTTTTAAATCTCAGTACTTTTTGTGCCAGCATAATTTCAACATAGGAGAACTTGGCTCCTTTTTTAACAGTAATGTTTTTGTTGTGATTTCACTATTTTTTGCAAAGTATGGCTGTAGAATTGAAAATCTCTATATTTGATGAAAATTAAGTGAAAATGGGCGGTTGCCACGCCCCCTGGCTGAAATTCTCAAATTTGAAATTTTTTCCTTTGTATAAACTACCATTTCTACCATTCTACCAAATTTCAAGATTCTACGATAATCAGAAGTGCTCTATAATATTTAATGAAAATTCAGCGGAAATGGGCGGTTGCCACGCCCTCTGGCTGAAATTCTCAAATTTTAAATTTTTTCCTTTGTATAAACTACCATTTCTACCATTCTACCAAATTTCAAGATTCTACGATAATCAGAAGTGCTCTATAATACTTGATGAAAATTCAGCGGAAATGGGCGGATGCCACGCCCCCTGAATTGAAAATCTCAAATTTTCGATTTTTCCCTTTGTATACACCACAAGTCCTATCACCGTGTAAAATTTCAAGTTTCTACGTTAACGGGAAGTTCTCCATAATTTTGATGATCTGTCAGTGAGTGAGTGAGTCAGTCAGTCAATCAGTCAGTCAGTTACGGTTTTTGCGATTTTTGAAGCCCTATATCTCAGAAAATACTCATCGTAAAAGGCTGAAATTTTGTGAAGAGTTTGGTTTTGACAAGCTCAATAAATGTAGCATCTTTGGTGTGGAAATTAGACTGGGGTCGAAAATGGCCTGAGTTGTTTCCTGTAAATAAGGGTGTAGTGCCAAAGTTGCTAGAGAACTTGGCTGGGCACTACCGTGCCACTTGATATTGAGGAAGAGATTTTCATGCATCATATGAAAACGAAACACGACAAGTCAACTCTGAAAATTGAAAAGTCTATATTGTGTGCAAAAAAAACCTTGTCACAGCTTTTAAACTGTTTTTTTTTTTTCTACATCTATGACGGACATATAAAATCAATCTGGAAAGATCTATGCCGCAAAACTTGGATCATTAAAAGTATGGTCAACGAGGATTTTTCTAGATCAGAACAGGACAGGACAGCACAGTTTCGTGAGAAACGTCAGAACAAGTTAGTCATTTAAACGTCAGTTGTCAAACTAAAAAAAAAATCTGTTCTAACCTGATCTGACTCAAAAGAAAGAACAAAAAATCCTGTTCTAAACTGTTCTAGATTTTTCAATGAACAGCAAACTAGAACAGTTCAGCGCAGAAAAAAACTCAATGAACAGCAAAAAGCTGTACTTTTCTGCCCAGAACAGTCCAGCACAGCGTCAGTGAACAGAGCTTAAATGTTTCATTTAAATTTTTACATGGCTAGGAAATAAGAAGCGTCTATTCACTTGAGTCAATCGCTATACATCCAGATATTGATTTGGATATCCAAATTCAGTTTGGAGGCTGTTAAGAAATTTTATGGGGATTATTCGACTAGTTCAGTTTTGTTTTCAAAAAGGCAGCGGAGATAATGCATATTCCTTTTGGAAAAGTGACTTAATGTCAACCAACTAAATAGTGCTGGTGTTTACACTGGGCATAACGAAATAAGCGAAACTAGCGAGCGGTAAAAATCACCTCTTATAAAATCTTCGCGTAAGCTCTCCATATTTCTCTAGCGTTTTTCTTAAACTCAACACTTTTTAGACATAAATTATATCAGTGATTTTAATTTTAAAATTTATTAAAGTGTTGTATAATTCAAAATTTATGTATACTTGTATCAATCATTTTTCAAAACACGCACTCAATCTGTTTTAAACCAATTTTAACAAACAACTTAAAAAAATCTATATGTAGGTATATAATCAACTCTAATAGATTTAATGCTGAATGAAAAATGTTGAGAAAAATAAAAAAATTGTACGAATACGAGAATAATATTTATCTATACTTACCGGAGTATACCACCATGGCGGCTTTGATGTGAAAAAGATACAAAAAAAAAAAAAAATTCAAATGATTTTGATCAATGTCGATAAATGCAAATTTTACAATGAAACCATGGAACTAAAATGAAAAAAAATTTTACAAAACAAAAAACAAATTTTTGAGGCATGTGTATATACGGTTTACCGCGTCTTCTATTCAAAAACAAAAACAATAAATGAAATGTTTGTATATATAAAATTTTACATGTTTCGAAATACTAATTATAGATATATTTTAACTGCGCAAATTTGACAACTCGATTAAACTTTAAAAACACACACCGAATATAGAATAATAATAATTATCAAACTCAAATCAATCCGATATAACAATTGAATAATAATAATTATATTTGCCATGTTTTGAGAACTTATTTTCTAAAAAACTCAGCAATAATATAGTCCAGAATAGCACGACGACAACATAACAACTTACCGTAATTTTGGTTTGTCCCAAAGCCGGTGGCACATCGAGATCCTTTGGTATAAAGACATGGCCGAAATTGTGTCGATATTCAACACACCACACAGCCAACCAATCGATATCGTATGCTGTCAAATTGCCAGGCAATTGAATTTCAATATCCTCACCCTGGTATCCTCGTAATGGCTCTAAGGACCCGATTTCATTTGGTACCTATATATGAAGGAGTAATCCAAACACAAAAGCACAAATAAAACCGAAAATGAATGAGAATTGGCGACGACACAGCGATAGTTGACTCGTAAAATGCTGAAACATCAACATCAGACGAGAGATGGAAAATAGGAATGAAGGACACAGAGTGTTTGGGGTAGGTGAAGGGATATAGGAATTTTTGGTTTCATTTACCTTAATTCCCATGATATTGGGCTCTGTGCCGTTGCCAACCCAGAAGTATGCATCTGGACCGGCTCCGTCGTAATGCAGATTTGGTATGTAGAAAGTTTTTGCATCCAATACACTAATGTTACTCGACCGCAATCCATGAGCAAGCCTTTTGAATTCAGGAAGGACTCTTGGTTTAGGCACATCCAATCCTGGTGGAATAAAGACTTCACCGAAGTCAACCTGTTGGTTTTGACAAATAAAAATAAAAACAAAAAAATTGAAAAAAAGTTTATTTTGACCTTGGTATTGGTTTTTGATTTCGGAAATTTATTTGGTCATTTTGAAGTATGCAAATGCAGAAGGGCTTCATAAGTTTATTGATTTTAACTAAAAAGAATGATAGAGAAAATATTTTGGTTTCTGAATTGGAAAATAAATAAAATGCACGACTGGGGTCGCACGAACTTGCTCTTAGAACTTAAAACTTTTTGTATACAAATTTGGTAAATGTATAAAAAAAAACTTAAAATTCGTTCTTTAAATGTAAAAAAACAACTCTTTAAATGAAATTGAGCTCCGAAAAAAGTAAACAGTTTGATTTCTTTTATACAGATGGATTAAAAAAAAAAATTATTCCCCTTTTAACCCTTTCGAACCCAAGCCACTAAAAAAAGTCGCACAACTGAAAAAATAACTTTTTATAGAACAATAATGTATGCTACTTCTTCTAAGCCAAAAAAACAAAACACTTTCTGGATTAACATTTTTTATATCTTTTTTTTTCAACACTATGACCATAAATGTATACAAAAAAAATTTTTGCAAAAAAAATGTGAACTTCAGCCCCTTTTTCGATAAAAAAAAAATAAAAGTAGTAGAAACTTTTAATCAACATGTAAAACAAAAATTTCCAAAAAAAATCCAAAAATTATTTTTTCAAAATTTTGTTTTTGATTTAAATTAAGACAATTTATAAATGTTTTTGCATGCAAAAAAATTCTTTAAAATGGAACAAGTAATTTGGAAGATAATTTGAAATTTAAAAAACGGTTCTATGGGAGGTACCTTTATTAAGGATTTTTGAAAAAAACTTTTTTCATTAAAAGAAAGACCTTTTATAAAAACTAATACTTGTTTTTTTTTTTTTTTTTTTTTTAATAAAAATCGTAGGAGCTCTTTTTGAGAAATTTAAACTTTTCCAAAATTGGTATAAGACGGGAACCGTTATTTTCGGTCCAAAAAATTAGTTCCAAAAATCCATCTGTACGGGATCCAAAAACTGCTATTTACCAAGTTTGAAGAAGATGGGCCCATCCGTTTAGGCTGAAGCAGACCGACAGACATCCTGACAGACTGATGGACAGACGGACTTTCGAGACCCACTTTTTTCACATTGTCTATCATCGAAATATCATGGAAAATTGTTATCTCAATTTTTTTTTTACGAATGCATAACTTGATATTATACAGTACCTAATCGCAAGTAAAAATAAAGTTGTATGGCGTATACGTACTTTTTTTTAAATATATTTTCAGTATAATAAATGTTAAAAGCAGAACCTATTAAACACTGTCTTCGTGAAATATAATAAAGAAAATCAACCAAATTATTAAATTGAATTATTGCTCCTGAAGTTTCGTCAATATATCAACTCTTTCCTGGACAACAATCAAATCGCACGCTTTCTTGATGTCGAAACAGAATTTGAAACCGTTTAGATGTCCATAAATTCTTGTTCAATCTCATTAAAACAATTGGAAAGTAGGACGTTTTTGAAGGTACGGAATGTTTGAAGATAGGGAATTTTTGAAGGTAGGGCAGTATTCATTTTGTAGAATTTTTGTAATCTTTCTTCAAAATGTTTTCAAAGAATGCCCTGCATTAAAAAAAAAGCATCCAGTTAAGGTATTTTTAAACCAGGTTCTTTGTTATGGTAGGCCGTTTTTGAAAAAAGGGTTTTTAATTGCTCTTCTTCAAAGAAGAGCCTTTTGAAGGTGCAGTTATTAAAAATTGGGCAGTGCTTCTCGGCTTCGATATAAAGTTTTATACCAGTTAAATTAGCACTTACGAAAAAATAGTACTAAAAGACCTTAAGTCACGCGGTAGAAAAATCTAGCATTGATTAAATTAATAACAGTTAGGGTTAGCCACTACTTTCAAGGCTTTTAAGAACGCAAAACATCCTACCTACAATGTTCTGATATTTCTCAAAGAATTTTTAATTTAAACTTATACAAAGAAAGTGATATCAATTTTTATCATTAACTCAGTTAAAACTTTAAAAATTGAAAAAAAAGAAATAAAGTTGGTTTAATGACCGCTTTTAGAAAATGAAAGAACATTTTGTAAAATTTTTCAATTTTTCTTTGCATAGGTATAATAATCACCAAGGCATCCTCATTAACTCAAATCTCAAAGCGTTAATAAGTTCAAAAATCCGACCAAATGACCAAAATAATGGACGACGACGACGACGCCATCATTTTGAAACTTTGTTCTTTTATTCACAAAAGTTTGGCGCCCGTGCCAGCTATAACGTTGCGCATACAAACACGAATACATAAATTTAAACCTTTCATACGTCCTCAAAACACATATATATATACTAACACACAATACTAATATTATATATACGTTTGTATATAAAGAAAAAAAAAAGTTTATATTCAAGGGGAACCCGATAAAGCAACCCCCACAAAATAATAATACATTTTTGGGGATGAATTTACTTGGGACCGCGCCCCTTTTTCCCAGCTCACAAAAAATTACAAACCAAAAAAAAAAAAAACATACAGTGTTGCTCAAAGTATAACAAAAATACAAAAAAGCTTCACTTTGTGTTATAGGTATACCTTATACCTTCAGTCTATGATCCTTTATGGGAATTTTGCCAAAGAAAAAGGACTAATAAGTAAGTCAAGTCCTTATTTGAGAAAAATTTTTTTTTGTCTACATTTTGCATATCTTCTTTTGCTTGTATCTCGTTTGTGAGGTTAAAAGAGAAAAGTTTTAGACTGTTATAAGCATCTTATGTATGTTTTTCTGCTCCTTTATTTTTTGTGTATAGAAAGATCCTTGCATGCATAGTTTGTAATCGCTCAAATGTAAGTTATTATAAAGGAAGTAGGGTATATGACCGCAAATGTAAGGTGCACAGTGTATACACCAGGTACAACATCGATGGGGCTTGAACTGCGGAAGAATGGGGGCAGATGTGGGGGGGGGGGGGGGGGGGAATTGCGCGCGCATAGAATCCATATTTTATGTTGTATTCCATTGAAAAGTTACAATTGGGGAGACATTTAATGAGACTTACAGAAATGGCTGCTTAGTTTGGATTTTCTTTCATAAAAAGCTAAAAAAAAAGGGTGGCTATGGTGTCGTCGGTGTGTACTGTGTGAGTATGTACGGATAGGGAATGAGTAAAAATCCTTTACCCTAGATAGAATATGCATATGTGTGTGGTGTGTGTGTGCCACCCATCACCATAAAATTAACAAAAGCTGAAATTCTTCAAATGCGAACTGGGACAAAGTACCTACTCAATTAAAACTGCATCCTGTCAATGGATGGTTGGGTTGGAAATGACGAACGAAATGGAAGCTAAAAATGGGTATTTCAGAATATGTTTGAGTTTATGCTTGCGAAGTGGGAGGTATAGGTTTTGGTTTAGATATTTGTATAGGTATTTTTGCTGAAAGGTAGTAATTTTTGTTTTATTTTTTTTTTTTTTGCTTAATAAGCCTGGGGCATGGGCGTATTTATTCTAATGCAAAGAGGGGGCTTTTAAACCCTTGATCTCAGTTTTGGATGTCTTTCGAGATCGTAACCCCAAAGTTCAATGCCTATTAGAGCCAGAAAAATCTGGACCATCAATAATAAATCCAAAACATATGATCAAATCTCTAGAACCACAGAAAAGAAATTAGCAGTATTCACGTGACATTACATTGGCCGATAGGAGAACACGCAGCAAAGCTAGGTATTCCTTACAACACCTTTTGTCGCAGTTGTTTGAATCAGCAGGAAAAAGAAACGGTCTTCCACTTTCTATGCCAATGTCCTGAACTTGCTAGAAGTAGAGTGCTCCCTCTGGGCAGTGAATTTTTCAACGATATACATAGATAAAATCTCAGAATCAAAGATCAAAGACTTGATCTCATTCCTCAAAGCAACGAAGTTGTTTTAGGAGAGTCTAAGTACTCGTTTTTGAAATTACATTATTTCAATAAATCCATTTATAACTCATAGATTTCACAAGTTTTGGTATCAAAACGGCGCGCTTTCTGCGCTAATTGAGTCATCAAGCTAGGCTGCTTATGACCGCCATCTCTACCTATCTACCTAACTACCACTAGAGCCGAAGAAGTTGTGAAAGATCTTATTGCCAAATTTTATGATAAAGTAATCCCATTCTAGAAGCTGAGCCTTGGTTTGTGGTTCTTCCAGCTGTAGACTCAGTTCCAGATAAGTGGAATCACTTCGATGTCACTAAGTACCTACGTACCCTGGTTGAAAGCTTCTAACATTTTAACTGTGTAGATCGAAATGAAGTTAGCAGTAAAAATCCCAACAGAAAATACTATAGACCCTAATCAGCGGCATCACTTTGGATTGAAGTGGAAGATAACGCACTTCCAAACAAATTATCAAGTTCGAGTCTACCTACCAAATGCTGCTTTCGCAAAATATAACTCCAGAATCGGTTTGTCCCAAATGCCGTTGTGAGCTTATGCAGGACGACAATTCCTGGGCGAACAAAATGACGGGTAGAATCTTTTATTTCAGCTCCGATTCAGACATAACTTCTGCCCCAACCTTATCCAAGGGGAAGGGGTGCCGATATTTTAAATAGGTGTATGTTGACTTAATATTTATATATCCACTAAAGATTGAGACTAAATGAAAAAGCACGCCATTTGAAAACAAACACCTAAATAAATAATTCCTCTTGCTCGAACTTTATATTATTCACAAACTGTCGAAAAGTATATTTATAGTGCACTCATTAAACCATTATCTTCGATTTTTCGTAGTGTCGAGCGAATGTCCCGAATTTGATTTTGGACGGTGTTTATGTTGATTAACACCTTCTTTTGAGCCTCCCAGTCACCATCACACAGCATACAATTAAAAAGTTTGCCCAAAATCTTGTGAGCACCAGACTTTGAAATGCCGATTTTCGTGCTAATTTGCGTGTTGACTAACCAACCTCGTTTTTGGCACTTAACAGCAGATTTTTGGTTGTTCTGGCATCTAATTTTGGTGTGCGACCGGGTATCTTTTTGTTTTTCGCTTCTTTTTGGCTTGTCTTTGAACACGTTCAGAATTTCACTTGTTTTGACCCGTCTAAATAGGTTGGTGCTTTGCTAGCGCAAATCCAGCTTATACGACATTGTAAATGAAAATGACACACAATAGGTGTGTTTTTTTGGCATTGCTATCCGTATCCGCAGTTGGCGTTAACATGCATTACGAAAACAATACGCAGCTGCCGATAGGAATACAAGCTAAACCAAGCTGCGGATAGAATTTTGACCAAGTGTATAAGTTTACGTTTTCCTTTCTCTTGGTGTGTGCATGTAAATTTTTCATCAGTGTTGATATTTTGGAAATCTTACTGCGGATAGCTTTGCCAAAAAAAAACGCCTAATGAGTTTCACAGCTTAGTAGGAGTACAGTTTGGTGTGACAAGTGTAGGTATTTGTTAATATATCGTCGCCCTAGCATTGAAGTGCCGTATACGGTATTTTTACAATTTTTGGGAAATCGCATATAAATGTTCGGAAGATTATTGCGAAAGAACTAACAGCTGGCATTTTTTGATTTTTTTGTATGATATTTAGTTAAAATGTATCTTTTATATACATGTTATTGGACATCTGAAATTCGTTTAAATTTCAAAATATTTAAATTTTTGTCCAAAATGAGTTTGCCGTATACGATATGAAAATCAGAAGTTTCTTTTATTCATACACGTACGTCAAAAAAACATAAACGATGTAAGACGTATGTACACTCAGGGAAAAAACGCAACGTAAAATATAAAATGTTCAACGTTGATTTAATGTTGAAAAAGTTAACATGAAACTTCTTCAAAATAAAATTGAAAGAATTTTTTTTGTTTTTGTCGGACTTCAGCTTTTGTTGCATTTTATCACTTTTATTGTCAACAGTGAGATAGCACGTTGGTAAAGCATTCGCCTAGTAACCCAAGAGTTGTAGGTTCGATCCCCAGCAGCTGCCCATTTTTTCTATTTTTTTTTTTTAATAAATTGATGCTTTTTTTTAAAGTTGAAAACAACTTTGATTTAAAGATGTTTTTAACTGTAAACCACTTTAAACTAACGATGTTCTACTTTGATTTTAAAATTTTCGTCTTCAACTCAAAATCATTCCGAAAAATAGTTGAATCAACGTGGTTTTCATTGATTTTAAGTTGTTTTTTCCCTCAGTATACGTCAAAACAATTCTCAAAATGTTCGTAAATTGCATGAAAAATTTGACGTAAATGCCAAAATTTGTTGTTTTTGTCAAAAAAATAAGTGCACGACTGGGGTCGCACGTATTTGCTCTTGCAGTTTAAAACACTTTTATTATAGTTTACTTGTAGATTTTAAGAGCTGCTTCTATATACATTTATAGAGATTTTGTTGATGTTGGGGAAGAGCCGACATTTAGGGAAAAATTTTGAAAAATTTGTATGGGAGGTACACTTTTTTGACTTTTTTGAGAAAAACTAAAAATGCAGTTTTATTGCAATTGCTTCAAATATTACGTCTGCAAAGTTTAATCAAAATCGTTGGAGCAGTTTTTAAGTTATTTGGTTTGAATTGAAAAATTTGTATGGGAGGTACACTTTCTAAGCGAGATATAAAAAAAAAAACAAAAAAAACCAACTTTCAGAATTCCATAATAATCATCTGTACCAAATTTGAAGAAAATCCGTCCACCCGTTTAGACTGTGGAAATGTGTACAGATGGACGTACAGACGCACAGACGCACAGACGCACGGACGGAATTGCGAGACCCACTTTTTTGGAATTCTTTATCATCGTAATGTTGGTTTTGATTAAAACCTCAAATTTTTTTTCGACACGAAACCAATACTTGCCCTATAGAGCAAGTAAAAATAGTGAACATCTCTGCAACAATAAAAGATAGAAAAAAACGGATAACAGATTTGAAAAGAGCAACCTGGAAAACATAAGACTGCATACCTAGTTCAAAAAGTGCAATTTGGCGTATACGGCACTTCAATACTAGGGCGACGATATGTGTGTCTTTTTATGCAGTGAAATTAACTCCTGAATTTAGTCTCAATCTTTAGTGGACATATGTCATAACGCCATTTTTTTAGTTATCAAGGGGCACGGTAGTGCCCAGCCAAGTTCTCTAGCAACTTTGGCACTACACCCTTATTTACAGGAAACAACTCAGGCCATTTTCGACCCCCCTCTAATTTCCACGCCAAAGATGCTAGAATTTTCAAACTCGCTACATTTGTTGAGCTGGTCAAAAACAAACACCTCACAATATTTCAGCCTTTTACGATGAGTAGTTTCTGAGATATAGGGCTTCAAAAATCGCAAAAACCGTAACTGACTGACTGACTCACTGACTCACTCACTCACTCACTCACTCACTCACTCACTCACTCACTCACTCACTCACTCACTCACTCACTCACTCACTCACTCACTCACTCACTCACTCACTCACTCACTCACTCACTCACTCACTCACTCACTCACTCACTCACTCACTCACTCACTCACTCACTCACTCACTCACTCACTCACTCACTCACTCACTCACTCACTCACTCACTCACTCACTCACTCACTCACTCACTCACTCACTCACTCACTCACTCACTCACTCACTCACTCACTCACCCACTCACTCACTCACTCACTCACTCACTCACTCACTCACTCACTCACTCACTCACTCACTCACTCACTCACTCACTCACTCACTCACTCACTCACTCACTCACTCACTCACTCACTCACTCACTCACTCACTCACTCACTCACTCACTCACTGACAGATCATCAAAATTATGGAGAACTTCCCGTTAACGTAGAAACTTGAAATTTTACACGGTGATAGGGCTTGTGGTGTATACAAAGGGAAAAATCGAAAATTTGAGATTTTCAATTCATGGGGCGTGGCATCCGCCCATTTCCGCTGAATTATCATCAAATATTATAGAGCACTTCTGATTATCGTAGAATCTTGAAATTTGGTAGAATGGTAGAGCTGGTAGTTTTTACAAAGGAAAAAATTTCAAATTTGAGAATTTCAGCCAGGGGGCGTGGCATCCGCCCATTTCCGCTGAATTTTCAATAAATATAATAGAGCACTTCTGATTATCGTAGAATCTTGAAATTTGGTAGAATGGTAGAAATGGTAGTTTATACAAAGGAAAAAATTTAAAGTTTGAGAATTTCAGCCAGGGGGCGTGGTAACCACCCATTTTCACTGAATTTTCATCAAATATAGAGATTTTCAATTCTACAGCCATACCTTGCAAAAAGTTGTGAAATCACAACAAAAACATTACTGTTAAAAAAGGAGCCAAGTTTTCCTATGTTGAAATTATGCTGGCACAAAAAGTACTGAGATGTAAAAGTGTACCAAGTTCTAAAGTTTGGGTTCAAATTCGTATCAATAAAATTTTGATTGTTTACTTGGCAATTTTTGAAATAACTTTAAAAAACGGTAATTAAAAGAAAAATTGTCAAGAGAACAATCAAAATTTTATTGATACGAATTTGAACCCAAACTTTAGAACTTGGTACACTTTTACATCTCAGTACTTTTTGTGCCAGCATAATTTCAACATAGGAAAACTTGGCTCCTTTTTTAACAGTAATGTTTTTGTTGTGATAGCCTTAAAATAAAAATGTTTGATGAGGTTCTTGCCTACTTTGCATGCCTTGACTAAACCCCTGATCCTGGAAAAATGGTTTATACCTCATCAAAAATTTCTGAAATACACCTATTTCAAATGAGAAAAAAACCCTCTTTGGGAGCCATCTAGCGTCAAAATACAAATCTGAAAAAATAAGTGGATTTCAGAATAAAAACTATTACCTACTGATAAAGATTATACATACACATATATTATATAAATACATACATCAATTTTTTAAATCAACATTTTAAAGATACGTGATGAGTTATTTGTGAGTTATGAGTGTTTACTTAATTAAAGATGTTTGAGATTATTACAATTCTTTCTCATCAACTGTTGTGTTGTACAGATATTGAATTTATCGATTATTTACAGGAATTGAATTCAAAAAGTGTTTAAACTCGATAAAATCCAAATACACAAACAAACTCAATGTTTTTATGAGTTCAAAATATTTTGGTACAATCAAAAGGAAAGTATATGGAAATACATACGAACACCAACACCTTCGAACTTATTGATCATTTCATAGTTTTAATTATAATAGCAAAACAAAGCACAAGTTTGCACAAAATTTCACTGTCCTGATCCTGAGAAGATTCGTTTTGTCAAGCTTCTGATCGAATTACTGAGGCCATATTGTAATGAACCAAATTTTTACTGATATAACATGTTTTTTAAACAGAATTCCTCAATAGAATGTTCGTCAACCTTGTCATTTTTGTGACCGATATTTTTTGTTTACTTTTATTTTTTAATGCTTATACAAATAATTTTTCTTATGATATTGGGCAGGTTCAGAAACGTTAGGGACTAAATCTCGACTAAAAAGGTAAAGTATCGTATGTCAATTTTGATGATTTTTCAGGAGAGCAAAAACAAACTTCAAAGCTGCCTCCCAAAAATTCTTTCAAGTGTAGATTTAATTGTATAAAACATTTAGATGTCAAATTTTATGATCTTTTTTATTAAATTTATTTCAAAAAGATATTTTTAATATTTTTCCCGTTAAAAGGACTTAAATACGTTAAATATGACTCAAAATAGTTTGGCTTTTTTATAAATTATATTTTATATTAATTTCCAACATCTTAAGTTGACATAAGATGATTTGCCTTTTCACACTCTTTCGGAATTTTTTAAAATATTTTATCTTATGTCAACTTAAGGATGACTTTTTGTGTCTGCTTGCACGCGCGAAAATATCTTAAATCAACATAAGATAATTTAAGATTTCACAATAATAAAAAAATCCTAACCCAATATAATCTTAAGTCTACTTAAGGTTTTGAATAATGTGTCTTTTGAACATAAGATGAAATTGTTTTTGTGCATAAAAAAGCAATGGGGTGAGATAGAAAGATGCCGATAAGACAGAACTGTAGGCCTTTAAGATGGCAATGGCATCAAAAAAACGCGAAACATCTTAAGTCGACTTAAGATACTTTACCTTTTTAGTCGAGAAATATTTAGGTAATTTCTCGGTCTCTGATTGGTCACATGTCAAAAAAAAAATCCTTTTAATTTAGGTAATTTTATTGGAAAGCTGACTGGAAAGTTAGGCAAGAAAATTTTCCCTAAAAATTTAGGAAAGTTTTTTTTGTCAACATGACAGCAGATTGTTTTTAATTAAAGAATTATTTTAGCAAAATTAAATTTATTTGTGTGAAAAACAACTAAAAAGTGCATTATCGGTTATAATTCATTTTATTTGTTTATTATAGTTAAGGGAAGTTTGGTGTCTTACCCATGCGACCGGTAAAATTCTTAAATAAATTTCGAAATTTGACAATAGCATTACATCCAAACTAATTTAGTCAATTTACTCAAATTTCCGTTCAGAAAATGACGTTGGCTAAATATCTAGTCTCTATAATATTTCCTGAACGTGCCCATTATCAAGTAAAATTATCGTCCCTAAACCGATTTTACAGTACAGACAACCTTTCCTTTTTTTTTATTTCAATTTAACCACATAAAACACACTGGAATATGTCATTCCCATGATATCATCATTATGGCTTTCATGCTTTCATTTTTACGACAGTACAATTATACGTCAATATGCGATAACATATAACAAATCCTTTTTCGTAAGCTTGCCATCTGATTATAGAAATAATACAACAGGAAAAATATACCTACATGTATTTACTATCTTGCGAATGAAAAAGGAGTAATAAAAATCAATAAAATAGTATTCATACAAAACAAAAATGTGTCCAAATAAATTAAATTACAAAAATAAAACAAAACAAAAACAGATACTTATCTGGCAAAAACTTAAAAGACCTTTAGGATAAGATTATTCATTTCATTATGCAAATGAAAGTGAAACCAATTAATTTGCATTTGACCATGAGATTTGTTTTAAGCCTTCACTCACCGTAAATCTTCGGCACCATACTGAAAGCCATCGAATGTCCTTGATCCTTTTACCCATAGGCAACCTAAGGATGATGTCTGTATTATTGTGCGCTTGTAGGATTGGTGGATCTCTGCAAAATACAAGAAATTATTTTATTTTTATTTTTATAATACAAAAAAAAAAATAAAGAAAACTGCCTGAATACACAAATGAAGTGTCCTATTTATTCTATCTTATCGATTAATTTTTTTAATAATAATTATTATTCAAAAAAGAAAATTATGAGAAATTTAAAAGAGGAAATAAACCCTTCCGTGAGAATAAAGCGGAATCGGAGATAACTTCACATTGAACTTGCTATCCTGATTTCTTTTTTGTTTCTGTTTTTCTACACGCATCCGTTTGATGGTAGGTTTCAAGAGTTTGATAGCTATGAATATGATTCACCTTTAAAGTCACACAATCTCTTTCACTTTTAGTTTTAACTTCATATCTTAAATTTAAATCGATAGTGTATAACACATTAAGGTCAAACCATCATTTTTCTGAACTGTACTTCCAGCCCTTCATATCCTAGTGACTTCCTTTATAGTTACAGGCCCCTATCTATCCTTAACCTATTTTGTCTTATTGAATTTTTCTCATTACTCTATCTTCATTTTCACTTACATATTTACCGATTTCATAGATATATCTAGTTTCTTAAGTCCCAAAACTCAAGGCCTCTCTCTGTCTCAAAGAAAATCCAATTTAATCATAAACAAGTTGAATCATCTTCCCTCTTACTATCTATACCTACTCGAATTTATACGACACTTGTGTGTATATTTTCTATATATAAAATATTTGTTTCGCCTACTTTTGCCACAGTGCCACCAGTCAATATCCTGCAGGTTAGACAATTTCAATAATAAACCCAATCCCCATCGATCCGACCGACCTTATATAGAAGAGTCAGTGCTTTGTACAAATAATCCTTGTGTGACACATTAAACTTCAAACAAAAAAAAAAAAAAAACGATCCTTATCTGCTCTGTGCTGCCAAAGCAAATAAATACAATTCGTTCTTCCAAATATGTCTATCGAATTCGTCGTGTATAGATACAAAACACACATTGTCGTATCTCTATACTTCTCTCTTCTAAATAACTACCCCGGATACTCGTCAAGAGTATCTTTTTCCCAATCTATCTGTACCACCTTCATCTTTTGAGTCTTAACAATAAATATAATTGGAAAAAAAATATAATAAAAGATATAGAAAAACCTAAATAAAACAACCTACATGATGAAGTAACACACACTAAGTTCAAAAGAGCTTATCGAAAAGATGCAACCAAGTCAGGGGTGGATTTGTTTATTTTGGCTCCCGGAAATTAAGATAGCAGTTTCAGGTAAATCGAAAAAAGGGCCTGGAACAGTGATTTGATAAGAGTGCCACAACAGAATTGATTAGGATTTCATTGGAAAAATGAGAGAACACCAACACCAATATTATGTTGGGTGATTTGTCATTTGAACTCCTTTCCAACAAGGTGAGATTAACTATCAGATAACTATAAAGAACATGATGCTCGGAGTAATTTCTTACTTCCAAAAACACTGGTCTGCAAAATTTAATTTTTTTTTTCTCTTTCAAATAATTTTTTTTTTTTAATTATGAAAGACTTGACTTTCCTGAATCTAAATCTGGTTTCAGAAAAATTGTAGCACGTACCATTTTTTTAAAATGATTTTTAAAAAATATGAGTAGTTTGTAGAAAATTTCCCTTTTGGATTCGGTTGACCTATATGTATTCTTCTTCTTCTTCCTTTTTTCTCGGCGCTGTTATGATCTCGATGTCGAGGGGATCATAACCTTCCCACGTTACTGCTTCACACTAGTGATCCGCCTGTGGGGTTCGCCGGGTTGACCTCAGAAATCGGCGGCAAGCCTCCCGGTTTTGTATTGTTCCGTTTCTGAGGCCAACTGAATGCTGGTGTTTTTGCATTTGCTTGTACCAGGAGTTTTTAGGCCTACCTTTCTTTTTATTTCGTGTTGGAACGTTATATGATATTGCTTTTTTGACGGGGTTCTCAGGATCTCTCCTTTGAACATGGCAATACCAACTGAGTCGGTCGTGTTCAATTTTTTGGGAGATGGTATTTTTAACATGAAGGCTTCCTCGGATCTTCGTACTTCTAATTCTATCAAGCTTTGTTACTCCTGCTGTCATGCGAAGCATCTTCATCTCAGCTGCCGTTAACTTACTCTCATACTTTTTGTACATTGTCCAACATTGTGAACCGTATGTGAGTGCTGGACGCACAACTGCGGTGTAGAGCCTTCCTTTCAGCTTAGGGGGCATTTTTCGATCACAGAAGATAGCAGAATTTTCCCGCCACTTCATCCACCCTACGCTTACGCGATGATTGATATCGTCATCACAAGTACCTTCGTTATTTATCATAGACCCCAGATATTTAAACTTTTCACACTTGGGAAGCACTACACCATTCAAATAAATGTCAGGAATAGGCCTGTGTGGATCAGAAAATGGGCAGCATAGGTATTCTGTCTTTTTCGCGCTTATGCGGTACCCACTACCTTCTAGAACATCCACCCATACATCAAGTGCTCGTTGCAGGGATATCGGGTCTTCACTTATGATGGCTCCATCGTCAGCAAAGAATAACTGATGCACTTTTGGGTCCGTCACTTTGCCTTGAAGCAGGTAATCAAGAACGGTAATAAAGAGCAGAGGACTCAAGACGCTTCCCTGGTGTACACCTACTGTGATTTCGAATTCTTCGGTGACTCCAGCTGCACATCTTACTTTAGTAACTGCTCCATCATACATGTCCATAATTATCCGCACATAGGTTTCCGGAACTCCTCGTTGTCTGAGGGCCACCCATATCAGATCTCGTGGTTGTCGATCGAATGCTTTTTCAAAATCAACCAATACCACATGCAAATCCTCCAAGGAATCTCGATGTTTTTCCATAATGATTCTGATACTCTGGATTGCATCTGTGGTTGATTTACCCGCAACAAACCCGCACTGGTCATCAGATAGCCTTATTATTTTTCGCAGTCGGCTACCAAAGACTCGCTCAACGATCTTCATGGTGTGTGACATCAGCTTAATCGAACGGTAATTATCACAGCTTCGAGTATCACCCTTCCCTTTGTATATTGGAAGAAGATAACTTTCCCTCCATTGATTAGGCATTCGATCACCTCGTATAAGCTTGGAAACAAGAACCATGAGCCATCTAGACCCGATGTCTCCCATCTTTTTCCAAAACTCTGAGGGTATTTCGTCTGGCCCAACAGCTTTTCCCTTTTTGGAGTATTTTACAGCCTCACTAACTTCTTCGACTGTGACATCGGATACTTCGCTTAAGTTAGGTGAAGCTATTGGAAAGTGTAGCCTTGGAAATTGTTCATTTAGAAGTTCGTCACAATACTGTCGCCACCTGTGGAGGATTTCTTCGTTTTCCACAAGTAGTTGGCCTTGAGCATTGTTAATAAACTTTGGCGAACAGATCTCCTGAGCATTTCTTCTTCTTTGAGCGGCTATTTTGAAGATGGTTGCGCCCTTATTCACGTTTTGTCGTAGCTCTTGAATAGCACCAGCAGTCGGGGAAGAAATTTCATCTAGCTCCCGATACAGGTCTTCCGTATTCTTGGCTTGAATTTGGGCACATATCTTCTTCGCTTCTTTCTTGCAGTTTCTGTATTCCACTTCGAGGCGTGACTTTTGCTCTGTATTATTAGAGGGGCACTTCGACCAAGCTTTGAAAGCCATTTTCTTTTTACTTACAACTGCTTTAGCTTCATCATTCCACCACCATGTTTCTTTGCCTTGTTGGTTGTGTCCTTTTGAAACCCCTAACAGTGTTTTGGCTTTTTCTATGCAAGTTCGCTGTAGGAGGTCCCACATACTTTGTGCTGTACTCTCTTCATTTCGAAATATATTGGTGTTGTTATACAGATAGTTTTGCATATTCGAAATAAAAGCTTCGCCTTTTTCCTTATCCAGATCATACCATTTGATCTTCCCAAAAGTCTTTGTCTTTTTGTTGTCGTTCACTGTCTCCATAAAAAATTCTGTCAGTAGGAGACGGTGTTGGTGGGCGATCGCTTCTCCCAGTATCACTTTACAATCCTTGACCCGAGGTTTCATGAAACTAGATACCAAATGGTAATCAATCTGAGTCTCATTTCCACCACTGCTGTAAGTGACCAGGTGTCGGCTTTGTTTGATGAACATGGTATTAAGTACGATAAGACCATATGTTTTGCACGAGCTCAGGATGTCTTCACCAGGAGAGTTCCTGATGCCGTATCCGAGGCCTCCATGGCAATCTTCATAGTCTTCGTTTGTTTTCCCGACATGTCCATTTAAATCTCCGCCCACGAACAAAAACTCTTCCTTTGGGATGTCCTTAAGTAGGTTGTGAAAATCTAGCCAAAATGCATCTTTTTCCACCTGCTCACATCCAATTTGGGGAGCATATGCAGTGACAATATTCCACAACTTTCCTTTAATCACCAATTTAAGGGACATCAAACGGTCACTGAATTTCGAAATGGACAATATGCTGCCTAAGAGGTCTTTTGCAAGGATGATTCCGATTCCGTTCTTACCCTTTTCCGTTCCATAGTAGAACATCTTGTAATTTTTTGTCCTTGTATCCAAGAAACGGGCCCTATTTCCCGTGTTACGCCATTTCGTTTCTTGGACACACAAGATGTCTACTCGCCTTCTTATCATCATCTCTTCCAGCTCGAAGCTTCGACCTGTCATACTCCCAACGTTCCAACTCGCAACTCTCAGATTTTGTATAATCTGTGGCATTACTTTGCTAGCCCCCGGAATCCGTCTAGCTCTGACCCGAGCATTGCTACTCGGTCCAGGATCAGTACCATTAGTAATGGTAGTGCCTGGCGGGGTAGTGTCATTTCTTTGGACGAGTACTTCCATAATGCTTCAGTTCACAAAATCTTGCGAAACGTTGTTGTTGTTGTTGTTTTTTCGACGCGTGCATACTCCAGTTTTGTATTTGATCTCTCTTTAACAGCACCGGTGATCTCCAGTCGTGCCAACCCAGGGACTGGCATGCACACTTTTGGGAAAGTTTACAGGTGTTAAGTGTCGCTAGGTTCACCTTGGTGTTTGTGACCTAGATAAATTTGCTCCTTTAGTCGCCTTTTACGACAAGCGGGGAGGCGCTGCAGGAATATTCTAACCCGTCCCTGCACAGGGAGGTTGACCTATATGTATTACAAAAATAAAACTAATATTCGTATTTAGCTCAAATTTGGAGGACTTATTTCTCATAATAATATGAGCTATCATATGACCTCAAATTTGTATTTATAAATTAAAGTTTACATACATTTTAAGACACTAATTGACAAAAACAGCAAAAATATTGAAATCCTGCAGTTTTTAGTTAATCCCAAAAGAACAAAATGAAAATCAAGGAAAATGTAAAATCTCAACTCCCGTTATACATAAATATAAAAAGTCAAATATGTTAAGAAAACTTTAATAAAATACATTAAAACAAATTTATACGTGTTTTGTAATTTTATATACTATTTTTCTATTTAGAAATATCTTATCTGTGATAAACCATTCCATGCACTGCTTTCTAAAGCTTTAAGTTTGTTTCTCCTAGAAACAAAAGTATACTTTTCTCACGGTTTTTGTTGTGCTGAGTTTGAATCCGAAGTCAAAAAAAAATTTAGCACGTCAGGATTTTGAGATATACGCGTTAGAGAATCACAAAATCAAGTTTTTGTTTAGAAAATCTAAAAAAAAAACTACTATATCTCAAAAACGGAAGCTGATTGAAATTTTTGAAAATCGGATTCAAAATCAAAATCGGACTAAAACCTATTAGAAAAGTGTACTTTTGTTCTTGGGCGAAAGAAATATGAATTTTTAATGGTCAGTTTCTTTATGGTAAGATATCCCAAACCTACTAAACTTACCTAAATTTAAATATATCGGATAAGAAAAGAGATATTGAGAAGATTGAAACTGAATTTGAAAGAAAAAAATAAGTTCTTTTATAAACCATGTAAAGTTTAGTTGAAAAAGTTTACGTTACGTCAAAATATTTCTTCGAAAACAGCAAAAAAATGGGATTCGAGATTTTCTAACGGGAATATCTAAAAAACGTGAAGTGCTAGGCCAATTTTGATTTCGGATTTGGAATCAGCACACAAAAATCCATTAGAAAAGTATAGTTTTATTAAAAAGGGGATTTCCTTGCAGACCAGTGAAATCGTTCTAATAATTCGCATACATTTATTTGCGATGCGAACAACTTATTAAAGAACCAAGGCCTACACAGCAACACAAAATAGTTTTATTTTGGGTTTTAGTTTCTTAAACACGTCTTTAATCCTCCTTTAAACGGTTTTTATTCATTTTGATAAAAGTAGCACCCCATGGCATTATGGTTTCTTCTTCTCAAGACGCTTATACCTCAAATCTGAAATTGAGAGGGGTAATTTAGAAGTTATGATTAAATAAAACTCATTTTAAACTCTGTATTTAGGTAAAACAATAAAATGTTCTGGGTTTTTCGTTTCACATCAGTTTCTGGTTACTGGATTTCAAAAGTACAAATTTGTAGTTGTGTTATTCATGCAGCAATAGAATCGAAATTTAAAAGGGTGAAAATTCTTTTTCAGAAAATCAGGATTCAATCCAGGCTTTTGTATGGGAAACACTAACGACAAAAAAGATAAAGATTTTGTTCAATTACAAGTATTGTTAAATTATGATTTGGTTGTTTTGGTACCTACTATTGTTAGCATGTTGTCCACATGCACTGTGGCGTATACGTGCTCTTTTTTGTATTTATTTGTTTAGTATGTTTTTTATCCAGGATGAATAAATTCAGAAAAATTAATTTCACCACTAAAACATGGCTTTCCAGTTTTTAGAAGGTTTGGTGGATTGAAGGAGAAGCATTAGTGTAAGTTTTACAGCATTTAAAATATTAGAGAAAAACTTTTAAAAATAATGGTTCTCTAGTAAATTTGGCTCTATGGTTTTATTTATCATACAAACAAAGAATTAATAAACTGTGTTTAAATTTTTCATGTTTGAGAAGTTTTTTTTTTTGAGAGAGAAATGAGTTGATTTGGAACTGGTATCGAAAATTTTTGCAATTCTTAAATAAAACATACATGACCCAAAGTATTTTTCATTTAAATTGGTGTTTTTTTTTCAAAGTTGAAACAACTTTGACTCATGTTTTATGGTTAAAAATCATTTTTTAATTTTAGTAGTTCTGCTTTGATTTTAAAATTACGGTCTTCAACACAAAATCGTTCCGAAAAATAGTTTAATCAAAGTTGTTTTTTTTTCTCAGTGTAAGACTAGCTAAAGTTTGTAATGTTCAAGTCCCCCCTGTAATGGGGAATGGGGCGTAGTGATGAGACACAAACCGCAAAAGACTGCTTAAATGTATGGGTCATCGGCTAAATACCGGAGATCAAAGTTAAATCGAACTCAGGATAGATATAGTCTGATAAATAAAAACTGGACAAATTGAAATATTGGCTTAGTAGTAATGGAAAAAGAGCAACAAATTGCTGATAGCTTCCAACCAGATAATTATATTGTTTGGACAGAATTTTGAAACGATCAGCTTACGTTTTGAAACTTAATTCGCTTTAAAATTAATTAATTTATAAATTCCAAGAATTCCAATAAATAATCAATAATGAATTCCATCAAATCTTAATAAAAATCTCTTTTTAAAACCAATCATTTCTTAAAATTGAGTCTTGCTAAATTGCATTTTCAAGTGAAACTCATAAAGTTTCTATAACAATTTCACTCCTGTCAAAATCATAAAGTCGATACTTTTTCATGTTTCCCGCATTTCTTCTTGTCACCTTACTTCCATATCATCTACAAACACATCAACTTCATCTTCTTCGTCATATATAGTCGGCCTCATAATCATCATCATCGTTCTTATCCTCGTCATCCGTTCCAAGGGTGAAATTAAGTACTCATCCGTGACTAACGTCTCCTGAGCCCAGATTGTTAACAATCGAATTCATTCCCATTCATGAAAAAACCTCAAATTGGGGGATGGTGGTGGCTTGGCGATGTATGGTGAAAATGTATGGTGCGGTTTGGTGGATTACGGGCTGGGGGGTGGTATAAAGTTTCATATGGATAGTGGTTATACTGGATAAAACTGATTACTTTCTAATGTTGATTTACCCTCCGGGTTTGGTTTGGATTGTTGCCGAGTCTTAGAGGATGTGAACTCGTTTTTTTTTTACAAACGTGAATGATGTGGATATGTTAAGATTTTTATCGAAGAAAAATCAGCTAGCATACAGTTGGGGGGGGAGTTGATTATGGTTAGGTTAGGATAGGTTGGTGGATTTGATATACCTAGTTTATTTGGCAATAACGCAGACACGCATGACGATGACAATATTTTTTCTATAATAATATATATGTCAGTGATGGTGGGGGGAAAACGAAGGAGGAGGCGGGAAAACCATTAAAATCACACGACAAATAATAATATGACTTTTGACTGAGGGACATCACTGCTAAAATATTTATTATTGATTGGAGTCATCAAACTGTGACGACAGTAACGACCCCTATTATAGTGAAATTGATCTATATGAAAGCTTGAGGCAACAACACGCAGCAATAGGACATAACTTTTTGATTTATTTACATGGCGAATGTATATTCATATTTTTTGTTTGAAGTTGGTCGATTGCTTAAAGAGGATTTAAAATTAGAGGAACTGTGTTTAATAAACTATGAAATTGGGAAATGAACATTTAATAAATGGGAATTAAGTGAATTATTACTTGAAGAGCCAATTTTTCAATCTTCTAATAAACAGTCAGTTAACTGTTCGACGAATAAAGTTATTAGACTCATAAACAATCAGATAAAAACATTGAATTTTTCAATCAAGAATAATTTATTCTACAGAATAACAAAAAAAAATTGTCCAATTCAAAAATATTCAAAATTAAACGTCATTTTTATTCATGATTGTTTTTGTTTTCTTGTGTTCCACTGTATTTTTTTCAAAATTCTTTCAAAACAGCTTTGACAACTGACACAATATTTTTGTTGAGATTATTCCTTAGAATAATTTTTATTCGTCTCTGAAAGAAGCAGATAGTTTTATTCTTAGGAATGAGCTATATCTGCTTCTTGAAAAATTGATTTTTTCTCTATCCTGAGGAATAAGTACTAACTGACTGTTTAACTGACTATTGAAAAATTGGCCCTAAAAGTTTTAAAACGGATGAGCGCTAGATCTCGCGAGCTCCCTTGATGGGGTACCTTTTCCCGGAATTTTTTCCTGATTTGAAAGACATTTTATATTCAAAAATTATGAATTAAAAGAAAACAATCTAAACTTTTGTAGTCAGAATTTTTCGAGACTCGAACGAAAAAATGTGGTACCCTGTCCTGGATTCAAAAATGTTGTATAAAGAAATTATTTAGTAGTTTATATAGATCAGTAAAGGTAGCTTTGGTCTGCTACAAAAATAAGTGGGTCAAGGTTGTTGCAGAAACAATACAATCCAAGGTACATCTATTGAATATGATTTTCAGGTAAATTGATCTGGTAGAATGTTTTTTAAGCGTACTAGGAATTAATTATCGAGAAAAACAACTTACCGTTTACAAAAAGTTATTTGCAATGCATTAATTCTCAGAAGTAGATATAAAAAAACAGGAATATTTGATGAAAAACATTAAAAATTTTATTCCTTCACTGGAATAATTTTTTTTTTTTTGCTATTAAAAAGGTTTCATTCGAAGTCGATAAATTTTTAAAGTTATTTCTATGAATTGTAAACTGATGTTATTGGGAAGAACTAATTAAAATAAATGTCCTTGCATTATTTTTTTGACTCAAATATTTGCGTTTTGTGCAGCCATTTTCATGATTTTATGTGAATTTTGTATGCACATCCGAAAAACTAAGGCCATTTGACCAATACAACGTTGGTAATAAATATTTTTTTGTTGGAAATAAAATTTATGCTACAAAGGATATTCTCGAAATAGAATTAATGCACTGAGGGAAAAGCCACCATAAAACAACGTAAAATTAATGAAAACCACATTGATTTAACTATTATTCGGAATGATTTTGCGTTGAAGATGGTTTCGTCACATAAATCAAAGTAGTTCATCTTTGAAACAACAACGTTTCAACTTCAATTTATTTTTTCCCTCAGTGTGGCAGAGGAAAAACATTTGCTCTGGAATTTTCATGTATTTTACAGAAATGTTAAAAATATTACCAGTACTTTCATAATGCAGTTAGTTAAGTTGATACTAATTACATTTCAAATTTACTTCGTTATCAATAAAAAAATTTAAATCTCACATGTTTTGGTTTCTATAGCGCCAGTGAAAAGGAAATTTTATTTACAACAAGTTTGGAAGAAGGTTTTTTTTTATAAGTAGTCCAGTTAAACAAGGGTTCAGCCAATGCTAAAAGAAACATTTTTTGCTCTAAATCTTCGTGTCTCATGTCCACTAGTCGCGACTTTCAAGGTCAAAGCACGAGATACAGATTTAAAAAATCAACAAAAAAGACTATGGCAGGGGCAAACGCAGGGGGGGTTAATACTAATAAGATAGAATTGTAATTGGTAGTACATATTACACACATTATCGGAAAACAGAGGAACCGAGACAATTATGTATGAAGAGTATTTTTGTCAATCTTTGAGTCGTTCTGGTGGTTAAGTCCCAGGTCAACCCCCCACCCAATTAACAATTTTACTTCCACAAGGTTAGGATCTTTAATTTCTTGCAGCTATTATCTCTACAGGGCTTGTATTTAGTTTGTGAATCGAATATTCAAACTTCCGAGGCTTAACTTTCGTTAACCGCTTCCTAGAAACCTAGTACAAGTGGAATTTAAAAATTTCTACAAGCATTAATGAAAACATTTCGTTTAAATTTCAATATGGGCATATGAAATTTCATTGTAGAAGCACAAGAAATAAAAGCCAATAACTGACTTCTTTTAAATGGCTTTGCAAAAGAAATTGTATTAGAACTGCTTACAAAATCTTTATGAATGCTATGTATTTTTTTTTATCCAATTCGAAAATTATTAGACTCAAAAATGACTTAGGTAGGTTTTTTAGTATGGTAGAAGTACCTACAACTTATACAATTTCCTTAAATGCATTTATTGTTATAGTTCTATATTACCAAAATTATGTCAATAGTATATGAGTCGTGATATTCATTTAAAAAAAAAATACGTTAAATTTCAAATAAACCGCAGTTAAACGGTTTTGCCTTTTTAAACAAATATTCCACAAAATAAATGTGTTATAGTTGCTCCATTCTAATATTTGAATTAAAAAATTGTTGAATCATTGTTTTTGATTGAAAATTATGTTTAATTTCACTTTCAAATATAACGACTTACATAATTGTATGTTTTGCATCTCTGTGTGAGAAAAAAAGAAGTTCAATTTCCGGCGCATGCGCGAAAAGCTTTTAGTTTTATATGTTTGCCTTAGCGAAGTTAGGGGATATTTATTTATATTTGTAGAAGTCCTTTAAGTACAAGCAAAACATTGTAAAAAGCATTTAATTTTATAAGTTTGCCTAAGCGAAGTTAGGCTCCCTAATTTTATTTCTCGAAGCCCTGTGAAAGTGAGTACAAGCTAAATTTTTTAAACTGTCAGGCAAACTCATGAGAATAATAAATATTTGGATAAGTGCTATTATGGTGACCATTTTTGGTTTTTTTATTCATTGTTATAAAGAAATAAATAAAAAGGTAAATCTTTTCATATCGGTAATTGGTTTAAACAGTGATATTAAAAATGGTTTACTGACCAATTCGGAGTTCATATTCAAGTAAGTGGAGAAGAAAGGAAAACAAGATTTTAATCTTCTCCACTTATTTAAATATAAAATAGTGATGGACATTTTAGATTTTTTATCTAAGTTCAAAACAAAGTTAATTCTCTAATTTTTAAGAAAAAGCCAAAAGCCCAAAAAAATTAAAGATTTTTTTTCTGCTTCGGAAAAATGGGGTTTGACGGTCTAAAAAAACCGAATTTTTCAGATATTCCAGAAAAAATATTGTTCTTGAGTAACAAGTTATTCTCTTTCATCTTCTCAATAATGACATGGTTTGACAATCAGTATATAATATTATTTAGTCTTTATTAAATAATTTTTTACAAGATAAAAAAAAAAAAAAAACAGAAAATTACCAAAAATAATAACTTTGAAAAAAAAAACACAAATGGTCACCATATTCTTTAAGATAGTGCAACTCATCAGGAAATTAAATAGAAGCCCTTAGGAAGCTCTGGTTTCAACTAGTCCAAATTTGAAACTCTTTTATTATATGCCTGAGTAGCTCGATGGTTAAGGTACCGGACTTTCAATCAGGATCAGGATGTACGAGGTTCAAATCCAGCTAAATGCGTCAAGTAAGTAAGAAGTTTTTTTTCTCAATATATTTGTGTTTGGGAATTTAATTTCAGAAGCAAAACTTGTCTGGATCGAAAACAAAGAAGAAAATGAAAAAATAAAATGTAATAGGTACACAAAAAGAAAAATAAAATGAAAAATAAAATTCTATTTGGGATATACCTCGTTTAGACTTTCACAATCCTTCGACAAGTCTACTCAGAGCTTCTAAATAAAAATAAAAGCCTGCAACAATAATACACATTTTCAAATTTCAAATGTTGGTAGTTTCTATAAGGCATTAAAGACATGTTATGAGTCTCTTGTCTCTCCAATCAACTTGCATATGACTCTTCTAAGGCCTATCAAGCTTCTCGGGTGGGCCAGATGGGCTTCTCTATGGTCGTATACAAGCAATATTTCTAAAATCGAAACAGCTTCGTTAGACCCTTGTGGAAGTAAAATTGTTAGTTGGGCAGTACCTTTAGACACCGCAGAAAATGCTAATTTCGTTCCGATGAAACCTGCAATAGCTTTTTAAATTCCGGGCAAGAGGGCTGATTAATAATACAAAAAAAATGATAAGTTCATTTTTTGAAACTCCCCCACCATCGGAATTTTTTTCTGCATTCGTCCCTGGACTATTGTATTATATACAAATATAGCTGCGTTCCTTTGGAAATATTTATCTTGTTTTTAGTACTTAAAACTACTTTGAACTACTTTGCTATATTGAAAAAGTAGTTCAAAGCAGCTTTAAGTACTAAAAAGTAGATAAATATTTCCAAAGGAACGCAGCTAATGATACATGATGACTAAATTGATCGTTTATACCAAAATTCTTAAACGTACTACACGAATCATTGGCTTTTTGAGACTTTTTACAGAATTTACTTTATCTTAAAAAAAAAAAAAACACTCTTTCACCAAACATTATTATTTTCAGTCTCTATGTTCTTGCTTTCTGTTCAAAATGTAACCAAATTTCACAAGGGTCATGGTGGTTCATCAATTTTTTTTTTTTTTCAATCTTAAAACACCCGTTTTAACTAGCAACATTTTTAGTAAAGCTCGCATACCACAAATTTTATCGGATTTTTTTAATTTCCGAAAAACACAACCTTCCCCAAAAATATTTTTATATACTGCCTAGTTCTTCTAAATGAAACATTTTCACCAGTTTTTGTTTGGGGTATCAATTTTGTCGCAATTTTCGGTTGATACTTATTCTGAATTTCAACATTTAAAAAAAACCCTTTTACTGCAGAATTTTTAGATTCTTAGTTCTAATAAAAAATGAAAGTTTTTCACCAAGTTTACAATTTACAATATTTATGTCAGCTGTTATGATATACCTTTATCAAACATAACTCAACACACTTTCGCCAAAAATAAAAACACATTTTAATTTAACATCGGAAGCAATTAGAACCAAAATCTATTTTTAAAATCAATTTTTAAAGTCGTACATTGGATATTATTAGATACGTTTTGATGTAAACTAATATAAGTGGCTGCTGTCAATGTCCCTCAATCAACTTTTCACAAACAATTTAACTACATTCAAGACATACATATTTCAAACTCTACTCGAGTCTTCACATCAAATTCCACTTGTTGCGTCCTCGTTCCATTAAATTTCATTACCACATTCACACAAGCACACATGTGGTCTCTGAAACTCTCAATGTCATTTGAAGGCACTCATCATTCCTAAACTTATACCACCCAACTTGAAATAACCTCATACCACCCAGCTATAGCTGATCAAATTGCATTTAAAGGACATTAAATATGCGCATAATATCTCCATTAAAAGGGACACATCAATTTTTTTTTTTTTCGTGATGTTCCCTTATAACAAAGAGCTATGTTATGAATGTCGCCGTGAATGATGACAATGTTGACGACGACAACGATGATGACGACGACAACGACGACGAAGTCGTCTACAAACTCTCCTTTCTGGAAATGAACGATGACATCAACAGGCTGTACCAAGTATACACCTCTCGAGGTTATAATAGTAAAAAGCACCCTAATCTCATACCCTATAGATTTAAAATCATCAGTCGGCATGGTACGGCACTTACACCAGTTCGTCATTGTGTCAGCACATTTAGGGATGATGTTCTGTTTCGGGCTGTTATATAGGCAAGCTTTCAGTCATCCTTAATTATTCTGAGGCATTTTTCCATTAGAATACGACGTCAGAAGTATTTAACCAAATGACTGATGAATGTTTAATGAGTCTTGATTCTGATAAGTTTCACATTGTTTTTTTGGTCAGGGCAACCCTTAAAATTTTGTTAGGCAAATGCTTACACCAACCAGGAAGGTGTCAAGTGTCGATCTTTGAGGGTTCGTGCACTAATGCATCTGAAGATGAAAGTGGGTATAATTTTTCAATGAGATTTCATTTGAAAATTCATATTTTTTTTGCAATAATGTAGATTTTATAGATATACTGAGATTTTATAGATATACTAATAAAGTATCCTTGTCGATTCTGCGGGAATGTACCTATCTTGCATCAATCATTCGTAGATTTGGAATTTTCGGCAGGCTTATTTTACACCTCCAAAGTCAAAAGTACCCGATTTTTCAATCTTTCGTGATAAAGCTCTTGAATGTTAGTCTTTCACAGCCTAATGGTATAATTTTGTCAAATTATCATAATATTAAGTTTTCTTTTTCTTTATTATATGTATGTATGTAGGTATGACTTTCATGATTTCGAAAGTGATCACAACTCTCCCATTTTACTGCTTCACATTATGTCTCCAATTATATTGGGTTCACTGGATTTGACGTCCCTTACTTTGGTGGACACTTTGTGGATTAATCAAAAAAAATTAATCTCATTAATTTTTTCTAATTAAATGCTAGTTTGTTGCACAAACCAAACAATTGAGAATCGCATGGTTTTTGAGTTATTGATTTTTCCGGCAAAATAAGTCTGAAATCATTACAAACAATAGGGTTGGTCGAATTTAAATGCTTTTTAATTCCACAATTCCGATAAAATAAGACTGAACACTGAAGTAAGCGGACAAAAATAGGAAAATCATTATTTTTTAATGTCCCCAATTGTAGCTAATTAAATTCTTATAGTCCAGTAATTTTAGGTTTTATCTGCGGAAAAATTCCTACTGTGGGCTGAATTTTAATATACACCTTTATTACGTGGTTTCCCCTTTTGCATATTATTTTCTATCCCAATGTGTACATTTTTACTTTTTTTTTTTAAATAATCCGTATTTACGTAATATGATAAGTTAATAAGAGCAAAAAAATGTAAACTACTTTGATAAAAACCTCAAAAATTTAGCAAAATAAATTAAAAATATGTATTCTTTCGTAAGTGAGTGCAATCTAGCTACCTTCTCTGAGCTCTACTCCCGAAACGGTTCATTTTACAGAAAACTTTTGCAGGTATATGTTGTAGATAATTTCAGGACAAACAATTTTATTTGACCTCTGATGACCTCCAATCAAAAGGTCGCGAGATATTTGCGAAAAACTTTTCGTGACCTTTTGACCCTTATAACTTTTTAAGCCGGCACGATATCAATGTCGATTTTTCAAATCGTCATTAAAACGCCGTAATAAAGGTGTATACCAAAATTCAGCCCAGTAGGAATTTTTCCGCAGATCGGGGTTAAAAATGACTAAAATGACTGGACTATTTGTTGCGCTAAACTTAATTTTGTAGCTCCACCCAGTAATTTTTTATTTCAACTTGAGGTGTCAGAAGTGCACTTCTGGTTCGATCAAGCCATTGGAGACATTTTCTTTTTTTTTTTGTAGTAACTGAAGCTTTAAAAAAAAAAATTTTTTGATGCAAACTCGAATTTTGTACATCGAACACTTTTAAACATATTCAAGGTTTTGTTTTAAGAAGTTAGCTTAAAACAAAGCTTTCAATATCCAAAAAAAAAATGTGAAATTCAAAATTTTTTGTTGCAGAAATTTTAGACTCAAATATAACGCGAAAATCTTTATTTTGTAGCTCGAGATTCTGCTAAAATAAGATTCAACATCATATGTAACTGTCAAAAATTTGAAAAAAGTTGCATTTTCAATTAGTATTGGGCGGAAAACTCTAGTATAGAGCTTTCAAGCATCTAATAAAATCTGTTCAATGATTTTCATGATGTGTGAAATCAGCTTAATCGAACGGTATGTTATAACAGTTTCGTATATCGCCACCTTCCGCTTGTAGATTAGGAGAGGGTAACTTTCTGTAAAATAACTAGGCATTTTGTCACCGCTCAGAGTTTGGAGATGAGAATCGTGAACCGTCCAAACCCGATGTCTCCCATATTTTTTACAGAATTAAGAGGATATTTCATCTGGCTCAATCGCTTTACCTTTCTTGGAGTTTTTGACATCTTTTGTTGGAAAATTTATTCACAAGTAGTAGTAGTGGCGTTGAGCATCGTTTACCCTCTGTAGGCACACCTCTTTTTTGCGAATTTGGTTTATACTTTTTCATGTCACTAGAACCTTTTTCAGTCTCATTTTTTTATAGAGAATGATATATGAAATTGATGTAGAATTTTCCGAGGAATCCGAATATTGTATTCACAATTCCAGAAAAATGTATTTTCACCCTTATGAAGACAGTTTTTTGTGACCAGATTTTATTTTTGTCCTGTCAAATTCGCACCCGTGTGCCGACAGAGGGTTAATAAACATTAATGCGAGCAAATTTCCTTAGGAAAATACCTTTTTTTTAGCAATTTTGAAGTTAGCTGCATTCTTTTTCATGTTGGCTTCATCAGTAGCCAGGTCAGATATTTAACCAAGGTTGCGAAACATGCTTTATTCCGTACTCTTTGCTTTTGCTTTGGTCAAGCTGTCACTAGAGCTCCAATTTTTTCTCGTATATCAGAACAAAGAGCTCATAGACAGCAGAATAATTACTTATTTTCTGAAAGTTGTTATAAGATTTCTAGCAAAAGTAATTCCCCCTCAAATGATATGACATGCATCTTAAAACAAAATACGATACCTTTTTGGAGTATTCTCTTTAACATAGTTATTGTTCAAAATTCATAAGCTTACGTTTTTTTGTTTAGAAATTGAATAAGATTAAAGGTTTTTAAAGTATTTTCATTAAACAAACAAAAGAACATCTTAACACCACACAGAGAGTCCAAAGTTATTCATAAGCAAAATAATTCAATTTAACCCAAACAACAGAATCATTGACCCATCATGATGATGTATCACAAAAACCCCTATTTCATTTAAATTCAACCATCAAATAAAAAAGAATTTAAAAATAGAACACCTAAACTTCAATTGGTTTTTTGCATAACAATGAAACAAAAAAAAAATAGTCTTTCACAAGTTGTAAATCGAAAATAGACTATTTCAACCTTATCCACAGCACACAGTTGCCAGATGCCAGTTGCTGCTGCTGCAACACATTTACTTGTCATCCGCAAATGATATAAATGGGTAAAACTTTTTCGAAGAAAATTTGCATTCTCCGCGTGGCGTCGTGGGCGCCATTGTCACGCTGCTAATTTAATTACTTACGCTCATTGCTGACTAGCTACATAAAAGATAATTACATGATAAAAACCAGGGCGTCAGCATAGCATTTGGCAAATAGACAGGGACAAGGAGGCAGGAGACGTATACAAAACCGCCTCATCCTTTTTTATTTTTGTATTTCATTGTCATGCTCGTTGAGCATCATCACCAGGACAACAGCAACTACCACGACAACGCAAAACGACGACGATGGATGGAAACGAGCCTTTTGGTCTTTGGAGTTTGGTTGTAATATATACAACCCCTCTCCCCGTATCAAAAATATTCTGAGCCAAGTTAACACAAATAAAGAGCCCTAAACTGAAAGGAACTCCTTTTCATTGCACCAATCCACCACACCACACCATCAAACCAACACTATACCATCTTACATCAACCATCCAGGACATTGATTGAGGATGAGGCAAGAGAGTGAGACATCAACGAAACGTGACACACGTTTGGCAGGCACGTCTTTCGCTCTCTGCATTCAAAAATGCCTATGAACTGTGAATATGATGGTTTTGGTGCTTTGCTGGCTGAAGGGTGCCAAAGCGAGAACATTCGAATACCCTGGTTCGTGCCCATTTCTCGAACAAACGAAACAAAAACGCCGAACCAAACTAATAAAGGCCGACACGTGCCGTCAACAATGAAACGCATTAAAGTGAATTACAATGAAGTTACTCATTCTCCTGTCTAATATAAAAGAAGTATATCGTGTCCTTCGGTGAATGAAATATACGAACAATAACAAAAACACCTCTTACCCCCCAACCATTTTATATATCGGTTTAGAATTGAAAAAATTGAGTGAAAAAAAAAAAACATGAAACTTAGAATGTGCATTAAGAAGGACTTCAATAGAAGATAGGTTCCGGTGTGGTTGGGTATTGAGCTTATGAGATGAGAAAATGGCAGAGAGAGAATTTTCTTAAGAACACAGGAGCCGCTATGTATAAGCTTCTTTAAATCTGACAGCTCATCATATACGTAAAACCATTCAGGAGCAATGATCTAATTTCCACTATACCACACCATTGTATGTGTATATTTATTTCTAGAATATTATTTTCTTGGGACAATAGATTGAATATAATAGACTTGTTAAAATATTTTTGTCTCCCATCAATGTGGGTAAATTGAGAAAAGGTGTGGAAAAGAAGATTAGACAAAATGGATGTGTCTTTGTTTTGTCATACGAAAATACTATTTTGGACTTGAAATAAACCCAAATTTGAAAATTGTTTTGAGTCGTATTTTTTTAAATACTCAACAAATAAATTTGTTCATCATTTACAACAATTTTTATTCAATTATTTGTATTTATTTGGTATTCATTTTTTGTAGAATAAGAATATAATTATCTTGGACTTTAGTTATAAACATTATTTATTTAAAAAGTTGATATTCAAATTATTGTTTCGAAACTAAAGTTTGTACATCAGCTCTTTTGTTTTAGTATTAATTTTGTGATTTTAAGAAAGCGAATATGTCTGCATTGAATTTATAAGTTTCAATGGCCATTATTGAGCAGAAATAATGTATGAACACTAAATTATGATTCTTTTTCTATTTGTTCGACACTCGTAATCATTCGAAAAAGTTAGAAGGGTCCAAATTTAAAATATAGGTAATGCCTGAATGTCTTAAGGCTTATTTTAACAGCAGCTAAATATAACTGGGTCTTACTAACTTGCTCTTGTAATTCAAAAATTACATAGGTAACCATTGAGCTTTAGATTACATTTTCAGAAAAAAATTAAAAAAAAAAAAATTTGTTTCCTATTTTTTATTTGTTTTGAAAATTTTAATAAATTTTAATCTTAAAAATGATTAAAAAATATTTGCAAGCTATTGAAAAAAAATATCTCATTTTATTATTGCAATTGCTTTGAATATTACGTCTGCAGAGTTTAATCAAAATCGTTAGATCCGTTTTCGAGTTATTTGGTATAATTTCAAAAATTTGTATGGGAGGTACACTTTCTAACAAAAAAAACAAAAAAAAAAAAACCAACTTTCAGAATTGTATAAAAATTTGAAGAAAATCTACACGTTCAGGTTGTGGAAATGTGTACAGATGGACGTACAGACGTACAGACGCACGATCGGAATTGCGAGACCCAATTTTTCGGAGTTCTCCATCATTGTAATATTGGTTTTGATTTAAACCTCAAATTTTTTTTCGACACGAAACCAATACTTGCCCTGTATAGAGCAAGTAAAAATATGAGCATGGAGTTCCTCAGGGATCAGAACTAGTTCCGATTTTCTTCACCCCATATACAAAATCAACTTCTTCGTCTCTTTCAGTAAATTATACCGTTTGTCTTTGTTTATGATACAATGATTGTGGTCCATCCTCGTCTGGTTACATTACCGAAAATAATGCGGGAGGGGTTTAATGCTGTTTTAAAATAGTGCCACGACAAGTGGGTAACTTGGAAGATTTATGGCCAATCTCATAAAGCTCTTTTAAATATTTATCAGGCTATTACGTCCTAAAATGACGTTATTTAAAAATTTAAAAGCCTTTTTAATGTTTATGAAATCGGTCATTAGACTTATATCAACTAAGAGAGATAGCTGGTCCTTTGTTCTACTAATCCTTATTAAAATACATTACCAAAATCTTATCAAATTATTTCGTTCTAAAACTTCCATAAATGCGATCAACTTTGGTGGTGGTGGACACTGGGAATCGAACCTAGACCACTGGCGCCAAAGTCCATCGCACTAACCATCGCGCCATAAGGTTCTATAGAAATATATGAAAAAAAAAAATTAAACCATAGTGAGGTAAACGGAACCAAATGCAATATATGAACATGCGAAACTTTAGTCAATAAGCATAATGCCATTCTTTGTTTCAGAACTTAAATTTATTTATATAAATACTAAAACTTTGATTACTATCTTATTAGTACTTATGTTTATATTGTTGACTCTAGATCATCCATTAGCCTACATTTTCTTCTTTTAACGAAGACATTTAGTTCCGCCTTGAACCTATTTTCGGAAGACATCTTTAAGTTTTTAAAAATAGATAAGGCCAGGTCACCCATTTAAATGAATTCGTTATTTCAGTCAAGGTTACAATCATTACCACCACCTACTGCGCTTGACAGTAGTTAAAAAAAAATAAAGAACAACAAGACACAAAATCCAACATCTTTAGAATTCATAAGACTTCTGTCATTTGCATCTTTTGTATAACTCACATGGAAATCTCTAAATGGCATCATTTCTTCTTCTACACTTTTTCTTCTTCAGCCTAAATCCTTAATCCTTCGTGCAATAAAGGTCACATTTAAAAATATATATACAAAAAAAAAAGAAACAAAATCACAGGATAAGACGACAACGACGGAGGAGAAAACCTTCATCGTGGGTATTATGTCTTAATACTCTCGCTAATACCTCGTACACTTCATTTGTATAAGCTATATGCCTCGTATAACATTATTATTCCGTTTAAGTACTTGAAAATCACAACAAAACTCATCCCCAGGACACCCATCCATCCATCCTATCCATCCATCCATTTCCACTTCCATCGCACCATCACCATCGCCATCGCTACTCCCATTCATCACTGCCACCAACTCACCCCATGAAAGAACACAGAAAAGCTGAAAAGCATCCTTTCAAACAATTCGATCAACAGTTTTTTACTCGGTTCTGTCGTTTCTTTGTCGAAGCTTGCCAGTGTAGTGGTGCGGTATTCTATAAGTGTGTGTGAGAGTTTTTTTTTATTCTTTCTTGATTTTCCTTTATGTGGAATGTATATGATGCGGAGTGTGACAGGCGCGGCAACACGCAACAATTCTACAAATCTATTCAATCAAACCAGCACAGCAGCAAGTAGCAGTAGAAACAGAAACAGCAGCAGCAGCTCCCCCTTGTGGTGCGAATATGTATTCATTGATGTTTTTTTGTCATCGTTGTTGTTGTTTCTTTTTTTTTGGAAGTCCTCCCTAGGGGTTTGGATTTAGGCACGGGGCTTTAAGATGAGGGTAAGGAAGGATTTGCAAACGACTGCTTTTATTGAAATTGAGCGGATGGAGAGTTGCGAATAAGTGAACGAAAAAAAAAGTATTGAATGGAAAATGAATTCACGTCTATACTCCAGTCAAAGCGTCGGAAAAAAGGGCCTCACCTTGCGCAGAGAGGCACTGTCTGTTTTTATTTCATGGATCGATAGGGGTATATTTAAAAGGCTTAAACCCAATTTCTCACCACCTGATCATTCTTTTTAGCGGAGTTATTCACAAAAATGCATTTTTTGGGATATTTTACTTCTAAGCTAATATCTTTGCTCCAGGTTATCGTAGACCAAAAAATAAACATACATTCTCTTTCTTATAATATTTTCTATCGTTGTATGTAATTTCATTGTATTTGAGTGAGTAAATATAAAATGGCAGCCATTTAAAGTCAAATTCTTGTTGTTAAAAAACACATTTTTGTCATTATTTCGAAAAAAGCTCATATCATGATTGACATTTTTCTAACCTATTTTGTAGCCCTGTTAATGTCCTGCATTTTACAGAAAAAATGAGCTCTTTATCACCAAAGATGGCCGAGCTATTGATAAATGAACGCATGCAAAACCGGTGCGAAAATACCCAAAAATATCGTTTTTTGGGAATAACTCGACTTCAGAATGTCCTACGGCAAAAAATAAAGCAATGAATTGTTCGTTACAACATTTTCTATCAATTTAGTGCACAATCTTTTTGTTGAAACAAATAAAAAATAAGTAATATTAAGTCAAAGTCGTTTTTTTGTTTAGCAAACTCTTGCCTTATTATTTTGCAAATGGTGCGAGTATTGGCTAAGAAAATAAAATATTATTGTAGTCCTTTAAATTATCTACAATTTAAAAAAAAATTTAGCTCTCTACGACCCACACGAGCCGAGAAATTAATTTTTTAAAAAAGGTCCAAATGACCAACGAAAAAACATAAGACAAATTCTCTTATAACAGAAACAATGAAAACAACCCCTCTCACTGAGAACTAGTATTCGAATCATAAACAAGGGAAATTTTTTTGAATTTTCGTACGGATTAATGCTTTCTTAAAATTATAATAGCTCGGCTCCCGTGGGTCGTAGAAAGCTAAATTTTTTTTTGAATTGTAGATAATTTAAAGGACTACAATAATATTTTATTTTCTTAGCCAATACTCGCACCGTTTGCAAAATAATAAGGCAAGAGTTTGCTAAACAAAAAAACGACTTTGACTTAATATTACTTATTTTTTATTTGTTTCAACAAAAAGATTGTGCACTAAATTGATAGAAAATGTTGTAACGAACAATTCATTGCTTTATTTTTTGCCGTAGGACATTCTGAAGTCGAGTTATTCCCAAAAAACGATATTTTTGGGTGTTTTCGCACCGGTTTTGCATGCGTTCATTTATCAATAGCTCGGCCATCTTTGGTGAAAAAGAGCTCATTTTTTCTGTAAAATGCAGGACATGAACAGGGCTACAAAATAGGTTAGAAAAATGTCAATCATGATATGAGCTTTTTTCGAAATAATGACAAAAATGTGTTTTTTAACAACAAGAATTTGACTTTAAATGGCTGCCATTTTATATTTACTCACTCAAATACAATGAAATTACATACAACGATAGAAAATATTATAAGGAAGAGAATGTATGTTTATTTTTTGGTCTACGATAATCTGGAGCAAAGATATTAGCTTAGAAGTAAAATATCCCAAAAAATGCATTTTTGTGAATAACTCCGCTAAAAAGAATGATCAGGTGGTGAGAAATTGGGTTTAAGCCTTTTAAATATACCCCTATCGATCCATGAAATAAAAACAGACAGTGCCTCTCATCGCAAGGTCAAATGACGCTTTGACTGGAGTACTAACTCGAGCGAAAATGTTTTTGTTTGCGGATACGTTACGTTTTTCGTTCGTATTGCATAATTCTAAGTGGTTCGTCGACTTCATCGTTGTATAATATAATAGTTTCCTTCGTTTTTCGTGTATTATAGTTGTGACGACTTGTGAGTAGGTAGTATATAGTGAAAAAGGCGATGACGACAAGACTATTGTTCGAGATTCGAATTCAATTTTTCCTTTGTCTAGTTAAGCTAACATATTTAGAACATAAAATGTATTTTCATGTTTTGCTTGTTTTTTTTTTTATGTGTGAGAAATGTAGAACTCGTATGGGAAAAGAAACAATCGATATAGAATTTGATGGTTTAGAAATCCACAATTTTGGGGTTAGTTTTTTTTTTATTGAAAAGAGAGAGGGTTTTTGTTTTGGAATAAAAGATAGGATATATAGACATATGGTAAAATGGTAAAATGGTAGCTGAGGGATATTTATTTTTATTGCTGTTCAATCAAAGTGAGGGTATCAATGTTTTATCGACGATTAAAAAAAAGTATATCTATGATTGACAGAAAGACAAGTATACAATTATTTATATTTAAATCGATTGATGACAGCTAAGTTTTGTCTCCGTAGAAGGACGACATTGGGTCGAAATGTCAAAGTAAAATGCGTTGTTATTACTTTTTATCACACTTCGAAAGTGAGTTTCCACCAAGGTAGTCTTTTTGACGTTATCAAAATGTTGGCTGGTTGCAGCTCACTTTGAGTTTCTTGGTTAACACCTTATATAGGCTACCCCAAATTAAAGACTTAAAGTTATTAGAAACAATTAAGCCTTCCATCTGTTGTCATATTCGTTGAAGAACCTTTATTTACATATTTAGAATCCATGTATAATAGGCTGGGTCACAAATGTATGGAGAAATTTTTTTGCTGATTTTTTTACGGGCACAGAGATGAAAAGGTGCCAAACTGTGAATAGAACAATAATATAATGTTTGGTTATAATCAGACTTTATCTTCTGCCTCCGGTTGCCCAGCCAGGTTCTCTATGAACTTTGGTCCTATAACCTTAGGAAAAAACTCAGGCCTTTTTCGAACCATTCTTACTTTTGTTTCAATAATGTCAAACATTTCACACTCGTTTTATTTGTTAACATAGTCCAAATCAAGCCCCTCAAAAACTTTCAGCTACGTAGGATTAGTATAGTTTCTGAGTAAAAGGCCTTAAAAAATCGCAAAAAAAGTAGCTGATTTACTCACTAACACACTAACTAACATATGATAAAAATTATGGAAAACTTCTAGTTTTCATAGAAACTTGTTATGGTCATGGATCTTGAAGTACATACAAGGAAAAAATCGAAAAATTGAAATTTTACATTCAGGGGGCGTGGTAACCGCCCATTTTGGCAGAATTAATATCAATTATTAAAAAGTATACTTCTGAATACCCTAGAATCTTGAAACTTGGTAGAATTGTAGTTAATGCAAAGGAAACATATTCAAACTTACGATTTTCTACCTTGGAGGCGTGGTATCCCGTTAAAAATAATAAAAGAAAGATATAATGTTTCATAAATTAATTAACAAGTCTTAGAAAAATGTAGTTTTGGTTTTTTTTTTAATTTCTCAAAAACGACAAAACATTTTTGCATCCGGTTTTCTGTTTTTGCTTACAAACAAATAAGAGCATTGAATTTTGAAAACTTAAATAGTACTTAATCACATAAAATTAAAAAAAAAAATTAGTTCGCAAATTTAATAAAATTTTTTTTCAAAATTTTGATTTTGAAAATTAATTAATTTTTCAAAAACTGTTTTATAAAACAGCTTTATTTGAAAGCAAAATAAAAAAGAGATTTTGGGCTTAACAAAAAGGTATAACATGTTGTTGTAGGTATAACCGTTGATTTTTAATAATATTTTTTCCTAATTAAATCATTTTTTTTTTAGAAAATTGCCCCTCCTGACTAAACGTGGGCGAATATTAATCCCCTCCAATACGATTTTTTTCTTGTCCGGACCCAACCTACACGCTTAAGCTTTTTGGCACATGCTCTTGAATTAGATTTTATAAGAAATTAGATAATAATCAATTAAGCAAAGCATGTGTGGTTTTTAGGCAAAAATCAGCTATTTCAAAAATTAACCCACAATCCGGAGGCACTTAAAGTTAAAATAAGAAATGAAATTTTACTTATAAGCTAACCGAACCATTTAGCATCTTTTAATCGCTGAGCCTTTTTGAAAATCCAAAAAATTTTATTTTGACCCACCCTAATGTATAAGCTTCGGTAACTGATGATAGGAAGAACTTTTGGTATCGATCTTGTGATCAACACTTGAAGTGTTCGCAAAAAAAAACAAAGAAGGGTTTGAATCTCATATTCAGGAAGTGCTATGAAATAAGGAGGCTTTGGAAGAGTAAGTGGTGGAGAGTTATGGGGCTATCGCAAAAATCTTGAAGCTGTTACTATGAGTTTAAAATGAGTTGAAGAAATAGAGGTATTAGAGTTTTTGCCAGCAGTGGTGGTTTGTCTTCTTCATACAAGCAATTAACTCCACTTTAAATTAAGTCATAGAATACCTACACCAATCCCTTTTTGGGGTCTAAAAAAAGTATTTTACAATAACTTAAAAACAAAAACATTCAAAAATGGTTGTCTATTAGCCAGAATAATAAAATAAATTTAAGAACAAAAGTAGATTGTGAGAAACAATTTATCTGTGATATTCAAACTTAAGCCCCATAAGCATACTGGACAACTACATTACAGTTTAAAGCTAAAAAATCAATAAGTAGAATTGGAAGATTATTTGATCTTTGAACTAACACCAGAACATGTTTTAAATTTAGACGGAAGAAAATATGCCGAAGAAAGGAAACTTGTCAGATTAGAGATTTGACGAAGGCTGAGTCATTGTTAATGGGACTAAAAAGCTAGGAACACACATGCGATATAGATCACAATGATTTCAATGACTGTGGTGACAATTTTCAAATTTTTAACCGTTTGAAGCATGTGTGTTCAGTGTTCACATCCATTGAAATCCTTCTGATCCATTTTTGAGAGTGAATAATCGCATGACCCAAATCACATGTGTGTCTCTAGTCAAAGACAACTTCTACCAAGGGTGCAATAATATATAACATCGCCAAATTAAATCAGTGTAGAGATCAAACGAAAAACCAATCTTCAAAACCGCTGTTTTTTTTTGGAACTTTGAATAAAAAATAAAATTCAAAAGCTGAAAGCATAGAGGCTTAAATCATTCCCATTCTATTGTTTTGGCATATCCACAGATAAATTTAAACTACAGTAACATCGACTTAGACTAACAATTAACAAAGCGCTATGGTACGAGGAGCTTGTCGGAAAAATTCTCACCTTAGCAACTGTGCGTATTTTTCAACAGCTGGATAACATTCTTGTCAAATCCACTTTAAGGCCGCATTTTCAAAATTTCAGATTTTCTAAATTTTTGACTTTAGGCAACATTTAATTTATAGAAATTCTATAAGCAACCCATTTAAAATTTCACTGTGATTTTCATTTAATAGATTTTGCCAATTTTGAGTGTTTTTTCTTTAAAACCTCGGTTAAACTGAAGAATCTTACATTTTTTTAAAAATTATTTTCGCTTCTTTCTTTAGCTCTATTAAATCTTTTTTTCTTTTTTTGTCGGCAGTAATCGTCAAAATACTGAAAAAGTAATTGTGATAGTTTTTTACCGACTTCCAAAAAGGAAAAGGTATTCAATTCGTCTGTTTTTTTTTTATGTTTGTTACATTATAACTTTGGACTGAGAGAACCAATTTTGATGATTCTTTTTGTATTGAAAAAACTGGTGCATGTAGTGTGGTCCCATTTCAATTTTGTTCAGTTCTGGCTATAGAAACTATGAGAAAAACCATAAAACCCAGTTTTGATAAAAATGATTATTTTGAAAATATTTCTATTCTCTTCTGGTAAAAAAAAAGCAATAAAATGTGTATATGATTTTAATTATACCTAAATTTATGAACTTTATTGAAGATTTTCACTCATATACATAAGAGATTCTAATAAAGCATTGTCAAGTTGTCGCTGTGTCGTTTTGTGAAATGTTTATTTTTTTCATTATAAAAGCAATTTGTCACTTCAAATTTACCAAATTAAGGTAAAGAATTTAGAAATTCTGAAATCTGAATATTCTTGTATAGAATGTTTGAATACAAAATAATGGTAAAGCACAATAACGGAACACAGAATTATGTTCATCATACAATACATTTCTAGATCCCAGCACATAATTTAACAATTGGATCCAACAATAAATGTTTAAGAAATAAACTTGTACAAAAACCATTCCCTTTTTTCCTCAAACAAAATCTCACATTAACACAACAACTTCATATTCCAACTATCAGCTTTCATTAAAAGTTCAAAGACCAGAAGATTCGTATCGCCATCTTGCATGATATACTCTTTCTCTCTCGCATTAAATTTTCTAGTTTTTCGCCTTAATTTTCATGAAAAAAATAAAGAAGATTCATCCCCGCATTCAGCTCGATTGTGTTTAGGCATCTCTCTAAGTCCATGAACCACACCCTCACCTCGAGCTACAACAACCCTTAGTTTTGTATGACTTAGTATTTCCTGTTGAAAATTTTAATTTCCAAATAGCTTTGCCTTTTCTAAGCGCTAAGCTTCTCTATGTGTGTAAATGTATGCTCCTGACAGAACCATACTATCTTTTCGCACATAAATATTTCATTAAAAAAAAAAAAATTGTATAAGACTTACATTCCTGTATATTCCTCTGGATAGGGAATAATAAATCCTTCTGGACTCGGTCGTGGTGTTTTGCCAACCCAGAAGAATGCATCCGGACCGGTTCCATCGTATGCGAATGATTTTATGAATATAGTTGATTCATCTACCGCATAAATGGAGCCCTACAAAAGTAAAGAAATATACAAAAAAAAAACTTTAACTCATGTATGTGAATATGTTTGTGTATGTGTGAATACTCGTACTATACAGACAGAGATACTCATATAAAGTACAAGTTGGATGATATACGTTAAAGAACGTATTCGAATGTAAAAATATAGGCTTGTGTATCCCTATCAAACATATAAAAAGGAGACTTTTACAGTCTTCCTGGATGAAAATTATATTTTATCTGCAAAAAAAAATGATTTTTTGTTCTTTCTTTTATCTCTTACCTTAATTCCATGTGCAAAGTTAGAAAACTGTCCGATATAACGACCGTAATATGGCTCAGGTGGAGCCCGCCCAAAAGCTGAAAATATACAAAAAAAAAAATATATATATGAAAAATCAAAAATACAACAAAAAAGAATATGAAAAGGGATAAAACCCAAGTTGGTCTTAAAGGCTTTTAAAATAATTAATTAGTATATATATGTATAATGTATTGTGGTTGTGTATATGATTTTACACAATGGATGACTTAAATAGGTCACTTAACGTAATGATAAGGTGTAAAGGAAGAAGATATATTAATTAATTCCTTGAATACAATCTTCATCAGGATTTAAAATTGACCATTGCTAAAAGAAAGAGTTAATTATGAATTTTAAATATTTGTTTAAAATAAATGTTTGTTGACTTTAAAGCAAAAGTATGAACTTAACATTTACATTCATATATGTATTATGTAGTTATATTGAGTTTCAAGTTAAATTTAATTAAGTTCATTTAAAATTAATCATTAAAAACGAGAGCCTGCTTGGAAAATTGGATTGAAACTATTGTTGAATCTCTTTTTTTATTAATCTTTCTAGCTCGGAAAGTTCTGTTGTATGTTTTTTAGTGGCATATTTTATGCTTTTTTTTAGAGACTAATATTTAAAATTTTTCAAGAACACTGTACCTACATTAAATTTTTATAATTTGGAATTTATGTTTTTATTTTTCTTCTGATAAAATTTCAAATGTTTAACTTAAGTTAAAGTATGTACTTATAACACGAAGGAAAAATATTACAAATTTTCTTAATGTGTTAATGAAACAAAAAAAAAAAATAAAGTTCGCTGCTCAGCTCTTTTGTTTTAACTAGTTGCAAATTTTTCTTGCTTAAATGTTCTTTTTCCATGTTTCCAATTGAGTTTTATTATTCTTGGGTTCTACAAATTACTTGCAAGCAAATTACTAGAGAAAACTATGTGTTTCATAGTTTCCATTTCGAGTTATAGCCCAAAACATAATAAAGTTAAATTTGTTTCAAACTTAAAAGTTAAGGGTTTTCGATTATTTCGTAATAGAACATATGACTAAAGCTATATAATCATTTTGGAAAAACCAATGATTCTCAAAAGCGACTACAGCGATTCTGATAAAAAAAAGTCATGTGTGCAATTCACACGTGGTGAAACCTTACAAAAAAATTTTTTTCTTGCAAAAAACAGAAAAAATCTACATATTTTTTATTCTATCTCCTTTAAATACATGTTTTTTATATGACAACCTATATTAATTTTATATCATCTGAAAGCTTATTGTTTCAGCTCAAAATATTTATATCGTCCATGTCTATACAACACCTACAAAAAGAGCTTATTTTTTTCAAACCAAATCACTTTCCATCAAAAAAGCAAAAAAATCAATCTTGTTTCTCTTTTAACACAATTAAATATATTTTTTTAAATGACAACCTATAGTAAATTTTATATCATCTGAAAGGTTATTTTACCTTTTATATGACGTATGAATCATATTTCTACCATGCCTAGAAAAAAATAAGAATGTTTTAAATCCAACTATGTCGAAATTTCAAGCTGAGATTACGGTACTTCCTACACTGGTCATCGTCAACAGATCTCCACAGGTGTTTTGAGGTATTTTTCAAGTTTTTAAATTTAAGATTGTGTAACTTGTAGAGCTTGTACAGTTAATTGTGATATATCAAATGAAAGGTTATGTTATCAGCATGTATGTATGTGTATGTGCACTAGATCAAAATTTATAACGTGTGTAGAAAAAGAACATTTTTTTAACGTTATCTCAGAATTTTGAATATGAAAATAAATTTTGTACATTTATAGTTTATTTAATTACCTATCTACAGTACAAATTTCATTCATCTATCTATTTAAACAAAAAAGTTATAACAAGTTGAATGTTCGTGTCGCATTTTCGTTTCATCTTGTTTCAAATCACTACGATACTAAAGAAGTTTTCACTTCAAAAATCGTTTTATCTCACAGATAAGGTATCCTTTATCATGGAATAAGAAAATAGTTTTTCAAAGAATTTTTTATTAACTGGACCTATCATGGTTTTGTTTTCTTAATTAATGACATTCCCGCACCGAAAAAAAAACCAATACCTATAGAAGTATCAATTTAACATTTTTTAAATATCAAATGCACATTTTTCAAATATCAGCAAAAAATGCTCTATAAAATGTGTTTTATGATAATCAAAACAATATTTTTATTATTAGGATGATATTTAAATATCACCTTTTTGAAATTGTTTTGATATTTTATTATCAATTTTTCATTTGTTTCTCATTCCATTAAATAAAAAACTCTTAATGTGTACTAATTTAAAGGCGCTTTGTGTTTTTTCGAAGTAAAATGTATGATTTACTGAGAAAATTTGATCGGCACTAAGATTTTACTTCACATAGTTTGGGAGAAAATAACAAAACAATTATATCACCTATAATAGAAAAAATAATATCACCATTATTTTGTAAAGAATATTCCCTTTCAGTCATGTTTTGAAAAAAGAAAGAAAATTCTTAAAATAATAAAAATAATAAAAAGAAAAAGAAAGAAATATCATTATAATAAACTGAAACGTAAAATCTACTCAAAATTGATGTTTTAATTGTCAAAGTGAAATTTTAAGAATCCACCTAAAATCCACATTTTAAAAAATGTCAACATGATATGATATCAAAATTGATATTTTAATTGTTGGATGACTTTTGTCACGAAAAAATGTTAATTTGATAGCTGTTATTATCAAATTTTTTCAACCGATTTCAACGAAACCTTTGCACTGAGGTGTATCTGCAATATGTATACATACATACATTTAATTAAATTATAGAATTTTTTTTTTTAACAGTTTTTGTATTTTTTTTTACACATGCTCATGCTCAAATTTAACGGTCACCCTCTTTGTACTAAAGAAAATAAATCTATTATTGTTTTGAATCTTAGTACTATGTCCGTTTTTCATAATTTTTTTCTATAGTAGAGTCTGTTTTACAAAACGTACGAATCTAGATCTTAGTTAAGTACCCAAAAATACGTAACTGATATCCACGAACAGCATGCAGTCCCAATAGTCCAGTGCATTTATGATGTTCAGCAGTTTGTACCACCCCCAAATTTGTTTTGCTCATTCGATAGAGCATTGGCTGAATATCATTACCCTGATTTTTCGCACTCGTGAAATTCACCTTTCGGCCGCCATCTTGGATTTTAGTTTTTGTTGAATATCTCGATTTCTATTTATCCTTACATAAAAGTTGTGTATACAAGAAACGTAGGCAATTAAATTTTGCGTCTTTTATGTTAAGAACACTTTTTCGATGTTCTGAATATTAAAATAGTTACAAGCCAAAAAAGTAAAAAAAAAAGAAAAAAATGACAATTTTAAAGATTTGAGCACTTTTTATCAAAATTATGAAAAAACGTATCGAGAAGAGATTATTCGCCTTAAAATTCTCTACAACTCTTCTATACAACTTTTTTTTGTATCGCTATAATTAATAAAGTTATTAATACTTTTTTGTTAAAAAAATATCCCTTTTTTCCGCAATGAAGAGACTTAAATATAAAAAAATTGCAGATCCTGAACTTTCTTTTGTAACATAAAGCTTAAAAATACTCACTTATCATTTAAAATTCAAGATTTGGTAAAAAAAAATTCAGAAAAAAGTAAAAATAAAAAACACAAAACAAAAAAGAGCATTTTTACCAAAAAAAAGTATTAATAACTTTTGTATTTATAGCGACAGAAAAAAAAGTTGTATAGCAGAGTTGTAGAGAATTTTAAGGTGAATAATCTTATCTCGGAAGGTTTTTTCATAATTTTGATAAAAAGTGCTCAAAACTTAAAAAAACAACTTTTTTTTCTGTTTTCTTTTACTTTGTTGGCTTGTAACTTTGATATTTAGCCAATGCTCTATCGAATGAGCAAAACAAAATTGTTGGTGGTACAAACTGCTGGGTCAAATTATAAATGCACTGGACTACTAGAATCGGTCCACAATTTATTCTGATGCACAATAATACATGAATATCTTCAAAGCATTGGTGTATTCCATCATTTGATTGAGCAGCCAGAAATCCGGATTTCAATTCAATAGAACCTCCCAAAAAATACGAAAGGAACGCTTTCACGATAAAAATCCACCATACAATATTTTACAATAAGAATTTCAAAACTTAATTTGCAGAATGAACAGATGACTCAAATTTTCATATTCGCTAAAGGAGGCAACATTTGTAGCTTTATTATAATAATATAAATTATCTTACATATGGAACAATACTGTAAGTCATTTTATTTGAGTGAAGTATAACAAGAAATTGAAAATGAAAAACAAAATCAAGTTCGGTGCTCAGCTCTTTTGTTTTAAATTTTATATTTGAAGGATAAGTGATTCATAGAGGGGATATGGAAATGAAAATTTTTAAGACCAAAGTAAAACGAAAATAAAATAAAATAACCATTCTAGAAAAAGTTATGTTCCTTGAAAACATTTGGGACGATGTTAATAAATACATAATAAGTATACTGAGTGAAAAAAAAAAACAAATTGAAGTACCTACTTTCATTAATTTTAATGTTGCTCAGGGTTGTAACAATTATTTTCTTATCAATGAATTTGCTTTCCATTACAAATTAAAAAATATATTCATGACAAATAACAAATATTTACATTAAATAAAATTTTAATTGCAAAATAAATAAATATTTTTGCATTTAAAAAATTGCACACATTTGGCTTTGAAATTTTTATTTTTCAGAAGATTTTTCATGTGTGCAATAACATTTTTTCCAATTTTTGGTTCCAATCTTTATTTGAAATAAAATTTTATTTGAGATGAAATTTTTTAATTTGCAATAAATACTTCTTTAATGACATATGCATTTTTCTAAATAAAATATCTCGAGAAGAATTTGTCAAGCAGATTTTCTTATTTTCTATTTTTTGAAACAATTTTTTGAAAACGGATCAATTAGCTATAATATCATCTTATGATACATTCAGAACTCGCTCACATACACTTAAAAATCGTTGCTTCTTGAGTTTTTTTTTTTTATTCAGCTTTTTAAGTTAAGTTTACAATGTGTTTAAATTAACGTAACTTTAAGAACAATTAAAAAATTCTATATATCACATTGTAAAAGCAAAGAGAAACCAAAATAAACCTATTTGCGACAAGACAAAAGCTTTCAACTTTGTTCCATGACTTTACAGTGTCTTTCATCTGATAGTTAAATGCTTTGACCGAAGGTTAGTAACTTCATTCAATTCTGCTTCAATTCTTGCAAAATTTAGAAACATAAATCTCTTCTGTTACAATCTGCTGAGTTTTAAGCTAATAACCTCTGCCATAATCTTCAAGCTTTTCCCAGTAACATCGTACATTCATTGAATTCCATAAAAAAAAAAGTAAAACTCAGGTCAATACTCTGCAATTCCATATATCAAATTCCCGTCACATTCGCATATGTATAATCTACCAATGTGTATCGAATCCTCAACCATTTTCACAAAATAAAGCAACAAACTGAAAACAAAAAAAAAATCACATCCGATCAGCATCGGCAGTTTTTCCATTTTTTCTTCAATTTCTCTTTTTTAACTCGATACACCCTCAGCTAGAAAAAAAAACTAATCCATTTGATATTGAAACTCATTCCATTCATTTTTTTGTTGAATTCAAATACCTACCTGTCGTTGTGAGAGCAGCAGGTACAACCGGGTTTTTGGGGGTGGCATTCTGTCAACCCTGCGCGCATCTATAAAAGATTTTATCATTCACATCCCCTCGCTTCCTCTCTGCGTCGGAAAATGAGAGCAATATAAAAAAGCAATTCGACAAAATAAATACAACCCAAGGCCTAGACGGATTCATACCTTCCCTTTCCCCTTGTTCGACTACTACAACCCCCACTCCACATGTTGGACCAGAACACAAAAAAAAAAAAAAAAAATAATAAAACTGGTGATGGTGGTTGCGATGATGATGGAGGTAAGAAACGGAAATACATTAAATCCACTAATGCGTACATTAATCTCGAAGAGAACAAAAAATCTATCAGCAGAGCACGTGCCCATGGGACAGGAGAGCTGCCAGGACGACGTTTGTCGATATCTCGTAATTAAGTTCTCCCTTCTCTAGCCGCATCCCGACTTTTCCTGCAATACCCTTTTCGTCAGCACTAGGACTGATGAAGTAGAACCGTGCCAGCACATACGAATCATTCTTCAAAAATTTAGTGCTCGCCGTCGAAGTATAGGGTTTGAAAAGGGTAAGGGATAACATTAGCGAGCGAATCACCCCTTTTATTTAATTTTTTTGGGATACGGATACCCAAGACCCAAACCGTCTCGTCGTCGTTGGTTGTTGTTGTTGTTAATGATGATGATGGTTGCTAGTGGATTGTGGAATCCTAAAGATATACTCGTTGGTTGGTATTTTGCTCGTAGTCGTCGTCGCTCGTAGTCACATAAGTTGTAGACACTGATGTTAGCATAGACGGGTATAACGACAACGGGTAGTATTATAGTAGAAGATCTGTATCTGTGTGTTTTTTTGTGAACGAGTGTGATGAATGTTTTTATTAAGTTCTTGGTAAATATTTGTCAAATACACAATATAAATTCATCCGCAAGAGAGTATGGAAGAAGAAGCGCTGAAGACAATATGTGTATACAGGGGGTAAAAAAACAGGGTGAAAATATACAGAAAACCCGACCGGAACTTGAATGCATAATATTAAGTAGAAATTGTGAAACAAGAAACAAGTGCACGAAGTACACAAACACACACGTCAAGCCAGGATACGAGTTGTTAATGGATTGATGAAGAAGATTGTATGATGGTGAATTCGGTGTACATTAACGGTAATTGAGTCATCATCATGGTTGATTTGCAGTATGGTAGGTATAAGACAGAGCAGACAGCGGAGCTGGTTGACTGGTTGTTTTTGGTAGCGGTGGACCAGATTTCATTTATAGTTCGTTGTCGAAGTTGAAATTGAGTCAAAAATAAATAAATGAAACTTGAAGGAGGGAGTATCTAGAGCAGACAAGAGAATTGTTTGTAAAGTAATCAATCAGAGCTCTTATTGCAGTGGTATGAAGTTTTTTTTTTTGTTGAAAGTTTTGTTAATGAAAATAGAAAGTTGTCAAAGTTGTTTATAATACAGAGAGTCTTTGTTAAACTTCTCGAAACAAATGAAGAAAGTTTTGCAGTTTCTGATTACGGTGTATCTAGAACTTGGGACTTTGCGGACAGCGGACATCATCACGGCATTTTTCTTGAAATAGCAGAAAAATGAAAAGCTGGAAGACTTGGAAGGTATCGGAATGGTCTTTGCCAACCCTGATGAAGCAGCGTGCGCATATTCCATCGTCATTCTGCATATGGCTTAGCAGCAATACCAATTAAGCATGGCTCTATATTCCTCTTCTCTATTCATACTGTCAAACGCGGCCTTAAAATCGATGTACAGGTGATGGGTGTCAATTTGATGTTACTGGATATTTTTCAAAGCTCTGCCGTAATGTGAATATTTGGTCGATGGTGGACATTTCTGGCTTAAAGCCACACAAAAAAGTACCAATCAGATTGCTGTTGAGATGTTGTTGTTGCGATGTTAAGCAGACTGATTCCGATGTAGCTGGAGCAGCTTAAAGGTTCTCCCTTCTTAAGAATAGGGCAGATATACTGAGGTTTCATTCTGATGTCATATTTTCTTTCGACCATAGTCGGCAAATTTTGTAAGTGTAGGTATGCTCCTTACTAGGATATCGCTTGGTACTTTAAATAGCTCGGCAGTTAGGCCTCAGTTCCAGTACTTTTATTGATGGTTAAATGAAAAACGTTGAATAGTACAGTCTGCTTTTTGGCCGAGTTCGTATCCTCATCCACATTTTAAAGATTATATACAGAAGTTATTTTTCCTAATTCTCAGCTTTGCTTGTGACTATTAGAGCCCCCGCAAACTACGAACTTCTATAGGCCGATAGTTTGATCGATTTGAGCTGAATAGCCGGTTAGGTAGGAAATATTTTAGTTTGAACTTTTTTTTCGATCAAACAAACTTTTTTATCGGCCGATAAATATTCATCTTTGTTCGTTTTTGCAAGCTTCAGTTGTAGGTTTATAAACTTGGAATATTCTTTTATTTATTATATATTTATTATTCAATTGCTCTTTTATCGTTTTCCTACTGCGAAGACGATGATCGTCCGTCCTTTTTCATTTGTACAGCTCATTGCCGAATGTGCTGGCTGCCATTCATCATCGTACCATTAAAGAAAGAGCGAAAAAGTAACCGAATGAATAACAATAGACTTGTACAGTTTACACGGACAAAAAGACCACCTAAAAACAAGGGGATTTCTGCATGTTTTTTTCTTATTTTCATTTAAATACGAAAATTAAGTGAATTTAAGACGGAAGTCATCTTGACAAAAAACCATGCAAAACTCCGCTATTTCTTAGTGCAAGGTGGTTCAACCAAACTTGATATTGGGAAACCTGTTTTGGGTAAGAATTTGTCAAGTGGCAAATGAGGTTCGATGCGTAGTGCATGTCGTCGGCTTTCCAATCCCAATCGCTAGGTTACTTGTTCGAGTCCTACACGGCCAATTTTGAAAATTAATTGAACACAAAGCTACTTAGCACCACTAAAAGGCTTCCATTTTAAAGTAACGGAGATGACATATTGAAGCTTGTTTCCAGTTGATCTCGTTGGAGAATCAATCTATTTACTTAAAAATTGGTGATACTAAACGGCTCATCATTAAGTCGACACGTTGTTGAAGTTTAACGAAAAACTAATTTATCGTAGCCAAGGACGCGTACTTGTCTTCTCCGTTTCCGTCTTTGTCTGTGAACAATTTATTCATTATAAATTACAGTTTTTCGTGAAACTTCTAAAACATCAAATTAAGACTCACCACGTTTCATCCATTACCCACCCAGTTTCAAGAAAAAGATTGTTTCTTCAATCAGTAGCGTATTGAGGGGGGGAGGGGGCTCAGAAGGCTCAAGCCCTCGCCCCCCCCCCCCCCCAAGCCTTCAAGATCATGTTATTTTTTATCTTATTTGATCATAATGTATATGATTGACTGAAACTTGTTCGTAAATCTTAATGATTAAGAGGCAGCTCAGACGCTCGAGCCCCCTCCAAATTCTGAAACAGCTTTTTGTGTTTGTTTGAGTAAGAGCCTTAGATGACTTTGAGGGTTGGGTTATTTTTTTTTTGCGGATTTTCGTCCAATTCGGAATTCTAAAGATCATTTTTTTTAGTATAGTACGTACGTTGAATAACATCACCGTTTAATTTTGCAAAACTTCTTATGCAATCTTAAAACACTTTTTTTTTCAAAATACATAAAACAGCTGTGTTTGCAGTTCTCCAGGAACACTGGGGACGGGGAATGCGCACTGACTCTTTGTTTCCAACCTCATTCGCTTTACACTATACCTTATTCATTTATCTTTTAAAATTTGAAATAGTACATATTTGATTTGTCTCGCAAAATGTGTCTTCTTATTTTTTCTTTAAAATTCTGCTTTTTGAAAAATTTTTCAGCCCCCTCCAACATTTTTTTCTGGATACGCTACTGTCTTCAACGAGATAAACTGGATAATAAGCGTCAAAATGTCTTAAAAAACCAAACCGGTCTGAAGATCGGGTTGGTCACTGTAAAATAACTATAACTCTAATCTTTGAACATGGTGGTAATACACACAAGTTGTTATTGTTCATTCAAAACCTTCGAAAAAATTTAATAAATGATTGTAAATGTCGTAGAAACTTTTTATTCCCGTCTATAAAATGTAAAATCTTTAAACAATGAATTATGAAAAGCTAACTAAATCCTCCATCTTAGATAAATATTTGTCCATAAAATTAAATCTTTTCAACAACTATCTTGATAAATCTACAATAATCAGGTTGCAACAACAGAGAACAAAAAATTGAGAATTAAAAAAAAAATAAAACATAATCCACTTCGAACCCTAAATTTTCCAAAGTACTGAAAAAAAAAGAAAGAACTTGAGCTCCGAGGAAATCCTTCATCTAATCACTTAATCGCATTTTAGTTCTTTCATCTCTTTAACAAAGTATCTGTGTTAACAAATACACACACTCTAAAGGAGGGTGGATAAAGAAATGAAACCATTCATCGCTTGACAACAGAAACGTACAACTATGCAAGCATAACGAACAAGGATTCTGTAGTTAGTAGTTACAAGCTGTAAAAACCAAAGCATGCAAAGACCGTTCAAAATACGCTCGCAAATGTTTAAACGATAAAAGGGAAGAACGCGTATTCAATGTTCCATGTAGATTGATTAGGGATCTCAAGGCAGAAGACTATAGGTATAGCGAAAAAATGCATTGACAGTACTATGGGGTGTAATCATGGTGATACGCTGATTCTCTACTGTCAATTGTTTCGATATCCTTTTTTCTGTTGTCAAGATTGTTACTCAACCTTCACTTTTTGGCTGACAAGTAGAGTATTAAAGAAACATAGACAAATGTGTATAATGTTAATTTGTAGAATTGATTAAAGTTAATCCGACAAAATTAATATATATCTATCCTACTTATTCGTTCATTACAAAGGGAATACAGCGTAAATTGCGGAAATCAAAGAAAGAAAAAAAAAAAGAAGGAAGACACTTAAATATAAATCTGTTTTCAGACTTGGGGGAAGGAAACAGGTGATTTTTTTCGAGATAAATTCTGAAATGTATGTTAATTTATTCATGGCTTCTCTCTTTTCATAAGAACACAGCACATTTTTATTGATCGGACTATTTCGATTGCAGATTTAAACTTTCAACCAAAATTGAATTTTAAGTTTGGGACAGCAATTTAACCTTTTTTAAAACTTTAACTTAAGAAACATGTCGAATATATATAGATGAATTAGAGCTATACTAAGGAAAGAAAAAGATTAAAAAGACAGTGAGGAACTGCTTAGGTGACAAAAAAGGATACTTGTAGGACCAACGCACATAGGGGTATTTGCCAATTTTACGCGGACAAAATTATTTTTCCGGTGTATCTTCATCAACAAGGTAAAAGCTTGTATTTAGTACTGAAATAAAGTGTTTTAAGTGTTGATTTCAATGAAAACATTTTTCTTCCTAAACCACTTTTTGATCAAACAAACAGGTGTCAAGAATGGATCCCAATGGTTTGTTAAAGCGCTTATAAATGGAGTTCTATTAATGGTATCGCCAAGATAAAGGTCTTAAAATTTAAGAAAAATCATAAGGATTCAGGTTCTGTAACTCAAGAAGTTGAATCTTTAAAAAAAACTTTAAATATGGATGCTGAATACAAGGTAACTGTAGCGTGTTTACACGGCAGTTTTTACCTTGCGTGTAAACACACTACATCCCTGTCTAATAATTCATTTCGAAGTGTACATAAAATGCATACACATTTTCACTTTTAACTGTACGTTAAGTTTGACATGCCGCCATGGCATTTCCTTTTTATTCATTCTTAATATCATCGTGGCTTTGGCAAGTTGGCTTCCAATTCTCGTGCGCTTAAATCAATAACTTAAAACTAGAAACTTAAACTTAAAATTAACTTAAGAACTAAATAATAATTTAATAAAGTTTATTATACCTATAATTAAAATTAAATTGTTTCGTGTTCTTAATTATCAAAACTATTGTGCCTATAAGAGGGCACAAATTGGTGACCCCGAAAAGAAATAATTCTTTTTATCAAACACGCACAAGTGCACAGCAACAGCAGTCTATATACATCTATAAAAAAGAATAATTCCAGCAGCCACAGCATTAAACTGGACGTGTCGTTGCTATATGCATTGGGTGTGCATTACCTTTTTTTGTATTAAAAAAAAAAAGCCACCACCAGCCACACAAAGTGCCATTCCAACAACAACCACGTACGTTGCACTCAGTCCATCATCATTGTCATTCAACTCAGTGGTATAAAATTTATATGTGGGTACTGCGACGTACATACATTGTATATATATATATCAACGTACGTACCTACAAATATTTTATCGTCTCATCACTCGCCAAACAACATCATCATCATCGTCAGCCTCTGGATTTCGTTGAATTGTTCGATATATTTGTGGTATAACAAGTTTCAATTTCTACACGCCACACAGTGTGTCGTCCCCTTATGATAAATCAATTTTTTTTTTGTTAAAAATTAATATTTTTGCTATCAAAATATAATTTAGAAGTGTCAACTCATATGAAAACATATTTATCTTAGAAAATAACCCAGGTTATATATTCAAAATAAGCTCCGAAACATGAGTAGGTACCTCGGAAATCGAAAATATTTTGAGGAATTTATGAGAATCTTTGAGAGTGTATATTTCACGTTTGGTAATTGTTTGAAAAATTTTGTTAATGTTATTTTGTTTATTTGAGTGTTGTTGTAAAACGTATAACAAAAAAAAAATAAATTTATAAAATTATATATGAGTTATTAAAATTTCTTTGATAAATGGCCAAAAAAAAAAAATTTAATTTTTAAACTTAATTTAAAAAAATACTTATTAAATCATATCGATAATTTTTTTATATTATTTTGCCTTAGGCCTATACTTAATATTGGCAAAGTTTGGTCTGCTTCTGTTTGCGATTACCAGAGATATTCACATTTATGTGCTACGAGTCAAGTACTCAAAATAATTAATTTTTTGAGAAACATCTTCAAGGGGATCATAAAAATGAAAAAATCGATGTTTTTAATAATTTTTAGCCATACACAAGTAACAAAAAGCTGTTTATGTAATTAAAAATATTTTAAATATTGTTTTCAACAAGAAAAAAATTATATTTTTCTGCATACTAAATTTTTAATGTAATTACTTGACCCGGCCACGCTCTACTGTGTATTATAGCGTATTTACCAACCTCGCCGATATAAGAATTTACGAAAATGCAAATAAAACGTTATTTCAAAATTTGAAAGCGATTGACAAAAAATTATTCGAGATTTTCTATGAAACGCAAATAAACATACGATTTTTTTGTATAGAGAAGATAAACAAAACAAGTTGACTTCAACTTAAGATTTCTCAAAGTAGAAAAAAGATATTGAAAAGATTTAAACGGGCTTTAAAAGAAAACATTTAGTTCTTTTAGAAACTGTCACAAATTTATTTAAAATAAATCACCACGTTCAAGAACATAACCTCAAAAACTGTTGAAAAACGACATTTCAGATTTTCTAACGGGAATATTTCAAAAACGTGATATGATAGAATTTTTCTGACTTCGGATTCGAGTTCAGCACACCAAAAACCTTACGAAAAGTATATTTTTGTTTATATATAAAAAAAAAATTAATTTTGCTCACAATTGGCTTCTTCAATAAATGTTAATTTCATAAATTATACTAAAAAAAAAAGTAATAGGTTGTTTAATTTGTTAATTTGTAATTTTTTTTTCTATTCCTGCCATAAAAACACAAAAAAAGTTATTAAAACTCCAAAAACTTAGCTGCAAGTATTTATGATAAACTTTTGTATGGGCTCGACACACTGTGCGCCACTCAAGATTGAACAACAACAACACAACAGCAATCACCTCAGCAACCACCAAAAGCACGAGAAGAAAAATAAAAAAAAAAGTGCATACATATATGCATACAACAGCACCAGCGCTGTCGTCATCCAGTGTCGCCTACGTATTAAAAAATTTAAAAAAGTACAGTGAGTAATATTTCATACTTTTTCATACTTTTTATACATTTTTTCTTATTTTATTAAAATATATTATATTTTCATACATTTTATATAAAATTAATAATAAAATATATTATTCAAATGTAAAAAAAATCTGAAATTTTAAATTCAAATTATTAAAATTTTATTTTTTTCGACACGTGTTTGCGTAAGAAGTATTTTGTTTTTGCTGGTTGGATAAATTACGGTTATCCTTTTACGGTTATCATAGAATCATTTCATTTTACGGTTGTTTTGGAATCCCGTTTCTCTCCTCTCGAACGTTACACATATATTTCGGAATAATATATATTTTACCGCGGAATATTTTAACGGTTCGAGTTCAATTAATTTTCATTTTTATTAAACGAATTTTGGATTAAAAAAAAATTTTTTTTTAAATGCCGGACGATGATAAAAGTACTGGTGGCACCGGTGGTGGAAACAACGGTGTTACACCACCCGCCCCCCCAATTCCAGCCGCTACTGATTCCGTCCAACAAACGTCATTGATTTCTATAAAAATTCCACCGTTTTGGAACAATCGGCCCGATTTATGGTTCCTTCAAATCGAAACTCAATTTCGATTGAAAAATATTACCGCAAGTAATACTAAGTACGATTATTTAGTAGCGTCACTAAATAATCAAACTATGGAATCGGTTGCTGACGTTTTGATTACACCTCCCGCGCAAAATAAGTATGAAAACCTCAAAAAGGTTTTACTAGAGCGAAATCGGGATAGCGAAGAAAGGCGGCTGGACGCTCTGTTAAACAAAGTTGAGCTCGGGGACATGAAGCCATCGGAGCTGTATAGGAGCATGGAGAGTCTGGCAAGTGGGAACGACCTCGTAAATTCGCCATTAGTTATGAAGCTATGGTTAAATCGACTTCCGTCGAATATTCGCGTTTGCCTCATGGCAGTTGAGAACTCCCAGACTCAAAGTGAGCTTTTTGCCTTGGCCGATAGACTCCATCACTCCTCAGCAGCTTCGCATGTCGCCCAAATTAATTCTCAAGTTCCTAGTTCTGATTCCGAACTTTTACAAAAATTAATTTTTAGAATCGAACGGCTTGAAACAAATTTTTCAAGATCCAACAACAACTTTAACAGAGCGTCCAGAAGTCTTTCTAGAGATAGGTTTGGAGGTAGACCCCGTTCGCAGAGTAGATCTAAAAGTGGAAATAGTTCGATTTGCTGGTTTCATAAAAAATTCGGGAATAACGCGAGGAATTGTTCAAAACAATCGTGCACATTTCAGTCAGAAACTAATAAATCGACAAAAAACTAATTCGCCAGATCTCAAATGCGGCTTTGAGTGAGGCAAATTTTTCACGCCGTCTATTTATTCGCGATAAAAATACAAAGTTTCAATTTCTAATCGACACTGGTGCTGAAATTTCGATAATTCCTCGTAAATTCTGCCAGCAAATCACAGAACCAAACGATTTCATTCTACTTACTGCGAACGGTGGAAAAATTCATACGTACGGTTGCAAAAAAGCTCCACCAGACTTTACATTACCGGTCAAACATGACGTTGTCCACCGGATACAAACAGATGGTCAACTCCCTTCAGCTAGTGCCCGAAGACTCAATCCTGAGAGGTTAGCAATCGCGAAACGTCAATTTCAGCAAATGATCGATCTTGGTATTTGTCGCGTCTCAAAATCACACGTAGCTTCACCACTTCACATGGTTCCGAAAAAGAATTCTTTGGACTTCAGACCATGTGGTGACTACAGATGGTTAAATAAAGCGACTATACCAGACAAGCATCCGATCTCCAACGCTCAAGATTTTTCCGCTAACCTCGACGGTTGTGTAATTTTTTCAAAAATAGATTTGATTCGCGCTTACCACCAAATACCGGTCGCAGAAGAGGACGTTCATAAAACAGCGGTTATAACACCTTTCGGGCTTTTCGAATTTTTACGAATGCCTTTCGGAGTGCGCAACGGTGCGCAAACTTTCCAACGTTTTATGAATAGTGTTTTAGGTGACCTTTCGTTTGTATTCGTGTACTTAGACGACGTTCTCGTTTCAAGCAAATCAGTCGAGGAACATAAAGCGCATTTACGTGAAGTTTTTCGAAGATTGCAAGAGCACGGACTTAACGTTAATTTAGCGAAATGCGAACTAGGAGTAAGCAAACTCGATTTCTTGGGATACTGCGTTTCCGAAAACGGAATAATTCCTTCGCAAGAACGAGTAAAAGCAATTAACGAATTTCCTAGTCCCAGCTCCATCAAACAACTTCAGCGCTTCCTCGGCATGATAAACTTTTATAATCGTTTTATGCCAAATATGGCTTTCAAAGCTAAAGTTCTTTACGAACAATTAAAAAATATTAAAGTCAATAAAAAAGAAACTAAAAAAACAATTTTTCAGTGGTCTGACGTGTGTGAAGAAGCTTTTCAAGTTCTCAAAAGGGATTTGTCCGAGCGCACTATGCTTTTTCATCCAAAGCCTCTAGCGCACATAAGCATTATGGTAGACGCATCTAACGACGCTATCGGAGGAGTACTCCAGCAATACCATAATAGCTTTTGGGAACCTTTGGGTTTCTTTTCAACTCGTTTGAGTCCGGCCGAAAGAAAATACTCGACGTTCGATCGCGAACTTCTCGCAATTTTCAGAAGCGTTAAACATTTTCGGTATTATGTGGAAGGTAGACAATTTACCGTCTTCACCGACCACAAACCGCTCACAAACGCAATCTGTTCAAAAACTGAAAAGTCACCTCGTCAAACGCGCCACTTAGAATTCGTAGCAGAGTTCACTACTGACATTCGTTATATCAAAGGTATTCAAAATATCGTCGCCGATACTTTATCGAGATCGTATGTCGAATTGATCGATTTTAACAATGTCAGCATTCCAAGTCTTTTAAAATTTGTGCCCTCTTATAGGCACAATAGTTTTGATAATTAAGAACACGAAACAATTTAATTTTAATTATATAATAAACTTTATTAAATTATTATTTAGTTCTTAAGTTAATTTTAAGTTTAAGTTTCTAGTTTTAAGTTATTAGCGCACAAGAAAAAGGCAACTTGCCAAAGCCACGATGATTCTTTTTAACATCGTGGCTTTGGCAAGTTGCCTTTACTTTTTTGTACTTAAACCTAAAAACTAAAAGCTATCTTAAAACTTAAAACTAAATTATATCTAATTAAAATTAACTTAAGAACTAATTAATATTTTAATAAAGATTATTTTATATTTAAAATTAATCATTTCGCGTTTCTTAATTATTAAAAGTATTGTGCCTATAAGAGGGCACAAATTGCCTATAAGAGGGCACAGTAACCATTTTTCAAAACCTAAAATCTTTAAGAAGGGCAAATGTGTTGAAGTTGCACTTAGTTGCACATTTTTTTTACAGATTCAATTAGATAAGAGTTTAACCTTTAGAAAACATAAAATTTTAACACACAATAATGTGAAATTGTATAACTTATCTCCTTACCAACACAGAAATTTAGTTTTTTTACGATTAATTTATATTAAGATTCAACATATCACTTTTTTATTTATAAAGTAATACAACATTTAGATACAACATCTAATAGACAGTTTCGTATCTACTTATCAATATTCCATAAAAACTTTTTTCTACATCCACTTCAAAAAAAGTACTTACTTAAAGCACAGTCGCTAATACAAAAAAAAATTAATTTTATCTTTGGGCTGAAAACTTTGAACTCTAGACCGCTGCTGTTAGTCACCTGAAGGGATAATCAATTTTAAAACTATAAGAAAATGCTAAGCAAGTTATCTACTTTTAGTAGGAGGTTGATTTTTTACGTTTGGATCAGTTTAAAATTTCGTGCTTTGTCCGCCTAAATTGACTAAATACCCCTATGTGCAACGATCTGTCTGAAAGTATCGATGAAATGGAAGAGGGAGATAAAACTCTCATCAAAAGATAAAAAAAAAGTGTCCAAGAAAACAACTAAAAAAAAGCTAAAAGCACGATAAGATCAGGAATTCCTCCAAACAATTAAAAAAGAATACCGGTATTGTTGAAGTGTAAAAGAAAAAAAAGTTTATCACTAACCGTAAGGTTCGGAATAAGGGGGATAAAGGTACCTCTTCATGGTGAATGATATAGTTTTTTGTAAAAACTGCCAAAGCTTTGGACATGTTTCCGCAATGAATTACGTGTGGTTTAAGTGTGAATAAAGCCATTAATCAGCAGAATTCAGGTGTAATGAACTAATAATCGTATCTGATCTTTAAAAAATAGTTATGTAGCCTAAATAAACCAACAGCGCTAAAAGTTTTCCTAAAGCAAAACAACCCAGACATCGATCGTCTGACAAGCTTTAAACTTTATACAGGGTGTCCCGGAATGAGATAAAAGTATTTTGGGGGATGATTCTTGGGTATATTCTAAGAATAAAATGTTTCTATACAGTAACCCTCTATATCTGCAAAATTGATTCCTTTTAGCGATGATTTAAGAAAACGTTCACTTTGGTATCCCTTCACTCATGTTAATGTTAATATGATAGAAATTTCATTTTAATCTTGATTTTTAGAAGAATTGGTATTCTTTGTAACTGAATTTTAAAAATGTTAATAGGTATCTTTATTTTATTGCTCAGATATTAATTTTTAAAGGGCATTCTTTTTTTCTGACCCATGATAATTTTTAACTTTGAGCCCGATTTTCTGCTATAAATGTGTTTTATAAATTTATACTTTTAAAGAAAACATAAATGGACAAATTCATTAGCAAGTTTGCGAGAAAACTCATAGATTTTATGATATTTAGGAAAACCAGCACCAGGTGAAATCTTAAAAAAAAATGTGTTTTTCTGCTTTATTCAAAAATGGGTGCGAATTAAAAATTTATTTTTTTAGTTTAAGTTTATTTCTGTTTACGAAAATTATTTAAAGTGTGCTCCTTATCTTGGATTAAATGTTCCAAAATAGTAAAATTCTTAAAAGCAAAACAAATTTATTATGAAGTTAAAATAATCTCACAATCAGTGGAATTTTTACAGGGCAATTTAATACCACGATACACCTGATTTAGCCGCCTCAAGAAAGTTGATTTAGATGTCTACAAAAAGGCTATAAAATATAAGATTACTTCCCTTTACCCTTTGAATATAAAACCAAAATAAATTTACTTTCGCTTTGAATGCAAAAAAATTTGCATAAAAAAAAAATTAATTTACCCATGGAATTCCTTCAAATCTCATTAATTTTTTTCTAGCAATAAAAAGTGTTTATCAAGCTGTCTTTTAGATGCGATGAGAGCTCTTTATCATTTGCAGCCAAACAAATTAAGACGAAAATAATTAAACCATTTGCACAGACAAAATCATTTAAATGAATATAGTCGTAGCATACAATTGTTAAGCTATTAAACCAAAACCACCACCATTCACCATCCACCATCATAATGAATAAAATGATTTTCACCCTTCTTTGATGGTATAATGTGAAATGCTTTTTTGAAAACCGTTAAAACAGGGGAACAAATCCAATGAATTCTGCTGACTCAATAAAAATCAAAAAGCGTTAACGCCAACAACATGATAACTTCCATGCGGAGAGAAAGCAATTCACCCATCACCATTCCTTTTCCGTATATTTTTGTTGTTGTATTTTTATCGTAGATTCTTTCACATGCTGCGCGATGAATCGTCTACCTTGCTGTTGTCGCGCCGATAGAAGACGTGACACATTCTGTTCGGTCTTTGGAAGTTCAGAATGCATTACAGTGGAAATAATTATCTATCGCAATAAGCGGCGATGTGTCTTCATCAGTAGTCTCTAGCTTGTCTGGCTGATATCGAATATTAAGACAGGGGTGACTGATGTCTCTAGAAGGCCTTGGAACAATTTCATTCATTTTATCAAAAAATCGTTAGATCAATCATGAATTGCTTCCAAATTTCGTCTTCACATTTTTAAAAACAATTCGAACTTGAAATCAAGTTGAAATTGGCGAAATCTACCTTATTGCCATATTACTCCAGTCAAAGCGTCATTTGACCTTGCGATGAGAGGCACTGTCTGTTTTTATTTCATGGATCGATGGGGGTATATTTAAAAGGCTTAAACCCCATTTCTCACCACCTGATCATTCTTTTTAGCGGAGTTATTCACAAAAATGCATTTTTTGGGATATTTTACTTCTAAGCTAATATCTTTGCTCCAGATTATCGTAGACCAAAAAATAAACATACATTCTCTTCCTTATAATATTTTCTATCGTTGTATGTAATTTCATTGTATTTGAGTGAGTAAATATAAAATGGCAGCCATTTAAAGTCAAATTCTTGTTGTTAAAAAACACATTTTTGTCATTATTTCGAAAAAAGCTTATATTATGATTGACATTTTTCTAACCTATTTTGTAGCCCTGTTCATGTCCTGCATTTTACAGAAAAAATCAGCTCTTTATCACCAAAGATGGCCGAGCTATTGATAAATGAACGCATGCAAAACCGGTGCGAAAACACCCAAAAATATCGTTTTTTGGGAATAACTCGACTTCAGAATGTCCTACGGCAAAAAATAAAGCAATGAATTGTTCGTTACAACATTTTCTATCAATTTAGTGCACAATCTTTTTGTTGAAACAAATAAAAAATAAGTAATATTAAGTCAAAGTCGTTTTTTTGTTCAGCAAACTCTTGCCTTATTATTTTGCAAACGGTGCAAATATTGGCTAAGAAAATAAAATATTATTGTAGTCCTTTAAATTATCTACATTTAAAAAAAAAATTTAGCTTTCTACGACCCACGGGAGCCGAGTTATTATAATTTTAAGAAAGCATTAATCCGTACGAAAATTCAAAAAAATTTCCCTTGTTTATGATTCGAATACTAGTTCTCAGTGAGAGGGGTTGTTTTCATTTTTTCTTGTTATAAGAGAATTTGTCTTATGTTTCTCGTTGGTCATTTGGACCTTTTTTAAAAAATTAATTTCTCGGCTCGTGTGGGTCGTAAAGAGCTAATTTTTTTTTTAAATTGTAGATAATTTAAAGGACTACAATAATATTTTATTTTCTTAGCCAATACTCGCACCGTTTGCAAAATAATAAGGCAAGAGTTTGCTAAACAAAAAAACGACTTTGACTTAATATTACTTATTTTTTATTTGTTTCAACAAAAAGATTGTGCACTAAATTGATAGAAAATGTTGTAACGAACAATTCATTGCTTTATTTTTTGCCGTAGGACATTCTGAAGTCGAGTTATTCCCAAAAAACGATATTTTTGGGTGTGAAATATGTACATTAGGGTGTGTCACTTTTGTATGGCCGACAAAAAGTACTATAATTTTGCAATGTAATAGTGGTCAAAAGTTTTATTATGGTCTCTAAGGTTTAATAATATGTAAACAAAATCATAATATCGTTCGTCTTTGCCTCGCTCAAATCGGTTGAAGTTGTTAGGAAAAAAAAAAAAACGATTTTATTTGCAGCTTCTTTACTAAGTGCTCAATTTCAACATATATAAGCTTAAAAGTTTTTTCTTATAAAGATATATATTTGATATATGTACATATTTAACATATATTTCAAAAATCTCTAAAAATTCAAATTTCTTCGATTTCTTCCTATATTTTGAGCGAGCCAAAGATATTAATTAAAATGAAAATTGTAAACGCAGGATTTATTTTTGATAGGTAAGTAATGTAACTTTTAAAAGCTATTACATTTGAAAATTCCATACTTTAGCATTTTGAGACACCCTAATGTACATAAAGAAAGTCTGAAATCAACTACGCAACTTGGTTTCTTTTATTAAGGTGATTTTTTTTTTTCAGAAAAAATTAAAAATGGTAAGGATTTTTTTAATTAGGTAATTAAAGATTTAAACTTTTTTTAAATCCAAAAATACTACTTTTTGAAAATTTTTATTTTAATATATCATTTGATATGCATAAAAAAGTCGTTAAACTAGAAACCAGTCCCTTAGGAGAGAAATTTAAAAAATGGTTCTATGGTAGGTACCATTAATAATGTTTTTTTCAAAAGCTATTCTCACTAAAAGAAAGACCTTGTTCAAAAACAAGTTCATGATTTTTTAATCAAAATCGTAGGTTCAATTTTTGAGAAAATTAAACCATTATTTTTGGTCAAAAAGAATTAACTCTTTCCAAAAACCCTTCTGTAAAAGTCTTCGCCTACACTGTTGCTCCTTATACAGGTGTATTGAAAAATGTTAAGAATAGACATTAGATTGTTCGTTGATTTATCAAAGCAAGTTAAAACCTCTTAAGAATGTCAACCGCTTATATATATTATAATATTGAGGGAAAACATTTTTCATGGGTGCATTTAATTCTATTAAAACTTATAACATCAAAAATCTTTAAAGCTGAAACATGTTTAAGAAATATTAAAATTTTAATCAGAATTAACGTAATGTTGCAATTTGCCATTATAATTTTCAACAGAAAGTTGGTCTTATGGTAAAAGACTCTACCACCTGCTAGAGTGAAGTTGGCTCAAGTCCCAGTGGTTGCCTGTTTTTTTTTTTTTTGGTTAGGTGTGTTCTTTTCAATTATGCATTAGTACAAAAAAAAAAGTTGAGATAACATTTTTCCATGACATTACGATGGTAGAGAATGCTAAAAAAGTGGGTCCCGGAGTCCGTCTGTCTGTCTGTCTGTATAAGGAGCTACAGCCTAAACGGATGCACCGATTGACTTCAACTTGATATGTAGAATTTTTTGGAGACTCTCCAGAGGGGTTTTTGGAATTAATTTTTTTGGACCAAAAATAACGGTACTTGTCATTAACGGATTTTAGTAAAATTGAAATTGCTCAAAAACGGCTCCAACGATTTTGTTTAAAAAATTCAAATGTAAGTTTCAAAACAAGGTCTATCTTCTTATAAATTTTTTTTTTTTTTAAATCATTATTAACGATACCTGCCATAGAACCGTTTTTTTTTAAATCCGATTATCTCCGAAACTGCTTATTCGATTTCAACGAAACTTTTTGTGAAGAAGTATTTATATAATTTAAATATAAACGTTTTTTGAAAAAAATTGTTGAAATTTTGTTTTTAGATGCTGATTAGTGATTTCTACAAAATGGCATACCAATTTTATTTTAAAACTTTTTTTCCAAAAAATTATTTATAAAAAATTAGTTTTTTAAAAAACGGCTCTAACGATTTTGAAATTTTTTTTCTAAAAATGCATCTTAATATATCAATCAAAACTGCATACTTGTTTTTTAGGGCAGTTTGATTTCAGATTTTATTTTATTTTTTTTTTTAAACGAATTTTTTTTTCCAAATTTCTATATAAAAAGTCTTAAAAATTTAAGCAACTTTAACTCTAAGAGCAAGTTCGTGCGACCCAGTCGTGCATTTTATTAACTTGCGATATAGGTACTATACCTATATCAAGTTATGCATTCGTAAAAAAAAAAGTTGAGATAACATTTTTTCAAGATGTTCAAGATGTTGTTAGGTAATTAAAAAACGCCATAACAGCTGTGAGAAAATAAATTTTTCACTGTTCACTTTCACGTAATTCAAATTATTCTATTTTTGAAAAACAGAGTCAATGCGCCTTAATCAATGAATTTTATACAAAATCCGACTCCGGAAAATTCCCATTAAAAAGAGCGTGCATTCTGATGTTATACTTTTATGTCCTTAAAACAGCAGTCAACTTAACCAAAGCCACGAGCTCAGCTGATGTGTATGCGGCCTCATGCGAGAGGGTGTAAAACAGAATGTGGCATGGGATATGTTCGGCAGGTTGACGACGATAACATATCATCATCGGGTTGTTACGGCCAACAAATTCCAGGCATAACAACACGATGTATGCCTGTAATGATAGATATGAGTTTCTTTCGACATCATCGCATCGCCATCGCCACCCACGACTATCATCATCATTACGACCCTTTTAAGACTCACCGTGGTGTAATGTACTAAAAGCTTAAAGAGGGTGGTTGTTTCGTTGGTCGTGTGATTCTGATAAGTGTGTGTGGTGACGGTAGCAGCGACAGCCGTTTTGCACCGTTGCTGCTGTTGCTTGTGGATGGCTAATTTAATCGAAGCAAATTGCTCCCGCAATCTGCACTGGATTAGAATTTAAGGACACACACACCCACAACTGTATATGGGTTGCATATCAGCCATCAAAGCTCTTCGGGGAGGAGGTGACGGTCGGTGGTGCGATGGCATGTCGTCTATAGACTTATTCCGGCTATAATACTATATAATTTTATTTCTTATGTCGTTCTCGCTTTGGAGGTGGTAACAATTCGTTTTGAGATAATTCGGAAGGAAATTTATTATCATCATAATCATTTATTATGCAGTGTAACAGAGTGTAGCAAGTGGAAGTTGTGAAGTGAATATTTGCCGAAATGAAAACGATAAAAAGGACGAACCTTTTTGATTTCATAATACGGATACGGAAGTATAACAAGTTGCGAATAGGAGTTAACCTTGGATATCTTAAGGGTGGTATCATAGTATTTTTATATAATTATGGTATTTAAGAAGTTTGAAATGCTATATCTGATTATATTTAATGAGTTTTGCATATTCAAAGTCTTTAAGTTAATCGGATGATATTTTGTTTTGATTATCTTGTAGAAAATTTGACATCCATCCGTCTTTTAAATTCGATAGTTTTTTTTTAGCTAAAATAATTTGGAAATGAAGGACTAAACACACATTAATACAATGTTTTTTTTTCGAGCTCAGTTGCAGGATTGGTGGGATTTTTTGCATTTAAACTAAAGAATTTCAGTTTTTTGGCAGATGCATTAATTTGGCACCAATATTTTCTATGCACATTTTTAAAAGAATATTTTTCATTTAGTTTTTTTAACAAATTATATAAAAACTTAAAAATATAAAATTTGATTTTAAAATTAAATAAATTGCACAACTGGGGTCGCACGTACTTGCTCTTATGCTAAAAGTAACTCTTATGTTAAAGCTTTTTATAAAAGAAAATAAGAGAAAAAATTAAAATTTTATATTTTCAAGAAATTAAAAAAAGAAGTAAAATCTGTTTTTAAAACTAATTAAACACCGTTTAAAATGATCTTTTACAAAAAATCAAGTATATGCCATTTTCTTTCTTGTATAAAAAGGAATTTTTAGAAAAAAAAAATTTCAAAAATCGTTAGAGCCGTTTTTTTAAAAAATAGTTTTTTATATATAAAAATTTTCCAACATTTTTCAAAAAAAAAGTTGGTATGCAATTTTTAAGAAATAATTAATTTACACATAAAAACGAAATTTTAAAATTTTTCACTAACCCGTTTTCAAAAAATTGATTTTTCAAAAAAAAAATTTTGAAATATTTTTTAAAAATCCAAAAATATGTTTTTTGAAAATTTTCTAAAATTTTAATTTAACCTTTACTAAAATGCTTTTGTGCAAAAATTTTCCTTGAAATCAGGTTAGTTTTGTACGAGATATTCAGAAACCAAAAAAAAAAAACGTTCCGTGGCAGGTACCGTTAATAATGGTCCAAAAAATATTTTTTTTTATTTCAAAAGTTGGCTCTTATTAGTAATACATACTACACACAAAAATTTTAATCAAAATCGGCAGAGCCATTTTTGAAAAAAATTAACTTTTCTATTTCCGTTATATGACAGGTACCGTTAGTTTTGGTCCTAAAAAAAATTTCAATTTCCCCTCTAGGGAATCGCCTAAGATTGGTAACTACCAAATTTGAAGAGAATCGCTCTAGTCGTTTAGGCTCTAGCTCGAGGTGCATACAGACGGACAGACAGACAGAATTGCCGGACCCACTTTTTTGGCATTCTCCATCATCGTAATGTCATGTAAAATTGTTATATCGAGTTGGATTTTTTTTACGAATCCTAAACTTGCCCTATAGTACCTATATCGCAAGTAAAAAGAATCTTTTAAAATGGTTTTTACCTTTGTACAAAACATGGCCTTTAATTTCTTACGTAACAAAAAATGTTTAGATAAAATAAATTTAATCGTTAAGGTTTTCAAAAATTAAAGAAAATCGTTCGATAAAAATGAAATTAAAAAAAAAAAAATCATTGGTCCGTTTTCAAAAAAATATTTGATTTTTTGTATCCAAAAACTTTTTTAAATCCAAAAATTAAAAAAAAAAAACAATGAGATTGTTAAAGAAAAATCCAGAAATAAAAAAAAATAATTCAAAAGGAGGTACATAAGGGTTCAACAATTTTTTTTATTTCAATAGGGTAACAATTTTTTGAGCCATTTTGTGAGAAAAAGAACTTTTTTGCAATATGACAAGTAGGAACTGTTAATTTACAGCTTGAGATAGGAAATCGTAAAGTCTTGTCTTTTTATATAAATTATAGTTCCAATTTTTTTACGAACGCAAATTTTTTTCTTGTGGATCGATAGAGTTTTTAAGATTGAAGTTAAAAAGCAAAAAAAAAAAGCAAAAATAAATGATTTTTTGTTTTTATATCTTAATCGAAAAATCGATGATTTTTTTTAATATGTCTGTGTGTATGTACATAATAGCATTGAGACTCCATCTGATTGTATTTTAATCACCCAAATTAGTACCCAAATTATTTTTAATTTCAATCTTCAAGAGTAAATTGTAAAATTAAATATCTCTGAAGCTGATCATTTACTTAAAGAAAACACATATAATGTTACGTATACACCACAGTGTCTCGAAATTAAAATTTAATTCATACCGTGTTTCGAATATGACTACATATTTTTGAGAAAGAAAAATATTGTTGATATCGTTATTTAAGATTGCTGGCCATAAAAAACATTAAAAGCGCTTCCAAACAAACAATTTTTTTTTGCTGTAAGAAATTTTTATTAAAACCTTAATTTTATTTACTTCTCTACCAATAGACCCCAAGTAAAAATAAATTAATCAATTTAGATTATCGTAGCGATTAAAGTCTGATATGTATAAAACCTATACGTCTTTTATAGATTACAACAGGTTTTGGCTCAATCTTTGGAAGTAATTTGTTATTTCTATTTCTTCACATTGATTTGTATCTTTTTTTCTATCCATCAGCCGGTGTTTATATCTTGATTACTTGGTCTTCTAAAAGCCAAGATTGTTATTGTTGCCAAAGTACATTGACTTTTGTGTTGTTTTGGCATAGCACGAAAGGCATTTATTTATTTTTTCTAATTAACATTAAATAACTCTTAAATTGCTAATTTGTTCACATGAAATAAATTTAATGAATCTTTTCTTTTGTATTTTTTTATTGTTTCTTGCTGATGGCGTTGTTGGTGGAATAGCCTGAAGTTATTTAACTTAAAAAACAAGAATGGAGATAAGTTTTACTTTTTGCACACAATCTAACATACTTTAACCATAGTTTTAGTCGTGGGAAAAATTCTCACAATGTTCATAATAAAATCAAGTTTTTTTTTTTTGCTTTACTGTGAATTTCAAATTACTTGATGTGACTTACTTCAAGTAAAAATATGGTAAAAAATTATTATATCTTCTAGGAATGTCTACCAAAAAAATGAGGTACTTTTAAAACTTTAGACGTAGTTCTTCGTGAGTTAAAATTGCTAAAAACTCACAAACAACTTGATTTTAAATAAAATTTCTCACGAAAAGCATTTATTAAGTTAGAAAAAGTCCATTCTTTTCTACCAACAAAATTACATAAAAGAGCAGTTTACAAATTAATCTACATTCTTCAAGCCTTCGTATCTGAAGCAATTTCCATTTAAACCATCACTTAGAAGATAGGGAACTGGTGGCAGTAATTTTTACTTTAAAGCTCAAACAAAATTTTGTCACAAAAAATAACACAGTTTAACTTAAACTGCCACTAACTCCCTAAAAATAAATGTGTTTGCATGAAACATAAATTATTACGTAAGTTAAACCCACGAACGAAACCAGTTGCCCTAATAAGAAAACAAAAAAAAAACGTGCACCAGATTCTTTAAACGAATTATTGTTACGATCGTGTCGACATTGTCGATCTCTTTGGATGGAGATGGTAATATAGCAACTTGTATGGCCAGACCACTTGCTGATGGACTTATTACATCATTTCGCGATACATCATAAGCATGCCAGTTTACCTACATATTGGTAGGCATATTAAGTATTTTTATATTAGGTAGCCCTGTTGCTGATATGCGAAGAGAACGTATAATTTAGTTTCCGATCGTATCCGATCAGAGTGTAACGACTCATGCATATAGTTTCACTTCGATATGAAGTGTGAATTACAAAAAGAAAAAAAAAAGAGAATTACAATCAACCATGACGAAGGGAATATTGAAAGTTTGTGCAAAATGGCACAAACAACACACCCGGTTGATTGTATCTGCAAAAACATAATATTGCATTGCGCATTGCGTAATTGAGTTTTTATTATTGTTGGTTTACTAATTTGGAATGCAGCGGATGAGGTTTTTTGACAATAAAAATTGTGTTTAATGTTTACAGCGCTGTTATACTGGTTTGAAGTAAGTTGGATTTGATGAAGGAGAAAAAAGTTTTATTTTGAAAGTTTTACTTTTATTGCCAAGAAAGATCGATATTGAGAGTTTAAGAAAAGAGTGTGTTGAACCTAGCTTACATGATTAGATAAGAAAAACACAATCCAAAAAACCAAGCATTTTACAACCCTCTCCAGAAGGAGGAGTTATTTATTTTGGAAGCAAAAATTTAAAAAATGCTAATATAGGTAATAAATTCTGCCTTCGACAAGATAAGCCAATCATAACACTTACTTAACTGTGAAAAATGAAAATATTTGAAAATAAAATGCACGACTGGGTCGCACGAACTTGCTCTTAGAGTTAAAGTTTCTTAAATTTTTAAGACTTTTTATATAAAAATTTGGAAAAAAATAAAATTCGTTTTTTAAAAAATAAAATAAAATCTGACTTCAAATTGCCCTTCAAAGCGAGTATGCAGTTTTGATTGATATGTTAAGATGCATTTAAAAAAAATCGTTAGAGCTGTTTTTTGAAAAACTTTATAAAAACTTTTTATAAATAATTTGTTGGAAAAAAATGTTTTAAAATAAAATTGGTTTGCCATTTTGTAGAAATCACTAATCAATATCAAAAAACAAAATTTCAAAAAAATTCCATGTCCCGTTTTCGAAAATTTGATTTATCAAAAAAATTTTCAAATTTTTTTTTTAAATCCAAAAATTATTTATACAATTTAAATGCTTCCTCACAAAAAGTTTCGTTAATAATGATTTTCCAAAAAAAAAACTTTTTCATTAGAAGATAGACCTTGTTTTTAAACTAACATTTGAATTTTTTAAACAAAATCGTTATAGCCGTTTTCAAGATGTTTCAATTTGATTAAAATCGGTATATGACAAGTACCGTTATTTTTTATCCAAAAAAATTAATTCCAAAAACCCCTCTGGAGAGTCGCCAAATAACGCTACATCCCAAGTTTGACATTAATCTGACCATCCGTTAAGTCTGTAGCTCCTTATACAGACAGACAGACGGACGGATGTCATGGAAAAATGTTATCTCAACTTTTTTTTTTTTTGTACGAATGCATAACTTGATATATGCACCTACCTCCTATATCGCAAGTAAAAATAGAGATCCTAGTACTAGAAAGCAACCAGTGTAATTTTTAGAAATTTAGTGAACCTAAATGCATTATGTTCGATAAAAAATGTTCTGGAAAATGTTAACAAACAGTTAAAAATAAGAATAACTTTTAAATTAGTACGAAATTATCTCAAAATGTGGAAAACTAAAAAAAAAAGTAGAGCTGCTATGAAGAAAACAATATAATTTTTGAGCTTATCTATAAAATTTGATACAAATCATTCAGATCGAATCGTCATTATATGACATAAATAAATGAGTCATATAAAAAAATTTCTTACAAAAGCCATGTAATATATTGAACATTTTAAGCTTCATAAAGTTGTTTGAACTCAAAACAGTGATGTGGACATGAACTTCATTCGTTACTTTTCTGAACGTCTCATATAAAATCTCGCTCCTAGAAACCACAATATTCCTCCTCAAGATGACATCAGAGCAGAGATCTTACAAATTTGCTTATAAGTTTTAATAGCTAAGCAAAAAATAAAATAAAAGTAAATGTTTATGAACTTGAATTTATGCAAAAGAAAAAATCTACTATCGAAGTGAATGGAATACAAGATCAAGGTTAAAAAATAAAACAATTATAAAATACTGCAAATGAAAAAAAATGTTTTAAAGTTGTAGACGATCATTGGTATATTATCCATTGATGATTTATTTTAATCGGTGTCTGTCATAAATAATGAAAAAAAGAAACAAATATTATATTTACTAAAACACTTGAATTTGTTTCATATAATCTACTATAGAACACAAGTGATGGCAAAACAAGATTCAAAATTTGCCAGAGGCATCAATCTGTATCTATAACTTTTATAGATACTTTTAACATTTTTTTTATTTAATCAATTCTAATGAAATCACGATCAGTATTAAGGTGAATGAATATGATTTGAAATAAAAAAAATCATAGTGATGAGGTTGAATTCAACATAAAATTCCATTCTATTTTGGCCTTACATATTAACTTATGAGACACGTTATAATGAAGCCTTCAGAAACTTGAGAGTTTTAATGAACATTAACTGAACTGAACTGAAAACAAAAAATACAATTAAATAGATGTGATATTTTCGAGTGCTGATGTGATTAATTTGAAAGATGAGTAGTTTAAAAAAAATACTGAAACAAAATAACGTCATTAACTTCAATTTTATGTTGACCCCATGTCATTTTAAGGTAAGAAATCATTTATTAATAAAAACATTAAAATCATCAAAACGAAAATTATTGCCTTATCGATTCTGATTACTCAGGAAAAAGGGTAGTTTTGGAAGTAATTCGCCCACGGAATTAATTTCCATGGAACAAAAACTTACTGCCGATACTAATAAATTCCAAGGATTTTCACATAATTTTCGTTCCTATATGAAATGCGCTCCATCACCAATTCCATTCATGCCGAAAATTTGGAACGAACCCTGAAAAAAAAAAAAACAATCACAAAATCCGTTCGTAATGCAAAATTGTATAAAATTTTCCAATACGAACGGATTTTTCGGGACTCGTAGCAAATTTCCGACACGATTAATTAATCAAAAAAAATTGATTAATATCTGACAGAAAGTGTCAACATATTTGTTTAATGAGAAAAAAAGTTGAACAGAACAGTTTCATGAGAAATATCAGAACAAAAAACAACAACAAACACATTTCACACATCTGTTTTAAGATGTTCTGACTCAAAGCAAGTGTAGCAAATTCTTTTCTGAATTGTTCCATATAGGGTCATTTAATCCAAAAAAATGCTGTTCGGAACAGGAATTTTGTCTTTACACGCCAAAAACGTATACTTTTTCGGTTAAAAAAACCCGTTGAATTAATTAATTAATTTAAATTAATTATTAATTTTTTTTATTAATATGAAATTTTAAAGCAATAATTTAAATTGAAAGAGTTAAAAAACAAATATTTTACTTTGTAAAAACATTGTGAAAAAAATGCATTTTTGACATTCTATTACTTTATTTTAAACTTTTAATTTTTTTATTAATAACTTATTAAATTTTGTTTGGATGTAGGTATCGGTTCCTTTTCCTCCTTTCAATTGATGATTAAAATTCAACGAACGGGAAGGAATTGTCAATTAAATTTTGTAGGTAAAGATGGATCACTGTGGCGTATGCGTACTTTTTTCAATTTTTTTTTTTACTTAAAAACAAATTTATTTGAATATATTTTTGGCGTTTTTAAATCTTAAATCTCTTAATCAGAAAAATGTTAAAACCTTCCTTAATGTCAATACCATTCCGAAAGGAAATATTTCATTAATTTGTTTGTGTAGGTATAGGTACACTTATACAGTGTGTCAAACAGTCACCGCCCCAAATGAAAACCATGGATTCCTGAAGTCATTTAAAGTCGAAAAACTTAAGTAGCAATTTTCTGGTTTTTGTCCCGTTTTCGAGTGTGTGTGTGTTTTTTTTTTTATTGTATTTAGCTTTAAACTTACTGTTACTAATACTGTATTATATAAAAAAAAATTGTGTTGAAATCAGTGGAGTCATAGATGGAAAGTCAGAAATCAGGAAATCTATGATTGGTACCTACCGTCACACTGTGGGGCAACTTGTATGGGAGACCGGAAAAAACTCAGTTAAAACTAAACTACTGAACCAATTTTCATGAAATTTGCAGGAAAGGTAGCTAATAGCAAGACAAATCTACACCAATGACCACCCATTGCCACACCCACTCAGAAAAAAATTATATTAAAAAATCAGAAATCAAGTTTTTGCAGCTGTAAATGACTTACTTCCAATCGCTTTTTTAGAAAAATAAAATTTTTTTGAGTTTATTTGAACATTTTATTAATAAATACCGTTTAAATTTTACATAAATCAAAAAAAAAAAATCAAAAATTTTCAAAAAAGGAAAAATGTCCAAAAATGGTAGGTATGGCATTTTTTTCAAAATTTAACTTTCTTGGAAACTTTTTTTCCTTGGTTAGTTCTAAAATTTAAACGGCTACCAAGCCTAAACTTTTCCTTTAATTAGCGGAACATTCCATCAAATCATTCCATCCTTTTTTTGGAAACAAGTGAAACTAAAGATAAGAGAATCTTCAAATAACCAGTTCTACTGTATTCCGATTCCTATAGTTATAAATAAAGTCAAAAAAGTGGCTTAGTGAAAAAAACATTTGTTTTAATAGGTAAATGTGCAATGCAGGTTTCATTAACACAAACCCCTGATCCCAACAGCGACTAAATTGGGAAAAACTTTAAAATTGTGGGTTTAAAATTTTTTTTTGCAATCTTATCAAAAATTTTGGGCTGTTTAGCAAAACGGACTTCACATTCAGATTCAGCATACCAAAATACATTTAGAAAGATTTGTCTGGCGAAAATAGCTGCATATTTCTTTTTTGCCTTATTTTTTTTTTTTTTGGTTTTTTGAATGACTTTTTTAGATTGAAATTGCTTCAAAAACCGAATACGGACGTCTTCGGGTGAGATTTTTTTTTAAACTATTGCTGAGATTCAATACTATCTAGGAAAACTTATCCGCCAACAGAGGCAGACGGAGGCAGCAGTTAAAACCTAATTTGAACCTAAAAAGTCACTAAAATTGAATGTTTTTTTGTCAAAAAAATTGTATTCAATTGTTTTTCGCTAAACTAATGTACCATATTGTTTGTCAATTTATTTTAAGACTATTTACAAAAAAATTGGTTCAAACCTTTAAATTTTAAGGAAAATAGATCATTTTGAAACTACTTGTATTTTTATCAGTTTTCACTGTTTTTCAACTTTTTCCGCCATTTCCCCACTGTGCGTCAGTAGCAATATAAAACTACATATTTTTTTTTACAGAAAAGGACATACAACTTTGTGATACACCTACTTTCGCATTACATAACATAGATAATGGCAAGTCTGATAGTTCGAGATTGATTGTATTGCACTTGTACGAATATTTTTATCGAAAATAATAATGAAAATAAAATGCACGACTGGGTCGCACCTATGTATATACTCTTTTGGTTAAAGTGTCTTTGAAGGTTAAATCTTTCTATATAAATATTCAATAGAACTATTTTTGTTTAATTTTAGTATTAATTTTAAACTAAATGTAAAAACATATAATTTTGATTTTAAAATAACGAAATTTTTAAAATTGTTTAACTTTCAAAACAAGTTCCATTTTATTTCTTGTATCACACAGATTTTTCTTTAATTGTTGGAGGAGTTTTAAAAAAATATATTCCCTTGAAGTACGCAAGGATTTTCAAATATAAAAAAATAAACATAAACATGTACCTACCTATTGACTTTTCAAACAAAAAGTGAGTTTTCTAGAAAACTGTTCACAAATTTAAAATTAAGGATTCTTAAACGTTTTCGAAAGAAAATTTTCGTTGAAATTATTTAAATCGTTTATAACGAGAAAGTCAGAAATAAAAAAAAAAAAAAAAAAACGGTTCTATAGCCGTTCCGTTAATAAACAACTCAAAAAATTTTTTTTTTCAAAAGCAGGATATCGGCAATAACGTATTTTTGTAATCAAAACCATTAGAGCCGTTTTTGAGAAAAAAGCAACTTACATAATATTTACATTTTTGTGAAATATTTTTGTACAAAAAATCGAACAATTTCTAAAAGATATTATTCTAATAGATATTATTTATAAAATATATGATTCGTATTTAAATCTTTTCTATCAAATAAAAATGTTTGATTGAAATAAAAAATAAAAAAGGTCTACCACAAAAAACATCCAAATTGGTATTTTTATCAGAAGCAAAAATAGAAACAAATAAAGTGTTTGTCCCCAAAAATTGGTATCAAGTCAACATAAAACCAATTTAATTGGGTCTCAAATAATATCATAAAATAACACACTCCCACGTTTTAAAATTAAATCAAAAATAAAAAAAAAAAAACACACAAAAACCTTCCCAAACTAATTAGCTCGCGTTAAATGCTTCTGCAACTCTATCATAACGTTGCATACTTTCTATATCTACCAGAATATACATATATTTCTAAAAACACCCCCCCCAAAAAGTCCCCCACCATAAATCAACTCTCACTATTTAACGCCATCCTACTCGACAAAACTAACTTAAGGTAAATATCAATTAAATTCAAATGACATAACCTGCAAAGGAAGACAATATAAATTATTCTGACAATTACAGTAATTTATTCGTCCTAGAGCTCTCCTCTATATAGCAGAGCTAGCTCTTCTCTTTGCTTATGCATTTTATGTAAAGATAAAAATAAATACTTACAAAAAAAAAACAAATTCTCATTATAAAATTAAAATAACAAAAAAAAAAAATTAAAAAAAAAAAACCTAACATAACTTAAATTCTGTGAAATAGTAGAAAATTTATATATATATTTATATATATTTTTATATATGTATGTATGTATGTAATAAAAAACGTATCCTTGTATCCAAAATGTATAGATATCCCCCCAAAAAATGTAGTAATGGATCCTTTTATTATATAAACCATAAATGTATGGTAGTATTTGTGTATGTGTGTGTATATAACTTACCAATGCTTATGAGAGAGAAAGCTATAAGGCAAAATATGATGATATTCTTCTGCCATGTCCCCCTGACGACGACGTTAGAAAATGGAGTCGCGAATGCGTTAGGATGAATAAAATGTCGTCCGTGTAGTGGTTGCCGCAACATTATGACATCCGTGGCAATGATGTTGGTGTGGGTGGTGATGACAGTGATGGTGATGGTTATGCTTGTGGTTGTAGTAGTGAGCTTTCTTCAAAATGGCGGACATTCAATTGTGTAATCCTTAAATTTTTTTTTTCTTTTTTTCGTTTTACTTTTTTTTATTAAATTCTTCTTTCTATTTGTTTCACTTTTATTTTTTTATTAATTTATTTTTTATTTAAGTTTAATTTAATTTTTAAATTTATCACTTAACACTGAATTTGATTAAATTTTAATTTTATTGACATTTAGTGAGGGAAACCAAAGCAAAACCAAGGACAATTTATGTAAACTTTTAAAAATATTTATTAAATTTATAAATATTTTTATATTTATTAATTATTTAATTTTAAATTTTATTTAACTTTAATCATTTAAATTTCATTTTGTCACAAAATAATTTTTTTTGTATTTTTCACTGAAAATTAATAATCTTTCACTAAATCCGAGGTTTATTGAAAACTTTTATATTTAGCGACATTTTTTTTTCTTGATTTTTTTTTTTTTAAGTTTAAGAAAATTAAATTAAATTAATAAATAAAAACTAATCACCACCACTCCACGAATAATAATTAAAAATTAAAAAAAAGAAACAAATTCAACAAAAAAATGTTTTTTTTTTGTCTACTTCTTTTTTTGTGAAATTATTGTAAGCTTCTTTTTTTTTTTTGTTAAAAACTTATGCGATCTCCAAAACGTTCGTCAGGGAATTCGGTCTCGGACTAAATCATCGTACATAGGTATTCAATGGGTTGGCTGGTAAAAGATACTTTGCTGCTGCTGTTGGTGGTGTTGCTGGCCCACGGCATTATTGTGCATAGATACTTTTTGGTAGATACATTTTTCGTGAGAAAAGCTTAAATTCACATGATGATGGAGGTGTCTTTGCGTACATCCTGTAAATGGATACAAGAAGGGGGGAAAAAGTTTAGTTGTGTATCAGACTGGTATGAAATATTGAAAAAGGGAGAATAATGGAGAAGTTTAGATACAAATGTATCTTTAAAGCTCAAATTCTGTTTAATTTTTTTTTTTTTATGGTGTTGCTCTTTATTACTTTTTCTTTTTTGCTATGATTTTTTTTTTTGTTTCTTTTTATTTATTGTTTAGGTTGGTTTGGCGGCAGCGTATGGCATCCATAAAGAAAAGTAAAACCCATCAAAGGTTTTGAGACCAAAGAAATAAGTTGGAAAATCGGTTTTTGTTTTGTTACCACAAAGCCACATAAAGGTATGTAAGGTAGTGGACAAAATAGGTGGTTAGTAGAGGTTGGTATAGGTAGAGGCATACAAAAAAAAAAAAAAAACTAACTAAAAAACCTTACTGCGAGTATGATGGTTAAAGTAATGACAAAAAAATCTTACTATATAATTTTGTTGAGAGAGACTTAGGAATTATGATGGATTGCATTATAGTGATATTTTTTTTTAAAGACACATTTACTTATTACGTGTTATTTATTTTCTGGCAGAAACTATGTTTAAAGAGAACCAAATGGTTGACAATATTGACAAAGAAGAATGAATCGATGGTAGGTATTTCTTAGGCAGATGATTCTTTGGGAACTTAAAAAAAAAAAAAAAAAAAAAAAAACAATTATATTGGTATTTTAATGATACAAAAGCTTACTCATCGGTAGTATAAATGAAATTGAAATTGATTTTATAAAAATGTAGAACACAACTTGGGGATTTATTGATTGATTTATTTATTATTCATGGTTTTGAAGGCACACGTTAAGAATTACAATTTCAAGAAAATAAATTGCAAATTTAATTCATTTGTAGAAAAAATTAAAATTAAATTCAATTAGGTACATATAAATTTAATGCACTTATTTTGGAAAAAAAGTGATTGGATATTGTATAGTGCAATTGAGGTCATTGTGAGATCGTGTGCAATGCCTGATGTCAAGAACATAGTACAAGAACAACGTTTAATGCATATTTTTTTCTTTAAAAAGTGTAAGAAGCATTGAAAATTATTATCAAAAAGTCAAATTTTCGTTAAAAAGGGTCTTAATAACACTGGTCTGCAAGGACCCCCTCCTTTTAATAAAACTGTACTTTTCAAAATGATTTTTGTAATCTGATTCCGAATCCGAGATCAGAATTTTCCTAGCATGTCATGTTTTGTAGATATTCTCGTTATAAAACCTCAAAAAACCCATTTTTTTGCTGTTTTCGAAACAATGTTTTGGAATAAGTTTATCTCTTTAAACTAAATTTGTTACGGTTTATGAAAGAACTTGTTTTTTTTTTTTAATTTCAAATTCAGTTTTAATCTTCTCAATATCTCTTTTTTTTAAGTAAGTTTAGTAGGTTTGGCTTATCTTACCATAAAGAAACGGATCTTTAAAAATTCATATTTCTTTCTCCCAAGAACAAAAATATACTTTTCTAATTTTTTAATGGATTTTATTGTTATGATTTTTAATCCGAATTCAAAAAGTTTCGGTCAGCTCTCGTTTTTGAGATATACATAGTAGTAGTTTTTTAGATTTTCTAAAAAAATTTGATTTTGTGATTCTTTAATGCGTATATCTCAAAAACCTGACGTGATAGAATTTTTTGGACAGCACAGAAAAACCCAGAAAAGCATACTTTTGTTCCTAACAGAAACAAATCCGAAGCTTTACAAGGCAGTTTATCGAATGGTATGTATGTAGTGTATTATAGTTTTCTTTACATAGTTTGACTTTTTAATATAACGGGCGTTGAGATTTTACATTTTTCTTAATTAAGGTATTTTTGTTCATGTGGGATTTACTAAAAAACTGCAGAATATTAATATTTTTTTTGTTTTTGTCAATTAGCATCTTAAAATGTTTGTAGACTTTATTTAATAAATACAAATTTGGTATCAGACTATAGATCATGTTATGAGAAATAAGTCCAAATTCGAGCTGAATACGAATAATAGTTTTATTTTTGTACCAGGTCAACCGAATCTAAAAGGGTTATTTTCTACAAATTACTCATATTCTTCAAAAATCATTTTAAAAAAAATATGGTACGTGCTAGAATTTTTGTGAAACCAGATTTTGAATCACTAAAGTCAAATCTTTCATAATTTTAAAAAATTATTTGAAGGAAAAAAAAGATAAATTTTGCAGACCAGTGTAATTAGTGCATATTTTGCATCAATCTGCATATTTTAGTTTTTTTAAATGAATGCATGTTTTCCGTTTTCAAAAAGTAAATGAAAAACACCAACGCAATAATTTGTAAACTGAAAAAAACAAGTTGCTCGCAGCTTAAAACAAAACTTAAAAAAAATATTATTATTATAAAATATGGACAATTTTGTTAATTTTTTTAAAACCAATAATTCTAAAAATTGAGGAAAAATTATAACCAACAAGGAAAGCCTAATTTACATTTATAAACTAGGAAATGGCCTCAAATAAATCGAAAACTATTTTATGTATTTCGTTGTTCAAGGACCAATTTCTAAAAAAAAAAGTTGAATGCATTCAACAAAAAAAAATGTAGGCCATTAGTTATTTTTTTTTGTATTTTGGTTATTTTTTTGAGTTTATATGTATTTCAACCATACTTGAGTAGGATTCTGATTAAAAATATCAAAAACAAGCAGGATTATGTCGGTAAGACTACATTATTTATACAGAATTCTAAAATGTTCCCCGAAATGACGTTTTGACCTTAATTGTTTTTTTTTTTTATTTTTTATCTCACAATTAATGTAAAATAAAATATTTTTGAGGTTATATTGTAGTGGCCTTGATTGTTGAACATAATATAAACCACAATAAAATTTTAATCTAAACATATCCCAAGACTAAAATAAAAACTAAAACTTTCCTACCAATCAATTTATATTTCTAAATGCATGCATAATTGGTAAATGGTAATAATGTAATTAATTTTATGTTGTTTTGATTTAAAAGAATACCTGAAACTCCAATTTTCCAACTCCATAATTTTGACCCTATAGTTTTAGAAAATCTTGGAAAATCTTATAGAAACAAATTTCAGAAGTTTAAAAGTTAGACTCCGTTGTAATTTTTTGTTTTTTTTTTCTGTTTTGTTTTTCATTTTGTAAAGATTAAAAAGGTTTTGGTTTAAGTAGGAATATGGTAGGTAGGTAGAAGGACATGAGTTGGGTGATACTAGTTGTTTAATTCAAAAAAAGTCTTATTGATATTTCTCTTCTGTGTTTTATTTTGTTTTCGAATTATTTATACAAAAAAAGCTTTCTTATACATATTAGGTTACTTTTCTCAGGCTATATCCGAATTTGAATTTTAAAATAAATGACAACACTATTTTATAGACCCCCCAGAAGCAAAGTGAAATATTATTTTTTTTTTTTTATTTTAATATAGGTAATTAATTTTAAAATTTTATAATAAATTTTGTTTATGAAATTGTTTGTCTGCAAGAAAATTTTAGCAGTCTTTGTAGACTTTACTTTCAGTTTTGACCAGTTTTCAGAGCAAGATTTTTTGGGATCATTTTGGTGTTTTCATTTAACTAATGGTTGAATTAAGCTCTGGAATATGGAGAACTGCTGTAACTTTGTTTGAAAAAAATGAAAAGTGAATGTATCCCCTTTTCAAAAGTCACTCCTCAATTAGCCTCATTTAATCAAAAGAGCTGAACATCGAACTTTTTTTCTTTTATTTTTTTAAAATCTCTTTGTTCTTGTAGATTTAATATTTTAATTCAGTGTATTTAAAAAAGGATAAATAAAAGTTTTCATATTTAAATAAAAAGTCGATTTTAAATGCGACAATCTATGTATACTGATCAATGATCATATAGAGGAATATTCGGAAATTTGTCAATTTAGCTGAGGGTCGATGCTTGATCTCAAAAGCTGTTAAGTGATAAATTTGAATGCACTATTATTACTGCTTATCCAAAAGTCGAAATGCGAAAAAAAATAATATGAAATTCAAAGCTTCACAAATTGAGAATCGATCCTCTGGTCTCTGGGAACAATTTGTTCTGCAATGCATTAATTATATCACAGATTTACGCTGCTTTAAACTACCAGTACTTCGAAAGTATACTTTTTTATATTTAATTTTGTAGAGTTTAACATCTCTTTAAATTTTATAAGTACGTCCTTAGTGTAAACATTCCTTTAAGTTACTGCTGTAAGGTTTACGTGAGACGGCAGTAAAACCTACATGTGTAATCCCTACTTAAGGCACATCAATTACAGAGCTAAGGACTTGAAAAAAACTTAATTTTTACAATTTCATCTGTTCATTTTTAACAGATCTTAAAAAAATCGATTTCTAATTAATAATTTTCACATAAATTGAATCCACATAGTAATTAGTTTTCATTGTTCTTAGAATTTGTAAATTAATTTTCTACCTTGTCCGGTCTGTTTGAACTTTCACTTTTACAAAAAATCCACTTAAGTCACAAAAATAGATAGCTACCTCACTTGATAATTCAATTGAAAATTTCTTCAGCCCCAAGCCCCAAATGAAGTTATTTGACATTATGATGCGAGTTATAGGACAGGATCTATAATAGTAACGTCACTTGACATAAAACAAGTATGACACCAACGCGGTCCTCTTGAAAAATAGAAAGGTCAACTAAATGCCAACTTAAGGTATCCCACCTACACAATGTTTTTCAACAACAAAAAAGCGAAACAAAAAGCATCATCTTCAAAACTCATGGCCATGTTAAGTGGGTTTCAATCCGAATGTAACACTTTATTTCCAAAAATTTTAAAGAAAACACAAAAACAAAAATCATAAGATTCTTCAATAACACAGAAGTATAAAGTAATGGGTGGTGGTGGGTGGATGGTAGTGGTTTTTTGACGAGGTTACAGGTACATTACATGAGGTTGGCTAAAATTTACTACGAAAAACGTAAAAAGGAGCTTTTTAATTCCTTTGTCTTTGGTGGGTGGTAAATAAGCTGCCCACACAAATATTCATCCTGTTGGGGGGTTCACTCAAACCCTATAAAAATTCTCCAACAATTGCTGCCGGAAGACACAGTTTTAGAGCGCAAACTCTTCAATACCAATAAGTTTTTTAAGTTATAGGGTATCTTTTGAATGTATTTGTGTTTTATTTTATTTATTTTTGTTTTGTTGTTAGGTATGTTGAATGAATAGGAGAGAGTTTTGTGTTATATTTTAGAAATTTGATTTAACAATAATACACACTTAACGGAGGAAATAAGTGGGCGGACCTTTTATGTGCTTGTGCACCCTTTTGCTAAGGGTACAATATTTTGGTTTGACAAATTCGTTTCGATTGTCATCCGGATAGGTTGTGTCTTTTGAATTTCGCATTCAGGGTCATATTCCAGCATTATTTGTTATTTTTTTTTTTAGTGTTTTTATTGTAACTTATGTATCTACTTTATCATAGAGTGTTTTGAATACGGATGTTTTGGATCTCGTTCTTCTTAAGAAAAAAATTTATTTGTGCAAAGTTTTTGAAATTAAAGTGACGTGTTTAACTTTGTAGTTTTGAGTTTTTTTTTTTATTTTGAACCAAAGCAAAAATAACATTTAACCACCTAAATAGTTATTGATATTCAAAACAGTTCACAAAACATTTAATTTTTTGTGTTGTAAATAAGTTTTTCAAACTTACTTACATATTTATACAATTTTTTTTGTAAAAAAGATTATATGCAAAAATAAATACCTACATAAATTAAAAAAGAATTGTTTTATTATTTATTATTTTGAAAGAAAGTGGAATTTTCTTGGCAACATCTAGATATTATTTTACCGTCGGTGCCTTTTTTGCAACTTGGTCTGCTGTTCCATCTGTATAAACTGAAATAATTTAAAACTATATGCAATTTATTTAAGTTCTGAAATCAGAAATCTATTTGGGAAAATAGATGCATATAAAAAATAAGAAATCTACAGAGGTTATCAAAAGAAGAGTCAACAGCGTTATGTTCACTATTGTGAAATTGTGATAATTTATTATTGTGCGTCGGATTAAAGTGAAAAAGAGCTTACTCCATTTTTACATTTCTGACTAAAATATTTAAAATGAAAAGATTTCTGAATTTTTGAATAAATTAAAAGCAATTTAAAATCACATTACACATAATAAGGTAATATCTGCCGAAAGTTGTCTTTAATTTTTATATTTCACGCGCAGTAAACAGGAAATTTGTTTTTGTTTTAATTTATAAAATGTCATTTGAAAAAAAAATATAGGTAAATTGAAAAATAACAAATTTTCTTCGTTTTTCTTCTTGGAAAATGGTTGTTAAAAAAATAATTGTTAAAAAAATTAGTGGTGTGCGTGGTTTTTCGGTTTTTGTGTGTTTTTCGTCAGTAATTTAAAACAATTAAGAATTACGGTACAGTAAAACCCGGATAAGTGACTCTCGCTTAAGTGCCTTTGTTTTTTAGAACCAAAATTTTAAGGATTTTTTCATATAAAACTCATCTTTTAAGTACCTTTCGCTTAACTGCCTTTCCCGCTTAACTACCTTCTATTTTAAATACTTATAATTGAATTTAATTGCAGGAAATTCTTTTAAGTACACATTTGAAACAAGTTTCAGCAGTAAGAAAAACTTCATTTGCTAAAGAGCTTTAAAATTCAAAAATTCTACTAAAAGTAGAAACTAAGTAGTTAGTTATTTTAAACTTTCAAAGTTATTTTGTTTGTGAAGATTCTGTTTTTAATAACATTAGTCGGCAGCGAAAATAGAGCAGGAAGCAAAACCTACTTTTCTAAAGGATTTTTGTGTGCTGAGTCCGAATCCGAAGTCAAAATTTCACTAGCACGTCACGTTTTCGAAATACTTGAATATTAACAGGTCAAAAACGCGTTTTTTTGGTACATTTGACGTCAAATTACATTACCGTTAAGTTATTTTTTTTTTTTTCAAAACTACTTATGCAATCTCGAAACGCCATATTAAAACGTCTTTAAGTTACTTATTTTTTTTTTTTCAAATTATTTTTTTTCTCAAAGATATTGAAAAAAGAAATTTATGATAAATATCTCCAAATCTTGCTTGTTTTTTTCCAAGGAAATGAATGGTTTTTGAACCAAATTCCAGTTTGCGTCTCCTGTTTTTGACTTAAAAAAAGCACCATATTACGGGAAAATATATATATTTTTGACTAAACATCAAAAAGAACTAAATTGAAAATTAGTTTTTGGGAGTTTATAGCGAAAATAGTGATGAGTGTAGCTCAAAAACTAGACGTGATAGAATAATTCTGTAAACAGTTTTGAATTCAGCACACTAATTAATTAAAATCAACTTACAAAGTTCTTGCTCCCGACTTTATTTTGTTTTTTGCCGACCAGTGTAATCAAACATATTTTTTTTTATTTTTAAGTAAATATAGAGATAAGTGACTATGAGCACTTAAGCGGGTTCTTGTAAGTAACTTACCCGCTTTAGTGCCTAACAAAACGGGGCATTTAAGGTGAGGTACTTATCCGGGTTTTACTGTAGCTGACATTTGTCATGTTTTGACAATTTGGCGACCAATGTCAGTTTGGAAGATATTACCTTTTTATGTGTACTGTAATATAAAATTATCTTAAGACAGCAAAATGTAAAATAAAATTGATAAGATTTCAAAGCTGTTTGTGCTTTTAATCAATTTTTAAACAGTTTTTACTTGGAGTTGCAGGTGGCAGTTAGCAGGTTTGCACTCTTAGTCTTAGCATATCACATCTTTGAATTAAAACAAAAATAATAACAGTAAATAATTTAATAAAATGCGTTATGCTATAAATATCTTAATCCACCTAGCATTCATGCACCAATAGTCAACCAACAAAAACTTACTGGGAATTATTTTAAGTATTGCTAGTATTATTTAGTGCCAAAAATAAATTGGGGTTTTTATCAAAACCAACATTATGATGATGGAGAAGTCTGAAAACGTGGGTCTCGTAATTTATTCCGTCCGTCTGTGGGTCCATTTGAACACATTTTCACAGCCTAAACTGGTGGACGGATTTTCTTCAAAATCAGATGATTTTTATGGAATTCTGAAAGTTTCCTTTTTTGTTTTTTTTTTTGATATCTTAGAACGTGTAATACCTCCAACCAGTGCTACCAGGTGTTAAATTGAATTTGTAATACATAAAAATGAAAAATGTATGAAAATTGGTTGTCGCTGTTCACATCTTTGGTGGATTTGTAAGATCCTTTGATTTCAAAGGAGCCTTAAATCGCCATGTTGAAAATAAAAAGAGCCAAATTCGAATGAATCGTAAATCAAAATTTTAAAGAGCGCGCTCGAGCGAGTCAAATGTTCAAAGAGCCTGTTTGGCAATAAATAGCCGGCTCTGGCAACACTGCCTCCAACACAAAATTTACAAGCTATATCAAATTACTCTAAAACGGTTCCAATGGTTTTGATTTAAGCAAGTGTTGGAATATTAACTTGATTTAATAAATAAATAAAAAGTAAATTAGATATAATTCGGAACACATCTAGTTTAAATGGGTTTATTTATTAAGCAACTAACAATATATAATACATATGTAAATAAATAATTTAAATCGGACCGAAACCGACAATCCAGGGGTCGAACTACGGCATACGCTCGTTAACGTATGGTTGCTATGTGACCCTATCTTCTTCTACTAATTAAATAGAGAGAGCAATAAACAAAACGTTAACGTATGATCGTAATCGTATGCGGTAATTCGAGCCCAGATCTGGATTGTTAATCGACTGTGATAGATATGTACATAACTCTCCACCATACTATTTGTTTGACGGTACCCTCTGCATAAACATGCACTCAATCATTATTTTATTTATCAATTTTTCAATCTGTCTGACTCCAAAATCTCGCTCCAAAAATTATTATGCTACAAAAATATATTCTGATTCTAATCGAAAATTTGTATATTATGTTCATTCGATTAGAACAATTTATTTTCTTTAGCCATCAAAAAAATAAATAATAACCAAGAAAATGTTACACATACAACACAGTGACCATCAAAGTTAAAAAAAAAAATTAATCGGCGAATAAGTAATAAAACAAGTTTCCAGTAAAAAATTTAACAAAAATCAAAAACTAGGCCATCATGAATGAGGGAAGTTTGATTACTGGAATAACGTACTTTAATTAGCTCTGCTCGTCTGCTCCTCTAAAACCAAATTTCTTCATTTCTTAAATAGGTTGTTTTAACCGATTCTTGCATAAAGAAAACGTGTGCAAAATATTTTTTTTATGAATTTTGTTATCTTTTTAAATTTTTACATTTTTTTAAAGCGTTAAAGATAAGTATTTATTTTTATATTAGCATTTTTTTAAATTATTTAAACCTTTTGTCCTGAGAAAGAGTGTAACCCTACACTTGAAACGTCGCGTCGACGGAAAAGTAGAAGTAAAATAAACAAAAAACAAAATGTCGGATGACTTGACAGCCTGACTTCTGTTAACATTTCTCACAACGCTAGTTTCATTCCGCCTTAGCAACTCAGTGGTGCACGGTGCACCAAAGCGCATTTCAACTTTATCAATCAACCAAACTGGGGATTGGACCAACAAATTTGCTTCTATAAAGCTTTACAGGTGGTAATGTAGCTCCTGTAAAGCTTTATAGAAAGGATATTGTTTGTTGGGAGGGTAGAGTTGCTACTTGCTAGTAGCCGGCCACTTAAGGATTTTTTCTCATAAAATGAAGCACAGAAACGTCAAATATCAACATTTTCGAATGATTCTTGAAGTAAAATGTACTTTATTTATTTCTTTTTCTGTGAAATTAAAAAAAAAGTTAATAATTGTTCCCAAAAATAATTTATTTAAGTTTTTGTAAAAAAAAAAGTCCGATTCTCCTAAATCCGGCCTTTGTTTCCTATTTTCGGCCATCTAGTGTGTCCCATCTCCGGCCACTAATTTTATTAGGTCAAGCCTAGTACGCATCTCTAGCTAAATTTTAGCTCCCATACAAATTATCGAAAAATTTTGGTTGAGCTAAAATGTATCCCATACAAATTATCGATAACTTTTATGGGAATTTTACCTCGGCTAATATTTAGCTCGATCTGCGTACCAGGGGTCGAATTACGGCACACGATTACGATCATACGTTAACGTTTTGAATATTTCTGTCTCTATTTAATTATTAGAAAACGATAGGGACACATAGCAACCATTCGTTAACGAACGTATGCCGTAATTCGACCCCTGGCTTTAGAAGAGACATTTAAAAGAACAACATAAGAGAAAAAATTTGGAATAAATCTTATGAATTCACTAGTTATAAAGATCATTCAGAATGATGGCCGGCTACTGGAGACGGCTGGAATTAGGCAACTCTACCTACTTACGTGCTGCGCAGTTGCGCTGCTAGTCGTCAGAGTTGGAAAAAGAACAACAATAAAGCCTAGTACTTAGATCGGGGGAAAAAAAAAACAAATATTATCTCTACAATTTTAATCTCTACAAAACATTTTTTAATCCCGCGCAAAATTTTGAAGTTGGAGAAATTACCTAAGTAAATTCTATCAATAGTTTTTTTCTTCTTTCAAATTGAATCCTTTTTTTTTTGTTTTTGATTTGATTCTGAGTTTTATTTATTTCGTCTTCACACTCCTGAAAGAAAAAACAACTTAAAATCAACGAAAACCACGTTGATTCAACTATTTTTCGGAATGATTTTGCGTTGAAGACGAAAATTTTAAAATCAAAGTAGGTATTTAAAATTATTTTTTTTTTTTCTATTTTATTATATTTTTTATAAATATATTCCCAAATCTTGCAATCATTTTAGTTAATTTTATCATCAAATATCAAAAGTTTTCCACATAAATATATTTTGGTAAAGTTTGTGCATACAAACTTTGACAGCTCGTTTATCACATTCACTATTTTGAGTTTTGGTTTTGACACGTTTACCACGTTAACCCGGTTTCATGAATACCCCTTAATAATGTTTTCCGGTTTAAAAAAAAAACGTGTAAGTATTTTTTGCCAAAAAGAAAATATTTTTTGTAAAAAAGTGACCGTTGTAGTTTTTCCTTTGCCACAATTTAAAAATCAAACCTCATCCTTATTGGTTTGGATCTACTTCAATTCATTTCGATTTGATTCACGTGTACATGTAGCTAAATCGTGTTTGGATTTGGATTCAATTTCCCTTATAAATAAGCCAATTGACCGATTTTTCTTTGATATGTCGATTGTTTTGGCCATAAACAAAAAATACCAAGACTGGAAACTTTCGTACGTCTTTCCCCCCAAAAACCCTGTTGTGTACAGTGTTGTCTGTGAATATATGTGAAAGCCACCACGTTGGTAAATGACGTTAACACGCACACATTTATAGATTCACGACATTCACCACACATCGGACACGAACACAACGATAAGTTCACGACATTCACCACACCTCGCAGCTTGTAGGCAAACGTCAGTTGACCGCCGAGTTTAAAGTCTTGGTATTTTTTGTTTATGGTTTTGGCTCTGAAAACATCGATAGCTCGATTTTTCATTTGCTCCAACAGACGACTTCTACACGAAGACGTAGACGCACAAGATGCACATAAGAGTAAAGGAGAATTCGATATTTCTCTCTCGCTTGTTCTCATGTGCATCTTGTGCGTCTACGTCTTCGTGTAGAACCAGACACACCACCACCAATGTCAAAACATCGATTTTTTTTTTCTTCCGACATCGATATTTTGTAAAAATCGATGAGCATTGCTCATCCCTAATTGATGCATTAAACTGTTCCCAGTATTATTTCTATCACATACAAGAACCACTAATTCATAAATTCACCTTCATCTAAGACTTAAACCTAAATCTTTAGTGACTAAATCTAGTACAATTTTCAAAAGTCAAAAAAAAAGAAAGAGTGAAATAGATATATATCCATTAGAAAAGAAAAAAGATAATAAAATTTCTTCTCATTTTTCTTTTGAACTCGAATTCAAAACATACTCCATAAAATTTGTAAACAATTTGATTTATCACAAAATAATTGATATTTTCCATTAAAAAAATTCACAATAATTACCTGTGTGTTGTGTTTAATGTTGTCAACAAATCGAACAATTCACTTTAATCAACAAATCAAAGGAATGTTTCCTAAACAAAATTTCTTCTATCTCTTGTCTCAAAATTGTTGATGGAGTACCTAAAAATTAACCATGAATGAACATCGTCGGTTTAACAAAAACCGCCAAACCAATAACCAAAGGTATGTATGTAGTTTATTTTGTTGAAACATAAATAAATAAAAGTAATAAACGTGTCTGTCTGCAATGAATATTTCCTTGACTAACAAAATAATTTAAGAAAAGAAGAAAGCAAATAGGACCAACATTGTTTTTTTGTAAAAAAAAAAAAAAAAAAAACAAAGCCGGATTCCCTCTGGTAAGAAACAGTTTTGGGTCTGCCGTCTGCAGTTTACTGAACACTCCTTGGTAACAAAAACCAATAGCTTTTTTTTCATAGAATAATTATTTTATTGAATGATTTGATGCCAACTTATGTCGTATTTTCAGAGGATATTAGTTGACTAGGGGTAGTAGTAATTGAGCACCTTTTTTATCAGAGGTTGGTTCAAAGCGTTTTTAAGGAGAGTCCACAAACTCTTGCATAATAAGATATCTAGACATACGGACACCGAGTTGGTTTAGTTGATATCGACTTGCACGTCTTCATCCATTCGCTCCTCGTGTAGACTACTTTCCAACTCTGTAGCTGTATTTTTAGCTTTCTGATAAGGGTTAACGTTAGGCTTGTGTAGTTCGCGAACGAACTAGTTTAATGAACTAGTGAACTTAGTTCACTTACTTAGTTCAAATTAGTTCGCGAATAGCGAAGAAGATTTTTTTCAACAAACTTAACAGCAACCTAGAGCAGTCGTAATATGACATTACAAAACAGCTTGCGCTCACTTTACATTATCATTTTTTTAAATATATTTTTTGTGTGAATGTAAGTCCCATCTGTATAGGGAATTTTCAAATTTGGTCCTTGTCTTTTTGTCTTATACGCCGACAGCGTCCTTTTAACCTGACAGACGTTTAAAGAATAGGGGTTCAGAAACCAAAGTACGTATGAAATTGCATCCAATTCTTTGTGGAGCGAAATCAGTTCTTTTGCTCTACCTCAAGATTTAGATGTAAAAGGCACCAGGTCGCTTGTGCCAGTATCAGTGTTTCTTCAAACACCACTTACTCTTATTTCTGAGCAAGAACAAAAACAAGTAGCATATTGGTCCTTGCATTACTTTGATTTCGATTGTATGAGAGCAAAACAAACTTCTTCTAGACTTTCGTCAGGAATCAGAAAGTTCGACAAGTACATATATGAACGAAATTAAGAATTTTTATAAAAAATAAAAATATGTATCTGTTATTTTTAAGTTGAATTTGTTTTATTATGTAGAATGCGTTAATTTTACATAAATTTGGATATAGTTTGAACAAACTAATTTTGGTTTTTAATTCTATCAAAAACGGACTGATTAAAATAAATTGAACTAAAATGAACTAGTTCAGTAGCGTGATTTGAACTAAAGTGATCGATCACTCAAATGAACTAAAGTGTCCAACTCTAGTTAACGTCGCTGTGAGGTCTAAAGACCTACTCGCTCAAAGAATGCTTGTTTCCAAACAACTCAATTTATAAGCGTTTTGATGAAGACATTGGAAGAATGATAAATAGAGTTGTATCATATATTCAAAAAAAAGATCAGTAGAATAAGGAAGATGGAGATGGAAGAGATAGGTGCTATCCGGATCAGAACTCTTGCCATTGTAGATACGAGTGCTAATTAAGGTTCGCACCATGAAATCATTTACGCCCTCAGGTTTGGGATGTCTTATCGTCGCCGTAAAGCAAAATTGTTCTAAGTCACAAAAAGCTAATTTTACAGGGGACGATTTTTAAGTTTCAAATTGGTTTAAAGCGACAATTTTCTGCTCGTTTGCCATTAAAGTTATGTTTTTTATTAAGTTTGTTCTTTTTTCTTGAATAAAATATACAAGTTTACCTCATTATTAGGTGCATACTATTTTTAAATATTTTTTAAAACTAAAAACCCAAAATTGTACATAGAACAATTCCTATACAAGTACGTTTTTTCCTTATAGTGTGGCGGCTTAGCATTAAAAAAGAGCTCCATTGTGCACTTTGTAATAAAAGCATGAAATTTATATCATTGGTAGTACTCAAGATAAGACTTAATTTGAGATATTAGGCCACGTTGTTTTCCATCCGGAAGGGTAGATATAAGACTTTTTCTGTGTTGCACTCGATTTGTTGCATATCATAGTATAGCTAATGAAACCTTTTTATTAATATAATACATGATTTCGAGGTAATTTTTAACGCCCGATCGAAAAAAAACCAATACCAAAATGAATCATTTATTTTCAAAACATGATAAGTCCATGATTTTAAATTTAGCAGGAGAAGAAAAAAACGTTCTATTTTCTTTTGCTGTGTGTAGCAAAATTTATAAAAAAATATATTTTGTAAAACTTTTGCCTAGGTACAAAATACCGTTTCGTTTTAAATTTTTGGAGAGATAGTTCAAAAGATAAAAAATAAAAACGCTTTTGGACTTATCATACTTTGAAAATAAACGGATGTGAAATTAGTTTTAAAATGGGTACACAATTTTGCTTTCATCCCCAGTCTGTCACAAAATTGTATTTGAGATTAAAACATAATGTCCGGAGTGCTTCTTTAACTTTAAAGATTCTTTAAACTTAAGATTTTCAGCCAGTAGCTATATATAGCATTTACACATAAAAAAGCTGTTGTTTATTTTCAAAAGATGATAAGTCCAGGACTTATCCTGTTTTTGATACTAAAAAAATATTTCGCTTAGCTGTAAAATCGGATATAGATGGAGTAGATACTTCATTATTTTGAAGATAGACGTGTTTATCCCTAGAGTAACAATTTAGTCAAAAAAAACGAATTTTGAAAAAAAGTGGACTTATCATGTTTTGAAAATAAATGATTCAAATGTCTCGACCATCATGTAAAAAGTTATTGGACACTTTATGAATTGTCTTTTACTCAAAGAGCAAGATTCAGAATATTACCAAGAACTCCTTGAAAAAAAGTGGTAGGTTGATAACATTTCGTGTGGTCGTTTCATATACTATAGAAAAAAATAATAAAATATGTCCATCAAAAACTTTCAGCTCAAAGGGTGTTTTTTTTTTGCGAGAAAGAACACATTTGAAATGGTACCATTGCAGCACATGGACAATTTTTGCATTTTTTTGAGCCGCATATATATTTTATACATCGTATGAAAATCAAAAATAATCAAAAAATGAATAATATTTACCATGAAATATTGAATTTTCATGCAAAACTTAAATTGCTTGCTTTTATTTTTTATTAAATTTTCATACAAATTAATATTTTGAAGGAGTGAGGTGCAAAAGTAAAAGTATGAAAAATAATTGTGCAGTTTGTGATAAAAGGATCAAATTAATAGGATTGTTAATAGAATATGTAACCCTCATTTTCAGATATTGGGCCACTTAATATTTCACCTATGATTATTTTTGATTCTCATACGATGTATAAAATATATATGCGGTTCAAAAAAATGCAAAAATTTTAAATGTGCTGCAATGGTACCATTTCAAATGTGTTTTTGCTCACTAAAAAAAAAACACCCTTTAACCCGAAATATTTTGATAAGCATATTTTATTATTTTTTTTATATGGTATAGTAAACGTGCATACAAAATTTCATCAGCCTCCCACTTATTTTCAAGGTAATAAGTAATATTTTGGTAATATTTTGAGCACCCTCAAATTAGTAAAACTGCATCATTAACTCATTTTCGGTAAAAAGTAGATTTAGAACAATTTTGCTTTACGCCGACGTTATGTTATGACATAATCGGAGCGGATAGTTAGTATAAAACTGCTCAACGAAAAAGTTAATTTTCTCAAAAGAGTTAACAAAATTAGTTTCTTATAAGAAAAGCTTTAAAACTGAAGAAAAACAAATGTATAGGTGTGAGATAAGGGTTTAAAAATAAGACTCAAAAAAAATGTACGATATAAACATTTCTTTTAAATGGAACGTCTTCTAATGTCTTCTTCTAGCTCGTTTAAATAATTATATGTCTCAAACTTATTTGTAAGACATGACATTACGAATAGTATATGTAAAAAAGGGGGTCCCGAAGTCCGGGCGAGTTCATAAATGCATGACTGCAGCATTGCTGCAAATAAGAATTGATAATATTGTTATAATTACGAGTGAAGTTTTAATAATTTAGTACTCGTTCTTAGAAACAAAGACAAAAAGTACTAATAAGCTGGATACATTATTCAACAGCCAGTCCTTGACTGAATAAATGAAGGTTCAATTTTGCAGAACTGCTGCAGTCCTGCATTTATGAACTCGCCCTCCGTCTGTCTGTCCGTCTGCCTGTTAATCTGTCTGTATAAGGAGCTACAGCCTAAACGGATGGACCGACAGACATCAAACTTTTTTGGAATTAATTTTTTTGGACCATATACAAATTTCGGAAAACTTAAATTTTCTCGAAAACAGCTCATCAGTTTTGTAAAAAAAAAATGAAATATTAGTTTTTAGACAAGGTCTATCTTTTAATGAAAATATTTTTTTTTTTTTTTTCGAAAATCATTAAAAAAAACTTTACTTGCATGGGAGCGGGTCGTATTTCTGTATTTCAAAATTCTGTAAGATGAGAATTCTGTATAATGCTGTACGATACTGTATGATTAGACTTCTGTATTTCAAAATACTGTGAGTTTAGAATCCTGTAAGTGTAGGTATTGTATAAGTAAAATGCTGTGAATTGTATTGCTGTATTATAAAATTTTGTATCTTGAAATATAGTGTTAAAAAAAATACAGTATTTTTTCAAATTTTCTAAGAAGTTTGACAAATTGCGAAAATGTTTGTGGAAGTTTTGAATGATCAAATAGTGTCATGGGGCCTTACCAATAATCAAATTTAAATCTCACTTAAATATTTAACTGGATTCTAAATTTTTCACCATACCAAAAAACCAATTTTATAGTGATGTTAAAGGCTAACGCTCTGTTAAATTGTATAGTTGGGAAATTCGACTATAAAATTTAACCGAACGTTAGCCTTTAACCTCACTATTAAGTTGGTTTTTGATGTATTGAAATAATGTAGAATTCAGTTTAATATTTAAGTGAGCTTTAAATTTGATTATTGGTAAGGCCAATGGAGTTGGTGATTCATCAAAGTAATGTACATATGTATGTAAAATAAATTAAAAAGACAAGGAGAAAAAGAAGATACAAATATGAAAACTGTATTTTAAACAAGTATTTGTAACTGTTATTGCTTGTGAAGTTTATAAGAACGTTTTGGTGTAGTCGGAATTAAATTGATATGATACTTAGTTCTTGAAAAAAATTTTTTAGTTCTGCATTTGCAAATGAAAAATCGTTTTGATAATGTAAAAAAGTGCGCACTTTTTTACGTTAGCCTTTAACAGCATTTTAAAGTACAGAATTTTGAAATAAAGGATTTTGAAATGCAGTATTTGCCACCAGAATTTTGAAATATACAATTATGCATTCAGTATACTTTATTTTGTACATACCGAATTTTGAAGAACATTATTTTGACAATATTATCAATACAGTATTTTTACCCCAACCCACCTGCCATAGAAACGATTTTTTAAAATCTGATTTTCTGTCAAACTGATGATTCAATTTATACTAAAGCCTGGTACGCAGATCGAGCTAAATTTTTTCCGAGCTAAAACTCCCATACAAGTTATCGATAATTTGTATGGGATCCATTTTAGCTCGGCAAATATTTTTCGATAATTTGTATGGGAGCTAAAACTTAGCGTTATTTGCGTACTAGACTTAAAGCATTTTAAAAAAGCAGAAATATTGAAAATTTTGAAAAAAATTATTTTGGGATTTTTAAAAAATAATTTTTGGATTCAATTTTTTTTTTAATTCTTTTTTTTCGATAACGGGACATTGATTTTTTTTTTTTGAAATTTTGGTTTTTAGATGTTGAGAAGGAATTTCTATAAAATGAATTACCAATTGAATTAAAATAAAATTTTTCCAAAATTACTTTTTTAAAAAACGGCTCTAACGATTTAGATTTTTTTTTTCTAAAAATACATTTTAATAAAAGAAATGAAATTGCGTAATTAGCTGTGTTTTGTTTTGGTATTTCCATCCGTACCCGCAGTTGACGTTTACATGTACTTATTACTAAACAACAGGCAGCTGCCGATACAAATATAAGCTAAACCAAACTGCGGAAAGAGTTTTGACCAAGTGTATAAATATACGTTTTCCGTTCTCTTGGTGTGTGCATGTACAATAATTGGAACTAGAAAATTTATTTGTTTTTTGTTTAAAAAATCATCAAATATCTCCTACCCTATGGAAATTTTTAACATGGACATTATCATGTTTTCAAAATAAATGATTTATTGGCTTTATTGATTGTCTTTTCAAGTTTAGTCCCAAGTCCCATACTTATCCTATTATTTTCATTCTTCGTTAAATGGTTTCTTGTTGACTTCCAAACTAATAACATTGAAACAAACTTATAATCACATCGCTAACGGCCATATTATTCATTAGTTTAAAAAATACATCTGGATGTAAAGAAATTGAAATGTCAAAAATAAATCCAAATCCATGTTATTCACTATCACACAGAGAAAAAAATAGTCATTTTTAAATATTTTTTAACTATTTTCATAGTTAAAATTGGGATAACTATTTTGGATTTGGATTTATTTTTGACATTTGACAATTTTACATCCAGATGTATTTTTTAAACTAGTGAATAATATGGCGGTAAAGAACATAAATGGATTAATTGCAGTTGAAACTCTTAGCAGTTACATTTTATTAATAAAGAGAAGGAAACTTAAAAGCTTATAAGCAAATCGTTTAAAAGCTCATCACGCTTATCATACAATTTTCCTGAAATATTTTTGAATTGTTTTAAGAAGCATTGCATTTAATAAAAATATATATGGAACTTTATTCCAAATCATAATTTCTAAATTCTATTTTGGATTTGAAACAGTTTTTTTTTTTTAAGACTGATACGCAGATCGAGCTAAAATTCCCATACAAGTTATCGATAATTTATATGCGATAATTTTTAGCTCGGCTAAATTTTTTCTATAACTTGTATGGGAGCTAAAATTTAGCCAATCTGCCTAAATTCAAAAAAAAAAAAATTGTCGTCAATGCAAAAGTCACAGGCACAGGACTTGGGGAAAAAGTAATGGAATAAAAGTGCCATTTAGCCAAAAACTGTAAATTATTCTAAATTATGCAATTTTGATCTCTAGTTTGTACCTATTCTGAATGTTTGTTATTTAAAAAAAAAAAATCTATTTTTATGAATGTAAAAATTAGAAAATAAATTAGTGAAAATACACCATTAAAAAAAAAAAACAAGTGTAAATACCCCCCAAACTAATCTCAAAAAATCTACTCCCATTTCAGCACACTGAGCTATAAAAATCGTACTAGAATTATTATCAGCCATTTTTACATAGAGGAAGGAATACCTAGAGAGCCGACTCGTACCCCCCTTGCCTAAAACACCCGCAAATTTAATTTCAGATAATCTCTCTTATTTTTCTCTTTTTTTCGTATCTGTGAATACGTGTGAAAGGTACAATTCGTTTAATACCTTCCTTTCACCAGTAGATGTCCTCACAAATTTTGAATTTAAACATGATTTTGGTTTGTACATGAACTTGAATAGCTCAAATAGCTCAGAAATAAAAAAAAAGGTTCGTGTTTTGAATTTATTATATTATTTTTTTATGAATTTATTTCCTACTGAGCACTTAAATTGTTTTTAATTGTTTTGAGCTCAACTCCACAGTTGAATGTGTTGGTGCCATTTAAAATGCACGGGAAAACTACCACATATAAGCACTGTGGAGTTTTTCCTCTCAATGCAGCTTGTAGGGTGGAAGAGAAAAACCAACCGAAGTCGCGTCCAGAGATACACAAAGGAGATGGGAAACTTTCGTACGTTTTACCCCCCAAAACCCATTTTCCTAAAATTGTTTTTGTAATTTGAACCGTGTCTGTGAATAAATGTGAAAAGCAACAACAAAGTGATGAGGTGAAAAACGAGGTGAGTTTCTTTTATTTTGACAGTTCTATTTTTTTTTTTCTGAAATTAAAATTTTCGATAAGGAAAGTTTATTTACAAAATAAATTTACTAATGGGTAAGAAAAAAGTAACAAAAAACGATATAAATTAATTAATTTGTTTCTTTTTAGGAGGAGAAAAACATTCAGAAGTCTTCTGTTTCTGCTTGGCGAAGAAAAATATGTTTTTTTTGTAAAAGCATATTTCGTTTTATTTTTGGGTTGAACTTGGAGCAAACTGGATTCACGGTGTCATTGGCAATCCCATATTTGAGTTGGCCGTACAACAAGGGCTTGTTAATATTGTTAACATACCTAAACCACATAAAGTAGTGGCTACCACTGAAGATGGTGCTCAAGTTCCTTTTGGTATTCTTCAAGAAATCTATGAAGCCTATGTTTGTTTTCATGTTTTCAATTACACAACTGAAGTTGGTGGCAAAATTGTATTGTGTGTGAAATATTTCCAGAATGGTTTTGGTTTTGAAAACGAAAACAAGGTACATACTCAAATTTTATTCGAGAAACAGCTAATTTTTCTATGATTTTCTTTAAACAGATCGAACACACATATCTTTGTATCCATTACCAAAAAAGACGACATGGACGACACATTTGCTTAAAAACAAAAACTCCAGATTCAGTAGCCACAGGATCGTTGAAGGTACCAAATTTTGCGGCGTACTTGACATCAGTATACTTTTTCATTCAACACTTCCCAGCGCTGTACACATTGATATGTAAAATGACAAAAAATATTGCATCATCAACATCCAAAGTTAAGTAAAATTAAGTTCCGAAGTGCTTAAGCAACAAATCATTTAATCCAATATCAGAAAAACGTATTATAGTTTATTTATTTTTCGAAGTAATGTTGTCAAATAAACAAATAAAATTAAATGAAAAAATGGTGGCGGCACCAGATTAGTCCTATTTCGTTGTCATTAAAAAAAAAACTTTATTAATGTAATTCAAAGAGTGGTGCTGGTAACGGAAACCATTTATGTATTTAAGAAAAAAAAATCTATACAAAAACTTATTTAGAATTAAATACTCGCTAATTAAAACAAAAAAAAACTGTTATGTGCATTTTACGTTCCTTAAAATAAATCCAGATACTGCTCCTATTTAGATAATATCTGTTTTCTCTTGCTTTATATTTCAATAAATGTGTTTTTTCTTTCCAACTATGCATTTAAATTGAGTTGTTTTAGTTTACAAAAATTAAATGTTTGTGTTCAGCAATTTAGAGTCGATATAAAAAAAACTGATCGGCAATGAAAATAGAGCTTGAATCAAACTCTATTTTACTAAAGGATTTTTTTGTCCAAACTCAAAATTTCACTGGCTAGTCACGTTTTTGAATTACTTTAATATTAACAAATTTTTTTGGTACATTTGATGTCGAATTATATCACCGGTTTTTTTTTTTTTCAAAATTCTTATGCAATCTCAAAAAGTCATATTAAAAAGTACAATTTATTTTTTTTTTCAAAATAATTTTATTTCTTGAAAATATTGAAAAAATAAATTAATGATACAAACATCAAAATCTTTATTGTTTTTTTTTTTCAAAGTAATGAATGGTTTATTTAATCAATTTCCAGTTTGTGTCTTCTGATTTGGACTTAAAAAAAGCAACAAAATTACGGAAAATATATATTCTTGACTAAAAATTAAAAGGAACTTAGTTGAAAATTCGTTTTTGAGATTTTATAGCGAAAGTAATGATGAGTTGGTATAGTTTTGCCGACTATTGAAATCAGACATTATATTACGATGATCGGAAATGCGAACAAAAGTGGATCCCGCAATTCCGTCCTTCAGTCTGCATCAATCTTGAAGCTATTTTCTTCAAACTTTGTAGTTATGAGCTTTGTGAAATTCCTTGCAGGAAATGGTGAAACTCCCTAAAGAAGAGAAAAAGTTCTTATAAAAACCGTAACGATTTATGTTTAAAAAAATTTACCGAATTTATGTCAAATTCAAAACAACCAAAAATTCGACTTTTTCCTTAAATGAATTCCACTTCTCATTTTTTGCCGAAGAATCGATCCTTTTTAAATCTCTTTTTTGGGACGGATTTGCGTTTTCGTTTTCAAAAACCGAAACCATTCTGGAAATATTTCTGGGCGAGACCAAATCCACAGCAGACAGTGTGGCAGAGGATCCTGCTGTTGGTTGTGATGGCATTTTGCATTTAATTATTATAATATGGGTATTCATTATAATATGGGTATTCATGAAACAGTGTAAATTCTGAGCAAACCTGGTAAATTGATAAATGTGTCAAAATTTTGCTTGGGTTTGGGAGTTCGTTTACAATTTTACCGGGTCTACCCAAAGTTTACACAGTTGCATGAATATTCCTAATATTATAATAAATGTTTGATGCATTTCCACACCACCTTAGATTCAAATACTATTTTCAATGGTAATACATTTCGTTTAACCCTTTATGTTTTAAGACCGCATATTCAAGGTGGTAAAAATTAATAGCTTGCACAACGATATATTGATCATTCAAGTTCAATTTTCAAATAATTTATGGGAATACATAAAGCGAATGCATCTTTTAAGACAGTATTGTAAATTTTAACTGTTCAGCAGACTGGATTTGATTATAATTAAAGTTATTAGAGCTATTTTTGTTACAGAAATGCCACGTGGTATAATAAAGGGTTAAACGCTTGGGGTTTGAAATAGTATTTACACATGAGGTATGCATTTTAGTGCGTTAACCGTTTTTTTTTCTTTTGGGTGTTCGGTTTCCCCTGTAGGCCTATTGCACCCGTCCTTAAAAAAAAAACATGATTAAAAGCTTATTTAAATATATTAATTTAAAGGTGTCTAACGCAAAGTAATTTATTTCTAAAGGAGCCATCTTCTAACCCTTCATTCCAAAACCTCAACACAAAAAGTATTCTAACTCTAATATAAAACCTAAATATAAAATTAGTTTGCATGTTTATACAACAAACAAAATTGTATTGGGGTTTTAAACTATCTAGTATCAATTTATAAATATTATTTTCATGCGCTAATGGACCGAACAAAATACAAAATTGATCTTCGAGATCTTTGACATAGTCAATGAAGTTAGTAGGTGGAGCCAGCAAATTGCAATTGTCAAACTGTTTAAAACCAGTAAAAATTAAACTCATATTAGCATCGGAATTATTAAACGTTGGCAGCGCCAACTCGCAACTATGACTCTCGTAACATTTTCGATACAGCCAACCACAGACATACGCGAAACTATTTTGAAATAAGAAGCTATCTATACTAGTGTCTTCAGAAGAGTTGGCTGTAGTGTTAGCTGAAGGCTCTGTGTTAAATGAAATACAGTTCTGCTTCCCCGCATTTTGTTTAAAAAATTTATCTAACTTTGAAAAATCTAACTTCTCACAATTACCATATTCTACACCCTTTAAATAATTAAGACCCCACAGCTTTTGAAATATCCCCATGAATAAATATGGTGTAGGCCTAGTATTATTACCCCCAGAACTACGAACCTGACCGAAAAAATGCTCTAACGAATCCTGATTCAAATGTCTAGTTAATATATACTGAAAACCAGATGTCTTCAAATGGTCCCACATGCCTATAAGAGAAGCTACGTTAAGTAACCAACCTTTGATGAAAGAAAATGTATTCGTGACCCGCTTACCATCAACATCTCGGACAATTATTGACTTCAACACTCTTTTAGCTTCCTGAAGAAATTTTAATTGCTCTTCGTTGCAGCAAAATTTTTCCCTATAACTGTTCCCTGACGTACGAGTTGAAGAATTAAAAATATCAAATAAATTATTAAAAAATAAAAGAAGATCTGCAGTACCTCTCATTGTGTTAGACCCTTTCCCTGAGCTATATAAAGTTAAAAGGCCGGATCCCAAAGTATTACTAAATACTTGGGTGGCATAACGCACTTTCATGCGTTGAAAATTATTCGGAGCTATATGTTCTTTGGTGATTTTGGGGGCGCAGCGTAAGCTTAATTTTTTATCTATATTGTGGAAATCCTCAATGTCTTTCCACTTTGCAGTAAAATATTCCCTAAAGTGTATAAACGAAACCTCGTACCCTTTGAGACAGTTCCTAGTACTTTTAATTAGATGTGGAGCATCATAAAAACAAAAAATTTTTTCTACAGCTTTGGTTACCTCATGCTCAACCTCGAAATAAGGTTTTTGCCTACATATACCTAATTCACTATGAAGGCCCCGAAAGTTGGCCCCTTGGTCAGAAACAAAATGAACTGGAACAAAGCCACTTTTTTGAAGAGAATGTATTGCTTTCATTAATAATTTCTTTAGCATAACGGACGGACAACTAGACTGAACAAAAAAATATGCAAGTGGATGTTTCCATCGTTTTGCAACGCCCTGAGCCATTATAACTAACACGTTCCGTGCAGGCGAACTAGTTCTGAACTCGTCAGAACCGAAATCCTGAAAACCTATTACCTTATCTGTTTTCCTACAATAATCTAAGTGGGTTTTTAAGGACATTTCGTCCATTGCTATCGAGCATTGTTTATATATTTCTGGACACTGAATCATCTTTAATTCTAAACTCTTAATGTTGAAGTCAATGTTGCCAGGCTCACGTGGCCAAGCAGAAATAAAAGTTTGGAGAGTCTTCTCTGATGGCAACCTAAGTGTTTCTCTCATTAATCTATATGTAACGGGCGACGTGAAGTTTATAGAAAGCGCGAGGGATTTAAAATCATCCGAATACCTAAAGCCATTTGGCGGTTTGTTAAAATTTTTCCTACTGTTCGAAACTATGATATAAAGACCATCGGACAGACTCTTTTCTAAATCTTTCTCAAAACTTTCCCTAGCTTCATCTAACTTAACCTTGTAATTACTAACTTGAAGTTTAAGTTCTGATATTTCTGCCTCCTTTTCTTTTAAAATTCTTTGCAAATCAGACACCTCGTTATGAGCTCTAATAAGATTTCTCTGAGTACCTTCTAAGTTTTCTCTCAGAGAAATCTTTTTAGGCGTATTGTTTCTTAAATATGCAGGTGTTTCTGTAAACATATCACTTACCGTTACCACACGTACGTCTTTGTGACGTACTTCCTTAAATATGGCGACAGCTCCCTCTTCTTCTTGGGCTATTCCTACTTCTACTTCTTCTTCGTTTTCCCCTTCCTCCCCCATCACTGGATTTGAAACTAATTCCTCTCCCTCCATATTGACATTTTCGTTTGTCAAAATGGCCAGTGGTGCCGAAATTGGTTCCATTACCCCAGTGATAAAGGTGTCGGGGATTGCAGTTTTTGTTAAACGCTTTTTTTCAGAAGTTATGAACATAACTTCCGAAAAATGCTTATCGCAAACTCTATTCGATTTCAGAAGAATAGGAACCCCAAGAATCTGTTGCCATATTTCTCGGCTATAGTAAAGAAAATGGGTTTAAAGTATATTAATAATCTTTCAATTTTGAAATGTAAAAACACAAGATCTCAACTCTTTTAACAACAAAAAGAATTTGAAACTATTTACATTGTTTGACTTCGCAAATTTTCAAATTTTTCAAATTTTTCAAATTTTCAATTTTTAGTTGATGAAAATAGTCAATAATGAAATGTTATCCCGTTTTTAACTATTAAAATAGTCATTATTTCTCCGAGTGTACTTTGCCAAAAAAAAAACATCAAAAATTGCAAAAGACAACGTCGGTGACTTTTAATTTTTTGTGAAATAATAATATCTGCAATTTCTTATTGATTTTGATTAAATTTAATTTATAAAGTTCTATCACACCACGTTTTTGAGATATTACCGTTAGAAAATCGAAAATCCCGGTTTTAACCAGTTTTCGAGGATATTTATTAGCATTTTGTAATTTTTTTTAAATTAAATTTAAAGCGGTTTCTAAAAGAACTAAGCTTTGTCTTTCTAAATCCGTTTAAATCTTGTTAATATCTTTTTTCTTCTTCAAGAAATCTTAAGTTGAAATCAACATCTAGTTATCAATATACTCATTTTCTTAGAAAACGTAAGAAAATGAGTTTTCGTTTTTACCCCCGCTGGGTAGTGAAAAATTTCCAAAAAATAGTTGTATACTTATTTTGTATTCGATAACCATACTTTGGACTTTTGATATTTGACCTGCCTCTCACTGCCAAAGTACTTGAGCTAGAAAAAAGTTTTACGGCCAATTTCTTCACAGAGTCATAACGCTAATACCGGTCCTAGTCCTAAAGTTAATACTCAAATCAGTATCAACTCATTTCTTCACCCAAGTACTAAGTCCTATAACTGTCAATTTAGGACCGAGTACTAGTTAGGACCTGGTCCAAGCTAGCTCCTCAAAATCGGCTAATACCTGGTTATTATACCAATCGTTAGTACTCAAATCGGTACCAAGTGATTTCTTCACAAAAGTTCTAAGCCCTAGTACTGTCAAATTGGTACCGAGTATTAGTTGGGACTCGATATTTGTTAGGACCTCAAAATCGGTAGTCTAGCAGTTAGTACTTGAATAAAAGCAATGGATTTTATTCTTTTTAAGAGAAATCTGCCAGATTTATTAATTTATTGGGTATTGTTTCGCTTGTTAAGTGATTTTTTAGTGACAACCAAGATGGTCTTTACATTTCTCGACCTGCAAACCATTTACACTCTCACTAATACCTCGGACTTGCCTATAAGTCATGATAAAATATTGCGAGTTGCATTTATTAAAAAAAAAACTATATAAGGACTGTGTTCTTAAGTTATTCTTTTTATTTTAGACATCAAAATATCGTCAGAATGACAGTTAGACCAGTTTTATACGTATTAATTCTTAGGACTGCGTTGTGAACTTAGATCAGGTCCTATATATGTGAAGAAATGATCGGGTCCTAACTTTTCCTTAGGACCAAGTACTAGTGGTCTAGCTAGACCGGGTACTAGGCTGACTTAGGACTTGTGTGAAGAAATTGGCCGTTATACCATTTTGGAAACGATATCTTATCATCTAAAATCGTGCATAAATAGATTTTTTCTTAAGTATCTAAAAAACGAACTGAGTCAATTGAGCAGTTCCAATTTTCAGTATAGAGCATTTTACTGTAATATGCTGAAACTCAATATGAAACTCAGTATGAAACATACGAAACATACGAAGCATACGAAACAACCAATTTCAGATAACAATAGTTATTAAAATTTCGAAAAGAGTTTTTGTTCCACCCCCGCTGGGTAGAAAAAGAATAGGTAGGTACTATTTTCCCTTGGGCCTGGCTACAGTGTTGTGCCCAATCACGTTTAAATTTACATTTTCTAGGAACAAACGACAACTTAAGTGTGTTGCCCAGAAATGAATATGAAAAAGATAACTTTAAACAAAATATGAGGACAAGTCCTGTGTACTTACCTTTCGTTAGGAACACGAAATGTATGGTTGAAATTTACACAACCCATAACACATTTCGTGATTTGTTTGTTTTCCATGGTGTTTTCTTGACTTGATCGATTCAATTTTTTCCACACAACTTTAACTTTTTGTTTTAAGAAAAACAGTTTAGCACTCGAATTAGTTTTTTTTTTTTCAAAATAATCTCTATTTCCAATGAAAATAATTTTTGACAAAAAAAATTTGAATTCACCTCAGACAAAATAACTGTAAAACTTTTCAAAGGATGCGTTTGGAAAATTCTGATGTAAGGGTATAGACACACGAAGTTAAAGCTAAGGGTCGGATAACATCATACAATTTTTACATTAAACAAAAATAGATTCACAATGCCAAAATACGTTTCTAGCTGATCGACTATTGACAAAAGTCGTTTATCGGCAGAGATTCACAGTACCAAAATAACTATCGACAAAAGTCGTCTATAAACGACACTCGCAATTAGTAAATGATTTTCATCTTTGAATATGCAACGAATTGTTGTTATTCAATTGAGTTTGGAGAAAAACCCTGAAAGAGATGAATAATAGCATACTTGGAGTAATAATATAAAATGCTACCCTATTCATTGGCTTTAATAGGCTAAAGTACTTTTACCTGCAGTTCGGCCCTTATTGTGTATTACAAAACGAAACCCAGAGAAACCAAAATCACGACATAGAGCAAGTGTGAGCAACGAAAACGAGTTTAAGAAAGTGCTATCAAATAGAATTTAAAAATTCTATTTTTTTTTTTCAAGCCGCTTCACCCATTAGTAAATGTCCAAATACAACAAATAATAAATGAGAAAAGAAATTTTTTCGGTCGAGCAAACTCAAAACGAAAGTCAGAACCATAGCTGAAGGCACTCGTAAATTCAATACGATAATCGCTTTACGCAATAGGGGCCCAGAGCTATCTCCTTCTAATTCATGTCGCCAATGGTCTTGACTTTCAGAACCAATTCCATTTAACTACGTACATCTTCCCGTTTATCTTATATAAACAAATAATATAGAAGGATTACTTTTTCCTCAATTCATTGGAACTTATGTCTTTAAATATAAACAAAATTTAATTTTTTTAAATATTTTATTTGTTTATTTTTATTTAATATAGATACAAAGTTATAATAAGAATGAAAAAAGCAATTACAATAAACAAATTTTTTCTTACTTATAGATTAGAGCGCGTTAAGTGTTCTTCCAATCAAACACAAGAAATCGGTATAAAAGTTAAAGTAAACTTAAAGTAAATTAAAAAGAAATATATATATAAATCTTAAAAAAAAAAATGAAATAATAAAACCATTAAAGGTTCAAAAGCAAAAAGAAAAAAAAAACTGCAGTTATCCCAATAGTTTGTAATGTTATCTTTTTTTTTTTGTTTACCAAAATGGACACCAGCCAATATAACACTGACAAAGATTCTCGTTGTCTGTCGCCTGTTGAATAAGCAAGTCAACTTGTTGAATAGTTACTGCATTTTTCTTTTGGAAATCTGTTCCTGTTAGTTTACTTTTCACACGACCAACAATAACGAGACCTTTGGAATTCGTTATTTCAGCCACCATCGACATAACAGCAAGGGATCGAGTGTAGTTAGTACCTACGCCGCTTAAACCCAACCTCCAACGATGGACTCTTGAGCAACAACAATGACGGTATAACGTTGAATAGTCAAATTACGTCGGAACGTATCAGGATCGTCCAACAGTAACGCATTGACTAGACTAAACAACTGCATTACACGTTCATCCTGCCGCAAATCTTCGTTGCTTCGACGTTATCACTTGGAGGTTCCTCTTAATGTGACTAATGCGAATCAGTTCTTGACCTATCAAAGAAACAAAAATTAATATTTCACTAAAAAAAGTTAAAAGAGATTCCAAATCTCACTTACCTGGATTATAACTTCCTGGCACAGCAAATTCCAAGTCCTTGCAGGCCAACAATTTTGGACTAACATAAGGCAGTTCCAATGAAGTCAACTGAGGCAGTTGCCTTGATATTTTTCGAAATACATGATAGTATATGTAACATGCATGGGCAAAATCCATCCAATTCGAAGAAGTCTTATGTATCTGACTTCATTCGTAGTCTTCGGTTAATTCACGTCCATAGGCCTGACTGAATGTAGTCTTTTTCAATGTTTATGGCCCACAATCAAGCATATTGTGCAATGGTTCCAATATCTCAAACATTCCTTTTACGTTTCTTTCACCAAAGTGCAAACGGGAAGCCTCTTCCAGTCCCTCAGCCCATTGTTCATGCCAGAGGATGGCCACCCGAATCAATTCCTCACTGCACATCATCGCTCGTTCAACCAATTTCAGGGAGTGTTTGCGCATTGAATCGAGAATCTTAAATGCTGCATTCTTACGAGCAATTGATGCAGACTTTGAAGCCACTGTTAGAGGATACACCAATGCTTGATTCCAGCGTCCTACAAGATATTTTATTTTAATCATGTCAAGACTTCTTAATCTTCGTACTTACACTTGGTTTGTCGCTAATAGAGTATGGAGGGATGACAATACAATCGATTCAATTGCAAAATGCGGCTTTATATGTGATTTTTATGTGGTAATGCAGGCTATTTTGGTCAATTTATTTTAAATGCAAATAAAATAATAACTTTATTTCATCTTTTATTTGCATTTAAAATCAATGGACCAAAATAGCCTGCATTACCAAATATAAATCTACAAACTAAACATTTGTTTTGGATTTTGTTTTTTTTTTTGACATAACAAATTTGAATTCACCTCGAATAAAATAGCTGTAAAATTTTTCAAAGGGTGCGTTTGGAAAATTCTGATGTAAGGGTATAGACACACGAAGTTTAAGCTAAGGGTCGGATAACATCATACAATTTTTACATTACACAATAAATAGATGTGTTTTTTGTTTATATATAGATTTTGTGCAAAAAAACGACATCGGGATATTTAAAATCAAAACAATTTACCTGTTCAATACAACAAACACTTTATATGTATAGATTTTTGAAAAATCCAGATAAGATTTTACTTTCTCTCGATAAAAACAGTAGTCCCAAGGTACTTTATTTGTTGTGTTATAGGTATTTTATACAGAAATATCTAAAAATATTAACAACAAAAAAGCGGAGAAAATGGGGTTTGAAAAAAGTTCTCATAGAAAAAAATATTCAAAAATTTGTTTGACATGGTTGAATTGAAATGTTAATATAAATACCTACGCAATGCACTTTTCAGATACAAATCTAAAATGGATCCTGTGCCCATGTTCTGTAACTTTTATCACTGGCGATAAAATATTTGAATGGCTTTAAAATCCATTAAATCACATCAAAATAAAAGAAATTTTGTTCCAGATCATAATTTCTTAATTCATACATTCTGAATTTGAAAGAAATTTTGCTTTATTTATGGAAGAAAATGGATTTTGGAGACATTGAAAAACGTTTATCGCCAGTGATAAAGTTACAGAACAGGGGCCCTGATTAGATTGTTATATACATAAAATTAGCAAAGTTTTTTCTAAGATCTCTCTTGGTGAGACGAACCTATTTTTTAGCCTGGTACGCTGCTCGCGCTAAATTTTAGCTCCCATACAAATTATCGAAAATTTTTAGCCGAGATAAAATGGATCCCATACAAATTATCGATAACTTGTATGGGAATTTTATCTCAGCTAAAATTTAGCGCGAGCAGTGTTGATATATGGAGAAATTTCAACGCTGGTCTGTGTAAGAAAAAAGTCAAAAGAAAAAACAAAAAAGAATAAAAGAAAGGCGTGACTTGTGACTGAGTTTTAATTTGTGAATTGAGTTCGTGTTTTCCAAAGTAAATATGTAAAATTAATGATTTTTTTTTTTCAAATTTGCAAATGCAAATAACAACTAAAGCCCTAACTACATTGACCACTTTTTGCAAAAGTAAAATAGTGAAAATATTTTTTCCCTAGCGCAATTCGTTTGTAAAAAAGAGTGTCGGGAAATCATTACAAAATCAGTTTGAAAATTTTTACTTTTGTACTTTTTCAGTTCAAGCGAAAAGAAAAAATTTTAATTCTCCAAAATCAGCAGCGAACATGTTAACGAAAAAATACCATCGGTTATTACGTCAAAGTCAAAATAATAAAGTTTTGAATATTTTTTTCTTCGTCAATTTGATGCCGTACACTCTACAGATAAATATTTTTGATGCATTTAAATGATTTAATTATTTCTTAAGTGCGCAGCATTTCAGATCAACCCAATGGAACACACATTTCCATTTTCTGAACTTCGTTTTCTGATTCTTCCCCATTTTCTGAACTTTTCATTTTTTTTCAAAATAACTGCTAATTTTTAAAAAAAACGGCTTTTTTACTTCCCACAGTGGTGAATAGACATTTCTGGCTAAGTATGCGTGTTTTCACGCATACTTATCCAAAAATGTCTAAAGCAGCTTGTAGGCAAACCCGAATGACGTCAGAAGTTTCTCATCTCTTTTGGGTATCTCTGGTCGCGTCTCTAGGTATTCCTTCCTCTATGCATTTTTATAAGAAAAAAATATATCTTTCTCTTTTCCTCTTTCATATTGCAACCACATTCGTTTCATTGTCGTTTCTCGTTCTCGTTCGTTTAGTGTCTTTTACTCGTACGAGTTGAGAGGACGCTGTGTGCTCTATTTTCCAGAAAAATTGACAAACAATAATTTGTCATAATTTATTTTTTTTGCAACTAATACCGTTGTTTAATTGAATATTATTTTTACCAACAAATGCAAAAAAAAAAACATTCATTCATTATAAAATCAATAAATATATTGAAAAAAAACTTTAATAACTTGTGCAAAAATTATCAATCTCCCAAACGAATCCAACCAACGAGGAGACGAGACAGTTTTAAAAAAGAAAAAAGAGACTTGTCCGGTGGTGACAGACAACGCCTTCACGAAATATTTTTTTTTATTATTTTTAATTTAATTTTTTTTTGTTAAATTTTTTTCTATTTTGATTTATTTTTTATATTTTTAATCAAGTGTCGCGAAATATATAATTTGAATATATATTTTTTTTGATTAATTTTTTACTTTGGGTTGAAAAAAGAAAAGAGATATCTTTTTTTTTCTTTTGTATTTTTTGTTCTTTGGTTTTTTTTTTTTGTTTTATTTGTCTCGCTCGTCTCTACTAAAGAAGAAGAAAATTGAAAATTGATTTTCCAACTGAAATACAAAAAAAAAAGAAAAACCAATAAAACCAAACTACCAATAATCAAAACAGAAAGAACCACAAACAAAAGGTGAGTCGAGTCTTGATTTCCAATTCATTTCAAGTTTTTTTTTTTTTTTTTTTAAGTAAGTATAAGTCTTGTCTGTTTTTTTTTTTTCCAGGTTTTTTTTATATTTTTTATTCAATTATTTAAAAGAAAAAAGGAAATTTTTTTTTCTTCTATATTTTTTTGTTGGTGAAAATTTTTATTTTGATTTATTGTTTTTTTTTTTCCTTTCTTTTCTTCTTTCTTTATTTCAATTAATTTTGTTGCTCGTGTGTGAACAGAAAAAAGAAGAAGAAAAGATATTGATAAGCACCACGCTCGTCATCAGTTTGCGTTTTTTTTTTTCTTCTTTTTTTTTTATTAATAACTGAAGAGAGGGTGGGAAAGTGGGTAAAAGCAATGCGAATTTGTATTCGTGCTTTTTCTACACAAGAGTGACAATGACAAAGGAAGAAGAGATTCTTCTTCGTGTCTCCTGTCTGAGTGGAAGCTGGTTGATGACGAGGGCGAAGGCAGGGCAAACTCATTCAGTTTATCTTTTTTAGTTTTATTATTTTTGCGAATTCATTCACCCTTAATTTGATGGATGGCGGGGCAATCGGTGGAGTGGGTGTAGTTGTATCGTGTTGTAGTGGGCCTCGTACTCCTCTTCTCTCTAACTAAAAAAAAAAAACTCCCTCCATCCAACACACTTGTTGCTTTAAACATTGTAGACCAGGCATGTCAAAGGCAATGGTTACTAGAGCCCAAAACAGCGAGATCTAAACTTTTATGGGCCGCAACAAAAGTAAAAAGTAAAACTAGAATTTTTAAACAGATTTATAAAAATAATAAGAATTGTAGCACTAATGTTTTCTTCTTTTTTCACCAGACCAAAGTGAATCGGTTAAAACAACATAAGTAACATTTTTATTTTTTTTCAGGAGAGACAAAAAAACTCTGTATTTTTGACGACGCGGCCGCATTGACAATTTTAGCTTTAAAATCGGTTTAGAGGTCTTGTTGAGAGTTGATACTAACAAAAAGTTAAAAAAAATATCTTTATTAAAGGAGATTTAACAAAAAATAAATATATTTTATATGTTGTTTTAACACCCAACGTTTTATTGGGAGTCAAAATAACTTAATTACTTGAAGATATGGTTGTTTTGACAGTCATATTACATCCAAAATATTAGAAAAAAAAGAAAAGAATAAAAATGCATTATTAATTCAGCAATTTTATTAATATATAAAATACAAGAACATAAAACTAAATGGAGAATGGGCAAATTTGTATGGAGCGTGGACGTTCCGCGACCAAGCAATGCATTTATTATTTTTTGACGTAATTAAGTTTTATTAATATTACGCAAAAGTTTTATTCTTGTGACGTACTTCAAAAACGGATAAAATGCATTTTACACTTTTTATTGATTGTCTCAATGTTGTCAAAATTGTAATGTTTATTTGAAGTGCAAAATATCATAGTTTGTAATTTTCCATAAGTTTGAAGACCTTGATCTTGAATATCAAACCAATAGAAACCAAACTAGAAGCCTTATAAGACAAGATTTAAGAATTTTTTTTTAGTTTGCATTTTCAATTCTTTGCTGGTATTAAAAGCTTGAAAACTCAAGAACAAAATTTCGAAGTTAATGGCTCAGGGAAAATAACAGAGCATCATATTATACAGGGTGTCCCAAAAGTAATGGATCAAACGAAATATGCTGATTGGGGAACTTAAGGGCTCTCAGAATTTGGTAACTTGTTCATCCCAAATCCTTACGGTTTTCGATTTAATGCAATTCTTGTGCAATTTCGAAAAATTCCTACTTGGCAACAGTATTTTGCTTCCTGCGCCCATTATTGTTTTTTGTTTTTTTAAATTCTTTTACGAAAATATTGCCAAATAATTAGGAACCATTAATTTATCAAAAAAATTTTTATTCCATACGCCATTTCGCTGCAAATTAACTAACAGTTTCAAGTTTTATAAAAAATCTATTTCTTACTTTTATTTGAGAGCGCCACCGCAAAAAAATTTTGTACAGTGTGACACTGGTTTATTATTTTAAAAACTTGTCCCAGTATTGCAGTTTTCAAAAAAGTATAAAAGTTTCCAAAGTTGAAGCTAGATCGCAAATTATTACAATTTGAATTCAACAAAACAGGGTTTTTCAGAGCAAAAAACAAACAAAAATAAACAAATTTTCTTGAACAGTTGTTTGTTTATTTCTCTTTGAACAAAATTCTCTATTTTTGTTTGAATTTTTGCTCTGAAAAACCTTGTTTTGTTGAATTCAAATTGCAATATTTTGCGATCTAACTTCAACTTTGGAAACTTTTATACTTTTTTGAAAACTGCAATACTGGGACAAGTTTTTAAAATAATAGACCAGTGTCACACCGTACAAAATATTTTTGCGGTGGCGCTCTCAAATAAAAGTTAGAAATAGATTTTTTATAAAACTTGAAACTGTTAGTTAATTTGCAGCGAAATGGCGTATGGAATAAATTTTTTTTTGATAAATTAATGGTTAATAATTATTTGGCAATGTTTTCGTAAAAGAATTTAAAAAAACAAAAAACAATAATGGGCGCAGGAAGCAAAATACTGTTGCCAAGTAGGAATTTTTCGAAATTGCACAAGAATTGCATTAAATCGAAAACCGTAAGGATTTGGGATGAACAAGTTACCAAATTCTGAGAGCCCTTAAGTTCCCCAATCAGCATATTTCGTTTGATCCATTACTTTTGGGACACCCTGTATATTTACAATAAAAATTAAATTCAATATGTCCTTCACACATTGCAAGATGCATTACGAATACTAATATTGCAATATCTTACATTCTTAATCCAAATGCAGTAAAAAATTCATAGTAAAACTTTTTCCTAAGATATAGTTTTTTCATTTGATACCAATTTAATTTATTAACAAGAACATTTTGAAAGATGCAATTCCACTTGAATGACCGCGAACAACTGACTGACTCCAAATCATCGAAAAACTGTAAGAAACAACAGTTTTCTTACTTCGTTTTTCCAGCGTTGTATTAATATGAAGTACTTAAGGTGTATTAACGCTCAATTTCAAAATTGGCAGAAGAGATATGTTGTTTTAGCACTAAATGCGTATTTTTACCTCGAAATTTTATATGATCCAAATATCAAATCGTGTTGGTTTTGCTCTCAACGCTAGTTCTACCCATAAGCAATGCAAAACAGTTATAAAAGTGGTTTCAAAAAATTTGTCACTAATGTTGTTTTAACAATCACCGATTCAAGTGTAAGTTAGACTGGATCTTATTTCTACTAATAATAATAAAAATATCTGCTTTTATTGGAAGGTTGTGTGAAATTCGCCAGCGATTTTATATGGCGGTTTTAAATCGAAATTAAAAAAAAACATGATAAAAAACATGATTTCAGTTCAAAAAACATGATTTATAAAAAAAAGCAAAATTTGAGAGGGGGGAATAAAACAAATTATTTCGAGTTCATTTTAGAAAATAGTATAAAGTATCAGAGGTATAACAACAGAGGGTAGGGGGTACTATTTGCAAAAATTCTTAAAGTGAAAATTATCAAACTCATTTTATGATGGAGAATTCTTAGATCTTGGCTTCAAAACGTTTATAGTTTTTTTTCGGGAAAAATTGCCCTTTGAAGGAAAAAATAATTATTTGCTTTTGTAATTTACCCACTTTTTTCAAAAGGTGGCCATTGTAATTATAACTTAAGTTACAAAAATGGAGGAAATAAAACTTGAAAACATAAATTAGTTTATAATTTGTACTCATTTAAGGTTAATTTTATATATGTATACATACTTCATGTAGGTATTAAATGACTTATTGGGCCCTATCGTGAATCTCGAGGTGAATTTTGTTTTCCTCGGAATTTTTTGTGCGATCCTGAATCTCCCTCGAAATTTATTTCCAGGCAGCAAAGAAATGATGTCTAAATTCCCCTGGAAAATTGATTGCCGATACCAATAAATTCCGAGGGAAACTTTTTATGATCATTTTCGCTCCCATATTTAAAACATGGGAAACATTTCGAGGGAAATTTTTATTCATGATAACCCCCATTAAAAATAACAGTTCATCTAGTGAAAAAGATTGTTGGTTTACAAAAAGATTATAAAGATTTTTCTCTTGGTTTAAAAAAAAACATGATTTTGGGCACGAAAACATTAAAACATGATTTTAGTTCAAAAAACATGAAAATCATGCTAAATCATGATTTCTGGCAGCCCTGTGCAGTTGTAAACGACCCATTCCTTATCAAAGTAACAAAGAACAAAATCAAAAATGCACTCAAAACTTTTTCCGAATAAATAAAATAAATTTAATTTTCATATCATCTTCATAACAACGCCTTAACGAAGGTCTATACCAAAATCAAGCCCAGTAGGAATTTTTCCGCAGATTGGTGTTAAAAATGCCTAAAATTACTGGGCTAAAAGTTATTCGTCCATTAAAAATAAATTTTTCGAATTGTTCTTTAAAAAAATTTGAAAGATTCAAAAAGTACAATTCGATACACTTTTTATTTCACTTTCGATACAATGCTCAAAGACGATTTTTCATCCCTGGTCTAGATGTACTTAGTGCATTTTTATTTTTTTGTGAATGCAAGAAGAAGTTTCTGTTGTTTCCTTATGTAAGTTCTAGTGTGTGCTAGATTGTGAGAAAAATTTTAAATAAAAAAAAAAAAGAGATATAAAGTGGGCCGCTTCTGCAGAACAGGTTCTTGAGGGAATATTTAGTTCAACGTTGTATTTAGTCGTCTTGGTTGCAGACAAAATCACATTGACGACGTCAGAGAGTTAGTTTGCAAAGAAAAACAAGAAAAAATTGTATCATGGAGTGTGCTGCGTGCGCACACAACATAACGCAGCATATAAAAAACATTCTTGGAACTTTCTCTTGTTGGTATTTTTGTTGAATCCGGCATGGGATTCAATTCCAAATAACCAACAACAACACGACACAAGATAACGACGAAGAAATGATATTGCCAATTTTAGAATTTTAGTTCCTAGGAAGTTGTGTTTTCTTGTTGGTTGGTTGTAGTCAGTCGTAGGTATTTGTTTTGTTTTGTTTTTGTATTTCTCATTTTTTTTTTTTTTACTACTATCCCACATTTTTGTTATCTTTTTTTTTTTTTGTTTGTTTTTGTTTGCTGACGTATCAAAGAATGTAGGTTTTTATTTTATGATTGATAGAAGAATCTTGGAGGTAGGTTACTCATTTAAAAGCGAGGGTAGAGTAACTATGTGGATAATAACAACATCTCAGGTAGTCAAGTAGGTTAAAGCTGTGAATAGTTTTTTTTTGTTTTATTTTTTTCTAACAAAACTATGATGAGTCAGATTATTGGCATATTTATCATCAAATCAGCGTCGTAGACTTATACATAAATTTGTTATTTTTATTTTTTTTTATAAATGACACTTGTTTTAGAGGTCGGGTTTTGTTATTTAAATTACTTCCAAATGTTAACATACTAATCGGCTTTTTTAACGGTTATTGTATCAATAACACCAATATGGAAACAAACTTAACATAAAACTATAAATAACGTTTCTTGAAAAAATCTCTATAGTACATAGCTCAGTTGGTGCTGCTGTGAACAGTTATGGTTAATACTCTAACCTCTTGAATAGCCTAGTGTCAGGAATATTAAGAGAGAGGAATGAATTTGTGTTGGCACAATAAATATTAAATAAGGTGGTTATTTTCTCACATAATCCAACAGGTAGGGTCTAGTTAAAGCTATTTGATAACTTAAAGAATGGCACCTGTAGTAGGAAAAGAACTTTTTTCGAATCCCATTTAAAAATACAAGTATAATGGTATGTACAGCTGTGTAAATTGTGCTTACACAATTTTGATAAAAAGTTAAATATTTTTTAAAGTCCTGCTTTGCAAAAAAGTTTAAAATTATATTATGCATTGGGCGGGAGTTATCATATCCAAGGTTTTCAACTTTTTAAGTATGCTTATCACTTTCTTGTATAAGGCATTTATTAAAACACTCTAGTTTATGCCCGAACATTAAAATCGCAGTGTCTTTTTCTTTCAAGCATCCAAATATGACTTTTTTTCATTTTTTTTTTTTTGTATGTAAAATTGACTACAAGTTTCTGTTAGCGCTATGGCATTAACAGAACATGTGCTGGAAGCTAAACTACTAGCCTAAAGTCTGCTTAAAGCACCATTACTAACGAAAAAGCATGTAGATAAATGAAATAATTTCGTAAACGATTGGCCCAAGATGCAAGTGAGGAACTTTCTATGCACTAATGATACAAAACTAGTTATTTTTGGGCGTATGCACCATAAGGAGAGTATCAAAAGACCCTTGAACACAAAAAGAACTATTTTGGTATCATTAGTGCATAGAAAGTTCCTCAATTGAATTGTAACTATTGTTAAAACAAAAACGAGTTTTTGGTACAATGTTTTAGGTTGAAGGATCAGTACAATCTCTCTTAGCACACAGAAAGCAGTGTTTAGACACCAGTAGGATGAATTCATTAACGCAGTGATCCGTTTATGAATTTGACCATATTTACAAGCGGCTATCACGTTTAAAATTGACAGCTTAAAGAGGATTTTATATTTGTCTGAACATTAGTTGTCGTTTTAATATGAATAGATATTATAATTACAAAAACAAAAAATTTCATCTTTTCTTTGTTACCAGGAAAAATCTGGTAAAAATCTCGAAAGTAAATATAAAACGAAGTTAAACATGTTCACTATGTTCAGCTTTTACCACCCAGAGAGAGCCGACCAACCATGTTGAAGCGAGTTAGATGTGACTCGTTCTTAAGTTTACCTTGGGTCAAGTGAACAAATGTCTTTGATGTCCTACTCTGAATTTGTGATGGCCTCCGGTTTTTTTTTATTAAGTATACATAGGCCGGAGTTCATTTGTGAATTGACCGACTGAGGGCCATTTTTTTCACTATTGCTCAACTTGAAGCAAACTCTCGAGTTTGCCAACTTGAGAGTTGACTTTAACTCGAGTGTTGAAACGCAAATTGTAATTTCTTTTTATTCACTAATTACTTTGTCAACTCTCCAGTTGAGGATTTAAAGTTGGTCAACTTCAAGTTTGAATATTATCCCTGGGATATTTATGAAATATGGAACAAAAACTTTCATTTATTTAAATTAAAATTTGAATCTGTCATATCGATAGCATTTATTTGTATATTTTGTGCTTAATTTTTTGATTTTTGTTTACTTTTTCGATTTTTGTTTGTTTGGAATATTATTTCTTTAGCATAATAACTGCCAACAAAATTTTGACAGAAAATAAAAAAAAAAATCTGAAGCAAACTCTCAAGTTTGATCGGCAAACTTCTACTTTTTAGGGAAGTTGAGAGAACTGGAAGTTGATCAACTCTCGAGTTTAAAATCGAAAGTTTAAAACGTCAACTTGGAGTAAATAAAACCAAATTCGGAAGTTGGGGTTAAAAATCCTCAAGTTATGTTCAACTGCGAGTGAAAAAAATGGCCCTGAGTTGAAAAACTCTACTCTAAAAGATCAATTTTAAAACTGCTGTTTTTAAGTTATCGGCTTTGAGTGTTTCCATTTCAATCAATATAATCTATGATTCGTAATGGATTCAATGATCAGTAGACCAATATAATACATAACACCAGTACACAAAAACAAAAGTGAAGTGTTGGTTTTTGTTGTGCAAATCACCACCAATAATGGCTAAATTGCAAATTTTCTGGTGATTTTTTGAACCTCCCTCAGAATCAAGGCTTGATTGGGCCAAACGGAACTCGGATTCGAATTCAGCGTTTAGGTTTAGTTCGTTGTTGACGCCACTACTTCTATTTTATGTGTCGGTGTAGTCATAAGTAGAAAACCATATTCAAAGCATGTTGGTATTCAGTTTTTTTTTTTCTGTTTGCAATCATTTGTATTTTTTTATTTTCAACTCGTTTATTACTTTTATTTTTTGTATTTAGATAAAAAAAAAAACAACAATATTTGTAGTTAATTTTAATAAGAAAATGAAAACAACTCAATCAAACCAAACAATATTTTTAAAATTTTATTGCGAAAAGGTTGCGTAAACATAATCTTATGTACTGGTCGACGGAAGACCACCACCGCCAGAATTATTATACCAATTTGCAAAGTGTCCAACATCAAAATGGACTTCAACAAGCGACGGCGGCGATGCCGCCGCATCAACAACAACAACTCGCTTCACAACCGCCTCATCTACAGCAGCAGCAACAGCAACAACAACAGCAGCAACAACAACCACAACAACACCAACAACATCGGCCAGCTCAACAAATTCAACCACCACATTTTGCAAATCAACAACAGTTCCAACCACATCATCAACCACAATGGGCCACCGGAAGGCCGCCTCATATCTTGACCGTACCGCCTTTCATGCCCCAATATCCCAATAACGTGCCCAGTTCAACGCAATTTTGTGCCCCAGCACCAAATTACTATCAAACACAACAACAATACCCGCAAGCATCAGCAGTTGCCGCTGCACCACAGCAGCAGCGGCAATGTTTGCCACAAGGGTGTACCGTGTATACAATGCCGCCACAAGCGACTGGCTTGCGACAGAATGTTATAACACAACCACCGCCAAACATAATGACGCCGACAACATCAACGGCACAACAATTGCAAGTGCAATATTTCTCGACATTCTGTCGGCCGCCATTACTGGGACAACAGACCTATGGCCACATGATGACGGCTCCATTAAGCAGCGAGACACATATTGCAAAACCCCGCAGACATGCTATCCCTATAATTCATCCCGAAACAAAAGAGAACATCATGGAGAAGAAATACCGCAGCAATGAATCACCTGATGTAGAAGTTACTACAACAGCATCTTCAATCACAACGACCCCGTCATCCACATCTATCGATGAGCTTAAAAAATCACTCAATGATGCCAAGGAGGAACAACAAACGGCGAAAATTGATGATGTTGATGATGTGCCACAGAAAGAGACCGAAGAAATCACAGAGGAAGATATAACGGATGCATCACCAGCACCAGCTCTTGATCACGGTAATTACAAAAAAAAAAAAATACAAAAACACACAATTATTTCTCTACCTGATCCTTATTTCGCGCACTTAAAACCACACAAACAAATTGAATAAAAAAAAGTGACTCAATCATACAACTTTATTGTTTCAGTTGAATCGATTGAGCTTGATGACGAAGATGTGGAAGAAGAGGCCACACAGCCAGAGACAGAGGCAATTGAAAATGAGAGCAAAACGCCATCCGAAGAAGAATTGATGATGAACGAAGACGTCGTCGATCAGACACCACAATCTCGCACAAGTTCCATCATTACAACAACAACAACAAATGAACCAACTGAACCAATTGAGAAGATCAGCAGTGGTGATGATGACGAGGCAACCGCATCAGCTTCTCCTCCATCATCAACCACCACCGAAGGAAGTATGAAATCATAGATTCTATGATAAAAACTCGTATGATTAATGACAAAATCAAATTTTCAGATATTTCAACTGCACCTTTACCAATGGAACCCGAGGAGAAACCCGATTCGAATGAGGTAGTTAGCCAATCATCACCAACAAAAGTAGTGATTTCGGATGGAAAAGTCGGTAAGAAAAATAAAACACAATCAATTGTAACTCCAACTGGAACTCGAACACCAACCCCTACGCCACCACCAGCGCCTACTCCATCAACAACAACCCAAACAACAACAACAACTAAACCAATTTCAAAGAAGACAAAAAGAAATAACAAACGTCTGAAAGAAAGTCAAAAGAAACAAAAAGCCGATTTGATTAAAAGTGAAAATAATAATACAAACAAGGCTACCAACCAAAATGAGAATCATAAGGCTAAACCTAACCTACAAGCAGACAAATTCACCGATCCTTGCAATTCAACAAATAGACTGAAAACAAAAGCCAAAGAAAGTAATAAAAACAGTAAAAAAGAGGGAGTAGTATCAACAACAACATCAACAGCGACAACGACACCAACAACACCTACCGATGATGTTGAAGTTGTTTGTTCTGCAACAACTACCACAACAACAACTCCGACGACGTTGGACGCTCATGAAAAAAGCGAAGAAAGTAATTTTAAAAGTTCCTATTTTTGCCATAAATAATATTATTGCATTTGTAGATTTTTGGGTCTTAATTTCGCTAAACTATTTTAGAAATTCAATTACGTACATAGATACTTGAATAATTTTGTTGCCATCATCAAGTTTTGTGTTTTTAATAACAAACATTGTTAAGATGAACATTTCATTTTTCTGAAATTCACTGCATGTATAATATTGAGGAATTGAAAACCCAAAAACGTCGTTTTTCTCATTGAAGCTTATAAATTATTTAGCTAGGCAAAAGCTCATGCTTACGATTTAAAGTAAAAATGAGTTGGGAGTTGGTTAGAATAATTTGAAGTTATGCTATAAAAAGTTATCCATAAAAAATGATCTTTTTCCAATATTGGGTTTGGACTGTTTTCGTGAAAAAAAATTTATTTACTTCTCAATGTCACGAACACATGGCTATTATTACCTAGTTTTTCAGTTCTGTAGTAAGACCAATATACTCTGCTATACTAAAGTAGAGCATGGCTGCTAAACATTGCGTCCATTGTTATATTTAAAGAACAATTATGTACCTTCAAAGTCTGTAAAACTGCAGCGTGTAGTTATTTAACACCCGTCTACAGCTAAATTTTAAAGTTCAAGTGACCTTAAGTCCAAAGCGTTTCGCCCACTTAAAATAAAAATAATTTTTATTATTTTTTTCTTCGTTACCCGTCTACAGCTTAATAAAAAAAAGACTATTTGTTAATATTTCTGTTCGGTATTGTTAGTACCCTTCAGGTTTCCCAGTTTACTGGCACTTCAGTTTGAAAAATGCTGGAGTGGTTAAGAATGTGAAAAAGATTCCACTATCCATTTTCGGACCATTTTTAAAAATATTGGTATCAAATGGCTTTTCAACCTGTTTTATTTGCCATTACTTTGAAAATGAGAAATTTGATAATGCACTGTAGTGCATTTGGCACGATCAATGCTTTAAACATTTCAGTTTCAATACATAGTAATTTCATCGCAAGTAATATTTTGCTTTTTTGTATTTATTCAGTAAGTAGCTTCAAATTAGTAACCAAATTCTAAAAAAACAATGCGAAATTAACACCCAAAATCGAAAATGTAATGTCCCTTTCGATGTAATTTACAAAAACTCAAATCAAATATATTTTAGGCTCCCTTCAAGTTGATGACTCAACAGAAACCCTTACCTATGACGAAAACGATCATTCAGCTTCGTTGCAGCCTGACGATAGTCCCAAATTATCCAAATCAGAAGAAATTGCCTCCGAAATACTTGGACTCAAATCAACTGATGACAATGAATTGCTCTTTCTCAATAGCTCTATGTCTGGTTATGAAGAGGATATATCTCCATCGTCTCCAACAAAACAAACACGTGATGATGACAAAATTCAAGATATTCTCTTCGGTGACTTTTCGGAAATAGAAAATTCTCCTCAAGAGTTGTTATCTGCTACTGCTTCTAAGGAATTAAATGAACAATCAAAAGAAAACAATGACGAAGAAAATGAAGCAGCTCTACAAATTGATGCTGAAGAAGAAAATGAAGGACAAACTTCGGCAAGTTCAGCAGTAAATGAAGAATTCAAAGAGAAAAGATATACACTACAAGAATTGAGGTCTCTTGCAATGGAACCAGCTTCCAAACTTCCACCATCGTTTAGGGGACACATTTGTGAAATAATTGGAAAAAATCCTGCAGCCGCAGGAGTATCATCACCACATCAACAAAATAAATTCTTCCCAACACAACAGATGTCTTATAAGGATTCGATAAGTATAAATCGAAAGCGAAATAAACAACAATTCCAACAGCAGCCCCAACAAAACGAATACCAACAACAACAACAGCAGCAGCAACAACAACAACAACAACAGCAGCAACGAAATCCCGGTATCATTCGAGTATACCTTTCGCTCAATGAGGAGATCAAACTGGCACAGAGTGAAAATGCCTGGGTTCCACAGACATTAACTGACTTTGGTCCTAAATCTGCTGAGGAGGATGATGAACAAATTCTAAAGAAAATTCGTGGAATTCTCAACAAACTGACGCCAGAGAATTTTGATAAACTCCTTCAAAGTGCATCCAACTTCCCAATGAACAGTGTCGAAAGAATAAACAAATTAATGCTGTTGATCTTCGAAAAGACAGTAAGCGAACCAAATTTCGCACCGACTTATGCTCGATTCTGTAAATTCCTCTTCAATCCTGAAGATTCTAACCATGTAATGTTCAAGACCAGTTTGGTCAGACGCATGCAGGAAGAGTTCGATGGCAATGTGAATAATGCCAAAGCCAAGGAGGCCAAACTGAAGCCCTTAACGGAGCGATTAGCAGCTGCCACAGATCCCAAGGAGAAGATAGAAATTAAAGCAGAGCTAGACGATCAGGAGTTCCAATTTAGACGACGGGCCTGGGGTACCGTGCGTTTTATTGGTGAAATGTGTAAAATGGGCTTCATTCGAATAGACCGAGTGTGTGCTTGCGTGGAGACCCTGCTCGATGTCAAATGCGAAGAGAAACTCGAGTTTATGTGCAAATTGCTGAGCACAGTTGGGCCTCAGCTTGAAAATGCCCACCTGCAACCAGGATATGAAAAAGAATGGGCAATCAAACAACGGTTAGATTCAATATTTGCTAAAATTCGACAGGTAATTGAGAAGAAGAATCAAGGTGCTGGACAGAAGATCAGCAGTAGAGTTCGATTTATGATGCAGGACATTGTGGAGTTGAGGGCTCGATTGTGGGATCAAAAAGAGTCTACCCCAGTGCCGTTGTTATCGCGAGAGGTTTCACCAGCTATTACAAGGGCACCGCCTTCTAATCAACAACAGCAACAACAACAACAAAGAGGATCTCGCAACTTTATGCCCGCTATGTCAGGTGGTAGCTATGACAAGAGGAGACAGCAACAAAATCACGAGTCTCAGCAGAAAACCCAATCAATAGACCGCAATAAGCTTTCGTTTAATTTTAGCGATGAGATAAAACTTTGCAATTCGTCGCCATTGATGTGGCAAGTAGCTAAAAAGACCTTGCACAACCGAGGATCTTCACCTGCCAGCCAAAGCCAACATCAAAGCCGGTCTGTATCAACTGAAACCAAGCAACAGCAGCTAATAAAACCAGTGCAGCCGGAACTTCAGGATCTTAACGGAGATGAGTGTGAGTGCCTACTAACTGGACTCATCGAATTGGTCACATACGAAAAATCTCCAGCGGAATGTTTTGCCAAATGGAATTCCATTCCAACACCTCACCAAGCGTGTCTCATCAACTATGTCCTCACAGATTATCTGCATTCGTTAAAATTGAAACGCCATGAACTCGAAATCTGTTCACAGCTCTTTGTCAGTCTATTCAAAGAAAAACTAATCACAAACAAAACCTTCAGAGAGGGCTATGAGAAATTCAGTGAAACATGGGAAGATATTCTTCTCAATGATGTGCCCAAGGGCTGGGAAAATTTCTTTAGATTCCTTAGTCCAATTCTTCACCACGAATTGGTAACAATCGATGCTATTTGGGATAAAAGATGGTTCAACACACTCTGCGGCGATAGATTCCTTCAAAGCATGATTGTGCATTTTACATCTGAATTCGGAGCTAATTACATGCGATCCCTGTGGGATTACAATAACTTGCGATGGGATATGTTTTTACACGAAGACAGAATTCCAAACTTTGTTACGACAAATCGTTTTGAATTTATCGATAATCATAAATATATTCCACCAATGTTTAGTCAGCGTACCACCGACGATCTGGTGAAGCGCATCGAAGAGCTCCTCGCACAATCTGGTGAAGATGTCGATCTTATAATCGATTTTATAAGTACGAATGTGCGTATTGACTGTAATTTCGTTCGTAGCCTAACAATGTTCCTCTGTGATTATTCTGTGATTATTTATACTCCCAACATAAATAGTAGTAGTAGTACTAAAAAATCTTCTAAAACATCATCATCTGATAACTCCTCCTCCTCCTCCGCCACTTATAAATTTCGAGAAGAAATATTTACTAAGAAATGCATACCGCTATTAACTTTATGCATAGATTCGAAAGATGAACGTGAATTGAGTTGTCTCAATGCCATTGCTGAATGCAAGAGGTTAGATTGTAACAAATTTCGTGTAGATTTGATAAATTCAATATTCGCAGAACTTTATGGGGAGGTTATATCGAAGGAATCATTTGAAAAGTGGCGTGAACAATTGTCGTCGTCGTCAACAAATAAAGAAGACTTATCGAAAGATTTAGAAGCGTTTTTTAGAAATAGCAGCAAAAATACACAGGAACAATTTAGCAAATAAATAAAAAAATATTACAGAATAAAAAAAAAAGAAAAGAAAATTTAAAAAAATCGCAGTCGTAACAAAATATAAATTAAATAAAAAAAAAATCGCAAATATAAGCAATCGAATTGCAAACCAAAGAAAGAAAAAAAAAATAAGAAACCATTTTTAATTTTTTGTTTGTTTTGCAGTCCAAAATTCAAAATAAATCAAATTAATTGAAAAATTAACAAAAAAAAAAAGGAAATTTTAAATTAAAACACGAAATTTATAAAAAACAAAGAAGAAAATAAAAAAAAAATAAAACAAGCTTTAAGCCTTTAGTACCAATAGGTTTAATAACAAAAACAAAATTGAAAACATAAAACAAAAAAAAAACAAACAATATTATAATAATAAAAAACGAAATTTCAAACAGATAAATGTTTTGTTATAAATGGATAAAAATAAATATTGCAAAATATGCAAACAAAAAAATGTTTAAACTATTTTTATTTGTACGTGATGGTTTTTGTTGTTTAGTTTTTTTTTTTATAAATACGTGATAAATGCTTACATTAAATTGTTTAGTTTAATTGAAGAAAACTGAATTTAGGGTTCCATTAGAGGAAAAGCAAGTCAAGCTTCGGAGAGGTAAGTCATTTAGACGAAGTAAAAAAACTTGAGTGATTCTATAAAGAAGTTCTTTTTAAGTAAATTCGTTGTAAGATTTTGCTGTAGTGTTATTCTTACGTAAGGCTTTAAGAAGGGGTATCAGCGTAGCAACATACATAGTTCTCTCTGTCGTCAACAGTACTTTCAGAAGAAAATATTTTTTGTTTATGTTAAGTTATCAAATACGCCTTCTTATAATTTGCAAAGAATATTTAGCATAGATCAAGGCAAACGCCAGAGTTCAATTAAAGGTAAGGTATCTGATGTAAAAGATACGGCGGTAATTATAGTTGTACTTGATCTGATATGCTGACACACCGTCTCCACAAAATAAACAGCTGTCCATCAAAACAATGTAAAGCGCAATCAGCTTTTTTTCTGCTGGTAAAATAATGTCATGTAAGTTCATATCTCAACGAAGTGCCTCTACGGAAAGTCTAACTTAAAATATAAGTAAATATATCATTTAACGTTACATAGACCATAAAAATTTGATATTAGCCATATCTACATTCAACTGAAAACCACAGAAAAATATCTCAGACACTAGAAACTTGAAATCTCCGCTCATGTACACAATATCGACAGGATGTGTGTATGATGTGCTTGATTGGCATAGCTTTCCGTGTCTGCAATAGATTTAACATGTAAAACAAAAACAACTAGCAACTGCCGATAACAATATTCACTGTAGGATTCAGCGGATAGCTTTACCAAAACACAACTATACATTTTTGCCCTCCATCGGATCTTTTAAAGACATTTCTGATGACAAACAAATCACTTAACTTATGAACCAACGCAAAATATTAAGCACCACTCGGTAGCATATACTTGCACAAAGTTTCTTGGAATATTAAACCTTTTTAAAAATTCATAAAGATTTTTTTAAAGACATTAAAAAAAAATATGTAGTATAAAATTAGGTTTAAAGTTACAAGTTACATACATCTCTTTAAATGGTTTTAATCTCCAAAGCGAAATATGCCATTCATTTTTACGTAAATCTTTAGAGCCGTTATTTTAGAAAATTGTTATTTTTTTGGATTTTAAAAATTAACCATTTCTTCCGAAACAATTTTTTTTCACAAAAAAAGATTTAAAAACCAGATTGCAAAACCATTACATTCTTGTAACCACTAGGTGAGAATGGTTAAAAAAAATATTAACATAAAAAAGTTTCAATAAAATTCATTGGTCCGTATAGCAAAAATTGATTTTCCCAAAAAATAATTAACTTTTTTTTTTAAATTCAAAAATGATTTCTTTGAATTTTTTTCTTAATTTTATCATTAGAGCTACTCAAAGTCAGAAATCGAGAAAACCGGTTTATACCCTTAATAATAATAGAATCTAATGTGCCACATAATTTATTTTTTTTTTAATTTCGCAAGTTAAATATCGCTACATCACTATGTTTGCCAAATGTAAAACAACACTTAATTCCACAAAGGATTTTATTATTTATAGAGTTAAAGACTAAAATGTAGATAAAATTGTACATCAAACTCTCATGTATCTAAACAAAAAAGTTGGTATCATCTTTTATCCTTGTACAATGTACATACTTCTGGTAAAGTTTACAAGAACATATCTCATGCGAACATTTGACATTCATCGCTGGTACACAATTCAAGTTTAACTAGCTCATGAACAAGCTGACAACGAAAAATACATACTTTTCGTTTGGAAAGCATTCAAGGCCTTTTTGCTTCACTAAGAATCACTGAGTGGACGACATTCCCGTACATTATGCATCTTCTCCACAAAAATGAGTAACGCAGCCTAGACGTAATAATTCTTGGGTCACCAATTTTAAGGCAATACATATTTACAATTTTATCATGGCTTGGAAGCAAGAAAATGCGGCAGTTCAAATCAGTTAGCAATGTTTGGAGTGGTTTAAGGCCCAAAAATATAAGATTGTTGAGCCCAAAGAAATTTTATGTTTACGATTTTTTGTTATTTTAGGAGATTTTTCGTCTTTCCCTCAGCAATGTACCTATATTTACTCAAAAAAAAAAAAAATGTTACACATTCGCCACAGTGAACAGCAAATCATTGAAGTGTTCCTATATTTGAAATACGCATAAGAAATTAGGCTATATCTTTTTCCCTCAGGTTGAAGACCTCAATCTTGAAGATCAAATAAATAAAATATAGATTTTACTAACAACTTCGACTCTTAAAAAAAAAAAACAAAGTAAACAACCACTTTTTGCTGATATTGGAACTTATGTGACACCAATATAAAAATGAGAATTGCCTTACCAAATTGTGTTGATTTTCGTCAACAATTGCCAATCATGTCAAAATATGTATATTTAAAAATAATAAATAAATCCAATTAAGTGCAGATGAGATAGAATTTCTTGGATATTTGTGTAGAGGCTTTTGACCTAATTCTTAAGAATCAATCTTTTTTATAGCAACATCACTACATAGTTGAACTATGGAACGAAGGGGCCGAATTCCAGTGGCCAAGTTTCGCACTCAGGAAGGCAAAACTCGAAGTCGAAGCCGTGTTCGGGAGCCAGATTATAATGAGCAAGATCCAGAAACTGATCTATTTACTCTCATAGAAGACAACATTGCATTGAAAGAGGATAATAAAACTTTGAAAGCTGGAATAGAAGATTGTAAGTTGCCAATTTAGTTTCCCACTACTTTCTAAACCGTATAATCATTAATTTTCTTTTTAAGATAAAAAGCTTCAAAATGAACTATTGGAAGAAAATGCTAAGCTCAAGGAAGAACTTGATAACATGCGACGCTCTCAAACCGATTTTGAATCACGCATCAAAGATATGTCTGCGAAATTGTCCAAAACTACAACTGAAAAGTCAGCTTTGGATAAGTTGCATAAGATGAAAATTGAAAAAATTAATTCGTAAGTTTAAAAAATTTAATAAACACTAAATTCATTATTTACTTTTTGTTTTATTTCAGACTTACTACTCAGTTGCAATCACTGCAGGAAAACCAAGACAATCTTTCAACAACACTCGAAGATTCTATGGGTTTGAAAAGCAAAATTTTAAAACTAATCCCATCGCTGACCAATAATGAAATGGAAAGTCTAATTGATATTGAAGATGGCTCCCGAGCTAGCATTCTAACTGGTGCATGCATTGAAAGGCTTTTAGATGAGTTTGTGTTATTGAAGGGCAATTTGAATTCAGTCGAACTTCAACTGTACGAAGCAAATGAGAAAATATCTGATTTAATGGAAAATGTAAATTTAATTTTATTTCTATTTTCTTATTCTAATTTGTATCTTCTTTTTAGCAACAACATTTTGAAGAAGAAAACGAATCTTTACGCACTGAAAATACGAATCTAACAAGAGTTGCACAATTGTTGACACAAAATATGAAAGAGAGTGTCGAAACAAGTAAAAAGTAATTATTATTTTTTTTTTTAATATTTAAATAAATTTTGACAAACAAATCTTTCGAATTTCATAGAATGGAAGAAGCTTTGATAAAATTGAAGCAGCGAAATGATGAATTGAGTAAAAAATCGAAGGATCTTATTGATGGTCAGGTTTCACCACCTACTACTCCGTCTGTGGCAGCTTTGGTTTCTGCAATAGAAATACCAATACAACAAGAACAACCCCCAGTTGAGGAGCCAAAAGAAGAGCTACCAAGTCCCACTCGCGATCATGGAGAACGAATTGTTGAAATGGTGAGTGTAATTTTTTTCTTTCGATAATCTTTATCAAAAACAATTAAAGGAGAATGGGCGATTTCGTCGCATGGGTGTAACACATAATGACTTATAGCACTGGAAAGGGGTCTATGAATGAAATAAATTTTTTTATGTGTCTTAGTTTGTACTCATGCAGAGAAAGCTCTTCGGTTCATTTGGATTAAAAATTCTCGAAAATACGTTTCGATTAATAACTTGATAGAATATACTTTTAAAAGAAAAGCGTTAACGACTTGAAATTTTGTAACATTTTCATAAATAAAGTTTTTTTCTAAGCAATTTTAAAGTTCAAGTGACCTCAACTCCAAAGCGTTTCGCCCAGGTACGACAGTGAGCTCACAGTTAGATCTGTCGTACCCTTACTAAGACGCCTTATTTTGGTCGATGTTTACCGACAACTTATAAATCTCACAGCATGAATATACTGTGAATTTTAATATTCTGGGAATTTGTCAGGCTGATATAATAAGGAAGAAAAATAACAAAAATAATAAAAATTATTAAAATTATTTTAATTTTAAGTGGAGCGATTGAATATACATAATTCAATTTTAAAGTTGATAAGCTCACTATCGTACCTGGGCGAAACGCTTTGGAGTTGAGGTCACTTGAACTTTAAAATTGAATTATATTCAATCGCTCCACTTAAAATAAAAATAATTTTAATACTTTTTATTGTTTTTGTTATTTTTCTTCGTTATTGTTTTTTTCTAAGCTACAGTCTCTTTAGAGAGCAAAATCTAGTATTTTGTTTGATTCCATATTAAATGAATAACAAAACAAACAATAAAACAATATACAGTCGACTCCCTCTAAGTCGAACTTCCTCTAAGTAATTTTTAATTTTAACGAATAATTTTGAAGAAAAAATCCCTAGCATTTAGATCCGTTGCTGTAAATTTTAGAAAAAAAAAATATATAAATGAAACTGCAGTCAAGTTAATAATTTGCATTTTTGTGCATCTTAAATTTAAACCGCCAAAAACTTTTCCTCCATGAGATACATGCCCATACAAAAAAAAAAAAGAAATGTATTCAGTTCAGACCTTTCCAAAGATATAATATAGGTCACTATGCGCTACATCGACTGGGCGCAACCCGTACAAGAGTGCCCTTTCTCCTCTGCTTTGGTTAAAATAAATAATTGTATTTCATATAGAAAAAGTGAATTTAAAGTGCAGACGGATTGTTGAGTTTTCCTTCATTTAAGTACACACTGCTTCAGAACAGCATGATTTTTATCATCATACCCGAAAAAATTCAGAAAAAAGTGACCAAAGTTAGCTGTAGACAGTGAATTATGGGGAAAAAATGTTTTATCGTTAGATTTATAGACCAGTTATTTAAAATATCCTAGGCCACAAGGAATTAGTGGTAATTGTATATATGTATGTAGATCGAGTTAAATTTAAATTCCGATACAAATTTTTTTTCAAAAAATTAAGATGAATTAATTTTTTTTAAACAATTTCAACCAAGTTTGAAATTCCAGCTAAAAACAAATATTTTTTTGTTTCAAGTTGTACATTTTTTATCTGTTACAATTAAACACGGAATAAAAATGAAGTAAGAAAGAAAAAAAATTGGTGCAATCAATGATGATAATAAATATTTTTAAATAATTCTATAACAATAAGCAACATAAATTGACTTTCTAAAATAAAATAAAACGATAAATCAATATTAAAAATTATTTCATTTCATCGCATTATATTTCAAACAAACATTTCATGATAGACGAAGTTCCCGCAGGAGATTTTAGAAATAAGTTATAGCAAGGAAAAATTGGTATTTTTGGAAAAGTCTTTAAGTTGTGTTTGAGATAGTATCGCAACATGTATCGCAGTCTCTAGTAATTTGTAAGTTAAACTGCAGGCACCATGACTACTTATGTAAAATTAGTGGAGTAATTTTAGAACAATTACTAATTACTTTAGAACAAAGCCGATTTTCACATTTTTTTCAAACGTCGCGGTCGGTAATAACAAAAATACTTAAACCTCTATCGGTTTAAAATTGCATCTTTTGTATTTCTGTTATTTATTCTTGTAAATGACCTGATATTTTCTTAAATTTTGTTCATAAATCCGATTAATGATTGTTTTCTATTACAAGATTATCTCAATGGTGTACCGTAAACCAATTACACTGCTCTAAAAAGGTAATTTTTTTTTTGCTGTCGAGACTAAACCAAACAAAGGTTTTTGATATCCTGAACTCGAATCCGTCGTCATAATATTACGTTTTTAAAAAATATTACCCGTTTTTTTCGACTACTTTGAAAGAAAACTGTTCAACCATAAAACATAACCGTTTCTATAAGAATTGTTTTCCTTCTTTCGAGACCTATTTTAATTTCTCTGAAATCTTTTTTATTGCCCGAGGTAAACTAATCTGATTTGAACTTTGGTACTAAATTTCTTATATCTGTTGGCCTTAATTTTTTTTAACTACCCATTTCGGTGTATAAGAATTGAACATCTCATACATACAAATTAAAGACCTTTCCAAATATAGCAAACATTTCGTGCTACCAAAAATCTGCTGCGATGCGAGCTCATATTCTATAAATGAAAATCTACATGTGTACCTACATATATTTTTGAAAAATGTTTTCCAACAATAATTCTGTTTATTTATACACCTATAGGGAATGAAAAGAGTTTCGGGCTTTTTCAAACCCTTTCAATCAATTTTCAAAAGTTCCTAGGAATTTTTGAAACAACCCATCTAATAAACCTATTATAGCAGCTCAGCAATACTCAATATGACGGTATGTTATCAAAAAAGAAAATGTGTTCGGTGTTCGTGTATCGTCTGTGATGAACGTGTTGTCAGCGAACTAAAATAATTACCCCCATCTAAGAAGCATTTTAAACCTTGTTAACTAATAAATAATAATTTTGCTTCTTCTACGACTAAATTCCTAATTTTGTTTTTTTTTTTTTTTACTAACACTTACTAACTATAAAAAAAAGTCCTTGTCTAACTTACTAAAAAATAAATAAGTATTGTTTGACGGTTTGGTGTTAATCATTTGTATCCAATATAATTCTCTACTAAACAAAAAATCCTTTTTTACTAATTTTCCTTTTGTAGAAAACTCTTATGGAAGCGGCTATTGAAAAAACTACTAACGACGAAATTAAAACTTTGCACATTAAACTGGAAATTTTGGAAGAGGAATTGAAAAATGCACTTGCCCGTGCCGAAAAAGCCGAATCTACCCTTGAAACCTACAAGCGTCAACAGTCGAATGAGTCGAATAGGTTGCATGCAACAATACCTACCACAGTACAAGCACCCCCACCACCGCCAATGATGCCCCCACCACCGCCACCACCAATACCTGCTTCATTGTTATACTCTCCAAATATTTCTACACTTTACAGAAAGCCTCGTTCGGGTAGCTCATCGTCCTCTTTAGGTGGTTCCACTTGCCACCTTCATTCATCCCAGAATGATTTACAATCAGGAAATGGTGGTAGTGGTTCTGGTGCTGGTGGTAGTGGCTATGATGCAACAACAAACAGAAACAACGAAAGCTTCTGTAGCAGTTGCAAACATCAAATGAAGCAACAAGTAGGGGCGGCAACAGGTACGTCAACTCTGAACTTGCTTCTTCCTCCACATTCTCACACGAAAAGAAATATTTATTCACTCAAACACACAAACACATACATTCAATTATACAATACATGTATCTGGTAGTCTTTCCACGTTTCACGTTTGCCTTTTTGCCTCTCACACTCGCATTATTGTTGCGCTTATTTCCCACGTAAACATAGGCATCCCCCCATTCCATTTCCGTATCCTTTCATGCCATATCCTTGGTGAGCTATTAAGTGTCGCAGTCACATACAGTTCATTACTATACACATACCATCCTCCATCAGTGTTATCGTCATGTGCGCATAGATACAGATCAAAACAAGGCCACTCATTTTTTATATATCTCTATCTTTATATGTTTGTATGTATAAATTAGGTGGTGTGTGGGGGAGTGGGAGGGAAGGGAAAGAGGGGTTGCGGTCAAGGGGGACGAGAGTTGATGAGGGGAATTTGATAAAGGTATGGTTGCTTTTTAAGCATGAATAAGAGTCGCATTAAAGATTTATGGTCAAAGTGTTGCCAGATGTCCTATTTTCTTATTTTATTTAATTATATTAGGTCTTAAAGAATTTACAAGTATTGATTGAATGCAAAATACAAATTATTCCAAATTCAAAGTTTCAACTGCAACAGAATCAAAAGTAATAAAAAAAATTTTTTGGTGTATAAAAAACAAATACCGAGGTAATTGCCTCGGCATAAAATAGACAAAGTTCATGGGAAAAAAAACGGGACTCGGAATGTATTGAATCCTGACTGTCTAGATTTCTCCTTTTCTTTCTCGTAATTGTTCTTTAAAAAAAAATTTAATAAAAACCTAATCATATCGAACAACAAAAATCATATTTGTTGAAATTTAACATAAACTTAAGCTAACTAGTTGCATTTTAAATTTGCCTCATATTCTTTCAAATGTCAGTACCGCTGTATACCCGGATTTGTTTCTTCTGTTTTTTGGCTGAATATTCACTAAGGAAGTTCTGATATTTTCTTGTTTGTTTCTGATGTAAACAATTTTGAACTGTTATTGTTGTTCTTTTTGTCCTTTATGGCGAGAGAAAGATGGTGAAGTGAGGCAGAAATTTTAAACAGATTTAAAAAGAATTAAGAATTTAGATTATCAGTTGTTGTATGACTGAGACACTCTACAATAGAATTCAGATATTTTAATGAATTCCGAAATTTCAGTTGAAAACTTATTCTAGGGGTTGGCCCCTTTAATTTTTTTTTTATCAATTTTGAAATTTAATTCCAATAGTGATTTTTGTTTTAAGTCAAAGTCAACAAATCTTAGATTTTTGGGAGACCTCAAAAATGGTATCCAAAAATAAAAGGATATATCGCCAAAATGACTCACAAAAATATGAAAATGCCAAAAGTCGGGTCCGAATAGTCAGTTCGATTATGGCGGTACACATTCATTATAGGCATACAGAAATCCAAAAATGATACCTTTACTGAATATTTAATTAATAAGAGATTATATGACTACCATTAACCCCCATTATCGATCCGTTTGCTTTTATTATTTAAATTTTTTGTTTTATTTTGGGATATAAAAGCGCATCAGTGCGCGATATGAAATAGTCATACACAAACCTCTTCTATAAAAGTTAAAGCCATTTCTTTAAAAATAAGCATTATTTAGATGAGATTGTCTAATATTTGTTTTATATAACGACTAAAAATTTAACCAAAAAGTTCTTAAGTGATCACTGTTATGAAAAGTGCGTTTCATGGTTAAGATGGTAAGAGTGGTTCAAAATACAAGGCTTTGGTTCTTCATAAGTTCGTCGCACCACAAACGTTATTTATTTATTTATATCTAACTTAAAGGGTCACTGTGGCGTATGTGGAACTTTTTCTACTAACAAATCTTAACTAATAATGGAAACAATATTCTAAACCTTTGTTGACCATTTTCTGACCTTCTCAATGGTTTGATTGGTCACGCGAAATTTTGCATGGTATGCAGCACCTAAAAACGGCTATTGCGTAAAATACTCCTAAGTGTATACCCAGATTGTTTAAATTGTAAAAAAAAAATTCACTGAAACGGCTAAAGCGTTAACAAGAAATTCAGAATTAAAAAAAATAACTTAGGTACGATTCAAAAAATATAGTTTTGTTATCACAAAAGTATCACGGAAGCTTTTTTATCATTTTTGTACCTTTTTTGTAACTTTTCTAACGGTTATCCGTTAATTCTAATATATAAAATTTCAATTTACCATCAAGGTAACCATTCAAAACTGGTTTAAGCTGACCGGCAGACAGAATTGTGAGACCCACTTTTTTGACATTCTCTCTATTATCACAATGTCATGTCTGATTGTTATCTCGAGTTCGATTTTGTTTAACGAATCCGAGAGACTCGGAGATAAACTAAATTTTGTAAGCTGTTCAAAATACATAGTTTTTGATCGAGCTGAAATTTTATATGGCTTCTCAGAGTGTCGCTGCGTCACAACAACACATCTTCTCCATAAGTCGCCTGTACTGAATTTCTTTTATCGTAAAAGTGGAGTAAAACAGTCTTACCATTTTTTAAAATAAAATTCAAACGTTTGAATAAAAATTTAAAAATAATTCTGTAAAACCAGGATTGCAAGCATTTCTTTTTAATAATTAAAAAACTAAACTGGAATTTATTATTCAACTACATACATTTTTGTTCGATTTGATTTATTAAATTTGCTGCAATGGCAACACTTAACCACTTCAACACTTTCCATGACATATTGAAGCCATGAAGTGTGGCAGGAAATTGAGGAATATTGCGCACAGCCATTTGAAACCTAAATCTCGTGGATCATTTATTCTTATAAAACGTTGATTTCATGCTTTCCATTTCCTACTCGCCCGACACCGATGAGATATGATACAGAAGACAGCCAACACCACCACTATACCAGAGCGCCAGGCGCCACCCCCAAAAAGAAATGTCACGTCGCCGATGTCGTAGTCTTCGTCATCATCGTCGTCGTCGTCGTGCGTCGTTCACACTTCACTCATCATCAAAAAGCTGTTTACAAAAAATACATCATGCTAACGTTAACGGTAATTCACTTGCCAACTAAACTACCACTCCCGATGATAAAGTAGTATTGGCAAGCCAAAAAAAAAAAAAAGAAGCAAAACAAAAAAATAACCTGATGCCTTTGAATGGCTTCCGTTTCATGGAGAAACAAAATATATAGAAGAAGGTGGGGTTGAATGAGGTGGGGAGTATTTTTGAAATAAAGCACGTTTTTACTCCATCTACAGGACTAGTATTGGTTGCAAGTAAGAAAATTGAAATATTCTTTCAAACAACTTGTATAGTTTTCGTCAAACTATCAAGCCTGGACAGTAGAGTGGATGCCTTATGGTCTTCCTGAACTTATTCTGGTACTCTGGAAATCGACATTTTGCGAGTTTTTAGAAACAATCTGAATTGAGTTATTCTTTATCAAGTCACTATGTACTGCTCATCACTTGCTGATTGCATATTTTGTGTCGTCAATGGAAAAACGAATTCAGGAAGCCTGCTATAAATACACATTTTCGCAAAAATTGAGATTTTTTTTTTTAAATTGCACAAAAATTCCACCTAGAATAAGTTTGTTTTACAATCTGTAAGTATTTGCTATGTTTATTAGAATCTTTAAAGTTACGAAGGATCCTAACTGATGATTTATCTTTAAATGACGTCGTTTATGTGGGATTTAAGAAAACGTTACTTTGACATACCCTGACCAATTTCAATAGAAGTTGTAATTCTAATACTACACTTAAAAACTTTGTTTAAAGGCCCAAATTGACGGATTCAAACATTATAAGCATTATGTTGATTTTGATTTGGTTTTTAAAGTTTCTTTTGAAAAAAATTGGAATTTTTTTTTTTTTTTAAATCAAATTTTCGGAAACCGGACATTGATTTTTTTTTGTTGAAATTTTGGTTTTAGATGTTGATAGTGTATTATACAAAATGGCATACCAATTTTATTTTAAAACCTTTTTTCCAAAAAAATATTTATAAAAAATAAGTTAAAAAAAAAACGGCTCTAACGATTTAAATTTTTTTTTTTCTAAAAATGCATCTTAATATAACAAATGAAATTGCACACTTGTTTTGGAGGGCAATGTGATTTCAAATATTGTTTTATTTCTTTGAAAAACGATTTTAATTTTTTTTGTAGAGCGTTAAATTTTCTATAGATGCTAGAATAATTTATCAATTTGACACATAATGTTATTTGCATGGAAAATTGAAAATCGCTACATCTAAATACTTTTATTAATGACTCATATTTTAACAGGTTTACTTTTTAGACAAACACTGATTTTTTTCCATGTTCTTCGAAAAGGAAAAAATAGTTCGATTTTGTAACACTTATAAATTTTGAAGGATCAATATAAAATGTAAAGCTAAAAAAAATGCGTCATCCTGTACAAAATAAATATTTAGCTGTAAAAAAGTATTTATTGTAGTAACACTACATTATTTGGCTTAAATCTTAAAATTACAAACACGAATATTGTGTTTTGTCAAAACTGTCAATTTTTCCAAAAAGTGCAACAAAAAAATTTGAAAGTGAAAAAATCACATTTTGCATTTTGCAAACAAAGAAAAAACGAAATTTTTTGTTCAAATATACAAGTTACAATTAACACATCTACTGACTGCAATATTTTGTCAAACAATGAGAAAACCTTTCTTTAATTGTGGTTATTTTGAACATTAAATAAATGTTTTTTACATGGACTCCTTCCACTCTTAAATGTAATGACTCATATAGGTACTCCTTTTTTGCTTAAATGCTATAGTGTTTAAATAATTTGACCTTAAGGGGTAATAACATTTTGTAAGCACGAAATCGAGTGTCATTTTCATCAGCGTATAAAACAAAGCAGAAACATTATTTTCTTTTGGAGTTTGTTTAGTTTGATTAAGAATATCCATAGGTAACAGAATAGGCTAATGTGAAATTTATTAATGATAAAATGGCGGTGTAGTTCAGGATGAACGCAAACTCCTGTGCTTCCATCGGGCGACCAATTAACTCCTACAGTTTTTAACCGATCGGGCTGACATTTCGTCTGTAGCTTAACAATACTATTCCCCAGTGAAAGATTTTTTTGAAATATTAAAATTCAACGATTTTATGGTCTTTTTTTCACCGAATTCTGTTTTTGGAATAAATGAATTTTTTTTTCAAACTAATGCCATTTCTCTAAAACTTTATAAATCACAAAACTTTATATTCACTGGGGAATAGTATTTTTAATCTTCACAAGAAATATCAGCCCGATCGGCTAAAAACTGTAGGAGTTAGTTGGTCGCCCGATGGAATATGATCATCCTGAATTACGCCACCATTTTATCATTGAAAAGTTTCACATTATCCTATTCTGTTACCTATTGATTAAGTATATCAAACTGAACAAAATCCAAAAGAAAATAATGTTTTTCTTTTGTATTCTACGCTGATGAAAATAGTGAAACGATTTCGTATCTACAAAGTGTTATTACCCCTTACATAATTAAAAAATAAAGTACATCCATTCAATTTAGTAAGCTATTAGTTAGTTCGGTCACTGGGGTGTATGCGTAACTTTTTTTCTTTAATATTTTCAATCAAATATATTGAAATATTAAAGAAAAAAAAATGTATGAAAACAATTTTTTAGAAATTTCAAGAACCAATTTATTGCTAATTCAACTTTATTTTATAATGATAATTCCATGTCTGTTTTTAATAATGGCTATGAAATTAAGTTTGGCAACAAATTTATTATATGTTATTAAATTTATTAATGTTTTTATTTCTTTAAACTTTTTTTTGAAAATTATAATGCATATTAACACTTAAAAATGATAAGAAATAGGTGTTTGAAATTTAGCATGAAATTGTGAAGAAAATAAATGTTATTAACTTAAAAATTATAATTTGCAAAATAAATATCTCAAATTTGTTAGAAACGAGATTAAAAATAAATTGCACCACTGGGGTCGCACGTACTTGCTCTTATGGTAAAAGTTACTCTAATGTTAAAGCTTTTCATTGAACAAAATAAGGTATATGATATTTTCACGGAATTTCATAAGTGGAAAAAAAAATAAAATCTATTTTTATAAATATTAAATACCGTTTTAAATGATCTTTTACAAAAAAACTAAGTATGCCATTTTATTTCTTGTATAAAAAGGAATTTTTAGAAATTTTTTTTTCGAAAATCGTTAGAGACGTTTTTTAAAAAAATAATTTTTTATATAGAAAAAATTTTTAACATTTTTCAAAAAAAAAGTTGGTATGCCATTTTGAAGAAATAAATAATTTACAGATAAAAACGGAATTTCAAAATTTTTTTACCAACCCGTTTCCAAAAAATTGATTTTAAAAAAAAAAAAATTTGAAATATTTTTTTAAAATCAAAAATGTGTTTTTTGAAAAATTTAAAGTTGTTTTAAATAACGATAGTTTAAACGTTTCTGTATAAAAATTTTGGTCGAAATATGTTTTGTCGTTTACGAGAATTTCATAAATAAAAAAAACCATTCTATGGCAGGTACAGTTAATAACGGTTCAAAAAATATTTTTTTTATTTCCAAAGGAAGCTTTTATGTGTTACACTACACACAAAAATTTTAGTCAAAATCTTTAGAGCCGTTTTTGAAAAAAAAAATTAACTTTTCTATTTCCGTTATATGAAAGGTACCGTTAGTTTTGGTCGTAAAAAAAAAATTTCAATTTGTTCTCTAAGGATTCACCCAAAACTGTTAACTACCAAGTTTGAAGGAAATCGCTCCATTCGTTTAGGTGGTAGTTTGAGGTACACACAGACAGACAGACAGAATTGCCGGACCCACTTTTTTGGCATTCTCCATCATCGTAATGACATGTAAAATTGTTATCTCGAGTTCGATTTTTTTTACGAATCCTAAACTTGCCCTATAGTACCTATATCGCAAGTAAAAAAGGGTCTTAGAATTTACACAAAAATCATAGGAAGTTTTGATGATCAAACTTTCTCCTAGATTGATTTACAGACGCACGTCTGTATCCATGATGACTTTTTTTTTTAACTTCTCCAACACCGTAATGTAGATTTTCATTAAAATTTTGAGTTTTTTGAGTGCATACATTTTGCATTGAAATTTTTTTTTCATGCTTTGCTACAAAATTTTTAATTTGAAATAAATATTTTTTTTTTAATTTCAAATGATTTGTTTAATTGATATTTTTACAACCCTGGTTTGTGTTTCATTAAATTCAGCTTTGATTAAAGCTAATACTAATAGTATACATTTCAGTCTAGTACACCACACCAAACTTGACTTATTTGAAAGCCGCTTTAAACAAATCGAACTCATTCCAAATAATTTTATTCGCTCGCATTGTTCAAAGTTATTGTGAATATCATTCCAATGTATTTTTAACTTTCCACTTAAAACTATTTGCATCCAAAAAATTAAGTGAACAAAGAATAAATGGCTTTAAATTTCAGCAAAGTGAAGTTTTTCTTTCCAATATTTCACAAGTATTCTCCCGGAAATCACAAAAGAAAAGGAAATCACATAGCGAAAAGCCACAATAAAAGTGTTTCGGGTATAGAATATTGCTCATATAGAACTCATAACTGAGAGCTATGAATGGAATTTATTACCTTGTATCACCTGCGTCACTATTTAACTGAACTATTCCTTTATTTGAAGAGTTATACGTCTCGGAATATGGGTTTTCGGGGTTTTAGCATAACTCTTTGACCTTATTAATTACAATCTACGACTTAAGAGCAACAACTTACAACCCCAATATAATCCATTCTATTTTTGTATTTTAATTCAATCTTTGATATTTACTCGCTCTAAACCATGAAATTGTATTTTCCTGTACTTACACACTGATATATACCTGTAACCAAGGACTATAGGTATTTTAACTAGTGATAAGATGTTGATTTTACGATGCGGTAGTCTGGTTCTGGTCTATGGTGTTTTATACCCACACACACACCAACAAAATAACAAAACAAGGCGGCGATTCTACCTCAATTGAGGTAGAGGGAAGAATAAGGAGGAAAATGAGTCTTGGTTTATTGTACCACCACCTCCCCCATTCCAGGATACAATTCGCTGTGTGTCTTAATTATCCACTCGTTTTTCTTATTAACAACTAGGTTTCCTTTTTTTTTTTCTTCCTTCATTCTTTTTTCTTCCACCTTTTTAACTTGGGTAAAGGTATAATTTTTTTTTTTCGAGTCCTTGATTATAATCAAAAGACACGGGGAAAAAAAACGAAAGGAATCTGTTTTTTTTTTTCTTTATTTTTTTTTTAATTCTACGATTGCTTCATTCCCCAATATATATTGAGAGAACGACTTAGGTCGAGGAAAAGTGAGGGTTACCAAGAACTTATATTCATATACCAACAACAGGTATGTGTATATGTATATATCGATAGGATGGTATATAAAATATGCGTACATACTGACAAACCTACAATATCCTTATGGAGAACTATAAGTATAGTGCAGGTGAATCAGTGCCACACCATATCAGAGCCAAGGCAAATAAAATATAACAAACAACAAGTATATTAAATATAAAATATCGATCGAATTTATGATTTTTAGTCATCATCATCATCATCATCATCATGAGAGCCATCTCTCTATCACTATTTTATTGACAATGATGATTATTATGATGATGAAGGATAGGAAATATACGAGGACATCATCATCATCATAATAATCATTTCTTTTTATAGCGTAAATTTGATTTTTAAACTTTAATAGGGCGCACACACTTACTCAACTCAGCTCATCGATGTCGATATATCTCTATCGGCTTTCGTGTCCTTTTTTTGATGACAATTTTTCTCTTCTGTGACTGTGTTATCCTTGTGTATATCCTTTTTTAATCCAAATAACAGCACGAATAAAACTCGCTTTATATTGTAGTGTAACACACAGTAATCACTTTAACCATAAAATAAACACAAAAGCCTCAAACACTTATCCCAGACACAAGGCACAAGGATCAACAAATAACCCATAAAATTGCACTAAAAAAAAAATTAAAAAAAAAAGAAACAACCATCATCATAGAGGTATAAACAAAAACAAGGATGTGTGGGGATTTCTATTTTTTTTTTTTTTTTTATTTAATAATCCTGGCTCAAGTGTTTGTGGGATATTTTTTTTCAATTTTTTTTTTTGTTCTAGTACAAAAAATAACCGAAAAGGATATAGGAATGCGGTGTTTATTCGACAAGAACGCGACACGAATAAAAATCAATCAGTCGTAAAGTATAGGCAAGCAGGATATAATATGAGAGTGTCCTGTGAATGTGAATGTTGTCGTCGTGCGACTACTAGAGCAGTAGCAGCAAGCAACACTGTGCAACGTACGAGGACGAAAAAACGAATATAATTCGTTTGGCACAACGCAACGCAACGAGCACAACACAACACAACTTTTTGGCTGATTCTATATTTTTGCCGCCTATTCCTTGTATACTACTATACTCTACGAAGGATTCCTCTCTGATGCTGGCTATACGGTTGCTGCTGTGATATTATAGGGGAGTTGTGAGAGGGAGTCTGAGGGTATATCAGAAGCATGACATTCTATGCCAATCCCTCGTCGTCTTGGTTTGTTGTGTCGTTGTGCTCTGCTCCACTCACTCAGAGTCACTATACTGTGATGATGATACTGGCTCAGGAGCGAAAAGAAGTATGGAAACAGAGTAGGGGAGAGAAGAAGAAACTTGGAGGGATTTTGTGGCTTCTTTTTACCACCCACTGTTTGAATTTGTATTCTCTTTCTCTCTATATAGTTGATGATGGGAATGAATTTTCCTTACCCTCTTTAGACCCTCCCTCCCTTACCCTACTCACAACCGACCGACCACATGCTGTGGAGTTGCTGGTACTTGGGCCATACGACTACCTTCGTTTTGAAGAGTCTCGTGTCGGTACAGTAGGTATACGGTGTGGTGTGGTAGGGTGGTATTCTTGTGTCCTTGGAGGGAGGCCATCTAAAGCTTCTTTTTCTAGGAAGGATATATTGTGTAGATTTTGCTATGGTGATATTTGATGCTTTACTTTTTTTTTTCTCTTGTTCTTTTTTATATATTTTTTTTTATTTTTTTATAACCAGTACTTTTTCGAGAAGCAAGCATACCAATGCCATCACACACTTTCTTATAGGGTTTGTCCTTTTTGCTGCTCTGTTTTAGTTGTTTGTTGCTTTGGTTCTACTCAAGCATCTGAAGCTCTAGCAACAACAATAACAGAAGGGGGAATTATGGGGGGTATAAGTAAAGTATATATTTTAGCACTTTCTATGCTTTGAAATCTCTACTACTTTTCTGCCTCTGAAATACCACCCGTTGGGTTTTTTTTTTTTCTTACTTTTTTTTTTTGAGGAGGAAGATTTATTTGAGAGTCATTTTTATTTTTTTGATTTTATTATTTTTTATTATTTGTACTTTCTTAAAGTCTTCTTCATTTTTTTTTTTTCTCATCATATTGCCCCCAAAAATAACACACAATCAAAAAAAAAAGGATAAAACAGCCAAATCAAGAGTGAACGATAAGAAGGTGTGAGTTTTTGACAGAACGCGCGAGGGATATGTTGTTGTAAAGGAAAAGGATTTTTATTTTCAATTTTTTTTTTATCTTCTCATTGTTGTTGTTAAATATAATTCTGTTGTCTTTTTTTTTTCTACTTCTTATTTTGTATTTGAAAATGAAGAATATTTTGAGGATTCATATATAAAAAAAAAAAAATAAAAACAAGAATGGGGAATGTGATTTGTGCTACTTGCTCTCTGATGATGGTAGAAAACACATAACATTTTTTTTTTTTGTTGAAAATTTTACTTGTCAAGGGTTGCATTTTGGTATATACGAGTTGAGTATATCCTATCTTCGGCTCTGTGGGTTGAAGCTTAAAGTTAGAAATTTTTACTTTGTTTGGTTTCAATTATAAAATTTTTGTTTTTAAATAAGGATATACTACCTACAATCGCATTATAACACATGATTACATACGTTCGAAGAAGATATAAAGAGGAAGCAGGAGGATGAATTGAAATTTCTATTTTAAAATATTATAATATTTATCTAGATGAGGGCAACAAGATATGCCTTTGCTCCATCTTAATTTAGATATTTTGTAATGAAACAAGGAAATCTTAAAGAAAATATGAAATTTTAAAGAAAACATCGATAGTACGTTAAAAAAGAAATTGATACGCAATATAATTATGTCAAACCTCCTTGCTCTTTAAGTTTTTGTTTTTTTATAAGCTAAATTTATTGTAAAAAAATCTTGAAATCATTTAAAAATTTTGTTGATCAACTTAAATTTCAAACGAAATATGCAAACTCTTGATTAATATTTGAACCTCTTCAATTGGGATATTCATAAAAAAAAAACTGTCTACAAAAAAAAAAAAAAAAATTAATATACTCTGTTTGTTCTGTTACTTGCAATTTACATTATTAAATTGTTAAAAAAATGAATTGTATTCTAAATAAAATACAAAAAAAATTATGAACGAAATTCCTGTAATTTGTATGGGTCACTGTGGTGTATGTGTAACCTTTTTTATTAAAAAGTAAAAAAAATCTGATCACCTTTGTAAACCACTCTCACGATATTAAAAATTGTGAGAAGTCAGTCAAAAGTGAATATATTATGAAGGACTGGAACAAAAAATTGAAATTGGATGGAAATCATTAAATCTTTATTCCGCATGGATTTTTATATTACAGTTGAAACTCGATTAACCGGGATGGTAGGGACCGAGCTCATTACGGATAATCGAAAATCCCGGATAATAGAACTTTTTTTTTCAAAAAAAAAATTATATGTATTTAAGTTTTAATTAAAAAAAATTATTTCAAAAACTAGAAAACAAACAGAAAATTATTCCATAATACGTAACAATTAATTTTTTTGTTTGAATACCTATATAAATCGTGGGCACAAAGGCAAAACCACGAATCTTGAAAGTTGTAGTTTTTAGAAAAAGTCTTCAAAGTTTTTTAAACTCAAGCAATATTTACTCCAGTCAAAGCGTCGGAAAAAAGGGCCTACCCCTATCGATCCATGAAATAAAAACTAACAGTGCCTCTGTGCGCAAGGTCAAATGACGCTTTGACTGGAGTAATTATGAAATCTCGTGCAAAGGAAATTGATAGTTTAAGCTTCTAGGCAACAAATGGAGGATTGGGGTCGATAAAGGGAATAGATTGATCGATAAAAGTTAAATGACGCAATAAAAGGAAAATGTCAAAAAATGCGGTTTTGGCGTTGTGCCGACGAATGTTATGAACTTTAAAGAAAATTAAAAAATTGTTGCATTATTGTGTGACTGGGGTCTTACCCAATGTTTTTTTTTTCGATTTAATTAATGTAAATGCGGTGAAATAGCAATATATCCTGATGAGTTTTCCAGGAAAATTCTACTTACAAAAAAGAACTAAGTTAAAAAAAAAGACCCTCTACAAAAAAAAAAATTGAAAATCTTTTCTTTATTTTTGACTGCCGATTTTGTATATTTTAGCTAAGTTTTCATGGGCACACTACTTTTATTAAGTTAATTTGTCAAATCCATTTTGTTTTGTATTGATAAAACTTTACGTGATCTTTTATTTGCCCTTAACAAAAAAAACTTGACTTGCTTGACTTACGGTTTTCCAACTAAAACCGAACATTATCCAATACAAACCTAGATACAAAACAAAACATGCGTGTCTGTAAGATTTAATAGATACGAAATTCCGTTAGTTTGGAGAAGTGAAGGATCTTCCTCTGTCCTCATGTAACGGATAGTAGAGTTTATAACGGATAATAGAGTTTAACCCTTTGCTCCCGGAAAAAAATACAAATATCTTGAAAAAAAGTTTTGATGTTTTCTTATTACACACTTAAATGAAAAAATAATGATTGTACTAGTAATAACATTGTATAAGGAATTTTTTAAGCTGAGAGTATAAAAGGAGAAGTCCATTTTATAGTAAAAAAAAAAAATAACAAAGTAATTAATACGTGGTTTCATGCTGAAACCACTAGGAAGCAAAGGGTTAAATAAATACATTTTCTTTATTGTCGAGAAAGAATGTCAAATAATTTCATCACGGATAATAGAGCGTCCCAGTTAATTGAATCCCTGATAATCGAGTTTCAACTGTATTTATTTACGAGTACTATCACAAAATTTAAGTATAACAATTGAAGGTTGCTATTTTTGATTAAAAACCCAAAAAATTGCTTCAAATACGTGGCAAATACCAAACTTTGCAACATGTTTTCAAAATCATCAAATGTTAATTTGTATTTCAAAATACAAATATTCAAAACTGAGAAAATGTCACCTGCAGAAACGATTTACTCATCGAGCTAAAAAAAAATTCAAATAATATGCAATTTCAAATACTAGCAAAAGCTAGTTACGAAATCTACACGTCTTCCTTTCCACATCCTAGCACGTTCAGTGTGCATGTGCATCTCATAGATCTGAAAGTAATTACGTCTGTAAAGTAATTACATCTTCTTTTCAAATTCAGAGGAAAAAATGAAAAAAAAAGTGGTGGACATTTGTAAAATTTTATTTAATAAGCGAATTTATTAACAAATTAAAAATTTAAAGCGATTTGAAACCAAGTCGAAATTTGAACATTTGGGTAAAAAACCAACAGATAAGTTTCTTTCTATAGTAGTAGTTCTATATGAAATTTCTGCAGTTCTGTATTGAATTCAAATCAATTAAATATTTTTTTTTCATCAAGTTAAATTGATTTTTCTCAATTCAATATCTTTTTTATGTTAGTTTGAACCTTTATTAAACGGTACCTTTCATGGAACCGTTTTCCTTTATTCTGAATTTCTCTCTAACGACTTATCCGTTAGAGATAGTTTTGGATGGAGATGCCGCCGGATATTCGGTTGGATAAACCTAGCCGATTAGTTCCATAAACTACCGCAACATTCGGCTGAATACCAAATAGCCAAATATTCGGCCGAATATTGGGCCAAAGATGTGCATGTGCCGAATGTTGCGGAAGTTTGCGGAACTATTCGGCCGAATATATTTAATTTATTAAGGGCCAATTTTTCAATAGTCAGTTAAACAGTCAGTTAGTAGTTATTCCTAAGGATAGAGAAAAAATCAATTTTTCAACAAGCAGATATACCTTATTCCTATTTATAAAACTATCTGCTTCTTTCAGAGACGAATAAAAATTATTCTAAGGAATAATCTCAACAAAAATATTGTGTCAGTTGTCAAAGCTGTTTTGAAAGAATTTTGAAAAAAAATACAGTGAAACACAAAAAAACAAAAACAATCATGAATAAAAGTGACGTTTAATTTTAAATATTTTTGAATTTGACAATTTTTTTTTGTTATTCTGTAGAATAAATTATTCTTGATTGAAAAATTCAATGTTTTTATCTGATTGTTTATGAGCCTAATAACTTTATTCGTCGGACAGTTAACTGACTGTTTATTAGAAGATTGAAAAATTGGCTCTAAATCTTAAATTAAAAATATATATTCTTTCATGAATTTTGCATTAAAAGCTCGCAATTTTTAGCAACCGCTTAAAATGTTGGTACAAATTAATGAATAAGTCCTCCACATTTGAGTTAAATTAGTAAGCTTAGTAATTTAATTGTTTTTAAACTAGTAAACTGAATATTTATTTTATTTTTTTTTTTTTTTCAAGTTAATGAGAAAAAAATTACTTGCTCAATTTTTCTGAAACCAGATCAAGATTCAGAAATGGTCAATATTTCCTACTCAAAAAAAAAAAAAATATGAACGTAACAATTTGATTTTGTTAACCAGTAGGTATACAATAAATACGATTTCTATTAAACTTGAACACTTCTCGAATTGTATTGATAACACTGGCCAAAAATTTTCAACTTTTTAAAATTTTCGGGAGAGATTTATATCAAATTTTATAGATTTGGGTTCAGTAAGCTCAAAAATAATATTGGTTTCTTTCTAGCAGCTCTAGTTTTTGCAAATATTTAATTTTTCACATTTGGGGAAATATTCATACTAATTTTTAAGTTTTTCTTAAAGTTTTCCAGAAAAAATTATATTAAACTCAATGTATTTGGGGTCAGTAAACCTAAAAATCACATTCATTTTTTTGTAGGAGCTCTATTTTTTGAAATATTTTAGTTTTCCACTTATTTTTAAGTTACTTATTTTAAAGTTATGCTTATATAAACTGTTTGTTAACATTTTCCAGAAATTTTCTTATCGAACCTAATGCATTTGGCTAAAATCACACTGGTTGCTTTCTAGGAGCTCTTTTTTATTTTTTAAAATATTTTAATTTTTCACATTTTTGGGGTAGTTTCATACTATTTTTTTTAGATTTCATTATTACAAGCGTTTTAAAAGTTTTGTTTGGAAAAATTTGTAAAATAAAAATACAAAAAAAAATTTAACAAAAAAAAATTGTATGAACTTCTATGAATTTTCATATATGAATAATTTAAAAACTAGAGCTGCTAGAAAAAAACTAATGTCATTTTTGGAATCAGCACCCTAAACTTAGTAAGAAATGATAAACAACGGTCTGGAAAATTTTTGTGTGTTGGGCAGTGTAATGAAAATAGAATTTCCTTCCAACACAATATATTTTTCTTTAGAAAAAAAATGAACCCATCGATATTAATTAAGGACGACCTAATTGGTCACCACACTACATAAATACATATGAACATTTTCTACACTTCCCGGAAAGCCTCATTAGTCGGCACATCGATGAAATGGACGAATTGTGATGTCCTTAAGATTTATCTAATTTGTGGGAAGTCTGGAAAATCAATAAAATTATAAGACACATGTGGTAGTTCTTTATCTAAATGACTGTTAATGAGAAAATTCAAAGAATCAAACTCAAACAACAACAAAAAGAAGAATAAAGTTCACATTTAGGTCGTATACACTTGTTTGAAAATGGAATACCTTGTTTGACCAAATTATAGTTACAAATTTTCGATAGCGAAGAAGTAATTTCTTAGCCATAATTTATATGCTGAAAAAAGGTCGGAAGGAACTGTTTATGAAAGGGAAAGCGCACAAAAGTTATCTTAGATTCAAGATAAATGATGTTTTAAAAGATGTCCAGTGAAAATCGATGAAAATGAAAATTCACGGCATCCAAAAAATATTTAAGGGACAAAAAATAAATGAAAAATTGAATGCTTTAAATTCATTGAAAATCTTTAATTCGCAGCAAATAAGAGATTTTTTAAAGGAATTCATAAATAGCCTTTAAATTTCCAACTATCAACCATTATTTTTTCAAGTTAAAACAGAAAGTGTACGGGTACAAAAAAAATCTAGTTTTGTACACACACGCTTTCTGGAGCTTAGTTTTATTTTTATTCTTGACATTCACCGAAAGAAAAAACCAAAAAAAAAATTAAATTGTTTTTTTTTCAGAGCTTTAAGTGGACTCATGTATCATTTGGCAACTGCAGAGTTGACTTTCTTTTCAACGAACGTCAAGCCAGAGCATCCTTACGATGCCATCAAACGAATATAGTACAGCTTTCCACAACATAATGTTCCCGATTCGTTTGGTTTGCTCTTGCTTTCAGAGCATTATTTTGGAATGTTTTGGTTGTTATTTGTGGTTTGCTGTGGTTGTCGCTGTTGTTCCCCCTGGATACAGCAGCGGAGCGATACATTCACATCCATCTATCGTTGCTTCCCGAGGGTACTGTTTTCAAATTGTCAACTTGTCGACTTAACTTATTTATCCAAACCCTCTTTTGCACCACCACCAAAAACCCATCCTCTTCCCGTGGAACGCCCAATTGATTTTTGTTTTTATACAGAAAAAAAAATAAGCATTGTTTGAGCGAGAGTATGTGTGTAAATGCGGAAAGAGGGTCGGTCGAGTGCTGTTGTGGTTGGGAAAAGACGGATTCGGGAAAGCCTTGAGCTGCTGCGTTGCGTTGTATGCGAATCATTAGAGTTTGGTTTGGATGTGATGTTTTTCTTTTTTTTTTTGAGGGGTTTTGTGTGTTGTTAGAACGACCGACATCGACATAATAACACAGAAATCATTTCTCATGGCCAACAAAAGGAAAAGAACTCTTTTGGTTCCCTTGTTAATTGGATATGATTATTAGTTGGGTAATTATTTTTGCGTGTCAATTAAATTCCATCTCTCAATTATTTATATTGAGGCAATAAGGGTTTTCTCGTGTAGGTTGTTTGGAAAAATCTCATGAGCTTTGATTTCGTTCTTTGAGTTATGTTTCGAGAAAATGTCAAGGTCAGGTTAAGTGATTTCTTTTATTTCTACTAATAAAAGAGTGACATTTATAAAAAATTTCCAGTTCATCATCTTTAACATTAATGCTAGAAAAAATAATTAGCACAACAGAATGAAAAAAATGGACCAAAATAAAGATACAAGTGATAATACCTGTGTGTTGGCGGGTCTGATGATGAGTAGAGTTGTAAAAGCTTAAATCTCTAATATTGACCAATTTGAATTTAAGATTTCAATGATAAAAGGTAGTAAATTGATTTTTGTATTTTTTGAGGTGCAATTAAAATGCAGCCTCTCTCCACGTCTGAAAAAGACAAACGAAACCCCGATTAAATTAATTCAATTCTGGGCCAGCGTCAACAACTTTCCACTCATCATCCTCCGTATATGATCAACGAATGCACAAAAAAACTCGTGTTTGCTTGATAAATTGCAAATCCTGTTCTGGGTTAGAATCACTACATTACTAGAAAGCCAGCTCAAGTAGAAGTTTTTCGAATTAATGGACTAAAAGGAACATAGCACCACTAAAAGGAGTGAGATGATCGGTCTGGTCTGAGTGGAATAAACATAGCTCCAGTCCATAAACTTTCTTACACACACAATTTATTGATGTATCACTCAAACTTTCAATATTAATTGGTTAAAAAAGCCAATCTCACTGCATATATGAAAAAGATGTAAATTATATTTTTTTTTTGGTTTCTATGGCGTATACGCAATATTTTTTTTTTTTTTTTTTTGTAATCGAAAAATTAACTTCAAACTTTTGCTACAGGACTGTCTTTGTCATGCATTCTGAAATTATCAATTAGAATAGATGGTGTTTAGGTCAAGAATTTTTGCATTCAAAAATTGAATTGGAGTAAAAATTACTACATATTCACCTGTTTTTACTTGCAAGTATTGTGATTCATTCATTTTATTTTTGGTTTTGATGACTATTTAAACGTTTATACATAAGTTCTTAGACGTTTTACACGAATCATTGGCTTTTTGGGAACAGTTACAGATTTTACTGTCTCTTCGAAAAAAAAAAAACACCCTTTCACCTAGATTTTTTTATGAAAACTCTTTATTTTTGCTTTCTATCCCAAAATCAATGTTTTTACCAAATTTCATTAGGGTGGCTCATCATTTTTGTTTACACTCAAAAAAACACCCATTTAACCACGATATTCTTATAGACACTTTAGGCTATTATTTCTAATCTCAAAAGTAACATAATTGCTGAATTTCAATAGGGTACCACTAATACTACTCTTGTTTTCCTAATTTTTTCAAATATACCCATATTTTCTCTGCACCTAAAAAAAACCCCTTTCACATGAAAAAAAAAGGTATACACTTGTTTTATTTGTAAGTCCTATGGGAAAGACAACATTTTTAATAAATTTCGTGAGGGTACCATTTATACCACTGATTTTATCGGACTTATCGCGGATTTTCCCTATTTCCCCAAAAAAAAAAAAAAACACCCTTTAACCTAAAATATTTTTATAGACTGCTTAGATTCTTGGTTTCTGTTATAAATGAAATATTTTTACCAACTTTTATTGGTGTAACAATTTTTGTGGTCATATTTCCGATTTTCATCATATCTTAAAAAAAAAAACACCCTTTCACTCAAAATAATTTTGTACACTTTATTGATTCTTAATTCTTATTACAAACCAAACTTTTTCACCAAGTTTTAAACTTTTTGCAAACTTTTTGCCAAGTTTCATGAGTTTAACAGTTTTTTTTTTTATTTGTTGATTTAATGTTCTATTTTACCTGTACTAGATTTGAAATAATAAAAACTAAGGGTTTTTCTTGGCTTCTAGGTGACACGGCCATAGCCATTCTTTCTGGGATGACGTTTCAGTAGTTTTAAACTGAAAGTCATATTTGCTGTGTGTTGTTGAAAATCATTTTAGTCAAAGACTTTTTCCACAAATTCCCGAATTCTCGTAGGACCAAGAAATTACAGAAATTTGATGATTCCATGAAGAAAAGCACTAACCAAATTCCAATGAGTAATAAAGATCGTGATCCTGTTGACAATGCCAGCTCAGAAGCATGCTTGCATATGCTGATCTTTCATGGTTTCACTAGTTTTAAAAATCAATCCAGCGAAAAAGAAGCCCCACATCACATTTACATGTCAAAACTTTCTTCAATAATACCAATTTATGAAAAACTAGCTGACCCGGCGGACTTCGTTCCACCTTTTCTAGTATTTATTTCCAATTTTTGTCATCTCCCCAAAGCCTGAATTAATTCAATCTTGTCGATGCGACATTCGAAATGAGACAATTTGAGTAATTATCTCATTTGGGCTCTAGGCTATTAACCAAACAGCTTATATCTTGAGTTCTATTGATCGCACCGTTAAGATTGATATATTAAAGCTGAGGATAAATGACATAGCCTAAGTGCTTATATTCAGAAAGTGAATTTGTGATAATTTAGTCTTATCACCTTTATTAGAAAACTCGCGTTATTTAACCCCCCGAAAACCATATCAATCCGCGATTTGAAGCTGCCAGACTTTGAATTCGTTAATAAAGCCCATAAGGCTATAAAACTGCATACTCACATTTCTGTTATACATCCACTCGCAAAATTTGCTCTGGGCTCTTAGACTATATTGTTTTTTCCAAAGACACCAAAGATCACTTTCACATTCGCTTTCCCAGTTCACACCAAAGAATTCCAATTTTTTTTTTAGATGCAGTTTAGATGCAACAGAAAAGACTCGTCATTCTAATAAAAATAAACCGCAGGATAATTATGCATGTGTTAAAATTGCTAAGAATCTTAAAGCACTATTGATTTGCGTTTGGGTCTCATCGGGTTAAACTCGAAAAGCGGCGGCAAGTCTCCGAGTTTTGATTATTCCACTTCAGAGGACAATTATTTGCATAAGCTTGTATCAGGTGTTCTAACATCAATTTCCTTAAGTTTACATGCTCTTCTCTTTAGAAATATTTTTTGTTGGTAGACACTAGAAAATTAATTTTTCATTTACATTTTTTTCGAAACTTATTTAACCTACCATACATGTTTACACTTCCTAAAAAAATCTTGTTTTTGAAATTTTTTGCATTCTTTAGTTCTTATGCTTCTATTAACAAAATAATTTTTGCTCATAATCTATCATCTATTATCTTTTTGCAAACTCACGCAGTACTCTAACACCCATGGAAATAAAACTTCACTGTCAATCATTTAAAAAATGGTAATTTATTAAAAGTGTTCAACTATCACATTTAATTAAAATCGTTTGAATATCAGTTTTGTTTATTTATGTTTAGCTTTATTTATCGTTCCCACATAAATGTATACCCACTCCTTTTTTATGTAAAAATTATTCAAAAATCTAAATTCTAATACATTTTTTTTTTTACTTTTTACATTACAGGTCTTGACGCTTTAGTACGAGAACTGAAATCAGGCAAAGTAACACTGCGACGTAATCGAAGAAAAACCAAAACAAACGAAGCCCTCCAAGAAATGTTCCAAGTCTTAGAAATAAGCCAAAAGCAAAACCGAAATTCCCAAATTGTAATCGATATTCATATATGATCGTTAGATTGAGTTTAAAACAAAAAAAAAACCTATTAAGCCTTCTTGCAATGCCTTTATGCCTTTTTGTATTTAACCAAAAAAAAAAAAAAAAAAATCACGCATAGCCTTTATTTTTCTCTTAAGCCTTATTGCATATTTATAAAACATAACCTACTAACAAAATATTTTCTTTCTACAACTTTTGTATTCCTTAGATTAATCACCTTATTTTGTTTTGTAAACTTAGTTTACATTTTTTTTTTTGTTACTTATTTTAGTAAATCCTTATTATTGGGTTTAAGAACCGTAATTTATGGTGCTTCACTCAAAGACAAAAATAAACCAATAACCAATAAGTCTTCCAATGGAATTTATTAGCAATTATTTACATTTTTTTTATTATTTTATTAACTAATCATTTTTATCGATTAATATTTCTAAAAATTTATTTTTGATTCGCATTGGAATCAAGCACATTATTTTTTACATTTAATCCGAATGGTACATAAAATGTATCTATTTTATGTAAGTTATATTAATTTTTATATTTTTATCTGTTTACTCAGAATATAACCAACGAATATTTTTTTTTTATATTTTATTTTATTACCTTATATGTATTGCCTTAAAAATATTATTGTTGCAATAAAGCATGACAAAAAAAAAAAAAACACCCAAAGGACTTGTTTCGTTTTATTTATTTTCTAACTTATTCATAGGTTATCCAACAACCAATTTAATCACTATGAAAATTGCCACTATAAGTAATACCAAATTTTACTTCGGAAATAAAAAAAAAAAGTGATTTTAGTAACTTTTTAGGCTGTTTATGCGCTGAGATTTTCAGAGAAGCTCATACGACTTTTTTCATCATAAATATTTACCATAAATACAGGGATAATGTAGGAGTATTTGACACTTTAAGAGTCATCCCGAAAACATGTCAGAATTTTGTCAGATTTTTGATAATTTTTCCCTTAAAATACCACTAATTGGATTCAAGAAATTCTGAATTTAAATTCAGTGATCATAAAAACACGATAAGAAGATAGATACATTGAATTTCAAGAAAATATACCATTTCTTAGACTTTCTAACCTTGATATCTCGAAAACTGTTTATTTTCAAACCTTCAGCCTATGTACAATTTTGGTCGGGAGGATGTCAAATATATATCAAAAATTCAGACAAATCCACCGGGAACTAAATACCATAGATTACTATGGTTACAAACAACAGAGAATGTAGTCTGACCTAGTCACAATGCCCCTTACATTTTTTGCGTCAAGTCAAATGTTCGAAAATGTTGACTTTTGGCTCTCATCACAGATTTTTCCCTTAAAAAAAAAAAAAAACACCCTTCCACCAAAAATATTTTAAGGGACTTTTACTCCAGTCAAAGCGTCATTTGACCTTGCGATGAGAGGCACTGTCTGTTTTTATTTCATGGATCGATAGGGGTATATTTAAAAGGCTTAAACCCAATTTCTCACCACCTGATCATTCTTTTTAGCGGAGTTATTCACAAAAATGCATTTTTTGGGATATTTTACTTCTAAGCTAATATCTTTGCTCCAGATTATCGTAGACCAAAAAATAAACATACATTCTCTTCCTTATAATATTTTCTATCGTTGTATGTAATTTCATTGTATTTGAGTGAGTAAATATAAAATGGCAGCCATTTAAAGTCAAATTCTTGTTGTTAAAAAACACATTTTTGTCATTATTTCGAAAAAAGCTTATATCATGATTGACATTTTTCCAACCTATTTTGTAGCCCTGTTCATGTCCTGCATTTTACAGAAAAAATGAGCTCTTTATCACCAAAGATGGCCGAGCTATTGATAAATGAACGCATGCAAAACCGGTGCGAAAATACCCAAAAATATCGTTTTTTGGGAATAACTCGACTTCAGAATGTCCTACGGCAAAAAATAAAGCAATGAATTGTTCGTTACAACATTTTCTATCAATTTAGTGCACAATCTTTTTGTTGAAACAAATAAAAAATAAGTAATATTAAGTCAAAGTCGTTTTTTTGTTTAGCAAACTCTTGCCTTATTATTTTGCAAATGGTGCGAGTATTGGCTAAGAAAATAAAATATTATTGTAGTCCTTTAAATTATCTACAATTCAAAAAAAAATTTAGCTTTCTACGACCCACGGGAGCCGAGCTATTATAATTTTAAGAAAGCATTAATCCGTACGAAAATTCAAAAAAATTTCAATTGTTTATGATTCGAATACTAGTTCTCAGTGAGAGGGGTTGTTTTCATTGTTTCTGTTATAAGAGAATTTGTCTTATGTTTTTTCGTTGGTCATTTGGACCTTTTTTAAAAAATTAATTTCTCGGCTCGTGTGGGTCGTAGAGAGCTAAATTTTTTTTTTAAATTGTAGATAATTTAAAGGACTACAATAATATTTTATTTTCTTAGCCAATACTCGCACCATTTGCAAAATAATAAGGCAAGAGTTTGCTAAACAAAAAAACGACTTTGACTTAATATTACTTATTTTTTATTTGTTTCAACAAAAAAATTGTGCACTAAATTGATAGAAAATGTTGTAACGAACAATTCATTGCTTTATTTTTTGCCGTAGGACATTCTGAAGTCGAGTTATTCCCAAAAAACGATATTTTTGGGTATTTTCGCACCGGTTTCGCATGCGTTCATTTATCAATAGCTCGGCCATCTTTGGTGATAAAGAGCTCATTTTTTCTGTAAAATGCAGGACATGAACAGGGCTACAAAATAGGTTAGAAAAATGTCAATCATGATATAAGCTTTTTTCGAAATAATGACAAAAATGTGTTTTTTAACAACAAGAATTTGACTTTAAATGGCTGCCATTTTATATTTACTCACTCAAATACAATGAAATTACATACAACGATAGAAAATATTATAAGGAAGAGAATGTATGTTTATTTTTTGGTCTACAATAATCTGGAGCAAAGATATTAGCTTAGAAGTAAAATATCCCAAAAAATGCATTTTTGTGAATAACTCCGCTAAAAAGAATGATCAGGTGGTGAGAAATTGGGTTTAAGCCTTTTAAATATACCCCTATCGATCCATGAAATAAAAACAGACAGTGCCTCTCTGCGCAAGGTGAGGCCCTTTTTTTCGACGCTTTGACTGGAGTATTTGTCTATTCTTTATGAATTTTTTATGATTCAAGTAACACAGCCATATTGAATTTCATCAGAATATGATTTCTTTTGACATAGGTTTTCCGGATTTCTTCTCTAAGCTTAGTAGTATCAGATAACTTAGAATAGATGTCATTAGATTAAGCAAGAAAAAATCCCTTGAATTGATGTCTTTTGAGCGTATCGGCACAAACATTGTTTTTCTTTCGGTTTTATTTACCTTCATATTTCTACCTTTCTCTGTCAAAAAAAACACCTTTGCACCTAAAATATTCTTTTTCTTTTGGGGTTTCAAAAGGTCAGTATGGTGTATGTGGAACATTTTTTTTAAGAATCTGCCGTTTAAATAAAACTAAAAATTTAATTCAGTTCAAGATTTATGATCCCCTAACCCAACGCATTTCTATGGCCGCCTTCAGGCCGAGATCAAGAGACCAAGAGCTGAGTTTTCTTGCTATGGGAGATCCCATAAAGCTCTTTTTGACCCAAGATTTCTTCTTCTCTTCACATTTTTTTGAAAATCGATAAAAAAAAAAACAATTTTCTTAAAATATTTTTTTTTTTAATGATTTTTATTTAACTTAAAAATCTTTGGCTAAAATACATATAACTAATAATACATATATATTTTGTAATTGACACATTATTGCGTATTTCTCACACATCTTAATTAACAAAATATCATATAATTATCATTAAAGTAAAATATTACATATATATCAACTATAAGTGTATACATTTATATATCAATCAACAGAGTTTATTTATTTTTTTTTTTACATTTTTTTGCGTTGTGTACTTTTTTGTTTTTTAATTAAATTTAAGACTTGTAAACAGTAAACATGCAACTTTTTTTTTATTTTTCATTTAAATTTTAACTAACTACTAAACCCTATTCTCAAAACGAAAATATTTAAAAAATAAATTTAAAATACTAAAAATTAAAAACAGAAAAAAATGCATAAATATTTATATGACTTTTTTGTTATGCTTGTAAGAGTAAGTATTTGTTTTTTTTTTATTATTTTTTGTTTCTTGTAAAATTAGAATTGTGGCACTTGTGTTTCATTCTGTATATAATTTTTTTTTAATCATAAGATCTTAGAAATGGTTCTGGTTTGATTTTTAAGTTTGGTTGGTTTGATTTTTTTTATTTTATTAGGTTTTGTATAAAATGTTGAAAAAAATATCAACATTGAGTACATTTTGATTTTGTTTTATTATAAAAATTGTAACATAAAATTTGTAAACTTTTAAATATAACAATTAAATTGGGTTACAACTAGTCTATGTCATTATCATTTTTGTATGTCTAATTTCCATTGCTTTATTTGTACATTGAAAGTATTTTATTTTACAAAAAACAACATAAACAGAAACAGAAAAAAACGGAAGACTTTTTTTTAAATTAAGATTATTTGAAAATCCTCGTAGGATACATCACTTATAAGCTATAAAAACACTTTTTGTAAAGAGTCGTAAAAATAGTATTTGGCTTTTTGCGATATTCCTGACATTACAACCAGCAATTATATTAAATTTGTGCTTTGTGCGAGTGCGTATGTGTAGAAGAGAGAATTTGAGAATTCCCAGCAACACTTTTTGTATTATGGAATGTGCTTACTATTTCTTGATGGTTTCGGAGGCGGAGTTGGAGGTCTTCGCTTATCATCGGCGGCGGTTAAAACAGGATTTGTTGCTTCAACATATTCGTACGTTGAATTCATAATACTGGTTGGACTCATTGTTACAAATGAACTACTTTGTGTCCAGTCAATTCCGCCCGTTAGACTTGTAAAGTCAGTTGAATCACGAGTTTTAGCAGGCAATGGTGGCGGTTTGAGGTCTTCTTCAGATGTTGAATCAGTTGTATCAACGATATCTGTGTTGAATGAGATTAAATTTTAAATTAATAAAAGTTCATTAATAATGTATCTTTTTGTTTTTTTCTTACCAACTGAATTTCGATTACTACTATCGCCTCCTGATAACGAATGGGTATCTGCAGCAGAGAACCCTTTCATACTAGATGTTGGCGTTGCTATACTAGCCGGTCGAGAGAGGCGACGCTCCTTTTCTTTTTCTGAACGAAGTGGACGCTTTGATGTTAGCTGCAAATTAAAGAAATGCAAAAATTGAATATGTAAACTTATATGATATCAATTTAAATCGTTAAAAACAAAACAGCAAGCAATAAATGGTTCCTTGTGTCCCATCTTCCTCTACTTAATTTAACTATTTATTTTCAAGATGGGTAATGGGTGATAAATTAACAACATTATTTTGTTCCCTTGCGGTATGGGCAGTTCAGGACTTTCACCTCTGAGATCTTAGAATTCTTAATGGTAGTGGTAACAGCATCAAATTCAAGATTGGATTATTGAATTAGCATCAAATGAGCAAAAAATTTCAGCATATGTTTGACAAGTTCTACAATGCCCTTTGGACACGAAGGAGGTGAATATAAAAGTTGAATTCAACTTTTTTGAAAAGGATTTGAGTAGCCCTTTAATTTGGTGTTGGGCTGTCTTGGGATTCGAACCCCAGACCTCTGGTGTAATTGAATTTTAATTTCCAATACTTTTTTTAACTTTTAGTTTAAGTATTGTGTGACCTCTGAAATAAAGTGCTTTAAGTGTTCAGGCCACTCGGGGTGGTGGAAAAGAGGTCCGTTTTTTATGATTTTTTAAATTGAAAAAAAAAAAAAAAAATGATGTTATTATTTAGGGGGTACCAATAAAAGACTGTAAACCTCTGACAAAGATTCCGATTCTACGCTGAACTTGGGTAGCACCCTTTCTAAGCTGAATGCTTCCCCTTTCTTTCCAACAACACAACATCACCGTAATGACCACTAAGCGTAAAAAGCCCGAGACAAGGAGTTCCCAGTAGATTCACAAAACAAAAACAATACACATCGACAATTTCATAGAAATTTAGTTACAATTAAAGACAATTTCAACAAAATAGACCCCTCCTGTACCAAACCCAACATATTTATAATCTAAACCACACTTTTAAATAAGCAGCGTTAAGCAAATTTTAAATAATAAAATTTAATCGTAGATCGATTACCGTACTTCTTTATGTATTCAGTTCTTCTGTAGTGGGCTGGAGCTACATCTTATTGGTAATATGATGAAATAAGTTGAATTAGTGGTATATTCTCCAATAAGCCTGGTAAATAATTTTGCAAAAACTAGCATTTAATAAAACGCATTTAATATACTAATAAATAATTTTTGTTTGACTACATATTTTACACTTTTATTTAGAAAACATTTTTCGATCAATTATAGTTATTTGGAGAGGCCGTATTATTAGGCCCAAGCGAAAAAAAAATAAATTTTTTTGGATCATGTTGCTGAATTTTTAATTTTTTTTTAGCAATATCTTATGTCGTTTTCTATTGACGAATCTCAGAATGAGATTTGTGAATCTGACAGCTGAAAGAGGGGGGGGGGGGATGGAGAGGGGAAATAGTGGACAAATCTTAGATTTCATGATCTATTTGAGTCTTGAGATTCAAAAAAAATGACAAAAAAATGAATCTGAGAATCAGAAATCTGAATCTGGATTTTTATCAAGATTTACGCATACAAACACACGCACTTTCACACACACTCCTCTGTTTGACATTTGTCTGAACATTTGTTGTTGTTTTATTTTTTTTTTATACGCACAGATTTCGTACACAATTACAAAACTAGATTTCATATTCTATTTGCAGTGGAAAATCTGAGATTTTTACAAAAAAATCTAAAAAGTCAATAGAAAACGACATTAAACTTTTTTTTTGTCTCAGTTACTTACACTCATCATGTAGATACGGATTGACTTAAAAAAGTTAAAGAATTCATAAATTTCGATAAAAAATAACGTGCAAAAGGGATTAAGCTCTTAACGACATTTTCGTTTTGATTCTACGATTTCGGAATAGACTTGAGGCCTTAAGATTCTATATTTGTGCATAATGGGGTCCTTGTCATAAAGTTTAAAATGTCACATTATTCCTCTATACAAAATTTAAAGTAGTGGACCGGTCTGGAAATTCTCCGGTCGTGAAATCCATAGAAAACGTCTTTTAGAGCTTATTCCCTTTTGTACGTTATTTTTTATCAAAATTTCTAAATTCCTTAACTCTTTTTAAGTCAATTTGTATCTAAATGATAAGTGTAAGTAAATTTGATCAGCAATCAGGAGCCTATAAACAGAATATCATTAACACAACAAATTTTAATGACGCGATCCATTGAACAATGCGAAGAAGTATTTTGGTTTAATAGTTAGAAGTTTTTAAAAAGAAGATCTATGTCAAACCAAAAGGGGTAGCCTAGAAATGGAATCCAGAAAAGTTTGGAATGTTTTATGCTCCTCAAAAAACTCAGTGAAAAGTCATTATTTATGTTAAAGGCTGGTTTTATCTTCTTTATGATTGAGTTGTTCAGCATTATTTGTAACTCTATCACACATTCATATGACAAACAATTTCAATTGAATCGGCCGAAATTTCAATATAAAATTTTTAAAAAAAATTTTATTAATCGACCCGATAAATGTCGTTCTGTTCGAGATGTCAACAACAGCGAGAGTATGTGATTGCTAAGGAGCTGCTTTTTGCTACAAAGGCTTGCAGGGCTTGGTAACGATTACCGTCAAATTATGATGAGAGAATCTCACACAAGACATAAAAGATGATGCTTGTGAATCTGGTGATGATCTAAATGTTATCTTTGGTATTATCTATCTATATCTGGTTTTTATCTATTGTGAGATTTTTTTACGAATAATAATAATAATAATAGACGTTAGGGTTTAATGGACTTCAAGTGTACTTATGAAATTTGAAGTAATTTTCTTTAAAAACTATCCCTGTAGTAATTTTTAAATTTTCAACAATAGTTTCAATAATTGTGTTTGTTTATTATAAGAGAACAAATACAATTTATTTTGGATTGTCAGAGTGTTTTATCAGATTTAGCATAACCGGGAATTTTTTGAATTGATGAATAAAAATATAAATAAAGCATTTCATTAATATCGATTCTATTTTTAACATTCATAAAAATAATCCGATTAGTAAATTGTTTTGAAATTAACCAAAACAAAAACCATAAAATTTTAGATGTTGCTACAAATTACATATTTATTTTACGATTATTATTAAAATTACCTCTTCGGTTAAGACTCTTGGATCTGGACTTGGTTTCGATAACGATGTATTGGAGGCTGATGTTAACGATAATGAGTCTTTTTCGGGCGTCGAAGTTATAGTTGACAAAGGTGTTGTATACCATTGACTGTTGGCTACTGGAAGGCTAAGTGCTTCTCTATCAAGCTATTTGATAAATACAAAAAAAAATTATAAAATTTAAATATTAGAAAAATTCAGAATTTTACCTTTTTAATGGATCTTCTTTTAGTTGGTGTCTTTTCTTTGGTTTTGCTCTTAACACTTGGCGAATGTCCCAGCGTAGTTCTACATTGTCAATCAAAATCAAACACAAAATAAAGAAATAAAAATAAAATGTGTGGACCAAAACGAAAAAAAAAAAACGTAAAAAACAAATAAAAACTAAGGAAACAAAAAGAAATTGAAATTCAAATCAAAATGAAACATAAAGTGCAACATAAAAAGTGCTGTGTTACAACAGGTGTGTGGAAAAGATATCAAATCTACAGAGGTATAAATGGTATTAGATAGTATATATTTTTTATTTTTTTATTTTTTTTTGTTTGTATTTGTATGTCTATGATTGATTGCTACGGCACCTGGTTATGTTCGTATTGAAATTAAAGCTAGCGAATGTAGATTTGATCGAATTGCTTTGGGCTCTTCCATAAAATGTTGATTTTGATAGGCCGCTACTGTTGAAATGAAAATAGAAACAAAAGTCAGCTTTGTGATATTTTGATTAATGATTTCAAGTTAAACTTACTCTGATGAACCCATACTGGTTTCTGATAAACGGTTGCTACCATCAAACATTTGTTGCATCATAGAACCATTGCGGCGCAGGAGGACAAATGAGTCTCTTTCGAATTTAAGATCACACGACTAAAAGTTAAAAATTACATAAATGTCATTATTCCAAAAAAGAAAAAGTCTACTTTATACCTTCTTTCCATATTTGCTTTCAACATAAGTTTGCATTTCACTGAAACATTTCTCAATTCGTTCGTGGAATAGCTTCAGACTTTCAGGGGCTTTTGATTTGTGCACAGAAATTGCGATTTCCAACAGCGGTATCTGTGATGCAATTAAATCCTTTAGCCTATCGACTAGTTCCTCATCATCGGGGTTCTCTTCTAGATAATCCGGTGTTAAGAAAGCCTCCTCGTATTTACCAAATCCACCCATTACAGCTGGATCAACAATTCCATTGATTTTCATGCTCAAAGGATTTATTGGAATATTTTCATCATTCCTATGAGCAATAATCAAATCACGTAGAGCTTTGTTCGTTGATTCCATTGTTTCTACAGCCAATGCAATGGGAGATATCTATATGAAAGAAAAAGTATTAGAAAGTTTGAAGAACTGAAAATTAAAATAATTGTCTAGAAAGCACAATTGATCGAAGAAAAAAAATAATACAAATTATTACATATTTAGGTACGACAGCATCTAACTGCTGATTACAGAAAGTGGTTTGTAATGCACATACCAACAACGAAAAGTTGCTGTGTTTCCTGGATGCAAGTACCACAGGGGATACTAATATGTCAGCAAAACAGTTGAGTGAATTGGAAGTTTCAAACAGGAGATCATTTATAAAAATGAGAAAAGAATCCTAGATAGAATGGAGCCCTGGGGCACACCATCATTTATTTTGTGGGTTTCTGAATTGAATCTACCAAATAAGACTTGTATCTATCCAATGCTTTTGCAATATCAACAATCTTTCTTTTTCCAAACGATGTTAAGATTGTTTTACTGTTCGTGGAAATAAATCATCAGGTCAGGACCTATTCGACCACTTCACAAACATAATCCATGTCTGTGGATAGGGTGGGTATTCAGAAGCTGAACAATGAACACGAAGTCAGATAAGTCTCAACGTATAATAGGCTTATGACACGGCTTCACGATGGTTTTGGACTGATAACGTAGAATTTAGATACGGGGAAGAGCTTGGTGCGTTGTCAAACACAAGCGATTGATTGGCACTTGGTTATATTAAGATGCATGCAGATTTTATTAACACTAGACTGAGAAATTGTCCAAATCTAAATTAATAGGTAAGAGTAGAGTCGTGGGTCGACGAAATGGTCTTGATGGAATACAATGAGATATAAAACGACCATTTTGAAATCGTTTATAATGAAGATGAAAAAAAGAGGTCCTAAGTGGTTGCCTCGAGGTACCTAGAAAAGGATTTGAAAGTGAAAAATTGAAACGCAATCTATACTCAGGTTTTCCTAGGTAGGTGGACATGAATTTCAAGAAGCAGATTGATTTTTTTTTTCTTAAAGTTACGCATATTACATAATTACGCATATCACATTGATTGTACAAAAACTCACCTTAAACTTTTCCGAATTCACCACTGGGAACCACCTGAGAATGCCTGGCAAGGGGAAACTTGTCGTAATAACCGTCCTCTCCAACCACAAACCTCGCACATCATCACTGCCACTGTCTTTCTCCCTAAACGGCCGAGAAAACTTAAACTTCTGCACATTGTTCGATGTATAATACTTGGCAATCTCATTTGAAATGACATTATCATTGAATTTACTAAATGCCTCATCCATTATCGGTTCAACATTATTTATTTGAATGTATTGTCCATCTGCCTGCATTATTTCTGGACCAGGCGTTGTCAATGTTTGCATTAGCTCTGCTGTTGGATGCTGAACTAAAATTCGAGAACAAAAGTCACTTAGCCTTTCGTATTCTTTACCTCGGAAAACAAACACCTTATTGCGAAAGATGTTTGGGAATTTCATTCCGTAATAGCCAACACGGAAATACTCAGAAGTGTGACGCATTTCTTTGAGAATTTTCTCAAAAAACTGAGCCATTGTTTTATACAAATCGGCCAGCTTGAGATAGTCGAATGTGACCTCTTCATATTGCTTTGCTAGCACTTTGCACATATCTATTGCACACTCCCAGACTTTGCCTTTGTTGAAATAGTCAATTATTTCATAGTAGAGAGCTTCTTTGAGTTCTCTGTGCGTTCGGCACATTACATGTCGATGGGATCTCAGCAAGGGCGACAGTTCAGTATCATTCCACTGCAGGAGGTTTGTGTGGAGCTTCAGTGTGAATGCAGCTTCCGTGTAGTTTTCAAATTCCATGTGCAGATCACACAATTTGTACACGTAACGGATGTACATCTCCTTGCGATTGACTTCCAGATAAAACTGGAGTATACTAAAGGTGCAACCCATTCGGTTCTCCTTGCTTTCGTCTTGAATGATACAACGATACTCGAGCAACCTTTCCATAAGTTTCGTCAGCATGTTGACAAATCTTGTTCCTTCAACATTGAGTGTATTGTGGGCCATACAGTGCTCCAGCATGATTTTCTGGAAGAGATCCTTAAACTCATGGTCACCTTTGCCAGATCCAATCAGCACATCGAGCTTTTCGATCATCTCCGTTTCGAATTCATTGAAATTCGCTTTATAATGAGCATTATTTCGCTTAGTGTCCCCATAACTTTCCATCAACATTTTCGAACTGTAATACTCGCATTGCATCATATCGAAAAAGATAGGTATTGTGGCTTTTCGAAGTTCGACTTCTGGGATCATGCTCATTTCTAGAATTGGTTCAACCAATTGTGGCACAAATTGTGGTTTATGTTCGCCAAGCTGGAACCACATTTTTCGAATTTCATTGGCAGTCTCTTTGCGAATATCTTGATATCGTTCGAATATGGTTGCACGTTTGTTGTCTGAGAAGTCATTTAATTGCAACGGTGATTGGATGAGAAAAGCAATGGAACACTGGAAAAAGTTTGACCATACTTGTTTTTCGAATGGCTCGAAGAATGCATCAATAATAACAGTTGACAATTTTTGTAGACTTCCCAGAATTACAGTATTTTGATGCATAATCATATCCATCCAGTCTTTTGGGAATACTGGCTTGGGATGTGGCGATACGAGTTCTTGGAAGACCAAGAGTAATTCAATTATGAAACTTTGTAAATCATATTTGTTACTGAAACTGCGAACAAAAGTGTCGTAGTGGTAGTTTGTCATACTACGAAGTATTCCCAACATAATGGCAACTAAATTTCCAACTAGAGGATTCTCACGATCCATGGCTTGAGACGTTTTGATCACAGTACGTAGTAGTATTAACATAACATCTTTGATGTCCTCTTCTGTGGGTCCGATGTCATCGCGGAAGAGAAGTTTCAGAATATTGTTCATTATGTTGATGCATTCGTTTACCTAGAGAAGTTTTTTTTGAAAAAGGTTTAAATAAAACTTGTGGAAATCGAAATAGAATTAAAGTCAATTATTTTTAATAAACGAGGATAATTTTTGTCCAATATTTGAATTTTAATGTTTTTTTTTCAATAGTATTAAACTCAAGCTAACTACAAAATTGTATTACTCTGAATTGTAAGTAATTTTACTTTTATCATAAATAATTGTTTATGTGAAGTTCAAAGTTTTTAATGAGCCTGAGAAATACTGATGGGCATTCCTTGAAGTAAGAGTATTACGGTTAAATTGTTTCAGGGTAGGAATGCAGCTAGAAACTTCATTTGAACATTTTGTAAAGAAAAATATGTATACCTATAAAACAAATACGAGCGTCATACATTAAACACGTAGATGAAACGGGCGAAACAGTCGGCAATATCTATTTATTTGATTTCAACGAAACTTTTTGTAGAAAGCGTTTATACAATTTTAATATAAGCCAAAAATAAAATTTTGAAAAAATTAATTTTTGGAGTTTTAAAAAAATTTGGAAAATTTTTTTTTGAAAAATCAAATTTTTTAAAACGGGACAATGAATTTTTTTTTGAAATTTTGGTTTTAGATGTTGATTAGTGATTTCTACAAAATGGCATACCAATTTTGTTTTAAAACTTTTTTCCAAAAAATCATTTATAAAAAAATTTAAAAAAAACGGCTCCAGCGATTTAGAATATTTTTTTAATGCATCTTAATAAAACAAATGAAATTGCATACTTGTTTTGGAGGGCAATTTGATTTCAGATGAGGTGCGTTCTTTTTCTAACAATAGTCAACGATCGTTGTTATGTCAAAAATTATTGTTGAAGTGTCATTGTTAGAAATCGTTGGATTTTTTACAAATCATTTAGGAACGATTTATTGTTAGAGATTGTTAGACTGTCAAACCACCAGATAAATTTCTTTTGAGAATACTTTTATTTCCAGTATCATAACAAAAAATTTTGTTTTTTATTCAAAATAAATTATCATTCATCAAAAAATTACAAAACTCTCTTTTTATTTTATTTTTTTCCGCTTATTTCCAAAAGAAAAAAATCTTTGAGTTCGTTTTCTAAACAAAACATCCACTTTGACACATCAACAATCTCATGAATGTTTAACACATATCATGGAGGTGAGTTGGAAATAGTTACGATTTGTAACTATTTGACACTTCAAAACGAGCTTAGGAACGATGGTCATCTGTCAAGTAGTTACAAATCGTAACTATTTTGTAGTTTAGGAACGACAAAAGTTAACAATAGTTAACTATTGTTAGAAAAAGAACGCACCTATGTTGTTTTATTATTTTTAAAAACTATTTTTATGTTTTTTTTTTTTATTTTTTCCACTTAATTTAAGGTGGACTTTTTCTCTGTGTTGGAACTAAGCAGCAGATTTTACTTTGACATGGCAAAGGAGTTTATCCATCTTGGAACTGATGGTTAACTCACCGAATGTTAGCTAGGTGGGAGAATAAAAAAGTATAAAGATAAACCTGTATTGCGTTTTAGACTAAATAAAATTCATTAGTTTCTCAAAATGCTGGAAAGTTAAAATAAGACTCGTTTTAAAATATAAAATATTTTTTGATAAGTTTAAGGATTGATTAAATATTTTTGATAGGCACAAATTTTTTTTTCAAATATTGGACGACAAAATCATTTTCGTTATTAAAGAACATTTAAATACTATAATGATTTTAAATTTTGTAAAATAAAACAAATAAATAAAACGAAGCCAAGCTTAGTGAACAAATACACTCACTCACATAAAATACATACTTTTTTTGTTGAAATTATATAGAAAAAACTCAATTTTTTTGTTTATAATTTTTTGTTTGTTTATGTTTTTTTTTTTTAAGTTTAATAAAATGTTACCTTTAACTTAGCTGTAGTTTCACGTGTATGCAGTTGTGATTTTAATTGCCCCAAAACTTTAGCTGCTTTTGTAAGATTCTTTTCTTGTTGCCATATATCGGATTTGCAGTCGCCCTATGTTAAGTTTTTTTTTTTTATATTTAATTCATTTAGAAGAATTTTTATTTCTTTTGTTTCGTTTCTTTTTTTTTATATTTTGTTGGGTATTTTATTCGATGAATAAAGTAACAAAAAGAAAAAAATGAAGTAGGTAATACATTCCGGTAGTTGAAGATTTGATGATATTTTTCTATGATATTACTTTTTTTTATTATTTAATTTATCTAGGTTTTAGCACAAATGGCTTTTTTATAGTTACATTCCAGTTGCGCTTGTTTTTTTTTTTTTTGAAGATGAGTAAGTTAACTAAGTGAACCCAAGCAAAAAAATGGTAGACTAAAATGTTGATGAAGTGAAAGTATATAAATAATGTGACAGTGATGTTTAACGAGATGCAATAATAATGTAACCATTTGAAGTGCGTGCAATGTATGTTTACTATTAAAAACTATAAAAGCTTAAGTCTAAATTTGTGGTAAAACTTAAATTAGAATGTTCTACTTTAAAACTGAATGAGTCTTTTAAAATTCTTATATTTCTCTTGACTGAGAAGTCAACTCCCAACTGATTTATATAAAAAATAAATTCGTTTGATTTGGAAATAAATATTATTTTAAAATATTTTTTTAAAACAGCTTTGAAAAATTTTCAAGTTCAATTTTTTTTTTTTTTTTGAAAAATCAATTTTTCGAAAACTAACCAACGACTTTTATTGAAACTTTGTTTGCATATGTCGATTCATATTTCCTTTTTAATTGTATGTAAAATTTTTTTTTCGAACATTTTTGAGAATTTTTTATAAAAAAAAACCATTTGAAATTTATTTTTTCTATAAGTTCTATGTTATACAAGGTCAAAACCATTTAAGCAGGTGTTTTTGTAACTTTAAACCATTTTTTTTTATTTCTAATAATAATGCATTTATGAATTTTTAAAAAGCTTTAATATTCATAGCAAATTTTAATATAAATTAAACCAAATTAAAAGGAAGATTCAAATGGCACTTTTTTTAATCCGGAGGCATTTTAAGAATGATTTGGTTACATTCTGATTTTAAAAGTACAATAAGAAATAAAACTGGATGTAAAGTGTTTCCTTAACTACGAGATTCAAGAATCAAAAGAGTCCATAAAAATCCACTTTTACTTCACTAAGAGAAATATAATAAAATCAGTTGATAAAACAAAGGGCGTACGAGTATATCCAATCGATCAGGACCGCAAATCCCATTAAAATAATCATAGCTTTCAATTTGTGTTATATCTGCGTAATTACTACTAATAGCAATACTGCAAAAAATGTTAGAAATACATTATAATGGATTCATTAATACATAAATAAAAGCAAATAGCACTTAAGCTCCTTATTTAAAACGACAGTTTTTTGGTACTTTTATTAATATCAAAAATTCAATAATTTGATGGGGCTCTGTTCTATGTAGTAAAATAGTTCTCTTAAATTCGTCGGTAAAGATCCTTGAAGGTTGATGCAGTCGAATTTAATTTTGCACTCAATTTTATTTTAGTCATAGAACACAATTAGGGGGTGCCTCAACAAATGTTAGTAAAATTTTGATTTTAAGACGCAACCTACCTCTTATCTTGATTTATTTTATAACATTTTATGATATAATAAATAAATAGACTTTTATAAATACAAAGCATAAAACTCATCTTCACACTTTAGAAACAAATTAACAACAACAAAAAAAAAGCCAATACTAACTAAACGAAAATTATACGAAATAATTTATTTACAATTTATGGCTTAAGCTTAATTTAAACATACAAAGCAACACCTTAAAAGTAAGAGAAAAATAAAAAAGTTTAATAAAAAAGCAATAACCCAAATTAAAGCACAAATGGAAATACATATAATTATGATGTGATTTATAAATAATAACTTTGATATGACGGTGTATTGGGTTTTTTTACCTACAAAATGATGCATACTACCATTTGGGTAGATATTTATTCCCCAGTTTCGGTTTGTTTTTTCTTTGTATGGACAAACACAGTAATAGGAACGAATTTTTGTTTTTAAATTTTGTTTCGACGATTGTCTTGAATTTAGTTATTTTTTTAGAAGTGCGACGTTGTTCAATCCAATTGGCATTCTTGTGAATTATTTGAAAAATAATGGCAGTCAATTAATCTACATGCAGTCTACTACAAGGACAATTTTTTTTTTTTTTTAATTTATCAAGACAATTAACACTTTTGTTAAGACTAAAACAAAAATTAAAAATGACACATAGAATATTTATTTCTATTAAACATAAACAAATGAATTTTTTTGTTCAAAGCAAAAAACAAAAACAACAACAAAAACAAAAACAATTTAAACAATTAAAACACACAACATGCTATAAACCGTGAATGTAAGTTAAATATTTTTTTGTTTATATTAAATGCAAATGAAAAGTCGCTTCAACACAATAAATAATTTACATATTATAACATAGATCAAATTAAGGATGTCCAATACCCATTAAATGCGAATATTTATTTTTAAGATAATAATTTTCAATTTGCGAATTTAATTCTATTATTTGCTAAAATTCCACAAATGGTTCAAATATCTGCTACACATTCAAAACGATGTACTTTTTTCAGCGTTAAGAAATTCAGCTTGTATAAAATTGTCGGTTGGTGTTCTACAAAGGGGATAGGCGCTCACCGGACAAGCTCGAGAAGCTTCTTGGTTGTGGCCCGAACCTCTGAAGGCGCAGACCAACCCAAAGTTAATAGTAAAAGTGTTAAAACAGAAGGTACTAACATAAGAATATCAGTTCAACTGCTTGGATGCGGACGACATGGACAACATGTGCCACTCTCACAGATTCGTATAAGAGACTTTCAATGCAATTTAGGAAGGAACATGCAAAACTCGGATTGTAGTAAATGAGTTCACATTTCATGAAGTATGAAAAAATTAGCTCTACCTTAATGGAATTTTTTTCTTCATGGACGGTAAAGTTCAAAACATGGACCTCAATAAAATATTCCATCAGTCAAAACAGGAAGTTACATTTCTCGATATATTAATTGTTGGCTTTTCTTTCAATAAAATCGAGAAAGTAAAAGGAATCGGGAAAGTGGCTGATCAAGAAGATCACCAATTTCAAATATATTTGAAGAATAGCTCCTAAATGTAAAGTTAGAGTACTTAAAATCCAAGAATATAATTGATAAATAAGTAAGTGTACGTGTGTGTAGTTTTGTGTCATTATTTATGCATTGATTGATAGAAAAAAATTATTATTTACAAAATGAAATGATCACCATTTTTATATGATCGTTAATTTTTTTTTTAAATTGTGAATGCATTCAGTGTCACCCCAAAACTTGACCTATGTTATAGTATGTTTTTGATTATGTAGAAAGAAAAATTTTTTTTGGATCGACTTGATGACAAATATACAAAACTTACCTCCTCTCCACTTTCAAGGCGATCTTTAATGTGTTTACAAAAGACCGGCAAGAGTATAGCTCTGCATTCGGGATAGTGAAATAATTTCGAATCGACAAAATCTTTGATGCAAACCATTTTCGATTGGGTCAAACGACCCGGTGGGAATTTCATCAATATTTTAACTATGCTATTACTATTGTTAATAAAAAAAAAAAAAATAAGTTATTAACCAAATAAAGAGAGCATACAAAATTAAACTCACCTCAATTCAACTTTGTCATAAACTTGAAGAAGATCTGTTGCAATTACATGAAGATTTTTTAAGAGTGCTCCCTCGGATTTTAAAAGATCCGTTGGACAATCAATCATATCGATGAACATTATCAGTAGTTCTATTAAAAAGGATAAATAATATTTATAAGCTTTCTTCTTTAACTCGTTGAAAGCGTCTCATTTACCTTCAAGTTTATTTTCAAAATCTTTTAAATTTGAATTGTCATTCAAAGCAGCAAATAGCATTCGTGATCGAATAATGAATTTCATTACGTAATGCAAGAATTTTGTAGTTTTATACAATCGTCTAACTTCGGCTTTTTCCTCATCGGCTTCGTAATTGTTTGATGTGCCTGCATTGATGGCTTCACGTATGTGATTTTGTAAAACGTCAATTAATTTGCTTTAATTTAGAAAAAAATATTCATTAATACATTAAAATTGGTAAACAATTTCAAGAGTATTTACTTATAAGCTAATGTAGCTGAAAAACTTTCATTAATGTATACATCAAGAACCGACAAGAAATGTTGATATTTAAGATCGGAAACTGTTTCAACTAGATGTATGATGCTCATAAAGACTAGATTATCATAACGTTCAGGATTATCATTTTCTACCTGCAATTAAAAAAATTGTATTTAATAAGAATTCTTATTCGTAATAGTTTGTAACTTACCAATATATTAAATAGAGCGTCTAAAATATCTTGTAAAAATTTCACAACTTCTTCACCAGGAACTGTTGCAAGAGCTTTAAGTGAATCTTCTAGAGATTCTTTGTGCGCAGACCAATTAAGTAGACCTAGTAAGCTTACTGAAAAAATAAAAAATTGATGATTTATAAAAAAAAAAAACTAAACAATGCAATGATAAGTGGAAAAAATACATTTGATGAGCAAAAGAGAACTACTGAAAGCATCACGTAGTTCAGAAGGAACCAATCCAAACATCATTTTGACCTGAGATAAATTCACAAGTCATGTTGCTGTTCAACAACTTCATCAGCAATAGCTACATCCCAATCGACAGCAAACAAAAATTTACTATGTACATACAGTTGTGTTCAAAATAATAGTAGTGCCTGCAACTAAATAACACTTGTTATATTTACGGTGCTTCTATGGTTAAAAATTTAATTTCTTTGATGTCAAAGTTTGTAACGGTCAATTACTAATAAATGTATCGTAATTTTAAAGTGGAAAAGAAGGTGCCAAATAATTTTTCAATGATTTTTGGTTGTTCTTTCGAATTTGACCTGTTCAAAATAATAGTAGTTAAAGTTATTTTTTAAGAATTTAAAAGCGGTTTATAACTTAGAATATTTATTTTTGGTTTATAAGTAAGTACTCATATAATTTGAATAATTTTTCAACAAAAAACGATTTGTTTCGGTTTTAATCTATTTAAAGTTCGAAGAGCAAAACACTGCAGTTCGGATAACGGAAACTTATACGAAAGCTGCTTGAAGAAGGGAAAACCTACTTGGAAATTCAAGTTTATATTAGGATGCTCCCCTACAATGGTAGCCAATGCAATAAAGTCAACGAAAAACCCGAAACGCGCGGTAGAAGAAGAAAAAAGACCGCCGTAGATGACAGGAGTAATGTCCAGACGAGCAAAGTTGAGCCTTCTGCATCGTTGTTTCACATCCAGAAGGCTTTAAGCCTGGATTACAGTGCAGTGAAAATTCGGAGGCGAATGTTAAACACTAATTTGTACGCTTGAAGTCCACGAAAAGTTCAGCGAAAAATGTTAAAAAGCGTATCCAGTTTGTAAAAGACCACATAAACTGGCCAGCAAAGTAATGGCGTAACATATTGTTTACTGATGAGAGCATATTTGTCCCCTTTGGTGGTACTGGATCTCCAGAATACGTCCGACGTCCACCCAATACGGAATATGTTCCAAAGTATACCTACGACGGAAACAGTTAAACATGGAGGGTCGAAAATTTAAGAATTTAAACATATTTCTTTGTTAACAGCGGAACTTTTCGTGGACTTCAAGCGTACAAATTAGTGTTTAACATTCGCCTCCGAATTTTCACTGCACTGTAATCCAGGCTTAAAGCCTTCTGGATGTGAAACAACGATGCAGAAGGCTCAACTTTGCTCGTCTGGACATTACTCCTGTCATCTACGGCGGTCTTTTTTCTTCTTCTACCGCGCGTTTCGGGTGTTTCGTTGACTTTATTGCATTGGCTACCATTGTAGGGGAGCATCCTAATATAAACTTGAATTTCCAAGTAGGTTTTCCCTTCTTCAAGCAGCTTTCGTATAAGTTTCCGTTATCCGAACTGCAGTGTTTTGCTCTTCGAACTTTAAATAGATTAAAACCGAAACAAATCGTTTTTTGTTGAAAAATTATTCAAATTATATGAGTACTTACTTTTAAACCAAAAATAAATATTCTAAGTTATAAACCGCTTTTAAATTCTTAAAAAATAACTTTAACTACTATTATTTTGAACAGGTCAAATTCGAAAGAACAACCAAAAATCATTGAAAAATTATTTGGCACCTTCTTTTCCACTTTAAAATTACGATACATTTATTAGTAATTGACCGTTACAAACTTTGACATCAAAGAAATTAAATTTTTAACCATAGAAGCACCGTAAATATAACAAATGTTATTTTGTTGCAGGCACTACTATTATTTTGAACACAGCTGTACATATATATAAATGGGAGACGAGTACAGTGTAGAGTTCTAAGCAAGACCAACAAAATCTTGGAAAGAAGTTTTGCGAAACCAACACCATCTGTCCAACATGTAGCTCGGAACTTTTGAGAAAAAATGGAGCCTCATCTATTCTTACAGTTCAAGAATGACCCTGCGATTACCATCAATAGCCATCAGTATTTGTTTCAGTTTAATCATACCCATACTGTTTTTAATAAAAATCGATAGCAACCAATCAACAACCAAAACCAGCAGACCTCAAGGATCAAAGCTGGAATCCCACCTCTCCTCCTGTTTTTAGTGGTGCTTGGTGGTAACACACACAAGTTGTTGTTGTTCATTCAAAACCTTCAAACAAAGGCAGCATCACTGCAAGTATGTAAAGTCGATACACAAATCACTTCTAATAAGTTTCTTAATTGTACACATCGGTGGGTTCGTGCTGGATTAGAAAGACATTTGAGGAAACTAGCTTTACTGAAAAAAACTGCTAAACTGATGCAAAACCATTGCACTAAAACAAATTTTAAAATGTGAGAAAGGAAAGAATTGAAAGAAAAGTAATTAAAAATTTGAAATTTTAAAATGAAAAATGTAGTCTTTTACTCTTTGCTAATAATAAGGAATGAACTTTTTTAAAACATCAACTTTCAACGACTTATCGCACTTGTAATTCGTCAATTGTTGAAATTTGGATGATAAAAAGTATGGGTGGTATTGTTATCAAGTTTGCTTTTTTATTTTTTTCAACTTTCCATTGAAAAATTACGTTTTGGCCGTCCAAATCTTACAATTCGACAACTCTTGCCTATAAGGAGAGTTCACATAGTGTTTGTTTTTTTTTTTTTCAAAACCTGTTTTCACGAAGATGACGACGTTATTTTCATTATCCACATGTTCTGATCTCTAACTTGGAGACCAGTTTAACAATATGTTTCAAAGTAGCGAAGTGAAGCTTGGGTGATTTTCCATAAAATCAAGTTATTAACTTCAGTTTTGCTAATAATGAGGAATAAAAGAACAATCTTACTTGGAATTATTTTAACTATTTTTCTTCCAGTAAAAATGAGTTGGTAAAAACCCATTGGAACAATTTGAAGCTATGGAACATCCATGCCAAAGAATGAAACAAAATTTTGATCTGATTGGCTTTACATCGTTTTCTTGAATAAATAGCTTGAATTTGCTGAATTCTCATGAAAACACCGATTATATCACCAAATAATAATGAGAATGAAATATAAGCATCCTCTTTGGATATCTGGCAAAGTGTACAAAATGGAAAAAGTAATACTTACCACTTTGTGTCAACTTTGTACTGCATAAATTAACACCAATTGATACACTATCCTTCGAGAGTAGTGTCAGACCAAGTGTTGATGGTTTGGTTCCACTTGGTATTTCAGAAACTGTCGATGGCAAATCCATATAAGAAATAATAACATTCTTATCGAATTTCTTGTGATCGATTTTGTAAACTATTAAGTTATGTTGTCCTTGCTATAAAGAAAAAGAACATAAAAATAAGAAAAAAGCTATTAACTATATAAAACTCACTGTAATAGTTGTTCCATTATCTTGCATCAATTTAATATAAGATAAACCAAATGGTTTTTCATTTCGATCTTTTTGTTCATTCGAACTTCGATGTTTATACAAGAATTTTAAATGACACTGCTTGAATTCATCAATTGGCACATGAATCTTAAAGAAAAAACAAAATAAATTAAAATCTCTACTAATGATAATAATTCAAAATGTAACAATTTACTTTAAATGTTTCCAACCACTTTGGCTTATCATCATGATAATATACAACCGATTTGTATTCATCAACTGGACCATGTCCGGCTCCAATACTCATCACACCTGGCACAACTTCACCTCTTTCATTGCAAACATAAACAGTTACTTCAACATTCTTCTCACTACTTTTTGCACTTCTGGAAAACTCTGCTCCCATTAGTGATAAGTAGAGATCATTTCGTACATCACCTGGCAAAATGACTTCTGGAAAACCCATTTTACGAGCAAATGGCACTTTTCCATGTACAAGATGAGGAAATTCTTCTTTTATCTAGGAAAGAAATAACATCAAGTTAGTTTTTTTTATAATAAATTCGCACTCGATAAAACTCACCTGTTTAATATCTCCCTGTAGCACTTCTATGCTCACAGCTACTTTTGAGTCGATTTTCCCGATATCCTTATTTGCTACCAGCTTCTTTAAGGTCGTATCAAAGTTATCTTTCTCACACATAATAAAAGGCAAGTCAAGATTTCTCTTAAAATCATCTGGTTTGCCAATAATTGGTGTTAGATCTTTACAAGCCACACCAAAAGGACGTCGCATATGATCTATACTATTCCCCGACGAGCTATTCGAATTAATTGATAGCTGTGAACTTTTCTTACTAGCCGAACTTAATCTCGTACTAGTTAAACTTGACCTTTTATCTTTGTCCTTTTCCTTGTCTCTATCTTTCTCCTTCATTTCCATTGAACCAATTCGAACGGCATAACAAACTAAATATAACATACTGATATTGAGGTCATTTGTACTCAAATCTGTAAAGAGAACACGAATATTATCGAATTGATCGATGTCGCGTGCAATGCCCAATCGACCCCATCGCACAACGTAGTTCTCTGTAATTGGCTTATGGGTTTCCCCATTGTATAATGTGAATAGAAGATCAGAGTCCTCTTGGAATTTACAAACAAATGCATGTACTGTAAGCAGGACGTTGTGTGAATATTTGTTCATTGTTCGTGATGTCCGATGTTTAGCATGGGGATTCTGCAAAATGAAAATATGTAGTCGTTATGACAATGTCAATCATAAAAAATAAAAGAAGAACAAATAAACAAACATACATTCGCCCTTCGGATACGATCAACGGCATTCAAATGATGATCATACAACTCAGTTGTACAAGTGGCATTTGTGTCGAGCATATTGCCGCTTTCGTCCCGCACTACCATGTCCAATCCAAGCAGACAATTTCCTGTGTCTATTTGTGAGGTGGCTAGCAATTTAACTTTGCGCATTTCATCAGCTGGAAGATTGCCGGATATAAGCAACGCCCTAAGATGAATCAATTCGAACATTTTTCGTTTGATTGCAGTAAAATCCGGATGGCAGTTCTATATTGGAAAGAAAAAGAGATGTTTAATCATTAAATCGATCTGGAAATGTATTGAAGTAAAAGAATATTACTTACCAGATAGTAGCCTTTTAATAATCGACCCCATTCTAATATCACTTTTGTTGTTTCTTCGACTATTTCTGAACGTTTAATATAATAGTCGCCTTTAATATAGACCCATTCAACGGTTTGAATGTATCCTTTTGGAAAGATTCCTCGTTTATCTTTTCTTCTGTGGGTTAGAAATAAGAAAATTAAAATGTTGCTTTCTTTTCATAGGATTCATTTTTGTTTTAAATATGATATTGTGAAACCTCTTAACTGTTATTTTTTTCATCGTGCATTTTGGAACGTATTTTTAATTGATTTTCTATTTATTTAACTCGAAGAGTTTTAATAAAGAGGCACGCTAGTGCAAAGCCAAGTTCTCCAGAAAAATTTGTTCTAATCCCTGACATAAAAAAAAAAAAACAAAAACATTTTTGGAGCGAAGAGCTCAGCAAGAACCAAGCCGTAGTGACTAAGAACTTTTTCCATTCTATTCTACAATTTTTAAATTGAATTGAATACAGAACCTGTAACGAACGTCTATCGCATTAACCATAACGCCGCATAGTTAAGTGAAAATTTGGAAATGGGTATCTTAAAAACCAAATCTTTTAAACCAGTTCTCATTTTTGGCAACAAAGTCACCACCAGTGCTAGACTAAAGTCATAAGACAAGACATATTCTGCCAGTGAGGACGTTCTATAATTCTGTCTTAAACTAATTAGAGGAATGCAAAGATGTTTTAGCAAACATTTTATGCAAAAGCTTAATCGAAGGAAGAGTTAAAAATTAATCAACACGTTTTATAACTTAAGCTTAATGACAAATTTAAACATTTTCCGGTAAGGGAATCAATTATAAACTTTTGAAGATATAATTTCGAGCAGTTGCTTGTACATTTTTATAATTTTTCAATTTTCTAAAAGAATATGTAAAGAAATTTGCTAAAAAGTCGATTGATTTTTTTTTTAATACGAGATTTATGTAGAAATGGAAAACTGCGAAGCGGAGGCTCTTCCCATTAATATAAAGAGCTCATATTTGGTAAGTATGTTCTAGAAGTGTCTAGCAATCGATTGGAGTACAAAATAAATATTCGATGTTTATATTGTAATCAAAAAGATTCTATTTCCATCATAAATTTAGTCGGAACCTTCCATTTGATATATTACTTGCGATATAGGTACTATATATCAAGTTATGCATTCGTACAAAAAAAAAAAAGTTGAGATAACATTTTTCCATGACATTGCGATGGTAGACAATGCCAAAAAAGTGGGTCCCGGAAGTCCGTCTGTCTGTCTGTCTGTCTGTCTGTCAGTCTGTCTGTCTGTCTGTCTGTATAAGGAGCTACAGCCTAAACGGATGGACCGATTAATGTCAAACTTGGTATGGAGCGTTATTTGGCGACTCTCCAGAGGGGTTTTTGGAATTAATTTTTTTGGACCAAAAATAACGGTACTTGTCATATACCGATTTTGGTAAAATTGAAAAATCTCAAAAACGGCTCCAACGATTTTCTTTAAAAAATTAAAATGTTAGTTTAAAGCTAAGGTCTATATTTCAATGAAAAAAAAAATTTTTGAAAATCATTATTAACGGTACCTGCCATAGAACCGTTTTTATCAAATTCGAATATCTCCGAAACTTTTTATTCGATTTCAACGAAACTTTTTGTGAAGAAGCATTTATATAATTTAAATATAAACCAAAAACAAAATTTTCAAAAAAATATTTTTTTAGATTTTTGAAAAAATTTTGAAAATTTTTTTTGAAAAATCAAATTTTCGAAAACGGGACATTGAATTTTTTTGAAATTTTGTTTTTAGATGTTGATTAGTGATTTCTAAAGAATGGCATACCAATTTTATTTTAAAACTTTTTTTCCAAAAAATTATTAATAAAAAATTGTTTTTTTTTAAAAACGGCTCTAACGATTTTGAAAATTTTTTTTCTAAAAATGCACGTTAATATATCAATCAAAACTGCATACTTGGTTTGGAGGGCAATTTAATTTAAGATTTTATTTTATTTTTTTTTTTTCAAATTTCTGTATAAAAAGTCTTAAAAATTTTAGCAACTTTAACTCCAAGAGCAAGTTCGTGCGACCCAGTCGTGCATTTTATTTTTTACTTGCGATATAGGTACTATAGGGCAAGTTTAGGATTCGTAAAAAAAATCGAACTCGAGATAACAATTTTACATGACATTACGATGATGGAGAATGCCAAAAAAGTGGGTCCGGCAATTCTGTCTGTCTGTCTGTGTGTGTGTCTGTCTCTATCTGGAGCTGCAGCCTAAACGAGTGAAGGGATTTTCTTCAAACTTGGTAGTTAGCAGTTTTTGGTGATTCCCTAGAGGGGAAATTGTAATTTTTTTTTATGACCAAAACTAACAGTACCTGCCATATAACGGAAATAGAAAAGGTAATTTTTTTCAAAAACGGCTCTAACGATTTTGATTAAAATTTTTGTGTGTAGTACTACACATAAGGGCCAACTTTTTAAATAAAAAAAATATTGTTTGTACCGTTATTAACGGTACCTGTCATAGAACGGTTTTTTTCGTTTCTGAATATCTCGTACAAAATTAACCCGATTTAAATGAAAATTTTTATACAAAAGTGTGTAAGTAGAGATAATATTAAAATTTTAGAAAATTTTCAAAAAACGCATTTTTGGTTTTTTAAAAAATATTTCAAAATTTTTTTTTGAAAAATCAATTTTTTGAAAACGGATCAATGAAAAATTTTGAAATTTAGTTTTTATGTGTAAATTTATTATTTCTTCAAAATGGCATACCAACTTTTTTTTTGAAAAATTTTATATATAAAAAATTATTTTTTTAAAAAACGGCACCTACAATTTTCAAAATTTTTTTTCTAAAAATACCTTTTTATACGAGAAATAAAATGGCATATTTGTTTTTTTTTTAAGATATTTTAAAACGGAGTTTTATTAATTATAAAAACAGATTTAATTTTTTTATACTACTTATGAAATTTCTTCAAAATATCAAATTTTAAATTTCTTGAATAAAAAGCTTTAACATTATACACTCCTGCTCAAAATTAACGCACACATTTTTCGTCTGAAGTTATACCCCTGCATCTTATTTTAAAAGGCTTTAAAATTCTTTGGTGCATTTTTTTGTGTTTTGTTATTGTTTAGCAAGTCGAAAAAATGCTAAACTGCAAAAGTATTATCAACCAAAAAAAAGATAAACCAAATTTAACAATTCAAGGTCTGAAAACTGATTATAAAATAATTTTTATTTTTAAGAAGAAAAATTAAAAAAAAATGGAAGCGGGTGACGGTTCTTTCCCATAATTGTATGCAATACTTGGTATAGTCTCCTCTAGCGCATATGACAACCTGGAGTCGTTTGTCCATTCCACTAATTAACTTTTGAAGGTTTTGTTTTAACACTTCTTTCACTGAAGTTTTCAGTTGATCATGACTGCTTGGAGGTGGATTTCGGTCGCGAATGCATCTTTTCAATATTTCCTACACATGTTCTATTGAATTCAAATCCAGATTTCTGTGTGGCTAATCCGAAGCTGGAATATTAAAATCTTGAAGATATTCTCAAACTACTCTAGCATGCATTATCGTGCATCAGACTAAACTGTGGACCAAATCTAGGGGTGATTGGAACCAGATGCTCGCTAACTCCGTAGGTGTTGTAAAGCAGATTTAACTCCATGAAATTTTATGACTCTTCTTTAAAAGGCTCGCGGGTTAACAGACAGACTTCAGCAAATCTCTCCCCAAATCTTCCCGACAAACATATTATTCCATACCTTTAATTTAAGATCACTATTGTCTCATTTGAGAAAATAACCATGATGCTGTGGCATAAAGTAATAGCAGGACTTTACTTTAAAATAAATATGATGTGCGTTAAATTTGAGCAGGAGTGTAGTTACTTTAAGCATAAGAGCAAGTACGTGCGACCCCAGTCGTGCAATTTATTTTAATTTGACTTAACTCTAGACTTGAAAAATGACATCCATCAGCTTGGAACGCAAGCGTTATTTTTTTAAATATATCTGCTGTATGGTACCGATGCATTTAGCAAAATATAACGATCTATGAAAGATGTTAAAAGTTTGGGACTACGATAATTGTTAAGAGTTGTATGAGAACGTGCCATAGTCACGATACTCTCAGTGCCAGTTGTATAAACGTGGATCAGCCTTGGTTTAAGAATTTAACTTCGGGTCAAGCATGAATGTTGCTATTTCTACATATATGAACCTTGAACCAGTGCTAAACTTCAGCCTTGCTACCGATTTCAGAAGATCCACGGATTAAATATTTGTACAACTGACCCTCAGTGTACTAACCAAAGGCAGTTCAATTTTGAGAAGCATAAATTAAACCTTAGTCCGTATAAGAACATGAGACATTCAGATGCGAATCCAGCACCCAGAGATAAAGATCTTTCATTATTGTTTTTATGTAAACGTTTCTAGTTCGACATGAGTGAATTGAATAAAAACAACATTTTCTTTAATCCTATCAATACAAAAAATTTCAATAAAATTTTAATAATTTTCAAAGATTTCAAGTGTATTGAAACTCTCAGTATTTTGAAAATGCATTCTTTTAAAGGTCTACGCCAGCACCAAAGATAAACTTCTCTCAACGTAAGCGCCATCCAACATCATGAATAAATAAAACAAAACAACATCCATTATCATTTTCAGTTTCTTTCTTCCAGATCCAACTACTTCCGTTTTGGCACCATACTTTTACCAGTAAACATACACAATCAAAACATTTATACACACACAATGTTCGTTACCCATATGGCTATTGCATGCATTGAAAGATATCAAAATTGCACAATAATTCTAACATTTGTGTTTAACAAATATTTATTTTAGAGCGAAAATTTTGCTCCCAAGAGTGAGCTAACAAGAAAAATAAACAAAATCTGAAGAACCAAAAAGGTTCTCTAAAGTCTTCTTATCATTTAGGTTGTTTTTTTTTTTTAATATCGACGACCAACGGTCGCTGAAAAATACACTCCAATTCCTTCACATAGTTATCCTCCTAATTTTTCAATATAATTTTCAATTTTTTAACAAAAACCTAATGTGAACTATATCCAGCAAGATTAAGATTTTCATCATTAAAACTGGAAAAAGGTTTTGCCCGTCGTGGCTTGGCTAGTTAATAAAGAGGAAGAAGATTGGTTTTATAATACAAATTCTATATACTACTACTACTGAAATCAGTAAAGTTGAAGAATATACACTATATTTAATTGGACTTGTTAAGTTATTGATTTAATATGGCTTTTTACGGCCTTTTTGTACTATTCTGTTTGAGCTTCTGGATTACATGTGTAGTCCTTCTATTGGATGTTTTCATCCATGGTGAAATTTGTGCGCATTAAATAAACCTGCCAGACTTTTAAATTCTTTATCAGGGAGCTAATATTTACACCTTCATGTAACCAATTTTTGGTTAATATTATATTCCTCCACTCCCAAAATCTGATAAAGGTTCTGTGACTATGATTTCATGAGATATCTCAACAGTTTTAACGTTGAAACGTCGCAAACTCAAATGCAATTTTTGAACTGTAACAAAATGATAAAAAGTCCATAAAAATGAGTACAGACACAATGTATTTTTAATTAGAGAACTTCGATTCAAACAAATAGTCCAAAACAACGTATGTATGAACATTAAGGTGATCTTTGTATTGTTATTTTTCGAAATTCCTCCCGAATAGTCTCCCGGCAGTGTTGCCAGGCTATTTATAGCCAAACAAGCTCACTCGCTCCTTAAAATTTTGACTTCCGATTCATCCGAATTTGGCTATTTAAATTTTGAACTTCGCAATTTAAAGCTCCTTTAAAATCAAAGCATTTTACAACAAAAATCCATCAGAAATTTGGACAGAAACAACCAATTTGCATAAATTTTTCATTTGTAACAGGAAAACTAAAATATAACAACAAAATGAAATACAAATAATTATACTTGAAGTCTGATAGGAAAAAATTATCCAAAAATTAAAAAAAAAATTTTAAATCTCATACCAAAACAAAATTGACCAATTTTTAACTCGGCTCTTTTTGGTACTAAGATTTTTCAAAATCAGCTCCTTGCCTCTAAAATATTCTGACAACACTTTCTCACGGTACAAACCGCGAGTCTAATGGAATACCTCATATAAAGTATACCTTAAAATTCAAAGAAAATATTTGACAAGGAAAGGAAATAAAAATCTAAAATGAAAGGGAAATTATTTCTCAACATTTCCAACTGAATGGCGGCTATCCAACTGCATATCCCGGATAAGAACCGCCTTAATGTAAATAATAGATGTATGTGAATAAGGCTTTCTCCATTTTGTTAACATATGACATTAAATCTTTTATCAACTTGTAAAGTAGAAATCTTGGCAGAGAGTATTTTTTTAGATGAAAAAAGCTTAAGCAAATGTTGGGCCAGCAAATTTTTTTCTTTTTGCACTTGATACTTTTTTTTGAGGTGAATAGAAAAATCAAAAAGGCAAAATCCTTAAACGTATGCGAACCGAAAAAGACGTTATCAATAGATTTTTACTTTTATTTTATTTTGTAAATGCTCCAAACCCATCGAACTGCAGTGTAAACTATGAAGAGTCTTATTTGTTATCTAAAATGTCTTTATCTTATTTGCATATTAACCTCGACAGAGAAAAAAAAAAAATAACAAAATTCAATTGACCCAATCAAATCAAAAACTGATTTCACAATAAATTCTATCACACAATCGATGTTTTATTAGTTCAAGCGTTAATTTTCTCATGAAATAGAAATGAACAACAATCAATCTATAACTCATATACTCACTTGGTATTGTAGCCGTAATACCATTGTGTAAGTTCTTTTAGAATCACTACGGAATCACCAACATCCAATGTCAATCTGTGGGGCTTATCTTCTTCTTCGAAATTGTCTTTTGCTGTGAAAGAGAAGAAAGAAGATAAACAATATTTTATTAGAAAATTTTAAATTTAAATTTGAGTTTGAATAAGTTGTTAGGAAGACTTTAAAAAAAAAAAACGAACAAGGTGCGATAATGCTTGATGATGATAAGAGCAACCGACTTAGCTAACTGCTATGCAAACACGTCTCCGGGGTGACTAGCTACTAGATCCATCTACAATGTTTATATTTGCCTCATTTGGCATTCAATATTCATTTTTTATTTTTAAATTTTTTTGCGGCGGGATTAAATAAGGGGGGAAGCTATTGCTTTGCTTAATGGGAAAATGAAACAAGCGTTTTAAGCACGCAGCTTATAGTGATAGAGAGATAGTGAGACATCAGAGGAGCAGCCAGAACCAATATAACCCAGCTGGTTTGGTTGTTTGTTTTTTTTTTTTTTTAGTGCTCGTTATCGAGTTACTTCCTACAGATGTAGAACACTGCATTTATAATCAACACACTGTTGGCACTGGGGAATACTACCCTCAGCTTCAGTTTAGTTCAGCTTGGCTCAGATCACAGCAGACCCCAGAGAGTACACATTATGATATGAGGTTAATTGTTTTTAATGTCAAATACACGCAGTTTATGCGCGAGACAAGTATACAAACAGAATCGAGTACGGTACCGCGACTATACCAAGTATAGTCACATGCATAGCATAGGTTTGCTTTTTTTTGTTGTTGTTGTTATTTTTAGTTTAATTGATGTTATGTTCGGATGGACATAAATGAACTAATGAAAATCTTGGAAACGGGTTTAATTATGGAATTCTATGTATAGCCTTTCAGGGTTTGAAGTTTTTTTTTGTTGTATGTATTTTCATAAAAAAAAAAAACAACATTATACGGGGTGTTTGAAAAAGTGAAGTTAGTTTTTGGTCCGGTTAAAAGTAGTTTTGAAGTAAAATCAATACTTTTTTTTGTCGGAAAAGTTTAACCCTTTTAAATATGCGGCTTGATTCGAAAAAGATGCAATTAGCTCTTCTGAAAACCAAAGTATTCTTTTTCTTGACATCAGTTCATTAAACCATTCCTTTCTATCTTTTTCAGAAGTGGGATAACCATTTCATAGGTTGCGATGGACACGATGGGTGTTTTTTCGATAATCTCAAAATTAGACTGTATGATTTATGCTATGCACCATGTTGTTTGGCCCATATAAACGTTATTTAAGTCCTTTTGTAGTTTAACCAGGAAATGAAATTATATTAGGATTTATAAGAAGAGCTTTGATTTACTGATGGCAAAAAACAAAACGTGTTCTTAAGCTTTCCGCTTGAGTTGAATTTTCTATTTTGATTGTCTGTTCTACACCCAGGATTATTATTTCAGTCAAGCTTTCCCGCTCTGCAGAATCCTTTTCGAATCCCAAAAATATCTGGACGATCGGCTATGCTCATTTTGGAGAGGAACCACCAAATCTAGCAGGAAGAAATCAACATGATTCTTTTTTAAACAGTTCAAAAATTCTTCTGATTTTTTTTTTGTCTGCATTAAGGAAATACTGCAAACTGCACCCATCTTGCGCTTTTTCACTGCTACGGCACAAAAAAAAGTGTCATGTACCAGGAACCAGACCTATCTTTCTATATGTTTTTGGGCACGCTGATTAAGAATTTCATGTCCGTTTGACCCGGTTATCCTCCAGTTTTGAGCTGTGACTGCATTTTGTTTGCATTTGTATGACTTTTTTGGAGTTTTTTGCATTTTTCTCAAAACTGGAGGGTATTCGGACAAAACGGACTTGAAATTCAAATTCAGCGAGTCCAAAAACGTATAGAAAGATAGGTATGGTTCCTGGTACATGAAACTTTTTTTTCGTGTGCCGGGGATGACAGCGACAGTGCAAGCACACAAAAAAAAAAGTTGTATTTACCAGGAACCAGACCTATCTTTCTATATGTTTTTGGACCCGCTGAATCCGAATTTCAAGTCCGTTTTGCCCGGTCACGCTCCAGGTTTGAGAAAAAAGCAAAAAGGGCAAAAAAAACTTCCTTTTTACTTGCGATATAGGTACTATATATCAAGTTATGCATTCGTACAAAAAAAAAAAGTTGAGATAACATTTTTCCATGACATTACGATGGTAGACAATGCCAAAAAAGTGGGTCCCGGAAGTCCGTCTGTCTGTCTGTCAGTCTGTCAGTCTGTCAGTCTGTCAGTCTGTCAGTCTGTCAGTCTGTCAGTCTGTCAGTCTGTCAGTCTGTCAGTCTGTCTGTCAGTCTGTCAGTCTGTCAGTCTGTCAGTCTGTCAGTCTGTCAGTCTGTCAGTCTGTCAGTCTGTCAGTCTGTCAGTCTGTCAGTCTGTCAGTCTGTCAGTCTGTCAGTCTGTCAGTCTGTCTGTCTGTCTGTCTGTATAAGGAGCTACAGCCTAAACGGATGGACCGATTAATGTCAAACTTGGTATGTAGCGTTATTTGGCGACTCTCCAGAGGGGTTTTTGGAATTAATTTTGTTGGACCAAAAATAACGGTACTTGTCATATACCGATTTTAGTAAAATTGAAATATCTCAAAAACGGCTCCAACGATTTTGTTTAAAAAATTCAAATATTAGTTTTAAGCTGAGGTCTATATTTCAATGAAAATTTTTTTTTTTTTTATTTGGCGACTCTCCAGAGGGGTTTTTGGAATTAATTTTTTTGGACCAAAAATAACGGTACTTGTCATATACCGATTTTAGTAAAATTGAAATATCTCAAAAACGGCTCCAACGATTTTGTTTAAAAAATTCAAATATTAGTTTTAAGCTGAGGTCTATATTTCAATGAAAATTTTTTTTTCGAAAATCGTTATTAACGGTACCTGCCATAGAACCGTTTTTTTCAAATTCGAATATCTCCGAAACTTCTTATTCGATTTCAACGAAACTTTTTGTGAAGAAGCATTTATATAATTTAAATATAAACCAAAAATTAAATTTCCAAAAAAATAATTTTTGGATTTTTAAAAAAATTTTGAAAATTTTTTTTTGAAAAATCAAATTTTCGAAAACGGGACATTGAATTTTTTTGAAATTTTGTTTTTAGATGTTGATTAGTGATGTCTAGAAAATGGCATTACAATTTTATTTTAAAACTTTTTTTCCAAAAAATTATTTATAAAAAATTGTTTTTTTAAAAAACGGCTCTAACGATTTTGAAAATTTTTTTTCTTAAAATGCACGTTAATATATCAATCAAAACTGCATACTTGTTTTGGAGGGCAATTTAATTTCAGATTTTATTTTATTTTTTTTTTAAACGAATTTTATTTTTTTTTTTCCAAATTTCTATATAAAAAGTCTTAAAAATGTAAGCAACTTTAACTCCAAGAGCAAGTTCGTGCGACCCAGTCGTGCATTTTATTTTAACAAGTTCGTGCGACCCAGTCGTGCATTTTATTTCTAAGCAACACCTTCTGTTTCTATTCAAGTGCTGCTCGAAGACCCAGTACAAAAAAAATAAATTTTCTATACAAACATTTAAACCCGCAGATTCAAAGGGGTGAATATGACAAAATCTGAATTTGTTATTATTACTATTTTATTGGAGTTACCAAGTCAGTCACCTTTGAAAGAATTCAACTATATGAAAACTAAAAGTTTTAACGCAGACATATTTATACACCCATCACTAACTTCATGCCCTATAAACAAAAGCAATAAAAGACAAACATCTCCAAGGAAGTTAAAAAGTTGAAATATTTTCTTTACCCTCTCAGCATGTCAGTACCAGTCTCAAAATCAAATTCAACTTCCATTCATGTAACATAAAAATTCATTCCCTTCTCTCTTTATATGTTAATTTTGAAAACTTAAAAAAAAAAAAAAACCTCTCTTTTGTAAGAACCTAATAACAAGGAGTCTTTCAATTAAAATACTTTACAAAAAAAAAAATAACTCCTGCTTCCATACGATATACCTACTCGTAAAAAGTATACACATTACATTCATTATTTTTTTCTTCATTTATATCAAAAGAAAAGCATTTAAAAGCAATCAACCCAATTACCTTTCAATTACATGGGTTGCAGAACCCATTAACCTCTTTGCATTATTCAGAATCCTTATAATAGGTCTCCTTTTCAAAAAGTCATTCACTCTTCTTCTCTCTTCCTCTAGGCCGAAATTCAAAATAGGCATCATATAGGTATAAAGCTACATGTATGCCAGTTGCTATATGTATATTTTCATGCAGGGAAATATTTATAGCATTTCAACAGGCTGAATCAAGTGCTGAGCACGTGCTAAATACACGTCTATACAAATTCACAAAATACGACCCTTAAAGCAATCCTCACAAGCCTCAATCCTCAATCCTAATCGTAGGTAAAAACTTCTTTTCAATATTGCCATCTCTCTGGAATAAACGAATATATACCCACGAGCCACGAGTGTATGTGATATCAAAATATATACACAGTACAATTGTGTGGTTTTATTGTCGTCATCGTTCGTCGTCGTCTTATTCGACGTACTCTACGTCGACCCTCATTAGAGAGTTTTTAATATAGATTTACAAAACAAGCAAAGCTGCTTCCTTCCCTTCTGCTTCTTTTTGTTTCTTTTTTTTTATATTAAAATAAAATGAATGTATCCCTCGGGAGCATGCATCGGATAAAACTATCTGAGTCGTGAGCTAATCGTGCGTAAGAGCATATAAATATTTTATTTTAGCAACAGGGTCGAACTTCTTTCTGTATGTTTAGGTAAATACAATTTGGGGTATTCGTAAACACTGTTTAAACTCTTCTTATGCAAGTCTCGAGTTTATGCTATTTTATGGATAAATGCCTTTATTTCTTAAGTATTTGCATCACAAAATGTATAGACGTAATAATTTTAGTGACTTATGTAAAACTCTTTTAAGGGGCAAAAATAACAGTATTTCCAAACTTTGTTTTTTGAATAAGAACACAGGGCAAGTTGGTGTACCTCAAGGTTCCATTCTTGGGCCCTTTCGTTTTTATTTTATGTAAATGACTTTCTGTCCTTACGTGAAATTGTTCCTTTAATACGTGCGCAAACGAAGTTTAGCTTAGTTTCAGTTGCCGAATGAAGCAGTCGGATAAAGTGATGAATTGTTCTGAGTAAAATGGTCGTATTTAAACCCCTAAATATTTAAAAGCTATGAAATATCAAGAAAAATCTGTAGATCTCACTTATTTTATGTCAATTGTTTAGCTATACTCAACGTGCGGCCTGATAGCCGATCTCTAATAAGATGCTTACCAGCAAAAGAGGAAAACTTGGAGACTGGCATCATTATCCCTCAAAGATATAAAACCTTTCAAAGAAAAGCCCACAAAATCCATGAAAAAAACATATTCATATCCACTCAAAAACGGTTGAATATGGCTGGTTTAGAGTAATACTTCAATCGAATACATTGTAATAGCAAAAAAAAAAATCCGAGTAAGCGCTTTCTGACAATTGATAAACAAAAAGACTCAAAAATCCGCCCAGAATAATGTCCATATTTTTCAGGATGTATTTATTTAAATAAAATAAATGTTTTAAAAATCATATCAAACTCATTTTGGAAAGGCTAAATTTACATATGTAAATGAAAAAGATTAAGTTAAAAATTAAGTTTCTTGCAAGAAACATGCTTGAGTTGTTTTTTTTTTTCTATTTTTGTCAACTTATTTTTTTGAAAAGTTGGAAAATTATAGACATCTTGTGTTGTTTCGCTTTATTAAAGAATTAAAATCAAAGGTTGAAAATCGGATTTATTTCGCATTTAAAGTGAAATAAAATCAATTTTTGGAAAGTTAGTTTTATTTAACTTAGCCTTATTTAGTGCGGGGAACTAAGTCTACGGGAATAAAGTCTACTTAACTACCTCCGTTCCCACTCCAAGAAAAATAAAATTCAGTTTAGTAAAGTGGAGTTAGTTCCCATGCTAGGTAAGAATCTCATTCTGAAAAAAAATTGCGGTTTTCGTTCCCTCTGAACTGAATGTAAAATTAAATTTCACTTTCATCAAGAAGAATTAAATAGTGTGTTTTTAATTTGACTTTTTACAGAATCTTAAAAAGCAGCAGTTCATTTCGGAATTCAGTTTTCAATATTCTGAAATTGGTGTAACACGGAATAACTTTTAGTTTGGAAATATCACCCGCGGGGCAAGCCGAAGTTTAGTTAAAAAACTGTTGTTTTTGGAGCCTTTCTGGCGACTTTGCATACTCTAAGACGAGCAACGAAGTTACGCGAGGGGAACAGAGGACCCGAAAAGGGAGTTAAAATTCAAAGAACCCGTGAAGCGGACCAGGCAAAGTACTTATTAGTTACAAAGACTGTCTACATTATCGACTCTAAATATCCTATGAATGTAAGTATTATAATTTGGCAAACTTGAACTAGAAAAACATTTGATCACATGAGATTCTATTTGATTTGCACAACCCAAACGTGAAGCTGAAAAAATTTTGACTACGGGAGTATCAATTTTGAGGTGTAAAAATAAAATAATCTCAACGCGGGTTATGCGACAATATTCGAATGTTTGTATATTTTCGTCTTTTTATATGAAAACAAACTGAAACCCTTAAACAAAATTTGTGGCCTTTGGGTAAATGTTTATATTGCTCTACGCATAATCCAACCCTGAAAAGCAAACATTGAAAAATAGAGAAAAGAAGACATCATCATTGAACAGGTGCATCAAGCACAAGTAGCACCGCACACTGAACACTCAAGCTACTTGTTTCCTCCTCGCACCTGCATCACGCCAACGTGAGGTGGAGCATAAAGCAACTTGAATAATTCAATCACACGCAGTTGTTCAGATTAATTTTGCAGTGTTGCAGGTTTATGCGTTTAAAATGAGATAAAAAAAAGCAAAAGCAAAAAATAAAAACAAACAACCTCAACGATCCCAGCTTTCGTCATAGAAATTGGACAAACATGGAACTGGCTGCGACATATTGACGTGGAGCCCGTTTTCGATATCTCAATGCTCTGCTGAAAGTCTCGATTGCGTGCCACAACTTTTAAGTGGAAAAACGAATGAGTAATTCTGCGCAATGCTAATTGTTTCATTCGAAAGAAGAAATCGCCACACAGCCCAGCCAGCCACAAGATATAACCCAATTGGGAGTTGAGAGTGACAATGACGCGTCAATATAAAGCTTCTATAAGCAAAAAAAAAACAAAAATACCTAAAGAATCAAATTGGAAAAGAAAATAATAAAAAAAAAACCACATACATACATAGCTTTCGAAACAATTGAGCATGACATTTAAATTCATAATTTGTTCATTCAAATTCTAGTTTTTTTTTAGTTTTGAGAAAAAAAAAAACAAGTAATGGCATAAATGATACAAAAGATAAACGCGATTGGAATTTGTCTCATGTATTCATTTAGCTGTGGTTTGAATTTTAGGGTAGATTTTTGTTTTCTTATTTCCAATAAGAGTGGCCTTGTAAAGACAAGTATACGACGACAAATGGTTTTGTGGTAATGTTGCAATTAGTTCTCGATACTTGATGATATCGGATCTTCAAGTGGCCTAGAGAAGATTTGTTCTCTTTTGTAAATGTCATGTTGTTTAAAAAGTCGTATGAGCTTTGATTTGATTGATATTGATATGAAGACTCCATCATTTAAACAGTTGGTGTGTCTTAAGTGAAGACGCACCAAAAATTTAATTACAATATTTTTAAGAAATCTTTTCGTCATTGTTTTAAATATAAACGCGTTTGTTGGAAACAATAACCCTCCTTTGAGGTTTGAATTCACTTTAAGTTTAAGCTTCAATTCAACTATTTATTCAATTTCACCATTTCGTTTGAACATTAAACTGAGTTCAATAGGTAGTGTGAATTTAACAATAGTATTCTGCCGTTTAAATCTTAATTCAGTTTTTGGCCACACTTTCCTCAGTGACATTAAAGTTTTAAGGCTGCAAATTCATAGAATTGTGTTTGTAAAGAAGGTTTCTCCAAAGCAGCAAAATATAAGTTCTTTAATTTAATAATAAAACGGTTCTGGTTTACAGTTTTTAACATATTTACTTGCTCTTAGGTCTCTGTTATGAAAGTTTTTCGCACTTTCTTCGGATTTTCGGGCGAATAGCCATTGTTTCACAGACAATGGTTGTTGAAATGTCAACTTCAAGGGCATTTCCTCTTCAGCATAGTATCCCTTAGGATTTCATTGTATTTAAGGTGGTCCATAATACCCTCTATCCGATGAAGTGGGCCCACACCATGCCAAAGAAGGATGCTGCTCCCACCATGTTTAACAGCCTTTATGGTATATCAGCTCAAATTACAAAAGCCCCAAGTGGGGAATTTCCATTGGAAATGCTTCATATGGGGCATAGGAAGCTTTCCACATTCTTAGTAGTTTACACTTTTCAGTGATTCCACTGAGGAGACATTTAGAAAAAAAAAAAACTAACCGTATGTCATATGACCAAGATGGAAATGTTATTTTTTAACAAAAACGCCTTAAACGGTTTTGATTAAAAAATTATAAGATTTAAGTAACTTTAATTTCAAAAAATTCAATTTTTTTTTGTAAAATCAATTTTTTTATTATTTTTTTTTTTAATTAAGAACGCTGTAATACCTTGAATTAATCAATTTATCAAAGATAATATGAATCTAAAATTTACTAAATTTACTTTTTCATATCTTTTAATATGTACATATAATATGATGATTTTAAGCAGACCCGAAATAAGGTGACATCTTTCATTCGCAAGGCTAAATGCACTTACAATCAGAGTAAATTTAATTAAAATAAGTTGACGATATTTTCCATTATGATGCAAGGATGCAATTTGCTTTCAACATTCTATACTATCAATAAACTCAAGGTTAGTTGGATTGGATGGAGTTCACCCCAAAAACATAAAAACATGTTAACCTCCTAACAACTAGTGTTTTTTTTAGCAGAGTTTGCTATAACTTCTTTTGAAGAATTTATGACACGACATCCATCTTTGTCAAAGACGACAACATTTTCATGATCCACAATCTTCTTTATGGATAGTAAGTTGACTTTCAACTCTGGGACATAAAGAGCATCATGAACAACAACATCACTTCTTCCTTGTGGAGTTAAAACAGGCAACGATATGTCACCCTTACTGATAGCATTCATGGACATGTTATTTGCTGTCTTAATTTGACCTTGAAATGGCTTGAGTTCTTTAAAATAACCAGGATCAGATGTCATATGGTCAGTTGCACCACTGTCAAAACACCATTCATGCTGTTTCGACTCTGCATGAAACGCTGCAAACATTGAGCCACTTTTTGTTGACTTAAAATCTTGACTTTTTAACTTCGATGGACAATCTGAAGCGTAATGTCCAACCCCATCACAGTTAAAGCAACGTGATTTGCCTTTCTTGTCATACTTTGACTTCATTTTCTTGTGTGAATTCGAGAAACTTCCTCTCTTTGACAAAAGAGCACTGTTGGATGATTTGGAATCACACTTAACGTCCTGCAGCAATTTCATTTTGATGGAATCTGCTGTAATTGGCTTTCCACTGCAACCTATGCTCATGATCATTGGCTTATATTCATCAGGAAGACCCTTCAATAATATGCTTCCAACCCATTCTTCATTTACTGCAAATCCTATTTCATTCAACTTCTGTGCAGTCGAAACGATTTAGCTTACATAATCTTCTACGGAGGAACATTCTACCAGGACCACTGAGCATAGTTTTTGAAGCAAACCAATGCGCCTGTCCAAGCCAGAATCTTGAAAAAGATTTTTCAAAGCTGTCCAAACTTCTTTGGAAGTATTTGCGTCGCTTACATGGACGTAAACACTCTTGTCGATGGCCAGAATCATCTTACACCGAGCAGTATTGTCTTTAGCAGCATCCAATGCAACGCCTGCATCAGGTTCTATACATTTCCACGAACCATCAAGTTGTAATTGAGTTTTCATGGCAAAGCTCCATGTTGACCAATTTTCGGAACCAACAAGCTTCTCCATTTGATGGGTTCCCAAATTCTGTTGCAAAGACATTTATCTTTTTAAGCAATATATTTTTTCTTTAAAATATATAATTCCTTATTTTGTTATTGGACTGGGCCCATAACCTTTTAGCAGAGTTAAATAAATAAAAACGTCTTGATTCCAATAGAGCAAACAACAGAATAAATATTTTATTGAAAATTATTTTCTTTCAAACAACAAACTCAAAACTTAGTTACTTATAAATTTTGATCGCAAGTATAATCTAAACAAGTATTTCAACAGTTTTCCCTGACAAACGTAAAAGTGTACTATTTATTCCAAAATCTAAATCACTCAAAAACACCGATTATACCCCCATAGCTATTTTACCTTTTCTATGCAAGGCAGATCAAAGTCATTTTGGATGAACAAAAGATAATAATAGATTTTAAATTGGATCCCAAACGCAAGCATATTTATTATTTATTTCGAGATAATAGCATTGTTGCATTTCAGAACTTATGAAGCAAGTGAAGAAGTGTTTCATGAATATTGAATGGCATTTATGGATTACGGTGTTTCTGGATTTTTCAAAGGCTTTTGACTCAGTAAACCATTTAATTTTAATCTATTAACTTTCTTTTCCTTTTTCCTTTTTCAATTTTCAACAAGGTAATCCTTGTTTATTCCTTCTACAATCTGTGCACGTTCAAATAAATTCCCGAACGAGGTTGGCCCGTAATCCTGACTTTTTTTTTCGTAGCACCTGCCAGAGTCAAATATTGATGAGTCAAATGAGTCAACTTGTCTGCAATCTAATGTAATCATTATCTTGGTAATATAACTCAAGCAGTTTTTGACAATAATAATAGTTAATTCTAAATATTTGTGCCTAACGGTGTGCCACAAGAATCCGTTTTGTGTCCCCTTTTAATTATGATCTATGTATTTAAATGAATTTTCTATTTGTTAAAAAATTGTGAATTTCATATTTTTCGCTGATGACGCGCAAATATTTATTTAAGATCAAAAAGACTAACTATTAGTTTTGCAGTGGAGCAAAAGAACGATGATCTTAAAATAATGTTTTAGATAGTCTTAGTTCAACGCTTCCAAAACTAATGCTATTATTTTGTGGAAGACACAAAAGTATGTAATATATGCATAGATAATTTTCTTTTTGAGTTTGTAGACAAAGCAAAGAATCTTTGTTTATATGTAGGTAGCTTAATCATTAATAGCATAGTACCAAAAATGTATTTAATTTTTCGAGGTTTGAGCCCTTAAAAATGTACTAGCCTATAGCTACAATGAAGCTTTGTCAATTAGTCAGTGTCAAGGTTTCTTCTCACTAAAATTAAAATTCCTTTTTTCCTTCTTTTTTTTTATACCATACCTACATATTGGAAAAACTTGATAATAAAACTTGTTTTTAGTCTTCAATATAAACTACAGACCTCGCAATTATTTTACAAAAAAATATTATACGCATTAATAATTGCGAAGTAGGTGATTATATCAACTAAATCTGGTTTAAATAGCCAACCAGTAAGTACAAAGTTTGCTACAAATTTCACATATAAAGGAACAACTTTACTTAACTATTATACAAAATACCCAACATACAGCTCATAAATCCTCATGTTCTAGATAACAATAAAAGTCAAATCAAATTCTGTTACAAGTTCATCACGATTCCACTACAGACATTTGGGTTAATGACTCATATTCCCATTCCGAGAAGATCCCAAGAAAAAAAAAATATACCAAACAAAACACATGAACTCGAATCAAATCAATGCACAATAAAATGTGTAAAGCTCTATCGGGAAATGTGAAGAAAATAAAAAAAAAAACATGACAATCGACGACGACGAGTCATTTTCTAGAGGTGTACAAATTCTTACAAACATGCAACATGAGCAGCATAACAACAACAACAACTACAACAACATCCGCTTCCAACAATGACGCTTCTTTTTGTTTTGTTTGTTAATCAGAAGAAAAAAAGAGATTCCTTAAGAATCATCATCATCATAAATTCAACAACAAAACATATTGTGAGATTGAGACTTTCAATTCAAAAATTATCAAAAACAGTGTTACATGTTGGGTGTTTCGTCTTACGTCGAATAAAACCCACTGTCTTTCACACAGGACAAGAAAAAGGGGGAAAGTGCCCGCCGCAATGCATTTCATTAGTTGTCCCTCCATTTCATAAAAATTATTCTAATCAACATCGACTTCGTTTTTAAAGAGGCTTTGTCGTGGACTACGATTGCGCCTGCTATGACTGTGACATTACCCCAAATGGAACACCAAACAAGATTGTGTGTTGGTCGACAACTTTTTTTTTTTTAATAATTACTCGACGTGCCGTCACACAATGGGACAAAACGATCCAAAAGCTGGCAATAATTAAAAAAAAAACTAAATTGCAAATATGCTTGATTTTTTAATATTTTCTAATAGAGGAATATCCGTTCTTTATAAAAATATTATTTTTTTTTATATAGGACTTCCCGTTTCTTCACCGTTTTCTTTTTCCTGGTGTAGTTATGTCCCCACTTAAGGTGAGAAATAAGGTCATCGAGAAATAGTGTAAAGAATATAAGAAATTTGAGCACAGTTTTATGCAATTTACTAAAAAAAAAAAAAACAAATATATTTTCACCCCTGTACTCCTATTACGATCGTCAAGTGATAGTTGATAAATACTGAAATTTGGTGTTTTAAAATTTAATTGGGGGAAAACTGGTCATTTTTTTTGCCTGGAATTTTTTAATTATGTATAAGTATTTCAAATAATAACGGTTGACATAATTCTTTGTTTTGAATTTTTTTGCAAATTAGATAATAAGAGATCAAAATGTATTTATTATCAACTATCAATTGATAGTAGACAATCGTAATAGAGGTGTTTGAAACTAATCATAAGATTAAAATAAGTGTAAAAATTCTTTATTATTAATAAAGTATGCAGCAGGGCTCACAGCTGTACTGAACCGAGTAACAAAAATTCAATTTGGAGAAATAAAGAGTTAAGATCAATACATTGCCTTTGATTGCTATTGAAATCACTCAATATTTTAATCGTTATGTTAGAAACAAAAAACTTTTTGGCAGAGCTCTTTGTAAACCCTAATAAAGTTTACCCTTGTGTAGAAAATGGTCCTCCATATGTAAAATAGATTTTTCATTTTCATCTATGAAATGAATTTTTAAAGCAAACGTTTTTGTAAATATTCAGAGAAAAAATGCACGGGAGTTTTGAATTTTTCGTTTTTCAAAAAGGACATACAAATTTATTGTGAAAACTTTGAAGTAATTGTTATTATATATTCAAATTAGTCTTACTGATCTTTCAATTAATTGCAGTTTTCAAACCCAAAGTGAAAAATTCGAGCAATTCAATGTCAAAGTCTAAACGCAAGGCGTTTAAAAATAAGAGAGAATCAATTTTGAGGTTGCGAATTTTTTATTTTTACACCTCAAAATTGATTCTCGCGTGGGAATTTTGTTTCCCCTTTGCGTTTGGACTTTGATATTAAATAGAGTTTATTATAGTAACCCCAGCTCAATTTATTTTAAAGGCAAATAAATTCTTGTTGTTCCTTAGTTATAAAGAATAAGCATTATGAAAAAGAGTAAAGAATTTTAAGACTTTGTTATTTCTCATTTTTATTTGTCAGTCCTCACAATTGAATCATTTATTTTCAAAACATGATTAGTCCATGATTTCAAAATTTTCAGGAGAAAAAAAAAAACATTCTATTTTCTTTTGTTAAGTGTAACAAAATGTAAAAAAATATATTTTGTAGGACTTTTACCTAGCTACAGAATATCGTTTGGTATTTACTTTTTGGACCGATAGTTCAAAAGATAATAAATAAAAACGATTTTGGGCTTATCATACTTGAATCGTTGATTGTTAAAACAACATAAGTGACAAATTTTTTGAAACCACTTTTATAACTGTTTTGTATTGCTTATGGGTAGAACTAGCGTTGAGAGCAATACCAACATGGTTTGATATTTGGATCATATAAATTTTCGAGGTTAAAATACGCATTGAGTGCTAAAACAACATATCTCTTCTGCCAATTTTGAAATTAAGTATTAAAACACCTTAAGTACTTGATATTAATTTGTTTTTTTATTCAACGCTAGAAAAACGAAGAAAGTAAACTGTTATTTCTTACAGTTTTTTTCGATGATTTACTGTCAGCCAGTTGTTCGTGGTCATTTGAGTGGAATGGCATCTTTCAAATTGTTCTAGGTCTTTAAAATATGGATATAAATACAGAAAATTCTGAGTTGGACGTTCGGCAGTTACAAATGAAAAAACTATAACTAAGGAAAAGTTTTACTATGAACTTTTCACTGCATTGCATTAAGAATGTAAGATATTGCAATATTAGTATTGTGTTAATGCATCTTGCAATATGTGAAGGACATATTGAATTTAATTTTTATTTTGAATACGAAGTATCATTCTCTGTTATTTTACCTGAGCATGAAGATAAAATCTTGAATATCATGCCAATAGAAATCTTAATATAAACTTTTTAAGCAATCAACTTCGAGATTTTGTTTGAGAGTTTTCAAGCGATTAAAACCAGCAAAGAATTGAAAATCCGAACTATAAAAAAAACACGTAACTGTTTTCTTAAAAGGCTTCTAATTTGGGTTCTCTTGGTTTGATATTCAAGATCAAGGTCTTCAAACCATCATATTTTTCACTTCAAATAAACATTAAAATTACATCAATGAGGCAATCAATAAAAAGTGTTAAATGCAAAAATGCATTTTATACTATTTTGATGTACCTACGTCACAAGGATAAAACTTTTGCACAATATGAAAAAGACTTAACTACGTCAAAAAATAACAAATTCATTGCTGGCCGTGGAACGTCCACTTTCGCCTTTTTGTTTAATGTTCTTGTTTTTTAATGTATATATATAAAATTAAAATTGCTGAATTATAATGGTCTTTTATTCATTTCCATTAAATTTGCTAATACTTTGGATGTAAAACAAGTGTCAAAACAACATTATTTCCAAGTAATTAAGTGGTTTTGACTCCCAACAAAACGTTGGGTGTTAAAACAACATATAAAAAATATTTATTTTTTGTTAAATCTTCTTTGATAAAGATATTTTTTTAAAACTTTTAGTTAGTTTCAACTCTCAACAAGGCCTCTAAGCCGAATTTAAAGCTAAAATTGTCAATGCGACCGCGCCGTCAAAAATACAGAGTTTTTTGTCTCTCCTAAAAAAAAATAAAAATGTTACTTATGTTGTTTTAACAATCACCGATTCACTTTGAAAATAAACGAATGTGAATATTAGTTTTAAAAAGAATATACAATTTTTTCTAAAGCCTCAGTCTATTAAACAATTGCATTTGGGAATAGATTATCATGTTTCGAGTAGTTATTTAACTTGAAAGACGCTTTCAACTTAAGATTTTGAGTCAGTAGTCAGCTTCTTTAAGCCAGAACCATAATTGGCGAATGGAGTCGGAAGCTAATGTCAATTGTTGTTGTTTTCTTTGTATTTTCGATAAGTTTTCATCCGTCGAGTGCGGTTGCGAACGCTGTTCCTCTCCGTTTCATCCGACGAATCCGACAATTATAGTTCTGGCTTTATGTGTAGTCAATTACTCATAAAAAAAAGTTGCTGTTTATTTTTAAATAAAATGCACGACTGGGTCGCACGTACTTGCTCTTGTAGTTCAAAGTATATTTATCTTAAATATCTATTGGAAATTAAAGATTTTGTTTAGTGTCGAGAAAAAAAATTAAAAAAAAAATCGAAAGTTGATTTCAAAAACTTTTTTTTAATTTTTTAATACATTTTGAACTTCAAAGTGATGTCTTAAAATTTTGAATAAAATTGACTTGTGCATTGATCAAATATATGAACTTAAAAAATGTCAATTTTCGAAAACGGTATATGGGAGGTATGCGTTAAAAAAGAGATATTGAAAAACTAAAAAAAAACGGACCTAGGGTATTACGCAAAAATCATCTGTACAAAGTTTCAAGTAAATCCATCCATCCGTTTAGGCCCTAGCTCGATGTACAGATGGACGAACAGACGCACAGACCAACGGACGGCATGACGAAAACCACTTTTTTTATCTTCTCCATTATCGTAATGTTGGTTTTGATTAAAACCTCGATTTTTTTTACACGAAACCAATACTTGCCCTATAGAGCAAGTAAAAATGATAAGTCCGGGACTTTTATCATGTTTTGACAGTAAACATTTTTTTCGCTTAGCTGTAAAATTGAATATAGACTGAGTAGATGCTTCATATTTTGAAGGCAGGTGTGGTTATCCCCCAAGAACATATTCAGTCAAAAAAAAAAAAAACGAATTTTGAAAAAAAGTGGGCTTATCATGTTTTGAAAATAAACGATTCAATTGTAATAAAAAGTAGATACCACAGTCCTCATAAAATATATTATTTTGTGGCTGAAAACTGCAATTGAATCTCGAAAGTAATTTATAACAGCCTATACTGTGTTAAAAAGTGAAATTATTCCTACACTCCGTGGGTAATAACTTAACACAAAAGTGAATTTCGTTCCCACGAAAAAGTGAAATTTGGTGGGAATTCGAAATTATTTCTCACTAGAGGTGAAGTTATTTCCCATTTGAAGGTAGTTCCCGTGAAGTAAGTTCCCTGCATCTGATTATAGTTAGGTCTAGATGAAAAGTTTATGTATTATTGAGTCTCTTTAGCCCTAAAATAACCTATCAATTGAAAATGAAAAGTATTGAAAATTCTATTAATTCCCAAATAATAAGAGTTTAAGTGGGAGTTAAAGTGGGCTTGGCAATTATAGGCTTGGATATGACCTAGTAAAGGTCTCATGCAAATTTTCAGGTTCCCAGCTATAACGGTTAATTTAATACCACGTTTTAAGGCATTCTTCCCTACTGTGGTCGTTGTGGGTTTTTGTTGTTTCACTTCAATTCCAAGCCAAGAGGGCGATTGGGGCTAAATGACGACAAATTAAACAAAATCGACAGATACGGAATCGAATCGAATTGAATTTATTCCAAAAATTACAAAGAAATGATCAATTAATTAAGAACATTGATTCGATTTCCGATGCACACACAACAAAACGCATCGCATCGGCACAATCTCTTCTCTATGCAGTTGTTGCACCTCTGTGCTTTTGCCCTCTTGCGGCTCTGTTTCTGTTGTGTATCATAAAAATGCAACAAGTTCCACCCTAGGAGGTCGTCGTCTATGTTTGTGTCGTTGTCGTTGTCATTGTTGTTCGCTGCCGCTCGTCGCTCGTTTTCATTCAGTTTCTTCTTGATTCAAGGGTAATTTGTTGCCGCGAGGCAAAGCAAGGGAAGAAAATCATTGAAATTGAACGAGCAACGAGCGACTACGACGACGACAAATGTTTTTAATCTGTTGCTAAAATTGTTCCAGTAGCAAAAATGATTGGAGATGAAATTATTAAAAAAAAAAAAAATAAAACTCCAATAAAAAATTAAATGGAGATAAATAATTTTTCGGAGAGTTGCAAAGCGACTTACCAATTCCAAAGCGATGTTGATCATCCGTATCCAGCCACACAGTCATTTTGGAAAATTATATTTTTTTTTTTGTTTCTTTTTTTCTTCAAGATTCAGGATCTTTTTTTTAATTTATTTTCACTTCTTTTTTTCTCTTGGCACAAAAAAACACATAAAAAACACTCAACACAAATAAACGAATATATTTATTTAATTATCACAAAACAAAAATTAATTATTATTAATTTTTAAAAGAATTTTTGTCAACAAAATAAATTGGGAGACGTCGTCATCGGTCGCGGCCCCACGGACATTTTTTCGAAAATAAAAAAAAAATACATGAAAATGAATTTCAACTGATTACAAACTTTACACGCATATGTGTGTTTGTGTGTAAGTGCGCAGTTGGGGAGAGGCTTTTTTGCTGGAGCACAACAACAAATTAGTATATGTATTTGAAATTTTTTGACAGATTGTATTGTGGGTGTGTGGGTGGTTGTATTCAGCATGTGGTGTAGGACGCTCTGGAAAAAAATGGGCTTTGAATGATTTTTTTTTTGTAATTCAGCAAATGGTTGTGTTCAGGCAGATAAGTTGGGGTGTAAATTTAGGTAGCATTTATACGTTGCAATTTGTTGGCTTTTGTTGTAACAAAAAATCTTAAAGCCTATTTTTACTAGAGCCCAAATAAATAACTTCGGAAATTATCTCATTTCGATTGTCAAATTACAAAGAAAAAAAAAATTAATTTGGAATTTAAACTGACCTCATTTGCGAAATTATCTCACTTGGGCTGCAGTGAAAACAGGCTATTCAGAGGCTCGTTGTACAAATATGATTAAATATTTGTACAAATGGCCTCAAGATTTTTTGTTTCAGCAAGAGCTATTGCAACGTATACAAAAAACAGGCCCTTCCCAACTCACATTTCAGCTTCGTTAAAGGTATTACAAAAGCTACATTTCAGCTTCTTTTAAACTTTAGTAAGGTTGTTGGGCATGGAAAAAGGAGAACGTTATACAAGTTTGAACCTCTATAAGGATCTTAAACGAAGCTTTACCGAAGCTTTGAAATTTGACAGATAGCTTCGCAAGAACTTGTACAGCTCTTTAATACAAGTCTTATCGAAATTAAAAAAATAACAACTACAAAAACAAAAAAGAATTCTATTTTTAACTGGTTTTAAATCATGAATTCAATCTTTTGATCCTATATTATATATAGCATTCCATTAGTTTTTAGTATATCTATTAATAGGTGTGTTTTTTTGTTTATCTATATAGAATGTCGTTTTTTTGCACAAAATCTATATAGATAAACAAAAAAACACAGCTAATAATAATTTTCAAAGTATATAATTTTTTACCACACCCAGGAATCGAACTTAGTATCTGCTTGGTGGCAGTCCGCCACTCTACCCACTCGGCTATCCTAGTATATTCATTAACGAAGTCAAAAACTTAATCAATTCAAATAGTAGAAATGTCAAAACAAAAAATGTCCGAGCTAAATTATTCAATGTCAAAACCAAAAAGTGTCCCAGCTAGATTATTCAATATCAAAACCAAAATCAAATACTAAACTTGGTAATTTCTTTAAAAATTCTATAAATTCATTAAACAGGCCTTTCCGAAAACAAGCTTTTTTCGTTTAAGTTTCTTAAACAGTATTTAAACAACTTATTAGAAGTTGTTAAACAAGTCCGAACTTGTGTAAGCAATTAAATTCTGAAGCAAGCTCAATACAAGCTGTATAAAAAGTAGTACCAGCGAGATCTCAAATTATAGAAGCTGTTGTGCCAGTTGGGTTTGCATGGATAGGGGTCGCTGATTTCGTTTTTCAATGAGAGTCTGGTTCCGCAGCTGTAAATAAACACGCTTGTTGATGACAGCCATCAAATGAAAATAAAATGGAGGCATGCACTCATCGAAAAACTTCAAGAAACTACAGCCCTCTATAAAAGCTTCAAGGAACTAACAGCACAAGCACTCCATATATTAGGTGTGTTTTTTATTACCACCGGTCTTAACTGGACAAAAAAACGCAGTTGGGGCTAAGGAATTTACATGTTAAATGCAACAACACTTTAGCCCCTTGGGCTTAGCTGTTAAGCCCGGAGAATTCTCTGGGCTTAACTTTTTCAAGAGATTTAAATCTGTGATACCAACTCAACTTGTTCGTAAATTGTTTAGAATTTGTTTAAAAACATCAAAACTGATGTTTGGAAGGACAATTATTATTTTAAATATTTATTTAATAGTTAATTGAACTTTTTTTTTCAAAAACACACTAGAAACCCCAAAAGCGAAAAATATGACAACTTTATATTTTTTTGTGTCAGCTGATTTCGGAACATTTAGTATGCAGTGCTGCCAATTTTTCTCACTAAGCCCCGAGGCGTTTTTTTTACCAGTTAAGCCCGGTGGTAATAAAAAACACACCTATTATATCCTCTAAGGAAAACGGGCGATGCTATTTCATTATGTTTCCCACTTAATGTTTATCTTTGACATTTTTCAAAATGAGTGCGTTCGAAGACACAAACCAGCTAACGGCTCGTTGACGTTGCATTTTTATAAACAAAAAAAAAACATACAAAAGCAGCACATAAAAGAAAATGCAATAAAAAACAACGAAGATTATCAAGATTTTGTCAACAAAAAAACTGAATAAATTCCAAAAATATTATTCATTATTAAAAAAAAATAATTACATAAATAAACTACAAAACAATTATTCAAAATTATAAAGTTAATTTGAATTAAAATCTTATCTATACTTTTTTGTCAATTTAAAAGCAAAACAAATCCAATTTAAAGAATTGTGAAATCATCATAAATAGACAGACATTTTTTATTTCTATCGGCTACAACAAAACAACTACAACTTTGCTATGCTCATTTGTTGCTATTTATTTAACAGCTAAAGCTTGTTTATTCATGTTAAATTTTCCTGGAATTCGCGAATATTCAAATTGAAAAAAAAAAAGATATAAGAATAATAGGTCAATATGGGAATTCATAAACCAAATTCAAACCAAGTTTCTAATGGAACTGGCTCTGTCCAAGACACAAATACAGTGTCGACATTTGGAAACCAATCAACAGGTTTTATTTCTGGATTTGGACAACAATCCAATGCAGCAGTTTTTGGATCATTTGCAAATCAAAATAATCAAGGAACAAACACTTATTCGTCCACAGGGTTTGGTAGTCAACATACTTTTGGAAACAACTTTTTTCAGAATCCAGGTAGTATTTTTATTGTTTACTAACTTAACTTATTTATTATTCATATAATTATGTATGCTGAATTATGAGACACTATTTTGTCACAAAATGGCAGTCGGGAAAATCCACTTTATAGACCTGAGTCACTCTTAATTCTTACTAGTTTTGTAATTGTATTCATATATAAAACGTCACAAAAAAAAACAAGACACAATAAATAATTAACATCTAAGCTATTAACTATTATTTTATTTATTTTTAAACTGGGCCTCATGCTACCTATTATAAAACAGTAAAACCCGCTTAAGAGAAAATCCCGCTTATCTGAAACACTTTTGTCATCCCGAAAATCTTTTTTCATTTAAAAAAGGTTCGTTTAAGACTGGGTTCCCTTTTTCAGCAAAGTCAAATCTCATGTAAAAGCATTTGTGTGTATTAGTGAATGTGTTTCGCTCTCTCGCCATCGAATTCTCTGGTTTTTTACTCTCAGGATGTTGGTTATGGTTTTCATTCATTGTCTCTTTGTGAGATCGCCATCGCACTCACGCTTGCGGGGTGACATGCAAGTGGATGTAGGTATCCATAGATCTTTATATAGATATGGTGTTTAGGACGAAAACTGGTTTGAAATTCAATATTTTCATGAAAGATTTCTGGAGTGTATATCTATTTATTTTTGAAATGAAAAAGAAACTTGTTTCCATGTTGCTGTTGTGGATGGCATTTGAGTTTTTTGTGTATCAGAGAAATTTTTTGCATTATAATAATAATTATAGTTGTTCAGCGGAGAAGCAGGTAGAGGATGTGTTATATGGGTGCATTGATATAATATACTTGACAGTATCCTTTGTGTAGTTTGTATAAAAATATGAGTAGATGCGCAGAAGGATTGATTTTCAGGTTCTTGCTCACTTTTGAGTTGTTCTTCGTTGAGAAATTTTTTGTCTCGCACTCGCGCGTGCCGGCTGACATGGAAATGTATTTACATACAATATATAGAATGTTAAGGTTCTTATGTGTATGTTGTTTGAGGATGGACTCGATATCAATCCAATTTACTTTCAACACCTTTTTAATAAAGATTTTATTAGAGTCACCAATGCAATGAACTCAGTTCGTAACTGAATCGATTTTGTTTTTTATTTACCTATACCTACATTATTAGGAAACAAAAATAAGGCAGCATTAATAACTTATAAGTTACTTTTTTTTAAACCTTGAAATTAATTTTTCAATTATGTACCTAATCAATGTTTAGGGAAGTTTTCAAAAATAATTTTCAAGCTCAACACTTTGAAAAAAAATGATCTATTTTTTCAAACTGATATTTTATTTATAAATTCAGATAGGCATAAGCTACTTTTTTGCTTCTGTTTCCTCAGTAGGTGTAATTTTAAAAACTTTTTTTTGCTAAGGAAACATACTGAGCATCTTCACCTATTCAAAACTATTTCTATAAATACCATCAAGTGCATTCTAACCACAAATACACTTATATAACCCTTTACCCATTCCCCCGCGAAAATATTACTTTTATACCTACAAACCTACAAAAAAAAAACCGAATCCGCAACATATAAACAAAGACAATGAAAAACAAAAGGACATATTTATATTATATAACCCCGCACGCACGCGCGAGTGTAGTATAATAAACAATACAACCCAGAAATCAACCTAAATATGGAAATAAATCATTGTGCACATGTCAAATGTCAATACACATTTTTACACACAAACAAATGCATACCACATATCTAATCCTTTACCTATATCCCCGCACGAGCAATGTGAATATTACACAATGCAAAGAATTTCGCTGACACAAAAAAAAACCCAAAAGTGTCAACTCGCAAGCGCGGGTGCGCTATTATAAACACGAAATGAATTGTTAGGAAAAACCCAAGAGTCAACAAGAACAAAACAACCCTTTTTGAAAACCAAAGATAATGATCTTGCAAAAAATATCTACTATCTACCTACTCTCTGCATCATCTTCATAATTTCATGAATGATTTCTGCCTGCCTGAGTGAGGAAATAGGAAACAAAAAAAAAGTATTATGTAAACACAAAAAAAAAAAAAACAAAATATAACGAGAAAATGAGAGCGCAAGAGCAGGTTTTTTTTTTCAATAAATAGAAAAGAACAGAAAAAAAAGAGTTCATCAGCGCCAGCTTATGCGTGGCATTCTTTTGAACTAAATTTGCATGTGTGCGTGATCAATGGAATTTTCAAAGTAAAAAAAGCTAAAATAGACACTTTTTCAACAATTTATATTAAAAATACTGTGCGCAAAAATATATATTTTTTTTTTGAAACTGATTTGAAATATAATGAAAAAAAATAATAAAAATAAATTGTGGATGATTTGACTGCCCCTTCCTCAAAAACAGAATGCAAATATTGGTTTATTAAAATCAAATTTTTAGTGTGTAAATAAAAAAAATATTTTTTTTTGGCAAACGGGTTGCATGAACAACTTTATTAACTTCTCATTAAAAAATACAAAAACATTTTAAAAAATAATCACGCTTTGCCCCACGACTAAAATGCTAAAAAAGTGCATTTTGACACCTTTCCTTCAAATTAACCGTTCGAACTAACTTCAAATTAAATTTTAGAAATTTTATTGGATTCTCCTTATTTCACTTTATTGTTTTCTTTTTGTTTCATCTAAAAACACCAATAAACGGTAAAGTTATTCTAAGAAGAGTGAGTAAAAAAACATGAAATTACAACAAATTAACGAAGCTTTTTTTCTAACAAAAAAAAAAAAAAAAAAAAAAATCTGTTTCACGCATTGCATGAAAACACAATTAATCATTATAAAACAAAAAAAAAAAAAATAAAAAGTTTACAAACAACGGTGCCCCAACCAAAATTCTGATTCAATCTAAATTTGCAGGAAAAAAATCATTTTCGACCCTTATAAAAATCGCACAAGAAATGTTTCTAAAATTAAAATGATGCAAAAATATTCGTACGTTTATTACCTTTTCAAAAAAGTACGTTTCATAAGATTATCTTATAAACTGCAAAAGTTATACAACAATTAGTCAACCATCTTCCATTAAAATGCTATGGAAACCCCCCCTTAAGAGAAAAACCCGCTTAAGTGAAAGAGAAACTGTGACATTTTGCCGTTTCACTTAAGCGGGTTTGACTGTATTCACAGTAACTTATAGTAATTTCGATTGGCAGTCCGGAATCATTCTGAAAGCGTTTTATTCGCACAAAACTGACAGATTTGTATGAATAAAATTTTTTCAGAATGATTCCGGACGCTTCCGGACTGCCAATCGAAAACGCCATTACATGTGAATACAATATGAATTACTCTAGGACAGACTATAATTTTGAACATAAAAAGTTTAAATGGATTCAAATTGGAATAGGTTTTATTAGTAAAATTCTCCTTTTGGGGGCATCGATTGTTTTAGTTTATACCCTCTCTCAATCGAGCCATTATTATGTCAAATTAAGTTTTGTTCTCAAATGCAAGAAATTCGCAGGATCCATTGCTTTAGTAAATATGTCAGCTTGTTGTTCTTCTGTCCCGATTGATTCAACTTTTATTAATCCTTTTTCAATACTGTCTTCTACAAAATGATGTTTTATATCGATGTGTTAGGTCTGTTTGCTTACTAAATTGTGGGCCATGCCAATGCATCCTTTATTGTCTTCAAAAATACAAATTGGTTCGTCTTTGATCTCTTACAATAAACCTCTTAGCCATATAAAGCTATATATTCAGCTTCGCTTGAAGAGGTAGCTACAGTTTTCTCCCTGTCTACTATATCACATGCCCAGTCTGCATCAGCAAATCCGATAATTGGGTGATTATTGTCAAATATAATTTTTAGTTTTAAGTTCCTAGTACCTTTTAAAGATCGTACTATTCTTTTCAGATGTTGCCAATGTATGTCAGATGGATTTTGTTGGTTCTTCGCACAAAACTGACTGCGTAGCATATGTCTGGCCTTGTACAAAGCATCATATACATAATACTTCCAAGAAGTTAACGCTACGGTTTTTGACAATTTTCACTGGTTGTATTTGCTTGAAGTTTTAAACCTTTCTCCATTGGACTTTTGACAGGGTTGCATTCTACCAAACTTGAGTAAATTTAAAAAGTATAACCAGCTAGATAATTATGTATACAGGGTGTCCCAAAAGTTAACGTCGAAACGAAAATGGTAGATAGGGTAGGTGGTGACAGTTATCAGAAAAATAATAAAAAAAATCGCAGCCATATATTTTGTAAGTTGTGGGCATTTGAAAAAAAGTAAAAAAAAAATGGTCACCAAGTGACGGTTTTCCATGTGCAGTGACTACAAATCTTAATTTTTCTCAGTTTTTTCTTTTGTTACGGAACCTTGAATAACCCTGCTACCAAATGTTTACAAAAATTTTAACCCAGCTGCATCAGTTTTAAAGCAAATCTTATTTTTTTGCCCAACTAAGTACTAAAAAATGTTACATGACTATCTCCATTTTTATCTATATACCTAGAGGTTTAGTCAGGGCATGCATGTTCTTTTGCGTTTATTGAAGCAAGCTTACTTATTTACTTTGGGTGATCATGCGCCTTAAGGCGGCTATGTTGTTTAATGAAGACAAGAACCTCATCAAAAATATATCTAAAAAAATAGCCTCATAAGACAACATATATATAAAACACCATTTTAAAGTCGTTTTTTTTTTAAGAAAAACTAAATTTTCAGTTTTGTCAGAATTACTAATAGTCTTAAATATATCTCCGATCATCCACGGACGGTTTTGCAAAAACCATTTAAACTTTTCGAGCATCGTTATCAATCAAAACGAATGATTAAAACCTCGACATTAATTTTTAACACTAAACTAATAGCTCCCTTATAACAGCAAGAAGAAATAGTCAGTATACAGCAATAGCTTTAAGAACAAAAAATGGTAGAAATCCACTGACTTGCTGTCTTTGTATTTTTGAAGATTCAAAAATATATAAGTATAGAAAAAAAAATTCTCTGTACTTTTGTTAATCGTTAAGCCCCTTGCACATGACAGCGACCAACGAATGAGAGAATGAACGAAGAAATGAAATTTAAAAAGCTATTTCTTGGGTAAATTTTTTTAACAAAAACTGAAGCAAGCTAACTAATGTTTAATACTTTCAAAGAAAAAATTACATTTTAATTTCTTAAGTAAGAAAAAATATGACGAAACAAATAAAAATTCGTTCGTATGAACAAATGGTTTTCTCCTATTTTACTTATTTAAGAAATAAAAATGTATTTTCTTTTTTAAAACATTAACCATTAGTTAGCTTGCTATCGTTTAATATAGTTATTGTTAAAAAAAAATTACTTAATAAATACATTAAAATTCATTTATTCCTTCATCCGTTGTTCGCCCTCATGTGCAAGGCGCTTTAGCAATCATTTTTTTGATGTTTACCGTGCAACATATATATAAACTAAAACTAAGTACTGAATTACTACCATAAAAACATCACGAATTCCATTCGTATCGGAAATTTGCTACGATTCCCGAAAAAACAATCACGAAATCCGTTCGTAATGGAAAATTTCATACAAATGGTGACTACGATCGGATTTTGTGATTGTTTTTTTTTTTTTTCGGGAATCGTACTTACATACATACGGCACTTACATACGGTTCACAATGTTGGACAATGTACAGAACGTATGAGAGTAAACTGACAGCAGCTGAGATGAAGATGCTTCGTATGACAGCAGGAGTAACAAAGCTTGATCGAATCAGAAGCAAGAAAATCCGAAAATCACATCAAAAACACCATCTTGGATAAAATACAGCATGACCGTTTAAGCTGGTACTGTCATGTACAAAGACGAAACCCTGAGAACCCAGTTCAAAAGGCGATCGCTTACGACGTTCCAACGCAATCGCGAAGAAGAGGCAGGCCTAAGAACTCATGGAGAAGACAAATGCAACGACAACTGCATTCAGTTGGCCTTAGACATGGAACAATTCAAAATCGAGAAGCCTGCCGACGTTTCCTGAGGTCAACCCGGCGAACCCCACATGCGGAGCCGTAGTGTGAAGCAGTAAAGTGGGAGAGTTGTGACCCCATCCGAGATCATGACTACCGTCGATAATGGAGAAGAAGAAGAAGTAGAAAATTTCCGATACGAATAGAATTCGTGATAAAGGATAGGCGAATTTTGTTTCCTTGTAGTATGATCTCTTTTTGGAAACTCAACTATTCCATTGCTATAATATTTCAGTATTAATTATTCATTTGTTATGTTAACTTTTAAAAATTTTTCTTACTTTATGATTTTTTAATTTGTTATTTATCAACAGGATATTTTCAACCTTTCAACTTTGGATTTGATCGCAAGATGTCAAAACACATTACGAACATTTGTTTCACAGGATTTGGTGAACCTAAAACAAATTATTCTTTTAGTAGTACTTCTAGTGCTGGTACAAAAAAAATCACATTAATTTTCGAACATCCAAATTCAATTTTCGGAAGCAGTATGTTCACCAAGCCAAATACAATTGTTGAAATAGAAGCTTGTTCTACAAATAACTGGTCTTCTTTACAAAATTATAATGACTTTTCATTCACTGTTCGTCAAATTGAAAAATATAACAGCATTTTTGTTATGAAAAGCAGTAAACCAATAAGTAAGTAAATTTATTTTTAATCAATTAATATAATTCAAAATATTTTAAATTATTGTTTATAATTTTAATTTTATTTCTTCAAGAATTGTGACTAGGTTCTAAGATTTTTTATTTTTTCTTCATTTTAAACACACACCTAAATTTTGTTCTGTCTACAACTTGATTTTTTTTTTCTTCGAAACTAAGGGACTTGGACTGTCTCGTTTTCCCTTAATACGGTTGAAATTAACCTCACTTTACACCATCAAAAAACCCGCGCACTAATCTGAGTTATTTTGAACCCAAACTAACTTAAAAGTGGGCGAAACCTAAACCAATTCTATTGGCCGATCAAAATAAGCTTTTTAGAAAAATTGCAAAACAGGATATACATTTACCGTTACAATAGTTTTTCAACTAACTCTTTCTGATATATATGATATTTTAGAATATTTTGCCTTACTTCTTTGTCGTACTGAAATTTGGCCCTTCGGATCACAACATTACAAAAGTTCCTTTCCTTTGAAACGACGAAAACTAACTTCTCTGCTAGGATTGCTTCCTTACATTCTAAGTTGAACCACGACTTTTCTTTATATTTTAAACTCTTTTTCCCTATAAGGGATAAACGTTTTTATACCCAAGAGAACAATGTTGGAAACCATATCAGCTGCGGCATTTATATCATTGTCCAAAAAACATAATGACTAGTTAAAAATTCTAAAAAAGTTATTAAGGCCAATCCAATCAGCTTTTTCATAAAGCCACACAGTTCGTTTAGGAATTTTTTCGTATACCTAAAAGTTGGTGAGGGGAAAAACTACTGAAATTACACAGTGATCCGATTTCTCCAAAGGAGATGAGATATTTACCGTATATTTTTCAGAGTGCGAACTACCGAGTCTGTTCCCAATTACAAAAATTGTGTAGAAGAGAGCGCTAACGAGAGAGTAAACAATTTCCCCACCCTAACAGTCCCAAGAATTTCTTTGGTCACAAATATGAGTTCTGTCATATCAAACAAATAAAAATAGAAGAAAACAAATGAGATTGTGGTGATTTTTAAATTTAATCGCGTTTACGTGTTTTTTTGCATTCTAAAAGTGTTTTTATTATGTGCCTTTAATTATAAAAGTGGACTAAGTCACTCCTAAAACTGGCATCAAATCTAGCCTAAAAATAATTATTATTTAAGGGGTAAAGTTTATTTGAACAGGAAATTGCAGTAAATAAATTTCTTTATTGCTCCTTCAGTGATTTCATAAAATAAATACAATGAAATCGTTATAAGAAAATTATAATGTAAGTTTTTCTTTAACCAATGCAAAAAGTGACTTAGTCCACTTTCATAATCAAGGGCACATTAATCGAATTAAGGCATAACTACAACGGCCATTTTTTGCAAAAAGTCAAAAAGTGAAAATTTTCAAACTCATTTTGTGACAGTTTTTCCGAGCACAAAATTAAAATAATGACGCAAAAAGCTTATTTTGTTGGTTTAAAAAACAATTTTTGTAGTTTTTTTCCAAAAACAAATGGCGCTAGAAAGAAATAAAAAAAATTCACTTTTGTAAATTTCCCACTTTTTCACTTTTTAGGTCATTGTAGTTATGGCTTAAAACGTAAAATATGACATTACGATTTTTAAATGGTGTTCAACTTGTTCCAGACTCTTTTGCAGCCTTTCGTAGTTTTATTTCCTTCTGAGATAATTCTCTCTCAACTCCCAGAAATTCGACGGACTTGCTAATTTAGTGCACAAAAGACCTAATTGCAGCTCATTCGATTCTTTCTCAATGGAGATTTACAACCTCTGTAGAAAATTCAGATTTCCAACACGAATATTTTTCATCTTAATTCCTCATCTCGATCAGCGTATATGTATGCGGGTACTAATATATATTTAAAGAGAATAACATTAAAAAAAAAAAAACTTAACGAAAGTGCCAACGCCCAAGTGATATCAAATTGAGCTCAGTTTATTTCACTTCACAGGAAGTCACACACATGAAAGAATTTTTAAATTTTAAACAAAGACTTCGACGAGTTGGATGAATTGTTTTTTTTTGTCCCTATCTTCCTCTGTGAGTCTGATAGAGACACAAACAACGAAAATCTTTTCATCGTTTTCATTTAATAGATTCCAGATCCATGATCATTCAGCTTGGGTGTTTGCTTCTGTTCAGTAGTTTTGAAAATTATTTCTTTTCAAGTTCAAAACTTATTATAGTTTATTAGACTGATTCAAAAAAAATTATTTTTATTTTTAAAAAAAATACTGTAAAAGTTACAGCCCAGAATATTAATATTAAGTACTGCCGCATCGCAAATTTCTATTTTCCATATGATTTATATGGGAAAGATTGTGTTTTTGAGTTTTTTATAACTTTTTAATGACTCATCAAAAAGGCTAGACTTAATCATTTTCTTGTATAAAATTGAACGCTCTACAAAAATAAACCGCCCTTTTGAAAATTATTCAACTTTAAAATATTAAATGTATTTTTTTATAAATTTTTTCCCAATTTTTTGACGAAATTATTAGGTTTTTCAAAAAAATTGGCAAACTTTTTGAATTTTTTTTTATTATATGTTGTTTTTGGGTTTCACAGATCTTTTTATTTAACTGTCAAACTTCTAATACTATCGTATTAGTATTGTTCAATAAATTCGAATTATTTATATTTTTTAACTAAAAAATATGTATTTTCATCAATTTTTCGCGTCGTTTTTTTTTTTTTAATTTTATGTAAGCATTTTTGTAGAGCGTTCAATTTTATACAAGAAAATGATTAAATCCAGCCTTTTTGATGAGTCATAAAAAAATTATAAGATTCCAAACTCAAAAACACAATCTTTCCCATGTTAATCATATGGGAAATAGAAATTTGCGATGCGGCAGCACTTAATATTAATATTATGGGCTGTAATTTTTACAGTATTTTTTTTCGTCGTTTCCAACAATATTTACGATATATCTATGAACGAAAAAAAAAATATTTTTTTTTTTTGAATCAGTCTCTTATTTATTATTTTTTTTCTTAATTAATGTGCAACTAATGATATTAAAACTTATAAAAATCATATAAGAATTTAAACTAATAAAAAACAATTATTTGTATACACAAATCCTTGTAAAACGATTTATTTTCAGAATATTCTATAAAAGTCAAACAGCAATCTGGTCTTAACTACAACTACAACAATACCATGGCATCATCAAATAATTATGGAAATCGAAAAATTACTTTAACTTTCCAACCAGATCAACCAAATTATATACCAAACACTAATATCCAAAGACCAAAGGAAACTATTTTTGAAGTTCCTATTGTATCTACTAAAAATGATCCATTTTCAACATTTTCTAAGCCTTCCAATGAAGAATTTGCATTTTCCGTTGGTCCAAGTAATGCTAGCAATTCATTCGAAGTTCAATTATGCAAACATGCAGGTAAGAAAAAAATAGATTAATTAAATTTCTGATCAAATTTTTATGACTTTGTGTAACCTCTTTCAGCTTATCGAGTAACATTTGCAGAAACTGGATCCAATAATAATAATCAACTATTTGGTAACCGACAAACTAGAACTGGTTCAGTTTATTTTGATCAAGGTCGACAAATGAATGCTTTTCCAAATACAAACTATGCAAATTTTGGTAATTCATCTGCATTCGGTGCAGGGAATGCTTTTGGAAGCTCATCTTCCAATTATTCTGGTCAAAATATTAACGGTGGTGGTTCTACATTATTTGGGAACCCAGCATCAGCTAGTGGAGGTTCAGTATCAAACCAATTATTTGGTAATTCAGGAACTTCGCAAACAACAGGAGGTTCATTGTTTGGTAATCAACCATCAGCTACCGGAAATTCAGCATTTGGATCAAACCAATTATTCGGCAATTCCACAACGGGCAACGCAGCTGAGTCGCAAACTTTCCAAAACAGCCAACCAACAGTTGGTTCATTTTTTGGTAATAAACCATCAAGTGCTGGATCGAACCAATTATTTGGCAATTCAACTGGTACAAATCCTATCCCGGAAAATCGCCCAACTGGAGATATGTTTGGTAATGGTGGATCGGCATTTGGTTCATTATTTGGAAATTTAAGAGCAGATCACGTTGATCAAAATCAACAAATGAACACTGTTGGATCATTACCCAACCAGCCAATATTTGGTGGCAGTAATGGCCAAGCCTGTGGATTTAGTGCCAGTAAACCAGCAGGAGCATTTTCTGACAAAAAACAACAAATTAACACCTCTCCAAACACAGGAAACTCATTGTTCGGTCAATCAAGTAATTGTATGAATAATCAGCAACAAATTTTCGAACAGACATTCAAAAATTCAAGTGCAGGAAACAATGCATTTTCTGACAAAAAACAACAAATGAACACCTCTCCAAACACAGGAAACTCATTGTTCGGTCAATCAAGTAATTGTATGAATAATCAGCAACCAATTTTCGAACAGACATTCGAAAATTCAAGTGCAGGAAACAAAGTTGCATATTTTGACCAAGGTCAGCAAATTCATACAAATCATGACCAGTTTGAATCTAATGCATTTGGTTCAAATCATGCATTCCAACATCCAACACCAGTAAGCTATCAACCAACTTTTGGCAGTGAATTTTTAACAAATAAAAAATGCAATATCAATACCAAAACAAATTGCATCACTGCAATGAGAGAATATGAAAATGCATCCCTCGAAGAACTTCGATTTAAGGAATACTTTAGAATCCATGGACAACCATCTGGCAACATGCCTGTAAACTTTGGCAGACCAGAACAAACAACTTTTTCTAATCCAAACACATCAGATAACATGCCTATAAACTTTGGCAGACCAGAACAAACTACTTTTTCTAATCCAAACATCAATATTCCATCTCAAAACATGACTGGAAATACAAATCAAGCTTTTTTCGAACAGCTTCATAAATTGATTCCATATTTAAATGCTGGTTCATTTTGCAAATGTAATCGTTCGAGTAGTGCCTCAAAAAATCAAACGGTAATGCCCGCTAACAATCAATCGTCATCGTCCAGAACAAACAATGATTCTCTTGATCGTTTATATGGAAACACTCAAAAATCACGTCATAACGATAACATGACAATTGATGAGTTTTATGAAGATGTTTTTAAATATTTGGAATACATTCAGAAACAATATCGCCATTTGGAAAGTACTATTATCAATAAAAATGCAAATAAAGATCAAGACCGTTCAAAGAGTTCATCATATAAAGCAAAGGAATCGAAAAGAATACACAAACCATCAGCGCCAGTTTTTGGTGGATTAGCTTGTCCAAAAGTAAAGATTTTATCAACAAATAAAAGCACTGATGTATTAAAAGAAGACAAAGTAAATTTGCCAGAACAAACAGAACTCTCTTGTAGCTCAACAGAAGCTGGTAAAATTATTATCAAAGAAGACGATAAAAACACATCAACACTTGGAACATGTGATCAAGCAACAATCAAATCACTTGACGCAGCGGACGTCCCAGATTCAAACTCTAATTCGACAGTGAATACAAATAAACCAGAAAAAGACTCTGGTATACAAACAACAAATAGTAACAACGAAGATTCTCAAAAAGCATCAATATTTGGCGAAGGTGTGAGTAGCATTACCGAAGACCCAGCAGCATTCAAACCTCTTGAGGCATTGTCTGTCCCAGATTCAAACACGAATTCAACTGCCAACACAAGCTCTGAAAAAGGATGTGGTTCCTTATCATTTGCTGGACCAGAATCCTACTCCCCTAGTAGTCCAATAGAATCAACAAACAAAACTATTAAAGAAGATCTGAAAAAAGAACAAGACTCCATTAAGATCATCGACCCAGCAACACCTTTATCATTTGGAACAATATTTGGCCCAGCTTCAAACTCTTCTTCGACAACTTCCTCACCATTTGGGACAGTCTCTGCCCCAGTTACAAGCTCCAATTCGGGATCAATATTTGGACCAAATCCGACTAAGATAATCGACCCATTATCTTCAGCATTTGGGTCAATCTTTGTCCCAGTTTCAAACTCAAATTCGAAAACTTCCTCACCATATCGGACTGTCTCTGCACCAGTTTCAAGCTCCAATTCGGGATCATTATTTGGACCAAATTCTGCTGCAACCACTTCAGCATTTGGAGCAGTCTCTGTCCCAGTTTCAAAATCTGATTCCACAACATCCTCCCCATTTGGGACATCAAGCTCTATTTCTACATCGATGTTTGGAGCAATTTCAAAACAACCTTCACTATTTGGTACAGCAGTTTCTGTTCCAGTTTCAAACTCTAATTCCACAACATCCTCACTATTTGCTCCAGTTTCAGGCTCTAATTCGGCATTAACATTTGGAGCTAGTCCCACTAAAACAATTGTTCCTGCAACTGGTTTAACATTTGGGGCATTCTCTGTCCCAGTTTCAAACTCGAATTCAAATTCATTATTTCGAGGAACACCTTTAGCAAGCTCTATAAATATTAAACCGGAAGAGCCTAGAGGTTCTATTTCTTTCTCATTTACCGGACCAACAGTATCCTATTGCAGCACAACAGAAGCAACAAATAAAAGTAGTATCAAGGACGTTCCTAAGAAAACATTGATGTTTGGAGTACCGGATGCCCCAAATTTAAACTTTAAATTTTGCAGTTCTGATGAAGCAACCAAAATAAAGGAAACCAGCAAGACTCAAGATCCAATAAATAAAGTCGAAGAATCAGCTAAAATTTCAACCCAAAATTTACAAAAATCAGTTTTCACCAATTCTGGTTTTGCTGCACCACCAACTACCAATGCACCAGCAGTACCCTCTTTTTTCGCATCAGGAAACAGTAAAAGTAATGAAGAACATAAGTTTACTTTTGGTTTTGGTCAAAGTCCAACATCCAAACAACTTGCCACTGATGATGAACATAATTATTCCAAAGCTGGTTCGGAGACAAAAGGAGTGACCTTTTCATCACCTAGTAACACAGGTGTTACCACAACTTCAACTGGAGGTTTCACATTTGGCTTAAGCAATTTCGGTTCTAGCCATAATCCACCTAAAAACCTTTCACCTTTTGGAACGAGTCGGGGATTTGTTTCAGCTAAAGCAACTAAAAACTCAAGCAATTCCATGCCATCTTTGCCATCACCAAGTTCGGTTTTTGTGAAGTTAGTTGACAAAGCTATGGCAAATAAAAATCCAAGTTCACCTGCAACTGAGTCTAAAGAAAAAGATTTATCAATCAACAAAAGTTGGAAAAACCCAAATCACCCAGATAATATTGAAAGTGGAGTAAATAATGCCAAAGCAAATGAACAAATGAACGTTCAAGATGGTTTTGTATTTCGAACATCAAAACCACTTAATATGGTAAGTTTAATGCTCTTGAGTTTTTTGTCTTTTTTCTGATTTTTGTTGTTTTTTTTATAGAAAAAAATCAGTGATGAATTAGCATCTTTAGAAGCCAATGAAATTGAGAAAGAAAATCAGCGTAAAGTCTCGTTGACTAAATCGGATACTGATAGTGATATTTCAAACTACAGTTTGATATCTAATCCATCAAACCAAGAAGATGACAAAGAAAAAGAGGAAAATCCAATTGGAATTAAAATGACACGTTACGGGTAAGTTATCAATTTGTTTAATCATTGTATTTGTGTCCGCTTGTTTTGGTTCCCCTTAGGGTTAACACCCTTGATCTTTATTTTGAAAAAGCGAATTACTTACTTAAGTTTTCAGAAGTTCGTTGTTAATCCCTAGGGTAATATAGGTGCTTTACTACACCTGGGACCTATTCATTGCTTTTTCGAACCGTTCGACCCGAGAGGGGTAGAACTCGGCTTCAACCAACAATTCTATGCAGCCAACTCGGTTCCTAGCTAGCTGTTGCTGTCTCCAATTGGTTGATGTTGTCTGCAATTGAGGTAGCACCTAAGTTGAGGCCTTCCCTTGCCATGTTGCTGATTGAAGTTAGATACGAAAACTCGAAGGGCTGGTGTTCATACGCTCCACATGACCCAACCTTCTTAAACCATGAAAATTCAGCTTTCTGATGTCGCTATAAGGCTCTTATAGCTCTTAGTTGTATCTTCTCCGATGCACACTTAAACGAACTTTACCCGAAGGGTTTTGTCTACTGTTCTGCATATTTCTTACTATATTCCCGTTTTTTCATTCTTGTGTAAATTGTTTAACCTTTTTTAGAGTTCCATGATAGACTCGACACTCGATCACTTGTTTTTCGTGATTTTCTTCCGCCTACATTATCCGTAGAACCTGTGCTCGGAACAACAGCTTTTGAGTTCCTTGTTTATCCAATAACGTGTTCTGTTTTGTGCAGCTGCTATCCGAGCTTTAAGTTGTTTTCTTTCGTTGACCCTTACCCAATTCTCGTTAGAAAGTAAAGCATCGTTTTCTTACTGCACACGACCAACACTTCTTTACGCGCACCTAATGCGGAACCATTTTTCAAGACATTTCAGTAGTTTTTGATGGAGGCAGGTTTTTAGCTGCTGATTGTTTTCATTTCGTGAGAAAAGTCGATAAGTTGTTAACGGTTGGTGCGATCCTTTATAGTCTTCCATTGTTCAACTGGGGCGTTGGGGTGGTTCCGTTTGATGATCTCCCAGCTACAGCTGTTCGTTATCTGAAGGAAGGTACCGTTGTCAAAAGATGTACATTTTTTAATATAATTAAGTGAATATGTTTCATTTCTCATTGGAAGTAAGAATACAAATACATCACTTATGTATTTAGGGCTTAACGGTGTTTTTTTTTTTTTTCAGACAAAAGAAATAATTTTTTTGAGTTAATTTTTGTTTTATGTATTTAATTAAATTTCCAAATCTATTTTTACAGCTACTACACCATACCTTCGCTTGACAATTTAAAATATTTTATCTCTGATGATGGAGCTTGTATTGTTCCCACTTTCACAATTGGCCGTAAAGGTTATGGAAAAGTCTGTTTCAATAATGAAGTCAATGTAACTGGTATAAATATTGACGACTTAGGTAAGAAAATTTAACTAATAAGTTATTTTATTTATATAAACAACAATTCATATTTCTAGTTCATTTCCGAAACAAAGAAATTATAATTTATCCCAATGAAAATGGAAATAACACAACAATTGCAAATGATTTGAAAAAGTGTGATGCATTGGTTATTTTGGAACAAGTTTGGCCGCTTGACGAGGCAACACACGAACCAATCAAAGATCCGCAGCATTTGGATAAAATTAAATATGAAGATAAATTACGTTTGGCTTGCCATAAGAATGATATACATTTTGTAGAGTATCACCCAGAAACCGGAAGTTGGTTATTCAAAATGAAACAATTTACCAAAAATAATATTAATTGCTGGAATGAGGAAGATGATGAAGATGTTTCCCAAAATAATCAGTGTCCAATAGGAACTCCGGAAACAATGTAAGATTTGGAAAATATTCTTTTACTTTTAAATATTTACAGAAAAATTCTATTGCAGGAAATTACAGCCTACTAAGAAAGCAGAAGAACAAGGACCGCCTAATAAGAAAATCTTTTTCTAACTAATAAAAGAGATAATATTTATGTTTTGATTCACTTTATGTATTAATGAAAAAAAAAAATATATTAAATATGTTAATGGCTTTAATTAAAAAAATATGTTTTTTTTTAACTTGTGATTCTGGCACTTTACATTGTGCACTTTGCACTCGTAAGTCAATTCGATCGGCACGGTGATGTTTTCATTTTTCCACAGATGAATCATCAATCAATAATCTGGAACGTTGTTGCATATTGCCGTTTTGGTGGGGTTGTATGGCAGTACCAACTAAGTCGGTTTTCCGCTATTCGTTGGCATCTTTGTTACTCCTGCTGTCATACGAAGCATGATCATCTCAGCTGGCATTCATTTATGCTTGTACTTTCTGTAAATTGTCCAAAAATCTGATTGACTTATTAAACACATCTCTGCTTTTGCATTAAAACTTTGTATGGAAAGAAAACCCTACCCAACCTACAAAGCATTACATTTGCACCAGAAATACCAGACGCTTCGATGGTGTCTAACTGGATATCTTACTCTAGTAATCGTTACATAATACATGTCCTTTAACCACACATTAAGCACCCATATTGCGACTTACAACTATCAATCTAAAGTTGATAAATACAGAAATTTTGGATTTTAAAACCTAATTTTTAGGGAACCCGGTTGACTTTTTAATGGAATTTTTCAATAAGATTTCTATTATGTATAACCAACCTCTGTTTTCAAAACTTTTGTCAATTAAGTATTAAAATATTGAAATTTAATTTTTATCAACTATCAATTGATAGTTATAGATCGCAATAAGGGTGAAGTGTTTAGAACTCCTCGTTGACCAATCACCAACCATATCAGATATCCTCTTTTTTGAGCAGCTATGTTGATGCTCTGCAAATATCTGCGTTTTACATTTATATAAACCTGACATTTGTCATTTGCATTAATGAAAGCTATGGATTCGTCTTGCGAAATCATGCATTTATTAAAACACCCAAGCTTTCTTTTTTAATTTGCAGTGCCTAGGGAGGCGCTACAATCCATTGTGGATTTGTGCCTCAACCAGCAAGCTTCTCCAGCCAACTTTATCCTTAGGATGAGGTCCCCACTTGCGTTTCCAAGACGAGGTCCTTCCCATCCCGTACCTCAGGCGTGGAGTCGAAAACTTTCCGGGCTGTAACATGACCCGTCCTTCACAAACAATGCATATTTGCTCTTTAGGTTAATGGTCTTTACAATCCAGATAAAATCGAATCGAAAATGAAATTTTTCTTTATTTTATATTATTACTACCCCATACGGTATGGTGAGCGTTAATTGTACACAATCAACTTATTTTCAGTCATTTTTCTTCAGCGACAAGGAGATCATGGCCACGATATGGCGGTCCTGCCCATAAGGTCCTGTTGTCAGTCTTAAATTAAGCTGCAAAGAAATAATGATTTGCTATAATGATTAGTATTTTATGAAAAATCTTCAACAAGTTTTCAGCTCTAAATTAAAGTACTAGGCAAACAGTAACTGAAACATTCCTTCCCTTTTGTCTTCCCAAATAGCATTCAATCAGCTTTTTTTTTAATTTCAATAAAAAATACAAATTATTTTAAAATTAAAAACAATTTAATACTTTTACATGCAATATGTACATTCCTCTATATATGTAAACATTAAAATAAATACTAAAAATTTTACACAACATTATGATTTGCTGCAACAACTTTCAAGTAGGCTTCTATGTGACCTTTAGCATCACACTTCACATAACTTGGTAGTTTTCTCATTTTCTCTTTCAAACTGTGAAAGAATTCTTTATCTTCATCATCAGACGATGTATCAGAATATTTTCTTCTCTTAGCGGCAACTCGCTCACGCATGTCACTTATTTGAACGTCATTTTGTTCAATACTTTGTACGATTGCTGATGGTGAACATTCGAACAATTCTTCATAAAGTGCGTCATCTAAATCATCATCTTTTGAAACCTAAATAAAAACAAACAAAAAATTAGGAAAAATGTTTATTATTTATCTGTAATACAAAATTACCCCAGGTTGGTCTGGGAAACTGTAATCTTCTATGATATCCTCAAAGCTAAAACATCCTGAAACTTCAACAAAGTTTGGCGAATCCCTGAGAATTTGATGATGAAAAATATAAATTTTACAGATTGAAAATTCATTTTGGTAGCTTACATGCTTGTCTTGATAAATGGCCTCAAGAAATCCATTTGTTCGCAATACTTCCACGTATATTTTCTATCATTTGCTTGGCCAACAATAACTCGAGTATAACCATTTTGCAATGCCATCCATTTCTCTTTACAATCGGTAACTGTAAAAAGAGGATATACATATAAAACTGCCATATTCTATAAAATATATAAAAAAGAAGGGAGAAGGAAAAGAAGGAAGAACGGGAGATAATAAAAGACTCAAGATATAACAAGTGGTATAAAGAAGTAATTGCAGAGGAGATTCCGCAATATATGAAAGCGGAATGGAAGACTGAAAGAACAAGGAAAATAGCCAGAGGGAGTGAGAAGAGTGGATAAATAATTTATAGGAGTTGAGAAGGTACAAAACGAGAGATGGGAGAAGAGGAGGGAGGGGGAACAATCTTTCATACTTGACAATCCAAACTTATTAGCAATTTCTTCCCAAGCTTCTTTTTTCTTCATTTCATCTTTATAACTTTCATCAACATAATTCCATAGCAATTCCTTATCTTTGATAGCTTGAATGAATTCAATTGTAGAATTATCATCAACCGTAGTTCCATTAGACACTTGAAATTTCTATTAAATATACAACCATGTTAGATTTTAACCATTTTAAACTTGTAAAATTAACCTACCGCAGTGTTTGCACCACAAGAGTCTGAATCATAATTAACTTCATAACCCATTTCTCCAGTGCTAAATTATTTTGTTTCTTTAAAATGAAATCATCTTTTAATAAGATCAAGAAACTTACTTGTTAATTTTTAAATGTGGGCACAAAAATGTCATAGTTTTGTAGTATTTCCATCTTGTAGTTGAATTCTCTTCCGTATTATTACCATATTTGTTCAGATCTGCAGTAAAATTTGCTCTAAGACTTTTCCATTTTCGTTTAGCTTCGTTAACTTAAAAAATCCAAGAAGAGATAAGAAATTAGATAAAGAAAAATTTCTGATTTTTTTTTTTTCCTTACTAGATACACCAAATTCTTTAGCAATCGTATTCCAAGCTTGTTGCCTTTTGAGAGCTTTTTTATAGTTAATGTCGGCTGTGTCCCATAGGATTGTTTGTTTTTCAACAGCAAGAATAAAATTCTCAATCCAATTTTGATCAGGACTAGTAAATATAGACTGATTGGCTGAGTTGATTTCATTTGCCTCGAAAGATTGCTGTGGTTATAAAATGTTGGTTAAGAGTTTTTGTTGTTTTGTGGAGTTTAAGAGTTACCTCATTATTTTGCTGTGTAGATGGTCCATTGTTGTCACCATTATCAGAAACACTCAATTCTCGCTTCACGGTTCTGAAATTAAAAAAATATATATGTATATAATGTTGTTTGTTGGATGTGAGCAGGTGGAAAAAGATGCATTTGGGCTAGATTTTCACCACCTACTTAAAGGAATTTCAAGGGAAGAGTTTTTATTCGTGCATGTAGGTTTGGATGGGCATGTCGGGAAGACAAAGACTGGAAAACTCGAATGAGTTTTTCTAAAAATCTATATCTCCGCGATAAGGAGCTGCACTACCTTGTGTTTTAACAAAAGGCCAATGAAGAAATATTTGACTGTTAACAGTCGAATTGTTTTTTCCCTGAACACCGTTTATTTTTAATAAATATGATTGAATTTGAATTTATAAATATGATTTAAAATCATGAAAATATATAACCAGCATAAAAGTGTTCATATATGCGTTTCGCCCCGATGTAATGCTTGGGCTCATCAGAAGACGACCATTACACCTTGTCTTGACGCATATTTTCCCGAATAAATCGAGATTCCATATAATCCGAGCTGCATAGAGCAACTGCGAATTATATAGTTGCTACAAGTCTTCAAAGAAGATAAATTGTAGCTATTTTTATTGCCTTGCTATGGCATTGAAGAAATATTTGACTGTTAACAGTCGAACTGTTTTTTCCCTGAACACCGTTTATTTTTAATAAATATGATTGAATTTGAATTTATAAATATGATTTAAAATCATGAAAATATATAACCAGCATAAAAGTGTTCATATATGCGTTTGCGCAGTTGCTCTATGCAGCTCGGATTATATGGAATCTCTATTTATTCGGGAAAATATGCGTCAAGACAAGGTGTAATGGTCGTCTTCTGATGAGCCCAACCATTACATCGCACAGTGTGGTAATTCGCCAATCTGACTGGACAAAATAGAAAAATAAAGTTTAGCCACATGATTTTAAATCATGAGTTGAGCTTCTCAATACAATGGGTAACTGTAATTCATGTTTGGTTTTTTGGTTCCCATCTCGGATTAGCGTAAGCTAAGCTTGAAAGTTGGTTCTTGTCAACAGTTGGATGGAGATAATACAAAGTATTCTATTTTTCGCTTGAGTTTGGTTGACGATTAAAAACGCTGTGGTAGTTTTTTTGTTGTAATTGTTTTTTTTAATTGTTAATCTACATTTGGAGGTAAAGTATTATAATTTTTATTTATTAATTACCATTGCAACTATTTAAAAAAAAAAAAATCTGTAAGAAGGCTAGGAAGTGCAAAAAAAAAATATCTTTGTTTTTCAATTAGAGGTAAAGTTAATTTTTCCGCATTTTTCCGGTCTGAAATTAATTAATTAATGTATTGTGGAGTGTTGTCATTGAGATTAGCTATTTACATGTCTCGCGTTTTCTCGACCGCCATACAACTTTTTTCACTTTTCAAAATGAAGTCAAGATTTTCAAAAAAAAACAAATTTTCGAAAAATGTGTCAAAACTGCCAAATAAGATCGAAAAGACAGTTTTTTTTTATCTTTTAATGAGCAGGTTTCATCTTTGGAACATTTTTGACAATAAAGAAATATTAAAAACATATATAAAAGTTTTGTGCTTCAAGTTAAGCGAAAAAAAAAACAAAAAAGGTGGAAGACACTTTGGACCGCTCTTTAAACATGAATTTCATTTTGCTTGACCAATATTAGGTGGTAACTAATTAAACAAAAACAGTAGATAGTGAAACAAAGAAGAAAAGAATTTTTAAAAATAAAAAAACGGGAAAAATATAACAAACGGAAGGTTAAAAGTGTACCTATCCATTAGAAATAGTTAAAATCAGTAGAACCGCTCTCCGCAAAATTGAAAAAGCATATTCCAATAAAACCGTAAAGGATTTATCGAAATTTTTTTTGAGTGAAGGATCAAAATGTATAAAAGATTAAGTTCTGATCCTGAACTAATGAGGCATTATCATTGATGAATGATGCTTTTCTGTCGGAACACATAAAACAAGTTAAATGCAAAAAGCAAGCAAGTGTAAAAGGCCAGAAATAGGGTCACGAAGAAATTTAGAGAATTATTATCTTGAAAAACATAGAAGGTAATATAAACACAGCTGTTTTTAATAGGCTCTTATGTTTCAAGTTTGCATCGCACAAAAAGGAGTTACTTTTTTAAATTATCTGTAGATATTTTTAAAGGTGATGCCATTTTTTATGATTGTGAAGCATATTTAATTAAAATCATTGCTAAAATTTTAATTTAAAGCATGATATTGAGAAAATAAATCATGTATGTCACCTGTCAAAAACGTGTGTAAAAGTTCTATTTCTTAATAAAAACTAATTATTCTGCCTCTCTTTTTTCGTGAATAGCAATAGAGTTTTTATTTATTGAGATTTTTCAAGCGTTTTTTTAAATAATTAAGTATATCCAATCATAGAATATGTTTACGGAAACATAAATACTATAAAAATGCATTTTCTTCATCACTATTTTGACCCACTTTTTGCAGAAATTATAGATTTCTTTTTAAAAAACCTTTCTTTTTTATAGAATGTTATCTATTCACACTCATTTGTTTAAAACTGTTTAGAAAAAAAGTCGATTTAAAGCGAGTTATTAATTTTGTCCAGCTAGATTCGTGATTGGCCACACTGTGCATCGGGGCGAAACGCATATATGAACACTTTTATGCTGGTTATATATTTTCATGATTTAAAATCATATTTATAAATTCAAATTCAATCATATTTATTAAAAAGGCCAATGTTCAGCAAATCAATTTAACTACTTGGGTAAACGTAAAACTTTCGCACTATAGGTCGCTGTCGTCGATCGAAGACGTACGAGTAAACAAGGAGTTCAATTATCTCGGATGATAATCAGAGTCATTACTTGGTCGTACTTCTGATTTCCGTTTATAATGAATACGATCTCTTATTGTAACGAAATAAAAAAAAAATAATCGTGGCGTATACGTAACATTTTTCTGATCTGTGTCTACATTATTTTAATAAGAAAAAAAAAGTTTTTAAAAGATAGTGAAAAGAAAGCTTTATTATGATGGAACACAGAAAATAAACTCTAGAGACATTTCATAGACTGGATTGTCTTTGGTTTGACGGCCTGAAGAAAGAACCTGGGGTTGAATCGCGGTACACGATTACGATCATACGTTTTGACTATTTCTGTCTCCATTACATTAGTAGAAAAATATAGGGACACATAGATCCCATACGTTAACGAAAGTATGCCGTAATTCGACCCCTGTACGGCATCCCTTCAGCACAGAAATGGAGTTCTCCACAATAGAGTACAGCCTGCTGACTCAAACATAGAGTTACAAGAAAGTCATTTTACAGATTTTCGGATTCAATGATTCATCAATCAACACTTTTTTTTGTATTTTTTTTTTTCGCTGATATTGGTTTCCAGAAATAAAATCAAACTTAAAGCAAAAATTGAAACTTACACATTAGCTTTGAGATACGGCAGCAAAAAATCCAATTCTTCAAAATTTTCCCACGTAGCATTGTTGGGATATTTTGCAAATTCTCGAATAAACGCACCTCTTAGTGTGGCCCATTTTCTTTTGCATTCCAATGCTGAAAATAATAATCAAAATTAAACTCACTTTTAATTTTTCACAATTTTAAACTTACAAGATACTGAAAAATGAGCAGCTATTTGTTTCCATGCTTGTAATCTATATTTCCTATCTTTACATCGTTCATCATTAAGATCCCATAATATTGTATGTTTTCTTATTTCATTAATAAACTCTTTGACTGTAAACTTTTTTAAAGCTTTTCTTTTTGAGGATTGATTTTCATCATTTTTGGATTCCTTTTTGTAGTATAAAAAAATGTTAAAATTGTTATAGAGTATTGCAGTTATGTGAATGATCATAAAGAATTACCTCAAATGAACTTGAGAAACTATTATCATTTCTTCGTTTAAATTCCGACTCGCCTACGAAACTATCACCTCTGAAAAACAAAAATCATGTAAGAACTTGGTTCTTTTAAGCAGTCATTAAAATGTAAATTTTTTACTTACTTCTTGTATTTAACGTGTGGACCCAAGAATTTCATTTGTGAGTAGTAATTCCAATTTTTATATTTTTCCTTTATGGGTTTAAAATAATTTCGAACAAATGAATCTCTAAGTGCTTTCCATTTTCTTTTGCATTCCTCAACTGGAACAAACATAGTCAAAATTTATTTTTATACTGATACTTTGGATTGCAAGATTAATTGAATTAAATATTTACAAAGTGGATAAGAAAATAAAATGATTTATACATTTTTGTCTTTTTAGACATAATATGGAGTACCTTTATCGAAAGTAAAAAATACTACTTACCAGAACAGGAGAAATGTGCTGCAATGAGTTCCCATTCTTTAGCTCTTAGCTCATTGTTTCGATAATTCTCATTATTGGAGTCCCATAACATTTCATGCTGCTTTACTTTAATAATAAATTCATCTACGCAAAATGGTTCTTTTGATTCCATCTCAAGTCTATCTATTTCCTGTTTTATTAAATTAATTAAAAATAAATTTACAACATTTATGTCTTATAATTTACCTCATATGCACTTGAATAATTATCTTCATCCATTAATTCTTGTTTTACAACTAATTCTTGATATTGTTCTTCTTCGCCATTTTGTTTAATGTCTGGTTCTTCACATGAGTCATCTTGATTGGGTGTATTTCTATAAGTAAAATACATTCCGATTTAAAAAGTGGAACAAGTCATGTTATTCAATTCGTACGTTAAAATTAAGTCATTTTAACTAAATCTAAATTTTTACTAAAAATTGACACCTCATAAAAACTAATAACTCATGTCTTTAAAATTACCTTTTATATTTTAAATTTGGCACTAAGAAATTCATTTGTTTATAGTATTTCCACGATTTTTCTTCTTCTTTAATGGGCTTGTAATAATTTCGAGTAAATGCGTCCCTTAGTGCTTTCCATTTCTTTCTGCATTCAGCAATATCTAAAAAGATGAAAACATTTGGCTTTGAATGAAATATTTTTATTTTTTATTTTTTTTTTTAAGATCTTAAAATATTTTAAACCCTAATTATTTGAAAACTTAAAAGTTCAGATAACAATTTAAAACGTAAGTTCACAAAGAATCAAGTGACTTAGGTCCAACTGTTTGGAAATTTTTTGCTGAGCCCGAATGGATAAGGTGTGATGCAATTATTCTATAAACATGGATATGCTGACGATTAATTCACAAATATATCGCCATTGATATCCTTAATAAAAGTTAGTTGATTCGAAAAATTTTGTGTTGATAAGCAAAACAATATTTGACGAACTTTTCACAGAAGCTACATATTGTAAAGGTTTTGAAATAAGTAGATTAATGTAGCGTCAACTGCTGGAACGTGACCTCAGACTTCTAGTTTAAAATTGACGGCAGTGAGTCAGGGATCGAGCTGGCTTGCTGCACATTTTTATTTCAAAACGAAAAGATTTCCAAAATCGAAGGGTACGAAGGTGGAGTGTGCATAAGTGGAGACTCGTTAAAAAAGTTTAAAATTCGGAGAATTTGATAGACGGATGTTAAAATACTGAAACACCCAGTCGACGGACGATGTAGAACTATGTAGAACAAGTTCCTCAAGGGGAAAGAGAACTCAATCAACCTAATGTCTGGCGTAACTGAAGGCAGCTTAAGTGGTTTGTTTGCTAGGTTTGTGCTCTACCCTGGATTTTGATATATGTACATATATTTAAAAACTAACGAATAACGTCCTAAGAAATCAGAAAATCAATAGCAACAATCAGACTTAAAAAATCCACATACTTTTCTCAGATTTTAGTTTGCTAATTTATTTTTTAAAACTTTCAAAGAAAAGGTCAAAGAGCAGCATGACTTAACCGTCTTTGTGGCTTCTAAAAGAGGATTGAGTATGCTAGGATCACACTATTTAGTTAAGTCATTAGAACAAAAAAATTGGGAATTGATGTTCTGGAATTCTTTAACATTGAAAAAATAAATAACTGTTTAAATTATTTTTTTTTTAAATTTTAAGATGATACAAAAAAAAGGATTATTGGGTTTAAGTATTTTTTTAGATATTAGTAAGACCAACTTACTTGACATAGCAAAATGATCAGTCACCTCCTGCCAAGCTTGTAATCTTAAATCCTTATTTTTATAGCTCTCGCTGCTTAGATTCCACAACATTTCATGTGATTTCATAAAATTAATAAATTCCTCATTCGAATCATTTCCAGTTTCATCATGTTGGGTTTCCTTTAATATTTTGTTTTTTTTTTTTTAATTGTATGAGATTAAATGAACTTTTAAGAACAAAAAACAATTTAAACTACCTCGCTTATACTTGGAATTGAATTTTCTCGTACTTCCTGTTTGATTTCATCAACTAAACTGCCTGATGGATTTGACTGGGTTCCTAATTGATCTCTGGAATAAAAATATAAGTACAAGATCATTTATATATGCTACCATTAAAACTTCAATCAATTCTAACCTCTTTTCTGCTTTTATATGGGGGACCAAGAATTGCATTGGTTTGTAATATCTCCAATGTTTATCTTCCTCATTTATTGGTTTAAGGAAATTTCGAACAAATAAATCTCTAAGAACTCTCCATTTCTTTTTGCAATCTTCAACTGGAAGAGAAAAGTTAATTTATGTTGAAGAGAGAGAGAATTGTACGTTTTTGTTAATAATGTTTAAATTTTTCAAAAATATACCGATATGGAATATTCTTTGATTTTAAAGTCTTGAAAATTAAAATGCGAGGGGAAACGCCATTTCTTAAAGTCCGAGTGTGAAGATGAGTTTGTTGGAAGGAGGAAGAATGCTGTTACATGATACATTATGTCAATACTTTTGATTTATTGATCTATTCTTATAAATAAGATATCATTATGAATTGATTTCAAAAGCTCAATCGGCTTAAGGTATGAAAATACGATTCGAGCCATAGACAAATACACTCGTACGCTTTAAGGATAACTACTAAATCTGAGGATGGAGGAGAACCCAAACATTTCACAGCCCCAGGAGGTGACTTCTGATATCCAGCGCTCATATCAAAGAGATAATTACTTTTGCCAATCGTTGCTACTTTAGTAAGAAGGCAATGCCATATCTCGAACAATTAAGGTGAATCTAAGCCAGAATGATATCATTTCTGTCCTGTTTTATGCTGCAGAGACATGGACTTTGACAAAGGCTGATGAAAACCTTCTGGATTGTTTCAAGAGAAAAATTCCTCCGGCTGATTTTTGTCCCGTCTGCATTGGAGAAGTAGATACAATAAAGGACTGTACGGATTGTACAAGAACACTAGGGGCCATTTGCTGAATCGAAACTTAAATAATTTATGTTGAACATAAACTCTTATTCTCTATTTTTTCCTCTATGTAAACTGTCACATAAGGATTTATGTTCAACATTAATGGTAAAGTTTGGATTCAGCAAACGGCTCTAACCTAGCCAAACGAGTAAAGGTGCATCGATTGAAATGGCCAGGTCATGTGGAGCGCATGAACAACAATGCTCCTTTCCAGAAAGTTTTCGACTGCAACCCAAAGGGACGGCGCAGTAGAGGCAGACATCGTCTTAGGTGGTGCACGCTAGTGTCAGTAAGTGACTTTAAAAAAGGATTTATTAATACCTGCGAAACTATTTGTTCTGACTAGTGTACGCACACTAGCAGCCCAACCCGGCCCAACTACCGGTCAATTAGCCTTAAGTGTACCCAGAATTGCATGGCCCGGTTTTCGGCAATCAGCATAAGGCCGAAAAGTTACCATTATCAATTAGACAACGTCAGAAGTCACTATGCAGAGCGAATTTACTTCAAGACTCCAACTCGAATGCTCTTTTCAGGTCAGAGGATTTTGAAAACCGAGAAAGATTGTATAATCTATGTAGTAATTTGGATGAAGATTACATCCAAAGATTTCAGATTGAGCTGTTTGAAAATGGCCTTCGTCATCATTATTTAAGCATAATAAACGAATTAATTATATAGATTTGTACATACCTAATACGCTAAAGTGATCAGCAACTTCCTGCCATGCAACAAATCTCAATTTAACATTCTTGTAGTTATTAAAATTCGAATCCCATAATATACGTTTTTCTTTCATTACTTCAATAAATTCTTCATTGGAAAACTCCTTGACTTCTTCTTTTACTTTTTCCATTTTATGTTCATTATCTGTGCCCTATTTTAAGGAATTATAAATTAATTACTTAAGTTTATCTAAAAAAAAATTGTTTAAACTTACCCAGCCTTCAGATGATAGGCTATCATCATCAGAGACGGTACGTTCAAATGATTTCTCAAAATTTAATCTGTGAACAAAATTTTGCAAATTATAATAAAAAATAAAATTTAATAAAATCAATTAATTTATAATACCTTTTACCCTTGAGGTGTGGTTCTAAAAACATTAATAGTTTAAAATATGGCCAAATGTTAGTTTTCTCATCTGGATTTTTATTATAACTTCGAGAATAAACATCTCTTAATCCTCTCCATTTCTTTTTAACTTCGTCGACTAAAAATAAGAAGTACATAGTTTTTAAAATGGAAACAATAGTCAATGTTTAAATTTGTATTTACTTGTAGATTCAAGTTTATTTGCAATCTTTTCCCAGGCCTTCATCTTTTTGTAAATACTTTTATGATTCTTATGATGTACATCCCATAATAATGGATTTTTTTCAACTTCCTCAATAACTTTTTCGGGGAAATCTTTTTTTTGTTCGGACACAACAGGAGGAGGATCTTTAGGTGACTCATCAGGAATAGGTTTGCTAAAAAAAATAAATTAAGAATTTACAATTATTTCCACAAAAGTAGTCATTCTGAAAACATACAAATATAAATGAGACATTTTTTTGTATTATTTTATTGGGCAAAATTATGTTAACATTTTGAATGACTAAGGATTGCCATTCGAATGGCACATTTTAAAGCACCTTTGGTTGAGCAACTAGTCAGGTCAGACTTTATCATAATGTCTGCTGACGTCTGTCAGCATAAACATACATAGATGAGATAAATTTTCGTTATTTTCGTGAAATTAAAAAAAAAAGGTACTGAGGGTCATCGAATGCTTTCAAGTGTTAACTAGGTTAAAGACCGACGATTTTCATGTTAAGTACAGACATGGTTATGTTCTGCGTTAGGTGGGAATAGCTCGATGTGTTATATTAAGAGCTTTTAAAACCAAGTGAAACCATAACAGGAGATCGTTATCAAATTTATGCATTTAACTGAGCTAATGTGACATCTGAATTTTCTATTGCTACGTCACACAGTACCTTTTTTTGGTTGCAAAATTCATATTTTCTGTATGAATAAATCGCTTCAAATTTTTACTTGCGATATAGGTATTACACATATGTATAACATGTTATGCATTCGTACAAAAAAAAGTTGAGATAACAATTTTCCATGATAGTGTTAAGTGTCAGTTTTTTCGTATGTTTCCATACTTGCAGTGGCTGCTATTTATTCTGTCAATTCCATTATCTTTGAACAACAACAACATCTTGAAGGTGCTACCACCAAGTGTTTATGGCTAGAGTTACAGTACTGTTTCACGGATGAAAATCCGATCATCAGACTCCTTTACTCCATTTTGGTATGTGGTGCTTAGTCTAGTAATTTTTTCATTTGATTTGAAAAACTTTTTCCGTCACCTAGACCAAGCGATTTCAGAAGCCAGTACACTACGCACTGCGTTACCTTACCCACATGAATAGCTTCAGCTGAGGTAGCGCAGTGCGTAGTGTACTGGCTTCTGAACTCGCTTGGTCTAGGTTCAATCTTAAACTCTAACAGCAAGTTCGTGCAACCCAGTCGTGCATTATTTTTTTTTATCTTGAAGAAAATTTCCGGAAATTTTAAGAAGTGCTTCAGAAGTGTTTGTTGAAGTAAAATTTTTCATCATTAGTTTTTCCAAACCCTTGCTTTGGTTAACTCACATCAAGTCCAAACTCCTCGCGAAAACTTGTTTGGATCTCTTGTTTTCTTCTTTTGTCCTTCTCTCTAGTCTCAATAGACTCATCAGTATCTCCGCCTTCTTGTCGAAAATTTTACGCAAGTTTCAATATAAATTCCATAATATCTGATTCTATCATGCAGTGAAAAGATTCCATAATATTCGTATTTATGTTCTTCCTCATTTATTGAGGCTTTTTTGTTTTATTTCTGTTAATTCATTCAAAAATTATGATTCACAAACATAGTTGTTTCCTCATCCTTTAACTTATCAAGTAAAGTAGCATAAAATATATTTTTCGTTTTTAATAAAAAATCATGTTATTTAAATCCACCACACACAAAACAAAGAACGCGTATTCTCCAAGATTTTAATTTTATACATGAAAAAAAAGAAACAAGAAAAGTCTGACTTCATCTAATCAAATCTTTCTGGCTTAGTCGATGAAAAAATGGCGCAACTGAGTTTTTGGATTTGCGTTAAACATATAGAAGGATTTTGAATCTGTTGAGCTTGGTTTAATGTACTTGGAACCTTTTTTTTTTCTATACAATTTCAAGTCGAAAAAGTGTGCAAAAAGTGGTGTTTCAAAAAAAATTAAAGTAAACAATTAAAAAAGATTTGTTTTTAAATTATTAAGAAATAAAAAAACTAAAAGCGTGTGACTAATTGAGGCTTATTTAGATTAGCTTAGTTCTGGTTATGCATAGGAAACTTGAACCGAGTAGTTTTTTCGAAAAGCATTCAAGACAATTATTTTTAATGTTTTAGATTCATATGCATTCGTCTAAATGGCCGACATTTTTGTATAATATTTATATCACGATTGTATTTCTTTTAAATATCTTTGTAACCAATCAAAAAAGTACTTATTTTTTATGAGCGACTGTCAACTTATGTGTCATTATGATGTACTTTGTGGTGGTTTTACTTGAGCACTGAAAAAGTTTCTAAATAACTATAATAAACCAACAAATCATCATAAGACAACTCATCATAAGACAATTCATCATATGACAACTCATCATAGGAAAACGCATCATGAGATTTTTCTCGTGCTTAGAAGCTAGCTTCTATTTGGATTTAAAAATATCAAACACAACAAATTCTTAATACACACAAAGGTTGAGAGATGTTAAAAAATAAAATTTAATTAAAATTTATTTAATATAAACATTCCAAATATGAGAATCTATCATTTTCACTTCGCTTATCCATTTTGCAAAAAATTTAAGAGCTTTACAAAATATCATTAAATGTGGTAATTGATGTTGAAATACGACACTTAATATAAATCTACTGTGTGTTTTTGAATCTAAGTTAGCAATTTATTATTTTGTTTTTCTTGTCAATAATTTTCTATTTAAATTTTCACTTCTTGTTAAACTGCGAATTCAGTTGGATTGTTCCTTTATATTAAATAAACTTAATTATATTTATTGTTATTATCTGGAATTGGTTTTAATTCAATAAGAGAAGTCAACAGGTTATGGGCCCAGATATGGAAGACAATAAATATAGAGTTCATCTGTTCGATGGTACCAATTTCAATAATTGGAAATTTCGGTTGTTGGCATTGCTAGAAGAGCATGGCCTTGAAGATTTTATTTTCAAAAAATTATCTGATGTCTTAGAAGCCGAGCCCGATGCAGCAAAGAAGGAAGTCTTAGTCAAGAAAGAAAAGAAATGCAAGTCTCTCATAATTCATCGCATTGCAGACAGCCACCTCGAGTACGTCAAGGATCAAAAAACGGCAAAAGAAATTTTTGATAGCCTTGTGGGTACTTTTGAGAGAAAAAGTATTGCGTCACAACTTTTTTTAAGAAAAAGCATTTTGAATCTCAAGTGCCCGGAAGGAGGAGACATGGAAGAGCATCTTTTGAGGTTCGACAAATTGGTTCGGGATTTGCAATCATCAGGTGTTACCATGGAAAAAGTTGATGTTATTTGTCATCTTTTATTAACAATGCCCCCTTCTTTTGAGGCGTTGGTAACTACCTTAGAAACTATGGATGTTGAAAAACTGACTATAGAGTTCGTTAAAAGCCGAATCCTTGATGAAGCGAAAAAGAAGACAAATTCAGAAGTTCAGCATAGCGATTCCGTAGCAATGTATTCGAAAACCAAACTCAAATGCTATAAGTGTGGAAAACTTGGGCACAAGCGCTCTGAATGCAAGAGTAGCAGATGGCAAAACCAAAATGAACATGTTGCCAAAGCAAAAGTGAGTACTACTGATGACGAAATGTTTATGTTCATTGCACATTCAGGAATGGGTCTAAAAGCTGAGTCTAAAAACTGTTTAAATTTCTATCTGGATTCTGGTGCTACAGATCATATGGTAAACGATGAAAGCTATTTGACTGAATGTAAAGTTTTAGACAGTCCGATTCAAATATCAGTTGCAAAGAACGGTTTTTACTTGATGGCATCGAAAGTTGGAACAGTCCCAGGAACCTTATCAGCAAATGGAAAGAAAACTGCTGGGGTTATCGAAGATGTCCTGTACGTTAAAGATTTGTCATGCAATTTACTTTCAATTCGAAAACTGGAAGCTAAAGGAATAAAGATAATTTTCGAAAACGGAAAGGCAACTCTTTGGAAAGGCGAAAATCTTCTAACGGAAGCTGTTGGTAATGGAAAATTGTACGAGCTATCCATAGAAGTAGATGAAACCCAGTTTGCTGGAATTAGCGCCGGAAAAAGTATTGAGTTATGGCATAAGCGAATGGGTCATCTGAACACTGCTGACATTTTCAAACTAAAGCGAGCTGGAACTGTAGATGGGCTGGATGTATCTGAAAGTGGTAATCAAGAATATTTTTGTGAATCATGTGTTGCTGGTAAGCAGCATCGAAAACCACATAAAAGCGTTTCGGAGAGCAGATCATCAAGACCATTAGAACTTATCCATAGTGACGTTGTGGGACCAATAACCCCAACCACCTATGATAGAAAAAGGTATGTTGTTATTTTCATTGATGATTTTACACGTTTTGCAGTGGCCTATTTGATGGAGGGGAAACATAAAGTCTTTAGTAAATTCATCGAATATACTGCATGGGTAACTGCTCATTTCGAAACAAAAATATCTCGTTTGCGTGTTGACAATGGTGGTGAATATTCTTCAAGCAACTTCAAGAAATTCTGTTTGGAGCAAGGGATCAGAGTAGAATACACATCAGAGCAAAATAGTGTGGCCGAAAAATACAATCGTGTTATTATGGAAAAGGCCAGGAAAATCCTATTAGATGCGAAAGTCGAAAAATATTTATGGGGAGAAGCTGTTGTAATGTCTGTGTTCTTGTCGAATAGAACCTGTACACAAGCATTTCAAAACAGGGAAGAGAAGAATGTCACACCTGCAGAGTTATGGTACGGTAGAAGACCAAACTTGAGAAATTTACGTATATTTGGAAGTGCAGCATACGTTCACATTCCTGGTCAGCATCGTACTAAACTTGATTCAAAATCATTTAAATGCATTATGGTGGGATATGCGCCAAATGGTTATCGGTTGTGGAACCCAGTTTCCAAGAAAATAGTGATAGCAAGAGATGTAATTTTTAATGAAAAGCCTTTGAAATCTGACCAAATTAAACCGATTGTTTGGGAACAATCAAGCATATCTCATGAAGATGAAACCGAACTCGAAGTTATATCCGAAGCAGGAGGAGAAAGTCAAGAATGTGATTCGAACTATGAAGAATGTTTGGAAACCCAAGATGTAAGAGAACCCGATGAGATTGAGAAACCAAATGATGAAAATGAACGTCTTAAGCGAACTATTAAACCGTCAAGTAGATTCAATGACTTTGACATGACAACTAACATCACGTGTGCCTTGAGTGCTGAAAGTTTTGTTGAAAATGTGAAAACATCATTTGACGATGGAAATAAGACCCCCGGTAAGAATCAATGGAAATTTGTAATTGAGGAGGAGTTGCCATCTTTAAAAGAAGCTTATACCTGGATTGCAACAAAACTACCCGAATCAAAGAAAGCGATTAGAAAGAGATGTGTATTTAAAATCAAGAAATATCAATGCGACAAGGTTACAAAATTCAAAGTCTCTCTTGTTGCTAAAAGATTTTCAAAAAGAAAGGGTCAACTGGAGAAAGTAAAATTTCGTTTTTATCTGTTATGTTATGACAAGAGCTTTGTCGAAATTCCAATTCATTGAACTTAGAAAACAACTAGGGATTTATCATCAAGCTGAGGAGGAGTGTTGAAATACGACACTTAATATAAATCTATTGTGTGTTTTTGAATCTAAGTTAGCAATTTATTATTTTGTTTTTCTTGTCAATAATTTTCTATTTAAATTTTCACTTCTTGTTAAACTGCGAATTCAATTGGATTGTTTCTTTATATTAAATAAACTTAATTATATTTATTGTTATTATCTGGAATTGGTTTTATTTCAATAATAAGAGAAGTCAACAATTGAAAATTGATAACTGCATTTGCTGTTTAACGGTTTAAAAAAAATTTCTTTATAGCTATAAGAAATCGATCTACAAGTTAACACACACAAAAACAGGCCCGAATGCTTTTATCTTTTTCTAATGATTTTACCGTTTTTACAAAGCAAACTTGTCAATTCTATCTTAAACATAATTAACCTTTTCCCTTTATCCCAAACAAAAAAATCAACTTACGTTCTTGTGCCATGACCAAGAAAGGGTCTTACAAAATCCAAATGTGTAAAATACGCCCATGTACTGTCGTTATCAGGATGTCTTGATATTTCACGACCCAAATAGACTTTAAAATATTTCCATTTTTTTCTACAATTTTCAACTGAAATTATAAATATTCAAAAATTAATTCATAATTCTTTATTTCAATATATGATTTATTACTAACCCGGTATACCAAGCAAATTCTCAATTTCCTTCCAAGCATAATCTTTCAATTCTTTATATTTAAAATTCGGATCATTGTGACTCCACAAAACCGGACGTTGTTTTACAGCTTCAATAAATTGAAATATTTGCTCGCCTTGATTCATAATAACTACTTTATTATCCTTTTCCAATTTAAGTTCAATTGGCGGTTCGAGAGGAGAAACAACAACTTCATCATCACTTTCAACACTCGATTCGGATGAGTTTTTATTGTTTTCTTGTGCAAATAAAGGACTGCTAAAAGGAAAGAATTCATAAAAAAAAACTATTTAGAATTGTTCAAATAGGTGTTGTTAAACCTTTTCTTTTTTATTATTGGAACCAAAAATTCCATATCTTTAGCATATTTCCATTTTGTACCACCTTTGAGTGGCGGCAAATCCTTATCACCTGTCTTCAATTTCTGACGACAAAGTGTTGCCCGAAGACCTTTCCATTTTCTTTTGCATTTGATAGCTAAAATATAATAAATTAATAATAACCAATACAGATTAAAACAATTTTGCACAAAAAAATTTGTTATTGTTTTTATTTTTTTTTTTTGTTTGTTTTGTTTGATTGTGATTACTTGGTAGATTAAATCGGCTGCCAATTTCATCCCAAATTTGTTGTTTCTCAAGAACATTTTTAAAATTGGGATGATTTATATTCCATAATATTTCGTTTGTTCTAATTGCACTAATAAATTCTTCAGTTGTCATATTTATAACATTTATATTGGATATTTTGTTTAATTTTAAGATGAAAAAATGTTTAACAAAATTGAAACTTTTTTGTTGGTATCAGCTGTAAAAAATTTGCGAAATAAAACTCGTCGGAATCAAATGGTTGCTTGTATTTGCAGCGTCGCCATCGCTGCCATGAAATTTTGGTAGTTTTGGTAGTTGAAGATGTCGCTTGCCGCGGTGGCGCGGTGAGCCCAATGAGTGTGTTTAAAGTTGATTTGAAAAAATTGTGAGTGTGTTCAACGCTGCTAGCAGCATTTTTTCAGTTGTACAAACATGGTTTAGCATTGGTTTAAGTTTTTTTGAGCTACGGACAGCGTTTTTTTATGACGTAAATTCGACACCGGACCCAAGTAACATAACAGCTTCTGTAAATTGAAGTCTCGCAGGTACTACTTTTTATACAGCTTGTATTGAGCGTGCTTCAGAATTGAATTGCTTATAGAAGTTCGAACTTGTTTTATAACTTCTAATAAGTTGTTTAAATACTGTTAAAGAAACTTAACGGAAGAAAGCTTGTTTTTTGGATAACCCAACTAACATTTCAGCTTCGGTTAAGGTATTACAAAAGCTACATTTCAGCTTCTTTTAAACTTTAGTAAGGTTGTTGGGCATGGAAAAAGGAGAACGTTATACAAATTTTACCCTCCATAAGGATCTTAAACGAAGCTTTACCGAAGCTCTACCGAATTTGAGTTTTGACAGATAGCTTCGGAAGAGCTTGTATAGCTCTTTAACACATGTCTTATCGAAATTTAAAAAAAACTACAAAAACAAAAAAGAATTCTTTTTTAACTGGTTTTAAATCATGAATTTTATCTTTTGATCTGATATTATATATAACATTTCATAAATTTTTAGCATATCTATTAATAATAATTTTAAAAGTATATAATTTTTTTACCACACCCAGGAATCGAACTTCGTATCTGCTTGGTGGTAATGCACCACTCTACCCACTCGGCCATCCTAGTATATTCATTTATGAAATCAAAAACTTAATCAGTTCAAATAGCAAAAAAATGTCCGAGCTAAATTATTCAATGTCAAAACCAAAAAGTGTCCGAGCTAGATTATTTAATATCAAAACCAAAAATCAAATACAAAACTTTGTAATTTCTGTAAAGCTTCTATAAATTCATTAAACAGGCTTATAAGAAAAACAAGCTTTCTTCGTTTAAGTTTCTTTAATAGTATTTAAACAACTTATTAGAAGTTGTTAAACAAGTCCGAACTTCTATAAACAGTTAAATTCTAAAACAAGCTCAATTCAAGCTGTATAAAAAGTAGAACCTGCGAGATTTCAATTTATAGAAGCTGTTGTGCTAGTTGGGAAGCCTGGTTAGTGAATTTATAGAAGCTTTATACAAATTGCCAAGTTGAGTATTTGATTTTTGGTGCTGATATTAAATAATCTAGCTCGGACACTTTTTGGTTTTGACATTGAATAATTTAGCTCGGACATATTTTTGTTTTGGCATCCCGACAAACAATTTTGGTTCTATAAAACTTTACAGATGCAATTGTTGCTTCTGTAAAGCATTATAGAAGCAAAATTGTTAGTAGGGATCAGCTATTTGAGCTGATTAAGTTTTTGATTTCATTAATGAATATACTAGGATGGCCAAAGTGGGTAGAGTGGCGGACTGCCACTACTATTCTTTTTAAATTATTATTAATAGATATACCAAAAGCAAATGGGATGTTATATATAATTTCAGATTAAAAGATAAAATTCATGATTTAAAATAAAAACCAATTAAAAAAGAAAATTCTTTTTTGTTTTTGTAATTGTTATTTTACTTTCGATAAGACATGTATTAAAGAGCTATACAAGCTCTTTCGAAGCTATCTATCAAATCTCAAAGTTTCGGTAGAGCTTCGGTAAAGCTTCGTTTAAGCTTCTTATATACCAAACTTGTATAACGTTCTCCTTTTTCCATGCCCAACAATCTTACTAAAGTTAAAAAGAAGCTGAAATGTAGCTTCTGTAACACCTTTAACGAAGCTGAAATGTTATTTGGGTATAGAATCAAAAATTATTTTCACTCATTCTTTTTTTTTTTCTTTGTTCAGTTTATAATTCTTGTTTTTTTTTTACTCGTTTTCTCTGACTTCAATAATACTATGTTTCCACCTACACCTTAATCTCCTTTTTCGAGATTTAGAGCTAAATCTACTTCTAAATCCCGAGATTTCCCATACAAATTTAAATCTCCTAAAAAGTAGATTTAAAATAAATCTCCTCCAAATCTACTTGGCTGAATGATTCCATGCTCTAATAATGATAGGAACATGCGACAAGAAAAATTGAATTAAAATTTATAAAACAAATGTGATCTGAAAACAATAATTACGAATTTATTTTTAAATAAAAATTACTAAAAGTTTTAAAAAGTAATGGGAAAAGTTTTATTTTTGATGAATTCCTTTTGAGATTTGTAAAATGTCATTCACCAACGTCAAAATAAATCTTGGAAATGTCAAAATAAATCTGATTTGGCTAGTGAAAACACTTCGAGATTTATTCTAAATCTAGTTCGCTAAGTCTCAGATTAAGGGTAGGTGGAAACATAGTATAAGTTTTCTTCAGTCAAGTGCGGTTTTGATTGAACTGCTCGTTTCCATTTCGTTCCGTTAACAATTAATATTCCAATTGTAAGGGGTATTTTGACCGGATCGTGAATACCCCTATAGTCTTTTCCAATACATTCTGTTTATTTGCACCCTGCCGGATGCTAGCAAAACAAATTTTCAGTAGCAAATTTCAATTTTACCAATCCCCAATTAAGCCTGGTACGCTGCTCGCGCTAAATTTTAGCTCCCATACAAATTATCGAAAAATTTTAGCCGAGCTAAAATGAGTCCCATACAAATTATCGATAACTTGTATGGGAATTTTATCTTGGCTAAAATTTAGCGCGAGCAGCGTACCAGGCTTTAGCAAAAAGTTATCAAAAAAAATCTAATTAGCTGAATACGGTCGTCGACCTTATAAAACTAAAAAGACCTGAACACATTCATTCAGCAAAATTTTTCGAAACATGCGTTTTCGAAATAAAAAAAAAAAAAAATGACAGCGCAAATTGTCAATACAAAAAAATCCCTTCAAAAAAACGTTATAGCGCCATTTTTCTGTTAATTATTTTCTTGCACGGTTCTATCGACAATTTGTTATTAAAATACTCAATGCTTATATAAAAATAGAGAAAAACATTAAACAAATTGTGATAACTGGCAGAAATATAATAAAATAAAAATTACCGGCCAATTGTTTCCGCTGTGAAAGAAGAAATAAAAATTACCCTGCTCCCCTAACCTACAGAGTGTCATCCATTCACTCGTGTGTTTGTGAGAAGCTTTTTTGGTTTTCTTTTCTTTTTTTGTTACTCATGAACTATTAACGATTTTCACCACTTGACGTTGATTGAATCATTCAAGAGTATACAATTTAATAAAGAAATTATAAAAACAACCACTAGAATTTGAGAAAAGTAAATAATTGAAAGCAAACATGTTTGGTGGAACAAAACCAACTTTTGGCCAAGCTCCTGCAAACACTGGCTTCGGCTTTAATAGCACAACCACTGCATCGCCATTTGGACAGTCGACATTTGGAAAACCAGCTACTGGTGGGTTTGGACAAGCTCCTGCTTTCGGGCAGCAACAAAACACTTCGTTATTTGGTGGAGCTCAGAATCCAAATCCTGGACTATTTGGAGCTAGCACATCTACGGCGTTCGGGGCAACAACAACCGCTCAGCCGTCGTTTGGAGGTAATTTCTTATAATTCTTAAATAAATTGGAAGTTTTTTTTATAATTTTTGGGGAAGACTTTCTTAAATTAGTTTTCTTTATATTAGCACTATAATTTTAATTATATGTTAATAAATTATAATAATAATAGTAAATTGAGATAGCGTTGCATTGCTATTGTTTCATTTTGTCGAATATTTCAAAGTTCATAATGCTATTGTCAGCATTGAGTTTTGTAAATTTAAAAGAAATAACAATTTTTTTGAAAATTTTAGTAAATAATTGCCAGGAACCGATGTAAAACAATGTTTTGTTACCTACCTTTTAAAATATATTACTCATCTTTGAATTAGAGAGTTGTTTTTGGGAAGATGGTATGTAAGTTTGCCAAACTGCTTGCTAATAGTGGCATATGCAGTCCAGGGTGAAACACGGCCCCACTTACAAATGTTCTAACTAGCCCGATGCTTGCTTGATTCCAGTTAAACACACCAAGTTGAATGTTAGTTGGTATTGTTCTTCACTGGTGCAAGCCCCTGGGACTAAGGCGAATTCGCGGTAATCGACACTTAAAAAAATTTTTTTTGTTGATTTATGGCCTATAGACTATTATAAATCACTTACGACCAATTTCTTCACAAAAGTCCTAAGTCAGCTTAGTACCCGGTCTAGCTAGACCAGGGGTCGAACTACGGCATACGTTCGTTATCGTATGGTTGCTATGTGTCTCTATCTTTTTGTTTTGATTAAATAGAAAGAGAAATAGTCAAAACGTTAACGTATGATAGTAATCGTGTGCGGTGATACGACCCCAGGTCCTAGCACTAGTAATCGGTCCTAAGGAAAAGTTAGGACCCGAGCATTTCTTCACATATACATACAGGACCTGATCTAAATTTACAACGCAGTCCTAAGATTTAATACGTATAAAACTGGGGTCGAATTACGGCATACGTTCGTTAACGAATGGTTGCTATGTGTCCCTATCGTTTTCTAATAATTAAATAGAGAAAGAAATAGTCAAAACGTTAACGTATGATCGTAATCGTGTGCCGTAATTCGACCCCTGGTCTAACTGTCATTCTGACAATATTTTGATGTTTAAAATAATTAATTTTGATATTTGAAATAATTTATTTTCACATTTGAAAGACAAAATGTAGAAAATAATAAAAGGACTATCAAAAAAAATCTAAAAACAAATGTGGTCAAATGTAACAAGGGCCAACAAGCAAAACAAATTCGATTCATTTATCAAGAAATTTCACAGTCAAGAATTAATTCCTGAGTGCTGAATTGTGTGATCTGGGTAATGTAAACAATTCTGAAATACAGGTCACCAAAAACGAGGAAGGTTTCATACAAGTACTCGAGATTTAAACGGAACGCAGGCCCATATTAAGTTAACGACACTTTCGAATACACATTTGTACCTACATAACGATTATAATGTACCAACCTACACTACACTTTTAGGAAGATCGAACTTTTTTTGGTACTTTTTCATCAAGAAGTGTTCTCTTGCCCATTCTTCCCGTTCCGGCATTGCATTCGTCATTTCAAGTGTTTTGGGTAAATTTTAAAAAAATCGTTCCAATCATTAAAATTAACAAGAAACACTTTTCAAACGAAACAATACCCAAGAAATTAATAAATCTGGCCGATTTCTCTTAAAAAGAATAAAATTCATTGCTTTTTTTCAAGTACTAAACGCTAGACTACCGATTTTGAGGTCCTAACAAATTACGAGTCCTAACTAATACTCGGTACCAATTTGACAGTACTAGGGCTTAGTACTTTTGTGAAGAAATAACTAGGTACCGATTTGAGTACTAACAATTGGTATAATAACCAGGTACTAGTCGATTTTGAGGATCTAGCTAGGACCAGGTCCTAACTAGTACTCGGTCCTAAACTGAAAGTTTTAGGACTTAGTACTTGGGTGAAGAAATGAGTTGATACCGATTTGAGTACTAACTTTAGGACTAGGACCGGTATTAGCGTTAGGACTCTGTGAAGAAATTGGCCGTAAAACTTTTCCTCCCCGGGCTCCGGTACTCTCGTCTGACTTGTACACACTTTTACTTAAGCCCAGCACGCTGCTGATGCGAAAAGAAATTTTCCGTTGGTCTCCACCAGGACAATGAAATCTTTGCGAGAATCTCAACGGAAAATATTCTCAAATTGTAAAACATAAATATGTAATAAAATACAAGCAAACACACATCTCAGAAAGGCATGCAATAAAAAACTGAACAACAAAAAGAAACCAAAAACTCAAATGTCATTTTATCACTCAAAAATGGCAATTGTTTGAGTGCGAAAAAGAAGTGGAGACTTAAATTTGGCTGTGTCGAACAGCGTACTGCATAACGCAGTGGAATCATACTATGAAAGCATACATATTTTGACATAGTAAATAGTTAGCACGGTACGTGTAGATTTGTTAAAGATAAAGAAGTTAATAGTAAACAAACCCTGTCAGTTTTTACGTTAATTCAGTAAAATATTTGGTAAAGCTACTCTATTTCAAGTTCAAAAATACTTAGGTCCAATTTATTCACACTCCATTAAATTTAAAGTCGCCATTAAAAAAGGGAAATTTTAAAATTTGTATGCGATTTGACAGTTTTATAATTTTTAATGGAGCCTTTAAAAATAATGGAGAGTGAATAAATTGGGCCTTAGGTCCAATTTATTCACACTCCATTAAATTAAAAGTCGCCATTAAAAAAGGGAAATTTTAAAATTTGTATGCGATTTGACAGTTTAATAATTTTTAATGGAGCCTTTAAAAATAATGGAGAGTGAATAAATTGGGCCTTAATCTGTTTTTTTTTGTGAAAAATATTTACAGATTAAATTCAACCCAAACTGTTGTTTTGCATCTTCGTTTCTTGTTTATTTTTTTTCAGCTTATTTTGCAGGGCAAGCAAAAAAACTCACGAACTCAAACTACTAGACTATGCTAAGATTTTGAAAAATTTCAATGTCTTTTTAAATGACAAAAACAAAATACCTACCTATTAAATTTAAAAAAATGCATGTTATAGGTACAATAAAACAAATTTTATAAACATAATCACAAGTTCAACTTTAAAATGCAAAACAAGGAATAAATAAGTTTTAAAAATAAAATCATTACAAATATGTAGTTATAAAGATTGCATCTTCCTTGAAACTCAAAAAAAAAAAAAAACTTTAAAATAGTTTTTGAAATGTTTAAGGGTTTTCATATTCATGATAACTTCTTTCTGATTATCTTTTAAAGTTTTTATTTAGTTCAGTTTTCGTCGTAAGAACTGAGTTAAAAATATTATTAATAGCCGTATTTCCGCTAGACTTTGAAGTCCAGTCATTAAAAGTTTAACATAGAGTTAAACAACAACAAAAACTTACTGCGAATTATTTCACCGTCTTTGCTCCAGTAAATTAATTGGAATAATTGCTTTGGATCATTTTAAAATTATAGAACATTCATACAACAAGGGCTTCAAAATCAAATTGGTTTAACATGGCTATTGTCAAACTCAGATGATAAACACATACCATTACTAGGAGCCATAATATTGAGAAAAACATGCTATTGCAAAAAAATGTAGTTAAATTTTTGAAAACTCTTACAGCCGATTTCATCACAGAGTCATTTCTTCACTCAAGTACTAGGCCCTAAAACTGTCAATTTAGGACCGAGTACTAGTTAAGACTTGGTTCTAGCTAGCTTCTCAAGTTCGGCTAGTACCTGGTTATTATACCAATAGATAGTACCAAGTGATTTATTCACAAAAGTACTAAGTACTGTTAGATTGGAACCGAGTATTAGTTAGGACCTCAAAAATTGGTAGTCTAGCGGTTAGTATGTGTTTGAATCAAAGCAATGGATTTCTTTTGAGAGAAATCTGCCAGATTTATTAATTTCTTGGGGGTTGTTTCACATGACAAGTGCTTTTTTGTTGATTTTAATGATTTAAACAATTTTTAAAAGTTTACCAAAAACACCTGAAATGACAAATGCAATTCCTTAACGGGAAGAATTGACAAAAAAAAAACACTTCTTGATGAAGAAGTACCTACCAAAAGTAACAACCAAGTCAAGAAATATATCAAACATCAAAATATTGTCAAAATGACAGACCATTTTTACACGAATTATTTTCAAATTATTATTTAGGACCGCGTTGTGAACTTAGATCAGGTCCTATAAATGTGAAGAAATGTTCAGGTACTAACTTTTCACTAAGACTAAGTACCAACCAGTGCTAGAACCTGATCTAGCTAGATCGGTTACTAGGCTGACTTAGTACTCATGTAACAAAATTGGCCGTAATAGAAATAGCAACAAAGTTTTAAAGTCTTTAAGTATGCCTACACATAATTGTTGCAGAGCGGCTTATGAAAGATCCGATACCAACCATTGTAATCGAGCAAAAAAGATTACTTACTTTCTCATATAAAAACGTAATTGATTCCAAAAGACTGAGGGAGATTTTCGGATTATCACTAAAAAAACAAAACATCCATCTACTGCTGTATGTATTAAGCTTGTATGTATTTCTTTAAATTCTTAATCAATTATTGTTTGATTTTCTCACAAAAAAAATTCGGGGTGGTGTTAAACCAATTACATTGTAAAAGAATCACTCATCACTTGATGACAGAATTTCAAAAATAATACATTGGTTTTTGTCACTAGAAATCCATCACATTGATTTATGGTTTTGCGCATGAGCAATCTTAAATCCATTTGTAAACAATTCGACAACTCTGCCAATCAGCATTTTAGTTTGACCAAACATCTGGGTTCTTTTAAGATCACTATTAAAAGATTCATTTGAGTGCTATGAATGTTTTAGATGACAATACAAATTCAATAACTAATAATGACATCGATACCTCAAACATAATTAAACCTAACCCAAAACAGATTTTAGTCATAACAAATAAAAGGAACAGAAACGAATCAAATATCATTTCATTTCCTCTCCCATAAAACTTCTGAAATGTAAATCCAGTGTTTAAAGACAAAATTAATAAAGAAAGAATCATTCATTGATTGACCATGTATCGAGAAAGTAATCGCTTTACAAGTTATCGTTTTTAAGAAAATTAATATTTCTAATAATTAATATATATCAAAAGATTCCTTTTTTTTTGTATTTTAGAATTTAAATTTGTTTCATTACATATTGCAAAAATTCAAAAAAATATGCTCTCCTGATCACTTACATATTTTTCATTTTTGTACAATATTTGCTTCAATAGGTTTCTCTCAACCTCAGCAGAATACTTCAATTTTCGGAGCCGCACAGCCAGCTGCTCCGCAAACATCACTCTTTGGACAACCATCGACATCTGCATTTGGTGCAGCTAAACCATCTGGCTTTGGTTTTGGCCAAACGGCAGCTCAACCAACAACATCATTATTTGGCCAAGCCCAACCAACTAGTACCGCAGGATTTGGGTCTTTTGGTCAAACCGCTCAACCAACAAATGCCTTTGCTAGTGCTGCAACTGCATTTGGTCAGCCAACAGCAACTGCTGGCAATGCAACTGGCTCTGTTTTAGTAAAATATCAACCGACCATTGGCACTGATACTCTTATGAAAGGTGGAACTGCCAATAATGTCAACACGAAACAACATTGCATCACTGCAATGAAGGAATATGAAGCAAAATCCTTGGAAGAACTTCGTGTCGAGGATTATTTGGCTAATCGGAAAGGTCCACAAGCTGGAACCTCGGCTGGATTTAGTGGATTTGGAGCAGCTCAAACTACAACGAATACCGGGGGCTTATTTGGTGCAAGCAATCAACAGACAACTGGTCTTTTTGGCCAGCAACAACCTGCCCAACAGCCAACCGAGAATAAAAACCTCTTTGGCACCAGCATCTTTGGGCAGCCTGCCCCAGCTTTCGGTGGAGCAGCTCAAGCAAACAACAGTTTTCTAGCAAAACCATTTTCAACACCTGCTACATCTACAACAGGTTTTGCATTCGGTTCAACTCAACCCGATAACTCGGCAAATAACCCCTTCGGAGCGAAACCAGCTTTTGGCCAGACTCAAGCACCCAGTTTGTTTGGTCAGGCGGCAGCACAAAACACAGCAGCACCGGCCTTTGGTCAGACAGCAACAACCGGATTCGGTGGTTTTGGTGCACCTGCTCAACAAACTTCTGTATTTGGAGCTCCCGCTGCAGACAACAAGCCAGCCTTTGGCCTTGCAGCTTCAACAGCCAATACCGGATTCGGTGGATTTGGAACTAATGTTAATACTAGCACCGCTGGTGGAGGACTCTTTGGACAAAAACCCGCTCCAGCATTTGGAAACACTTCTGCGTTTGGAGCTGCTGCCCCAACTACTGGTTTCAGCAACTTCCAAACCAACCAAACTGGTTCATTGTTTAACTCAAGTTTGAACAAACAGCCTACAACTGGATTTGGTGGATTCGGAACACAAACATCAACTGCTCCCCTCACCTTCAACACTGGACAGCCTTCGTTATTTGGCAATACCGCCAACAAACCGCTATTTGGGAATACCTTACAAACTGGCAACACCACCGGAGGATTATTTGGCGGAGGACAGAGTATGTTTGGCAATAATAACTCAATGAGTGCATTTGGTACTTCTACTTTAGGAGGGTAAGCTAATTGAGTTCTTTATGTTAAATAATTTCAATTAATCAATTTCAATTTCAAGGAACACAACCCTGGGAGCCAGTCAACAGCAAGCAACAATTCCAATTCATCAACACATTCTCTCCAAAGTAACATCCCCATATGGAGACAATCCAATATTTAAAGACCTCAAACGCAACGATGAAACCGATGCCCTGCGAGCTACCAATCCGGTTGCTCAAAAAGCTATCCTTGAATCAGCTGGTTCACAATTTAAAATATCAGCTAAACCAAGTTCCAATTCGATTAAAATCAAACCTGTTGGTAGTGCTTTGACTAAGGTGAGTTTAAAATTTAGGAGTTTGGTTTGAAATTATTAAACTCTCTTTCTCTCCTTTTTTACAGAAAGCTCTCTTTGAAGGCCTTGAAGAATTCGACAGTAGTGTGGAGACATTTAGCTTAAAGCCAAACGCCAAGCGTTTAGTTATCAAACCAAAACCAAGTACTCCAAATACATCACTTAGTGGTGTCGGCGGTTCGAGTACTCCACAAAGTGCTAAGCCTTCAATAATACCAAGTTCAGTTAGTTCCAGTGCAAATCAACGAAATGATTCATTTTCCGGTGAAATTCCACAAGAGAATATTCCGCCAGCAAATAAAGACAACGATACCAGTCGTAGAGAGTCATGGCTTCATCCGAATAATTTGGAAAAAGTTCGTCAACAAAATGTACATCACAAATCAGATGCTGTTTTGAATAATACCCTCACTGAGTTGGTTCCACGTAAATCATCGGACTTGTCATTCGGAACTGGGACAAATGAAGAAGCTGGAACTCCGGCACGCAAGGATTCCTCGCTTAGTAAAACTGTTTCATATAATGAAACTGTTAGCGAAAGTTTTGTCTCAAATCGATCATACAATGAAAATCGAAATGATGAATCGATCTATTTAAGTTCGGATCCACATCCAACGGGTATTGTATTACGGCGAGTTGGGTGAGTTAATACACAAAACCTATCACTTCATTTGATTCATTTATTGATGATCTATTGTAGATACTATACTATTCCATCGCTGGACGATTTGAAATCATACCTCGCTGAAGATGGTTCGTGTATTGTTCCCAATTTTACAATTGGTCGTGAAGGTTATGGTAATGTCTATTTCAACAAAGAAATGGATGTGGCAGGACTTAATTTAGACGAAATTGGTAAGTTCTTGATTCTTTGCCGAATAAAAAAAAAAAAAAATATTTCACAATTTTTCTTTTCCTTTAGTTCACTTCCGCAACAAAGAAGTTATTATTTATCCAGATGATGATAATAAACCACCAATTGGCAGCGGTCTAAATCGGGAGGCTCAAATCACACTCGATCAAGTATGGCCACATGACAAGACTATACACGAACCAATTAAGGATCCACAACGTTTGGCTGAGATGGGCTATGAATTGAAGTTGCGTCGTGTTTGCGATAAGAATGATATTCGTTTTATTGAATATCGTCCAGAGACGGGAAGTTGGGTATTTAAAGTTAAACACTTTTCAAAATATGGCATAAATGATAGCGATGAAGAGGATGATATTCCGACTGATCCGAAGAAAGCTAAAATGAACATAAAGGAAGGTGATCCAGGTGCTTTGAGGAATGGAAAGGTAAACCTTCTTATTCATCTTTTGTTTTTCTTATTTTGAATGACTTTTATTTTGCAGATTGGTGAAAATCTTGCTGGGGCAGTAGGAGGAGCAATTGGTGGAAAGCAAGATCCAAAAGCAGCTGCTATGAATTTTGATGAAGCTGAATTTATGTTGATGGACAAGACTCGTAAGTTTAATATTTTTTTCGAATTCTCATAGAACACTTGTCTTTGTCCATATTTTTGATTTATTTGTATTCCAATAATCTTTTTTAGAGTGTCTATTCTTAGTTTGATGTGAACACTCTAAGTTTTGACGATGACAATCTGATTTTATCAAAAAATATAAACTGGTTTAATATTTTATTTGAGTGCTTTGTTTGTTGTTTTGGGTGCTTACTGATGATCACTTTTGATGCGATTATTTCAAGAATTGTATTGTTATAAATAGTTTATCAATAAAGATTATATTATATGATTGAAATATGTATACAATAATGAAAAAAAAGTTGTTTTTATTCTAGACTAAGTTTTTTATGGATTTGCTAGGTAGAGAACATCAACTCTACTTGGTATCCATATTATCTTGGAATGGAATAAAGTGTTAAGTATTTATTATTATATTATTGTAAGTCTTTTAAATATAATATCAAAGTAAAACCATCAAAATAAAAAAATCAGGTATAAAAAAAAAAAAAAAATTATAGCGAAAGTCACTTGTTGCCTCTAGATACAAAATTTTGTGTATTTGTACGCTAAATAATTCTAAGCATAAAACGTACGCCTCTAGTGACGTTGAATCCATATGATACGATTAAAAATTTAAATCTTACAGAAGGAAAACAGAAAAGTCGATGAATACCAATAACACCTGCAACGCTCTTAAATAATCAACATGTTACCTGAACCAAAAACTAAAACGTTTTATTCATTAATAAAAAATAAATAATTAATTCAATAAATTCTAAATCGAAACACTTTTCCATTTTTGGTCTTCTTCTGTTAGCTCTGTTGAAGAAGTTGGCTACCAAGTATACTCTACAAGAAAGTATTTTATATGCAGTTCTCAAAGGCGTGAACAGTTTCATTATACAAAAATTTTTAAATTTGAAAGCAGAGCCTAGCACATGACTCAGTTTTAAGATACCGCTTTTTGTTCATTACTAGCTCAGATACTTAGTCTAAGGGGCAGCATTCAAGAAATGTTTAAACTTCTCTCAACATTTTTACTTGATCTACATAATTTTGTATACTATAGGGCAAATATTGGTTTCTTTTAAAAAAAAAACAAAATACCAACAATACGATGATTTAGAAATGTAAAAAAGTGGGTCTCGCAATTTTGTCTGTTGGTCTGTGCGTTCGGCCATCTTTACACATTTCCACAGCCTTAACGGGTGGACAGATTTTCTTCAAATTTGGGACTGATGATTTTTATAGAATTCTGAAAGTTTTTTTTTATATCTCGCTAAAAAAATGTACCTCCCTAACGATTTTGATTAAACTTTGCACACGTTATATTCAAAGAATTCAACTAAACTGCACTTTTAGTTTTTCTCGAAAAAGTAAAAAAAAAATGTATTATTATTTATTTAAAAAAAAATCAAGGTAACAAGAAATAGGAACTCGGTCGGTGAAAAAACATAATTATATGACGCTATGAGAACAATAGTGGCGTAACCCACTTTTTTTTTTGTTGAAAAAATGAGTTTTTCATAAAAATGGGTCTCTTCATATATTTTTTTTAATACAAAAGTAGATTTATGCAGCTAGATACACACAAAACTAGATGTCACTCAAAAAAGTATTGTTTTAAAAAACCTGTATCTTAAATCTCTCGTAGCTCAGAACTGAATTTTATGGCTTACGCCACTTTTGTTCTCATAGCCTCATATGTATATGTATCAGGTTAATTTTTTTAACCCAAAGTATGTCTCCCACTATGAAAAGGGGGTTGAGTGTTGGACTTAATGTGAGTGTTTTAGCGAATATTGGTTTTGAAAGTTGTGCCCATAATATTAGAGGCATTGAGAGCCACAGGGGCCTTACTTTTTTCTCATTTTTTTTCTTGAAAGCCTCATATCTAATTTAGACTTAGTACTTCATGATTTCGTTCCTCTGAAAAATATAAACTAAAGGCGCAAGAAAGGAGAAATTGATTCTTTAAGTAAGAAATACCAATTCAAGACTATTTTCAACTTCAAAGCAATCCATCTCGAAGAAGATAGATAGATACAATAACTTTGTAATGTAACCTTGAAGTTTAACTAATGTTTTTTTTATGTATCCTCCTTCCATTTCTTAAAGAGTTTCTTCAAAATTCATCACAAAATGACTTCTCCTTCTTTGATTCATCAAAACGAAACAATCTTACAAGCCCTACTGCAATCTTGGCTAACGGCAATGGTACTGATTCACACAAATTACAATTAATGAAAGCCTCACTATTCATTGACGATGATATGGATTCTAGATCTGGTAAGTATTTTATAAAGTTTTTTTATTACCAGATATTTGCTTTACATAAACCATCCATAACAGTTACCTCAGAGAAACAAGACGAACGCGATAACATGGACCTGGGTGTTAGAAACCGTTTATACCTTACACATGATCACGATCAATATTCCTCATCGCAATCATTATGGAAAGATGGCTATGCCAATTCAGTTGCTTCAAGTCAAGTTGATTTTGTTGGTAGTCAAAGTCCAATGTATGAAACTATGAGTAATAAACCAAGAGATACAGAAGTGAGTTTGGGGAACATAATAATCATATTGTGATACTTAATTTAATAAAAATATTTCAGTCAACAGCAACACCAACAGTGGAACCCATTGCACCTTTAATCAAATATCAGCCTCTGATTTTAAAGCCAAAAGTGGCTCAAGTCAAAGGACATGCTTCTCAAATTCCATTCGAGAATTCACTTGCTTTTCGTTTGCAAGGAAAATGCGCTGCCGATTTGGGTATCTTTAATAGTCGCAAGTTCAAAGTGTGCTTTGGACCGCAGAATACTTTGATTATACCTGCAACAAAAAACTCTGCAGTTAAAAAAATCAATGGTGGGTTTAAGAAGTCTCAATAGATTCCCATAAATCTTAGTTTAATGTTTTTTTTTTTTTGTTTTAGATGCGAATTTAGAAAATTTGCATGATCTCTTCCGTGGTCGGAAATCCAAAGATTTCTCACAAACTGTCTTGCTTCGTCTTAAAATTTCCTCAGCACAACACACTGAGAACTTTGAAAAATCGATCGTTGATCATTTAGAAATTCAACTTAAGAATTCATTGCAAGTGGAAATCGAAGGCAGTGATTGTCCAATGATTAAGTCAAACAATGGAACCAAATTAATCGTTAAACATTTGGAAGAAGCCATGAAACTATTGAATTTTGGACCTCTAGAAGAATATGCTGTATCAGTTTGGTCACTTTGTTTGGCGCTATGGGGTGAACAGGAAGAACTGGAAGACTCTGATCCAACTAGTCATCATGCAGTCATGTGGCGAAGGAATCTCCTATCACAGTGGCTCGAAAACACACTCACTGATAAAGATCTTTTAACAAAAAGTGTTTCAAAGAACACATACATTGATCATTTAATGGATCTGCTTATGTGTCACAAAGTAGTTGAAGGCTGTGAGCTGGCATTCAGGTATGATGATGCCAATTTATCACTTTTATTGGCACAGCTATCGTCGGGACCAGTGGTTAGACAATTGATGGAAGATCAATTGGCTGCATGGCATAAAGTTGAAGCAGATAAATTTATAAGCGTTGAACGCTTAAAATTGTTTATGTTGGTTGCTGGTGTTTCTCTGATGGACTCGTCACATGGTCCAATTAATACTCTTGAGGGTATTGAGTGGATTAAGGTTCTTGCGGTAAGTCGATAAGCTAAGGGTTACAAGTTTTCCTTCTCCTTACCTTCACTCCTCCTCTCCTCTCTCTCTATTATATGTATGTTCCCACGTCTCTTCTTCACCCTCATATACTCTGTACACTTTCTCCTTTTCTCGCTTCTATTACCATCTTTCTCTCATCTCATTCCCTAGCCCTTCCTTTTCTCCTTGTTCTTTCCGCCTTCCATCGAGATTTTAAATGTTTCGAGATCCCCTCTGCAATTAATTCTTTATACTATCTGTTATATCTTGAAACATTTATTGACTCTCGTCTTTCCTTCTCCTATTCTCCTATTCCCTATCTTTATAATCCCTTGTATATGTTCATACCCAGCCCTATCCTGAGTTTTACGTGCAAATTTTTCCGCCCGAAACATTTTTGTTCGCCCGGAATTTTAAAAGCTTTCGTTTCACCCCAAGGGAATTCCCATTTTCCTCTAAACTAGTTTTCTGTTCGCCACAAAAATTTTGAGCGAGATAAGAGCTGTCGACTATATAACATATCACCTGAAAAAATACGGGGAATTTTCCGAACGTGAACAACTTTTCGGAAATTCTTGTTCCACCCACTTTTACTCCTCCCCAGTTCATCTTCTATATCCGCCGTTTAAAAGTCAAACAGAAATGGACTCATCGACCATCCCTGCCTCTCCCGTTAAAAAAATTTTTCCCCTATCACCTTTGGCGATTTTACTTACTTATCGTTTCTTTGTTAACTTCCCCACTCTTTCCCTTAACTTTTTTCTTCTCACTACGCCAATGCCTCCATCATTATTTTCTTTCTACTGAATCGAAAAATATGGTACTAATAGTTTTATTTGTAATAGCTTCAACTATGGTATCTCTGCTCCCCCACCTGCTCTATCACCGATGCCTTGATCGCCTACGAAAAGTCATTCCTGGCCGATGAATTCTATGCTTTGCCGCCATCACCTCACTACACGGAATCAATTGGAGACAGCGAAAGCCATCCACTCTATGACTTGCGTTATCACATTCTTCAACTTTATTCAAAACGAAGTCATCCACTCGAAAGCCTTCTGGATCCTTTAAACCATACCGCAGACTTTATGGACTTTAGACTAAGGTATTTAAATTTACAAAAACTTATATCAGCAATAGTTTGTTAATCTTTATCTAATTTTCAGTTGGCTTCTCTTGGAAACATTCGAAGCTCTTGGCTATCATCATTGTTCTGAGCTATTCGAGAGTCGAAGGCATGTTGATTTTGCTTCACAATTAGAAAATCATGGCTTATGGAAATGGTCGGTATTTGTATTGCTTCATATAAAAGAGCAAACTGTGCGAGAAACACATATTCAAGATTATCTCTATCGCTATGTGTCTGTATCAAATGATGGCGCTATAACAGATGATGAGAAATTTATAATTAACGTTTTGGGTGTGCCACAAAAGTGGTTAGATTGGGCGAAGGCAGTTAAAGCTGGTGCAACTGGCAATTATCATATGCAAGCCAAGTATTTGTTGAAAGCTCAAAAATGGGCTGAAGCGCATGAGGTTATATTTGAGCATATTGCTCCAGATGCTGTTATTAATGGTGGGTCTTTCTAACTTATTAAAACAATACAAATCTTTTAACTTGTTTCCTTGAATCTCTTTTAGACAATATGGACTATCTGCATGATCTTCTTAGCCGATTTGATAATTTGTCCTCGACTAAAAGTATTAAAGTACCGAATTGGTCAAATCAAGGGCAAATATTTTTAGATTTCATTGACATTAATGAGAAGGTAAGCAACATATTGATGCCCATATCAACACTATACCAACAAGTTCCTTTCTATTTCAGTTTAAGAGTCTAAAGAATCTACATGAAGGTGACATTGAAGCACGTTGGGAGAATCTCAAACCTCAATTGGCTGACTTGTGTTCGCGTATTAATCTTCTGCCATGTCCGACACCCAAACATCGTTTGTGTCAAAGTGAAATAGCCCAGAGTTTAGCATGTTTAGTACGTGGAGTTTTAGTTGTTTGTCCTTCCCTAAATCCATGTCTAACAATTAAAATCGCATTAGAACGGTTACCTCTGCCGCAGGAATTTGCACAACAAGAACTAAGAGCTTTGCTAGATGCGCTGGTAACAGATCTCTGTAATTCAAAAGACTAAACGAATTTTAGTTTATAGTAAGAGAAACAAGAAAAAAAATATTGATAGCTCTCGGTTTAGTTAAGATTTTACAATTTTTTTTTTAACTACCAATATTATTATTTGTAAAACGAAAAAAAAAATGTTTAAAAAAAAATCCTGCTACAGATCATAAATTATTTTGTAACAAATTTTTAAAAAAAGTTTTGTTTTCTTTTTTTTATACAATAGAGTCCCTTAAAAAAAAAAGTTCATAAAAGTACACAATATTGTGAGTTGTTAGTTTTTTTTTTTTATTTTACTTGTTTGCTTAAGTTTAGTAAATTCAATTAATATAATAAACAAAAAAATTTAAATAAAATACTTTTATTAGTTTTATTTGTATATTTTTTAATGTTTTCAGGAAAAATAATCAACTTTGTGGGTCTGGAGTTTTCGCTCACACAAATTCATACGGAACAAGGTTATCTATCAGCTCTAGAACTTGGAACAATTCCTTATGACTGGGTCGCATGTACTTCCTCTTATGATAAAATTAGATCTTACCCTAAAATTTTTATGAAAAAAAAGAAAATTAGGGAAATTTATAATTTGATACATGAAATCTGTTTATTTAATAAAAAACGGTTCTTAATGGTTTTGATCACAAAAAGAAGTATGCCATCTGATTTCTTGTATGAAAAGGAATTTTTAGAAAAAAAAAAATTTTGAAAATCGTTAGAGCCGATTTCGTTGCAACGGGCTAGTTTTGTAAGAGATATTCAGAAACCAAAAGAAGATTCTATGGCAGGCACCGTTAGTAAGGGTACAAAAAATATTTTTTTTTTTATTTCAAAAGTTGGGTATTATCTTTACATTACATCCAAAAATCGTTGGACCCGTTTTTGAAAAAAAAATATACTTTTCTATTTCCGTTATATGGCAGGTACCGTTGGTTTTGGTCCTGAAAAAAATTCAATTTCCTTTTTAGAAATCACGTAAAACTGTTAACTACCAAGTTTTAAGAAAATCTCTATTAGCTTAGGCTGTAGCTCGACGTGCATACAGACGGATAGAATTGCGGGACCCACTTTTTTGGCATTCTCCATCATCGTAATGTCATGTCTAATTGTTATCTCGAGTTCGATTTTTTTCCGAATCCTAAACTTGCCCTATAGTACCTACATATTAGGGTGTCCGTTATTTCCCAAAGTGATGTTTTCGGGGGAGACACCCCCTAGATCGAAAGCTTAGGGCCTAAATAAGGGGAATTTAGCAAAAAAAATTTGTTTGGGGGTCATTAACCCGTGCCTCTAGGGTCATACTTTCCCCATACAAATTTGAATGGGAAATTTTTAACTCATACATAAAATTTTTTTTTCTCTCGCGTTAAATCATATTTTTTTTTAATGTTTGATAATTCTGGTTGGAAAACAGTTACTTTAAAAGATCACATTCAAAATTTCCCGTTAAAAATTTTGTTTATATTTTATTTCGGTTTTTGAAATTATTAGCTGTTTTCGTGGTTTTTGCTTTCACCTATCACACAATTTTAAATGCAGTTTTATTGTTTTTTAATTCTTTTCAAATATTGCATTCACAAATTTGTGAATAAATAAAAAATTTCAATTTTTTGAATTTTTTTTTTTTAGTTTTTGCAGTTTTTATAATAAATAAATATTATTAAATACTTTACCCTTCCTTGTTTGCAACTTTTTTGATGCAATTTTTTAGGTGAATAATTTTTAAATAAAATTCAATAAAAATATTGTAAACATATCTTTTGTAGTTCGAGAAAAATAAATTTAAACGTATAAAAACGGCAAAAATTTCAAAAAAAAATTTCAAAAATTGAAATTTTTGATTTATTCACAAATTTATTCACAAATTTTTTTTTGCTAAATTCCCCTTATTTAGGCCCTAAGCTTTCGATCTAGGGGGTGTCATCCCCGAAAACATCACTTTGGGAAATAACGGACACCCTACTACATATGTATATCGCGAGTAAAAAAGGAGACTCATATTTGAGGCTGTGAGAACAATAGAGGCGTAACCCACTTTTTTCAAAAATGAGTTTTTCATAAAAATGGGTCTCATAATACATCTATTTTAATACAAAAAATAGATTTATGCAGCTAGATACACTCAAAACTAGATGGCACTAAAAAGTGTTGTTTTGAAAAACCCTGTATCTTAAATCTCTCGAAGGTCAAAATTTAATTTTATGGCTTTCGCCACTATTGTTCTCATAGCCTCATTTGTCAAAAAACTACATAGGCATGCATCAATTATTCTAAACTCAATTAGAAAAGTGTTCGCTTCAATCTTGTATAATCAACTCTTGAATTGGATAGAATCAAATCAAAGATGAAATGTGTTTCAAGCTAGTTTTACGACATTTTCGCTTCATCAAGTACCTATTGCCAACAAATTCATACGAAAGAAAAAGAAGCTGTAAGCTTGTTTTGTAGATTTCAAAGCAGCATTTGTTGCAGTGAATCGTCAAGCTCTAATATACAAAATGGCTAACATTCAAGAAAATTTCTAGAAATTTACGAAAGTTTTTGTGTGGAACTACTGAACTGTTTGGGAAGGGTCAGGTAAGTCAGTGGTGTTTTCGCATTTGCTTGTACCATGAGTTTATAGGCCAACCTTTATTTTTACTTCGTGTTCGAACGTTATTATATTGCCTTTTGCACGGGGTTCTCAGGATCTTTAATTTGAACATGGCAATACCAACTAATGGGGTTTTCGTTTGGTACAAAAATCAATTTATTTTTTTATTTAGATCTGTCAAAAACTGATTTTGATCATTTTTGAATTCGTTTGGCCAAAAAAATTGATTTATTTTTTGATCTTAGATCAATTTTCCAGATCTGGATTTTTCGGCAGATTTACACCTTTTTTACTAACACCACTATGCATAATTATTGGCATCCATCTGTTTGACAAGTTTTTTTTCGATAATAATTAAAATAGTCTTGAATTCAAGTAGATGCAGTACCTATAAAGTGAATAAATTTATTCGTCTAGCTCATCTTTGAACAAAATAAAATCAACGTTGGAATACAACTGCGATCGCTGCCTGGTTCACATACACAAATACACACCAATACTATAGCAAATACAAATCAATCTGAAAACGTGTTCGTCTCGTAACGAAAAAAAATCAATTTTTAGATCAAAACCCATGAGTCGGTCGGTTTCTATGTTTTTTAAATATTTTTTGTTCAATTTTTGTTTTTTAAATTTCTTTTTTTATTTTATTTTGTGCTGTATGCCTATTTTGTAGATTTCAAAGCAGCATTTGTTACAGTGTATCATCAAGCTCTAATTAACAAAATGGTTAACATTGGTATTTCACGAAAATTTCTCGACATTTACAAGTTTTTGTGTGAAACTACTGCAACTGTTTGGGATGGATAAGGGAAGTTAGTGGTGTTTTAAGGCCAACCTTTATTTTTACTTCGTGTTGGAACCTTCTATGAATGCCCTTTTGACGGTGTTCTCACGATCTTTCGTTTGAACATGGCAATACCAACTGAGTCGGTCGTGTTCTATTTTTTATTAATTTTTAATTATTTTTAAAAAATTTTTTTTCTATATTTTTTTTTCATTTTTTCTATTTTTTTAATTATTTTTTCTTTTGTACATTTTTAAGTAAAAAACTTTCAATTATGCATATGCATACTCAATTTAGTATCCATTATAAATATACAAACTTTACCCAAGATATGTTTTTAATTGTACTTTTCAAGTCAAGCATCCTTTCATCGTTAGAAATTCTGTTGAAATGTTCAATTCCCTTTACATTTTTTTTTTTTTTTAATAAATAAACAACTAAACAATGTAATTTTATAATGAATTTTTTATTTAATTTTTATTTTGTTCTTCATATTAACCAGGTATTTCTAATGTTATATTTTTTGTTTTATTTTTTTTTTTTTTTTTTACAAACTAAATAAATAAATGTATTTTTTTTTTAGTACCTTAAGATCGAGAAAATTCTTTCCAGATTATTTATATATATTTTTTTTAACCATAAAAAAGAAATTAAATAAAAATTAATTAATAAAATATATCATTTGCAGGAGTTTGGATAGATTTACCTACCAGGATATAGAAGAGAGATATTAGGAGTATGTTGCAAGTCACACATCGCTTGATATTGATCGCTTTTCAAGCATATGCATTAACGTGTTTCATTTTTCATTTCATTACTGATGACCTGTAACTTAGTCAAAAACAATTAAAAAATAATAATTTGATTGCCATTTCGTTTTGTGTTGTAAATTTTGATTTCATGCATTTTCGAAGAGATGGTTACTGTTGAAGTTGCTTTGAGGTTATTGATTTCAAATTTATTATTATTATTGATCAAATTTAATTTTTTGTAATAGTTAGTACTTAGTTCTTTCTCTTCAGCTGGACAACAGCAACAATCCCTTCTCAGCAATGTAATTCCCTTTCTTTGTTTGGAACGATACATTTTGATGTTACAAAAAAAGATGTTTTTGGAAATCACTCAAAGCCTCTACATCTCGCCGATCAAGCGCTGAAATATTTCAATAAAAAAGCCAAAAATAAACAAATTTCATTTCTAGGAAACACAAACACAATCAACTCAGGCTCCAAGGGAAACCCTGCATTTCGCTTCTCATCTAAAAATGCAAAGTCTCCACTCGATGTTTGTCCTTTAAGTTGTTGTGGTGTTCTGTTCTGCGGGACCCACCTCTTTTTAGCTAGAAATTTTACTTTTTTCGAGACGGAGTTAGTCTCATCGCATCCAGCTTCTGGAATGGTTGGAAAAAATTGTTAAATAAATACAGTTTTGGACAAAATATGGGGGTGATTCTATCTCAGACTCCTACAATAGATTGAGTTCAAAGGAAATTAATACAATTTTGGAAAGAATTAAATCGATTAACAAATGTTTTAAAAAAAACTAAATCTTAAAATCTAAAGAGCCAGCTCCTCGACATTACCTCAGGAATAGTACACTCAAAAGCAGTCCCCACTTAAGAACTGCTGCTGTTAGTTTAGTCCACCACAAGTAATTGCTCGGGAAGTTGTTGCAGGGGACGCTTTTCGCAGTTTAAACAGTTTTCTAGGGAAACTGTTCCTTCAACAGAATGCAAACAGACGCCGCTGTCTGGTGGACTTTGGTAGTAATTGTGTTCACCACAAACTACATCGCGGGACATTGGAAAGAAGCCTGCTGCCTCATCTGGCAGTGGATCATCATTTAGACCAAGCAATTGGTCCCAATTTGTTGTAGTGTCAGCAGCGCCTCCATAAGGTGAATAATCGGAATCTGTGAAGAAATTGAAATCATTGATGAAACTCTCTGATAGAATTGGAGCATCCACAAGCAGATTAGTACCGTTGTCATCGTTGAAGTCGTATACAAATGGTTGATCGTCAAAATTACTCGACGATGATCGATTTGAGTCTGTGGGCGAGCAAGAAGATTGTTTGGGTGAATAAGCACCCATTTGAGGTGGTACTTTGCCATGCAAAACCGAGACCAAATCTAAAATCCCAGTTTGATTGGAAACCAATCCTTTGTAATATTGTTTTTCATGTTCCAACTTTTTAACCAATTTAACATGTTTCTTTAAAGTTTTGTGTAACTTTTTGTTTGCATGTTTCATTGAATCAAGTTCTTTTTCAAGTGTTTCGAGGTATTCTTTTTTTTTGCGTCGATTTTCGCGTGCCAACAGGGCATTGCGATTGGAAACGTTTGGATCGGGTCGTCGGGTTGGTAAACGTTGGACTGTTGTTGTAGTTGTCGACTTTGAACCAGTCGAATTGGAATATTGACTTGCTGAACTGCTAAGGATACCATCATAATCAGAATCGGAATCACTTTCGCTGCTGGATGATGAAGATAAGTTTTCGCTTAAACGTTTGCTGATTTCACAAGTCTTCTTATAAGCGGCCATTTTTTTTTTTTTGTGCGATTATTTTGCGTCGCAGTTTATAGGTGGTTGGTATGTATATATAATTTTTTTGTTTTTTGGAAACACAAGGAAAATTGATAAAAACTTGCTTAATTTCGCTGTTGTTTTTTGAATTACTTACTTTTTTAAATAGAAATTTGGAAATATTGATATTTTTTTTGTTGAAATGGTTATTTTTTAAACGATTTGAATGCGTCTTGTGATAAAACGTAATCGTATCGGGGTGGTGAAATTTTTTGATATGAGGAAAAGAAAAAGGAATTGAGGTCACAATGGATACATATTTTTGTCGATAAGGTAGTTTAATTCACAATATAGCATATTACGGAAGTTTGAAGGTTGATACACATTTCTTGACCACAATGGAAATATATGCGGTAGCGGTACGGATAAAGGCATGACCACACCGGAAAGATATGCGGTAGCTGTATTGACAACTAAAAAATTAAAATGCGACACTGGTGGGAAAAATAAGCAACTACATAGTCAGCTATTACATGAAGCCTCAAGAGGCGCGACTCTTTTTAAACATAATGAGTGCAAAAGAGAAAAAAGATGAAAAAACAAATTATCCGACCGGAGAGTCGTGGGTCGTGAGTCCGAGACTCTTTTTTTACGTTTCTTTTTCCACTTTTTCTCTCTTGAGGCTTCATGGAATAGCTGACATATACACATAAGAAATCAGAAGCCATATGAATACATAGGGGTATTCACGACGATCTAGTGCAAAAGGCCTAGTAAAAATGTAAAATTTTATTTTTTTACAATAGATCGTGAACGCCCCTCTTCTTATCTATAGTAAATATTGAAGAATGAATGATGTTTTTTTTCCTCCACCGTTGCTTCTTCTTTTTTTCATTTTTTATAATTTAATTCTCTGTTTTGTTCGGGTTAATTAATTTTCACTAATTATTTTACATCAAAAGAAACTAAATTACGGGACATGAGTAGCGACAACCATTATAAACAGAATAAAAAAGACAAACTGTTTATCATGGGAGACGCGACGGTGAGCTGCCATCTGTCAAAAATAATTTTACTCTATTGTATTTTTATTTTGCAATAGGTCTAGGGTATAGCAAAAGTGCAAGACCATTGTAAAATTTCAATCCATATATTTTGTTGTTGTAGTGTTGTAAGATTTTACACTTTTGCACTTTTGCAATGATACTTATTCTTAAAATAAAACAACCAAATATACAGACTACAATTTTTTTAAACTTTTACACTTTTGGTATACCCCAACCCTATTGCAAAAATAAAATACAATGGTGCAAAATTTGTCTATTGTAGTTGTAGTAGTAGAAAACAAAATTTTGCATTTTTACACTAGGGGTATTCACGATCTGGTGCAACAGGCCTAGTAAAAATGTAAAATTTTATTTTTTTACAATAGATCGTGAACGCCCCTTTTCTTATCTATAGTAAATATTGAAGCATGAATGAAATCCATGATGTTTTTTTTTTTTAACAGGGTTGTTCCTCCACTGTTGCTTCTTCTTTTTTTTTCCATTTTTTATAATTTAATTCTTTGTTTTCTTTGGGTTAATTAATTTTCACAAATTATTTTACATCAAAAGAAACTAAATTACGGGACATGAGTACCGACAAGCCGATATCCATAATAAACAGATTAAAAAAGACAAACTGTTTATGATGGGCGACGCAACGGTGAGCTGCCATCTGTCAAAAATAATTTTACTCTATTGTATTTTTATTTTGCAATAGGTCTAGGGTATAGCAAAAGTGCAAGACTGTTGTAAAATTTTAATCCGTATATTTTGTTGTTGTAGTGTTGTAAGATTTTACACTTTTGCACTTTTGCACTTTTGCACTGATACAAGACCAGTTGCATCGGATCGTGAATACCCCTACTATTTTGTTACACCGGATCGTGAATACCCCTACTTTATTTCGAAATCATTTTTTTCACAATTGAATATTTGAAGAAAAGTTGCAGTTGAAGTGTTGGATTTGACAAAAAAAATTGTATTCATGTGAGAAACTTGTCCCACAAAATGATTTTACTCTTTTCCAAAATGACATTGAGCCCTCAGAGATTTTTTCTTGGCTGGGACGCGCCTATTTTGTTCAGCTCTCAAAAGATTTTTGTTTCAAAACCGTTTGTTATCCCTATTTCCTCTAATAAATCCTGTTATAACCCTACCATACCGACTAGAATACACACCACAAAGAAAAACGTCAAAAAAAAAAATTCGCAGACGTCAGCCCAAAAATGAAGAAAATCCACCATTCTGCTGCTTTTTCTCTTCCAAAAGGAGCAGAGTTCTTCATTCGTGTCGTTCGGTTCGTTATCGTTTTTTTTTTTTGCAAATAAAAAAAATAATAAATTTTTGTATATGCGCGAAAAATTAAAATAAAATAAAACAAAAATTTACACTTGTGTGTTTCATAAAAAGTTTGTTCTTTTCCCTTCTGCTACACTCACTTGTCTTGTCTTATTTCCCACAAAATGATAGAGAAATAGAAGAAAAAACCATCATCTTTGCAAGCAACTAAAATAAAATTTAACAAAAAAAAAAAAAAAAAAAAATTAGAAACATGTTTGCTATCACAACTTAAAACCTTCTCTCTTCAAAATCTTGAAAAATTCCCATACAAATTGAAAAAAGGAAAACAAGCAACTCCCAAGAGTGTGAAAAAATAAGTCAAAAAGTGCATAAAATTTTAAGCAAAAAAAAAAAGAAGTAAAAAAAAAAGTAACGAAAACGAAGAACGAAACACTTTCCAGTGTTATACACATAAAATAATAAACAACTCAGCGCACGACAGACAAAAACAGAGACTCACTGAGACGGACACTAAAAATTACACCAACCAAAAATCCAATTGGGAATTCGGGAAAGTGTAAAAATTCATTCAAAAATTCAGCCAAGTTAAACCCGAACCCGAAATTTCCTCCTCCAGAGTTTCTGCGTGTCTCAAACCGTCACAGAGTCGTCCTAGACCCAAATCCTTAGACAAATAGTAACGGTAAACGAGATAAACGGTAGACGAGAGAACAAGTTCTTAAATTATTCTTATTATAATCAACTCGAAAAAAAAGAGTTCAATCATGAGTTCAAGTGCTGAAGTTGACGCTGCTGATGTTGCTGCTGTTGGTTCCGCTGCTGACGATTCTTCGTCCGATTTGCCAACCTCAGTGCTTCTAGTCACGGCCAATGTTGGTAGTGTTTTTGAAGATGTAAGTGTTGTTTGCTTTAAAGATTCATTCAAGTCAAAAAGAGGTCATTCCTACCTCCACTTTGCTGTCCCACTTCTTTTAGATAACCCATCACTCGCTATTGCAAGTGTTAATCACGGCCTACTGTTGTTCAAAATGACAATTCTCGTTGCAAAAATCATAACTTTTGAAAGCATTAAAATATCGGTATCTACAATTTTTATTTTTATTTGAACTAAACTTTCAGCTTCCAGGGCATTAAAACAATGCATTTCAAGAAAATTGTTACTTGCGATATAGGTACTATACCTATATCAAGTTATGCATTCGTACAAAAATAAAATCCACGACTGGGGTCGCACGTACTTGCTCTTATGCTTTAAGTTAATGTTAAAGCTTTTTATTCAAGAAAATTAAGAAAATTTAAAATTTGATATTTTCAAGAAATTAAAAAAAAAATAAAATATGTTTTTATAATTAACTAGCTAACCCCACCCGCTTCGCTGAGTGCATTTATGGGCAAAATCGAACTTTATCTAAATAATAATGTGAGTAATTTACAGTATTATTTGGCTCCTGTCGCTTAGTTTTTTGGAAGATTTAACGGTGAACTTCTTTTTTCACTTTTTTTAAGCAACCAGAGCTCCAATTTCGCTCATGGCCAGTCTTGCCCCAGTCATATCATATTTGATGTCCTGGATTATTTTTTTTAAATTTATCTTTATGACTTCTTCTTTCGCAGAAAATACTTTTGAATATCTTATATATAAAAATGAGTTCATTTAGTGTGTGTGGCCGATAAACTCGCGTTTGGCTGGTCCGATTTTGGTAATTTTTTTTTTGTTTGAAAGGTATTAATGTGTAGATGGTTTGTATACAAAAAAAATAATACCTTTTCTCGCATCTTTACATAGCTGTCAATTTGTACGAGTAAAAAAACACTCTCACTTAAAAAAAAAAATAAGCTTAATTTGTAAACAAATTTATTAGACAGGCTTTCAAAATAATTATTATCGTTTAAGGCCTGATTTTGACAACATTTGCGTACATGTTAATAGTTCGCAAACATGAATTTAATCAGATTTTGTTGTGTCATGCTGTGGATATGTATTTAGGTATGTATGCAAAAAAAGAACGATTAAATTCTATTTTTTTTGATCAAAAGAAGTTCAATTCTGAGGAGTACCTACTTTCAACTTCGTGATGCCATTAATGATGGTAATGTTAATGATATTGGTCAGTTCACTATTTTGCTAACTTCATACACTGGTGCACACTGGGGCCTACTGTATGGGTGGCTGATGTGATATTCTTATATATAGTAAATTAAAGTTTGGTTTTGTGTACGTTCGCTAACCGGCCAAAACGGTTGTCTGATTTTCTTAAAAGAGTAGAAAGTTTATTACAAAAAAAAATTGATGATTTTATAGGGTAAATAGGGGTAACAGTACATTGAAAAAAGAGGCTATTTTCTAAACGGTAAGTTTTAGAGATCTGATTTTTTTAAATTGATAGATACATTTATTGTTAGTTTGGAAAAGGTAATGAAAAAATTCTAAAAAATTTCAAAATTAAGTTGTTAAGGGTTTTTTGCAGTCAAAACATGTGATATACCTTCGACAAAAGATTAATTACAGATAGGCAAAATTTTGTACAGAAATTTGAATTACACCATTAGAAAGATACTAAAAAAAAAAATAGGCGTCTTATACGGATTTTTTTCATAGACCCTGTACTTTTAAATATGAATTTTTGAAAAAAACAAGGAATTTTTAAAAAACTGCGAAAAATTTTAAATTAATAGGACACATGGGTTTTAATTATGCGCATGCATGTGCAAATAATTGAATTTTTAAAATGATTTTTGACCGAATAACGGGAAAAACAAGTTTTTTTGTTCCAATTTTTTTGGCCGTTTTTAACTGTTTTTTATTTTTATCTTTTTTTCTTCAACATATAAATGAATGAAATTTACTGTGTAGATAGATAATAAGCAAGACTATAATTGTATATTTGTATCAAAATGTAAACACAATCTTGAATAACGGTAAAATAAAGTTCTATTTTTCAACACGTCACATCTTTTGATTGAGAGCACATAATAATTGTATTTAACTTTATTGAGCATCTTGATGATATTACCTTTCATTTGATCGCACATATCGCACATAGCCGTACATCAACTACAAGCTACATAATGTTAAATTAAAACCTTGAGAAATACCTAAAAACACCTGTGGAGATCGGTTGATCATGACCAGCCACCAGTGGTGGTGACCAGTGTGGGAAGTACCGTAATCTCAGTTTGAACTTTTGATATGGTTGGCTTTAAAAAATTCTTACTTTTTTTGTAGGCATCGTAGAAATATCATTAAAACGTCATGTCAAAGGTGAAATAATAGGCTTTCACACTATCTAAAATTTATTATAGGTTGTCATCGAAAAAATTGATTTATAGCATGAGAAAATAAAGTATATGTTTTTTTTGTTTTTATTAAGAGACAATTAAATTGATTCTCTCCATTGCATCCATGTTGCTTACAATCAATTTTGAGAAATTCACATAACACCATGCTTTTCATAGCGTAGGAATAGCTTGCCGAGCGAACCAGTTGAGCGAACCACGCTCATGCACATTATGGGGTAGCATATTTCCGCTGACTCGCACATGCTTTACGAAAAAATTTAACTATATGTAGGTACCAAAAAGAGAGATCAAAATATTTTCTAAAGTCGAGTAAAAATGGGCGTAAGAAAGGGCAGGCTAAATAGCATACACATTATTCAAATTTATAAAGAGCCGTTAAAGTGCGATATTGATAATAGGGTGTATTTGCAAAACGCTGATTTTTTAAAGTGCCGTAACAAGCCGTATTGAAATATTTATGGAAAAAACGTGTGAAAGAGTTAATAACTTTGCATTGTGAAATTTTGTGTGGTGCAGCATTGTAGTGCATGTAGTGAGCATTTTACTTAGGCTACTTTTTGCTAAAAGTTTAAAAGTGAATATTTTTAGACTCATTTTACAAACTTTTAAAGTTTTAATCCCCTTTTTTTTGTTCATTACAAAGTCGAAAATTGGAAATAAATACAAGAAATGGCGGAACGAAGTCCGCCGGGTCAGCTAGTTAACTATAAAATAAGAAATAGTTAAAAATTTTAATTTTTTCACTGTTAAACATACAACTGACTTTTCACATGAACGATAACAATTTGATAAAAAATCACAAAATTTACCATAATTCTTCGGTGCCTCAACTGAACTTGGTAAAACTCGTGATCGATCATACTATAAGGCACGTATTTCATTGCAAGTGTTGCCAATTTTACTGTTTTTCATACAACGTAGTACAAAAACGGTCTTGCCCTAGGGCTATTAATGTCGGGACAATAGGTTTTAAAAGTCGGGACAAATTGGGACACCAAACAAACTTATTTCCTACATTTTTGCAGATGGTAAAAATTACATGTTTTGACAGTTTTCTAATTTTTAATGCGGACTTAAAATATAATGGAGTGTGAATAAATTAAGGCTAACAGCTTTTTATCTGGAAAGCTAGAAGTTTTTCATTTTGGAAATTTCAAGCTTTTGGCATTTACCAGATTTCAATTTTCTGAACTCTAACAAAAGTTATAGTGTTATATTTCAAAAACATGTTTTGTAAATTTGGACCGGTAGTTTTACTATTCATTTATACACGTGTAATAATAAAAGGGGCAATATATTTTCACAAAAAGGAAAACAACACGTAGCAAATGTTTTTAGGAAGAAAATGTCACCTCGTTTAAATGTTTTCGAGAGAGAATAGCCCTCTTAACCACAGCTCGAATACCTACATACATATAAATTACGTGAGTGTAAACAGAACAAAAATCATTTTCATCAATTTTAAGGGTAAAGCCATTATGAATATCTTATATCTGAGGTCTCAAAAATTTACTTTTCATTGACATTTCAACATTGTATTTCTGTTTTAACGGTAAAAAAAAACGTCAAAATCATTGAAATTGCGGCACATCAATAGTGATTCATTTCGCAGTCACATTTTTTTCTTGCCGAACGATTTCAAACAAAGACGGATTAAAAAACAGAATGTCGGGAAAATATCGGGACAGGTCAAAGTGTTGGGACTGTCCCGCCGAAATCGGTACGTCTGGCAGCCCTATCTTGCCCTCATAGGCGGTCTTGCCCCCACTTCCACTATAGTTTTTTATTTATACACGAACATTGTTCCAATATTTTTTTACTTTCTTGCAAATCCATCAAGGTGAAATCTAAAGCTTCAACTTATTTTATGTGCGCCATTGTGCTCTCATCCGCAAAATAAGCTGACAATGTTACAAAACTTTGGTAATTTCCAATTCTTTTGAAATATCTATAACATGTAGGTTTCAAAAGGAACTTAAGAGCAAAGTGAGCTTTACAGTTACCATTTAATTCCCGAAGAAGCCAGAGCCAGTGGCTCTTTATTTTTTAGATGATGCAATGAATAATAGCAAAAATGTTTTTTCCGTACCATCAGGAAACAGGTGCATATGAAAAACACAAACACAACCTCTAAATGATCACACCTTGTTTAATTGTTTCGTGCAAATACTTTTGTTGACCATTTAACTTCGGCACATTAGTTTACGCAAACATTTTTAATTCAATGCAATCGTCCTTCCACTTCAAGAAAATCTTGCTCTGCACGATTTGGAGCAAACATTCCAAACTGTGCCCGTGTTTAATTCGTAAAAACAAGACCGAGGATCAGAATTTAATAATACATTTCATGTGTGTAGGTATTGCAAATGTGGATTAAATGTCACACGATGCTTTCCTGATCCTGAGTAATGTTATGTTAATAATAATGCCAAAGTCAGGATTTAAACGATAATAATTAATAATTATTTTGAAACCTGCCTCAATAAATTTATTAACAAATTAAGCTAAGTTAAAATTTTAAAAAATCGAGAGTGTTTTTTCATTCGTACAAATTGACAGCTATGTAAAGATGGAAGAAAAGGTAATATTTTTTTTTGATACAAACCATCTACATATTAATACCTTTCAAACAAAAAAAAATTACCAAAATCGGACCAGCCAAACTCGAGTTTATCGGCCACACGCACTTAAAGAACTCTCTTTTATATATAAGATAAGTTTTAAATGATCTTTCACAAAAAACCAAGTATATCACTTTACTTATTGTATAAAAAGGAATTTTTAGAAAAATATTTTCGAAAATCGTTAGAGCCGTTTTTTAAAAAAATAATTTTTTATATATAAAAATTTTCAAACATTTTTCAAAAAAAAAAGTCGGTATGCCATTTTGAAGAAATAATTTATTTACGTATAAAAACGAAATTTCAAAATTTTTCATAAACACGTTTTCAATAAATTGATTTTTCAAAAAAAAATTTGGAAATATTTTTTAAAAATCCAAAAATAAGTTTTTTAAAAATTTTCTAAAATTTTAACATTACCTTTAACTAAAACGCTTTTGTATAAAAATTTTCATTGAAATCGGGGTATTCTTGAACAAGATATTCATAAATAAAAAAAACGTTATATGACTGGTACCGTTAATAACGGTAAAAAAAAATATTTTTTCAACTCAAAAATTTTAATGAAAATCGTTAGAGCCGTTTTTGAAAAAAATTAACTTTTCTATTTCCGTTATATGACAGGTACCGTTAGTTTTGGTCCTAAAAAAAAAATTTCAATTTGTCCTGTAGGGAATCACCCAAAACTCTTAACTACCAAGTTTCAACAAAATCACTCGAATGGTTTAGGCTGTAGCTCGAGGTACATACAGACAGACGGACAGACAGACAGAATTGCCGGACCCACTTTTTTGGCATTCTCCATCATCGTAATGTCATGTAAAATTGTTATCTCGAGTTCGATTTTTTTTACGAATCCTAAACTTGCCCTATAGTACCTATATCGCAAGTAAAAAAAGTCGAGATAGCATTTTTCCATGACATTACGATGGTTGAGAATGCCAAAAAAGTGGGTCCCGGAAGTCTGTCTGTCTGTCAGTCTGTCGGTCTGTCTGTCTGTAAACGAAGCTACAGCCTAAACGGATGAACCGATTGATGTCAAACTTGGTATGTGGCATTATTTGGCGACTCTACAGACGGGTTTTTGGAATTAATTTTTTTGGACCAAAAATAACGGTACTTGTCATATACCGATTTAAGTAAAATTGAAATTGCTCAAAAACCCACGATTTTGTTTAAAAAATTCAAATGTAAGTTTTAGGACATAGTCTATCTTCTAATATAATTTTTTTTTTTTTGAAAATCATTATTAACGCTACCTGCCATAGAACCGTTTTTTTCAAATCCGATTATCTCCCAAAGTGCTTTTTCGATTTCAACGAAACTTTTTGTAAAGAAGCATTATTTATATGATTTTACTATAAGCGAAAAACAAAATTTCAAAAAAAATAATTTTTGGATTTTTAAAAAAATTTTGAAATTTTTTTTTTGAAAAATCAAATTTTCGAAAACGGGACATTGAATTTTTTTGAAATTTTGTTTTTAGATGTTGATTAGTGATTTCTACAAAATGGCATACCAATTTTATTTTAAAACTTTTTTCCAAAAAATTATTTATAAAAAATTAGTTTTTTAAAAAACGGCTCTAACAATTTTGAAAATTTTTTTTCTAAAAACGCATGTTAATATATGAATCAAAACTGCATACTTGTTTTGGAGGGTAATTTGATTTCAGATTTTATTTTATTTTATTTTTTTTTTAAACGAATTTTATTTAATTTTTTTTTTTGTTCCATTTTCCAAATTTCTATATAAAAAGTCTTAACAAATTAAGCAACTTGAACTCTAAGAGCAAGTTCGTGCGACCCAGTCATGCATTTTATTTCACAGGGTGTTTCGTAGTCATTGACCGAAGAAAGATTTTCGTAGAAAAGGTAATTTACAGAAAAAACAATTGAAGTAAAACTTTAAAAATTGTACTTAGTTTTGGAAATTTTGTTTAAATACCTACAATACTCAACTTTCCTTTCAACATTCACGCGGACGCGGATGTAAGGAAAGTCGCCCCAAAAATAAAAACTATGACCATTTAAGTGCTATATGATGACGAACCTTTTAAGAGTCCCGTGCCATTAAAAAAAAAACATTTTATTTGAAGTGCATTAGGCGCAGGGGCGTAGCGAGGGTCCAAGCCAAGTGAAATGCCGACTCATTTTATGAATTTGCCGACTGCATCCGATTTTTTTTTAATAATTGAGAAAAGAAATAAAACTATAATTTTCACGATAAAGCATTTAATTATTAAAATAGTAACCTATAATAACAGAAAAAAAAATAAAGAATGTATAATATTCTTTAATAAAACTACAAATGTGCCTACCTAATTTATTTTCTTTTACCAAAAATATTTTTGGTAAAAGAAAATAAATTAGGCACATTTGTAGTCTTTAAAATTTTAGTCTTTAAAATTAAAAGTTATTAATTTCAAAAAAAAATAACATAAAACTTATGTATACATAAAATTGACTTTTAATTTAAAGCCTAATCCTGCGATATTTTAACAATGCCCATTTTTCGACAGCCTAGCTTAGTTGAATTTTATCAACTATATCTTTTGAGGAATATAGCAGCATCAACGAATTTAACCTTTCTTCACCCATGGACGTACGCAAATAATTAAGAACTGTTTTAAGTTTACTCAATGACCGCTCACAAGAAGATGACGTCATAGGAGCGGTAAACATGTAGTAAACTAACTTGAAGGCAAACGGAATTACATTTCTTAGTTTAAATAGGTACCTCTTTGGTAATGTCGTCGAAATTCGAGCATTCGTTTGCAATTCAGATAAATAGGATCCAATTACACACACAATTCGATTCGACTTATTCTATTGTGGGGGAAACCAACGAATTTACGAATACCAGAGTTACGGGCGACAGAGTTACGAGCTTCAAAGTTACGCGAAACCGAAGTTACGAAAAACTAGAGTTACGAATTCTAAAGTTATGTTAAGCTATGACATGTGATTTTTGGGTTGGCAACAATTGCGAGGAACGATATGGAATTATGGAAATACAAACAAGAGATTAACATTTTTCTCATTGGTCAGAACTAAATGAGTTAAGCGAAAATGGGTGTTATTTAATCTTGTTAAATTTTGATTGGATAGGTATAGTTAAGAATGCCACGTTATTCCTCGGTACAAGAAATTAAGTATTGGACCGGTCTGGTAATTATCCGGGCGTGAATTCCATAGGGTATGTTTTTTGGAGCTTATCCCCTTTTGTACGTTATTTTTATCAAAAGGTATGAATTTTTAAACTTTTGTCAAGCCAATCCGTATCTACATGCTATGTGCAAGTAAATGGGACAAAAAAAAATTAAGATATTTCGACAAAAACTTTAAAAACTGAGCAAGAACTGAACCGAAAAATTGTATTTTTTTTCGCTTGGGCCTAATAATATGGCAAGGTACTGTATGTTCCAACCTACCCTAAATCCGAGATTTAACGTAGTATAATTGTATAATTATAAGTATTGGAATAAATCTATCATGACGACAGTTTTGTTTGTACGTTGAAACTTAACATTCAAATTGTTGAAATGTTGACAAATATCAGTGAAAAATTTCAATTTTGAGACCCACGTTACATCAACGAATTAAAATGATCTATTTTTTCCTCATTTTGTAAAAATAATCTAATTTCTTTCAAACAATTAAAAAAAAATTCAAGAACTTGACAACGCATCAGTAAGCCATTGGAAACCGAGTATAATTTATTATTTGGAAAAAATTTTAAATTGAACAGTTTGAACTATTTTTCCAGTGACAATTTTTTTTAAATTGTTGTACCTAACCAAGTGGGAAGAAAAGAGTTTTACAATGGAGCAAAATCTCAACTGGAAAAATCGTTCAATAGCGCTGAAATGTGCAATTGGATAACTGTTGGTAGCGTGCTGGAAATGTTTAAGGGGGTGCCGCGAATGGAACGTGTGCCATTGGTTCGGCATCCCTGTTATAGGGTCTTCTAAAATAAAATTAATCACAACATTGGATGCTTGAAGTTAACAAACCTATTTCTTAAATTTATTTATTAAGTATTAAAATTGTTTTTTTTTTTTTTCTGGACCACTAATTCCATTATAATATTTTAGCTGCGTTCCTTTGGAAATATTTATCTACTGCTTAGTACTTAAAGCTGCTTTGAACTACTTTTTCAAAATAGCAAAAGTAATTCAAAGTAGTTTTAAGTACTAAGCAGTAGATAAATGTTCCCAAAGGAACGGAGCTTTTATACATTTTTTAGTGACATATTTTATGTGAAACAGGAAAGAGAAAAATAAACGGACCAAAAAATTAAAAAAAAAAAATTGGAAAAATTTAAATGTTTAATAGGTAAAACAACAAATAGTTTGTTAAGGCACTAAAAAGGTTGTTCCCCAATAAAAGATAAGGAAAATCTCTAGGTTTTGAGAAAATTGAAAAACAATTTTATCAGATTTTTCTTTTTTCATATTATTTTTTTTATGTTTTTTTATTTTTCAATCTCCTCAAAAATTAGAAGGCATAGTTTTTATTGTTCGATTAGGAATGAATTAAGGCAGTTTTCTGCATGAGTTAATTTTTTTATTCTAGCTGGTTTAATCAAACCACATGTTTTATACGTTGTTGAAAAGGTCTAAATGACAAAGATAGATTTTTTTCAATGGGTGAAGGTCCAAAAAACTGTTTTCTTGCCCTTTTTAAAACCTTGTTTTTGCTACACAGTGTTATTATTATCTGCATTAAAATAAAGTAAAACAATGTTATGTTTTATAAGCATTTTTCGAAGTAAACTGTTCCAAATGTCAAAATTATCACGGGCAAGAAAAATGGAATGGCCTTGAAAAATAATATTTGACCAATTAAAAAAGTAATCAACATTTTTTAAATGCAGTTACAGAAAATAATATTCCTTCTTAGAGCAAATAGCGTTTTTGTGGGTCAAGGTATGCCAATGTAAACGTTTTCTCAAGCGGTTTTTTTTTTAAGTAAAAAATCTCGGCAGTGCGCAAGGTTGCGCAGCTTAATATTTTGCACTTGGCTGAACAATTGTTTGGTGCACGTACCTTAAGTTTTAAATTTAAATTAACTTATGAATAAAACAACCAGGTAATATAAAAAAAATGTATATTAATTTTCATATGCTATAATCGCAAAGAAGAAAATTAAGAATTATGTTTCTATTAGAAATAATAAAAAAACAAAACAATAAAATTAAAACATCAGATTTTGTATTATTGCCACGATTTTTCCCTTTTTGGACAACAGTGCGCCCGCTCTTTATAAAATTATAAACGCGAAAACTCCATAATTTGCGCCTTATTGATTTTATTATATTCACTCGCACACACGACTACGATATGTATGTCTCTTCTTTCTAATTTGATTAACGTAATTTATCTTTTGGTGTGTTTTCGTTTTTTTCTTTTTGCAGCCATCACGATTATTGGAACCATGGGTGGAGGAGTTCCTGGCGCGAGTAACACAACTCAAACCTCAATTCTTGGCTTTGCATTTGCAAGAAGTCGGCGGCAAGACATACGAAAAGTCTATGGAATATGTTCAGGATTTTATAAGGAGTTTGTGTGAGGCCAAGCAATTGAGTGATTATTCTTGCATTCGTATTTACATGGATGAGGATTTTAAGTCAGCTGAACACTTTACTGTAAGTTTGTTAAATTATATTTTTTATATTTTTAAATTGACATAAAACAGGTACATGACCTAAATATTTAGAGGGACTGTGTAAAACATTAAATTAATCTTTGATCTTTCAATGACAAAAATTACTTATTAAATATGATATGGGTTTTTATCAGTGACGCATTATCGAATTCAAAGATAAGCTAAGTTGAAGTTGTTTTTGCGAAATCAACACTCGTATGAAGAAAAGTAGGTAAGACTGAAAGACGTCAGATAAATAGTTGGGCGTAGTTCTGTGGGTCAAATTGTAGTTGATTAGGAATATACTTTTGAGTGCTAGGAGGTACGTATATTGCAATTTATTAATAAAGTTTATTTGACAAATGAGATAAGAATACAACGTGATACGGTTCAAGTTTGATACCCTTTTCCATTTGTAAGGTTGTAGATGGTGAGCTCGAATTCATAGGAGGTTTTTTTTAGTCATCAATTCTGTAACATAGCTTGATCGAATAATTAGAAAAAAAAGTCAGGACATGCTTTCAAATTAGAAATATCGGAAAGACCCAATAAGCTAGTATTGTCATGAACAAAAAAGATACCTTAAGAACCCAGTTTAAAAGGCAACATCAATCAACATTCCAATCTAATCACTAATTAAACATAAAGTTATGGAACTTTTCAAACTTACGAGTTTTTTTTACGTGGATGCTTACTATGAAGCAATAAAGAGAACAACTTAAGATATAATTGCATTAGATATCATAACCAGGGAAAAGATTTGTATGAAAATAAAATAAAATAAAAGGCAAAAAAGTTATTTATTAAATAAAAAGAAAAAGAACTTGATATTTAATTAGTAAGGTATTGAACTACCAACAGCTTTTTAAAGTTTTCAGGAAACAACCTCTTGCGATTGTCTCTAAAAAGCGTCTTAAAGAATTTATTTTTTTCAACTATTTTCAATAACTCATTTTCGTTGATATTCTATAAAAAAGGAAACACTTGCCCAATCAGTATACTTTGAAAAAGAAGATTTAAATATAAAAGTAAATATGTACTGTAGGTAAAGTCTCTCAAAACTACCTGATTTTTGAAAGCTTTCGAAAATTTGGGTTTTAGAGCCCCCGCACACTACAGACTTTCTATCGGCCGATAGTTAAGTCGGGTAAGGTTCCTAGTGTGCGGACAGGCAGCCGACTAAAAATATTCGGCTAGGTAGGAAATATTTTAGTTTGAAGGCAATTGTGAAGCAAAACAAACTTTTTTTTTGATCAAACAAACTTTTTGATCGGCCGATACTTAATCGTTGTAGTGTGCGCGCTTTCATACTGATTAAGAGACCGACTAAACTGTCGGCCGATAGAAAGTCTGCAGTGTGCGGAGGCTCGTCGAATAAAATTCAAAAATTTATATTAACGATTGAGAAAAAAATAAGAAATTTAATTAAGAAAAGAAAAGTATCTACTCAATCTTCCTGTACTTTCTTTGTCTAATGTGTTCAGTTCAAGAAAATTTGTTTTCTAATGTTATGTTACGGCCATATTGTAAAACGAAATAATCTTAATTAAAGTGAACGAAATTTCAAGCTATCATGGCATATAAAATTGAGATTCAAGATTTTTTTTTTTCGATTTAAAAACACAATATATACTAAGTACCTCCCTATTAAGATCGCTTATAGCTTATGTATTGTAATGTAATGTAATCAGTTTATTTGGCTCTGAGTAAGACATTTCATTTTACATAAATAAATATTGTTGATATAATAATATGTAATTGCTAACAAATAATAAATTAATAAAAATACAATTTTAAAAGGTTTAAGGTTTATCGGCTTTCAGACTTTTACACAATGTCGCACAGTGTGAAGTTTTAAAGTTCCGCTAAATTGATTGGCACAGTCGTGCTACCGCTATGACATAATTTTCAATAACCAAATGCTAACCGGCTTTGCTAGGTATGATGATCCAATTAAATCCTAACCTACGTAGGTTAGTGTTTAATTGGACCTAAAATTAAATTTTCTTCGAAATTAGATAATTTACAAAATTATATCATTTTAACTCTAGGAAAAACAGGCTATTACGTCTATCTTATAATGCCCATTTTCTACCCTTATATTTATGTTTATATTTGCTGCTTGTATTAAAGTTCATAATAATAAAAGCTTTTTAAATATGTAGGTATATGAGAGTAGTTCTGGCTTCTACGGAAGGAAGAGGAAGGAAGAGGAAGCACGAATACGCAAAAGTAGGGTGTATTAAATATTATGTATCCTTAGGATGATTAAAAAAAAATAGAACGAACTTCCTTAGGCCCAATTTTTCCATGCGGCGGTAACTCGAAATTCTCTAATCCTGAAAATGAATTTCACTCCAGCTAACTCAAGAAGTGGTACTTACATAATCGGGCATTAAATCATTTTTTCACTTAAGCACTAAGCCCTAGTACCTTACCTATACTGTCAATTTAGTATTGAATACTAGTAATGATTTGGTATGAAATAACTAGCTATTTCTTTAAAAAGAATTTAAAATTCTGTGAATATGTTGTTGACGAGCCAACCATCTGTTTTCAAGAATTTCAAAAAATATTTTCTTTGATGGTCTTCTTCAGAAATTCAAATTTGCAAATGCTTAGACAGTATCGCATAGGAGATATCAGATTACATGAGCTTAAATAAAGTCGCACGGCTAAGGTCGACTAGGATTGTTCTATGGGGATTTTCATTTTAGTCACCTGCGGCTTACGTTCACACGAGTCGACTTACGCCGAAAAGCTTCGCCGCACGGCAAAAATTGACTCGTGAAAAGTCGCAATAATCAACGTAGTTGCCTCGATTAAATTAAATTGTTTAAAATTACCATTTTATAAGGTTATTTTTACCCACCAACTTGTTTATATTGATCGAGAAACTCGGTTAAAATTTGAGATTTTAGTACAATTTATCCAAGATAGTGGATAAGATTAAACAATTTTAAATAACCGAGTGAACTTGTGTAATTTTAGTTTGCAGGTGCTATATTAGCATACTCCATCATCTATTAATTTTACACGAGTTTTACGTTGTTTTTAACCTATCATTTTTCTGTGTGTAATTGACTCGGCCATATCTAACAAAGCTTCTTTGTACGATGTGGGAGACTATATTCGATTCAAATAACTTCTTTGACTTAGATATGGCATTGGTTTTCGCTTTTTCTCAAAATTATGTAATTAAGGATTTTTTAATATTTCAAATAAGGATCTTAGAGTCTGCAGAGCTTTTTTCCTTCCAATTAATTAAGAAAAAAAATTTTCTGACTTCTTATGCGTGAATTTCGAATCTTTTTCAATAAAATCTTATTAAATTTGTCAAATCAAATTAAAAACCTGTTGGGGGAATCAAAAAAATATACATGTATCCACCTTTCTTTAAACTCTAATAAAAACTCACACGTAGAAATGCTTTATTCCGTCCTTTACTTTAAACGCACTTAGGTAGATATTTCGAATTTCAAATGCGTCATAAAAATGTATCACTTCCATTTTATACACGTACATGTGCAATCATTTTCACTCCAAATTAAACACCATCACAAGAAATTTCTCTCCATATATACATACTATACTCGTATAAGCCAAAGAAAAACGGATATAACATCACACGGAGGTGTGCCTTTACTTCCGTTCTAGATCTGACCTACTTTTGAGGAAGATAAAAGGAAGAAATATTCTTTTTTTTTATTTTTTATTTCTCAATTATTGTTTGCAATGAATTTTGCTTCCTTCGTCTTATTAGTTCAATTTTGCATTTTGTTTGGATAGAGAATTTTTCACAGCTTTTTATTTTTGTTGGGAAGTTTTGTAAAAGCCAACAGAAGCTGAAGTTTGATGTCGAAAACGTTGAATATCCCTCAACCCCAGTACTTATCAGGAAAACAAGAACAGTCCTACAAGATTATGTTTTGTTATAAGATTATTTTCCTTTTTTTTTTATTATTTTTTTTTTATCTTTATTAACATCATCGACATTCAACCGCATTATTGTAACGAACAAGTGACCTTGGGGCAATAGAAAGCCTTCCCAAGCAGCACACAAAACACTTGTAGAGCACATTTTTTTGTGTTTTGTTAACCAACAACGTTCTAGCAACGTCATAAATAGTAATTTGTTCTGATTAATCATCAGAGAAAACCACTTTTTGTGTGTGGTCGAGAAATTGCAATCGAAATTCCCATGCGGATAAATAAAAAAATACTCCCAAGCAGGCTGGCTGGCAGTCAGGCGTGTCGTTGACGGCAATGACGACTGACCAACAAACGACAACTGCTTTTAAATTGTTTATTACAAAAACAACAATAGCAACAAAAAAATCGACTTCATTAACAAAATAATTTAAATAACTTGGGAGTGGTTCAATTTTTTAATTGCAATTAAACACAGATCTCATATTTCTCGCGGTAATTGATCCAATATAACAAATTAATATAAATGGATCCCAAAAGCCTTAGAATTTTCGCATTTCTTGGAAGAAGATTGAGAGACCTAGTAGAACTTTACATTGTTGTGTGTTACCACAAAGGATATAATAAATATTGAATTGAATGCACAACAGCCACCGTCGAGTATTTTATAGGGATTCAGTAGCAGATACTTTTTTTTCTCCATCCGAGAGAGACTGTATGAAGGTTATAAAGAGGCTTCCCTTTTGCCTTCCCACACACAATAAAAGTTGGCGATTGCTGCGATGATTTGTTTTGTATTAAATATCAATTATATCTTGAAAACTAAAAACCCTCAGTATTTTTTTTTTTTTTTTAATAAGATATCTACTGCTTCACCTACGCGAAGGTAAAGAGACATCAGGCCATGGATTTGTACTGTATGGTAGGGTAGGGTATTCATCCACTCGTTTTTGTATTTACCTTGGAGAATTTCCGAATAATTATATTTATTGAAAGAATGATGAAATGGTATTTGCATTGGCTCGTTTTCGTTGTGGTTGTTGTCATCATCAAGAGCTGGATGGAGGGAGCCCTTGAAAGAATGAATCAGTGGGTTTTGTATTGAATTGGTTTTTTTTTTTCTTTGTATGAGCTATGTTGTATTCATACATGAATATTGGAGGGTGGATAATGTATACCTTATGAAATATTTATATTTTCTTCTTCTGAAGAGAATTATATCTATTCAAATTTTATTTTTTTTAAACGAAGGGTGTGTGAAGAAGTTTTTTTTGAAGAATTTTGTTTGAAAGGTTGGTGGAATGGAGCGTACATAATGAAATTAGTTAGGCAGTAACTTTTTTTTGAAAGTTGTGAGGCATCATAGAATATTGTTAAATTAGCCGTTATGAGTATATAAAGCAAATAGTCAATTTTGGTCTTTGTTGTCGCACTATGCCGAATATTAAAAAAAAAAGATGATAAATTTATAAAACTATGTACATTGTATATCGTATTAATCGATATTTTGCAGATTGAAAAAGTTTTGGGTAAACTTTATCCCTAAAACGTTTAAAAGGGATTACAAATCGATGAAGAATTGTCGATTAGCAATTATGATAACACCTTTCTTGCTTAAAACTTTGGAGTGAATTGGTGTCCCTTGGAAAAATCGTATTATCTACACCTATGTGAGGGCAAATGTTCGGAAACTCCCAACTAAAAATATACTCTCATTATATTACACGGTGTAACACTCAAAAAATACGCGGGCGGAGACCTATCAGGTTTTGTAGAGCTAGTCGCACTGAATACGAAACGGTATTTGAAAATCCCCTAACACCCCCAAAATCTGGAGTTACGGGCAAAAAACGGTTTTTTGGACCTTCACCCATTGAAAAAATTCTAGCTTCGACAATTTTTTACCCATTTTCGATTTTTTTACAGTTTCTGATAGAAAATAAATATACCTTTTTAACAATGTATAAAACATGTAACTCGGTTAAACCACCTAGAATTTATAAGATGTCAAAGTTCAAAAATTCAATTTTTTTTGTCACTTGCCCAACTTCGGCATCAATTTAAAGTATATGTTTTCAAAACAACATGCTATTTAAAAAATATATTCTAAAACTATATCTATTTCCCAATCGATCGAGGTATTTTTTATGAAAATCACTTCAAAATTGGCTTAGAAAAAAAAATTTTTCGATTTCAACCCAGATACAGAAATTCGAACTTTTAGGTATAGAACAAAAATGTTGTTTCGGCACGTAGTAAGATAAGTTGGGCGCCAGGATTTGATTAAACGTTTTTGTAGAGGAGCTCAATACAAACATTTTTTTTCTTTGGGAGGGGGGTCTATCTCCCCCCGTTTAGGTGGGAGGGGCATTTTTCTAAAAAAAATTATCAAAATAAAAAAAAATTATTAAAAAACAACGGCAACACTTACAGTAATAAATGATACCATTTCCAAAAGGCAAAATTGTGCATTTGGTTCTAATTTCTAAATCAATATAATATTACCAATAGTTTTTGAAATAATCGATTTCAAAGTTAAAAATAGGCGAAAAAAAATTTGTAAAAACTCATTTTATACTATTTTTGTCCAGACTGTGAATTTTAGTAAATAAATTACTTAGGCAGAAAACTGCCTCTTAATTCCTTATCGAACAGTGAAAACTATATGTTTCTATGTCTTCTAGTTTTTGAGAAAATTGAAAAATTATTTTATCAGATTTTTCTTTTTTCAAAATATTTTTTGTTTTTATTTGTTTTTATTTTTCAATTTTCTCAAAAACTAGAAGACATAGAAACATATAGTTTTCACTGTTCGATAAGGAATTAATTGAGGCAGTTTTCTGTCTAAGTAATTTATTTACTAAAATTCACAGTCTGGACAAAAATAGTATAAAATGAGTTTTTACAAATTTTTTTTCGCCTATTTTTAACTTTGAAATCGATTATTTCAAAAACTATTGGTAATATTATATTGATTTAGAAATTAGAACCAAATGCACAATTTTGCCTTTTGGAAATGGTATCATTTATTACTGTAAGTGTTGCCGTTGTTTTTTAATAATTTTTTTTTATTTTGATAATTTTTTTTAGAAAAATGCCCCTCCCACCTAAACGGGGGGAGATAGACCCCCCTCCCAAAGAAAAAAAATGTTTGTATTGAGCTCCTCTACAAAAACGTTTAATCAAATCCTGGCGCCCAACTTATCTTACTACGTGCCGAAACAACATTTTTGTTCTATACCTAAAAGTTCGAATTTCTGTATCTGGGTTGAAATCGAAAAATTTTTTTTTCTAAGCCAATTTTGAAGTGATTTTCATAAAAAATACCTCGATCGATAGGGAAATAAATATAGTTTTAGAATATATTTTTTAAATAGCATGTTGTTTTGAAAACATATACTTTAAATTGATGCCGAAGTTGGGCAAATGACAAAAAAAATTGAATTTTTGAACTTTGACATCTTATAAATTCTAAGTGGTTTAACCGAGTTACATGTTTTATACATTGTTAAAAAGGTATATTTATCTTCTATCAGAAACTGTAAAAAAATCGAATATGGGTAAAAAATTGTCGAAGCTAGAATTTTTTCAATGGGTGAAGGTCCAAAAAACCGTTTTTTGCCCGTAACTCCAGATTTTGGGGGTGTTAGGGGATTTTCAAATACCGTTTCGTATTCAGTGCGACTAGCTCTACAAAACCTGATAGGTCTCCGCCCGCGTATATTTTAAAACCTCATTTTTGTAACACCGTGTTATTTATGCGGGACTATTTTAAATAAAGGAATATTTAGAATCCTAAGAAAACTAGTGATAAGATAATTTAAGTAGATGTTAATGTATTTGTAAAATAGAGATAAGATATAGTTATAGAGTAGAGTAGATTTATTTTGAATAAAACAGAATACTTTGTGCCATTGAAACGAGCGGTCCTTTTTACTTTCCTCTAACTGCCTTACAAAATTATTCAGTGTAAATGTGCAGATTTATTACAGGCACATGAAGCCTCAATACTAAAGTCTAATTTAAGTCTTATAGCCAATAGTTAGGTATAAAATTTTCTAAAAGAAAAAAAATTTCTAATTTTATTTTTTTTTTATTATAGAACATTTTGTGGAGACTTCAAATATATACTTAAATTTTCTGTAAAGTTATCCTTTGTTGAGGTATTGATAGTTTAAGTCAAAAGTATGGTTTTTGGTTTGATGACTGATTATTACATTGTAAAAAATTCGTAGAATAGACAAACGAAAAGAAACTTGAAGCTTAATAAAAAGCTTTTCAAAAACAATATTAATTTAATGAAGAGGGTAATTTATGTCGCTTTAAATTCACATTAATGGGCCGTAGTTTGAAAAATTGTCATTAAAGCCCAATTAACATATTATCCCTCAATTCAAATTCGTAAAAACATTTTGTCCCCTTGATTTTTAATTGTTAGCTATTAATTTATTTACATAAAAACAAATTTTCACACGTCTGCAATTTATAAAGCATATGTACATTAGGGTGGGTCAAAATACAATTTTTTGGATTTTCAGAAAGTCTCAGCGATAAAAAGGTGCTAAATGGTTCGGTTAACTTATAAGTAAAATTTCATTTCATTATTTGAAGCCTAAGTGCCTCCGGATTGTGGTTTCATTTTTGAAAAAAGCTGATTTTTGCCTAAAAACCACATACGCTTTGCTTAATTTATTATGATCTCATTTCTTATACAAGCTAATTCAAGAGGATGTGCCAAAAAAATGATTTAATTAGGAAAAATATTACTAAAAATCAACCGTTATACCTACAACAACATGTTATACCTATTTGTTGAGCCCAAAATCTCTTTTTTATTTTGCTTTCAAATAAAGCTGTTTTCTAAAACAGTTTTTGAAAAATTAATTTTCAAAATCAAAATTTTGAAAAAAAAAATGTTTAAATTTGCGAACTAATTTTTTTTCAAAATTTTATGTGATTAAGTACTATTTAAGTTTTCAAAATTCAATGCTTTTATTTGTTTTCAAGCAAAAACAGAAAACTAAATGCAAAAATGTTTTGTCGTTTTTGAGAAATTAAAAAAAAAACCAAAACTACATTTTTCTAAGACTTGTTAATTAATTTATGAAACATTATATGTTTCTTTTATTATTTTTAAGGGGATACCACGCTCCAAGGCAGAAAATCTGAAGTTTGAATATGTTTCCTTTGCATTGACTACAATTCTACCAAGTTTCAAGATTTTAGGGTATTCATAAGTATACTTTTTAATAATTGATATTAATTCTACCAAAATGGGCAGTTACCACGCCCCCTGAATGTAAAATCTCAATTTTTCGATTTTTTTCTTTGTATGTACTTCAAGAGCCATGACCATAACAAGTTTCTATGAAAACTAGAAGTTTGCCATAATTTTTATCATTTGTTAGTTAGTATGTTAGTGAGTAAATCAGCTACTCTTTTTGCGATTTTTGAAAGCCTTTTTCTCAGAAACTACTAATCCTACGTAGCTGAAAGTTTTTGAGGAGCTTAATTTGGACTATGTTAACAAATAAAACGAGTTTGAAATGTTTGACATTATTGAAACAAAAGTTAGAATGGTTCGAAAGCGGCTTGAGTTGTTTCCTAAGGGTGTAGGACCAAAGTTTATAGAGAACTTGGCAACCGGAGGCAAAAGATAAAGTCTGATTATAATTAAACTTTATATTATTGTTCTATTTACAGTTTGGCACCTTTTCATCACTGTGCCCGTAAAAAAATCAGCAAACAAAATTTCTCCATACATTTGTGACCCAGCCTAATGTACATTCGGGCAAAGCTTGAGCTATTTAGACAGAGGTCAATTGCAGATACAATCACATCTTCATAATACTTGTGCATAACCAGCCTTAGTTTTTCTTTTTAATTTTAATCTTCAGAACTTGATATTTAAAAATTATATTTAAAACTGAAATTGTCAAATATTGAACAATTTGGGAACATTCGAGCTCAAAAACATGGGATATTCCTTGGGTCATAAATTATTTCTATCTTCGTGACCTTTTTTTGTTACAAATAATAATCTCCTACGTGAGCTTGAGGTCGAGGAAAGCTTAAGATACATAGGTAAGTAACAAAATTGACCTCAATCCCACGTAAGAAATTATTATTTCCTTGGGTCATAACTTAATGGTTTTGAGAAAAAGTTTGACTAAAACGCTCAATACATCGTCGATCTTAATTTTGGTTTTTTTCTTAATCATATATAGCTTCTATTTTTAGACGAATGTTTTTCTTCCCATGGTTTTCACCAATCTCTCCAATTTTCCAAAACAGACGTTTGTTCTGAAAAGTGCTCGCATGACTAATCGAAATAATGTAATTTTTGCATTAATTTTACCAATGGATAAGTCTGAAATTATTCCTTTTCCAAAGTTGTCCCACTAACTTTATATTGATTAGTCTGAATATTCAAAACTAAATGTACGCACGTCATTTCACTGTTCTCATTTATTAACACCTTGCTATTATTGTACTAGTTCTGTATTGACAATGATTATAGCTTATTTTACAGAATTATGACACATTAGTAGTAATTATTCTCAGACATTATGTGACTACTTTAATCGAATTGTAAGGCTTTTCATTGTGAATATTCAATTTTCTACGTATACAATGTACACAACACCTACCAAACGATATTTGTACGCTAAATAAAAAAAAAACTGGAAAAAGAAATATTTACTCAATAATAATAAAAATAATTCGTGCAAAAAAGCACAAAAACGTCACTAGCAATTTTTCATAAGACATTCATAAGAACTTCACGCGGCGACAATGTAAAAAAAATAAAATAAAAAAAAAAAAATCAATAATACTTATCATAAATTTATTTTCACTTGTGGAATTGTAAGTACATACTTAGTCAATTCTTTTTTTCTTTTCCTTATTATCTATAATTTAATTTTTATTTTTCAATAACCAAATGAAAAAATTAACATATATCGATAAGATAATAATATTATAATATAGAAAAAATCAGAGCAAACTGATTTTTCTTCATTAAAAATTATATTTTTTATTAACCTACTTCATTGGCGCCAGCATAATATTTTTTCTGCTGATTTGCCAGCAGCATATTTTTTTTGTTGTTTTTGTTATTTCACAGCAGCTCTGACGTAGGTATCGGCCATAACACTTTCGAAATTATAAGACTTGAGTCCGACGAACAGGTTAATGACCACTTTTGCGTCAATTAATGACCATACATGAGTCGATGTGTAAACAATTAATATGAAAATGTATGCTGATGGACGATAGACAGACTGTGATGATAACTTGTTGTATATTATGCTTATCTGGGGGACTGCGTAGTGTTTAAGTGACTTCAGCGTACTTATTGAATTTCAAATTGTATCTATACAAAAAATTATCAGTAAGATACTGTTCATCTAATTGGAATAAAATTGAGTGGTTAGGTATTCATTAGTTTTAGTTTTTTTTTTTTGTATTTTTCTTTAATCTTGATGTTGATCGTTATTGTTGCTATTTTTTTTTTTTTGGATATTTTTACTTTGAAGTTTATTTTTGTTTGTAGTAAATATAAACAATAAACACTATTATTGTTATTATTTTATCAGATGATAAATATTTTGTTTATTTTAGGAGTTACGTAGGTATATGGACTTTGAGAATGTTTAACTCAGCCGATATTAAGTTTTTGTAGAGCTTGGTTGCTTGAAAGACTTTATAAATAAATTGCTTTAAGTTTTCATTTAGTCTAGTAACTTTTTATATCAGACTAATCCTCATTCCTCAAATCCATTAGTTCTGATTTTTAGTATTTTTTGTATTGTATGTCCAAATTTGATCATTCTGAGTTTAATCAATTTTGCCTATATCCAATTTCAATCTAAATTCTAAATGAAAACAATAGATTAAGCAAAATGTACTTTTGCAACGAATATGTTAATTAATGTTTTTAAATAGCAAATTGTTACGTATGCGAAATTCCATAACCGAATCTTGATCGCATCAAAAGTTATTTAAGGCCAAGTGTGGAAAATATAAATTTATGGCATATAACTTCAAAACAAAGCCGACGTCGATGTTTATAAGTACTAAATGCAAAACTTCTAGATGCTAGATCACACAGTTTTCCATAATAATAATTTAGAGAATTTTCTTATTTCAACTGATCGGTTAGAAGCTATGGTATTTTTGAAAACGTAAATTTTTTGTACAATTCATAAACCACCAATATTACCAAATTCGCCACTTAAATTCTAGCTGTCATTAAAAGGCCTCAGTCTCTGTCAATAGAAAGTGATAAAAAGGCAGGTCTGGTACTTAAAAAAAAAAAAGAACGAAGACAGTAGACCTCAATGAAGTCTTACGAGTTTTCGATAAATAAGGCGGGTGGACACTGCAGAAACACTTTAATAATCGAGCTTAAGAAAATTACTTTTAAAAGTGAATCCACATATTTCCGATCCATATCCATTGGCTTGGAAAAAAGTAGTTCACATCTCACCGAGGTCTTTCTTCAAAGCTTGGAAGTTTCACCACACAGCCTGTTTTAAGATTAGAAGCGATAAACTCCAATTTTTTTTATATTGATATCTCATTTTTTTGTTTACTGACCGACGAGGTAAAAAAGTTTTTTTTTTTTGGCACCAAGAGTGTCTATAAAAGATACACGCACCAAACAAAAGGATCTTCACCCTTTTAGCTTATAAATACGGTGACCATATTTCTAGGAGCGAAACACGGGACAGATAAAAAATTCGTTAGATGGTTTTGAAAATATTGATTTAAAAAAAAATTATATTTTTTCAAAGTAGGTACTTTTCATAATTATTCCAGGTCCGTCAAGATAGCACCCACACCCCCAAATTTCCAAAATCTGAGTATGCAATAATTTGTTGCTAATTTGTTGCTAATTAGTTGCTCTAATCCCGAATTTGTTGCTCCACCCCTTCCCCCTCAAAATTGATGTGGAAGGTGTGGGTGCTATCTTGACGTCAAGATAGCACCCACACCCATTAAAAACTCAACATTTAAAAAAACTGAGTATGCAATAATTTGTTGCTAATTTGTTGCTAATTAGTTGCTCTAATCCCGAATTTGTTGCTCCAAGATTTGACCTTGAAATGCACTTTAACAGTTTTCTCAAAAAAGCTAAATTCCCTAAAAATGAACGCACAGCAACAAAAATGGTGTCAAATTAAAGGGCTTCTCAACACCTTTTCAAAAAGGTCTCATTCGACTTTTAAATCCATCTCCTTCATGTCCACAATGCATTGTGGAACTTGTGGAACATATCAAAACGTCAAGATAGCACCCACACCAAGAAAAACTTACAAATTTAAAAAAATGAGTATGCAATAATTTGTTGCTAATTTGTTGCTAATTAGTTGCTCTAATCTCGAATTTGTTGCTCCACCCCTTCAACCTCAAAATTGATAGAAAGGGTGTGGGTGCTATCTTGACGTCAAGATAGCACCCACACCCCCCTATTTCCAAAATCTGAGTATGCAGGATTTTAGTAATAATTTGTTGCTAATTAGTTGCTCTAATCTAGAATTTGTTGCTCCATGATTTGACCATAAAATCGGCTGCAACAGATGCATTTTTTTGGAGACTTTTTATCTATAATTTTTTTCAAAAAACTAAAAATGCCAAATTAAAAACATGATTTCATGCTCTGCAAAAAGTAACATACAAATTTTCCATCACTTTCCATTCCAGTCTTATAGTCCAAAAACTAGTCAACTCTCGCCCCTAAAAACTATAAAAAACGGTGTGGGTGCTATCTTGACGTCAAGATAGCACCCACACCCCCCTATTTCCAAAATCTGAGTATGCAGGATTTTAGTGATAATTTGTTGCTAATTAGTTGCTCTAATATTGAATTTGTTGCTCCACGATTTGACCTTCAAATCGACTGCAACAGATGCAATATTTTGGAGACTTTTTATCCATACGCTTTTTCAAAAAACTAAAAACGCCAAATTGTAGACAGAATTTGTTGCTCTGCAAAAAGCTATTTTTAAATTTTCTATCACTACCCAATCCTCTCTTACAGGAGAAAACATTTTGCGATAACGTTCCTATTTTACCATTAGGTACCTTACCTCAATTTCAAAAAATTAATTTGATTTAACGTATAAACATCTACCTACCTTTTTCAAAGATATCTTACAACAACGAACATCTATTAAAAGAAAAAATGTCTCCCATGTCCTAGCCTAGAAGAAACCTAGACATCTCTTGAAAACGATGCCTACCCCCAACATTTTTTTGTAATTCTTTTCATGGCTTTTTTACACTTTAAGTCTATCACTCTAGTTTTGGAGAGATGCATTTTACTAACTACCACTAAAGCAACCGAAAAACACAACTCAATGCTATTCAACCAATCAGGTTGCGATGCGACTATTTTTATTATAAAAACAAACCAAATACATAAATGTGTTCATAGTTAATAGGAATAATCGAGTGTGTATGCGTTGATTTAAATTTTGACTCCGCCCCCCACAGTCTGCTTTGATGAAAATAATACGAACGCACACCTTGAAATGTTTTTTCCTTAGTTGGTTTCAGACCTCTATGAAGGTATGATGTACGGTCTCTCGGCTCGCTCGATTTAATAATTTTATGACTTAGGTACCTACATAATTTATTATAGACACACCAAAAGGTAAGTTAGGTACGTATGTTTGTAGGGCCTTCCAGTTTATCTTGATTTATGCAATTTTTTGTGTTATGGTACCTATGTCGCTATGGGTCTTATGAAAAATGTTGCATATTTTTAGGGGAAAACTTTAAATTCAAAACCACTGAAAACCCGAATTGAAAATTTCTTGAATTTGTTGCTTCACAATTTGAACATTAAATGCACTTCAACACTACAAAAAATCTTAGGTAATTGCCTAAAAGGAAAAACTTTAAAATTTAAGAAAATATGTAAGCAGGTGTGCAGGAATTTGTTGATAATAATTAATTGCTCCAACAGATGCATTAGGTAGGTATTTTAAAGACTTTTTATCTATACCTACCTAATTTTAATTCAAAAAAACTAAAAATGCCAAATTATAGACATGAATTGAATTGATAGTTAGCACCTTCCTTCTTATGCAATAACTTCATTCCCCTTATGGTGAAGGCCTCAATCCCACATTACCGAACGTTTTCAAAATTGAAATTGAACTTAAAAATCTTTGGCACCGGGTACAAAGGTGTTAAGTCAGAAAAGGTAATTTTGAGGAAAATGAAATTGAAGTTTCAATTTTTGTTTGTAAATCTGAATAATATTATTTTGAAAAAGTAATGATGCAGAAACATTATCTATAAGATCTTTTTTAATATCCATATGCTGTTGACCGGAAAATGACCGTTCTTAAAAAAAAATTGTGTTGACTTAACACTCTAGAGCCATTTACCTAGTCTTCATAAATAAACTTGGTCCAAAGGTGTTAAGTCAAGAAAAATCTTTGTTTATATTGATAACAAAGCTTAATTTATAAAAGAAACTTGGAAATATCTATGTGATTAATTACCAATGTGAAAATTCTTTTTTAAAAAATATGTACCTAATATAATTCTGTAGAAAAATTGCTTTTCGTTTTCTGTCTTCCTCTTGACTTAACTCCTTATGATCAATTTATAAGAAAAATGATTTATTAAGGGGGGAAATCCCTCTGGACGACAGTTTTTTCAATAATTTTTTTTGGAAAACTGAAAGCATTTATTGAAATTTGGAAAAGTATGTGATATTATTGACATTATGAAGTATTGATACAATTTTTTTGAAGTAACAAAAAAAACGAAATGGCGACTCTACAGCTCTTTAAAGTTGACGCCTCGAATTTGCGCCGTGCAATGCACAGGTCTAGAAAATTATTTATAATCAAAAAAGAAATTTTTTCCCAATAAAATATATTTATACGCATTGCATGAACCTAAATTTAGTAAAAAACAGTGTAAAATAAAAATTAGAGACCAAAAATACCAAAAAATACAATGTTTTTTGATAAACAAATTGTTAAAAAAAATATTTATTGTGAAAATTTTATTGAACTTTTAGGTTCATGCAATGGCCAATAAATTAACGAGTAATTTGCAATTTATTTCAAGTCGCTAGCTTCATTAGTTTTTGAGTTACGTTGCACGGCGCGGAAAAAAACGCGTTTCAAGAAAAATGCGTTTAAAGTTATCGTTTTTGTACTGTGGTAGGTTCGGAGCGCTGGGTATCGAGACTATCTAGGGACTTTTGAGGCTTCATTTAAGGCTAAAACCACTAAAAATAGTTTCTTCAGTTGATAAATGAATGTACAAGGCAAAAAAAAAATAATGCAAAAATAAAAAATTTCAGAGGGATTTCCCCCCTTAAGGTATCACTTCTACCACGTTTGAATTACAAACATGTTTTTTTTTAAGATTTTGTCAAGCTAAATTATGTACTGTGTTACCCCAAAAACTAAGTTACATAATAGTCCAAGAGCTAGTGGCACATTTGACTAAGGTAGCTCTTGCAAGGCTTAAAATTCTTTCAGTGGTAATTTTTAACATGATTAGTAAAATAATTTTGGTCTGGCAGACCTCAGCTGTGCATATCATGTATACATAATTTAGCTTGACAAAATCTTAAAAAAAAACATGTTTGTAATTCAAACGTGGTAGAAGTGATACCTTAATAAATCATTTTTCTTATAAATTGATCATAAGGAGTTAAGTCAAGAGGAAGACAGAAAACGAAAAGCAATTTTTCTACAGAATTATATTAGGTACATATTTTTTAAAAAAGAATTTTCACATTGGTAATTAATCACATAGATATTTCCAAGTTTCTTTTATAAATTAAGCTTTGTTATCAATATAAACAAAGATTTTTCTTGACTTAACACCTTTGGACCAAGTTTATTTATGAAGACTAGGTAAATGGCTCTAGAGTGTTAAGTCAACACAATTTTTTTTTAAGAACGGTCATTTTCCGGTCAACAGCATATGGATATTAAAAAAGATCTTATAGATAATGTTTCTGCATCATTACTTTTTCAAAATAATATTATTCAGATTTACAAACAAAAATTGAAACTTCAATTTCATTTTCCTCAAAATTACCTTTTCTGACTTAACACCTTTGTACCCGGTGCCAAAGATTTTTAAGTTCAATTTCAATTTTGAAAACGTTCGGTAATGTGGGATTGAGGCCTTCACCATAAGGGGAATGAAGTTATTGCATAAGAAGGAAGGTGCTAACTATCAATTCAATTCATGTCTATAATTTGGCATTTTTAGTTTTTTTGAATTAAAATTAGGTAGGTATAGATAAAAAGTCTTTAAAATACCTACCTAATGCATCTGTTGGAGCAATTAATTATTATCAACAAATTCCTGCACACCTGCTTACATATTTTCTTAAATTTTAAAGTTTTTCCTTTTAGGCAATTACCTAAGATTTTTTGTAGTGTTGAAGTGCATTTAATGTTCAAATTGTGAAGCAACAAATTCAAGAAATTTTCAATTCGGGTTTTCAGTGGTTTTGAATTTAAAGTTTTCCCCTAAAAATATGCAACATTTTTCATAAGACCCATAGCGACATAGGTACCATAACACAAAAAATTGCATAAATCAAGATAAACTGGAAGGCCCTACAAACATACGTACCTAACTTACCTTTTGGTGTGTCTATAATAAATTATGTAGGTACCTAAGTCATAAAATTATTAAATCGAGCGAGCCGAGAGACCGTACATCATACCTTCATAGAGGTCTGAAACCAACTAAGGAAAAAACATTTCAAGGTGTGCGTTCGTATTATTTTCATCAAAGCAGACTGTGGGGGGCGGAGTCAAAATTTAAATCAACGCATACACACTCGATTATTCCTATTAACTATGAACACATTTATGTATTTGGTTTGTTTTTATAATAAAAATAGTCGCATCGCAACCTGATTGGTTGAATAGCATTGAGTTGTGTTTTTCGGTTGCTTTAGTGGTAGTTAGTAAAATGCATCTCTCCAAAACTAGAGTGATAGACTTAAAGTGTAAAAAAGCCATGAAAAGAATTACAAAAAAATGTTGGGGGTAGGCATCGTTTTCAAGAGATGTCTAGGTTTCTTCTAGGCTAGGACATGGGAGACATTTTTTCTTTTAATAGATGTTCGTTGTTGTAAGATATCTTTGAAAAAGGTAGGTAGATGTTTATACGTTAAATCAAATTAATTTTTTGAAATTGAGGTAAGGTACCTAATGGTAAAATAGGAACGGAAAAGCTGTCTTTATAATATAGAGAAATTAAATGGCATTAGTAGGTACCTTTATAAACTTTGTTTTTGCTGTTGAGTTTTACTTAACGTCTTCCGTACCTATAGGTAGGTACTCGTTTTAAGGGCTTATGAAAGGGCAAGAATACTTGAGTATTGGAAATGTAACTTTTTAAAAAGCATTCATTTTTGAAAATATACCTATATAAAGCTATATATACCTATATATTGCAACTGTTGCAGCCGATTTAAAGGTCAAACCGTGGAGCAACAAATTCTAGATTAGGGTAATAAATTAGCAACAAAATATCTTCAAATTAATGCGTACTTAAATTTTCAATTTTTCGTTGTGGCGTACTCAGCTTGATAGATGACGTTATCGCAAAATGTTTTCTCCTGTAAGAGAGGATTGGGTAGTGATAGAAAATTTAAAAATAGCTTTTTGCAGAGCAACAAATTCTGTCTACAATTTGGCGTTTTTAGTTTTTTGAAAAAGCGTATGGATAAAAAGTCTCCAAAATATTGCATCTGTTGCAGTCGATTTGAAGGTCAAATCGTGGAGCAACAAATTCAATATTAGAGCAACTAATTAGCAACAAATTATCACTAAAATCCTGCATACTCAGATTTTGGAAATAGGGGGGTGTGGGTGCTATCTTGACGTCAAGATAGCACCCACACCGTTTTTTATAGTTTTTAGGGGCGAGAGTTGACTAGTTTTTGGACTATAAGACTGGAATGGAAAGTGATGGAAAATTTGTATGTTACTTTTTGCAGAGCATGAAATCATGTTTTTAATTTGGCATTTTTAGTTTTTTGAAAAAAATTATAGATAAAAAGTCTCCAAAAAAATGCATCTGTTGCAGCCGATTTTATGGTCAAATCATGGAGCAACAAATTCTAGATTAGAGCAACTAATTAGCAACAAATTATTACTAAAATCCTGCATACTCAGATTTTGGAAATAGGGGGGTGTGGGTGCTATCTTGACGTCAAGATAGCACCCACACCCTTTCTATCAATTTTGAGGGGGAAGGGGTGGAGCAACAAATTCGAGATTAGAGCAACTAATTAGCAACAAATTAGCAACAAATTATTGCATACTCATTTTTTTAAATTTGTAAGTTTTTCTTGGTGTGGGTGCTATCTTGACGTTTTGATATGTTCCACAAGTTCCACAATGCATTTTGGACATGAAGGAGATGGATTTAAAAGTCGAATGAGACCTTTTTGAAAAGGTGTTGAGAAGCCCTTTAATTTGACACCATTTTTGTTGCTGTGCGTTCATTTTTAGGGAATTTAGCTTTTTTGAGAAAACTGTTAAAGTGCATTTCAAGGTCAAATCTTGGAGCAACAAATTCGGGATTAGAGCAACTAATTAGCAACAAATTAGCAACAAATTATTGCATACTCAGTTTTTTTAAATGTTGAGTTTTTAATGGGTGTGGGTGCTATCTTGACGTCAAGATAGCACCCACACCTTCCACATCAATTTTGAGGGGGAAGGGGTGGAGCAACAAATTCGGGATTAGAGCAACTAATTAGCAACAAATTAGCAACAAATTATTGCATACTCAGATTTTGGAAATTTGGGGGTGTGGGTGCTATCTTGACGGATCTAATTATTCCTAATTTTGAAATCTAGATTTCTTAAACGATTCTAATGGAACATTTTCGTTGAATCATTTTAGTCAAGGAAGTCAAAAATTAAGAAAACGGTTTTATAAAATGTAACTTATAAGAAATATTTTTTTTAATCAAAACCGTGAGAGCTGGTATTTAACATTTTAATTTTATTTAAAACGATTTTGAAGTTGTCTAATCTTTAATTCAACTTTTAACATGACCTTAAAAGTTTGAAAATTAAGCTTGGTTCTAAACTCTTCCATATGTTGTTCATTATTCGAAAAAACTTTTCTGGAGTAGCTTTTCAAGCTGAAACTAAATAATTGGCTAAACATCTTAAAAACCAATGCTTTTATCCGAAAAATTAAAAAAACTTTTATTTTCCAACCACTGTTTTTTTGTTTTCTCAGTTTTTTTTTGTGAGTAATTATTTTGGTAATATTTTGTTTTCTGCGTTTTTTATGATGGTTAAAACAATCGTGTTAAAGCAATTAAGCATATATTTTACAATGGTATTGTGTGACAAATCTTCATTTATGGGAAGATTTATTATGGCATTAATCATGACGCTTTGCTTTCCAAAACGTTATTGAAAAATCTTAAATATAAAAGTATTTTCGTCGCCTTAAATACTACAATAATTTGCAATAAACAAAAATTGTGTGTGGCGTATGAGTAACTTTTTCACGAAAAAAAAATGAATTCCTCTAAAAATTCTGGGGAAGCAGATAGTAGAAGCCAATTATATTTGAATTGAACTAAAGATCGGAATCAATGCAGAAAAACGTGATACATTCTTAACTTAAAGCAATAAAGCGTCACGTGGGTGACATTTAAATAACAAAATTTTAGCTTTTATTCTTCATTAAAAATTACCATTTTTGAAGGCGAACATAACGGATGCTTTAGCCGGTGTCACCTTTATATAATTATTTATAATATTTTATTCAATGATATAACGTTTGTTAAACTCAAAATACTCTACAACCATCCTTTTTTTTACCACAACTTCAGTTTGAAAAAAAAAAAAAAAAAAATACAACCAAGAAAAGGAAACTAGCATCGACTTAAGATTTTTCGGAGAGTAAAAGAGCCATCGGAAAGATTTAATCAGGTTTTAAAAGGAAAAAAAAACAAATAGAAACCTTTATAAATTATGCTATAAAAAAATACTCCGCGTTATAACATAACCTAGAGTATAGACTATAGACAATCATGTTTCTTTCTGAAATCATAGTACGAATCCATGAAATCTGGAATGAATCCGGATCGAATGCAGAGGGTCACGGACAAAACGGATATATCATCAGACAAATCAAACACACATTCCGATAGTTGGAGAATACATTTTTATTTCAAAGCTCCACAAGTGTGAATTTATGCAGTTTTAACTTGATTAAGTAAGACTGAAATGTCCTTCATCGGTATCTGATTAATAATAAAATTAAATCGCCTTCTCTAAACAACATGAACATCAACAAATACAATTATTTATCAGTTTAATTAATTGTTTGTTAAAAAATGATCTCATTTATATCATTGATGACGATCATCTTTACTGTTCGATGTTCAGAAATTGATCTTGAAACTTTTTGATTATTTAGAAGCAAAAAAAAGTTCACTTAATAATCATTCCTAACGCTTCCTATTTTTATTACTCAATATAAATGTTTTTACTAATTCTTGTTGTTTAAATAAAAATATAAACGTTTTTGATGTGTGCGATTATATTTGTAATCTCAGATCAAATAATAAAAAAAAATCAATAAATAAAGTAATAAAATTCATTCAGAACAACAAGAATATATTGTTTTTTTTTTTTCTAAAAATTTAAAATTGGAAAAAAAAATTAAGAATGCAAATCAAATTAAAAGGCAGTCCAACAACTTTTACCCCATAGCAAAAAGCAAAACATTCTTTCACCATAAACGACAACGACTGGTGCAAAACTACATACTCGCACATTATTATATCGCAAACACTTCCATTAGCATAATCTATCTATCGCGTCATAAAAAATCTTATTTTTAAATTTCATCGCTTAAAGTTGACTTACTTTACCTGCTACAATACTTTCGATTCTAAAAACTGATAATATAATATATTCTGACGCTAAGTCAGTGCATATTGTAAAATAGATTTTTTAAACTTGAGGTTCAAGTTATGCACTCGTAAAAGAATTCTAAAAAAGATTAATTGATAAAATATAATATTGGAGCTTAATGATCTTTCAGAAAAATAATGCAATTATTTATAAAAACTAATTCATTATTTTCCCAGAGTTTCTCCAAGTTTTTTTTCGGGATTCATCAGGAAAATCATTTAGCTCGAACATTTAATTTGTATAATTTGACAACATATTATGAACATAATCATTTACCACTAAAAAGATTACATATCATCAGTAAATAAAATGCACTACTGGGTCACACGCATTTGCTCTTGCAGCTCAACGCACTTTTATATAAGTTTACTCGTAGATTTTCAGAACTGGCTCCATATCAATTTTATAGAAATTTGGTTGATATACGGACAGAGCCGACATGGACGACAAATTTTTTTGTTATTTAACTTTTTTGAGAAAAACCAAAAATGCAGTTATATTGCAATTGTTTTGAATATAACTTGTTTAAAGTTTAGGTAGTCAAAATCGTTGGGTCGTTTTCAGTTTTTTTGATTTAACTCGAAAACGAAGCCTAAATTTGAAATGGTTCAAAGACACTTTTCATAGCAAATTAAAGATGGTTAAAAATTTTAAAAATTATTTTTGACTAAAATTCTAACCTAAAATCAAAGAAAAAAAGTTAAAAAATTGAGGATTTTATTTTTTTTTTACTAAATCAAGGGCATTTTGTGTATGCCGGTACATCCAAACTTTGTACTAATAAAATAAAGTAGAGGTAAAATCCTTTGGTAATATGCAATTTTTAATTTTTTTTTGTCAAGAAACGACTTAAATGTACCTTTTCAAAAATTAGCACTTTTTCCATATTTTTGACTTTTTTAGACTTTTAGACTTTTAAAGTAAACAGACTTCGAGGGATTGATTGAATATAAACTAAGTATGACAAACAAAAAATTTATTTGCATCCTTATGGCCTTGTGTGCAATTTTGTGTATGTGCATTTTTATAAATACGGATCGAATGGTTGGACGCACAGCCATTAGCTTTGGTCTGTTGCATAGAAGAACATAATACCAACTCTTTTACTCTTTTCAATGGCCTGAAAAAAAAAAAACATTTCTCATAAAATTAACGACCAACGAAAGGTTTCTCTTGAAAAACGAAAAAATACTCAAATAAGTTTTAAACAAAATAGCCTAGGCAAATTAGTAAATCAAATCGCACTTTTCGCGGGACAAATTTTTTTCATTGAACGTGTTTAGGTGTATGTCCTTATCGTAAAAGTTAATTTTTTGGGATGATAGGACATCGGGAACAGCCGCCATCTTGGAAAAGAGGTCGGTGCCGTTTTTATTTCATAGCGTATAAAAAGTGTATAAAAAGAGTACTATAAATGTTAATTCTCATATACACAAAAAGAACAGTGCACAATGTGTAAAAGCAAGTATATTCGACATAATCGTGAACTTTATATATTTTTTGTATATCTCCTACTTTGTTATTTAACATATTATATTGAATAATGAATTTGAAAAATAGATTAAGTTAATTTGAAAGCTGTCTCGTAGTTTTGATTCATTGTTGCTAGAAACCAATTTTTTTTTTTGCATTTTGACGTATTTTTGAAATATGTGTTACTCATCAAATAATTTTTGTTTCATCATACAAGTTCACGAAAGTCAAATGTTAACACTCATGAGAATATTAGACAAATTATTGTGAAATATAGATTTATCTCAGTTCAATTTTTTAAATAAAAAAATTTAAATGAAATATACATAAGTCTTTCAAGACTTTATGCAGAGTATACTAAACTTTATTCATCTGATCTGTCATTCAATAGGTTCGATGAAAACAATTTGAAGAAAATAAGGAACTTTAATTTTGTGAGGTTTTGATTTAACAGCTTTAACAGTATACTTAAACAAATTCTTATTCCCTGCCCGGGCGCCATTTATCAGAAAAATAAATACGAAAAGAATAATTTTCATGCTTAAGAATAATAATTTAGTTGCATTTAGATAAAGAAAAAAATAATAAATAAAAAAAAAAAAAAAAATGATTTAATAACCTGTTTTTTTCTGTCTTAATATTTTTCTCTCTCGGAATATTCATTAGAGTTTTCAAACTTTTATTTTTTTTTTTTTGTTATGAAAATGCTTTGATTCAATCAAAAGTTCCTTGAGAACTTTTTTTTTGTGTATTTTAGTATGCAAATAGCAAGGATGGCTTCATTCTGAATGAAATAATATAAAAATATACTTAAAAGGATGTTAAAGAACATTTGAAATAAAATTGAAATCTCTCTCTGTATTTTATCTTTACAAACTTTTTGGTAAACACCTTAAATACGTTGGTACATAATTATTTTGATGAATTCCTTTTTTTTATTTAGTCCTTTTGAATCCTTTTTTTTTTTCAAATGTTTGTGCGCAATATAGACGACATTCATTTATGATTTCTGCCTTATAATGACAGTTGATATTTTGAGATGTGCAAATAAAAAAGATTAATTAGTGTTAACCTTTACAATAAAAATCAAAGAGACAGATAAATTGAAAGAAATGTGGGAAGCATTTTTCAATCTAAAAGTAAAAAGACCTTTTAACCTAAAAATAAAAAGACCATTCCAGATAGTGTTATCACAACAAAAACATTACTGTTAAAAAAGGAGCCAAGTTCTCCTATGTTGAAATTATGCTGGCACAAAAAGTACTGAGATGTAAAAGTGTACCAAGTTCTAAAGTTTGGGTTCAAATTCGTATCAATAAAATTTTGATTGTTCTCTTGACAATTTTTCTTTTAATAACCGATTTTTAAAGTTATTTCAAAAATTGCCAAGTAAACAATCAAAATTTTATTGATACGAATTTGAACCCAAACTTTAGAACTTGGTACACTTTTACATCTCAGTACTTTTTGTGCCAGCATAATTTCAACATAGGAGAACTTGGCTCCTTTTTTAACAGTAATGTTTTTGTTGTGATTTCACTACTTTTTGCAAGGTATGGCTGTAGAATTGAAAATCTCTATATTTGATGAAAATTCAGTGAAATGGCGGTTGCCACGCCCCCTGGCTGAAATTCTCAAACTTAAAATTTTTTTTTTGTATAAACTACCATCTCTACCGTTCTACCAAATTTCAACATTCTACGATAATCAGAAGTGCTCTATAATTTTTTATGAAAATTCAGCGGAAATGGGTGGTTGCCACGCCCCCTGGCTGAAATTCTCAAATTTTAAATTTTTTCCTTTGTATAAACTACCATCTCTACCATTCTACCAAATTTCAAGATTCTACGATAATCAGAAGTGCTTTATTTTATTTCATGAAAATTCAGCGGAAATGGGCGGATGCCACGCCCCCTGGCTGAAATTCTCAAATTTTAAATTTTTTTCCTTTGTACAAACTACCATCTCTACCATTCTACCAAATTTCAAGATTCTACGATAATCAGAAGTGCTCTATAATATTTGATGATAATTCAGCGGAAATGGGCGGATGCCACGCCCCCTGAATTGAAAATCTCAAATTTTCGATTTTTCCCTTTGTATACACCACAAGCCCTATCACCGTGTAAAATTTCAAGTTTCTACGTTAACGGGAAGTTCTCCATAATTTTGATGATCTGTCAGTGAGTGAGTAAGTGAGTGAGTCAGTCAGTTACGGTTTTTGCGATTTTTGAAGTCCTATATCTCAGAAACTACTCATCGTAAAAGGCTTAAATTTTGTGAGGAGTTTGGTTTTGACAAGCTCAATAAATGTAGCGAGTTTGAAATTTCTAGCATCTTTGGTGTGGAAGTTAGAGGGGGGTCGAAAATGGCCTGAGTTGTTTCCTGTAAATAAGGGCACTACCGTGCCCCTTGATTAATAAGACAACTTTGTAATTTAGCTTTACCTAACTCTTCAATTTTGAAAACCCTTCGTTGAATTATCTTAAATGAAAATGAAAAGTACTCCTTTGTATGGTTTCCTTTGATTTAATTAAATTTCAAGTGAAATAGTTTTTTTTTTTAAATTATCTGCCAAAACGTCATACCTACGATGATTTATTTATGTATTTCTTAGGAATAATATTTATGTAAATAATGTTGTCAAAAACAAATGTTTTTGTTTTTTATTTCTAAGAATAAAAATTGTATTGTATAAGACTTTATTTGGTAACTGAATCATTCAATAAACACTCAGGACATTTTATAACATGAAATTATACTCGTATATACATACTTTCAAAATAATATTCGTTTAAATTATGCAATAAAAAAGGGGTATTATTTGTTGATGGAAACTTTTAGAAGACATTGCTCAATATCCAATAAAAATATAGAATATATGTATATAATCCACAATCATATTAATTTCAATGAAATTGCGCACGGAAATATCTTTCATAACATAACTCCAGTTTTGTTTATTAATTTATCCAAACTGAAACAAAAACAATACCACTGTTTTGTTCAGCTTTATGTTTGAATTAAAGCTGTTATTGAAATCATATCAATAATTGTGGTTTTATTACTTAAAATATTGTAATCGAAATTGAAATCAAGATTTGACTTTTGTATAATTTTTAGTATGAAGGTCTGATTTCGGACCAAGTGATATATTTTCTTTAACAATCCTTATGGATAATTTTAGTAAAAAAAATTTATAGTCGAGCCATAGAGGAAGGAATACCTAGAGAGCCGACTCGTACCCCCTTACCTAAAACACCCGCAAATTTAATTTCAGATAATCTCTCTTATTTTTCTCTTGTTTTCCTATCTGTGAATACGTGTGAAAAGTACAATTCGTTTAAGGGCAGGTCTACCCAAGCAGCCAACTTAAATCTCATGTAAATGAATTTGAATGTATTAGTGCACTTCTCTTTGCCATGATTTCACAGCTTTGAATAACATTTTTGCTCTTCGACTCTTTTTTCCCTCAAAGTGAAGCAAAAAAAAAAAAAAACAAAAACAAAATTAAAAGCCACACAAGAAGATAGAGAAAAGAAATACCTCTATGCACAATAATACGACGCAAAAAACCAGACGGCAAAGGAGATACATTTTTGTTGTTTCATTCATGGGATGTGTGAAAAAAAATGCTAGGCAGGCAGACGCAGAACAGTGATTTTTTTTTATATTATCCTTTACTTATGAACATAAATAATATGTTTTACGCATGAATAACAAGTTCTTTTTTTTTTGTTTGCTGGATCTAATTATGTCATGTGTTTTATTATCTTTTGTTTTCTAATGATATTTGTATAGGTTCTTAGAAAAATATATGTATAAAAAAAAAACGGCAGGCGAAATCAGACATTTCAAAAATATTATAGTACCTATGTAGGTTAGGGTGGGTCAAAAAAATCGAAATTTTTTTTTTTGATTTGGTACTCCGAAAAATCGATTGCTAGACCCCTCTAGAATATACACACCAAATATGAGCTCTTTATATTAATGGGAAGGTCCTCCGCTTTGCAATTTTCCATTTTTACATCAAGCTTCTACTAAAAAAAAATAATTTTTTTATTAATTGACTTTTTAGCAAATTTCTTTTCATATTCTTGTAGGAAATTGAACGCTCTACAAAAAAGGCCTTATAAACTTTTTTCGTTTATCTAACCGTTGAATAGATATTTGAGGTCAAAAAATCGAGAAAATCTTTAGAAATTCGTTTTTTGTTCTTAATTTTGTAACAAATTGAAAAATTATAATGATCAAACGCGCAAGACATATTCTTGTTGGAAATTGATTGCTCCACAAAAAAGGTCTTAATAACTTTTTTCATTAATCTAACCATTCTAAAGATATTCGAGGTCAAAGTTAAAAAAAAATATAAAAACATTTTATATTTTTAAAAAATTTCTAATTCACTGAAACTTCATTATTTTCAAATTAGCAAGATATATTCTTGTAGGGGCTTAAACGTTCTACAAAAAATTCCTTGGAATGAAATTGATTGCTTTAACCGTTTAGAAGATATTCGTATCCAAACCAATGCTCACTGATTTCAATAGTTTTCTTATGACCCGTATGCATTGCGATTTGGATACGAATATCTTCTAAACGGTTAAAGCAATCAATTTCATTCCAAGGAATTTTTTGTAGAACGTTTAAGCCCCTACAAGAATATATCTTGCTAATTTGAAAATAATGAAGTTTCAGTGAATTAGAAATTTTTTAAAAATATAAAATGTTTTTATATTTTTTTTTAACTTTGACCTCGAATATCTTTAGAATGGTTAGATTAATGAAAAAAGTTATTAAGACCTTTTTTGTGGAACAATCAATTTCCAACAAGAATATGTCTTGCGCGTTTGATCATTAATACAGTAAAATAAGGAGAAAAAAGGGGTAAATCTCGGAAAGAATGTTAGTAGAAATTTTTTTTGCTCAATATCTTCCTTTTGCCATTCTATAACATATCTCAAAAGTCTAGAAAAATCTCATGTCCGCTTGTCGCGATTTCAAGGTCAAATCGCGAAATGAAGATTTTCAAAATTAGCAAAAATAGGCTATGGTATTATATACACACATGATACATGATTTCAAGGTATTTTTTAATGCTGATTCCAAAAAATCTAAAATCAAGACAATCTGACGTCTCTGGAAAAAGTTATACCTGTTTTTCATCTGTCAACTCATATTATTATAACAGTTGCAAACTTACTGCCGAAAAACCCTTAAAAGTTATGGCAGATGAACCAAATTTTGCATGAAGATTTTAGAATCCATCATTATTAAAAATCAAAACTATCCATTACAAAAAATATATATACCTACGAAATAATGGTATTTTTTGATGGAGGGGCAAATTTTAGGATATGCACTAAAGAAGATTCTTGTTCATCTTAGGAATAAGTGCTAATAGGCTAATTTTTTCATTTTAATCTTTGTTTGGATATTCTTTAACTACCCTCAAAAATCTAAAAAAATCTCATGTCCGCAAGTCCTAATTTTCTTGGTTTGAAGATAAGGTGCAGATTTGAAAAAATTGAAAAACTACTCTTCAGATATTTGTGTAAGATCAACATGAATAAGGTACATTACTTTTTAGGGATGGTCATATTGATTTGTTTGTGGGTTTTGTTGGAATCAGCGTTAAAAAATACCTTGAAATGATATGGGTTATGTTGGTATACATATAAGAATCTAAAGTTTTTTTATTATTTTTTTTAAATCTGCACCTAACTTAGTTTAACCTGGAAAATTAGAACTTGCGGACATGAGATTTTTTAGATTTTTGACATAAGTTAAAGAATATCCAAACAAAGATAGAAACAAAAAAATTAGCCTATTAGCACTAATTCCAAGATTGTACCAGGATGTTTTTTAGTGCACATCCCAAAATTTCCCCTTTTCTCAAAAAATACCATTTTGTCATGGATATAAATGTTTTTTTGCATTGCATTGTTTTGATTCTTAATGATAATGGAAATGAAAACCCTCATGCAAAATATGATTCCGCTACCATTACTTTTAAGTGTTTTTCGGTAGTAAGTTAGCAACTGTTATAATAATATGGGTTGACACATAAAAAACAGGTATAACTTTTTTCAGAGACGTCAGATTGCCTTGATTTTAGATTTTTTGGAATCAGCATTAAAAAATACCTTGAAATCATGTATCATATGTGTATATAATACCATAGCCTATTTTTGCTAATTTTGAAAATCCCCATTTCGATATTTGACCTTGAAATCGCGACAAGCGGACATGAGATTTTTCTAGACTTTTGAGATATGTTATAGAATGGCAAAAGGAAGATATTGAGCAAAAAAAATTTCTACTAACATTCATTCCGAGGTTAAACCCTTATTTGACTGGATTACATTATAATTTTTCAATTTGTTACAAAATTAAGAACAAAAAACGAATTTCTAAAGATTTTCTCGATTTTTTGACCTCAAATATCTATTCAACGGTTAGATAAACGAAAAAAGTTTATAAGGCCTTTTTTGTACAGCGTTCAATTTCCTACAAGAATATGAAAAGAAATTTGCTAAAAAGTCAATTAATAAAAAAATTATTTTTTTTTAGTAGAAGCTTGATGTAAAAATGGAAAATTGCAAAGCGGAGGACCTTCCCATTAATATAAAGAGCTCATATTTGGTGTGTATATTCTAGAGGGGTCTAGCAATCGATTTTTCGGAGTACCAAATCAAAAAAAAAAATTTCGATTTTTTTGACCCACCCTAATGTAGGTACATAATTATGTAGGTATATCTAGCTATGCAGGATTCGCAACCCTTTCACTTTTTCAATTTAGGTAGCTAATTCTTTTTTTCGCAGTAGTGTTACAAAGTAATATGTAGGCTGGTAGGTACCTACCTACATATTGAAAAATATTTATTGGTGCTTTCTATCAGTGCGCTGCGTCATGCGGTGGCAAAGTAATAAATGTTTTTTGATCATTTAGGTGATGATGAACAATGGAAAAATAGATTTATCATCTCAGTCATTTCGCGGAACATGGCGCTGGGCACCCACATAACTGCAACGGCTACCTACTAAAAGTAATAATTTTTTTGAAAGGGTTGTAAGAGCGCTACATAAATACATATATGGTAGGTATATACATAATATTTGATTGTCCTTTAAAATACCTACTCTTCAACCCAACCAATGTTCAAGATAGGTACCTAGACCAACTAGTAATTAATACACTATACAGATTTTATTTACAAGTATCTTGAAAGAAATAAAAGTAGATAGATTGTATCCTACCCAAAAGTGTTTACAAATTTTTAACAACAATATCTACGTAGGCATGCTAATGGCTGGCGCACGCCGACGCGCCGCCGCCGACCGACGACACCATGTCTGTCGGTTACGAGGACGAGGACGCTGGTAGTGGCACACGACCAGGATGATGTCCCGAAAATATATTTTATTTGTGTTTTATGACTTTTCATTATAGAACAGACCAATAAAGAAAAAAAAATTATGTCGAAACTAATTCTACCTACTTTACTATGTATGCAAGCTATGTTCCTATACACTATATATGTACCGAAAAGTAATATTCGTTCATCAACGATAAAAAAAATATTGCAATCATGACCATGCACAAAAAAAAAAAAACAGTACATACCTAACTTACTTCTCTGAAAACAAAAACGAAAAACATACAATTACTGTCACCCATAAACAAAAATCAAGCAAATATCTTGCAACAAAAAAAAATCTGACCTTCCACAAAGTCTAGCATTTAAAAAAAATGAGACAAATAAAAAATAAGACAAAAAAAAACAGACGAGACGAGAGTCAAACAAAAAAGTGAGAAAAAATGAGAGCGGATTTATTAAAAAAAAAGAGAATACAGCGAAAAGAGAATTTTTTAGCGCTGATTTAGCAGTGGAATTTCGTTGAACTAAAGTTATTTGTGTGCGTGAACGAAGAATTTTTTTAGGTGAAAAACGCAAAATAGACACAATTTCAAAAATTAAAATTAAATATACCATGCATGAAAAAATATTTTTTTTTATTGGAACTTATTGACAAAATAACAAAAAAAAATAAAAAAAATAAATTGATATTGTCAAGGTTTCCCTTCTTTCACAACGACATTATACATATTGACATATTCAACTGCGTTTATAAGTATGTTAGATCCAAAAATTTAAAAAAAACAATCAACAGATCCCAGCTCTGAAATATATTTTATCATATTAAAATAATAAAAAAATTTAAAAAAAATTATTTATGGATTACCCGCCATCAAAACAAAAAAAAAAGACACCAAACCTATAATTTTTTCAGATTTTTTGTTCCAAAAACTCATATTTTTTTTATAAAAAAAAAAAAAAAAATACAGAAATGTTAATGAATTTTCAGGCTTTAAAAAACAGTTTATTTTGTTTCTATAACTTTTGAACTTTAAAAGTTATGCGAAATCTAGCATTGATGTTTTTTGGAAATTTGCCCTTTTTTTCGGGGTTTGGCAATATTTTTTTTCAGACAAATTATAACAAATTTCAAAAAAACGATTCAGTCGAGACTTGGAGGTATTTATTGTTATGTAAAAAAAAAATATTCACAAATAAAAAAATAACATTTGATGAATTTCCCAGCTGTTCTTAACAACACACATCTAAATTTGACGATTTTTCATAGTTTTTACTGATTTTGACAACTACAAAATTTTAATTTTTTTTTTTTAAGCCACTAATATATGTCACCAAATATATTCTTAATCCAAAATCGTTTATTTCAATAAAATCTTCTCAAAAATGTGGATTCTACAGAGCTTCGCGCAAAGTCTTAATCATTTTTTGGCCCTGACACATACCCTTAATACCTTCCTTTCAACAGTAGATGTCCTCACAAATTTTGAATTTAAACATGATTTTGGTTTGTACATGAACTTGAATAGCTCAAATAGCTCACTCCAGACACCCACCTTTCAATAAATATGTACAGAAATAAAAAAAAAAAGGTTCGTGTTTTGAATTTATTTTATTATTTTTTTATGAATTTATTTCCTACTGAGCACTTAAATTGTTTTTAATTGTTTTGAGCTCAACTCCACAGTTGAATGTGTTGGTGCCATTTAAAATGCACGGGAAAACTACCACATATAAGCACTGTGGAGTTTTTCCTCTCATTGCAGCTTGTAGGGTGGAAGAGAAAAACCAACCGAAGTCGCGTCTCTAGGTATTCCTTTATCTATGAGTCGAGCTTTGACGAAAAAATGTCCAAAAATGGTCGCCACAGAGAACGCTTCAAAAGCAATAATTATGCTTCGTAAAATGAAAACATTAAATTGCCACAAAAAGTTTAAGATCAAATTTTGTTTTCATTTGGTGCAACCAAAGTATTATGAAGATCAAGAAAAAAATTGATTGAGTGCTGTGAGAAGACCAAGAGAAAAGATATTTCAAGCAACAAAATCTCCAAATTTTTTTAATCACAAAATGAACTAAAAAATTACACAACCAAAATCAAACCTATTGCATTCATCAATTACCAATTTCTTTATTTTGGTAACGCGGTGGAGAAGTAGGTAACGCTGTTGTTAATATTTGATTATATCGTAAATATGAACTTAATATAAAAACAAAAAAAAAAAATGTTGTCATTGTCAAAACTGTTAACATAAAAACTCTGTTCACAGAGCAAAAATACCTAAAAACAAGCGGATTCTGTATTAAATTGAATGGATTTCTGCATGTTTTTTTTTTGCCAAGAAGACTTCCGTTTTAAATTAATTGTACAAATCTTCTTAATTACTTGAATGTCCTAATTTAAAAGAATACACTTAATTTAAGAACAAAATCTTGGTATTTTTATGTGAAGATATGTATGTACATATTTTAATTAAAAATAAAACTGAAGCCACTGGATCACTAGGCGAGCGCTTTCTAAAGAGGCCAGGCCTTCTCAGTGTTGAAAATTAATATGATAAACTGCAAGATGAAGTCTGACGATAATTTTTAAATTTTCTTAAGTTGTTTCAACAACGAAATATCAAAAAGATTTCCACATTAATTTTTAATGGTCTCCTTTCTCCAAGAAAACCGTTTAATATTAAGACGTATGCACATAGAATTAAGATTTAATCTTTTCATTTTAAGTCGTTTTTTTTTTAGATGAAAATTCTTATCATAATGAAATAAAATTCACTTTAAATTAAACAGAGTTTAAGTGCATTTCATTAAAGATGGGATTTAAATGTGACTTATTTTTCTCCGTGTAGGTGCTGTAAAAAACAAAAAATCAAATATTTGTATAACATTTTTAACTTTTCAAAAATCACTAAAAATTCTCCAATTACACGGTTTTACAAAAATGAGGTTTTAAAATATACGCGGGCGGAACCCTATCACGTTTTGTAGAGCTAGTCGCACTAATTACGAAACGGTATTTAAAAAGTCCCTAACACCCCCAAAATTTGGAGTTAGGGGCAAAAAACGGTTTTTTTTTTACCTTCACCCATTGAAAAAAATCTAGCTTCGTCAAAATTTTTTTTTTTTGAGTTTCTGATAGGAAATAAATATACCTTTTCAACAATGTATAAAACATGTAACTCACCTAGAATTTATAAGCTGTCAAAATTCCATTTTTTTCGTCATTTACCCAACTTCGACATCAAATTAAAGTATATGTTTTTGTAACAACATTCTGATTTAAAAATATATTCTAAAATAATATTTATTTCCAAATCAAACGAGGTATTTTTTATGAAAATCGGTTCAAAATTGGCTTAGAAAAAAAATTTTACGATTTTAACAAAGGTTCAAAAATTCGAACTTTTAGGTAGGTATAGAACAAAAATGTTGTTTTGGCACGTAGTAGTATAACTTGGGCGCCAGGATTTGATAGCGGGTTTTTGTAGAGGAGTTCAATACAAACATTTTTTTCTTTGGGAGGGGCAGTTTTATCAAAATAAAAAAAAATTATTAAAAAACAACGGCAACACTTACAGTAATAAATGATACCATTTCCGAAAGGCAAAATTGTATATTTAATTCTTATTTTTAAATCAATATATTATAACCAATAGTTTTTGAAATAATCGATTTCAAAGTTAAAAATAGGGGAAAAACTCATTTTAAACTCATTTTATACTATTTTTGTCCAGACTGTGAATTTTAATAACAAAATTACTCACACAGAAAACTGGCTCAATTGATTCCTTATCGAACATTGAAAACTATATGTTTCTATGTCTTCTAGTTTTTGAGAAAATAAAAACAAATAAAAACAAAAAATATTTAAAAAAAAAGAAAAATCTGATATGTAAAATAATTTAACAATTTTCCCAAAAACTAGAAGACATAGAAACATATAGTTTTCACTGTTCGATAAGGAATCAATTGAGGCAGTAGCACCACTGAAAGGAGTCTGATGATCGGGTTGGTCCCACTAAAATAGCTATAACTCCAGGCTATGAACTTGATGGTAAATTACACAAGTTGTTGTTCATTCAAAACCTTCAATATTAAAAAAGTTTTTCTTTCAATAAAATCGTCCAACTGTTTCTTAGTAGACTTTCTCAAATAAAACATTGTGGTTATAGTCTCCCAGACCCCCTTTGTTCTGAATAAAGAGTTTTATCTTAAGTACACTTTGACATTTTTCACCTTTTGTATACTTTTTAAAGTCTATATACATTTCTAAGCATAAATAAGAAAAAATAAAAATAATCTAGGGCGAAAATTCTAAAACTTAAATGTTTAAGTTCCATGGCCCATAATATAATTTGGGACATAAACCATTGTTTTAAAACTGTTTATGAAGGTTATATTTATGATTTAAATTTGTCAAATTGACCTAATTCCCAAGTCAAAATTTGATTATTTATAAATGTGTTAAAACACCTCTCGTGATGCCTCAAGCCAGAACACCACATCACAATAAACCCAAAATTAATTTAAATGCCCTTAAAACTTTTAAAATCAATTGAAACGAATTTTGTTGTTGTTTTTTTTTATATTACTCAAAATCCTATAACAAAATTGAATGTAAACACATTGCAATTAAAAAAGCTTTTAATAATTACATTTACATCTTTCTCCCAAAAAATATGATAATACAGCCAAATCATCAACACTCTTCTTCTACCTTGGCATAGATAGAATATTCAGTACATGTGCCCTGTAGCCAGACCTAATCAATAAAACCCCCACATAGTCCTGAATAAATCTGAAAACATGTCACATTTATCTACCTTTATCATGTACTTCACATATAGATACTTACATAGAAACCTACTCGTATATATCCAAATATCTAATCTACATTCTATTTTGTTTTTTCATGTGTTTTTTTTTTTTTTTTTGTCTCCTTTCAGGCTCTGGGAAATTTATACTTCGTCCACCGGTCGCTGAATGGGGTGAAAATATGGAACTTCCTTTCACACGAATGGGACTCAGCCGAAGGGAAAAACATTTACACGGGCAACATTGAGACCATCTCCACCAAAGAGAAATCTAAATTTCCACAACACTTCTTTCCGGAAGTATGTATAATAGATATTTATATAGACGTACATATATGTATACTTATATATATAATATTCATTAGCATACATCATGGATGTACATAACATAAATTTTAATTTTACAGTATGTTACAAAAGTAGGGGTTTTTTTACGTAAAAAAAAATAAAATAATACAAGTACCTATATAATGCAATAAATTAAGACAGAACCAAACAAAATATCTAACTACATCACCTTTTCTTCTCAAATAGTAACAACAATATTTACTATTATTACACTATGGACTACGCCAACAGGGCTAAAATACGTTTCCAATAAAGTTTCCTGGATAGATTTAAGCCTGAACTACATCAAAACACAAAGTCGAAAAAGTAGGAAAAAGTAAACAAAGCTCAAAATATAAAAATCACATGTATATTTACCTGACATCTATTGGACTGCCAATCGAAAACGCCATAAAAAAGCTCTTTTGTTTTTAAAGTTTTGAAATTTGAAATTAAAAAAAATTGAAAAAATAAACAAATTACAGTCAACTCCATCTAAGTCGAATTGTCACAGAACACGAAAATTGGTTCGAGTTGGAGGGAAATTCGACTAAGAGGTATCTATTTAATCTTTTTGCTGCAGTCGGTTTCATTAAAAACGGTAAAAAAATTTGAGTTAGAGGAAAATTTGACCTAAAGGAAGTACGACTTATAGGGAATCGACTGTATTTGAAATTTCAATTGTTTGTCAAAAGAGCTTTTTTTTCCGCAAAATGACAGGAACTATGTGATCGAAGAGCTAGCTTACGGAAAGGATATAAAATATTGTTTGAGTGTATTTGTTTTTGAAACTTTGTGAAAATTTAAAGCTTGGTCATGTTCAAGCTTTTTGACTCGAATACTTTTTAAAGATGAAAGAGAGATATACAAACAAGTTACTAGGGGGAACAAGAAAAAAATCGTGTTTACTTTTTTGTACTTTTTTGACTTTGTGTTTTGATGTAGTTCAGGCTTAAGTGAGACGGCTTAAAATCTAAATCGTGCACTTTGTGATAAAAGCATGAAATTTTTATATCATTGGTAGTACTTAAAATAAGAGTTATTTTGAAATATTGGGCCACCTTGTATTCCATCCGGAAGGGTAGATACAAGACTTTTTCTGTGTTGCACTCGATTTGTTGCATATCATAGTATAGGCAATGAAACATTTGTATTAATATGATACATGTTTTCGGGGTATTTTCTAACTCCCGAACGAATAAAATCAATACCAAAATGTCTCGACTATCATGTAAAAAGTTATTGGACTCTTTATGAGTTGTCTTTTACTCAAAGAGCTAGAGTTAGAATATTACCAAGTACTCCTTGTAAAAAAGTGATAGGTTGATAAAATTTTGTGTGGACGTTTTTCATATACCATAGAAAAAAATAATAAAATATGTGCATCAAAAAATTTCAGGTCAAAGGCTGTTTTTTTTAGCGAGAAAGAACACTTTTGAAATGGTAGGTACTATTGCACCACATGTACAATTTATGCATTTTTTTGATCTGCATATTTATTTTATACATCCTATCAGAATCAAAAATTAAAAAAAATTAATTATATTTTCCATGGAATGTTGAATTTTCATGCAAAACTTAAATTGCTTGCTTTTATTTTTTATTGAATTTTCATACAAATTAATATTTTAAAGGAGTGAGGTGCATAAGTAAAAGTATGAAAAATAATTGTGCAGTTTGTGATAAAGGGATCCCTCATTTAAAGATATTGGGCCACTTAATATTTTACCTTTAACGGCGTTTATAACGATGCACATAAAGCAAATTAAATGAATTTTTGTGAAATTTGTAATTATTAGATGGCTCACGTACATCCTCCTAAGTAAAATATTAAGTGGCCCAATATCATAAAATGAGGGTTACATATTGTATTAACAATCCTATTAATTTGATCTCTTTATCACAAACTGCACAATTATTTTTTCATACTTTTACTTATGCATCTCACTCCTTTAAAATATTAATTTGTATGAAAATTCAATAAAACATAAAAATAAGCTCTTTAAGTTTTTCATGAAAATTCAACATTCCATGGTAAATATAATTAATTTTTTTTTAATTTTTGATTCTGATAGGATGTATAAAATAAATATGCAGACCAAAAAAATGCATACATTTTCAATGTGGTGCAATAGTACCATTTCGAAAGTGTTCTTTCTCGCTAAAAAAAACACCCTTTGACTTGAAATTTTTTGATGCACATATTTTATTATTTTTTTCTATATGGTATATGAGACGTCCACACGAAATTTTATCAACTTATCACTTTTTTACAAGGAGTACTTGTTAATATTCTGACTCTAGCTCTTTGAGTAAAAGACAACTCATAAAGAGTGCAATAACTTTTTACATGATGGTCGAGACACTTTGGTATTGATTTTATTCGATCGGGCGTTAAGAAATAACTCGAAATCATGTATCATACTAATAAAAATGTTTTATTACTTATACTATGATATGCAATAAAGCAAGTGCAACACAGAAAAACTCTTGTATCTACCCTTCCAGATGGAATACAAGGTGGCCCAATATCCCAAAACAACTCTTATATTGAGTACTACCAACGATGTTAATTTCAGGCTTTTATCACAAATTGCACGATTGAACTCGTTTTTAATGCTAAGCCGCCTCACTATTTGTGTTTTGATGTAGTTCAGGCTTAAGCGTTTAAATTTGTTTCAACTATTGTGTGCGAATTAACCCATTTATTGAGAAGGTGTATTCGCTGGATAGCTTGTTATGCTCTGTGGTGGAATCGGCTAAAAAATCAACATAACTTACAGACAAAGTTATCAATTTTCACTAACAATTACACTGGTAAACAAAATTGCACATTTTTTTTTGTTTCTTAACTGTTACTTACTAATTTGGCATCGCTGATTTCGCATCTGCCCTCAGTTTTTTTTCTAGCAGCTCTAGTTTAAGTGATACAGGTACTAGGGAATTGCTTGAAAAGTAGCAAGCAATTGATTTTTGTGATTTTATAACGGGAATTTCTCAAAAAACGCGAGCTGATGGGAAGATTCTGATTTCGGATTCAAGTTCATCACACCCAAGACCTTTAGAAAAGTTATTTATTTTTGTTCTGAAACAGAACCACTGTAAGCTAAAAACCACTTTAGCTTAAAAAGCAGCAAAAAATCGATTGTTGAGATCTTATAATGGAAATATCTCAAAGCGAGCGAGCTGATAGAAAATTTTTTACTTTTTTGGAGGTCATTAACCCGTGCCTCTAGGGTCATACTTTCCCCATACAAATTTGTATGGGAAATTTTTAACTCATACATAAAATTTTTTTCTCTCGAGTTAAATCATCTATTTTTAAAATGTTTGATAATTCTGGTTGGAAAACTGGTACTTTAAAAGATCACATTCAAAATTTCCCGTTAAAATTTTTTTTATATTTTATTTCGTTTTTTGAAATTATAAGCTGTTTTCGTAGTTTTTGCTTTCACCTATCACATAGTTTTAAATGCAGTTTCATTCGTTTTTAATTCTTTTCAAATATTGCATTCAAAAATTTGTGTATAAATCAAAAATTTTAATTTTTTTTGGAAATTTTTGCCGTTTTTATACTTTTAAATTTATTTTTCTCGAACTACAAAAGATATGTTGACAATATTTTTATTGAATTTTGTTTAAAAATTATTCACCTAAAAAATGACATCAAAAAAGTTGCAAACAAGAAAGGGTAAAGTATTTAATAATATTTATTTATTATAAAAACGGCAAAAATTTCAAATAGAAATTTAAAAAAATTAAAATTTTTGATTTATACACAAATTTTTGAATGCAATATTTGAAAAGAATTAAAAACCAATAAAACTGCATTTAAAATTATGTGATAGGTGAAAGCAAAAACTACGAAAACAGCTAATAATTTCAAAAAACGAAATAAAATATAAAAAAAATTTTTAACGGGAAATTTTGAATGTGATCTTTTAAAGTACCAATTTTCCAACCAGAATTATTATATATTTTAAAAATAGATGATTTAACTCGAGAGAAAAAAAAATTTATGTATGAGTTAAAAATTTCCCATACAAATTTGTATGGGGAAAGTATGACCCTAGAGGCACGGGTTAATGACCTCCAAAAAATTTGTTTTTGCTAAATTCCCTTTATTTAGGCTCTAAACTTTCGATCTAGGGGGTGTCTCCCCCGAAAACATCACTTTGGGAAATAACGGACACCCTAATATATATATATATATATATATATATATATAGGAATAGGATGAAGAGGGCACACAAAACTAAGATGAAGAATTGCGAAGAACGGCGGACCCATACAAGTGGTGGTCATACTACAAAATGTCCAATATTGACAACATTTGCTAAAGTCTACCTTTCGTCTCCTGGGACAAGTGTTTACAGCGAAAGACTATTTTCCGAAGCAGGAATAGTCTACGAAAATAAAATTAATCGTTTACTACCAACAAATGCGGAACAAATAGTTTTCATTCACCACAACTTGCCTTAGTAGATTATAAGTAGGTACTAAAATTTCAATTTTTTAATAAAACTCACAATTTGGTATAATTATTTGTATTTTTTCTTCTCCATTTGGTATTTGAATAGTTTAATAATTCGGCCGAATACCAAATACCAGAAAAATAGGCCGAGTAGGCCGAATACTCTCTACTCTTAATATTTATTCCTTCGTTTGAGCCTTAAATCATTTGAAAAACAATAGGTCCAACAGACAAGTCGTTATTAAAATAATTGAAAGACGGCAAAAAAGCTTTACCCTTACATTCGTTACATACTGTAAATCTTTTTCGTTATTACTTGTTACCGCTTCATATTTATCTATTTACCTACACAAACATTGTTGCTTGTTACAAAAATAAACAACTTACGTCCTTGATTATTATTTTATTTTTTTTTTGCTATCTCAAATTTGTTTTTTTTTTTTTTATTTTTTTATATATTTTTTTTTTTCAGTGTTTAATGTGTTGCTTTTTATATATTTTTAGTGCAAATGGTCGCGTAAAGGCTTCATGCGTACGCGCTGGGAAATTAATGGAACTGTTATTGATCTCGTCAATATTCATCTATTTCATGATGCTTCTAATTTAGCTGCTTGCGAAGAGTTCCCCTCGGTTTATTGTAAGACAAGGAGGAGAGCTCTCGTTCACACATTGGAAAGGTGAGTGTGAATGTTATTTCTTGTTCTTGTTGTATTTTTTTTTTTTTTCTTTAAAGGATAATGGGAGTGTTTTTAGGACCTGGGGGTTATTGTAGGTTTTGTTGGAAAAGGATATGGGGAGGTGTTCTGTTGAAAAAGGCCTTCTTTATAGGTCATTTAACATTGAAAATAGTTAGGATGAATGAGGTTGTTGTTGTTGTTGTTGTTTGTGATGATGTTTTTGTTTGCCTCGAGACTTGTGGGTGTGGGTTGGTTGTGAATTTTGAAAGCTTACAATGTTTGCATTTCAAAATTAGGTACGGTACACACTTTTAAAGGTTTAAATATTAAAGGGAAAGGTTTTTTAAGTTTTATTATTTGTTTGTTTGTTTGTTTGTTTTATGCAAATGTCAATAAAAACACAAAACACCTACCTAAATACGTGTTGCGTTTGCTTGACTGAATTTGTGAGTTTTTATGTTGAAAATTACTGTGTTTTTGTGTCGTAGGTAGGTATTTATATTTCTGTTTTATATAAAAGGTGAAACTGAACTGCTGCATGGCGTCGGCGGAGGTAGATTACATTGAAATTGATGTCAATTGAAATTATGCGAATCCTCTTTTTGTTTTACGTTGATGGCCTTTAAAGGGTTGTCATTTTAACAGAGGCATAATTTATATATAAATCTTGGAAAATTCCAAGTTGAAAAAAGGTTAAAGGTAAGGTTAAAGTTGCTTTGTCATCAAGAAGAATAAGGATCTTCTTTTTTTTAACTTTAAGCAGTTACTTTATGTATTATAAAGAATGGGATTTTAAAGCTTTTGATGACATAAATTATGCAAATGATGAATAAACTTTGAGGAACTTTTTACGTCTGGAGCTCCTATTAAAAAAAAAACAACAGCTAACGTACGTTAAAATTCATCACAAAAAGTAATAAGGTTAGGTTAAATACACCAAAACAGTTGAGTTTCAATGTTTTAATGAGTTGTACGGTATAAAGTAGTTTTTCTGCTAAGATCGCATATCCTTTTATATTTTATTATGTACCTAATATTCTGTCTTTTTTTAATAAAATAAAACAAAGTCAGGTTAGTTTTACCAATTACTATTGGAACGGTTTGACCGATAAAGTCCTTTATATTGGATTTCTGTCTCTTCGATCCAATTTTGTGAAAAATTCACAAAAAAAATTGATCTCAAAAACGTATTGAAAGATTTTGATCAATTTTGTTTGTCACACAAAACAAGAACACAAAATGAATACCGTGAAATAACGGTATTCATAATACGGCCGAATTTTAAAATTCGGCCGTATTATGCACTTTAGCAAAGTGAAATAATGCAGAATCCAAATTGGGAAATAAGGCCGAATGTTAAAAAAAGTAAGAATAAAAGCAGACGCAGAGATACATTTTTTTTGAATTCGAAAGGGATATAAGGCCCAATTTGTTAAGGAACATTTGTCCCAAACTCAACTTGGGACTTATCTCCTTCCATTGAATAAGTTCCGATTAAAAATGTTGGGTCCTATTTTCGTCTAGGTATATATTCATCAAGAAGTGATAAAAACATTTCCATTTTAATACCAAACTGCCTGCAGTGGATTTCCCATCAAAAAGGAGATAACATCTTATGCAACTATAGTTCAAGGAAATTTGAGAATAAAATAAGTTAAAAGTAAAATAAAATAATATCCAAAAAGTTGCATAAGTGTATTCTCAGTTTATTTAAGCGAACTGGTTCAATTTTTGACTGGTTTCTTTCTTCCCCATGTAAAGCCAAAGCCTTCTTTACTCCCGCAAAAACAAGATGCCGCATCTCACTGTGGGTAAAGTTACGAAAAAAAACTCAAATTTTTGTACATATATGTATGCTTATTTTTGCAGTGTTTGTTTTCATTAATAGATAGATTTATGGGTAAAGTTACGAAAAAAAACTCAAATTTTTGTACATATATGTATGCTTATTTTTGCAGTGTTTGTTTTCATTAATAGATAGTTGGAGAAAACAGTTTCAGGTTGGTTTTTTTAATTGAATTTTTATTTATGAATCTGACAGATTTACGAAGTTCGGCTCGCTTAAAAATCGCCTTTTTTTATGTATGCACAATATTTTGCTTCCTTAATTTTTTAAAACGTTTTATGAACTATAAATGTGTTGAAGAAAAAAAAATACTTAAATTTTAAAAAATATGACACACAAAAATAAATAAAACCAATGGAAAAAAAATTATCAGAGAACTACTGCAGGCTCACAAAAAAAAACTCTGGTCCAAAATTAAATTTTTTTTTAAAATTTGTATTATGTATTTCCAAACAAGGAGTACTAGCACAAAAAATATAAATATGATATTTCAAAAGGTAAGAAGAAAAATGTTAGTACATTAAAAGGTTAAAGAGTTTTCATGGCATTAAAGAATTTGTTCTTGTGATTGCTATTTGCTTCCCAGATTGCTTCCCAGAATGTTAACAGATAAGTTAAACAAGTATGTGAGTGCTTCCCTGTAGAAAGTAGGAACAAAAATCCTATAAATACTATCGACCGCAATTTACCAGGAAATGTTCCTGTATAACCACAAACGGGGATGTATTATATAATCTGCTATAAAATTTTCATATCCCTACATAAAATACTGAAATGTAAAAAAAAAAAAAAAAACATTTTCTATGAAGCACTTCAACTAATATTGCATACCCTTTTATTTTTCTTTGAATTAAATTTAAAATTAAACTAAATTCAGATTAAATATAGATAAATTGTTTTCAATTCAGATAAATTAGATTTATTTATTTTTAAAGGAATAACAATTTTCTCCGATTTTATCCTTAATCATGTGTAAAAACTTCAATAAAATCGTTCAAATAGTTAAAGAAAAAAATGTATTTATTAAAATAACATTTCGTTTCCTTAACATTTTCATTCAGAATATTTTTTGTGGGTATGGAAATGTTGTTGACCGCCTGCTTTTAGTCATCATTCCTGAAAATTTCATCAAAATCGAATGAGTAAATTGTTTTTTTTTTTTTTTGATTTTGTCCCCTCTGCCATACAAGCTGCCCTACTGTGCGTCACCGCGCAAGTGTGCGCATCCTCAATTTAACTCTGTTATGTAAGAATTAAATTTCTGCGTCGTCGTGCATAGTCTGTTTTCGTCAAAATCCGGCAACCGTTTCAATAAAACGAAAACAAAAAATATGTTGCACATACGCCGCAGTGACCTTCTGCATTAAAACGCATATAACTGTATTTATACATATTATGAAACAGAAAATCTTGTAGATAACTAAAGAAATTAACTATCTGGATTTACTGGTCGTGACTCGTGATCGTGAAGCAAAACTCTCCACTTTTTTCTCCACGAAATTTCACGAGAACGTTCACGGGTAAACAAAATTTGGTAATTTGTATGGGTTCACGACTTGCTTAAAAAGTATGTACTAAACTTAAAGATTTACAAATCTAACTTGTGCGAAAAATTGAGATGACACGTGCATTATGATTCTTGAAATTTTTATCAAACTGCTTATTGTTTAAATAAATTTAGGATAGCTCCTGGAAGAAACAGTTAAAACCTTCAAAATTGTAAACCTATAATTTTACAACTGCTTAAAAATTACAACTTTTGAAGAATAAGAGGAGTCGAATTACAATATTTAGAACTAAATATATGAAACGTCATAAAAAATTCTCTAATGTCAACATTTTCTTTTCAAACAAAAAATTAAAATTCACATTTAACGAGTACCTAGTTACTAGCATTTGCAAATATTTATCTACACAGTCTGATTCACAGATAAAGAATTTGGCATACATTTTTATGAGCTGTACTATATATCTGGGTTAGGTTTTTTTTTTTTTTTCTAGGCTTAAATAAGTAAACACTTATTATCTGATAATAACCTACGTCAATAAAATAAATGCTACGCTACTACACAATAATTAAGTCATACAGAAAAAAAAACTGAAAAAAAAAAAATACAAAAGTGACGATCTTAAATGAACATTACGTGAACACAATTTAATCATCAATTCAATTGATTTTTTTGTCTCTTTTTTGTATTGAACTTAAAAAAAAAATTAAATTATTAAAAAAAAAAATAATAATAAATTTAATTGTTTCTAGATTCCATATAGATGCCAAAAACGGGCTGGCACCCTTTTTTGTTTTTGGAGATTTTAACTTTCGCTGTGATACAGAAGGAGTTGTTAAAGTAATTAATATTTGTTTGTATTTATTAAATTTAATCTATTTGTTTATTTCTGTTTTAATAATTTAATCATTTGTTTCTTTTTATTCAATAGGAACTTACAGAAAACTTAACAGCACATCGGGTACAAAGTATTAAACATGATAGTACAAAGGTGCACTATAGAAATACCGATGGCGATAATGTACTTACAGTTGGCAAAAAAGAATTCAATTATGCCGATCATCAACTTAAATTTAAAGAAGCTTGGGTAAGAAAAAAAAAAATTAAACAAAATGATCGAAAATAACTCGTGGTTTTATTTAATAATGGTTATTAATAAGCTGAGTGGTTAATAATGTCAAAAAGATGCTTGGTCACGCATTTTCAATTTGATTTTTTGATATTGAAATGAATACAGGAATGAATGATTCATCAAAACTTCATTTATTATTCTCGTACTTAGATTCTTAATAAATTTAATTTGACTTCGGGTTCAAAACTGCTCATACCAATTCTTTCTGTTAATTTTGTATAGATAATTCAAAAAGTAGCGCCAGGCGTAGGACACTATCAGTCAAAAATTTTTGATGTGCGCTCATCCATTCCCCACGACTCAATTCATTGAACTTTTACTTATTTTTTGTTTTTTTTGCATATTTGAAGACAGTTGTTGTAGAATGAACGCCTCATACTATTCAATGGTGTGTTTTCCATTCACCATTTTTGAAGGCAGAGCCAAAAACTTCCAGAAGAATTTTTTCTCAGGAATTGACGGTTCGCATGACAAATTGATGACACAAGTCTAGAACATAGTACATACAACAAAATCTTGATGATACCATCTTGCACAAGGCAGCCCTAGTTATTTAGAAATGACTCAATGACCTTCTTAACCTGAATCCTCTTCGCCTCAGCATTGGTATTGTTATCTCAGTTTATAGTGGATCTTAGGTAACGAAAATCATTAAGGATAAAAAACTTTTTTAACGATAGATGGCATCAAAATTTGGCCTTCATTCAAATGATGTTGTGTATCAAAAGATATTGGCCCTCAATAATAGACCCGAAAGCTTGATTTTAACAAAAAAATAAAACATAACTTCCAAATTAAAGAAGTGCTATGATTTTAAAATCGACTTAGTTATAGGTAAACTGCTTATAAGCCAATTCTAAGTTTAGAAGTTAGATGTGTGTTTACCATTAATTTTTTTTGTTAAATTTGTTTCTACCCCACTCGTAAAAAAAAAAAAACAATTCCTAGAACGTTCTTACTCATATCGCAATTACGGGCGGTTTCAATGTTTTCAATACTTGTTCTTATCTAAATTTATTTTCAATGGCTTCAGAAATTTGATTTATAAGTTGATTATTGTTCTAAACTCTTCGCGAGTATCTATAAAATTTTAACTATCCAGCCTTTCTCTAAAAATTACCGTCTTATAATACTAGGTTTCCTTGCCTTCAACTTATAAAAGATTCTGAAAAACAAAAGCTTCTCAAAAAAAGAAGATGTTTTATTGACCTATAAATATTTAAGCTTTTTAAAGATGATTTATTGACCAATTTGGAGAGAAGATTAAATTCTTATTTTCCTTTAGCATGAGCGTTTAGTATTATTGTGAATCTCTAGGGAAATTTTGATTCTCAAGCATAAAGTTTTGAATCACTTGCACAAACTGAAAATGAGTAATAATAAAAAGCTTCTTCAGCCTGCTCTATCCTTAACGGATTCTTATGGTTTCGAACGCCAAGTTAAAAGAGCTTATTCGAGAGACGATCCAAAAAGACCAGGTTCTAATTATTAAGACAATTTGATTGAAAAGTTGACTGGGAAGTTAGTCCAAAAGCAATCCCTCTAACTCGTTTTACTGGTCTAACTAAGTTTACGTTCCGAAAATGACGTTTATAAAATTTCTAGTTTCCTAAACGTACCCATCTCGGTAATACCTTTACTTTGTTTGAGTAATTTTCTAGATTGTATTGTTTATGAAATGACTATTTGTATAATATTTTGAAATAACTTTTTTTTCAGTTACAAAAATACGACCGAGAGTTGGAGCCACTTAATGAAATTCTAGTCGAATATCCAATAAAATTCCCCCCAACTTATCCATATGAAGAGGATCCTGATATGCCATCGGATTATATGTCAACACGTTGTCCATCTTGGTGTGATCGCATATTAATGAGTCCGGCAGCAAAGGATTTAATTGTTGAAGATCCAAACAACAGTGATGATGTGAATCCCTACAACATATTGGGAGAGAATGTTTGTATGGGTGATCACAAGGTAAAGTAAAATTGTTTTTCACTTGTTTAAGGTTTTGATCTTTCAACAGAAAATGTTGTTTTTTTTTTCTAAAAAAAGTTGTATACTCTAGTCCTTAGAAATGAATCACTTTTCAATAATCTCAAGATCAAAACTTTAAATAAATTAAACAATTTTTAGTATTGTTTGTTTTTTTGAAATTTTTAATAAAAAAATAATTTATTTTATTATATTTTTCACAGCCAATCATATTGAGCATACAACTTAAAGCCAAACAAGGTACATTTAGATGTTGTAATTGCTTTAAGCATGCTAGTGCGCCAAATAGCATACTAAGTAAAGACGAGCTTGATAAAATTAGTCAATCACTCAATGCCAATGAGGACAATGCAATGCAAAATTATTGTCCCTATAACAGTAATGTATTTAATACCATCCTAATCGAATGTCAAAAATTATGCCCTAAGCCCTCAGTCATCAGCATTAATAATAGTCGCCATAGTCGCAATGCTAATAATTCTAGTCTAACAGAACAAGAGTCTGCCGCTACTACTGCTACTACAGGTGGTGATACGGCTGCTGTTGTTGCAACAGCAGCAGCAAGTATAGCAAAGCCAGAAGACTCATCCTCATCGTCAACTTCACCCTTCAAACAGCCGCAAATCAGTATAAATCTAATCGATTCAGATAATCTGCCCATATGTCTGTGCTCGCAAATATCTGAAGCATCTGAAAGGCCGTCAAGACGTCGTCGTACAACACCATTACGATCAACTGAGTCTGATGATGACGATGACGATCACGATGGTGATTCACATGATGATGATAAGAACGATGACGATGATGATGAACAGACTGCATTGAATAATAAAAAGAAGATTTGTCCCGAGTGTCAGAACATTATAAGGCGACAACCAGTCGAACATCGCTGCACACTAATATCGAAACGATTGCTTCTAGCCAATAACATTATTGTTAATCGCATTGATACACATTACCTTAATACATACCTTGATAACCGCCAGGATCCGTACACCCCTGAGAGCGCCGAATCTCACTCACCGTATCCAGAGTTTGAGACGAGCCACAGTAGCCGCAGCAGTCCCAACGACGAACTCACCGACGAACCATTGCGTTCGAACAACAATACCGAATCTAAACTACTATCACCGAAGGCCAAGAAGGCTGGCGCTATGACGACGGCGACGACGGCTACAGCTGCTGGAGTGGCTGCTGCAGCTGGTGGTGGGGTTAATTTGAAACAACCAGTTGAATTGCGTGGAATTGTCTCGCCGGGCCAGTTGAAGTCCCGGCTGGAGCATTTGCAGCGCACCTCGTTGCAAAACGAAGATTCAGATGAGTTAAATGAGGCGGGTATTATTGGCAAACATAAAAATAATAATCGCTGTTTTGATGGTTGTTGTACGATTCTCTAAAAACAAAAAAAAAATCCAAATCCAAAACATTGTTGCATTATAATTCCAAAAACTTAAACTTTTTTTTGAAAAAAACATTCAAAATCCATGAATTAAGTCCTCCCCTCTCAAACACACGTACACGCACATAAAAACTATACTCACTTCTAGTTTCTTTTTTGCTATTTTTCTTATAATTTTTTGTTTTGTTTTTGAATTTTGTTTTGGATTTCAATTTTTTTTTTCTTTAGATTTAAGTTTTTTTTATAATTATTATTATTATTTTTTTTTACAATTAATATTATGTGATATTTATAATATTGTAATTTAAATCTGAGGTCAATAGTTCTTTCAATATATTTTTTTTCTGGGGATATAAAAAAACTGCCATAAAAAAACGCTCTTGAATTCTAGAAGATAAATGAAATTGAATCTCTGTATTGTACATTAGGGTGGGTCAAAAAAATCGAAATTCTTTTTTTTGAATTGGTACTCCGAAAAATCGATTGCTAGACCCCTCTAGAATATACACACCAAATATGAGCTCTTTATATTAATGGGAAGGTCCTCCGCTTTTCAATTTTCCATTTTTACATCAAGCTTCTACTAAAAAAAAATAATTTTTTTATTAATTGACTTTTTAGCAAATTTCTTTTCATATTCTTGTAGGAAATTGAACGCTCTACAAAAAAGGCCTTATACACTTTTTTCGTTTATCTAACCGTTGAATAGATATTTGAGGTCCAAAAATCGAGAAAATCTTTAAAAATTAGTTTTTTGTTCTTAATTTTGTAACAAATTGAAAAATTATAATGATCAAACGCGCAAGACATATTCTTGTTGGAAATTGATTGCTCCACAAAAAAGGTCTTATTAACTTTTTTCATTAATCTAACCACTCTAAAGATATTCGAGGTCAAAGTTAAAAAAAAATATAAAAACATTTTATATTTTTAAAAAATTTCTAATTCACTGAAACTTTATTATTTTCAAATTAGCAAGATATATTCTTGTAGGGGCTTAAACGTTCTACAAAAAATTCCTTGGAATGAAATTGATTGCTTTAACCGTTTAGAAGATATTCGTATCCAAATCGCAATGCATACGGGTCATAAGAAAACTATTGAAATCAGTGAGCATTGGTTTGGATACGAATATCTTCTAAACGGTTAAAGCAATCAATTTGATTCCAAAGAATTTTTTGAAGAACGTTAAGGCCCCTACAAGAATATATCTTGCTAATTTGAAAATAATGAAGTTTCAGTGAATTAGAAATTTTTTAAAAATATAAAATGTTTTTATATTTTTTTTTAACTTTGACCTCGAATATCTTTAGAGTGGTTAGATTAATGAAAAAAGTTAATAAGACCTTTTTTGTGGAGCAATCAATTTCCAACAAGAATATGTCTTGCGCGTTTGATCATTATAATTTTTCAATTTGTTACAAAATTAAGAACAAAAAACTAATTTTTAAAGATTTTCTCGATTTTTGGACCTCAAATATCTATTCAACGGTTAGATAAACGAAAAAAGTGTATAAGGCCTTTTTTGTAGAGCGTTCAATTTCCTACAAGAATATGAAAAGAAATTTGCTAAAAAGTCAATTAATAAAAAAATTATTTTTTTTTAGTAGAATCTTGATGTAAAAATGGAAAATTGCAAAGCGGAGGACCTTCCCATTAATATAAAGAGCTCATATTTGGTGTGTATATTCTAGAGGGGTCTAGCAATCGATTTTTCGGAGTACCAAATCAAAAAAAAAAATTTCGATTTTTTTGACCCACCCTATTGTACATATTTATACTATTAAAAAAGAGAATTTGTTTTTCATTTATCTCGCGAATAAAAAACCCTTGTCTTCCTTCCTTGTAAATCAACCAAAGAAGTTTAACAAAAAAAAAAAAAAAAAAATAAAAAATTTAACTTTTTTTCTCTAACAAAAATTAATCGAATATAAAATGGCTTCATGTCATCCATGTCGTTGATCAAGTAGGAATTTTTTAAATTTGTATTTAATTGCTTGAAACAAACATTTGCCGTCATCAATAAAATACTTACATAGCATATTTTAAAGGAAAGAACCGACACTTGTTAACACCATTCTAGCTTTAAAACAGTCTTCTAACTTAAGCACAGTTATAAACACGCTTTTCCAGTGCTCTCTTCTAGTTGTGTTGTTGTATAGATAGTGTTTGTGAAAAGTTTTATTCTAGAAAAGAGATTTCGGCAGAGAAAAGTATCCTCTCACGGATTCCTTAGGGTGGTACTAAAAAGATAAAATAGGTTTTTACTGGTTTTAAATTAAAAAGACATACTTTTAGGCTAGTACCATAATAACACGGTGTTAGTTTCGCATCAAATCGCCAATAATTTTGCACCAATATATCATAGGAATCATAAAATAACTCTCTTTTGGCGAATTAATGTAAAGGAATTATGACCCAATAAGTAAGAAAAATGTTGTCCCGCACTGTTAAAGTGTTTTGAATTATCTTAACTTTAATTGTGCCCTTAATTATGAAAGTGGACTAAGTCACTCCTAAAAATGATTTGATCTAGCCTAAAAATAATTATTATTTAAGGGGTTAAGTATATTTGAAAACGGAATTGCAGTAAATAAACTTCTTTATTGCTCCTCTAGTGATTTCATAAAAGAAATATAATTAAATCGTTATAAGAAAATTATTATGTAAGTTTTTCTTCAAACAATGCAAAAATTGACTTAGTCCACTTTCATAATCATGGGCACAATTATATTTAATCAAGGTCATCGATTTAAAGTCGTTGTTTTGAGAAATTGTAGTTCAATCTCTCGATTGTTTCAAATCTCAAAACTTGTGACTTTTGTGACTGAGCACAGTGCTGTTCGAAAATTTTGGTCAAACTTTTTTTTCGAATTTTGTCAAATTTGTTGCAATAAGTACATATTTTTTAAGGAGGATTTGTTTTATTATGCGGTCGCTTATTTGAAATCTTCAAATTTATAATTGAGGATATATTGGAACTTTATACATCAAAATTATTTTCTAAAAGTACATACATTTCAACCTAAAAAATAAAAAATACAGATATTTGTTTCCAGTTTTAATGATTAAAATTTGTTTATCATGATGGATATAATTCACATTAGATTTGTGTCAAAAAATCTATTTAAGTTGAGCTGAAAAAATTTGAATTTTGAAAAGGTGTCTCACGATAAGTCAACTGATGAGTCCAAGTGAGCTCCACTAACATCAATAATTAAACAAGTCCAACTATAGGGATGGCGGTTGTTAGTACAAAAACCGGTTTTTCCTGTTTTTTTTTCCTTTCGGTTAAACCGGGCGAAAAAAACGGTTTTCGGTTTTTTTGCTTGATTTGATAGCCAAAAAAAAATTTAACTTAATTTGTCAACCAAAAAAAAAACTTTTCGAAGAAAATCCCTCAGCAAAGCTTTTTTTAGTTTGATTTCGTTATAAGAGTTAACTCACTCTTAGTAGGAGTTTTGAGGAATGAAAATTTATAATAATATGGTTAGTTGAGAGAGGGAATGAAAGTTTTGAGGGTTTTCAGTTTTTTTGTCTCGTCGGGTCTTTTTTTGTTCGACGTTTTTTTTTCAGCCGATTTTTTTTCGGTATTTCGGTTTTTTTCGCAAAAGCCGGTTTAAACCGGGAGAAAAAAATCGAAAAAACCAGTTAAAATAAAATCTATTTTATAACATCATAAACTGTCACAGCTTTTAGCTATCTCTCCTAAATACTAAAATAATATATAATTTTGGACTTAATATCTAAATTATTTAACTGGCAAATGTTTGATTTAAACAATACTAACTCTTTGAAACAAACTGAACAATAAACTATGAAAAAAAGTAGTAAATCATTGTTTAATTTCATTTAGGGCCAATTTTTCAATAGTCAGATAAACCTCAGATAGAGCTCATTCCTAGGAATAAAAGTTTTTTTATATTGACTTTTATTCTTCTGATAGTCTAACTGACGATTGAAAAATCAGAGCTTAAAATATTTTCTAATTCGGTGTTACTTAAATTTTACATTGAACTTTTTTGCATTATAAGAAACAAAAATAAATAAATAAACGCTTTCCATATCGTAATCTCTTTTTTTTTATTGTCGTTACATAGTCGCCCACCACCAATTTGTGTTTTTAACAAAATACAAAAAATTATTTTAAGTGCCATGCTTTTTCATTTCAGTTTCCTTAATAAAAAAAATGTTAAGAATATTAATTCTATCAATTTACATTATATAAATCTCATTTTGTGGTTAGTCTTTTTTTCTATTTTTGAAAGAATTTAATAAAAAAAACAACAGTATATTGCTTTAACTTATTAGAATAACAAAAAAAAATTAAATTAAATGTGTTTTTTTTCAAAATTATTAAGTTGCTTTTCTGTTTGTTTTTTTTTTTAATGACTAAATCATTCCAAGTGCAATTTTAAGCAAAAATACTAAACAAGAAAAAAAAACACTGAATCTCTTTTTTCTAAAAATTAATTTACCTCATGCTAATTTTTTCTTATTTAAGCTAAAAAAAAAAACAAAATAAATAATTTTAATTTAAATAAAATTAAGTTTGTAAATATGTATTTTAATTTGTATGTTTTGGTTTTGTTTAAGAAATATTATTTATTTGCTCAAGTCTTAATTTATATTTGTCAGATATAATATTGTCGTACCTATGTTTTTTAAATATTAGTTTTAATTATTTTGTACTATAATTATAATTAAACTATACATACATACATTTAAACAGATATATATATAAATATATTCCAACTTTTATGTTGTTCGTTTGTAATGTTGTACCTATATGTACTTATAAAGTAAATTTGTTCTTAAATATATATATATATTTTAATAATATTTACACTTTTTGTAGTTATACAAAAAAAAAATGAAGAATTCAACATTTTGTGTTTTATTTCTGTTTTATTTTGTGTTTCTTTTATTTTTATTTATTTTCAGCCACATTTACTTTTTTAAATTTGTGTTGATGGTTTAGTTTTTTTTTTCTTTTGTTTGTTTCAAAAAAAAGTAAATAATATTTTATTATTTACATAATATGAAGGTAGGTACTTGTTACGTGACTATTATTGGTTTAATGAAAGTGGTACTTCTCTAATCCAAAAAAAAAAAATAATTTACTGTGGGGTGGATACCTGTACATCAATATTCCCATGTGTTGTCCACTTTAATTTTATAAAGGTCTTTGAATGGACCCAGAAGTACTAAAAAGTACTGAAGTATATACTGGAACTAATGATGTGGGTAATGAGCTTTGTTTGTGTTTATTTTATTGGTACTACGCTTCTGTCAATTTTCTAAAAAAATGTGTCTCAATTTTTAATCACTGAATGTTCGTAACATTTGTAAAGCGTTACCCACAGTCCACCCTAACATCACCGTTTTGTATTTACTTATTTGGTGTTATTATAAAAAGGCTATTATCGCAACGACATTAATGCAACAATGTTGCCTTTAGTTCTCAAGGATATTAGTTATTATTTTTTTTTATTCAAAACGGAGGCTCCAATATAACGGGCAGAATAAGCTACAAAATATAAAGCAAAACATAAATAGAAAAGTCGTAAAAAGGTATGCTAATTTAAAAAAAAAAACCAAGAAATAGCATAATATTAAAAGTCTAAAATTATGCTTTATCTACTATTTTGGAACTTTGTTTTATAAATTTTTGATTTATTATTCATTGAATATGAACAGTTTTACCTAAATCCAACATCGAACACCTTTTTCATAACAGTTTGGCTAAATGTCTAATTTATATACTGTTTTCAAAAGAAGATTATATCTGATTATACTGACGTTTATGAACAGCAGAACTGCAGTTGGACTAAGTTAGTCCGATCGCAGATCTGACTTTATGAACACGACTAACGCAGGCCTAAGTTAGGCAGACGTTTATGAAAACACCCTATATCTGAATATTTATTCTGCACGTCATTTTGGAGGCGTCGTTTTAAATAAAAAAAAAGTTAGTAAATTTTTATGATTTTCCATACTAATATCCTTAAGTGTACTAAATTCCATTTTTCACACTAAAAAGCACCAAAGGCACTAGTGTGTGTTAAATGAAAATTATGGATTTCGACTTTAAGTCAAATAAACTGTTTCTTCATTTGGTTAAAAAAAATGATTTATTAAAGATAACATAGAAAACTATTGATTAAGTCCATAAAAATAATTTTTTTTAAAATAATTTAAAGCTGAAGTTAGAATATTTTGTTTTGGAGTTGTCTGGTTCTTGAACCGTTTTTCATACAAATTGTAAAAAAAAACTACCGTAGTTCGAGTTTAGGTAAGTTTTTAGACATTAATGGGGTATAATTGGAGTTCAAATCTTTGAGAGACTAATCTTTTATTTTAAAATAATAATATTAATAAATAATTTAAATTTAGGAGAATAGTATTTACGGTGCAAGTACCGGATATCTCCAGTTCAAAATTGCATAGTAGGATGACTTTCATAAACACAAAACGAATGATTTGATATATAATTTAAGGTTCTGAAATTGTGGCTAAAAAAGGAAAGCACCACACTTGACCAACCTGGAGCCCAAAACTTTAACCTTAAAAAATGTATTAAAGTCGAAAAAAAAAAAAAATAATATTCATAAACAAATTACAATAATTACTTGATCCATTTGTATATTTGTTTTTCAATTCTCTAAAATGTTAAATTAGGGATACATATGCCCCCATGATCTTAAAAGGGTTAGACCATTAAAGCATCAATTTTTTTCAATTTAAAAAAGTAAATGTTAAACATAAACATCGGCTTATTCCTCCGCAAAAACTTAACTTAATTTTCCTCTATTGTGAATTCCAGAGCAAAATTTGTCCACATTCGAAAAATTTCCCATTTTCTGTATTATTTTTTTTTTAGTCAAAATGAGAGTTCATTGATAATTCTAATTTTGCTGGTCAATAACAAGTATTTTCAGCGAAAAATATTAAGTAAATGAGAACTTGAAAAATTTCGGGTGATAAAAATGTTTCGCATGAAAAATTTTCCACGTGAAATTATTGTGATTTTTTGACGCCAAAAAGAATAAAAAGCACAACTATGCATCATCAAAAATTGTGCCCTATGTCACCTTTTTTTTCAACCTTCAAGTTCAAATTTTCATTTGTGGCTGGAACTGAATTTTGCAAGGGCATTTGTCTTCATTTTTAATTCCTTAAATGAAGAAATTTATGTAACATCAGTTGTAATTGAAAATTTGCCTACCCAGGCTTGCGCCCAAATTTTTTAACCAGCTCATTTTCGAAACAAAAAATTAAAAGGAGAACTACAAAAAACTAACAACGGAATTCTGTGAACAAAACAGAATGAATTTTTAGCTAAGTTTAAGAATATTTTTGTTTAAAGAATCATATTTTCGAGTATAGACAAGCCAATACCGTTGAATAAGGAAAACAAAACAAAGTACCTAAGGTGAATTTAAGTATTTACACACGTGCCTGTATTGATTTCTTTGGTACCCGACGTTTTTTTTTAGTTATTTACTATCCAGTTTATTTTTTAAGATGCAAATATTTATTTTAAAAAATTAATCTGAGTAACCGCACGTACGTTCACTATGGCGTATACGTACTTTTTTAAAAATATTATTTTAATTTTATTTGAATGCATTTCAAACATATATATAAAAATATGTTTATGCACATGTTCAATATTATAAAAACAGCAATAGAGATCCTAAAGCGTTAACACCGGCAGCTCTGTGTTTGAATTTTAAAGAGCATTAAAAATATCAATTCCTTGAGTTCACTGAATTTTTTTTAACGATATCCAAACATTGCACAGGGATTTACTTAAAAAACATTTTTTTAATCTTTTACCTTTTTTTTGTATTTATTTTTTAATTTTAATTTAATTTCATTTATAAAATGTTAATTAATGTTTTTTTCTTGTTTTTACTAATTGTGTGGGTGTACGTTAAGTTACATGTAAATAAACATTAATATATTTATATACTTAATCATATATTGTCCCTTATATTTTCGTTAATTAAAGTCAACAATCACATATAGCTTAATCTTAGATAAATATTAGTAAGCAAATATACAAAATACTAACGCAAAAAAAATATTAAATAATCAAAATCAATTTCGATTTCTTTTTATATCAATTGCAGGAATAATAAATACAAATCCAACAGTTTCTACTCCACTTCAGCGTATTGTCGATGAAATTCTTGGCGATGATGGTATTTGGACAATTCAAAGTAATGATCCAACAGATTTAGAAGCAAAAACCCGTTACATTCAAATACATCCCGTTGATGCAGCTTCAAAAGATAGCTTCGAAGAAATATTCCAAGAAACTAAAATGGCACCCCCAATTTTACGTGAAACAACAGTTTAAATAAATATTTAAACAAGAAAATTAATGTGAGATTGCTATAAAAGAGCATTATAATTACTTTAAAAAAATATATATATAATTTAATTTAATTAATCAAAAAAACAAACTCTAGTCAATATAATATAATTGTTATCAAAAATTAGGCAAATATTTAGATAAACTAAGAAGAAAAACAGTTATTTTATTTTTTAAGTTTTAGGTTTTAAGCTTCAGCTTTGTGTAGTCAGCTTTGAGAGACTTAAGAATGTTATTGCTCTATTTGGATTTTCTGTACAGTAAATATGTTTATTCTTATATTGTTTAACAAAATCTAATTACCTCATCATATAATAAAACGGCAAACACTTATTTTGTGGTACAAAATACGCGGCCCACAAAAACCGAAGGGGCATAAATTATATACCGAACGATAGGAAATTTTATCTAGATGTGCAGAATGTATACTTTGTTTATTTTTTTTTTTACCGAAATAGATAAAAACAATAAATTAAAATTGAGGAAAAAACAAAAACAAATGTGCTGAACCACGCCCTCTCCCTTCTCGAAGTGTAAACTTCTAAAAGCAAAGACGAGAACCTTCGAAGACATTCTCGAATTTCGAATAAAATTAAGTGTTGCATATTCTTAGTAGTAAATAAAGTGATTTATATAGTGTGCTTATTTGGGCATAAATAAAAGTTACAATTGGCACTCGAATTTTGAGTGCGGGGTCGGCTAGTTTATTTTAAATCTGTTAAGATTGCACCATTTCTATGTCACACTTTTTATAGTACAGCTATTGCGGACTATCTGAACACACATTTCCTTGAACTGCGTTTCAAAGTATGAATTTATTTTAACCATAATAATAACGTGCGATCTTTAATCTCGAAGTTTCTACATACTAAAGCACTCTGTTATCCAGTGAATAACTTCTCTGTTTTTTTTTCTATTTTCACTGTTGTTGAAGATGTTATCTTCAACCATAATATACAAGAATATGAAGTGCCTTACATGATCAAAATTTCTCTGCATATACAAATGTATGAATTTCATTTGGCTCATTAATAAATCAATGCACACAAAGAAAAGTTGTATTAATTCTCATTTATTCTAAATGGCGCCCAACGCAGAACACTTTTCAGTGTGGTATCTTTGGTTAACAAACTGAATTGGGTGACACTTTAAAGTGAAAATAATCTTATATACGTATAAGATAGGTGTCATGAGCGTTAAAGTATCTTAAAAAATGTACTGATTAAAGTTTATTTGTAGGTACTATGTTCTTGACTTTACATAGTAAAATATGTTCTATGTACTCAATACATACATATAAATGTAAATAAAAAAGTCTCTTTCTGAACTTTGTACACGAACATGATAATGTTAAAGATTAAATAGATTAAAGACTTCATGTGTTAAGTACAAGTTAACAAATAAATGCTATTCAGTACCTACATTAGTCTTAAATGTACTGAATATCTGTGAGTTATTTTCTTAATACAAACTTATGTTCATACTTTGATGTTCTCAGTTCAGAGATAATGTATTCAGTAAATACATTTGTTTGGATACCCAGTACAAAATTTAATGTACTGATTTATTGTACTGAGTAAAAATTTGTGTATACTTGAACCACAATTTATTGCGCATATGTGAATCTTCGCTATCCTATTATACTTGATTAAATAATTTATCGTTCCACTGTTTATTGTTCCTTGTACTGAATAAAGTGTCTTTTGTACATTATGCTAATTAATTGAAACTATTTTCCGGCACTCTGATCAAACTCTTGTGACAGAAATAAATGAGTTGATAAATCCTATAAACAAGATAGTACGAGATAGTACAGAAAGTACATAGAGTTTAATTTATGTAATGATTTACGAGTATAGAGAGTAATTGAACTAAAATGAACTAGTTCAGTAGCGTGATTTAAACTTAATTGATCTATCACTCAAATGAACTAAAGTGCCCAACTTTAATGGACAGTAGTACGTACCTTTTCCCCTTTAATTTTCATTTAATGAGTATATAATTTCACCATTAAAAACGGTGTTCATATCTTTATGTACTGAACTGATTGCTTAGCACTTATTTATTCAGTACAATTTATTAACTGCGATGTAAAGGGATGTTCTAGCACATTTTCAATTAGTACCTACCCTACATAATAGAAATATACACTGAAATAGTTATTTTTATTTTGTTTTTTTACTTTTAATTAGTAGGTCGGTACTAAATTTATATCTTAGAAACTGTTTGTACCCTGTACTTAATAGTTTTTCCCCCCAGTATATATTGATTTCTTTTAATGACTTCACCTAAGAATTTTGAAAAATAAGCATTTCTTACTCTCTCAAATTTGACTTTGTTCCATTAGATATAATGTTAACATAACCTACATTATTTATAAGTGGTAATTAAAAGTGGCAAAAAAAAAAATACCATATGAGCAGTTCTAGTTAAATATTTATTAAATATGGCCGTGAATCTTACCATAAATGTAACACCATATAAAAATAACAAATAAATAAATAAATTAATGTACCAAATAAAAAAAATTTATAATTAGCAGTAAGAAGTAAAAAAAAAATAAAATATAAATTAAGTTAGTTACAAATAAAAACTTATGTAGCTAGCTATATGTTGCTAAAATTTTAATTTTGTTTATTTCAAACAGCAAGAATTAAAAACAAAAAACAGAAGTGAGATGTAGCTTCCGTCCAATTTATTATAAGTTTATCCCAATGTTAAAACCTTAAATAAATAACATTTTTAATTTTTTTTTTTTCGTTCTTAAACTTTATTTATTTTAATAAGCCGCATTTTTGTATCTAAATTTATTCTCTTTTTTTATTTTGAACTTTACAGAAAATTGTTGAATTTTAAAATTAATATTAACTTCTTGTTTGTGCTTAAAAAAAGTATAAATATTTTGAGATTTCAATTCGGATTAATATGAAGAAATACATTCAATGTTAAAATCTTAAACTTTTTTTCTTCATTTTTTTTTTGTTCTTAAATTTAATTTATTTATTTTTTTTTCATAAGCAGCATTTTTTTGTTTGTTTAAATATTTAAATTATTTTATAATTTCAAACACAAGTTTGTGAAATACAATAGAAATAGAACTTTTAATTTTTTTGTTTAATTTTAAATATAAATTTAAAAAGTGTCGTTAACCACTAATTTGATTAAATATTAAAATATTTATTTTTTTGATTAAATGTAAGTAATTTAAAAAAAATATATTATTAACCCACCCTTAAAAAATAGGAGCTTAACGGTAAAGTTCTTTTCAAACAAAAACAAAACAAAAAAATTAAGTATGTACCTTTTTTTAAAAATGAAAAACAAAAATAAAATAATAATAAATTAGTTAAATAGTGCAAAATAGATGTCAATAAATTAAAATATTTGTAGTTTTGACTTTTTTGTCTTTTAAACAGGTATAAACATTATTGTAACATTATACATAAATTATGAATTGAAAAAAATGAAAAAGAAACAATTTTAAAATTTAAATCGATGTTGTGTAAACATTTTTTTTATGTAAGCGAAAATTGATGTAAATATATTGTTACAACAATATTATACAATACAACAAAATAAAAAATAAAAAGCAAAATGTTTAAAGCAGAAATGTTGCACTGTAAAGTGTTTAAATAAGTTAATCAAAGAAAAAAAATTAAAACTTAAATGTTCCGTAAATATTCGAATGTGATATATTTAAAATGAAAAATAAATAATGTGGGTAAAATAATGAAGTTTTGATTCAATTTATTAATACTTCGTATAAAATTCATAAATCAATTAATTCGTTACTTTTTTCAAAAGTATTAATTGAATCCTAGAAACTGTGGAAGTGGATCTGAAGCATTTAAAGTAACTTAACCGAAGAAAGCTTGTTTTTCGGATAAGCTTGGTTAATGAATTTATAGAAGCTTTACAGAAATTACCAAGTTTTGTATTTGATGTTTGGTTTTGATATTGAATAATCTAGCTCGGACACTTTTTGGTTCTGACATTGAATAATTTAGCTGGAACTTTTTTTTGTTTTGACATTTTTAAACTGATTAAGTTTGTGATTTCATTAATGAATCGGCCCTAGCGAGGTATCGGTCGGAGCGAAAAATTCTCCGATTTCATACGAAATATGCTTCGTATACGCTCCGACGGATTACCTCGCTAAGACCGAATATACTAGGATGGCCGAGTGGGTAGAGTGGTGGACTACCACCAAGCAGAAACGAAGTTCGATTCCTGGGTTCGGTAAAAAAATTATATAAGTACTTTTAAAATTATCATTAATAGATATACCAAAAACTATTGGAATGTAGATAAATCATTTCAGATTAAAAGATAAAATTGATGATATAAAATCAATTCAAAACCAATTATTTTTTTTATACAAGCTCTTTGGAAACTATCTGTCAAATATTAAAGCTTCGGTAAAGATTCTTAAAGACCTATAAATACATTCTTATAAAGGGTCAAATTTGTATAACGTTCTCCTTTTTCCATGTATAAGCTGAAATATAGCTTTCCCATCGGTCAATTTGGCCCATGACTTTATATTGAAAATTCGATTTTATAAATAAAAATATTTTTGTTTGTAATTGTTTTATGCAAAAAGGTAAGAAATGTTTTTTTTTTACAGGGGTTCAGGGTTCTAGTTCAGGATTTTAAAACCTTTTTACGAACTTAAAAATGTATTCCACAAGGTATTTTGAAAGCTTTTAAATGCATGTGAAAAAATTGTTATTAGGGGTATTCTATTCATACAACAGTGTAAACTCTGCTTTAATGGAAAATATGGTAAACGAACTGTCAAACCCAAAAAAAAAAATTTGACACAGTTTTACCAGGTTAACCAAGAGTTTATATCATTGTGTTTAGCAGAAGAACACAAAAGAGATAAGTTGCAGTTTGCAGACCAAATGAACAAGTCTATTGCATATCATAGAAAACATAGAAATTTCCAACATCGTTTGTACATGAAAAGCAAGAAAACTTTTTTTTATCTGTCATTCGAACTGTCATCAAATTTGATTTGAAAACCGTTTGGCGGCTGTTTGTGTTTAATGTTTTGTTTGCAATTTTTCCATATATATTTTTTGCAAACAATTATTATTTATTAAAATTAAATATTTTAACTAATTAACCATGAGTACAAGACCAACAAGACGTGCCGCTACAAAAGTCGCAGCAATTATTATATCAGACAGTGAAGCTGAAACACCAATTAAGCCCAAAAGAGGACGAGTCAAGAAAATTGTTGATCCTGATGCGGACATAGAAATGAAAAAATCGCCAGTAAAAGCTGTGTAAGCAAATAAATATATAAATTTAAAGAAATATTTATTATAATTGTGTGTTAATAGAAAACGCAGAGGAAGACCACCAAAGAAAATCGTTGAAGAAATCAACAGCGACGATGACAATGATGATGCAAATCCTCCAACCAAAAAAGTCAAAAAAGAGGAGCCCCTCGATGAGGATGAAAAACCAGTCAAAGTTGTGTAAGGAAATACATATTAAGCTAAAGGTTTTCATAATATTCAAAAATTATAATTTATTTTTGTAGAAAACCGCGAGCTAAAAGAGTTGCCGCTCCTAAAAAACCAGCTGCTCCCAGAAAGCCACGCACAACCAAAGCTTCAACAAGTAAAGCTGTTAAAGACGAAATTGAAAGTGAAAATCAAGATCCAAATAGTGATGAAGCTGCCACTGAAGTGCCAGATGTTCCAGATGGACAAGTTTTGTCAGCGGTGAAGAAATACACGGCCAGACCTTCAATGTCTGGTGCATTGAATTCTTCATTTATGGGTGAGTTTTGCTTGACTCAAAATACACTTGTTGCAGATTCCATTATATAATTTTTTTTTAAATAATATTTTGGCTATGTCATATCTCACGTATACCTAAAAGTAAATAAGTTATTAGGTTTTTTATTAGAAGAATACACTTCAAAATGCTTTAAAGCGGTCTGAGGGGGGACAAATCTGAAAACTAAGGTACCCACTTTTTTGAAATTAGGGTATTTTTTATGATTTTTTGGTGTATCATTTTTTCGGTTATATCAGAACGACAAAAGTAGATTTTTGACTGCATTTTGGATGTGTCTGGCAAGGGGAAAGCTGAATGTGAAACACCTGGGCCCTATTGCATCAACCACTTTGCACTTTGCATTTTGCAACTTTGCAAAACAATACTTTTTTGCAAAGTAAAAGTGCAAAGCGTTGCACCAAAAATTAAAAGTTCCCCACTTTGCACTTTGAAATTTTTGATTTTTTTTTGCAAAGCAAAAAGTGCGGGCGTTGCACCAACTTAAAATGGAACTTTGCGTAATTTGAAAATTTGCAAAGGTAAATAGTTTCAACTTCTTTTCGTTGTTAAAAAAGGTTGAAATCTTCCTTTTTTTTACTTAAACAACGATGTCTTTTGAAATTTTGTTGTACTTTAGTCTAACATTTGTTATTTTGTTGGTTACTTAGACTGATGCTTTGCTGTAATTTGTTTAAAGAAGAAATTAATAGAATTTTTAATATCAATATAATATCATTATTTTAACTTTAAATTGCAATCATTCTTTGAATGACGGATAATTTTTAATAAGGTGGGTGGCAATTCTAGAGGAGGCTATGTGGCCATGAAGCAGAGGGCAGAGGTGCGTTCTTTATTTTACCATAGTTTACTTATATTATCGAACTAAATGGTCTATTGTTTAGTTACAATTTCTAACTATTTGACATCGTTCCTAGAATCCTTTGTCAAATAGTGTCAAATAGTCACGATTCTTAACTATTTCCAACTCACTTCCATGATACGAGTTTAGTGAGTTGTTGATCTAAGAAATAAGATGTTTGGTTTTCAAGACTGGTTGGTGATGAATGACCAAAACCCATATTCCCAAAGAGAAAATCCCCAAAGCCAAAATCCCCAAGACAGACCTGGGTATAGACAAAATATCCAGGAAAAAATCTCCGAGCGAAAATCCCAAAATTTCAGATGCGCAAGTTGTCTATCAAGCAATCAAATCGCGCGCGCGATTTGATTGCTTGATAGACAACTTGAGCATGTTCATTTTGGAAAGACCTATTTTTACACATATTTAATTGTAAGCTGTGATAACTTGCCTCAAAAGATTATGCTTAGTTCAACTTGCTGTATCCTTCCAGTATATTAGAATCATAGGTCAAACAACGAAGATTCAAGTCACGGTTGTTTACATAAATTATTTTTTCTGTTCCGTTTTAAAGGAGGGACCTTTATGATTTCAAAATTGTCGTGTTTGGTTTTGATTTTGCTTGACTTAAGGTGTTTTTGTATCATTCTATATCGTTTTTGTTTCTACTAGTTGGAGATTTTTTGGGATTTGGAGAAAATGGGAGAAAAAATTATTTATTGGAGATTTTGTCCATTGGATGCCTTTCCCCATAGGGATTTTGTCCAAGGGGTCAAAAATTTTCTGGAGATTTTATCCGATTGAGATTTTTTTTTTTTGGAGATAGTGTAGGTTTCCCTTTCAAGACAATTCAAACATTTTTATTACTTTTATTAATCAGCGGAAAAATTAAATTAAAATTGGAATTTTTGAAATGATGCGAAAAAATTTATTTTGAATAAAAACATGATTTTTGGTTATAATAAAGGAATTGGAATTATTCTAAAAAAAAATTGGTCGTTTGACAGTTTAACATTATCTACCAACAAATCGTTCCTAAATGAAGAAAAACTGGAACAGAAAAGATCAGAACAGCACAAATTCTTGAAAACTGTCACAAAAAAAAAGATCAGCCGTTAGTTTTGAAACTTAAAATAAAAATAATTTTTTTTTTTATGACTTTTCATTCAAATAAATTATAATTAATCAGAATATTTGTTCACATTTTGAATTTTTCTTCATATTAAGAAGATTCTAAACAAATTTTCATTATTTTGAATTTATTTAAAACATTTTTGTAAGAATAAAACAAATCAGTTGCTGTTTGACACTTCTCACTCGTTTGCTCTACCTCAAAAGTAGGAGCAGAAAAACTTGAACTAATCTGTGCCGGAAAACTTCATGGAACACAAAATGACAGTTTGTAGAACAGTTTAGAGCAAGGTTTTTCTTCATGAAACACACAAACCTGTACTTTTCGAATCAGATCATTAAACAGACCTAATGCCAGTTCAACTTCTTTTCACATACTTACCATAGTTAAATATTCCCAATATTTAATTATTCCTAATTTCAAAATTCATTCTAAATTTTACATCAATCACGTACATATTACTATACTCTTCATCTTTAAAAAGTCGTTCAAAGCGATTATTTTAAATTATCATTTAATATACCCGAACTTTACAAGAGAAATGGCCATCCGCAAATGAAATTTTGTCTTTGCATATTATTGTAAAACTTTGCAGAATTTGATATGGAAAGTGCAAAGTTTTTTTGGTTGGTGCAACGAAATCGAAGAATTCTTTGCAAATTGGCAAAAGTTTGCACTTTTCAGAAAAGTACTTTTTTCTTTACAAATTTGTGGTTGGTGCAACAAAATTTGCAAAGAAGGAATTTTTGTTTAACTTTTCAAAAAAATAATTTCCTCTTTGCAAATTGGAGTTTGGTGCAACAAAATTTGCAAAGTTAAACTGCAAATTTGCAAAATGCAAAGTGCAAAGTGGTTGGTGCAATAGGGCCCTGGTACCCACTTTTTCAGAATCAGGGGGCAACTATCTATATTGTTTTTATTTAATTTGAAGTGGTTATACCAAAAACGCAACAATCTGAAAAATTACCATTTTTGACTTCTTGCATTGACATACAGTGGTGCATATCTAAATTAGGGATGTTGCGAGTATTCGCATCCGCATTTGCAAATGCGAAATTTCCGCATGATTTGGGATATCCGCATCCGCAATAATCAATACGGATTTTCATGCGGAAGATGCGACAAGAAAGAAGTTGGGTGGAGCCAGCAAATGGCGCGTACTAGTGGCAGTCACACCGAGTAATACGTTAATTACTGATTTTTTTTTAGGCAAAACACAGAATAAATGCAAAAGTCTTAAATATAGTCCGTTTTCACTAGAGTCTTAAGTCGAATTTCAAATTGTATAGGAATTTTTTAGAATTTGGAATTCGAACTGACCTAATTTGCGAAATTTTAAAATTTGGGGTTAAAACAGGCTATTAATAAAGATCTTTCTTTCCGGACAAAAAAAAAATGCCAGTAAAGAACTTAACGACAATTTCTACCCACTCCACAAGCCAGTCTTCCTAATTAACAATTATTTAGAAGTGGGGCTTAATTAACCAACCTCTGTTTAACCGACTTGATGCAGAGAAGGTGGCGGTATTACTTTGTATTAAGTCTAATACACCTATTTTTAATTTCTCTCATTAAATACAAATAAAAATAATTGTAATATATATGTAACTATATCATTATTTTAATTCATTTATATTAATTTTGTATATAATATCTTAAAAATCCGCATCCGCATCAGCACATGTTAACTTTCAAAAATCCGCATCTGCATCCGCGGATGTGAAAAATCCACATCCGCAACATCCCTAATATAAATATGTACACACTAGATAAAACTAAAAAACCAAAAACTCGGTTTTCTTAATTTTTCACATAAATTTTGAGGTTATGTGAAAAAATTGTGAAGACATAAGTTGAAGAATATTTATTACCCACAATCTTGCCATACAACTTTTTTCCATAGGACTTGTAGTTTTGCCGGAAATCGAGATATACCATTTTTTACCATTAAAAACTCAACCCTACCACTTCCCGAACTCAGCTCGCCCGTAATTTATTTTTCCTTTCATTTTTATCATATTCACCTCCTTTTCCAATGGGTTTCATCCGACTATGATTTTTTTTGGTTTCAAAAATTATCGACCCAGGGATGTAGGGCGTTCGTTATTTTTGAATCATGTTCCTAAGTGGAAAAACTTCTAAATAATAAAAAAAAATCCCCTAATTTTTTCAGATTTTAAATAAAAATCTGAAAAATTAGGGGATTTTTTTTTTTATTATTTAGAAAAAGTTTTTCCAGTTAGGAACTTGATTCTCGAAAAAAACCTAAATAACGAACGCCCTAGTACACACTCGAATTTCCTTCATACCAAAACTGCCAAAATAATGCTGCCGGCTCTTCGTATGTCTCAATATGTCGTTCCAATAAAGGAATGTAGCTAAAATACTATGCTGTCGTGACCTTAATTGGCTAGATTAGGCGGAGGTGTTAGTGTATTAAAGCCTCTAACAACACTACCATTTGTCATATCTGCAAGCTTAACGGGACAAGAAAATTAGATTAAAGAAAAATTTCCAAGGAGTTTGACCCCCTGAATACAATGGTGTGGCTGTAGCTTGCAGCGCAAGTTGAAGAATTCTCAACTTTTTGCTCAGCTGCCGCCAACTTTTGTATGGTTTTCCCTCAGTAAAATTTTGACAGTACTACAAGCTACAGGCACAGCTACACCATTGTATTCAGCCAGTGAAAGATAACAAGCTGCACTGACTCTTTCTCGAATATTCTCAGTCTTTTCCTACTCTTATGCTTTCTGAACTGAGCGTGCTCAAATGCTTTGCTTGATTTGCAAAAGAACTGTTGCCTTTTCGAAGCGTGTGTCCAATCCACTGCCGCATACGTCTCCCTTATAATAGATTCAATAGATTTCTGACCCGTTCTTCTAGGAAGTTCTTTGTTGGAAACATCTATTTACGAAGACTTACAACTTTCTTTTACAGTTGATGTAACTTTTCAAGCGCTGTATCATTATAGCAGTACGGATTCAATATGCGAACGTTACAGAAATAGCTTGTTTTTAAATCTCAAAGAGTAATTCATCCAAATATTAAACGCAGTCTTCGCCTTCCCGGTTTGGCTGATGATGCCTGTTCCGTTCCACCTTCGATAGAGACAATACTCCCAAAATGTTGGAAACTTTGTACTTTGTGTTTGATTTTCAGTACCATACTTTCTGCTTTTCTCTCCACACTTGAGTCAAAATGATAGATTTCCATGATTGTGAGAAAGTAGGCATAAGCCGTCCGCGTGATCTTGATGGTTTACATAAGATGTCAGATTCCATCGGATTCCTCCGTTTGAGATTAAAGTAAAATGCATCAGAAAAAAAGAAACAATGAAATTGATTTTTGATAGTCGTTTATAGCTATTAGGAAAATTATTTCAGTTGTTGGCAAGCTACACAATCTACCTACCCTCATCTTTGTTCTGATTGAAATACAATAGATAAAGTGTTTCTTTTGTAGTGGAACAGGAAAAAAATTAAACTAACGATTGGTTAGTATCTATCCTTCAAACTGTATGTAAACATGACAAAATATAATTTTTTAAATTTTTATTGATTCATTTTCCTGATGGCTATTATTTACCCCCTTCTTGCTTTGGCGTAGTACATAATTTATCACAAAAAAAAAAAAAAAAAATTGGGAACAGTATGCAGCAACCTTCTCTGCCTCCACTTTGAACTTCAAGTTCGTCTGACAATCTTTCTCCGTGCTAAACGTGACATTTGGGCCCATCGTATCGTTTTGTTAGAACTCCGCATAAACTTGCCTTCACGCAACGAATTTAGCTTAACTGCTATACAGTATCATCACTTCTATATTTTTTATTTTGTGTTGAAATTGACTCAATGAATGAGTTTAAATGGCTGAATACAATGAAACAAATGTACTTGTAGCTTTTTGTACTATTCAAATTTGAATCTCTCTAGGGTAAAAATTGACATTTCTTTAACTTGTAATGCAAGCTACAGCTATAAAATTGTATTCAAGGAATAAGCAGTACAAAACGAACTGGGGGGGAGGGGTCATTCCGTAACTCGATTTATCAAACAAAGGTATCGTTTTATTTCAGACTATGGTTTTATTTCCATAACTTCAATAATCACTATCGTCGCAAAGGATATCGTTTTTTTTTTTTGCTTTTCGTGACACGATTATGATCATGAAAACGATTGTGCTTAGACGATTATTGGACAATAGCTAAACAGGTATCGTCCTGAGTAAATTTGTAAACAAAATGAATCCTTTTTATGAATCCTATCTTTATAAATATGTAAACAACAAACAAAATTGTCTACAATAAAAAAAGAACATTACATAAAAAAAATGCAATGTTCACATTTTTTTTCATCTACAACTTAACTTCCTGTTTTTCACTTTTATGTTTATGGTTTAAGGTTTATTATTATATACTTTTCTGTTTAATTTCTTCTTTATTTGTTGGACTTAATAAATCTTGAAAGTAGACCCGACATGGTTTTCTGTGACCTCCTGATCTATTTAATTTTATTACCAATCAAACTCAATGCAACACATAAAACTATCTTGGTTATGGTTCTATTTTCCGATAGAATATAACGAACATCAACGCAATCAAATGTTTTTCATTCCTGATTTTTTTAATTTTCCGCATTAATTTTTTTTTTTTTCGGAGTTCTACGGAGATATGAAAATGAATGAAGATTGTGCACTCAATGTCTTGTTCAGCAACTGATACTTTGAATACAATTTTAGTTCCGATTGTATATATTTTTGTTGCCAAAATGTTGTAAAAAATGAGAAATAAAAGTGGGGCAGTTATAGCGACCGAGAATGCATGTTTTGAAAAGCCAGTCCATTACACGAGATACAAGTGCTTTTATATTAACAGTCTCTTAATGAAATTGAATTCCTAGCAATAATTATAAAATAATCTCGAAAGACAATAATAAGATAAGCTTCTATTTTTACTTGCTCAATAGGGCAATTATTTCGTGTCAAAAAAAAAATTTCGAGGTTTTAATCAAAACTAACATAACGATGATGGAGAAGTCCAAAAAAGTGGGTTTCGTCATGACGTCCGTCGGTCTGTGCGTCGGTGCGTCCATCTGTACAAGTAGCTACAGCCTAAACGGGTGAACGAATTTTCTTGAAATTTGGTATAGATGTTTTTTTCGTAATTTCCAAGGTTGGTTTTTTTTATTAAACACTTCAATACAACCATGTCGAACAATTTTTCTTTTTTTTTTATTGAGAGTGATTTTCAAACCTCGTTTCTCTGCTTTTTTTTTGAAATCTTGACAAATCCTAAGAACATTCGTACAAGAGCATCTACATGCGACTTAGTTATGTATTTTATTATAATATCTACAATCGCAACTCAAATCGAGAATCTCTTTGAACAAGTAAAACTTTTAAACCTCTCAATTAACTGGCATGGGTATCCCCGCTTCGTTTTAAATACCTGCGTTGTGTTGGTCACAACAAAAAACTTGTTGTGCAGTTAATGATAGTCTAATTAATTTAATTGGCTTGCTGTTTACGAAGTTGTCGTTTAAACACGCTTATTTAAATTTGTTTTTATTTGCAATGGGAAATTTCTTTGGAAAAGATATTGTTGAAACTGTTAGGCAAAACTTTCAAGACATAAACATTGTCGATGCCTGTAAGTTCAATAACATTTCTAAAACCATTTATTTAAAATTTAAAAAAACAATTCCAAAAAGAAATTCTACTTGTAGGCGTAAATTTTTAAATATTTTGAACTTTTATAGCACGACGCAAAGTTTGGGACATCTATGAGCTTTTGGCAGAACAAGAAAACATCGATACCCTCTCAGCCAAAAATATAGTCTATCTCTTTGAAAATGAAAATACAATTCCTTTCATTTGCCGCTATCGTCGAGATCTCATCAGCCAAAATATCACACCGGAAAAGTTGCGTGATATTAAAAATGCTTACACAGAAATTTTGGCCTTGCGAAAGAAAGCCGAAACTATTGTAAGTCAACTGGAAAAGGAGACAGAAATCAATGAAGAAGTTCGTACGGAGATGTTATGTGCCAAGAGTGCTGAAGAGTTGGAGTTTTTGGTAAGCTCTTTGGCTTTCTTTCTTTTTGAATCAATTTATATTAAATTTGATCTTTGTTGATAAATAGTATGCACCATACAAACCTGCTAGCAAAGGATCTCTAGCTGATCGTGCCAAAGCCTTGGGTCTTGAAGAAATTTCTGATCGTTTGCTCTTTGGCGACTTGCCTCCAGTCGACCTGAATATGGTTGTAGACCGAAAAAATCCTGATTTGGATCATTTTGATAAAGCATTTGAAGGAGTATGTCACATTATATCACATAATTTCGCTAAACACACTGGAATTCTTGAAGAATTGCGTCGATTGTAAGGGATCATTACCAAATTGTATTTTTAAAAACTTATTTATATCCTTCCATTTAGACAAAAAGTTCATAACATAACATTAAAATGTACAAAAGCAAAGGTAGTTGAGCCAAAAGAGTCCAAAGAAGACTCAAAATCCAAGTCTGCTGCATTTACTTCTTCACATGGTAACCGCAATGATCAATCAAAGTATGAATCGTACTTTAAATTTGAAAATTCCATTCGTTACATCAAACCTCATCAGGTTTTGGCCATAAACCGTGGAGAAAAGTCAAAGTTTTTGACTGTAAAAATCAATATTCCAGATTATTTTAAACATGAAATTAAAAGATATATTCGTAATGTTTTTACATGCGAACAAAACTATCCACTTAGGAATGAGGTATTGGAAAAGGCCTTTGAGGAATGTTATACAAAGAAACGTAAGTTTTTCTTTATAGGCTTTTTTAAGAAATTTCATTTATATTATTGTTTTTTAGTTGTTCCATTGGTTTCACGACAAATACGATCTGATTTAAATGAATCAGCCAAAAAAGCATCTATTGATGTTTTTGCTAAAAATCTGAAACAACTTCTTCTAATGTCTCCACTTAAAGGAGAACGAATTTTAGGTGTTGATCCTGGATTTACAAATGGCTGTAAATTGGCATTGATTTCGGAAACTGCTGATGTATTGGAAACCGGCGTTGTTTATCCACATAGCAAACGTAATGATCCAGATCAGTGTGGAATAACACTTGCAAAAATGCTAATTCGAAATAAGTGAGTTTAAATTTAATTCTTCAATCAAATAACTTATTTTATTTTTGGTAATGAACAAAATTTGTTGCGTTATTTTCAGTGTCTATGAGTATTAGGGTGGGTCGAAAAATCGAATATTTTTTTTTTTTATTTTATACTTCGAAAAGTCGATTGATAGACACCTCACCAAATATGAGCTTTTAATAAAAATAGGAAGATCCTCCTCTTCGCAGTTTTTCCATTAAAATCAATCTTTTTAAAAAAATATCATTTTTTTATCAATCGACTTTTTCACAGAATTTTTGGAGAAATTGAAGATAATCTGTGACACTATTTTGAAAAAATAAAATATTGGGATGATCAAGGCGTAATGAATTGTAGGTTTATGAGTTTAAGTCGACGGTGGCGTTGATAATTAGATTAAATTTTAATTCCATTGGTGTTCTTAAAGTTGTCATTGAACTAAATAATGAAATAATTTAGTTGTGTTAATAATGTCTTTCAGGAGTTATGTGAAAAAGCAAAACTTGGCTTTTCTGGGAGAAATGAATACCGAACCGCTTTCTAATTCTAAATTGGTTGGAGACTATGTACTCAGAAGTCTTGGCTGTTATAAGCCTTGAATGCTGAAAAGAGTGACGTATACCTATGCAGTTGAACTATTAATTTGAGTATTCCAAGTTCAATTGCTGATTTTAGTATTTCAAACCATCATATGAATAGCCTTCACTTCCTTAGAGCTGATCTTGCAAATGACACTTATTCATATTCCAGACTGTTTAAGCAGATTGACTCGGCTTTCAATTTTAGGACTCGTCTATAATGAAGTTATTCCTTCCTTAGCATTTATGATAATGATATTGTTGTATTAAAAATCCTTAATTGAAGGTTGCCCTGCAACTTAAATCCAAAACTCTAAATCAAAGCGTCTCACAGTGTGAAATTTTCACATTCTAGCTAAACTTAATTGATAAATTAAGTTGGGCTGCCTTGTAAAAAACATTTTTTTTATGTCTTATGGCCAATTTCATAAAGCCCTTTTAAATATTTATCAGGTTTTTACGTCCTAAAATGACGTTAGTGCCATACAAAAAACGTCATTTAAAAATTTAAAAGACTTTTAAATGTTTGTGAAATAGGCCATTAATATAAAAAAAAGGTTTGTTTTTAGATTTAAATAAATTATTCGATACCTCGCTTCGTTTTCGAAACATACACAGTTTTAAAAACAACTTATTTTACCTACAAGCTCCTACAGTTTTTAATAAGCTACCCGATTCCATCAGAGGTTTACGAGGATTATTATTTCTCGAGATCAAATTATGGCTTTTTTATCTAGTCTCAGATCAAATTTAACGTTACTCACCTTAAAGCCAAAATGATAAAATTGTTGGGCTCATCAGTTAGATGCAGTTAACTTAAAAATAAGTAAAATGTTTAAATTTTTGTGTGCAAAATTATATTTTTCAAAAACAGTTTGATCGTAGTCTTGGTTGGGTTATCTTTCTATTTTTGTAGTTCGTGAGAACCTCACAGAGTCACATTTAAATACCTTCCTCATTGTGGGGTTGTGTCATCTCCAATTAAAATTTTTGCACACTACAATTTTATGTATACTCTTTCCAGATGTAAACTTATCGCCTTAGGAAATGGCACTGCCTGTCGTGAAACTGAATTTTGGCTAACAAAACTTTTCGAAAAAGGAATTCTCGATCCAGAATATGTAAAATACAGTATTGTCTCTGAACAAGGTGCCTCAATTTACTCGTGCAGTGAAGTGGCTAAAAAAGAATTTCCTGATCTCGATGTGAATGTCATAAGTGCAGGTATGTTCAAAGTTGAATTTATCAAAAAACCTCAAACTTACAGTTTTTTTTTTCTCAGTTTCTATTGCACGTCGCCTAAATGATCCCCTAAGTGAGTATGTTAAAATTGAACCACGACACATTGGTGTCGGTATGTATCAACATGACATAAATGAGAAAATTCTATCGGAGTCTTTGAACGAAGTTGTGTCGGAATGTGTAAGTTTTGTTGGAGTTGACATTAATACAGCAAGTTTAAGTGTTTTAAAGTAAGTTTGATTAATAATCAAAATTATTAGTCTTCTTTAACAAAATCTGCTTTTTTTTAGACACATTGCTGGTTTGACTGAAAAACGTGCTGAAAAAATAATCCAACATCGACAAGAGAACGGACCTTTCCGCACCAGAAAGGATTTGCTTCAAGTAAAGACTATTGGAGAGAAGACATTTGTACAATGTGCTGGGTAATATTAAATCAATTTATGATTTTAAAATGAGAAACTATTTTTGGTATTTTTTTTGTCTCGGACAGATTCATACGAATTGAACCAAAAAGTCTTGGAGGTGAAGTTGACAATTTATTAGACTGCACTTGGGTACATCCAGAAAGTTACACTGTTGCCAAAAAGTAAGCTTACATTAAATTGAAATTTATTGGATTCGTTATCTTATATTTTGATATTTTCTAGAATTATTTCAAAATGTGGACTTAATCTCAAAAATATAGGGGAACCTGAATTTATTTTTAAAATCATAAGTTTCAAAAACACACAATCCGATGAATCTTTGACTAAAGAATTTGGCATTCCAATTGAAAGGGTAAGTTTTTTGATTTCTTAAATTTTCTATTTGAATTTCTTAAAATTTACTTCACATTTTTTGTAGTTACAAGTCGTACTCGAAGCTCTTCAGAGAGAACTTTTTCAAGATTATCGATCTGATTTCGATAAGAAACCACTTTTCAAGCAGGGAATAACACGAATGGAAGATTTATTTGTTGGAGAAATTGTTACAGGTAAATAATTGATTACACTTTTGTCGATTGACTAAATTAATTAAATTTTTTTAGGAGCTGTAACTAACATCACACATTTTGGTGCATTTGTTGATATCGGAATTGAATGTGATGGATTAATTCATTCAAGCAAAATGAATGGAATTCATTTGAATCTGGGGGATCGTGTTAATACATCTGTTATTGATATTGACAAAAACAGAAGGAGAATTGCTTTAAGATTAGATGAATTGATTTAAATTGGTTTTTAATTTTTAAAAGTTAAAAGTTGTTAGTTTGTTCCATTGACTGTCTCAAGTCGTGTGCTGTGCTATTACTAAGATTTTTTATTTGTTGCATTTAGTACAAAAAATACAAAATCTAAAAGACCTTAAAAAAATACTTAAAAAACAGTAATTAATTTAAATGCAATAAAATCGTGTTCGTTTATGTCATTTTTATTCGTCTGACATTATCAGAAAAATATATTAAAACACGATGAAGGTGTTTGCTTTTACTTTAATGTTATTTGTAATCCTTTCGCTAAAGAAATATTTTTTTCATATTAATAATTTTTTTTTATTTATTAATTTGTTTAAAAAAAAATAAGCAAACACATTTTTTTCAACGTATCATTTAGAAATACAAGTTTTTTTTTTCAATCAGGTACTTATAAGCGGCTAGGGGTTGAGGGACAAAGGATCAAACGATAAAATAGTAGTTTAAAAAAAAAAACGCCCCCGTCTACTCAGTTATTGTAAATGATTTTCATGGCTGTTTACCATCGGCAGATAAGTAAATTTAAACTGAATATTTTTAATTGTTGACTTCATAAAACCCTATTGGAATCAAAAGGTCGACCTTAATATTTTGATTTAAAAAAAAAAAAAATTACATAAACCCAAACCTTGCATCCACTCAATATACAGCTCTGTGAAAAAAATAGCACCATGTAGCATTTTGTACTTTCATACAAATTGCGGTCTTCTCTATTGATGATAACACAACATTTCTATTGTATTCAGTAGCATAATGAACAAAGAAATTTTAAGCCAGAAAGTTTAAGCCAAAATACACTTTTAAGCACGACGGCGGCGCAAAAATAACACATGGGGATGCTTTTGATATAATGGTACTGGTCTCTAATTTTGGAGTTATCCCATGATGAAGGTTCAAATTTATGTTGATATTATGAGGGAAGTACGCTGAATGGAATATGCCTCTCAAGTGGGTCCTGCGGCAGGATAATGAGCTTAATCGAACGAGCCAATTAGCAAAAGATTTTTTCGCTTGAAAATGTCCGTTATGGAATGTCCGGCTGAATCAATAGACCTGAACCCCATCTTAAATCTTTGGACATATGTAAAAAACGATGTATTTGAAGCCAAGCCGAAAAAAACGCTGTAATTATGGGAAGCTGTGCAGGCTGCATGGAGAAATACGTTGCACCGCTGTCGAATTATGCACATCAAATAAAAAGAAATCATTGAAAAAAAGATAAATTAAATGAATAAAATACGAAATTCGTTTGAAAAAAAGGCTCGTGGGAAAAAAGAAAGTGTAAAATAGATCACGTCCAAAAAAGAGAACATGTTCTCTTTCAAAGGGATACGATGAACACCCTAAGTACCTACATATAACTTAAAAAAAAAAAGATTTCAAATCTAGTTCAAAAATCTGCGAAAGGCTTGATTCTATTAAGGTCAGTCATTAGTTTGATCAAAAAAAAAAATTCATTCCAATTAGTCAATTGTTCGAGAAAAACATTCTTTTAGCGCTCAATAATATAGATAAAAATAAAAATATAGAAATCGCATGTAAAAATGCAACCCAAAAGGGGTTGAACGAAACCAATCTTTTTATTTTGAACCCAAGTGTTCAAATTTCTGTGGGTTTTAATAGTTTAATATGTAGGAACAACAATATTTTTGAACTCCTTGGGTTTAATATAAATCCAGGGTTTTTAACAAAAGCACATTCAAATCAGAAGTTGTTAAAACAAAAGAGAAATTTTGAATTTTTTACAGGACAGACAATAAAAGCTATAATTTCAACAACAAGTCCGAACATACACAGTATTGAGAATTTTCTATCTATAGAAACGAGCAAATGATTAAAACCAAATGTAGTTTTTTCCCAAACCCCAACATAAGCCCTGTTCCTTTGGGAGGTGGCAAAGTACTACTAGTACTTTACTAGCGATTTTCAATCGAACGCACTTTTAACGTATGCAATACAAATCGTATCTACTGGGGAAGAAGAGCATGAGTAGATGATAGTACTAGATTAACCAAAACATCGACTAGTAGTAAACTACCACCTCTAATGGAACAGGGCTATAGGTACCAACCCAAACAACTTCGGGTTTTTTTAAATGTGGAAAAATACCCAAACACATCCCTTACATGCATTTTATTACATAATGATTCGATTGCATGACTGCATACAATATGCATAACAAAAAAAAGGTATCCAATTTATTTATTAAAAAAGGGAAGTACCTGCAGTACCTTGCCATATTATTAGGCCCAAGCAAAAAAACTACAAATTTTCATGTTGCTAAGTTTTTAAAGTTTTTGTCGAAATATCTTACATTTTGTTTGTCTCATTTACTTACACTTATCATGTAGATACGGATTGACTTAAAAAAAGTTGGAATAACATACTGTGAAGGTCTGCTTGTCTGGTCTTCTACGAAAGAATAAACTACCAAAAATCTAAGAATCTTACGTAATAACCAGACGATCAGAGCTTCACTATTTATGCAAGATGGGGCTTTTGTCATAAAGTTAAGAATGTCACGTTATTCCTCGATACAAAAATTTAAGTATTGGACCCGTTTGGAAATATTCCGGTCATGAATTCCATAGAAAACCTCTTTTGGAGCTTATTCCTTTTTGCACGTTATTTTTTATCAAAATTTTTGAATTCTTTAAATTTTTTTTAGTCAATCAGTATCTATATGATAAGAGTAAGTAAATGAGACAACAAAAAATTCAGGATATTTCGACAAAAACTTTAAAAATTCAGCAACATGAAGCAAAAAATTGTATTTTTTTTGCTTGGGCCTAATAATATGGCAAGGTACTGTAAGTTAGAAAGTGGTATCTCTGGTTGAAGGTATAAAGTATTAAAAGCAGTGCTGCCGCTGGAAAAAATCAAAAAGGGGCTAAAAAAGGGGCCCGAGACAAAACAAGGGGCCAATCATAAAATTTCGTGAAGCAAAAAAAAAATTATATAAACATCACCGAATACATATCATAAACTTTTAATAATAAAATAAATTAATTAAAAAAACAAATAAAACAGTTCTTGACAAAATATGTATATGCAAATATACTTTCTGCATTTATACACTAATTTCGATTTCGGTTTACCCAGTTTTCATGATCTTTTCCTGGTTTTATTGAATCAAGGGCTGTCCTCAAGGAATTGCTAGTGTTTACAATTAATCTATTTTCGTTAATTTTCGTAAGCATATTTTTTACGAGTGTCAGTCTGAAAACTACATTTTTAGCTGATGCACTGCTATGCAGAGTTTTTAAACATAATTTCATCCAAACCATTTTTAAATAACCCGCGATAGCATGCCAAAATTCTTCTACGACCTGAATTTAAAAAAATGTTTCAAGAACCTTGTCCGCAGATACAGCCTCAAGCATTTTATATTCCTCAATAACTTTCTCGGAATTCAATTCGACTAAATGTTGGAAATCAGAAACCAGATCTACGTTCCTAATTGAAGTCAACTGTTCTATCTTTTATAACTCTCCATAATTTTTCATCTTTTAAAACAAAAATTTTAGCTATACCTACCTAAAAAAAAAGGGGCCATTTTGCTAATTTTTAAAAAAGTGGGGGCCAAGGGGCCCGAGCTTAAAAAAGGGGCCAAACGGCAACACTGACTAAAAGTACCTTGCACACAAAATACAGATAAAATTTTAATCGTCTTTTATTTAAAGCAACACTTGATCTTCATTTGTATGAGTAAATACAATGGAAGTATATGTAGATGTCGTGTGTCTGTGTATGCCAATGTTGATGCACGAGAGATAAGCGGCTTCGAATTCGGATAACATAAACAAAAACAAACCAAAACCATCATTCAACTTCAGCGATAAAGCGAGCACACAAAATAATGCTGGACTCAACATTTTTTTATTAAAATTTATTAACTGTGTGCACTTGAAATCGGTTGGATTTGTTTGGGAATTATTGAAATTTTATTTTATTGCAACTGTCAATAATGTATTCAGTTAAATTATATTATAGCGACAGATTGTAATGTGACCGAGTTGCACAGTGGCAGTGCCTCTTAATAATAAAATAACAAAAGAAAATAATATAAAATTTAATAATTGCTATTTGCGGTGTACCTAATTGCGTTCTACTATCTTTCCTCAATTGCAAATTATTTTTTTTTTTTAGTAATTTTGTGTTGTTAACTTGGGTAATTATTATTTTAATTTTTCACAATGGGTTGCTGTGAAAGTATTGAATCGGATAGAGAAGAATACTATCCAAGACAAATAATAAGCCAAGAAAGAATAAGTGAGTATTATCAAAATTTATCAGCACATAACAACCCACTAATCAATTGTTTCAATTTGATTTGAACATAAATTTATTCATTATACCTTTGTGAGATAGTAAAAGATACTAGATAGTTAATTAAAATAAATTTTAAGTCCAGAGATACCTGACTAATCTAATTTTCACTTGTGATTAATATTTTTAAAAGCCGGCATTATATTTACACTAATAACCTTTATAGACCAGTGCCAATAATTTTTGAAAATAAAAAAATTAATAGCAGCATATGGGTGGTGGGAAAATTTAGGATAAATGGTATATGAAAGGGGAAAAATAAATTGCCCACAAAAAAATTGGGGGAAAGGGGGTGGGTGGGCGAAAAGGTGGGGTGGGTGTCAAAAATCATGGTTTTTTACGATTTCTGTCTAAACTAGACGTCCTATCGAAAAAAGTCAAATGCAAAAGTTGTAGGTAGTATAAATGTCTACAACTTTTACTCAAACAATTTTTTTCTATAACCTCAAAAATATTGAAAAAAATGCAAAAATACGATTTTTTGATTTTTTATTTTTATCTTTTACAAAAATGGTGGGATGTTAACAAAACTTGGTTAAAAACTACTTTGTTATGTTTTCTATGTATTAAAAATGTTTTTTGAGCAAAAAGTGAATTTTTGGATTTTTGACGAATTTAATTTGAAAAAATAGCCTATTTTTCAATCAAAAAAGTTACCGAAAAAATTTTTGATTTTTGAAAAGTTTGAAATGAAATTATTTAGATTAAAACCTATTATTTCAGATTGTGTGGAAAAAATATAATTTTGTTTTAGAAAATATTGAGAAAAATTGAAAAAAACAAAAAAAAACATTTTTAAGATCGATTTTTCCGTAAATGACAGTAATATTGGCGAGAAATAATTTTCCATAGAAACTAAATTATACTTTTCTAATGGTATTTGACCTTCTTAATTTGAATCTAGCATTAGAATAGCTCTAACGTGAAAAGTTTTTGAGATATTGAATTTTGAACGTCCAAAACACTATTTTTGTGATGTTTTGCATGGTAATATCTCAAAATCGTGACGTGATAGAATTTTTCTGACTTCGGATTCGAGCTCAGCGCACAAAAAACCATTAGAAAAATATACTTTGATTTTTATAAAAAAAACTTTTTGACTAGTGAATTCGAACAGGGAAGAAAAAATCGCATGTCTTGTTCAAATTCACTAGTCAAAGAGTTTTTTTTTATAGAAATCAAAGTATATTTTTCTAATGGTTTTTTGTGCGCTGAGCTCGAATCCGAAGTCAGAAAAATTCTATCACGTCACGATTTTGAGATATTACCATGCAAAACATCACAAAAATAGTGTTTTGGACGTTCAAAATTCAATATCTCAAAAACTTTTCACGTTAGAGCTATTCTAATGCTAGATTCAAATTAAGAAGGTCAAATACCATTAGAAAAGTATAATTTAGTTTCTATGGAAAATTATTTCTCGCCAATATTACTGTCATTTACGGAAAAATCGATCTTAAAAATGTTTTTTTTGTTTTTTTCAATTTTTCTCAATATTTTCTAAAACAAAATTATATTTTTTCCACACAATCTGAAATAATAGGTTTTAATCTAAATAATTTCATTTCAAACTTTTCAAAAATCAAAAATTTTTTCGGTAACTTTTTTGATTGAAAAATAGGCTATTTTTTCAAATTAAATTCGTCAAAAATCCAAAAATTCACTTTTTGCTCAAAAAACATTTTTAATACATAGAAAACATAACAAAGTAGTTTTTAACCAAGTTTTGTTAACATCCCACCATTTTTGTAAAAGATAAAAATAAAAAATCAAAAAATCGTATTTTTGCATTTTTTTCAATATTTTTGAGGTTATAGAAAAAAATTGTTTGAGTAAAAGTTGTAGACATTTATACTACCTACAACTTTTGCATTTGACTTTTTTCGATAGGACGTCTAGTTTAGACAGAAATCGTAAAAAACCATGATTTTTGACACCCACCCCACTTTTTCGCCCACCCACCCCCTTTCCCCCAATTTTTTTGTGGGCAATTTATTTTTCCCCTTTCATATACCATTTATCCTAAATTTTCCCACCACCCTTATGCTGCTAATAATTTGTTCAACTTTTGCCCTCTGAAAACCGGATTGGCACTGGTCTATTAACATTCGAGCGCGAAAAAAATGTTCGTTGTTTATCAAATGTATGTTTATATCCACGTCAGTAGTTTGCATGGAATTAATTTAAATTCCATAACAGCCATATGTGGCAAAACAAATATCTAGCACCTAGGTACCTAGTTCAGTTGATTATTATTATAATTATTGCGATTTGCGACCCAACACTTTGTACCACCGGCAATTTTTTAACTTGCGTTATACATCAGTACTAAATGGCAAATTTAAGGTTCGTAAAAAAAATGCCAGAATATTTTAGAGGCAAGGAGCCGATTTTGCTTTCAAAAATGGTCCAAACAAATTTTAATCAATTTTTTGTGGTATGAGATTTTTGATTTTTTTTTAATTTTCTGATTACATACTTTTGTTTAGATAACAGACTTCAAGTATAATTATTTGTTTTTCATTGGGCACGTTCAGGAAATGTTGGGGACTAGATATTTAGGTAACGTCACTTTCTGAACGGAAATTTGAGCGAATTGACTAATTTAGTTTGGATTCGCCATTATTGTCAAATTTCAAAATTTACTTGAGAATTTTAGAGATCGCATGGGGCAGACACCAAACTTCACTGCACTTTAATAAATAAATAATATTACTTATAACCGATAATGCACTTTTTACTCGTTTTTCACACAAATAAATTTCATTCTTCTACCCTAATTCTGTAATTAAAAACAATCAGCTGTCATGTTGACGAAAAAAACTTTCCTAATTTTTTAGGGAAAAATTTCTTGCCTAACTTTCCAGTCAGCTTTCCAATAAAATTACCTAAATTGGAAGGATTTTTTCTGACAGTTGACCAATCAGAGGCCGAGAAATTATCTAAATATTTAGTCCCTAACGTTTCTGAACCTGCCCATTTTGTTGATAATCAAATAGACGATAATCGTTTCACAGTTTGAGAATCTTAAAGCTATTTTAAATCATGCCTGATTCAATATTTCCAAAACAGTTTATTAGTAGAGTAACTAAAGCAAATTATTAGGGAACCCGGCTGAACAGCTCTGATTTTGACGATTTTTTTTTCAAACGTAGGTAATTAAAAATACTTTAAAGTCTATAGATTAAAATTGCCGGTGTTGCCGTATTGTTTTTTAAAATTAAAATTAAATTTTTTTTTAACTAAACCATTTTTGTTTGCTTAAATTTCATAAAACAAATAATAGCAAAAGATTCTCTAGGTAATTTAAGGAAAATATATAAAAGGCAGTAAAGGACAATCTTATATCGTTTAAGCGATAAATGCAATTTTCTAACATTCTGACCTCAAACACAAAAAAAATAATTTGAAAACAACGGCAACACCTACAATATTTTAAAATACATTTTTAAAAAGCCAGAAGCTCATTCTTATCTCTTAAATTTAAATCCACTAAATTTAATCAATACTTTTTGAAAAAATGGCCCTCAAACTCAGAATTAAAAAAAAAATGTTATTAGAAAAATTTAAAATTACTTTTTTCCAAACTTTTTCTAATAAAATATGAATTTATTTAAAAAAAATGTTTGGCCATAAATATTATCAGTTGAATTTCGAAGCAAAAAAGGTAAAATATATCACACTTTTGAAAAAAAAAAAATGAAAAATTACTTCAATTTCAATGGTTTTTTTTATTAAAACTGAATTTTTGCATTGAAATAATTAATTTTCTCAAAGACTATGGTAAATAGGAACTTTAAATTTTTGCTTTTTAACTTTTAACAGTAAGGGTTATTAAATGAATAAAAATAATTTTTTGTTTAGATGTTGAACTTTAAAAAAAAAAATAAGTTACATTTTTTTTCAAAACTTTTATTAAAAAAAGTTCTTCGAAAATGAAATACTTTTTAATTTTTTTTCATAAACCGTAATACATATTGACATTTCCTTTTAAAATTTGAAATCATAATAAATGCGGCCAAAAAATTTTGAAAATAAATGCATTTTATATTACGACCAAGTTTAAAAAACCACATGTTAAAATTTTTTCAAAAATTTTTTTTTTTCAAAAATCTGAGTTCAATTACCATTCTTTCAAAAGCCGTTCATTCAATTAACTTAATTTTAAATTTACATATATGACTAAGCTTCTAGCTTTTAAAAAATGTATATTTGAATATTGTAGGTGTTGCCGTTGTGTTCAAATATTTTTTTTTGTGTTTGAAGTCAATTAATAAGAAAATTGCATCTATCGCTTGAACTATGGAAGATTGTCCCTCACTCCCATATATTTTTTTTCCTTGAATTTCCTAGACAATCTCTTGGCATCAATTAATTTATGAAATTTAAGAAAAATTTTTGAAAAAAAATTTGTTTTTGTTCACAAAAATCTTCAATTAAATTTAAAAAATCAAAACGGCAACACCGGCAATTTTTAATCTATAGACTTTAAAGTATTTTTAATTACCGACGTTTGAAAAAAAAGATCATCAAAATCTAAGCTGGGGCCCTATTTTGTAAAACGATTATCGTTGAAATTACTTCGTTATCGTTGAAATGCGATTGTGTTCAACGAGAATCGTTAGAATTTTACGATACTCGTTAGTCCTTACGACTGACATTTACCTATCGTTTGACTTTCGTTCTCGTTTGTCTTGCTTAGAAAAAAAAAAATTGCCAAACTTCGAAGCCAATTTTATTTACACTGATTGCAATGAAATAACAAATATATATAAACATACTCAAATATTAAAACCAAGAACCATTTTTTTTTTATTATTATTAAAGCACCACAACACAACAAAACGATAAAACCAACAATTGATCTCAATCTTCATGTCCAATTAACAATGGCAGAGATAAAGTTCTCGGAAAGATGATTTTCTTCTTTAAACTTATAAAATAAATAGGGGGAATAACAAAATATGTCCATAAAGTCAATTTTATTAAGTTTTTGAATAGAAAACATTATTAAATAGCACAAGAAAAGTAAAAGAAAATTGTTTTGCCACTGAAGATTTTGTTTATCTACTTATTTTTGACAGCTTTTCATTGGCGTGAAGTTGGTACGCTTGAAAAAAAAAATTGTTTTTTCATTTTTATCTGGCAATTGGCGATTGGAGCACATACTACTAGCGCCGTAGTTTCAACTTTTGAACTAATTTTAACAGGACGGATGTTTACATTTTGTATTTCTAAAAATGGCGTCCATGTCAAAAGTCCTAACAAAAAAAAAGTAAAATGTCGGATGCTAGCTCCTTCCGTCCTGTTAATTTTAGTTTTTGTTTTGACCACCGGTAGCGCATTTACACTTTACCAATCGCCAATATTTTCCACCATGCATTATCGTTGTACTAAATCGCTCTATGTCGTGACTATCGTTGTCCTGGGTATCGTTGTTTTGCCTTTCGTTTCGTAATACGAAATAGGGCCCCTGTTCGGCCGGGTTCCCTAATATTGCCAATTTTTGAGCTTTAGTTACTCCACTATATATAAATAAAAGTTTTCATATCCTTAGAAGTCGTATTAGTCTACTTGAGATAGTAGTTGCCTCTTAATGGGGTGGCCGAGGTTCGCCTCCCGAAATTGGAGTTGTTTTATAATTTTTTTTTGTTTTTGTGAGTCAATAATAGTCATTAAATAAACGATAGCTACATAAATATGTAGGTCTCGTTTTTGGGTGCAATATTGGATTTTAAAAAAAGTATTAGGAATTTATTCCAATCACCGATCGAATTCCAATCTCAACAAACAAACAAAAAAAACGACTTATTTCTACAAATAACCATTTTAAATTTTTTAAAAATGTTTAACTACCACTATACGCATTTTCCAAAAAAGTATTCAATGTACCTAGGTTAGTAAGTTTTGACTTTTGGGTCATTAAAAAAATTCATATCCGTTCAGCTATACCAAATGTTTCGACGCACTTATTTTGGAAAATGAAAATTTTCAAAAATTACTTAAGATACCTACGCATTAGAAGGCAACTTAGCGACAAATCCAATTCTTTGTCTCTTCCAAAGCATATGTAAGTGCACATGAACATTTTGATCTCATATTAAAGTTTATGAATATTATTATAAATTATATTATAATTCTCACACATTTGTTCAAAATGTTCCATTCAAAAACGAATAAATTTTCCCTAAAACGAGACCTATTTAGCTATCGTTTATTTATTGACGATTATTGGCTCACAAAAAAAAAAATTAAAAAAATAATTCAAATTTCGGGAGGGGAAGCTCGGCCACCCTATTAAGAGGCAACTACTATCTCAAGTAGACTAAGGTCCATTTTCTTCACTCGGAGTTGAACAAAACTTGAGAATTTTTATATTAAAAGCCTCAAGTTATGTTCAACTCCAAGTGAAGAAAATGGACCTAATACGACTTCTAAGGATATCAAAACTTTTATTTATAAAAACTGTTTTGGAAATATTGAATCAGGCATGATTTAAAATAGCTTTAAGGATTCTCAAACTGTGAAACGATTATTATCGTCTATTCGATTATCATTTTCAAAATTACGGAATGACCCCCCTTGTTTTTGTGTTTATTAACGGATGTTAAATTGAATTTGTAATACATACATAAAAATGTAAAATTTATGCAAATTGGTTGTCTCTGTTCACATCTTTGGTGGATTTTTGTTGTAAGATCCTATGGTTTCAAAGCCTTTGATTTCAAAGCAGCCTTAAATTGCCATATTCAAAATTAAAAGAGCCAAATTCCGTTAATCGTAAATAAAAATTTTAAGGAGCTAGTCAAATGTTCAAGGGTCTGATAAAAAGCCGGCTCTGGCAACGCTGCGTCGATATAACAAAAAACATCAAATATGACATTACGATGCACATACATAGGTCGATTTGCAAGATTTAGCCGGCCAAAATGTACCTACAGTAGAACCTGTTTAACATGTTTTTATAAAATTATTTCAATTTTTTTTTGCATTGAAAAATAATTATCTAACTGGAAAACCCGCTTTACAAAAATAAAACCAAAGTTTTTTTTTTTGTCATTTAAGATTTAACTATAGCGGGTTTGACTCTATTTACAACCAAAACATGAAAAGGTAGAAAAGAAAGATTTTAAAAAATACCTAGAGTAAATTTTATTTAAAGACACTTAATTTACTCATGTTAAATTGCATTCAAACTCATATAAAATTATAAAAGTGGAAAATTTTGCTTAATCACGAAGCTGAAGTTGTCCAAATTTCTGAAGACAACAACGAGAAATTTTAGAAAAAGTAATACAAAAATATATGTATATTTTTTGTAGGTAGTATAAAAGATGAGAAAATAGCCAAACATTTATGTATGAACCCTACGTTTTATGGCCGTCGAATAAAAAATTAGGGCTCGAATAACCACACACGATTACGATCATACGTTAACGTTTTGTCTGCCGTAGTTCGACCGCAGTACTTTTTCGTTGAAAAATCAGTACTTTTTGAACAAAACAAACAAAATACTTTTTTCGGGTATACCTACTGAAAAGATTGACGCTTTTGGCTAAGTATGCGTGAAAAGTCATACGCTTTTGGCTACGTATGCGTACGGTGATCATCCGTGCCGGTTGACCATGGACTGTCCCTTATTTCTATAGCTCGTCCCGGTTTTTTATTTAAGATACCCGGGACGTACAAGTGTCCCATATTTTGCAATTTGTCCCGTGATTGTCCAGTAGTTCTACATTTTCTGATTTTTTGTGTTCAAAATTTTAAATGAACTTTTTACGGACATCAAGGAAGCCAGTGGTTGGAAATAAAAGTTTTTCTAATTTTTCGAATAAAAGCAATAGGTACCTGGTTTTTTAAATTTTTTCGTCAATTATGAAAGAGGAAAGAACCCTCTTGGTGAAAAACCAACATTTTCAAAACGATTGAACGAATTTTTTATTTGCCCCGCGGGTTTCGCTCCAAGAAATATGGTCACTGTAAGTATGCGTGAAAACACTGTGGTTACACTGTGTGTGTATTTTACATTTATTCAAGGATACAAAAGAAATTAAAACCACACAAAATAAACAAATAGGTTTTGGGGGGTAAAACGTACGAAAGTTTCCGATCTCCTTCTGGTTATATCTCTGGTGGTAATAATCTATTTTTTTTTATTCCACAAAAGCTGTTTGCTCACATTTACAGTAATTCCCCAGTAATAAAAAAAAACCATAAATTATCCAAAGCAACTCTATACGTCGTTACCTTAGGTACTAAATACACGTAGTAGGATCGATAATATAAAAAAAAAAACTCTAAGTGAAATGAAAACTCCAAACTAATTAAATTCAAAATGACATTGAATATGAAAAGCTACTTATAGTATTAAAAAAACCGTTATACCTATGTACATAAAATAAAAAATACCAAAAACCATAATTTCTTACCAGCATTATTGTAAAATTCAACACTGGTTTGTTGAAAAAAAATAATTAAAAACGTAAAATTTCAATTTTACTCTTTGCTATTGAACTTTTTTTAAAAAATCAACTTAAAAAAAAAAACAAGTACAAAAAAAATGTTTCGATCATTTTTTTATCAATATTTCGAAAACTGGCCAAAAAAAACATTTTTAAGTTTGTTTTTTTTTTTTTTTTATGGCATACCAATTTTTTTTAAATTTGGTGTCCCAATTGGTGTTAGAAAATTAAAAAAAAGTTTTTTTGCCTACTTTTGAGCTAAGTAGCTCATCAATTACGTTACGTTACGAGTAAAATAATAATTAAAGTATAATACTCTTCACGGGGAAAAAGACCATCTAAAAACAAAAGGATTTCTGCATGGTTTTTTGCCAAGAGATGACTTCTGTTTTAATTTGAGCGGAAATCCACTTAATTTTAGATGAAAATCTTCTTATGCAAAAGAACATGCAGAAATCCGATTGTTCTTAGGTGTTTTTTTTTCGTGTAGATTTCTAAATCGATCATACTAAAGTGATCAAATTTTTGTACTGAACCTTGCATCGAATTTCCGTCTTATTTGACTATACTGCAAGTTTAAATAACTTTTTCGAAAAAAGCCAAGCATTTGTGCACTTTTGCTCGTGACTGTATGGCCTTTATTGCGAGTATCATTCAAATTTTGATGCGATAAAAGTCGATCGCATCAATAAATATCAATTTTTCTATTGTGTATCTCTGTCGACAAAGATATTTGCTATTGTGAATAATAAATGAACTTGATTTGAGTCGATAGCGAAATTGTAAACTAAAAAGATCGAACTATAAAATAAAAAATATCTTTCAAAATAGAGATTCATTATGATGCCAAAAATTCATTTTCGATGGTCGACTATCGACAAAAGTCGTCTGTCGGAAGACAAACGACTGTCACAATAAGGGCCTATATCAGAAATTGAAAAAGCTTTTGATACGATCTCCCATTCGAATAACATAAAGAAAAAATTACAGCAGATGCAATGAATCAGTGCCATCGAATCTACCCGATCTGCATCCGCATGGAATAGCTATTAAGCTGATTTACCATTTATATCAATACACGAAACTACCCTAATGATGATTCATTTGTAGCAGTTATGAAGTGTTGGGATTTTTTTTTCAATCCAGCAATTGAGAAAAGACAAAAGTAAGTTTTACTCCCGCCAGCAGAGCGTTAATTAGGGATGATTTATTAACTGAGTGCACTTGCAATCGGACGCATTAGTTTGGGACTAGTTCAAATTTTATATTACCAACATTCAATAGAATTTTGTAAAAAAAAAAAAATAGTTGATGTGGACACAGTGCCTTTAAATGATAGAAACAGAAGAATATTTTGAAAATTTAACTATTGGCCGAAGGTAATTAAATACCTACATATGATGCAATTGTGTGTGATAAGTAGTAAAGTCGGAAAAAACATTTGCACTAATAAATCTTTAACATTTCTAGAAGGAACTTTTCTATGATTTCCTCCTTTTTATCCGAAACTATTTCTATCTAATATCTACGTTCCCCCTTATCCATTCAATCTCATCAATCTCATTGCTAACCTCAATCTATTTGCACTTTATGATTCCTTGCACTTTTCAGTTCAACCATCACGACATATATTTCAGCCATCACAACAATTATTACAACCACAAAGCACAAGACAAATACGTAAGTTTCTCTATTATGACTTGATTAATTAATATTGAATCTGACGCGCTTTCCAGAAACTCAACAACCAACTAGACCAAGTCGAAGAAATAGGCGTAGTAAGTACTTGTCCCTAAGTAGTTAGTATGTTTATTAAGATAAATTTTGTGTTTTTTTTTTTAGAATCACCGCCCAAACGTAATAAAAGTCGAGGGAAAACACCAAACAGAAGAGGTAAATTTCAAAACTTATTGTTACGTTAAGTTATGTTACGTTACTTAACGTTACGTCACGTTTGTTGCGCTACTTTACGTTATGTTACGCTACGTTACGTTACGTTCAATTCCATTCCGTTATGTTATCATTCCAAATCTTTTTGTTTTATTTCAGATGCACCACAAACCCCAAAACGAGAACGTTAGTTTGGTTAGCTTTTCTAAAACCTATCATCCTTACTAACACATTCTCTTGATATTTTAGAACCTTTAGCAAAAGTCACACAAGAATGGAACGTCCACGAGCGACTTGCCGAAGAAGAACACATTGACACCTTATCCGCTAGGAATATAGTCACGCTTTTTGAAGGTGAAAATACAATTCCATTCATTTGTCGCTATCGTCAGGATATGATCAAAAGCAATATAACTCCTAATAAGTTGCGTGCCATTAAAACTTCTTATACAAAAATTATCGACTTGAGAAAGAGAGCTGAAGCTATTATCAGGGAATTAGAGAAAGTCATAGAAGTCGATGATGAAATTCGAACTCAGATATTGGGAGCTAAAACCTTTAAGGATGTGGAATATTTGGTAACTAGAAATATTTCACTCAAAGTTCCTAAATTTCATTTTGCTTATCTTCGTAGAACTCCGTTTATAGACCATCTCAAATAAATACAAGGTCTTTAGGCATTGATACTTATGCTTATCGCCTACTCTTAGGTCAGAATCCTGAAGTTCAAACAATTGAAATTGTTAACAACAGAAATCCCGATCTCGACACAATAGCTAAGGTCAAAATCGGATTGAGTCTTATTGTTTCCGAACTTTTTAGCAAACATCGAGGTATTCTTGATGAATTGCGTCAATTGTGAGTTTACTAAAATACTGAAAAAAAAGTATTGTGACCATAAAACTTAATTGATTCTTTATTTTAGGCAAAAAGTCCACAACATCGTCCTCAAATGTAATGAAGCCAAATTGGACAACCCAGAGGCACGAAAAGAAACCGATTGTTTAAAACAGTCGAAATTCGAAACTTATTTCAAATTCGAACATGATATTCGAAATGTAAGACCACATCAGATATTAGCCATTAATCGTGGTGAAAAAATGCAGTTCCTTGAAGTCCATGTCATCTTGCCGGATAGCTTTAAAAATGCCATTAGGAGTTATATTTATGCACAATTTATGATAAGTGGAATTAAGTATCCACTGAGGAATGAAATTTTCGATATGGCTTTCGAAAAATGTTACAACGAAAAACGTATGTAACTTTATTTCATAACAAATTCTAACACTATTTTAAATTTATAAAAATATTTTTAGTTGTTCAATTTGTTAGTAAACAAGTTCGAGCTGATTTAACTGAAATTGGTAAAAATGATGCCATGGAATGTTTTGCAAAGAATTTGAAGCAATTACTTTTGAAGCCACCACTTAAAGGTGAACGTATTTTGGGTATTGATCCTGGTTTTACAAATGGCTGTAAGTTGGCAGTTATTTCAGAAACTTCAGATGTATTAGATGTTGGTGTGTTGTATCCACATAATGAAAAAAATCCAGATGTTCAGGATCAATGGGGTATAAAGTTATCGAATCTTCTTGCTAAACATGGGTAAGTTAGCTTATTTGTTTATGAGAATAAGATTGCACGGCAAACTTTGAAAATGAAACCTCCATCATCTAATTAAATATTAAGTTTATTTTACATATGAAGATGTGCTAGGAAGTTCTACCATCAAATATTAAAGTTTTTATAATATCACTTTCTTCGCATCTTTTCACCAAGCGCGTTTTTAACCCTCTGTCGGCACACGGGTGCGAATTTGGCACGACAAAAATGAAAAAAATTACAATTTTTCAAAAAAGTGGGTGCAAAAAAATTTCTTTATAATGGTGTAAATACATTTTTTTAAAATTGTGAAAACAATATTCGAATTCCTCGGAAAATTCTACATCAATTTCATATAAGTTTTATCTATACAATATTGGACATAAAAAAGTTCTAGCGACATGAAAAAGTAGAAGCCAAATTCGCACCCCTGTGCCTATCACGTCACAAAAAAGAGGTGTGCCTACAGAGGGTTAATAAAACCTTAGGAGGCTCATTTCACATTTTTATGTCTTATATCAATGTGAGAGCAACTTGCAGCTAAAGTTGAGTGAATAGTTTGATAGTTTTTCAATGAAATAAAATGTTACGCATACGCCACAGTGATCTATTTTGTTTAAGAAAAAACATAATACGTGTACTATTTACCAGTATTATCGATAATTACCAAAATTTTAAGACTGTGATACCAAATTATTTTTTGTAACAAGATCCAATATATATATCATAGGCAAAACGGCACAAGCGTACTGTTTTTTGGAAACCAAATTTATTATAGTACAAGATGCCGCAATTCTTACCCCTTCCGTTATTGAATGGCATGCTGAAATTTTACAGGGTGGAATATATTGCTGAGCTAAACAAAACGTACTTGTGTTGCCGCCTCAAATACATACAGGAGTCAGGGTTGCCATGTGTTGAGAATTAATTTTGAATCCTTTTCAAGTTTGAATGTAAATTATATGCAAAAATGTTATTTCATGTGCATTGATTGACACAGGGTTGCCTATGCAAAAAATTCCATACTTACTTCATAGGGTTGCCATTCTGTTAAAAATTTTTTCTTCTTCATATTGAACATTAAATTAAAAAAAAAAAAACGACAAAAACACAAGAGGTGGGCTGTGTAGTTGACAACGAGATAAGATAAACATTGCATTTACATGGGAACGACAATTAAAAAAAAATTTTTAAAACAGTGGCACTGGCTACAATAACGTGAATTTTTACTGGCTTTCGTTTTTGAAATGTTAATGATAGAATATTTCTAACTTCGGATTCGAGTTCAGATTCGAGTTAAACCTACACAAAAGTATGTTTTGGTTCTTGTGGAAAAATTCTTGTTGTCTTTAACTTTAGATTAAGTCAAGTTTGCCTTTGGCTTATTAACAAGGAATAAAAAAACTTCTTGGGTGTTTTTTTTTTTACTAAACTGAATTTAAATTAGATTTTATGGGTGAAAGCTATTATTATTGAGAGTTCCTGTATGGTAATTGGTTCCCCGGATACTTCTTATTATTTTTTAAATTCGCCATTAATTTAACAGTGTTTTGGTACTTGTTGCACAACGTTCTTTGCCCCTTAAAAAAAAAAACACCCTTTCACCAAAAATATTTCGATGCACTCATTGGGTTCTTAGTTCTAATTGCAAATAAAACATTCATACCGAATTGTATCACTGGATCATCATGGGAATAAATTTGGTTGAACAAAAGCTATTTAACCTAGGATATTAATAGGTACCTACTCAATTTTGTAAGAAAGTGGACAAAAATTAGGAAAACAAAACTTGAAAATATAATTTTATGTGGCAACACATTTTGGCATTGAATAATTTTTTAATGCAAAATATTTTTATTTGCAATACTTTTTTTTTTGCATTAATTGCTATTTTTTTTTTGTAAATTTATAATGAAAGGCAAATGCAAATTCTTCAGAAAGATAAAGGTAGACAGACAAAGAATGGGTGCATTATATTTCAGTTGGTAATACACGTATTTTTAAAGATCAAAAGACAATTGCACTTTCTAAGTAATTTATTTTCGAAGTGGGTCACTGTGGTGTATGTGTAACTTTTTTCGTCAAAAATCCTTAAACGTTTTAAAAAACTGTATGTACCTATTTATATTCGGATGGCAATGATTTTCTAAAGAAGAGAAGTTTTTCAGTGTATTTCCACATAAGAAAGGGTCGTGACCCGTGATGATTAAAATCATATTCAGGGCTTTATTGGTTCTTTGGGATGGAGTTTTTGTATGTCCTTTTTTATTGAATGTTTATGTATGTTCTTTTTTATTGAAAATCTCAATAACTGCTTTATTTGTTTTTTAGCTGCAAAACGATTGCCTTAGGTGATGGAGCCGGTTGCCGAGAAACCGAACTTTGGCTTATCCAACTTTTTGATAAAGGAATTTTGGACCGCAAAAACATTTGGTATGATATTGTCTCCGAACAAGGTACATCAGTTTATTCATGCAGTGATATTGCGAAGACAGAATTCCCAAAACTTGATGCAAAACTTATTAGTGCAGGTAAGAATTACATATTTATTTGCATTGTCCTTAATTTTTCTATTTATTTTGAATATTTTTTTTTTTTTTTCAAAGTTTCCATCGCACGTCGATTGATTGATCCTTTAAGTGAATATGTAAAAGTTGAACCTCGCCATCTTGGTGTTGGTATGTATCAAATGGATATGAACGAAAAGCTATTGTCGAAATCTCTTAACGAAGTCGTATCGGAATGTGTAAGCTTTGTGGGCGTTGATATTAATACAGCAAGTTTAAGTGTGCTCAAGTTGGTCTTAAAAATCATTCAAAATTAGAAATTTTTTTAATTAAATATTTTTTTATTCAAGATACATCGCAGGTCTCAATCATCAAAAAGCCGAAAATATTATTAACTATCGACAAAATAATGGACCTTTCCGTACAAGAAAGGAGCTACTTCGAGTCAAGACGATCGGGAAACCTACATTTATACAATGCGCTGGGTAAAAAGTTATAACTTCTTAATAACTTTCATATTAATTTATATTTTTAATATTAAAAAAAGATTTATTCGTATTGAACCCAAGAGTGTTGGTGGGAAACTAGAAAATGTACTCGATTGCACCTGGGTACATCCAGAAAGCTATACCGTCGCAATTAGGTAAAAATTATTTAAAATTTATTTCTATGACCTTAAAAGTTTAAATAATTTTTTTTTTAATTTTTAGCTTAATAAGACAATGTAACTTAGAACCAAACGATATTGGGAATCCTGGTTTTATCTCAGAAATAAAATCATTTGTGCATTCCAATCGAATCGACGTCCTTGCTCAACAATTCGATATACCTGCTGAGCGAGTAAGACTCTAAAACTCTCCTTTAGGCGCCACTGTTTATTTTATAATGTTTAATTTTAGTTGCAAATAGTTTTGAATGCCCTTCAAAGGCAGCTACTTCAAGACTACAGGCCTGATTTTGAAAGAAAAATGTTTATAAAGGATATAACAAAACTTGATGATTTATTCATAGGACAAATTGTTACAGGTAAAATATAACATTGTTAAATCAACAATTTTCTATTTAAATTAAAATTATTTTTAATTGATTTAAATAGGTGAAGTAAGGAATATAGTATCTTATGGAGCATTTGTCAATATTGGACTTGGTAATGATGCGCTTATTCATAGAACTAAAATGAATGGTATGAAACTAAATTTAGGTGATAGAGTTTCTGCTTCAGTTATTGATCTCGATATTGCCAAAAAACGTGTATCGTTAAGGCTAGATGAAGTGATTTAATTTTTTTGTATAACTTTATTCAATGTATTATTTTAATGTAAAATAATTTAAAAATCAATGTTTTTTTTTTTATGTACACCTTTATGTATTTTTTTGTATCAATTAAAGTGTTTTTTTTTCTTTAAATGAAGCTTGTTTTCTTATTTAATTACTCGTAAAAAAAATTAATCTTGCAAACATCTTTTGGGAAAACATATACAAAACAAAAATTAGGTTGGACATTTGTTATAATCAATGAAAAATTTTCAAATTGCATAAAATTTGGTTTACTGTTTCAGTTTTTATTAAGAATTATTGCTAAAAAATCGTTTAATTTTAATTAACCAACATTTTCTAAAATGAAAATTTTCTCAAATATGTCTTGAAATCAGTTTAAAACTAAACATTTTTTTGTTTGAAAATATAATCACAAAATCTTTATTTTTGAAATGCATACTAGGAAGGGTCAAAAAAGATATAAAAAAAAACACTTTTCTGGAAAAGTTGCGGATGGTGAAGACTAAGAAGAGTTTTAAAAAATAATTAAAATTGTATTTTTAGAAAAAAAATTGACCACCCTAACGCCTTATTTTATTAATATAATAGCTTTAGACAACTCTTTTTTGAGCTAGATATGTATTAAGTAGAAAAAAAATTGTTCAAATTGGGTAAGGATAATAAATTCCTATTTTTACGATATTTTTTTCATTTTTATGGACCATTTGGTAAATTATTATTTTTACCAAATAAGAAGTGAAAATGAAGTTGACTCTATCAGTGAGTCATGAACTCGCTGAAGATTTAAAAATCTGTCGGTCAATATGGCTTTGACTATTTATCATTCTCCTCACCGCACAGTGGTGCATTTGGTGCTTTATGGCGTCAAAAATCATTTGCACGGCCAATTCTTGACGAAAAGTCATGAAATTTAAGACGCTGTAGCATACATATATTAGTATGAGAAATGCGAAAAACTTTTCAACTTTTATTTTCTCGAAATGGTGGTTCCAAAATGGCGGACAGAATAAGCGTTAGTAGAATTTTCCTTTTCAAGTGTATATAAGCTAGAAATTTAACTAAATGAATGTTAAAAAGATCTTTGCTCTTGGATTTATGTAGAACTGTTCATATTCAATGAAAAAAAATTTTTTTTTAAATTTTAAAGCAATAACCAAAATGTACCAAAGCAGTAAAACACTTGGAAAAAAATTATATGAAATATATATTTGAGCGCGATCTGGGCACTAGACTTACAGATCGAGTTTTAAACGACTTTACCTACTTTTCTTTGTAAAAGTAGGTCACTGTGACGTATACATAACTTTTTCTCATAGACAAACTAAAACTTTTAAGATGGTGTTATCTTATCGACCTCTATTATATTGCTTGATTTAAAATAGACAAAAATTAAATACATTTAACCATCAAATTTACGATGAATGGTGAAAATAATTTTATTTCGAAAATAATAACGAAGAAAAACAAATTTTAAAGTTTGACTTTTATTTATTTTTGTACGAAAAAAAAAAATATCATTTTGGAATTCTTTATGATTGCTTCATTAGATTTTACCATTTTCACTTATATATGTCATTTTGTTTTTAATTTATTGATACACGTTCATTTAATTATTAAACTAAATAGTTATATATTTATTATTAATTTATTTAAAAGACCTCGTTTATTGGTATTAAATACACTAAAACTCATCTTTTATAATACAAAAATTCTGTTGTTTTTTTTTTAATATAACTTATACATAAATTAAAAAAAAAAACATAATTATCTCTTCATTTTGCATGAAGTTAAATTTAAGAATATACATCATGTATAATAATAATATTATATATAGATCATTAGGAATAAATAACATAAAAAAAATATTCTAACTATACTAAGTATAAATGTATATATTATATTTTTTTTCTTTTCATAATATACGAAAGTATATTAATAAATGGATTACAATATCTAGATATAAATACTAAACATGTATTTTATTTTTAATTGAAAACATGAAGCAAAGATCAGTTGCAGTTAGGTATAATGCATTTGACTTGATTTTTTTCAAAAATTTTATAAGCATACAATTAGCGCTTTTAAGAGATTAAACGAAAAACAAAATAATAAACATTTTTGCGTACATTTTTTTAGAATATTGATCAACAACAGAATTAATATTAAAAAAAATAATAATAAACTCAAATTTAATCGAACATAAAAAAAAAAAATATGAAACGTAAACGGACATTCACACAACAAACACATACACACACGCATATAATCTCACATACACGTTCAAACATTAAAAAGAAAGTTGTTATACAAGGACATTTTTTAAACAAATAGATGCGAAGACGTCTTTAGAAGATTTGCATTTCAGCGAGCGCATCGTCATAATGTTTCCGGAATGAAACAAAATTTTGAAACGAACATCGATGGTTTTCTTTTGGTGTTCTTTTTGAGATTCTATAAGAAAAAAATGATTTATTTTTTAATCTTTATAAAATGTGTTTTTTTTTTTTTAATTTTCTTACCAAAAAGAAGTTAGTCGAAAAGTTAATCCATGACCCCAATGATAGAAAAAAATTATTTCTTTTCCTTTTTCCTGCAAAAGAAATTTAATTTTAAAATTTCATCACATTTCTAATGTTTTTACTTAAAAAATAATATAAATTGTTTTAAAGCATAAACCAAAAATTAGTAAAAATTAAAATATAAACTACTAACAAAAATGCAATATAAGAATAGAAAAGCTATAAAATATGCTAGATAACTACGAGTATATTACAAAGCTTACCTCTATATATTTCGAGCAAGCTATTTGTTCTCAAAGGAAAATTAAAATATTTAAGATCTATATATTTTTTTTTTAATTGGAACTATTTGTCCCGCTGAGACTGAACTTGTAAGAACTGCCTAATAAAATTGTTCACATTTTTACACTTTTTGGAAAGAAATATATACATAGGTCCGTTATATGTACATAAATAATAAGTTAGCTGGAAACGAAAATGTGATTTTTAGTAACGCACAACTCGGCTATAATTTTTGAATATATTTTAACTTTGGAAAACCATTTTTTATGGAAGCTAAAATTTAGCTCGATCTACAAGTCTTAAAGAACAAAAAACATTTGTTTCCAATTTTTTTAAAAAAAATTTTAAATTTAAAGTTATTATAATAAATACTTGTAAATGTTTTTTTGCAGAATGCCAACTTATATTCAAGAATTATATCAATAGTATTAATATTAACACGATTTATGTTAAAAAATTCTCAATCACATTGACCGTTTAAGAATTTTTTTTTTTATAAGTTAAGAGCATAAGAGCAAAACATGGTAATTTTGTTGAAATGTGTTCGAGAGAAGGGCACCCAATTGTAAAACTCCTAGAATATCGTCACTTTTTCGTTCTAATTGTATTCTCTTTTCGTTAGTAATGATAAAAATGCGAAAAGGGAGCCCTTTTTCCCAAGATATTTCCGACTGAGATTTCATTAAGATTTAAGGCTGAATAGAATTTATTAGAAGCCCGAAAGTCAAAAACCTTTTCAAGTTAAAAGTCAGTTTGCGATTTTACCCATTTTAGTGTAAAGGAAAATAATTGAAGCGTTTAGAATGTGAATTAAGAAGTGACAAAGTCGAGTTTTGAGTAATCCTCGTTCAAAACCTTCCTTTTATAACTACATATTTGTATAAGAGTGAGAAAATTTAAGAAATAAGATCCAAGGGTAACTTCTTTACTAGTGACACTAGTGGAAAGCAGCTTAGACCAAAATTTAAGTTGTCGTTCCTCACATTTGTCTGCTGTAAAAAATATAAAAGATTCAAAAATGTTACTATAATTTTCAGTGTTAATGCAACTTTTTTTTAAATAAAAATTGTAATTTTAAAACACAAATGTTTTTTTTAGGAAATACATACATACATATGTAGATTTTGGAAAAATCTAAGTATGTGCTAACAAAACGATGCAAATCAGCGCTTCATTAACCAATTGTTTTTTAAAAATGAGTTAAAAATCGACTTATTTTGATTCAAATGGAAGTCGGATGAAAAATACAAGAATTATTTTCATTTTAAATATGAACAAAACTCGAAACTTAAAAAATTTATTAGAAATTACATTCGTTTCTTTCTAGATGCTCTATTTATTGAAATATCTTAGTTTTTCTCATTTTGCGGGTAATTTCGTACTTATTTTAAAATTATGCTTATTTTAACTGTTTGTAAACATTTTTCAGAAAAATCTTTATCGTATGTAATGTATTTGGGTTTACTGTGCCTTAAAATTCACACTGGTTCCTTTCTAGGAGCTCTAATTTTTTTTAGATATTTTCATTTTTCACATTTTGGAGGTTATTTTATACTTTTCTTTTTAGTATGTATGTCTTATCACATGAATTTTTAAAGTTTGGCTGCAAAAATTTATTTCGAATGTAACGTATTTCAGTAACCTTATAGTTTTGCCAACGTTCCCTTCAAAACTCAAGACAAAAAACTTGGTACATTCATTGGACCATAACTTAAAGAACAGCCCTGTCCCCTGCCAAAAATCCAAACCCTTGATAGATTCCTCGCAAGCTTGTTTTTGAAAAAAAAAAAAATCCTTAATCTGCAAACTAATTAAACACAAGTCATGATTATTATTGTTTAATGCCAACTCTTCGTAATGTGTATATTTAAGAATTCAATATATTTAATGTAAATTTTACAATAAATGCAATTCAATTTTTTTTTTCTTATACTTTTCTATCATTCCCATTATTATTTATTATTATATTTTTTAAGATATATTTTTTTTTTTTTGTATTAATTTTTATGCTTACACATGATTTTGTTTTTTTTTTTTTTGTTTAATAAATCTATTGTTTTTGAAGATTTTTAAACTTAATATTTAACGTTTATTTTGGAAAATATAGAAACATACGAATATTTTTTTTTTTAATTACTGAAATTTTTATTTTTTTTTATTAACTTTCAGAATTAATTGTTTTTTGTTTTTGTTTATTTTATAGCTATTCTAACTATTTTTTGTTTGTTTTCTACTTTTTTTTCTTTGTTTAATCTAATAATTTCTTAATTGTACAGTTTATTTGTTTTGTTTTGTTTTTTTTTTGTTTGATTTAATTAAATGAATTCATTGCAAGTATAGTAGTTTTTAATTTCTACATAAAGTTATTTTGTGTTTTTTGTTAATTTCTGTTTACTATGCAGTGAGTGTTGCATAGAGCTCTAGTGTATTTTTTGTTTTTGTTTCTCTTGAATAGTCTCTTAACATAAAACGCTTAGATTAGTAATTATGTTCTCTTTTCACAGCCCTAACTATATTTAATTATTAAAAATCTATTTTTGTTTTTTTTTTTAAATTTTCTTTTAATTGTTAAAATTGTTAATCACCTATCGGAACGTATTAGAACAAAATTTAAAAAAAATAAACAAAAAACAAAAATGTGCTTAATGTTCTATTATTTCATTTATTACTTTTATTGCTTATAAAAGAAATAAGTTCCTATAATTGTTTTTGCTGTTTTTTATAGGAAACCTATTTAGCAAGAAACCAAAAAATGTTGTGTTTTATTTTGAATTAAAAATTCGTTTTACATTGCTACTGTTGTAATTTTTTAAATTTAAATTTAATTTAAATTTTTAGTTAATTAACAGATTGATTATAGCGTGGGTTCGTTTTTTTTTTTTTAATTTAATAACTATTTCCTGTTTAACAATTTTAATTATTTTTTTTTTTTTCAGTTTCGCCTTAAAAATTACTTCGTTATATGAGTGCTGATTATTATTTATTTATTTATTATTCATTTTTTTTTATTTTATGGTGAGTTTGGCAATATTTCAATTCGATTTCCAGATATGATTGTAGTGTTTTCGGGGTTGTTTTGGGAATTTTGTAGAATTTGGAAGATGATGTATCTAGAATAGAGTTGAGTTGGTGTGGTTGTTTTTGTTTTTTTTTTTTTTTTTGGTAAAAAAGGTCTGATAGATATTTATTTTTTTTATTTTTTTATTCTGTTTGCGTTAAGTTTTTCGCTTGCTTGATGATAGCACGATTCAATGAATTCTTTTGGGGACTGTTTTTTTAAAGGGTTCAAGACCCATCAAAGCTATAAAAATTTTCGAATATGAAATAAAAAAAAAAAACAATTAGCATTTTATTGGATTATATCAATGGTTTATAGGTATCTATGGAAATTTAAATAAAAAAATACAAACATAGATACATAATGCTTCGTTTCCCCAAAAGATAATTTCTAAATTTTGTTTTTGTAATATTTTAGCGTGTAAAGCACTCTTAAGCGACGGGTTTTAATATGGAAGTTTTATATAAATTCAAACAAAAAATAATAATAAGAAAACGTGTAAGATGCTTAATGAAGAATAAATAACTCAAGTGGTGAAAGTTAAATTATATAATTATGTTGTGAATAGATATTTTTAACATAACTTAATGCTTGACATCCGTTTATTTGGAAAAAGTTGAAAATTGTGCTTAAAGAGTGTGCAGTTCAATCCAATCTTGATTGCATTTTATTTTAAAAGTAGTGAAATTTATTTTCTTCAAGAAGGTTTAGGTCCTTTTCGTTTATTCACAAACGTCAGAACCATCACTTTGACGAATCTGATCAATATATTAGAAATTAATTGTTTGAAATATTTTTTCTAAAAAAAAAGATCAGTATTCTAAAGCCTTGCAAACAATAGTATTGCAATTTTGGTTCATATAAAAAAACACAAAGTTTAAGTTCGAATTAACAGATAAAGCCTTACTGTCGAAAAATTTATTTTTTTTCTTACCCAGTAATATACCTTAGAATCACTCATTAATTTGTCCTTATCTTGTTACGGGACACACTGTATTTCTTCAAGTGTGTCAGCCGCTTTCCTGAATACCACTTTACTTTAGCTAAGTTAACATGGGGGGGGGGGGGGGGGGGGGTTTGAATCGAAAATTATAACCAATATATTTGAATATTGGTACTCCTATGGTTTAGAACGAGAATAGCTTTAAAGAGTTAAAAATAGAAAATCCTTTCGATTCACATATTCACAAAACCAGAATAGGCCCCCTAGAAATTAAGTATGGTTAACAATCACGATCGCACAAAACGTTCCGAAAGAAACGAAATTTCTCTAAAGATTCAGATTAGGGCCAAATTGCTCTCTTAAATACTTATACAATTTTTGAAAACTTAATAAAGTAATTATTAAGGGTTCGCGCTAATATTAGAAAGTTACTTTATTTAGTTTTCAAAAATTAAAAATACTCCAATTTACGAAAGATTCTTCATTTAAAGTTCGTACCAAATTTGTAAAGTACCTACATAACTGTAAATAGCAGTTGTATTAGCCAAAATTTGGGTTTTGAAAATTTAATGAAAAATATTTTTTTCAAAATTTGGCACGAGTTTTCGAAAATTACTTTTGAGTCGTAAAAACGTTTTTACGACAGTTTTTGATAAATTCCACACCTGATTTTCAAAGTAGACTTGAGTTGATCTTTCTTTCCCGTTGAGACCTTAATACGTTTTTACGACAGTTTTTGATAAATTCCACACCTGATTTTCAAAGTAGACTTGAGTTGATCTTTCTTTCCCGTTGAGACCTTAATATAGACTAGAAAAAGGGATGAATGTTAAATTCACCATGAACACATTCAAAATTTCAAATCTTTTCCGAGAATTTATTTTAATTTTAGTTCTTTTGGGACAAATTGTTTAAAAAAGACTAGGTTAAATACATAGCTGTTAATAAAAGGTGCTTCTAAAGTATTTCATAGTGTATTTTAAAAAAAGTTAAAAAAAATTTACTTCTAAGCTTAGATTAACGTATAATAAAATTATTGCAAATTAAATATAATGTGCAACTCATAGAAAAACAAAAAATAAGGAGCAAACTCTAACATACGACCGCCATTGTATTGTTTAGGGTACGAACAAAAAAAAAAAATGAAGCAGCAATTTAATCTATGTAGGTTTCTTTAGATTGCTTACGACACAAGCTGTATTAGTTTATTTTATTAATCGCAATGAGTATAGAATATTGTTTTATCATTCACATATTTTTGATGCAACAGAAAAAGAAATCTTAGCAAAATTTAATACTTTTTTTTTTGGCTTAGTTAATTTTACCTTTTTAATTTATGTAATATTTTCGCTTGCGAACACAAAAATTTTGGCATGGCTTATTTTGTAAGTTATGTCCTAGGTTTTATTTATTATTTTTGGCATCAGTTGTATTCCTCACAACATGCGCAAAACCATCTGCAAAATTTAGAAGTTTTTTTTTTGTTTGTTTTTTAAGAAAATCAGATTCCAATTGACACGAGCATAGGACACATAACGTTACAACACAAAAGAGTTTTTTTTTTTGTACAAAATGTTTTTAAAAATGATCCTCATCGAAAGTCATCATTGTAAATTTAAATATCGAAAGTGAAAACTTATTTGAAGATGTATGAACACAAGTTAAAACTAAAAACAAAGTTTGAACTCATAATTTGAAAATGGAATTTTTAAAAGTATATTCAAGCATTATTTCGAAACTTAACAATTAAAGCAGTTTTAGGGCGTAAATAAAACTTAGAACTTGAGAAAATATTAATGTGACGTTTAAGAGGTTTTAATGTTTACGACTATTTAAGTTTAACACTTTTCATGACGAACAAACGATGTTTTGAAAGAAAAAAATATTAGAATGACAATGAATGATTGTTAATGACACGTTTTAAGTTTTAAGACCTCAAAAAAAAAAAAAAAAAAAAAAAATCAAACACTATTGTAATCCTCAGGTGTGCATACTTTAAATACCCAATTTAAAAACAGTGATCTTCCCTCAAATACTTTTTAACTCTCCTCATTTATTAATCTTTCACTTGTTAAATAGGTACATATTATATTGCCTTATATTGCCAAATTAAAATTTTTGTAACGGTTTCTTCCGAGCAAGCATTTAGCGTGTAGTTTGAGTATGGATCGTCTTGAATGCTCATTTCCCTTTTTTGAACTGCACTTGATTACTTTTGCACAGTGGAAAACGCGGCGCCTTCATTATCTATCTTTTTTGAAAAACTTTCTGACTTTTTCACTGTTTTATCCCCTGAATACAATGGTGTAGCTGTAGATTTAAGCCCAAGTTGAAGAATTTACATCTTTTACCTCACTGCAGCCTACTATTATATGGTTTTCTCTTAAAACATTTTTGACAGTACTACAAGCTACAGCTACATTTGCACCATTGTATTCAACCAAGGGGATAATTTCGTAACTCGATTATCGACAAACGATATCATTTTGACGCTGGTTTGATTTCCGTAACTTCAATAATTACTATCGTCGCACACGATAATGTTTTTTTTTTTTTTTTGCTTTTCGTTACTCGATTGAAAACGATTGTGCTTGGACGATTATTGGACGATAGCTAAAAGTGTGGTAATTTTAATAATAATAATTTTTAATACAAAATGAATTCGTTTTGTGAATCTTGTTCAATCCATAGAAACTGTTTATGTTAATAAGCACAAATAAATTTGTCTGTAATAAAAAGTTCTACTGACGATGAAAGAATAATAAAAAAATTGCAATATTAAATTCACATTTTTTTTTCATCTTTACCTTCCTTCATCTTTATCATCTCGACCTTCCTTCACTTTCGGTTTATATTCCAAAATAAAACATATTTTCTTCTTACTTAATTCCAACTGCAATGTTTTTAATTATTTTGGGCAGACAACATTTTATTTTTCTCAACCAAACCCAATTAGTAAGTACGTCATTAAGCTACCATTAAGCAATTTCATGATGACAGACGAGACTATAGTGAATATTTTACGGAGAACGATTATCGTTTTGATAATTACGAAAGCATAATTTGAGATGACATGCTAAATTCTCTCATATCAAAAATCTAAGATCAACGCTCGAAGTTGAAGAATTGCTGTTTTCGTTAGTGAAACAACATGCACAAAATTTGGAACGAATTTATTCTTTGGAGGCAATAATTCATAACAAACTATACAACTTGCATAAAAAGCATTTTTCGATTTCAACAAAACTGACGTAATTTAGATCTTCGAAATTATTTGGCTCACAAAGATCGCTTTTGAATTTAAAAACTAATCTTAAAGGTCTTAAATCAACAAAAAATAATAAAATTCGGCTATTTCGTTTGACATATGTTGCATTTTTGACAATGTTGCGTTCGAAATTTTTGTCCAAAAACTAAGGATGTTCATTAAGACATATCTATAAACAACTGTGCCAATAATCCGAACTATCACATTTAACCCACGGTTTCGAAAAATGTACAAAAAGTTTTCGAAAAGAAGAAGCTGTAATGAGAATGTCAGTAAAAGCGATACTGTTTAAGAAAAAATGATGTCTTTTAAAATAAAATGAGACAATAAGCTTAGGGGTATTTTTCGATCACAGAATATAACAGAGTTTTGCCAATACCTTTTCATTCTTTGGTATTCATAGTCGATATTTAAAAAACATAATAGCACTGCTCAATTCAAATAAAAACTGTCAATAGAACTGCAATTTTTCTATACCACCACCTTCCAACAAAAATAAAACTGGGTTTTCTTCTATCCTATAAAATATGATTTTAACCAAAAATGTCTTGTTGGTAGTTAGGCAAATCCATCTACTTTGTATGTAACTACCAGTATGTAACAAAAGTTATTGTTAGTATGAACGACGTTGTTTTTTTTTCTGGTTTTGTTTTGATCCATTCTACGAAAAAAAATAACAATACTAACTACTTTGTTTATATATAAATGTATGTTGTGTGTAATGGTTACGATATTTCTATATATTGTATTAAAGTTTATGAAAATACAAACATTCAGACCCTTTCACCATATTTATATAGTTTTTATATGAAAATTTACAAATATTATTGTTTTTTTTTTTTCTACTTTCTGTACTATTTTTTATATTATATTGTTAATAAATCTACTTTTTTATGTTTTAATTTTGTTTTTTCCTACAAATGTCTTTTCTAAGTGTTTTATTTTGTTTTTCTTTTTTGAAATTATGATTTAGATTTTGAGAGTCTTCACAGTTTATTGTGGTCTACAAATTCAGAGGATATCCATTTTTTTTTTCAATTCATTCTTTGTTTTATATACAAAAAAAAGCAAAATAAACATTTTATTTTTTTGAAAATATTTATTTAAGCAATAAAAAATATATTTTATGTTTATATGTATGTAATGTCTATGTATAATGTAGGTGTGTCGTATGTATATAAAAAATGTGAAGAAATCCAAAAAAAAACACAATTAAATTTATTAAGAGAGAGCGCAACTTATTTTGTACAATGGATGATCGCATGCAGTTCGTTTTTTTTCGTTTTTGAGTAAAAATATTTACAACAAAATTTTATGAAGTAGCAGAAATGATTTTCTTTTTTTTGGTTTTTTATTTAATTCAAAATATATTTTACATTTATAATTATTATATTTTTTAAAAATTAAGAATGTGTGTTGAAATAAAAAAAAAGAAATATAAATAAAATTGGTGATTCTTTATTTTTTGTAGAAACTAAGTAGTCAGTGTTTTTTTGTTTTATTTTCGTTATACGAAATAAACAGTCTATAAGATAATAGATTAAAAAATTAAATATATGGATAATAAATGGAGAGATAATTTTAAAATTAGAAATTATAGAAATAAGGGTTTCTAACTTTCCCATTAGTATTGCTTTGTTTTGATATGATTATAAAAAAGAATAACCAAAAAGCGAAGAATCTCAAAATATTAAAGCTTTAAGGTGAATAAATAAATAAGATTTTTAAGCACAAGTACTGATTAAATTAAACTAAAAACTAAACAACAAAAAATAAAAAGAAAAAAAAAACAATAATTTTATACAAAAGGAAAAGATAAAAATGAACAAAAACACAAAAATGAAGAAGAAGAGTGAAAGAAAGAAAGCATTAAACCAAGTGTATAAGTAGTATACAGTACAATAATTTTCCCCCAAAAATACATAAAAATTTACACCACACAAGCTGAGAAAACTCCCATTACCCGTCAGCCAAGATCTTGCTGTGCGTCAGAGCGATAGATAGCAGCGCGATAACTATACCTGTTAGCTGTTGTTGTTTGTTGCTGCTGAGATTGTTGTGATTGTTGTTGTTGCTGGCCAGGTGATTGCAAAATAATGCTATTCGAGGGTTGAGTTGGATTTCCTATACCAGTTATAATGGTACGGCTACCATTTCCTGCTCCTCCACCACCGAAAATACCTTCGGGATCATCGGGATTTATTAGGCAGTTATTTTGCAACTCCATTTGCTGGTCGGCAAGAAGCTTAGCATTGAGGATTGACACGTAGGTTTTGTAGCGACGTAGCTATGAAGGAGAATTTAAATAAAGATTTGAATGATTTTTGATTTTGAAAACTGGAGTGCGAACAAGTTACTTGATACAATCAAGCAGAGTCATTATCAAATTACTCAATAGTATCACTCGATTGTGTCCAGTAACGTTCTGTTTGCTCCTTAGACTGACTCTACTACTTACCTCATATTGTAAGTAATTTTCTTTTTCCTTATAATTTTGTAATGGAAGTCCTTTACTTGGTATTGGACCTTTTTTATGTTCGGCTACAGTATTTTCCAATTGAATCACTTGATGCTCGTGCGATGTTAATTGTTCCTTCTACAATAGATAACAATTGTTTAAGAAAAAACCAAGAAAACAAAGAAAAACATTCTTTTTTACCATAAGTAACTTTGTATGTGTGCTTGGTAATAATGGTCGTTGAAAACGTTTCTGACTACCAACACCACCCTCCAGAGGGGGTGCCGAAAATGAGGCACAAACAAAATTAATTGTCTCCACCCAAGATTGTAATTCTTTTGAATCACTCGTTTGGAAGAGATATTCAGCTTGATCGGCTGTTTGTAACCGAAAAACGTGCTGTTTCTTTGTATAGTCTGTAGCTTTGGTTGCTAGCGCATGATGAATACGGATTGCATTATGTAAATTATCGGACATCTAAAAATGAAAGAGAGAAATTTCAATTAAATAAATATTGTATTTAGATGGAACTTTTTGTTAAAACTTACTTGACTTTTTCTGAATCCGTGTTCATCCTTGTGCAAATATAATACTAAATCCCGTAGTGTGCAATAAAACATTTTCCAGGAACGCTTTCCAAAGGGAGCTGAAAATGTACAAAATTAGTTAGGAATAGGAAAAGATGAATTATAAGGAGCAACCGCATTCTTGCAAAGAAATATGTTTTAAAGGGTGTTGCAGTAGCCGAAAAATTTCCCAGATCTTAGATCGATACAAATTTTTTTACGAAAGGGGACTTTGTTAAAAAAAAAACAACAAATAAGAAAGAAATAAGTTGATAAAATCTATTGAACCGAGTTAAGGAAATTAAAGCTTCTAGAAGAGATGTACATTATGTAGTATATAAAAATATTAAATTCAATTTATCATATTTTAATGAAATTCAAATTCTCCATTCCGCAGGGTCAAACAGTGGTTTTTGTGCCTTCTGTGTGGCATAAAAAGATATAGAACCAGCTCAGCGAGCATGATTTATAGCCATAAGACAAGATAAGAATTCCAATTCTATCAAACGTTATATTGAGGTTTACACATCATATCAATCAAATAACGATTAATATATTTTGCGTTTTTGCAGATAATTAAAACAAGCGCTTCTTTTAATGCTTTGTGCTGCATACACATATCCTTTTCTTCATAAATAAATTTTTGTCAGTAACATAACGGTTTTCAAGATAATGTAGTTACATTAAATTTTACTTTTTTACCCAATTTTGATGAAATCTATTCAAAATAATTTAAAAAAGGACACAAAATTGTTTTTAACATATGATCTTTAGTCCGTTTCGCCCATAATTTCAGTTGACGAATAATAGGTCAACTAAAATTTTTCCAAAGAAAAATATGTTACGAATACGCCACAGTGATCCACTTATTATTTATTTATTTAGTAAAAAATTCTCCTTTGATCTTTAAAGCTTTGTCTAGACTTAGTTAATTGTGATGATCAAAACGCTTGATCAACAAAGTGGAGTAAATATGGACGTGTTGATAAATAACGCTGCTCAACTTTTGCTGACCTGAATGCAACCCGATTGAAATCGGTAAAATAAAAGAACGACAGTGAAATCGCAGTTGAATTAAAAAATACAATTCACTGACGATCAACATCAACAACGCAAGTCCACACTTAACTGAAAGTGTGAACGAATAACATGCTGCGCAATTAAAAAAAAAGCAGTGTTGATCAACATAAGTATAAAAAAAAAAATCAAACTTGTTAACGAATTTTAAGGCAATTTTATTATGAAATTTATATAAATTTTGTTTTTAAATCTTTTTTTTATTTATTGAAATTAATAAATATAATAGCTGTTTTTTATTTTCCTCCTGATCCAGATCAGATAATTGTATTTATTTGCGAAACAATAACAAAACAAAATCCTGCTTTTGTTGTAAAGCTAATAAAAACAATGATCTGATCTGGATCATGAGGAAAATAAAACACAGCTAATATCAAAGAATATTTTTCTTCTACTTATATTTCTGTTAGTAAGAGATTTTCGTTCCGCTGGCTTAAACTGAGTAAAATACCTAGACGAACCTTCTAGGGAACTTGTTAACGAATTTTAAGGCAATTTTATCATGACTTTCAGTAAGAAAATGTTGCGATTCAAGTCAGTTAACCATTCATGGAACTGTTTCAACGGTTAAATGGCTTGAATTTCAACATTTTCTTGCTGAAAGCCATGATAAAATTGCCTATTCGGCACTAAGTGTGTTTTTGAAATTTCAGCAGGAAAAAAATCTTTATTTGTAAATATTTGGATGAGAAAAGGTGCGATTTCTGAGCTTTCCCCAGGTGCTCTAAAAGCTAGAAGCGTCACTGCTTATGAAACACTAAAAAAATCGTTTTTATATTCCTGAAAATTCGAGAGGATTTTTTTCTCAAATTACTTGCTTTATGATGCCATACAAAAATGTCTCACTTAGTTAGACTCAAAAAGCAAATCAGCTTAGTTTTTCTTTTATTATAATATTCTTTTATTATAATATAATATTGCTGATTTTATTTTTCAATATTGAGTGTGATTACTTCAAACTTTTGGGGCAGGACCTTACTCAAAGATATGGCTTCTCATTTTGTACTTACTTTTTTTATAATTAGATTCATAACAGCATTTTCGCATCACATAGCCTTTTTTGTATTCGATTGCAGCCGATGGCTCTGGAATATCTAGGAATGGATTTTGTCCAATTTGACCAGCTCCCATATTATTGTCATTTCGTTGTTTTTGCTGATCAGGAGATTCGTCGTCACTTTAAAGGAAGTAACAAAATTGTAAGCATTGTCTTAAAGAATTAAAATCTGAAAAAACTTACAGTGCCCATTCTAATGGTTGACTTTTAATAGCTTGATACAAGTACTTCAATACGTCTTTGGGGAAATTTTCCCCATCATTTAGCTCAGCGAGATTATCAACAAATTCGGCACAAGTCATTTTACGACTTATGTTAGCTCCATGAAGATCTGTATTCAGCAGCATTATTGCACAGGTTAGGGTATGAACAGCATCTTTAAACAATTAAAAAAAATTAGTAAGTTTAGGATAAAGAATTAGTTTTGATTATTTGATTATATTACCTTGTGAATTGAAAGTTCCAGCATTACAGTCCAAAAATCTTTTCGAAAAATGAACTAAAACTCGTTCTCGTTCTTGCGTTTCACCAGAAAGTGAAAATTGCTGCAAGAATTCTCTAAGCGCTTGGTCTAAAGTCTTTTTCTCGAATGTGAAATACTTCAAGTATTCATCGGCAACTGCTCGGCTGAAGTCGTTGCTATAATTTTTGACACAAAGTTAAAATATTTTTAATACAAAATTTGAATACTAAGTTTCTTAGGTAAGGATTTCCTTTTTCCAATGACTGAACAAAGTTACAGCATTCACCAATGAGTGAATGATATTCACAGAAACTTTTTCGAGTAAGAGATTTGCACCTTGGGTTTTGGGCTTAAAGAATTCTCTTCAGATTCTGGGACATTGAATGGGAACTGAAGCCTAAGACGGTCTGTCAAGTAGACGGCTACTGCCTTGGGCGATGGAAACAATTCAGCTTCTTTACATGTCAAAGCTATTTCAGCAATAGCTCGAAGCGAACTTATCATACGCAAACGTTTCTGATTAACATCAAAACAGCAAGGACTTGAACTTGCAAACGTAAGTGCAATTGAACGTGAATTGACAGTGAAAGAAAAGAAAAAATCCAGAAGATATGTGGAAAATCTTGTGAAGTGCTTGTATGTACATTTAATTCTGTAAGATCTCCCTCTTCCGAGCCAGTACGAAATTCATTAGAAATTTTACACTCTATAGCTTGGAAGGTGCCAAGGTGCTATTTGGAAACGTAGATTTGGTGGCGTATTGTTCTGCCAGAAAGTTGAGGGAACTGACTTTCTAATGGACACATAAATTTACATGGACAAAGAAAATCTTCCTGTAAAACTATAGAAAATAAAGTCACCTTGAGCACGTTGAAATTCAGAAATATGGGACAGAACGTATTAAAAATCAAAAACGAAAAAAAGAAGAACTGAAGAGTACAACAAAATGGATTTTGAGAAGTGTAAGAGTGTTTTATATTCTGCCTCAGCCTTAAAACGAATAACCTCTGGATAATCATAAGTCTCTTCCTTTTATTCTTGATCTTGTAAATAGTACTGCTTGCAGTAAAAGCCTTCTCTTATTATCAAGGGATACTAATGCCAAACTCTAGTTTTTTAGTTAAAAAAGGAAGTATGAGAACACAGTACCAATAAAAGTCAATACACTAATTTTGTATTAACATCTTACCACTTGAAAGAAATCTTAAAAATATTTAATAATAACCATCGAGTGCAGCCATAAGATAGTTGTAATTCTCTTTGAAAACAAAAAAACTAAATTAAAAAACGTTTACTTACTTTTTACTCAAATGCCGAGATACATCACTCTTCTTAAAGCCATCCAATGAGTACAGTCTTTTAGCCAATCGAATTGCCGATGGCATATCAACAGCTTTAGGTGAATAATGATACGAGTGCAATGATTCAACATCACTGCCATCATCCGATACCGGTGGCGAAGATTCTTTAGAATCTTGCTGTTGCAGCTGATGCTGTTGATTGCCATTGCCATTGCTACTGTTACTATTATTTGCAGTAACAACTGTCGGTGGTTCTTCGGTCAAAGTGGCTAGTTCATCTTCAGAATCTTTCAATTCTGAATATGCCGATCGTGATGTCGTTGAATTACTGCTATCCAATCCGCGTACTTGAATAACAAGTTTATGTTCATTTTGTTGTTGTTGTTGCTGTTGTTGCAATTGTTGTTGTTGCTGCTGTTGTAACTTTTGTTGGTCTCTCTTTCTTTGTACTGCTTCCGAAACGAGTATCGTGGAATCTGAATCACTTGGATCGCTCAGGACCATTCCACCGATTAGATCGCGTGAACTCAATAAGTTATCATCGTCCTGGTAGTCAGGTGAAGAGATATTCGATATCGCTTCGGAAACACTTTGATCTCCATTCACTGGACAGTGAAGGAAGCCAAGATTTTGATTAGTTTGACCAGTACTATTGCCAGCCATGCCACTACTACTACCTCCTCCCCCTCCGCCACCAGCTGCCCCACCTAAGGCGCCCTTTGAACCCGACGACGACATTACCGAACTGGAAACCGATGTCGGTGATGCCGGACTATCTGTGTGCTGAGGTGATGAGCTTATTGAACTAGAATGCGAATTTGGTGATGTCGTTGTGGCATAGTGCTGGGGGTAATGATGGTTTGGGTATTGTTGTTGTTGTTGGTTAGTTGGCAGAGGCGCGTTATATGTCCAAACAATACGATCACGATTTGATGCCTAAAGAGGAAATATTTTAAATAAAAAAAAAAATAAAAAGAAACTAGGTATTAAAACATTTGAAAGTTAGAAGATCCAAAAAGATCAAGGAAAAGGAATATACTACATTATATCACTTGTTTTTTTTTCATTTGCTTGTTTGTTTCAAGTGTTTTGAAAAAGTTTTTTTTTTCTATTTTTTGTATATTTTTTTAATTAATCACAGCCAATAACCTAAATAATTTGTAATTAACTTTTTTAATTTTGTGCGAATCATTAACAATTAGAATAACAATTTCTATAAGATAATTATTACATGCGACGCAATTCAGGACCTCGAAAATAAATTATAATAATATTTCCACCCACCACATTCTATTTTTTTTTTAAATTATTTTATTTTTTAAAAAATTCACTATTTTAAAAGTATTAAATAAAATATTTTTTTTTGAAATGTTTTAACCATTTTCTTACTTTTTTCCTCCTCTTCAAAATAATATCTCTATGACTGAGGACAGTGGGTGTCGGGTCAGCCTTCTTTTTTTGGGTTGGCTAAAAGAAGTTTTTTTTGAAAAAAAAAAAAGAAACAAAACATCGCACCGAAAAAATCGAACATAAAATCAAATTATAAAAAAGAAAATTTAACGAAACAAAAGAAAATTAAAAACGCATAGAAAAAAAAATATATATTTTGAAATTAGTATTTAACGTTCATTCAATAAATTGACATTCAGTAAAATATTGGCAAGTCAAATTTTATTCTCTTGGAATGTGCAATATTTTGTTGAAGCCAAACACTAGCTGAATACGATATAATTTATATTTACATATTACTGATGATTTACATAGCAATAGTCAATTCGATGATATTGTTTTGATATTTACAATTATTGAAATGGCAGGATGCTCAAGCAAGATTGAGACTATGAGAGGTTCCTTTTGGACTAATTCTATCGCTACAATGCGGTTTTTTGAAAAGGAAATTTTTTAATGCGATGCTTTACAAAATAAAAATAATAGTCTAAAAAATTAAAACTCTGGCAAAAACAAAAATAAATAAAACAAAAACGGCAATACTTAGTTATATTTGTCTGTCTCAAGAACTTTTAGAGACCTCCTTTTTGTACACTTTGGAAGCTTAATTCTTTAAAAGCTTAGCACGGTGGTCCCCTAATAGTTTTTCAATTCAAAGTAAAACATGAATTGCAAAAAAAAAAGAAACAAAACATAGAAAATTGATTAAGAAGAACATTGGTATAATACGAGTATATAATACAAAGTTTAGTCAGAAACCGTGAATTTCAGGAAGCACTGTTTTTAAAACATTAACTCGAAAACAAATTGACTACAAATCAATTACTTTTAGAACATGTCTTCTATAAGGTTTTAGTTCATAAGGTTTTTGATAGGAATAGTGATTTTATAATGAATACGAAAAAGCTTAAAAAAGACTTCATACATATTTTATTTTGAAGATCTTGAAAGAGCTCAAAGGCTTATTTTTAAGCGTCCTTTACCAGTTTGTAACTCTTTGTGCGCTTTCGACCAAACTTTTTCCTAAAATTGGTTTATTATAATTATTTTTTTTTCATCCCTTTATATTACGCTAAATAAAGTGAAATTTGGATAATATGTCTGTATTATTCGGCAGAGATATTTAGATCATTGAAACAGAAAGGACTTCTTTACATTTGAACAGACAAATTTTCTTATTTCACATAAAAAAATTCATTGACCTCTTAACTGAATTAGGAAACTGTATTGAATTTTAATTTCTTGAGAGAAAATTGTACCCCCCTTCTTATTAAAATAACTGTATTTTGTTTTTTTCGTTTCAAAAATTGGTTATATTGACAAATTCATGATATTTAAAAAAAAAATTAACAATTGGTATTTTCATATGCAACTTTTTTTATGATTCGTTTGCCTTTTGTTAAATTTTATTCACAAATCCAATCCAATCCAACAGCCGACTGCCAAATGCCATAAAAAAAAACTATTTTGTTTTACTGATGGCGTTCCATTTCTTTACTGTTCCGGTGCCATCATTCAATAAAATGCACGACTGGGTCGCACCTAGTTGCTCTTGCAGTTCAAATCACTGAATGTTAGTTAACTAGTAGATTGTAAGAGCTGCCTCTATATAAATTGTAAAGAAATTTTGTTGATGTTGGGGAAGAGCCGACATGGAGGGCAAATTTTTGTTAAAAAAAAATGTTATTTTACCTTTTGAGAAAAAATAAATATGCAGTTTTATTGCAATTGCTTTGTGTGCCAACTGTTTATCAATATCGTTAGAGCCGTTTTCGATTAATTTGGTAAAACTTGAAAAATTTGTATGGGAGGTACAAGTTCTAAGCGAGATATAGAAAAAAAATTGACTTTCAGAATTCTTTGAAAATCATCTGTACCAAATTTGAAGAAAATCAGTCCACCCGTTTAGGCTGTGGAAAAGTGAATTACGGGACCTACTTTTTCAGTCTTCTCCATTATCGTAATGTATAGGGCAAGTAACAATTACGGATGGAAAGAACAATAATAAAAATTGTTTGAGGCACGAATGTCAAACAAGCATTAAAATTTATGACGTAAATTTACTTGATTACTATAAACGCGCATCAGTAAAATATTTCAGATTTCTGATGCTTCAATTTTTACTAATTGATTTTTTTTGTATAGCTATAACTGATCTCTTAGGAAGAGGTTCTTTTATTTTTACTACCACTTTTAATATAAACGACCGTTATTAAAATGTTTCATGGCAACTATTGAAATAATTTTGAACTATCACAAAACAATACAGAGTCGTTTTAGGACAAAATTTTTCAAGGCTTTTAGAAAGGATATTCTAAAAGGAGAACACTGGGTAAACTAAGGCAAACGAACCACAGACATTCGCCGTTGTGGGTGCCATATACATACATATATGTACATATTTTCTTCATTTTATAATATTCCTTTACTCAACTTTCAAAACTTCATATTTACTATCGGTAAAACAATTAAAAATTAAATTCAATTATCATAATTTTCTTGTCTACATATATTTTATTGTCGCCCTAAATGTGTGACGGAATCAGCCAGGGAAGGATCAGACTCATTTGAGAAAAGAGTTATCTTGCCGACATCTTTTAATTGAGTCACACGACCACTTTGAACATAAAAAAAATAAATGAAGCAACATTATATTGTAAGTTTTCTATAAGCTGAAGAAAAATTTGCAGCTTCAGTTCTTTCTATAAAATTGAACTAGAAAATAAGCTTTTTGGTTTTAACTCATTACATCAGTAATAATTGTCAATAATCGTAAAAGCTACATGCTAAGATTTTATTTCGGATTTTTTATTTTTTCTAATAGCAACTTGAAATTGATAAGAAACAAAAGCTAACGTTTGAAGCCAGCCAAGAAGAATCTGGCAACAGAAGCATTTTTATATTTCTCGTCGAAAAAAAAAAAACAATTTTCTTGGTAAAAATGCCTTCCAAACTGATAAATATAAAAAAGCTAAAAGCGTAGACTCCTTACCTTACGAGAATTTATCTTAAAAAGGGTATCAATGGTATTTCTAAAAAAACTAGAAGTATTATTCAACATTATAATAATGATATGCAATATCGAAAAATAAAAGCTTAAATGATTAAATCCTCAAAATAAAAATATTCTTTTAACACTCCTACTTATGACGTAAAACCAAAGAATAATAAAAACAGTCGATAAATTATTATGAATGAAAGGAGATATAAAATCTGTGTTTTTTTTTTGCAAATAAAAAAAATCTATCATAGTAGCTAGTCGAAACAAAAGATACATTTCACTTCTGTGTGAAGAAAAAAAAAAAAATCGTATAAATAAACTAAAAAGATAAAAAGAAAACGCAGGCAATAATAAATTTTTTAAATGTTTTCTTTACAAACAACAACATTTTTCTACAAGCACACATATTTTCAAAAATAAAAATATTTATACTTCTAAAATGCGCGAGTGAGATTTAGTGTGTGGAGTGTGTAATAGGTATGTATATAATTTGGCGTGTGATGTTTACAAACAACGTTAATAGATAGATTTTTTTTTATATAAACATTATTCTCTATCTCTCTCTCGGGGTCAGTTGTATAAGAGTTTGTTTAAGTTGCAAGTGTTGATAAAAACATTGCAACCTGTAAACTATTATAAACAACTGACTCACAAAACAAATGGTAAAGAGTTGAGAACAATAATAAATTTACCTGAGAATCTTCAGAATCCTGTCTAGTATCTAGCAGCGTGTTAAGAGAGCTATTTACATCCTCATCAATATCGATCGGTATAACAGCGGCAATACCTTCGCGCTGCACTTGTTGCAAGTGGTCTTCTGACTTGCTGGTTCGGAAACCAGCCGAATCACACTTGCGCACAACACCGTTGTGATGATGTTGCCGTCGAATCACGGCTGCTTCGTTGATGCCACTCGGTTCTGGACTGGTTGGCACTGAGTTGGCAGTCTCTTTAACGTCCAACAGCGGCGTCGAGAGCGATATCGGTGACGTTGGCACCGAGAAGCTAGTCTCGTCCGGTGAGCTGTTTGCTTCGCTTTTCACAGTTGTTGACGACGAGGAGGATGACGAGTTATTTTGTTGTTGAATTTGTATTTGTTGTTGTTGTTGTTGCTGGTAGTGTTGTTGTCGATGGTGCGCGTGATGATGATGGTGGTGGTGATGATGATGATGGTACTGTGATGATGGCCCAGTATAGTCTCTGGCCGATGAGCTATCAACCAGATCAATGGTTGCAGTTGCGGCCGTTTGTTGTATACGAACTCGATCAGAGTTCCTCTGCTGTTGTTGTTGTAAGAGTTTCTGTTTGAATGAGGAGGAGGACGATGTAACACCGGCACTTAAATCGTCATTAAATTCACTGCCTAAGCACTCTTGTGTTTGTTGTACATCGCCTCCTCCTCGCTGGCTATCGCTAGCATAAGGAGCGGGGCTAATTTCGTAGTTGAACTCGTCGAGGCTTTCTTCGTCCAGTTTGTCCTGTTCGTCAGGATCGATTTCTTCGTCTTCTTCTTCGACGTCTTCCTCGTCGTCGTCGTTGTTATCTTCTTCGTCTTCTTCGTCCCTATCTAATTCTTCACATAACAATAATGTGTCGTTAGTTAGGGAATCCTTGCGGAATTGTCTATCACTACTGTTATTACTACTATATGTGTTGTTAATACTATGGTCTTTTCGATTGTTAGTCTTATCTTTCTTTTTAATTAAATTCACTGAGTCGGAGCTCTCTGAGTGCGATGGCGAGGCCGATGAAGATGATGGTGTCGATTCTCCAGAGGCTCGTGGTGCTAAAGCCCCATTGGCACGGGCTGCAGCACGATTCGGAGAATCACGTAAGCTATCCACCTGAAAATCGAAAACAATAAATTAAATATTGATAAGAAAAATATGAATATTCAAAAATAAGAGAGAGAGATACCTTTTTGGCGTGAGCTGGAATCAAATTACTACTCTGGGGTGTTCGTGATAAATTGAGTATTAAATCTCCGGTCATCATGTACGCCTCAAAGCGTGCCTTTGTTGTTGGCGGAGCAGATTGTGGCTCTTTTATTTGCTGTTGTTGATCACCTAACTCTTTAAAATTGTTGGAATTCGAATTCGTACCAGGTTCAGATTGTTGAGTATAGAAACTATTGGTGAGTTGAAAATTATTACCACCGCCACCATTGGCATTAGCTTTTGGAATTTGCGATGGCCGTGGCCGTTTATGTTGTGGTGAATGTTGGACATTCTTCGGTGCTGGACACTTTAAAGCTAAAGCAGTTGGAATGCGTGAAGGACGACATGGTGATTCGACAAGGATTTTCGTTGTCGACGATGAGGGACTTAATTGTGTTGGTGGTCGACGTATTGACGATGTTAAAGGATCTGATTTACGTGATGATGTTTTAATATCAAAGATATTTGGAGATTCTCTTGGTGAATCGGAATTATAATGAAGATTCTTTGTGCTAGCTAGTTGTTCTTTGATGCGGGCTTTTATTTTTGGATCTTAAATTAAAGAAGTTTTTATTATGAGTCAAATGTTAGGATAGTATTTACCTCTTTTAAGTTCTAGGGTAACGAGATCGTCGGATAATCGCAGACATTTCAAAACTGTAAGCAATTATTTAATTGTAAATAAAAAATTGGCAACAAGAGAGTGTGTTTTCTTACCCTCTTTTGTTGTGTATCGATGGACATCTGTTCCGTTTACTTTTACAATTATATCGCCAGCTTCAACCTATAAAAAAAAGATCAAAAATAAGTCAAGAGTCACAAAATTTTTACTTAAAATAAGATTTTACTAAGATCACTTAAGAAGATTGGACATAGTCTCAAGAGGCGATTATCAGTAAGGGACTTTTGGGGCTGAGGGCGACTACGACCTAACTCACAGCTATTCACACCTAGTTGAAAAGTTAATTAACAACCAAGCAACGAACGAATTGAATGTTGCCATCAAGATATTCCCAAAATAGAACCGTATAAATAGTTTAAGTCAGGTCGATTCACTTATATGGGCTGCAGACTAAGTGCAGACGATTTTTCATGAAGAAAATGCCGTTTGAATCAAAATCATAACTGCTCATTTGCAAAAAAGGAGAGAAATATGTACATATTTGTTCATATGATGAAATGAGCTTTTGATGATAAGACTGTGAAAAACTGTAAAAAATATTTGGGCGGAAACCTATTTAGTTTGCAGTGCTGGTAGCACTGATAGAAAAAAGGAATGTGAAAATTTCAAATTCTAGCGGCGTCAAATATGATTTCAATAATTTTATCTAATTTAAAAAGATTAAGACATAACGGTAATAAAACTTGTAGTTTCAATAAAAAAAAACCTGGACTTCATAAGCTCAGGAATTTCAAAAATTTTTTTTATTTCTTCATTTATTCCACTTTGACATCGATCTAAGAGGTTCCTACGGTTTATGAAAATCGGTTTAAATGAACAATTTAAACCCATACAAAAAAACAGCAATTTTATTTACAACTATCTATCTACTAAATAGGGCGTTGATTAACGATCAAAATCTCTCATTGTATGAATCACGGAACAACAATAGTGAACAAATATTGGATTTAAAAAAATTTAGTAAAATAGTTCAATAACCTTTAGGAATACACAGAACTTCCAAATATTTTACTAAGGATGAGGGTGTTTTTCATTTTTAACCAAATTTCATGTATTAAAGATTTGTAATCTATTGAATTAAACCATATCTTGGAATTGTATTTATAATGATGGGCCACTGTGGCGTATACGTAACATATTTTTTTTTTTTGCTTTTGTGTTCTTACAATTAAACAATACATTTTAGTTTTATAAACTATGTGAAATAAAACGAAATATCGTCAACAACATTTCACAAAAAACCAATGAAAGATGGAACCTCCTAGAAACCTGCGGTCACACCAGGAAACTATGGCCGAACTTCGACGAGAAAAAATCAAATAAGATCTTACTACTTAGTAAACCTTCCTTAAGATCCCTAATAGGCGTCTTAACGGGACATAACCTACTAGGATACCACAAAAAGAAAATGGGGCTTAGTACGGATGATCTATGCAGAGGCTGCGGCAATGAGGATGAACAGGAAAACACTGTTCACTTCCTCTGTCACTGCCCAGCACTCTGTCGCACTAGGAAAAAATTCTTAGGAAACTACTTCTTTAATGAATTAGAAGAACTATCGGAACTTTCAGGCAATAGCCTACTGAACTTTGTAAAGTCCTCCAAATGGCTCGAACAACCATAGCATTCATAGGTTATCACTTTTTCATGAAGTTACAATACTTCAGGGTATCACAAGGGATCTACATTGATCTAAGTGTGACGGTAACAAGATCAACTGTCAGCCCATTTAACCTAACCTAACCTAACCTTTATGCGAACAATGTTTTCGTTGAACTTTAATTTTATACAAACAAAGGATGTATTCTTCGTCATTGGTATTTTTATCAAGACCTAAACGACTAAGTCACTACATACACAGATAGAAAAAACCCAATGCAAAATCAAATTCAAGAATTGTTGGTTTTAAAGATAACGCGATTTCAACTTTTTATAGTTCTTTCATTTTGATTTAAAATGGTTTGAATTGAAAATAATTTCTTCTAAGGCTAAACAAATGAGAATAATAGCAACATTTAAACAACCACTCTTTTTTTTCCAACTGTGGCTTAGTGGTTGGAAATTTTACCAAAATGAAAACTAGTTTTGTTAAAGATAAAAATAAAAAATGAAAAATTATTTTTTTTAATTTTTAATTATCTAAGAGTCGTTTGCTGAATCGAAGCTTTAGCATTCAAGTCCAACATAAATCGTTACGTTTTTAGATTACTCAGAAGAACAAGTAGAGAGTAGGGGTTTATGCTCAACGTAAATTATATAAGTTTTGTTTTTTGATAAGAGGCTACTTTTGCCAATTATTGTTAAAAACTCCGTTTTTTTTCAACCCCAAGTTACATTGATTTTTTCCAAAGTTTCGACAGGGAATGCTGTCCTGTCCAGGGGATATTTCTTTATTTATTCTTTGAGGAGATATGTTTTTTTTTTTGAACTATCGCGTATTCAGACGAATTTGTGATTGGCCATTTGAGGAATTGTGTGATAGTTCCTACATACCACAGATCGCAAGACATTTCTCCGTATTTTCTCTTAATCGGTTTTAACTTTGAGGTTACTGAATAGTTGTGCGAGGGTATTATTAGGGTATTATTAGAAGGTATTATTAGATTTGAAATGTCTTAAGTTTTTGCCGAGGCGATTTCCTTAAAATTTTCAACAAATTTATGGAAATAAACTACTATACTTTAATGGATCACTTGATCAACCACGGTTATTTCATCCCTGGGTGGTTTGTGTTTCGTTGAAGCAAGCACCAACTTATTATGATTTTAAATTAATTAAAAATTTAACATACAAAGTGCTAGACTTGACTTATTAGTTTTCTTGTGATAATTTCTTTTTACACTCAGAGAAAAACTATTAACTATTAAAATAGTTATTTTTTCTCTGAGTGTAGGGGGCGGCAACCCTTCCACATTTTATTTATTCCAACCAACATTACAAGTGTCAAAAGCTTTTCAAAGCAATTTTTTCTTTCCTAAACTCACTAGAACCTACTCAATCAAATCTAAAGTAAATGCCCCCAAAATAATTCGTATAAGACAAAATCAATGTCAGTGAATGAAATTTATTTATTCTCACAAAATCAAGTGCAAGTACAAGGATTCAATCAATGTCAGAATTCAAAGCATGACAGTTACTCGTACGTCTCGCATTTAAATCCCACTTACACATCTCTTGATATTTACTTTACTTGCGATTTTTGTAAGAAAACTTTCTTCATTTCAATCATCGCACGAACATTTAAAAATAAACACAAACTATAGAAATCTATTTTTAACACCAAAAAAGTTTATGAATTAAAGCTTGCTTGTGTGAGAACACTTGCATGGTGGAAAAAAATAATGTTTTCACGGTGCAGTTTTGAATGCAATAACTAATGTTTTTTTTTTTTTGTTCTGCACGTGCTGTGCGTTAGTTTATAAATTATAAGTTTCTCTATGCCCACCCATATACAAAAAGTATTTAAGATTTAAATTCCATTTTGGAAGCGTTTAGTTTGAAGAAGCAATTCTCCATCACGTCAATTATTGGAAAATTGCATGTTTTCAGCAGGTCTCAAAAAAATTGCCTATTTTTCTTAAATTAAATAGGATTAAGCTGACATAATCTTATTTTTTTTTGTAAGCATGATAAGTGTAAATCAGGTGGTGCCTGCCTCTAAGAATTATCTCGAGTATGTAAACACCACAACTACTTACTTGCAAATGTCAAAAACAGACTTTGCTTCACAACGTTGACATCGGCAAAAGTAGTTCATTCTCATGTGTCACCACCATCAGATTCAGCAGGCATATAGCATACAATAAAACTACCGCATTTATAAATAACATTGTGGATTGTATGCATCGTCGTATACAATGTAAATTTGTATGGAAGCGGATAGGATAGCTGATATAAAAATAAAACATTGTCATGGCAGTTTAGGTCGAATCTTTTTTTCTATGTTTTTTTTTTATCGCTCTCAGATATTTGCATAGCGACGTCCTTCGGCGCTCAGCAACACATCACAAAAACCTGAACCGGCAATATATGGAGCACGGTTTTTTAGTCTTCTGCACATATTGATTCAGATAGTGTGTTCTCGGATATGAAAGAGGACTAAGGACATACACATCAGTATTTGCTATTTGTATGTAGTCGTAGTTTGTGTAGATTTTTTGGTTCACTTTTTGGGAGCCGGAAACGACTGAGAATGGCACACAATAAAATTCTATTTTGAGATTCTCTATTGACACTCGAGAACGAAGTGGACTTAATGGAGTTGCATGTTGTGCAGTTAAGGGGTTGAATTGAAAAAGTGATCATCGCCTAGATGCGATGGTTATGTAGTTTTGTTAATGGAAATTGATGTTTTTGGGTGAAATCAAACTTTTAATCAATCTTTACTTTTAGTTAGAGCTCAGACTGGTATTGCGATAGCTGCTCTCAATCACTCTGCTCTTCCACTGAGCAGAGAACAGTTACGAATGCAATTTAACTGCTCATTGTTCAATTCTCAGCCTTACAAACATCCAACTCATACCAATTTGCTGTGTTCTTTTTTTTTCTAATAAAATAATGAACATGAAGCAATCAAGTGAACAGGAAGAACATTAAAAATGTTCTATGCTCTTTAAGATGTCACTGCTTTTATAAATGGAACTGCTCTCTGTTTTTTAATTTTACTGCTCTTTCACATCAAGTGATTTGTTTTTAATATTTAGTAATTTTTTAGGTGATGTACATAAAAAACGAAGATGTAGAGAAAAGTTTCCTTTAATAATGACGAAACAGAGAAGTTCAATTTGAAATGACATTGCTTCAGTGCAGGCATTTAAGGAGTTTTTTTTCTTACTATACGGAAATGGTTACTTTTTTTTATTTTGTATTCTACACTCCTGCTCAAATTTAACGCACATCGTATTTGTTTTACAGAAAAGTCTTATTATTACTTAATGTCACAGTATCATGGTTATTTTCTCAAATGAGATAGGAGTGATCTTAAATTGAAGGTATGCAATAAAATGTTTTTAGGGAAGTTTTGGAGAGATATTCGCTGAAGTCTTCTGTCAACCCGCGAACCTTTTAAAGAAGTTTAATGAATTTGCATGAAGTAAAATCTGCTAAACAACACGTACGGAGTAAGCGAGCTCTCCTAGACATACGTTAAGTACCAAAAGATACTTGACTGATATTCCCGAACAGCATCCGGTTCCAATCACCCCTAGATTTGGTCCACTGTTTAGTCTGATGCATGATAATGCATGCTAGAGCGCTTTGAGAATATCTTCAAGATTTCAATATGCCGACTTTGGATTGACCACACAGAAATCCAGATTTGAATTTAATAGAACATGTCTTGGAAATATTGAAAAGATGCATTCGCGACCGAAATCCACCTCCAAGCAGTCTTGATCAATTGAAAACTACAGTGAAAGAAGTGTTACAACAAAACCTTTAAAAGTTAATTAGTGGAATGAACAGACGGCTCCAGGTTCTCAAATACGTTAGAGGAGACAATACCAAGTATTGCATAAAATTATTGGAAGGAACTGTCACTTGCTTCCTTTAAAAAAAAATTTTTTTCTTAAAAAACAAAAATTATTTTAATATCAGTTTTCTGACCTAAAATTGCTAAATTTGGTTCATCTTTATTTTGATTGATAATACTGTTGCAGTTTATCATTTTTTTGACTTACTAAAAAAAAAGCAAACACAAAAAAATACAACAAAGAATTTCAAAGCCATTTTGAATAAAATACAGGGGTTAAACTAAAGAAGAAAAAAGTGTGCGTTAATTTTGAGCAGGAGTGTATATTTTTAATTTTTATTTAAAATCAGGAAGAAATTTAAAGAGTTATTTGCGGTGTGAACTGCTATTTTAAGAGTGATTAAATAGCAGTTATTAATAACTGCTCTTTCTATTTCCTGTTCACTGCTATCACTCACTGCTATTTAAAAATTGCTCTTTAGCTCACCCTTACTCTTAGGCCCAATTTATTCACTCTTCATTTAATTTAAAGTCTCCATTAAAAATTAGAAAACTGTCAAATCGCATACAAATTTTAAAATTTCCCCTTTTTAATGGGGGGCTTTAAATTTAATTGGGCCTTAGTCCCTATACCAAGTTTGCATAAGGGTAAAGTTATAGACTTTGGTTTTGCTAAAATCAGAGATGGACCAAAACCACCAACTTCTCAAAACAGCTCGGCCTTCAACTATGTGCCTCTTTGTCCACACAATTTAAAGCTTTTAAATCTATTTCAGTTCATGTCAATAAACTAATAAATATAATTTAATTTTATTGTCTATCAATACATCTTGTGTTCGTGTATTTTTCAATTAATTTGTCAAAAGATTACAACTGAGCATAAAAAATTATGTATTTTTATATCATCATAACCACAGGCTCCCAACTGTCCGACCCCCACTCAGCTGCGTGTGTAAGAAAATGACACCAAATAATATAAATTGATCCAACTTCTAACCGCATTACACTCAGTGTCATTGGTGTTAATCAAATTTATTTCTTGGGGAAGGTTTTGTCTGTTTTTATTACTTTTGACTGTTTGCTCTTAATGTGTCTCTGTCTTGTCAATAATAATCTCATTTGAGAAAAGAAACACGTATTCTTGATTCCAGAACATCAAACACAAGAGTGCTGAGGATTTTTTTTTTTTGTTTTGGATATCGGATACTGTCGCACGTGCACATTCTATGTACACTCGTAGTAGAAACAATTAAATTAATTTTTAATTAAGTTATTTGTTTTCATTTTCTATTGTTTATATTATAATTAAGAGGAAGAACTTTTTTTAATGTTATGCTTTATTTGATGAAATTATTTTTCTACCTATCAATACATAATATTTGTCTGCTTTTGAATATTGCCTATTTGGAAATTATTTATTTGATATTTTCTCATCGTACAAACAAATAAAAGATTTTGAATATGTCTAAAAGATTGTATGTACAAAATTTTACTAAGGAATATAAAATATCGTATGATTCAAATTTACATTTGCTCTATAATAGTCTATAGCTTATAATAGAGCATGCATTGGTTTCGTGTAAAAAAAAATTGGAGGTTTTAATCATAACCAAAATTACAATGATGGAGAAATCCAGAAAAGTGGTTTTCTACATGTACGTTAGGGTGGAGTAATTTTATGTTTGTTTCTTATTTTCGAATTGGCATAGTAATAAAAAGTTGCGCTATTTATAAACAAACAAATCTGTATACTTAAAATTTTAATTTCATTTTGAGGGGCCCCAAGCCCTCTGAATGCTTAAAAAGCGGACTTTTTGACCTTTAAATTAAATGGGGAAAAATAAAGTTCAATTCACTTTTAATTGAGATTTCAATCAAAAATCTTAACAAAGGTGCAGTTAGTTGAAAATCTTGAATTATTAAATTTTGATGTTCAAACTTTTCATAAGACATTTTTCAAAAAAATATATTAAAAAGTAAGGTTACTGATTTTTTTCATGTTTCACACTCAGTGAAACATGAATTAAAAAAAAAAAATATGTTGAACTTTATTTTTCCCCATTTAATTTAAAGGTCAAAAAGTGCCCTTTTTAAGCATTCAGAGGGCTTGGGGCACCTCAAAATGAAATTATTTAAACATTTTAATTATATCGATTTGTTTGTTTATAAATAGCGCAATTTTGTATTACTATGCCAATTCGAAAATAAGAAACAAAAATAAAATCACTCCACCCGTACGTCCATAAGTCCATCTGTACAAAATTTCCAACGCCCAAACGGGTCGATGACTTCCGGATTTTTATGGAATTCTGAAAGTTGTGTTTTCTTCAAAATTTTTGAGGTATTGCAATTTGCTCGATAACAGCTCTAACGATTTTGATTAAACTTTGCACACGCAATATTTAAAGCAGTTCCAAAAAAAAAAACTAAATTTTTTATTTTTCTTAAAAAACTCAAACGTCAAAAAATTATATTTTCTTAAAAAAAATCTGCTCAGATAAAATTGTAGGTGGACATGCTTCAGATCAGCATGTTCCGATATATGTATAAATAATATTACTACTTCATTCTTTCCTGAAGCGATGTTTCGAAAACTGCATTTTGAGTGGTTGTTTCAGTTAGATTTGAGAACATTTAAGTATGTTGCAGATTGAAAAATTTTTTATACCTATACCAAATTTTTAGTTAAAACAGTTGATACAAACAAAATATTTAAGTTCAGAAGTAACAAATTTTTATTTCGCATTCTATAGGTAAGTAAAGTAATTAGTTGAATAAGTAATAGGCAGTGGTGCATCTGCTGGTTATAAGAAAATATCGGAAAAGTATTAGCATAACCCAAATCATCAAACAAATGAAATTTTTCAGCCACCCTTTCCCTATTTTCTTAGAATAGTTAAGTTTCTGTCCTGGCCAAATGACCAGCAATGTTCGAAATTTGTAAACCGGAGATAGAAATAAATAAAATGAAATCTTTACATAACTGTGCATATGGCGGAGTTTAGACCAGTCATTTAAGAAAAAAAAAATACAAATTGCGAAGTGCGTGAAAAACCTCGAAATTTTGGGGCCATTTTTAAGTTTTTAGTTTAAATTCTAAAATTCTAAAATACAGTAATGCGGCTGATGTTAAATCAATGCTATATGACATACAAACTATGAACTTTTTATAAGAACCGTCCCGAGATATTTACATATGAATTGTATAGTTTTTTCATTAAAAGAGTTAAAAGAACATACATTTATCCATAGCACCTCGCAAACATTTGTTTTCGATTTGTTGCGATATATTACGCTAATCACGGTCGCAAATTTAAGGACTTTAGAGGGGAACACGTAATTGCAACTAATATGAGAAACAAAATTTCAATCTTCTTGTACAGAACATTTTTATTAGATGGAGAATAACACTGTCACAATTTAAGTTTTTATTGTTTTTCCTCTTTTTTTAAATACAAACAATTTAAAAAAATTAATGTTGAGGTTAAATATTTATAATAAACATCTGAAAACAAGACTTTGAATGTAATCACTATCTCATTTTCGAAAAAAAAAACAATTATTTTTTTTTTTTCATAAATTCAAAAATATTTTTTTTAAACCACATATCAAATTTTCATCTTTGACCCTGAATAACTTCTGTTGCACACATAGGATCGATGGGGATTTTTAAAACTTTGTTGCTAATGCTAAACCCTAGCACTTCACCAAAATTTGGCTTTCCGGCAGTATTTGTTATTTTACCACTATTTTTGTGTTTAAATTGACCGGACTGTTAGTCGTTTGAAAGTTCAGAATAAAAATAGATTTCATGGGAGTTATCAACCGTAATTAAAGATTTAAAAAAATGCATTTTTTTTCAATAATGTCGCATGTAAGAAAATGACACCAAATAATATAAATTGATCCAACTTCTAACCGCATTACACTCAGTGTCATTGGTGTTAATCAAATTTATTTCTTGGGGAAGGTTTTGTCTGTTTTTATTACTTTTGACTGTTTGCTCTTAATGTGTCTCTGTCTTGTCAATAATAATCTCATTTGAGAAAAGAAACACGTATTCTTGATTCCAGAACATCAAACACAAGAGTGCTGAGGATTTTTTTTTTTTGTTTTGGATATCGGATACTGTCGCACGTGCACATTCTATGTACACTCGTAGTAGAAACAATTAAATTAATTTTTAATTAAGTTATTTGTTTTCATTTTCTATTGTTTATATTATAATTAAGAGGAAGAACTTTTTTTAATGTTATGCTTTATTTGATGAAATTATTTTTCTACCTATCAATACATAATATTTGTCTGCTTTTGAATATTGCCTATTTGGAAATTATTTATTTGATATTTTCTCATCGTACAAACAAATAAAAGATTTTGAATATGTCTAAAAGATTGTATGTACAAAATTTTACTAAGGAATATAAAATATCGTATGATTCAAATTTACATTTGCTCTATAATAGTCTATAGCTTATAATAGAGCATGCATTGGTTTCGTGTAAAAAAAAATTGGAGGTTTTAATCATAACCAAAATTACAATGATGGAGAAATCCAGAAAAGTGGTTTTCTACATGTACGTTAGGGTGGAGTAATTTTATGTTTGTTTCTTATTTTCGAATTGGCATAGTAATAAAAAGTTGCGCTATTTATAAACAAACAAATCTGTATACTTAAAATTTTAATTTCATTTTGAGGGGCCCCAAGCCCTCTGAATGCTTAAAAAGCGGACTTTTTGACCTTTAAATTAAATGGGGAAAAATAAAGTTCAATTCACTTTTAATTGAGATTTCAATCAAAAATCTTAACAAAGGTGCAGTTAGTTGAAAATCTTGAATTATTAAATTTTGATGTTCAAACTTTTCATAAGACATTTTTCAAAAAAATATATTAAAAAGTAAGGTTACTGATTTTTTTCATGTTTCACACTCAGTGAAACATGAATTAAAAAAAAAAAATATGTTGAACTTTATTTTTCCCCATTTAATTTAAAGGTCAAAAAGTGCCCTTTTTAAGCATTCAGAGGGCTTGGGGCACCTCAAAATGAAATTATTTAAACATTTTAATTATATCGATTTGTTTGTTTATAAATAGCGCAATTTTGTATTACTATGCCAATTCGAAAATAAGAAACAAAAATAAAATCACTCCACCCGTACGTCCATAAGTCCATCTGTACAAAATTTCCAACGCCCAAACGGGTCGATGACTTCCGGATTTTTATGGAATTCTGAAAGTTGTGTTTTCTTCAAAATTTTTGAGGTATTGCAATTTGCTCGATAACAGCTCTAACGATTTTGATTAAACTTTGCACACGCAATATTTAAAGCAGTTCCAAAAAAAAAAACTAAATTTTTTATTTTTCTTAAAAAACTCAAACGTCAAAAAATTATATTTTCTTAAAAAAAATCTGCTCAGATAAAATTGTAGGTGGACATGCTTCAGATCAGCATGTTCCGATATATGTATAAATAATATTACTACTTCATTCTTTCCTGAAGCGATGTTTCGAAAACTGCATTTTGAGTGGTTGTTTCAGTTAGATTTGAGAACATTTAAGTATGTTGCAGATTGAAAAATTTTTTATACCTATACCAAATTTTTAGTTAAAACAGTTGATACAAACAAAATATTTAAGTTCAGAAGTAACAAATTTTTATTTCGCATTCTATAGGTAAGTAAAGTAATTAGTTGAATAAGTAATAGGCAGTGGTGCATCTGCTGGTTATAAGAAAATATCGGAAAAGTATTAGCATAACCCAAATCATCAAACAAATGAAATTTTTCAGCCACCCTTTCCCTATTTTCTTAGAATAGTTAAGTTTCTGTCCTGGCCAAATGACCAGCAATGTTCGAAATTTGTAAACCGGAGATAGAAATAAATAAAATGAAATCTTTACATAACTGTGCATATGGCGGAGTTTAGACCAGTCATTTAAGAAAAAAAAAATACAAATTGCGAAGTGCGTGAAAAACCTCGAAATTTTGGGGCCATTTTTAAGTTTTTAGTTTAAATTCTAAAATTCTAAAATACAGTAATGCGGCTGATGTTAAATCAATGCTATATGACATACAAACTATGAACTTTTTATAAGAACCGTCCCGAGATATTTACATATGAATTGTATAGTTTTTTCATTAAAAGAGTTAAAAGAACATACATTTATCCATAGCACCTCGCAAACATTTGTTTTCGATTTGTTGCGATATATTACGCTAATCACGGTCGCAAATTTAAGGACTTTAGAGGGGAACACGTAATTGCAACTAATATGAGAAACAAAATTTCAATCTTCTTGTACAGAACATTTTTATTAGATGGAGAATAACACTGTCACAATTTAAGTTTTTATTGTTTTTCCTCTTTTTTTAAATACAAACAATTTAAAAAAATTAATGTTGAGGTTAAATATTTATAATAAACATCTGAAAACAAGACTTTGAATGTAATCACTATCTCATTTTCGAAAAAAAAAACAATTATTTTTTTTTTTTCATAAATTCAAAAATATTTTTTTTAAACCACATATCAAATTTTCATCTTTGACCCTGAATAACTTCTGTTGCACACATAGGATCGATGGGGATTTTTAAAACTTTGTTGCTAATGCTAAACCCTAGCACTTCACCAAAATTTGGCTTTCCGGCAGTATTTGTTATTTTACCACTATTTTTGTGTTTAAATTGACCGGACTGTTAGTCGTTTGAAAGTTCAGAATAAAAATAGATTTCATGGGAGTTATCAACCGTAATTAAAGATTTAAAAAAATGCATTTTTTTTCAATAATGTCGCAGGGGTTTCGAGGAAAAAAATTGGTAAGAACCTGCCGTTAATTTTGTGTTAAGAAAATATATAAAGCTATAAAGAAAATCTTACAAAACGCTAAGTACAAGAGTGAAGTAAATCGAGTTATGCGTTCATGCTGTAACTTAAAACAGGGTTGGGGTCAAAATTCTGCCGGGTTCAAAATTCTTTTGTCAAAATTCTGCTATTCAAAATTCTGTTTTTCAAAATTCTGCAAAAAATTAAAAAAGGGTTTGGAAAATGTTAAAAAGCGCGCGCTTTTTAACATTTTCCAAACAATTTTTTAATTTTTTGAAGAATTCTGTAAAATCATCTTTTTGAAAAATTATCTGCTTATTTGATTACTTTCCTTAGTAATTTGTCATTCTTTGAATGCACATTAATTTTTGTTTTATAAAAGAATACATTTGAAAATATTAAGAAAAGGTTTTTAATACTAAACATTTCCGAAAATAATTCAAATTTTTTTAATTTATCAAATAAAGATGAATATTCAAAAATTTGAATAAGAAAAGGAATATTTTGTATCAAACAACATCGGATCCAATAATTTATAGAATTTATTTGAAAGAAAGTCAGTCTATGCATTTTAAAAAAATATTTGCGGCACTTAAACAAAAAAATTTAGGAAAGTATAAATGTTGAATTACATTAATGAGGTGTATTTTTCTTTAGTCAACGCATATGCTATAAAAACAAAAAAAAACCGAACTGGCAGACAAACTTAGTACGACGTTTGCGAAGGACTAAATCTTCCGATTTGGTACTGTGAAATTTTTCAATTTAATTTCTTTATTACAAAATATCGGCATTGATTAATATAAATTTAAATGTTTATATATTTTATTTGTTTAATTTCCTATAAAATACTTATTTTTTTATAACAAAATTTGAACCATTATTTTAATGATTTAATTTAAAAAAAAAATTTTATTTAGCTATTTCTAAATATCATCAGTAGGAACTTTAACCGGAAATTTACCTACAACACGTAACTTAACTTCGAGAAAGATAAATTGCTAGATAAGTTTCATCTGAACTTAGTGGCAATCGGAAGGAGGAGGTGGTTTTAGTGGTTAAGAGTCCCACATATCTATGAGCACGAGTTTTCCGGTCCTCATAGAATCTTTTGAAGATTTCAACACCTACCCACGGACAAAAAAAAAAAAAAAAGAATTGGCAGAATTTTTTTGTTTAAGTATAATACTGGCAGAATTTTGACAAGCAGAATTTTAAAAAGCAGAATTTTAAGAAGCAGAATTTTAAAAAGCATAATTTTTAAAAGCATAATTTTGAAAAGCAGAATAGAAAAAAAGCAGAATTTTGAAAAACAGAATTTTTGTTAAAAAAAGCCGAATTTTAAAGCCAGAATTTTGAGAAAAATAAACAAACTGAGTGAATTAAAAAAAAAAAATAATTTTTAAATACAAAATTAATTTAAATGAATTGAAACTTTTTCTGAGATTTATCTTTTTGTTTTTTACTTAACCACAATAGCTCAGAAAAAGTTTTTAATTCATTTAAATTAATTTTTTATTTAAAAATAATTTTTTTTTAATTCACTCAGTTTGTTTATTTTTTTTAATTACTTTCAGTAGCCTTTTTTATGAAATAAAACTTATTTTTTTTATGAAAATAAACTGGGCTTTAATAAAAAGCACAAAAAATTTATACTCATTAACGTGTTTTTTTGACTTAAACGATATGAAAGTGTAAAAACCACTTAAAAAACGAAGAAAATTGAGTTTGATGCAAAATTGTAGAGAAACGGTTGTCCGCGGAAAAAAAAGTTTTGAGACAAACTTAAACTGTAATAAATTCTTGATTGGTTGTAAAAAAAATCTTTCAAATCAAACGTAGTTTGGCAAAGATAAGGCCATTTAAAGGACAAGAGAGCAAAAATCATAAAAACGGTGGTAACTCGAAAACGGGACGAAAACGAGAAAATTACCTCTTAAGTTTTTCGACTTAAAATGACCTCAGGAATCCATGGTTTTCATTTGGGGCGGTGACTGTGGGACACCCTGTATACATTCATTGGAATTTGAAATAAGATTATAGAGTTCACCAAAAAAATCCCACTCGTTTAACCACTTGTGACATTTCTGTAACAAATCCAAAACGATCCTACAAAAATCAACTGCCGAAAAGTTAAAGTTATTTTTTCAGTGTTGTTTTGCTACTTGTTTACGGATTGTGTTTAATGATTTTCTCAAATTTTCACATTGTATTAAAATATAAATTGCTTAAATTAATTAAGTGACTGTTAAATGAACAAAATCTGAAAACTTGCCAGACCTCAAAAATAAATCTAATAAGTCTCAAAAAGAACAACATTCACAGAAATTATAATGCGTTGATAAAAATGAATGTAACTCCAGTGTTAAATTCCAACAAAATCAACAAAACATGTTTTGCTACTTAAAGGCATTTTTTGCACTCTTGTGATTTTTAAGCTGACAAGAATTCCTCTAAGCCTAACAGTTGCATTACTTATTTAATTAACATTCCATATCTGTTTAAATGGTCTAACAAATTTCACGCTCTGTTTAATTCTGCAATTTGTCGACACATTATTATGAGCTCACCAAAAAAAAAAAAATGTCAAAAAATAAAGAATAAAAACTCTATTAAACTTAAAACCACTTACAACCCCGCGGTGAATTGTGAAACCTTTCAAGCAAATAAAAAAAAAATTAAAAAAAAAAACATTAAATAAAAAAAAAATTAAAAAAAAAAACATTAAATAAAATTTGAAAAAAAAAAAAATCAAAACAACGACGACAGAAAAAAAAAATGTCAATATACCTGACCTACGACAATCATTTCCCCCATAAGTTCGCTCGCATATCTGAGGTCTTTGCATACGATGATGTATCCGTATCCCCAACTGCTGTCACTTTTGAAGCATGCCAACCAAACCAAACCAAACCGAAAAACGAAACGAATCCAACCAACAACCAACCCATGCCCAACAGCCATGGTACACATAATAATCTCTTCGTACACTCTTCTCCTGTGCTTATATTTCGCATAAGCAAATAAATATAAACAAACAAACAAGTAGTAGGATAACCACCCAGACCCAACAACCAAAAGAAAAACTTAAAAAAAAAAAAAACAAACAAACAACGGCAACACAAATAAATGACTTTTGTTGGAGCGAAAAATAAAAAAAAAGCGAACAAAAAAACTCACAAAGGGAAACAAATCAAAATAAAGAAGAAAAAAAAAAAAAAAGAAGAGAGAAACAAAGTGGAAACACACATAAGAGCACAAATTGCATTTTGAATATTTAGATCGAAAACAATAATTCCGGTTGGCTGACCGCTGTGCTGCGCCGCACCGCGTCACATCGCGCTCTCCTATCAAGCGTCGTACTCGTCGTCAACCCTTCACGCGTGACATACTCAATACTCATGGTTGCCACTGCTGCATACTGCAAACAACCAGCCAATCTCAAGAGTCGATCTATGCTCTAGAAACACAAAACAGGAAAGGGGGTTGGTTTATGGAAGCGTTATGCGTCAATAAATAAATTAACCTCTCGCAAACCCAACCGCCTAAAGAAACTGATTGCCTTTGGCTTCGGAGAGCAAGCAAGCAGACAGGCAGAGCCACCTGTTTGTGTAGTTCTTCATCATAGGTAGGTAGATATATATATATTTTTTTTTTGTATTTAAGGAGCGGCTTATGAGGGTGAGATAAGAATGTTTGGAAATATAACTGTTGTGCAATAAAGTTGAATTGCACATGATAATATTCTTCAATTGAAAAAGAATTAGGGGTGGAATGCATTTTTTTTTTGTATCTGAATGACAAAATAAAAAAAAAGAACATAATTGCAGGAAGAAAAAAAAAGAGTACGTATACGCCCTAGTGAATGATTGAGTAGAGAACAATGTTACTTTATCTTTCTCGAGTGGCCACGAGGCAGGGAAAGGGTTATTACTCAATGTAAATAAACAAAACACTTGCAAATTGTCATGTAGAAGAAAGTGGATCAAACAAAAACCTAAGAGATAGCTATAGGAGAAACGGAAAAAAAGGAAAAAAGCTCATCTTGTAAACGGAAGCTTGTTGTAAATGGAAAAATGTGAATATGTATAGTTCGAGAATTTTTTTCATTTTTTTTTTTTTAAGAAAGAATGAATTGTAAAAGTAATGGTTTGATAATGGAACATTTCATAAAAAAAAAATTAATAATAATTTATTTACACGTTTTGAATGAATTCATATGCTTTCAGTTATTTCGACGATTTAAGAAAAAAATATACATATGACATCTAGGCCAAGGGCCTGCCAGATTTTTTGGTATCAGTAAATTCATTTCATAAGATAATGCGTATTTTAAGAAAGGTGTTATAATTGATGTATAAGTCTTGCAGTCACTATTGTAGAAATTTAGAAATCGAAATATAATAGTAATGCAGTAATACACCAAAAAAAATAACTGGGACCAACAAAACTCTTTCATCCACTAAACTCAAATGTTAAGGTCCAAACGATTTATTTATTTTCTTTTTTGACCGCAAAATGCAATACAAAACTCATACTTCGAGTGTTTTTTCTCAGTCAAAATCATTTATGTATCGTTGAAAAGATCTGAATTTTTTCTAAAAGAGTTAAAAAATTTCAAGAAAAACTTTTTTTACACGTCAATCCAGATTTCAGTATATTTCAAAAAAATTTACTGGGCTCTATAGAACGTATTAAATTCCGAGAAGTATATATTTAATTTTTTGTGTCGCACTGTAATTGAATGCTGCCAATTACACTCCAAAAATTGTAGCTTCTTAAATTAAATTTTCTTTCAAATGGGACAGAATTTAAACAGTCGCACTTTCCAATGTTTATGAAATAGGGCCCTGGTTTGTATTGCTATGCAATTAATACGTATTGTTATTATGGATCTATCATACATAGTTTATTTTTAAGTTTTTTGTTCGTATCAATATTTGAAAATATACTTATACAGTAAAACCCGGATAAGTACCTCACCTTAAATGCACTATTTTGACAGGCACTAAAGCGGGTAAGGTACTTACAAGAACCCGGTTAAGTGCTCATAGACACTTATCTCTATATTTATTAAATAATAAAAAAAAATATGTTTGATTACTAAAAACATAATCTTCACAAAACAAAATTACTTTGAAAGTTCAAAATAGCTAACTAGTTAATTTCTACCTTTAGTAGAATTTTTGAATTTAAAGCGGTTTAGGAAACGAAGTTTTTCTTACAGTTCAAACTTGTTTCAAATGTGTACTTAAAAGAATTTTTTGCAAGTAAATTCAACTATAAGTATTTGAAAAGCCAGGCAATTAAGCGGGGAAGGCAGTTAAGCGAAAGGTACTTAAAAGATGAATTTTATATGAAAAAATCCTTAAAATTTTGGTTCTAAAAAAACAAAGGTACTTATGCGGGTTAGGCACTTAAGCGAGAGCCACTTATCCGGGTTTTACTGTAATTGTATTTTCTTGCATTTTCGTTTACAAAAAAAAAAAAAACAGAGCAATTTTTTCTTGAACAAAATTAATGTTTATAGAGGGGAACGTAAACTGTTATATTAAGTGTGTTTTTGACCCACAAGTAATACATAGAAATAGAAAGCGCCTATCATGTAAAAAAATAAAAAATACTTTCTTTGTTAACTTCCAAACGATTTTAATTGTTTACCTTTTTTATAAAGAAAACTTAGAATTTGAAAAATCGCGGCTTTCCACATTTTCTCTACTTATTGATTTTAAGCACTTTAAGTAAAAATGTTAATTTTAATAAATATTTTAAACCTGTTTTATTCCTAAATCGAGCGATAGGTATGTTTTTCAAAATTAATATCGGTTTAAAATTAACAGACGAAAACAAATTTTAAACCCCAAACAGTTTTACAGAGAATTCATGTAAAAACTACCACCCAATTAAAGATTAAAATAAACTAATTTTTTGTGCCAAAATTTACTAGTTTGTGCCTGGACTGAAACATTATAAAATGTTTTACCAAGCCATGAAATTCTCATAAAAAAAGTACCTTGTTGGATTGAAAAAGCTTAATTTGGGTTAATTGTAACACAATGTTATTAAAAATACCTAGAAATAAAATTAAGAAAATTAATTAACCCGTTTTCGAAAAATTGAAATAAGAATTCATTGTATTAATTGTTTTTAAAATTAAAAATTTTAATTTTTTTTTGTTTTTGTAAATTATTTGGAATTAAAAAATATGGTCACTTTAGGGCGAATTTTGAATAAAAAAAAAAATCACCAAGAGAAAAATCATGTTTTAAGAACTACACACGTCTTAAATTATTTTAATAATGAACAATAACGATGACTCTAACTTATTGATTTAATTTTAATAAATTAAAAATAAAAACACCATTTAATTTGAGTCAACTAAATTTATTTATTTGTATGCATTTCGACCGATGTATCGGTCATCATCAGCAACACGACTTCGTGTTGCTGATGATGACCGATACATCGGTCGAAATGCATACAAATAAATAAATTTAGTTGACTCAAATTAAATGGTGTTTTTATTTTTAATTTATTAAAATTAAATCAATACACACGTCTTCTATTAAAATCTTAGTAGCCGTTTTTGAAAAAATTATGTTGTTTTTTAAAGCTGCGTGGAAAAATAAAACTGTTCATTTTTTTCATTTTTGAAAAAAAAGTTAAAGTCAGGTTAAGTTCAGGGCTTTGTGCCGACTACGATATCCTCTGAAATTTCTGTTGCCGACGCAATATTTGATAATTTTAGAGGTTTTTGTGGGGTCTTCATCTCAATGAAAATTGATATCAGATAACACGTTGCCAAAAAACTTGGTAAAATGAACGCGTTTTATATGAAGATAAATTTCCCTTGTTCATTACTTTTAAAATAACACTACAAAAATCCTAAAATTGTCAAATATTGCGTCGAAAATCAGAAAATTCAAAGGGTTTCATTAAGCTTTTCAAAATTTTGTTTTTGGAAATTTAATTTATTTATTTGTTCTAGTTTTTGATAACTTAACTACATATTAATTTTAATTTGGATTGAATATAAACTTTTAAAAACATTTTATTTTTTAATTATTTTAAGGCAAATTAAATCCTTGCATAAATAATTTCAATAAATTGATTTTATGAAAGTACAAATAATGATTTTTAAAACAAGTTAAAAAAACAAAACTTTTGTGTAACGGTGTTCAACGGTAGTGAGATTATTTGTACTGACATTTTTGCTCTAAATCTTTTGTTGATTTGGTGCTCGATAAATGTCTTAATAAGCGCCCACTGATCAGAAAAAAAAATGTTGAAACAAAAAAAAAAAAAAAAAAATTTGAAAGAAAAATATTTTGATGGAAAAGTGTTTGCTCCAATTTAAAACTTTAATTTTTGTAAATAAGCTCATATCTATTCGACGTCATGGAATTTTTATTCTGAATGTCTATACGCCAGAGCATGAATCTGGGAAGAATTTTCGGCCTAAGATATGTAAATGTTAATACAAACACATCGTTGTAGCCTGTCTTGAGCGGTAAATAATATGCAGCAAAGTTGGAGTTATGAGAAAGAACATAAAATATAGTTTTCACCTTTTTACACATTAGCGTTTAGTTGGTATTAGAGCAAAGTTCAACGCGACCGCCATTCCTACCGGGACAATTAGGTATTTTGGGACCGGCTATATTTAGACAAGGTACATAATATATAAATTTAATAAATGAAATAAATTTTAGTCGTGTACTTAATTTTATACCACTTATCGACCAAAATTTATTAGCTTTCACAAAATACCTAAAACTTGTTCAAAACTAACTTTTTTTCAATCTATTATCATACCTTGCGACGATATTTATAATATTTTCTTTAATAATCCTTTTTCCTTATTTATATGTTTTCAAGGCGAGACCGATATACTTGAAATTCTTAAGAAAAAATAAACTTTGTAGTATACTAGTACAAAAAAAAAACACCACACCCCCGATGATGATATTGTGATACTGATATATATTATTATTGCGCTTAATAAAAATGTATCTCTCTATCTACAATATAATGTCAAAAGTGAATGTTATAGATATGTATTTTTTCAGGGAATTGGTATTTAAGTTTTTCTAATATAAATGCCATCAAGAGTACATACAACTTTTTAGATGATATTAAGTAAAATTTTTCAAAAAACTAACTCCTTACCTAAACTTCGACACTTTAACAAATTGTATTCCATTTATTATAGAAGATACTAAATTGCATTGAGAAAATCAATCAGAAAACAGTATTTTTTCTTCTTCGAACTTAATTTTTTCGTTTCGGTTTAATAAATGTGCTTCCTCTCTTTGGACATCTGCACAGGTTCACATACTTTCTTTTTTTTTTGAAAAAAAGGACAATTCAATTAATTTCCAACGACCACTGCACGTCCCGAAAGAAACAACACTCCTTTACTTAAATTTTTAAAACGTTTTTTTTTTCGTCGTCGTTGTGTTTTTTTTTTTTCAACTTGTATCGTTTTACAAATCGAATAAAACAGGAGGAGGAAGAAGCAACATTTTCTTTCGAGTTTTTTTTTTTTATTTTATTTAATTTTTTTTATCCTCACTCTCTTCTCGATATAATACGCCTCTCCTTTACGAGTACGAGTTTTCTATTGATTTTTCAACATTCACCAAACTATGAGATACTTTTTGCAACAAAATACCGTTTGGATTGCAAGCAAGGACCACTAACTAATATAATATTGGCACAGAGGTTCTAGCTATGACCACAGAAAATACATTGTGTAGCGCCTTATTTGATATCCAACCACATCGCACTTTTCTGAGACTCTGAGAAAAATAGAAATTACGTTTTCAAACAAAAAAAAAAAAAAAAAAACGAAAAAAAAAATCTAGTGGAACAACAATTGACGGAATGACGGTATCTGTTGGAATTTTTCGCTCAAACTTGGCACCACTTTGGTGAATTCCACCAACAACAACAACATTTAAAAGGCAAAAAGCAACAACAACAAAAAAAAAAGACAAAAAACTTATGTAATTTGGCCTGGATCTATTAGATTTTGAAAAACTAATTCACATTTGTGCTATCCCGCCGCTATAAGGCTTGTACAAAGCATTAAAGGACTTCGGTTCGAAATATTCACCTCCCTTCGATGCCACCCGAATGCATCACAGAGGCATTTTTTGTTGTCGCTTAAATAGAAACTAGCAACAACAAAAAAATCACTAAAAATTTAGTAAGCGGTCACAGAAAAGAATTTTCTATTTTTTTTTTTGTATCTCAGAAAAAAAGAACCAAAAAAAAGGAAAAACTTTGATACCCGACGATTTTCGGTGTGCAACTGAGCGAAACCTTTTCATCTCACGGTTTACGGATGTATCTTTGCGTTTTGTTGGTTATAGAGAGGAGAAACATTTTTAACGCGGGCGGCATGCGACGGGTAGTTAGTTACTTTTTTTTTTTTTTTTGTATTTTCTCTGAATTCGGGTTCGGGTTTATGTGGTTTGGTTAGTTTATAGTTAGAGGTTTTTAGAGTATAGAGTAGATTGGTTGGTGTTGCAGCGCAGCAGCGGCGCCAAAGTTCGATAAGGAATTTTTTTTACAAAACAAATATATATATAAAGTTATGCTCTCGATATTATTTTTATTATAGGAGGAAGTTTCTCTCTCTCATTTTGAGTCTTTTGTTTTTATTATGTTGTCGTTTTGTTTTTGTTGTTGTTGGTAAAAGTGAGAGTGCGATATGTAGGATTTTGCTCTAGTGGAGGTGGTTGGTTGACATGTTGTGGAGCTTTTTTTGTAGATATTTATTTTTTATAGGAAAGCTTGTTTCTCTCTCTCTCAGTGCAATAATATAATGGGTGGGATTGCCAGATGTAAATATTTTAACAAGAGATGTCAAACCACTGATAAAAGATAAAAATGAAAAACTGAAAGTAAGGTTCATATAACGAATGTTATTCTTCTTATTCATAATTATATTAAGTATAAGAAGACTTTTTGCTTACATGCCAAAAAAATTCCCTGCTAGAAGACAGGATATATTTTGGCAACTTCGGCTCCAACAAATATTTTCGTCAACAAAACAAGCAGAAATTTAATAGATTTGAAGTATTCAAAATCTTTTAAAACCATTAAATTATTACTGAAGTTAAGAATCAAATATGGCACTTAGAACGTTAAAAGGATGTTCTATGACTCAACGAAACTGCCAATCTGTGAAAGAAGTCGAAGTACTGACCGATGGGCCCATTCACTTCTACCGGTTAATGATGACTCTCCGTTTTTTGTGATTTGCTTAAAGAAAAGAAACTGTACCAGCCATATTTAAAAATTGCATTTGTCTTTGGATAGGGCAATATAAGAGGACTTTGCATTACTTTTAACCAGCATACACGTTGTTTATAATAATATGGGAATCGACCCATAATATGATAAGAAGTTTAAAAGTTTTACAAAACGGTTAAATACTTAATAATATTTTCTATTTCATAGTGAAGAAGGAAAGAAAAAGATACTGAATAATATTTATATTTCATAAATAATAATTTTCTAAAGAGGGGAATTGCATTTAATAGGAAACCCCGCTAAGGAAGAAGTTCTTTAATTTTTGTCAAAAAAAGGTGTCTGGACAAATGTACCTTTTTTCATATGCAAGCTGAAATCTAGTATGTCATTTGTGTCCCCTAGAATAAAAAACAATCTTTTCAACTTTTTCTTTTATTGAGTTATTTAAAGCACTTTATTTAAAGCACTTTTTTCCGCTTTATTTAAAAAAACAACTTCTGAATCGAATTAAACATGTACTTTTGATTTTAAACTGACTGTGCTTTCATTTGTCACACAACGAGTTCCGAAAATATTTAATAATTAATTTTGGAATAGAAGTGTTTTGAAAGTCATGCATAGGAATAGTTTTGTTTTGAAACTTAGCAAAATTTTATTTTGCTTTATATCAGGAATAGTGTTGTTTTGATTCTCAAAGAATGTGAAAAATATGGAATACATTCGTTTTGATTCAAACTGTAATATTTCTACAAAGTATAAAGCTATGATTACACGGTCAACGAAATCGGTCAACGCGTTGACTCTCTGACGTCAAGAAAAAATCCATATTCTGTCTGTCATCTCACCGTCAACGTTCACAGTGTCAATGCATAAAACATTGACTATCACACGATTGACACTATTGCGTCAATGTTCTCCTAAATTACGTTGACGCGCAGGTGTGTCAACGTGACGTTTACTTAGAAGTGTCAACGCGTTGACTCGCAAAACTTTGTTGATCACACTGTTTTACACAAAGCAAAAATTTAAATTTTCCAAAAATATTTTGTAAAAAAAAGCGGAGAAAATGTGATTTGAAAAAAGCTATCATAAAAAAAATTAAGCGAAAATTTGTTTTACATGGTCGCATTGAAATGTAAATATTTCGAGATATACGCAATGGACTTTTAAGATTAAAGTCTTAAATGAATTCTGATAAGATTGTTGAACATAATATAAATGTAAAATTAGTAAAGTTTTGCCGAAAAATTAGAAACAAAAATAAAAAAGTTTTGACTTTTGATTTAAAAAAAATCGAAAAAAATCAATATGGCCACCTTCAAACGCTTATAGCATATGAACGCCGCACCCAATATTAGTGGTTATGATCTTAAAATGTAGCTTAGAATATACAAATGGTTTTTGTTTTTTTTGTAAAAAAAATTTTTTTTGCATCCATTATGGATGCCATGGCCATACCGAAAAGTTTTTTTGTAAAAAAAAAAACAAAAAGGAGAAATTAGAACCCTCCTCCCTCCAAAATGGTACACCATTAAAAAAATCGCCCTCTAAAAAATGTTCCCAATCCAACTTTCATCACATTTCTATACAAAAAACAGTGTCAATCTGAAACGATGACACGGTATTAAATTCTGCCCCGTCAACGCTGGGACAGGGTCATTGCGTTGACACCCAGTTCTAAAACCCTGTCAAAGCGTCCCAATGCCATTGAAAGAGAGATTACACGGTCATCGAAAATAGTCAATGCGTTGACCCAAAAATGTTTGTCAACGCGAGTGTCATCGTACCCGTCAACGCAAGACAGCAGTTTTCGTTGACGATCACCCGACGTGACACTCTTGGGACAGATTGTGACGTCATTTTTACGTCAGAGAGTCAACGCGTTGACCGATTTCGTTGACCGTGTAATCATAGCTTAACTCTGGAACAAGTTGACTTTGAAAGTGCTCAACCACACTCAAAGAAAGAGGTTAAAAAAATTGAGATAAACTGCGTTTCTAACTCATTTTTCACAAAAAGTGGAATAGATTGTTTTTGATTCTAGGGGACACATTTTTGAATGCAACTTTTCAAGATTTAGGGATGCTTTTAAAACAAATCTTTGAATATGCATATTAACAATTTCGCATTTTTTAAAATATTTTTTATGTTTTGGAGACAATTCTTAATACTAATGTTTAATCGAAAGAATTATGGATGGAGGAAGCAAATAATTTATCCAAAGTAGTGTTTTTTTTTTCCAAACTCCACAAGAACTGCAATTAATCGAAATAAAATGGCCTTTCATAATTTTGAGTTTGAACCATTGGTTTTGGAACACCCTGTATATTAGAAAACAAAGCGTTCAAAACTGCTTCGGTCTCTTTACATGGTCAGCGAAAGAAAAATTCATTTGAACTATTAAATTTTTAATATTTAAAATATAATGCGCATACACCACAGTGACCCACAAAAATTTTACTATATTCTTTAACTTTGATAAGTCGGCTTCGAACGTTAAAACTGGGGTATACAACGCAAAAAAGAAACCATAACCAATTTTATTACTATGATTTACATTGTGGCTTACATAACTTCATTATAATATTAATAAGTTGTTTTTTTGTGTGTTTTCAACTCGAGAACGACTGGAACGAATTTCGGAACTTCTTTTTGTAAAGTATGATGGTAACTTTGAAAAAAATATACGTGGAGAATAAAAACATAGAATTTTTAGATAACTAAGCTTCTCAGCAAAAAAAAAAAAACCCTCGCCACGGGAATGACAAGTTTGATGGACGAAAACTGCAATCATGAATATCCCTCCGCAGTCACATGGTAATTTTTTTGAAATCATACTAAATTTATACATAATTTAAAAGATGCCGGTTTTGTGGAATTACATGGTCCCGAAAATTTTATAATCTGTAAATCTTAGCGGCGGAAGTAGAACAAGCAAATCGATATCAATCAATGTAACATTTTCCTTCTTTAAAATCTAATTCAGTTGTTTTCTTTTTGCATCATGAAACACTGTGGTATTTTTTGAACTTTTATATAACCTTTAATTTATGTTTTTTTTTTACACAAAACCAATACATGCCCTATAAAAGTAAGTAAAAAGTTTAATATTACAGCTGGGCATCATGGCAGCAACCAACTTTGTACGGAAATAGAATAGAAATTTGTAGCAGCGATATGGGATATTATGTAGAAAAAAAAGGAAAAAAAAAAAAAAACTATCGTAACGTAAGTATGATGTATTTCAAGTGCATGTGTTTGTGTCTATGGTAGCTTTACAAATCGCCACATGTTTTGGCTAGAAGGATACTTCCAGTGATTACTGGTGGAGATAAATGAAAATTTGCCGTTATGATAGTGATGGATGGAGTGCATCATTTGAATAAGAATAAAAAAAAAATAAAAAATAGTAAAAGAACTTTATTCAAGAAAAAAAGGATCTTCTCTTCTTCTTCCTCTATTCTTTTTTTTCTTGTTGTTTTTGTATGTCTGATGATGTATGAGGTTTTGAGGTGTTGGAAAATAAGCTTCCTGGTTATTGACTTTTAAGTGGTTTTAGGTTTTCTTTCTTGTAGATGATACATTCTGTTAGAATGGATGTGTTTGGTTAGTGTATTTGAAAAAAAGTGGGTGGTCGAAATGGTTTGAATAAGAAACACGATGCACCACTTAGCAAGAGAAAATCGATATTGCATACAAAATTGCATTGTATTTTATATCTTTTGTGTAGAAGAGGAAGAAGCTAAAAAAGAAGGAAACAAATATTGAATATACACCTAAAATATCTAAAGTGTATTGTTGTTAGTGTGATGTGTTGTGGTGTTGTGTGCAATGAAGCATGAAGTAGTTTAAATCTAAATGATTTACATTTCTTATCGGTTTTGACATTTTCTCAGAAAATAAGTTGAAAGCATTTTGTTTTGGATTACCTTTATAGTACTTTCATCGTCATTATTGTCATCATTTGTTATTTAAGTTTTGAAAGAAAAGACCACCTTTCAAGCTTTCACACTCAATCAATTGAAAGAAATGAGGTGTGAAAAGATAGAGAATTGACAAATTGCATAATCAATATCTGAACCAAAATGAACTCCCAAATTATGAAACATGAATTTATTTTACTAGTCAATAGTAAGACCGATTACTCGATTGCTCACTTAGCAAATACATTTTGACATTTTTGGAACTCCTGAAAATTATGAAGCTCTTTCACTTTGTATTAAGGACTGAGGTGATGGAAAATATATCTTCTTTTGACATTTTATGAAAAATCCAGAATACTAGAATAATAAAATAGGTTTATTCTTTTATTCTCCAACTAGACCTGTACTTTTTAATTATTTTCCAAAGCCGAAAAGTCGTTGTCACACACACACTGAATTTTTAACATAGCGTACTGCACTTTTTATGTGACGGGTATATCACCGCTTTGGAGCGTTGTATAGTTCTAAGGCTTATTGTTTTACACTCTTTTACGTGACGTTTAAAAATCTGAGCGAAAGGTAAAAAGCGGTGACTGTGGCGTATGCGCAATATTTTATGTGATAACTTCAACAGTTGATATAATGATATAAAGTTTATTCGAACTAATGGGTTTTTTTCCCAAAAACAGGTCGATTTTTAATTATGATTTATTTGTGTCTTTAAACACTAAGCGAACCATTTTTTTTTCACTTCTACTCATTAAAAGAAGTTTTTAGAAGCCTGCTTTTATTTTAGAGGTATGACAAAAATCTCATCTGATCTATATAGCCACTTGCTTATCTATTCAATGGATCCAAGAGCCCCCTGATACTATATTCATGCCAAAACCCCTCAGAATACCAGAATCAAACTGTTATAAAACTAGTGTTAGTGATGACAAAATTGGGATGCAAAATTGTAATAAATGAAAGATACAATTATGAAAATGACCACAACTCAATTTGTTCCAATACTACTTGGGCTTCTGAAAACAGAGCTTGGCTAGTTCTGTAATATTGCCAGGTGTTCAGAGTTTAAAATATAAACTTTTTTAGAATTGAGTTTACGTTTAAGTAGATTTAACATCTCAAAAGGAAAATACTGTGAATAAACGTCGAAATTATTATCAAAAAGTGAATATATCTGCACAAAGATGTCAGCTCCAAATAGAATTCTGCTTTTGCATAGGTAATTTAACCATCCAAATGAAAACAAACGCATTGAACTGATCTTTTTTATTTGGGAGCGGGTCATAATTCTGCTTGTCAAAATTCTGTACGACAAAATTCTGTGGGGTCAAAATACTGTAATACCATAATTCTGTACGTCATTATACTGTAAATACAAAATTCTGTACGTCAAAATACTGTATGAACAAAATACTGACATGCAAAATTCTGTTTTGTAAAATTCTGTACGGCAAAATACTGTATATCAACATTCTGTAAAAATGCCTTAAAAAAAATATCGTTTTGATAATGTAAAAAAGTGCGCGCGCACTTTCAAAAATGGTCCAGAAAAACGCAAAAATATTTTGTGGTATGAGATTTAATTTTTTTTTTTAATTTCAATTAACTTTTGCTTATCAGACTTCAAGTACATATAATTATTATTTTTTTTTTTTTTTTCATCTTGTTCATAAATATATTCTATAAATTTACGCTCATTTACGGGCGTAAATTTAAATTTTAAATGAAAATCAAATGAATAATGTATGCAAATTGGTTGCCTATTCACATTCTGGGTGGATTTTTGCTGTAAAACGCTTTGATTTTAAAAGAGCTTTCAATCGCCAAGTTCAAAATTAAAAGAGCCAAAATCCTATAAACCGAAAATCAAAATTTTAAGGAGCGAGTTAAAAGTTCAAGGAGCCTGTTTGGGGATAAATATACGGCTCTGGCAAAACTGGGTACAACCCGAAAGTTGTATAGGTATTTTTTAACCAGATGGACTATCTTGAAAAACAGATTATGTACTTGTTAAAAGCTCATAATTAGTTTTCGATACTTTAAGCTTAGAATATTGTCGGAAAAACCACTACATTTGGACATGTGTTTTCCATTTTAATTTCGCGTTGAGAGTCATCCCGATATATTTTGACTCATTTGCAAATGGAAGTTGAGTAGGTATTAATAAAAAAGAGGCAATCTATCAATTTTGTTTTATAAGAAAAGTACACTGATTAAAATTCGTTAAGCGCTATTCGGCTATTTTATTTTTCCGTTCATTGAAATTTGATAGAGAATTTTTTATTTATATGTTCGATTCGATTATTGTCAGCAAAGAGTTAATATTGTACTATAATAGTTTGTTCTATTTGAGGTATATCGCGTATAAACAAATAGTACAAAATGGGACCTAGAACACTACTTTGTGGTACACCATTAACAATTTCTCTAAACTCTGAATAATCTTTTCCTTGTCTAACGTAGAAACCCCTGTTTTCTAGATATTCTCCAAGAGTTTTTTAGAGCCCACCAGGCAGGATATGTCTTAATAAGAACAAGTCTTTCTTGAAAGCAAGGATTGACTAAATTTAAGAAAAAATCCTTCACTTTTTTTTTTTTTCTAAATGTTCATTCTGTACATTATAACAATTCATTTTTCATTATCTTTATCAAGAATTTTTAACAATTAAAATAATATTAATAGTTCTTTTGTAAAAGAAAGAAGTTAATCCAAAACCATAATAAATTGACTCATTTAACAAAAAAAACACTGCATAAACAATTAAAACACATAAATAAACATGTTTTTGCAACAAAGTGTGTTTAAAAAGGAACCGTGTTTTTTTATATGCAATTAATTAACAATAATGTTGTGTGCAAAAATTAAAAAAAAAAAAAAAACAAAACAAGAAAAAAAAAAAAAATATTCGCTTGGATAAATTTAATTTCCGTTCATGCATAAAAAGCATAAAGCACACTACAATTCCAAATTATATCCAACTCTATTTGAATTATTCATAATTTAAAATCAACATTTTAACAAATCAACAAATAACAACAACAACAAGGTCAGTGTTATTGCAATTTAATAGCAAACAAAAAAATAAAATCAAAAAATTAATATTTAACACCATGTCGTTTGGAGTGGATATACCACAAGACATACTCAAAGATTTGCAAATCAGGAAATTAATTTGTTTAGATGGATTTTTTGTTCTTTATTCTTTTTTGTTATGAATTAATGAAAATAGAATAACAGCATTTATGTCTTTTAAGCATTCTTCTTGTGTTTTGAATTTCTTTGAGTTGGATTTTTCTTACATCGCATGGACAAGTTATTTTGTGTTGTGCAGGGTGTGTTGATTTTTTTTTTCTTTTTAACTAAAAATGCGCAGAATCATAATTTCTAATAATTTGAGAGAAGGAAGAAATAATATTAAATGTCAAGTTAAAGAGTTGCCATCATGTGTATATACAATTTTGATATCAAAATCGCAAATTCTCCTTTTTCGAAAATTAAAATTTTTGTAAAGTTAAAGAGTCCATTAGGAGTAGGTTACGTTATGCTAGTGGATCATGTTAAGTACCACCATTTTTTTGTTACAGTAAACTGCATACTAAATAAAAAACAGAGGAATATAAGTAACAATCAAACAAACTAAAGTTTTACTGAGATTAATTTGTGTTTCTGAAAGTAAGTAGTTTGTAGAGACTTTTTGCTTTTTCGAAAAAGGCAATACAATTTGTATTAAGTGGAAGATATTGCATTTATAAAGATTTAAATTCTGGTCTTAAAATATATCTCAATGTTTATCTTCAGTATCACTTTCACAATATAAAAGAAAACCATGAAAAACTGTCAAAAAATTAGATGAGACACAAAATCTTACGGGTGTGACATTTGATAGTAAAGGAAAAAATGTTCTTTTTTTGGTAAATTACTTAAATTATTTTACGTCCAATATAATTTTTATTTATTATATTTCTGAAATTATATAAATAGATATAATTCGCAGAACGCTGACAAAAATTTAAATTTAATTTTTTCGTGTTTTTATTAATTCAGTTGCATTTTTTGGATAAGAGCTTATCGTTTGATCGATTCCACATCATTTTAACAAAAATTTTACTGAGCTACTTTTTTTCTTGGAACAAAAGTTATAAACACCAAGAAAATGAAATTTTTCTTTGTATACAGCATTTTATTAACCCTTTATAATAATGCCTAGTTACTGGATTATTACAAAAAGTTAGTCAAATATCATACCTTTAATTTTTTTTTTATCGAAAAAGGGACTGAAATTCACATTTTTTTTTTATACAGGGTGTCCCAAAAGTCAACGTCGAAACGAAAACGGTAGATAGAGTAGGTGGTGACAGTTATCAGAAAAATAATAAAAAAAATCGCAGCCTTATATTTTGTAAAATGGTCACCCTGTGACGGTTTTTCATGTGCTTAATTTTTCTCATTTTTTTTCTTTTGTTACGAAACCTTAAATAACCCAGCTTCCAAATGCATTCAATAATTTTAAACAGCTGCATCAGTTTTAAAGCAAATATTACTTTTTTGCCCAACTAAGTACCTACTTAAAAATTTTACATGACTCTAATTCAATGAACCGTAGTGTAAAAAAAATGCACTACGATGTTTCGGCAAGTTACCTTAAAAGTTGGTGTGTTCAATTCGCTTTTCAAAATGGTATATACCTTTCAGAATATGGTCATAGTTAAAAAAAAAAAGATATAAAAAGGGTTTAATGGTTTAATCTCAATCGAGTCATCCAGTCAGTAGACTTTGCAGTCCACATTGGAAAAGAAAGAAGTCAAATAGAGTGGAGAGACTTCCACTTCGCACTAAAAAAAAATTCCAAAAGTAGTGATAGTACCTACTCTTTACGTTCACCAAAGAAAGTTGCTAACAACTTGATTTTCATTTTTAAGTTTCCAGAAAATAATTTTAGTGTGACCTTAATACAATAATCTTGTTTCTACATTAAACACATCAGGATATTGTTAGTTAAATAAAGTATATTTGCAACTTCTCAACTTCTTCATGTTCTTCAAAGCCTTATAAGAAAAAATTGATTGAGCAGTCGCCTCTAAGCGCTTGAACTTAGATTTAGATGCAAATTCTTTCCTACGTAAAAAAAATTCTATTACACTTATAGTTTTTTTGGAGTCTCGAAAACTTTTTCTATAAGGTGTAAAATGTAATTAAGTCACCCTGACTCAAGATATCGATACTGTTTCATATTCTATAAGGCCTCGGCGTGTATTGTTTCGAAATACCACAATTTTGTATTTTGATGGATTGGTATGGAGATTCCATAGATTAGTATAATCTGCTAATGATCTGGAGCTGAAGTATATTTCGGCAAGACAATGTCATCAGTATATAACCGGAACATTGTTAGGAACATTGTTAAATTGTATTCCTCTTAAAGGTATTCAAGGAAAAAATGAAGAAAAGTGGGTTAAGTTGGTAGCCCTGTTTAAAGCCGGAAGATATGATGAACTAAATTAAAGTTTCTATTCAATCACAAAAAGCAGTGAAAATATTTTTGTACATATTTTACACTTAATTAAGCATTTTAAACGATAAAACATGTTGCTAAGTTTTAGCAATAGAACTCTTCTATCCATCGAATTTTAGGCAGTTCGAAAATCAATAAAAAAAGGGATAAGGCTTTTTTTCCACTTCGAGGACAAGTTCAAGTTACAAGTACAATTAAACAAAAATTTCACCACATTAAATATGTATTATTTTTTAAAATATAAACATGGAAACCCTTAAACTTCCTATTAAACTGTTCAAAGCAGTAAAAAAAAAAAAATAAACTTTATGTCTCTATTCTCCACACTCTCATTTTTTTTACATCCAACACTGTTATCTTTTTAAAAGCGCAACACATACTTAAACTAACGAAGACCGAAGAAAGAAAGAAAAAAATTAAAAATGTTTTTCCGTATCTCAAATTCTAGTTGTGTTGTAAACATGAATTTGAAGAGTTTCATTAAATTGTTTCTAAAAGTAGTTTCACGAACTTAAAGATGTACTGAGTCCACATGTCTGTTGTGTTGATATGAACTACAGCACAATAACAGAAATAAATGAAGAGTTGTAAGAATAAACAACACGAAACTTTTTCATCCAATAAATCATATTGAGAGTTGCAATTTTATGCAAATGCAGTTGAATTATCGAGTTTCAAATATTATTTCCTGCTTTTTTGTATTACTTTAAATATCCCCCACGTTTGAGTTCGTGGAAAAGTAATTGCAGTCAAATCATACTCAAAAAGTAAGATGATTACTGCATTATTTCAATCTGTGTTCGAATTGATATTTTTAATAATTTCGGCAGTAACTCCGACTAATAGCAATATTTTTGCCTTGGAAGACAAAAAACTTCTTCAATTCATCTATCATTATCATTTATGCAGTAAAGTGCATTTTAATTATTATATCCCTCTTGGCATGTGGCAATTTTTTTCAATGAAAGTGAAAATTCCTTCATCAAAAAAACTTGAAAGGTTAAAATGAAAAAAAAAAAAAACTACTTTGCAACTCTGCGAGTTTCCTTATTCACAAATCAAATGATTTTCCCATCACAGTAGCGCAGCGGCCCGCAGCCCGCTTTTAGCGACAAATTATTTTTGATTGCAATCTTTGTTGTTTAAGGCTCTTCAAGAAAAAGATGTATAAACGATGACAACGACCGACTACAACGGCAAACGAGAAACGACAAAGATGATAATGATGATGGTGATGATGATGATGGTATTTTTAATAGCAGTGACATTAATTAAACTCATTTAACCAGCTCTAACATCACACAAGTTGCTTAATGTTTAGCTCACGTGCTGGAAGGTTGTTTTTTTTTTTTTTTACTTTTTTTATTTCAACAAACAAGCTCAAGATAAAATTTTAAAATCTCATAAATAAAAGTGACTAAGCTAGTTTTTATGTACAAAAAAGAGGGGTTTTACTTTTTCTTCTTTTATAGCATTGAAATTAGTTTAAATTTAAGGTAGACTTTTCACTATTTGACAACTATTTGTAAGGCAAGATTGACACATTTTCATGACGAAATAATTTATCGAAACCGTAAAGACGTCTCTTAGAAAAAAGTTTTTTTTTATTAGTGCATAGTGGATATCTTCAAAATCTAATAGATACCAAGTTTGAAACAAACCAGTCTATCTTTTAGAATTTGTATTGTTATTGATATTCTAGTGGTTAGGACCCTACGTTTTGTGGGTAGCTCCAAGTCCAGGGTAACAAATGTAATGATCCTTTTGTTAAAAATGCATACTAAATTTTGCAAAGATGAATGGCACTTACCTGAAAAGAAAGAAAGAAAAACTTATTAGTCATGAATAAAAAAACAAAAACAATCGGAAGTATTAAATATATAATGTTTTGAATATATAGTAAATGTATCTCATCGGCTTTTATAAAATATATTTAAGAAAACTAAGACTCGGAAAAGTAAACTTCTAAAAGACGATCTTCAGCCCATGACATGGTTAACATTATTTATCTTTGAACTTATAACACTAGTTATTTCTGGTTTAAATTTTATTTATCTAAAAGAAAAAAACTACATTCTTCCTTTCCAATTTGTAGAAATTTATTATTCTCTTTTACAAAATTAATAGATAAAAGATAACAGAAAATGAATAAAAAAGTGAAAGCCATTACTTTCAAATGCATGTCGTTTTTGTTTCATTTAATTGCTTTTTTTTTTCTCTTAAATATAATTTATGCACAGTCAAATTAATCTCTTTACCCCAGCTGGATGTGTGTGCTTAGAAAAATAAACAAAAAAAAAAAATGAATTTATTATTCTATGCGAATTATTAAAATTTATTTAACACTTACATTTGCCCCACACGTGTTGGTGCGTACAGTGGAACAAAACAAATAAATACAAATCAAATATTAAATTAAATAATTTCACGTTCTGTGATGAAATTAATTTGGTAAAATTAAGAAAGCCTCTCTAATAAAAATCATAACATAACATCCCCATCGCACAGTGTGGCAAATCACGAATCTAGCTGGATAAAGTTAATAAATCGTGTTAAATTGACTTTTTTTCTAAACAGTTTTTACTAAATGAATGTGAATAGATGAAATTACATATATAAAAAAGAAAGATTTTTAAAAGATATCTATAATTTCTCCAAAAAGTGGGACAAAATAATGAAGAAAAAATGCATTTTTGTGGTATTTTAATTTACATTCACATAAACATATTTTATGATTTGATATACCAACATATGTACATTAGGGTGGGTCAAAAAAAAATCGAAATTCTTTTTTTTGATTTGGTACTCCGAAAAATCGATTGCTAGACACCTCTAGAATACACACACCAAATATGAGCTCTTTATATTAATGGGAAGGTACTCCGCTTTTAAATTTTCCATTTTTGCATCAAGCTTCTACAAAAAAAAATTATTTTTTTTATAAATCGACTTTTTTGCAAATTTCTTTGCTTATTCTTGTAGGAAATTGAACGCTCTACAAAAAAGACTACATACTCTTTTTTCGTTTATCTAACCGTTTAGTAGATATTTGAGGTCCAAAAATCGAGAAAATCTTTAAAAATTCGGTTTTTGTTCTTAATTTTGTAACAAATTGAAAAATTATAATAATCAAACGCGCATGACATATTCTTGTAGGAAACAGATTGCTCCACAAAAAAGGTCTTAATAATTTTTTTCAATAATCTAACCATTCTAAAGATATTCGAGGTCAAAGTTAAAAAAAAATATGAAAACATTTTTTACTTTTCAAAATTTTCTAATTCACTGAAAATTCAATATTTTCAAATTAGCAAGATGTTTCTTGTAGAGACTTAAACGTTCTATAAAAAGTTCCTTGGCAGCAAATTAATTGCTTTAATCGTTAAGAAGATATTCGTATCCAAACCAATGCCCACTGATTTCAATAGTTTTCTTATGACAACTATGCATTGCGATTTGAATACGATTATCTTCTAAACGGTTAAAGCAATTAATTTGCTGCCAAAACGTTTAAGTCCCTACAAGAAAACATCTTGCTAGTTTGAAAATATTGAATTTTCAGTGAATTAGAAAATTTTTTAAAAATAAAAAATGTTTTCACATTTTTTTTTAACTTTGACCTCGAATATCTTTAGAATGGTTAGATTATTGAAAAAAATTATTAAGACCTTTCTTGTGGAACAATCTGTTTCCTGCAAGAATATGTCATGCGCGTTTGATTATTATAATTTTTCAATTTGTTACAAAATTAAGAACAAAAAATGAATTTTTAAAGATTTTCTCGATTTTTGGACCTCAAATATCTACTAAACGGTTAGATAATTCAAAAAAGTGTATTTAACCTTTTTTGTAGAGCGTTCAATTTTCTACAAGAATAAAATTGGCTAAAAAATCAATTAATAAAAAAATTATTTTTTTTTTTTTTGGTAGAAGCTTGATGTAAAAATGGAAAATTGAAAAGCGGAGGACCTTCCCATTAAGATAAAGAGCTCATTATTTGGTGAGTATATTCTAGAGGTGTCTAGCAATCGAGTTTTCGAAGTACAAAATCAAAAAAACGAATTTCCATTTTTTTGACCCACCCTAATGTACATACTTCATTATTTTTAGAAACGCTTGAAGAAATGAATAAAAAGTAAATTGCTTTTCACGAAAAAAGCAACAAAACTTTTAACATTTTAAAGGTTAGCCAAAAATAGCATAAAGACTTTGCATTTCTGAAAATTAATATAATAAGATAATGAAATGAAAAATAACATTTTTTGAAAAATAATTAAAAAATACATATAATTTTTTTTTAATAAGGCAATAAAATTACAAGTTAAGGGAAAAAAAAAACAAAACTAGTCATATCGGCTCTTAATAAATCCATTATTAAAATTTACTGCCCAAACAAATTCCCTCAATTTGTTTTCTTTCACCGGCTAGATCAATTTGCAAAAAAAAATTGCATTTCATACAAGTCATTTTATAATGTTAATATTTTCCCATATTAAACTCAAAACCTCCATATTTCTTGAAATTTCAAATCATACTAATTATGAAATTTATTAAAGTATACTGAAGGAAAAAACAACGTAAAATCAACAAAAACCACGGTGATTCAACTATTTTTCGGAATGATTTTGCGTTGAAGACATTTATTTTAAAATCAAAGTAGAACAGGGTTAGTTTAAAGTGGTTTACAGTTAAAAAAACATCCTTAAATCAAAGTTGTTTCAACTTTATAAAAAAAAATATCAATTTAAATAAAAAAGAGTTGTAGGGGATCGACCCTACAACTCTTTTGGATCACTAGGCGAATGCTTTCCCAACAGTGAGATAGCACACTGTTTGTTAATAAGGGGACAAAATGCAACAAAAGCTGAAGTCCGACAAAAAAAATAAAAACTGTCTTACGTTGTTTCAATCTTAATTTAAAGACGTTTCATTTTAGTTTTTTCAACATTAAATCAACGTTGATCATATTACATTTAACTTTGCGTTTTTTCCCTCAGTGACAAAGTGTAATGCCGATTTTCACTAATCGCCGCCGCCGCACATATGGCCTTAAGCGTCTCAAAAATCTGTAACTTTGTTGTCTTTTGTGATAATTGCGTCAAATTTGGAATATATTATCTTTGTTATATAACGAATCAATAATTTTTTTTGAGATTCAAATTGTTTTTAAGCTTTTAAAAATTAGCCAAAGTTGAAAAAGTGCAATTTTCGCTTGATTTAGGTGTTTAAAAATATCTGTAACTTTTTTGTCTCCTGAAATAAAATTAAACCAAATTTGGAATATATTAGAAATCATAAAGCATAGTTTTTTTAAATGCAAATTATTTTTGAGCTTTGAAAAGCTAGGCAAAGTTCAAAAAGTACAATTTTGGCTCGGCTATGGCGTTTGAAAAATCTGTAACTTTTTCGAGTCTGGAAATAATTAACTCAAATTAGAAATATATTACCTGAAATGTTTAATAAATTATTTGACACACTGTTTGTTAGCTAATATTTTTTATTTCAGTATAAAAAGTTTATTCAAAGCTAAAAAATACGATTTTGACTTGGCTAGAACGTCTCAAAAATCTGTATCTTAAAACTGGTTTCCTTCCTTTCGTGTCTTAAAATTACTTAACTATTTTTATGAGTATCAGGTATAGAAAAAATAAATTTCAATGTAGTTTGTTTGTGTTACGTCATTTGAAATTGAAGCTATTTTATTTGAAAAATATAAAAAAAATATTGATTATACACATTTTAAATAAAGTCGTTTTTAAGGCAAAGTGAAATAGTCGAAAAAAGTTTTTGGGGAAAGAGAAAAAAAAATCACAAAAAAAAAAACTGGTTGTCAATTTTTCGAAAATCCTTCTTAATAAAATACTTTAAACGGGTCTTTTGAAAATCTTCGAGTAAAATAAAAATCAGTAAATAAAATCTCTATGTAACTTTTTGCAATATTAAATTTTAATATTTTGCTGCTACCTTAGTCTTTTTCTAAAAATACAATGACATTGTTCAAAATAAAAATATCTTCAATTTCGGGTGCATAGGTATACTTAGTCTAAGAGCCCACAGCAAATTTTGGGAGTGGAGGTATAACCAAAATGTGAGTATGCAGTTCTATAGCCTTATGCGTTCTTATAACGAATTCAAAAGTCTGGCAAATTTAAATCGAGGCTTTATATGGTTTCCGAGTGGTTACATATCGCGAGTTTTCCAATTAATGTGAGTAGACTAAATTAACACAAAATCACATTCTGAATATAAGGACTGATGCTCTGTCATTTCCCCAAAGCCTGAAGACATCAATCTTGACAGTGCGAACAATAGAACTCAAGATATGTATTCAAACAGGTCAGAATGCACCAAAATACGTTTTTTTGTACTGTGTCTTTCGACAGATATATCGTTCTCTAGGTATCAAAGAAAAGCAGATATAAGCAGCCAATTCTTTTTGTATCTTTTAGTACATAAACCAAAGAAAAAATTGTGTAGAAGAGTAGACAGCGGAAGACAGCGGAAACATTTAAATCTCAATTCGCAATTCAAAAACAGCAAGTAAAAGCTTATTGTGTGAAAAATGTAATATTAATTAAAACATTATTTTTTTTTTAATTTTTATTTTCAGGAATATAAATAGCAGTTAAAATAAGCTTTCCAACGACATATAGTCTATTTAATAGACCCGAGCTCCAGAGCAAAAATAGAACAAATTCGTTCAAGAGTTTTTATTAGCGATTATGATTCCTTGGCATACAAGAATACTCCAGCCAAAAGTGCTACTAAATCCATTGGTGCATTTCTGAGAAAACGGCAACACTGGTCGGTTTTCAGTTTTTTTGATTTAACTCGAAAATCAAGCCTGACTTTGAAATGGTTCAAAGACACTTTTTATAGCAAATTAAATTTTCTGTCAAGTTAAGATTGTTAAAAAATTTTAAAAATTATTTTTGACTAATATTCTAACCTAAAATCAAAGAAAAAAAAGTTAAAAAATTGACAATTTAATTTTTTTTTACTAAATCAAGGGGCATTTTGTGTATGTAGCCGGGACGTCCAAACTTTGTACTAATGAAATAAAGTAGAGGTAAAATCCTTTGATAATATGCAATTTTTAATTTCTTTTGTCAAGAAACAACTTAAATGTACCTATTCAAAAATTAGAACTTTTTCTAAATTTTTGACTTTTTTAATTAAAAGCAAGTTTTTAAAACTCGATAAAATCGTATTAATTGGTAACTTTTAGACTTTTAAAGTAAACATACTTCGAGGGATTGATTTAATATAAACTAAATATGACAAACAAAAAAATTTATTTGCATCCTTATGGCCTTTTGTGCAATTTTGTGTATGTGCATTTTTATAAATATGGGTCGAATGGATGGACGAAGAGCCATTAGCTTTGGTCTATTGCATAGAAGAACATTTAATGCCAACTCTTTTACTGTTTTCAATGGCCTGAAAAACAATTCTTGTAAAATCCGCGACCAACGAAAAGCTTCTCTTGAAAAACGAAAAAAATACTCTAATGAGTTTGAAACAAAATAGCTCAAGCAAATTAGTAAATCAAATTGCATTTTTCGCGGGACAAATTTTTTTCATGGAACGTGTTTAGGTGAATGTCCTTATCGTAAAAGTGAATTTTTTGGAATGATAAGATATCGAGAACAGCCGCCATCTTGGAAAAGAGGTCGGTGCCGTTTTTATTTTATAACTCGATTTTTACTCATTTAAACCAAAAATGTCCGGGGATAGACTTATTATCAATTAAATTATCTAAAAAATGATATACAAATGAATTCCGTGAGTTAGTTAAATTCAATTTTATAGTCGGTCAAAGTCCGGGTTCTTCTCGCAAGGTTAAGACAATATGACATTTTTTCAAATATCTGAAGAACTTTCGATTTGTTTGGGATTTTCTTAAAAAATGAATTATAGCACTTTTAATTATCTATGAAATGAGCCCTTTATCGTTACTGTAACCAACATAATGTATAAGTTATCTAACGTCGAAGTTCACATTCTACCAGTCAAAAGTGAGAAAATATCAAGTTTTCTTCTATTAGACCGAGCAAATTTTTGAAGTGGAGGTATAACCAAAATATAAGTAAACAGTTTTTTAACTATATTCGTCTAAATATTGAATTCAAAGTTTGAAATCTTTAATGTTAACCTTTATATGGTTTTCGAGGTTTTAAATGAAGTGAATTTTCCAATTAATGTGAATAAGCTAAAGTGACACTATTTAAAATTCTAAATATAAGAACTGATGCCCTGTCATTTTTCCTAAACATGAACACCTCAATCACAGCATTACGATAAGTATAACTCAAGATATGAGGTGTGTAAGCCGTTATGTTTTCGAGACTATTGTGTTTAATTTTTGATTGTTTATTTGAACTATTGAAATCCCAAATATGTTCAGTTTAAAAATCGTATATCATGACTTCGACGTTTACTGCTTCTACAATGTGATGGTTACAAAAACAATAAAGGGCTCATTTCATAGATAATTAAAAGTGCTATATTTCATTCTTTTAGAAAATCCCAAACAAATCAAAAGTTCTTCAGATATTTTAAAAAATGTCATATTGTCTTAACCTTGAGAGAAGAACCCGAACTTTGACCGACTATAAAATTGAATTTAACTAACTCACGGAATTTATTTGTATACCATTTTTTAGATAATTTAATTGATAATAAGTCTATCCTCGGACATTTTTGGTTTAAATGAGTAAAAATGGAGTTATAAAATAAAAACGGCACCGACCTCTTTTCCAAGATGGCGGCTGTTCCCGATATCTTATCATCCCAAAAAATTCACTTTTACGATAAGGACATTCACTTAAACACGTTCCATGAAAAAAATTTGTCCCGCGAAAAGTGTAATTTGATTTACTAATTTGCCTGAGCTATTTTGTTTCAAACTCATTAGAGTATTTTTTTCGTTTTTCAAGAGAAACTTTTCGTTGGTCGCGGATTTTACAAGAATTGTTTTTCAGGCCATTGAAAACAGTAAAAGAGTTGGTATTAAATGTTCTTCTATGCAACAGACCAAAGCTAATGGCTCTCCGTCCATCCATTCGACCCGTATTTATAAAAATGCACATACACAAAATTGCACAAAAGGCCATAAGGATGCAAATAAATTTTTTTGTTTGTCATATTTAGTTTATATTAAATCAATCCCTCGAAGTATGTTTACTTTAAAAGTCTAAAAGTTACCAATTAATACGATTTTATCGAGTTTTAAAAACTTGCTTTTAATTAAAAAAGTCAAAAATTTAGAAAAAGTGCTAATTTTTGAATAGGTACATTTAAGTTGTTTCTTGACAAAAGAAATTAAAAATTGCATATTATCAAAGGATTTTACCTCTACTTTATTTCATTAGTACAAAGTTTGGACGTCCCGGCTACATACACAAAATGCCCCTTGATTTAGTAAAAAAAAATAAAATTGTCAATTTTTTAACTTTTTTTTCTTTGATTTTAGGTTAGAATATTAGTCAAAAATAATTTTTAAAATTTTTTAACCATCTTAACTTGACAGAAAATTTAATTTGCTATAAAAAGTGTCTTTGAACCATTTCAAAGTCAGGCTTGATTTTCGAGTTAAATCAAAAAAACTGAAAACCGACCAGTGTTGCCGTTTTCTCAGAAATGCACCAATGGATTTAGTAGCACTTTTGGCTGGAGTATTCTTGTATGCCAAGGAATCATAATCGCCAATAAAAACTCTTGAACGAATTTGTTCCATCCAAAAGGGTCTATTCAATAGACTAATACAAGACTTATATAATTTATTCAAATATAGTTTTCAAAAGTATCTTGAAGATTTGCTTTATTTTGTTACTCAAACAAAGTTTTTTCAAGTGGAGACTTCAGTTACAATTTTGTAATAGAGGAACTCATTTTAAAAATTAATTTTCAATGAAAACATATAAATTGACTTTCCCTTGATTCATTTCCGTAAAGAAATTTCCAAAAATGAAAATTTCATAAAAACCATTTTTGAGCCGCAAATGGTCCTTTGGGCCCATTGTGCGCCGTGCGGAGAAGCTTTTCGGCGTAATTTTATTAGTGTTTAACTTGGGTGGAATTTCCCAAAAATATTTTAACTTTATAGCTATTTTTGAAAAAAAAAAAAAATGTTTTATTCCACAAATATATTTTTTTTTTTACAATTTCAGATAATTCCTATTATTATGAAGAACACATTTATTTTAAATGACCATCAATTAAAATCAAAATTACAAACATATTTTATAATTTTTCTACAAAAATGGTGGCGACAAAAGAGTTAAGTTTTCATTCAGAAATAATTTTAGAAGTCATAAAATTAAGATAATTTTTTATTAAAAAGTAGTTAAAAAAGTACTAAAAAATGTCCAAACTGTTCCAAATCTGCTAAAAGTTTGGAATATACTTATACTTATTATAAGCAATAACCAAAATAAATACAAAATCGTTAAAATTATAGAAGTTACACAAACTTCACCGAACCCTAAAGCAAACCGCAACATATTATATCAACAATAATTTTTCGCCAAAAATATGTACGCTTGCAAATTTATAGGGTTCTTATTTTTCTCGGGGCATCGATTTCGTTGAAAATACTTGCCGACGAACTTGTTGTACCCACTATAACTTTTAATCAGAATTAATGCGAGTGACCCTCTGACTATTTGTTTTTCTTAATTTTTTAGTGACAGAAACTGCTGTTAGAAATACTATGTTGCGGTCCACTGTTTTCCATCTGCGTACAACACAAACTTACATCAATTTCTTTAAAAAGCAACAGCGCCACACGACTTATTCTACTCGCGACGTCATCAATAAATTTAAAAAAAAAAAAATAAAATAAAATAAAATAAAAAGATAGAAAATGGTTCCAAATTATTTTCAAAGCTATTATTTACGATGTCGTCGTTGATTTATCTATACTTTGTCGTATGTATCTTTCAATACTCACTCTACCGCTATCACCGGTCCTGAGGCAAGTCCCCCTCCCGCTTTCGCATGCTCCCACGATAAATAAAAAAAAAAACAAAAAAAATGAAAAACACAACGCATGTCTGTCTGCAGCAGTTCTCAAACACAACTCAAAAAGTTTGTGTTGTGTCTTTTGTGTGTTTAGAAAATAGATAGAGAATGGAGAAGAGCAGAGCACAGAAGTGTGAAGGAATCAAAAAATTTCGAATGCAAGTTAGTGGACTAGGGCAAGGTATTAATCATTAGGAGGAGATGGATATACAGAATTATCCCACACTCGCAATCGCACTCGCATGCTACTTTTTTTTTCACACACATAACCGGCAATGCCAACCTTTTGGCTTTTTCTTTTCTTCTCCCCCTCGCATCTCGTTCGTTCCTATTTCCAAAGCAGAATAAGCTTTTCTTTTCTATCTTTTCTTTTATTTTTTTTTTCTTTCTTTTTTTATCATTTTCATTTTCGCTTTCTTTCAAGCCAGGTTAACCTGTTTGTTAACCTGATGCGCGTTATGATGAAGTCTGCAATTGAATATATGAAATATGCGAGGCTTTTCTCATTTGGAGCGATAATTGCACACACAGAGCAAATGTACAGTCGCAATGAAAATGATGATGATGATGAAGATGTAAGGGGTCAAATTGATTAACAAGGTGAGTTACACATAATTAACTAATAAAAATTTCTTCTTCTTCTTTGTTATATGAAAAAAAAAAAGAGAATGTACACAGAAGACAAAAAAAAAAAGTAGCGAGAAAGACTTTAAATAATTTAGTCCGAATCCGATTGATGAAATAATACTTTCGTCTACTATTTGCAGTCTTTTGGTTGTGAATAATAGGGACTGCAAAATTGCTGGTAATTTTATATATAATTGGTTGAGAAAGCTGAATTAAAAAAAAAATCACTCACATTGTAAGCTGAACAATTGGCAACATTTAAGAAAAGTCTGAACAATTGATAGGATTCAAGGTTGTTTTTTTTTTTTTTTTAATATGACTAAGGTATGGTATGTTGCGGTAATTATGAATGCAGACTAAGAAACTTTTACTTTTTTTCAATATATTAATTTAATAATATAATTATAACAACTAAATGATATTTATTTATTTTTTTAAATATATAAATATATTGCAACAATCAACTTTCGTTTCTTCGCAATGTCGTTTGTACTTATTTTTTACTTTCAGTGCAAAATGCTGGCCAGGTTTTAAGTATATCAGATGGGACAACCTGAACCCTATTTCATAAAAATTGACAGGTGACAATTCTACAAATTTGTCACAATTGCTGACTTGATTGTCATTTTAATACAACGACAATTTTGTCGTGACAATATTTTCACTGTCAGGTTATCACGGCTGTTCTGATTTCCATTCGAATTTTATTTTTTCCTGTTTTCAAACTTTAGCGGGTTCATAGGAGTTTTGAAAAAAGACTGGATCTACAATCCGACGGTAGCAATTGAGGAGCGTTTTTTCAAAACTCAACAAACGCATTTTTTGCGTAAATGAGTTATTGGTATCGAAATTTTTGGCACGACCAGGCGCACAAGATGACAAAATAAAAATGTTAAAAAAGTGAACAGTTTTAATTTAAAAAAATATTTAAAATCGAGCGTTTTTTCAAAACTCAACAAAATTGCTGGAGGTTTTTGCAAAACTCAACAAAATTATTGGAGGTTTTTCCAAAACTCAACAAAATGGCTCGTTTTTGCAAAACTCCACAAAGTTTGCCTGTGGTTGGAAAGCAATTAGAATTATATGGGCATGAAATGGGCATCCCAAGAGAGCGACGAGGAGGAAACAGGGCTAAACCCGTTGATTCTGAAATAACAACTGCTGTTAGAACTCACATTTCATCTTTCTACTGCCGCGAAAGTCATTATTCCAGAAAAAAATCCAAAAGAAGCTATCTTCCACCAGAGCTGACTCTTAAAAAAATGTTCAATACTTTTGTATCGGAACAAGAGAAAACTGGAAAACAAAAGTGCAGTCTATCCAAATATAAAAAGATTTTTTACTCGGAATTTAATCTGCACACGGACACATGTTCGGCATGCAAAGAGTATGATGTCCAGATATCAACGTGCAAAGAAGAATCACAAAACTGGAGGAACACAAGAACAATAAAAAGCTTCATCAACTTAGAGCGAAGAAGTTTCATGAAATAATGAACAACCCAATCGAAGGAACACTGGACATAGTATTCGACCTTCAAAAGAATCAACTCTTACCGAAGTTTTCTGTTGGAGAAGTCTTTTATTCAAGACAAGTGTGGCTTTACAACATGGGAATTATTATTATTTGCTACCGAAAAACAATATTCTCAAACAAAAAAGTCAAATGGAAATCAAAACAACCGTTTTTTATCCGTACGGATTCAATTTTCGTTTCCGTTTTAAAATTCGAACGAACAGCCGTGTATGAAAATTTTGTCATTGTCATATTTTGACAGTATTTTTGTAGCGCATATAATTCTTGGGTCTTAATATCAAGGGCATGATTTCTCTTTGTGGGATGCTGTAGATATCGACCGTTTTTTGCCAAAATGTATTCCGCTGTACTTTTGCAGACTAAACATTTTTCATTAAATTGAAAATCGAAAAATCAGCAGCAAAATCATTGTTAGTTAATTTTGTCTTTAAAAATTATAGGATTGCATTTGAATCTCTTCATCACTTTCACTTGAACAAGGTAAATTATTTGATATTTTTAATCGAATTTAACACTACCGACCGAAACTCAATTGCCTGTCTGTCAATTACATACTGACAAAATTTTCATTTGTATTTTTTCCCTTCCATAAAAATTGTCAAGACAAATTTGTCAGGAAATTCGTGACAATGGGCACGTTCAGGAAATATTAGGGACTAGATATTTCGGCAACGTCATTTTCTGAACGGAAATAAATGTAAATTGACTAAACTTGTTTGGATGTTTCATTAATGTCAAATATCGAAATTTACTTAAGATTTTTACAGATCGTATGGGGCAGACACCAAATTTCACTATTCTTTATTAAATAAATAATATTAATTATAACCGATAAAGCACTTTTTACTCGTTTTTCAAACAAATAGATTTAATTTTGCTAACTTAATTCATTAATTAAAAATAATTAGCTGTCATGTTGACAAAAAAAACTTTCCTAAATGTTTAGGTAAAATTTTCTTGCCTAACTTTCCAGTCAGCTTTCCAATAAAATTACCTAAATTGGAAGGATTTTTTTTGAGAGTTGACCAATCAGAGAGCGAGAAATTCCCTAAATATTTAGGCCCTAACGTTTCTGAACCTGCCCAATTAAAAAAAAAAAAACCATGACAATTCATTGTCATGAACATTTTTGTATGATCTTGACAATTGTCGCTGATTTTTCGACAATTTTACAAAATTGTCAATATTTTTATGAGACAGGATTTACACAGTGGTCAAATAATTATCATTTGCAAAATTTTCACCTGTCGCATTGTCAATGTTTGTGAAATAGTCCCCAGGGCCAACTATTTGTTAAAAAAATAATAGCACAGCATAGTTTTACGTGAAAAATTTTGTACCCGAAATAGTTTTGTTCTCCCGGTTTTTGAACGCTTCATTGAAATAATACTGTCCCAACTAATCTATGTTTCAGGGTTGCCATTTATTACATATATGAAGAAATTTTTTTTTAATTTCGTCGAAATTATTACAACAAATACAAATACATGCTTACGAAATTTAGGTAAGAATTAGCCATGTAAAGCTACCTACCCTACGTATGTTGTACTTATTTTGATTGGACTAATTTTGAATACCTAAACGCTATGAATTTTGTTTATTAAATTAAATTTAAAAACTGTTACAGTAGTTAACCCCATATTAATATAATATAGCATAAAAACTGCACCTAAAAATTATGGGATCGGGTCAAAATTCTGGCTTCAAAATTCTGCTTTTCAAAATTCTGCTTTTTTTACGAAAATTCTGTTTTTCAAAATTCTGCTTTTTTTCTATTCTGCTTTTCAAAATTCTGCTTTTTAAAATTCTGCTTTTCAAAATTCTGCCAGCATTATACTTGAACAAAAAAATTCTGCCAATTCTGTTTTTTTTTCATAGCATATGAGCTGACTAAAGAAAAATGCACCTCATCAATGTAATTCAACATTGGTACTTTTCTAAATTTTTTTGTTTAAGTGTCGCAAATATTTTTTAAAATGCATAGACTGACTTTCTTTCAAATAAAACCTATAACTTATTGAAGCCGATGTTGTTTGATACAAAATATTCCTTTTCTTATTCAAATTTTTGAATATTCACCTTTATTTGACCAATTAAAAAAAATTGAATTATTTTCGGAAATGTTTAGTATTAAAAACCTTTTTTTAATATTTTCAAATCTATTCATTTATAAAACAAAAATTAATATGCATTCAAAGAATGACAAATTATATAGGTAAGTAATCAAATAAGCAGAAAATTTTTCAAGAAGATGATTTTACAGAGTTTTGCAAAAAATTAAAAAAGGGTTTGGAAAATGTTAAAAAGCGCGCGCTTTTTGAAAAACAGAATTTTGAAAAGCAGAATTATGAAAAACAGAATTTTGAAAAACAGAATTTTGAAAAGCAGAATTTTGAAAGCAGAATTTTGTAAAGCAGAATTTTGAAAGCAGAATTTTGACAAAAGAATTTTGACCCCGGCAGAATTTTGACCCCAACCCAAAAATTATATTATCGACATTGAACTAATAACAAAGAATTTTTAATACATTCTTTACGTAATAATAAAGATTGTTTAAAAAAAATCCACTTATTTAGTTTAGTTTTTGTATTTTTTTTTTATTATTATTATTTTTAGCGGTTTGTCATATGTAAATGACTGCTTTGAAAGTATTGGTTTTGATTAATTATAAAATTTGTACTCCAACAATTTACTGCACACAACTGACGCAAATGATTAAAAATAAACAAAATAAACGCTAAGAACGTGTTGGCTTGAATTGAAATGCAAGTTCATAACCAGGTTTTTATTTATTTTTATTTTTTTTATATATGCTGTCATTTGTTTGCTTTTTTTCTTTTTTTTATCAATCATCGTATAACTTGTTTCCGCCAAACAAACGTTGAAGTTTTTCTTTTTATTGGTTTAGAATTTTTTTTTATTTTTTTAAGTAGCAGTCGAGTAGCATAAAGGGTAGATGTCGTTTAAAAAAGTTTGTCTGATTATTTTTATGAAAAATAAAAATACTTTTAAATTTAGTATTTTTAAAACAAAAATAAAATTAAAAAAAAAACAGTCTCTCATTATATCCATCGATTAACACCAAAATAAACACATATTATTTTGTTATTCAATCCCATTGAATATTTTCAGCAACACAACAACATGTACTTGAAACTTGATTTAAAATAGAAAACAAATTGCCAATTATATAGGATTTCCTTCCGAAAATCGACAAATTTTGTACCTATTTGTTTTTGTTGGCGTGAATTTAAATTAAATTGCTTGATTTTTTTTTATTATTTTTTTTTTTCCAAAAGAAAACAATGTCATTCAGAATGGAAATTTGCCAATTTTTTTTTTTTTTGTATTTTTGATTGTATAATTTCATCAACAAAAAATAAATTTGATATTCGATTAGAGGAGAGCCAATTAAGAATTAGACACAATAAAATATTTAAATAAATACAAGTAGGTATGTGCGAAAAATGTACAAGGGAATGTGTTAGAATTATACTTGAAATGTATTTATCAGGGACTGTGACGTATTGTTTAAGTTTAAAGGAGAAACATTAATTTTTTTGAACATCATATTAATGGGATCGGGTCAAAATTCTGGCTTCAAAATTCCGTTTTTCAAAATCATCCTTTTTTATGAAAATTCTGTTTTTCAAAATTCTGCTTTTTTCTATTCTGTCTTTCAAAATTCTGCTTTTTTAAATTCTGCTTTTCAAAATTCTGCCAGCATATTTTTTGAACAAAAAAATTCTGCTAATTCTGTTTTTTTTTCATAGCATATGCGCTTACATCTCATTAATCCATTATAAACCGTTGAAAACTATTAGAAACTAAAAAGAAAGAGACAACATATTCCTTTCTTAGTCAATTTTTCGATAAATTAATAAATTTCTAATTATTTTTCGAAATTATTTAACATTAAAAATCTTTTCTTAATATTTTTGCAGAATTTTGTAAAACAGAATTATGAAAAGCAGAATTTTGAAAAGCAGAATTTTGTAAAGCAGAATTTTGAAAGCAGAATTTTGAAATAAGAATTTTGACCCCGGCAGAATTTTGACCCCAACCCTATATTAATAGAACATATTTACCTATTTGAGAAATCCATAAAAATATTAAAATATTTCAATTTCTTTTTTGCAAAACTCGAATTACATAGAGTTTAATGATAAGTTGTTTAAAATAATAATTGTAAATAAATAATTCATAAAACAACAGTTCTTATTTATTTTTTTCTTTAGAGCCAATTTTTCAATCTTCTAATAAGCAGTCAGTTAACTGTTCGAGGAATAAAGTTATTAGGCTCATAAACAATCAGATAAAAACCTTGAATTTTTCAATCAAGAATAATTTATTCTACAGAATAACAAAAAAAAAATTGTCAAATTCAAAAATATTTAAAATTAAACGTCATTTTTATTCATGATTGTTTTTGTTTTCTTGTGTTCCACTGTATTTTTTTCAAAATTTTTTCAAAACAGCTTTGACAACTGACACAATATTTTTGTTCAGATTATTCGTTAGAATAATTTGTATTCTTCTCTGAAAGAAGCAGATAGTTTTATTCTTAGGAATAAAGTATATCTGCTTGTTGAAAAATTGATTTTTTCTCTATCCATAGGAATAAGTACTAACTGACTGTTTAACTGACTATTGAAAAATTGGCCCTAAATGTAAAAAAATTAAAATTACAAAAACATCTTGACATCTTCAAAACGAGGCATATAATTTCTTTTATATGACACGAATTAAAAAAAAATTAACTGAAAATCGTTAATGCCTTTTTTTTTACAAAGAAACAAAAAATGCAGATTTTTTTTTAATTTGCCAATAAATCTATTATTTTTTTAAAGCAAATTTTTTTTGTTTGCGCTAAAAATTTTGTTTTTAGTGGAAATTTATAGAATTGAATAAGTACAAAAGACCAAATGAGAATATTCAGCTTGAATTATTAAATGGGTCTCGGTGGCGTATGCGTAACTTTTTTTTCTATAGAAAACTTTAAACATATATTACAATATTTTTGTTGCACAAACCATTAAATTTAATAAACCGCTTTTGTACGAAAATAATCTAATATTTCAAATGATGTAAAACTGACACTAGTCGATTCAGTACACACTAGCTGGTCAAAAGACAAAAAAATTAAGTTGTCAGCCAAATACTGAAATAATAATAAAAACAAAAAGAATTTTTTTAATTCCATATAATATTCATGGGAAGCATCTCAATGCAATTGATTCAAGATTTGCACCTTCTCTATTTTACCGTACGCAATTTGACAAGTGCTTGCAAAGTGATATTGTATGTTAAAAGTGAGTGGTTCAGTTGAAATAAAAATGGCAGTAAATCACTAATGGTATCTATTTTTAAATCCCATTTGTTTTTTGTAAAAATATTTTTTGCAAATCAATATATAATCGAATTTAAAGATATAAATAAAAAACGATCAAAAGGGTCAAAAACGGTCAACAAATTCGGGGAAATAAAACATCATTTTAGAATTTCAATTTTTTGCACACGTATTCAATTGAAAAGTTCTGTAAGTTTGAGATTTTTTGCAAACTTTCAAAAATTTCTAAAAATAAAAACACTCAAAAATAACCCAAACAAATCAGCTATTTTTCAAAAATTTATATTTTGAAAATTAAGGCCCTGGAAACAAATCCGTATCTGAACTCTAATTTTTTGTTGTTATCTTTCAATTGCTATAATAACCACTCTGTCCACCCTTGCATTTTTTTTTTAATGAATGAGAATGAGTCACGTTTTTCATGGATGCAGCCAGGCTTCATCGATTTGTAAGACGTTATCATATTAAAAATAATATTCAAAGCCAATAAGACATACAAAAGACAGACAAAAGTCCACCTAATGACTCAAAATCGATAAAAATTATTAGTTTTTCTTCGTAACCAATTAAACATATTGTTGAGTACTCCGCAGAAGTACATTTTCAAAGAAAAATGATCCAATGATACCATCACTTCACAATCCGTTCGTGAATTAAGTCTCAATTTCTCGGCTACAGCAGCCTCATTAGAGCGCACAGAACTACGAACTTCCAGTTTCAAGAACTTTTTGCATAAAAAGAAGTGTGTTTCATTACGGTGAAAACATCTTTTCAAAAAACGTAGGTATACTGTTTGGATCTGATTTTCTTTAAAAAAAAAATACACCGCGTTCGTTTCGGAATGTCTTCCTTCTAAAATTGTTAAAAAAGCAAAGGCCGTTTAAAAATTGACTAAGCTATAATTTTTGCATTATGGCTGAAATTTCCAAAAGGAAAACATTTTTGTTACAGAGTTTAAGACCTTGAATTTGCCATTTAAATGAGTTAAACTCATTTCGTGCTAAATGTCAAAGTGTCTCGTTTATGTAATTCCAAATTAACCCACCATAGCGCCACACATTTTAAGTCTTATCTCAAATTGTGAATCATCTAACAATAATAATAATAATAATTAATTTGCACATGCACAATAACCCTGCCAAGCAGAAAACATCATTCACAATTAAAAATCTTTCAAATAAAATCCAAAAAGATAAAGCAATTCTCAAGAAACACGATGATAAAATCAGCTCGTTGATGGATACAAGATACAAATGAATTTTCAAAAGAAAATCAATTGTAGAGGCAATAAAAATAGCATTAAATCTGTATAGCTTCATCTAATGGTGATGGCGCTTCTTCTTCAGTTCCCAACATTTTTTTTCTTTTTTTAATTTTTGCCAAAGCACGCAAATAATTGAGTTTAAGAATAGTATAAGAGGGTATATAGCGTCACGCACACACGGTTAACAAGTGATAGTGACCCCATTTTTTTTTATTTTTTTTTTTTCGAAAATGAAACCAACTTGTACTCGACTCATGTTTGCAAAAAAAATAAATGGAAGACGACGAAAAATACTCAAAGGAAACTGGAGGAGAGCTAAAAGAAAAAAAAATAAATAAATAGATAAATAAAAATAATATAGAAGAGCCGGGCCAATGACGTAATTTCTAAAATGGGTATCCTAAAAACTTGTTTGAAATTTCAACAAGCCTGTGTCTGTATTTGTGTGAATAAATAAACATATCCATTTACATTCTCTCCCTTTTTTGTTTTTAAAAGGAGAAGAATTAAAAATCTGTTTGTTTGGATGTAAAATTTTATTTTTTTTTTTTTTTTTTTTTGCAAAATTAAGCTGAATCGAAAATATTTTTGCGAATGGAATATTTTTGTTTGTCTTTTTTTTTTAACTACGACTACGCTTTATGGAAAATATGGGAATGAAATGGATTTGGTGCTATTTTAAGGATTTTATGATGAGATGTGGGTGAACTTGGGTTATGACGTTATTAGAGTTCGGTCTTGTTGTTATAGGGGTTAAATCTAGTGACAATGTGTGAGTTAATGGATTAAGTGCCACAAATACTCGAAGTGAAAAGTTTTGGTTTGCCAAATAAGTTTCACTTGATGATTTTATTAAATAGAGAGTGTCTCTCAATAAAAATTTCGATTTATGGCAAAAATACTTTATGTTTAAGTATTATTTTATCTATTCTAAAGAGAGTTTGCTATTGTGAATGATAAATAAATAAATGCAAGTTCACAATGTCATTAAGTGAAAGTGAAATTAATAGATTACGCTAAAAAAAATTAAAACTTATAATCGTTAATTATTCCCCCTATATCGAATAATCCAAAATTCGCACTTGGCTGATTTTTTAATTTTTTTTGGGATGTTTTATCGTCACGGGTGAGACCATTTATAAAATAAAAAATAATAAAAAAAGTTTAGCAAAAAAGTGCGTAATGTTTTTAACCAAATTTTATGAATGTGAGTATGTACATTAGGGCGTTCGTTATTTAGGTTATTTCGGGAATCAAGTTCCTAAGTGAAAAAACTGTTTCTAAATAATACAAAAAAAAATCCCCTAATTTTTCCAGATTTTTATTTTGACGCTAGATGGCCCCCCCAGAGGGTTAAAGATTTTTCGCATTTGAAATAGGTACAGTGGCGACAAAATAAATAGCACATGTACCCCAAAATTTCAAAAATGAAAGTTTTTCGCACTTTTTTAACTTAAAAGAGCTGTTTTATTAATGAGGAAGTAAGAACACAGATATATTTGATTTACTAAAAAAGAAATTAAGTACATTAAATTCTTTAACAAAAAATAATAACAAAATCGGGAAACCTACACTATCTCCAAAAAATAAAATCTCAATCGGATAAAATCTCCAGAAAATTTTTGACCCCATGGACAAAATCTCCATGGGGAAAGGCATCCAATGGACAAAATCTCCAATAAATAATTTTTTCTCCCATTTTCTCCAAATCCCCAAAAATCTCCAATATGCAAAAACAAAAACGTCATAAAATGATAAAAAAAACACTGTTAGTCAAAGTAAAATCAGAACTAAACACGACAATTTTAAAATCATAAAGGTTCTTCTTTTAAAACGGAATAGAAAAAATAAATTGTGTAAACAACCGTGACTTGAACCTTCCTTGTTTGACCTACCATTCGTGTGCCTTAACAATGATTCTAATATACTGGAAGGATACAGCGAGTTGAACTAAGCATAATCTTTTGAGGCAAGTTATCACAACATACAATTAAATATGAGTAAAAATAGGTTTTTTCCAAAATTTTGGGATTTTCGCTCGGAGATTTTTTTTTTGAGATTTTTTCCTGGAGATTTTGTCTATACCCAGGTTTGTCTTGGGGATTTTGGATTTGGGGATTTTCTCTTTGGGATTATGGGTTTTGGTCATTCATCACCAACCCAACAAAATCATTAATACAGCTCAAGTTTTTTAGGACAATATAAATAGCACACTTCCTAAAAACAAAAAAAAATTAACAAACATTTTAACACAGTTAAAAAAAATAACTAGTATTTGGTTGGGTAACCCTTATTATTTATCACAGCATAAAACCAGCGGTTAATAAACGTTACAAGACTCCGAAATCGTTCAAAAGGGACTGAGTACCAAGCTCGTCGAAATGCCTGCCAAAGTTTGTCCAAATTTGAGGTATCAGACCTGTTAATCGCTTTTCCCACGTCACTCTACAAGTCCTCAATAGGATTCAGATCTGGGGACTGGCTTGGCAATTCCATAACACCGATTTTTTGGACGGATAGCAATTGTTTCACAGACTTAGTATTATGTTTTGGATCGTTATCCTGTAGAAATGTCCACTTTAAAGGCATTTCCTTCTCAGTAAAAGGTAGAATAGTGTCCCTTAGGATTTCCTTGTACTTAAGGTGGTCCATAATACCCTCTATCCGATGAAATGGCCCCACACCATGCCAAAAAAAAACATCCCCAAACAAGAATACTAGCCCCACCATCCTTAACAGTCTATATTTTATACTGCGGGTCACATTTTAACTGCCCCACGCGGAGAACTTCCGTATGGGGCATTTGTAAATGCCCTCTATGGGACATAATTTTTAAAACAAACATATGAGTAGCATGAAAAATAAAAAAAAACCAAAAAAGACATACATGTCCTGAGGAAAATGGTTTAAACCTATTTGAATATAGAATAGAACCTCATCAAAAAATTTTACATTTAGGCTATATCTAAAAAAAATGGCCTAATAAGTCAACATATACCTATTTCTAATAAGAAAAATCTTTAACCCTCTTGGGGCGCCATCTAGCTTCAAAATAAAAATCTGAAAAAGTTAGGGGATTTTTTTTTATTATTTAGAAACAGTTTTTCCACTTAGGAACTTGATTTAAAAATAACGAACGCCCTAATGTACATATGTTTCCTCATAACTTCTAAAAAACTTATCATAATTTGATAAATGAGCTATCGTTAGAAACATCTTACTTGGTTGTTGGTTATAGGAAAGACAGAGATCTCTAATATGATGCGCTCAAGAGTTAAGAGTTTTTTTGGTTTCATTTCTGTGTGAGAAAGGTTTCATAATACATAGCTGAAATAAATTTTTATTTTAAAACTTGATAAAAAGTTTCATTCGTTTTAAGAACTAAGAATCCAAAAAGGCTACAAAATTGAAGGGGTGTTTTTTTATTTAAGAAAATATGAATTTCGAAATTAGTACTACCATGAATGTGACAAAAATTAAACCCCGAGGAAAATTAGTAAAAAGGTTTCATTAAGGACAGAAACCAAGAATCTTAGCAGTTAATAAAAATATTTTAGATGAAAGGGTGTTTTCTTTTGGCATTAAGGAAAATTCACCATAAGTTCAATAAAATCAATGGTATAAAGGGAACCCTTACGAAATTTATTAAAAATGTTGTCTTTGCTATGGGAATTACGAATCAAATTTGTTCATGTGAAAGGTTTTTGTTAATGTGTTGAGAAAATGTGGTTTTATTGTAAAAGCTAACAATAATGGTACTCTATTAAAATTCATTAAGTATGTTACATTTGAGGTTGGAAACAAGGATCTAGAGTGTGTATAAGAATATAAGGGTGTTTCTTTGTTGAAAACAAATTGATGGAAATAATAAGTAGACTTCATCAAATAATCGAGTAGAGAGTCCCAAAAAGCAAATGACTTGTTTCATAAATTGTTGAAAAGGTCTTAATGTCTTCTTTCCAAAAATTAAAAATATATCGCGGGCACAAAGCCAAAACCACGAATCTGCAAAATTATAGTTTTCAGAAAAACCGCATCAAAGTTTTGGAAACTCATGCAATCTTATGGAAACTTGTGCAAAGGAAATTGATATTTTTGGATTTTAGGCAACAGATGGAGGTTTGGGATCGACGTAGTGAATAGAGGGACCGTGTCGACGATATTTTTGCTGAAAATTTGACAAAGCTAGATTTTTGGCAATGAATTAGGACAGCAAAAAAAAAGTGTTTTTGGCTTAAAATCTGATTTTGTAAAAAAGAAAATTGAAAATATATTTTCCTTTGTTGAAAACCAATGTATTGGGAGAAAATAACAAAAGTTGTGAAATTATGAGCTTGCTTATTTAAAAATTCAATAATATTATCCCAGATAGGATTCCTGACATACCTTCTAATGCATTCTTTATCATTATCATAGTCAAGTTCAATTTGTACTTGTTATATCTGAAGAATAAATACACTCACAATTCTGACGGCCTATCTGTTCAACTTAAAATTTGATATCATGCTTTTCAAAAGTTTAGTTCATCTATTTCTCACACTATTGACCTTGTCATCGAAAACTTTTCATTTATTAGTCTTCCGTTTAGTTAGAAAAATAAATTATTTTTTTGATATTCGTTTCCTTCATTTGTTTGTTTTTTTTTTTTACGAATTTGCCTGCAATTTTTGTTTTCATGAAACAACCTTGATTGATTGACTATTTACTCTAAGTCAGCTGTTCAAACAAATACGAGCTATTATTAACCGTTATGATAGCAATAATACAAGTATAAATTTCAAACACACACTCAAACTGACAGCTAATTCACATCGAGGTTCTTCAATTAAAAACTTTTTATCAGTTAAGCGAGTAATTTTTTTATTTTTAAATTTAAATTTTTCGCTTATCTTTCTAGGACTTTTTTTAAATTTTATATCTCAAGAAGCCGTTTATTTATTTTATCTTTACAACTTGTATATTTATTGATTGTTAATCCGTCAACAAGAGTATTGTACTTGAAACTCAAAACAATGTCATGGCGGTTAAAATAATTGTTTATACATTTTTATTTTTAACCTAAGAAATTATAATAAAATATTGCAACAACAACGAAAACAAAGTACAAACACAAAAAAAAAAATAGATTTAAATCTTTATTAAGTGTTAATTTGCAGTGTGATTCATGTCTGAAATCATCGCATTTTATTGGAGAGATGTGAGGGTATACAAATTATTATAAACACAAGTTTTTCTCCTCTTTTAAAACAGTATCGCGCAAAAGTAAAGATGCAATATAAAGATTTTTAAAACTTAAAACATTCATTCATTCATTCATTCATTCATTCATTCATTCATTCATTCATTCATTCATTCATTCATTCATTCATTCATTCATTCATTCATTCATTCATTCATTCATTCATTCATTCATTCATTCATTCATTCATTCATTCATTCATTCATTCATTCATTCATTCATTCATTCATTCATTCATTCATTCATTCATTCATTCATTCATTCATTCATTCATTCATTCATTCATTCATTCATTCATTCATTAATTCATTAATTCATTAATTCATTAATTCATTAATTCATTAATTCATTCATTCATTCATTCATTCATTCATTCATTCATTCATTCATTCATTCATTCATTCATTCATTCATTCATTCATTCATTCATTCATTCATTCATTCATTCATTCATTCATTCATTCATTCATTCATTCATTCATTCATTCATTCATTCATTCATTCATTCATTCATTCATTCATTCATTCATTCATTCATTCATTCATTCATTCATTCATTCATTCATTCATTCATTCATTCATTCATTCATTCATTCATTCATTCATTCATTCATTCATTCATTCATTCATTCATTCATTCATTCATTCATTCATTCATTCATTCATTCATTCATTCATTCATTCATTCATTCATTCATTCATTCATTCATTCATTCATTCATTCATTCATTCATTCATTCACTCTTTAATATGATAATCAGTTTTTTTTTCAAGTTTTGGTCTAAAAGGAACAATTTTGAAATTGAAATTTTGAGGTCATCGTATATCTTTTGACTAAGTATGCTACTGTTTTGTCATCATTTGAATGATCTTTCATTGGCACTACATCATAAAGGCTCTATACTCTATACAAACCATTATAAACAAGCTGAATGTTATCTTTCAATAACAAAAAAGTGATCCTCCTCGAAAAGTATACATTCTTGTCTCATTTACATTTTCCTTTCATTTCTCAAACACACTTTGTCTTTGACTTGTTTAGTGGGAATTGTTTTGTATACGCTAATATACTGTTTTATTATACACGTTCACACGCCCTGCGTTGACGGTGACGTCAGAATTGTTGACGTTAACTGTCGTCGTCGTCGGTCATGAATATATACTTGGTTTATCTTACATCGGCGGCACGATAATATGATGGTATCGAACTAACGTACTCGTATTTACTTTGTTGCCCATTGAGTACTTTTTTTTTTTTGTTGCTTACAATTTGAATGAAAGAATGAATGAAAATAAATTGAAAAAAAAAAAATCATCAAAAATGCTATATGAAACGGAAGCAAACAAAGTGTCAAGGAATTTACTGTTGGATTCGTTCGTTGGATAATAAATAAACTAATAAAACACACAGAAGAAAAAAAATAGAAATAAGCGTGTGCCACCGTCTCCGTCTCTGCCTCGCCTTCATTCAAATGAGCAACTAACTAAAACGAAAATAAATATTTTTTTTAGAAACAAAAGAACGATGGTCGTTGCTGGGGGAACATATGCCAGGGTATTTTGTCAATGAAAACTGTCATGTATTCATATCGCCGATAAATATACATACATATAAGCCACTATAGTATCTAAAGTCAAGCAATGCATTTGTAAATAGATAGTTGATAATATTAGTGAAATAATGTAAATTATGATGATATTAAGAATTGGAAGACTTCTATAATGTCAATGGCCAGGAGACGAGTATTTTTTAGTAATTAGTTTGCCAATGTGTTAACAATCAACCTTCCAAGTTGATTGAGGTCCCCACCCACTTGGTTGCGCCACCTCATACTGTTGGTTCGAAGTAGTTTTATTTATCAGTTTTTGAGCTATCTATAAAATAAATAACTATATATTTCAAGGAAAACTTGTGTCCAACGAGCTTTTTGAAGCGGAAGTTGGAGGAAAAGTCTGTGAGATCCTAATGGATACTTTTATGCTCCCAGCACAAAACATGGAGAAAATCTTGATCGGTACGTGCTAGGAGAACCTATGTCTATGGAAGAGGAACTCAAAGGAAAATACTTTATTCCTACAAAGAAATCTATCGTAATTTGCTTGGGTTGGTCATTTGCTGAATCGAAACTTAAATAATTTATGTTGAACATAAACTCTTATTACCTACTTTTTCCTCTGCGCAAACTGTCACATAAGGATTTATGTCGAACATAAATGCTTTAGTTTCGATTCAGCAAACGGCTCTAAATCCCTGATCTAAAATAGCTACTTAAGTACTATTTATGAAAAAAAAAAAAAATATATATATATACAAAAAAAGGCTCCAAGAAGAGCTGTGCCTTTTATCTGTGGTCTAGAGTGGTACCCGCACTGGACGAGATCTTAAGACTGATAATTTTCTCACAATTTTTGCTCCCTCATATTTGTAGGTAAGACTTACTGTGAATTGTAAGAATTTAAAATTAAAAAGTGTACGAAAATAAAATGTCTATTTTTTTGCATTGATATCAGGTGACGTAGTGTCTGGTTTTGGTGGCATAATGACTCGTATGCAGATAAAATAAGCTTAAGCTCTTTTCTCATTCTTCAGAACATTTAAAATTAAAATTTACTGAAAAATGAAACAGAGCTTAAGCTCATTTTTGATGCATTTGACAATTTGTTTTTGCTTCTGACCATAAAAAATTGTGATGTTTCGTCGCAAACCCTCTATCTTTCGCAGCAAGATGCGAATGCCTTTTTTTGTATCGATGATTACACTGTGTTACAAAATAAAATTATCAATTACTTTGGAAATTACCTAGCAGAGGTTGTAGGTATTACTGAGTACATCATACTTCGGCACTTGAAATTTTTCGTAGACCCTCAAAATTTCAAGTTATCGTCAAAAAACCGTTTTTTAATGTTTTCAGAATTCAACGATTTTTAACTCAGCCATTTTTCGATCAATTTCAGTTCTAAACAGAAGAGTACTTGTTCGTTTTGAAAATATTTTTGTACTATGCTCAAGCACCAAATTGGATGTAGCTTTTATGGACTGAATCTAAAAGTACAACATTTTTTCACCGTTTTTTAGAGTTCGGAGACAGTTTTAAGCTACATTTTGTGTTTTGAAATTTTTTTTTATAAACAGTTTTATTGTTCTATTTAGTCTTAATCAAGAAAGCCTTTACTCGTTAAAAACAGTTAGAAATTGTGGAAGTTATGGTTTTTTTTTACTCGAGAAAGAAATTTTAATTTATTGCAAAAAACCCCAATTTTCATGATTTTTTGAAATTTTATCAAAATTTTTAGGGTGTTTGGGCAAAATTGACTTCAGATTAGGATTCAAAGAATAACATTTTTTCTAAAAATTAAGACCATACAAAATTTTCCACCATTATTAAGAACAGAGAAATTAATTTTTCATTTCTTTCATTGTCCCAAAAAATTGAAATTTCTTTCTCGAGTAAAAAAATCACTAACTAATTTTGATGAATTAAAACTTTTTTTATCCAGCATAAATAGAACAATAAAACGGTCTCCGAACTCTAAAAAACGGTGAAAAAATGTTTTAATTTGAGATTCTGCCCATAAAATCTACATCCAATATGGTGCTTGAGCATAATAAAAAAAATATTCAAAAAGAACAAGTACTCCTCTGTTTAGAACTGTAAAAAAATCTGAAATTGACCAAAAAATGGCTGAACAAAAATATATATATACACTCCGCTTCAACTGAATAAGCACACAAAATTTCAAAGGTATTTTGTGTATTTTTTCCTAAGATTGAGCTTTAATGTGTCATTTGATGATGTTTACCGTTAGCTTGTGATGTTGTGAAAACAAATCGGAAAGAATAATTCACAAAGTACCGCTATTTTTTTTCGTGTTCTCTTACAAAGCGTCCCATATGGAAAAATGCAGTTTTTTTTTGCGTCAACTGAATAGACACACGGTCTTTCAAGGTCAATATCTTCGTTGTTTATGAGAGTTTTGAGGTGATTGGCATACCAAATCAAAGGTTGAAATGTCCTCAATAAGATTTTGTCATTTAATTAAAATTTAAAAAAAAGTACTAGATTAAAAGCTTTGAATACTGTCGACAGAGCTAAAATTAATTTGTTAACGGAACAATAGTACTGACCGGGTCTACTATAGCTACCAAAATTCATCGGAGTTTTAGTGTGTTGCCTATTCGTACCTCCGAAATAAAATTTTGTACCAGAAAAATATGAATTGAGGTAAAAAACGGCAAAAATAGCAGTTAATCGACGAGAAATTTTTAGATCTGATTCCAATTCATTTGATTCTGGGGCAAAAATCAAACAAAAAGCTGGTGTTTCTGCAAGTGTTTCAACACTCCGCAGAGTAATTAACAGCACAGATCATTTTAACCCATTAAAAGTCCAAAAGAAACCACCTTTAAACAAGAAACAAAAAGGTATTCGTTTAGAATTTTCTAGACTCCATATGAGCTGGAAAAATGAGTGACGCAAAGTGGTTTTTCTCATTTGAAAAAGTTCAATTTTGATGGGCCCGATGACTTCAATTATGAATACATGAAAATTGAACTTTTTTAAATGAGAAAAACCACTTTGCGTCACTCATTTTTCCAGATCATATGGAGTCTAGAAAATTCTAAACGAATACCTTTTTTTTTCTTGTTTAAAGGTGGTTTCTTTTGGACTTTTAACGGGTTAAAATGATCTGTGCTGTTATTTACTCTGCGGAGTGTTGAAACACTTGCAGAAACACCAGCTTTTTGTTTGATTTTTGCCCCAGAATCAAATGAATTGGAGGCAGATCTAAAAATTTCTCGTCGATTAACTGCTATTTTTGCCGTTTTTTACCTCAATTCATATTTTTCCTGTACAAACTTTTATTTCGGAGATACGAATAGGCAACACACTAAAACTCCGATGAATTTTGGTAGCTATAGTAGACCCGGTCAGTACTTGTTCCGTTAACAAATTAATTTTAGCTCTGTCGACAGTATTCAAAGCTTTTAATCTAGTACTTTTTTTTAAATTTTAATTAAATGACAAAATCTTATTGAGGACATTTCAACCTTTGATTTGGTATGCCAATCACCTCAAAACTCTCATAAACAACGAAGATATTGACCTTGAAAGACCGTGTGTCTATTCAGTTGACGCAAAAAAAAACTGCATTTTTCCATATGGGACGCTTTGTAAGAGAACACGAAAAAAAATAGCTGTACTTTGTGAATTATTCTTTCCGATTTGTTTTCACAACATCACAAGCTAACGGTAAACATCATCAAATGACACATTAAAGCTCAATCTTAGGATAAAATACACAAAATACCTTTGAAATTTTGTGTGCTTATTCAGTTGAAGCGGAGTGTATATAGAAATATGATGTACTCAGTAATACCTGACATGATTTTTATTTTGTAGCACAGTGTTATGTTCTTTTTTGTTTTAATTAGAAACACAAATTTATAATTCATTTTTTAAGCTCCCTTGAGAAAACATATCTGCTCTCCTAGCATACTCAAGGGCGTAAGTAGGGTGTAGTAAATGAAGCTTGATAAGAAAAGTATATAGATACTGTTTTTAGTCGTATCTATGTGGAGTTGTGATAAAACTTCAAAATCAACTGTTTTATCACTCTTAATATTTTTTTGAATTTTGTATAAAAAGATTTATTTAAAATACAGTTGAAACTCCGTGATGGTCGGGACCGAGCTCATTACGGATAATCGAAAATCCTGAATAATAGAACTTTCTTTTCTCAAACAATAATTAATATTTACCTAAGTTTTTATTAAGAAATGTAAAAAACAGAACGAAAACAAACATAAGGTACCTACTCGAAAAAAAAGCAAAAAACAGCACATATACCGTATCTTCCTTTTCCGTTGCTGAATTAAAGTGAAGGAATTTGTTCGGTAATGTATTATGTTACGGATAGTAGAGTTTATTACGGATAACAGAGTTTAAATAATAACATTGTCTCCATTGTTGAGAAAGAATGTCAAATATTTTCATCACGGATAATAGAGCGTTCCGGTTAATCGAATCCCGGATAATCGAGTTTCAACTGTACTTCGAAATAAAACACAACCACTTTTGCTCGTAAGTTGATAATTGGGTATAATCTTTATTTCAGTCATAAGACCGATTCGTACAATCGCTGCATCAATTGTATTGGTTTCCAAAAAGTAGCTCAATTGCGGAACATATATTTTTAGTAGTGTATTTTCAATCTGTTTGTACTTCCGTACATCAACTCTTTATGGCCGATTTCATAAAGCCCTTTTAAAAAATTATCAGGCTTTTACGTCCTAAAATAACGTTTATTCCATTTAAAAAACGTCATTTAAAAATTTAAAAGCCTTTTAAATGTTTATGAAATCCGTCATTACTCTTTTAAAGTAAACCTTGTTCTTCGCTTATTAATATAAGGTTAACAAAAAAACTCTTTCACTGCAAATAATAAAATATATAATTCATCATTCTTTTTACATTCATTAGAATAGATGTTAGAATTATGTGTCTCAAATCCGTTTTCAATTAACCCGTCTTCCAAACTTTGATATGACAACCTTAATCTATAATGCTTAAAACTCAAATTTAATTAATATAGAAACTGAAGGTCAAAATAAACCAATAGATCTCGCAAAAAGCATAAATTAAATCAGTTTTATATAAATTTATCCAATAATGACAATATTAGTTATATGATATCTCATAGTATTTGTGGTTCCATGTTTTTTTTTCTCTGATTTCTGACTAACTTGTTGGTAGATTTTCCTTACATTTACTTTAGTTTTTCTTGTTATTTAATTTCACAAAAGTGGTTTGCCCACGTTAAGCTGTATCGATTGGATATCGATCTTACATAGCTGCTGTTGCCCAAGTCTCTGCACTTGAGTTTCGCACAAAAATTTACGCCGAGTACTTATTTCAAAATCGAAATCCTAACTATAAGCACTTGTGGGTGTACTAAATCAAGTTTATTTAATAAAAAAACAAAAAAAAACCCAATCCAACAGAATACAACCTTCAATTACGGCATAAAATAAGTATATAACATAAAGAATGCCGATAGTAAACAAAAAATCAAATACTCTTGTCAACACTGAAATGGATTATGCCACTCTCGTTCGTTTATGTATGTTCTTCTTGTTCATTCAATAATAAAATAATATGAGTTAGCCCCCACAACCGACAATGTGGTGTCTCCCTTTTGCCATGATCCAAATATAGACGAAACCCCAACCAACCTGACCTGACCACTACAACTGTTGTTGTGATTTCATCAAATTGGTTTGTCATTTAATTTTGTTTCTGATGTTTTTTTTTTTCGTCGTTTTTTACGTAGCCCCACAGAAGGTGAGATTACAAACAGCGCTATTCGATGCGCTATAAAAAAAAAGCAAAGTCAATCCATAATAATATAGGCCAGGGCCTGGTTAGACTTAAATTAAATCAGCAATGGTTTGGCACGGAAGGAGACGTGTAGTTTAGAAAATACCATCATTGGAATGTGCATGCCTCATTCCTCGAAGCGGACTACGACGACGACGACGACGACTACCGCAACACCGCATCGGGTGGAAAAATGATTTGGTTGATGTCTATAAATGTGCATTGTTTACCTCAAAACTTATTTGAATAAAGCCTATTTTGTTTGGAAAGCAGGAGGAGGAGGAAGGTTGTATAGTTAAAGGCATTGTTGCTGTTAAGTAAAACGTCAAAACATTCGGTACGTGGTACGGCGACGACGACCGACGGTCAATGTGTATTATAGGAAAGCCATTAAAAAATCACATTGACGACGACGGACGAAGTTGTTGTTGGCTGCCAATGCCTGATTCTGAAGCGCGTTATTGTGTACACAAAATAGAATCGCATTAGGAAATGGAAAATTATAATTATTGTTAAGGCTTAACCAGGTGGCTTGCTCATAAAAGCTACGAGTATTGTCATTTATCGCACTTTAGGTTGAAGCAGCAATCAAAATAATTTATTCATTTCACACGAAAGTAAAAATACATTTTCGATGACATTATTTTTCACACTTGTGGTTTTTCAGAGCTTCTCAAATTTCTTTTTGTGTTGATAAGTGTTATTTGGTTGAGACCGAAAAAGCTGGACGACTTTGTATGTCAATAAAACAAGCTAATAAGATTCAATTATGTAAAATATGAAATTATAGCAAACATTTATTTTTCTGCTAGAAAAAGGCTATAAATAGCTCTAAATCCGGCCTAACTTCTTCTAAGTCATTAAAGGATCTAGCTCACGAAGTTTAAAAGTTTGAAATACAATCTGACAATCGGAATTTGAAAGACCACGACCAATCTTCTTTACGCATATGCAGCTAACAGTCAATAGAGACCCCACATGAGTCAAGACCAATGACAAAGATAATATCCGATTCCAAACTGAACCTGGATCAGCATGGTGAAAATTTGCGGCCAAAATCTGTTTTTTTTTTTTTTGAAGATGCATTGCTTTTGGTTGTACATATTCATTAAAAAAATGTGCCTCGTCCCTTAAGATGAGAGGTATTAATATGGATCATAAAAATTCTTAAGATGAACTCAGCTAAGACATACCCTTAGAGAGAAAGATAAGAACAAGGTAAATACAGCTAGGGATGAGCTACATAAAAAGACGACCACACCTGTCCTTCTCCTAGCGGAAGGACGGGATTACGAAAATTTTACTAAAGTATGAAGACGAATTAGAACAAGAATAATGTCGGCTTTGATTTATTTTGAGCGGTATTGATACACTCAAATAAATAGTTTGACTGCTTCAAAATTGTATCTGTCCATCCTAATATTCTCTCCGAGTTGACAACTGTGACCCTATTTTATGGATGTTACCATAAATTTGCTTTCGTCTCATTACCACGCAAACCCATTTCCAACTAACAGAGTTGTCAGAGAGAATGCAAAAGAATGCAAAAAGAATGCAAAAAGAATGCAAAAAGAATGCAAAAGACTGCAAAAGAATGCAAAAGAATGCAAACGAATGCAAAAGACTGCAAAAGAATGCAAAAGAATGCAAAAAGACTACAAAAGAATGCAAAGACTGCCAAGGAATGCAAATGAATGCAAAAGACTGCCAAAGACTGCACGCATTCCCAAAAGATTGCAATCATTTGAATGCATTCAATTTATTTGTAAAAAAAAATTGCAATCATTTCACAAAAAATGATTGGTGATTTCAAAATTTGAAGTCCAAGTCTCAAGTGTAAGTCAATGAATGCAATCCTTTTTTTTGAAATTGTGTAACTGAATTTCAAAGACTGCATTCACAAAAGATTGCATTCTTTTACAACCCTGCCAACTAATAAATTGGTTAGTGCTTCTGATAATGTCAATATTATCCGCATAAACGTCATGTTGAGCGGATTTTTGTGGATTGCCTTGTTTTAACTTGCGAGTTTTGTTGAATATGACAGGTCATTCTACACAAGCAAAAGAATGATAAAGGTTGCCAAGCTGTAAAGCTCTCCCCTATTTATCATAATGTACTTTAAAACAAAGAAGAGGTGTACCCCACCTACCGATTTGATATTATTTGGTTTTCTATTAAATCTATCGCAGTTTGAGAATTTAGGGGAAGGTTGATTTAACTCGCCTTAGACCACACTATTTGGGACTGATCAGGTCTTTGGCAAAAGGTTTTACTTAATCATAAAAAAGGTGGGGAGATATCATCGCCCAAGGAGAATTTATTGGTTTTTTCTACAGCAAAAGATTGACAATTTTCTTCGTTTAGCAGTGTGGGCTTAGAGCTCAAGTGCTGCTTTTTCAGCAGTCAAGTCTTTAAATGCGTAAATTTATACGACTCATCCTTGACTGCCTTTCCTCTGTTTAATTCTATATAGAAACAAGGTTTTCGTTTTAACTTTCCAGCAAAGAAGTCCGAAATCTTTTTGATAGTTTAATAAATTCTATCCAATTTCAAACTTTATGATGCCAAAATACAGCGTTTGGCTAATTCAAAGCCCGTTTTTAAATATATAAACAAAATTGGAACTAATCCTTCCGATTACTTAATTTTCTAAAATAACGGATTAATAAACATAAAGCCGTATATTTTTTTTAATAACTTCATCAACTAGATCATAACAAAAAAAAAAAAAAAAAAAAACAACCTACAAACCATAAACTTGAGTTTCAAATGAAAGTAACAAACAAGTTTATTTATACACAAAATACTCAACTCAACATCAACAAAATATCGTCCATAGAGAAGAGTAAAACTTATGTAATCAAAATAAAAATAAAAAAAAAAAAACGTAGAAGGAAGCTATTTACCTGAATAAACTTGTTCAAGCAACATAAATTACATTGCCTTAGGCAAATAGGTCATGTTTATAGCAAACTACGACAACGACGACCAAATAGAAATGTCAATGCTCCATCTAAATAATAAAAAATAAGAAAAAATATAAAACTCTTTCCATCAGAACAAAATTATTATAAACCACACCCTTCTATACTGTGTGTGATGGGATCTATGACGACAAGGAGAGTAGGTAGCATTAAAGGCAAACAAAAAAAACCAGCCACCCAACAAACCAACTAAAGGGATCCAAAACCAACGTGTAAACAAAAATAATATGTATGACTAAGCAAACAACATTCTAAATTGAGTTCAGCTCAGTTCATTTGTTCCAGCAAGCTTCAACGATGAAAGGATTCATAAAGATAAAAGCAATCTATATCTCTTTTTAGTTTGGTTTTGGTTTGGTTCTATGAAGGAGATTCCTTCTTTCTTCTTCTTCTTCTACTACTATCCTGTCACTCTTGGATCTTTTGCGAACAAAAGCTCTGAAAATAGTGTTGACCTTTCTAAATAAATTTGATTTAATGCAGGACCACACCCCGCGCCGTCTGTCTTCCTCGTCTATAAACTACCAACTACCCCCTATTCCACCCCCTTTGTACAGACCATTAATCAAAACAATCAGATAATAAATTTTTGAAAAATGTCACTTACACTTTCCTCCACATACAACAAACAACAACAGGAACAACACATGGTTCCCTTTTGGAAATGAAATTGCAAACAAGAAGAAAAAATAAGGGAGTTGGTGGACAGAGACGAGGACGAAGAGATGGACTCATTGGATACAAATGTCTGACAGCCGGCGGCGACACATGAGTTCCACCTTCCACACACCAAACCAACCCAACCAAACCAACCTCATTGATGTGAAATTACGTCATCCCTGCAATGCTGCTTCACTTTGCCATCTACTTTCTTTCTTTTGAGTTCGAAGTTCATAGACATAACCACCATTAAAAAAAAAAAAAAGAAAACACGACAACGAAAAATGAGAAAATGTAAATAAAGACGACAATGAGAGAAAGGAATAAGCGAAAGAACAAAAGGATTCCAATTCAAAACCACCATCCAAACCACCACCCAAATCCCAATCCCATTCCAACTCAATCCAACTAGAGATGGGAATTATTACTCTTATGAGGATGTGATATGAGAGTGAGAAGAGTCAACTTATTGCACACATTCCGCAAGGATAAGCAATTAATAAAACACAGAATTTCACTGTGGAAGAATTTAAAGAACAAAGAAGTTAGCTGCCAGAGAATAATTTCAAAGAAAAAAATTGCGTTTAGTGAGAAAATAGACAGACAACGACAATGTCGACGATGACGATGACTACGACGAGGAGGTTAGCGATTACATGATTTATAGAATAACTAGTTAAAGCAGATGCACGACATAAAAATGACAAGACGACTCATCTCATCTTTCACAAAGTAGTTGTTAGTATCGTTGTATGTCGTCGTTCGTAGTCGTATTCGTCATCATCGTGGTTGTCGTCAGTCAATGTTGGCAAATCGAATTGGCAAAGAAGGCGATCAGATGAACATTGAACATCATCATCATCATCAACATCGTCTTCATCTAGCTTGTCTCTTATCGTCGTAGTAGTCGTCGTCATTCAGCTTCGTCACATTTGTTAGAGTATCGCTTCAAGCGCCTGGACTAGTGGACTGGCCACTTGAAGAGCTCTCTTAAACAGTAAGCCCCCACACTCACACTCTCTGTATGAAAGAACAACTGTATACAACAAGCAACACGATACATCAACGAGTTTAAAGCACTTTCAGTTTAACAGAAAAAAAAAAAAGAAATAAAAAGTTAAGTGCCGTCTACGCCATTGGAATGAGTGAAGAATACCGGCCATCCAAAGAGTGAGTGTGCTGGATAAACAAGTGAAGGAGGATGCAGAGCTGCAATATGATATTCTATCACAAGATTTTTTTTCTCTGTATCTTTTTTTAGTCTCTAGGTATACTTTCTTTTGGCTAATAAACAAGTTTTTTTCATATATATTTTCTTTCAATCTAGTTAATTAAGGTGTGTTGGTTAAGAATCATATCCGAACGTGTCCGTTGTTGAAAAATAGAAAGAAAAAAATTGTTGATGAATCTCTAAGGTATATCAGCACATCCTTCCAGTTATCGAATGTCAGCTAATGTTACTGGAATAACCGGCAGAAAAGGATGGATGTTGAATGACTACAAAGGGACAATAGACATCGGAGATTTTTAAACAGACACCTGGTGGAAGGAAATGAAATAGCTCTAATACATTAGGGAATCAAACAAGTCTATGATACCAGCATGTACAGAACTTTAATACTCATAGGTAGTGACTGAGAGAACGAAAACTTAAAATACTTTAAAGCAACTACTATCGAATGAATTTGAATCTATCTACATAGTCTTTTAAAATCTTAATGAATCAATACTATAACATAGAGTATTAGAACCAGGGCCTGTAGAACAACAGCAACATTGAAAAAAAAAACATATATACAGGATATATCACCGGAAAACACAATAAATTGAAATAAATTTCCAAGCAAATTTGATACATAACCCACTTTGAAATTAAATGTTATTAGCCTCTGCTAATTTTTGGTCACCACGATCGAGTATTGCAAATCGGAGAAGGTGACAGGGGCATCATCGATAATTCGACAAAAAAAAAAATCTGTTTGCAACGCTGATAGTTTTAGAAAACTTCTTAAACAACTTCATCAACATTTCCTATTTTGTTCAGAACAGAAAATAATAAAATATTATGTAGTTTAAAAAACTAAAAATACTATTTGTTCAAAACTTTATGAAAGTACAAGCAACAAAAATGCGGTCTACGCTTTTTGATCTTACTATATCTTATAAATCAATTAAATTATTTTATAGTATTTAGTGCGTGATAAAAGCGCATTTTTAGTTTTTTAAACTACATACATGTGTATATATTTTTTTTTTTGTAGACTTATTATGATTGAAAGTAGGTTCAATTCGACTTGAGTTGTATTAGCCTCCAAAGCCCCTATCTTTCGCTCGTAACTGCAAGGCTAAAATTGATTTGGGGTGCTTCAACCCCCCCAATGCCCCCAGGGTACGGTCTAGTAAAATATTGTGTTGTCATCCGAACTACATATAGTATGTATAAAGTTTCAGTTCGATACGATAATTGGAAGTAGGCTAAAATTGATTTGGGATGTTTCGACCTCTCCAATGCCCCTCCCCAAGGTCCGGACCACCAAAATATTGTGTTGTCATTGTCACCCAAACTACATGTGTACAAAGTTTCAGTTCGATACGATAATTGGAAGTGGGTCAAAATTTAGTTCCAAGACTTTATTACATTATGCTTAGTAAGTTAGTTAGTTAGATATTAAAAATAAGAAATAAACCTGTGAAGCAAAAGCTTTTAAAGAGCTAAGTCTCCTACACTCCAAACATTTTCTGCATGCGAGTTATTTGTAGTGAACATTAAAAAAATCAAATCTCGGAAGTACTCATACACTTCGCGTCACTTGAATAGAAACAACATTTTTTCTTTAGAAAATAGCGATTGGCGCTTTGGTGAGGTAACTTAGTAGATTTTTGGTTTTGCATTTTCAAAGAGGAACTTTTAACAGACAATGTTGTAAAAACAAAAAACCCAAAACAGAAACCGTATGGCTTCTAGTTGCGTTTTTTTCGCATTACCTCACAAAAAACAGTGTTTTTTTTGCGTCACTTGAATAGAAACAAGCTCTTAAATTAGATAAAAATGATGAAAAATCATGGAAAACACTAATTATAGTAAAGCAATATTAAGCTTTGACATTATTTGCACATTATAACCAATTATGAGCTACGAGCTACCAATAGGCACCACAGAAAATGCATAAATAGAACTTAACATTGAAAATGCACTTCTACTGTACACAATCGTGGACCTAATTGGAGAAAGTGATAAAAGTGTTTGGTAACTTCTTACAAATTAAGAAAATGACATTTTCTACAATTTAAGGATTGAATAAGTGAAATAAACTTTCGTTTTTATCCGGAATGCATTTGTTTTGTTTCTATTGCGTTGTTTTTTCTTGAACTATCCTTGTGCAATCTCTAAGACGGTTGTTCTTCCACGTTCCTAAACTTGCCAAGAGCTTCTACCATTATTTCTTTGTAAAAGTTAGCATCTGTTTTTGAAGCATGAAGCTTCAATTTTGCTATTGCACATCATAAAAACAAAGCGTATTACTATAATACATTTTAGTGCCCTTTATTGGCGATGCGATAAAGGTTATTCTTTTATAAACCAATGAAATAGGGCTAATATTAACGTGGTCCATCTGAGTTGGTATGTTTTCCTTTAAAAAAACACTCTTTACCTCACTACTTTTCAGTTCGAATGCAACTATAAAATAGTTAACTTTTTTGTAATCTTAGTAGAACTTAAAATGTTGTTATTTTGCATTTTGAGGATTTTTTAATGTTGTGCACCTTTTATAACTTCCAGGATGAAACAAACCAACACGTTTCCATCGCACTAACACCACGTTTTTGACCGATTTTAGCGGCAAAGTGAAGAAAATTGCAGCTAGTTTTTAAGTTATTTTTTTCTCTGCTCGTGACTTGGGTCTCACATGTCTTATTTTTTGATTTGATCACTAGTTTACGATATTTTAAAAATTATCTCATCCAAATTTGGCAAATTTTCCAATATCTTTCGCGATTTTGCATAGTGCAGGTGCATTTCCAATGTTAGCTGCTATTTATACATTTTCTGAGGTGCCTATTGGTAGCTCGTAGCTCATAATTGGTTATAATGTGCAAATAATGTCAAAGCTTAATATTGCCTTACTATAATTAGTGTTTTCCATGATTTTTCATCATTTTTATCTAATTTAAGAGCTTGTTTCTATTCAAGTGACGCAAAAAAAACACTGTTTTTTGTGAGGTAATGCGAAAAAACGCAACTAGAAGCCATACGGTTTCTGTTTTGGGTTTTTTGTTTTTACAACATTGTCTGTTAAAAGTTCCTCTTTGAAAATGCAAAACCAAAAATCTACTAAGTTACCTCACTAAAGCGCCAATCGCTATTTTCTAAAGAAAAAATGTTGTTTCTATTCAAGTGACGCGAAGTGTACTTTAAAATCAAGACTTCCTATATTGAAAACGGCATTGATTCGGCTTCGGGAAAAAATATGTTCTACAAACCTTTTTATCAGTTTTCGAACCTTTTTATCAGGAATTCTTGTCTATAGGTCTGGAACGAGCAATGACTAATACCAGACATTCGTTAGTAAAGCAATTTTTCTTCGGAGATTTAACCAAATTATCATCAAACTCTCGATCGTCCAGATCTCATACAGTTTGGTGTGAAAAAAAAAACAACTAAACCCAACAAACAAATTTTATGATCTACTGACAATCTTTTGAGACTAGGATCTAATTGCATTTTGTAAATTTCGTTTCACCAAACGATAATTTGCGTTTGGAAAGAAAAACAAAAATTCCTTCTTTGCAAATTTTGTTTCACCTTCAGGTGTTCCAGATGCATTTTGCAGCATATTAAACCAAATCAACGAAATTATGGAACGTTTCCAGCATAAACATTTTTGGGTAGATAATGCTTTCATATACATTATGTGAAAAAAGAGATATCTATGCTTTTGGGCTTCCAGTAAGTTATGAGTCCTTTTTTTTTTAAACTCGTAAAACAGGGGTTTGCGAAACACAATACTTGTGTTTTAAAATAGCCTTTACAACAACCCTACTTAAAACAGATTGAAAAATTGTGGGCAATATTTAAGTGCGGGCGGAGAAAAAGAAGCACAGCTTTTCAAGTGTCCCATTTGCATCATATTTTAATTAATTTTTGGTCGAGTTGATGCCTCGTCGATGCCAAGCAGTCAACAAAAACAAAACTTACTGGACAAACTTTAAACATAAACGTTAAAAAATCCAGTCTTCTTTTTCCAGAATTGCATTTGCTACTTGTTTTTGTTTTTTTTTTTCATTGTTTTGATTCAAGTATTCATGCCGGGGTACTACGGCTTAGTACTTGGGTGAAGAAATTAGTTTATACAAATTTTAGTACAAACTTTAGGACTATGATCGGTATAAGCGCTTGGACTTTGTGAACAATCTGGCCATAAAATGTCTACTTTATAAACAAGTTTTTACTAAGATAATGGATATTGGGTCAAAAATAAAGCTTATCAGGTCATTTTGATCGCTGCAAAGCCATCATTTTGCTGTTTTTGATGTTTTTATATTGATTTAAATATAGGTAAGATCATGGCTTCCATCAAATCATTTCTGTATTGTTCGTAACAGAAAAGTACAAGTTTTTGGAGTTACAGGAGTAAATTTCTATTTTGAACAAAAATCAATGGTACTTAATGATCATGTCTGGAATAGTTCAGAACAAAATTGTCAGCTTGTTTTATGAGAATTGGTCTCTGATTGGTCAACTATAAAAAAAAAATCCTTCCAACTTGGGTAATTTTATTGGAAAGCTGACTGAAAAGTTAGACAAGAAAATTTTCCCTAAAAATTTAAGAAAGTTTTTTTTTCCAACATGACAGCTGGTAAGTAGAGTACGTGCAGTCTGAGGTGTCGTATCGAAAACAGAATTAATTTTTTTTTTTGATAATGCACATCATATCATCGCCGTAAAGCAAAATTGTTCTAAGTTTCAAAAAGCAAATTTTACAGGGCACGATTTTTAAGTTTCAAATTGGTTTAATACGACAATTTTCTGCTCGTTTGCCATTCAAGTTATGTTTTTTATAAAGTTTGTTCTTTTTTCTTGAATAAAATATACAAGTTTACCTCATTAGTAGGTGCATACTATTTTTAAATATTTTTTAAAACTAAAAACCCAAAATTGGACATAGAACAATTCCTATACAAGTACGTTTTTTCCTTAAATAAAAAGTGGACTTAGAACAAAATATGATGGGACTTAGAACAATCAAGAATACTCGGGCTCATTTTCAAAAAACTACTTCCCTGTTTTTATTGTTCTATGTCCTATTAAATTATATAATCTGCGGAATGAAATTTTTTTGACAAAAACGGTTTTCAAAAATCGGAAAGAGCACCCTCAAATTAGTAAAACTGCATCATTAACTCATTTTCGGTAAAAAATGGATTTAGAACAATTTTGCTTTACGCCGACGATATATCTGGCTTAAAAAATATGTAAGTTAAATCAATTTGTGTGAAAAACGAATAATTTATTATTTATTTATTAAAGTAAAATGAAATTTGGTGTCTGCCCTATGCGATCTGTGAAATTTTCAAGTTTTTTTTTCGAAATTTGATAGGAACTAATGGCATATCCAAACTAAATTAGCCAATTTACTCAAATTTACGTTTAGAAAATGAAGTTGTCTAAATATCTGGTACCTAATATTTCCTGAACGTGCCCATTGTATACTCAATAGTCTAAGATGACAAATCAATAACATTCATCACATTTGGAAAAAAAGTGTTAGGCACATTATTGAAGACATGCATACAAAACATGTTTGAAAAGTTTATTTTTGAAATGAATTTCATCGCAATAATCGAATATTCCTTAGAATTGGACTGAATTTCACAAAAATTGACAAGTATTAATTAAATTTTGTTCAATTTAGTATTTAGTTTAATTTTTAGACCGAGTTTGATACAAACAATGTAGGTGCATAATATTGTATTGAATAAGAAACCAAACAAATGATTAAAAATAACAACTCGCCAACTAACTAAGTGGATTAATCCGCTCGAATAGTGAAGGGTCATTGCGTGTTCAAGAATTCTAGGCCTACACATCTAGTTACTCGTAACCTATGACAACCTCCCACTCTTCTAACTGCTGATTAAAGCTTCATGTTTACTCATCAAAAACAAATAAATACAACTTTTTTTTCTAAATAAAAACAAAAATTCTCACGAAATCTTTAAATAATGTCCCCTATCTCTCCCCCCCTTCATTATGTCAGCTCACAAAACTGCAGTGTAAATTCCCAATTTGATAGAAAAAAATTTAAAAAAAAAAACCACATGTTATACAATATACTTTTGCGCCATCATGTCCAAGTAAATTCCCGTCTCCAGACTAAATATTTTTTTTTTTTTTTTTTTGACAACAACACTAAACAAAATATACGCCAAAACTAACAACAACAACGAGTTATAGATACTTCTATTACCACTTGCTATAGTAGATGATGATGATGATGCATGCATAAGTCTGCTGCCGAACAAACTGAAAAACTGAACACTGGGCGTGGGCCAATCCGATAAAATAATAAAAAAAAATAAATAAAAGAAAAAAAAAACAAGAAAATTGAAAGGAAACACAAAAAAAATGAGCCAAAAGAAAATAATATATAACTGCTGTGTGCTGGGCCTGCTGCACCTTGCCTTGCAGAAGCAGTCAGTCAAGCAGCCAACAGAATATACACCAACACCAGAATAACAACAACAACAACAACAAAGTCAATACAACTCGTTCATTTCCTCTTCTCGCGCGAAGCTTGGAGTGTTTCCCAGATCGAAAACTCAAGAAAAGGGTAGTTTAGCTTCTCGTTCTAGTTTGTAGGCCTTTTTCTCTTTTAATTATTTTCGTATGTCATTAGCTTGTTAACACCGACAATTAATTGTCGGAGGTGAGGTTTTAACTAAGGGGATGGGGAAGAGGTCGTAATTGAATTAAAACAATTCAATTTGTTGGCAAACTTCATAAAAAGAAGACACTTTTTTTTTATTTTAAATCGAAAAAATGAAAAACTAAGGAAAAACCGCTTAAGGCAAGATGAAAATGAAAAACCAAACTGAAAATGTGCATTTGAGGAAACGACAGACAGACGATGGACGATGACGACTACGTGCGTCGCAGCGTTACCGTTGAACATTTTTGAAAGGTCGCTAAAATAGTCGCTTTCAGAAAAAAAAGGTCGAAAAAGTCGCTTTTTTGAAAAAAAAAAAAATCGGTAACTGTAGGTACCTATTAATATTATTTTACAGAGAAAACACACAAGTTGTCTCGTAACAAGGTTTTTATAAACAACAACAAAATAATAAGTTTAGAAACTAAAAAAAAATTTATAAAGACCCCAAGAATACGAGTTAATATTATAAGTGTTTATAAGAACATAAATGTGTACTTATTTTATGAATTTTGATAAAGTTAACAACAATAATCGATTTCTACTAATAAACAAAAGTATTAGTTTATTTAGTGCAGAGTAAAAAATTTGCTTACAAATAATACAATATAACTTATTAAACAATTAACTATAGCAAATATACATTTGAAAAATTTTGGTTTTAGAAGTACAATTTTTCCCACAAAAGATATTTAACTTTAATTTTAACTTTACAACCACCCCTATTACGATTGACAACTATCAATTGATAGTTGATACAAAATAAATTTCGATCGCTTACTATCTAATGTGCAAAAAAAAATTGAAAACAAAGAATGATGAAAAATTCCATTAAAAAAATGACCCAGTTTTCCCCCTAATTAGATTTTAAAACACACAAAATTTCAGTATTTATCAACTATCAATTATTGATAGTTGACAATCGTAATAGGGGGTGAATGTTCATTGAAATGTCTGATCAGATCTCTGATCTCAGAGTTCATACAACTTTTTACTTGCGATACATATATGTAGGTTCTAATATATAAAAATCTCGTGTCGCAGTGTTTGTTATCAAACACCTCCGAAACGGCTGGACTGATGTATATGAAATTTTGTACACATATCGGGTAGGTCTGAGAATCGGCCAACATTTATTTTTCATACACATAAATGGTAAGGTTGGTCCACCATATACTTTTTTCATTTCTGAGAAAATATTTTTTTTTTTTTAATTTTTTTTATTTTATTTTAAACATTCTAAGACCAACCAATGTTTTTAATCGCAAGTGTTTTATCATTGTGAAACATTTTTTATAAGTTTTTTTGTTTTTTTTTTCTGTCGAAAAATATGAATGTTTGATAATTGTGATGTCAAATAAATCACATTTTGTGGAAAACGGGGAAGAGTATAGCCCGACTCAAGACAACATGATTTTGTACAGCCCGTATCAGGCAGCTTGACTCAATACTCAAGTAAGCGCGTATTTTTTCGGGTTTATTTTTCATGAATTATGACAAATTTTGTAGGTAATTGGTTGGTGGTTGGAGTGTGATTACGATTTGATGAGTTTTGTTAATTGGAATTCTTTGGTGTCAACTGGGAAAGCGAATGTGAAAGTGATCTTTGTTATATTTGGTATCTTTGGCAAAAACAGTATAGTCTAAGAGCCCAGAGCAAATTTTGGGAGTTGAGGTATGTATAACAGAAATGTGAGTATGCAGTTTTATAGCCTTATGGGATTAACGAATTCAAAAGTTTGGCAGCTTGGCAGCTTTAATTCGGCGGGTTAAATAACGCGAGTTTTCCAATCAAGGTGATAAGGCTAAATTAACACAAATTCACTATCTGAATAGCACTTAGGCTCTGTCATTTATCCTCCAGCTTGAAGATATCAATCTTGACGGTGCGATCGATAGAACTCAAATGAGATTATTACGCAAATTATCTCATTTCGAATGTCGCATCGACAAGATTGAATTATTCAGGCTTTGGGGAGATGACAAAACATTAGTCTTAATACATATTCAGAATGTGAATTTGTGTTAATTTAGCCTACTCACGTTATTCAACCCCCCGAAAACCATAACAGACCGCGATTTAAAGCTGCTAGACTTTTAAATTCGCTATAGGCTTTAAAACTGCATACTCACATTTTGGTTATAATTGCACTCCCAAAATTTGCTGTGGGCACGCGGTCTAAAACCAAAGACACAAAATTTAAAAAAAAAAATCATTGTAATAAAAAAAATGTTTTGGTTGGACCAACCTAACCATTTAAGTGTATGGAAAATATGTGTTTGCCGATTTTTCATTTCATAAAAATCAGTTCAGCCGTTTCGGAGGAGTTTCATAAGAAACACTTTGGCACAAGAATTTTATGTAGTTATTAGATTTGTTGAGAAACGATTTGTGTTTTTATTGGAAAAGGTTCACAAAAAAGGTTATTTAAGTAAATATTTGAGATATGTAGGCCAATCGCAGCCTTATGAGCTAACTGGTTGAACAGAATGGAAATTCGCTTGTGGCAAGGAAAAACGCCGTGGTACAAGATGTCAAATAAAATCGCTCAAAACGTAGAGAAGATGAACAGAATATGTGGCGCACTAAAATGTCAAGTATTATATATTACACAAAAGTACCTGGGTGACCGAGCTTTGCTCGGTATCTTTAAATGTTATAACTTTCAGTAAAAAAAAGTCTAATGTAAACAGCAATTTTTTGGAGTGGGTTTGAGTTAGCAATGATCAGTTTTTTCGCGGGTTACAAAACACCACATTCCCACTTTATAATCCAGTTTATTTACGACGATCAGCAATGGATAGAAGAGTTACAGGAATCTGCATTATCGAAAATGCCTACAGCAATGAGATCCCTTTTTGTTCAAATTTTAATTTACGGGTCAGTGGATGGTGTACATAAAGTTAATATTTTTTTCAAGTTTAGCCTTGTCGGCAAAGCTTAGTATGAAGAAATACTATTTTTTATCCCTGTCTCTGTTTTATTTTGTATCAGAGGATGTTTTACTTCTTTATTTTTTTTACTTAGGTATATATGTATTATAAAATTGAAATTAGGTCAATGGTGTTGCTTGTTGTGAGTTATTTTATTTTAATACGTTAACAATAGTCGCATTAAAACAAAAGAAAAACGTAAAACAAAGATAATATGTGATACCAAATTAACAAATTACTTAAAAGTTTCAATACATGATCAAAAAAGTCATGATCTAAAAAATTTTGTTAAGTTATTGTAACAAAAAGAAAAAGAACAATGCATAAAAAATGGAATCATCCCTCAAAATTTTATTGAAATTGTTGGATCTGTCTGCGCGAAAAAAAAACTAATGTAAGAGAAAATACTTCCAAAAGGTTGTATTTGCCTAGAGGAAAAAACCCTCAAAATTTCATCGAAATCTTTAAAGCAATTACCCAAAAAACGCTGCGGGCGGATATTTCTAAAAGTTATTGGTACCAAAGTGCAAAAAAAGCCTATTAATTTAATAAATTATTTTAACTGTAAAATCTTAATTTTTTCACATTGCTGCCACAAATGCATGGATTCCATCAGTTTTTTTAATCAGTCATATTTTACAATAATTCTTCTTACACATAACTATTAAAAAAGTGTTATAACCGTTGAACAATGGCTATAAAAAAATAATTTAACTTTTTTTTTAATGCAAAGTAGAAAAAAAAAATATTTGTTTGCTAATTTGCTAATAACTAGTTTAAAAGATAAAATAAGAAGTGGCTCACAATATTAACTGTAAATTAAATTGCATCTGATAAATATTGGATGATTTTCGTAGCCCAATAAGATTGGGAATTGAACACAAATTCGAAAACATTGCAACATTTTTGATGAGGTTGCATTGGGCCAACGGGACCGAAAATCTCAATTTTTCTTTAAAACGAGATCATTAAGAATAGCTCAGGGAAATTAGTCAAAATTAGTCAAAAATGGGCATGAAATCGCATTTTTCGCGGGACAAAATTTTTTTCATGGAATGTGTTCGGGTGGTTGTCCTTATCATAAAAGTCAATTTGTTGGGAAAATTGGAGGTTGGGAACAGCCGCCATCTTGGAAAAGAGATTGGTATCGTTTTTATTGAATAGCTCCATTGTTATTCATTTTAACAGAAAATGACAAAGGTAGGACTTATTAACAATAAAATTATCTAAAAACTCAGATACAAAACAATTCCGTGAGTTGATTAAATAAAATTTTATAGTTGGTCAAAGTGCGTGATTGTATAGCAAGGTTGGGGCAAAATGACATTTTTTCATATATCTGACGAACTTTTGATTTGTTTGGATAATTCTGCAAAAATGAATTATAGTATTTATAATTATCTATAAAATGAGACCACAATCGTTATTGTGACCATCATATTTTAGAAGTAATCTATCTCCGAAACTCTCCATGTACTAGTCAAAAGTGAGAAAAAAGCTAGTTTTTTGCTAGTAGGCCGAGCAAATTTTGGGAGTAGAGGTACAACCAAAATATAAGTACGCAGTTTTGCAGCCATACGCGTCTTAATATCGATTTCAAATGTCTGACAACTCTATAATTTTGTGCTTTATACGGTTTTCGGGGGGTTAAATAACTTAACTTTTCCACTTAATGTGAATGGGCTAAATTTATACTATTTCCAATTATAAATATAAAAGCTGATGCTCTATCATTTTTCCTAAATCTGGACACCTCAATCTCTGCGATCGGGTTAATAGAACTCACGATATAAGCTTTTTTTAACTAACCATATCACGCTTTTCAATTCAAATAAACAAACAAAATCTAAACAAAAAAGCCTCTAAAACATAATCGCATCAACGGCTTATATCTTGAGTTCTTTTGGTCACATCCTCAAGATTGGGGTGTCTAGATTTAGAAAAAAAAATAAAGCACCAGCTTGTATATTTATAATTTCAAAAAGTATAAATTTAGCCCATTCACATTAAGTGGAAAAGTTAAGTTATTTAACCCCCCGAAAACCGTATAAAGCACAAAATTATAGAGTTGTCAGACAATTGAAATCGATATTAAGACGCGTATGGCTGCAAAACTGCGTACTTATATTTTGGTTGTACCTCTACTCCCAAAATTTGCTCGGCCTACTAGCAAAAAACTAGCTTTTTTCTCACTTTTGACTAGTACATGGAGAGTTTCGGAGATAGATTACTTCTAAAATATGATGGTCACAATAACGATTGTGGTCTCATTTTATAGATAATTATAAATACTATAATTCATTTTTGCAGAATTATCCAAACAAATCAAAAGTTCGTCAGATATATGAAAAAATGTCATTTTGCCCCAACCTTGCTATACAATCACGCACTTTGACCAACTATAAAATTTTATTTAATCAACTCACGGAATTGTTTTGTATCTGAGTTTTTAGATAATTTTATTGTTAATAAGCAGGGATAGGATGTTGTGGAATTTGCCTTTTTTTCTTGCTTAATCGTACGATATTAAAGATTAAAAACAAACACGTTTCACGTCTCCCTCGTGCCAAACATATGTATTTTATTTTGCCTTTTTTTTGCCTTTTCTTTCGTTATTGCCTTTTTTTGCCTTTTCTCTTGTTATTGCCTTTTTTTGTCTTTTCCTATGTTTTTTTATCTTTTTAGCGTCTTAAAGGTAATGCCTACACACAAAACACTCAAATATACAAACAAAAAGCTAACTTACTCAGTATATTACTTGCTCAATATATCTATTCTATATTAAAAATTCACTAATTACCCCACACAAACAAAATTCGAATGAAAAGATCTACCTATGCAACTTGTTTGTCTGCTATTGCTACCATTTATTGTTTTCTACGTTCTATTGCGCGACCGACACGTATTAGAGTTCAAAAGCTAACTTACTCAATTTACAATACTCGATTTGTAGAAGTTCTCCAGATTTTGGACATAATCAAGAGAGATTTGGAAGCTGCAAAAGGGGTAGTCGCAAAAGATGTTTTTGAGAAATGCAGATCAATTTTTTTTGGCAAATAAGGGACTCGAGAGAGTTGAACAAATAAATTGCGTTATACATTGGAACACAAATCCAGGCTCCCGGCAAATGTTGAAGTGGGCGATGTCGAGTTCTTTAATTGGGGTTCAGTCGTCTCTACAGATGTAGAGAGATATTTAAGCTCCTTTAGAGCACTTTTAAGGCACAATCGCAAGCGCTTGTTAACTGAAAATTTTAAAAAACTCATGATTGTTCAAAATTACTGCAATTTATTTTTATATTCCATTCTTTTCTCAATAAATGCCTTTTTATGCCTTTTTAGGAGTTTTATTTTGCCTTTTTTTAAGTTTTTAGGTCCACAAGATCCTATCCCTGTTAATAAGTCTTACCTTTGTCAGTTTTTGTTAAAATGAATAACAATGGAGCTATTCAATAAAAACGATACCAATCTCTTTTCCAAGATGGCGGCTGTTCCCAACCTCCAATTTTCCCAACAAATTGACTTTTATGATAAGGACAACCACCCGAACACATTCCATGAAAAAAATTTTGTCCCGCGAAAAATGCGATTTAATTTACTAATTTCCCTGGGCTATAAACTGAGCAAACAAATATTTTTTGTTCTACTTTGCATTAAAAAAAGGTAAATTATTTTTTTTATAGCCATTGTTCAACGGTTATAACACTTTTTTAATAGTTATGTGTAAGAAGAATTATTGTAAAATATGACTGATTAAAAAAACTGATGGAATCCATGCATTTGTGGCAGCAATGTGAAAAACTTAAGATTTTACAGTTAAAATAATTTATTAAATTAATAGGATTTTTTTGCACTTTGGTACCAATAACTTCCTACTAACTCTAGATTTGATAAAAACTTTTACCATTCTGCAATCCCCTTTGGACGCGCATATTTTGAAAAAAGTTGGCCACCTACGTTTTCTATGGATTTTTTTTATACCACAGGTGTTTGAAAATTTTCATAAATTTTTTTTTTTCACATTTTGCATCGAAAAACAAATTTCAAAATTTTTTTGAAGAAAAGATGCAACAGTTAAAAAAAACTTTTAACTTCGTATGTAGTGAGCCAATTATTGTAGAAAATTATAAAAATAAGAAATTTATAAAATTTATTCAATCGTGGTTGCGGTTAAAGAAAACGTAAGATGATGAAATTTAAAGTACACTGAACGAAAAAAAGCTAATATTTTCTAAACTGGGCCCCTGTTCTGTAACTTTATCACTGGCGATAAACGTTTTTCAACGTCTCTAAAATCCACTTTCTTCCATAAATAAAGCAAAATTTATTTCAAATTCAGAATTTATGAATTAAGAAATTATGATCTGGAACAAAATTTCTTTTATTTTGATGAGGTTTAATGGATTTTAAGGTCATTAAAATATTTTATCGCCAGTGATAAAAGTTACAGAACATGAGCACTGGTTGCGATAGAAACTTTTTCTATTCGGTTTCAGAACAGTCAAAAGTGCACCTATCAGCCATTTCCGGCTTATCCATTTTCTACCGGACACCCTGTATATATAAACAATTTTAGCTCGTTTAAAGTTATAAGGTAGATAATATTACACAAAATAGCTTTTGTATAAAGGTTGTCGTTTATTCAATTCACTTCCTTATGAAGCTAAAAATGAAACAAACTTCAAAAATTTTAAAAAATATGTAACTGAATTCATTAAATGTAACTATACAAGAATATAAAAATTGTATATAGGTATGTACATAGAATTTAAGTTTAATATTATTATAAACTTGGAATTTTAATAGCAGAGTTCTGCTAAATAAATAAACTAAACAAAACTATAAACTAAACTGAAGAGTCAAAAATTAGAAATAAATACTAGAAGAGGTGGAACGAAGTCCGCTGGGTCAGCTAGTACTTGAATAAAATCAAATTATAATTTTCCCTTTAAGATACCTTTAAGTCCTGCATTTTTTAGAGACTTTTTATAAAATCTCATCTCTTGATCGCCCAGACCTTAAAAAACACGTCGCAAATAGCAACTAAATTCACTTAGCGGTAACGCTGCTACATCGTCATGTAATTGCGAAACCATTTGGGTTTTAGCTAAGAATGGTTCGGGGTATATTCGATTCCATGAGATGTGTCTGTGCTGTTTTTCTGTGCAAATGGCGAGTTATAAATACCAAAGACCAAATCTGGAAAACAGGAACCCAGAGCTAGCAAGCAGTCAGCCAGTCAGTCACAGTTGCAATGGAACGAAAGAAGCTGGCTGGCTGGCAAGTTGCAGCTACAAATTACACTCCCACTGCAGCTGCTGGCTACTAATTCTTTGAGAAACAACAAATTCTCTTAGCTTTAGTTTTCTTTACTTTTTTTTGTTGTTTACTCGACAAAAAAAAAAAGACATCTCAAAATAAAACAAGATTTGATTTCAATTTGAATTATGTATTTTTGTATGTACAAAAAAAAAAGACTCTTCCCAACTTACCGCTCCACATTCAGCAGCTGGTGAATTTTCAACAATATCATAGATAACATGTGGCGGTCCTGTTGTGCCTAAAAGTGAAAAACCAAATCCAGAGTTTTCGCTGCGCTTCAAAACCACCATTAATTCTTCAGCCATGATGGTGATGGGCTTTTTTTTAACAAAAAATGATGATGATGATTGGGCTGGGTTCGACTCGGACTTTTTTTTTCGTTCGATTCGTCTTGTTTTCGTTTTAATTTAATTTAGTAAAATTTTTCACTTTTTTTAACTTGTTTGAAAGAGAAAAACACACATAAAAAAAAAACAACTTTGGGACAACAACGAGACGACAAATAATGACGGACGACTTTTTTTTTTGTCGGGGGAAAAAACGAAGACGAAGACAGACTCACGGCGGAGCCACGAAAGAATTTTTTTTTTAGATTAATTTTTTTTTTCTTTTTAATTTTTTGAAACACACACTACAGATAGATTGAGATTGTGGGGAGGAGTAGGTAGTAGAAGAAGTGTAGATTTTTGTGAAGCGAAGCGGGGCGGAAATGGTTGGAGTTAATCGTGTTTTTTCTCGCGTTTTTTTTTCGGTTTGACTTTTTTAACTCTTTTTTTTTTCAAGTATGAATTAAATTTTATTGTAAAACATCGATCGAGTTTTGTTTAAATGATGATTTGCATTTGGTTTTGCTTTTTTGCTAGCTGGCTGGCTGTCGTTGTGTAGTCGAGTCGCTGCGGTATTCGTTATATTCTTCGTTTCGGGTTTTCTTCTTTGTGGTTGGTGTTCGTTGGTTTTTTTTTTTTTTTTTGTGGTTTTGTTTTCTTTTTTTTTTTGGATAGAGTTTTTGGAATTGACAACTTGGTGTCGCTGGAAATGGTTTGGGGTGAAAAAGAAAACATGGCTGGAGTCAAAAAGTGAAGCCAAGTTTAAAATTTTCAAAAACTTAAGGTCGTGGATGAACTGCGTTAAAAGGTGTGTTTTTTATTACCACCGGTCTTAACTGGACAAAAAAAACGCCTCGGGGCTTAACCTGAAATCTTGGCAGCACTGTATATTGAATGTTCCGAAAACAGCAGACACAACAAAAATTTAGAGTTATCATATTTTTCGCTTTCGTCATTTTCTTGTATTTTTCATGTATGTTTTACAAACAGATATAAAAATGTATTCTAGCAAAACTAGTTAAATACATTTTGTCCTTCCAAACGTCAGTTTTCACGTTTGTAAACAAATTCTAAACAATTAATAAAAAATTAGTTTGGTAGCACAGATTTCAAACTGTTCAAAAAGTTAAGCCCAGAGAAATCTCCGGGCTAAACAACTTAAGCCCCTTGGGCTAGGTGTTGTTGTATTTAACATGTAAATTGCTTAGCCCAGACTGCGTTTTTTTTGTCCAGTTAAAGGCTTGGCCACACCGGAGGGTATGCGGTAGAGGTACGGGTAGCGGTAACGATATTTGTATGAAAAAAATTCCACATCTGAACGTTGATATGTCAGTTTGGATTTTTTTTCATACAAGTACCGTTACCTCTACCCGTACCGCTACCGCATACCCTCCGGTGTGGCCAAGCCTTAAGACCGGTTGTAATAAAAAACACACCTAAAATTGTATTAAAAAAATAGTTAATACATTGACCTACTATATATAAACTGCTAGTCGTTTGACTTTTCCATACAAAAATTGAAAAAAAATGATTCCACATCTTTCTAGCTCTACTAGCGGTATAACCTTAGACGGCGAAAAGAGGAAACTTTTAGTGAATGACATCTGTCGTTAAAAGGTAGTCCTTTCTCTGTTTTTCTATATTTGTTCCTTTCGCACTTCGTCAAAAATGTTGCACTTATTCTCCGCTTTTTTTTAGGGCGCTAGTATCGCGAAGAAACAAGTGGAACCAACCTGAATATGCTTCTAGCAGTCCATATACAGGGTGTCCCACAGTCACCGCCCCAAACGAAAACCATGGATTCCTGAGGTCATTTTGTTGTGGCTGCCTTGTCGTGCTATTGACGAAGATAAATGGACCAGGAAGCACCCACAGCTGGGAAGCTCTTACCATCGCCACAGATCACCCGCGTCCGTGTGGTCAACTCCAAGCTAGAATGGCAAGAAAAGAAAAAAAATTAGCAGCAGGAGGTCGGCAAGGAATTTCATCTGGGACTTACCTGCGAACACGTCAATACGGATGGGATTGCTGTTTCAATAGTGTGGTGGTTGATGGAAAATAATTAAAATTATAGAAATGGAGGGTTTTCCAATTTGTTTTGTTTTATTTGGTGTACCTATTTGGTTATATTTTTTCTTCTTGTTCATGGGATGTCTGTCACCTTCGTTCTGTCATCCATCTTTGTTATAGAAACTTCAAACAGCTGATTGCTGGGAACAAAGATGAATGCATTCAGGAATAACATAAATAATTTCCTAAGGGAAATTTGTTTTTAGGTTCGTGTCGAAGATATGAACGAGTGCGGTGGGCATTTAAGGGGCATTATAAACCAAGAAATCGTAGGCAAGAAGGGAGTGGGTAAGGAGAGCCCCTTAAAAGTAGTGGGTCTTGGAAAAACGGCTCCCATGTACCTTAACACAGTAAGAGAATACTGGTGTTTTTTTTGGGGAACTAAGTAAGAGTTCGTACGGTGTCAGGGATATGTATTCGAGGTACACTTTTAGTTCCAAAGTATTCATCCCCGACGTAATATCCAAGTGGTTCTAGTGCTCAAAGTAAGGGTTTTTTTTTGTGAATTTTTTTTAAGTCAAAGTCAGTGTTAATTTAAATTATATATTGTTTTTATTAGTAGATATAAAGTGTTGGATACAGAATAATTTTCGAAGGAGATTTTTTGCAACTAAATATTAAAAGAGTTAAATAAGGGTGAGTGGTTTTTTTTAATATTTTATTGCGTTAGAATTAAGAATTCAAAATGAAATTTGCATTAGGTATCGCGGGTGAAATTACAGGCAATAACGGCCGTTAGCCTTTGTGCGTCGTGGGAGGTAACAAAAGAAACGGAACAAAATTCAACTGGTGTAAAAACCGTGGAACAACGGTCACCATATATACAACGGAAAACAGCCATAATACAGATAAGTGGTCCGAAAATTTTAAATGTTTTATCTGAAAATTTAAAAGAAAAATGCAATCTTATCGCGCGATACCCTATTTAATAGAAATATAAAAATATCAAAAAACACATAAATTTCCCTATTCTCGAAAAGATATTAATCGGATACCGCAACCCGTAGGGAACAATTCAGCGGAAGTTGGAATTCGGCCATCACGGTCAAAAACTAAAGCATAAGCTAGGGCGAAATTATTTCTGTGCTGGCAGTTTAAAATTTTAATTTGAAAACTAGAAAATTTGTAATTGAAAATTTAGTTACATAAGTATTGAGAAAAAAAAAAGGAACATCGTTGCGACAACCGGATCGGTGGGTTGGGTCTAGTTTCCCCAAAGCTATTTTTTTGATTGTGCAGGTACCAAAAAAGGGTACTAAAACCCCTTCTAAAGAGCGCTCTCTAGAGGCAGGGAAGAGGCAACTTGCCAGAGGTCAATTTTTAAATATAGGTGGGATTGGACCTGGCCGATAAAAGGCATTGGCATCGGGTTGGGTGGTTTTCATCTTCCCAGGTTCTAAAGAAGCTGGAACGGTGTGACCGAGCGTGGCACAAAGGTCCGCCAGCGAACTGAGTCCTTTTTTTTGATCAAAATATTTATCCCTGGCTATATATAAAAGATTTATTGTTATCATCTGCTAAACATATAAAAATATAAGAAAAAAAATCATACTTATCCTTTTGCATAATCTTTGCCATCAACATACAACACAACTATTACTATATGTTTTTTTAATTTCTTGTCAATAATAATAATACTGTATAAACTGCAATCAAAACATAAATCCCAATTTAATAAACTGATTGTCAAATTGTTAGTCACTACAATGAATGTGTATTTATTCAAATAACGTTGAAGACGCTCAAATATGAGCTGATGAGAGTTTAAATTTTCAGGGGGTGGGAAGGGTGGAGCGAATATAAGAGGTGAGATGCGGTGAGTTTGGAGGACGGTCGCCAAAGGGGAGTCCTTACCGACAAAAATCGAGCCCTAAGGATTCCAGGAGCGGAGTGGGAAGGCTCAGCTGCGACAACATCTGCGGGTAGTTCCAAAAAGGTGGTATAAGGTAATTTAATGTGTGAATGAACTATTTGTATTGAGATAAGTGAAGATCATTGTTGGCATGGTTTGAATTTTTGTAGCGAGGTGAGGTTTGGTGGAGGGGCAAGATCCCCCCCTATATCCGGCGAGCTAGCCCGCGCATCGCCAGCATGCCACGGCCCCGTCTACCAGACACTCGGACCCTTCCTATACCGAATCCCACCCATTTCCTGCAATTTCCGATTCCGTATTTATCCTACCCAACGAATCCCATCCTCAGGTCCCACTCCAGTTGCCCGTTACAATTTTAAGTCGAAAAACTTAAGAGGTAATTTTCTCGTTTTCGTCCCGTTTTCGAGTTACCACGGTTTTTATGATTTTTGTTCTCTTTTCCCTTATCTGGCTTTATCTTTGCCAAACTACGTTTGATTTGAAAAATTTTTTTTACAACCAAACAAGAATTTATTACAGTTTTAGTTTGTCTCAAAACTTTTTTTTCTGCAGACAACCGTTTCTCCACAATTTTGCATCAAACACAATTTTCCTCGTTTTTTAAGTTGTTTTTTACACTTTCATATCATTTAGTATGCAGTGCTGCCAATTTTTCTCGCTAAGCCCCGAGGCGTTTTTTTTTAACCAGTTAAGGCTTGGCCACACCGGAGGGTACGCGGTAGAGGTACAGGTAACGGTACGGGTATTTGTATGGAAAAAATTCCAAACTGACACATCAACGTTCGGGTGTGGAATTTTTTTAATACAAATATCGTTGCCGCTACCCGTACCGCTACCGCGTACCCTCCGGTGTGGCCAAGCCTTTAAGCCCGGTGGTAATAAAAAACACACCTAATATTGAGGTGAATAAAAAAAATTCAGCTATCCAAAACTTAATGGGCTCTGGGACCTGGTTAAATTGAAGTTAATTTTTTTTTGCAGATGGTTTTTTTATTTTTTTATTTATAAAAGGAGTATCATGGCCGAAAAGAGGCAGAGAAAAATATTAAACAATAGTTGTGTTTTTTTGTTTATCTATATAGATATTAGCTGTGTTTTTTTGTTTATCTATATAGATTTTGTGCAAAAAAACGACATCGAGATTTTTGAAATCCATGCAAACATTTGGCACCACTGTACATATACTTTGGCAGCTGTCTGTCAAAAATGTTGCTTTTGTTTTTTTTTTATTTTAACTCCGAAGTGGGAAGGCCATTACATCCATGTTGGATGCAAACAAAAATTTTCATATGGCCATGGCATCCATGTTGGATTCAAAAAAATTTTTTTTTCACAAAAAACCAAAAATGATCTGTATATTCTTAGCTACATTTTAAGACCATGACCATTAACATTAGTTGCGTCGTTCTTGTGTTATAAGCGTTTGAAGGTAGCCATATTGAATTTTTTTTCGATTTTCTTAAAATCAAATGTGAAAACTTTTTTATTTTTATTTCTAATTTTTCGAAAAAACTTTGGTAATTTTATATACATATCTGTTCAACAATCTTATCAGGATCCATTTAAGGCTTTTATCTGAAAAGTGCATTGCGTATATCTCGAGATATTAACATTTCAATGCAACCATGTCAAACAAATTTTTGATTATTTTTTTCTATGAGAGTTTTTTTCAAACCTCGTTTTCTCCGCTTTTTTTTTTTTGTTAATATTTTCAGATATTTCTATATGAACACAACAATTAAACTACCTTGGCACTACTGTTTTTATCGAGAGAAAGTAAAATCTGGATAATTATCTGGATTTTTCAAAAATCTATACAGATAAAGTTTTTGTTGTATTTAACACGTAAATTGTTTTGATTTCAAAAATCTCGATGTCGTTTTTTTGCACAAAATCTATATAGATAAACAAAAAAACACACCTATTGTGCAAAAAAAAACGACATCGGGATTTTTCCTTGTCCAAATGTTTGGCACCACTGTTCATACACTTTGGCAGCTGCCTGTCAAAAATGTGCCGTGCGCATGTTTTTTTTTTAACTTCGTAGTGGTATCACGACTAACAATTTTGCTTCTATAAAGCCTTACAGGTGATATCGTTGCTTCTGTAAAGCTTTAAAGAAGCAAAATTGTTTGTAGGGTATGACCGCATTACATCAGTGGTGGAAACTTTTTTATTTTTATTCTAATTTTTCGAAAAAACTTTGGTAATTTCATATAAATATTTGTTCAACAATCTTATAAGGATCCATTTAACACTTTTATCTAAAAAGTGCATTGCGTATATCTCGAAATATTAACATTTCAATACAACCAAGTCAAACAAATTCATGATTATTTTTTTCTATGAGACCTCATTTTCTCCGATTTTTTCTTTTGTTTTTTTTTTTTTTTTTGTTTTAATATTTACAAATATTTATGTACGAACACAACAATTAACCTATCTTGGCATTACTGTTTTTATCGAGAAAAAGTAAAATCTGGATAATTAAGGTATAACTACAATGGCCACTTTTTGCAAAAAGTCAAAAAGTGAAAATTTTCAAACTCATTTTGTGACAGTTTTTCCGAACACAAAATTAAAAATAATGATGCAGAAAGCTTATTTTTTGGTTTAAAAAACATTTTTTGTATGTCAGCTATTACATGAAGCCTCAAGAGGCGCGCCTCTTTTCAAAACTAATGAGTGCAAAAGAGAAAGAAGATAAAACAAAAAATTATCCGACCGGAGAGTCGTGGGCCAAAATTCTGAGACTCTTTTTTGACGTTTCTTTTTCCACTCTTTCTTTTTCCAACATTCCCTTTCATTTCTTTTTGCTTCTTGGTGGAATACAACAACAACAATACTTAAATCAAAAGAGAAATGTCAAATTTGAGTCTTTGACTCAAGAGGCATCGTGTAATAGTACGCGCCTCACAGAATGATTATCAAAAGAAAATTCGAAAAAAGAGTCAAGCCTCTTGAGGCTTCATGTAATAGCTGACTATTTATTCCAAAAACAAATAGCTTTAGAAAGAAATAAAATTTTTTACTTTTGTAAAATTCCCACATTTTCACTTTTTAGGTCATTGCCCTACTAGCAATTTTGCTACTATAATGCTTTACAGAAGCAACAGTTGCAACTGTAAAGGCTTGGCCACACCGGAGGGTATGCGGTAGAGGTACGGGTAGCGGTAACGATATTTGTATGAAAAAAATTCCACATCTGAACGTTGATATGTCAGTTTGGAATTTTTTTCATACAATTACCGTTACCTCTACCCGTACCGCTACCGCATACCCTCCAGTGTGGCCAAGCCTTAAAGGCTTAAAGGCTTGGCCACACCGGAGGGTATGCGGTAGCGGTACGGGTAGCGGTAACGATATTTGTATGAAAAAAATTCAACATCTGAACGTGGATATGTCAATTTGGAATTTTTTTCATACAAGTACCGTTACCTCTACCCGTACCGCTACAGCATACCCTCCGGTGTGGCCAAGCCTTAAAGGCTTGGCTTGGCCTTAAGGCTTGGCCACACCGGAGGGTACGCGGTAGCGGTACGGGTAGCGGCAACGATATTTGTATTAAAAAAATTCCACACCCGAACGTTGATGTGTCAGTTTGGAATTTTTTCCATACAAATACCCGTACCGTTACCTGTACCTCTACCGCGTACCCTCCGGTGTGGCCAAGCCTTTAAGGCTTGGCCACACCGGAGGGTAAGCGGTAGCGGTACGGGTAGCGGCAACGATATTTGTATTAAAAAAATTCCACACCCGAACGTTGATGTGTCAGTTTGGAATTTTGTCCATACAAATACCCGTACCGTTACCTGTACCTCTACCGAGTACCCTCCGGTGTGGCCAAGCCTTTAAGGCTTGGCCACACCGAAGGGTACATACGGTAGCGGTACGGGTAATTGTATGAAAAAAATTCCACATCTGAACGTTGATGTGTCAGTTTTGAATTTTTTTCATACAAGTACCCGTACCGCTACCGCATGTACCCTTCGGTGTGGCCAAGCCTTTAGGGGTGTAGTTATGGCTTTAGGTGTGTTTTTTTGTTTATCTATATAGATTTTGTGCAAAAAAACGACATCGGGATTTTTGAAATCCATGCAAACATTTGGCACCACTGTACATATACTTTGGCAGCTGTCTGTCAAAAATGTTGCTGTTGTTTTTTTTTTTTATTTTAACTCCGAAGTGGGAAGGCCATTACATCCATGTTGGATGCAAACAAAAATTTTCATATGGCCATGGCATCCATGTTGGATTCAAAAAAATTGTTTTTTCACAAAAAAACAAAAATTATCTGTATATTCTTAGCTACATTTTAAGACCATGACCATTAACATTGGTTGCGTCGTTCTTGTGTTATAAGCGTTTGAAGGTAGCCATATTGAATTTTTTTTCGATTTTTTAAAAATCAAATGTGAAAACTTTTTTATTTTTATTTCTAATTTTTCGAAAAAACTTTGGTAATTTTATATACATATCTGTTTAACAATCTTATCAGGATCCATTTAAGACTTTTATCTGAAAAGTGCATTGCGTATATCTCGAGATATTAACATTTCAATGCAACCATGTCAAACAAATTTTTGATTATTTTTTTCTATGAGAGTTTTTTTCAAACCTCGTTTTCTCCGATTTTTTTTTTTTTTAATATTTTCAGATATTTCTGTATGAACACAACAATTAAACGACCTTGGCACTACTGTTTTTATCGAGAGAAAGTAAAATCTGGATAATTATCTGGATTTTTCAAAAATCTATACAGATAAAGTTTTTGTTGTTTTTAACACGTAAATTGTTTTGATTTCAAAAATCTCGATGTCGTTTTTTTGCACAAAATCTATATAGATAAACCAAAAAACACACCTTTTATCTGGGTTTTTCAAAAATCTATACAGATATAGTTTTTGTTGTTTTTAACACGTAAATTGTTTTGATTTCAAATATCTCGATGTGGTTTTTTTTGTACAAAATCTATATAGATAAACAAAAAAACACACCTAAAAATTCAAATCGAAATCAGTTAATTTTTCCGATTTGAATTTGCGAGTCAATGGAAGCTCACCATTAAATCGATAAATCAACAACATTCCCTTTAAAATTCACTACGCCCTCTATACTTTGAGTTCATAAATACATTTTTTCCACAACGATGCACCACAAAACAAAATGTCAAAAAACAGCAAATCGAAAAAAAATATAAAAAAAAAACTTGAACGAAAACAGTAATAAAAAAAAACTATAGTCTAGCAAATCAGATCAATTCGTTTGTAGTAAAGTAGAAATCTATCAAAATGGTTCTTGCAAGTTTGGTCAAAACAACAATTCCCAATTATTTGTCGAATTTACCAATTCCCGACACAATTGGAGGGTGGTTCAAACTTGGCAGTAAGTATAAATTCAATTAAAATAAAAACTTGTTTTCATTGCGGTTAATTGTCCAAAGAACAGTGACAAAAGACAGGCAACAGGACAGAAATGCCTTCGTCCATCGACCTCATGAAATTAGCTAACATTAAAAAGTAGCCCAATCGAATTTAGTTAACCATGAAGGCTTTTTTTAATGTATATTTTGTAATACACAAACAAATCTTTTTAAATTCAATTTTTATTTCCACCTCCAGGTTTTTTCTTTTGTGTGAAAAATATAAAAAAAAAAATCAGGTTTCTAATGGTTATGCAACGATTCAATGTGGAGCACTTTCCAGACATTGCAAATAGGTTTCTAATTACATTGACAAATCTTGGCAATGCTTTTTAATGAAATAATTATTTAGTTTTGATGCAGTAGAATGTTTTTGAGATATTTCTATGCTTTCAAGACAAGGTTTGACATTTCTACTTTATTGGGTTGTTGGGTATTTAAAACCAAAAAAGTGATGAATCATTCACTTTTTTTTTTAGGTTTTGAAAGTAAATTGATTCTGGCCTTGCATTGATCTAATCAGATAAAATGCAAGTGTAATTACCTAATATTTCCAGTGATGGGCCAAAATGATTTAGCTAATTTTTTTTTAGCTACGATGGTCTTTGAAAATAACTTTCTCATACAAAATAATGAAGAAATTAAGAACTAAATTATTATTAAGTTAACTTATTCCCCATAAACTTGATTACTTAGACTTACGGCCAATTTCTTCACATGAGTCCTAAGTCAGCCTAGTACCCGATCTAGCTAGACCAGGTCCTAGCACTAGTACTCGGTCCTAACAAAAAGTGAGTACCTGAGCATTTCTTCACATTTATAGGACCTGATCTAAGTTCACAAAGCAGTCCTAAGAATTAATTCGTATAAAACTGGTCTAACTGTCATTTTGACAATATTTTGATGTTTTAAACATATTATTTTGATAATTCTGCAAATTAAACGAAACAAAATAGACAAAAGGCGTTTAAATTTAGTGAAATCACCATTTAGAAAATAATTTAAAAACATTATAATGACGCTAAAGAAGACCTAACAAGAAAAAATGAAAATAAAAAAAAATAAAATTCAAGTTCTATCAAGAAGTGTCACCATCAAAAATAAGATGTCATGATCTATTAACTACGAGGGTCGCCTGCCGGAAGAAGAATCATATTAGCAAATAAAAAAGATAGTTTGCGTATTAGACGTTTGTACCTTCATATATATTTCAATAAAAATAACAGTTTTTAAAAGTGCAGTCTTTTTTTGTGTGATTATCTCGGGTAGAAGTAATCGGTGCGAGTTGCGTTATTAACTTTAACTTGAAGAAGTAATAGGCGCTTACTTTTTATTAAAAACGTCTATCCACAACTTTTTTTTATTACTGGACAGATGTGGTTTTCCAATTGTGCATCAAAAATTAAATCCATTTTCTTCAAATAAAAATTACAAAATGCACAATTTCAAAAAAAATAAAATGCCAAAATCAGAATAAAAACCAAAAAAACCAAAAAATATCTATTTAAAAAGACATCAAATCTCCAAAATGCTAATTAAATTTTCGAATGAATGCAAAAAATCCAACCAAATCAAGTTTTATCGTCGCTAGACTGTCGATTTTTAGGTTCTAACTTTTAGGACGTCCTAAGCAAAAATCGGTACCAATTTGACAGTACTAGGGCTTAGAACTTGTGTGAAGAAATAACTTGGTACCGATTTGAGTACTAACGATTGGTATAATAACCAGGTACTAGCAGATTTTGAGGAGCTAGCTAGTACCGAGTCCTAATTAGTACTCGGTCCTAAATTGACAGTTCTAGGGCTTAGTACTTGAGTGAAGAAATGAGTTGATACCGATTTGAGTACCAACTTTAGGACTAGGACCGGTACTAGCGCTAGGACTTAGTGAAGAAATCGGCCGTTAGATAAATCAATGTTATGTAGGTCATAATATTAATAAGCATTTATTTTTTTAACAGCCAGGTACTTAGCACATTTTTAAATTTCTATGATAAATAAAGATAGTGTGACACTATCACAAAAGATTGCAGATAAGATTTGTTTTCTATTTGACTTTGTTTCTTTTAGTCTAATAACCTTTTCGCATGAGGGAAGTTTGTTTTATTATTCCAGTTTTGTTTTCGAGTTGCGAACAGTGACGAATCATTTGAAAATTTAAAACAAACTGCAAAACTTTGGATCTCCAATTAGTTTAGCCAATCCCAACTCTTTACAACTTCTGCAACTCAATAATAACGAATTCCTTTCTGACTTCTTCAGGAGAAGTAGCCATGTCATAGATAGAGGATAACAATTCATAAAATTTTGTAAATACTTTTTTTTTATCTTCAACCTTATTAAAAATGTTATATAAAGATTAACAGCCATATTTATAAAAGAATTTTAAAGGTTGTTTAACGTTAAACAACTTCTAAATACAAACAGCCTTATTTATTAGATTTCTCTAAACAGCTCTAAACGGCTGCATAGTTATACAATGCATAAAGTTTTACGTAGCCTCTATGCGACGTTACATAAATTTCTATTTATTAAAACATTTTCTTAGACATTATAATTATGCTAGGTTTGTGTCCAAATAAGTACTAAAAAAGGAAAATAAGTACTTTTTATAACAACAAACAACTCCATCTGTGAAAGTTTTCAGTGTCATATAATTATGTATATAAATCAGGAAATTATATCAGGTTGTGGAAATGTGTACAGATGGACGCACGGACGGAATAGGGAGACCCAAAAAAATGTGTCACAGGCTCTTCTTTAAATAGATAATTAAGTGAAAAGTGCATTTTAAACCTAGAAAAAAATCATAACGAAGAGCAGTTACACAGTTAAGCAGTTTTCTATTTGATTTGAATCACTCTGGCGTATAATTACTTTTTATTCATTTTTCTGCGATGATATGTTTGTTTATTAAAATCATAACCTTTGATGTGTTTAGACTTTTTTCGCAGTAACTTTAGGAAACAGGACCATACTTGGCAAACACTTTATTTTCCATTGTTATCAATTTTATTGACTAACTCATTCACTATCACAAAAATGATTTTCTTATTATTTTTGAGCCAAATGGAACTACAGTTGAATCTTGCTTGTGTCTGTAAAACCTACCCTTATCTCACTTGTCCAACTCTTCTTTTTCAAAAATCACAAACAATAACAAAATAATTTCATTTCATTTGAAATGAAAAATGAAATGAAGTTGTCAAAAAATAAATTCTTGAAAAAAAATATACATACATTTTTTTGAAAATTATGTGAAGTTCAAATGACATTTAAGCAAAATAAATTCTTATTCAAGCTCTAAACAACCTAAAAACGCGTTTAGCTTATACAACCTTTATTAAACGTTGCATAAATATTATAAATCACAATTTTTTGTTTAAATACATTATAAGGAGTACATAATGCTATGTACTCTCTATGATGAGTTTATAAATAGGGCTGTAATGTGTATTTATAAAAAATTTACACATTTAAGAAACGTTGCTTAACTTAAACAACATTCACCGCGTTTAGAGCTTGCTTAGAGCCATTTTAAGATTGATTTGACCACATATGAATTATTACTAAGATCGTGAGCTCAGTATCATGTTATTAATTTATCTAGGGTGTGGGGTGAAGACTTCATTTTGGTTTGAAATGAAATTATTCCCTAAAAGGAGCTTGAATTTTAAATTCAAATCAAATAATTAAAGAATGTTAAAAAAAAATAAAATGGTTAGTACAAATGAAAAAAATCAATGCTGTCTGGCTTTGCTCTGTGCATTTTATTAAGGAATCCGACAAAAGCAAACTCATCGTCAACGACCTAATCTTTTTTTTTTTGCGCAGTTTAATTAACGAGAGAATTCTCCCAATTTATTTAGCTAAATTTGCTATTAATAATTACAATAAATATTATAATAGGTATATAAAAATATAATATGTTATTTACAATGGCATTGGCAATTAAATATATTGTTTAACAAAACTTATTACTTCTTTTTTAAATTCAAACTTATTACTTAGTTGTTTAACATTATTTGGAAGATCATTGAAAAGTTTAAACCCTTTATAAATCAGACTGTTTTGAGATCTTGCATTTCTAAAAGCTTGCAGTCTTATATCCTCTCTATTTCTTAACATATATGGTTGAACATCTCTGACGTAACGAATATATTTTGACAAGTATGTTGGTAATAAATTATTTTTGATTTTAAACACAAAAAATATAACATTGAAATAAATACGCTGTTTAACAGACATCCACATCAAAGTATTTAACATATTTACAATAGAATTATATTTACTACATCGAAGTATTGCACGCATTGCTTTATTTTGAAGTTTTTGTAAGTTGCACATAGAGCTTTGGTTAATTAAATACAAAACAGTAGAACAGTATTCAAAATGTGGTTTGATAATTACATTATAAATATTTATAGCAGTAATAGTATTTACTTTATTTCGAATTCTTCTAAGGAAACCAACTTTCTTTGAAATTTTTTTTGAAATATATTGCACATGTTGCTCAAAACTTAATTTATAATCAATAATTACACCTAAGTACTTTATTTGCAAAACTTGTTCAACAGTTTCTTGATCTATAGATACGTTAACATTAACATTATCGTTTAAAACCATACATTTAGTTTTTGATACATTAAGTTTCAGTTTATTAGCCTTAAGCCACACATTTAACACATCAAGATCTTCTTTTAATAATCGTTCACATTCCTGAGTTGATTCCGCTTCGACAAACAATAATGAATCGTCTGCAAATAGAGCAAGCTCACAGTTCTTAATAGCTTTGTTCATATCGTTGATGTAGCAGTTAAAAAGGATTGGACCAAGTATGGATCCTTGTGGAACTCCAAGATCAATTGGTTCAGGATCAGACAAAACTCCATTGATTTTGGTTTGTTGAGAACGACCCAATAAATAACTTTGAAACCAATCAAACTCAACACCACTTATTCCATACATTAATAACTTCTCCATCATAATATTAGGATCGATCGTCTCAAAGGCTCGTTTTAGGTCAAGAAAAACACAGACAACTTTCTTACCTTTGGAGATAGATTCTTTCCACCTTATCAGCACCATGTTTACTGCAGATTCACAAGAGTGTGATTGACGGAACCCAGATTGATTTTCAATTAAAATTTTATTATCTGACAGATATTTTGCGAACTGTTTATAGACAACTTTTTCGATAACTTTTTCGTATACAGGCAATGAGTTAATGGGCCTAAATTCTTCACAATTGATAGTATTTTTAATTTTTTCAATAGGTGTTACAATTGAATTTTTCCAAGTGCATGGAAAGCAACCCTCTGTTAACGATGTATTTATTATTTTTAGCAATGCTGGACCAACTACATCAAAAGCATCAATGAGAAGTTTCGGGGAGAGAAGGTCACTGTCTTTTTTATTATTTAGTTCTGTAATTGTTTTTATTAAATCATTCATATTTATGAGATTAAATTTAAACGGATTTTGAACTACATGATCTATTTGGTTGACAAATGGGACAGTGTCAATTGCATTATTTATGGTTTTTACACTATTTATAAAGAATGTATTAAAACGCTGTGCTAATTCGTTGTCATCTGTGATAACTTCACCACCAAACTCAACTTTTTTTATGTCACTTTTTATTTCTTGCAGCACTAATGACTTAAGGGTTCTCCACATATCTTTCTGATTAGAACAGTTTGATAAAGTTCTTTTTGTATAATTATTTTTAGCACGGTCAAGTTCTTTGGAATAAGTGTTTCGAATACCTCTGAAATTACACCAATCGTCTACACTATTCGTAAACACAGCTTTTCTTTTGGCAACGCATTTTTTATTTTTAAGAGAAAGTAATTGTTGATTAAACCATGGGTTTTCATTTTTGTATCTTATGTTTTTATAATTTTTAAACTGATTTACTACTGAAAGAAGTTTTTGTCTAAAGATTTCCGCCGCTTGATTAACATCTGAAACTTCATTTATATTTATATCACTTTGTTCAAATGCTAATAGTAAATTTTGTTTGGAATATTTTAAAATTTGCACTTTGTTTACTTTTGATTCAGGATTTGATTTTTCTTTAAGGGGTAGTCTTACACAAAGAGATTCATGATCTGCAATATCAAAATCATTATTGACTTGAGTTACTAAAAGAGGATTATTTGAAACAACATAATCTATTAGAGTTCTAGAATTACTAGTTATTCTTGTGGGTTCAGTTATCAACTGATTGCATCCATTTTCGAGAATTATTTTACAACATTCACGCCTATAAATATTATTTTCATCGAACCAATCAATATTGAAATCGCCAATCAGAATAACAGTATTATTGTCTTTAACCAGATAATCCATCAACTCACTGAAATTATCACAAAACTGTCTATTTGATGACGATGGAGATCTATATAAACCGGACAGTACAAAATAAAATAACCCACATCGTATTTTAATAGATAGACACCATAAATCCATATTCACTGTTAGGGTATGTAATTGTTCAAATTGCAAATTTTCTTTTACATAGATAGCAACACCACCTGTATGTCTAGATAAACTGTCACATCTGATTAATTTGTAGTTTTTGATATGAATTTCACTATCTGAAATATTTTCAGTTAAACAGGTTTCGCTTAGAACAACTATATCAAATTTCATATGTATTACAATCTGTTCAAGTTCATTAAAATTAGCTATTAAACTTTGAATATTAAAGTACACAAGAGTAATTTCGGTTGGTTGCTAATATTTAATTTTGTTCTTTTGAATTTGAACTTTCTTTTTGAAAACCGGGCATTCACTACTACGACTATCATGATCAAAATCAAGATTGAGTTTTAGATTTGCATTATACTGCACGCAATTAATACACTTCATGGATTTTTGGCACTGTAGTTCTTTATGGGATTCACCACACCGAGGACAGGCTGCATCATTTGTACAATTTTTTGCTTCATGGTTATAACCCCAACATTTATAACATCTTTTTACCCATGTATAGTCATACACCGAGCAATGATCCCATCCGATATTGATCACTTGTAAATTTAAAAACTTTTTATATAATTCACCATCAACTTTTAAAATTGCATTAAATCTATTTTTACGTGGACATTTATAAATGCGGGCACAAGTAAAGTTTTCAGTAATGTCATTTTGTGATTTTATTGCTTGACATAAATCTTCAGCTACCCATTCTTCATTTAATCCACAAATTATAACATTAGGATCGATCAATTTAGGTGTCATTACACTATAATCGTCACCCATTTTAGTTGACACTTCATGTTCAATCTTTTCTCTTGAATTGGTATCTACACATTTAATTGCTATTGCGCCATCTTTTCGATTCGTTACACTTTTAACTTTTAAAGATAAGGATTGGGGATCAATATTATCTCTAATTGCCTTTTTTGTTTCATCACTATTTTGTGTATTCTTAGGAGCAATAATAATTGGCGGTTCGTTACCCAAAACATTAGCAAAAGATACACTTTTTTGTTGTGCAATTGAACTTGTTGAACACGGATTTACATCATTAATTTTCTTTTCAATATTATCAACCACTTCGCTGTTTTTAGTTAAAAGACTCTGAATATCATTCAAACTCTTTAATAATTGTTTTGTAAATTTTTGGCATTCAATGCAATGAAATAGCATGCATTCCTTTTCTTGTGTCAAACGTTTATCATATTCACTTATGCCAGCACAAGAGAGATGGAAAACTCCATTACATACACCACTGCACGAAATGCCGTCCTTTTCTTTCTTTACACTCTTCTCACACAACTTGCACATAAACGAGCTCATTATGTATAAAGTTCTATTGTTCTTTGTTAGCTTTTATTTTCACTCAAGTTCAATCACAATTTTTTTTTTCTTTTAATTTTATTTTATTTTTAGTTCGATGTTTCAAGCCGTTTTTGTTGAAAACAATTTACTGGCTTTATAAAATGTATGTTAAATTTCACTTTACACAAAAAATTTATTGTTGCCAATGCCTTATAACAACTTTAAATAAATTATATAAGTGGATCAATCACTACGCACAACCGTCTTGATCAAAAGTCAAGGTTAAGAATTTTTGTTTACAAAAATACATACCCTCAAGTTGTCAAAAACCACGTGATGTTTCTAAAATGTGATAGTATTTTGTACTAGATTAGTCAATTCCCCTTCATTTTTTGACACAACTATCGTTTAGTTAATAATCTGTGGAAATTCGATTCTTCTTCTTCCTTTTTCTCGGCGCTGTTATGATCTCGATGTCGAGGGGATCATAACCTTCCCACGTTACCGCTTCACACTAGTGATCCGCCTGTGGGGTTCGCCGGGTTGACCTCAGAAATCGGCGGCAAGCCTCCCGGTTTTGTATTGTTCCGTTTCTGAGGCCAACTGAATGCTGGTGTTTTTGCATTTGCTTGTACCAGGAGTTTTTAGGCCTACCTTTCTTTTTATTTCGTGTTGGAACGTTATATGATATTGCTTTTTTGACGGGGTTCTCAGGATCTCTCCTTTGAACATGGCAATACCAACTGAGTCGGTCGTGTTCAATTTTTTGGGAGATGGTATTTTTAACATGAAGGCTTCCTCGGATCTTCGTACTTCTAATTCTATCAAGCTTTGTTACTCCTGCTGTCATGCGAAGCATCTTCATCTCAGCTGCCGTTAACTTACTCTCATACTTTTTGTACATTGTCCAACATTGTGAACCGTATGTGAGTGCTGGACGCACAACTGCGGTGTAGAGCCTTCCTTTCAGCTTAGGGGGCATTTTTCGATCACAGAAGATAGCAGAATTTTCCCGCCACTTCATCCACCCTACGCTTACGCGATGATTGATATCGTCATCACAAGTACCTTCGTTATTTATCATAGACCCCAGATATTTAAACTTTTCACACTTGGGAAGCACTACACCATTCAAATAAATGTCAGGAATAGGCCTGTGTGGATCAGAAAATGGGCAGCATAGGTATTCTGTCTTTTTCGCGCTTATGCGGTACCCACTACCTTCTAGAACATCCACCCATACATCAAGTGCTCGTTGCAGGGATATCGGGTCTTCACTTATGATGGCTCCATCGTCAGCAAAGAATAACTGATGCACTTTTGGGTCCGTCACTTTGCCTTCGAGCAGGAAATTCGATTATAAATACAAATTTAAGCAACGTTGCTTAAAGGCGAATTAAATATTTAAGCAAGCTTAAATAAACAACCTTTGAGAACCAGTTTAAGCTAATCTAATAAATACCGCTGTAAAACTATAGCTGATATTAAACTTTTTTTTGATAAATTACTATACGTTCCTTTTGTCAAACTTTAGTCATTTCACTTAATGAATTGACAAATGCACAAGCACTTTTTTTATTTTAATTACTTTTTAGTTTTTTTTTTTTTGTATTGTTTGTTAGTTTTAAGTTGTATATACGTTTGTCTTTATATCTAGTTTTAAGAAAACCTACACATTTTGTAAATTTTGTAAGTGCCTTTGAGCAGCACTAAAATTGTTCCTATTACTATATAAGTTTCTTACCTTAACATATTATAGAATTAATAAGTCTATTAATTTAAATATTGAAATGTTACAGCTAGACCAATTCTAAGTCAGTTTTTTTTAAATATACTAATGTATTTCAAACATAAGTACTTTATTGTAATCAAAAATAAGTCTCAATAAATCTAAATTTGAAAATGTGAAATTTTGGCGTTATAATCTTGATTAAATTTTCAATAGCCACCCTATTTAGGAGCCCTTTTATGACTCGCGAGTCGAATGATTTGGGAAACACTCATATCGTGGTCTTCCGATTATAAAACTAACAATATATCCGCAAGCCAATCAAAATAAAGAAAACGATGTGAAAATATATTGTAATTTTTAAAACGCTAAATGGCTTATTAAAGGATCAATAACATTGAATCGCCAAATTTTTCTAGCGATTCGCAAGTAATAATAGGGCCCTAAATTTCGCACTAGAATGCGCAACAAATGTATAACTCAAATATGTTATTATTTGATATTTGGATTTCTATATCTATGTTCTATGGTTAGAATATTTCAATTTAATTTGAATAAACTTTGCGATACAAAACTATTTAATTCAATTTTAAAGTTCAAGTGACCTCAACTCCAAAGTGTTTCGCCCAGGTACGAGAATGGGCTCATCAGTTAGATCTGTCGTACCCTTACTAAGACGCCTTATTTTACTGTGAATTTTTATATTCTAAGGGAATTTGTTTAAATTCAGACACAGAAAATTTCGTATCTGGGGGAAACCGAAACGCTTTGGAGTTGAGGTCACTTGAACTTTAAAATTGAATTATATTCAATCACTCTTAGATCACTCCATTTAAAATTCAAATAATTTTTATTATTTTTTCTTCCTTATCAAAACTATTTAAATTCACACACACAAAATAAAAAAAATTGTTTACACAAAATATATCCAAATTTCAGCCAAATTTGTTAACAGTAATATAAAAATTTTAATAGTTTTGTTTATTAAAAAACTTCATAAAATACGTGATAAAAGTTAATAATCACGACGTATGTATTTATTAATTTTTTTGAAAGAAATTTTGTAATTTACAAAAGAATTATTTTAAAAATCATAGAATTCTCATTCCTCTTCATTGTTTTTAGTCTTATTGAGAATTAAATTATAAAAATCAAATTTTTCCGTGGGAATACATACTGCATACATAAGTTTTGGATAATGTTGAATAATATTTTACGGAAATACAAACAAAGTACTTTATTCTCAAAATAATTCACTTCAACTGTTGTCTATTCTAAACTATTTAATGCATAAATGTTTTGTGTATACCTGTTGGAAATGTAGTTTTTACCGACTTCCAAAAAGGAGGAGGTATTCAATTCGTCTGTATTTTTTTTTTTTTTTTGTGTTTGTTACCTCATAACTTTGGACTGAGTGAACCAATTTTGATAATTCTTTTTAAATGGAGAGCTGGTGGCTGCAATGTGGTCCCATTTCAATTTCGTTCAGTTTTAGCCATGGGAACTATTAGAAAAACGATGTTTTGATCCATGGAAGTCGGTTTTGTTTTTAGATAAAAATGATTATTTTCGAAAAGAGTTATATGTCCAGGAAATACACGATTGCTTTTCAGGTTTCAAAATGACAATACATATTTGTATTCATGGTATAAAAAGAGAAGAGGTCCGTTCCACACTCAGTTTGCAACTGCCGAATTTAGTAATATTTGGTTATTTTTGGTCAGAGTCTGTTCCCAACTTCAAAAATTGTGTAGAAGAGAGCGCTCACGAGAGAGTAAAAAATTTCCCCACCCTGACAAATTTAGCCCAAAGAATTTCTTCCTGCAGAAATATGAGTTCTGTCAAATGAAAAGTTGACGTATGTCAAACAAATAAATAAAGAAGAAAACAAATCAAATTGTAGTGATTTTTAAATTGAATCGCGTTTACGTGTTTTTTTCATTTAAAAAGTGTTAATGTTTATCGAATTAAGCATAGAATATGAAATTGTGTTTTATAATGGTGATCAACTTGTTCCAGACTTTTTGACAGTTTTTCGTAGTTTTATTTCCTACTAAGAGAATTCTCTCCCAACTCTCATTAATTTGACAGACTGCCGAATTTAGTGCACAAAAAGTCTGGAACAGACCTAAGGAATGATCATTAGAGCCGCCATCTTACAAAATGGGGTAATAAGGTTTTGACATTTGGCATTTGGCAAAGTCAAAAGCAACAACAATTTCCAAGACAAAATTGTTTACAACAACAATTTCAATGGGCTGGGCTGTCAAAACCTTAAGTAGCCATAAGTTTTGACAGTTCTCGATACTGATGTCGAATTCCTTTCAATTGAAAAATCGAATTTTCGGCGATCTCGAAGCGAATTTTTTCTGAAAATCATGTTTAATAGAAAAAAAAATCGCCTCAAACGAAGCAGAATTCGAATTTTTTTTAATCCTTCTTTTTTGAGAGATTTACACGGATTTGCACACACACTTGGAACATTTGACATTTCTCAAACGTCAAGCTGAAAGTTTTCTTCGTGTTGTTTGTTTATTTGAGAACACCAACTTCAAATAAAGAGAAAATTTTAATTGAATATCATATTTTTATTGCGGAAAAATATGAAATAAATAAAAAAAAAAACAATGTGCGATCAAAATATATTTTTTCCTGGCATAGTTCTTGTGAAAAAGTCAAATTACTGTGACTTTTCTTCTCGTAATTATCGTCAGAAAAATTTTTCTCTGTAAAACCACAGCATACGGCCAAAATAATAACCTTCTACTTCATCTTCACTCAGATCTTAATAATAACTGCAATTTCCCTTTGATTCTGATTAAAATAAATCTATATTACCGAAGAAAATAAACAAAATTATTGATCAAAGGAATCTCTCGTTTTATTTTGCAGAAATTGTTTTGGTTTCAGCTTGACGTTTGTGTAAAAATTGTTGTCAAATGACACACATACAATCGCAAAAAGAATTCGGTCTGTTTTCATGTTCCTTTTTAACACCAAAAATTCGATTTTTTTGAGGCGATTCAAAAAATTGAAAGGAATTCGACATGAGTTTTTTCTAATGATCATACCTTCTCTTTTTATACCATGATTTGTATTAACTGTCACAAATAGCCCAGGGATATTTTTTAAACTGGAAGTTTGCTAACTTCTGTTTATTTTTTTAACTCAAGAGTTGAGAGAAAGGTGGTGAAAAAAAAAACAAATGTTCAACTTGGGTTTCAAGTTGAAGTCAACTCTCAAGTTCGCCAACTCTCGAGTTTGCTTCAGCATAAAACCGTTGTAACTCAATTTGGTCAAAAATAACGACTCAATTTTAATCTTAATAATTTTGTTGAAAATTCTTTTTTTTTATGAATTTTTTTTTTTTTTTAGATGAAACTCCTTTCGAAGATCATGCATGAAATTTTGAATTTTCTGCTTTTATTCATATATTCATTGCTTTTATGTTGCCATAAATTAGGCATTGATCTACTTCCTCTTTTTTTTATAGAGCCCAATAAACGTTTACAGACTTACTTTTAATAAAAATACTCTCCCAATTTCATCTTGAAATCCCTAAAGTTTCTCCTAGCATACTTCCCTTTTGCAACAAGTTGTGTATTTTTTTTTTTTTTTTTGTCTTTTAACAACCTCCAAAGTTGGGTTTTCTTTAAATGATGACAGAAGATGAGCCATTCTGTAGTATAAGGTGGCATAAAAGATTCAGAGTAAAAATTTCGTTCTTCAATGAATTGGATGGATCTTATTTTGCCAAAATTGGAAAATCGTCTCTCTTCAGTCGAGACGACTTGTTCTGTCTTGTGTTGATAGTTGCATTTTCTTCTCCTTCTGAGAATTAAACTGAACGCCAAAAGATGCTTCAGTATTCGCTTTAACTTCCAAAATATTACAGTAAAACACAAGATTTGATCTTCTGACATTAGTTTCTTTGAAGATTAAGATTGCGCTCTCTTTTGTTTCTGCATTTCTCTCAATTTGTTTTTGCATTTCGTTGTTCTTATCATCATTTTTTATTTCTTCTGAGATTATAAGGGTTCCGAATCGCGAAAGATTTCTGGCGTTTACGTTATGACTGTGTAGAATTTAGCTGAGCCTTGGAATCCAAAAGATCCTTCTTTATTGAAAATTAATAATCAATTTGTTTTTTTTTTTTTTTTTGTTTTGTCTAGTTAAAGATTGGATCTCCTTAGTGCCACCAACAGCTGTTCTAGCTGGCATTGGCTACATGTCATACTTGGCATTCTGCCCTGAAGCTCACAAAAAACGGTCAACCGGTATTATTAACCCATCAATCAAAAAGCATGAAGCCAAAGTTGTTGAAATGATTGATGTTGAAGACATTGCCGAAAAAGCAGCATTCTGTCGTTGTTGGAAATCAAAGAACGTAAGTTTTGTTACTGCAAAAAAAAATTGTACATAATTTGTTTTCTCTTTAAAATTTAAGTGGCCATATTGTGATGGAAGCCATGGTGAGCACAATAAAACTACTGGTGACAATGTTGGACCTGTTGTCATCAAAAGGGAAAAGTAAATAATTTGGTGTACAGCAGTTTTCATTTTTTTTGTTTCCGGTGCAAATGGCTTAAAAAACAAATGAATTTATGTATACTTGCAAAGTTGTATAATAATTCATAGATATTACGAATTACTCAAGAAGCATTTCATTTAAATTAATAATTTTCTGTTAAACAAATTAAAAAAAAAACAATAATTGTTATGGTGGAGCTCTCATAATAAATCAAAACAAAATAGAAAGTGATATTTAGAGGCTTCAATTGGTTATGGTACATATTATTTTTTTGTTCTGCTCTTATTGGCAATAATAATAGCAACTCCTCCTACATAAAATAGTTGATACAAGAAATAAAAAATTGGTTTATAAAAATTCAAATAATGTATTGTTTTATTTTATTGTTTTTTTTTTTTCAATTTTCCATTTTCAAAACAAATTTATAAATTCGGAAATGAAGTCGATATCAACGCTTCGGTACCAAATTGATGCATCGGGTGCTTTTGATCAGTTACAAATTATGGTAAAAATTCACAAAATGTTAAGTTTTTTAAAAGCAAAATTATTTAGAGATTTGAATGGCTTGGTATACATTGATAAGCTAGCGGTCATTTAAATGCAACTTGAATGGCACTAGTTTAAGCAAATGAATGAATTATTGAAATTCAGATCTTCGCCTGAAATGATAGGTCCCTTAATAGACCACATGTTGCGTAACAACTAGCGGAGGTCCTAGACTGTTATAAGGCAGATATAACTACCATCTAAATGTGCGATGGAAAGGGCCTGGCATATTATGCTAAGGCTACTGCTGCCGTCAACAGCGCTTATTTGAATGTGAATTCATAGTCGGAGACAGACTCAGCTAAGCGGTCCATAGACACAATACTTGTGTGCACATTTGTGTGTACACCGATCATGACGCCGACACCAATAATTAAAAAAAGATAAGAAGGCAACGAGGAAAAAGAAGGCGACTTTTGCAGAAATGAGGTTCGAAGTTTTATCAGAACGTAAGAAGAATATCCCTGATCCCAAGACTGCATGCCCGACATTGAAGCCTGCGAAGACGAACAATGCAATATCTTAGTCGACTCGTAAATGATGTTGAGGATTTGCAAACGTGCGCCAAGTTTCCTGCATATGCCTACGCGACTTAGGTGTTCGTATACAATACCCTAACCGTTCCAGTCATGCTATAAGGTGCAGAAACATGGACGTTGACGAAGGTGAATGAAAACTTCTTGAATTATTTCGAACGATTTTCGGTCTCGTCTGCATTGAAGACGAAGATACAATAACAAACTGTACGAGTTGTACAAGGAAGGTAAGGTTATATATGCTGACAGTTGATTTTGTTACCGTCACACATAGATCAATGTAGATCCCTTGTGATACCCTGAAGTATTGTAACTTCATGAAAAAGTAATTAACCTATGAATGCTATGGTTGGTTGAGCCATTTGGTGGACTTGACAAAATTCAGTAGGCTGTTGCCTGAAAGTTCTTCTAATTCATTAAAGAAATAGTTTCCTGAAAAAATTTTCTTAGTGCGGCAGAGTGCTTGATAGTGACAGAGGAAGTGTATAGTGTTTTCCTGTTCGTCCTCATTGCCCCACCCTCTACATAGATCATCCGTACTAAGCCCCATTTTCTAGTAGGTTGTGTCCCGTTAAGACGCCTATGAGGGGTATTAAGGTAGGTTTACTAAGTAGTAAAATCGTCGTCATTCGGCCATAGTTTCCTGGTGTGACCGCAGGTATCTAGGAGGTTCCATCTTTCATTGGTTTTTTGAATAATATTGTTGACGATATTTCGTTTTATTTCACATTGTGGGATTCTGATATTATGGTCTATGAGAGAGGGATCAAGTACTGAGCCTTCCCTTCCCTCGCTTTTTCGTTGCCTAACACATCACTGTGGCCGTGAACCCAGCAGAGTCTTACATTATGCTGCATACCAAGAACACTAAGTTCTTTGACTTGAACAAGAAAAGTAATCTAGCCAAAACGGTAAAGGTGCATCGGTTGATGTGGGTAGGTCGTGTGGAGCGCATGAGCAACCAACGAGAGATACGATCCAGTACAGGAAGATCTCATCTATTGAGATAATAAGAATAATAATAATAATGTGTTCTCAATCAACTTGTCGTACGAAACTGAAAGCAGAAAGGTAAGGATATAGCTGGCTGAGGAAGTTTGTTGTAGTAACTTCAATGTAGTGAAGGATTTTTCTATCTAGACTCTTCTATAAACACAGATAATGAAACCAACGCTGAAGTTAAGGAAGAATTACTCTTGCCAATTGCTGCTTCTTTGTTCGAAGTAGAAAGTTAATTAACAAAATTTTTAATTCTTCTAAAGTAAAAGAAAATATATGGGCTTTGTTTAGAATGTTTAATTCTTCGTGATATTTGGATACATCTTATTAAAGGTGAGCGGAGATACAACAACAAAAATGTCATGGGGATCAGTACAGCAAAAAAAAATCTTATAAATGTTGGTGCCTAAACTTACATTAATCTTTCTCAGAACATATTAAAACTTGTTCAGCTCTAAGTTAATAACCAGGGATAGGATCTTGTGCACCTAAAAACTTAAAAAAAGGCAAAATAAAACTCCCAAAAAGGCATAAAAAGGCATTTATTGAGAAAAGAATGGAATATAAAAATTAATTGCAGTAATTTTGAACAATCATGAGTTTTTTTTTTTAATTTTCAGTTAACAAGCGCCTGCGATTGTCCCTTAAAGCCTGGTACTCTGCTCGCGCTAAATTTTAGCCAAGATAAAATTTCCATACAAGTTATCGATAATTTGTATGGGACTCATTTTAGCTCGGCTAAAATTTTTCGATAATTTGTATGGGAGCTAAAATTTAGCGCGAGCAGCGTACCAGGCTTAAGAGTGCTCTAAAGGAGCTAAAATATCTCTCTACATATGTAGAGACGACTGGACCCCAATTAAATAACTCGACATCGCCCACTTCAACATTTGCCGAGTGCTCTGGTATCGAACTACGGCATAAGTTTGTTACCGTTTTGACTATTGCTTTCTCTATTTAATTAGAAGAAAATGATAAAGACATAAAGCGTCAATACGTTAACGTACGTATGCCGTAGTTCGACCCCTGGATTTGTGTTCCAATGTATTACGCAATTTATTTGTTCAACTCTTTCGAGTCCCTTATTTGCCAAAAAAAAATTGATCTGTATTTCTCAAAAACATCTTTTGCAACTGCCCCTTTCGCAGCTCCCAAATCTCTCTGGATTATGTCCAAAATCTGGAGAACTTCTTCAATGGAGTATTGTAAATTGAGTAAGTTAGCTTTTGAACTCTGATACGTGTCGGTTGTCGGCCGCGCAATAGAACGTAGAAGACAATAAATGGTAGCAATAGCAGACAAACAAGTTGCATAGGTAGATCTTTTCATTCGAATTTTGTTTGTGTGGGGTAATTAGTGAATTTTTAATATAGAACAGATATATTGAGTAAGTAATATACTGAGTAAGTTAGCTTTTTGTTTGTATATTTGAGTGTTTTGTGTGTAGGCATTACCTTTAAGACGCTAAAAAGATAAAAAAAACATAGGAAAAGACTAAAAAGGCAATAACAAGAGAAAAGGCAAAAAAAAGGCAATAACGAAAGAAAAGGCAAAATAAAATACATATAGGTATTTGGTACGAGGGGGACGTGAAACGTGTTTGTGTTTAATCTATAATGTCGTACGATTAAGCAAGAAAAAAAGGCAAATTCCACAACATCTTATCCCTGTTAATAAAGCTTAACTTCGAGCTGTTTCTAGTCTTACTAGTCCTGAAATAATTTCTTAGTAAAAACTTGAAAGTGAATTATTTTAAACAAGAAATATTTTATTGAGACTTAAAATATTGTTTACCGAGATTTTTTTGCATTAATCTGTATCGTTTATTCATGCATCTTTAATTGTATTTTTAATCCAATCCATGTATGGAGGATTGCCATCCTGAATAGGCAAACTAATTACTTCAGCTACACTATAGGGATGATTTTCACGTACAAATTTGGTCAGTTCCTTGACACGACTAGTTCTTGTCTTAACCATCAGCAAGCATTCGTTATCTTCTTGAACCTTATCTTCCCACACATAAATTGAAGTGATTTTTGGGATGATATTGACACAAGCCGCCAATCTAGCTTCAACAACTGAGCGGGCAAGTTTCTTAGCGGTGACTTCATCGGGTGTTGTAATGTATGCAACCGAACTTGATCCTTCAATATATTCTAATTGATCAGTTGATGTAGACATGGTATTGCTTTTTTGTACTGCACAAGTGGACGATGCCGATGAAACACTGCCGAGTGCTAAGCGAAGTAAACAAATATATGAAGTTCCTAGTAATGGTCGAAGTGCAATCTTCATATCACCTATAGGTGCGGTTGATTATCAGTTTCAATTAATAATAAATAAAAATAGAATGATTTCATACAAAAAAATGAAAACAAAATTATCTTAAAGGGGGCAAGGCCATAAGATTATGAGTGAAATATTTTCCTAGCTTGTTTGTATGCAACCATGTTCTTATATTGTGCATTAATTTAAATCAAAAAGTATGAAACATAAAACTAATTAAATGGATAATTCAACTTACAAATTATGTTTGTAGTTAAAAACGATATCGTTTTTAAAATAGTTTCCAAAATCAAAAGCCCAAAGTTGATAAGAAGAAAACCGGCACAAGATTTTTCCTCAGTTCTATTTCTGTCAAAACAAAAATCAGCCGGCAAAATCCAGCGATGTGCAAAAAGTGCATTTTGTGTTGTACACTTGTTGCCAATCTACTACAATTTTTCATGGTTGAAATTAAAGGGACGGATTAAAAGACCACTAGGCGCTAGGCCTAGAAATCACATTCTGTGAGTGGATAATCGTTTTCATCATCAAAATGTTTATATTTGTATAGTAGAGTTCATAGCCTGTTTTCACTAGAACCCAAATGACAAAATTTCGCTAGTTAGATCAGTTCAAATTTAAAATTAATAAAATTTCCTATCAACTAACACAACAGCTTAAATTGAAATCTCACAAGTTCTACTTTTTATACAGCTTGTATTGAGCTTGCTTCAGAATTTAAATGCTTATAGAAGTTCGGACTTGTTTAACAATTTCTAATAAGTTGTTAAAATACTATTAAAGAAGCTTAAACGAAGAAAGCTTGTTTTTTCGGATAAGTCTGTTTAATGAATTTATAGAAGCTCTACAGAAATTACGAAGTTTTGTTTTATTTAAGAGCTATACAAGCTCTTCCGAAGGTATCTGTCAAATCTCAAAGCTTCGGTAAACCTTCGTTTAAGATCATTATGGATAATATTGTGCCCTTAATTATGAAAGTGGACTAAGTCACTCCTAAAAATGGCCTCAAATCTAGCCTTAAAATAATTATTATTTCAGGTGTAAAGTTTATTTGAAAGCGAAATTGCAGTAAATAAAATTCTTTATTGCTCCTCTAGTGATTTCATAAAAGAAATATAATTAAATCGTTATAAGAAAATTATTATGTAAGTTTTTCTTTAAACAAAAGTGACTTAGTCCACTTTCATAATCAAGGGCACAATTAACGTTCTCCATTTTCCATGCCCAACAACCCATAGTACACATAAAAATTTAATATATTCCAACTGACATTGGTCGCCAAATTGTCAAAACGTGACAATTTAGCGACCAATGTCAGACCCTAATTTTTAATTGTTTGAAATAACCGACGAAAAACGCACAAAAACTGAAACACCACGCACACCACTAATTTTTATACAATTATTGTTTATTTTCCGCGAAGAAAAGCGAAGAAAATTTGTTATTTTTTAATTTATAGTTTTTTCAAATGACATTTTATAAATTAAAACAAAAACAAATTTCCTGTTTACTGCGATTGAAATATAAAAATTAAAGGCCAACCTGACAGATTGGTGCCTATTTTTGACAAACAAATTTTGACAACGTTCGGAAGATATTACCTTCCCAAGTAACAATTTAGCTTTCATAAGGGTCAATGCAAGCTATTTTTTGGCTTTCATAACAAGAAGGACAGGTGTTATGCAAATCATTTTGACGCATTTTACCGAAATTGCATGGGACTTTCCTTCACAGGTAATGCACAAGCTAATAGCTTGTGACAAACAGCTAATAGCTTGTGACAAACAGCTTAAAATGGCCTTACGGAGGTCTTCCTGCAGAGGGATTACTTGCGTAGGATGTTATAATAAGGCCTTATAGAAGTTGTTGAAGGTGTTGTAGAAAATGTTGAATTTATGCATAAAAAAAAAATTATTGAACTTTATTTAATTTTTTTATTTTCTTTTGTTTTTTTCTGTTTTGCATTTTCTACATATTATTTTATTTATTTTAATTTTTTCCTATTTTGTTTCTTTTCCTTTTTTGGAAATTCCACTGCTTTTTCTGTTGTTCTGAAATGATGAGAGTATTATTTTAATTAAAAAAGAACACATTTTTTTTATTTTCATCACATGGCCCGGCCAGGAATCGATCCCACGTACCTCTGCATACCAAGCCAGCACCTTACCAATAGACCATGGTCGAATATTATAGATGAGTGGAAAATTGGGAGCTAATTAAAACCTCACATTGAAATGCAATGTTTTTTTCTAATGAATTACAAACATTGCATATCTGCAGGATAAAAACTTTGCATACTTACAGGTGAAAACATTGCATTCTTACAAGAACCTCTTGGAACAGGTCTTATAGAGGCCTTCTGTCACTTGAAAATACAAGGCTTTTTTAGAACGGTTCAAACAGGTCTTATAAAGGTCTTCTTTAACTGATATTTACAAGGCTTCTTCTTAACACTTCTAGATAGCCTTAAGGAGACCTCCTTTCTTTCCAAAATGGATGACTTGCGTAAGTAAGTTTTAAACTAAACGTATACAAACTATAGTTTGTCGAATCGAACAAAATGGACCTTATGCAAGTAAAATTGTTACTTGGGTTATAATGTGTACTGTGCAAAAACCTTACTAAAGTTTAAAAAAAATGCTGAAATGTAGCTTTTGTAATATCTTAACCGATGCTGAAATGTTAGTTAGGTGGTTATACTGTAGCCAGGATAGCCCAACTTTTGTTTTCGTTATCCTACGCTTAGTTTAAAAGTTATAGAAGCATTATTTTTTATTCACCTCACAAAAAAAAAAAAAAAAAAATAGTACGTAGTACGTATACACAACAGTGACCTTTTTATTTTATGATTTAGAAGAAGTACATCCACTGGTGTGGGCATTGCGAATCAAATGTTATTTATTTGACTTAGAATTATTCTTACTTGATTGAATGTAGTCCATATAACATATAACATGCCTGTTAAAAAGCTTAAGTTGATATGTTTCATTTCATTTAAAAACCACAAAATACAAATATTTTTTCAAGCGTAAATATCATTGATTTTTTGGTTTGCCATATGAGCAGAGCACCTAGAAAAATTACATGCTTAAGCCTGGTACGCTGCTCGCGCTAAATTTTAGCCAAGATAAAATTCCCATACAAGTTATCGATAATTTGTATGGGACTCATTTAAGCTCGGCTAAAATTTTTCGATAATTTGTATGGGAGCTAAAATTTAGCGCGAGCAGCGTACCAGGCTTTAATAAAATCCATCCAAACATTTTTCAAAAGTTACAACAAATATGAAATGGTGTGTGAGGTGATTTCATTTTGGTCATGATTATAAAAACATCAATTAATTTTAATTTTGAAAAATAAATATGGTTTTATTGATTAATCCGGTTTATGTGAATCTATCCTAGCTGTGATGCTTAAAAAAATTTAAGTACAAATTGTTTCTTAAGTTGTTTTTTTTTTATATAAAAAATATAAACTACTCTTAATTTAATTCCATCTGCCTTTTTAGACTTTCTTTGAATAAGTCTTTAGCTTTTCTGAGAGATTTCGGAAATTTTTCGACCTCCATTGTGCATTGATCTCAATTAATTCCAAAGATCGGCCGACTGATTGTGAAGCCTTGGTAAATAAAGCTTTGTTTGTATCAGCAAACTCTTTCATTGTACGGAATTCACCATCTGTGCTCATTTGTCCAGCTAATGGGCCAAACAATCGTCCCAGTCTATTTGTCTCGGGATTGTAACTAAAATTATAAAATATTTAGATATTCAATGCACAAAGGGCTTTTAAGTTTAAGACTACTTACTAGTTATAAATCATTTGAATGTTTTTAATAAAGAAATCCCTGGCTAAAGGAAAACCAACTTCACCTCTTGCCACTGATCCAAAAGCCACATATGAATCTTGTTTTTTAATGTCAGAATCTTCATGGAACGACATGTCAAGATATTTCTCCAAAATCTTCTGTTCTCTGGAACATCCCAAAGCAGATAGAATAGTTTGCTTTTCAGAAGCAACATTCGAGTTTCTATATCTTTGCCAAAGGAATTGCCACTCATCTTCTTTACCATTACGGATTGATGTACAATAAACGACCGAACGAAGATCTAATGGAACTGGATTGTTCTTATCCGGATTCTCCGAACTCTGCCATTTGGTGAAGTAAGCTTGAGCACGTGGAATACAATCACTAACTTCAAATTTGCAAGCCCATGCAGCAATCATAACTTTGTGTTTGATGGCATCCAAACGGTCTGAAGAGACATTTGTGGTGTTTAAACCATTCAAATGTTCGTAAATTGGTTCCAGGATTTTTTGCATATATTTCTGAAAGTAATTTATGTAAATTAACCGAAATTTATTTTCGGAATTTCGAAACTTACCTTGAAAAATTCGTATTCTGGACTTTGACGCAAGATTTTGTTGACTCCGCTTAAATTGTCAATTGCTGATTTCCATGGAATGTAATCACGTTCTTGAGCCAAATATTCAACCAATCTCATAGCGATCTCGTAGTCTTGATCTCCTGCCCAAGCCAAGTCTAAAGCATCATCGATAAGCTGAGCTCGGTTCATGGCATGGATTTTTTCAAAATCAGGGCTCATTAGGGTTTCAATAAGCATTTCCCAATTTTTAGTATCATACTTGACCCTATAAAGCCCGGAAAGTTGAATATTGAAAATTACCCAATCATCTGGTCCCGGCATGTTTTCAATAACCTTTGGAACCGATTTCTTATTCTCACACTCCAACCATTGTTTGGGAGTCTTTGTTTCAAAATCCAACTCCGATTTTGACGTATAACTAAGGGGAACCCACCAGCAGCTTTCATAACTGCTACGAGAGGTTTGAGAGTCCAAGAGATACCGTACTTGTGATACTGAAGCTGTTCCATTTGTATAATCTCTCGTAACCGTAATAACCGGATAACCAGTTTGAAGAGTCCAAGAATCCATAATTTGTTTAATACTATAGTCTTCGGGTATGGTTCTAGTTTTGTGAGCACTCTCTGTCAAAGCTGCCCAAAGATTGTCTTGTTCGGCATTTCCATAAGAATGTTCTTTCAAATAATTAGTTATTCCTTTTCGGAAAGTTTCATCACCCATAAACAAATGCATCATCCGGATAACACAAGATCCTTTCTCATAAGAAATCGAGTCAAAAATCTGATAAATTTCACTTGCATCTCCAATGGTTGTCGAAACTGGATGACTGCTCTTCAGAGCGTCAATTTTGAAAATATGCAAAGTATTATCGACAGATTCTTCCGTCAATGAAGACCATTCTGGATGTAAATGTTCAACTCCCAAACTGGCTACATAAGTTGCAAATCCCTCATTTAACCATAAATCAGTCCACCATTTCATTGTGACCAAATTTCCAAACCACTGGTGAGCAAGTTCGTGAGAAATCACCGACGCTATACGATGTTTACTGCTAGCTGATGAAACATTTCTCTCATACAATAAAGCTGTTTCACGATATGTTACTAATCCCCAATTTTCCATGGCACCCGAAGAGAAATCAGGAATAGCAATCTCGTCAACTTTTGGCAATGGGAATTTTATATCGAAAATATCTTCGTAATACTCAAGTACTCGTGGTCCGACTTCGGCAGCGTAGCTTACTTGGGAAATGGCATCACTGCGAGACCATGTTCTGAAAAGAACATCGTTCTTCAGTTTGACCATGGATTCCTTGTATTTGAAATCATTTACCGAATAGGCTACCAAATAAGTTGACATTGGAATTGATTCTTGGAATTTACTCCATATCCAACCAGGTTGATTTTCCCTATAAAAAATATAAACAAATAATATAGAATGCTTTGTTGAGTAAAAATGTAGAAGATTTCTATTATTTTGGCTGTATCGTAGACACAGAACTTTTCTGTTAAGAGTGAGACTTACGGCCCTACGAATAGCAGAATTCCATTCACGTGAAAGTCTAAAATAAGAAGCGTTTAAATGGGGGGTTCAAATTAAATTTAAGAAAATTTTTTTTTTCTTTAGAGTTTCTAAAACAGACGGAAACAACGCTTTGGTCTCTAAAGTTATACGTTTTTCAAAGCCAGTTTGACGTGATAAAGGAAGAAAATCTTTCTATCCACGTGATGCGAATAGCAGAATAAGGCTGTTAGATATAAAAAGTTGAGGAACATTTTAAGAAAAATGATATTACACAGAAAAATAAAAATATTAATATGTAAATATAATTTTGATTTTTTAGGGCAGATTAATAAAAAACAGCGACAAAGTCTCAGCAAGAAAGGTTGGTTGAAATTAAGAAGACTTTTGAGCATAACAAGGATTTTTATTTATTGAATTTATCACGCTGACACATGTGTCAAATGAATGCGATTGTATACTTTATTTTTGTTGTTCAGAAGTGGATGTGGATACCTTTAAAGAAATGTTAGTTAATATCGTTTCGGAACTTGCTCCGAACTGATACCCCGATAATGCTGATTTTATTTATCTAATAACGTGAGTGACGTGATCCGAGTGAATCGTATATCAGAATATGGCTGTTAGTTTAGGAGACGTGAAATAACTGCTTACGAAATAAGGCCCATTGGAATTGCGGCTTTATTTTCATGAAAAAAACCGAAATAACGCCCGACGGGCCTTATTTCAATTGCAATATACAAATCAACCCTCAATGGAGATAGAAATAAGACAGATTTTTGAAAAAAGAGAAATCTTTATAAATATTTATGATAACTTAGAAACAAAAAGTATGGGGTTACGCATGCTGTTTCCTGAAACTCTCCACAGATAATAAATTATATGGAGAGAAATGATATATAAAACTGAAATTGACCAAAAAAGAGCTTTTCCAAAAGCTTTAAAATATTCAGTACATACACACAAAATCATCTCGCTCATCTTCTTCCTTAAAAAAACCTCTTCTTTCCTATGAGAGTGAGTGAGAAAAAAATGTCCAATTGAAAAAGAGCTTTTTCAGCTTTATTTTTGAAAGCTCCTTGTCTGGTAAGGCTTGTCTGGTAAGAAAAAAAAAATGATTCATATTTTTCTGAGCAGACAAGATATATGTATGATTATATTATCTGTGCTCCTGCTTTAGGAAGTGCAAAGAATTAACTCCACTGGGAAATAATTTCACTTTTTTCTTGTGAAGTTTATTCGCACTGAATGTAAGGACCAGTGCTACTTATTTTGGGAACGAAATGTACTTTTGGGTAATGTTATTAGCCGAAGAAAGTGGGGAAGTAATTTCTCTGATTAACTTTCACAATCTTTTTTTAAATATGGCATAAATCATTTTTTATGAGATGTCTGTGGCACTTTTCTTTACAGATGTCTGTAAGAAAGAATTAAAATCACGGCTCTTGACAAAGTCTAGTCAAATTTCAAAATAAATCTTGTGTGGGCCCTATTTTGCTTTGAATAGTTTATTTACTTAACCCTTTCGAACCCAAGCTATGAAAATCGATATTAAAAAATGTTTTTTTCAGTATTATCGTGTCAAAAACATCACAACTAAGAAATATGAATAGCATAAAGTTATTTTCCAAAATAATAAATAGCAAAACTAATGTGTTATGCCCGTCGTACACCTAGCGCTTGCGCTCAACGCATTCAAAGCAAATTTTAAACCTTAAATTCTAATTGATGGTGCTTTCAATTATATTCAAACAACGAGTTTTAGAAAGCTGGAGATCGCCGCTAAACGAATTAATTAAAAATTATACGTATAGTGGCGTCGTTTTTTTATATATTAATTTGTTAAATTCGCGTTAAATGTAGTAAGTAACATGCACTGCCTATGACCACCAAAAAAAGTTGGAGAACTGAGAAAATAACTTTTTATGAAACTATAATGTATGCTACTTCTTCTAAGCCAAAAAACAAAACACTTTCTGCATTAACATTTTTTATATCTTTTTTTTTAAATTATGACCATATATAAAAAAAAAACATTTTTTGCAAAAAAAAAAAAAATGGAAATTTCGGTCCCTTTTTTGATAAAAAAAAATTGAAGGTATGATTTTTTAGTAACTTTTTGTACTAATCCAGTAACTAGGCATTATTATCTTTCAATTAAGCCATCGAAACCTTAAAAATTATTTAATTTAATATTTTTTACGAATTTTTAAAAATATTTTACATGAGAGTAACGCTGGGTCCGAAAGGGTTAAACAGATATAATATTCTTGCAGCATTCATTTAAGTAACATCTTAACATTCTGTCAGCACGGGAGTGAATATGGTTGGACAAAATTTTAAAATTAAATAAGGTGTTCGCAAAACATAATAATACAATATATTTTTTAAAAATTAAAAATACAACAGGTATTCGAATTCTTCGGAAAATTCTACCTCACTTTCATATGCATATTCCCTATAAAATATTGAAACCGAAAAAAGTTATAAAGAACAAACCAAATTCGCACCCCTGTGCCTTTCGCGAAGGTTAAGTACCACTTGCAATTTCTTTAAACACGATAAGGGGCCATCGAATACCAAAATGGTGAATGATGAAATATTAGTCCTGGCTCCATTTGAACTACTGTGACAACGTTGGTTAAAAAATAGACAATAAGAATTTGTTATTGGTCAGTGAAAGCATTGCATATTTCGACCTTTTCTGACAAGCCAACATCTTAGAAATTTGGTACGTTTGTCTTAAATCTTTGTTTGAAATAATAAAACCATAATTATTTTACAGAAAAAAAAGTTACACATACACCACAGTGAACTACAAATCATTTGCTACCTGTACGACTTGAAGGCTACAACTAAGGGTGATTTTAATTGAAAGATAACACCGTTTCAATAAACTGCAACATTTAAAGGGGAATAATAATATTATATTCAACATACTAATCAGCTAGTTAATTTATTTCTAGTTTAAAACATATGCATACATGTTAAAGATTGCTTTTAATAAGGTGGCTAAGAGAATGGAGCCAATTGTGCATTCTCTGATTAAAGTATGAAATTTACATGGTTCGTAAGGTTCAATATACATAATATCATTATGATATGTATATGTATATTGGCCATTTTGGATTCTATCCAGAAGGGTAGAGCAAGAGTTTTTCAGTGTTTTACATGTTATTCATATTATGCATGATTTTGAGGTATTTTTTAGCACTCGATCTACTATCAATTATCATGTACATACATAGTAATTGGCCTCTTTTATGAACCAATATACTTTAACTGCTTTGGGTTGAAGGGTATTTTTTTTTTTTGTAAGAAAGAATACTTTTAAAATGCACCACATGGAAAATAAATACTTTTTTTAAATTGATAAAAATGCTAAACATATTAATACATACTATGAGAACCAAAAAGAGAAACAATATTTACAATGGAATACATATATATTTATCTCTCATGGGAAACTTAAAGAGCTTGTATTTCTTTTTTATTTAATTTTCATACAAATTAAAAGTTATGTAGGCGTACCGCGATGGACTATGATGCCAGATGTCTGGGTTCGATACAACTGTTCATACAAGAAAAGAGCTATAATTCTGGTCAAAAAAATTAAACTTTTTCTGTCATACTTTTCTGAAGGTTTCAACTGATTCTGGAGGTTGTAAACTTCAATCAGAAGTCAGAATATTCTAGGGATATACAAAATTTTCTATGAATTCGGGTCTATTACTAAGGGCCAACGAGTTACTGGCTGAACAGAATGGAAATTCGCTTGTGGCAAAGAAAAACGCCGTGGTACAAGATGTCAAATAAAATCGCTCAAAATGTAGAAAAGATGAACAGAATTATGTGGCGCACTAAAATGTCAATTGCCTTGAAAAAAAAATAATATTAACTGAGCAACCACATTAGAAACGTCAAAAGTCATTGCGCTTGTAGCTTGAAGTAAAAGTCGACTCGACTTGTACCACAGCGAATTTCCTTGCCACAGCCACAGCTACGTATTCTGGCACCAATATACTAATTTCATACTTTTTAACTTTGACAGCGACACAAGACACAAGCCACAGACACACATTCTGGTCTACCAGTTAAGCTTGTTTTTTTTAAACGAAAAGCTTTTTTGCAAGATTTTAGGTTTATATTAATTAATATTATGTTTGCAGTTACAAAATTTTAAAAATTTACTTACATTTCCATAGTTTCTTTCAGTGGCATGTTACTAATAGCAGAGTATTTCTTCTCATGGCCTAACATAATTGTAAAGTTAGCCTTCATTTCCGGTTCATCGAAGCATGGAAAAGCCAAACGAGCAGAGGTTGGTTCGAATTGTGTAATTGATAACCACCTAAAAAACGCAAATAAAAACATAATTAACAACATACATATTTCAATAAAAAAAACTACACAAATTGTACATACCTTTTTTCTTTTGTGGCTTTGTCAATATAACTACTCCTATAGTATCCATGAAGGTTTTTATTCAAAATAGCATTGAATGGCATCACTATCAAGTATTTGCTTTTGGTTAAGGGCTCACACAAGTGCATTATGTAGTATTCCTGTTTGCTATTCACTTCGACGTCTTTGATGCAGTTCATCTTTTCGCCATCTTTTGAGATGACTATCTTGGTCTGATCGATGGTAAGATTGCTAGCGTGCAAGGTTATGTTATTGGTATCCTCGAGTACATTGAATGTTATTGCAGAAGTTCCTTCGAATCGCAAATCTTCTGGATTCTCAAGATGAGTGATGATCTCAAGTGTATAATGTTCCGGTCGAATGGATTCAGGCAATTTGTAATGATTGTAAGATGATCCTAGCACTGCTTGAATTAAGCAGGCTAAAACTAGAATCATAGCCATTTTTTTCTGTCAAGATAAAAATAGTAAAAATAAAACAATCAATTCACGGTCTGATAAGTATTTGATTAAATAAAAAAAGACCTTAAATCTTGTTGACATTTAAATTGAAATAAAATTTTTGTAAGTACAATGCTAAGTTCAAAAGTTTTATGTCTATTTTTAATTGGTATGCACGGCTTGTAACTTACTATGAACAATGGCTTTGAATAGATGATAAGTGTTTATGTTTTGCTAAGAAGTATTTTGCATTCAAGACACGCTCTGAGGTCTCATTGCAAACTATGGTATAATATTATATTGGGAATACAATACATATCAGAGCCATTGACTTTAATTAGAATTTGTCAGTTCGTTGTCCCAAAGTTGGAAAATTACTAAAAGGTCATTAAAGCAGCTGATACTTCTTGGGGTTTGTTGAACGTTCTTTATATCTACATGCTACATTACCTTTTAGGATATGTTCAATAAAAAAAACTATAATGGCATCTTTTGACCTTTTTAGCGATTTGTTGAACATTGCACATATGTTTGTGGTGATAGATTATAGTTTAATGTATGAATTTTCTTTAACTTTGGTACAGTTGGATTTTTGTTACTCTGCTGATGTCGATTCTGTAGAGGAAAATCTGGAAGTTCTGACCGATAAAGTGTATTGATACCAAGTTATTTGATCTAATGCACTTTTGAGCATCTTTGATTCAAAATAATTGATCGAGCTTGCAGTTTTCAATACAACATGTACAAAAATTAGAAAGAATACACCTTTTGAAAGTCGAAATTCACCACTTACCGGACTACTTGTACTCAAAATAGTACTTAACAAATCAATCTATATTTTGGACGAAACTGACAAAATTTGAAACACTTTTGTCCAAAAACTTAGAGTATAAAATTAAATGATCCAGGCAAACGTGCGTTAAAACTTAGTACGTTCGCTAGACTATTATCGTAAGTAACTTTACAAAGAAACAGAGCTACTGGATTTGACACAAGGTCTGATGTATAAATTTGCTGTAATAGTGAAAGCCACCCCGCACACTACAGTTTTCTATCGGCCGACAGTTTAATCAGAATGAAAATCTATGAATTTTTTCATATTTCCATAATTTCAGAATTCCATAAAAATCACCTGTACCAAATTTGAAGAAAATCCGTCCACCCGTTTAGGCTGTGGAAATGTGTACAAATGTTATGTTGGTTTTGATTGAAAACTCAAATTTTTTTTTTGACACGAAATCAATACCTACTTGCCCTATTGAAAGTAAAAAATCATTTAACTAGCGTGCAAAGATTAACTGTATAAATTAAAGAAAAACAAAATATTTGTAACGTAAGTTCCACAGCTAATTAAATTCGAGGAAATACCAAGTTATAGTAAACTAATATTTTTTTATTACTACAAAACTTTTTACGGATTTGAAGGCTAAAAAAAAGCTAATTTTAGACAGAAAAACTTTCAATTTTTTTAAATTCACAGTTTTTAGTTCAATAAAAACAAATGCATTCCGTAAAATGATTATTTTCCCTACCAATTCATTGATAAGGCTAACAATGTACCTAATTGAGTTATTAAGATTAAATTTATTTGCGTGCGAAAAAAACCAAAATGCAGTTTTAGTCATCTGACACGTGTGCTTTCTCTACAGTAGATGAAATGCAATTATACATTTACAAAGGTTGGGTATCCTTAAACATGGAGAAAGCTGCTTTTCTTTTAAAGGACCTCAGTAGCCCCACACAAAATAGTCTTGCCTGTGCTTTGGATAGTGTTTCTCAAATTAAAATAGGCATAGGCTGTGTTCCTTTGGGCTCAGCAAAGTACTTTTTAGTACTTCTGAATCCATTCAAAGACATTTTTGCTATAGAAGAAATGGAGTTGAATACAACCAGAAGTACTTAGCAGTAGATACTTTAAGCCAAAGGAACACAGATATTCTTGATTCTTTATTTGTATGACAACACAAAAAACAGTACCAAATTCAATTAGAGTATATACATGATAATTAATTTTTTTTCATTATTAAATCTATCAATTTATAAATTTAATGCATGGCTGGCGTTTCCCTTATACTAAATTAAACTTAAACTTTTTTATCAATTTAGTTATACTAGTAGTTAAGATTTGTGTTCTTCTAAATATGAGTAAAATAATTGTTTATTTTACTCATATTCCAACTGAATTGATTATTTTACTACTAATTACATTTAATGATGTTTATATTGATTTTGTTTGGGGTGTCTGGATTAATTTGTCAACAAAAATAAAAAAAGGAAAACAGTAAAAACATGAATTTAAATCAAAAAACGATCAAAGATTTTAAATGAATGCAATTATTAATTCAAAGAGTTGTTTTCATTTAAAACTTGACCTTCTTTGGCACTTCATTTATTTTTGTTGTGATAATTATAATTTTTTTCTAAATAATTTCTTTTTTTTGTGTTTAAATGAATCATTAGCATTCAAATTAGTTTAAGTTTCCTTTATCCAACTTCTAAATTAAGTTTTGATTTGAACCCAAACAAATTAGAAATGCCAAAAATTTATTTAGTGCTATTATTCGAATTAATATGCAAACATAATCAAAGAGTTCAATAACCGTAACCATTTTGCTTAATTATCATAATCAAATCATTTTGGACTTACAAATTTTAGTTGACATACAATCTACTGATATAACAAATCTGTCCCTATCGTCAAATCGGTCAAGACCCTTTTTTAATTCAAGGGCTCTTATTGACCGCAAAACTGCCAAAATTCGTATGGCATGTCGTTAACATGATAAAGTTAATTTTAAATCATAAATTAAGTTAGGTCTACTATTATAAAATAATAACATGCGTTTTGTGGTCAAAATCATTGAAATTGTAATTATTCCTTAATATTTTTCATAAAACTTTAACATACTTTTACTTTTTTTTTTATAACGGATGAAAGTACGGAAAGTTATTTACTTGCTTCAAATTTTTATCTTTTTACTTCACTTTGAGAACTTCACATTTAAATTTGAATTCTTCTATTCCATTTGCATTAAATGCTGCAATCTGAGAGTTTTCAATACCACACATTTTTTTTCGATTTAATTTAACTTCGCACAAAATCCCTTAAATTATATTGATTGCATGCAATCAGTTACAATAGAATTTAATTCCATTTAAGTGGAAGGTGATTATTTAGGAAAAACAACAAAACTGCAGATAAATCAAGATTTGATTTTAGAATCACAAATCTTTCAGCTTTAAAACTCAAATAAGCCCTCTGTTTAAAGTTAATCAAAATTAAATAACTTAAATAAGAGGAAAGAAATTTCCTATAACATTAAAGCTTTAACAACTGCTAATACTTGGAAAAAATAATTGTACACTGTGGTGTATACGTAACAAAATAATCTGTTTTTGATTTAGCTAATTTATTGATTCTTTGAATCATTTATTAAATATATTTAATTAAAGTTAAAACTATAAAAAAAAATCACATCTAACAAACAAAACCAACCTTAAAAGAATGTAAATGTAACTAATATAGGGCGGGAAAAGTCTCATATAGATATAGGGGATTTTTCTTAACTATTTACAAAGTAACTGTCCATTATTTATAATAACAATCAAATCTAAACAATAATTGAGCTTTTATCAACAAACTTTAAGATTTGAAGACCGTACACAACTGTTAATGACATTCAAAAATTGAAAAAAAAAAAGTTCTCTAACAACAAATAATAAATTAATCAGTAGACAATTCGCGAATTAATTATTAAATTATACTCCCCCTCTATACATTGAAAAAACCTTGTAAACTTGATAATGATTTACACTCAAATATACTTGACCAGCCTTAGAATACAAATGACACAGATATTTTTTTTTTTTTTGATGAACTCAATAAATAAATCTAATAAAAAACTAGTTTTGCAAAAAAAAAAGTTCATTATTTTTTAATTGAATTTCACCAACCTTTTAATTAACACACTATGCTCCTAGAAAATTGATTTCACTTTGAATTTGAATGTTAGACGACGCGACGCCGGTGTTAAAGGTTTTTGATACAACCAACGCACAGATTTGAACTAAAACTATAGATACACTGGACACTCCGAAGATACACGCGACCAAAGAAAACGTTATTGTGCGACTGCCGGGACCGGCAGGCAAGAAATATCTAGTTCTTGAAATACAACAGCTGGGTATATTTATTAGGACCATGGTATATGGAGCTTGGAGCTAGAGTTTGTTGCTGGTGCTGGTGGTTGTTGTGATAGAAAAATGGCTATGAGAGTGCACAAAACCAAGTGCCCCCCGCCACCTGTTGTTGAATATAAAAAAGCTATACGCACAACGTATAATTTGTGACTAGTATAGTAAAAGTGTGATAGTATTGGTGTTGGCCGCAGCACTGTTTAATTCAACCCCCTCCCAATGTTGCTCAGCATGATTGTGAGTTGCTTCGATGCATATTGATTAGGAAGTGACTATATCCAAAGCGGAGACAAAGTGGTATAGCAAAAATGTTGTAAATATGTATAGTTAAAGCTTATAGAGCAAAATTAGCAGAACTGTTGATAGTATTTTGATGATGATTACTATTAACAGTGTATAAACACAGCATGGTTTTGAAATATGAGAGAGCGGCAGTGGCGAGAAGACATCCCGCCAAGGGGAATTTTATCTGACAACCGAGAGAGCATTTATCTTAGACATCACGCATATAATCTATTTAGAAAATTGTTATTGGCTCTGAACAATCTTTAACATTATTCTTGGTAAATCTTAGGGTTTTGTTGTTTTCATTTTTCTTGTTGGGTTAGGGTGTTTTACTTTAATTTAATAATGAGTTTAGTTGAGTCGATTTAATATTTATTAATGACGATTAATTATTTTAACTTGATCTATTTTGGTCAAGTATTTTTCTTATGTAGGAAATAAGGGAGTTTCAATCAAACTTTTAACGTTAAAGAAATACGAAGGAATAAAAAGAGAGATTCTTTGCGCTTTAAAGGAAAGATGGTGTTGCTTTAAATTTAAACCAAGTTCAAAACCTAAAATTGAATCGAATAATATAACTTAACGATTTAAAACTAATTTTCTATTGGATTATACATAAGGGTGTGTCAAAATGCTAAAGTATGGAATTTTCAAATGTAATTGCTTTTAAAAGTTGCATTGCTTATCAAAATTAAATCCTTCGTTTATAATTTTCATTTGAAGTAATATTTTTGGCTAGCTCAAAATATTGGAAGAAATCGAAGAAATTTGGACTTTTAGAGATTTTTGAAATATACAGGGTGTCCCAAAAGTAATGGATCAAACGAAATATGCTAATAGGCCAACTTTAGGGCTCTCAGAATTTGGTAACTTGTTCATCCCAAATCCTTACGGTTTTCGATTTAATGCAGTTTTTGTGAAATTTCGAAAAATCCCGACTTTGCATCAGTATTTTGCTTCCTCCGCTCATAATTGATTTTTGTTTTTTACAATTCTTTCACTAAAACATTGCCTAATAATAAGAAATAATTAATTAATCAAAATATTTTTTATTTCATACGCCATTTTGCTGCAAATTAATTAACAGTTCCATGTTTTATAAAAACTCAATTTCTTTCTTTTATTTCAGGGCAACACCCTGAAAAAAATTTGTATGGTGTGGCACTGATTTATTATTTTGAAAATTTGCCGAGTTATTGCAGTTTTCAAAAATGTATACAAATTTCCAAAGTTGAAATTAGAACCAAAGATATTACAATTTGAATGCAAAAAAACCGACGTTTTCAGAGCAAAATAACAAACAAAAATCGAGGCTTTTGTTAAAAAAGAAATAAACAAACAACAGTCGAGAAAATGTGTTTATTTTTCTTTGTTATTTTTCTCTGAAAAGCCCTGTTTTGTTGCTTTTAAATTGTAATATCTTCAGTTCTAACTTCAACTTTGGAAACTTTTATACATTTTTGAAAACTGCAATAACACGACAAGTTTTCAAAATAATAAACCAGTGCCACACCATACAAATTTTTTTTCAGGGTGTTGCCTTGAAATAAAAGAAAGAAATTGAGTTTTTATAAAACATGGAACTGTTAATTAATTTGCAGCAAAATGGCGTATGAAATAAAAAATATTTTGATTAATTAATTATTTCTTATTATTAGGCAATGTTTTAGTGAAAGAATTGTAAAAAACAAAAATCAATTATGAGCGGAGGAAGCAAAATACTGATGCAATCGGGATTTTTCGAAATTTCACAAAAACTGCATTAAATCGAAAACCGTAAGGATTTGGGATGAACAAGTTACCAAATTCTGAGGGCCCTAAAGTGTGCCTATCAGCATATTTCGTTTGATCCATTACTTTTGGGACACCCTGTATGTTTGGGTACAAAATCAAATATATTAAATATTTTTAGGCTTTCACCAGAAAGACTACTCCAAGAAAAAACTTTTAAGCTTAAATTTGTTGGAATTGAACACTTAGTAAAGAAGCTGCGAAAAATAAGCGAGGGAAAGAAAATCATTTTTTCATATAAAATCGTTTTTTTTTTTCTTAACATCTTCAACCGATTTGAGCGAGCCAAAAACGAAAGATACTGTAATTTTGTTTTAACATATTATGAAACCTTAGACCCTAATAAAACTTTTGACAACTGTTACATTGCACACCCTAATATACATACATTTAGATACATAGTTCCAAAATACCTAGAGCATAATGCAACAAAAACAAATATTTAAGTGCCTACTTTTATGAAGAAAATTTTTCCTAATTTAAAAGACTGATTTTGAAGATAGCTGAAGTAAAAGAAATTTATTCCAAGGAATGAATTGAATAGAAATGAAATAACTTTGCAATTTTGACGCTGTGGTTACAGTGCAATGAAATGTTGGATGCTTGAGCAGAACTAATTAGATTTTAAAGTATGGTTTGTTAAGTAGATTAAGTTTCCTTTTTGTTAAAGTGTTTTAACTACTGAACTATTTGTTTATGATTATAAATCTAATATGTTGTATACACAGGGTGTCCCACAATATATGCCACAAATGAAAATACAAGGAATACTGGCTGCATTTATGAAAAAGCGGTGATTTCTCATTCTCCGCCTGGGCCTGTTAGCAGTGTGATTTAGATTGCAATTTCATATCAAAGGGCATGTCATATGAAGATAGGGTTGCCAGATATATTTGGACGAAACTAGTAATCAAGATGCAAAATCCCCTACTTTCCCGGACAAATAAGGACAAAAAAAAAGAGTACAAAACTAGGACAAAAAAAATGCATAATTTTATAAAAAAAATAACCGAACAATCCTTTTAACTAAAAATCACATTTTTAACCCTTGTTCCCGTAGCATTTTTTTCTTATTTTTTCACAAAAAAAAAAAAACTCTGAGACAAAGTTTGGCCTTCTCGGTATAGTATTATAATAAACATTTGAGCTATAATACTACAAAAGTTGCAATGCAATTCCAGTTAAAAAATTTTTTAAAATTCCATTGAAAACCAATTGCGCAAAATTTTAAACGATTTAGTTAAATGCAAATAAAATTTTTAGTAAGTTACTAAGTAAAGAAATGGTCTTTTTGACTTAGCAACTTACTTAAAGCCATAACTACAATAACCTAAAAAGTGAGAAATTTACAAAAGTAAAAAATTTTTATTTCTTTTTAGCGCTATTTGTTTTAGGAAAAAACTAACAAAATTGTTTTTTTTTTTTACCAAAAAATAAGCTTTCTGCATCATTATTTTTAATTTTGTGGTTGGAAAAACTGTCACAAAATGAGTTTGAAAATTTTCACTTTTTGACTTTTTGCAAAAAGTGGCCGTTGTAGTTATACCTCAAGTGGCTTTAGATTTTCCTTAATCGTTTAAAATTTTGCCATATTCCATATTTTTTGAGTTTTGATTATATTGGAACAGAATACAAAACAGAATTGAGCAGATAATAAACCAAAATAAAAACGCCTCGCTTTTAATGAACTCGATTCGTTTTTTGAATAATAAGGGCTAATTTTTCAATAGTCAGATAAACCTCAGAGCTTATTCCTAGGAATAAAAGTTTTTTTTATATTGACATTTATTCTTATGATAGTCTAACTGACGATTGAAAAATTAGGGCTAAATGAATTAAGAGTAGCATACAAGTAGTGAGATACTTAAAGGCTAGAAAAGAGTACAATCCCGGACAATTGATAGAAACTATCCCGGACGTCCCCCACACAGCCAAAAAAGAGTACATGTCCGGGAAAACCCGGACGCCTGGCAACCCTATATGAAGACAACAAGTCAAACTTAAGATAGCAATAAGAATGTATACAGAGTCAGCAGATAAGGCCGTTTAACCGTTAAACGATTTGACTTTTGCACCCGAAATCTGGGGTTCGAATCCCAAGACAACCCAGTACATTTTTGTTACTTTTATTTTTTTTATTTTTGCTTACCTACATATAATTTTTAAATCATTTTTTATCTAAAGCACACAACCTGTGTGTCACTTTCTTATGTTTGGCTTGGAGGTATAGGTAATCAAAATTATGGAACAGACACCTAATACCGAATTCAAGATTCTGGGATTTTTTTAAATAACGTCTTAAACAGTGGCGTACGTTGAGTCGCCGGGGCCCCGGGGCAAGACTAAATTTTGGAGCCCCTTTGATATTTGGGGGCCCCTTAGATATAAAAAAAAGTGCGTATACGCCATACATTTTTTTGTATGGCTTATTTATTTTTAAGTTTATTTTAATGTTTTAATATGTTCGTAATGCACTTTGCTATACAAACTTACTTAAAATTTCTATAAAATTTTTTTAGCTTTGATTTGATAGTTCTTGGGGTCTCTGTTCTGAAGTAATATGTAGGTACACATTTGATTTTCCATCATCAAACATAGTTTATTTATTTTGGGGCCCCTGAAAAATTATTTTTGGGGCCTCAAAATTAAGTGCTTAGAGGCCCCTAAAATATAATATAATTTTTTTGGAGCCAAGAATTGATAGGTATTGGTGCCTCTGGTCTGAAGTAATATTTGGAATGCCACCAATAACGTAATGTTTTTATTTTCGGCTCTGATGTATTTATGTTGGGGCCCCTGAATTGATATTTAATTTTCCATTTGATTGTTTTGAACCACTGAAGTAATAGCTTTTGAGGATTCTCAAATAATATTTGTCATGCCATCAGAAATTTTGATGAATATTTTTGGGCTCCTTAGTAATAGATTTTGGGGCCTTCAAATTAATATTTGATTGCCGGGGTTCCTGAAAAATTAGTTTTTGGGACCCTTCATATAATATTTTTGGAGCCCCGAAGTCATATTTTTTGGGGCTCCTAAAGTAATATTCAGTAATCTATCAACAAATGTAATTTAATTTAAAAAAACAATTTTTTTTATTTAATTATTTTTGACGCCCTGAAGTTGTTTTTTTGCTTTTTTGGGGCCCCTAATGTATTATTTGTGGTTGCAAAGATTTTTCAAGTAATATTTTTTGGGGCCTTATTTTAAAATTATAATTTTTCTTGTTTCCAGTGGGGGCCCTGGAGTCGGTCGGGGGCCCCGGGGCGCCGCCCCCCTTGCCCCAAGGGAGTGTACGCCACTGGTCTTAAATCATAACAATCACTTGAGAACTTAAGGAAGTAGTCTTAAAAATTAACTGAGTAAAACTGAAACAAGGAAAAGTAAACATTTAAGATAAAATTTCTGCAAACCACTCGTCCGTTTTTAGTGTACTCTGTATCTACAATCGCTTCCATACAGACAATACAAATTCTGGACTCATCTGTAAACATAATTCCCCTATATTTGTCAAATTTACAACCTTATTGGTGATTAAAAAGAATTTAAATGAAGATTGACGGTGCATTTTGGTCAAATTTAGTACCATGACAAGAAGTAAAGGGTGAGATGTTCAAAGTGTCAGTACTTTGCGACAGTTAGAAGTAACCTTAAATTGATTTTTTTAGTGCGAAAAGTTAAATATTGTTAAAATTATATCACATTTTTAGTTGTGGCATCATTTATCTTGACGTCGGATATTAAAATTTGGAAATATGACCCATATTATGTTTTGTATACCTACCTAAGAAATTAATTTAATAAAAAAAAGTGAAAGTAACATAAAAATGCACTTTAGATAATTTTAAACACATAAAGTAAGCCATGAACCCTAATTCGGTGATAAAATGAGGTGGGTATGCTTGATAAGCTCTTTAAGAAATGATTAATTATGTACTTTATTAGACAATATTGTGGGTTTTCGATACCTAGCTTTATTTTGATGTACTCTCTATTACATAATGATTGGCATATCATCGCACACACCTTGCTAAAGTATTAAAACAATCAAAACTTTGATATTACTCATTAAAATTAATTTCAAACTTTTGAAAAGTAGGTGAGGGTGAGTTCGTTTTCTTAAAATTAAATCAAATATATGAAATGTTTATTATTTAGGGTAAAAAGAAACACAAACCTGACATGTCCACAAAATTCTGCTTTTCAAAATTCTGCTTTTCATAATTCTGTTTTACAAAATTCTGCAAAAAAATTATATTTTATTTTTTTTTAAAGAATTTTGTAAAATTATCTCCTCGCTGCATATATTTGATTACTTACTCACTTTGTCATTTTTTTTTATGTTCATTGTTTATTTGATAAATCAATAAATTCAAAAATATTAAGAAAAGATTTTCAATGTTAAATAATTTCGAAAAATATTTAGAAATTTATTAATTTATCAAATACAAGTGAATGTTCGAAAAATTGACTAAGAAAGGAGTATTTTGTATCTTTCTTTTTAGTTTCCAATAGTTTTCAACGGTTTATACATAGATGTGAATTATAAGAAAGTCAGTCTATGCATTATAACAAATGTTTGGGACAGTTACACAAAAACAGTAAGAAAAGTAGTAGAGTTGAATTACTATTAATGAAATGTATGTAAGAGCTATGCTATAACAAAATAAACAGAATTAACAGAATTTTTTTGTTCAAAAAATATGTTTATGTTCAAAAAATACGCTGGCAGAATTTTGAAAAGCAGAATTTTAAAAAGCAGAATTTTGAATGACAGAAAAGAATAAAAGCAGAATTTTGAAAAACAGAATTTTCATAAAAAAAGCAGAATTTTGAAGCCAGAATTTTGACCCGATCCCCGTCTACATCACAACAAATTTTAATAAAAGCTTTTTTTAAATTTTTTATGTATTAAAGTCTTAAGTATAATAATACAGATTGTCGTATTGGGGAAAAAAGGTTAAAAAGGGTACAAATAGTTTTTCAGGAATTAAAATTTTATTAAGTTGAGAGACTTTAATAGCTTGGGGAATAGCTATTCTGTTTTATTTGTTTCCAATCATAATATGGTAATCATAGTCTTTGGAATCAAACAAATCTCAATTTTTTTTTTTTTTTCAAAATAAGAAATTTATAAAACTATATAATAAAAGATGTAACATGAGTTAGGTGATACTAAAAAATATTTAAACAAAAATTCAATTCAGAATTTTTCACAACACCATACGTTTACCTTTAAGTTAAAACGTCATAATATTGAAAGTAAGAATGAAATAATTTTAAATGATGTAAAACGTTTATATCAATGTCGAGAGTAATTATACTGATCTTTCCAATGATGGGAATTACATTTTTCTTTTTATCTACTATGTGCATCAAGTATGTAACTAACTAAGCTTGTAATTTAACATACCTACTCGTAGATGTAGTTGATTTGATATCTTATGGTCGTTGACCGTTCGGGTTTCAATAGACTTGTATTAATGTGTTAAAACTTAACCAGATTAACAAGTCAAGCTATTATGATACTTTCGTATGTATTTATTTCTTTTGATGGTTGGATCAACTGCATTGGAATTTATGATTGATCGGGATTCCTTAGTACGTAATGTAACTAACCTATGTTTAAATGTAGCTTTAACATTTCGTTCAGTACAGTATTCATTAATAAGTAACTGTTCATAATAAGGCTAAAATTGATCTTTAGGCTATCCTTTGTCTACGTAACGTTACCACTTAGAAAAAAATTCGCTTAAAACGAATTCTTATCTTTTTTTAAGAAAATAAAAAACCAATTAGTTTTATGTTAATGAATAAACATGATTATTTTTATTTCTATAATTAAATAATTTTTATATATATATATATATAGTTATAAATAAATAATTATTTCTCATTCTTGTTCTTCATTTTTAATGATAATAAATTACATTTTTCATGATATAGTTAACTCACAAGCATGCTTATTCAATTTCTTTTGTTTTTTTTTTCTCTTTTACATCTCATTCATAATTTTTGTTTTTTATTTATTTATTTAAATGAATACATATACATTTATAGTTTATTTATGATTTTTTTTTATATAAGAACTTGGTTCATTGATAAATTCTTATTGATTTTCTTTAATTATATATAATTTCATTTTTTTTCTTTTCAATGTTATTAAAGAAATTTTTAAAACATCTTTTATAAGTTTTTTTTTTTTCATTTTTTCAAAATTTTGGTACACACATTTTTCCTGTCCCATGTTTGTTATGCTTCTTGAATTTAAATATCGACATACATTTATCATTTTATTGTGATTATTTTAATAATATATTAATTTGTTTAGTTATATATATTTTTTTTTTTATTTGTTTATAATATTTAAAAATGAAAATCTAAATTATGAATTGTGCGAAAAAATGTATCTATTTTGTTTTTTTTTTTTTTTTTAATGTAAGGGCACCGGTTTATGTGAGGCAAATATGTTAGTTTTCATGAGACAAAATTTTAAACAAAAGAAATATGTATCCTTTTTATTGCTTTATAAGAGTCAGATTAATGTGTAATTTTTTTTCTTCAAATTCTTTATAGACTGTTATTACATAATAATTTTATTTACTTTACAAGGCTTTTCTATATAGTCTAAGAGCCAGGAGCAGATTTCTTGCGTGAGAGGTAACCGATTCATATGAATGTCAGAGGTAGCGTGGGTCATGGTGATGACGAATACCTTAGTCTGCCTGCATTTATTTGGGCCGTTGTCGAGAAAAAGCGCATCAAAAGTACCATTTTTCTGAAAATCGATTTAGTGAGGGTAACCACTTAAAATTTATTGATAACCAACGCCACATACTCACTGATAACAAATATACCAATGGCAGACATTTTAAGTGTGGCCAAAGCCCCGGCAGACTGTCCCGAAAATGCGTTTTTTTTGGCGTTTTTAGACTTTGGGGTAACCACCTAAAATTAATCGCATCCTGTAGCGGTGGACTCCCTGATAACAAAAATACCCATGGCAGACATTTTGAGTGTGGCCAAACCCTCGGCAGACGGTTTTGAAAATGCAGTTTTTCTGAAAATTGATTTATTTAGGGTAACCACTTGAAATTAGTCGCAGCCTGTAGCGGTGGACTCCCTGATAACAAAAATACCCATGGCAGACATTTTGAGTGTGGCCAAACCCTCGGCAGACGGTTTTGAAAATGCAGTTTTTCTGAAAATTGATTTATTTAGGGTAACCACTTAAAACTAGTCGCATCCTGTAGCGGTGGACTCCCTGATGACAAAAATACCCATGGCAGACATTTTGAGTGTGGCCAAACCCCCGGCAGACGCTCCCGAAAATGCAGTTTTTCTGAAAATTTATTTATTTTACTTTTTCACATAACTCGCGTATTATTGGACCTAGCAGAAACAATTGTATATCAATCTTAAAGATAATTGAATTTCCTACAGAATATGTTAAATAAGTTTTTTCGATTAAACCTTCGGTTTAAGAGTTAGGGTGGTTTTTTTGAAGCAAGTCAAAGGGTGATTTTCTTATTTTCGTCATATCTCTTTTATTTGAGCTTTTCTAAAAATTAATTTGAAGTAAAAGTTGTAGATCTTTTTATTACCTTCATTTATTACATTAACGGTTTTTCGATTTGACAGACCGTTTTCGATCTGTAGGAAAAAAACTTCAAAAAGTTTGCATTTTTTTATATAGCTTTTTCCTATATAAAAAATTGTAATCTTTTTACCCCTCCCCGCCTAAAACTATCTCCCCCCGTTTAGGTGGGAGGGGCATTTTTCTAAAAAAAAATTATCAAAATAAAAAAAAATTATTAAAAAACAACGGCAACACTTACAGTAATAAATGATACCATTTCCAAAAGGCAAAATTGTGCATTTGATTCTAATTTTTAAATCAATATAATATTACCAATAGTTTTTGAAATAATCGATTTCAAAGTTTAAAATAGGGGAAAAAAATTTTTTTAAAACTCATTTTATACTATTTTTGTCCAGACTGCGAATTTTAGTAAATAAATTACTTAGACAGAAAACTGCCTCAATTGATTCCTTATCGAACCGTGAAAACTATATGTTTCTATGTCTTCTAGTTTTTGGGAAAATTGAAAAATTATTTTATCAGATTTTTCTTTTTTCAAAATATTTTTTGTTTTTATTTTTTTTTATTTTTCAATTTTCTCAAAAACTAGAAGACATAGAAACATATAGTTTTCACGGTTCGATAAGGAATCAATTGAGGCAGTTTTCTGTGTGAGTAATTTATTTACTAAAATTCACAGTCTGGACAAAAATAGTATAAAATGAGTTTTAAAAAAAATTTTTTCCCCTATTTTAAACTTTGAAATCGATTATTTCAAAAACTATTGGTAATATTATATTGATTTAAAAATTAGAATCAAATGCACAATTTTGCCTTTTGGAAATGGTATCATTTATTACTGTAAGTGTTGCCGTTGTTTTTTAATAATTTTTTTTTATTTTGATAATTTTTTTTTAGAAAAATGCCCCTCCCACCTAAACGGGGGGAGATAGACCCCCCTTCCAAAGAAAAAAATGTTTGTATTGAGCTCCTCTACAAAAACCTTTTATCAAATCCTGGCGCCCAACTTATCCTACTACGTGCCGAAACAACATTTTTGTTCTATACCTAAAAGTTCCAATTTCTGTATCTGGGTTGAAATCGAAAAATTTTTTTTTCTAAGCCAATGTTGAAGTGATTTTCATAAAAAATACCTCGATCATTTGGGAAATATATATAGTTTTAGAATATATTTTTTAAATAGCATGTTGTTTTGAAAACATATACTTTAAATTGATGCCGAAGTTGGGCAAATGACAAAAAAAAATTGAAATTTTGAACTTCGACATCTTATAAATTCTAAGTGGTTTAACCGAGTTACATGTTTTATACATTGTTAAAAAGGTATATTTATCTTCTATCAGAAACTGTAAAAAAATCGAAAATGGGTAAAAAATTGTCGAAGCTAGATTTTTTTCAATGGGCGAAGGTCCAAAAAACCGTTTTTTGCCCGTAACTCCAGATTTTGGGGGTGTTAGGGGATTTTTAAATACCGTTTCGTATTCAGTGCGACTAGCTCTACAAAACCTGATAGGTCTCCGCCCGCGTATTTTTTGAGTGTTACACCGTGTAATTATAATAATTTTGAAATCCTGTCTGATTAATTTGTTTACAAATTAAGCTAAGTTAATTTTTTTAAAAAGCGAGAGTGTTTCATCACTCGTACAAATTGACAGCTATGTAAAGATGGGAGAAAAGGTATTAATTTTTTTTTATACAAACCATCTACACATTAAAACTTTCAAACAAAAAAAAAATTACCAAAATCGGACCAGCCAAACGCGAGTTTATCGGCCACACACAGTTAACGAACTCTTTTTTATATATAAGACAAGTGAATGTTCGAAAAATTGACTAAGAAAGGAGTATTTTGTATCTTTCTTTTTAGTTTCCAATAGTTTATAACGGTTTATAGATGTGAATTATAAGAAAGTCAGTCTATGCATTATAACAAATGTTTGGGACAGTTACACAAAAACAGTAAGGAAAGTAGTAGAGTTGAATTACTATTAATGAAATGTATGTAAGAGCTATGATATAAAAAAAAAAAACAGAATTAACAGAATTTTTTTGTTCAAAAAATATGTTTTTGTTCAAAAAATATGCTGGCAGAATTTTGAAAAGCAGAATTTCGAATGATGGAATAGAATAAAAGCAGAATTTTGAAAAACAGAATTTTCATAAAAAAAGCAGAATTTTGACCCGATCCCCGTCTTCATCACAACAAATTTTAACAAAGCTTTTTTTAAATTTTTTATGTATTAAAGTCTTAAGTATAAAAATACAGATTTGGGTATTGGGGAAAAAAGGTTAAAAAAGGGTACAAATAGTTTTTCAGGAATTAAAAATTTATCAAGTTGAGAGACTTAAATAGCTTGGGGAATATAGCTATTCTGTTTTATTTGTTTCCAATCATAATATGGTAATCATAGTCTTTGGAATCAAACAAATCCCAATTTTTTTTTTTTTTTAAATAAGAAATTTATAAAACAATATAATAAAAGATGTAACATGAGTTAGGTGATACTAAAAAATATTTAAACAAAAATTCAACTCAGAATTTTTCACAACACCATACGTTTACCTTTAAGTTAAAACGTCATAATTACTGAAAGTAAGAATGAAATTAATTTTAAATGATGTAAAACGTTTATATCAATGTCGAGAGTAATTATACTGATCTTTCCATGATGGGAATCACATTTTTCTTTTTATCTACTATGTGCATCAAGTATGTAACTAACAAGCTTGTAATTTAATATACCTAACTACTCGTAGATTTAGTTGATTTGATATCTTATGGTCGTTGACCGTTCGGGTTTCAATAGACTTGTATTAATGTGTTAAAACTTAACCAGATTAACAAGTCAAACTATTATGATGCTTTCGTATGTATTTATTTCTTTTGATGGTTGGATCAACTGCATTGGAATTTATGATTGATCGGGATTCCTTAGTACGTAATGTAACTAACCTATGTTTAAATGTAGCTTAAACATTTCGTTGAGTACAGTATTCATTAATAAGTAACTGTTCATAATAAGGCTAAAATTGATCTTTAGGCTATCCTTTGTCTACGTAACGTTACCACTTAGAAAAAAATTCGCTTAAAACGAATTCTTATCTTTTTTTAAGAAAATAAAAAACCAATTAGTTTTATGTTAATGAATAAACATGATTATTTTTATTTCTATAATTAAATAATTTTTATATATATATATATATAGTTATAAATAAATAATTATTTCTCATTCTTGTTCTTCATTTTTAATGATAATAAATTACATTTTTCATGATATAGTTAACTCACAAGCATGCTTATTCAATTTCTTTTGTTTTTTTTTTTTCTCTTTTACATCTCATTCATAATTTTTGTTTTTTATTTATTTATTTAAATGAATACATATACATATAGTTTATTTATGATTTTTTTTATATAAGAACTTGGTTCATTGATAAATTCTTATTGATTTTCTTTAATTATATATAATTTAATTTTTTTATTTGCAATGTTATTAAAGAAATTTTTAAAACATCTTTTATAAGTTTTTCTTTTTCATTTTTTTCAAAATTTTGGTACACACATTTTTCCTGTCCCATGTTTGTTATGCTTCTTGAATTTAAATATCTACATACATTTATCATTTTATTGTGATTATTTTAATAATATATTAATTTTTTTAGTTATATATATATATTTTTTATTTGTTTATAATATTTAAAAATGAAAATCTAAATTATGAATTGTGCGAAAAAATGTATCTATTTTGTTTTTCTTTTTGTTTTAATGTAAGGGCACCGATTTATGTGAGGCAAATATGTTAGTATAATTTTAAACAAAAGAAATGTATCCTTTTTATTGCTTTATATGAGTCAGATTAATGTGTAATTTTTTTTCTTCAAATTCTTTATAGACTGTTATTACATAATAATTTTATTTACTTTACAAGGCTTTTCTATAATATTATCCCCAATTTGTCCAAATAAAACAAATCATTTAATTTAACTGCTTTTAGGGAATCTCGAACATCTTTAAGGTCTACGTTGATTCCCATGCTGAATTTACTTAAAATTATATTAAATAAATCTAATTATTGTTTTTTGACCAACTAATTTTATTATTGGATGAACGATAAATTTTTTTAGTAATTTAAAAACATTTAACTCAAAAGGGACACTGTGACGTATGAGTAACATTTTCCCCATATAAATTAACTGATAGGTTTCGTCCATTGATGTAATACATAGAATGTATAGCAGAACATTCGGTAAAAATGGGGTCTGCACCCAAAACATGATCCTCGAGGGACGGCGCAGTAGAAGAAGACATCGTCTAAGGTGAATGATAAATGTATGGAAGGGGACCTAAATCAATTCGGCGTGCGATACGAAAAGCACCTAGCTAAAGATAGAAATGACTGGAGAGGCTTTTTCGTTGAGGCCCAAAATCCACAATGGATTGTACCCACCTTACGATGCTGATCACTTTAAGTAAGTAAGTAAGTAAAAATGGAGAGATGTGATAGAAATAATTTAATTAACTTTAAAGAAATAGGAAAGTGATGTGTAAAGATGGGATCGGATAAATGTAGGTACATCATTTAATACAAATAAGAAATTTTGTCAACTTATATCATTACTTTTCGTCAGTACACTCGTTTTTTTTGGGTGTGAAATGTGAATAATGGTGTTTTAAGATTTACAACCTAAAACTTATTTAAAAAATGAGGATAAATGATGTTTACCAATAATATAGTCAAACCATTACAAAAGTTTATATTTAACCATAGGATCTTGTAGCAAACTAAAAATGACTACACGAAACATTTCTTATGCACTTTGTTTTTGTTTATTTAATTGGAAATTTTAATTTTTATTCAACCAAAGAGCCTAATGAATTATAATTTTTTTTTAATTGTTTAACAATTCAAGCTGATTTTAAGATTTCCCTATGGTATTAGTTATCATATTTGTGTTTCTATTTTGCTATACGATCCGTCTATTGATGCAAGGTACTTATTTCTGTGTTTAAATTTGTTAGCTTTCATAAATATTTTTTTTATGTTTCTATTTATTTTGGTTTTAATTTTTTGTTTTTAATAAAAATATACTTATCACCTTAAGGTGTATAAATAATTTTTTTTGTAGCAATTGCTTGGGTAGAACACATTTGAATGCACATACACATATTTTTTATAAGGACAGGGAAAGAATGTTTAATAAATTGTATATGTTCTCTATTATTTTTGTTTTAGTAAAATGTGTTTAGTTTTGCAATATATAATTTTTTTTTATTCGAAAGCCTTTTGAAGATTAAATTCGTTTAATAATTTCTATTTGTTTTACATTTTTTATAATTTTTGGATTTTAGTGATTTATAGGATTCAATTTACACATGGGTGATTTTTTTACACAGGGACTTAATGAACATTTTTTAAATTTTGTTGTTTTATTTTACAAATTGGAAGTTTTTCAAGGTTCAGAGCTTACAGCTCACTTTAAAGTGAAAAAAAAACTTGTTGCAATTTTCAACTGATTTTTCTTAAATCACATAAATAAAAAACCACTTCCTTTATAATATAATCAATACTTAATTCTGAATTTAAACTTAGTCTTTTGTTAAGTTTAATGGTTTAGGTATATTCACACTTCCGATTACCTGGATTTACATATACACATGAGTTTTTAAGAATATTGCTGTAATATTTCACACCTTAAAGTAAGATGTAGGCTCTTGATTTAGGTTTTTGGGTATTTTAGTTAAACCTTTTAACCACTTTTAAAAGTTTAATCCTACTTTAAGTCACTAACGTTATAATACATTGCTATTATCATGATGAAATCAAAAAAAAAAAAAGGGAAATTAAATATTGTTCTTTTACCCACTACCAGACACTTGAGAAAATTTATATAAAACTTCGCAGTTATTTGGTAATTTTACTTGAAATGTTGTCACGCATTTAGCTAGATGCCTGATTCTTCCGTTTTGAACTTGAACGAATTTGAACAAGAATTGCCAAAAGATTGACCGTTGGCATAAGATCGGTTAAATCCTCGTTTCTTGACGAGGAATGGGTGCCACACACACTTTTAATTACTAAACATATTATAGTTCTTCTAGGGCCGGAAGAACTCACCAACGAATAAAAAGCCGATATCAAAAACTTGTAAAAGAAAAATTTCAGTAATGCTCATTTCTTAAAAGTTGCATACTTTTGGGATAATTAAGAAGTGCTTTAACTTCTACAATGTAAACGGTGAAACGAAGGCAAGGTGAAAAGTTCTCGGTCCGACAATGATCGACATTGATTTTCAGTTAAAAAATGAGTTTATTTTTCTACAAGGCCCTCTTGGACCTAGGTCCAGCGTTTATCCAACTCCAATTCCTTCCCGGAAGTTAAAGTATTTAAGGCTTTCAAAATATTAAATTTACTGCTCTTCAAGATCTTCATTTAACTTGAATCGCTTCCGAGATACAATTTTTTTTATGTTCGGGGACAGATAAAAGTTTGGGCGAGGATGGGTCAGTACATTCCCAAAACCAAAGATCCAGCTGATAAAGGTTTGAGTATTATAGACCTGTAATTGTTCTACTTCTTCTCAATTAAGTCGACCAGCAGAATCTTCTAAGCATTCCAAAAATCTTTGGGCATATAACTAACCCTTCCGGAAGACACGATCGGTCACTGCATCGACTGTTGTTTTGCTTTGGTGTATAGTGGTATATCCAAGTCTTGTTCATGGTTAAAAATCGGATCCTTCTTTAAACGTTCCAAACATTCCTCTGAAATTCTTTTGCGAGCTTGTTTTTGATCAACACTTAGCAAATGGCGGCACCCACCTTGCGCAGAGCTTTTTTTTCACCGACAGATTTTAACGACTAATTACGGAGGATGATTTTTGAAAAATTCTTGTAACCAACCCAAATGAGATAAAAATTTGAAAACTGCCATATAAGCTTTTAACATTTATGCCTGTAAGGTTCCACTGAATGGGTCGCGAACAAGAAACTAGTTTAGAGAAAAATTTAAATTCCCTTCGATTGAAACTCATGATAGCTTTTAAAATTCCGGGCGAACAAAAAAATTCGGGTGGAAAAATGTCCATGTGAAACTCAGGATTGGGCTGATTTGGAATTTAAATAGACACAAGCGTCTTAAGTTTTCTTGCAACAACCCACATACGTAACAAGTACACAAATGCTCTGACACTTTTTTAAAATAATGTTATAGTTGGAAAGAATGAAAGTGCTCATTTTTTCCAGTATCATATTAGTAACAAATTGCCATCACGTGGAATGTTTTGCATTCGGAATATTTTTGTTCGCATTGAATTTTAAAAGGTATCGCCATTTTCACTCGAAGGGAATTTACATTTTCCGCTAAACTAGTTTCTTGTTCGACACCAAAATTTAAGAGTGCGAAGAGCTACCTATGTGCTACCACGCATATGTACTACCTGAAAAAAAGTTAAAAATATCGAGATATGTCCGAACGTGAACAACTTTTCGTCCGGAACTCACAATAGGCGGAACTCACAATAGGTAAGACGCAATCTAGAATTAATGCATAAAATATTTCCAAACTCACAGGTTGGATTGCAAACATTAATTGTTTTTTTTTTTTGCCAAAGCTATTTTCAGTTCCCTTTTATTCAATTATTTGATCTTGTAGCATGGAAATGCATTTTTGGTGAGTTTTGATATTTATATATGACCCTGCGGATTGCTTTACCAAACAAAAATACATTTATTGTCTTTTAATTGCTATTGGCCTCTATAAAGGTGCCAGCCGTGCATTTAAGAATTCATAAACACATACAAAAATATCTACGAAAAAGATACTACAAGTATGCTGATGAGTTGTTCCGTTCAGGTGCAAAGTGCGACAAGTAGAAACACGGGATACTTCATCTTAAAACTGGGCGAATTTAACTGCAAATCAATATTTCATATACGGCTAGCTCAAGTGTTTTTTTAATATCTTCTGGGCGTGTAGTGAATATTTCATAACTAAAAAATCAAAAAGAAAACTACCTGCACAAATTTTATCTGTTTGCAATAAATACTACAAAAAATAAAAAAAAGCCAACTGAAAGAATAAAAATAAAATAAAAAAAAAAAAACAAATACATTTATATAATGTAAACGACGTTAAAATATCATATATATATTTAAGCAAAAAAATAATAATGTAAACATAAACCTTACAAATTAAACAGATTGTTATGATGATTTAATGATTTTTTTTTTTTGCAAATGGTTAGAGATTATAAAATAGAAAGGAGAGATAATTTATATTTTGTTTCGTTTTGTTTGATGTTTTTTTTTTTTAATAATTATTAATAATATATACTTAAACAATTCTTAAAGAAAAACTTATAATCGAAATGATATGTTACACAAAAAAGTCTTCTAATGATTTTATCAACAATTTACATAGAGGAAACAAAAAAAAAAATAAGGAAAAATAAGAGTCAAATTCAATTTTTAAAATAACAAATCACACACAGAATTATAATTTATAGTTCTGTGGACAAAAAAAAAACAGAGGCTCACTCATGGAAATTAATCTTCTGTCTAAGACAAAAAAATTAAAAAACAAAAAAAAAATAATAATACAATAAGATAATCTCAATGAATATATGCATCGAATAATGTGGTAAAGCTTGTGAGTAATAATAATAATAATTATTTAAATATAATTAAAAACTGGTCAACAATGATGATTATTATTATATCGTTCCAGTGAACTCTCGACTCCTTCGCACTCACATACCACAATCGCTCGCAGCTGACTGTTTCTGCAGATCGAATCGTGCATAAAAGAGCAAATAGGGGGTAATGGTGATCTTTCGAGTTGGAGAGAGCAGTTCCTCAAACTCACGCTGCGTCATAGCCTTGATCTTATCATCATCGCACATATACCAAATCGGTTCGGCATTGCTGGAGGAAGTTGACTTGGATCGTCCAGTGCTTCCATAGCCTAACATATAGCTGTAGCTACTGTTGTTGTGGGATCCATTCATTGACTGACATTGACTGCTTTCATCGACTAGATCAGACCAGCCACCATTTGTAGTCGGCCCATTACTGTAGCTATTCGAGGAGGAGGAGTAGCTTGAACTGCGGCTGCTATTGGTTCGCAATCGTGATGCACAGCAGTCGACACTGTGACATGTGGTGTTCACGCTTAGCTTCTCTATGCCATTTGTGATGGACTTATTCGGTTGGCCATTGAGATTTTTCATATTGCTCTTTGACATGTCGCCACTGCTTGACGCCTTGTTCCGTCCGAACTTGATTTTCTTAATTAGTCCGGTGCTCGTCGATAGGGAAGACGATGAGGAAGGTGGTGGCCGTGCTGGGGCAGCAGCCGCACTCGAACTATTTGGGGAACCATTGCAAGTCTGATGACGACGTTTGTCCTTGGGACAATTAATATAGTCACTTGCCCAGTCGAGCGAGCATGTGTAGGCTATGTAATGTCCAACGGACATTGTAGCCCCAACATGCGTAATCACACTGTACAGCCGATAGGCGTGGAGTTTATTATTCGAGTCCTTTTGCTCACATTTAGCACAAAAGCACTGCATGGTGAACGGTGTTGGTATATAGCTATTGATCTTCTCCATGCCACCGGAGAATCGACTTAGTTGAATGACCAGTAATCGGGGCAGGACCTCGTACGATATTGAACGGATAGCCTCCGTGTAGCCAGTGCATTGTTCACAGCGGTATTTGTTCTTGTCACGGAAATACTCGCGGGTAATGCAAGCATTCTAAAAAAAAAACATATCAATTAAAACCCATTTTAAAAATTACCTGGTTTAAAATTTACCTGAATAAATGAATTGGAAGTTTCAGTGTAACCCGATATGGGAACAGGTACAGCAATGTCGATCATAGTCTCTTTCTGCTCAGTTACTGTTTCACAGCTTAAGCACTTCGTTGTCGACACTGTCATGCCTTCAAAGTCTTCTGTAAAAAAATCCAAACCTAATTTTTTTATCTTTTCGGCTAGTCGCTCTTTATCCTTAATTGGCATCAGTTCATCATCTCCAGATGGTGATGAATTTTTCAAATCATTTTTTTCACTTCCAGAATTTGCAAATACACCAGTGTTGTTAGTTGTAACTGCATTTGGTTGTTGTTGGGAATGTTGTTGTTGCTGTAATTGTTGTTGTTGCACATTATCTTTGAGTGGCGACTGTAGTCGTTGGTTTTTAAAATTTTTAACTTCATCTTTTCGTTTGGGTTTACGTGTGAAAAATGATGTTTTAATGATGTTTGTTGTATTTTTACTTGAAGATGATGTATTATTGCTGTTGCTATTGTTGTTATTGTTGACACTGCTGTTATGGTTAATGTGGTTTTGTTCTGGAGAAGAGTCTGATACATGTTCTGGAAGACTAACGCAACTGGAAAGATTTAAAAAAAGAAAACAAATATTGGAAGTTTTGTTTTTAAAAAGTCAATTATTTTAAAAGTTAAATATTTTTTAAGATACCAGATAGGTAATTGTGTGCGGCGGCTTTGAGATTGATAAATGTGACAAATTCACTTAAAATCCAATAGCCGTTGCTCATTCACCATTTTTAAATGGAAACACACCTCAAGTCGTTCTCAAAAATTTCATTTAAAATAAATCTAAAATATGTATTTTTAAAAATCCAGAAACATTTTTTTAAGTTGATCAAAATTTGAATAACAGATCGTTTGATCAGTATAAATGGAAAAATTTAAGAGATGTCCTTTGGATAGAAATGAAAATTTTATTTCGGAATAATGAAATTATGTTGTGAATAATTTAAAGGTATTTTTTAAAGCTAAGATATGTACATACATATGTATAAAAACGAACGCTTTTTATTTTTTACATGTAAATTTTTTGTATTCAGTTTGGAAAACACGCTTAAATCATATATACTATATTCGTTCACTGCTCCGAAATTAAATTTAAGTTATAAAATCCAACTTTTTTTCTTATCCAAAGGAAACCCTTTTAATTTGGATAGTCAAATAAACTGTTTTGGTTCTAAATTTTCATTTTTGAAAAAAAAAAAACAAATTTGTTATGGCATACTTAATAAATTATTATTCGGTACATAAAAACAAAATTTCTAAAAAATTCATTGACCCATTTTCAAAAACAATATTTTTTTCTATATAAAAATTGTTTTTTCGAAAATTTAAATTTTTATACTTTAACGCTTTTTTAATAGAAATTTTCGTGGAAATCGGAGAGATAGAAAACGGTTTTCTGACAAGTACCATTAACTTTACTGTGTGATAGAACCAACTTTTAAGAAATACTATTTTTGGAACCTTGTACGTTTTGAAGGGATTGTTGAACACATGACATTTTTTGAATAAAATTTGGTCGAGAATCGACTAAGCAATTGAATACAATGTCTCTAACCCGATAACTCTGCTCAGTTTGAATAAGACTTCGCATGAGTACGGGAAAAACTACAAATGGTTGTCAAAAGCGTCCACAGAATTGACATTATGGTTCGAATTTTAAAGTGATGACATTGGTCCCACTTATTTTTATTTATTTAAAAAATTCTGCTGGAAACGACATTTTAATCAACAAAGTCGGCAACAGAGCCATTAATTTTGAATTTTTGTGAAATAAAATTGAAAATTTTTGGTTTAAGTAGGGTGACGCACAAAATCATAGAACCCACGAGTTTCTGACCTTTTTTTGCCTAAGATTTATAAATGTGTTTATCAGCCGACTTTGTAGTTTTAATTGCCTCTCATGGAGGTGCGTTTTAAATCGGTCGGAGTGTTTTGTAAGGCGCCCTGAAAAATCGGTGTTGTTTAAAAAATCTACAAATAATGCGGATATCGAACGAGATTCACGAAATAAACACAAAATAAAAATAAAAACAAAGTACAGTCAAAATCGGTTATAACGACATCGCTTATAACGAATATTCCGGTTATTCCGAACTAATCTTAAGAGGCTCAGTTAAATAGCAGTCGGTTATAACGAAATAGCGTATTTACGAATAAATTCTGGAGTCCCATAGAGTTCGTTATAACCGGTTTTCACTGTATTGAAAAATTAGGTTGACATAATACTTCTTCGAAACCAGTTGCAGACATTATCCATAAATAATGTCTGATTTTTCTAACAAAAGTAAAACTAAACAAAAATAAATATTCCTTTTCCATTTTAAAAGAAGAAATAGAATGCGCTTTGAAAACACTTACTTATCGGAAGACCATAGATTCTATTGACATTGTATATTTTATTTCTTGTTTTAACTTACCCATTAACTATCACATCTGGGCAATCAGAAATTGCTTTTATCAACGACTGGCACGTCTCTCGTATACTGTCTAAAATGCACATTAAAAATTCATGGGCATCCTGCTGCTGGTTGCCTTCAAATATTGCACTAACTTCTTGGATTGCGTGCAGAAATGTATCAGCATGGAATGGTTCAGTCGTTTCAGAGATCTCATTATGATGCAGACTCTTGTACAGCTCGTGTAGTTTCTCAGTGGCCACTTGTTGGCTAGATTTTTGCGTTTCACATTGTCCACCATAGTTTTCTAGTGAAGCCAAGTCCTTGCTACTCCAACTTCGAGCATTCTCCATATGCATTCCACTTACATTTCTACCCAACGAAGAACTCTTGCCCCGATGTTTGCCAATATTCTGTTGTATATTAGCCAAATCGACCACCAAATGATGGAGATTATGCAAGAAGAGAGGAGCAAATCGTAACGTATACACCACCGAATTCAAATAGCACGTATTTCCAATATTGCATAACGAAGCCATGGATGGGGCATGAAGAATTGCATTGCTGCCGCCATTCGCACCCGAGGTTAGTGTAGCGGAAGACGAATAATAATTGTTTGCATTAGTCAGGACATTATTGTCGTCATTGTGTCCAGCCGAGGATTGTGTCCTCGATTGATAGCCATTGCTGATGGGTCTATCGTCCGATTGTGGATATTGTCTGTCATACATCGACATGATGCGAAGTTTCTTAGGTTTAACTGCTTCGCTTGTCGAAGAAAGTGTCGTATCTGCTTGTCTCTTTATGCCACCACCGCCGCCGTTACTGTGACTCTCGGCTAGAGGATTAAATGAAAGTGAAAGCTTTGATGTTGTCCTTGGAATTTTCAATTCAACCGTTTTTTTTATTACTGAGGATGATCCTTCTTCAGAATGGTCATTTGTGTATGCACCTGGCACAAGACAATTCTCTTTGATGGTATCACTGACACCATAGGTCTTTCTACGTCTGAAAAACGATGGAATTTTATTTAATGACCGTAAAGCATGTCGTTCTCCGTTTTGTTTCGAAGACGAGGATAATGATGATTCAGCTTCGGTGACAATACTTATTTCATCAACAAATGAAGACTGCGCATTGTCTTCAGTGTTTTCTGGGATAAAGTTATTCTTTTGATTTGAATTACTTAGAGTTAGAATGTTTTTACATTTAAATGTTTTAGCTGCTTGCGCTGTATGTTTAAGAGAAAGCAGAGCTTTCTTTTGTTTAAAGTCGCTAGAGATCAATTGACTGCTGGTACGTTTTGGCTCTGTTTGCTGAGTCTTTATTGAATTTAAAGAACTTGTGATGAGTTGTTCTGTGGGAAGGTGTTCCTCCTCATCCTTTGGTTTTGTTACAATTATTGACATTTTTTGGGAACCTGTAGATAAAGAATATATTTTTTAAAAGAGTATAGCAAGAATGTTTTTAATATAATAAAATGGTCTCTTTGTTTTATATAAAAAGTGGCGACTGGGTACCATTTTTTACCCTTCTTAGGTACGCCCTTGATTTTATTAAACTTTAAGCACATTTATCTTCGAAAAGTATTATATGTTTTAGTTGCATTTCAATTATTTCACTATCTCTCTCCCACTAACTTCCTCTTCTCAAGTAAGTTCTATTCAAGTTAAATTAATAAATAAATTGAAAAGAACTTCTATTGTGAACTTGTACTCAGAGCCTAAGATGCTGGGACTTGTCTACAATTGCATTCTTTTTTTTTTTTCATTTATTTGGATGAAAAAGTTCAACGTAGATACAGTCTATTGTGCTAAAATAGAAATACAAATCCATAAAAATCAATATCAAATAGAGAAGAAAAAAAGTGATAATTGTTGTTTATCATAAATGTATTACAACACGAAGATACTTCAGTTTAAAAAAGAGTTAAATAAAGCATTTATTAAGATATAAAAAAATCACTGTGATGTGTTTTGTGTTTAAGAAAATGTGAGAATGAACATTCGAAGATACTTTTATTAGGTTTTCTCAAACACGTAATCAAACTGGCGTAAACTGAGTTTGATGATCAAAAATTTAATCTGATTTTATCGTCCAGTCAGAGAATTTTTTTAAATTAAAAAAAAAAAACCAAAGGTAACAACTTCTGTGAAGGCTTGGGGTGTGTGGAGTTTATAGTTAGGCCATGAAAATTGATATAAAAATCAAATAAAATCAAACAAAACAAATCGATTAACGTGGTTTGGAGTAACAAGATTAAATTCGAGTTATCTGGTAACTCAGGACTGGAAGTATTGGAATCTAGATGAGCTTAAGGTACTGAAAGCTCATTTAACCGTGATCGAAATTGTGGTTGGGTGAATCTCTTTTGTACCACTCTTCAAACTTTAAAATCAAGATTAGGAAAGTTTATAAGAATAGTTAATACAACCATAAGAATCCCCTACAGCGGAGGTTTGTTTGTAATGTTTTAGTCAATTGAATTGGATGCTGCCGATACTCGATTGTAACGACCATACGTTCCAGGCCCCCAGGGAGCCTTAACACTAAAATCTTTTTTCATCGAATTTTTGTTTTCAAAATATTGCACATTCCATTTTTCAGAGTTTGTGTGTTTACTTTAAGTAGAAGTTTGGTTTTTTGTTTGAGATAAACAATTTCTACCTTTAATTGGTCGCCGGTGAAGAAAAAAAGGAGCTTGCGATCATCCAGAGCTACTTTAGACGTTTCCTATTCCAGTCGACATACCAAATAAAACACGATTCAATTTAACAATCCACAATCACCCTCATAAAGTAAATAATGAAGATATTGAATTTTTAAAAAATACGTGTTTTATTATAGTTAAAGGCAAGTCGATTCACATTTTTATTTTTCAAATATACGATGTTGAGTTAGAAGGGGTTATTTCGTAAAACAAAGTTATTTATGGCATGTCATCGCTAGTAAACTACTAGTTGTACTTTGCCACCTCCCAAAGGAACAGGGCTAGTGTTGTTTAAAAGGTTCGCATGGACCCTATCTTGCTGAAGTAATGATTTTGCGTGTAAAGTCTCGCACAAAAGTGTACCATATTTCGATTTAAGCGAAAAAGTTGTAAAAACGGGCCCAAAAGCTTGCCACAAGTCTCAAAGAGTAATATAAACGTTTGACCAGTACTATTTACAATTCAGAAAGATAGTTCCTTCAAAAAGACTGTTTTTTCACAAAAAACCAAAAGCAAACAGAAATTGTTAAGGGGTATTTTTCCAAGTTTTTTTTAACAGCATAAGATATGCCCTGCGGAAGTCCAGGTTTGAATTTTGGTTCAATTTTTCAATTTTAGTTTATGGAATAGAAATATGCACGTACATATATAATACATGGATAAACTTTAATTAATATGTCTTCTAGCTAGGTTGTCCTCGGAGTGTTCCAACCTGGGCCCTGTTTCAGAGCTTACTACATCAGCTACTTTTACTAAATAAGCAACCTCAAAAGCCAATAGTCCAATTGAACGTCGGGAAATATTTATGATTTAAATAGTGCAAATGTTCAAAGAAATATTTTTAAAGTCCAACAGTTCGCCACAATTAATGTTTAAAGTCATTGATGTAAACAATGTAGTAAGCTATGAAATAGGCCCCTGGATGTCAAGTTGTGGAGCTGGTTGAGTTGGGTTAACTGAGATAATGATGCAGTTTTACTAATTTGAGGGTGCTCTCTCCGAATTTGAAAAGCGTTTTTGTCTAAAAAAAATTTCGTGAGCAGATAATATAATTTAATTGGACATAGAACAATATAAACAGGTAAGTAGCTTTATGAAAGTGAGACCCGAGTATTCATAATTGTTCTAAATCCCATCATATTTTGTTCTAATTCCACTTTTTATTTAAGGAAAGTGCGTACTTGTATAGGAATTGTTCTATGTCCAATTTTGGGTTTTTAGTTTTTAAAAATATTTAAAAATAGTATGCACCTACTAATCTGCCCATAATCTCGTAAAGGCCCTACATTTTTCTTACTTCTGAATTATAGAGGGAAACACTTATTCTAATATCTATCGCAATTTGCATATAAAAATGAAAAAAAGCAAAAGTATATTTTAAATTTTCTGACTTATTTGAAGACCTAGAAAATAAATGAGAATAAATCAGAGACACTGCTCTAACTCCAAATATGCAAAAAAAAAATCAAAATCGAAAATTTTGTAGTTAGGGCCTCCACGAGAATATGGACAGTAATGAGGTAAACTTGTATGAATTATTAAAACGAAAAGAACAAACTTTATAAAAAAATATAACTTGAATGGGGAACGAGCGCAAAAATGTCGTTTTAAACGAATTTGAAACTTTAGTCAGCTATTACATGAAGCCTCAAGAGGCTTGACTCTTTTTTCGAATTTTCTTTTGATAATCATTCTGTGAGGCGCGTACTATTACACGACGCCTCTTGAGTCAAAGACTCAAATTTGACATTTCTCTTTTAATTTAAGTATTGTTGTTGTTGTATTCCACCAAGAAGCAAAAAGAAATGAAAGGGGATGTTGAAAAAAGAAAGAGTGGAAAAAGAAACGTCAAAAAAGAGTCTCAAAATTTTGGACCACGACTCTCCGGTCAGATATTTTTTTGTTTTATCTTCTTTCTCTTTTGCACTCATTAGTTTTGAAAAGAGGCGCGCCCCTTGAGGCTTCATGTAATAGCTGACTTAGAATCTTCCCTTGTAAAATTTGCTTTTTGCGACTTAGAACAACTTTGCTTTACGCCGGGATGTCGTTGTTGCGATTTGAACCTTTGGGTTTTAGCATTATCGTCAGAATTAATAAGCATGAACTGTTAGACTACACAGGAATTTTTTTTTTTTTGTCTGTGGTCAAATATTTACAATAGACTTTAAAATATTATCTTGTATATTTTGAAAACTTTTTGCTTTTGTAATAGAATTTGTGTCTAGTCTGGGTATACTCTTAAATGTTTAACATTCAAAGTGTGTATTATGTATGTATTTTATAAATATTTTTCTTAATATAAATTTAAGAAACCTTCAATCTACCCTGAGTTTTGTATTCAAATAAAAATGTGTGGACAACAATGATTCATTTTTAGTTGTTTTTCGACTATCTATAGAGGCATAGACATAATAGCTCATCATTAACGATTTTATACCCAAAAGTGATGTAATACCACAAATGGCTCAGCAGTATATTTTTTTTTTTTTATTTTTTCTAGAAAAATAGCAAAAAATTTAATATCAAAAAAGAACATAGCCTCTCATAAGTATAGTTCAATTGAACATAAATCCTCAATGCAAACATCGTTTCGTTCGTTATGTGCATTGAGACGACATAGAGTAAACCCTACTGTATCTATAATATTACACACATTTACTACTCCAATCCAACCAACCAACCCATTCATCCCTAATCGAAATTTTTGATTTTTCTTTTTTTTTTATTTTTGTTGTTTATAATGCAACAGTAGGAAGAGAAGAAGAGGGTTGTCTACTTATAAAAGCTACTTGATTTTGAAAAAAAAGACTAAAATTCGACGACAAAAACAAAAAAGAGATTATAAGGTAACATCTTTTAAACTATCAGAATCATATTCAGAATGCTAAGAAAAGCAGTGCAATAAAATAAATAGATTTTTGCACATAATAATGCATTATAAGCACACATCGAATCGAATTCGAATGAAGCAAAACAAAATTAATCCCTGGACAAATCCCACACAGCCAAGAGCCAAACCAACATAACAACTATACAAGGCTAACTAACTCGTGCCTCGTCGTAGGTAGATTTTCAAACGAAACAAAAAAAAAAACAAGAACAGAAAAAGAAGAAGACACAAGCAATCAATTCGAATTATCTAAATAAAATCAAAGCAAAGCTTAGAGCAGCTTGGTGCTAATTTAACAAATTTAACATGTTTTTTTTATCAAAAATTCATGATAAATATTACGGTATCTATAAATAATTTATGATGTAGAACTCTCAAAAGTGGACTGACAAAAAAAGGGGAATGGGGGTAAAAGGGGAATATAAAGAAGATATAGAAGACAAACGCAAAAAATCAACACGAAGCAGGTTGAGGGAGGCCCAGACGACTACGAACGACGACGATTGCAATCACCACCAGACAAGAAGAGACATTCGACGTTCATTATAAATGTCGCACACAAAAACAGGAGATGAAAAAAAAAACCAAAAGAAAAGAAGAAAAAAAAACCTAAATAAGGAAAAAAATAAAACAGTTAAAACTTTCTTTTATATCAAATAAATTCTATTTTGTTAATAGTTTTTTTTGCGTGGATGAAATAAAAAAAAAAAACTCACATTATCTGTTCCAAATTCATTATTAATTCCTGAATTGGTCATACAAATTGAATGTTGGAAAGAAGTAAGGAAAAAAAATCAAAATGAAGAATTTTTTTCACTTTTTTTTTTCTTCGCTTTTTTTTCCGTCCGATTGATTGCTTGCTAGGTTTTTTTTTTGGACACACGAATTTTACACAACACACATTTTTGTATTGGATTTGATAGATACGATTTTTTGTATTTAATTGGTGTATACAAGATGACCGATTAAAAAATGTTTTAATTTGAATTTGAAAAGAAATTTTATTATATATTTTTTACGGCCGGTTGGGAAAATTTTTATGGACTACCATTTTTTTCTAGCGAGTTTTTTTTTTTTGTCAAAAAGAGAGAGATGGAGGATTTTCAGGAGATGTCAGTGTCAAAAAAAAAGCAAATAAAAAAATGACATGTGAAAGTTGGTGAAAATGGATATTTTTAGTGGCGTCATCTGTCTTTGAGATTGATGAAATATTTCAAAAGTTCGTAAGGCTGACTACACACCGTTCGATTTTTTTGTTGTGGTGCAGTATTTTTCTACTAAGCGATGGTTTAAGCATTGTATATATATTCTTATAGTACTCTCATGAAGTAGAATTTTCTGTTTTGCGTCGCCACCGCTGGGATCGCTAGTTTATTTTATGTTTGAACCTTATACAGAAAATTGAAGTGCAGATCTACCAAAAGATGTCGCTAAAGTATTTTCATGGATTGATAGTACTATAGAAATATATATACAATGGTTTAAGGTTCATTTATCGATCAAGTTGAGAATCTTCAACGTATATTAAATATAAAAGATTGAACTTTTTTGCGTAACATAATCATCGACATGTTTGAATCAGAATTTAACCACAGTTTGTAAAGGTGTACTCCCAAGTAATAAAATTTAACTGGCATAAGGTTCAATGCAAACAATTTGTAAGAAGAACTATATGTCTTAAGGCTTGGCCACACCGGAGGGTACGCGGTAGAGGTACAGGTAACGGTACGGGTACTTGTATGGAAAAAATTCCAAACTGACACATCAACGTTCGGGTGTGGAATTTTTTTAATACAAATATCGTTGCCGCTACCCGTACCGCTACCGCGTACCCTCCGGTGTGGCCAAGCCTTAAAGGCATAATTACAACGAGCATTTTTTGCAAAAAGTCAAAAAGTGAACATTTAAAAATTCATTTTGTGAGAGTTTATTTCCGACCCTAAAGCATAGTACATATATTCTGGTGAAGTGAACATGAACAGATCTTCACTTGTGAACATTTGACATTCATCGCTGGTACACACGTTTATTCATCACATGAATGTACACAATCAACAAAATACACTCATTCCTTTTTTTCTTCAATTTTGAAATTCATTTAAGGCTTGGCCACACCGGAGGGTATGCGGTGGCGGTACGGGTAGAGGTAACGGTACTTGTATGAAAAAAATTCCAAACTGACATATCAACGTTCAGATGTGGAATTTTTTTCATACAAATATCGTTACCGCTACCCGTACCTCTACCGCATACCCTCCGGTGTGGCCAAGCCTTTAAGGCTTGGCCACACCGGAGGGTATGCGGTAGAGGTACGGGTAGCGGTAACGATATTTGTATGAAAAAAATTCCACATCTGAACGTTGATATGTCAGTTTGGAATTTTTTTCATACAAGTACCGTTACGTCTACCCGTACCGCTACCGCATACCCTCCGGTGTGGCCAAGCCTTTATTCGAAAAAATATAAACCCAAGAAACAATTCAGCTTTCATAAGGGTCAACCCAAGTAACAATTTAGCTTTCATAAGGGTCAATGGAAGCTATTTTTTTGCTTTCATAACAAGAAGGACAGGTCTTATAGAAATAATTTTGGCGCAGTTTACCGAAATTGCATAGGACTTTCCTTCACAGGTAATCCACAAGCTAATAGCTTGTGACAAACAGCTTAAAATGGCCTTACGGAGGTCTTCCAGCAGAGGGTTTATCTAATGTACAAACCGGATTACTTGCGTAGGATGTTATAATAAGGCCTTTTAGAAGTTGTAGGTGTTGTAGAAAATGTTGAATTTATGCATAAAAAAAGAATTAATTGAATTTTATTTAATTTTTTTATTTTCTTTTGATTTTTTCTGTTTTGCATTTTCTACATATTAGGGGTATTCACGATCCGATGCAACTGGTCTTGTATCATTGCAAAAGTGCAAAAGTGTAAAATCTTACAACACTACAACAACAAAATATACGGTTTAAAATTTTACAACATTCTTGCACTTTTGCTATACCCTAGACCTATTGCAAAATAAAAATACAATAGAGTAAAATTATTTTTGACAGATGGCAGCTCACCGTAGCGTCGCCCATGATCTTTGTATATAAAATCTATAGTACTATCATGAAAAAAAACAGCGCCCCCAAAAAAGTAAGCTAGCGAACGAACTAAAAAATATGTAAAATTTCAAACAGAAATGTATATCTCATCTCCTTACTCCCATTATTAATTCGATCTAAGCGCCCTCGCGACCACTCAGGTAACGAACAAACTAAAAAATTGCACTTCATGATAGTACTATAGATTTTATATACAAAGCCCATGATAAACAGTTTGTCTTTTTTATTCTGTTTATTATGGTTGTCGACTTGTCGGTACTCATGTCCCGTAATTTAGTTTCTTTTGATGTAAAATAATTTGTGAAAAAAATAGATAAGAAAAGGGGCGTTCACGATCTATTGTAAATAAATAAAATTTTACATTTTTACAAGGCCTGTTGCACCAGATCGTGAATAACCCTATTATTTTATTTATTTTAATTTTTTCTTTTCCTTTTTTAAGGCTTGGCCACACCGGAGGGTATGCGGTAGAGGTATGGGTAGCGGTAACGATATTTGTATGAAAAAAATTCCACATCTGAACGTTGAAATGTCAGTTTGGAATTTTTTTCATACAAGTACCGTTACCTCTACCCGTACCGCTACCGCATACCCTCCGGTGTGGCCAAGCCTTTAAGGCTTGGCCACACCGGTGCTGGCTTGGTATGCAGAGGTACGTAGGATCGATTCCTGGCCGGGCCATGTGATGAAAATAAAAAAATATGTTCTTTTTCAATTAAAATAATATTCTTATCATTTCAGAACAACAGAAAAAGCAGTGGTATGTATAAAGGCTTGGCCACACAGAAGGGTACATACGGTAACGGTACGGGTACTTGTATGAAAAAAATTCCAAACTGACACATGAACGTTCGGGTGTGGAATTTTTTTAATACAAATATCGTTGCCGCTACCCGTACCGCTACCGCGTACCCTCCGGTGTGGCCAAGCCTTTAAGGTTTGGCCACACCGAAGGGTACATCCGGTAGCGGTACGGGTAATTGTATGAAAAAAATTCCACATCTGAACGTTGATGTGTCAGTTTGGAATTTTTTTCATACAATTACCCGTACCGCTACCGTATGTACCCTTCTGTGTGGCCAAGCCTTTATACATACCACTGCTTTTTCTGTTGTTCTGAAATGATAAGAATATTATTTTAATTGAAAAAGAACATATTTTTTTATTTTCATCACATGGCCCGGCCAGGAATCGATCCTACGTACCTCTGCATACCAAGCCAGCACCTTACCAGTAGACCATGCTCGAATATTAAAGATGAGTGGAAAATTGGGAGCTAGTTGAAACCTCACATAAAAATGCAATGTTTTTTCTAAAGTGTTACAAACATTGCATATCTGCAGGATAAAAGCTTTGCATACTTATTGGTGAAAAACATTGCATACTTGAGAGATGAAAACATTGCATACTTACAAGAACCTCTTGGAACAGGTCTTATAGAGGCCTTCTGTCACTTGAAAATACAAGGCTTCTTTAGAACGGTTCAAACAGGTCTTATAAAGGTCTTCTTTAACTGATATTTACAAGGCTTCTTCTTAACAATTCTAGATAGCCTTAAGGAGACCTCCTTTCTTTCAAAAATGGATGACTTGCGTAAGTAAGCCTTAAACTAAAAGTATACAAACTACCCAACTAACATTTCAGCTTCGGTTAAGGTATTACAAAAGCTACATTTCAGCTTCTTTTAAACTTTAGTAAGGTTGTTGGGCATGGAAAAAGGAGAACGTTATACAAGTTCGACCCTCTATAAGGATCTTAAACGAAGCTTTACCGAAGCTCTACAGAAGCTTTGAGGTTTGACAGATAGCTTCGGAAGAGCTTGTATAGCTCTTTAATACATGTCTTATCGAAATTAAAAAAAAAAAAAACAACTACAAAAACAAAAAAGAATTCTTTTTCAACTGGTTTTAAATCATGAATTTTATCTTTTGATCTGATATTATATATAACATTCCATTCGTTTTTAGTATATCTATTAATAATAATTTTAAAAGTATATAATTTTTTTACCACACCCAGGAATCGAACTTCGTATCTGGTTGGTGGTAGTCCATCACTCTACCCACTCGGCCATCCTAGTATATTCATTAATGAAATCAAAAACTTAATCAGTTCAAATAGCAAAAAAATGTCCGAGCTAAATTATTCAATGTCAAAACCAAAAAGTGTACGAGCTAGATTATTTAATATCAAAACCGAAAATCAAATACAAAACTTAGTAACTTCTGTAAAGCTTCTATAAATTCATTAAACAGGCTTATCCGAAATACAAGTTTTTTTCGTTTAAGTTTCTTTAACAGTATTTAAACAACTTATTAGAAGTTTTTAAACAAGTCCGAACTTCTATAAGCAGTTAAATTCAGAAGCAAGCTCAATACAAGCTGTATAGAAAGTAGATCCTGCGAGATTTCAATTAATAGAAGCTGTTGTGCTAGTTGGGTATAGCTTGTCGAATCGAACAAAATGGACCTTAAAGGCTTGGCCACACCGGAGGGTATGCGGTAGCGGTACGGGTACCGGTAACGATATTTGTATGAAAAAAATTCCACATCTGAACGTTGATATGTCAGTTTGAAATTTTGTTCATACAAGTACCGTTACCTCTACCCATACCGCTACCGCATACCCTCCGGTGTGGCCAAGCCTTAAGGCTTGGCCACACCGAAGGGTACATGCGGTAGCGGTACGGGTACTTGTATGAAAAAAATTCCAAACTGACACATAAACGTTCAGATGTGGAATTTTTTTCATACAATTACCCGTACCGCTACCGCAAGTACCCTTCGGTGTGGCCAAGCCTTTAAGGCTTAACTACATACACCACTTTTTGAAAAAGTACAAAAGTGAAAATATTTTTTTTCTGGCTAGCGCAATTGTTTTGTGAAAAAACGTATACAAATTGTTTATTAGACCAAAAAATAAGCTTTCTGCATCATTTGTTTTAATTTTTCAGGCCGAAATACTATACAAAAATGCGTTTGAAAATTTTCACTTTTGTACTTTTTCACTTTTTGAGCCAATGTAGTTAAGGCTTTATGCAAGTAAAATTGTTACTTGGGCTCGGACTCACTACCCACGACTCTCCGGTCGGATAATTTTTTCTTTCACCTTTTTTCTCTTTTGCACTCATTATGTTTAAAAAGTGTCGCGCCTCTTGACCTTCTTCAGAGCAGATCACATATTCGAGGTTTTAGTGAAGTGAAAACCTCACAAAAACAAATTCATGCTCACCTTATGAGGTGAGGTTGAGGTTTGTGAGGTTGCCAGAATAGTGCTGTTAAAAGCAAAAAAAAAAAAACAAATTTAATTTCGTTCAAGATTTCGCTAACGAAATTTTGTATGGAAAATTTCGTTTCGCTTCAGCAGCGTACCAGGCTTTAACGCAGTTGACACACCTCCCAAAGTGCCTGGCTACACAGTGATTTTTCAATCGCCTAAGCAATGAGTTTGTAGGCAAGAGGGATGATGATTGAGGGGGGAAGATGCTCACGAAGGGAACTGAATTTTCTGGGGGCAGTACAGTTCCATTTCTAAATTTTTTCTCTTTTTGACGTTTGTTCCTAGAAAATGTAAAAGTGAAACGTGATTGGGCACAACAGTGTGTAGCCACCGCATGTGATTTTTCAATCGATTGAAAAATCACTGTGTAGCCAGGCACAAATCTGTCTTTTCTGAACGCATCACCTCGCACATATAACATCCCTGTCAATTCAACCCTTGACAAATGTCAAACTAGAGCTGGGCAAATCGTTCATTTCAAAAGATCGAATCGTTCAAAGATTGATTTCACCAAAGATTCGGTCTTTTCTATCAATCGTTCTTTCGTTCATTTAATCGAAACCATTTCTTTTTCACTCATTTCGTTCTGACAAATGAGAGAAGAAACAAGAAATCGCGTATAACCTGAAATATTAACATTTCAATGCAACCATATAAAACAATTTTTCGTTTATATTTTCTATGAGAGTTTTTTTTAAATCTAATTATCTCCGCTTTTTTTTTGAAAATATATTTTAGGAAAATTTTGATTATTAGTTAAGCCCTATGTCTCCGCCAAGTTCAAAACGTCGAAATAGATACATCAAAAATAAAAAGAAGTCAAGGGCAGATATTCGATAGAAATTCCCAATTGAATCCGATTCAATTCAAACTCTGAACTTGATTATATAAACTTGTATCAGTTGTATGCATTGAATCGAAATGATGATTGAGAATGAATGGAATGAACGAAATCCGAGTTCTGAGAGATTTTTTAGATGATTTTTGATTGTGAACGATTTGGATGAACGAAACGTTCTTTTCCACTTCGTGGTTTTTGATTGTAAACGATTTGGATGAACGAAACGTACTTTTCTACTTCGTACTTTCTTATTTTATGAACGAGATTGATATAAGGATTGATTGATTTGGTTTATAGTGATTGCAATCACTCAAAATTTTCGGTGAACGGGTCAAAAAGACCGAATCAATCACGATTGACACAGCTCTATGTCAAACCAATAAATGGTCTTTTTCTTCCATGTTCTATCATTTGTTTATAAATTCTCGTATACATTTTGTGAAAATTTATTTAATTTTCTAACTTTATTACATATTTAACAAAATATTCTAATTCTACTTGAATTGACTAAGTTAAAAGAACTTTTCTATAAAACAATATTATAATTTATTCCATCACCAACCAACAACATTGATTAATTATTTTCCGCCATGAATCGACGAGACAAACAACGTTTAGATGAACGCCGCAGAGAAGCAAATGCACCAAAGCATCATCACGATTCAGGAGGCACATCAAAAAGTCTCATGGACAATTACTTTGAATCACAAAAAGTCATACAATCTTTTTTAACACCTAACAATGAGGTGAAAATTACAAAATCATTTAAAATTCCCAAGAAACAGCCTGTCAGTGCTGAAGCTGGACGTGGTGGTAAGTTTGGAAATGATATAAGTGGGCTAAATAGTAATAGAATAGAAGAGAATGATAGAAGTCCAATAATTCCAAGTAGAAGGAATGATAGGAATCCCAGACAAGATTGGAATAATCAAAATAAAAGATTCACAACTGGACGTGGACAGAATGACCAAATTACTCCAAAAAAAGACTTCTTTGATAGGAAAAAGGGATCTAATGGAGTTGACATTGATGTCAAGGGTAAAAGAAACGACCAAGAGTCCAAAAGTATCTTGGATCGTATTGTCTCGAGTCGTAAAAGGGAACCCAATCAGATTGAGGTCGTTTCTCCCATAAAACGACATGAACCGGAGTCCAAAAGTATCTTGGATCGGTTTAAAAGAGATGACATCTCGAGTCGTAAAAGAGAATCCAATGGTTTTGACTCTAATTTGCCTTCCAAAAGAATTGTCCATGAGCCAAGTATTCTGGATAGAATAAGAAGAGACAATTCCCCGAATCGTAGGAGGGAATCTCGTAGACCTGATACCTCCTTATCACCTCCTAGAAGGAGAGAAGAGCCAAGTATTCTCTCCCGAATAAGAAGAGACGATTCCCCCCCAAATCGTAGAAGGGAATCCCGAAGAACTGGGACCGGTTCACCTCCGAGAAGGAGGGAAGAACCAAGCATCCTGGATCGAATAAGAAGAGATGACATCCCGGATCGTAGAAGGGAACGCAGTAGGTCTTCTGAGAGGCCCAGTATTGTCGACCGTATTCGAAGAGACGATCGTAGAAGACCAGAACCCATTATCGAGGAACGTAGTAGAAGTCGTGATCCCATTCAGGGATCCAGAGAAGATCGAAGGAGAGAAGATAACCATCCAAATGGTGTCAAACGTATTCGCCATGAATCGCCTCTTAGAAATGAATCTTCTCCTGCTAAGAATGTAGAAGAAGATAAACTCCCAGCTAATATAAAAAATCGCCTCTATTTAAATCGACCAATCGATATAGAAATTCGTGATAGAGGAGCAATTGCTGGGAAGATTTCCCCTGAAAATGTTGAACTCTTTTTAAAAGAAATTGAAGATTCAGTTACAGCAAGAATCTTTACCAATCCAACATATCAAACTAAATTCATTGGTCACAAACATGAATTTGGTGTACTCACAATGACATGTGCTGATGAATTTACCAGCATATTTCTTCAAGAAAAAGTTAAAGAAGATTTGCCACTTTGGCCGGGAGCCAAATTAGAAACGAAAATGGGTGCCAATCGGAATGTCATCATTAACTTGGTTATTCCTCATACGATTGGACATATATCTGAGTTTAGATATATGTGTAAGGAGACAGATGATCGAATGGCAACAGATAAATGGAGATTAATTGATTGTCAAGAGGCGGAGGATGAGACGGGGAAACTGTTTAAATTGGGTATTGATAAGTTGTCGTTTGAATTTATGAGGAAACAAGGATATACAGTTAAGTGTGGAGATATGAAGATTAAAGTTGAAGAAGAAATTCCAACAACAAAATTGAATAGATTCATTCGATAGTTGGAAATAATTTTATTTTTAATTAAAAGTAAATATTTAATGCATGCATAATACAAAATAAATATTATTTTTAATTTGAATTTCCAAAATTTTAGAATACAACTGATTTGTCTGTTGTTTTAGTTCTCTTTTTTTTTCTGAAGATAAATAAAAACAATTGTAAACTAAAAAAAAAAAAAAATGGTTTGTATATAATTCGGAAGGTTCCATAATCCCCCATTATTTGGGCCTTAAGTTTACAAAGTTCGCAACAGTGAACCTTATACGAGCCAACCATAGAAGATATATAGATGCGGAAATAGTCGGGTCTACCTCTAAATCGAAACTAAGGAAATAAAATGTGGGCAGCCCTCGTTGGCTAACTCTTCTAAATTAGTTGGAGATGCCTTCAAGGAGTCGACTCGGCTCAAGTTGCACTAAGAAGAATTGAAAAATGGGAAAAGGCAGCAGACAGCTAATAATAGTCTACTTTTTACTTTAGCAAATCTTAAAAAAATAATCGGTAAGCAGCTCTGGTAAGCACACTTTAAGAAGTGTATGCGTTAGAATAAGCAGGCTGGTTCGACTAGTGCTATTAGATTGAGGCTAGAAGATACAAAACGAGAAGCGAGGATGCCTCTGCTTGCAATACCCTTTGCAATAAAGGAGGTAAAACAAATATTTTCGGACAAAAATTTTACAAACTTGTCGTGTTTCACGAATTCCAACTCCTATACACAGGATTGGTATAAACAACTGGGTAATGGTAAATCAAAATATTTTAAATATTCCCTCCTGAAATAAATTATAATTATTAGGTAAAGTATGTTATTTATGTTTTACTGTCTCTTATTTTAAGGATTATTGGTATTGGTAGAAGGTAGTATTTATGTATTTGTTCCATGCATGGAAATGAGGTACGAGCAGTCTCCGTCGGTCGGAATTATTGTTAATAAGTCTGTCTTCGGTCATTTTTCGTTAAAGTTAATACAAATTGAGCTAGTAAACAAAAACAAAAAAAAAAAACTACATTTCCAAGATGACAGCTGCTCTCGACCTCTTATCATCCCAACAAACTGTTTTTTATGATAAGGACACACAAAATTTTGTACCGCAAAAAATGCGTTTTCATGACTTAAGAATCAAGTTATTGAGAGACCTACTTTGTTCTCATTCTGTATCGTCTTCATTTCATGTTTAATTGTTATCTCAAGTTCAATTTTTTACAATCCTTAACTCTCTGTAGTAGGTTTCTATACCGCAAGTGAATTGCATTGTGTGTGACTGGTACTTTCCCTGGTTTTGCAGTTTTAAAAAGAGAATACAATTTTTCGAAGTTGAACGTAGAACGAAATATATGAAAATTTAAGTGATTTGACTTTTTGCCTCCTAGGGAACACAACATTATTTGTTTTATTTGTATTTAGTATTTATTTATTTAAAAACTGCTTTCACATTAAGATAATAAAGACTTGGCCATACCGAAGGGTACATGCGGTAGCGGTACGGGTAATTGTATGAAAAAAATTCCAAACTGGAGCATCAAAATTCGGCTGTGGAATTTTTTTTTATACAATTACCTGTACCGCTACCGCATGTACCCTTCGGTGTGGCCAAGCCTGAAATCTTATAAACTAGTGCTAAGCATTATATGTGCCCTTAATTATGAAAGTGGACTAATTTCCCCCTAAAATGGATTCAAATCTAGCCTTAAAATAATTATTATTTAAGGGGTAAAGTTGTTTTTGAAAGCAAAATTGCAGTAAATAGACTTCTTTATTGCTCCTCTAGTGATTTCATAAAAGAAATATAATTAAATCGTTATAAGAAAATTATTATGTATGTAAGCTTTTCTTTAAACAATTCAAAAAGTGACTTAGGGCCGGTTTGTTGACACTCGATTATCTTTAATCAAGGATTATACCAGTTGATAATCGTAGATTTCGTTTGTTCACAAAAATTTTTATCAAAGAATCAATGATTTGAGCAGTTAATTTGAGATTTTGTTAATCATCCAATTTTGCTGGATTAGCACTATTAAATCAAGGATTAACTGGAATTCAGTTTGTTCATACTTGATATTCTTACAAAGTTATCAGCCGGTTATTTTCCGACACTTCTTCAAGCCAATACGTCATTGAATTCTTAAAATCAATAAGACATACAGTGTTGGCCAAAACAAATGAAAATTATAGAATCAAAAATTTTGATATGTATGTATATTTATTTTAAATTAAGGGCCAATTTTTCAATTGTCAGTTAAACAGTCAGTTAGTACTTATTCCCAAGGATAGAGAAAAAATCAATTTTTCAACAGGCAGATATAGCTTATTCCTAAGAATAAAACTATCTGCTTCTTTCAGAGACGAATAAAAATTATTCTAAGGAATAATCTAAAAAAAATATTGTGTCAGTTGTCAAAGCTGTTTTGAAAGAATTTTGAAAAAAATACAGTGGAACACAAGAAAACAAAAACAATCATGAATAAAAATGACGTTTAATTTTAAATATTTTTGAATTTGACAATTTTTGTTTGTTATTCTGTAGAATAAATTATTCTTGATTGAAAAATTCAATGTTTTTATCTGATTGTTTATGAGCCTAATAACTTTATTCGTCGAACAGTTAACTGACTGTTTATTAGAAGATTGAAAAATCGGCTCTAATTCAAATAAGTACATTTTCAACATAAGTACATTTATTTACACTTTCATAATCATGGGCACATATAATTATGAAATTTTAAAAATTCTGAAGGATCAAAAATAATTTAATTTAATTTACAAAATATAAAAATAGTGATAACAATTACACAAAAGTAGTTATTTGTATGGTATTTAAATTGTTGCCTTTAAAATTTAGTATCCTGAGTATCCTGAAACAATTAATAAAAAAATTAAAACAAACGTAAAAACTTTGCGTTAAGTCAATTTTCCTAAATTCTGGCAAATCCCCCCCTTCTACCCTACTTTTAATACATTTCTTAATTGTTTTTAAAATAAATATTAAATAGATTTTGAAAAGAATTTAAAATAGATTTAGCCCGGATGAAGTTCAAAGTATTTATTTAGCTCTCTGCGAAAGTGAACTATGCTCCACAGACTCATTATGAGCAGTGGTATGGAATTCCACGAGATAATAGCGCTGATGAAGAACTGACGCTCGGATGTCAAACAGGAAAATCGGGGAAGAATAAGTTGTTGAGATCTACTAGATGGGGACATCCGTAAGCTGTCAAAGAGATAACTGGGCTGGTGTGTTTGAATAATATTAACGAGCAAGATTTATAGATTTATATGTATGTAGCGTAGGTATATCGTTATAAGCTGTCAAAGGAAAAATTAAAAATATCTCTAGAGATAGGAGAAATATGATCTGATAGTATTGTTAGTAATCATTTTTATCAAAAAAAAAAAAAACAAAACCGACTTCCATGGATCAAAATTGGGTTTTACGGTTTTTCTTATAGTTTCTATAGCCATTAATGGACGAAATTGAAATTGGACACTGCAGGCACCACCTTTCCAATACAAAAAGAATTATCAAAATTGGTTCACTTATTCCAAAGTTATGAGGTAACAACATAAAAAAAAAATACAGACGAATTGAATACCTCCTCCTTTTTGGAAGTCGGTAAAAAGAAAAAAGATTAACGGTCACTGTGGTGCATGTGCAACATTTTTTCAACGCATTTTTGTTCTTTTATTTTAACAAACAAAATCTAGCAGTTAGTCAATGTCCTTGTGGAACTTAAGGGTAAGGGCAAAGTCTACATAGATGAATTCGTATTTAAAAATTCTCGGTATAAAAATACTACTACTAGGGGTGGCATTAAAAATGCGATGGATTACCACTTTTCACAAATCAATGGTTTTCATCAAATCAAAAAAAAACAAAAAAATGGTTAATGTCGTCCTAGTTAAAAATTAAATATGATTTTTAGAGTTTTGTAATATCTATCTCAATCATCTTTCAATGAATGCTTTTACAACACTGGTGTAAAAGTTCTATTTTAAATGGTGTTTCAGGTCTCAGGTACTATGTTATTAATGTTTTGAAAAATTTCAAAAAAACTTTTGGATTGTAATAATTTATATGTAAATATTCTTGTGAAATATGCGTGGGACCTTGTTCGCTGGTGTAATATTATGTTACAAGCACTACCTAATTGATTTTGGATTTGAAACGTGACCACCTTAAAATCTTCTTTAAACAAAACTCCAAGACTGGATTCAGAACTGTAACAACTACTTTGTGGTTTAATAACATTAGTAGAATCATGGATACTCTGCTTTCAAATTCTTTTCCCATAAGTATAATAAAAACATTATTGAACCAATATTTTAACCCATTGGTTCAACCAAATTTAGTTAATAATGGAACGCAGTTTTCTTACAGAAGTTGTTTGTACATTCCTAATCTTTCGAATCGAATTTTAGATGCTCCTATTAGAAACAAAGATAGTGTTCGTTTAGCTTTTAAGTCAGTAAATGTTTTAAGAAATTCACTTTTTTCGAATTTAAAAAGTGAACTTTCAAAAAATGATAAATCAAATATAGTTTATAAAATAAAATGTTTAGGTGATGGAGCAAACAATTGTCCATTAGTTTATGTAGGTACTTCCATGCAGAAGCTCAAAAATCGCATAGCTGGTCATAGATCGGATATTAACAACGGACATTAACAAAAAACCGCTCTAGCTTTACATTGTATAGATGAGGGACATAGGCCAGATTATAACAATGTAGATATTTTACAAACAGAGAAGAATTTTAATAAAAGAATGGTTTTAGAAATGCTACATATTTTAGATACAGACAATACTGTAAATAGGAGATCGGATTGTGAAGGGCTTAGTATTTATAGTCAGTTTGTTAAAAGGAATTATTTTTTAAGGTGAATTTTATAATCAACTTAATTTCTCTTAAAGGAGCATGGGCATTTTGGACGTTGAGCGGCCATTAATAAAATTGGTATCAAATGAGAGGACTATAACTTAGGAAAAACTTTTACAATGGACGTTTCGCAGTATTGCGTTAAGAATGTAAGAAAATACAGTATTAGTATCGTTAATGCATTATTCAATGTATGAACGACAAATTGGTTTATATTTTTATTTGGAACATAAAATATGATGCTCTGTCATTTTCCCTGAGTCTGAAGTCATTACTCTTGAAAATCCGACCAACAGAACTCATAATATAAGATTTTTAAGACAACCACTTCAAGATTTTGTTCGAAAGTTTTCAAACAATTCAAACTACCAAAAAATTGAATAACGAAACTCTCAAAATATTTTGAAACTGTTGTTTTAAAATGCTTATAGTTTGGGTTCTAGTGGTTAAATATTCAAGATAAAGGTCTTCAGACTTAGGGAAAATGAGAGAGTATCATATTTTGCACTTAAAATACTCACAAAAGATACAACTTTGAGACAATCTGCATAAAGTGTTATATGCAAAAATGCATTTTATCCGTTTTTGGAGTACGTCACAAGGATAAAACTTCTCCACAATATATGTAAACCTTAATTACATCAAAAAATAACAAATTCATTCCTGGCCGCGCAACGTCCACATTCCATACAAACTTGCCCATTCTCCTTTGATAAAGAAAAATTTTTTAAATTTCTTATCAATGAATAAAAAGTTTTTATATTTTGAAAATTCAATGATTACAAACGTCTTTTTCAAGACATTTTTTTAAATTTTCAAAATATTTGAGCGATTTAAGAAATCTAAAAGCAACTTATTGGGCAGGTTCAGAAACGTGAGGCACTAAATATTTAGGTAATTTCTCGGTCTCTGATTGGTCAGCTGTCAAAAAGAATCTTTCCAATTTAGGTAATTTTATTATAAAGCTAACTGGAAAGTTAGGCAAGAAAATGTTCCCTAAAAATTTAGGAAAGTTTTTTTTTTGTCAACATGACAGCTGATTGTTTTGAATTAAAGAATTAAATTAGCAAATTTAAATTTATTTGTGTGAAAAACGAGTAAAAAGTGCATTATCGGTTATAATTAATATTATTTATTCATTAAAGTTAAGTGAAATTTGGTGTCTTCCCCATGCGATCGGTAAAATACTTAAGTAAATTTTGAAATTTGACAATAGCATCATATCCAAACTAATTTAGTCAATTTCTTCAAATTTCCGTTCAGAAAATGACGTTGCCTAAATATCTAGTCTAGTAATATTTCCTGAACGTGCCCATTGAGAGCCATAACAAAGACTTTAAGAAAAGAAAATTTTAAGATAAGTATCTATTATAAATATATTATAATTTTTTAGAATTAGTTTATTATTTTAGTCCTGAAGAAGAGTGTATTCACACTTGAAACGTCGACGAAAAATAATTAGTTATCAAAAACCACCTATAGCCTACCAAAAAAAAACAAGTTAAGTTATTTAACAAAGGTCAAGAAGAAAGGAATAATTGTTTACTTTGCGGTTTATACAAAAATTATATACAGGTTATCCGGTTTCTTAAAAGCAATTTTTCCCTATAAGAGTAGCACACAATTTTTTTTTTCTTATTAAAAAAAAATAATAAATAAATTAAAAATTTCGTATTGCTATGTTTTAAAGACATGTCTTTTTGTTTTCAAAGATGAACCAACAACAGAAAAAACTTTGAAGCTTTTTTCTATAAAATTTTTGTATAAAAACTTAATTTAAAGACACAATTAAACATTAAACTTTATGCCTGCATCATTTTTCACAGCATTGAAACCTGTTTCATGCCATCGCACCATAAGGGAATACGTAGTAGATAGACATTTTTTTTTTTACCACCCTGAGAAAACAAACATCAGGGTTAGATGGTTTTATGCGAATTGCACAATAATGTATAAATATGTACCTACATAAGTATACATATCTACATTCTTGTGGTGTGTGGTGTGAGCTGCAATTGTATATCACTCGTGCTTTTACTGTGAAAACCCCAACATCATCATGCAGTAGTGCACATCAGTGCAAGATTAACATCATAATGGCGCCCGGGTGAAAAATAACATTTTTTTTCTTTTCTTTTCAAAAACTAGTTTTTCAGAGCTAAGATTTCCAAAGACTATGGAAATTTTGTGTACTCTCTGTGAGTGAAGTTGACTGCAGAACGAAAGCAAAAAAAAAAAAAACGATAGCATCGTTCATCCCAAAAATAAGGAAACAGTGTGGAACTAAATTGAAAGCCATTCATTTTCTTTAAAATACCTTGTATATCAGAAATATAAAAAGTTGTTGGCAGAAAATATGAGGATATAATAATTGCCCTCTGAAATTTGGCGCCCAGGGCAAACACAATTTTCGTTCCCCCTCTGGAACTTGCTTTCATGCACTTGCCTTACTCACGCCCTGTTTTGTACGTGTGAATCTTCTTCGCTCTACAATGTACATCGTCCTTCCTAATAAAAGAAATATTCTCATAAAATTGTATTTCAAATTTATACAGCAAAGTAGTGTGTGTTTTGCAAAGAGCGTTCAAATGTGCAACAACTCTTTTATTGCATTAAAGAAGACTGCAAAATATACTAAGGATAGTTCTTAAAGTTCAAACAAAATTTGTGGGATGAATAAAGGCCGTAAAAGTGGCTTTAATAAAACATAAATTCAACAAGTCATAAGATTTTAAGAGAAGGCTTATAGAATTTGCATTTTATTTATTTATTTAATTCTTAGAGTTGCTTCTCTATCAAAGATTGACAGAGGCTTCGATAAGCTTTAAGCAAATCCTTTTCTTCATTATCATTACCAACTTCTTAATCTCAAAAGTGAAGTCTAAAATCTCTCTCCATTTGAGAAAGTTAAACAAAAAAAATCCATACTGGATCAAATGTTTAACCAATATTCTCCTTTAACAAATCCCCCCTCCTAAGCCAATAATCCAAAGTCAAACAAGAAGACCTAGCCGTTTAGAGGATATCACATAATCGGACTTTCGAAAAAATACACTCTTTGAGTGGATTTTTTAGCATTTGCGCAAATGGACAGTCTCCGTTTTTTTTTTTTCCTAATTGTAATTTTGTTGGAAAAAATATATTTTCCACTCAAGGACCTGCAGTTATGTAATTCACAAAATGAAAAGCTTTTAGTGTGTTTACAATTTTATATTGTATATAGTTGTTGTTGACTGACTTTTTTTTTCGGGTCAACTTTTTGATTTTTTCTTCTTCTTTTGGAATTCAAAGAATCAACAATGCAAGGAAACGGACGTCGACACCACTTCAGAATGATGATGACGATGTTAAGGATAAAAAAAGCGAGGGTGTTGGTTTTTTTTTTTTTTTCGATAGATGATGGGTTTTGGCATTGGCAGTAAAAGAAAAAAAAATGTGAACATTCAATTTTTTCTCTCTATTGGCATGTTGAGGAATTATAATGTGAAGTCACAGACGTAAACCTGACATTCTATTTTTTGGGACCGAACTGAAACGAACCACATTAAAGTATTGATTTTGGTTCCAGGTTTTTTAAAGGTAGCCATTATATTTTATTTGGCTTTTTTTTCCAGTAGGACCACATACACATACTAATTTCATATGGAGCACTAGGATTCGGTTCATAAATTATTGGTTTTATTTTTACCTTCTTTCTTAATGGGGGGGCTAATGTAGAGTGGAAGTAATTTGTGGTACGTATGTATATTAAAAGAGATTTAGTAAAATCGAATTTTATGGAACATAATTTTAAGGGTAAATTATCATGCATGCTTAAATACAATCCGCATAGAATCAAGAGTCTTATCAAAATTAATGGAATTTATTTGTTAAATGAAATAATTATATCGAAGGACTACACCGAGATAAAGTAGCACAAAATAAAACAAAGTTTATAGTCCAGTGCATTTATAATTTGACCCTGCAATTTGTACAACCTCCAAATTTTTTTTGCTCATTCGATAGAGCATTGGCTGAATATCATTACCCTGATTTTTCGCACTCGCGAAATTATTCACCTTTCGGCCGCCATCTTGGATTTTAGTTTTTGCTGAATATCTCGATTTCTATTTATCCTACATAAAAGTTGTGTATGCAAGAAACGTAGGCAATTAAATTTCGCGTCTTTTATGTTGAGAACACTTTTTCGTTATTCTGAATATTAAAAAAGTTACAAGCCAACAAAGTAAAAAAAAAAACCGAAAAAAGTGACAATTTTAAAGTTTTGAGCACTTTTTATCAAAATTATGAAAAAACCTTCCGAGATAAGATTTTAACCTTAAAATTCTCTACAACTCTGCTATACAACTTTTTTTCTATCGCTATAAATACAAAAGTTATTATTACTTTTTTTTGTTAAAAATGCTCTTTTTTGTTTGTGTTTTTTATCTTTACTTTTTTTCTTAATTTTTTTTTTTACCAAATCTTGAATTTTAAATGATTAGTGAGTATTTTATAGCTTTATGTTACAAGAGAAAATTCAGGACCTGCAATTTTTTTTATATTTAAGTCTCTTCATTGCGTAAAAAAGGGGTATTTAAAAAAAAAGTATTACTACCTTTATTAATTATAGCGATACAGAAAAGTTGTATGGCAGAGTTGTAGAGAATTTCAAGGCGAATAATCTTTTCTCGATACGTTTTTTCATAATTTTGATAAAAAGTGCTCAAAACTTTAAAATTGTCACTTTTTTCTGGTTTTTTTACTTTGTTGGCTTGTAACTTTTTTAATATTCAGAATATCGAAAAAGTGTTCTTAACATAAAAGACGCGAAATTTAATTGCCTACGTTTCTTGCATACACAACTTTTAAGTAGGATAAATAGAAATCGAGATATTCAACAAAAACTAAAATCCAAGATGGCGGCCGAAAGGTGAATTTAGCGAGTGCAAAAAATCAGGGTAATAATATTCAGCCAATGCAATTTGGGGGTGGTACCAACTGCTGGGTCGCCCATATATGAACATCATAAATGCACTGGACTATTAACGAAAAGGATCTATATCCATAGGATGGGTAGATACAATAACTTCTCTTACGTATTGTTTAATTCTGGGGTATTCATACCCCCAGTGCAGCAATCTTCCAAAGTTTATCTTTCATTTTCGTGCAGTCAAACTGGGTTTGACGTTTTCTAGTTACTGCTTCAGAAGATAGAGAGCGACAAAGTTCCTGAAATTTGCTATTTTAAAGTTTTAAATCCAATGTTGTTAAGATGAAAAACATTAATTATTTTACAGCTTTTGTTACCCTTTTTGAAATGAATTTAATTTCTATTGATCAGAGAGTGAAATTGTCTTAAGTCCGGCTTTTATAGTGACTAACAAAAAATATATATAGATCAATTGAGACGAAGCATGCAAAAGCTGACTTCTGAAACATTTGTTGGCCCCTATCTTTTTATTAGTCACTTTAAGGTTTGATTACATTTTTAGTAAGAAAACTTTAAAAAGTCGAATTTCAGGAATTTTGCTGCCCTCTATCTTTGCAAACAGTAATTTTAGTGCCTTAAACATCTGACATAAAATGTTCAAAATTTTAGGGTGAATATTTTTGTCTTTCACAATCGACTTGAAAAAATGAGGAACAGTTCGGGGAGGGGGAATACGCCAGTTTGTATTTGTATATCTTAAACTTCAGTGAACTGAATTTGTGATGTAATGCGAAGTCAGGTGTTCCGCAAGGAAATCTTTTAGGACCTCTTCTTTTTATTAAAGATACACACGATGCTCTGTTATGTATTCACAACAGTGCAATTCTTATTTTCACAGATGATATGAATTTTTTACCGACTTCCAAAAAGGAAGAGATACTCAATTCGTCTGTATTTTTGTTTTTTTTTTTGTTTGTTACCTCATAACTTTGGACTAAGTGAAATAATTTTGATAATTCTTTTTGTATTAGAAAGCTGGTGCCTGCAGTGTGGTCCCCATTTCGTTATTGCTATAGAAACTTTGAGAAAAACCATAAAACCCTGTTTTGATCTATGGAAGTCGGTTTTGTTTTTTGATAAAAATGATTATTAAAAAGTACCGAATCTGTCAATGATTCTGATGCAAGATGACATAAAACACTTTGTTCTATGGTATAGTAAGAATAACTTAAACATAAGTAAACATGCTCCTAGTTTGTATTTGTATGAATATAAAGTACACCGCCGGCACACTTTACATCGTGTTCAAAGTTTTAAGGACCTAGGAGTTAATTTTACCTATAATTTTGATTTTACCAATCATATCAATGTGATCATGAACAAGGCTTTCTTTATGATAGGTTGTATAAAGCGTTGGTCAAACAAATTTAAAGTTTACTTTTGTGACTCTACGAATGTTTAGTACGCTTCCACCTAGATTTCTCATCGCAAGTCTGATCACATTTTTACGAGGTCTGTAATGTAAGACTAGGATCAGTACAATTCAATTTTATTTGATTCGCCTTAAAAGGACTGCCCTGGTCCGATTCATATAACCTTCCTCCTTATGCGCATGATATCATCTTAATTCACAAACAAATCAGATGACTAATTGATGTATTTTTTAATTTATCTTGAAATTATAATATATTTGATTAATTTTTTGCTAAATGATGAGCCGGATAACACGTTTTATGTGGGCAAGACGGTGCTTGCAATAAAAGCGCTCTTCGTCTATTATCTATAAGGGTATAAAACAATACAAAAATATACAAAAGCGATTTTATAAAAACCATTTAACTTTTTCTATAGTAAAAAATGTTACGCATACACCAAAGTTACCCACATTTAATTAAATTAAATAACTATGTGAAAATTATAAAAAAACTATAGTAAATGAAGGTTTTCAAATAGAGTTTATTATATTAAATTAATAGAATTAAACTGAAAGTCTTTTTATATTTGATTTTCATAGATAATTTCACATAATTTACAGATATTGAATAAAATATGTATAAAAAAATATAAAATTGTTTCTTCAATTAAAAAGCAATATTTGAATTAAAAAAATTATGCAATTTAATTCTATTATTAAGATATGCATTAAAAAATACTTTTTTCTTGGTTTTTTTTTTATAAATCATTTAAAAAAAAAGTGAAAAAGAAGTTGCAAGGTATGTAAGTTTGAAGCAATAATAAATCAGTAGATACCTACCTTAAACAAATTTTTAAAACACTCAATGTGTTGTTTTCGAAAAATTGATTTTTCAGTAGGTAAATCCTTTTGTTCGTTGAAATTGTTTGTTTTGGAGAAATTCAGGTGAATTGTTTGAAAAAAAAAACTTTTTTTCATTGCATAATTAACATTGTTTTAAAAGTAACATTTGAAACAAAATAGGAGTAGTAATTTTTTTTAATAATAGTTTTCTTAAATTGGTATTTGCAGGACCAGTAAGCACAAAATCTTTACGTTCAAATTTGTACCATTTTATTTTAATGATCAAGAGAATCCTACAGATTTGGTAGACAACAAATGTTGAGCTCTTAAATATTTAATTTTTCTTAGAAAAATAAGTGATGATAAGGTTTAAAATGTTAAGGTTTTTATTTTTGTAGGTACTTAAGAACCAAAAAAAGTTTACTTCTTATACTTGCATTTATATTTGTTTGCAATTGTTTATTACTTTAAATTATTGGCATTATTCAGTTTATCTTTTTTTTTTTTATTGTAGTAGGTATACTAGCTAATTAGAGGTGTATTTATCACCTTGTCATTGAAATCGTTTTTCTTTGTTGTCACCGTCCATGTGATAAGAAATATGACAAATAATTACGAATGACCTAATTGTGTGCGAATGCAATAATCGATCATTTTCACATAAATTCGACATATCCACTAAAATCTATTCACTGTGCAAGTTTTTTGAAAAAATTTTTTGAGACAGGTGCGCGATTAACTGTTTCGTCCTATTTCGGACCCGAGAAATCGATTTGCGTCATTAGTTTTTCGATTTATCGGTAAGACTTCGAACAAAAATTTTTTTGAAAGTTTTTTCAATTATTTTGAGAATTGTCCACTGTTTTTAGTCATTTTTCAACCAAAAACAAAATTTATGTTGCTAATTATTCTGCTCAAACGTTATTTGCTACCAGTTGAAAGACGTTATAAACAATTTTGAACAATTTATTTGAAAATTTTGTGATTTTTTTGAAATAATTAAAAAAAAAAATCGAAATTTTTTACATTGTTTATCGTTTTTTCGCTGTTTTTGTTCTCTTTTGCACAAATACATTGCATGTTTTCCATTAAAAATTAATTTAACTAAGATAGTTTTAAGAAAAACTATCGATAATATCGGTAGCCTTGTGGTAAAATAATTTGGAAGTATTGAAACTATCGATAGTATTGTGAAGTATCGATATACTCGATATTTTTTTGTTATCGATGCTATCGATAGACTGTCGAAGTTTTACCAACACTAAATTAACAGTGGAAAACTCTCAAAATAATTGAAAAAACTTTAAAAAAAAATGTTGTTCGAAGTCGTACCGATAAATCGAGAAACAAATGATGCCATTCGATTTCTCGAGTCCGAAATAGGGCGAAACAGTTATTCGCGCGCCTGTCAAGAATTTCGACTTGCACAGTGTTATATATATTAAAGTTTGGTTTTGTGTACGTTTGCTAACCGACCACACCGGCTGACTTATTTGCTTAATTTTTTTTTAATCAGAGAGGCATAAGAGGAGAAGGTTTAAGGCAAACAAATTTAAGATTTTATAGGGTAAATAGGGGTAACACAACATTGAAAAAAGAGGCTATTTTCTAAACGGTAAGTTGTAAAGAGTTGGCTTTTTTTTTAATGATAGACAAATTTATTCAATAGTTAAAAAAGGTATTTGAAAAATTTCAAAACCAAGTTGTGAAGGTTTTTTTGCAGTCATAGACCTTCGACAAAAGACTAATTACAGGTACGCAAAATTTTGCACAGAAATATGAGTTACACCATTAGAAAGATATTAAAAAACAAAATTAGGGGTCTATTACGGATTTTTTTCATAGGCTCTGTGTTTTGAAATACAAATTTTTGAAAAACAAATAATTTTTAGGGACATTTTTTAGTATTTTTTTATTTTTTTGAATTTTTAAAAGCCTGCAAAAAATCTCAAACTAATAGAAAATATAGGTTTTAGTTATGCCAATGCATGAGTATTTTCCATAAGCAACTTTTGCTAAAAGTTTAAAAGTGAATATTTTTAAACTCATTTTATGAACTTTTCAAGTTTTGATTCTCTTTTTCATTTGAAAATTAACTATTTACAGAGTCGAAAATTAGAAATAAATACAAGGAATGGCGGAACGAAGTCCGCTGGGTCAGCAAGTTGTATTATATAACACCATATTAGACTTGTTAGTGTTGTTTTTCAAAATAATTGCGGTCTATGGAAATAAACGCCAAACAATTTGATCCATTAAGTGTTAACTTAACTTCGAATTACGTTTAATAAATTCAATTAAATACATATTTCCCATAATCTTTTCAATTAAGTGCTAATTTGTATATTCAACTTGCAAATCCCTAACAGTTAAATATTTCTGCTTTTCAAAAACACGATGCGATCACATAATTTCATATTATTTTCATTAGCAAGAAACGAAAAAAAAACAACTTGTTGTCCTTTTATATCAAGAATTAACAAACTTGGATGAAATAATTTCTCATCCCCATCAGTATTAAATACAATATAGATATGTAATAGCCACACCCTCTCAATCCTCTCACATTCTTACGTACATAACAACCCTTTTGTTATACATAACAATAAAGCTTTAACATTGTATAGTTTAACATTCTACATGTTGCTGCTAAGTTTTTGATCATCTTAACAACACCAAAAAGGAAAATTCTATCAGAGTTTTTACTCTAGAAAACTCTTTAGCAACAAATGTGTCAATAGCTATAAGCATAAAAGAAAAATAAGAAAAAAAAAAAGTAAATGAAATAGTGCGCACATGTAATACTTGACCCCGAAAACCCCACCTTGCTATCAGACATGACCGTCTTTGAGGCTTCTGCGGCAATGCTAGATACTATCCTATCTCATATAGTTTTTTTTTTGTATATGTACCTACATCCCAAAAAACCTATTAAAGTTTGTGTCTTCTATCTACTCATTCCCTAGAACTTTGTCTATCTGTAAGATGTGTTTATGCTATAGATACACATAGCATGTTGTAAACACTAGAGTTACGAAAAACGTCGCACGCATTTTTTTTTTCTTAGAAGAGAAACTTAGGAGAGAGCTTTGCAAACTTCACTCGTATTTTTGAGTCATTTTTGGTTCCAAAATAAAAACGAGTGAATTTCAATATAACCAACCCACGTTTCTGGTGAAAAAAAAGATTTTTGTTGGCCAACATTGTAACAGAAAATTATTCAGTTTGTGCTGGACGGTTAAACGCGTTGGTAGATTTCCTCTTTTTCATTCAAATTTATATAGAATCAGTGTATTGGTACATATTCTCACCACAATCAGCGCCCTTGTAGTGAAAAAAAAAATCTCTCATTTTAATCAATCTTTCGGTTAAAGATATCAAAAGATACAAATTCTAAAGATTCCTTCGAAGTGTTTTGTATTTAAAATTTTTTTTCTACAAAATAAGTTTGCACACTCTTCTTCTCCGAACAAACAAAAAAAGATACCAAAAATAAAAAAAGAGAAAATTTAATCAGGACATCCCCTAAGCGTTTTGTGCAAAAAAGGAAGTTAATAAAATCAATAACAGCTCCTCCACATCAGCCATCCCGCCACAGCCCAACATTCCAGTATAGCTACTTTGGTATCAATACTGTTTTCGTCGTCGATATTCAGAAACTGAATTAAACTCAACTCAAGACATAAGAATCCTCCCTTAAAGGTATGTATTCAACTTGTATTTATGTAAAAATAAAAAGAAAAAAAATTATGTAAACAAATTTTCGACGACGTTCAAACAAACAAACATCGAGTTTTTTGTGTTATCATACAATTTAGTTACGCGTTACGCGCATTAAATTGCAAAATTTTGTTATAGCTTCCCTTTTGAATATTTTATGGTTATGTGTCATTTTTTCGCTTTTTTATGGACGCTATCGGGTCTTTATAGGGAGGGGTGGTGATAATAATTCGTTGTTATTTCGCACAATAATGGTGGGGGGGAGTGATGTGATTGATGATGGTAGTGGAAAATTGGTTTAATTGAAGTAATTGCTTGCAAATGTGGAAATTAAATACGTATACGCCACAGGGTCCCATTTGTTTTCGAACCAATTTAATCCGGTGTGTGTATGGGGTGAAATATAAATCGATTTGTAGGTATCATTAAATTATAATAACCTTCAATTAATTAAAAAAAGTAAAAAAAAACACAACATTCTTGTCGTTTTATGTTTCACTCAAAACTTGTAAAATTTATTCATAATTTAGAATTATTCATCAGGCGACTTAATAGAGATGTGGGTTTGAGAGATGAAGATGATGATAATTCGATTTGAGAAGTTCAATAAAATGGAAGATAAGACCAGAGAGCGTTTTGATAATGATGAAATCTGAACACAAACTTTTTGGCAAATTTAATTTATGAATGGATTATTTGACTTTGTAATTATTTGTGCAAATTCATGCTAAAGTGATTTCGTAGAGATGGCACTTTTATGATTTTAAATATAAAAAGGGGAAATGAAAATGACAGATTTGAGTTCAATGAATTAACATTGAACGGTTGAGTGCGAAACATAATAACAACAATACTTGTTGGCAGCAGCCAAGAGAAAAATGAATATGAGCCAAGTTTTAAGTTTTAGTTGGCTAAAAAATTATAGTAGAACAAAATATTGAAGGAATTATCGATTTAAAAATTTGTTTTTTTTTACGAGTTACTTATTTCTTTTAATCACCCACATTTCTTGGAAACTTGTGTTGAAAACTTGCCAAGCAAAACAATTTTATACAAATTGGTCAGCAATTAAAATAACATTTATTTTATGGCGTAGAGTTTGTAAGCGATATTAATAAATAAATCAATTTAAGCTTAGAACTTTAACTAATTGTGTCCAGACTTTGGTAGAAGTTGGTTTCCATAAGGCTAGGCGCACACATGCGATTTCAGTCGTGCGATTATTCAGTCGCAAAAATGGATCACACGGATTTCAATGCCGGTGAACACACATGCTTCTAAAAAATAGCCGCGATTTAAAAATTGAAAAATGTCCCATTTTTTTGGCGACGCGACTGTCGCAAATTAAAATGGAACAAATGGATCAGTATAGTTGTGCACACACTTGCGACTAAACTGAAAACGACTAAAAAGTAGCAGTCGCAAAGAGGCCAAATCATGCGCACACATGCGATTTTCAACCACTCGATTTTTTAGACGCAAGAAATGAAACACATTATTTTAAATGAGAGCGCACAGACTTGCGATTTTAAAATCGCAAAGTTTAAAAAAATGGATCCGGTTCTATTTTTCGCGATTTTTGTTTGCTGCACATAAGGATATATTATAAAGTATATAATGCACCTGCCCGCACGTGCGACCCTTGGAACAATTATTTTAAGTACAATAATGGATATACTACAACGGCGTATACAGGGGGGGGGTCACGGGGTCATGACCCCCCCCCAAGAACTCAAAACATAAACAAAAAATTGTTATGTGATTTGCAAAATGTCGAAGTTTTAGAACATGAACGAAAATGAAAAGTGAAAAAATTTTTCGGTATTCAAACCAACTATTTTCCTATATTTGGGGATATTTTTAGCAACCGCTATGCTGAATTAGGATTATTTTGATTCGTTCGATAATGTAAGGCATTGATAGGCTACAAGTTAAGCTGTGTTGTAGAGTTTTGTATGGATTTAAAATCCAAATATTTTTTTAATTTTGACTAAACCGATAAAATAGATAAGAGTATAAGCAAGCTTGTCTAAAGGCAAATTAAGTATTTAAGCAAGCTTAGATCACTTAAAATATCCTTCGGTAATTAATTTAAGAAAATCTAATAAATATAACTGAATATGTTTTATATTTTAAACCGCCGATAAATACCTCAAAGCTGACGAAATCAGAGCCGAAAATTGTAAAATCCTTAGTGAATGATCTAAAGCATTTCTTTAATTAGTATTGGCGTTTGAAATTTCGAAAAAATATATACCCTAAAACTAGCATAATTTTGTTTAATATTTTCTGTTACGACAAAAATATTTTTTTGTCTTTACTATTTTCACCTATTTGAATCGTCTTAAAAAAATAAAAATTCGCGTACAATTTTAAAACAAAATTTAAAAAAAATTATATTTTCAAACACAATTTTTTTGGAAAAACTTTGCGATTCGTTTGCCTGAGGTTAGAAAGACAATTAATTCGAAAGTTACGAGTGTTATTAAATTAAAATGATTTTTATTTTAACTTATAAAATAATTCTGGACTATCGGAAAACAATGCAGAGTTGTTTAAAGGCAAATTATTGAATCGAAGGACTTGTACATTACTAGGGATCGGGTTTCCATGCAAATGCATGTTTTTTTAGGAAAACCTCGGAAGCATGGCAACGAAAGATGTACACGAATCAGGATATTTCCTTTAAATTTCAATCAGTCGTTAGTGCATATTTTTGCATATTTTGCATTTATTAGCATTTTTTTTTTGTGCATATTTTGACATATTTTGGAAATAAATGCATGTTTTTCGTGCATATTTTCGCAAAAATTGGCAAAAATAACGAAATTTAACGCTTAAAATTTTTGACTAAATAAGTGACTGAAAGTCAATTGGAAAAAAGTCAAAAACGTAAGTAAATGCTGTGCAAAACTGGCAAATCAACATTGTCCAAACTCATAAAAAACACGCTCAAATGATAAATTGGATCATTTAAGAGTAAATTTTCGCCATTTTTATTTATTGTTTTTAAAGAAAACCCCAATATTTCCAAAAAGTTACATCTTTGAACTCGGAAATGGTTTCGTATATAGATTTCATAAAAGTTACGTAAAATATTTTTATAATTTTAAAGAAATATTGATATTTTACAAATTCATGTGGCCTTAAAAGCATATTTAAAGTGCATACATATTTTTAAGAGTATATTTTGAGAGCATATTTTTCGTTTTTAAGTGTATGAAAATCCTATCCCTATACACTGTACTTTAAGGACAGGATGGTCTTAATTAGTTAGACTTAAGGTTGAACCCTAAACAAAAGCAAACGAATCACACAACGTTTTTGTTTGGTTATATTTAGAACTCTTCGGAACTGCTCGATTCGATATGCAAAACGAGCAAACATAGCACATTTTCAAGTTTATGCCTACTATTAAAACTTTTGTAAAAAAAAATTTGGCATGACCCCCCCCCCCCCCCCCCCCCCCCCCCGAAAAAATCCTGTATACGCCCCTGATATACTAGAAAGTGTTGTATAGTGGATAGTTATAAAGGATAGGAAATTTAAAAGGACAATTCCATAGAATTCATAAAAGAGAAAACCCTCAGAAATTTACCCAGTACTATAGAATGAGTATACAATGCTTTGGTGAAATAATGGTACTCGTAGGGCCTAAAATAAGATAAAAACATACACATTGCAGAGAATCTATTTCTATTTCTAATCTGGTAAACAAGCTGTCAAACCCTTACCAAATTTTGAGACTTGTATCACTTTACCACTTTTACCAGAGCTTACATTTGTTCCATGAATTCACCTTATCATAAAATCCGATCGTAGATACCATTTGTATGAAATATTCCATTACGAACGGATTTCGTGATTGTTTTCTTTGCGGTCATTTGACCATTAGATTTGAACAGTGAGTATCTCCTGGCTCTTTTGATCTTGAGATGATGCATTTTATCGAAAAACGGTCAACTCTTTTTCGACCAAACATAATGTTTTTTCTTGCAATAAAAAATAGTCGCGCGATTTTTTAGTCGCAAGTGTGTGCACGGTAATTTTATGTTGCGACTGCGATTTTTTAGTAGCAACGACTGAAAATCGCATGTGTGCGCCTAGCCTAAGCTTAACCGAATTCAGAGTTCGAACGAAAATAAACTTAAAAAAAAAAAAATGAAGAAATACAAAGTTGGATGACTGAATGTATCGAAATTGCCAGAGGCTTAGTAAGATTCTGAGTGAGAAACTCTCCGCTGTGGATTCCCTTAACACATGTGAGGGAAACAGTGTTTTCAATGTCGTAACATCATCAGGGAAGTAGCCAAAACTTTCTTTATGAAGAGGAAGACTAAGAAAGAAGGTTCACTGCAGTATGGGACGTGATAAGTTCAACCGTATCAATACTTTGGCCCAAGAAGATGCCAAAATCGAGTGCCAGGTGCAGAGCAGTCTATAATATAACCAAGGAGCTCACAGGTGTTCAGAGCTCAGAAAAAACTCCTGGGTGAAAGATAGAGATGGTAACCTGTTCTAATGAAGGTGGAAAGAGTTTTTAGCCTGTTTTTGTTTTAAATCGTGTTTTTAATGAATATGTGAAACCAACACTTGCTGACTTGCCCGAAACAAGATTCCGCTCTGAAGACTCCTGTATTGATCACATCAATATCCCTAAAATCATTATTGATCATTGCATCGAAAATATCGAATACCCTTTTAGCTACTGTTCATTGACTTTGACCTTATTTAGGTTGCTTTGCGGAGGAGGGGTATTTCAAAAAATTAAACTTTTTTTGCCCCAAGAACTAACATATACTTTTCTGAAGGTTTTAGATGTGCTGAATTCGTATCCGAAGTCAGAAATATTCCTCCGTTATTTTGATTTTTGTCAACTTGATTTGTTCCTGTGCCTTCTTTCTTTTTCCAAAACTGACTTGAAATTGAAACTTCATATGAAAACGAAAGAGATTTAAAAAAAAAAAATTAGGTAAAAGGGTGTTTTTTTTTCGAAGTGACGGTAAAATCTGTAATTGGTACCAAAAAGCCAATGATTCGTGTAAAACGTCTAAGAACTTAAGCTTAAGCTGAATTTCAATAGGGTACTACTATTATTACCTATTTACTTTTTCCAATATACCTACATTTTCTTTATTATTAAAAAAAAAACACGCTTTCCCATGGAAAAAATGAATAAACTTATTTTATTCGTAGTTTGCATGGGAAAGACAACATTTTTAATAAATTTTGTAAGGGTATCTTTTATAGCATTTATTTTATCGGACTTATCGTGGATTTTCCTTTTTTCCAAAAAAAAAACACCCTTTCACCTAAAATATTTTTATAAAATCCTTAAATTTTTGTATTCTGATATAAATGAAATATTTGTACAATATTTATAACAATCAAAACTTTTTCATCAAGTTTAAAAATTAAAAAAATTCATGTCAGCTGTTATGATACCTTTCTTACAAATAACTCAACCCATCAAAAAAACACCCAAAAGTTTATGAATCCTTTGTCCCTGCTTTTTCTTGAACCTTCATCCCGAATTTTGTCAGTGTAGCATGTTTTTTACATGGGTTTCGGTTATATTTTACCTGTTGAAGTAAAAAAACAGGCAACCTCTTTTTAGAGCAAATGCATTGACTTTATTTTTATGTCAAAAAATAGCTTAAAAACATGTCATATGATGATATTCCACAAAAAAAAAATTGTTCACTATTTTTTTTACCTTCACCCTTGTCCGCGAAAACGCACTTTCCATCCAAATTTTTTTATAGACTTTTTTGATCCTTGAGATCCCAAGGGCAAACTTTTTGCCAAGTTTCATGAGTATAATAATTTTTTTTTCTAAATGCCAATTATACCTGTAATAAAAACACTTTACTACGTATTACATTTGAAAAAAGAATGCTTCACAAAATGCGGAATATATGAAAAATGAAATCAATTTTGTTTTTTTATCCTGTTGTAAAAATTTATTATAGTACCTATAATATAAATGAAACTTTGCTAACAAGGAACTAAATCGAACACTTTACAGTTAAACACAGTCTGTTTGTCAAAAGTTTGGTATTTGTTAGAATATTGTACGCACTTGTACGTTAAACTTTATTTAAAAATATAAACTCAATCACAAAAAAGTTATCATAGCAAAGAAAAGTTGAACTTGTTGAATTTATAGCCATATTGTATCGATTCAATTGTACAATATTGTAATATAATATACAAACGAGTATGAAAAATATTTCAAACAATAGAATAAAAACTTTTCTCAATGGCAGAAAACATATCAGTACCATAGGTAATGTGTTGCACTTACCAACTTGTTGGTAATTTTGTTAAGTCAGGATATCTTGAACTTTTTTTTTACTTTTAATTGTCTCCCACAGACCTTGATGTAAGTATTACCATGATATCATTTAGCAAAGTTAAATTGTAGAGAAAGACAATACTACTACTTGTGCCACCTTCTAATTGCTAACATTTAAATTCTATGTGAAGGACAAAATGTGGTTAAGAGAACCACAATTAACTTTCTTGTAAGCTTCTTTGGAATTAGGGTACTTTTTCCACTAAAGCAAAAGTGTTAATGTGATAATGTTTCATTAAAAGTAAAGGTTCTATAACATAGTCAACTTTTTAAGGCATTTTAACTTTAGAATTAGGTACTATTAGGTAAATAAAATTAAGGAATTCCGGATTAAATGAAATGCACAACAGGGTCACACGAACATGGTCTTAGAGTTAATAAAAAAATCAACTTCTTATATGTTTTTAATTTAAGCTTCAAAGAAAGCGAGTCACTTGGTTTCTTTTATCAAGATGCATTTTTAGAAAAAAACATTCATAATTATTGTAATAATTCTATACATGTTCTTTTGGTGAAATAAGGACTTGTTTTTAGGTGAAAGGAAAATCTGGGATCATTTTTATAACTCAGTTTTAAGAATGGTAATAATCTTATTAAAGAGAAAAAATACAATTCGCTAAAGATTCCTTTAAAATATGTTGCCTGAAAAGGAATTTTTTTTGAGGAGGAATTAAAATTAAAAACTGACAAAAAACTTCTACAGAATTTGAAATTTGCTTAAAAAGTGACTTTTAAAAGGAAAGTAGTTTGCCTTCGGTAACATAAAAAGTACTCCATGATCCTTTAAAAGTAAAAGTTCAGGATTTTCCTTCGACAAGACATTCCAAATTAAACACTTTAACAATTCAAAGAAAAATCTATGGAAGTGACGATTTAATTTAAATCTCGATTTTACCATATTTATCAAATACATAAATTCATAATTAATTTAAAATGCAGATAATTATCATTAGTCACCTTTGACCTACAATACGTATAACAGATGGTAACGAAGATAAATGTATCTCTGTAATTATTTAAGTGATGAAATTTATTTTGAAATAAAATCCATTAATATTATCACAAATAAATTCTCTTATTTTGAGAAAACTTTATTTCAGTTTGTGAAACGTATCTGATTAATTTTTATCTCTAAATCTTGTTTATCATTCATCATAAAAGTGTATATCCATCAAAACAAATCCAAAGTAATAAACCATTTTTATGTCAGAATATTTTTTTTTTATATTCATGACAAAATACGCGAATTTATCCTTATTTTTCATATAAATATTGTATCTCCTTCTGCAGTCTCTCCATCCACTCAAGGGACACCAGCAGCAAAACAAAAATGCAACCTTCTTCTCCTATTGTTATAACAAAAAATATTATAAATTGTTGGATTTTGTTTGGTTATTCTTAAGGGAGAAATATTGGATTCATTCTAAATATTTGGATAAAATTATGCTGATAAAATCCTGATTTAAAGTCTAACTCTGCTCTTTGAAATGTTTAAATCTCCTTTTAAGAAATGAAGGATCAATACGTCAAGTTGAGCGTTAAGCCAGAGGTAAGCGTTTAGCTAATACTTTGTTTGAGAAATTACATTTATTTTCCTAGCATGGATGTCGTTTATGGTCTTTTAAGACTCCCTTGAGCTATTCATTCATCAAAACATACTTCATCCTCTTGAAAAGTCTGCAAAACATGTTTCATGTCATTTGTTTATCTTATTTGAAATAATTCTTCATATCTGAAATATAAAAACATTTTCTGAACTTAAACATAATCTGCCTTCAGGGCAAGTACGTGCAACATAATCGTAGAATTTATTTTCATACATACAACTGTTTCACTTTACCATCTTTAACCATATAGAGTTTATAATAGTATATATATACTCTGACTCTCTCTGAATTTATAAGGACATGGAATGGAAGATGAAAATTTATTTATCACCCTCACTGACTCAAGGACATAAATTTTCACATTACACTTTACTTTGGAATTGAAAAAGAGCATCTGCGGTGGGCAGTTATTGTTGTAAAAAGAGTGAAGACTTCACAATTGTACGTTTTATACAATAAAAGAGTCTTAAGTGAAAATTTCATTTGTGAAACACAAAATTTTGCCAGAAGGGTTTTCTTCAAGTACGAGTATATTTATATGTACCTACAACCCTACTTTTAAATACATATATACAATACATGCGTTAATATGAATTCATTATTGAATACAAACGGTTGATGGCTTAAGTGTGTTTATATCTTTATATTACTTTGAAAAATATGTCAACTTTTTCTTAAATGATTAATCTGCAATTTTAACATGAGACTTATTTTTTGCTTTAAAGTGGTAATGGTGAAAAATAAAACCGATTTTTTTGAAAAATTTTGAAGAGAGTGACATTTCTGCTTTCATTGAAATGGTAGTTTGGATGAATCATGTTAACGAATTCAAAACTTGAGTAAAAGTTTCGCATGTTAAAAAGACCTCTTTTGTCATGTTATATGGAGGTTTATTATTTTGAAGTTCGACAATTCTTCAAATCTATTGATTTTTAGATTGAGGACCAATAATTTAAAAAAGATAAAAATAACACCAAATTATTCTTGAAAAAGTTCTAAAATTTTCTAGAAAACATTTTCGATAATGTTCTAGAATCCTTATTTTAAAAAGATGTAAACATAAAATTAAAAAAACATGTCCAGTTTAAAAAAAAAACACGTGAAAAAGATGTTTATAACAGTTTAATTGACTAAAAAATGAAAAAGACAAACAGATAAAACTTTGTTTGTTTTTTGTTACGTATACGCCCGAGTAATTCACAATTTATTTTTTGCATTTTTTAACTTTAATTGTAAATGAAAACTTATGTAATGAAATATTTGTTAGGATAAGCACATACATAAAGATAGGATCAATTACAAAGCTTTTTAATTATACCATTTGCCTGGATACGATAACAAATATGACGAATATGGTTACAAGATCAATTAATTTCAATACGGATTTTGGCCATTTGAATTGTTTAAGAAAGCAAAGCAATAATTTCTTTAAATGATTAGTATCAATTATATCGATTATATCGGTATACATTCTCCCAAAACTGTTATAACCGAAATTTTTTTTCGAAAATCAATTTTTAATTAAAACTTTTTTTAGAACTTTTTTAATTGAAAGAAATATGGTAGCAAAAACACTCCTTAAGTTTGTTATTAATTATTATTATATTATACAGGGTGTCCCAAAAGTAATGGATCAAACGAAGTATGCTGATAGGGGATCTTAAGGGCTGTCAGAATTTGGTAACTTGTTCATCCCAAATAATTACGGTTTTCGATTTAATGCAATTCTTGTGAAATTTCGAAAAATCCCTACTTTGCAACAGTATTTTGCTTCCTACGCCCATTATTGATTTTTGTTTTTTTAAATTCTTTTACTAAAACATTGCCAAATAATTAGGAACAATTAATTAATCAAAACATTTTTTATTTCATACGCCATTTCGCTGCATATTAGCTAACAGTTTTAAGTTTTATAAAAAGCCAATTTCTAGCTTTTATTTGAGAGCAACACCGTTAAAAAAATTTGTACGGTGTGAGAATGGTTTATTATTTTAAAAAGTTGCCCTGTTATTGTAGTTTTCAAAAAAGTATAAAAATTCCGAAAGTTGCAGTTAGATCGCAAAATATTACAATTTTAATTCAACAAAACAGGGTTTTTCGGATTAAAAAACAACCAAAAATAAACACATTTTCTCGAACTGTTATTTGTTTATTTTTCTTTGAACAAAAGCCTTTATTTTTGTTTGTATTTTTGCTCTGAAAAACCCTGTTTTGTTGAATTCAAATTGTAATATTTTTCGATCTAACTGCAACTTTGGGAACATTTATACTTTTTTGAAAACTACAATAACAGTTCAACTTTTTAAAATAATAAACCATTCTCACACCGTACAAATTTTTTTAACGGTGTTGCTCTAAAAAAAAAAGTAAGGAACTGATTTTTATAAAACTTGAAACTGTAAGCTAATTTGCAGCGAAATGGCGTATGGAATAAAAAATATTTTGATTAATTAATAGTTCCTAATTATTTGGCAATGTTTTTGTAAAAGAATTTAAAAAAACAAAAATCAATAATGGGCGTAGGAAGCAAAATACTGTTGCAAGGTAGGGATTTTTCGAAATTTTTCAAGAATTGCATTAAATCGAAAACCATAAGGATTTGGGATGAACAAGTTACCAAATTCTGAGAGCCCTTAAGATCCCCTATCAGCATACTTCGTTTGATCCATTACTTTTGGGACACCCTGTATACATATATTATTATTATTATTGTCATTAAGGAAATTAAGTGTAACAAAAGAGATTTCAAAAACAAATACTATAAAATAGTGTCTTCACAGTAAAATTTATTAAAAAGAACATTTTATAAGCTAAGTTTGCTATTTTTGTAGTAACTAGTAACTTTACCAAAATTTAATTTTCATTTTTAAAATTCTGTATTTATTTCTGTACGTTTGTACGTTTTACTGTTTTACTGATTTGTGCTTAGTTATATTGAAAACTGCAGCATAGCTTAATGCTGCGTTTTAATTGAGCTACTTTTTTTTACAATGTGCGTTCAGAGATTTACTGTGGAGACGTCATTTAATGTATCGTCGTATGTTATAAGTACACCAGTTAAATTATCACAGAAAACTCATAAGATGTTAAAAATGTTGGGATAAATATTTTATTGAGCATGACTCATGAGGAACAAGAACTAAAATATTTCATAGAAATCTAAACATAAGTACCTACAGGGAAAAAGGAGCTTTTGCTGTTATGTTGTTATTTAGTTATGTTATTAATTTTAGATAATCACTGGCCGCCATTTTTTGGAATGTTTATCAATTTAACAACATTTTTCTTAGGAGAAAGCCATAAGAACCAAAATAAGTGAAATTTTTCTTTGAATACACGAAATAGTTTAATTTCAAGAATTAATTATTAAATTATTATTAAAGTTATAAGTTCTCACCTAATAAATGCAGATACATTGATAAAAATTCACTTTTTGTTAGCGCCCCCCTAATTTTTACTAATTTCGTAAAAAAAAAACTTAGGATACCTATAAAAAAGTATGGTATTCAAATTATTAAGATTTCTTACGAAATACACATAGAAAAATAGACCACATAAAATAGAACAAAAACAATAAGATTTCTCTATGGTTTTCATCCAAGAAGGAAACCTTATTAAAACAATCGGGTTTTCCTTATCGTTTTAAGATCTGCACTTGTAGGGTTTTGAGAGGAAACAAAAAAAAAAAAGACGACCAGGCCGGGGATCAAACTGGGGCCTTTGAATCATGGGTCGCACACCTTACCACCTGAACCAACCTGCCATAAAAATATTGATCGCGATTTTTGTTCTAGTGACAAGTTGAAAACAAAAATGAGTTTTTCACTCAAATTTTAAGAAGATTTAAGAAGATTTTCTCTTTAAAAATAATAAGAAATGTCCTTAAGGGGGGAAATCCCTCCGGAATTTTTTATTTTTGCATTATTTTTTTTTTGCGTAATAAATATATTTATTAACCTAAGAAACTATTTTCAGTGGTCTTAGCCTTAAATGAAGCCTCAAAAGTGCCTAGATAGTCCCGAAACCAATGCGCTCCGAATCTACCATAGTACGAAAACGAAAACTTTAAACGCATTTTTTTCGAAACTAGTTTTTTTCCGCGCCGTGCAATGTAACTCAAAAACTAATAAAGCTATCGACTTGAAATTTGAAGCAAACTACTCCTTAAATCATTGGCCATTGCATGAACCTAAAAGTTGAATTCAATTTGTACAGTAAATATTTTTTTAACTACTTCATTGTAAAAAAAACATGTTTTTTTTCGTTTTTTTTTATTTCTAATTTTTATTTTTCATTTAAAAAAAATAAATTTAGGTTCATGCAATGCGTACTAATATCATCTAACGGAAAAAAATTTCCTTTTTAATTTAAGATGATTTCCTGGACCTGTACATTGCACGGCGCAAACTAGAGGCGTCAACTTTGAAAGGCTCCCGCTCCAGAGCCGCCATTTTGTTATTGCTTCATTTCAAAAATTTTTTTTCAATTCTTGATAATGTCAGTAATATCTTGTCTTTTTCCAAATTTCAATAAGTGCTTTCAGTTTTTCATAAAAAAATAGTGAAAAAGGTGTCGTCTGGAGGGATTTCCCCCCTTAAAAAAACGATATTAATCGTTGATTTTAATAAGATTTCCTTATAAAATGTATGGACAGTAAAACAATATGGCAATCTATTAGTTTTTAAGGGGTCATATTTTTCTCTGTGTACTTACAATTTTTTAACAATTTATTCAAACCACAACAGAGCTTTCCCTGCATCAGATAAAAACTAATATTTCTACAATAAATTACTACACTCCTCGAGACCTTGCCAGTGATAAAGGTCTTAACAGATGATGGAACGCAACCCATACAAAAGTTTCCTCTTTCCTTTCTCCTTTGCCGTATTATCACTTTATGAAATTGTCTTAACTGCTTCAAACTAACAGTTTAAAGGATTAAAGATTCTTATATCTGAAACAAAATATGCCATGCCACTCTTATATATGCATTTTAGAAAGTTATGTGGTGTAACAGAGTCAGTGTATGTCATTTTAAAAACTTCTTTTGTTTTTTCTATAAACTGTAAAAAGTTTTCAATACAAAAAATCTTGAACTTTTTTTACCTATCAAACTTAATTTTTTTTTTTTAAATCTTGATTGAAATGATTTTTTAATTAAAGTTTGTTTTTTTTTTAAATTTTTTTCTATAATAGGTACTGCGCATTTAGTAGATAGTATGTAAAATTCCTATATCATTTTTTTTTTGTAAAAAAAAACCCTTTCCACAGATTATCTGCAAATAGGTATCTACTATAAAATATTTCCAAATTTTTTCTTTCAGGTTTCGACAAAGGAGCAAACAAAAAAACAAGAAAGGATGTCATTGAATAAAAATGGTCTTACATTATCCGAGGATGAGGTGGACGAGTGAGTAGTATATCAATATATTTTTATATTTATATGTATATAAATAAATATGTTGGGAGGATATTTTTGTTTCTTATGATTAAATCGAAAGAGAGAAAAAAAGACATAGTAAAACACTCTGTCTATTTTTCTTTCATTTTATATCATTATTTTCTCTATAAGTTTTGGTATATAGGATACAATGAAATGGTTGTTGTCATTTTGAATAATGTAGGTCTATAGGTACGAGAAGGAAAGTAAAGAAAGAAAATAAAGGAAATAATGGCATAGTCATTGTGATTACTATCTGAACCGCAAAGAATGATTTCTTTGGTTAAAGTTTGTTTTTCTTTATAAGTATGCATAATATTTGTTTATATGAAAATCATATTGAAGGTAGATATTTATAAAGTTTCTACTTTTCAAAGGAAATCAAAAGCAATTTCAACTTTTTTTTTTCTTATAATACGTGGAGAGTATTCTAACCAAAGAAATAGCTTTAAGACACAATGTTAACTTTTCTTACCTTGAAAAGTGGTATTTCCTCGCTTTCAATTTTAAATAACAAACTTCTGCTCAAGAAACCTACCGCGAAAAAGTCTTTTGTACCTTTTGTTGTCATAAAAATAAGTAATTGAAGTGATTCTAATCTGATAAAAGCTGCCGGAATAATCCAAGTACACTAACACATAATCAAATAATGTGAAAGTCTTTCTTTGGCTGTATGTAAATTACATTTGTTATATTTATGTATGTATATTTTAGTATTAACCCAGTACCGATGGAATTTTATTGATTCACATTATATCTGACCCTATTTGCAGAGAATATATCCATCAACAAATCATCCCTTAACCAAAACTTGTGTGATTTTTTTTTTCTATACTAGAACATCGATATTGACTTCGGGTGTCATTATCTTCATGTCATGGTGTTCAATCAAAGCATCAGCCTTTTTGATGTTTGACACGTGATGTGATCAATAATGAATAATGCATCCCACAAAAAAGTTTGTTGTTTTTGTTATTTTAATGAATTTATGTATCAATGTTAATGAACATTGATAGATTTTATTTTTAATTAAAATAAACGACGCGTGGTATGAATTTTAATTAATTAGTAAATAGCGTACATTAAACATTAGGGACATTTTTAAATAACTTTTCGTGTATTTCTAATTAATATATAAAATAAAGAAATGTATCTACTAAATTAGCAAGATTAAATCTATGAGCTTAACTGTCTTTAAGTGACCGAATTTAACACAATACATATACCAACTAGAGTGTTTTTCTCCTTAAACCCATTGAGCTTATCCCAGTCCAATGATATGTTTGGAAAAAAGCAAAAGAAATCAAAAAACTAGGGAGAAGCTCAAGAGGGCATGAAACCAAATGAAATTTAATTAGTGCCATTTGCTGAATCGAAACTTAAATAATAATTTATGTTGAACATAAACTCGTATTCCCTACTTTATTCTCTGCGTAAACTGTCACATAAGGATTTATGTAGAACTTAAATGTTTAAGTTTCAATTCAGGAAATGGCTCTTAAACCTACAAAGTAAGTTTCAGTAAGCTACGGAAATTTCTTTAAAAATTGAAATTCAACCAAATATCTAAACTTTTAAGCTCAAAAAGTTAACTGGCTTTCAAAGGCTGCTTTTTATTAAGTACTAGCTGACCCGGCGGACTTCATTCCGCCATTTCTTATATTTATTTCTAATTTTTGGCTCTGTAATTAGTTAATTTTCAAATGATAAAGAGGATGAAAACTTGAAAAGTTCAAAAAATGAGTTTAAAAAATATTCACCTTTAAACTTTAAGAAAAAGTGGACTATGCCAAATACTCATTCATGCGCATTATTAAAACCTATATTTCCTATAAGTTTGAGATTTTTTGTAGACTTTTAAAACTTCCAAAAAAATAAAAGACTACTCAAAAATGTCCTTAAAAATTAGTTGTTTTCAAAAATTTGTATTTCAAAATACAGGGCCTATGAAAAAAATCCGTTTTAGACCCCTAATTTTTTTTTTAATATCTTTCTCATGGTGTAACTCAAATTTTTGTGCAAAATTTTGCGTACCTGTAATTAGTCTTTTGTCGAAGGTCTATAACTGCAAAAAACCTTCATAACTTGGTTTTGAAATTTTGTTTGAATTTTTTCAATACTTTTTTTAACTATACAATAAATTTTTCTATCATGTAAAAAAATTCAACTCTTTACGACTTATCGTTTAGAAAATAGCCTCTTTTTTCAATGTCGTGTTACCCTATCTTATCTAATTTAAATATCTAAGTTATTTCACAAATTTTTATATAAAAATTACATATGTTGGAAAAAAAAAATACTTTAAAAACAGCAAACAAAAATCAGTTATGGGCCAAAATACTATTTAGTGCCTAAAAAGTTGTTGGTTGAATTTCATTTTTCTAGAAGAAAAAGTACAAATTAGTAGAAAAACTATATTAAGTTATAAAATTAACCATATTTACATTTACAAGTTTGAAACTCAAATTTGGACTGAATTGTTTGCAAATCACGGTAACATTGTGGTCTATCTTGGTAACGCAGTGGTATTTAAAGTTTTAAAGCTGATTTTTTGTAATAAACTATTTAAAATATTAAATCGAAATTAATTTTTCTGTGATTTAACTTCATAGGAGACTTACGTTGTTCCTATAGTTTCAAATAGGAATATCAGAGAGGTTTTACAAATAAAACTGAAATTTGCAGTAAAGTAACGCAGTTGTTTGGTTTTGATCACTTTATGTTTAAACTATCATAAATATAGAAATATCATTCAAAACATCGGTGCAAACGTTTTTTTATAATAGATTAAATTATAACCATTCTATGTCAACTAAAATATGTATATGAAAATATATTGATAAAAATTTCCATTTTTTTTTTTCAAAAATCTCTGCCATAATAATTAGGCATCAAAAAGTATTTTGTATCAATTTAAGTTCAAATCTGGCACGGGAAGACAATTTAACAATTTGATTTATTTTGATGAGGATATTAATTTTGACTTATTTACCACTGAATAAGAGAGTTAGTTACCCAAAGGAAATTCAAAAATTGTGTAAAAAAAAGTTCAGGTTCTTAGAAGTTATTCTAAATATTCGATTTTTGCAGTAACAACGACATTCAAAATATCGTAGAGTAAGTTCTGGGAATGTGGTATAGGTTGGTACACATTATTTTCTAAAAAACTAAAGATATTAGAAGGGCGTCTTTTGAAGCAATAGGTGATAAGTGATAACATTTGTTTAACGAAAAGTGTGTACTCAAAAACACGAAAATATTCCATACCTTTCTTAAAATTGATAAATCTTTATAAACGGTTACGTGGACTTTTTTTGGGAGTCTTACAAAATGCATTCCCAAGCGTTTAACCCTCTACTGCATGAATTATGAACGAAGTGATATAAAATTTTTTTTTACAATTTTTTAGTTTTATTAGGGGTTGAAAAAAGGTATTACATAGAAATTTTTATTTTTTTACATATATATACATTTTTAGAAACATAAACCATATATGGGTTAGTATGCAGTTTAGTATGCATTCAAGGTATGTTTTGTAAAGTATGTTTTTATTACAATTGACTTTTCTTATTCATGGAATTTATTCAAAGTCTTTGTTTTATCATTATACACATTGTGTACGTCTTCATTCCGTAAATTTTACATATTTTGGCGTTTTTTTTGCCATTCAGGGATATGGTCGATTTTTCCAGTTCGCACTGAATTCAACGACTTTTGCCCTTGGTTGATGTTGTGAGTGAATTGAAGTTTCGGGATAAGATAGGGATGGACTTCCGTGACTTGTATAACTCCCTCACCTTTGTTTTGTTCCATCTCTGCTTTGATCACCTGCCAAAGTTGAAGGTCGTCCTCTTTTTCGTGACGTTGTGGGCCTTAAAGATTTACATAAGTGCTCGGAAATGGCTTGTTTGATGTTAAAAAGAGCAAGAATCTGAAGCTAGATCATCATCACTTCGAAAGCCATCACCAGTTATAGCATTTACACACTTATTTTTTCTATAGAAAGTCTTCGAATTCATTTTACAAAAAAAATAAAAACCCCACAAAAATCAGTAATGCAAGTCACCAACGTATGATAACCCATATGGTGTTTTGGAAAAAAACGTAAAAAAAAGACAAAAATTATTATAAAAACAAAAAACAAACTTCGTAAACATATAAAAGTATAATAAATACATACGAAACATATTTTTAATTAGATGCAACTTACTTCTTTATTACAAAAAAACACTTGAAAAGTACACACTTTTATTCACTGATTTGCACTTTACACATGCTCTTGAAACAATGAGTTTATTTCAGAATCAGGACTCTCTTACTGATAATAAAAACCGGTTTCTTATACAAAAATAGATATAGTTTTATTATAGTTTTTTCTTTTTGACGTTTGGTGCAATATAACGGAAATAAATCGATATGAAATCGATAAACCATATATGGGTTGGTATGCGGTAGAGGGTTAAAAAACAATATTTACAAAAACTTTTTTTTTAAGTAGAACAGTTTGCTATTGTTTTGTAAAAATCTTACTTTTAATATATTTTTTTTTAATGTTTTGTACAATTTCACAGTTTGCGCTAATTTGGTAAACTTACAATACTCTTATGTGGTATAGTAAACTCCTTTAGATTATGCCAACAATGGAATAAAATTTACCTTAAATTCAACATAACACAAGTTAATTTTAAATTCAATCCTAATTTTAATCTTCTGTTGTTTTTTCATTCATTTTTAATAAAAACAAATAAAAACATCTTTCTTGGTTATTTCAAAAATGAAGACGATCATAAAATATATGATATTGTACCACATTAGCAGACGTATGTGTACCACATTACCCTCCACTTTCCAGATGTGGCATTTTCGATCTCATTACACATTTTAATATAAAACTTTTTTTCTGAAACGAAAAACAACTGCAATACATTCATAACATGAAAATAATATACTATTGCACATCTTTACAAATTTTCGATTAGTTTGATTCAATATTTTCCGAAATATATTCCAAAAAGAAACATGTATACCACAATACCCGACTTAACTCTATTCCTAAATTTAGCCTGCATTTCCCATTGCGTGTGGAGTAACTACGAAAACTTTTTAAAGTTCAAATGCAAATAAACGTGTAATGTTAAGATTAGGTTAGAAAAGTGAGTTAGCAGTTTTATAGTCCCGATGACGAACTTCAATTTTTGTCAACTTCTATTCACGATATCAGCTAACCCTTTAATTCCTTGCTTTTTAGATTTAGAGTAGATACATTACATTAGGCTTGTGTAGTTCGCGAACGAACTAGTTCAATGAACTAGTTCATCTTGGTGAACTAGTGAACTTAGTTCACTTACTTAGTTCAATTTAGTTCGCGAATAGCGAAAAAGATTTGTTTCAAAAAACTAAACAGCAACCCAAAATAATTTTGTTTTTATTAATTCTAAAAAAACCGGAGTGATAAAAATAAATTGAACTAAAATGAACTAGTTCAGAACTAGTTCAGTAGCGTGATTTGAACTAAAGTGATCGATCACTCAAATGAACTAAAGTGCCCAACTCTACATTACATATTAATACATATAATTTCGTATTTATAATACATAATGCCCAAATATACAAATTTGTATAGATAAATATGTATATAGATAAAGTAAGGATGTATCTTCCTCTGAAAAATGTCACTTGCAAGTATTTCCAAAAAAGGTTGAATATTAAAAAAATATAATTTTCGCCATTAAATTTATAACCTTGAATTCTCGTACTGATGGAAACAACTTGACCAATGACTAAAATGCAATGCTTACTTGTTTCATCCAGAAAAAAAAACATATAAATTTGAGATGTGACTATTCAAAAAAAAAATTATAAAAAAAGACTCAAGGATATAACACATTCTATCCTTCCTGCACTTAACAAAAAAAAAAAAAACACATAAAATGAATAAATACAAATATGAATGCAGTTGAATTCATGTTCGTTATTCAACTCATTCATCATACTCGTACTTCTAAATGAATTCCATTCACTGTTGATTTTAAATAAACATTTGTTCTTTAAATTTTTGTTTTATGAATGCCTGCAACAACGTATTATAGGTTGGTTGGTTTTAAAAGTAAAATAATGTAAAGAAAAATGCGCCTGTTTTTTAGAGAATTTTTTTTTGTTGGTTTATTTAAATTTATTTTCAAAACGAATATTGACAAGAATGATACCTATTGTAAATCTATATGATTCGGGCATGACTTTTGACCGATATGAAATAGAGTTCCACTTAGAAGTCTACGATTTATTCCTCGTGCTTTTACAATAGGACTAGCAGAAAAGGACTGGCAGAAAAATGGCAAACAAGCTAAAAAAAAAATATTAAATATTTAAGTATTTCTAACGTACGACTAGGAACGTTTAAAATTTGAATTTGTGTTTTGGATGAAAAACAAAAACCAAGTTAGACAACAGTATAATGTTTCAAAGTATATACATACACTCCTTTTCATCAGAATAGGCACACAACTTTTTAATGTTCATTAACCGTTTGTCCCCAATAGTGGTACGTGACCTAACAAGTTTTTATTGTTTTTGATAGTTTAAGATGTTGGGAAAAGCAACAACTAAAATTATTTCAAAATTGACCATAACTTTCGCATTGTTTTTCTTGTAAAGTATTTTTTGAGGAAAAAACAACTTATTTTTTTCTTCATCAGAATAGGTACACCCTTGTTATCTTTAATGTTTTTGTGGATTTCGAGCAAATTTACCATTAAAACAAATAACTGGACTTTCCTAAGTGTCCATGGGTGGATTAAAATTGCTAAATTTTGGCGAAAACACCTTAAGAAAAAAAAACACACAATGTAGGATCCACCAGTACTGGTATGATTAAAAAAAATTACGAATTGTGAATATGCTCTATCCAGACTTCAGATACGACAAGAATAAAAGTGAAAAACAGTTGTTATTTGTAATTTTAGGACAGTAAATAGAATGGCCATTAGTCCCAATCTTCTAAAATGGCTGAATTTTGAAAAGACACCATTACTACACCAAGAACAGAATTGTATGCGTTTAAGGTTTTTGAAATCCTTTAACACATAAAAAGTTGAGTGGTATTTCTTGTTATTTTAGGATCAACGAACATTTAATTTTGATGTCCTTGGTGAGTTAAACTATCAGTTTAACATTCTGCGAAAGGAGAAACCATTTTGAGACCAACTTCATTGTTAAAAAAGAAGTGTTAAGGCATGGAAGAAAGTAATCTTCTACGATAATACAAATAATGAATTTCAAACGTGAAGAATGGTCACAATTATTTGTAAATGCATATTCAAGAAACTTTTCCTTAATTCTCTAGTATTTGTGAACCAGTATATTGAATTTTTTAACAGGACCACGCCTCCTACCACAAAAAATGCTCTGTAAAATATTGGGAGGAAGTGCAAATTTAGGAAGTACTTGAGTATCTACCATAGAAAACAACCCTGAACCTTGTTGAAAATGTTTGGAAATGGCTAGCCCGTACTGATAAAATTTGTGATATTCGATTTTAAAAATATTTCCTAACCCACCATTTAACAATTTAGGGAAGAGATTCAGATAGATTGCATAAAAAGATTTAACAATGCAATTTCTGGACAGTTTTGTTATTTTTTTATGAATAAAAACGCCACTATACAAAAAATAAAATTAGTAAAATACATTTTTAAGAAGAACTTGGTTTAAATTAATTTCATGGACCACTTTCACATCATTCTCTATGTGTACCTATTCTGATGAAACAAAAAAAATTACTCAGTTTTTCGATGTGAAATGCTTTGCCATAGAGAAACAAGAAAAATAACCACACGTTTTGAATTATTTTTTTTTGCTGATTCTGCTAACATCTTAAACAATGAGTTGACATCAAAAAATTATTATTTTTCCTACACTGCACTGTGAGGAAAAAACGAATACTGAACATTTGAAAAGTTGTGTACCTATTCTGATGAAAAGGAGTGTATAAGGCTTAAAAACGCACCGTAAACGTACCATAAAAATCTAGAAATCATTAATTTACTTATTTCCATGTTTGATCTTCCTCTTAATTGTATCTATTAGTAAATGGGGAAATCCCTAGTTTGATATAAACAATTCAATCTAAATAAATAAACATTGATAAAAGTCACACGATATCAGATTCTATTCTTCAAACTTGAATAAATAGGGAAATCCCCTTATATAGGGGTTGATAACCGATGTAATTTATAAACAAACGCAAAATAAAAACCTAGATATAACTATAAACTATCAAGTTTCAAAACGGAATAACAGATCAGATGTCACAATCATTTTTAAACAAGCCTTAATTATTTGCTTTTTATAATTATTATTATTTATGTAAGGAATGTAGTTTTGCGCTTTTTAAATCATAAAAAAATAGAGCTAAAGTGCCTTTCAATTGCAAATTGAATAACATATGTTTATTTATAATAAAAACAACAGTTGTTGAATAACGCCAATTGATTATATTGCAAATAACAAATATCGTTATGTCATGCATAACATTTAAATTGATTGATATAGAGTATGTGTTTGTGTAGGCTTAAAGTGAAACAAAAATATGTAGATAGTTCAAACGCAAAACTTTTTAATTGATAAAGTGCTTGGGATGAGTGCTTTGAGTAATTTATTTCAGCGCTATATCTTCTATTTAATAACTAAAAGACAAAATAAAACTATTAATAAAACATACATAGTTAGAAAACTAGATAAAAATTGTCACAAGTTATTTTCGGCTGTGTGAAATTAGGCCTACTAAAAAAATGAAATACTCTTTTTAAAATTGCAGAATTTTCTTGTCCCATGAAAAAAGCCAAATTGAAAATGAAAAAAAAAAAATGATATTAATTAAGACCTATTTTGTTTTTACATAGAAATTTTTTTCTTTCCGCACTGTTGTGATCTCGATGTCGAGGAGATCATAACTCTCCCACGTATCTGCTTCACACTAGTAATCCGCCTTTGTAGTTCACCGGGTTGAACCAGAATTTAAAATCCCTTTTTAGGAGGCCGAATGTGGCCTCGCAATGAAACAATTGCAAATTTCAATTGTTGATAACTTTTTTATTTTTATTATTTGGATAATCATGTTGTGGCCAAGTCTATGATGGAAATAGTTGATGACAGCATAAACAGCATAATTCTCCTCTTGTTTAATGACAAGATTCACTATGTTCACCTTTGACTTCACGATAGCAAAAGCATCAATTAAAGCTCACTTGGTTGTTCCCATGTTTGCGATATCATCAGCAAATTCTATAATATTTGGACCCTAGCATGGATCTTCAGAGGAATTTCGTTTTTCTGAAAATTTATTTTTTTCTCATTAATTTATTATACCAGTGTGAATTCATTTCTAGAGAACAAAAAAATCTTTGAAAATTTAATATCTTGTCAAATATGCGTTTTCTATTTAGGTTTTTTTTTCGAGAATCAAGTTCCTAAGTGGAAAATCTGTTTCTAAATAATAATAAAAAAAAATCCTCTAATTTTTTCAGATTTTTATTTTGACACTAGATTTCGAGCCAAGAGGGTTAAAGTTTTTTCTCATTTGAAATAGGCATGTGTTGACTTATGAGGCCATTTCTTTGAATATAGACTTAAATCAAATATTTTAGATTTAAGGTACTTGTCTACTTGTTCAGTCAGGGTATGCATGTTTTTTTTAGGTTTATTAAAGCAAGCATGTTTCATTAAAACAAGCATTTGAAATAGTATGAAAAATAAAATACATCCCAAAAAGAACATGCATGCCCTGACTGAACCCCTGGTCCTAGAAAAATGATTTATACCTTTTTAAAAACGTTGTTTAATGTAGACAAGAACCTTATCAAAAATATTTAAGTAGGGTTGCCAGATATATTTTGACGAAACTATTAATCGAGATGTAAAATCCCGGACTTTCCCGGATAAATAAGGACACAAAAAAGAGTACAAAACTAGGACCAAAGGAATGCATAGTTTTATAAAAACAAAAAAAAAGCGGAACAATCTTTTCAAAATTTAACTAAAAATCACATCTTTAACCCTTGTTCCCGTAGCATTTTTTTCTTATTTTTTTCACAAAAAAATAAAAGTAAACATTTTAGCTAATATTACAAAAGTTGGAATGTAGTTACAGTAAAAAATTTAAAATTCCATTAAAATCCAGTTGCTCAAAATTTTAAACGATTTAGAGCCAATTTTTCAATCTTCTGATAAAAGGTCAGTTAAATTATTTGAAAAATAAGAAACTTTTTTTCACTTTGTGTTTCTATGTAGTTCAGGCTTAACAAAAAAAAAATTGTCAAATTCAAAAATATGTATTTAAAATAAAACGTCATTTTTATTCATGATTGTTTTTGTTTTCTTGTGTTCCACTGTATTTTTTTCAAAATTCTTTCAAAACAGCTTTGACAACTGACACAATATTTTTGTTGAGTTTATTCCTTAGAATAATTTTTATTCGTCTCTGAAAGAAGCAGATAGTTTTATTCTAAGGAATAAGCTATATCTGCTTGTTGAAAAATTGATTTTTTCTCTATCCTTAGGAATAAGTACTAAATGATTGTTTAACTGACTATTGAAAAAAGAATTGAGCAGATAATAGAAACGCCACGCTTTTAATGAACTCGATTCGTTTTTTGAATAAGGAATTAATTAAGAGTAGCATACAAAAAGTGAGATTTTTAAAGGCTTCAAAAGAGTACAATCCCGGACAATTGATAGAAACTATCCCGGACGTCCCCCACACAGCCAAAAAAGAGTACATGTCCGGGAAAACCCGGACGCATGGCAACCCTAGATTTAAGGCTATATCTAAAAAAATGGCCTCATAAGTCAACACATACCTATTTCAAATGAGAAAAAACTTTAACCCTCTTTGGGCGCCATCTAGTGTCAAAATAAAAATCAGAAAAAATTAGAGTATTTTTTTTATTATGTATTAAGAAACAGATTTTCCACTTAGGAACTTGATTCAAAAATAACGAACGCCCTAATGTACATGGGTGTGATTATGATTTCTCAAACACTTTCAAAACAACTGCAGGTTTGCCTTAGGGTTGTTTTCTCAGCCCTTTACTGTTTGCCCTTTTCATTGATGATAATTGTGACCACTTTAATTTCAAATGAATGTGTCCCGATGAAAAGTGGTACTTAATAACACCCTTATCAAAGTTATCCTGATGGAGTTTAAGTACTTGAGTGTTCTTCTCACTCACAATTTAGACTTTTTCAAACACTCTATAATAGAAAATAAAAATAATTAATTGTCAAAAAAATTTGATATGGCCTAAGCATTTCTTCAACTTTAAATTGATCTGACATCTAAATACCAAGCCTTGTAACCTAATAGAAAAGTAAAAAAAGTAGTAAAAGTTACTTCGAAACTTAAAAAAAAAACAGTTTTTTAAACGGTATTAATCTCCAAATGAAGTATGCTATTTTATTTCTTATACAAGAAAGAATTTTTTGGACATTATGCTTTAAAACTGTTGTTGTAGTTATTTTAAAAAAAAAAATATATAAAAATTTTCGAAAATTTTTTCAAAAAAAAAATGTTAAAATTCATTCACCCGTTTTTAAAAAATTAATTTAAAAAAAAACTGAGATATTTTTAAGTAACCCGAAATTTTCTGATTTTTTTGTACAAATTTTTCTGTAGAAATCGTCTTACGAGAAAGTCAGAAAGTAAGAAAATGACCTATTCCAGCTACCGTTAATGAGGGTCCAAAGCATATTTTGTTCTATATCAAAAGTAGGACCTTATATGTCACAATGCATTTATTTAAAAAAAATCAAAATCATAAGAGGCATTTTTAAGAAAAACAGCCTTTCCATTTTGGTCATTTTGCAAGTGCCATTAATTTTGGTGTGTTTTTAAATAAGAAAAAAATGATATGATTCCAAGTTTTTTTTTAAAATTATTTCTTGGTGAAAAAAAAACAACCAATGAAATATAAGTGTTAAAATAGTTATAACGCCGCAATGCATTAGAATTAAGAAAACTGAAGTATAACTAAGAGTACCCGTAAGGGCCAGTAAGTTAGTGGTAAGCAGGGTTCGGACTTCAGTTTCAAAATTTCGAAGCAAATTTGAAAAAAAAGTGAAGTAGATTTCAAAATTAAACTTTCAGAACATTTATTTACAAAAATTTATTCTAAAAAAATTATTTTTCAACAAAATTATTTTCCTTTACTTTTTTTATTATGATCTTTTCCAAAAAACCTTTCTCATCTAGTGGTTGTAACGGTGCTTTGGGGTAAAACGGTTAATTCAGCATAATCTAACAAATTTTTGATCAAAAATTCTCCAAAATCAGTCAAAATTATTTTAATAAACTTTATTTATATCTTGAATTCGAAGAATAATTGACCTCCATTCATCATTTGAGATTTCAGTTGAGCTTTATTTCTTAATTCCTCGACCAGATTTAAAATTGAAGTTAAATCCCTTTCTCTAAATTTATTATTTGAAAAATTTGAAAGTAGATCCTCAAAAAGAGAAGTAGGGAAGTAGATTTTATTTTTTTCCCAAAATCGAAGTAAATCTACTTCGATCGAAGTAAAGTCCGAACCCTGGGGTCGAATTACGGCATACGTTCGTTAACGAATGGTTGCTATGTGTCCCTATCGTTTTCTAATAATTAAATAGAGACAGAAATAGTCAAAACGTTAACGTATGATCGTAATCGTGTGCCGTAATTCGACCCCTGGTTGTAAGTAGTTGATAAATGAATCGAGATGAATTTTATAAATTTAGTGCTTCACTTGAACTTAGAGGTATGAGGTCCGACCTCCGAACCAGCAGAAAGAAATCATTGTCTTATTTAATTTTATTGAAAGCGATATTAATAAAATGTCGCATACTGTTTTTCAAAGAAAAATACAAACAACACGGTAAAGAAGTACTAAAAATAAAAATACATCGACAACAACAAAATAATAATTCTTTTACAAATATAAGTATTTTTTTCATTCATTTATTCGATGATATTTCTTTTATCTTGTTGCATATAAAAATTCAAAGAAAAAATATAAACACACACTCTTGTACAAAAATATTAGTCAGACAGCACTGAGACTAAAAGCATACAAGTCGGGCCCCTTTTTTTCCATCCAATGATAAGAGCAGCTGTCTACAAAAAGTATTAATTCATAATGAAACAAAAAAAAAAAAACCACCACACCGTGAGTCAGTTAATCAACCTTCACCTGATGTTCGTCACGCACGGCACACATTTCGCATGTTGATGGCGTGGTTTCACCATTTCACAAAATTTTACTTCTCAACCTCTTTTCGGAAAACAAAATTGTACTCACCTATGCATAACTTGCATCATCTAAAGAGTTGTTTTGCCAAATACCAGGTGGATTCAAAAGAAAAATACAAAAGATAAGGTTCAATGCACGTATTGTCATACATACGAAGCAGGGATGGAATTTTAAAAAATGGCGCCCAACTGAAAACAAAAGTATTAATAAAATGATTTTCTGACATTTTTCGAACAGAATTTGGGATCAATTTATCAAGAACTTGTGAATTTGTTTTTGTTTTAAATTTTGAAAGAGATAAGTTTCTTCATTTAATGTCTTCTAAAGAACAGGAATAGATTGGTGCCCCTATGTTTTGAGCCTACAGGGACAGGGAGTAGTTTAGTGCCCTTTCATAAAAAATCCAACCCTGTGTATGAGTGTCTATCTTTTGGAATGCAAGAGAGACGAGATACATTAAAATACAGATACATCTTCTTGCTATTCTGTCACTCAACTTCATTCATCTGAGAATTTGAGTAGATTGAAAGATTCATAAAAGCGGTCATGTTCAACTTGCCCATAGGACTTAAATAACACATAACACATAGAATCAATAAAAATTGGTTTGTAGCTTCGGTCGTTGTTGTTGGTTTGTTGTATTGTTATTTGATGTTTTGAAATTTTATAAAACCGACTTGGCTAGACCGCTTGGGCTCAGTTTTATTCGGAATTTGTATATGATCAGATCGGTCTGAAAAACGTGTGTAAATTTATTTTTTCTAACTCGAGAAACATTTTATAGATTTTCGCATTATCTTTTATTATATTTTAAAAAATCTTGATATTTTGTGAAATTTTTTTTTATTGAAAATAATATGCCACCAACTGGAATTGTTGTTGAAGAGCAAAGCTCAAGAAATCATTGCGAAACCGCTAATGGTTGCAAGTGCAAAGACAAAACCGAAGATATTACCGACTTTTGTGGTGAAGATGGATGTGTGCATAAATTGACAAGGTAGGCAAGTTTGAGGAGAAAATAAAATTAATGCAGTGTAGAACTTAAATAAATAAATTTAAAGAATTTCAAACAATAAATGAGAAACAAATTTTATAGTTGCAGATAAATGTTTAAATTTTTAACTTTATGGCAAGTTTTTTAGTTTTGGATTTCAAAAACACATCTTGTTTTGTTTTTTCCTTTTTTTTTTTAAATATTTTACCGGAAATGTAAAAAACCTTTCTCGTTTATACATTTCCTAGGAAATGTATTCAATTTGTAAAATAATTTGCAACATTTTAAAGGACAAATTTCCTAGGAAATGTATATATTTTCGAGGTGCTAAATACTATTAAAATGTGTTAGCAATTGTGAAAAAGTTTCAAAATATAATTGAGTCTGATAAAAGATCTGATTTTAATATTTTAATTGCTAAGTTTATATGTTTCGCCAGAAGTAGAGATGAGCTAAGTCGTGATTTTTCAATCACAGGTATACCTGTGACTGTGATTTTAAATTAACCGTGATTTAAATTTTTTTTAATGAAAATCCCAAAAAAAAAAAAAAAATTACACGTAGCATTATTAACGTTTTTATTTTCCAATATACACATTTCTTTACGATTTTTCACGTAGGAAGTACTAATGAAGCTCAAATACGAGTGTATTTGAAACAATGGAGCTGATTTTACGAGGAAAACTCCTGGTTTAAGCAAACAGATCCGCGATTTACCAAAGCCATCCGTGATTATACTGGGGAAAACATTATTTTGTCTAAGCGACTCTTGATTTTACGGGAGAAATTTATTATATCACGGGAAAAGTAGCGTTGAAAACCCTTATTCTAATCAGGGCAACCTGCGATTTCACAGCCAATATTTGCGGGCAAACCGTGATTCTTCTGGAGCCATACGTGATTGTGAGGGGTAAACAAAACATTAATTTTACCGAACGTGCGTGAATTCCGGTAAAAAACAATTCACATTTACACAAGAACTGTTGAAAAGTTGTTTTGGGAAAAATCACAGGTTAGAAATAATTCCAAAGCACTTTTGAAGTGAATTCCGGTCAAACCAATCCACGTTTACAGAAGAACTGTTGAAAAGCTATTTATAGTTATAGTTATAAGCTATAAAGTCAAAAGTAATTTTCAATGCATTTTCGTGAATTCCGCTTTAAATTCACGTTTCCATAAGAATTATTGCAAAAGTTATTTTGAACAAAATCACGGGTTTAAAAAAAATCCTTAACATTTGCGTGAATTCCGGTCAAAACAATTCACGTTTACAAAAGAATTATTGCAAAAGTTGTTTTGGGAAAAATCACAGGTTAAAAAAAATTGGAAAGCAAATGCGTGAATTCCAGTCAAACCAGTTCACGTTTAATAAAGAACTGTTAAAAAGTTGTTTTGGGAAAAATCACAGGTCAAAAAAAAAATCCAAAGCAATTGCGTGAATTCCAGTCAAACCAATTCACTTTTAATAAAGAATTGTTGCAATAGCTGTTTTGAAAAATCGCAGGTTATAATTTGAATTTCTAAAGCACTTGTGTAACGTGAATTATTTTACGCGGAATTCAAGAAAACGCATTGAAAATGACTTTTGACCTGTGATTTTGGAAAATTAAATTTTTGCAACAGGCCAAGTGTAAACGTGAATTATTTAACGCGGAATTCACGAAAACGCATTGAAAATGACTTTTTACTTGTGATTTTGGAAAAAATAACTTTTTACAACATTCAGTATAAAAGGGAATTGTTTTGAAAACGCAAATGCACTTTAATTAACTTTTAACAAAAAAATTTGCCTCACTTCAGTGCGAACTGTAAAGTAAAAAGTGAATATCCAATTCACGGTTAAGGTAATCACAGGTTATTTGAAGACTGTTCACAGGTAGTGATTGTGATTTGTCAATCACAGGTTAAAAATCACAGGTCGTGATTTTTTGCTCATCTCTAGCCAGAAGAACCATATGAAATAACCAAAAATATGTTTTTTTTAACAAAAACGTCTTATGTAGACTTGAAAAAGAAAATAATAAACAATTTATGCCAACACATTTTTTTGTCCGAATTTCTGGCTTCCTGTCAAAAGTTCATAAAAACTAGCACATTTGAAAAAAGCAGATTTTTCAGCCAAAAATACTTAATTTGAAATGGTTGTCATTTTATTGTATGTATGTATCTCTTATGTGTTCCAAATTTCTACGAGGTGGAGGTCTGAACTAGTTAGATGTTAACTGAACTATTTACCTTGATAGAACTATGAACTATGGGAATATGACTCTTAAATTACTGATGTCATATAAACCAAACGTGTTAAAAATTAAGATCAATCTGGTCGAATCGAATTTTTTTGGAGTGATAATGATGCATTTACTGTCCTATAGAGCCATGGCTTACTCGCAATCTACATATATACATACATACAACGAAGAAAATGGTATCATAGTAAAATATTTCACTGAAAAAAAAAACTTAAAAACAATTTACCACTTTATCTACATATTTTTCGGAATGATTTTTTGTTGAAGACGATGACTTAAAAAACAAAGAAAAGCGATGCACTTTATGTAGTTTAAAATGCCTTTTAATCATAAAACATCCTTAAATCAAAGTTTTTTTTTCAATTTTGAAGAAAGCACAAATTAAAAATAGTAAAAAAAAGAAAAATTGGCTGGATTAGAGCGTTTTTGGGCTTCGCTTTCTAATCGCTGTAACTTCGTTCAACTCACGGTTTATGCGTAATTTATTCTGAAATTTTTTTTTCCTGAATCCAATGGCATCGCTTATTGTGGGGTTTTAAGAATGTTACCCATGTTAGCAGAAAGTGCTTTCTCAAAACTGTAAGTTAAAATTTTGTTTGTGACTAAATTCTTTAACAAAGTACCAGTTTTAGCAACTGCATTTTAATTAAGTCGATATCCCATCAGATGTTCAAAATCTAATGAAAAAAAAAAAACAAAATTTACAATTAAAGTTCCACAAAAGGTGTTCCACTTTACCGACAGCCAATCATTAAGTTTGTCTGATAAATTATTATTTATGCATTTATGAAATTTAATACACCTAAAATGTGAAAAATTAAAATATCTTAAAAAAAAGGTAGGGCGTATGAGTGTTTTTTACTCAAAGTGAAAATTTCATTCGAAAATTATTTTGTTAATCGCAAAAATTCGCACCCAAATTTTTGATATTAAATTATATAATAGTCAAAGTTATCATAAATCTATGTAGCGAAGCAGAATAGTAGGGTATATTTTAACAAAGCACTTAGACTTTTTAAAAAGCAATACAAATATCTATATGTGGCAGACTCTTTTCACACTGTCATTTAATTGAACACAAAAACATTTAACATTTCCAAAACTACTTTTTAATTATTATTGAATACCTCCAATTGTATTTTTTATATCTGAAAATTTTATGTTTAAAAGCACACTCGCTCACAATCAATCTTCTAACAATACTCACCAAATCACCAAAACTTACAACAACAAAAATCCAGAAAATAAACAGCTGACTTTGAACTTGTTTTGTCACACCAAACACTTTACCATAAAAAAAAAGAAGTGCATCATTTATGAGCCCATGTATATTTACCATCCGCTTTGTAAAAAATTTAATTCAAAATTTTGAATTTTAGAAAATCGACTTTTGTCCAGCTTTTCGACCAGAATACTCCTATGTGCGATCGTTTATGTTTCTAGATATATGCTTAAAGCATTGAAGAACTATGAAATGCAAAATCCAACATGTGAAAATTTTTGAAGTGAAAACTTCTTTAGTATCGTAGTGATTTGAAACAAGATGAAACGAAAAAGCGACACGAAAAATCAATTGATTATAACTTTTTTGTTTTAATAGATAGATGAATGATATTTATACTGTAGGTAATACAATAAACTATAGTTGGACAAAATTTCAATCAACTTCATATTAAAAATCCTGAGATAACGGTGAAAATAAAATTTTTTACTAAACACGTTATATCTTTTGATCAAGAGCACATATAAATTTAACGTCGATACGCATGCCGATAATATTACCTTTCATTTGATATATCACACATAACGTTACGTGTTCTACAAGTTACACAATCTTAAATTGAAAAAACTTGAAAAGTTCATCAAAATACCTGTGGAGATCTGTTGCCGATGAACAGTCACCAGTGTAGGAAGTACCGAAATCTCAGTTTCGAAATGGGTGACTTTAAAAAATCCTTACTTTTTTTGTAGACATCATAGAAATATGATTGAAACGTCATTTAAAAGATGAAATAATAAAATTGATGATATAAAATTTATTATAGGTTGCCATTTAAAAAAATGGATTTAATGGTGTTAGAAGAGAAGAATGATTTTTTTTTTTGCTTTTTTTGAGAAAACTGATTGGGTTCAAAAAATTCTAGCTCTTTTTATAGAAGCTGTATAGACATGGTCGGTATAAATATTTCGAGCTGAGACATTAAGATTTCGGATGATATAAAATTTATTGTAAAAAATGAATTTAAAGGTGATAAAAAAAAAACAAAGTTAAATATATTCGGGTTTTTTTTTCAAGAAAAATGAGTTTTTAAGGTTTCAATTTTACCGCGTGTGAATTGCACACATGATTTTTTTTTTGTTATTAAAATGTAGTTTGAATTTTCCATAACTTTTGTGGAGTAGTAAAAAAATTAAAGCTTTAAAATTGTCATTTATTTTGTTTCACATCAAATTGTACATAACTACAACTTGAAGTTTTTTGCCATACCTAGTATCAGAAAATTTTTTTGAAATCTGAAATGAAATTGGTGTAAAAGTTTCCAAAATTAAATTTTCATTATCTGGTTATAATCCATTGAATTTTTTAAGCAAACTTCTAGCAAATCAAACAACAACTACACACAAGTTTTAAAACTGCATCAGAAAATTTCAAAACTGTTTTACCTGTAAACATTTTTTTACAACGTTTCTTTTATTTTAATAAGATCACTTTTGATTTCATCAAAATCACCTTAAGGTTTTTAGTATTTTCAGCATTTTACATAATAACCAGCTGCTATGTAAATCTTGGGTAAAAAGTGCAAATCAATTTTCAGTGAGAAGGGTATATTTCTCCTTCATTTTATTATCCTGTTTAAACATTTTTTTTTTAGTTTGGAACTAAATATTCATACAAGTTCTCTTCATTCAACACCTTAGGTTATTTATATATTTTATGTATTTATATGTATATTTCCACAAATGGTTTGCTTCAAAATCTAAAGATTTAAAAAAATGCGAACCTTAACTTAAATAGCTACCTGTAAATGCTTCCTCAACATTTTGTCTACAAAAAAATGTAATCTCTTTCTCTTGGAAAGAATATCAGGTATAAAATCTTGTGTTTTCATTTCCAAAAAAACGTATGTAGGTGTTCCGAATATAGCTATATAATTATTAGGATATGTAAGGACTCGTTATCCTATACTATAGGATAACGAGGCAGCTCAAAGTACTTATACCTTTGTATAATTTTAAGGATTTTTGCTTTAGAGATACTTGAGTTGTTTGGAAACTATCAAAAAATATATGTTTTTGAACAAAATTAGTGATAACTTTATTTTATTTTAGAAGTAAAACGCCACTGTTTTTTAACAGGTGCAATCACTTTTTGCTGAACTTTTTGTATACATTTTAAAGTTTAATTTTTCGGGCAACCATGTTGTTTAAGTTGAAAAACCCTTGAACTCTGAGAAAAAAAAAACTGAAACCACAAACACGATACCTATCTTCTCTTAAAATATTATGATACTCTATACATGCTTGTAGGTCAGACACACACAAAACCATGAATATTTTTTGATAAAATGTAAAACAACTACGTGACTTCTAAAACCGTAATTTTAAAAAGGATTCAAAAAGCTTTTATACATAAAATGTAAAGCAAAAAAAAAAAAAATGCGACCGAAATATAATATTAGAATAATGAGGTTAGAGGTATACAGTAGCCTGACTGGTTTTCCGTGGAAAAATCCTTTTTACTTTGCATCAACATTACCACATGTGTGGGTGTACTTGCGAATTTATATAGAATTACGTGTGTGTAGTAAAGACCACATACTTTTTGCCCGAGATAAAGAGGTGATGGTTCATCAAATTTCATTTTGAAGGACAGATGGTATGCATTATAATTACATAAAAGCCTCGCTGAAATGTGATGCAAACAAAAATTCATAATTTTCTTCTTTTTTTTTGTGGTCAGGAAAAAAAAAACTGCTAAATACAAAATCATCCTTATTATCTTCCATCTCATTCTAATGTAATTATAGAAACCAAATTAAAACTGCGTGGTGTTTCAATGAAAGACTCCTTTTAAAAATTTGAATTCATGAAAGAAATCTCACAGACAGAATCATCAGTTGCATATTACCTTATGCAAGTCTTGAAATCTTCATTAAGCTATGATTGTTTGTCACAGACACCATGTAGATATTGAAGTGAGCATTATACAAAACGTATAAAAGAGATTGAAAAGTAGCAGAGAAGACCTCATTAGCGTTTGAGGAGCTCTGAAAACTATGTCATCAAGATTGAGATAAAAGTTTCAATGTAAAGATGTCGATATAAAAAAATGCAGTGTATGGAATGATTAAACACAACGTAATTTTGTGGTATAACTTTAAGGAAATGAAATTTAAAATTCCATTATGATTCGACAACGTAATCACTTTGATGATAAACATGTATGCTCCATTTAGATGCTAAAACAACATCGAAAAAACTGGTGTAAAAGACAAGTGCTTCCAAACAAGACAGTGCAGCTTGCAAACATTGATATTGTAGATCAGAAAGAGTTCCTTTGGTTGCGTTTTCAGTACTAAGCAATAGATTTGGTTTCGACTTTTTAGTCCAACTTACCCACCTGAAAACGAAATAGGAGATTGTTTGCTGACAATAGCCACCAGTGAGGGAAGTACCGTAATCTCAATTTTAATTTTGACATGGTTGTCTTTAAATTTTTTTAACTTTTTTTGTAGGTATCATACAGATATGGTTGATGCTTATTTTTAAAGGTTTAATAATAAGCTTTCCATTGATATAAAATTTATTATAGGTTATCATGTAAAATCATTGACAATATGATGTGTAAAGAAACAAAAGTAAATTTATTTCGCTTTTTTCATTGATAATAATTGTAACTTGAATTAATCAAAAGAAAAACTTGAATTAATAAGAAAAAAAGTACGTACTGCATAGATAAAAAATAAATAAATAATTATAATTGCATAAGTTGATAAAAGATATCATGCACCAACCTAACCACAAAATTTCCTTTTTTCTTTTTTATGTATTTAAAGTAAATTAGGTTCGGAAAAATAAGAAGCAATACAAAAATTTTAAGAAACAGCGAAATACCGACCTTTCATTGAAATACAATATTTTACAAAAAAGGAAACCTCCCTCTAATTTGCAATGAAAAAAAACATGCTACATAGTGTTGAAAATATCTTAGTAAGATCAATGTATTTAGAAGTACCTACCAACATAATATTGAAATTGAAAAAGGAATTTTCGCATAAAATATTTACACATTCTGGCAAAAAATATCCGTCAATCGCACTCAACGTAAGGGCAAAAGAAAAAAACCGTTATATTCGAATTTTTAGTTCTTTGTAGAGAAATATCTAAAAGATAAAAAATTCAGTGGTTTAAGCCTTTCTACCGTCTTCAAATATACTGTTGTAAAGGACATCTTCCAATGAAAAAGTTACATTTTCGGATGCATTATAAAGCTTCGGTATTATTTCACCCCAAATAGAAAATTCGAAAAGCAAACGCAGCAGGGTATTTGAGCCAAAAAGGTGATCAAAATTATTTGTTAGTTTTTGTAAATAAAAAAGATTCTTAAAAAGTGTAATTAATAAATACAAAAATCACTAATCATATTTTTTTTTAATTTTTACAATAAGATATTTCAATATAAGAAAAAAATTACACATACGCCATAGTGACCAGCAGTTAGTACGCAAACAAAATACATAATTAAAAAAAATTTATAACTGATTAAACAATAACACCAATTCACCTTTAACGACAATTCAATAAATGTCAAAATTTTACATATGGGATGCAAAAATTTCAGAGCCATTAAGTAACGCAAGCGAAAATGGGTAAAGAAAAACTCTTTCAGTGCTATGAATATCAGCCTATTTTTATCAAATACGCCCTTTACTTTTTGTTTCGTTATAGCAAAAGAGGTGGGAAAAATAATTCGAAACTGAAAACTTTTCTTTGTAACAAACAACGATTGACACCACAGTACAGTACTGTGGATTGACACAATATTCGTTCTCAAGAATCCCAGCAGAAAAGTTTTCAGTTTCGAATTATTTTATAATGTTTTCATGCAAATCTGGGTCCGTTATTAAATAATATGGTCAATTTTGACCCGAGCCGAAGTCAAAAAATGTGTGCATCTTAAAATAAAAAATATTTGTATAAAATTAAAAGCTAGATATATCAAGACGTTCAAAAATTTAGTTTTAGATAAAACCAAACGATCCCATAAATTTTGTAATTTTATTTTATTGGGAGTTAAAACATTTTAATAAAAATTATCTTTCTTTTCTTTCTTCCAGATACTCCGATGGATGTGTCAAATTGAGAAATCCAAATATTGAACTTATGGACCAGGATATTTTATATCATTTGGCTTTGGGAAGTGAGAGTCATGATCTCTATGAAATGTTCCATGATGTTAAGGTTTGTACAGTCTACTATATTTTATAAAAAAATAAAACATGTTAAAAATGTCGTTAATAGTCAGTGGTAATTGTTAGAATTATCCTTTAGTTTTTTAATCAAAAAAAGTTGGTTAAATATAAGTCTTATAATAAAAAAAAAAGCACAAGGAGCACTTAACTAAGCTTGAGGATTATTTTGGCATAAAGTCACTTAAAGCCACATTTGCTATTGTTTGGTTTCATCTATTCTAAAACGTTATTCCTTATAAATCATGTAATACCGATTACGATGACAAAATACATTAAGTGGCCAGTTATTCAAGATGAAATAAAATGTTGTCAAGTAGGACTTTTCACACCGTTTCAATATTTAAATTCATTAAATTTTAAAACAAACAAATAAGCTTTTGTGGCAAAAATCCTTTTTCTGTATTGGCTTTTTTCGTACATTGATTCTCAGAATAAAAAATTCAAATTTATTTCATCGGTATTACACAACTTTTCTTGTCTCTCATGTTTCAACAAAACTCTTTTTCCTTATCCAATTTTAAAATATAAAAACCCTAAAATCAAAACACAACCAATCTTTTTTTCATTTGAATGAATCTCATAGAATATTCCAAGAGAAATTCCCTTTAAGATTTATTTATTTGTATCCTTTTTCCAATAACCAGCATCCTTTTTGAAAAAAAAACAAACCTTTTGTTTTCTTAATGTATCGGACCCTTATATCCACCCACACGTCCTGATGGTTAGGACTTTAATTTTTATTTTCGTATAATTTTTGTTCCCCTTATATAGTTGAATCAACATTTAGCTAAACGCCTCCCTTAACACCTTTTGACATTTTAAATGAGTTTTATGTTAATATCTAAAAGAGTAGACGAATTTCAAGGTTGGTATATGCTAATTTTATACATTATTTTTTTTCTTTTTTTTTAATATAAACTGGAAATGCTCGACTTAACTATAGATGGTTGAACAATAATTATTATTATTATAATTAGAGACTTGTGCCAACTGACTGATACAGATTCAAAGAACCTAGAGATTGTGCTGCGTAGTTTTTGTTTGAATAAATAAATATTTAATTTAATAATAACATTATTATATAATTGAAATGAATTTTGTGCAATGGAATTTTATTAATTTAAAACTATTTTTAACAAAATCGCTGACTGTTTGTGGATTTATTATCATTTTGTAATTCATAAAAAAAAATCACAAGAAAACAAACAAACCGTTATCTCATTATGCAAAATTAAATGTTTTCTGTGTACTTGACAAAAATCAATGACAAGCCTGATAAAGTTGTTTTATTTAATATAAACAAATTATTTAGCGCATTTTAATAACACGCGAGAGATAACACTTCATTAATTGATGATAGAAACCAAAATATTATTATTAGGAAAATTAATATCGATAACAATCATGATGTATGTTCAACATTGAATTCGCGCAATTACGTACACAACCTAGTAATTAGTGCACAACATTTTTTTTTGCTTCAATTTACTTACGTCATAACATTTTGGTGATTGTTATTGTTAATGAACAAAACTAGAAGTCAGTGGTAACAATTAGATAATCAATTAATTTGTTTTGGTTAATTGACAGAATTTTGACAAGAATTAATTTTGGGACAAAAAAGTTAAGTATTTCTTTGAAGGCATCCGAAAATAAATTAACCATGACAATTGGAACTTAATTGCTTCTTTTAAGCATGTTTAATAGCCAGGAAGACGCTTCAACTACTAACACATTCCTTTTAGTTTATAACTGATATAAGTTAGTAGTATAGCTCAAAATTCTTAAACTTGGAAATGTAAAAATAACTAAATTCTGCACTCTGGTGTTTTGATCCTCTTAGTGTTGCTTAACCACAATACTTCATTTTTCAAGTGGGCCGGATATTTATTGAATTAGAATCGGTTAGAAAAGTTGACTTGTAAGTACTTCGTTGATGATTGGCCGCTATTTCCGTGCTTGTCTAGAACGTTGATGCTGTCACATTGTTATGGAAAAGTTTTTCAATTTATTCTTGACTGTACGAAAAAATCGCGTACTTTGTCTTTTATTAAACTAATATTTTCGACATTTAACCTTGAATAACTTTTTAAGCACACATGGTATTTTTGGGGACTTTTGACTTTTAACTTTAATCGATGTTTCATTTGAGAATAAAAGACGAAATACGCGATTTTTCGTACAGTCCTTGCTCTTAACCCTAATATCTTCTAAGGGATGGCAGCTAAGTAAAGATACATTTCAAGCTTTTGTTTTTGATAAATTTTGTTTTGGAAGGACTGCTTTAAGAAAAAAACCAAAATCGTATTTATATAGAGGAGCACATTATCTAACAGTTTTTCAAAGACAACTTTTTAACCATTTAAAAGTTATATGCAAAAAAACGTTATTTTCGAAATTTTAAACATTTAAAAATCGCAATATCTTCTAAACAATTGCTCTTAGAAAAAAAGTCAAAACAGTTTTTTTTAGGGAATTACAAAAACTACAAATACTCCATATATTTTTGTTTGATAGCTTCCCCGACATTTAAAGTTGAATAACATTGACAAAATAGGCATACAAAAGAGCAATGTGTACATAACACAACCCTACTAACAATGTTGCTTCTATAATGCTTTACAGAAGCAACAATTGCATCTGTAAAGCTTTATAGAACCAAAATTTTTATCTCGGGAAGTGACTTTTGGGGACTTTTGACATTTTACTTTATTCGTCATATCAATGCTCTGTACCAATATTCAGCTCTATCATTGAATAATTATATATAGAAGTGACACCGATAGTTTCTAGCGCCACAGAATTTTATTTTTTTCGGCAATTAGATGTACTAAAAAATCCCCACAGAGAATGGGGCTTGTCTTAGAAAATTATTTTTCCAAAAATTTGTTTTTAAAAAAGGAAATTTCACTAATACAAACGTAACAAAACAAATATCAAATAAAAATAAATTGTATCGACACGTCGACATCCTATAATAGAAAAAAAAAAAATAAGGAAATTTTACTCACACATAAAATATAAAACAAATATCAAACAAAAATAAATCGTATCGACACATCGACATCCTATAAATGAAAAAATAAAATAAGGAAATTTTACTCATACATACAAAATCACACTAATATCAAACAAAAATATTGAAAAGTTAGTTGACATTATAAATGTATCCATAGTAACTCGAAACTTAAAACAAGAAATTTTTTATTAACGACGATAATTTGAACAAAATTAAATATTATTGTTGTATATCCTAGGCATGAAAGTTACCCTTATTTCAATAGTCCTATTAGCGTAGGTGACAAGGTGATTGCTCTTTAATTTTGCTCTCTGAGTTCGTATCCCCACAGAGATTGCTATTTTTTTATATTATATTTTTTTGGCAATATAATGAAATGCGTAACAATTAGCTGCGTTTTTTGCTGAATCGAATCTTAAGCATTTAATTACAACATAAATCCTTATGTGACAGTCTACACCGAAGAAAAAGTAGAGCATGAAAGTTTATGTTGAAAAAAAATTATTTAAGGTTCATTTCAGCAAATGGCCCTTAAAAAAAAAGAAAAGCGTTAAGATAAACTCAACGTAAGTCGATTTGGCTAAAACTTTTTGTTTATTTTTAATTCCAAGGAGGGAAAATTGAAATTTTTTAACGGTACCATATAGAGATGCTGCGAATAATGATTCGGCCGAATACCGAAAATTCGACCACTCTTAAACATTTAATTACTATAAGGCTAACCTACACCTGATAACTTTAATTCATGACTATATGTGCCCTTAATTATGAAAGTGGACTAAGTCACTCCTAAAAATGGCATCAAATCTAGCCTAAAAATAATTATTATTTAAAGTTTATTTGAAAGCGAAATTGTAGTAAATAAACTTCTTTATTGCTCCTCTAGCGCTTTCATAAAACAAATATAATTAAATCGTTATAAGAAAATTATTATGTAAGTTTATCTTCAAACAATGCAAAAAGTGACTTAGTCCACTTTCATAATCATGGGCACATATAAATGCTGTTGTATAAAAAATTCGTTGATAATAACAATAATTTTTAAAAATTTCCATGTTTGCCCAAAAACTATTATATATTTTTTTTTAACCAAAATCACTGGTACCGTTTTCGAGAAAATTAAACATTTCCGAAATTGGTATATGACAGGTATCGTTATTTTTGGTAAAAAAAAAAATTAGTTCTAAGAACCCCTCTGGAGAGTCTCCAAAAAATGCTTCATACCAAGTTTGATTTTAATCGGTAGATCCGTTTAGCTGTAGACAGACAGACTGACAGACAGACAAACGGAAATTCCGTGACCCACTTTTTTGCATTTTCTATTATAAGCCCTGTTCCTTTGGGAGGTGGCAAAGTACTACTAGTAGTTTACTAGCGATTTTCAATGGAACGCACTTTCAACGAATTCAATACAAATCGTATCCACTCGAGAAGAAGAGCATGAGTAGGTAGATGATAGTACTAGATTAAACAAAAAATCTACTACTAGAAAACTACCACCTCCAGTGGAACAGGGCTATAATAATCCCATATCTGATTGTTATCTCAACTTTTTTTTCTGTACGAATGCATAGCTTGACTATATATGTATATTATCATGAGTCATGACAAAATAAAAAGCATGTAAAAGCTACGTTCTTCTAGTTTTAGGATCTTAGAACCAAATATTTTATTTCAAATGGTGAAATAGAAAAATCATTGGAACTATCCAAAAACCACATTGTCTTGCATTTGCGGTAAAAATAGGCCTTTTTACCTTTTGAGTTTATTTGAACATATTATTAATAAATATCGTTTAAATTTAAGATAAAAAAAAAATATAATAAATTAAAAAAAAGAAAAGTATCCAAAAATGCGGCGAAAAGATTTTGTTTTTCAAAATTTAACATTTTATAAAAACTTTAAATTTTCATTTACAGTTGCAAATTTGAACAAAGTTCTTGTTCGCAAACATAAATCAGTTTAAGCAAATAAACGAGGTTGTTTCGTATTGTATTAAAATACTTTAAAATAATTTGAAATATGGCCATATAGACCAGTGCCGATGCCTTCAAAAACATTAAAAAGTACAAAAAAATCATAGTAGGATGAAACCCATTGGAAAAGGAGGGGAATATGATGAAAATTAAAGGAAAAATAAATTATGGGCGAGCCGAGTTCGGGAAGTGGGTGGGTTGAGTTTTTAATGGTAAAAAATGGTATATCTCGATTTCCGGCAAAACTACAAATCCTATAGAAAAAAGTTGTATGGCAAAGTTGTAGGTAATAAAAAGATCTACAACTTTTGTATCAACAATTTTTTCACATAACCTCAAAATTTATGTAAAAAATTCAAAAAACCGAGTTTTTGGTTTTTTATTTTTATCTTTTTCAAAAACAAAAATTTTTCTACGAAATTTGGTGAAAACTTACCTTATTATGTCTCAAATACACTTTAATTTATTTGATTTAAAATATTAATTTGTTCACCTTATTTTGACTTAATACCAAAAAAACACCCTAATTTTCAATCGAAAATTCACGTGTCAAAATATCAGCTTTTTTCAAAAAGTCGGTGGGTATTTCGTTCGTTAAAATGTCTATTTTCTGATGGTGTAAAAAACATTTTACATTAGTATTACTATAGAACATGTTCTAGTAAAATTAAAAAAATGAAAAAAGCTTGAATTCGAAAAAAATTTTTTATCATTGTTTACAATTTTTGGCTATTTATTCAAATTTACACTTTAATTACTCAAAAAACGTAAGATTAATCAATGTTACATGAAATCTTACGTTTTTTGAGTAATTAAAGTGTAAATTTGAATAAATAGCCAAAAATTGTAAACAATGATAAAAAATTTTTTTCGAATTCAAGCTTTTTTCATTTTTTTAATTTTACTAGAACATGTTCTATAGTAATACTAATGTAAAATGTTTTTTACACCATCAGAAAATAGACATTTTAACGAACGAAATACCCACCGACTTTTTGAAAAAAGCTGATATTTTGACACGTGAATTTTCGATTGAAAATTAGGGTGTTTTTTTGGTATTAAGTCAAAATAAGGTGAACAAATTAATATTTTAAATCAAATAAATTAAAGTGTATTTGAGACATAATAAGGTAAGTTTTCACCAAATTTCGTAGAAAAAAATTTGTTTTTGAAAAAGATAAAAATAAAAAACCAAAAACTCGGTTTTTTGAATTTTTTACATAAATTTTGAGGTTATGTGAAAAAATTGTTGATACAAAAGTTGTAGATCTTTTTATTACCTACAACTTTGCCATACAACTTTTTTCTATAGGATTTGTAGTTTTGCCGGAAATCGAGATATACCATTTTTTACCATTAAAAACTCAACCCACCCACTTCCCGAACTCGGCTCGCCCGTAATTTATTTTTCCTTTAATTTTCATCATATTCACCTCCTTTTCCAATGGGTTTCATTCTACTATGATTTTTTTTGGTTTCAAAAATTATCGACCCTGGTCTAATATTGTATGAACTTGATCCTAATCTACTCTTGCATTATGCGGTTTAAGAAAATAGTAAGTATATGCCACAGTGCATGTGGAAAACATTCAAATAATGTGAACTACTACTACTACTTTGGCCTAGATGTTATTACAAAAAGCACCCTAATCAAAATTAAATAAACACTTCTATAACTGAAGAAAATCTTCTAGTCGTTAATAAAAACAAAAAACAAAATCCTTTCAAATAATAAGAATCAAACATTCAAAAATAAAAATTCAATTCAAAATAATACAAAAATTTAAAATAAATTCAATTTCAATATTACAGAAACAAAAATAAACAAACACACTACTAGCACAAAACAAAACTAACACAAATACACCAAATATAAATAATATTATAGATGTGGTTACTAAGTAACCAAAAGTCCTTTTCAGGGATTTTTCGGCCATCAAATACACAATCCTAAAACGATTGTGGCGCCACTCCTCAAACGATTGTGGCTCCACCCCTCAAACATAGCGGACGTTTTTTCCGGTGTCACTTCTATATATAATTATTCAATGGCTCTATGCGAATTATTTCTGACTTTGCTCTTTTTTATGTCTATTTCGTCTGGACTATTAATTTATTTGAATTTTTTTATTCACAGAAGAATCGCTATTTTAACCAAAGAATACAAAAAAGTGAAAGTGATTCATTTATTCACAGAACCAGAATAAGCCCCGTGGTATCCAAGTTCTTCTAGTGGGAGTTTTCCGCAAAGTGGCTGCCAAACGCTTATGGGTTCTATTCTGCGAAATTCATTGTTCTATATTGAGTAATGTCCGATATTTAACAATGCATTGCAACGAGCAGGAAATGGTCTGGCCAAGGTTCTGTATATTCTAATCTTTTTCTGAAAACGTTTTCCTGATAGTCATCCTGCATGTTATAAGGCTTGTTGTACACATATCCTTTGAAGTTTCCTCTGTCTATTAGCGCATATACAATATGTGTGCCCTTTCAAGTTAGCGTTAGATGTCTGCTGATCCTAGGACTCTTTTTTCTCTCCACAAAAGGCAATTTTCAAAACCGTTGTCAGTTTCAATTGTTAGCTTAGGACCCGTTAAAAATGGCCGGGACTTAGTCGAGTACTTGCACTCACTCCCGCTCCAGGCATCTCCGTCTTCGGTAATAGCCATTAATATCAAATCCAATAATTTACCTGGTATTAAGATTGTAAAACTAACTGGTCAAATATTTACTTTTTATAACCACAGGAAGAGACCACCAACAAAGCTAAAAGGTCCATTCGAAGAGTTCAAGATAAACTATTAGAAAATGCCTGAACTAGTCCAGACAAATTAGACATTCAACCCAGAAATAATTCGCACAGGGCTGAAAATTTGTACAGAGCATTTAAATATCGATTAAAGTAAAATGTCAAAAGTCCCCAAAAGTCCCATGTGTGCATAAAAAGTTATTCAAGTTTTAATGTCGAAAATGTGGGTTTTTCATATATAACATTGAAACGGGATAAGCTATCAAAAAAAAGTATATGGATGACTTGTAGGTTTTGTAATTCCCTAAAAAAAATCTTATGACACTTTTTTTTCTAGGAGATACCGTTTAGAAGATATCGTGGTTTTAAAACGTGTCAAATGTCGAAAATATCGGTTTTTTGCCTATTACTCTTAAACGATGAGTCCTATCAAACAGTTGTCTTTCAAAAACTGGTAGATAATGTGTTCCTTTATATTAGGTACTACATTTTTTGTTTTTTGTTAAAGTAGTCTTTCAAAAAGAAAAAAGAATGTTTGATTTGGTCAAAATTAAAAAATTGCGAATTTGTGTACATAGCTTTTAAAATATGAGTTTTTTGACATATATTTTTAAATCGTATCATCTACTATAACGCTTTCCACAAAATAGCTGAAGATATGCTTTAGTAACACTTATAGAAATATCAGTTTTTTGTCTATTTTCGTCGTGTAGATTATGTGTTTTTTTTACATATTTCAATTATGTAAGTTTTTATCCTGTAATTTAAAAAAAAAAATTTTTATTTGGACACAAATCAAAAATATCAGTTTTTTATACTTAACTCTTCTTAAATGCAGTTTTTGAAAAATATTTTAAATGTATTTCATAGCCCATAAATTTGCTCTTTTGTATGTTTATTTTGTCTGGATTAAACTAAAAGGTTACCAATTAAAACTGCCATAACCAATACGCGTTTCCATAGAAAATATAATAATTCTAGAATAAAATTTCAAAATAATTATTTTAGAAAAATAATCATAGTAAAAATATTTTTATGAATACAAACCCTCCAAGCTCTCATGATCCATTATATATATAAAAAAATACAAAATAAAAAAAAAAAAAAAAAAAAAATCTATGCAAATTAGATTTATTAAAGCTTTTGGTTTAAAGTTTCATTTTTTTTTGTCATTTTTATTCATCGTTGAGTTATCATTTCATTTGATATTCAAACCGAACTTTCGTCTTTGTTCCCATTAATCCCATTTTTGTTTCCAAAATATAAAAACCCTCATCTCATAACCAAATCATGTTAAAAAACTTCTCCTCGTGTCCTGAATAAAGTTGAACCATGATAAATTTCCATGTACAAAACTCTGGGTATAGTTATTGTATAGAGATCTAAGGATATAAAGGGATTGTGTTTTGTATACATAGAAAAATAAATTCAAATATCTTCAGGTTACAAAAATCCACTTTAGGACAGGTGACAGGTATGTATTTAGAGACATCTGGCAATACAAGAATTTTCTGTTTAAGGTATAGATTACCTCGACATTTATTTCTGAATATCCAATATCATCATGATCCTTTTGTGTTTTTGTTTGTTGTGGTGTCCACAGGGCATTTAGAAAATAATCTAATGGAATCAAGTAAAAGTTATCGAAAATCGGTTATCCAAACTTTTCCTTAATCAATACAAGTGTACTTTTGAGGACAAACGAATGAATGACTTTTCTATAATAGCATCTGTGATGGAAATAAATCCTTGATGTGGGTAGTGTGAAACTCGAGTAGCTTTTGACATTATCGATTTAATTGATGAATAACAGAGAGAGTGTCATTCTTCAATGCTTAAGAATAAAATTCCGACTTGCTGGATGGTGGAAGAAATATAATTAAACATTATAATAGATGACTTGTCACAGCTACTTCCAGCTGATGGAATGAAGGAACAAACGATTGAGAGTACGAATTCTTCTGGTTCTGAAGCATAAATCATCAATATATTTGACAGATACAAATGGCTTCATTCGATTAAGTTCTTTTTTTCTTCAATTGAAAGGAAATTATGATGATTTCAGTGATTTTGGATGAAGATTGAAAAAAGGAGAACCCTAACTAAGTTTAAAATCTTTCAATTTGATAATTTATTTTTGTTTATTTAATAAGCTGTAAAGTTACTCCTTAACAACTCTTGAAACTCAAAATAAAATTCACATAATCGTAATAATAGTGGTTTCCTTAAGTTCTTGACCTTCTATATCAAACTTTTTCTATTCAAAACAATATAAATTCGAAATAAATATTTTTGTTATCAATAGGAAAATGTTTTGTAGATTGTTATTCGTGGTAACTGGTTAGGAAAGTTTGAGTAGGTACTTTTTGATTTGTATATCAAACCAATACAGAAGTTGTTTAAAGAAATAACAAACTATTGCGGAAATAAAGTTTTGAAATTTAGTTTTGGAATATTGTTGTTTTTATAAAAGAAGAAAAACAATGAGTTGTTGGAAAAAATCTAACAATAAGCAATTCAACTTTCAAGATCGATATCTATGAATATTATTTGATAACTTTTGTGTGATGAAAGGAACAAATATATTATTTTGATTTGAATGGATTCTTATTTTATATGTATTTTTGAGGTAAAATGGAAGGATCAAAACTTTTCTATTTCTAAATTTAAATATTAGATTCTGGTTACCAGTTCCCCATGTTACAGAATTGTATACCTACGAGTCTGTAGAATCAACTTTTTGGTATTATTTTTTTTTCGCATTTAAGTAGGGTAACCGAGTACTTGCTTAAAGATAGTACTCGGACTTTTTTTTTAAATAGAAGAGAAAATTATCTAAATTTTGGTTTGCTGAAAGTTCCTTGTAATTGTCATGTTTTTACTTGCGATATAGGTACTATATATCAAGTTATGTATTCGTACAAAAAAAAAGTTGAGATAACATTTTTCCATGACATTACGATGGTAGAGAGTGCCAAAAAAGTGGGTCCCGGAAGTCCGTCTGTCTGTCTGTCTGTCTGTAAAAGGAGCTACAGCCTTAACGGATGGACCGATTAGTGTCAAACTTGGTATGTAGCGTTATTTGGCGACTCGCCAGAAGGGTTTTTGGACCAAAAATAGCGGTACTTGTCATATACCGAATTTAGTAAATTGAAATATTTCAAAAACGGCTCTAATGATTTTGTTAAAAAAATTCAGATATTAGTTTTAAGCTAAGGTCTATCTTCTAATGAAAAAAATTTTGTTTGAAAATCATTATTAACGGTACCTGCCATAGAACCGTTTTTTTTCCAATCCGATTATCTCCGAAACTGCTTTTTCGATTTCAACGAAGAATTCGATTCTTGTGAAGAAGCATTTATATAATTTAAATATAAACCAAAAATAAAATTTTCAAAAAAATAATTTTTGGATTTTTAAAAAAATTTTGAAAAATCAAATTTTTGAAAACGGGACATTGAATTTTTTTTGAAATTTTGTTTTTAGATGTTGATTAGTGATTTCTATAAAATGGCATACCAATTTTATTTTAAAACTTTTTTTCCAAAAAATTATTTATAAAAAATTAGTTTTTTAAAAAACGGCTCTAACGATTTTGAAAATTTTTTTCTAAAAATGCATCTTAATATATTAATCAAAACTGCATACTTGTTTTTGAGGGCAATTTGATTTCACATTTTTATTTTTTTTTCCAAATTTCTATATAAAAAATCTTAAAAATTTAAGCAACTTTAACTCTAAGAGCAAGTTCGTGCGATCCAGTCGTGCATTTTATTTTTTTTTACATACAGTTGAATTATTTCGAGGCCTACAATCCTTAAATTGTTTTATATAGTTTTTTTTTCAAGATTTAGGCTTTTTAGGAATTTCAAAAAATTATCTTCTTTCACCAAACTATTAAAATTAGTCTGATGACAATTTTTTCTTAAAAATAGGGTTTCCATAAGTTCCACTCAATGTATCCCAAAAAAAAATCATCACATTTTTTTTTGATTTTAATAAGATATTAAAATTGATACAGCCGAAATCTTGTGATTTTCCTTTCTCTTCAAAAAGTATATTATTTAGAAAAGTCGCTGGCACCAAGTAAAGAATACTTAATGGCAATTCCAGCTCTCTTTAAGTATACAAAAGGATTTGAAATTCAAAACATAGAATGCATCTGATTTTTTTCTCAAAAAATTAAGAAATTGTAGTCTTATCAATGTTTCGAGCAGGAAGGTTTCGAAAATACTCATTCCCCGAAGAAAATTATACAAGTGATTATTACATAGAAAAAAAGACCAGCGGAAATCCACTTAATTTAAGATAAAAATCTCCTTATTTTTTTTTTTTTTTTTTGATAATAAGAGGATTTTCTAGTTAATTAAGTGGATTCCGCTTTATTTAAGATGGAAGTCATCTTGGCAAAATACTGCTGAAATCCGTCTAATTTTATGTGGTCTTTTTCTCCGTGTACAAATCTTTTTTTATTCAACAGGGCAGTTTCTTCACGGAAAGAGTGCCTCCATTTTAAAGCGTTAAACATGATTAGCCTGCAACAAAAAAATTGCATGCGAAGAGAATTGTTACTCTGCCCAAAAAATGTGGTGCGTTGAGGTTGTTAATTAATTTTGCTGAATGCTACTTGAATAATTTATTGAAAATCCTTGTAAATTATTTCTTATGCCCACCTTATCAAGCTAAAAGTAGAAAGATTATTAATTCACTTAGCGTGTTTTATGAAAATTCAAAACATTGTTTCCCTTAATGCTAAACGGTGTTAAAACTGTCAAGCCACTTGTCCAACAATTCAATTACAAAAAAAATTACAAAACAGAAGATTTTTTAATCATTGATTAATTTATGCACGCAATTTTCCACGCCAAACCACATGCCAACTACTTGCTTTTATCCTGAAAATCATAACAAGCCTAGCGGCTCCTCCGCGCCAAGCGAGAGGGTCCTGCATAAATAAATATAATTAGTGTGGGACAAAAGTGACAAAAGCAATGCTCTGTGCCGTGCTATGTCCTTCGTGTTTATCGTCCTCCCTCATATCGTGATCCATATACGACACGGTCATCTCTGTCCACGATATAATATGCATGATTGAGTTTTCTATAATTATTTTATTTATTAACAATTACCAGGCTAACGCGCCGCATAAAAATAAAAAACACTATACTTCGTTCGATTCTATAGATAAGTCTCTCTTTTTTTTTCAATATTTTCACAGTTCGTTTGCATGGGAGGCACCCCCCGGCGAATGGAACAATTTGCCCATTTCATTATGAAGGAAATTGATTACACACTGCCAGTTGGTACACAGTTGCAGGACATCAGTGAATTCTCCTACAGATACTCGATGTACAAAGTGAGTAATGAACTATGTGACTTAATTGTTTCGTATTTAGACGACGTGAAATGAAGATGAATGAGGTTAATGTTTGTGGCGTTCTCTGATATTGTGTAGGTTGGTCCAGTGTTGGCGGTGAGCCATGGAATGGGCACTCCATCGGTCAGTATCCTGATGCATGAGTTGATCAAATTGATGTATCATGCCAAGTGCCAGGATCCTATATTTATTCGTATTGGGACATGTGGCGGAGTTGGAGTGGAAGGTGGAACTGTTGTGATTACAGAAGATGCATTAGATGGACAGTTAAGGAATAGCCAGGAGTTTGTAAGTTCAAGTCTCAAACCCAAAAATAAATATAATTTAAATCCTTTTTTTTGTGTGTTTTATAGTGCATCCTTGGAAAAGTTGTACACCGTCCAGCCAAACTAGATAGAAAGGTTGCTCGTGAGCTGAAGGCCTTAGCCAGTGCGGATGATCCTTATGATACTGTGATTGGCAAGACTTTGTGTACAAATGATTTTTATGAAGGTTTGTTGTGATGGTTAAGTTTTTAGAGAATTTTTGAATAAAATTTGGATTTTTATTTACAGGTCAAGGACGATTAGATGGAGCATTTTGTGATTATACGGAAAGTGATAAGCTGGAGTACTTACAAACTCTACGCTCAAATGGTGTTGTGAATATTGAAATGGAGAGTACAGTATTTGCTGCATTGACATATCATGCAGGCATTAAGGCAGCTGTGGTGTGTGTTGCCTTGCTAAATCGATTAAATGGCGATCAGGTAAGCTTTCTATAGCAGCCAAAAGTTTCAGTGTATATTAAAAAAAAAATTATTGAATTACTGACATCCTAATGATTTTGGTCATCGCTATGATATAGACCTCTTTAAGTTGTCTAACTCATTCAAAATGATCTTAACGTATTTGTCTACAACATTCTTGCTTAATCCCTCAATCGATAGAGATCTGATTAAAATTGGCAGATATACCCCTTAATTTTAAGTGTATAAAGCATCGGCAACACTTAACAGTTTTGCAGTTAACTGTTTAAGGGCCATTTGCTGAAACGAAACTTAAGAATTTAAGCTCTACATAAAACCTTATGTGACAGTTTACGCAGAGGAAAGAGTAGAGAATAAGATTTTATGTTCTACTTAAATATTTAACTTCGGAATGTATGCTAATAGGATTATTTTTTTCTCAATATCTTCGTTTTAGCATTCTCTTACCTCTCTTACAAGGTATTTTTTAATACTGATTCCAAAAAAAATCTAAAATCAAGGCAATCTGACCCCTTTTTCATCTGTCAACCCATATTATTCTACATAATTGCAACCTTTCAACCGAAAAACCTTAAAAAGTTATGGCAGAGGAACCAAATTTTGCATCAAGGTTTTCATATTTATTATCATTAAGAATCAAAGCAATACAATGAAAAAAACATTATATATCATTAAAAATATGGTATTTTTTGAGAACGCAGGAATTTTAGGATAGATATGCACTAAAAAACATCCTTGCACAATCTTAGAAAAAGTGCTAATAGGCTAATTTCTGAGTTTCTATCTTTGTTTGGATATTTTATAACTTGTGTAAAAAATCTAAAAAAATCTCATGTCCGCAAGTCTTCTGCTGATTTCGAATTCATTAGGCTGTAAAAGAACAAACGTTATTGCTTCGAGTTTAGGTGTCTTTACGCTTTAGCTTTTAATAATGTTTACTCCAGTGCAGTCGCCTGACTTATTTCCCGACGTTTAATCGGACTCAACTTTTGATTTTTGAAGTCACTGATGTAATAAGCTCTCAAACGGGCCACTGATAAACAGCATCACTGCTAGATCCTCACGAAGTTCTTGCCAGTTCACGAATAAACTCTGTTCTGTATCTTTGAAAAAAGTAGAACGATTTTAAGGCAGACGTTAAAAGCTTGTACTTAGGTTTGGGTGCAACTTCTTTTCTACATAACACATTTTTTCAAGTGCAACTTGAAGCTTTTTGGAGTCTCTCAACTTTTCTTGAAGATGCAGATTGAAAGTTAGTATTAGATCCAAGCTTATACCAAGATATAGATACTGTTTCACCACCTCTAAGGTCTCTGCTCCTAAGAACCATTTCTCCTTTGTAACGCCTTGTATTATTTATGAATACTATAAATTTTGAAGTATATGGGTGAAATAAGGAATGAAATGCATCTGTAGTTTCCTGGAACCAAAATAAACATTCAAAAGGTTATAAAAATAAGTTGCTAGAACGTTTTATGTTAAAGATACTCATAATTATATTTTTGAACCCATTGAGAACTCAAATAAGCCTGTTGTATGTTTTTGAATCCATTACTAGCATGATTTTATTATTTATTCCTTGCATAAACCACTACTGCTTTCCTGGGTACATGCCTTTGGATATGTTCGAGTTCAGCCTTCTAGTTAGCTTCAATGGTCTTAAGGAAGCTTTCTATTGGTTCTGTTTTCAGAACTACGGAACGCCAAATTTGATCCATAGCTGAACTGATTCATGATTGGAATCTTCAAATTACTGGATTGTATGCAGAAACAGTTCAATGCATATTTTATCAGACTTCCATAATCTCTTCAGATGTCAGATATCTTATTTTCAGAGCCCATATCTATTTATTCTTATTTAATAATATATTCTGTACGATTTTATAAACTTATTTAAATTTTTCAACTTTTCTTTTCAACAGGTCAACTCACCCAAAGAAGTCATGTTGGAATGGCAAGAACGACCACAAATTTTGGTCTCACGTTACATACGTAAGGTCCTATCGCAGAAAATGTTACGATTAGGTTCTGATCATCCGGACTCGATCAAATCCCCACGACGATTGAAATTAGTACAACAAGAATCTCAAGCTCATGAATAAATTAAATAAAACAAAAAGAAATATTTCTATATAAATTCTCATATATAAATACATACATAAAACAAAACAAAAAATTAATATTAACCTCAAAAAAAAAAAAAAAAAAAAATTAAGTTTAAACAGCAAACAAAAAATAAATATTATATATGTTCATCGAAGGCATTTGCCAAAAAATTGTGATGTGGGCTTGAATGTCAAAAAACATACATACAAAAAAAAAATACAAAAAAAAAACAAATTGCTTACATAATGACATTAGATGTAAATTTAATTTTTAAATGTATAAAAAGTATTTAATTATACAAAAAAAAATGCATTTGTATTAATTTGTGTTTTTTAAAACATTGTTGATTTTGGTGCACGCAATTATAATTATTAAAAGCGCACACACGCAAAATAATAAACACAATATTTATATATATGTTTTTTTTTATTTAAGTTTATGTATTTAATTATAAATAACAGTTACTATAATTTATGTTAACTTAAGATTTTATAGTTAAACACAATTAATAAAAGAAAAAAACAGTTTTAATGTACAAAAAAGTTCATTTAAATTTTATTTGAATATTTTTGGACAAAGCATTCAAATTTTGTGGTTTTCAAGATTTTTTTTTTTGATAAAGATGAAAAATATAACAGTAAACATAATGTCTTCCGGTAGAGAAAGATTGAAACAAATATAAATTTTTAAGGCCTTAAACCATAAACGAAGATCATTATTTAAGATCATCACAACCAAACTTTATAAAAAATGCAGCCAAAACCAAATTCTTGATTCTAATCAAATTTTATTCAAATTTCAAGTTTTTTTCGAGCTGAACATTCCGCCTATTATTTCATATATTTTTAAACTTCAACCAAACTAAACTAAAACCCCTTTCTATGAAATGAAACAGATAGATAAAAATGATTGCCTCATAAAAACTGACATTGACATGGGCAGTACTTTTTTGAACTGAAATGTTTAAACTATCAGTATTAAGACTTTCCCAAACCATTCCCATCCAATCAAATACGGATAGGTACTTTTTTCTAAAGTATAGGAACTTATAAATGGCAACCCTGGTCTATTCGCATGGTTTGTTATAAATTGAAGTTTTCTTACGTTACTAAAAAATCTAAATGTTTGTGGGGTACCGCAGGGTACCACTCTATCTCCAACTCTCTTTTTCATATTTTTCAGTGATATCTTGTCTTTTTAAACCTTTTAAGAAGTATTTCTTACTCTTTTATTGAGTGCAGGCTAATTGCAAAGAGGCTGGTACTGAAAAAATAGTAATTGTAGATAGAAGATGGATCAAATCTTCATAAAATTGCTGATATATTTAAAAATATGTTATTAGAAAAGTTTGTTATTGAAAAAATGTTAAAGCCAAACATATCCAAGTTTTACAAAAGTTTATCCTCAATTTTGAACTTTTTTTAAAAGAATGTTTTAAAGAACCATAAAAAACTCAAGTTTTAAGAATAACGAAAACCTTAAAAAAATATTGCTGAATAAATTCATTATAAATATACATTACATGTAGTAGGTAACCGAATTACATTATTGTTATCTGAGAAAAAAACAAAAATTTAATGAATCTGCACAGAAACTGTTTATTGTTTAAATAAATAATTTTGGAAAAATTTTAACAATTGAATTCATTAAATGCAGAATGTAGTGTCTCTCTGAAAACCTGCAAATTTTATTGTTTCAAAACTTTTTGGTTTATTTCTATTTTTTTCTTTGTTTGTTCATGTTCAAAATGCACTTAATCTTTGTTGTTGTGATTTGTATATAATGTTAAAATGAACATAAAAAAAAGCATTGTAATCAATAATTTAAATAAAAATTTAAAGAAAGTTAATGGTTTTTTGATTACCTACATATCTCCATCAAAGCCATAATAAAATCATGACGTATTTTTTGAAACTATTTTATTTTTGTGTAAGTAAATACAATATATTAAGATTTGGAAACTTCCCCAAATTCCGAGAGTAAAAATAGGATTTCAAATGAAAGATAAATTAAAACTCGAAATAAAGATATAGAGTTATCAATTTTATAATGGAAACTTCTATGTGCCAACCTTATTTTAAAGAAACTTAAAGAGCTATATCACTGTATTTCTCATATATCATATACATATATGCACCTACATAATATATTAAAAAAAACACGAGATTCCCCCTGAAAAATCACGGTTTGCATCTGAATATTTACTGTACGATCGCAAGTAGTCCCAATTACATTAAGGGTTTTCCCGGTCAAATTACTGTTCCGTAAATTAGCAGATTTCTCCAGTAAAATCAGCCGCTTCGACAAAATAACTCTTAAATAAATCACGGATAGTTTTGGCTGATTGCGGGTTTCTTCGCTTAAACTACGGGGTTTCCCTAATAAAATCACCTCGGATGTTTCAAATATATATTATTAGTCCTTCTCACGTGACAACGATCGTGAATATTGAAATACACAAAAGTTAATAATATGGTTTGTTACGAGTAAACATTTTTTGATTTGGTTAGTGTACTTTTGTTAAAATTTTCATAAAAAAAAATTTGAAACCGCAGTTAAAAATCATAATTTAAAATCACGGTGAATTAAAAATCCCTATAGCACAGTAGTTATACCTGTGATTGAAAAATCACAACTAAGCTCATCTCTACTGGTAACCCACATGGTTATTGGAATAAAGAAACACCCTCGCCACGTGCTTGTGCAATATTGACCTTAAGGGGGGAAATCCCTCTGGAATTTTTTATTTTTGCATTATTTTTTTTTGCGTAATAAATTTATTTATCAACCGAAGAAACTATTTTCAGTGGTCTTAGCCTTAAATGAAGCCTCAAAAGTGCCTAGATAGTCCCGAAACCAATGCACTCCGAACCTACCATAGTACGAAAACGAAAATTTTAAACGCATTTTTTTCGAAACTAGTTTTTTCCGCGCCGTGCAATGTAACTCAAAAACTAATGAAGCTATCGACTTGAAATTTGAAGCAAATTACTCCTTAACTTATTGGCCACAACATGAACCTAAAAGTTGAATAAAATTTGTACAGTAAATATTTTTTTTTAACTACTTCTTTGTAAAAAAAAAAACATGGTTTTTTTCGTTTTTTTGATTTCTAATTTTTGTTTTTCATTTAAAAAAAATAAATTTAGGTTCATGCAATGCGTACTAATATCATCTAACGGAAAAAATTTTTTGATTTAAGATGATTTCCTGGACCTGTGCATTGCACGGCGTAAACTAGAGGCGTCAACTTTGAAAGGCTCCAGAACCGCCATTTTGTTATTTTTTCATTTCAAAAAAAAAATTTTCAATACTTAATAATGTCAGTAATATCTTGTCTTTTTCCAAATTTCAATAAGTGCTTTCAGTTTTTCATAAAAAAATATTGAAAAAGGTGTCGTCCAGAGGGATTTCCCCCCTTAAGACTATATCGCTCTATTACTGTTCGAGGTTTTTTTAGAGTTAAAATTGAATTTTCTGAAGCAAATTCTTATGAATAAAAAAAAATCGGTTCCTAAATTTGCCACCCAAGAGCCTACTCAGCCTTGTCCCAAAACTAAAAACTATTTATTAGTTTTTACTATTCTCAATAGGAAATTTCAGCCCAAAATTATTTTAAGATTCTATTCACTTAACATTTCTTGAATTTTAAGGATTTCGAATTTTTCTTTATAACTTTTTTTTTGTCAAAAATTCCTTAAAAAAAAAAACCATTTTTTACACATATTTTGAATCATTAGATTAAAATTTGTGAGGTAATCCAAAAAAAATTTTCTTTTTTTATTCAGCACGAAAAAAATATATGGTTTCAGTTACAATGTTGAAGAATATTGTATTATCGTTCTCATTAATGCCTATTTTAAGAAGGTTCACAAAATGATGATTTTGTATACATGCTATTATGAACTTAATGTTTAAAAGGGACTTCCCTTAATTTACAAAAAATCTACCCTAAGTAAGACTCCCTTTCATTTAAAAATATAAACAATCCACTTTAAAATGATATTATTCATAATACAAGATCAAGTAGAAAATTATTCAACTCAATTATTAAATTAGCTTGATAGGTCACAACAGATTTTTCAATTGTTCTTGTTATAAAAAACAATGATTCGAATGTTAAGATATGAAGGGATTCATCAAGGGAATCATCAACAACATAAAAACAGATTAAAAGTAATAATAAAACGTTTTTCTAGTTGATTCTAATACATTTTAACTTAGCAATAAAAAATAAAAGAAAAATAATAATGGCAACACTTGTAATTCAAAACTTATTTGAATAAATTATTTTCTTATCTGAAAAGTCGATTTATAAATCAAACTACTCTGCTACTCAGTCTTGTACAAGTCGTCTGATATCGCGGTAGTGAAAAGATTTCGCTACGAAGAACCCCAAGAATAAGGCAAGTTGATAGCAAGTTATTATCTTTAAACTGTGACGACAAACGAAACAAAATAGAAAAAAAGTCTTTTATATGTAGTTAGAGGCCAAGATTAAGGCCACGGTCAAAATAGCCTTATCATGGCTTAGTTTTAAATTATTATTAATAATAAAAAAATATCTTAAAATATACGTGCTCTTGAAACAAGTAAGCGTGACGAGGGTGTTAAAGTGCCATAGAAAAAAGAAACAACTGTGAGTTTAGTTGGAGACAACCACCTGTTGGTCAGTGTTTTTAATTTATTACTATGCGTGGCTGCATCGAATGCATTTGTAAACAATTTCTTTCCTAACGTGAGGTATAACCTCTGAATTAACAAAAAAGACTCGGATCGTGTCGGTTGTGTCTGGGATATTTCTTGTCGGCTTTTTCTCCTCAATTGATTTTAAGTTTTCAAGCAGATAGCAGTTACTACATTATAAAATAGTACTAAAAACAAACGTGGTAATATGCATTGTGCTGTCAAGATCGCTTACTCTGTGCGAGCTGTTATTTGCTAGTATTAATCAGATTAGTTTTATTTGAGCAAGTGTTTTTTTATGAATGAAAATGTTTTTTTTTACTTTGTTCGTATAGAAGATACTTGTGTGAATTGAAATAAGGTGCACTTAAACATTACGTGTTTTTTTATAAACTTGATTTAATAAGTATTTTGTATTTGTTATCACTTGTAAAAGAGGGCTTGTTGAAATGTATAGATTCATTGTTTAGTTGCAAAAAAGTTGTATAAAGTTATTGGAAGGAAAGTAATAAATTCAGAAATAGTAGAATAAACACTTATGTACTTCTTGGGTGGCAAGATGAAAAGCAAAAATACACAACTAATTCAGTTGAATATATTATGTGTAAATGAGTTTTTCTAACTGATTTTAAGAAATGTATATTTATTTTTACCAAAGGATTTGCAAACTCAATAGTTTTTTGTACCTTCAATTAAAATATCTATCAAATAATTCAGTGAGAATTAAAGTAATAAGACATTTTTTAAGTTTATTTATTTTCTTGGCAAAGTTAATTTTGCACATTGAAATTAAAAAATTAAATTAGCTATAAATTCGAGATATTAGATCTGTTTTTGAATTGCATAATTAAGGAGAGAAAAAATGATTTAAAATATTTCTTCAATTACCAATTTTATCTGTTTAAGAAAATAAAATGCACGACTGGGTAGCATGAACTTGCTCTTAGAGTTTTGCTTAAATTTTTAAGACTTTTTATATTGAAATTTGGAAAAAAAAAATAAAATTCGTTTTTTAAAAAAATAAAATAAAATTTGAAATCAAATTGCCCTCCAAAACAAGTATGCAGCTTTGATTGATATATTGATATGCATTTTTAGACAAAAAATTTTCAAAATCGTTAGAGCCGTTTTTTAAAAAACTAATTTTTTTTAAATAGTTTCTTGGAAAAAAGTTTTAAAATAAAATTGGTATGCCATTTTGTAGAAATCACTAATCAACATCTAAAAACAATATTTCAGAAAAATTCAATGTCCCGTTTTCGAAAATTTGAAAATTTTTCAAATTTTTTTTCAAAAACCCAAAAATTATTTTTTTGGAAATTTTATTTTTGGTTTATTTTTGAATTTTATAAATGCTTCTTCACAGAAAGTTTCGTTCAAATCGATTTGAAAAAAAAAAAACGGTTCTATGGCAGGTACCGTTAATAATGATTTTCAAAAAAAAATTTTTAATAAGAAGATAGACCTTAGCTTAAAACTATCATTTGAATTTTTTAAACAAAATCGTTGGAGCCGTTTTCGAGATATTTCAATTTTACTAAAATCGGTATATGACAAGTACCGTTATTTTTGGTCCAAAAAAATTAATTCCAAAAATCCCTCTGAAGAGTCGCCAAATAATGCTACATACCAAGTTTGACATCAATCGGTCCATCCGTTTAGGCTGTAGCTGCGTTTACAGACAGACAGACAGACGGACTTCCGGGACCCACTTTTTTGGCATTGTCTACCATCGTAATGTCATGGAAAAATGTCATCTCAACTTTTTTTTTGTACGAATGCATAACTTGATATATAGTACCTATATCGCAAGTAAAAAATTGTGTATTTAGGTACTTTTGAGAAGAAAACAAAAATAATAGTACACATACACCACAGTGAACCATAGTTGTGTTTTTTCTACATTGTTTTAAATAGTGTGTTTGATTTGAATTTTTTGGGAAAGGTTTTGGAAAAAAGATTGGTTATAATATCCTAATAGTAAAAATCGCCCATGATAAAATAAAAATATTGTCAACTTATCAAGTGTTATAAGTTATAACAAAGAATTTTACAGAAGTATATTCTTAACCACTATATAGTCTGTTTACCACTCACTTTTAATGATCCTTTATCGTTTATAAAATTCACTAATGAGTTTATGATTTCGGGGAACATAAAAGTAGGTACCTAAGAAATTTTGACTAAAAAAAAAAAAACTATATGTTGAGAATAATTATTCTACTAATTAAATTAACACTATAACAATTAGTGAAAAGTAAAACAAACAAAAAATGGCCAGAGTAAACATTCGTTTAACTTAACAGTCGGAAAAAGTATTTTGACAAAATGAACATTTTTCTAACTGATGAGAATAATCTGTAACGGTTAAACATAAAATAAGGAAGTTGACGGTTATTTATTAAATATATTATGGTGAATCTCATGATGGTCAATGTCAGTCATATAGTTGGTTTTATGCTTCGAGGCTGCATTTTTTGTATAAAAAGTACTAATTTTTGAGGAAAAAAAATATTTTGACAAACGTTCTTTTTCAACGTTGGTAAGGTAAGGTAATGCCTTTTACGTGGTTTAAGCACGTATAAAACTGGCTTAGTCCACTTTCATAATTATGGGCACATATTTGAAAATACAAATTTGTTCATCATAAAATTGAAGACTTGTTGGGTCCACGATTTGTAAAAAATTGGGCAAAACGGCGGAACTTAACATTGAAATTAGTGCATCTTCTGTTGGAAGTCATAATTTCGGTATGTCTGTTAAAAAATCTGTGGAGAACTGAATTTATCACGGGAAACTATAAATTACCAAATATGAAAACACAAAAATATAATTATACAATTGAATCGTTTATTTTCAAAACATGATAAGTCAATTTTGAATTTTTTCTGTTGAACCCACAAAAACGATGTTTTTATTTATCCTTATGAATTCAAATTTAATAAATAAATAATTTGTTGTGTAAGGATAATATTTGCATTTAAGGTAAAAGTCAAACTTGTTAAATACAAAAAATATTATGTCAGACACTTTTTTGGATGAAATGGACTTATAATGTTTTGAAAATAAACGATTCAATTATACTATTCAAAATTTACCATAAATGGACAAAAAATGAAAAAAATGCACTAAAAAAAATAGACGCATTTTGAAGAATTCACTTTAAATCGGGGATTGACTCCAAAAAGTCTGAATTTGGAAATGCCATTCTTTCATCAAAAACTTTGCTAACAAAATTACATTTCGCATTGAGTTCAAAGTAGACAATTTTGCCATATTTATGGGAAGATATTTTTTTGTGTTTTCATATTTGGTAATTTATAGTTTCCCGTGATAAATTCAGTTCTCCACAGATTTTTTAACAGACATACCGAAATTATGACTTGCAACAGAAGATGCACTAATTTCAATGTTAAGTTCCGCCGTTTTGCCCAATTTTTTTACAAATCGTGGACCCAACAAGTCTTCAATTTTATGATGAACAAATTTGTATTTTCAAATATGTGCCCATAATTATGAAAGTGGACTAAGCCACTTTTTGCATTGTTTGAAGAAAAACTTACTTAATAATTTTATTATAACGATTTAATTGATTTTTTTTTTGCAATAAAGAAGTCTATTTATACTGCAATTTGGCTTTAAATTTAACTTAACCCCTCATATAGTAATTATTTTTATGCTAGATTTAATGCTTTTTTTAGGAAAGACTTAGTCCACTTTCATAATTAAGGGCACTTATTTACAATCTTTAGGTATTTTGAATCCTAGGGGGCTTGAGTTCGGTATTGAAACTTACTTTAAGTTTTTAATTGACGCGCAATGTCATTTCGAACGTGTTAACGTGCTTCTTCCGGGCTCTTAAAGTTAGGAAAAATTCTTTAAAAAAAACCTATTAAATACAAAAAATCTAATGTACTTACAGTATCTCTTTTAATTTGACGAGTTTTCTTAATTAACATATACCTTAACTATATGCGATTTTTTGTGTTTATTATGAGATAGCAAAATAATATAGATTTTAAATCAAAAACATAACTGTTAAAAAGAAGCCAAGTTCCCGTATGTTGAAGTTATGCTAGCACAAAAAAGCACTTAGATATAAAAGTGTACTTAGTTGTAAGGTTTGGTTTTAAATTTGCATCAGTTATATTTTGGGAATTTTTCTTTTAATTACCAATTTTAAAAATATTTAAAAACTTACCAAGAAGTATAAACAAAAGTTTTTGTTTTCTTTTTGTTTGAAAACAAAGAATTCAAATTTGTAACTAATTAAAAAACATCGATTTACGACCACATAGTTGACATTTCCGGTTCAAACTTGTGTACAAATGTTTATGCACTTGTCGTATTAACCTGTAACTATATTGTAAGTGCTGATATTGAATAGTAAAATAAAATCACGTATTTCTTGATTCTTATCATGTAGCTCTCAATAAAACATTCTATTTTAATTCAAAATAAATGCAATATTTACCAAGGTTCATTGAATTTTATATATTGAAAATGTAAGGAAAGTGACTCATTTGTATGTATGTACGTTCAAAAAACAATAAGGCGCAGCAATAATATAATTAGATGTAGAGTAGATCCACTTAAATGCACAGGATACAGGGTGATAAAAACAAGTTGCGAAGAAAGGCTGTAAATATATTTTATACGTAAAGGTAATTCTTAATAAGATAAATCCGCATTCAAATAAAGTAGTTCTTGTTTCAAAATGACAATGTTAAGGAATTTTTTTTTTTCAAATACAATTTTTTTTTTTAAATTGAATAATATTTTAATAGCAGTTTGCAGAGTGGTATTTAACGGAATAAATCAACAAGTACAATGAATCCAAAACTGTAAGACACATTCATCAGTCTTTTGTATTCTATATGTTTGTTACTTTTTATTCCCTCCTAGAACTATACCCTTGCCAAATGAACACTTAGAAAAGTTGGAATCAGACTTCCTTTACCATCTTGGTATTAATAGTAAAACAACAAACTTCGAAAAAGAGTTTGGAGATGTTAAAGTAAGTATTGGTCTTATATTTTTTATTAACAAGAATACATTAGTTATTTATATTTTCAGTTTGTGTGTATGGGCGGAACAAAAAACCGTATGTTTGAACTAGCAAAATACCTACAAAAGGTTTTAGGTTTACGGGGTGAACTTGTAGACCTTTGTGAGAAAGCTCATCGTTATGCAGTATTTAAGGTTCGTAAAATAGTTTTTGAATATTTTGTCATGAATTAATGAAGGATATTTTTCTTAGGTTGGTCCAGTTTTGTGTGCAAGTCATGGCATTGGAATGCCATCGATGAGTATTCTTCTTCATGAAATGATCAAATTGGTCTCATATGCCAAGTGCAAAGATCCAATATTTTTAAGAATTGGAACATCTGGTGGAGTAGGAATTCCTGTCGGAACAGTTGTAGTTACAAAAGATGCTTACAATGGTTACATTCGAAATGAACACGAGTTGGTATGGGCTTAGTTGTTGAACTGTGATTCAATTACAAAAGGACTATAATTCTTACATTTATAGGCTATTCTTGGAGAACGTGTTTGTCGACCTGCTAAATTCCATGAAGAAGTCTACACTAGTTTGTTATCATGTGCTGAACCTGATGATGATTTTAAGACAATTTTAGGAAATACAATGGCAGCCGATGATTTCTACGAGGGTAAGAATAAATCGACTTAAAACTACGATGGTTTGAACAAGGCTTATATTTTGTATCAAAGGTCAAGGACGCTTAGATGGTGTTATTTGCGAACACAATGAACAACAAAAGATGGAGTTTTTGAAGAAGCTTCACAATCATGGAGTCAGGAATATTGAAATGGAAGCAACAATGTTCTCCTCATTAACACACCATATTGGTATTAAAGCTGGAGAAATATGTGTTACCTTAGTAGATCGGCTTCAGGGAGATCAGGTATTATAAATTATTTCAATACTCTTAAATATTCCTGGTTTTGAGTTTGTTGGAGCGACCAAATTACACTGGTCAACAAAATTGAACTTTTTTTTTGCCACAAGAACCAAGATATACTTTTCTATAGGTTTTTGATATGCTAAACTCGAATCTGAAGTCAAAAAAATTTTATTGGCCTCCGTTTTTGAGATATTACCGTTATAAAATGCAAAAAAACGTCATTTTGGATGTTTTCTAGCTTTTGTTTTTATGTGGGGTAATTCATTATAAACAAATTTGTACCGGTGATTATAAGAACAGATATTCTCCTTTAAGAAACTGTTTAAATTTTCCCGATATCTCTTTTATTGCTCGAGATATCTTAAGTTTCAGTTAGTGACCCAAAGAGAAACTAAGTTTAATCTAAAGTTTAAGTCCCTGGTCATAAAATTTTTGCCACAACAACCAAAACATACTTTTCTAGAGGTTTTTGGGTCGCTAAACTCGAATCTGCAATAAGAAAAATTCTATTAGCTTCCGTTCTTGAAATATAACCGTTATAAAAAAAACCCGTTTTTTTGCATTTTATAACGGTAATATTTCAAGAAGGAGGCCAATAAAATTTTTCTGATTGCGGATTCGAGTTTAGCAACCCAAAAACCTTTCGATAAGTATATTTTGGTTCTTGTGGCAAAAAAAGTTTAATTTGTTTGGCCAGTGCTATTTCTGAGTCAAAGACCACTCCTTAAATTTTAAATATCTCATGCAGTAAAAGAGATATTGGAAAGATTTAAACATTTTTTGGAAGAATAAAACCAGGTACCCTTACAAATTTTTTCATAATGAATTACCACACATAAAACATAACCTCGAAAACAGCCAAAATGACGTTTTTCGACATTTTCCAACGGTAATATTTCAAAAACGGAGGCCAATAAACATTCTTTGACTTCAGATTCGAGTTCAGCATATCAAAACCAGTGTTATCTATTAAACTTGATTATTTTGTAATTTAACGAATTTCAAAATTTTAATTGATCTACGGCCATCTCGATAAACAGCGATTAATATTATTAAAAAATAACATGTTTTTATTTATTTTCAGGTTACACAATCTAATATTCCCAAAGAAGTTTTAGAACAAAGACCATTGACGATGTGTGGGCGATTTATTAAAAAGCATTTAGACTAAAAAAAATTTCCAATAAACAATTTTTAGAAGAATTTCATGTTTGATCAAATAAATGAATGTACAAAATTGAAGTTTAACTTGTATTTATTAAGATGTTTTGACTGAGATAAAATATATTCAACAGTAAGTTAAAGATATTCAGCTGATATTTTAATCAATTTTAGCTGAGATTCGACCAATTTTAACTGAGATTTTAGCCGCAGTTTTGGGGAAACTACAATTCACCTGAGATATTTCTAAAATCTTAACTGAGATTTACCAGGTTTAGCTATGATTAACTTAACTAGTTTCAGGTGAGAACTATCATGTCAAATTGAATTATTTCAGATTTGCGCATTTTCAGTGAAGATTTTCAGAATTTTCAGTTGAAATTTGAGCATATTCAGCAGTGTTTTAAACAATTACCTACAGCTAGATTCTGCTGAAATTCTAAAGTTTTATCAGTTTCGGCTAAGATTTAATCATGTGTACCAGTTTTTATTACTTTCAGCAGATATTTAATTATATTCCGCTGAGATTGTATCAGTTTAAAATTATATTTTAATGTTTTTTTTTGAAGTTTTACCAGTTACGGCTGAAATTTTCCACATTTATCTGAGATTTCAACAGATTCAGCTAATAGTTCAATCTATTCAGCTGATATTTAAAAATATTCAGCTCAAATTTTACCAGATTAAGATGAGATCTAAAAATTTGTCATGATAACCTGCTTCAAGTAAAATTTTTGAACAGATTCAGCTTAAGTTGCACCTTATTCAGCTCATATTTCAGCTGAGATTTTAGCATTTTCAGCTTGTACTTTATTATATTCAACTAGGTATATGATGTAACAAGTTTAAAGTGAGATTTGTCAATTCATTTTTTTTTTTTCAGTTTGGGTTATTTAGCTGAAATTGTAACATATTCAGCAGTTATTTCATCAAACCAAAAAAAATTTTAATATATTCAATCGCTCCACTTGAAATAAAAATAATTTTCACCATTTTTTTCTTCGTTATTATAACAAATTATTGCAAATAATGAAAAAAATCAAAAATCGTGCTGAAAATAACCTTGCAATTAAAGTTAACCATTATGTAACTTTCGGCTTCGCTGTCATTATTTTTTATTTTTAGTCAACATTCTTTCTCTTTGCAACCCCTGTTGGTTACTACTTTACCAAATGAATGTTTGATCGATAAATTCACAAATATTTACTTCATCCGAGTTTATTGTCAAGTATTTGACAAATAATTTTGAATCGTTTAAGAATTGTTTTAAAGTAAAAACATGGAAAAACGAACATTGTTACAAAAGTACGAAATACCAATTTCTCATCTTGACTTTGATTATGTCAAAAATTGCAAGAACACCAAAGAATTGGAAAGAATTGTAGCAATTCTAAGATCTGGTGAAGAAGGTTACTATCCAGATTTGACGAAATGTGCTGAAGACAAGTTAAGAGAACTTAAACCACAAAGTCGTGCTTTAAGGACTGAAGAACGTTTAATAACAAAACATAGTTTGAGCTCAAAAGATTGGCAAGAACTAAGTGCACCAATATCTGTAAGTTAAACAGAATCCTTGTTTTTTTTTTCTTAAATTAAAAGGTTTTTTTTTTATCCAAAGGAATGGTCAGCCGATATTAAGACCAAAGACTCGATACTTTCAAAAATTCAAGACAAATCTTCTGATAATATCAGTGAAGTTCTGTTACCTCCAATCAGAAAAGGAGGCAAAGTTGATACTAAAAAAGTAAAAGATACAAACGAAGAAGGGAAGAAAAAGGAAATCGTTCCAGTTGCAACAACTAACTACAGTCAATGGGAAAAATATGATGCTGATGCTGAATTGCTGAAAATGGACCTAGAAGAAGAACGAAATAAGGAACAAGTTGAACGTATGAACAGATTAAATCAAAAGAAGTCGGCAGCAATAGAGGTTATAAGTGAGAGTAAGCCGAATGTTTATGATAAATTGTCAACAGTTGAGAAGGAAAAACTATCCGAAGAGTATGTTTTTGAGTTTTTACTTGTAAAACCGCATAAATTAAGTTCGATTTTTAGCTATAAAATACGTGGAAATGAGTACTTTAAAGCTAAAGAGTACACAAGTGCATTGGAAGAGTATTCTCGTTGTCTTGAAATTCAATCTTCTGTTGCTGGTTTTAATAATCGAGCTATCACAAGTAAGATTTGATGTGTGTTTCTCAAATTTATTTTATTTTTTTCGGTTCATTTGTATAGATCTAAAACTTCAAAAATATGAAGAAGCACTGTCAGATTGCAATGAATGCTTACAACTTGATAAAACCAATTTAAAAGCATTGCTTCGGAAGGCTGAAGCTTGTTTAGGTATGGAACGGAAACATGATGCTTTTCGAACTTACGAACAAATAAGGCAAATTGAACCTACAAATGCAATCGCATGCAAAGGTTTAGAACGTCTCAGTAAGGAACTGGGCGATGTGGCACCACTTCATGCTACAAGGCTTCAAATTATGGAATGTGAAACCTCAAATAATGGAAAACCTATTGTTAAACATAAGTCGCCTGTGGCAGTTCAACAAAAACCCAAACCAAAACCCCCGATAGACTATGATTTAGCTGAATTGATAAAACCAAATAAGTTGGTTAAAAATAGTTTGATGAAAACAATGGAGAACTTGGGAAAGTCGACAGCTAAAATGGGAGAAAAGACACAAAATGATAAACCTAAGAAAACTCAGTTTCAAGGTACTAAACCGGAGTTTAAGCTACAAATTAAAGACTCTAATTCAAGAGAAGAAGGAGGAAAGTTTTTGATTCAAGAATTGTGATTTCTTCCATTTTTGTTTAGATTTTTGTATCACCAAAAAATGTATTAAATTTTGAATTCTTTCTTTTTTCCCACAAAAAATAAAAAAAAAAGAACTTGGAGATGCGGGGCATCGATCCCCGTACCTCTCACATGCTAAGCGAGCGCTCTACCATCTGAGCTACATCCCCTGTTAAATAATGATTGTCAAAATTTAATTTTCAGCTTAGTCAAATAATATTGCTTTTATAACTTTTCATAGCCTTTAAGAATCGAAGACAAAAACCCATTTTATGTTGGTTGTTGTATGTGATAAATAAAACATATAATTTAACAGGAAATGAGTACAGTACTAACCAATATTCAACAAAATTCATTATGGTGAATTATTATAGGAATTTTTATAGAAGGGAATTTTATAATCATAATTGAAAGTATTACAAAAACAAATCTAAATAATTAAGGGAGTTTTATTAAACTGCATTTTGTCATTAATTGAATTTTGTAGCTTTATTTTTTTTGTCTAATAATTTTTGTTGACAAACAAACAAACGTAGGTAGTTGTAAGTTTTTTTGGACAAAGAGTAACAAAGCGTTACCTTAACTTTGAACAAAAAAACCTAAAAAACTTTCCCTATAGGTACGAGATTTATGTCAATAAACAAAATTATAAGTGCAATGAGACTTTCCAGTGACATGTGATTGAAAAAATAATTACTTTTATGTAGGTACCTATTGATTTTATGGTTTTAAGGTCTTTTTGTCTACCTTACAATTTTTCAAGCTAACCCCATAACAGAAGTCTCGTTTTTCAAATGTTACAAAAAAAAATTTTTTAACCAAAAAGTTTGGGATTTTTAATATTGGACTATCGATTTCAAATGTAATACCTCAACAAAAAAAAATTGACTTTTGGAGTTTTCATTGAATTTTATTGAAAAACGATATACAATTCAGTTGGTATATTCAGGATTTATTAAACATTGAAGTAAGAAATCGATCGGGAGATTCAAAAGTAAAAAATAGTCTATTTTGAATAATTTAAAATAATAAAATTGGCAACAAAAAAATGTTTTTATTTTCATGGAATTAAACATTTAAAAAGGATAGGAGAAATAGAATGGGTAGAATGGGTAAGGGTAGACATCATTTTTAAAACCTTTTTAATTTAGTATGAGAATCTTATATTTAATATAAATACAAATTTAATGGAAGATGAGGTAGCACGTAAGTACTGTGTTGTTAAAGCAAAGTCTTCATCTAGTCAGATGGCTACAAAATCACCAAAGGTCGAAAAAAATCTAGATCCTTTGCTGTTCCTAACCTGCAATTATTTTTTTACAAGTTCTAAACTGGACCTTATTGCGTGATGCATCCTATAAACTCAATTTTACATGACTAACTAAACGGTTTGAAGGATCTACTCCTTGAGTTCTACTCAATAGATCAATATAAAAAAAAACCACATACGCCACAGTGGCCCACTGATTTTTAGTACCTAATATAAAATGTTGATGACGTATGGACGCTTGTTGTACCTACCAAGCTTTGATATATCATATACTGTGTATATCTGTACGCTATAATAAGCTCTCATAAAAAAGTACTAAGCACATTTCGTCGCATCAATGCAGAACTAGTCTAAGCCACAAACAAATTTTACAATTTTTTCAGGAGAGCGATTTTGAAACTTGAAAATTCATTTAAGTAATCATAAGCTACTAGTATTATTATTAGTTACGTAGAAACAACTGGATTTATTGTGATAAATTAAAACGGAAATTCAAAATTTTAGAATTGTTATTTTTTGGTTACTTTAAAAGTGGAAGCCATAATTATTGAAAGTTTAGTAAACATTTTTCATATAGTTTTATCTTTTTTAATCTTAAGACCAAAATCAAACGTACCGTCAAGAACAGATGTTCTTTCATTAACCCCACGACGACGACACGACTGTGGAAATTATCAAAAAAACTTGAAATTGGACTACAGTAAACAGAGTCCCAGTAACTTGCTCAATTGACTCCGCCTTCCGCCATATTCGTGAATTTGAATCCAAAAATAACTTCCAAACTCATTCTCTTTAAATAAAACACGTTTATATTATTTTTTATTTTACGTTTACATTTATTTATTTAATAATTTGATAATAAATAAAGTGATGAATAAAAAACCAAATGCTTTTTTATAATTTTTCGAAAATAATTTAAGCCAAAAAAAATATTTTTAAATTTAATTAAACTTTCTTCTAAATATTCATTGCGCAAATAAATCATTTGACATGTTTTTTTACTAAGCATTTGAATTTTGTTTCTTACAACTTTTGGCATGATTTTTTAACAAATTTTTATTTTAAGGACACTCTTTTTAAGGCTCATTTATTATTATATTTTTCAATTGTTTTCTTCTTCGTATATATATATACATTTATTTATTTTTACTTTCTTATTTATTTCTTGCTATATTCTTCATTTTAAGGCATTTAATGTGGGTTTATTTAAGAATAATTAATTTATACACGATAAGTTTTTCAAATAATAAAGAATAAATGAAAATGATTAAAAATAAAATTTATGTTTTTATGCTAATTATAACAATTTCTTTTTTTTTTTTTTTATCGAATTTTATATTCTTTTATTTTTAAACCTACATTTGAATTTTAAGCAAAAATTTCAATGACAATGAAGAGGCTTTTTTTGTTGTTTGTGACAAGAATACTTCAATTGGTTTAAATCTTAAATACTTTTTTATTTATTTATTTATTTTTTTTTTAATTTGACTTATTTTTAATTATATTTTGTGTATTTTTTTAAATTTAATTTCTACTAAACTACTTAAGTGTGTGGTAGTTATTTCTTAAGACGGTTTCAGTTTTAGTTAAAGTTTTTTGTTATATAAGAAAATTATGTCCAACATAATTATTTTAATGGATTAACATTTAGGTTTTATTTTTTATTTTGTAAAAATATTTATTTTATTAATATACAGTAATTAAAAAAGATTAATTTTAAATTTGTTGGTATATAGTTTAATAGTGTACAGTATTTTATTTAACATTATAGGCAGTTTTTTAGATATTATATGTTTTTTTTTTTTCCATTTTTAAAACTTTTATTTTTTTTTTAAGAAAAGCTGCCTTGCTAAACAAAAATTAAAAAAGGTGCAAAATATTTTTTTTATTTTCTTGTATAAAAATAATTAATTTTTATGGGCAATTTTGACACAAAAAAAATTTAATTTTTTTGAAATGACATAAATCAAAAGACAAAAATAAAAAATTTCCAATTAATTAATTTATTTATTTTGCAGAAACAAATGAAAAATGTTAAAAATCTAATGAATAATAGGAACATTAGTCTTCAGTTTTCGTTCATAATTATTTTTTTTTCTTTTGCACCCATAATGTTAAAAATAAAATAAAAAATATTTAAATAAAAAAAAAATCTTACAAAAGGCCATCGAACTCCTCTTTCGAGTTTCGGTTTATTATATTCTTAAAATTTATATCACTTGTATGCAAATTATATATGATTAATCTTATACAAAAAAAATTAAACATTAGAACAAAAAGATGGGCCTTATTATAGAACCTTTTCTTTTCGTCGAGACTTAAATTATTTATTAAAAATTAAAAAAAAAAATAGTATACACTTTTCATGTTTATGATAATTTTTTTTTTAAATTAAATTTAATCTTAACCAAATTCTAGAGAAGATTTAAAAAATATTAATACGGAATTCACTAACTATCGCCTCAAGGAAACCCTTGAGACTATAGTAGGATCGATTTCTCCAATAAATATTATTATTAACTTGTTCCATAGCGAGTTGAATAGTGTTCTCTACAGAAGTGAGTCCTAATTTACGGGCTCGTATGGCAAATCGTTCCAGTTGCTCCCTGTGATAGTCTTTATTCATAAATGAGGTGATTGAGTCGATCATTTTTGTGAGGGTTGAGAAACCATCTCCAAAACTGTTTTGAAAAAAAAAGAAAATTAAATTTTGTTAGGTTTTTTGTGTTTTAAGACCACTGTAGTTATTGAACTTACTATTCTGAGATCTCTTTAATATTCGTTGCAAGAAAATCAAATGCAATTTCGAATCCAATTGGATTTTGAGCTACAGCACTGAAGGCACGAGCTCCGTCTTGTTTAAGAATTCCAGAAGATGGATCGATAGTCATGTTGAGGTACCTTAAAATAAAAAAAAAAATTAAATTAATTTCATAAACAAATTTAATTAAAATCCATCCAGAGAAAATGAAATTCTTAATAAATTAATTTCATGAAATTACTAAAACTCTCATGCAATTTTATTTATTTCATTGAATATATACTAAATTAGACAATCAGATTCTCATCGGTTCTATGGTGTAATGGTTAGCACTCTGGACTTTGAATCCAGCGATCCGAGTTCAAATCTCGGTAGAACCTTGAGTTATTTTTTTGTATAATTTTTTTTTCTTAGAAACGATATGAAAACATATTGGGGGTTGTTTTTCTTTCGAAATAAGTACAAATTTGTATTTAACTTACTTTGATAACAACCATGGTTTTTGTGTACAACCAAGAGCTATCAGAATTTGTTCCTTCTCCGATGCACTGGTTGTCCGTTTGTATTGTTTGTAAGCGAAATACCATTCTTGATAGGAGCCTTCAGCAAGGGTTGTGCAGTAAATTATTTCTTTAAGATTTGGTTTGATCCTGGAAATAAATAAAAATATAATTATTTAATTGAAATTAAGGAAATTAGACTCGTTGAATGAGAAGGCACTTTACTACCAACAAAAAATTGAAGTAAATATAAAAAAGTAATTCGCCCAACGTGGGGCTCGAACCCACGACCCTGAGATTAAGAGTCTCATGCTCTACCGACTGAGCTAGCCGGGCAGTTGAACATAGTGTGGTCAAATGTTTATTATGAAATTATTGTACGTTAATGCATAGACATTCTGCCGTTTGTCTTAGTGTTTGTATTTCACTAGCCAACCCGTCCACACTTTGCTGTTGCTGATATAATAAATTTTGTTTGAAACCCTCATTGATAAAAAGAAACCCCCAACCAAACGTATAATATGTATTTCAGAGGTAAGCGATTTAGCATAAAGAACATAAGATTTTTAGTTTTATAGATTTTTGGTCACTTGTTGTGTGTTCACTGATTTAGTGAGAAAAACTAAGAACAGTGAGGTTACTACCCTCAGTTATTACTTTTTGGGACTTGCTATTTGGAGGATTTTCGAAGTCGACGTACACACGATTTTTCAACTTGAGAAACTACTATGAATTCCGTTCTTAGCTTTTATTTTTCTTACCTTATTCCAAAATCATATTATGTAGTTAATTGTTCAACTATATTGAGGTAGACTGCTTTTTTAAGTTCTTTAGCTTCAAAAGTATAACAAATTATCGGAAATGTGATACTCTACAACTTTTAAAATGAGGAAAATTTATATAACTATCATAAGGACTGAGAAAAATTAAAATAAAAAACGAAAAAAATAAAAAATAACATAATTTCAAAAAAATTGTTTTATTGGAAAAACAGTGTAGGTATGCATAGAAAAAGATATTTAGGTGTAGGTATTTGCTACAACTTTGGTAAAATAACTTATTCGGTCAAACCAAGATTGCGTGCCGAAAATCATGACTTAAGCTTTTCTAATACCCTTATTTTAAATTTGAAAAAATCAGCATTCTTATATTTCGTTCCACAAAATGCCTGATTTAATTTATTACAATCTTTCCTGTACTATAATTTCCAAAACATTAATTAATTGATCAGCCTCTAAACCTCCAGTAGAAAGTATATTTTCACTACCCTAAGGACCAGTTGTACAAATATTTGATCCGCGGATTAGCAACTTTTATCTTCTGAAATCAGTGGTAAGGTTCCCGTTTAGCACCCGTGCAAGGTCCACATATGTAAAAATAGCCAAATCCATGCTTGAACCGAAGTTGGCCCGCAGCTAATCCGCCGAAATCGGTGGGTTAGATTCCTGATCCGAGGCTGAACCACGTTTGTACAACTGGCCCTAAAGCGCATAAAAACTATTTTGACAATTAAAGAGCATAAAAGAGGTTTCGGTTTATTCTATACGCGATTTCATGTTTTAATTTCTCGACAACTTAAATAAAGTTTAAGATAAATTTGTAGATATTTTATAAGAACATACCTTACTTAAAAATAATTATAATTTTAATTATTTTATTTCGAAAAAATGGGATATTTTTGTTTGGATTTTTTAGTTTGTTAGACTTTTAAAATTGACATATCTCGCAGTTTTTGAACAATCACCATTTTTTCAATAAGGGTTCAAATTTGGTCAGTTCATCGAATTTTTGTATTGAAAGTTGCACTTACAGGGGCGTATACAGGTTTGCTTCTTGGGGGGGGGGTCATGCCAATTTTTTTTTTTTTTTTCAAAAGTTTTGATAGCAGGCATAAACCTGAAAATGGGCTTTTTGAATTATTTAACATTAAAATTTGTGCGTCTTGCATTTCGAATCGAAAAGTTCCGAATGCAGTTCTAAAAATATCCAAACAAAAACGGTATGAGATTCGTTTAAGTTTAGCGTTAAGCCTTAAAGCCTAGAACGCTGCTGATGTGAAACGAAATTTTTCGTCGGTCTCCACGAGGACAACGAAATGCTTGCGAAATCTGGACCGAAAAATACTCAAAAATTGCAAAACATAAATGAAAAAAAAGCAAACACGCATCGCAGAAAGACATGCAATGACAAAATGAACAACAAAAACAAACAAAAAAACTCAAAATGTGATTTTTCCACACACAATGAATGCCCCGGCAATTGTTTGTGTGCGAAAAAGAAGTTTAGACTTTTAATTCCGTTGCGCCGAACAGCGTACTACAAAACGAAAAGTTGAACGAAATTTTTGGTTTATCATTTCGTTGTTTCATTTTTGTATGGGATTTTTCATTTCTTATCAGCAGCGTACTAGGCTTTAATTTTGACCAATTGAGGCTATCCTCTCCTAAAAATAAAATGTACTGTACGAGTAGGTACTTCGATTGAATAATTTGCCTTAAAACAACTGTTCATTGTTTTCCGCTAGCCCAGAAAGTTAAAATAAAAATCGTTTTTACTTAATAACAGTTTTAACTTTTGAATTAAAAGTCTTCCTAACCTCAGGCAAACGAATCGCAAAGTTTTGTAAAAAAAATTGCATTTGAAAATATAATTTTTTTTAAATTTTGTTTTAAAATTGTATGGGAATTTAAAATACCTCTATTAAAATAGTAAAGACAAAAAAAATAATTTTGGCGATATTTTGGAATTCGTCCGTTTTCAGGTATTAATCAGCGGTTTACAATATAAAAAACATTCAGTTGTATTTATTAGATTAATAGACTATCAGAAGAATAAATGTCACTATAAAAAAAATGTATTCCTAGGAATAAGCTCTAACTTAGGTTTATCTAACTATTGAAAAAATTAGCCCTAAGTTACATTTAATAATAATATTTTAATTGCCTTAGATAAGGTTGCTTACATTGCTTCTATAATTGGCTGGCCATTGATGATTAACAAATCGATAGTTGTTTCAAAAAATGCAACAGATCTAGCAAATTTAGTATGTACAAAATACTGTTATATTCTGTAAGCAAACAAAATTCACCAAATTTTATCAGACGAATGTATTGAACTGGAACATTGCAAAAAACTAAAAAGATTTGAGAAATGATATCCTTCTTTAACGTTTTGCCGATGACGAATTTTATCAACAAAATAATCCTAATCCAGCATAGCGTTCGCTAAAAATATGACCACATCCCCAAAATATGGTAAAATAGTTTGTTTGAATACCAAAAATTTTTTTTACTTTTAATTTTCGTTCATGTTCTAAAACTTCAACATTTTGAAAATAATCTTACTCAAGAGATTTCAGTATCACATAACAAATTCTTTTTTAAGTTCTGAGTTCTTGGGGGGGGGTCATGACCCCGTAACCCCTTTCTTGTATACGCCGTTGTGCACTTATCGAGTCAATTTTTGTAGAAGAGTTGCAATTACTGTGTCAACAATGATAAAAAATGAGGTGTTGCGAAAATCGAGAAGTTGCGTGAATCGAGAGTGGCTTTAATCGAGAATGAACTGTAATTGATTGTATATTGCCCGTAACGATGGAATGTCATTTTTATAATAATTCTAACATTACTTAACAGGTCGTTTTGGAAATTTTTTCACAGAAAGCTTGATTCTAAACACGATTTTTCCCCAACATATTTTAATGAATTTTTGTCAATCACCTTCTGAGTTCGCTAATATTATATTTGTTCCACCTAAAATACATACAAAAGTCAAAGGAGAATGGGCATTTTGGAAGTTGATCGGCCATTAATAAAATTGGTATCAAATGAAAGGACTATAACTTAGGAAAAACTTTTACAATGGATGCTTCGCAGTATTGCGTTAAGAATGTAAGAAAATGCAGTATTAATATCGTTAATGCATTATTCAATGTATGAACGACAAATTTGTTTATATTTTTATTTGGAACATAAAATAGGATGCTCTGTCATTTTTCCTGAGTCTGGAGTCATTACTCTTGAAAATCCGACCAATAGAACTCATAATATAAGATTTTTAAGATAACCACTTCAAGATTTTGTTCGAAAGTTTTCAAACAATTCAAACTAACAAAAAATTGAATAACGAAGCTCCCAAAATAGTCTTGAAACTGTTGTTTTAAAATGCTTATAGTTTGGGTTCTAGTGGTTGGATATTCAAGATAAAGGTCTTCAGATTTAGGGAAAATGAGAGAGTATCTTATTTTGCACTTAAAATACACACATAAGATACAACTTTGAGACAATCTGCATAAAGTGTTATATGCAAAAATGCGTCACAAGGATAAAACTTCTCCACAATATATGTAAACCTTAATTACATCAAAAAATAACAAATTCATTCCTGGCCGCGCAACGTACACATTACATACAAACTTGCCCATTCTCCTTTTAAAAAGATTTTCTTAAAAGATTTTGCTAAAGCAATTAACCCCAATTTACGTTATAATTCCTTAATTTCTTGGACTAAACTCGTTTCGATTTTCAAAAGACATTTATTTTTTTAAGGTTTTTTTTCTTGGTTCTAAAATATTAAGAAAATCATCATTCAAAAAACTTACATATTTGTTTTATTCGTCATCCATTCCCTATATTTCAATTGAGCAGCAGTTGTACATCTGTCATAATTGAATTTGCATGCCATTCGTGCAACTCTCGCCCGATGCATTAATTGTGTATGTGTAGCATCACTGGGTTCATTCAATCCATAATGATCAAAAGCTGGACGCACAATGAATCTCATAAAAGCCTATAAATCATATTAATTAGAAATCGAATGGATATCTAATCAAAAATTCTTACCCTAAAAGTCTCATAAGCCGGTTCCCTATGCAACATAAATATCATATAATTCAAGCCGTGCTGTGATGAAGCCCACAACAATTCATCCTCAACCGCTGTATACATCTCCAATAAAAATGTCAACGGTATGTCATAAGTCAAATACTCAGCTTGTGCCAAATGAAATGAATCATCCAACAGCTGTGCCCTTGTAATACTCGGCAAAGTACTGAATTTCTTCTTCAACACAATCCACGACTCGTAATCATAATTCACCCGATAATACCCTTGACGATTTAAATTCAGATAGACGACAATGTCAGAACTGTTCGAATCACTGAATACATCGTCGATCACGATCTCTTTGTCATCGGGAAGCATGTAATGTGTTGGGATGTCATCACCCTTCTTTGATTCGTCGGTCTCAAATGTTATCGGAATGTACCAGCGAGTGTCATCGGTGTCATTTTTCTGCGGCAACATATACCGTTGCTGAGTGATGACTAGTTTTGTCTCATTTCGTTTCACTGTCACTACAGGATATCCCGCCTGACTGATCCACGTATTCATGATGTCCTTGATGTGGATATCAAGTGGCAGAGTGCGTTTGGCATGAGCTTGAAATGTCATGAAGCTCCACAAGTCGTTACGATTGGCATTCTTGTACTGAAAGGTTTTCAGAAATTCTCTGGTAGCATCCCGGAAGGCATCATGGCCGACGATAGAGTTCAACATACGCAGGAGAATTGTGCTTTTGGAGTAGGAAATGGGATCGAAGATGCGACGAATGTCATTAATCGATTCGACATCGAAGGTTATCGGATGTGAGCTGTTATCGGAGTCTTTGTCCATAGATTGTTGGAACTCGAAGACTGTGAAAGTGTCCATGATTTTCCATTCGGAGTGGATAGAATCGGTGGCAATGTAGCTCATGTAAGTGGCAAAGCCTTCCTTAAGCCACAAGTCATCCCACCATTTTGGAGTGACCAAGTTACCAAACCATTGATGAGCCAATTCGTGAGAGATAATACTTGCCACATATTCAGTGTGTTCTGCTGACGAAGTCTTCTCTTGATCTTCTGGGACCAAAAGTGATGAATCTCTGCAAGACACAAATAAAATTTGATTAGATTCTTACCATAATCAGTTTTGACATTTTATGTCTTAATTGACTTTTGGAGATGCACTCTTTCCCAACCCTCATGTTATTAAATGTCACTTAACAAGCAGTAATAATTACCACAAGTCAATGTGACCCTTTCAAACTTTTGAGGGTGTCGGTGCAATGTCAAATAATGAGGGTTATCAATTTATGGTTTCTGTCTTACCTAAATGTAATTAGACCCCAATTTTCCATAGCACCAAATCCAAAATCTGGCACCGAGACCATGTCAATTTTAGGAAGTTTATATTCAATGCCAAAATAAGACTCAAAGAAGGGTAGAATCTTGCGAGTAACATCGTAGGCGTACGTTGTCATGTCAGTGCCTTCGGAACGGGTATAGAATTCAATTTGAGTTTTTGCACTTCGATCGGAGTTAGAGTAATTGGCTTTAACTAGATTTGACACGATAAATGCAACTAAGTAGGTTGGCATTTTGGGAGTGATTTCGAAATCTTCTTTAACATATCCGGGACGGTATTTTCTAGAATTAAATTAAATTGGATTTGAAGAAGAAGTCCTTTTTGAGGAAAGGTTATATTATAGAACTTACGTGATACGTTTGGAAGGCATATTAGAAAGAGCTGTTGTTTTAGATTGCTCGTGAATGATGCTTATTGAGAAGTTGGCTTTTTTATCGGGACGATCGAAGCATGGGAAACCTCGGCGTGCATCGATTGGGGAGAATTGGGTACTTATCATCCATCTAGAAAAAAAAAAAACAAATAAATAAATACAGTTCATGGATAGTTTTTTTTCATAGGTATTGAATTTTCTAATAAACAAATAGACAGTTTTAATGATAATACAATTTGAGCTTAAGCTATGGCTTTTGGTCAAATCGAGATAGAGTTTTATCGACATAAGGAAAACTAAATTTAGAAAAAGATTTCGTAAAACTACATGAAAAAATTGAATCTCTCATTGGTTTTCGAGTTATTTAGTTTTCCGTTAAAGAAAGTCTAGTGTTAGCGGAAAAAACCTGAATGATTAAAAATAATAGTTTTGATTAGCAATTTGTAGCTTTAAAGCCTGAACTACATCAAAACACAAAGTAAAAAAAGTACGAAAAAATAAACATTTATCTATTTAATCTTTTTGCTGCAGTCGGTTTCATTAAAAACGGTAAAAAAATTTGAGTTAGAGGAAAATTTGACCTAAATTAAGTACGACTTATATGGAATCGACTGTATTTGAAATTTCAATTGTTTGTCAAAAGAGCTTTTTTTCGCAAAATGACAGGAACTATGTAATCGAAGAACTACCTTATGGAAAGGATATAAAATATTTTGACTTTGTGTTTTGATGTAGCTCAGGCTTTAAAACTGTATAAACTTTGTTTTATTAGCAACAACAGTTTTTTTTTTTGTTATTCAAAATACTCGTAAGACTGAAGTTAGCGGAATAACATAAGAATAGTAAATTTTTTTGCTGTCCAAAATTGAAGCTTATTAAATGTAATTTTATGCACTTGTTGATGCCTATGATTTTGGAAACTTTTCAATTTCTGGAATGATGCAATACCTTATGACAAAGTGTCTGGAAGGTGGAGGCTTGATTTGAACCTAGAACTTCTGTTATGATAGTCTATATGAGATATGACTAAGCTACACCACGGGTTGCACAAAAAATGCAAAATCCTCAGTCGCTTAAAATCCTAAAAACTACCTAGTGGTTTTATCGATATTTTTTATAAATCGTTTAATTCTTCAATAAAACATATTAAAATAGCCATTTCGGTCGTTTTTTGAAAATCATGTACAAAATACAAAAAAAAAATTCTCAAAGAGCTCTCAGTAAAAATTTTAAAATAGTCAAGAAATACACTGATTTTGTCAACATTTTCTACATTTTATGTATCAGAAATAAACGCGGGGACATAAGTCCCGAATTTTTTTTCGGGACTAATGTCCAACTTTACTGGGTCTAAGTCCCGAATCCAATTCGGGAATTATGTCCCACCTTCCTGAGACTTATGTCCAACGTATTTTTTTCTTGCATAAATATATCTTTAGAGACTATTAGAGACTACAGCTGACGAAATAATAGAATCGATATTGTTCTCACGATTTTTTTTTTTCGTAGAACCAACTCCAATGTCAGGTACGGTTACAAGCTGTTGAAAACAAGAGCAAAGTTTGCAAAATTTATTGGTTATTCGAAATTGCATCGTGGCAAAATATAAACAAATGTATAAAGTAAAAGTTTAATAATTGAAATTTGTGATAACCGATATGAGTTCTTACCAAGGTGAAGCGGGAAAAATTTCTCAGATTCGAATATCTTTAATTTTGTTTAGTTTTGTTTAATGGCGTTTGAGTTGTGCAAATTAAGGAGATTCGAATCTGTGAAATTTTTTTCCCCTTCACCCTGGTAAGAACTCATATCGGTTATCACAAATTTCAATTATTAAAATATCACTTTATACATTTGTTTATATTTGAAGTTTGAGTTCTACTTTTTTTCGTTGGCAAACTGAAGTAAGACAAATTTTACATAAAAAAGTTGGAATGATATAAAAATCATAATGGTATTATTTCGCTTTAATAAACCGAAACGAGGCATATTTGTTTTTTTTTTTTCTGAAAATAAATTGACGTGAAAGAGAAATAAAGCCAAATGTTGAAAAATGGCTTTATTTCTCTTTTGAAAATTAAAATTATGCCAATTCTCGAAAGACTTTCTTATTTCACTTGTGCGATCCATGAGACTATAAAATAAAAAAAGAGTGATGAGATATGAAAGTTACATTCACTTTGTGTTAACTCAAAGGTAAAGTTTGAAAAATTAAAATGAAATATTTAAAAGACATATCACGCTGTTGTAAAGTTATATCATATTCATATCTTTTGTCTTCAGACACTATCTTTGGAACTTTATGAATAAGAATACACACACACAGGTAAACGAAATAAGATCTAAGAATAAAAACACAAATTTATTCATTAATTTTATTCTGGTATTCTCAAATGTTTATTTCAATTACCTTACGCACTTTTTTCGTGTGTTTTTGCTAAGTGACAGTGTTGTTTCTTAACTGGTCGATCGTATGGAAAAAAAGTGTCCTAACATTTTTTTTAGCTTAGCTACCTATATTTAAATCTATAAGAAAATACTTTGATAGCTTGAGTAGTTAAATGCAAAGCAAAAAACTGTTATTTTTGACTTTCTATTATTTTGGTTTTTAATTCATATTTCAAAAACGTTCGATGTCATAAAAATAAAATACATATAAATATATATTTATTTGTAAGAAATTAGATCATGTTAAAACTTTGCAAACAAGTATTTAGAGGAACATTGACGGTTTATGAGCTATACGCAAAAAACTGATATTTACGAAGTTTTTTTTTTTTTAATTGCGATATTTTCTAAAAGATCACTCGGAGGATGAAAAGTGAAGAATTTTTACTGTAGAGTATTTTTATATGTTAATATTTTCCATAGAATACTTTTCATCGTTTGAAAGTTATTTGCGAAAAATCGATATTTTCGACACATAAAACTATACAAAATGGGGTTAATATATTCTCAGAATAGAAACGCAGGTTATGTGTGCAATAAACTTTCATAATTTTCACCCATTTTCACCTTTTTGTATTGACGTTGCCTTTATTTTTGAGAATCTAGCTTTTTTTGTTCACTCTGGTGTATACGTACTTTTTTGTTTTCTATTTTTTTTCTGTTTCAAAAAACAATAACATCAAAACATTTTTAAACACTGTAGTAACAAACTCTAAAATCATCAAAAACAACAATTTTAAACTCATACCCAAGTCAAAATATAATTTTATGACAATACACATGTTTCTGACTCTATTTAAAAAAAAACTGTAGTGTAGTAAGAACTTACTCTGTTTCCAATGTTTCCGAATTGATATAACTTGTCTTATAAATTCCCTGCAATGTACTTGTTATTTCACTAACAAAATCCAAATAGACAACCAATTTTAAATTCTTCTCTGCTTCCACATCTTTTTGAACTTTAATGACAAATGTTGTATTATTTTCTCCATAATCACTCTCGAAATCCAAGTCATTGTCATCTGGTAGACTTCGTACAACTCGTGCCTCGAGAATTGTTATATTATTGACATCAAAAACTATGGGCTGCAAACCTTTTACACTGTAGTCACGTGATATTAAAACTGACACAGTTCCATTACTTGTGGAAGTACTTAAATTTGGCTCAATAAGAATTCTGAAATGAAAAAAAAAAAAAATGTTTATTGAAAATCATCTGTTATTGTGCAATGCCCTCTTTAAACAAAAAAAAATCCAATTTATCTTACTGTGAAGAAAAATAAATAAATACAAGAAAACTTTGATCGACATTTCCATACAATTTCCCTAAACAAAATAACATTCAATACTCTTCTCTACTGCATTTTCCAGTGCTTTAAAAGTGTATGAAGTTTAAGTAACTTGCTACCTCAAAATTCAAATGAAAAACAAAAAATTATATACATTCATCCATCGCCCACCCATCATGCCTTGAAAGTATTGTGCAGTATAACATCACTTTTTCTGTTTATTTTATGAGTATCTTTTTCATTCTTTTCGTGTTTACATTTTCCACAAATCTAATTTTGTTCATAATAATTTTTAAAATAGAACAATTCTTCTCAACGTTTGCATTTTGATTTTAATTTTTGTTTATTTAGTTTATTTAGTAATTCAGGTATTGGCTGACCAAGAAAAAAATACAAGTTTTTTGTTTAAGTGAATTTGCATTCAACTTTTTTGATTATTTTAAAACAATGATTAATTATGCGTATAACCTTTATTCTCTATAAACTAGATCTAGTTTAAAGATGCATTATTTACACAACACATTTTGATCAAGAAAAAAAAAAAAAAAAAACAGTAAAATACGTAAACCAGTTACGCTGAGAATAAAGAGAACTTTTAAGTTGGCAACAACAATATTTCCCACGTTTATTTTACTGAGGTGTGAGATACTAACTTATTTGCGTTCGTCACCCGCTTATGAAGTCACGATGTTCCTCTACTGTATCGTCACTATAGAGGGCCGATTCTATACATGACCACTGACCAGTTAGACGTGACTTTTGTTCTTTACTGTAGAGGTAACACGTTCGTTTCTGCATATAAATTATTACTCAACGTTAACGCAGGCGAAAGCGATATTGACCCGAAGTCGTTTCAAGGAAGTTTTTCCAACTTATTTGCCTATTTGTCTAGTAAAAATTGTCATTGAGAAAACATATCTCTCAAATTACATTACCCATTTCACATCTTATATTGCATAAAAGTTTTCTGAAAGCAAACGGACAAGAGCGTGGGTTTTTTTTTTAATATTTTACTATCACGGTTTTTTGTTTAATGTGAATTCCACTCCCAGTTTTAAGAATTGACAATAGAAGAGCATCGTTTATAAAATTAACTTAAACTCGGTCAATTTAGTACTAACGCTTGTAAATACTCCCTTTCGTTTCTGTTTCTGCACAAATTTTTTCTATGGTCCAGCTGTAATACATTAAAAAATGTTCTGAAATGATAATACATTAAAAAATGATCTTACTTCCTAGCATGTGACAATAGCCCTGTTTTATTTTACAACAGCTACTGCTACTCATTTTTTGTTTTGTTCATAAAATAAAAACAAATTACACTTGCAAGTATTTGTTTTGTTTTTATTTTTCGAATAAAATATTTAGAAAAAGGCCAAAAAGCTATTTTCTTAACAAAAAGTGATAGAAACAAGATTGATATTGACGTTTAAAAGTCGAAACCATGAAATTCGATGTTTGAGAATTATTTCACCAAAAATCAGCATAATTACCGTCATCTCGTCACCTTATACGTTTTGTAGTACAAAATAAATGTATTGAAACTGCATACTTTGTTTATCCAAAATCTGTATTAAGCGACTAAAATGTTTTTTTTTTTAATCTTCAAACATTGCAAATACTTTAGTAAGTATCGTCAGTTTCCAAGTGATGATGGTCACACTTGTTCTTTTTTTTTTGGCACCGTTTGTTTTTAAATAAATTACTAAAATGTTTTAAATTCTTTTTCAAATCATTCTTCATAAATAATTTTTATATGAATTGTGTTGACCCAGATAAACTATCCAAACACTCTTCTTCAGTTTCCATTGTTACGGGTGTGACAATTTAACTAATAAGTTATTTAACATGAACAAGTATTAAGAATTGAAAACATAATTTACTTAATTTCAATATCCAATTTAAGGGGTAATAACACCTTGTAAACCACGAAATCGAGAGTCATTTTCATTAGCGTATAAAACAAAGAAGAAATATTATTTTCTTTTGGTGTTTGTTTAGTTTAATTAAGTATATTAATAGGTAACAGAATAGGCTAAAGTTAAATTTTGTAATGATGTGAAATTTTTTAAATGGCGGTGTAGTTCAGGATGATAGTAAAATCCTGTGCTCCCATCGGGCGACCAACTTACTCCTACAGTTTTTAACCGATTGGGCTGAAATTTTGTGTGGAACTTAAAAGTACTATTCTCTAGTGAAATATTAAAATTTAACAACTTTATAGTCTTTTTTTCAACGAATTTTGTTTTTGGAATGAAATAATTTTTTCAAACTAATGCCATTTCTTTAAAAACTAATATTTCAAAAAAATCCTACGTACTTCACTAGAGAATAGTATTTTTAAGCTCCACACAAAATTTCAGCCCAATCGGTTAAAAACTGTAGGAGTTAGTTGGTCGCCCGATGGGAGCACAGGATTTTACTATCATCCTGAACTACACCGCCATTTAAAAAATTCCACATCATTACAAAATTTAACATTAGCCTATTCTGTTACCTATTAATATACTTAATTAAACTAAACAAACACCAAAAGAAAATAATATTTCTTCTTTGTTTTATACGCCGATGAAAATGACGCTCGATTTCATGGTTTACAATATGTTATTACCCCTTAAATGTGTGTTACGGGTGTGACTTTTCAACGCAAGTAATTTTCAAATAATAATAGTCCAGTGCATTTATAGTTTTACCCAGCAGTTTGTACCACCCCCAAATTTTGCTCATTCGATGATAAGGTACTGATTTTTTGCACTCGTGAAATTCACGATCATCATCTTGAATTTTAGTTTTTATTAAACTTCTCAACTCTCTTCATCCTAGGTAAAAGTTGGTTATGTAAAAAACGTAGACAATTAAATTTCGCGTCTCTTATGTAAAGAACAATTTTTCGATATTCTGAATATTAAAAAAGTTACAAGCCAAAAAAGTAAAAAAAAAAAAAACGAAAAAAAGAAAATTTTTAATTTTTGTGCACTTTTTTTATCAAAATTATGAAAAAAACCTTCATAGAAAAGATTGTTCACCTTAAAAATATCTATCTCTTTCAATTATCGTATCGAACTAAAACTTTGTATGTATTGTATATGTAGTTCGGGTGAAAACACAATATTTTGGTGGTCCGGACCCTGGGGAAAGAATTGGGGGGGGGTGAAAACACCGCAAATCAAGAGAAAATTCAAGACGTGCTATTTTTTTTATTTTTTTTATCTTTTCATTTGGAAAAAAGGGGTATTTTTAACAAATAACATAACAGAATCAAAATTTAATTGTCTACGTTTTTTGTACATGTAACCAACTTTTACATACATAGGATGAACAGAAGTCGAGATACTTAATAAAAACTAAAATCCGGCCACGGGTGCGAAAAATCAGGGTTACGATATTCACCCGTGAAATGGAATGGCAAAAAAAATTTGGGGGTGGTACAAACTGCTGGGTATATCAAAATCATATAAATAAATTCCTCAAAATGTTTATCTGTTTATCTTCAGTACCTTTCTATTATACAAGGAGACAAAAAATACATTAAAAGTATTTAATTTAATACTGCTGAGGGTATGACAAAAACGTTCCGAGTGTTACTTTTGATAGGTACTTTTACATTTTTTTCGTATGAAGTAAAAATATGTATATTAACTTATTTGATCTAATCTTACCCTTCGATTTCAGCAAGTAAATCAAAGGTGCCATTCATTTGGCTATTTACAGTATCCTCTTTGATAATTTTCATTTTTCGATTCAGAATTTGAACTTCCGACTTTCCGTTTAAAATTCCATTTTCTCAAAATAGCTTGTAACCAACATCATTTGATTTATTTCCAATGTAAATGTATAAAATGCCGTTCACAATTAGATAATCAACATGTTGTAGTAAAAGAAAAAATCATCAAATAAACGCCACACATTTGCAATTAAGAAATCAATTAAACAATACACCTTGGCAGGCGCCCAAGGTCCAAGACATCCGCTGCACCGCCATTTTTGCTATGACGCCGATTTGGCATATTTGGTGAACCAGAGGGACCCTGACTTTTTCCTTTCGATAAGTTGGTTTTATATTTTCTATTTTCATTTTAGTTAGATGCTGGGTTATTAATAAGTGCAGTTTTCAAAACAATCTATATGTCAAAAACTCAGTGTTTGTTTTATGCCTTGAAAAATGCACAAACACCAAATGGAATTATTGTAGACAAGCAAACTGGCAAAATTAAAATAAATCTGATGGACGTTCATTGCTTGCTTTTCAAATCCAACAGATGGCACCAGTGAATGCACAGGGGGTACGACAGAAAACATATGTACCGTATATCTTCCATTGTCTATGCACAGCGGCGCGGTCTGTCAGAAGTGGCGACCAAAGCTATACGGATTATCATGCCAGTCTCAGTGAGTGCAGTGTAATTGTTCGATGTTCCTTCCCAAGATTGAGTACAACACTTGCTCAGAATGAACACACAAACACATTGGAACTCGGTATAAGCAATAATGAGGAATAGAATTGATGAGTAAAATTCTTAAAATAGTTTTTTTTGAAATAAATACTATTTTTCGAGAGAGATTGGGGAAAAAGCGGAATGTGAGAATTTTAAATGGCAAATAACTCATGACACGGTTTTTGGCTTTGTGTGTAGATACGAAAATGGCAAGTCTTTGACTTGCAAGTTGGAATTTTGTGGAAAATTCTCAAAGTTGACAATTTATTTGTTGTCTAGTTATTCGAAGCCGACAAGTGCGAGTAAAAGTATTCGGTAATTAATCAGGAACAAAGAAGGGAATTGTTTCGATTAGGGTAAAACTGGGCATAAGGGCTTAATTGATAAGACTAGATACCCCTTATTCTAAAAGTTAAAATTGTTGGAGAATAAAATAGGTGCCATAAAGGTTCACAAAATACTTTTATAATTTTATTTTAACGCACTTAATTAGAATGTTTGAATATTCGAAGAAAATATTCGAACAAAAATTTAAAATTACAATTTCAGTTTCATGATTTTGTGTTAACAAACTATTTCGCAAGATACTTTGACTAAATTGTGGCATGCTAAGTATTATTTATTTGGAAATACCAATCAAATTGGAATATTCTTTTCATCAAGCCGACCAAGGCACTGCTTATCACCAACAAATAAGTGTAACAAAAATAATCTTTATACTACTTCTCTAAGTAGTGTTAATGATTTGCATTGCAAAATTACAGAAAACGAGAGTGGGTGTCTATAGGTTCGTCTCACATTTCATCTTACTTTGTTTAGAATCTATTTAAAATGAGTTAGCAAATCATTGTTAATTAAGAAGTATATAAAGTATTCCCAGAAGGTGATTGGAAGTATTAAGAAATCAATGTACATCAAATAATTCAAGCAATAATAATATATAAGCATTTCTTGACATTGAAAGAGCATAAAAAGTAATGTCGAGAGCGATGCAAATTGATGCTTGACTCTGTCTTTTCATCATTTTATTACTATCAAAATGGATTGTTATCCGCTCATTTTACCAAAAAAAGAAATATCCCCAAAATTAATTTTTATTAACTAATGGAACATTGATATTTTAAAAGGCAGCCATTGAAATTGAGGAACTTGCATTAAAAAGGGGGCAAGTACAAATTTAACTGTTTGTGGAAAAAAAAAACTCTTTTAATGCAATAAGAATAGACGAAAAATTGTCAAAGAAAGCTTATAATATTTTTAAAAGGATAAGAAAACTGTCTTGCTTCATTTTAAAAGATGACACAAAACAATCAAAATGATCTGTCAAATACTGTAATACATTTCCATCATATTTATGAAGAGCTCGAAATGGTTAAACGATATTACTTGGTTCACGTAGTATCACAAAAGTCTTAAATTTAGTATAAATGTGCAGATTCTCTGTATACAACTACTACCACTTTACTTAGTTTAACGTTACAACACCTACGTAGAAGATAGCTTTAAGAAGAAAGCAGATCTTCTATACAAAAAAGGTTTTCAATATCGTGACTAGATATTAAGATGTAGTCGATAACCGGAGAAATAATAGGTTATTAAGACCTATTTAATTATGCAAACCACCATATGGTGAAAGACCACCTTAGGTTAGGTTGAACGGGGTGATAATCCGACAAGTGGAATCATCCTACTTGGATCTCGATGGATCCATTGTGATTCTCAGGGCTAGGGTGGTCACCTTAGGGGCTTTCAGAATTGGTTTACTTGTTCATCACGAAACTCCAAGTTTTTCGATTAAATGCAGTGAGAAATTTGTAAAATTTACACATCAAAATATTGGTGATTTTCCAAAGAATTATTTGAAAAATTAACGTTTAACACCGCTAAATTAGAAATAAGCTGTGTTCAAACTAAAAATTCTCAAAAAGTGAGATAAGATTTATTTTTAATTTTTAAGTAAAAAGTGTTTAGATTTTTGAAAATATTGATAATCACTTTTACCATAATCATAGTTAATCGATCTGTTACTGTACTCGAAGTCTTATTCACTTAAACAAGACATGACATCTGTTAAATATTCTATTTATTTAATTGTAATCAATCAATGGCACTCCCTTTCTACTTTGAATAGCAGTATTTTATTGAATTCAATCAATAAATAATAAATCTTGAAAAAAAATCTCCAACATTAAATTTGGCACAAAGTTATGTACTAAAATCCTATGGTAAAAGATTTAAACTTTGATTGTTCATGTCATAGAATAAAACCTTGGCGCCAACAGAACTATAATTTATTGATTTATGTAATGTTCAAACTAGAGTCAAATTCTTTTTTCAACAACATACTTTGCTATCGCTATGCACCCTGCCACTGTGTCTGCTCTAGCAATTATTCTTTATGGTTCTTTGCATAATTTACGGTCTGTGCGCACTATGCAGGTAAGCAAGTAATTCAAAAAGGGTTAAGTAGTGGATTTGAAATATTAATCTCAAATACAAAAATAAATAATAACTAAAATTAGACTCTTGTCTTGCTCTATATTTGTTTTCAATACCCTTGACAAAATTCGGACAATTTATCCGTTTTCAAGTAAAAAAAATGTTATTGCCACTTGTTATAACGAGCAACTCAGTTCAACTACTTTAGGACACTTTAAAATACTTTTAACCCCGTTAGACAAGATGTCTTTATGGGGTGTTCACTATAGCAAAAGCTGTAACCCACATCTTTGCGGATCTGGGCATTCAAAATACATAAACGTTTACGTCATTTCACTATGAAATCAGAATTAAACCGCAATGGACAAGCGACATTTATAAACGCAGCACTGACGATGCATGCATGCAGACCGACCACAAGTCAACGCACAGTCATAGAGTAGTCTAAGTAGGTACCCATGCCAAGCAAACATGCCTCATAGGCGTCATAATCAATTGCCTTCAGCAGAGATGAAGCAATTAAATGACGACGTTTGCAAGTAGGTCTGCACACAAGCTCCGCCTGAGGCTTCATCTATTCATACAAAACGCAGGCAGTAACCCACTCGCGCCCACAAGTTGCAATTACTGATGCTTGCGGTTTGGACACTCTTGAAGTCTGCCACTGTGCCATCGATTCATTCATGTAGCACGCAATAATAATGATTTTATTATTTGAAGACTCAAAGCCGCCTATAGACCCCTCTCTCTAAGACCAAAAGTCAATAAAGACGATTTAAGCATGAAACACGCATATTGTTGAGCAAGCGCTCATCAAGCATCGCCACTTGAAACGTCTTTGATGGTTGTTGCTTTGACCAACCAGGAAGAGATCATGGTGGGTCGTATAAATTGAAATCTTCCTTGGAACATCTGCTGGTGACTTGAGCTCCATCATTTAATAGGTCTTGGTGAAGTCGCAATTGAATGGAGGCAGTTTTTCAACACAAAATTGCGTGCAGTTAGGTTATTAATTCTGCCACCAGGGTTTTAATTCATGGATAATGGCTAGAATTTTGAAAGAAACCTAGATTCGTTCGCGTTCGTGTTCTGAGTTCTTGTCAGGAATTTGATTTTTGCGTGTTTGTATAGAAAAGTTCTCTATTCAAAGAGACTTGGGGGAATATTATGTCATCATGATTGAGATTGAGCGTGCCGCCAGACTGACGATGACGATGCACAATGTGAAGATGATATTGCGGATAGTTTTTAATTGATGATCGCTCGCAAACAAGCAATGTTGCAGCGAAAAGAAAAATATTTACTCATCTAATGAGGACTTAGGGGAGACTTTAAGTGGCAGGTGATCAAAGAGCAAAATTGCTGTCGTTAAATGCCACAATCTGTCTGGTGTTGAGTATAGAATTTATGACGACTGACAGTTTTGTGCAGGTTAAATGCATATCGTTAAAGCATAGTAATTGTATTTCAATCATGTCCCATAATCAAGTGAATAATAAATCAGAAGAAAATGCCGTTGAAGAATTTACTCTGGGGAGTCTGATTCTATGTAATTATCTTTGGTTCTTAGTGTGGCAAGGTTGACGTTAATTACTTTCTGATGGTCTTGAAAGGATAATCAATTTTGTTGATTGATTATCAAAATATAGGTCACATGAGAAAAATAAGAAGAACTTTTCAAATAAGTAGTTTATAATAATCCCGAAATTCCCGAAAACTGGTCGCGAATTCGTAGGTTCAGTTAAAAACTATACATATAATACATAAACAGTTTTTAACTGAACTTATTATGTTTGTTATTCGAAAATCAACTGATGAATAGGTTGTGTATATTGAATGACCATAACCATTTTTGATTTATATTTTGGACATATTCAAATGTTAAACAAAAAACAATTTTTTTTTTGTGGCTCAAGATTATAAACACATACCTCATGCCAAAAATCCATATCCAATCCAAATAAACTTTTAAGTTGTTTACGGACGAAATATTGGATGCCAAACTAACTTTTAACTTTTTTAGATTTTATGGTTTAACATAAATTTTGGGAGATTTGAAAAAAAAAAATTGCCAAAATAGGTTTATATTAAAATCTTGTGTAGAAATACAATTTTTTATCAACACTGATTTTTCTCAGAGTTAACGAACCAAAATATATATATATATATATTTTTTTAAAATTTAAGGTACATTGTACAATCGACTTTTGACAAAAAACAACAAGTTTTCTGTAGTTTTTCTGTGCTATTTTTTTAATCATTTCACTAAAGGTACCTGTAATAGAACCGTTTTCTTAATATCTGATACAGTCTGCCATCGACAATCTAGTGTAATGTAGCATCATTAAAATAATGCTGTCTTTGAGGACTTTTTATAGTCTTAATATTCATTGTACAATTTTTTACTCACAAACCCTTCATTATACTCATGCATATCAAGTTATAAAACTAAAATATGTAGGTATATATGATATAGAGAAGATGCCACCTAACTCATTTGATTTTTTTTTGTTTTGATTCAATGCCATGCAAGAAAAAAAGTGGATCACTGTGGCGTATGAGTAACATTTTTTTTATATGAAAACTTTAGCCGTTAATAAATAGTTTCTATCGCTGAAAATTTGGTATGATAATGAATGAAGTCTGATTACACTGGTCGACAACGAAAATGGAGCTTGAACCAAACCATACTGTGCTAAAGGATTTTTGTGTGCTGATTCCGAATCCGAAATCAAAACTACACTGGCACGTCAAGTTTTCGAAATATCAAAAACGCGTTTTTTTGGTACTTTTGGCGTTGAATTTCATCGCCGTTAATTTTTTTTTGGCAAAACTACTTATGCAATCTCCAAAGACCATATTTCATAGTCTTAAATATGTTTATTTTTTTTTTTTTTTCAAAATTATTTTTTTCTAAAAGATATTTGGTACAGAAATGTATGATATCTCAAAATCTTGGTGGTTAAGGTAACTTATGGTTTTTTGAAGCAGATTTAAAGTAAATTCCAGTTTTCGAATCCTAATTCGAATGAAAAAGTAGCAAAATATTACGGAAAAATAATATTTTTATTTCAAACGCGAAAAAACATTAAAGTTAAAATTAATTTTTGGGACCTTATAGCTAAAATAGTAATGATTAGAGCTCAAAAACTAGACGTGATAGAATAAATCTGTAAACAGTTTTGAGTTCAGCACACTCAAGTTGACTAAAATCACCTAACAGAGTCCTTGCTCCCGACTTTTTTATTTATTTTTACCGACCAGTGTTATTGAAAATATTGGATAAAGAAACTCTTATAAATTAACTTTATCATCGGATGGCAGTAACTTTGTAGGTATTTTTTATTGGACCCTTTATTGGACTGACAATTAAAAAAAAAAAACTTTTCATTTAACGATCACTGATTCAATTTCATTTCATAAAGCAAGTTAAAAAAATTAATAACTTAATCAAGAAAAACATAACTACAACAAAATCAGGGGAGACACGATTTGCTTAAAGCGATTACCCTTGGTATTTTATATTTAATTTCATTTTTTTTTATAATATTCAAAATTTTTTTAATTTTCACTGGACGAAAACATATTAAAATCAAATCAAATCAAATATTATTACGAAATTTTTAAGACGAGGTAATTAATCAAACAGACGAAACAGATGATATAACTTCAGGCAATAGGTTTTCTTTTTTTGATCTGAGCTATTATGTTTTCTAAACCAACGTAATGCTTAAAAAAAAAGAAAAAAAAAACAGATCAACATAAATATACTATACCTTTAAGCTATAATAAAGTGTTTGGGATGAGTTATTAAAATCCTCAAAACTAATCATATTTAAGGCGATTAAAATCGAGTTAATACAGATTAACTTTTGATAAATTATTATCTTAATTTTATTGATAAAATCTATATTTTATGTTAATTCGTGGAACAAAGCCCAGTAGCGAATAATATTCAAATTAATTAAATTTTTAATTATTCAAATTATTGGTTTTTGAACATTTATCAATATTCTTTTAGGAAACATATATTGAATCAAAGCTTTAATAGTCGATTCAAATTAAATGTCAAAAGAAAACATATAGAAAGGTCTTGATTCTTCAGTATTCGTAGGGTTGGCTACCAAAAATTTTTATGAAACATGACTCCGCTTATTTATTGAATGAAGCTTGAACAAAGAAAATTTTGCCATAAAAAAAAAAACCAGTACCCAGAAGTATTGGCTTTGCGTGCTTTGCTTTTAAGTAACTCAGTTTCTGTATACTGCTCGTCTATTGATCTTATGTCTGCTCTCTTTTATTGCTGAATACTGATGACGATGAAGATGACATTTGGTCTTTGTATTGATTAGAAATTGTGAGTGCCCGAAACATTAAAGACAAACACACAACCCTTAAATAAACACAACTCAAATATTGTTCCTCAATTAACTGTCTATACTTTAGCTTCATTGATATTTAACAAGGTGTCATAAAAAAAAAATTGGGCTATCAATTTATTATTGCAACAAACTAAACAAACAATCCAATTTAAAAAAACGCTACCATCAAAGTCAATCAGTTAAAGAAAAAAAAAAAAACTAAAATGCCTTTGTCCATTGTCCAAATTAGTTGAACTCATAAACAAATCATTCTTTAAAGAAAGAAAAAAAAAAGTTATTATTGATTTTTCCAATCGAATTGAATGAAGTCGAGAATTCAAATTCAAATATTCCAGAGCTACATAATATATTTTCTATCGAGAAGTATAAAAAGTGTCATAAATTTTCTTCATCATGGCTCACATTAGTGGGGGTTCAAAGAGACATTCAGAATGAGTATGGAATGTTTAAAACCCATAACAATAATAATTTATATGCTCTTAGGGAACAAGTAGTTTTTCTGGAGTCGTAGAGTCTATTATAATAAGGGGCTTGAAGAGTTTCAATTTCAAGACAATCCTAAAATAAGTCATACAAATATCTTAAGGTTTCCAGCTAATTTAAAACATAACAATGACAAAGCTAAAACTCATCGTCATCTTGTTGCAGGTTTCTACTCTGCAACAATGCAAAACGAGGCAAACTTCTTTATGTCAGTCACACACAAAATTGTATGAGTTCACTTTGCGCAAAGAAACCAGGCCAATGAGGTAGCGACGTGTAAACAACCTTTTTTTTTCTTGTTTTTGAATTCTGCAAACCAGAAAGACTGCAAGAAGTTAAAAGGAATGATGTCATCTCCAGATATTGCAATTAAATAGCTCCAACAAAATGTTTTATTCCCAAATCACAGCAGACATGTAGAATAATAGAATAGTCAATGAGATAGTGTTGCAAGTGATAAATGTTACAAAAAATACTATTTTGAAAACAATATAAATTCAGTTGAATAGAAAAAAACACCCTTTCACCCCTAATTTATTTATGCTATTTTTATATTCTTAATTGATTGATGAGCATCGAAATATTTTAACCAATTTTTTTTAAATCTAACATTATTTTAACAGGGTGTTTTGATACTTGTTGTACAAGTTTTTTATTTCTTAAAAAAACACCCTTTTACAGGACAGAACTTTACCTCCCAAACTATTAAAGTTATGCACTTCAAAAAAATAAAAATAAAAGTTATGGAAAGTCATTTTCTATGTTGATGATGTGTGATTGATGTTGACAGTTGACATTGTTGAGAAATTCACAACAACAACAACAACAAAACAATAACAACTTTAAGGGCAGTTGACATTCTTTAGTTTGAAAAAGTTTTTTTTTTTTTAATTTATTTATATCTGACACTTACTTGTATATTTCTGGTGTCCATCCTTCATACAATTGTAACTTTCGATCGATAGGATTATCATCATTTTGTTTATTGGATTCATTGGAATATGGGTCATGTCCCTCAGCGACTGCGGCATTTGTTCCTGGTGACCGCGATGATGATGGCATTCCAAAAGTACTTGCACTTGCAATCGTGGCGCTAAAGTTTTCACCACCGCCATGATGATTGTTGTAATTCGATGCACTGTGACCATTTAAGCAGCTGTTGGATAAATGCCAAATAAATCAATTAGAAAAATAAGAATTTAAGCGACAATAAAAGGGAAATATTGGTAAAATAATACAAAATCGTTTAGAAAAGAAATATTCTGAGTTTTGTGTGGCGTTATAATAACAATAAACACTATTACTTTATTGAATGCAGTAGGATTGTCAACAGAAGCTTAAATGATGACATCTCTATAAGACTGCCTTGACCTGACATTAGAACTATTTTATTCTTGAAATAAAGTCCAGTAACCTAACCTTGTCGTTTCTGTATACAAAGACAGTGCGGTTAAATTTGGTAGTACTCATTTTGTTGTTGACGATTGTTTTTTGCCAAAAATATGAAGGAATTCTCTCATCTCAGAGAAAAAGTAAGACAAAATCCGAATCAAGACTTAAATCAAGGCATACAAATCAGGGATGATCTAAATCGTGATTTTTCAATCACAGGTATAATTTTGACTTTGATTTGAAACTGTGATTTTTAACAGTGATTAAAAAATGTTCCAAAAAAATTACACTACCAAAATAAAAATTATTTTACGTAACAAACTATTTTTTAACGTACAAATTTTTGTCAACGTTCCTTAAGAATTTTTAAGTGAAAAAGACTAGAGAAGCTAATCCTACAATGTGAAACATCGAATCTATTGTTACCAGTAAAATTTGGAAAGAACGTGATCTTACCGGAGACAGCTTTGATTTATCGAATTTTATAGTGGAAAACCACCATTTAGTCTAAGCGGTGATTGATTTATTAGAAAAATCTGATATTTAACATTTTTTTTTGAAAATATCATTGATTTAACCAGTGCGACTGTGGTTTTTCAAGGAGACATACGTGATTTAGCAGCTAGATTAGTGACCTTACTGAAGCTATCATTGATTTTAGTGGCAGATACGTGGTTTAACAGATGCGACTTTTGAAAACCTTTAATTTAACGGAGCGATACGTGATTTTTCTTGCAATACGTGATTTATCAAGATCCGTGATTTTTACAAGAACAAAGACAAATTTCCCAAAGTGATCCATGATTCTAATGAAGAGATCTGTGATTAAATCGAAGCAAGTTATGATTTTACCGAATTGAGAAACCGGTGATTTTTAGCGAAGTAATCCGTGATTTTATTGGAGCAACCTGTGATTTTACAGGAAAAACTTAAGATTTTACCTATGCAACTCGTGGTTTTATCAGTTTTAACAGTTAAACCGAAATTAAAACGAAGCAACCCGTGATGAAAAATTTTTGATTTTCGGGAGTAAAACTGTTATTTTTTTCTGAATCATTCATGATTTAATTGGAGAAATCCGAGTCATTGGAGCAGTAATTTAACAAAGAAGACCCATGATTTTACTGGGCATGATCAGTCCATGATTTTTATTTCTGCGCTGCGTTTGCGTTCCGTGATTTTCTGGCTCAATTCGTGATTTTAGTTTTAAATGTTGAGATTCTTGATTTGACTAACTCCAGAAATCTATGCTTTTTAGTTTATCCTAATTGGTTAACATTCAAAACCCCAGTTTAAGTTAAAAACAACAACTATTAATACGCCCCCATGATTTTATCGAACTGACCGTAATCTTACTGAAATGTTTTGGAATTAAACCTAAGCAACTCGCGGCCTACGTGATTTACCAAAATTTAGCTATGGAGAGTTTATTCTAGGGTAGTTAAAAAAGTTAGAAAGTACGTTTGAGGTAAAGATGCATTTTACTTTTTCTGAATACTAATGTGACGAATGGTAGATATGACTTCAAAGTACTGCTACGAGAGCCCATATTTCGAGTGAGCCTAAACCATATTTAAATGATGAACGCAATAATTATTTCGCAAGCCTTCGAAAGGCTGTAGTTTTCGGTATTTGCAATGTTTACAGCTGGTTTTTTATATGACCAAATGTCAACAACCAAGCCTATCCACAATTTTAATCAAGGGGCACGGTAGTGCCAAGCCAAGCTCTCTAGCAACTTTGGCAGTACACCCTAATTTACAGGAAACAACTCAGGCCATGTTCAACCCCCTCTAACTTCCATACCAAAGATGTTAGAAATTTCTATCATTCTACTTACGATGAGTAGTTTCTGAGATATAGGGCCTCAAAAATCGCAAAAACCGTAACTGACTGACTGACTGATTCACTCACTCACTGACAGATCATCAAAATTATGGAGAACTTCCCGTTATCGTAGAAACTTGTAATTTGGTACAGTGATGGGTCTTGAGGTGCATACAGAGGAAAAAATCGAAAATTTAAGATTTTCAATTCAGGGGGCGTGGTAACCGCCCATTTTCGCCTTATTTACATCAAATATTGTAGACCACTTCTGATTATCGTAGAATCTTGAAACTTCGTAGAGTGGTAGAGCTAGTAAGTTATACCAAGAAAAAAATTTAAAATTTGAGAATTTTGGATAAGGGCGTGGCAACCGCCCATTTCTGCTGAGTTTTCATCAAATATTTTAGAGCACTTCTGGTTATCGTAGAATCTTGAAATTTGATAGAATAGTAGAGCTGGTAGTTTATAAAAAGGAACAAAATTTAAATCTGAGAATTTACTCAGAGGGCGTGGCAACCGCCCACTTTTGCTGAATTTTCATCAAATATTATAGAGCATTTTTAACTATTGTAGAATCTTGAAATTTGGTAGCATGTTAGACCTGGTCGTTTATACAAAAGAAAACATTTAAAATTTGAGAATTTTAGACAAGGGGCGTGGTAACCGCCCATTTTCTCTGAATTTTCATCAATTATAGAGGTTTTAAGTTCTACAACAAAACCTTGCAAAAAGTCGTGAAATCACAACAAAAACATTACTGTTAAAAAAAGAGCCAACTTGGTATACTACTTTTACATTCCAGTACTTTTTGTGCCAGCATAATTTCAACATGGGAGAACTTGGCTCTTTTTTTAACAGTAATGTTTTTGCTGTGATTTTATTTTAAAGTAATTTCGATGTCTTCTAGGCCACTGCCAAATTAAAAAAGAGTGTCCCCAAAAAAATACTTCCATTAATGAATAAATCATTTCTTTGTTACTTACAAAAATCCTCCCATAGGTCAATTTATAATCCCTTATCGATTCAACTGTTCGACCTTCATAAAATACTAATAGAGCATTTCCCAACAAAATAACACCAAGAAAAGGGTAAAAAAATTATCTGTGCCAACAATGATTGCTTCCACTCAAATTAAATCATCAATTTCCTACTCAGTTTCAACTGACACCTCTATCATGTTCAATATTACTCTTGCTAGATTAAACTCTTTAAGCACAGAACTTTCACGTGCCATTACCACACCCTGGATGGTGGTGGTCAATGAACGTTTAGTATCTACAAAATATCCTTTTGGCAGAGTTCAAATGAAATTAAATTTGCTTGCCAAAAAAAAAAAACACACAACCGGGTCAAACCGAGTCCATCCGGAAACTATACTGGTTTACATTTTTTTCAATGTAGGTCAACTTTCTTTCCAAAATGTAAAATAAAATTTTTAACAATGCATAGAGTCGGTCGACCAGCGAGTGGCGACCACGCCTCAGGATATAATTCCAATTTCCTAATCCTTCTTAATTGTTGGCAGACTTATGTATATGAGCATTATAATCGAATGAGTCATGCAAACTTTGCGTTGTATCATGGTTTTTGGTGTTTTGTTTTTTTGTGCATAAAGGATATCCTTTTTTGAGGTAAAGGCTTGGTCCTAGAAAATTGTAAAACGCAGCCAAAAAAGGATTGATGTTGGTTAAAAATTAGGAGAGTTCCTTTACAAAGGACACAATTAATGAGTTTGACTAAGGCCCAGTTGAAGTAGGTGATAAGTTTGTTCAAAGGGTATAAGCTAATTAAGTTGTGTTAACCAAACTCTGTGGGGGGTTTGACATTTTTATAAATGAGGTAGTCTTGATTAAGTGAAAATACAACACTTTCACACTTTCTTTATTTTATCATTCTCTAAATTTGAATACTTACCCTTTTGAGCTATAAGCACTTGCCGTAATGAAATACGTGATCAATATTGCAATCAATATTGCTAGAAGCAAAACACACCCTGACAGGATGGCAAATGATCGTGTCATTCTTTCAGGTTTTCCATTTAAAACATATTTTTGACCGTTTTTCGTTTTGAGTTGGCCACCTGTAAAAGAAAAAATAAAATTAATTTACTGCTGTAAAGTAAATAATTATACATGCATTGTATTTTGTATGTTAAGATTTAAGTGTTTACTTTTGTAAATATTTCAGACAAAAACTGTTTGAGAAACATCTAAATTTTCTATATTAGAGTTTACATATTTTTCTCAAAGCCGTCAATGTAAGATCTTTCGCAAAACTCAAAGCGTCTCTTCCAATTTGTCAAATTTTTAATTTTGAAATTTTTTTGGTACCTGGCCATAGTTTATATTTTTAAAAAATTTTAGTATGAAAGGGATAGTGAAACCGTAATATTAAAACTTTACCAAATTTTTCAAAAAACACATTTTTGGATTAAAAAAAATTATTTTTGAAAATCAATATTTTGAAAAAGAATTGATGAAATTTTTCGAAATTTAGTGTTTAAATTTTTTTATATTTTCTTAAAAATAGTAAACCAGCATTTTTGAAAAATTATAAAAAAAAAAAAACAACCAGAAATCTTTCTATCAGGTGTTTCAATTGAGTTTCGATGGGTTCGTCCTTAGAGTTCCTGGAAATGTTAGTTGATGTTGAAAATTTTTGGTTCCTTCTTTTTTATAAATTTAAAAGTTTTTTAAGACTTTTTGAAAAATTCCTAAAAATATACAATTTTAGTTTTTGATCCCTTAAATTTAAATCATGCAGATTTGAGTTCTGGACATTTTTTTTTTTAAGTTAAAACAATATTAAAAATGTTCTATCTCATTCACCGATTTATATAGCAACTCAAAAAACAAATAATAGTCCACCGATGAGATTTTCTCCATTTTAGACAGAATGATTCATCTACTTAGTGTGAATAAAAAAATTACTTTACTCGTAATCATTGTATTTTCTTGCATTCAATTTATTTTGGATTCCTCTATTTTGCCAAATTGAAAACAAAATGTTGTTCGCTTATAAAAGACATACCGCCGCCGGCCGCTGCAGCCATCACTTTTTCCAAAATGTGGGAACAAATTCGTTGGAATTTTTTGTATATCTGTAATGCATTCCGAAAATGCATGAATTGCATTCAGTAGTTCAGGAAACAATGTTGAATTAAGAATTTTGTATACACACAAATCTATTTATTTTTTTTTTTGGAAATAACACAAAAGGTATTCAAACGTTTCACTTCAAATCGGTTAGTATCGGAAATAAGAAATATTCTTGAGCCTTTATTAAGTAAGGAGAATCCTAATAAATTTCGAAAATGATGAACAAAACTACACATTTCCAGAGTACCAAAACATGAATTGGGTTAAAAATTATGATAAAAGTAGAAATATTTCTGTTTTATATGCAGTACCCAAACAGACCTATTTTCAACTGTAACTTTAAGGCTATTACGTAATAAATTATCCACAACAACTTTAAGTTAAAGAAAAAAAAAAACATGCATCGCCGAAAACATGTGGTATATCTTAAATAAAAATTGCATTTGCAGATGACAAAGCGTTTCACTGAAAATGCAACCAGAGTCCCTATAGGGCGAATGAGTATAACTTCGGCTTTCATCTTTGTCCTTAATTGCAGATAGATAGAGATATACGCATGCTTCTCTAAGTTCTCTGGCTTTATTCAGTTTAAAGAAATTCTGTGAAATTAATTAATTTTTTCTGATGCCACTGTGTGCTGTGCATACACAAAAATGTATGTCAGATTAAAAGATACATCAACAGAAGGAAAAAAATTGGAATTTTAGTCTTGTATGGACTTTTTTTCTTACAATTAGCCACACAATATTGTTCAATTTTTGTTCAACTTTGTATCAGTCTTCACAAGTCAATATCTACCTTACTTGCCCCACTTATCTATTTCGGTTCAACTATAACAATCTTCCCACTTGGGGGCATTCAACTCAGACCCCATCAATACATCTCTGATAGATAAACAAATTTTTATTTTAATTTCTTCGAAAAAAAATAACAGAAAAAAAACGTCTTTATCAAATTCAAAGCTCAAGTTTTTCTTTATCGATTAGACAACGAACCTAATTTTATTGGTGTCAATGGAAAAACATCTCTGTTTTAAACTAAATACAAATACTCAACAACGCCCACACACAATTTTTGTTCGAAAAAAAGGTTAATTTAAAGATCAATGGCTCCGTCTGAGTTTCTGAAGAAGATTTTTCAACAGAAAAAAAAAGAGTTAAAAACAACAAACAGAAGATAATGAAAAATGTGTGACCCAAACATAAACATTCACTTTTTATGAGCAAACAGAATATCTTTTAGATAAACGTATCTGGTGTTGCATTCAATTAGTCTTCTCAAACAAAAAAACAACTTTAAAAGAGGCAGATACCAGGTAAATTAATAGCTAGGTAGGGTAACCCCAGACGATAGCGACGTATTGTGATCTGACATTCTACGACTGAACATCTGGATAATATAATTAAAATAAAGAGGTCGCCTTTACTGCAAGTTGGCTGAACACTAAAAAAGTTGTCATCAATAGCTTTGAAATACTAAAGATAATTCACACAAAGCGTTCAATATTCGGAGTTTTATAGTAAAATGGATATATTACCGACATTTTTAATACTTTATCTAGAAGTTCAAAAATCTATTAGTTGCACGATCAATACCGGCCTTCATCGATCGTCGTCGCCTCCGCAGGAAGTATTTAATTGCAAATGCATCAGGTGTCAGCCATCTTGTTAGGATGTTTAGATTTCTGCACGAAATAATATCAATTTGCAAACTTAAAGACTCTAATAAAAGTTAAAGTTGCAAATATTTTATGTGTTTAAAATGATCTTGATAACATTTTGACGAATCAATTGACTAAGTCGACAGTCAATTGATTAAGCAACGTTGTTGGTAGGTAGGTAGTGATTGAATTTACATTTTAAAAGACTATTTAGGAATTTCATCACGTATTGTGATTTATTTGAATGTACCCTATAGTTTACGTGATAATGGTTTAAAAGTAATAAAATTGAAAATTAATTCAAACGTAGGTGTTGATCGTTAATTTTTATTGCAAACTATATATTAACTTGGATTTTAAATGCACGTAATAAGTGTTGTGGAAAATGTAATATTTGTCAATTTGCTATTTATGTCTTTAAAACAATAATATTGTACACATCGTTGTTTTAAAGATCAACTACTTTGATTTATGTGACTTTAAAATACGAAACCATCAAAAATTAACCTTTTTTCCACGTTGATTTTAAAATGTTCTTCTTCAACGCAAAATCATTCCGAATAATAGTTAAATCAATGTGGTTTTCATTGAAAAAACAGCGTTTATAGCTGCTATTTAATCACTCTTTAAATTGCAATTAGCTAAAGTTGAAAATTACTTTTTAAATTTCTTCTTGATTTGAAATTATGATTGAAAATATGGAATACAAAATAAATAAAAAGTAATTTACCATTTTTGAATTTTTTAATAACTCCTCGAATGCCTGCACTAAAACAATGGTAGTTCAAACAAAACTTCTCTGTTTCGCCATAATCATGTTAAACTTTTCTCTACATCTTTGCCTTTTTTTTTTATCGTTAATCAAATCATTAGATATTAATAACAGAATGATCACAAAAAAGAAGTAGACATTTTTTAGAGTCGAGAATATTTTCTGAAAAAGAGCAGTGAAGTTACAAAGAACAGAGAGCAGCTTTGCTTTTAAAAGCAGTGAAATCCTTAAGACCATTAAAGATTATTACTGTATTTTCTGTTCTCTTGATCGCTTCATGTTTATAAATGTAAATAGAAAAACAAAAATAAGATTGGTTTGGATTTTTGTAAGTTGTGGACTGAGCAGTGAGCTGCTCGCAACTGTTCACTGCTGAGTGGAAGGACAGAGTGATTGAAAGCAGCTATCACAATAGCAGGCTCAGCTCTAGTCTAGGTTACTTCAAATTTCTGCAAAAAAAAATTTGAATTTCGCATTTTTTTTTTGATTTTGAGAGCTTTGTTTTGAGCTTACTTTTAAATCAAAATTTGAATACTTTTAAAAGTGTTGGAGCCTACAAATTGGAGTTTGTATCAAAAACTTTTGAGGCTATAAATACCAAGTTTGTCGTATTGAAAAGCATTTAAACAGCTAAAAATATGAAGGTCAGCCAAACCTATTGTTTTTAATCATTTCGAATTTTTCCACATTTCAGACTTATTTTGACGGAAAATTCAATACAAATTAAAAACTATGTTAGCTACAAATTTTTGGTTTGCGCAACAAATTAGCATTAGCATGAGATAAATTTTGTATGATTCCGCCACAAAGTGTCCACCCTCCACTAAAGTAAGTTGGCTTCAATGTTTAGCAAATAGAAAGCAGGAATAACCCAAGGCTAAAAGATTGATTTTGACATTATGTATCTTTGCATTACCGAAGTTGTAAAGGCCGGTATTAAGTAATTTTCCTACATTTAGGAAGCACTCAAAGTCAAGAGAGGATCTCGACCATCTAAGTGGATAAAAGTTATTACCAACTTGTAAACGGCATTTAAAGAAAGGTTTTCTACTGACAAGTTGTTCATGTGTTTGGATTCGAAAGTTTTTTCGACTCGGACACGTATTCTAGCCATTCTAACCAGTCTAATTTTATTTTTCTGACCAGTTCCACTCTCAACTAATCAGTCAACAAGTTTCTCCAATCAGCTTTATTATTAACCATTTGTTTTCAACTTACAAGCTTCAAGGTTGGTTGATGTCGACGGGTAGAATATATCAAACCAATATCAACTGATTGCTCTAGAACTTCCAACGAATACTAAAATCAAAAAATACAACAAGGTTTGAATCATTTTTGTGATTTCTTCAGTATATTATAGTATTATGCATAGCGCAAGAAAGGGAATGTCTTCAACAATCCCTTCAACTGCTTAGATATCAGAAAAATAAAGAAATTTTTTAACTGCTTTCAAAAAGTAGCATTGGATTGATAAAATATCACTGTTGACAGAAAACAACAGATATCACCTTTTTTATGGAAAGAAAGTGCACTAGTACTTGATTCCAGTCGTCAAGTGCAAGTGCATCCATGCTAGAAAAGGATCTAAAATCCTGTCCGTGTTTTATTTTAGGACACTCAATCAGGATGATGTTGTTAGTATAGTGTACATGCATAAAACACACATTCTGTCTTCAAATAAAATTAAGTGCCTTTGATTTGAGAATGAGGTCAATTCCACACGAGCTTTATTTTTCTGCGTTTTCATTCAGTCGCGTCATTAGGATACTGGGTTGTCTTCTTTGTAATCAATCACTCATGTCGAAGGACAAATGGGAGTTCGTGCAAATAAAGAATAAAAAGCTCATGTGACATTGCCCTAATTGACACACAAAACCATGGCAATAATGGATTTTTCAAAAATTATAGAGATATACTATACACACTTTTTGTTAGAATTACAACACTTAACACATTTTTTTTTTTTACAACATCAATACCAACCGTTAGTTTGAGATTTAGTAGTAGAAGGAGTAGGAGATGCTAATGAGGACACACACATACCCGAGGATGAGGAGGAATCCTTTGAAAACAATTCAATGTGAAACCAATCGTCGAGTTTTTTCAATGAGAAAATCCCTTTGGATGAGGAGGAGGATGATGAATGTATTGGTGGTGGTAGTGGTTGTAGTGGAGGCTTGTCACTGTTACTATTGCTAGTTATGGCTGAAATGAATGAAAAGTGATAGAAAGTTTTGTGATGATAAGAAAAAAGTTTTTTTTTTTTTTTTTTTGTTTATTTTTATTTGAAGAATAGAGGCGATGTGTTGTGGTGCATAATAAATGAACTTTCATGCATCATGTCCATTTTGATGATTTGTTATTTTGTTGTAATGTGAGAAAAGAATTTTAAGTGCTATACAGTGCATATATATTTTTATATATTCTTTGTTTAACGGTCTACATCTGTGTACAAGGAAAAAGAATGAAGGAAATTCGCGGTTTAATTGATGATTTTGATCAAAAAGATATGAGTGCGATGGTATATGTACAAAGAAATCCCTTTTTACAGAGACTTACATTCAGATAACAAAAATAATGCGTTGTTAAAGATATGTGCGTGGCTGCTTGGTGCAATTACTCAATGTCTGTCTGTGAGACATATCTCATATCTTTCTTAACAATCGGCAACTTAAAATATGCCAAGGCCAAGTTTTGTTCATTCTTTTATGTTTTTATTTTTCAATAACAGATGCATTCATTAATATTATGAGAAATCTCCTAGAGGCTCATCGCAATTTATTATTTTCAATAAATTTTTTATGATCTTTGGTCCAACTGTACCTAAATATCACAATTTTTAAGAAAATCGTGAAAATCGTCAAAAAAAAAGTAGGTACCTAAGAAGAATAATCAAACCAAACTGTAGTCGCTTACATTGATTTCTTTTACTATAAACATTTGATACATCTATTAAGGTAGCTGAAAACGTCAACAAGTATTAACACTCAGTTTTGAAAGACTACTTAAAAACGAATAGAAAATGTATCCACAAAATTCAACTGGTTTCATTATTTATATAGCTCAAGAGAATATTGTCTTTAAATAAAAGGTTACACATACGCCACAGTGACCGTTTAAGTTTTAAATTCAAAATTATTTGCTACCGCTGCGCTGTAACTAAAACTGAAACAAAATAATTTTTATTATGTGTTCTGCTACTTCATAAAGAGTACAATTAAACAATAATAACTGTGTTCCCAAGTTATAACGTCAAGTGAATTTTTGTTTCAAGACTAGAAGGTCGAATAGTCCTTATAATGGAAAGTTGGCAAAATATCTTTTTTTTCAAACTGCACAAAAGTTCCAAAATGGAATTTCATATTAATAAAAGTATTAATAGGCTACTCAGAACCGTTTTTTTTTTAACTTTAGAGATAACCTTAGTGATGAGGGAATATTTAAATTCGTATGCACTCCTTTAGAACTTAAAACAACTGAAGCTAGCCGTTTCGGTTTGTATACCTACTATTAATAATGTTGTGAAATCTATCTCCTTCCCTTCCTTTTTTTTTTAAACCCATTTACTACCACTGTACCCGCTTGGGTACAAAAAATTCATGGAATATATCGCTTTACCATTGACCCATCTTTCATTTGTTTTGATCAAATATTATTTCTGTGGGTCTCTGGACATGTTGACAACATATTGCAGTCCAGTTTATGACAGAAAAATGTTAAATGTAATTTTTTTAATTACTCGGCGTGAGGCACGATTTGCGTTTTCTTCGTTTTTTGGAGGTTGTTTTATATTTGGTAACAAATCAAATATTTTTTTTATATATTTTTTTTTTATTTTTTCCTAAAAACTTCAAAAATAGTTTTTATAAACAGGGAAAAGAGAAAAAAATAAAGTAAAAATTTATCACTGCCCGATTTCAGTAACTTTGAAGTTAGGTGTACCCGCTTGGGTACAATGGGAAAATGTGTAAATGTGTTTGATTTCACAATAATTACTCGCAATAAGTTTGAAGTAAGCAATATAAATATGCTAACCCAGATTGGAAAACATTCACTTCACGTTCGAGAAACAAATGGCTAAAATTAGTCCTTTTATGACCATTTCATGCCAAAAACGTAGTAGGTTTGCAGACAAATACTTACAATTGATCAAATATTTTGGTCATCAATGCTCAAAACAGTCCAAAAGAGAAAAACATTATAAACCTGATTCCAGGCTTGAATGTTTATTACTACTGCAATACAATACGAACCCCGAATAAGGAGAAACATTTAAAAAAAGGAAAGGGGACATTTTCAACGGAAACATAGAATTATAGGCAATAGCGGATAATAAGGGTATGAACTGCCGAAATACACCATCATTCGTCAATCCGCTTTACGTCGCGTCGGAGCTAACTTGTACACTGGTAAACTATTTGAATTATTACAAAATCGCAGCCAGTTTCCAAGAAGATTTGATTACATTTTAGTGAAATTTTGTTCAAACGTAGGTCGTTACATTTCAAAATGTGTTTCTTTTCTTTAAATCTACTAAAATTCTTAGCTATCAACATTCAAAAAGTTTGCTCTTAAAAAAATTTCATATGAAAAATTAGAACCCGTATCTTCCCATTGTACCTGCTTGGGTATGGGTACAGCTTAATAAACATATTAGTTACTTTTTTAAAAAAATTAAAAATATTTTTTTGTATTCCTATGACCGTATTTAATAAAGTTTTGTAACCAAAAATTTGAATTTTTAGTTTTAAACGACTTTGGGAGTAAATGGGTTAAAACGACTAAACAAAAAATAAATAATTCGTATTTTGTGGTAAAAACCACCATTGACATATTTTTTAAAGTTTTGGTAACTTTTTTTCAAAGAAAATCAATACAAAAGTTATAAAAATAAATAAGTAATAAAATTGTGACGGTTTTTGGAAAGATTGTAAATGTAGACATTTTTCTAACTTCTCAATATATTTTTTTTGTACCTATTTATTTTGAAACCTTGAATTTGAAAATTTTTCCTCTTAAAGTATTTCTATTGTGTAACAGGTCTGACACTGTTTTTTTTTTTCCTGACTCGTGAACGATTCACTAAATAGTAATGTATTGACTTGCTTTAACCTTTAATACATGCATACATTACACTGGTTAACAAAATTAAACTTTTTTTGTTGCCGAAACAAAAATATACTTTTCTGAAGGTTTTCGGTGTGCTGAACTCGAATCTGAAGTTAATATGCTCCCGTTTTTGAAATATTACCGTTAGAAAATGCAGTACTTCGGACCTTATTCTCTTATATAAGGAACATTTTTTGAGAATATTTAGTAACGGTTTTCATAAGTACTATTTACCACTTTTTAAATCTGTTTAAATCTTTCCGATATCTTTTTTACTGCCCGAGATATCCTAAATTGTTTGGTATTTTTATAAATTTTATAACGTCATTATCTTCTTTATGATATACATATGAAGCCAAACCCACTTACTTTAGTTTGAGATATCTCGGGCAATATAAAAGATATTGAAAAGATTTAAACAGGTGTCGAAAGATGGAAAACAGTTCTTATAGAAACCGTTACTAAATATGCTCAAACAAATACAAAAGAATAAGGTCCGAATAATTCAAAAAAACGTATTTTTGCATTTTCTAACGGTAATGTCTCAAAAACGGGAGCTGATTAATTTTTTTTGACTTCGGATTCGAGTTCAGCACACCAAAAACCTTCAGAAAAGTATATTTTTGTTTCGGCAACAAAACCCTTGTAAACCAGTGTTATTTATGTATGCAGTTGTTAATATATTTTTAATATTTGTTGACATGCCTTGTAACGTCACAATCTCTTAAGATTAGATGCAAAAAGTGTGACAGTGTGACAAATATGAAATCGATTCAGTCTGCTTCGGTACTTTTGAAGTCATGAATTTCGTATTCTATACAATACGAAAGAAGATTTGATCACGTTTTCAGTAGGAATATTTTTGAAAGAAATTTACAAAAAGCTGTGTTTTAATAACAATTAAAAAATGTAACAGGTGTGACAAAAATCAGTGTGACAAAAAACAGAAGAAACAAAATACTAGTTCAAAGTTGCTGTTTTCCCAAATTTCACAAATTCACATCGAAACATGTTCGAATCATATTTTTTATCAATCATAAAGTTTTAATTAAACTTTGAAAAACATAAAAATTATTTTAAAACTTCATAGATAGGAGTTCAAATCTTTTTCGGAGTTTTTTATGTCAAAAATTAATCATCCAAAATTCGTCTTTAAACAGCCATTATGATTAAAAAATTGTAGCAAAAACGCATGATAAAGATTGCAAAAAACGACGTGTATAATTTTGAAAATGTGGAAGCGATTTCAAAACTTATAAACACTTCTTATTAGGTAAATGACCCATTCATTTCAAAATATGAATATTGTTTAAATCAAATAAAAGTGGTATTAATTTTTATTGAAGCAAAAATTCTTTTAATTTTGTTTTATAAAAATAAACATTTTCAAAGTAATTTTGTAAAAACTTTAAATTTTCAAAGCAACTATAAAAACAATCCGAAACCACCAAGTCATGCAGTTTTTTTTTTTCAATTTTTTCCTTAATATTGAAAATAAATAAACAAAAACAGCATGTTTCTATAAAATATTACGTCATGTTGAGTGTCAAAATGTGACACCAGAAATTTCAGATCACAAAACTCATTCATCAAAAAAAACAAACAATGTCGACCTTGACCGACTTTTAGTCCCAAACAAAAAAAATAAATAAATCCATACAAACAATAAATTAACACATCACATTTGATAGACAAAATAGAAGAGAATTTCCAAGCTGACAAATAAATCTTTCTTTTATTCGAAACAAAAATAGCAATATATTTCCAAAAAAACTCATCGAAAAATTTAATAAGAAAATAAGAATTCACTAACCATGAAGTTCATTTCCCTCAATTGCGACTGTTAGATACATTTATTTATTGTTTGTTTATTTTATAGCAACAAAGATTAAAATTCCTCCCTCACATTTTGCTCTATGTAGATGTGTTTTATTACGTGAGCAGACTAATTTTTTTCCCCCACAATCATAATACCATATGCAACCATGTGGTTGTTTTAGTTCAGATAGAACAAACAACAAAAGCTAGAAATTTTGTAATTAGATAGATTGATATCTCAAAACTCTTGATAGATCAAATGAAAAGGTGTGAGAACGAACGGTAGCTAGTGGCGGTGCATTTTAATTGGTATTTAAAGTATTTGCTGAACAATTATAACCTTTTACCAGGGAATGCAACTTAATTTCGACCCTGCAACAAGGTGTGTGCTTGAATCATCTAATGATCAATAAAATTGACTACAGTCAATGGGGCAACAGCAGCTGTTCTATAAATAAATCGAAAAGTGGGTGAATTTCTTAATTATTCTCACTGTTTCAATCGAAATAATGTATTTCTCTTCGGACTTAGATACTCGTTTAAGCTATTTTTAGATCACGGAAAGTAATGAACAGACAGAAATGGGGTCAATAATCTGGTCTAAATGTTAGTCGCAAGTCAATCGATAATTATAATTGGCAACTGCATGTGTACTTGGTGACAGTGACAGCACTGAAAGTGACAGTCAATTCGCACATTGAACAAAGTTGAAGCGTCTTTTCGTCGTCGTTGTCGTATCGGTCTTGCTGTCATTTCGATGTAAAATGACATTGAATTCTTGTTGTTTTTTTGCTTCATTTCACATTATGTCATGTAAAATATACGATTCAGGTATAAAGCAGACAATGCAAGCTGATTTTTAGGGCGACATTTGATAGTGACTTTATTTCCTCCAACTTTGTGTTATGTCTGTGATATCATTTTCTCAGCATAAATAAGCTGTGTGCAAGTGTGACGTTTTTGAGTCTTTCTTGTTGATTGCACTATGAAGTTCATTTGCAATGCAATTGTGCTGATGTTGTTTGTTGATCAACTTGTGGCTATGGCTATGCCATCGAGGAGGGTGGAAGCGCTTGGGAAACATCTGGCTAACAGACGACTTTATGGTTGTTTACGTTGAGTGCAACAATAGACATGAGAAATTAGCTTATAGCCTTACCACTTACGCCAGAGGAGGTAATGGGAATGCGCGAAGAAAATATTATATGTTTTGTGTGAATGGAAAAAACAACTTTTCTATCATGAAGCCTTGAATATTTTTGTTGTGAGGTATTATTATTTTTTTTACGAGCATTTTTTATATTGTTTGCTTATTTTATGTCATTTTATTATTCAAATAATTGCTGAGTAAAGATGTGAGATAAAAATAGAAATGACATGTTAGTTTTTTTTTGTGGTTTTTCATTTAGCTAAAAATTCTACTTTCGGTAAAGCCAGAGAAAACATAATTTTTAAATAAGACGGTTTCATAGCGATTTAATGTTAAAATTCATAATAATTTACAGTTTTTAAAGGATTCCAATTTTTCTTTTTCAGACCTTATTTTTGTGGAAATAATTCCAATTTTTTAAAGCTTTCTATTACCGAAATCGCATCAATACAATAATTATTTTATAAATATTTTACTTGGCTAAATTTAATGTTTTGTAAAAACTAATTAGCATTTCTCATAAAAAAAAAAACTTTATGGGTGACTCGTGCAATCATTTTCACATTAAAAATGATCTTGAATCTAGATGAACTAAATTTATTTTTATTTCTTTCAAGATTTTAAATTTAGTATACAAAAATTAGTTTGCTAATTAACATTTTTTTAAGTCCTATTGAAATATTTAAAAAAAAAATTGCTTTTAACTCAAAAACACTGTCGCATCATTAAAATGGACTGTTCTCGGGTTTTGTGCAATACATTATAGCTAGTCACAGCATACAAAAGTTATGAAATAACTTTCGGTACATTCGGCCTTATTGCACTTTGCAAAGTGAAATTACGTCGGATCCTAATTGACTAATAAGGCCATATATTAGAAAAGGAAGAATAAAAGCAGGAGCAGGGACTTAAAGCCCAGGGGACAATACTACATAATTTTTTTCTAATTTTTAAGGGATACAGGGCGAAATTTATTGGGGACATGGCATGAGGTTCAAAAAGTAATAAAATTCGGATTTCAGGTGGAGAAAGGAGATTCTTGTAACTAAAGCACATCAAATACCTTAAGTGGTTTGTGGGTAACAGTTTCTTAATCTTTTCATTTATGAGAGAATTTAGAGACTCATGAGAGTTGATAGTAATTATTGACTGTAATTAGATCTAGTATTTTCAAGGTCATCAAGGCCCACACGTCTTGATCCAGTTTGTGGGTTAAGACCCACTCAAGTGGGTTAAAAGTCAACTCAAATCCCAGTTAAAATTCTGACCTTTCAACAGTGGACTTATGACCCACTTAAAAGAGTGAGATTTGAAACAAAGTTAGATCAAATATGCCTTTACGACGATCGATAAGTTGTAGAAAAAGTGGGTCCTACAAATCCGTCTGACTTTCTATTGATTTCTATGTTTGTCTGTCTGTACACTCAAAAAATTTATTAGTAAAATGGCTACGAATGGCATTCGTAACAAAAATATTCGTGCATTGTACGCATATTCGTTAAATACACGATGTATTCGTGCAGTAATATTTTTACAAATGCATTTGTAAAATTTTAATAATAACTGTGGTAATATCCACGAATTTATTCGTTCAATGCACTAATTTCATTCGTAAACGAAAATTAAACAATTTTTATGAGTACATTGTACGAATTATCGTGTACATTTTACTAATAACATTAGTAAATTACTCGTACGAATGACTTCGTAATTTCTTGCATTACATTCGTAGTATTTACTAATAAATTCGTACTATTTACTAAGTAGGTAAATACTAATATTCGTAGACAAATTCATTCGTAGGGTACGCATTATTCGTAGAATGTTGAGTTGCAACAATTTTGAACCGAAATATCCGTTATTTGTTAAACGTTTTCCATTCCTAAATAGCATCAAAAAAATTAGTTGCAATACGCGTGTCGTCGCATGTAGAACATTTATATTTCGTGGAAAATATAAATACATAAAATTAATATAATTTTGATTTTGAAATATAAAGTTTGTAAAAGTAATTTATTTGCGTCAAAAGATAGTGCTTGTTTCTTTATAAATTTAATATAAAGTTTACCGTGGATATATATAAAGTGATAACATAACCGAACGAACAACTACAATTATATACCAGGTGAGTAAATTTATGTTTAAAAATTAATCATTGTTGTGAAACATTACTGTTACATTAAAATATACATATACATATGTATGTTATTTCATTAATATTGATTTATTTACTGCCTTTTAACTTTCATTTTGGAATATTCTTTCAATTAGCATCGGAAATTCGTCAACAATCAGCTTAAAAAATTGGAAAATGGCGGACTATATCAAAACCTGTCACTGGTTATTGGAGCTTTTCTAAAAATATTTTTTCGAACGATTTTCACTGATAAAAATATTTGTATATTTTCAGTGGCCTTCCAAGACAAACAATATGAACACCGTGGAATACATTACATGTGGTATAATATTTAAGATAAAAAAAACATTCATCTTATTTATAAATGTAAAATATTAATGCAATATATTTTTGTAGTTTTGCAGTACAGTTATATGCTTGGGTAACTATTTCAACAATTTATTTTTCAGGAAATTTCAGGAAAAAAATTCAATGGCGGAAAGTTCTACAATAAATAACATTCGTTCAATATACGAATAGAACTGTATAATGTACGAATTATTAGTAAAGCCATTCGTAAATATTACAATTCTATTCGTACAATATGCGAATAGTGCTGTAAAATGTACGAATGAATCGGAAGGGCATTAGTAAATACTACAATGTTATTCGTACAATGTACGAATGGGAATGTAAATCTACTAATAGTATTCGTACAATATACGCATGATTTTCTACGAATACTAATAAAATATTGGTAAAAGTACTAATAAACGTCCATTTTACGAATTATATTCGTGGCTGAAAACCACGAATAAAATTCGTAGAATGTACGTAGTTATTAGTACTATTTACACATGAAATTTTTTGAGTGATACAAAGGAATCACGGCTAATTTAACGGTCTCCACTTGCGAAAGCCAAAGCATAATGGTTTATTGCTTTGGATTCACTTTAAACTCAATAAGTAGTAGTATTTGGATATTTTGAGCAATTTTAAGTGTTAAGTTTTGAAAAAGGGTTATCTTTTGATGAACAACGTTTTTGCTTTAAAATCATTAGGTATTACTGTTAACTGTTATTGAACCTTTTTTTTCAATTTTTGAATCTCTCAATTCAATTCAATTTTAGCAAAAAAATTTTATACAAAAGCATTTGTGCAGCTTTAATATTAATCAAATAAAAATTTAAGAAAAAAAATTGGAAAAAGAATTGAAATTTTTTTGAAAAATCAAATCTTCGAAAAGGGGCATTGAATTTTTTGAAATAACGTTTTCAGGTGTAAACAAAAATAAATAAACAAAATTTATGTCTAACTCGTGGGAGCATAAAAACAAAAAATGAAGCTAGATAAATAAAAAATTCTGGTGCACAAAACCTAATTTGCTTTCTGAAATTTTTAAAATTCTTTCAAAAAGCTTTATAATATTGTTTTCTTTTATTTTTTCTATCAACAAAATTTTTATTTTATTTGCTTAAATAGAAACAAGAACAGTTATTTTTGTTTTCCGCATGCCAAAAATGGCATGTGTTTTTGAACTAGTACCAAATAAAGTTAATTTTATTTAAAATAAAAATGCATGCAAATGTCTTTCAACAAATTCATAGCTCTGTGTTTTTTTTTTATATACAAACAAGTTCGCCATATCGCCCAGTAATAACAGTAAAAAAGGCTTACGCCATACAGAGACACCAGCAGAGAGACTAGCATATACATTTGTAGTTAAAACACCAAGCTAGATCAGTTCCGTAGTCAAGGGGGGTTAATAAATGAGAGGAATTTTATTTGCCGGGTGTTCGTGAGACTACTCGAAATTATTTCAACTTTTTGGAACAATTTGAAACTAAAGATGTCCGTGCAAAAAGAGCTTTAAAATCACATTAGAGTTGAAAGGTTACTGAATTGCCTTTAAGGAGGATATAAGGCGAACTAAAAATATCTCCCCCACCGAAAGAATATTTAGATACGCATCTGACCGTCATTTTATTACGTTTGCATAGAACCGGTATCTGTTTAAGTTTGCAAGTTGTGCTTTCAACTGGTCCTAAACACAGAAAAAGAAAAAAAAATAAACAAACGTGACAAGATCCATCGTCGTCATTCCAAAAGAAAAAAAAAAAAACTTAATGTTAAGCCATTTTACACGATTTGCCTACACCTTTGGATGGTTTTGGATAGATATAGTTGTATGGTTTGTTGCAATAGAAAATGCGGTATGCGATGGAGGAGCGTTTTATTTATTTATATTTTTGTGGTAAAAAGATACATTTACCGTCTGTTGAACTTGAACTGAACTCCACGATGATATGATGATGAATCATTTGGTAACGTAAGCATAAAAAAGGTTCAAGTCTTTGTCTGTATTATGTTTGACTGATTCACGAATTGATTTCTTTTTTTTTTTCTAAATATTTGAATATCAAGGTCAAGAAGCACTTTTAAACAATTTCAATATTTTTTTTGTTGATCTGGCTTAGAGTAAAGACTTTGTCGTGATATAAATTAATTTTTGATCTTGACCCACAAGAAAGTGAAACTGAAGTAGATTACATTAAACATGTGAGAACTTTGGTTTGCTTATTTTGACAGAAGGACATACAAATTAATTTACATTTTAATAGCTTTTGGATTGTATTTATAGTTTATTAGCAAATAGGTACAAGTTGATTAAAAAAATGCATGTAACGACCCTGTTTGACGATTATAAATTACAAAATTATTCTTGTTGGACTTTTATGTACCGGTAGACCACCCAACTCTTGATAGTTACAGGCACCTAGTGTAATTGAGTGGAAAAATGAGGAGACTACTGTGTATTGAATAATTAATTTTTATAATTGAATATTGTATTACACCGGCACGTAATTCGAGACAATTTCCTTATTTCATATTTCTTAAAACAGAAATTATCATCAAAAGCGTTGGTGGTGGACAGCTGAGATTGAGTCATAGGATTGGTAGAATAAAAGCTGTTTTCTGAAGTGAAAACTTCTTTAGTATCGTAGTGATTTGAAACAAGATGAAACGAAAACGCGACACGCACACGACTTCAACTTGTTATAACTTTTTGTTTTAATAGATAGATGAATAAAATTTGTACTGTAGATAGGTAATTAAATAAATTATAATTGTACAAAATTTCAATTAATTTAATACAATATAACACGTTATATCTTTTGATCTAGTGCACATACAAATTTGATTTAACTTTAATACGCATTCTGATAACATAACCTTTTATTTGATATATCACACATAACGTTACGTGGTCTACAAGTTACACAATCTTAAATCGAAAAAAATTGAAAAATACCTCAAAACACCTGTGGAGATCTGTTGGCGATGACCAGCTACCAGTGTAGAAAGTACCGTAACCTCAGTCTGGAAATTCGACATGGTTGACTTTAAAAAATTCTAACTTCTCTTGTAGACATCTTTAAAATAAGATTTATGCATCATTATACAAGGTGAAACAATAAGCTTTCACATGGTATAAAATTTTTTATAGGTTGTCAAACAAAAAAATTGATTTAATAGCATGAGAACATAAAAATAAATGTTTTTTTTTCATCGAGTTTAAAAAATTCTAGCTCTTTTTGTAGATGTCTCATAGACCTAATCGACATATATATTTTGAGCTAAGACAAGAAGCTTTCAGATGGTGTAAAAATTTGTACAGATTGTTAGGGAAAAAAATGGATTTAATAACGTGAGAAGATAAAAATACGTGTTTTTTCGCTTTTTTTTATGGCAATTGATCGAGTTCAAAAATTTCTAGCTCTTTTTGTAGATGTCTCATAGACCTGATCGATATATATATTTTGAGCTTGGACAATAAGCTTTCAGATGGTATAAAATTTATATAATTTGTCATATAAAAAACATGGATTTGAAGGTGATAAAATAAAAATAGGTAGATTTTTTCTATTTTTTTGTTTGCAAGAAAAATGTTTTTTTAAGGTTTCACTTCTACCACGTGTGAATTGCACACATGATTTTTTTTTTTTGAAGGTTTTGTCAAACCAGTTATATTATTTTTGTGTTCAGGTTTTGAAACTCCTAGCTTTGAAATATCATCAGACGTAACAGATTAACTTTCATAGCTATAACTTCAAGGGTCACTGTGGCGTATGTGGAACATTTTTTTAAGAAATTTAATTTTGTCAAGAAAATTGTATTTAGATCTTTGTGAGACATTAACTGATTATTAATATTTTGTAAAAGAATTCGAAAATTAAGGATTAAAGTACTAGTTTTAATGAACTTTTGAGATTTAGCGTCAAAAATTGGTTTTTTCTTTGGTGGTCCCGGTAATTTTTTTACTTCTTTAGGTATGAAGAAAGTTAAGGAAAATACATAACATTAACTACGACTTCAAATTTGTTTTCAAAGTAAGTCTATCATTAAAATTCAATTGTATAAAACAACTGTTTTCAAATCTAAAAAAGTTCCTTTCTTTCTCATGTAAATAAGGTTAAATTATATTTGAGTAAGCTAGTTATAAATTCTAATCATTTATTAATGTAATGATTCAATACAAGATACAAAATTCGGTAGTGAAATTAAGTGTTACAAAACCGTTTAATCCATAAGAAGAACTAATCGCACCTTGCATTGCCTCTAGTGTTTCAAAAAATTGGATGAATTATAATTTCTATAACATTCTTTTAAACGCCCTATTAAATCTCAACAAAAGCTTCTCTAATTATAAAAACTATACTAGGTAAAATTATTCTCTCCGCCCATACAAACCTATCATTAATGACCAAAAAAAGTCTTATTAAAACTTTCCAAAATTAAGATATAATCTCTTTTAGGTTAAATAGAAATAAATTACTTCCTCTAATTTTTTTTTGTTCAGATAATGATGATAGCTACCCACTTATCTGTTCGAAACATAGAAAGGTAGATTTGGATTTGTTAACAAGTTGCATCAAATGAAGAACTAAAGACAAGAAGAACAACTTGTCTATTGTGTTTTTTTTGTGAAGTTGACCAACCTTTAATTATACATTCAACTTCCTACAGAAGTCGGCATTTATTCTTTTGTACTCACAAAATTCTTCCGTTCTTCTGTTATATTTCTATTAAACAAAAAAAGAGGAGAAAAAAATTTAAAATAAAAGAAAAATTAATGCAGTAGAAAAATCACCATAATGACAAAGAGAAAACAAATAATGACAGAATATGAACTTGTCTGAACCACGCATAAATGTGCCAAGCTAAGAGAAAATCAGTGCTGTCGTAAGTATTTGGTAAGTTTCAGTGATGACATTTTCATCCTTTTTTTAATTTTGTGTAGTAAGAAAGTAAATTTTAATAAAATCTCGAAAATGCGAAAGAAAAAGAAATAAACTTTTTCTAACTATATCACAAAGATACTAATCTAAATGTTAACATTAGATGGAAGAAAAAATCGATCAAACTATCCCTTGAATTCATGAGAATCAACAAGAACGAATATTTTCACAAATTTCTGAATCTAAAACTTGTCTTCCCAAAAGAGTTAATTTTCTTACTTTAGTACTAAATTTGACAGCACTGGTCCAGAGAAGAGACCATCCAGTGAACACAATAAAAAGAAAACAAAAGAGTTTGCGACATCCGCGACATGGCTTTCACAGTTTTCTATGAACTGTGTGATGTTCTGAACAATTGCAGGCCATTAATGTTTGTCAGTGGTTTTGCACTCGTCGGAATGCCATTCGAGGATTTCAAGTTTTTCCAATATACCTAAAAAAAAAAAAAAAAATGCCTGGTGTGCCTGCAACAATACAATAACCAATGCACAGCAGACCAGACACGAAGCCTGGAGAGTAGAAAAAAAGGGAGACGTTATTATCCATTGGATACAATTTTAGATATTGTAGAATTGCATTATTACTGTGTTCTAACAAATCGTTTGCAAGAGTTGAACGCTCGAAGAACACAACAACACGCATTTTTTTTTAAACTTGACTTGTTATTAAACGGACACGAAGTTTTTCTGTCCTACGGACCATTGGCAAAGCCATCATTCATAGATTCTTTTTGTCGAGTTTCGATAGTAGTTGGTGTGGTGCGGTGCAAAAAAAGAATATATATTTTACAATGTCCCTGTCGATTTGTATCTTTGTTTTTTGTTAGATATACATTATGCGGCACGAAGACAGACCAAACCCATTTAATTTTTCATAAGGCTTGTGCTCACTATGTGTAATCCCTTACGACTTTTGCTTGCAACTAATCATCGGATAAAATATAGCTCATATTTCAATCAAATGTCACAAAAAAAAAATAATATTATCAGATGCGGACAGAAGCATTTTGTCAATCTACCAAGAGAGTGCGATTTATTATAAATGATTTTGTGATTTAAAGTCTTGTCACGTTTTTAACTATCTAAAGAATTTTATTTTTCTTGTTAATTGAAGTTCCTTGATAAGTGATACAGAACAGAAAAAAAAATGAATTATTGGAGAATATTTGTTCCTTAGAAAATGGAAGTAGGAATTAAAGGGAAGTAAAACGACGCGACTTTTTATCGAGTGAATGGCATCAAAGCCACCAAGTTCCTACTATAAGGAGTGTCACATATACAACTTACTTGCTTGCTCGGGGCTTTTGTATCTATGTTGATAATTCTTTAGGTGGTTCAAGTTCATGTTAGCATGGAATGGACGAAAAACTCATAAATCGTGCTTAGCTGACAAATCTATGAAAGATCAGTTTTTTATGCGGAAGATTTCATATTTTATGATTATACTGAATTATATCTTTAAACCAGTTTCGATTGTTAAAATTAGTTAAGCAACACTTAGGTATACTTCTTTATATTGATTTTTTTTCTTTTTGATTTGCAGAATTGGTGATTAAGGGCACTTGGAGGCCAATGATCAGGGGCGTACACTCCCTTGGGGCAAGCGGGGCGGTGCCCCGGGGCCCCCGACCAACCTCAGGGCCCCCACTGGAGACAATGCAGAGAAGGAAACTGTTAGCATAAATTGAGTTACGAAGTAACCAGGGAGACAAATTATGTCATTCATTGTAATGTATAATGCATTGGTAGCCACACAATATATGTATATTGATTTTAAAAAAAGTTACCCAAGGGGCCCCAAAAAAAAAATAAACTGCTTTTTTAAAAGAAAAATTATAATTTTATCTTAAGGCCCCAAAAAATATTACTTCAAAAATCTTTGCCACCCCAAATAATACATTAGGGGCCCCAAAAAAGCAAAAAAAATATTATTTGAGGATCTTCAAAAGTGGTTCAAAACAATCAAATGGAAAATTAAATATAAATTCAGGGGGCCCAACATAAATACATCAGGGCCCAAAATAAAAACATTACCTTATTGGTGGCATTCCGAATATTACTTCAGAACAGAGGCCCCAATACCTATTAATTCTTGGCTCCAATTACATTATATTTTAGGGGCCTCTAAGCACTTAATTTTGAGGCTCTAAAAATAATTTCTCAGGGGCCCCAAAATAAAAAAAATATGTCTGATGATGGAAAATAAAATATGTTTTTATTACTTCAGAACAGAGGCCCCAAGAACTATCAATCCTAAGCTAAAAAAAAATTTATTTTAGGGGTCTCTAAATATTTAATTTTGGGGGCCCCTAGTACAAGTGTTTACTACTTTTATGAGAGACATTTTAAGTAAGTATAGCAAAGTGCATTACGAACATATTAAAACATTATAATAAACCTAAAAATAAATAAGCCATACAAAAAAAAACCTATGGCGTATACGTAATTTTTTTTTGTAACTAAAGGGCCCCCAAATATCAAAGGGGCCCCAAAATTTAGTCTTACCCCGGGGCCCCGGCGATTCAACGTACGCCACTGCCAATAATGATTGAGCAACCAATCGATCATGTTGCTGATTATGCATATCTCCAGAATAGCTTACATGGAATAGGAAAACTTTATAATTAATTTTAAGCTACTTGTGAAATTTTTACGAAACGAAACATAATGAAAATACTTTCCTCAAAAGTTTTACGTTGAGTTATTAGGAATCGTAGAATTTATTTTCACGGACAATTAATAGCCCGGGAGCCAGCGTCATTATTCAATGTTAATGATGATAACGCTTAAATTATTTTTTTATCTGTAGTTTAGGCAAATGTAATCAACAAAATCGATGCCTGCCACCTCAACAGTGGGGCAATAAGTGGCAAAAAATTTTCAAAGTTGTAAAAAAAACGAGGTCACATGTCTAACATGAGGAATTACAATGCCTTCAAGAGTATCATTGTCATGAAAAATTGCTTGGTTCTTTGTACTCGCTGGTAAATCATAGGTCCCTTTCATTCGTGCATTATAATTACAAGAACGTTAGAATAGTTGACACTTTTAAGTTAACTTTAACTTTTTACTTGCGATATAGGTACTATAGGGCAAGTTTAGGATTCGTAAAAAAAATCGAACTCGAGATAACAATTTTACATTACATTACGATGATGGAGAATGCCAAAAAAATGGGTCCGGAAATTCTATCTGTCTGTCCGTCTGTCGGTATGTACTTTGAGCTACAGCCTAAACTATTGGAGTGATTTTGTTCAAACTTGGTAGTTAACAGTTTTGGGTGATTCCCTAGAGGACAAATTGAAATTTTTTTTTAGGACCAAAACTAACGGTACCTGTCATATAACGGAAATAGAAAAGTTAATTTTTTTCAAAAACGGCTCTAACGATTTTGATTAAAATTTTTGGGTGTAGTATTACACATAAGAGCCAACTTTCGAAATAAAAAAAATATTTTTTTACCGTTATTAACAGTTCCTGTCATAGAACGGTTTTTTTGATTTATGAATATCTCGTTCAAGACCACCCCGATTTCAACGAAAATTTTTATACAAAAGCGTTTAGGTGCAGGTGATATTAAAATTTTAGAAAGTTTTCAAAAAACTCATTTTTGGATTTTTAAAAAATATTTCAAAATTTTTTTTTGAAAAATCAATTTTTTGAAAACGGGTTTATGAAAAATTTTTAAATTTCGTTTTTATGCGTAAATAAATTATTTCTTCAAAATAGCATACCAACTTTTTTTTTGAAAAATGTTAGAAAATTTTTATAGGTATATAAAAATTTTTTTTTTTTAAAAACGGCTCTAACGATTTTCGAAAAAAATTTTCTAAAAATTCCTTTTTATACAAGAAGTAAACATGCATACTTGGTTTTTTGTGAAAGGTCATTTAAAACGGTATTTAATTAGTTATAAAAACAGATTTTTTTTTTTTTTTATTTCTTGAAAATATCAAATTTTAAATTCTCTTAATTTTCTTGAATAAAAAGCTATAACATTAGAGTAACTTTAAGCATAAGAGCAAGTACGTGCGACCTCAGTCGTGCATTTTATTTCTTTATTATTTGCATTTCAATGTCCTTTAAAAAAGGACTCCTGTAGCATAGACGAGTTCGGTATTTTTATGATCACACAAAAAAGTTTATGACATATTTAGTACTTTTAGTGTTTAACGCAGATCTTACATTAAAGATTTTGTATTCTAACGTCTATTATATCCTTATCTTGCTATTCTTTTGAGGTAATTAAAAATGTGACGATATAACAGATTGAATTTCTGTTAACGAAAGTGGGATTAATAACAGAATCCATAAAAATAAAACTGACCAAAGATATCCACAAAGCTACATCTGCTACATTAATCTGTATAACTATAAAGAAACTGATCAAACATCAAAGTTCAGTCACCCTTAAATTTTTGGAAATTACGTCCAGTCACATTAATCACAATAAAAAATGCAACCATAAAATTTTGTTTATACTACTTTTTTTTTAACTTCTGAGCAGCCCTTTATTACTTCCAACTTATTCAAACAATCCAAACTTATAATTTCAAAGAAATATCCAGTTCATTTTTTTAAATTACAAAAAGGAAGAAAAAATCGATTATGTTTTAATAATTCAATATATCGTAAAACTAAACAAAAACTTCATTCAACTAAAACCCATATTCATTTAAATTTAACACCCCAAGTTCCAAGTTGTTTTGATGACGCCTCTTCATAATATTTTAAGTATCTATTCCATATACTCGTATACAATATGGAATAGATTCAGATGAACAAAAAAAACAAACTTTTTCTATGATCAATTTGTCCCAAGTGTAATAAAATCCGCCTCCTACACAATCGATATTGTTAGTAGTTGTATAGTTGTTTTTATGTTTTTGGTTTTGGTTCATAGAATAATAAACCCGTATCTACTCGTATTTCTCCCCTCTTTCTTAACACAATCGAGTATGTAACAATACTAAACACCAAAAAAGCATAAATCAGTCTGCAATGTTTGGCCCATATTCAAGATAAGGCTATCGCCCTCAGGCCACCATCATGGTATATCGATTGAAGACCATTGTATAGAAAAAATAAAACATTATTTGAAGTATTATTAGGTTTATATAGTAAATAAAATAAAACCACAGAAAAGACTTGAAAAAACAATGAGATAAGATATACTTCAACTATCAATCAGTGTTAACGACCAACAAATGCAATGAAGTTAAGTGAAGTTAAGTGAAGTTGCGAAAGTTAAGAGGTTTTTTTTTTACAAGCTTCAGGTAAGTAAGTAAACATTATGTGCGTTCAAATCGATTGGATTGGAAGAAGGTTAATGCACTTTAGCTACACTCTAATCGATTTGATTTAAAATAAAATACAGTCAAACCTCCTGTTTCGGAGATGTATTTTTGACCAACGGCAACGGAAACTTTATAATAAACAGATTTGATTTAAGTTTTGATAATAATGCTATTGAATCTATTTTCTTGGGATCCAACTGTCTTAGAAATTAAAATGTAGTTAATTTTTAATCAAAATTTGTTCCAATGGTCGCTTATCATTTGAAAACAAAATGTGTGAACCTAATATGTACAATCGTCGAATAAATTAGGAGGTGTGTTATTTTTTTGTGATATTTTTAATAAGTGCATTAACTGCCATATGGAGAAATCTATATACACTCCAATCGAAGATAAGAACAAAAAAATCGGGCTAGCAAAATAGGATCGGTTTTTTTAAGTTTTATGTTATATTTACCGTCAAAGCATCAAAGCATTTTTTGCTTTTTATCAGAAAAATGCTGGTATTGTTCATTCTTACCTGAAAGAAACAAAAATAGAGAAAAAGGTGTTAAAAAAGTTGTTACCTAATTACAAGTAAAATAATTGAATTTTAATGTTCAATGTTTTTATGTTTATGATTGCAATCTTAAGACATGTGGTTTGAAAAATTCTAAGAAAAATAATAATTGAGTGAACCTTATGTTAAAGTGTCTTTAAGTTGTGAATAGAAATACCATTATAAATAAATCGAAAACATATACACAATTGACTTTTTTTTTGGAAAACTGACAAATTTTTGTTTAAGATAAGATTACTACCAATGATTGATGAAGGTAATTTATGAATTGGTTTTAGCTGAAAGTAATAGGAAGTGTGAGTGCGTATTATTTAGAATTGTTTTTTTATGAATCGACGACGGTAGATAAGATATCATAATTGTACACGTGGAAAATGATATACTTCAATGATAACTTATTTAACTATCAACTTTTTAAATAAAGGCTATTTGAAATCTCCATGAGTTGTAAAAAAAGATTACTTCTGGTTTGGTTTGGGTTACTATCGTATGCAACATTATTTAAAAATTGTCTATTAACGTGTTGACGAAATTTTCAAAAAATTGCTTGAGCCGTTTTTGAGAAATCTAAAAAAAAGTATACCTGAAGTTATAGGTACGAAAAAAATCGATTTCCCTTTCGATTTTTTTGTTGTTTAAGAATATATTTTTAAAAATATCTTAGAATGCAAAATTACTAAAGATCATTCTTAGTACAGTTGTGCAAAATTAGAACAAAATCGATCAAGTCGTAAAAAATCAAAAAAAGTACTACAGTTTCACCATGTTACAGGGCGAGTAAGGAGTATAGATAAAAATTTGAAAAAAAATTAGATGAGTTTTTTTTTAATTTGGAGACGATTGACCGGATTTCTTCATGAACTTTGTGTTAAGAACCAACCTAATGTACATTACATATGGGTCAAAATCATGGAGGTGGGAAATTTCGATGACCGAATTCTTAAAAAATCAACTTTGTTTTATGACAAAAATTTCATGCTGAAATGTTCGCTTTAGCCATAATTTGTCGGTTCATGAACGGGCAGAGCACAAAAATGTATATTTTTCACTTTACCGCAAAACCCCAAAAATTAGTACTAGAAAAACGTTCCTCGAAATGGTGGCAATCTCTTCAAAACGACTTTAGGGGTCTAGAAATAGTATCAATGTGAATGATACACTATTATATTAAGGTAGTAGGTCCTAAATTAATTAAATATAACTTTATTTCTTAAGACAGAGACCGATTTCTACAAAAAAATGCTTTTATGCACCTCCGAAACACTTAGGCCATAAGTAATTTTTGAAGTGAAAACTTCTTTAGTATCGTAGTGATTTGAAACAAGATGAAACGAAAACGCGACACGACTTCAAATTGTTATAACTTTTTTGATTTATTAGATAGATGAATGAAATTTGTACTGTAGATAGGTAATTAAATAAATTATAATTGTACAAAATTTCAATTAATTTCATATTCAAAATTCGGAGATAACGGTAAAAAGATGTTCTTTTCCAACACACGTTATATCTTTTGATCTAGTGCACATACAAATTTGATTTAACTTTAATACGCATATTATAACCTTTAATTTGATATATCACACATAACGGTACGTGCTCTACAAGTTACACAATCTTAAATTGAAAAAATTTAAACATACCTCAAAAGACCTGTGGAGATCTGTTGGCGATGACCACCTACCAGTGTAGCAAGTACCGTAATCTCAGTCTGGAAATTCGACATGGTTGACTTTAAAAAATTCTAACTTCTCTTGTAGACATCTTTGAAATAAGATTTATACATAATTATACAAGGTGAAACAATAAGCTTTCACATGGTATAAAATTTGTATAGGTTGTCAAACAAAAAAATTGAATTAATAACATGAGACCATAAAAGTAAATGTTTTTTTTTGCTTTTTTTGATGAAATTTCATCGAGTTTAAAAAATTCTAGCTCTTTTTGTAGATGTCTCATAGATTTGATCGATATATATATTTTGAGCTAAGACAATAAGCTTTCAGATGATATAAAATTTATATGGGTTGTCATATAAAAAACATGGATTTGAAGGTGATAGAATAAAAATAGGTAGATTTTTTCTATTTTTTTTTTTTTTTTTGCAAGAAAAATGATTTTTTAAGGTTTCACTTCTACCACGTGTGAATTGCACACATGTTTTTTTTTCTTTTGTTTTCTTGTAACTTTTTTGATAAAAGTGTATATTACAGCCATACTTAGATAGATTGCTGAGTAAAAATACCCAAAAAATGCAAAATTATGAGTGTTAGACTGCATTATTTATTCAGATTCTAAGGGCGTTCCCGGAAATGACGTTTTGACCTTAATTTATTTTTATTTTTTATGTCACAAAGTTAAACGAAATATTTTTGAGATTATATTGCAGTGGCCTCGATTTTTGATCATAATATCACCAAAAAATTAAAATTTCAATCTAACTATACCCCAAAACAAGCGTTCCCGGAATGACGGTTAATTAATGTACGATACTTAAAAATGAAATTAAAACTAGCTTCTTACATACATTTTATATATTTATCCATAAAAATAAGCGTGGAATGATAAATCTATATAAAATCAAATTTAAAAACTGCTTGCAGCACAATTTGTACGTTAGATGATTAAAATATTGATACATTAAGAAATGTTGGTTTTATGCGTCAACATAAAGTTTAAGGACAACTTTTATTAATGTATAAAAAAAAAAACAAAACTTAATTTTTTTGTAAGATATGTACCAATTTATAAAAAGTATTGTGTATATGTAGTATTTATAAAAGAAATACTTAAAAATAATTGACTTTAATGTGTTTTTAAGTCATTTGAATATCAGTTTTTGAGTTATGGACATGGACATGTCCGGGAACGCTGTTTTTGGGTATATAAGATGCAATAAAAAAGCAATTTAAACTTTTCTAACCGAAACAAATATATTCGTAGATGCGTGCCTACTATTTTAATTGGTAAATGAGAAAAAAAAAACTTTAAATAAATGTTATTTTGATTTTTAAAAAATGCCTGGACATCAAATTTTCCACCTCCATGATTTTGACCCATATATGTAAAGCTTTGACTTTCATTGAAAATGGCTACATTGCAAATAGTTTAGAAATTGTTTAGTTTTTGACTATTCACACTTCCCTTATTTATAGCATTTCAAACACAAGTACCCGAATGTTCCAGTTTTTCATGATTTAAGCTCCAAATTCCAGAATATTAGTTATATTGTCAGTTAAAGTTTAAGATTTTGTTTAAGAAATAAAAAAAATTAATTGAAATTTCTTTTTCGAGTAAAAAAATCATAACTTCCACAATTTTTTGATGAATAAAAACTTATTTGATTCAGCATAAATAGAAAAACAAAAATGTTTATAAAAAAAAATTTTCAAAACACATAATGTAGCTTAAAACGGTTCCCGATTTCTAAAAAAAACGGGGAAAAAATGTTGTACTTTGAGATTCAGTCCATAAAATCTACACCCAATTCGGTGCTTGAGCAAAATAAAAAAATTGACCGAAAAATGGCTGATTAAAAAATCGTTGAAATCTGAAAACATTGAAAAACGGTTTTTTGACGATAACTTGAAATTTTGAGGGTCGACGAAAAATTTTAAATGCAGAAATATAATATACTCAGTAATACCTACAACCTCTGCTAGGTCATTTCCAAAGTAATTGACATGATTTTTATTTTGTAACACAGTGTTATGATTTCTGATTCGAGTTAAGCACACCTAAAAAATTGAGAAAAGTGTTGATTTGTTTCTGCAACAAGACCACTGTAAGCTTAAAACCACTGTAGCTCAAAAAGAAGTAATAAATTGATTATTCAGATTTTATAATGAGAATATCTCGAAAACACAAGCTGATAGAGAAATTCTGATTTCAGATTCAGATTGTTTTGTTCCTTACACAAAACCACTGTAAGCTAAAAACCAATGTAGCTTAAAAGGACACCTAAAAATTGCTTTTTTTTTTAAATAATCGTTGACCATATTTTTGATAAAATGTTTTAAATCATAGTTTAGTTTCTGTGAGATTCATCTGCAACTGGTTTTTTGTCTCCCAAACATGCGAAACTTGAGTAAGAATTATAATTTTATAGCAAAATCTGATATGAGTATTCATTTCTAAACATTCTGAAAGACATCAGTTTCCAATGTGACCACAAATGCAAATCCTTTCTTCTTTTCTTCAGGTTCAACTGTCAACACGCATCATTAACCATTTAAAGACGTTCTAACTGTCAAATATTGGTAACATAAAGGCGTGAACAGATCAGTCATTTAATCTCTTTTCTATTGAACTTTGAAAGCCACACGACAACATTTAGATAAATGTAGTTCAATGACATTATTTATGATGTATATATTCCTTCGTATGCAAACAAACTTCCATTTGATATCTTCAATATTGAATTTCCCGCAACAAACAACATGCAAAATGTTTTTACTATATAGAACTCGAGTCTGAATAAAACCACAAAAACACATTCCAGTTGAATGAATTGATTGATGTGGAGTGCATTTTCCACTATAAGAGTCAAACGTACTTTTATTAACTGATCAATATAATAATGGTTTGCACAGAGTTAAAGAGTATTGATATCAAAAATATAAGTATCTCATTTATTTTAATCCTAGAAAATTGAGATACTTTCAGGCTTATAATATAGAAAACTATAAAATGCACTTAACCATATTATCAATGTCGGTTTTATTAATAAAAATCAATGTTGCATATAGAATGTTCATACCAAATGCAATGCAACATACAACTTTTTTTCATGGAGTTCTATCATCAATATCGGCAAAATCATCAAAGAAAATTCACATCCCTAGAGCTGGTGAAATGAATTATAGACCTGCCAGCCGCATCTCAGAGTATAACGAATCGATATAGCAGAAGGCAGCAAAGGCATCATAGAGAGAGAGCAATTTATTAAAGCTATGGTCTAGTGCGTTGCGTTTGTGTTTCCTGTTTTGATGTAGCACGCTTATATACGGATTGGATTTGGATTTTTGATAAGATACATCATTTCGATTGAGGATTAGATAGTTATAGGTTTCTAACGCAGACCAATATATCAGTTGTCTAGAGAAGGAAAGGATATTGTTAGACAATAACCATTCATTTTTGCTAAAGGAAATTAGGGATCTTTAGGCTATGAAATAATTTATAAAATTATCAAGCCACTTTGAAGTTGTTCATTGCATAACTCAAGTTTAAGTTGAGCGTGGCAGAAATAAATTTTCTTTTCATGGAGAATAGTGGTTATATAAATTTTCATTAATCTTAAACTAAAATAACTCACAAGAAGTTTAATGCTTGATGATTTTTATTATTTTTTAGAAGTCTGTTAAATTAAGGATCATTTGCCTATATAAATTATTAACTTTTGTATAATTCATGATTATATACTAATATTGGTATATTAATGATATTGAAAAAAAAGAGAAAGAGAGGAACTATTGGGTTTAATAAAAAGATTGACGAAGTTTCATAATAGCTCAACTTTAATGTAATCTTCATTTTAACTCAAAACCCAGTTATCTAGTAATAGTTAGTTAAGTAGTTAATTGGTATAATGTAGAAATTCTACTAAAATGAGATGTACTTTTTCATGAACAAAGATGGACACTTTTGGAAAATGTGTCAATAATTCCGCACAAGATTAATTACTCCGGAAGAGAGTTTTTAACCTAGACCTCCAGCGGGATTGTCCTGTCTCATAATTAAATACGTAGATTTCTATTAAATTAGCTTATTCGTTTTTTGGCCGATTTCACTAATTCTTATCATTATTTTTTTAAATGTTTTTCCTCCACTGTATTAAGGAGTTGATGCTCAATACTTTTGACCAAGGCTGTATTGTTAACGAAAAATTTAAATTTTCGAAATTCCATTTTGCAGAAACTATATGAGCCTCACAGAAACGATCTTAAACTCTAGCTCTAATTAAATTTCAGGGTTCGTAAAATATCGTTGGCGAATTAAAAAATATCGATACTTCTCACATTTTTTCGATAGTAAAATTATACACTTCAATATTGCAAGGAAATTTTTACTTGCAATATAGGGTACTCTAGGGTAAGTTTAGGATTCGTAAAAAAAGTCGAATTCAAGATAACAATTTTACATGACATTACAATGATTGAGAATGCACAAAAAAGTAGGTCCGGCAATTCTGTCTGTCTGTCTGTATGTACATTACATATGTAGGTACACTCCTTTTCATCAGAATAGATGCACAACTTTTCAAATGTTCAGTATTCGTTTTTTCCTCACAGTGTAGGAAAAATAATAATTTTTTGATGTCAACTCATTTTTTAAGATGTTAGCAGAATCAGCAAAAAAAAATAATTCAAAACGTGTGGTTATTTTTCTTGTTTCTCTATAGCAAAGCATTTCACATCGAAAAATTGAGTAATTTTTTTGTTTCATCAGAATAGGTACACATAGAGAATGATGTGAAAGTGGTCCATGAAATGAATTTAAACCAAGTTCTTGTTAAAAATGTATTTTACTTATTTTATTTTTTGCATAGTGGCGTTTTTATTCATAAACAAATAACAAAACTGTTCAGGAATTGCATTGTTAAATCTCTTTATGCAATCTATCTAAATCTCTTCCCTAAATTGTTAAATGGTGGGTAAGGAAATATTTTTGTCTTAAAATCGAATATCACAAATTTTATCAGTACGGGCTAGTCATTTCCAAACATTTTCAACAAGGTTCAGGGTTGTTTTCTATGGTAGATACTCAAGTACTTTCTAAATTTGCACTTCCTCCCAATATTTTACAGAGCATTTTTTGTGGTAGGAGGCGTGGTCCTGTTAAAAAATTCAATATACTGGTTCACAAATACTAGAGAATTAAGGAAAAGTTTCTTGAATATGCATTTACAAATAATTGTGACCATTCTTCACGTTTAAAATTCATTATTTGTATTATCGTAGAAGATTACTTTCTTCCATGCCTTAACACTTCTTTTTTAACAATGAAGTTGGTCTCAAAATGGTTTCTCCTTTCGCAGAATGTTAAACTGATAGTTTACCTCACCAATTACATCAAAATTAAATGTTCGTTGATCCTAAAATAACAAGAAATACCACTCAACTTTTCATGTGTTAAAGGATTTCAAAAACCTTAAACGCATACAATTCTGTTCTTGGTGTAGTAATGGTGTCTTTTCAAATTTCAGACCTTTTAGAAGATTGGGACTAATGACCATTCTATTTACTGTCCTAAAATTACAAATAACAACTGTTTTTCACTTTTATTCTTGTCGTTAATCCACCGAAACTGGTAGCACATGTAAAAATTTACTCGTCTTAGAGTGTTTTTTTTTGCATTTTTTTTACCACCATTCATTTTTTTTAACCCCAGAATGTTTGTATCTGAAGTCTGGATAGAGCATATTCACAATTCGTAATTTTTTTTATCATACCAGTACTGGTGGATCCTTCATTGTGTGTTTTTTTTTTTTTTTCTTAAGGTGTTTTCGCCAAAATTTAGCGATTTTAATCCACCCATGTTTTTCAAAATGGTAGTATGATTATTAAATTACACTTAGGAAAGTCCAGGTATTTGTTTTAATGGTAAATTTGCTCGAAATCTACAAAAACATTAAAGATAACAATGGTGTACCTATTCTGATGAAGAAAAAAATAAGTTGATTTTTCCTCAAAAAATACTTTACAAGAAAAACAATGCGAAAGTTATGGTCCATTTTGAAATAATTTTAACTGTTGCTTTTCCCAACATCTTAAACTATCAAAAAACAATAAAACCTTGTTAGGTCACGTACCACTATTGGGGACAAACGGTTAATGAACATTTGAAAAGTTGTGTACCTATTCTGATGAAAAGGAGTGTATATACCTTGAGCTACAGCCTAAACGAGTGAAATGATTTTCTTTAAACTTGCAGGTGGTTAGCAGATTTAGGTGATTACCTAGAGGGGAAATTGGAATTTTTTTGTATTACCAAAACTAACGGTACCTATTTCAAAATTTTTTTCTTGAAAAATCCATTTTTTTAAAACGGGTTGATGAAAAATTGGGAAATTTCGTTTTTATGTGTAAATGAATTATTTCTTCAAAATGGCATATCAACTTTTTTTTTGAAAAATGTTAGAAAATTTTTAAAAAAATATTTTCTTATCAATCAAATGACATACTTGGTTTTGTGTAAGACATCATTTAAAACGGTTCATTAAAAAAACAGATTTTATTTTTTTTTCTCACTACTTATGAAATTCCTCATAAATATCAAATTTTCCCTAATTTTGTTCAATAAAAAGCTTTAACATTGGAGTAACTTTTACCATAAGAGCAAGTACCTAGTACGTGCGACCCCAGTCGTGCATTTTATTTATTAGGTCTTTCAGATCTTTAATCTTCGACAAACTTAAAATTAAGTGTTTTGTCAAAAGTTTTTATCATGAAATTTTGACACTCGAGAGCTAAAAGTTACCTAAGATACCAAATATGGTCAACAACCACCAACAAAACTTATAAAAAATTCAGAGCATTTTACCACGGTCCTTCTTATAATGGAATCAATAAAATCTAAGTGCGTATATACTGATAGGTTAACTTATAATTTGACTTTATTTTTATTCAAATCATCCTTAAATCTTTAACAAAATCCATTTGGGTCTTAAAATGAAACCAAGTTAATTTGATAATTTGTAATCCGTTCAAAGTTCATGAAGAGGGTCAAAATAGAACCAGGCTGATAGGTCTGATTTTTTATAGCCCACACCAAATTACATGAAACTCTAGTTACCACACAAGCTCTCAACTCAAACCATGAAAATCACTGCTATCAACGTCGACGACCAACGACGACGCGATAAAGTTACCATTTTTAGTTAAGGTTCGTGCATGTGCATTGTTAAGCATATATACCGGAGGTAAGGTAAAGGTTACAACCGAAAAACAACCAAACGAGTCTTCAACCGCCCACACGTTCGTCCAATAACTGATGCATTCGTTAATCTACACCCAACTTTACTCACAATCAAGGTTATTGCATTAACATTGGTTGTATCTTTTAACTAAGCGAAACAGTATCTATATATAAAAAGAGGTTTTATGTTTCTTTTTATTTTCATTCATCAAGGGCGATGCATATTGAAATATCCGCCCTCGCCGAGACTTCAATTTCAGAGTTCCAGCAACGACCGACACGACGACATCAAACCCACCTGAAAACATTCTTGTGTGGTGCTTTTGGCGGACAAAATACTCCCAGGCCATGCATGCCACCACCACCGCCGCCCGTTGTTGCTCAAATTAAAATACCCAGAGAAATGCGCTATAAACAAAACTCCGGTTCAAGAGCTCCAGACACGACTCGAACTCGTTGTCGTTTGTTGGTTGATGGGTGACGTAATGCGCGATGTGTGTGCGAGACTGGTTTATAAAATGGTTATAATCGACAATTTATTCAACTTGCATGCAAGCAAACTCATTTATCATCAACTTTTGCTGGTATGTTGTTGTCCTAAAACAAACTAAGTCGCGCTGTCACCAAAACGACTGATGGCCAGCCTGAGGCGGTAACAAAACGCACCGCAGCGGCATATTATTGCCTCATAGGAACCTACATGCCGGCCGCACAGTAATAACAATTACATGGTAACTTTCATTCATAAAAATTAATTTTATTAACAAGTCCAAAAAAAAGATCTGATATACAAAAGTAAAGTAGCGAATGGATGTGTCATGTTTTCAATGCATCACACAACTCTACTTGTTGAACATTGGATTGGAAATCATTATTTTGTTACAACAAACCGGGGTTTTGTGCTGACAGATGATACAGTAGTTTGATATTGGCTCCGAGTGAGCGCTGATTGGGGTAATTATGTATTTCGAAAATCTCAATTATTGAGATTTGTATGATGAAATAAGTTAACAATCTTCAACAAAAGGAAGGTATTTAATAACTATCGACTAAAATAAAAGTTACTTGTTCTTAATTAGAAATAGTTTTGGACTTTGATCAGGATTCTTTGAGCTTCTATTCAATAAAAGAGTTACAAAATTGATCATAAAAATGCATGGATTCATTATCTTCAGCAGAATTGATAAAAATAATCGACTGTGACGTGAAAGAAAGCTTGGTTTTTGAAATTTAAAAATGTCAAATAAATAAACCAAAATTATTCAGAACACCTTCAGATATTTCCGAAAAAGTAATTCTATTTTTATCTTATTTGCATAGTGAAGAATAAATTATAGGTAATAAAAAAGTAACTCGTAATCTACCAGTTTAAATATCTTATCTACTACTTTAGTGATATACTTATGTGCAGTGACTAAGTTTTTTTCATTGCATTTTTATGGAAATAAATTCTAATAAGTTTAACAGAGTATTAATTAAAAATTCAATGAATTTAATGTTAAAAATCTTGTTAAATTATTACGATTTGTGGGATGTTTTGTGTGGCAAATTCAAATGAAAATGTTAACTGATAACAATTTACAAATAAATTGGTGATTTTTATTCTGGTTTTGTTTGAGATAAGCCTTCAAAAATGCATATTTTTCTATTAATTTTATTCATTTTTATAGATTTTTAAGGTGGCGCTTTAGATTATAATAGTTTGAAGGGGGAAAAAGAGAAAGTATGATTTTCTATTGGACTTAAAAAAAAAAACTGATTTTAAAATAGTTAGACATTAAAATTTTTATTTGGGCTGTAAAAACCTTTTAAGTACAAGAAAAGGATCTTCCTTGTACTATAAATTTGAAAAGTATTTTCTCTAAAACCTTTTTTAGATTTGTACTTTTTAATCTGTAAGAAATGTTGCAATAAAGTTCAAATAACTCAAATAATAACTGAAGAAACTTTCGAAATGACAATGAATGTTTGCTTATATGGTAGTGGTGTGATTTTATTAGGAAAAATGGAACAAGATCTTAAAAATATATAAATGTACATACTACTTTAATCGTTTATTTCAGAAACGACATAAGTCCATGAGCATAAACTTTTCAGGAGCAACAAAAAACTGTTTCTTACTTAAAATTCCACAACACTTCAATTTGGAGTATGCCGAGTTAAAATCTAGCCTAAGATGCATTTATAAACCCTTAAAATATTAACTTTTTTTTGGGTCTTAGCGGGTTTTTAAGCCTTTAAAGTAGCTGGACTTATGTCGTTTCTGCTCAAAAAAAACCCAGCTTTCGTTTTTAATAAATAAAATATTAGTAGATAGAGTAAATCTTTATCTTTTTATAAATGTATAACTTAAAGGCTTGCGTGTTATGATGTTTGCCCAAAATAATTTAAAACTGGTAAAATGTCATATAATTCAAGAGTTAAAAATGCTGCCACCGCGAGAAATCTGGGTATAACTTTTCCTAACCTTTTCATAAATGTGTAACAAAAGGGCGTGTGTGTCAAGATTGCTGCCAAAATAATTTAAAATTGGTAAAAAGTCATGTATTTAACAGTCAAAAATGTTGCCACCGCGTGAAATCTTTCCATATATTTTGAACCCTTTACTTTCAGTTTTTGTATTTTGGGGGGTCAGACATACCTAATTTTTTTTTTCAGAAGATGAATAACTATACGATACATAAATGAGAAATTTCCCAAAACAAAATTTGGAAAAAGTGGACTTATGTAGTTTCTGAAATAAACGATTCACTTATTAGATGTATATAACTTTGCATGCGTTCACTATAGCGAATGAGTATTTTTTTTTCTCTCTAACATACCTTTAAAGTTGTAATTATGATTTTGATAAAAACAGTTTTAATAGAAATTTTAAACAATATTATTTTAAGCATTCAAAAGAAATACGGTAAAAACCGTTGACTTCAAAAAACGGAAATACCATCTTTCAGTGATCCATAACGTACTTTAAAAAAAAAAACTAAAAGCTCAGATTTGTTAGAATACATACAGTATTATGTGTATCAACTTTGATAAAAATCAGATGCGTTTTCGATTAAATTGCAGTAATTCAAAAATTTTGGATGGAATTTAACTTTTTAAGCGAGAAATTAAAAAAAATAAAAACAAACTAACAAAAAAACCTTTTAAATTAAAAAAAAATTATCTATTTTAAATCTTTAAAAAATCTATCCATCCGTTTAGGCTCTAGCTTAGTGTACAGATGAAAACATAAACAAACAGACGAACCGATGCACAGACCGATTGACGATATGACGCAAACCATTTTTTGGTCTTCTATATCATCGTTTGGAAATTTAGGCTATTGATTATGTCGAAAAAAACAGGGCAATAAGGAACTAAGACGTTCACGGGTTTTTATTGCAGGAATCGTTCAATGGGTTATAAAAGAACATAAAACCGCGGAGTGCTATTAAATGAGAGGGTGGAAACTGAAGATAGGGGTGTAAAAGCCCCCTTTTTGGTTTTTTCAATATATCTCGTAAACCGAGCAAAATTTTAGTATATTGCTCTCAAAACTTTTTGTAGAGAATTGAATTTCCTACTAGAATAATGTTTTTTAAAAATTGAAAAAAAAAATTTCCATACCAAAATAGTCGAAACAATCATAAAAAAAATATCAAAAAAATCGATTTTTTGAGTTTTTTTGCTTTTTTGGTTGTACATTTTTTTTGGGTTGAGATAGACATAAACATTGCTCCAAAGAAAAAAAGAAGATTAAATTTCCTTCAAAACCCTGTACTCACTAAATTTTTTCATTGAAAATTAACCGAAGTATGGCCATTTTAATCTATCTTTTTTTCGCATTTTTAGTTTTACTCAAGTAAAACAGAAACATTTGAGGGGAAAGTACGATAACTTAAGCACCAAGAACTGATAATGAGATTTTGTAGAGGAGTTAAATACAATCATTGTTTACTATAAGAGGGGGGATCTATGTCCCCCCGTTTTGGCGGGAGGGGCAATTTTCTAAAAAAAATACTTAAAATAAAAAAAAATTATTAAAAAACAACGGCAACACTCACAGTTTTGATTGATACTTTTTTCAAAAGCTAGAATTATAAACTTAATATTAATTTTAAAATGAAGTTATTTTAATCAATTGTTTTTGAAATACCCGAGTGATTCCAATAATGAAAGTATTTTGTCTATTTTTCAATTTTCTCAAAAAGTAGAAAGCATTACATTATGATTTTCATGATTTGATAAGAAATCAATTAAGGCAGTTTATTTTGTCGATCAATTTCGTATTGAAGTCCACAGTCTTTGTGAAAACTGTACTCAATGTGCTTTTTAAACTTTTTTTTACAAGTTTTGACTTTGAAATCGGGTATTTCAAAAACAATTGATTAAAATAACTTCATTTTAAAATTAATATTAAGTTTATAATTCTAGCTTTTGAAAAAAGTATCAATCAAAACTGTGAGTGTTGCCGTTGTTTTTTAATAATTTTTTTTTATTTTAAGTATTTTTTTTAGAAAATTGCCCCTCCCGCCAAAACGGGGGGACATAGATCCCCCCTCTTATAGTAAACAATGATTGTATTTAACTCCTCTACAAAATCTCATTATCAGTTATTGGTGCTTAAGTTATCGTACTTTCCCCTCAAATGTTTCTGTTTTACTTGAGTAAAACTAAAAATGCGAAAAAAAGATAGATTAAAATGGCCATACTTCGGTTAATTTTCAATGAAAAAATTTAGTGAGTACAGGGTTTTGAAGGAAATTTAATCTTCTTTTTTTCTTTGGAGCAATGTTTATGTCTATCTCAACCCAAAAAAAATGTACAACCAAAAAAGCAAAAAAACTCAAAAAATCGATTTTTTTGATATTTTTTTTATGATTGTTTCGACTATTTTGGTATGGAGATTTTTTTTTTTCAATTTTTAAAAAACATTATTCTAGTAGGAAATTCAATTCTCTACAAAAAGTTTTGAGAGCAATATACTAAAATTTTGCTCGGTTTACGAGATATATTGAAAAAACCAAAAAGGGGGCTTTTACACCCCTATCTTCAGTTTCCACCCTCTCATTTAATAGCACTCCGCGGTTTTATGTTCTTTTATAACCCATTGAACGATTCCTGCAATAAAAACCCGTGAACGTCTTAGTTCCTTTCTAAATGACATAATCAATAGCCTAATTTTTTTGAAACGAAACCAAGAGCAAGTAAAAATAGAACATACTTAAAATGGCTAATATTGTAGGGTTTGTCAAATATGTACTTGCAACGGCCACAACTTGCTGTGGTTTAATGAGTTTTTTAAATGTTCTTATTTGTGTTCAATGGTAAAATCTGAATACCTAATAGCAAAGTAAGAGATTTTCTGTACTTGTCAAAACAGTTTCTTAAAACTGTCAAATGTGTTTGTTTTGTTATTACGAGAAATAATATCTGTTTTTCTCACGATTCTCTTATTGAAACTGTTTTATTTTATTTATCTGACCTTTAACCTAATTTCCGGATGTCTATTTAATTTTTAATGTAAACAATATACAGCACAAAACATGCTGAAGGCTACGATTTCCTTAACCAATTTTCTTTCAAACTTGCCGATCATTTTCGAATTTCAATTTTTTGTCTTTTTTCGTTTTAAAATTTTTTTTTTTTTCAATTAAAATAATTAATCTTTTTAACACGCCCATAAAAGATCGAAAAGTCAAATAAAAAATGTTCAGCAATTCATCACATCATTTCATTTAATAAATAACACAATTTGTATACAATGGTCATTAATCCAACAAAACAAAATTAAAAATTATTGTTTTTTGTCAACCCGTTGAAAGGCAACTACATAATTTAATTATTCTGCTTTTATTTTTTTTTTTTTGTATTTATTTTTTGAAATATTTTTGTTTATGAATTCAACAGACATTTGGTTATTAATAAATAAATTTATTTTCCATACGTGCCAAGAAAAACTGGGGCTTTAAGAGATTTGAGATGTTTTGATAAATTTATTTCAAAAAAATATGTAGCTATTCATTTTATTTTTTTTTTTTTTTTTTGTAAAATGATACAGACATGATGCATATTATCATAAAATTGTGCAAGGAGTATGTTTTGAAAATTAAGAATCTCTGGCAAAGAGGAGTGTTATTATTGAAAGTACCTCGAATATGACCCTGAAAATGTTTGCACTTTCTTTATTGAAAAAAATAAACTAGACAAAAGCTGGGCTACTTAGAGTATTGAAAGCTTTTGTTAATTTACTCTTTTACCCTAAAATTCATAAAATTCAACTAAAATTCATTGAGGTTTTCAGTGAAATGCAAAAATAACTCAAAATAGAAAATTTAAGTAAAACTTAATCTCTTGCCTCAAGAAACTTCATTAAATTCAAACACTTTTTCCTTGAAACTAAATATCTCAGCATCCACACGCAGTCAAACTTATTATAATACTTCGTCATCATACAGTTTCCAGCTATAAACTATATGCAAATCAATTTAATTCACATGTCTCAAGCGATTATCATTTATTCAATTCAAAGATATCGCAATTTACTCAATCAATTTTCCACCATGATAAATAAAATCATTCAAAGTCATGTCTCATGTAAAAATGGCGTTGGTTGGTTTACTTACTTCAAAATCACTACCCGCCATCTAATTCTATTATGCGGTCAGTGCACATCAAATGAAGTGTTGGCGGCATCCGCTACAAGTTAACAACTGCTGTCGGGCCCATTGAACCTCGACATCAAACTGGCATAAAAATGAACTTTTGTGTTAGACCAAAGATAATTCAGATGTTTGTGTCGAAATGCAATTTTTTTTGTCTGTAGGTATCTCTATCAATAAAAGTTTTGTACACAAACCATAAACACGCATGTCTCTCTGGCGCCAATTTCAACTGAAGCACTTCTATGAGTTTTCTTTAATTAAAATTTACAGAAGAACTACAACAAAAAAAAAAACTTCCTACTAGCCAACCAGACCCATTACCTTTTTGTATTGCCCACCAACTGAATCAATATTAGAATTAACATTCGCATTGCATCATCACCATCAATTGGCAGAATGCACAATGCAACAGACCTGCTGCAACTGCAACTATAATACCACCTCTCTGTCACCTTGATAGTCAATAAGTCTGTGTCAACATTCAAACACTACGAACGAGAAAAAATAAATAATATTGGATGATTCCTTATTCTGCAACAAAAAAAATGCTGTTGCCATAAGTTGCTGTTGGCTTTGACAATGATAAACCAGGGCCGTAGCTAAAAATAATTTATTAGGGAGATTTTTTCGAAGAATTTCGCTGGTAAACCTTTTAGAATGAAGATTTACTGTCTTCTAAATGCTCTTTTCCACAAAGCAAAAGCGAAAAAAACGAGGGGGTTTGAAAACCCCCTTTTTTCTTTCTTTTTTTTCATCTACGGTTTTGTCTAAAATGACTGAACAATCGCATACTACTGTTTCTATCTTAGGTGTTCTTTTGCAAATAATAATTATTATTATCTAACGACAAATTAAGCGAGTGTCCAATGCTTGTTGAAATGAAAGAACATTTACAGACAATCTTAAGTGAATATCAATTATGTTCTGCATCGTCTCTTTTGACTTTATAGCCATAGCGTGTCTAAGTCTACGTTAGCCACTATTTGTATATTTGAAATCTGACGACAGGAAGTGAATATCAAATTCAATTCCATGACTAGAGTGCCGTTTTTTTCTGAAACGGATTTTATATGATTACCTTGCAATGTCAATAAATATCTAGCGATCATTAGATTAAATATTCTTTCTTTTTTTCGCAGCGCATATGAATGGATCATATGGCATCAGACAGATACAAGTAAGTAAGTATGGAAACTGTAGACAGATGGAGTTGGTAAACTGCTAGAAGTCCACAAAACTGGTGAGATCATTTTTGTTTGTTCTTGGAAGTAGAATGAGCAAAACAAAAAAAATCACACACAATCTCGTCTGACAGAAATTTATGATCATTATCTCTTTTTGATGATTTAGCAAAAAGGATCCTCGAAATTTAGTTTATTTTTACGGATAGAGTCTTAAATTTTTTGGGCAAATAAAATATTTTGTCTTTTATCTGACTTCTTGACGGCTTTGATGAATACCTTACTAATTTTTTGTTCGGGAATGCAAATTCTACTAAACCTTTAGTTGGGCTTATTTAAATAGCTCCAATTTTTGAAGTGAAAACTTCTTTAGTATCGTAGTGATTTGAAACAAGATGAAACGAAAAAGCGACAGGAAAAATCAATTGATCATAACTTTTGTTTTAATAGATAGATGAATGAAATTGATACTGTAGATAGGTATAATTAAATAAATTATAATTGTGCAAAATTTCAGTTAATTTCATATTCAAAATTTTGAGATAACGGTGAAAAGATGTTCTTTTTCTAAACACGTTATATCTTTTGATCTATAGCACATAACAAATTTATTTAACTTTAATACGCATGCTGATAATATTACCTTTCATTTGATTTTTCACACATAACGGTACGTGCTCTACAAATTATATAATCTTTAATTGAAAAACTTGAAAAATACCTCAAAACACCTGTTGCCGATGACCAGTTACCAGTTTAGGAAGTACCGTAATTTCAGTTTGAAATTTTGACATGGTTGGCTTTAAAAAATTCTTACTTTTTTTGTAGGAATGGTAGAAATATGATTGAAGCGTCATATAAAAGGTGAAATAATAATGATATAAAATTTATTATAGGTTGTCATTTAAAAAATGGATTTAATGGCGTTAGAAGAAAAAAGAGATTGATTATTTTTTTTTTTTTTTTTTTTTTTATTGAGATCTAAAACACAACCTAGGACCTTTACGGATCATCAAAGAGGTCACTAAGTTAATGTAAAAAGTTCGACTTAAATACAAAAAAAAATATATTATAAACTAAAGTTAATTATTATATGAATAGCAAAAGAAATGTATACCTACATAGGTATACAAAATTCAAAAAAAAAATTTTGCTTTTTTATGAAAACTAATTGGGTTAAAAAATTCTAGCTCTTTTTGTAGATGTTGTATAGACCTGGTCAATATAAAATATAAATATTTTGAGCTAAAGCAATAAGCATTCAGATGGTATAAAATTTATTGTAGGTTGTCATATAAAAAAAAAGAGATGGAATAAAAAAGTTATATTTTTTCGATTTTTTTTTTTTTTTTTGCAAGAAAAATGAATTTTAATGTTTCACTTCAACCACGTGTGAATTGCACACATGATTTTTTTTTATGTTATTCATACCGAAACTAATTCGCACCGAAATGTTCGATGAACTTGAGTTTGGGGGGCTAAGTTTTTCCAATCAGTTTCCTAAACCAGAAATAAATACATATATGAGAATACCGTTGAATTAGGTGTTATAAAAAGAAAATACATCTGTATTTTTCTGGAGTCTAGGGGATCGATTTGGAGAGTCGATTCTTGATCTGTGATGTGATAAATTAGAGTGCGCTATTACTTCTGATCCAATTGTCGAAATGGACATTTCAAATTTTGATATTTGGATTAAGCGTGAGATCACATTGAAATTTATTATTTCACAGCTCTAGAATTGAGCCTCTGACCTGTGAAGCTTTGAAGTGATACATTTTACTGCCATTTTAGGCTTTATTTAAATGTTAAAAATTGTTAAATTAAGTTAAAATGTCAAAATTTATACATTATGTAAATATCTGATTTAAATTTAAAATGTTCTTCGATGGTAGAAACGCAAATGAATCTATCTATGCAATACTGTTTGAATTCAAATATACCTCAGGGCTCGGTACTCAGGCCAATTTTATTCGTCATGTTTGTAAAATAGTTTTCTAAATAGGTAATCGAAAATTATAATGATAATTTTTTTTCCCCCTTTATACTAAATAACGAAATCATTTCCTACGTCAGTTGGGTAAAATATCAAGGTTTTATTTATATCTTTCAGTAGTTTCGATATGCGAGTTTTCGTTTCTGTAGAAAAAAAAGTTAATTAAAGTTTAGTTCTACCATTTTCACCTTGATATATGTATGTACTTTTTAACCGTCTTTAGATTGCATTCGTAAAAAAGAGAAAAAAAGTTGCATTTAAAAATTGTTTGCATTTCACGATAGGTGTTCCTAGTACCTACTTAAGCGAACAAAGTCATTTTTTTTTTAGTTACCTAAAGGTTCGAGAATAAAATCAGCACACTATGTCTGTGTAAGCAATTCATACTGTTGAATAATCTTTCTACATCTACTTTAAAAACTGAAAAATGACGTTGTTTTAGATATTAGTGAGCTAAGCCCCAATCACACCATTAAAAATGGGATATCTGTCAAATCTCATACAAATTTAAAAAAATTATATTTTAAATGGAGATTTTAAACTTAATTGACTGTAAATAAATTGTGGCTAAGAAAAAGTTATTATCTAAATGCATCAAATTTTAAATTTTTTAACTAAAATTCAAACACATTTTTAAATCCAACAATTACAATCCAGAGCGCTAGAACGTTTAAAAACTCATCAGTTCTCAAACCTACCTATTTTAGTTTATCACATATTAAACACAAATATCATTTATAGACAAGGGCGTTTATTTTTTTTATTAACACAAAGTGATATCATAAATTTTACATTTTCAAAGTGACAAATATTTATGAGTCACCCTTAAGAGATCAACAATACAAGATGATATTTTTTACGCTTAATTTATTTAAAGATATAGTTTATAGTCTCAAGAAAACTCCTCTCTATCTTTTTAAATAGTTCCACACATGACCTTGATGAAAAAAAAGGTGATCAAGTGTAACAAATTCTCCTGGCATTAAGCCATAATAAAATTTAAAAAAAAAATAAAATGCACGACTGGGTCGCACGTACTTGCTCTTGTAGTTCAAAGCATCTTTATCTTAAATATCTATTGGAAATTTAAGATTTTGTGAAGAAAAAAAAAATAAAAAACAAAAAAAAAAATCGAAAGTTAAAAAAATTCAATTTTTTAAAATTTTTTTGATTTTTTTTTACATTTTACACTTCAATACCTATGATGTCTGTAAATTTTGAAAAAATTGACTTATGCTTTGATGAAATATATGGACTTAAAAAACATGTCAATTTTTGAAAAACGGCAACGCCATATTTCCGCTCTTGGCATTTTTTGAGAAAAACTAAAAACGCAGTTTTGTTGGAATCAATAAGAGTACTGCGCACACCAAATTTAAACGAAATCGTTAGAGCCGTTTTCGAGAAATTTGAAATACCTCGAAAACGTTATATGGGAGATATGCGTTAAATTGGAGATATTAAAAAAATAAAAAAAACGGACCTAGGGAATTACGTAAAAATCATCTGTACCAAGTTTCAAGCAAATCCATCCACCCGTTTAGGCCCTAGCTCGATGTACAGATGGACGCACAGACGCACACACGCACAGACCGACGGACGGCATGACGAAAACCACTTTTTTGATCTTCTCCATCATCGTAATGTTGGTTTTGATTAAAACCTCGATTTTTTTTTCTACACGAAACCAATACTTGCCCTATAGAGCAAGTAAAAATGAATCACTCATCAAAATCATCAAGTTCTTTTTGTATCAAAAAATATATTATTAGTTTTTATTGATAAAATATTTTAAAAGACAAAAACATAAATAAAAGAAATACACTAATTAGAAAACACGTGGGTGATGTTTTTTTTTTTATTTTTTATTGAAAAATAATATTTCAAATATAATTAAAAAACAAATCTGTTAAAATTGCACGAGATATGTTGTGCAAAAAGGAAAAAAGAGATAATTTATCATCGAGAAAAATAAAACAAACGATATTTTTTTGTTTACACAGCTTAAATCAATATTATAGTCTCGTATATCTTATCGGAAAAAAGCAAACAAGTTGTTAAATACCTCAGATGAAAAAATAAATTGTTGTTTTTCAGTTTATTCGAAATTCTATAAAATTATGTGTTATTTTAGTAAAAAAAGCAACGGGAATTAGAATTTTTGCTGATAATAAGTTGTGTCATATGTGAAAAAATTTATTAAATAAATAGAAAATGCTTTGCTTTTTAACTACCATAAATTAAACTATATGAATATTTACACTCAGATATTTGTCTTGTAAAGAAGCTGCTTGGAGCAAACAAAAGCTTATCGTAATTCATTATGGTAGTTTGCTTATTAAAAAGCCTTATTATTCCCTATCTGCTTTTTTTCTAGGTATTTGAAAGCTTAAATTATTTCAGTTTTTCTGAAAAAAAATTATCTTACTTTTACTTTCGGCTAGAGCTGACATGTTTTGATAATATTCTATAACAATTGGTCTATAAACTAAATTAACAACAAAATTCAAATTTCCTCTTGGTGGGCCTTATTACCCCCAACCGGCCTTATATGAGTTATAAAGTGACGATTTTTATAGCTGAGATAAATTTCAAATGTCTTCCTTAATATTGTTGATGTTAATACATTTTTTTATCGATACCATAAAACACTCATATAAATTTGATGTAATGGCCAATAAAACACAATTCCGGGTATCATAAAATATAATTTATCTAAAATTTCATAGCACTTTAGAAAACCACAAAATTTACCCACGCACTTTTTCAAATAAAAACATCTACTCGTACCTATTATGTGGGCGTAGATAATAAGGTGTCCAGCAAGAAGTAAAAAAAAAAACTGTGTACCTACCTCACCTATTGTGTATAATGTTAGAGCTCCCTTAAAAACACAAAAGACACAAACTTCCAAACAGGTGTCTGTGTCATGTCTTGATTTATTTGCATGACAATACTCAAGACACACCTTTTCTTTTCTAATCTATTACACCTGAAAACTATTAGCTTCAAAAAATTCACTCACAAAATTAAAACAAAAAAACTTCAATTAACCTAAAATTTCATTAAGCTGACGACATTATAAAGCCTAAAATCAGCGTGTCGCAATGCCATTGATATTGATAAGGTCATGCGCTGACTGCATTTTTATTCTGGACACCCCCAAATGACATTGTAACACGTTTCCGTTTCTATTAATAAATATTATTTATATAAATAAATTGATTTAATAGGAATTTCATTTCGATATCTGATAAACTTTGCTAGAACAGAAATGAGTTCAAACAAAAAATACAAGGAAATTAGGTTAACCAGAAAAAGTTCTTCCAGGTTCACATTTGTTTATATATTTTTTTTTTTCTTCTTTTTCTACACTCAATACAAATATTCAATCAGGTTTTTGGTGTATGGCAATGAAAGTGGTTGGCGTTGGTTTTTTTTTTTCGATATTGTATCTTGCATCTTCTTGAAACTACTCGTTTAGAAAAACATGCTCTTGGTATATCTTGAAGTAGTTTTCATGACGAAATTGGTTTATTTTTAGATCGACATCGATGGACGATGGTTTAGTTTAGAAGATAAATATGTAATTGGGGAAAAAAAATATAGTAGGCCTGCAAGGAATCATTAAAATTGAACTCTTTTCCTCAGGTGTTCCAGTTGTAAAGGAAATAAAATGACGTAAATTTAATGATTCAAATGTGTCGGATGAACTTGTTCAATTTTATTTATTTATTAAGGCCATAGATAAGATATTTAAGAGTTTGTTTCTTATGAATAAGGTTAAAAAAAGAAAAAAGGCTGATGGTACAACTTTTATGAAAAAGAGAGGTCACTGTGGTGTATGCGTGATATTTTTGTCTATAAAACACATCAGAGGCCTATACATTTTTAATTACTCACCAATTAACTGAGCCATTTTATGTTTACGATCATTTTTTAGTGATGTAAAATTATGTTCAAAACTCGTGGTTCGAAGTAATCCTTGAAATGTGTTAAGAAATAGAGGATTTATATAGTTGGAAGGCTAGTGACAAACGTAAAACGTCAAAACATACATGAAACAGAGAAATTCCAACTTATAGAAATCAAAATGGGAAAAACAGTCTTCAGGTGTCTTTAAATGACGAATAAGTAAAATCGTACTCAGTTGCAAAAGGGTCATATCAAAAGTTTAAAAAAAGTAAAAAAAAAAATGTTTAAGAAAAAATGGATTAGTGTGAAGGATGAAATCTTATAAACCCTTTTACTTTCCTTTGTAACACTAAAAAGCGTTGTAGAGTACAATAGAACAGGGTTGAAAAAAAGCAGTTTTATTTTAGTGCATTTTTTTACATTATAAAATTAAAAAGAAAATACAATTTTTGCATTAAAAAAAAACATCTATTGCAACTGAAAAAAATTTTATTAACAAAAGAGTTTTATTACAACTGTAAAATATTTGAATTGAAAATAAGATTTTTATTGCAAATAAATATATTTTGCATTAAAAAAATTTGTATTGCATATACAAAATTTTCTGCATTGAAAAAAAAATCAATGCAAAATGTGTGCATTAAATATCTTTTTTTCATATTTGTCGAATTTCTTTCAATTTTAACTATTTGGCCTTACATTAGGATCACTATTATTGTTAAATAGCTAATGTATGGTCAAATAGCCAAAATTGTAAGAAATTCGAAGAATATTAAAAAAAAACATTTATAATGCACATATTTTGCATTGATTTTTTTTTTTCAATGCAGAAAATTTTTTATTTGCAATACAATTTTTTTTTGAATGCAAAATATATTTATTTGCAAGAATTTTGGCTGCCAGAAGTCATTGCGTTCTAAAAGATTGAAAAAATATTTCAAAATTTTATTTGTTATGATCTAAAGCTGAAAGTTAGTTTTCATTATAATTAAGAAAATAAAAGAATTTTAACATTTAAAAACTCAAACTATATAAAATTGAATAAACTTATAAAAAATTATTAATTTGATTGACATTTTTAATCCTTTGAAGAATAAAAAGTGTCAGAGGCTAATGTTTACTATAGAATACAATAAATATTAAGATCTTTAAAATTGTTATTATCAACAAAACAAAAATACAAAGTTAAAATTTGGTAACCAAGATAGCTTTCGTTAATATCATGAACAAATGACATTTACAAAAGCGTAAGTGAAAAAAATAAACTTTGAAAACATTGAAAACTGCCTCTGATAGCTACATAATTATATCTTTCAACTTACTTAAAAAGTACTTTTAACCAACACAAAATTGTAGTTAAAGACTAAGGCCGTATGTGAATTGCGTTAAATAGTTATCACCGTGTCAAATTTTTGACACTATTGAGGTTAATAAAAAAAATTTCAGCTGTATGGATTATTGTTTTAACCAGGTCCCAGAGCACAATGAAGTTTAACTGCTAAAAATTTTTATTCACCTCAATAGTGTCAAAAATTGTACACGGTGTTAACTATTTAACGCAATTCACACACGGCCTAACTTCCAAACAGTGAAATCGATATCTACAAAACATGTTTCGGTACTTTTTTTCTACAAATCATCGTTAAGCACAATGGTGATTTCAGAATACCTAAACTGTCAGAAAATATCAGTTTTTAGCGTATAACTCACAAACCTTTAATGATACAAAGTTTTTTTCTAATCTTATTTTCTACAAATTAATATAAATTTTATTTTTGTGAGACCAATAGTTTTAAAGGCAAACTAAACTTACATATGGTAGCTATCTTAAAATATTTTATGCTGACTTTATAGATTTTAATATTACATAGAAAAATCGTTATGTCACTTCATTTTTTCGCATAAAATTCTTAAATGTCGAAAAAGTGGTTTATGTAACTAACCGCAAATAACAAGAGGTTAACGAAAAAATACGCTCTTTTAAGAGCTTAAAAAATTCCTTGAGAAATTACATTACAACTTTTTCGATACGAGAGATGTGTTAGAGAGACTTATGTGGAACAAATAATTGAACTTTAAGCTATATGAATTTTGAAAAAAACATTTATTAACTCTTCCTACATTATTCATTTCAAAGTTCACAATTTTTGGTTTTTTTTTTTAAGACAAGAATGTATACAAACATATGCAAATGAAAAAAAAAGAAATAATTAAAACAAAATAGCAACAATTATTACCTTACATAATTATGTACAGGAAAGAGTGTGTTTGTTTAAAGAAGTGTTTATATACATTTGCCTTATTCGAGCACATGCTAAGGTATTTTTTCCCGCCCTGCGATTTTGTTTTTTTGTTTGCTTAGACTTTAAAGACTTTCGGTTGGTTTAGTTTAGCATATCGTAATTTCTACGTTTGTATACTTTTTTTGTATCAGAAATTCTTTAATGTAAATTTTTTCCTGTAGGTAAGATTTTTTAAAAATAGCTAATTATATCACTCACTTACATATCAAGTCATATTGGTACCTTTTCTTTGTTTCAAACAAACACTTTGTCGTATATTTGCACTTGAATCAACTAATTGGCAACAGACTGCAACAGTCTAGTTATCAATTTATCTTCGAGCTAAATAATAAGCTCTCTGATCTTCTACAATAGAAACTATTTAGGTAGGTACATAAGAACACATGGCTATGTTTTTTTTCCTATTTCACAAATAATGCAAACAGTTTTCCTCTTATATTGTGGTCTTGTGATGTAGATATACCTCAAATTTTTTTCAAACAACACAAATTCTTACTACGTAGGTATTCGTGTTTAACTAAAAACATTCGAATGACAAATTTACAATTCAAATTAACAAAATGTGCGCTAACAGAAAATGCAGTAGCACTTAAATTGACAAGGTCATTTTATCACTTTTATTTCTTCAAATTAACAAACAAACCATTCTTGAGACCTCTATTGAGACATTAAGGCGCCCTTTACATTCTACACATTCTGAAGAAATTCTTGAAGAAGACACAACACTAATGCTGTCAACAAGTTAGTATATAGTAACTATGCAAACATTTTTGTTGTCAAGTTTTATTTTTTATGAAAGTCAATTGTGTTGACAGAGAATGTTGAGGTGTTATGCAGGTTTTGAATATAATAGATTTTCAAAAGACGTCACTTTGACACATTATAAAAACTAAAAATACATAACCTATACCAACAGATTCTCGGTTGTATCCAGAAGTTTGTCTGTATTTATGAAGTATTTAAGAGTTAAGATGCAAGTTCGATTGTATTTAGAGAAGTTCTGATGAAATATTGATTTAGGTTCATAAGTACCTACTTGAGTAAATATTTAAGTAATATTCAGAGTGAAAAAAAAGGTAATGAGCACAAGAAAATAGAAGCTCATCCGATTTTGGTAAAAACGGATTATTTTTGCTGAGGCCTTCAGGAACAAAGCCTCATTTTTAGTTTTTGTTGTCATTTTAGGTCAACCTTAAACTTGTTCAGGATCACTGTGTTTAACATTTAAAAACTTAAATTATATAAAATTGAATAAACTTATAAAAAGTTATTAACTTTATTGTTTTTTTTTAATAATTTGAAGAAAATAAAATGCCAGAAGCTAATGTTGACCATAGAATACAATAAATACTAAAATCTTTAAAATTGTTTTTATCAAAAAAACAGAAATACAAAGCTAAAATTTGACATACAGATAGCTGTCGTAAATATCATGAACAAATAACATTTACAAAAGCGTTAGTGAGAAAAGTGGGGATGCCCCAAATCATAAACTTTGAAAACATTTAAAACTGCCTCTGATAACTATTTTACAATAATTTTTCTAAACCAATAACTCTGCTCTTAGAACCAGGTAAAATTGTAATTTTGTACTGTACAAAGTAACAAAGTGGCTAATTTGTATTATATATTGTTAAGTTCTAAGAAACACACATACGTAAATGGTAAATATAAAAACCAAACAAAAACAATTATAACACCTTACATATAATTATAAAAAATAATGTTGTGCTGGGAATATTTTTAGAAATGTTTTTCTTAATAAATTTTTGTTCGAACACGTGCTGAAATAAGTAAAGTAAAAATAATTTAGGTAGGTACAGAGTACAGTACATATTTCCCAACCTGCTATTTTTTATTTGATTGATATAAAGGTTGAACTTTTAGGAATAAGGCATAAAAAGTCATCTTCCCAGAAAAAAAAATCTTTGATTTCACTTTTTTTTTGTAAAAGCGTTTATTTCCGAGAACTTTTCTCGTTTTGTTCCAGCAGAAGGTATAAACATATTTTTGTTTTAATGTGTTATGACACTCTCTTATGCCACAAACTCCAATCAATTAACCAGAAATAGTGTGAATATTTTTTATTCTATTGAGACTGCTACGTCCATGATATTGTTCTCAGTTAAATGCTATCTGATCTACAGCCACTAAACTAAAAATCATCTTTAAGAAATTTAAAAATGCACATTTCTATATTTTTCTGTTTTGCAAATGATGCAAATTTATACAATAAATTATGTCCACTTATAATTTTTTCCCTTATATTAGTCTTGTGATGTCAACAATTTCAAATAGGTAACGTAAAAATTCTTACTTGTTGTTTGTAGTACATGTTGAACAGCCAATTCGAATAACAAATTTACAATTCAAATTAACAAAATGTGCGAACTGAAAATGCAGTAGCACTTAAACTGACAAGGTCAATTCACCACTTTTATTTTTTTCAAACAAACAAATCATCCGTCGAGACCTCAATTGAGACACTAAGGCGCCCTTTCCATTCTACACATTTTTATATGAAATTCTTCAAGAACAACTCACTTATGCTGTCAACAAGTATAGTAGATAACTATGCAAACAATTTTGTTTTGACTTTTTATGAAAGTCAATTGTGTTGACATAAAATTGAGGTATTATGCAGGTTTTGAATTTTCAAAAGACGTCACTTTAACACATTTAATAAATACAAAATAAAAAACCTATGACAATAGATTTTTAGTTGTGTTGATGATATTTGTATGTGTTAATGGAGTATTTAAGATTTAAGATGCAAGAGAAGTTTTGTTGAAATATTGATTTAGGTCGTAAAGTATCTATATACTTGAGTAAATATTTAAGCAATATTCTAAAATCAGACTGGAAAATAAGTTTAGGAGCACAAGGTTAAGACCTTGAAGTTAGGTGCATTTGTTTATAAAATTTGATCTGAACTTGAGTTCTAAGGACTGTGAAGATTGTTGAGGCTGGTGTTGAAGCAAACTTTAAAGCAAACTACTTAAGAGTTTCTAAATTTAATTGAACTTTTCTTAATTAAGTTACAACTCGAATTCAAATTAGTAACTTAAGATAAGTAGTTATGCATAATTTTAAAATTGTTGTTTCTGATTAATATTTCAAGTAAACCTCATTAATGAATGTATAAATTCATAAATTGTATTAAAAAAAAAGATAGGAGCGAATTACGTTCGTTTGCATATATATAAATGTTGTCTTTTTGTTTTGACAGATGTGATGGGGTCTTAAAACTGAGTGACTCAAACTCAAATAAATTAAATAGCGCGTGCAGCAAAAAAAAAACACTTTGCTAACAAAAGAGCCACTCTCAAGCAACGAGTAGGAGTATTTGCATGCAAATTCATTTAAACGAATTTATTATTTGACAACGCCTGTTTGTTGGTTTGTTGCGGGTTATTGTAGTTGTTGATGCAAAAAGAGAAAAAAAAGATTTGGATTAATAAAATTATTAAAGTATACATACGTACTCTTGCGTGACTGTTCAATTTGCATGCAAACAGAAAGCACTTTCATATGAAGAGGGTGTATAATAATGTAATGTGACGAGGCCACACAAAAGGCTTCAAGGTTAAGAATGTTAGCTCGTTAAAGCAATTTATTTTGAAAGAAATAATTTTTTTCATTAATTTTTCATGGACTTATGGAAAGTCATTATAGTTGAAGAACAGTTAAGGCAACTTACTTTCTGTTTTTCTTCGAAATTTGCAGCCATTAAATCTTAGAGATCCGAAAACGGTTTCAAAATAATAGAGGCATTCCTGAGGAGAAATGTTCAACAGAAAAACTGCCATAAAAGTTTAGAAATAAGAGTATGAACTTTGCCTCTAAAATGAAGATCTACTAAAGATTTATCAAAAAATATTCCAAAAGATCGAAAAATTTTCGAAATTTCCAGAAGATCTGGATTTATAAAGAGCAAAAGAAACGAAAAACATAATTACTACTCCATTCTCTCATTCTAATAGAAATCTTTCTTCCTGACAAAAAGTTTACGAGCAACTCATTTAACCAAGAATCTCGAAAAACCCAGGAAGGTTCAGCAATGCAGATGCAGAAGCTCTTTGTCTAAAAGGTTTCAATTAAAAAGATGGACGTAGTGATAACTCGCCACTATCCAACGTTTATTTATATGGATTCTGCTGCTAATTGTTGTTAATTTATATAATAATTATGTACTCAAAAGAAAATACCTTGATAACCATGGTAATATGTTTTCAGCTGCATGTTTAAAGGGAACACTTAATTCACTAATTGCGCAGTCGTAAAAAGAACCATAATTTAACACTTAACACTTTGATGTTCCTCCTTTATTCGATACTTTTTAACTTACTGGAGTTCTACCCACAATAGCCTTTAGAAATTAAAAAAAAAAACTCAAAAGAAAAAAACCAAACGATAAAAAAGTAAACTTTAATTATAATGCAAAACTCATAATAAACCTATGAATTTTCAATAAACATTCTTTGGTTTGATGCTTTGCAACATGATGATAAGTATATCCCGCATCAAAATGTAAAATCAATTACCATAAAATAGTTCAATGGAATGATTTTTTTCCTTTCTTTTTTTACTTGAAAGACTATCAATGTAAGTGCATTGGCGCCTTAATGTCTGCTGCACTAACAATAAGGCAATGCATTTTAATCATAGAAGAGAAGAGAACAAGGAAAAAATAAAACGAACACTATTCTGTTGTTGTGGCACGGTGCGTGGTATGGCGTTGCCATTGTGTGGAATTAATTTTTGTAACTTGAGAAAAAATCTAATTTACCGCCACATCTCTATGAATGGTCATTTAAGGCTTAAAAGTTAAGTGGGTGATTTAGAACACACTGTGTTGTGTTGTGTTGTGTGTTGTGGTGCATACCAAAGTAGAAGAGTGTCACTTTAAAGGGGTTTATGTTGTGGCTGGATGTCAATGATGTAAAATGATAGTGTGAACTTGTTGTGGGTATATATTTAAAGAGGTTGGTGTGTGAGCGAGAATAAATTGTGGTTGAAACTTACGAGGGATTATAATTAACATTTTGAAAAATTTAAGACCAGTTGATTCGGTGGTTACATCAGATAAGAGGTTTTAATGAGACGCGGGAATTAAGTTTGGGAACCTGCATCGAAAAAAGACTTAAATTTAATCAGTAGCTCAGTTAGATGTGTTGAATGTATGTTTACGTTATCTATTTTTTTTTTTTTTTTTATAAAAACAAGTAGAAAAATTTAGTGGATGTAGAACATACTGAATAATACATAAATTATCTCATTTAAAGATAGGCATCTGTATTTCTGGAAGTAGAACTTTAGGTTGATCCCTGCCAGGCCCACTTGACATAAAATAGGATCAATTAGAAAATTGAAAATATTATCATTCATTAGGAGGATTATTACTTTTTTGGAAGTTATTGAAATTTTTTGGAGAAAACATCGAGGATATAAGCTGCTTAAAGTACGGGAGTCAGTACAAAGAAAAGAGTACTTCTCTAAATTCAACAACATTGATTATTCAAAAATAGGTACCTACATAATTTGCTAGAATTCGCCAATTTTCGCCCTGCTAGAAACCTTTTGTCAGTGAGACTAGGATTACACAAAGAATGCTAGGAAATAAAACATTATGATGGTTCGTAACTCGAAGAATGATATAGGCAGTATACGGTTGAGCCTCTTCAATTTCAATTCGGTACATCGGATTAACGAGTAAATAAGCTACTGGAAAAATTCGAAAATAGAATTCAATGCCTTTCAACATATTGTATCAAGGGGCACGGTAGTGCCCAGCCAAGTTCTCTAGCAACTTTGGCACTACACCCTTATTTACAGGAAACAACTCAGGCCATTTTCGACCCCCCTCTAACTTCCACACCAAAGATGCTAGAAATTTCAAACTCGCTACATTTATTGAGCTTGTCAAAACCAAACTCCTCACAAAATTTCAGCCTTTTACGATGAGTAGTTTCTGAGATATAGGGCTTCAAAAATCGCAAAAACCGTAACTGACTGACTGATTGACTGACTGACTGACTGACTGACTCACTCACTCACTGACAGATCATCAAAATTATGGAGAACTTCCCGTTAACGTAGAAACTTGAAATTTTACACGGTGATAGGGCTTGTGGTGTAGGGTAGGATGGTATAAGAGTGCGCGGTTGATAAGAGTGCGCAAAGCGATTTTCTACGGTTTGAAAGGGAATGTAAGACTGAATGCACTTATTTTGGAAAGATCTAACTGAGTTTGATCTGCTGTCAAAATTTCATGCAAATGTGTTTGTAAACAGAGGAGCTAGTTAAGTTTAAGTTTTTTAGCACTTTTTTTTCCAGTTTTTCTTGCCAGACAAATTAAATTTTCCGCTTAACAACAAAAAATAACAATAAACAAAGTATGGGACATTGAAAAGTCGACAAAAAGAAACATTTGAGGAACACGTAAGATTGGTCATAAAGTGCATTGTGAATTACATGTATATTCTTCGATTACATGTCTGAACGTGTAAGAGTGCGCACCATGATGATGTATAAGAGTGCGCGGGTTAAAAGAGCAGTAAATACTATCCAAGGCTTCAAAATAACTGGCATTTGTCCATATACCAGCAAACAGCAGCTAGAAAAAGCAATTCCAACCAAAAAGAAACCAAATACAAGTTTAAAAAAAAACAAGCGAATGAAAGTAACTAGGAAATATTGAAATTTTCTCGGAACCATTAATCGAAGACTAAATTGATTGTTCCTCATTCAAGGAGTGATATATTGAAAAATACTCTGTTTATTTATAGATAGGCAGTTTTATTTGCGACTTTTGTGCGAACTTACACCTGTACGCAGCTGCGCACTCTTACAAACTAAGCCGCGCACTCTTACACAATAGGATGTATAAGAGTGCGCAAATGACCTAACGTGGTATTTTGTTTATAACTTTTGAATTAATACATTTTTGTTACCAGTTTTAAGTTTTTTTCGTTGCTTTGATTATAAACTAAAAACTATATATAAAAAAAAGTAGTTAAATTCTTTTTGTTATTGTTTTATTTGGTGTTTTGTCTAAAATGCGCACTCTTATACCACCTTACCCTATACAAAGGGAAAAATCGAAAATTTGAGATTTTCAATTCAGGGGGCGTGGCATCCGCCCATTTCCGCTGAATTATCATCAAATATTATAGAGCACTTCTGATTATCGTAGAATCTTGAAATTTGGTAGAATGGTAGAGCTGGTAGTTTATATTAAGGAAAAAATTTAAAATTTGAGAATTTCAGCCAGGGGGCGTGGCATCCGCCCATTTCCGCTGAATTTTCATTAAATATAATAGAGCACATCTGATTATCGTAGAATCTTGAAATTTGGTAGAATGGTAGTTTATACAAAGCAAAAAATTTAAAGTTGGAGAATTTCAGCCAGGGGGCGTGGCAACCGCCCATTTTCACTGAATTTTCATCAAATATAGAGATTTTCAATTCTATAGCCATACCTTGCAAAAAGTAGTGAAATCACAACAAAAACATGACTGTTAAAAAAGGAGCCAAGTTCTCCTATGCTAAAATTATGCTGGCACAAAAAGTACTGAAATGTAAAAGTGTACCAAGTTCTAAAGTTTGGGTTCAAATTCGTATCAATAAAATTTTGATTGTTTACTTGGCAATTTTTGAAATAACTTTAAAAATCGGTAATTAGAAGAAAAATTGTCAAGTGAACAATCAAAATTTTATTGATACGAATTTGAACCCAAACTTTAGAACTTGGTACACTTTTACATTTCAGTACTTTTTGTGCCAGCATAATTTTAGCATAGGAGAACTTGGCTCCTTTTTTAACAGTCATGTTTTTGTTGTGATAACTCTCAATTAAACTTTTGGATAACTCTAAGTTTGCCAGATTTTTCTACCAGTTGCATTTGTACGATAATATTATAGAAAAATTGAAAGAAGTAAACTTTTCGCCAAAGATTGGTTGTATCAGTGAACAAGACTACTTGAAATATATTATGTATTTTTTGAGTTATCGACTGTTCATATTTAAACCAGTTAGGCAACTGAGGCTATCACTGCTTCACATGACCGATACGTTAGGGGGGAAATCAGTCTGGACGACGGCTTTTTCATTTATTGAAATTTGGAAAAGTACACGTACATGATATTATTGACACTTTAAAGTATTGATACAATTTTTTTTAAGTGAAAAAAAAAATGGCGGCTCTACAGTCTTTTAAAGTTGACGCCACGAGTTTGCGCCCGTGCAATGCCCAGATCCAGGAAATTATTTATAATAAATAGAGACATTTTAATTAAATTAAAATATATTTATACGCATTGCATGAACCTAAGTTTAGTAAAAAAAATTGTAAAATAAAAATTAGAGACAAAAAAAACGAAAAAACACTAGGTATGTTTATTTATAAACAAACTGTTAAAAACAATATTAAGGTAATGTAAAAATAAGTATACGAGTAATTTCAAGTCGATAGCTTTATTAGTTTTTGAGTTACATTGCAAGGTGCGGAAAAAATTTATTTCGAGAAAATGCATTTGAATTTTTCGTTTTCGTAATGTGGTAGGTTCGCAGCGCATTGGTTTCGGGACTATCTAGGGACTTTTGAGGCTTCTTTTAAGGCTGAGGCAACTGAAAATAGTTTCTTCGGTTGATAAATGATTTTTTTAGGCAAAAAAATAATAAAAAAATAAACAAAATTCTTGAGGGATTTCTCCCCTTAAGGTCTTGCGGGAGCAGTTTGAGTAAGTATCCTGATTTTCTGGGATTATCTATTGAATCAGTTGCAGTGGCGTATTGAGGGGGGGCTCAGGGGGCTCAAGCCCCCCCCCCCAAGCCTCCAAAATCATGTTACTATTTAGCTGATTTCACCATAATCTACATGAATAACTGAAACTTCTTCGTAAATCGTAGAGATTTAGAGGCAGCTCAAATGATCGAGCCCCCTCCAAATTCTAAAATGGTTGTTTGTGTTTGTTTGAGTAAGTGCCTTAGTTGACGTTGAGGTTTGGGATTTTCAGGATTTTAGTCCAATTCAGAATTCTTCAAATAATTTGTTTAGTATTTTAAAGTCGAATTACATCACCGTTAAATTTTGCAAAGCTTCTTATGCAATCACGTCGTATTTTATTGTCTTGAGTATATTACTTTTTTTCAAAAATAATATTTTTCTCAAAGATATTGGAAATACAAATTTTTTATATCTCAATATCTTAGTGATCAACATAACTAATGGTTTATTTCAGCAAATTCCAGTTTGTGCTTTTGATTTGTATTAAAAAAGGAACATTTTATTAAAAAATATATATATTTCGGATTAAACATCAAAAGAATTTCATTGAAAATTTGTTTTTAGGACTTTTACGTTCTGCATTTCACTTTTTGAGCATTCACTTGCGTTGCCGATAGTGAAATTGGGTGTTCTACATTTTTTTCGCTCATTTAGATTTTCTGATCGAATTCAATTCGCTTTGTTTCTGCTCGTGAACTTGGTATCTTTTTCAATGAATCTCCAATTTTTGGACAAAATATTATCAAAAATTATATTTTTATTGTTTTGTAATGTTTATTTGTTGTTAATTTCATACAAAATACATAAAACACATGAGGCATGAAATATCATAATTCATCACTGCCTCTGTGTTTGCAACCTCATTCGCTTTACACTTTATCTAAATCATTTTGCTTTGAAAATTTGCAATAATATCGCCCATGTTCTGCATTTCACTTACATATTTCATATGTCTCGCAAAATGTGACTTCTTATTTTTTCTTTTAAATTCTGCTTTTTTCCAATAAAGTTGCCAATAAAATTGCATCCATGTTCAAAGTAGCAGTAATTTAACTTTAGAAACAAAATAAAAATGGATGAGCCTTCAGTTTTAACAGTTCGAAGCATTTTCGAAGTTTTCGAAATCGATCGAAGGTCAATTTCACGTGAAATTAAAAAGTGATGCCAGTTCACTTTCGGTCGAATTGCGGAAATATAGGCATTTATACCGAAAAAAGTGATGAGTATAGCTCAAAAACTAGACGTGATAGGAATAAATCTGTAAACAGTTTTGAATTCAGCACATAAAAAAGGATATGCCAATGATCAATATTCCTAAAATCCAATAATATAACATCGCAAACTGCATTAATAAACATATTTAGATACATTTTTTTCGGGGATTGATTTTAAAAGTCATAAATTGAATTTATTAAACATTTTTTATCATTAACGAAATATATTTGCCTCTGGATTTCATGCAAGATTTTAATAAGTCGAATGGGATAAAAAAAAAAATCACGCGGCTCAGGACAGAATTGTCTCTTTTTATCGGGATCAAATTTCGTATGATTTAGAATAAATTAATCAATTTTTATTTATTTTTAAACTAACCGAATCCATTGATGAGATTTATTTGAAAAGACATAGATCAAATTGATTAAGACCCAATCATTAATCATATTTATTCTTGTAAACTCTTTTTATTCATAAGGTCACTTATTGACAGTATAGTCGTTATTCTTCTTCATTTTATTGATTGTCAAGTAAACCCCTATTTAGACTTCTCAAAGTTCCAGGAAAGTTATAAAATGTTTCAGAGCATGATGACATCACACACTTAAGCGCCCCCTTATAACTTGTATACTGACCAATTAAATATCAATTAGCATATACTCATGTGAGTATTTTTATTGTCAGCAAAAAAAAAAACTTAAGCAAAAAGTAAACTCCAATCCATTTGAAAATTATGTAATAATTATGCAAATTAATTTTTCGAAGTTTCAAATGACAGTGTTGTTCCTAGTAAAAAAAAATGACATCATGAAAACACGAAGCGCCACATAAATGCGTTTGACTTAAATATGTATTGAATTCATTGAAATTCAATTGAGGTTCAAATTTTCCTCAAAACACATTTACCAATAAAATTGTGAATTTTTTATAATTTTTCTTTAATGATCAAGTGAGACTGCAATGGATTGGATTTCATTGCAGTTATTTAAATTAAATTTATTGCTTTATCGTTTTATTATACAAAAATATAAGCTTTCATATAAATGATGGCGGCGCTAATTACCACCACGACCTACTGTACTAGTATTTCGGCTTTTATGAATGAATTTTTTATGAGGCACTTTTAACTATCAATATGTCACTTTATTTGACGAATAAACAGCGACACTCATGAGCTCACAAGTCAGTAATTTTCAGCTTGGAAAATTAATGTTTTATTACACATTCAGTAACACCGCATCACGTAATGTATTTTCGTTCTAGGTATTTCGACCTTCGATATAATTTTCATGTGCATAGTAAATTTGGAATTGCTTAATGATGTCTATGAATAGGGTTCGTAGTTTTATGTAATAATTAAAAAAAAAGTTTAAAAAAATATCTAAAGTGTAAATTTTAATTTTTATTAACAAAATTCATACCTGGACTATCAACTCCAATGATAGCATCTGAATCCTCTGATATTTCGTTAGCATAAATGAAATGAAATTTTATTTTTTTTAATTTAATATTATTTTATTTTATAAAAGACACAGGAATTTTGAAACATAAATTTAGTAACAATAATAAAAGTGTCATTAAAGTAATAAAAAATTTATTCAAGCAAACAAAAAGTATGTTTTTGAATTGCATTTAATGAATCGAAAAGATGCACGCACTTAGATAAAGAGCTAATGTTCTAAATGAATAATGACTAATTACATCACTACAAGAAATGCTTTTCAAACAGATTAGTGTGTGTAAAAGAAATAAAATGATTCAATGAAAACCTATTGATGTGTAGTAGTAAATACCGCCATGGTACAAAAATAGGTTTCTAAGTTTTTTTTCTTTTTCATTTTTTGAAAACAGATGCACTCATACATCATTTTAAAATTAAAAAAAAAAATATTTATCATCATACAGTTATTATGGTAGAACAAATTGTGACTAATGATGTTTTCATCGGGTTATAAATTTGAAACAGACTTATTGTAATTTATTGATAAATGATAACAATAACAAAAGGCTTTTTAAAAATAACATGAATTTTATTTTTTATATTTCTTTGTAGTGTTTCATCATCCAGGGAAAAAGATTAAAAAAGGCTCTAATAGATTTTTATTTTAACCAAATAAATTATGTGCACTATTTTGAAGAAAATATCGTCAATTAAGGCGATAAAACTATAAAACTTTGAAAAAAAAAAAAATTCTTAAACCAAGATTTCAAGGTCAGTCTATTTAACATGGTTATTTTTGACAATGACGCTAATAGAAGCAGGTGCTCTTTCACCCTGAATGCTTAAACCGTTTCGCCAAGTTGACGTCAACACAACGCACTGGTAATAAAAAATATTAAAGCTGTAAACGAAAATCGTTAAACGAAATTAAACTTCAGTGTCCTTCCAAGGTTCCAAGTGGGTGGATTTTATTGATATGTTGAATAATAAATAATTCTTCGAAGCTCTCCAATAGATAGAATTGAAAATAAAGACAAAACTGAGAATAAAATCAACAACAAAAACCTTTTGTAAAGTTTTTTGATTTTAAAAATTATGGAAGTACTCGCTGAACAGAATGGCACTACCACTTTTTACTTTCGATATAGGTACTTATATCAAGTTATGCATTCGTATGACATTACGATGGTAGACAATGCCAAAAAAAGTGGGTCCCAGAAGTCCGTCTGTCTGTCTGTCAGTCTGTCTGTCTGTATAAGGAGCTACAGCCTAAACGGATGGACCGATTAATGTCAAATTTGGTATGTAGCGTTATTTAGCGACTCTCCGGAGGGGTTTTTTTAATTAATTTTTTTGGACCAAAAATAACGGTACCTGTCATATACCCATTTTAGTAAAATTGAAATATCTCGAAAACGGCTCCAACCATTTTGTTTTTTGTTTAATAAATTTTAATGTTAGTTTTATGCTAAGGTCTATCTATCAATGAAAAAATTTTTTTTTGAAAATCATTATTAACGGTACCTGCCATAGAACCGTTTTTTTTTTTTCAAATCCGATTATCTCCGAAACTGCTTATTCGATTTGAACGAAACTTTTTGTGAAGAAGCATTTATATAATTTAAATATAAACCAAAAATAATTCAAAAAAATAATTTTTGGATTTTTAAAAAAATTTTGAAATTTTTTTTTCTGAAAAATCAAATTTTCGAAAACGGGACATTGAATTTTTTTGAAATTTTGTTTTTAGATGTTGATAAGTGATTTCTAAAAAATGGCATACCAATTTTATTTTAAAACTTTTTTTCTAAAAAATTAATTATAAAAAATTAGTTTTTTTTTCAAAACGGCTCTAACGATTTTGAAAATTTTTTTTTCTAAAAATGCATGTTAATATATCAATTAAGACTGCATACTTTTTTTGGAGGGCAATTTAATTTCAGATTTTATTTTATTTTTTTTTTTGTAAACGAATTTTATTTTTTTTTTTTCAAATTTCTATATACAAAGTCTTAACAATTTAAGCTCTTAGAGTTAGAGCAAATTCGTGCGACCCAGTCGTGCATTTTATTTTGTTGAGAAATACCCTGTTTTTGTCCGTATTTTCTATCTTTCTTACTTTTCTCTAAATTTTTTTTCAACCAAATCTTAAATTTTAAATGTTAAGTTTTACAAGTTTTTTTTTTTGTTTTTACTTTTTTTGGCTTGTAACTTTTTTAACATTCAGAATATCAAAAAAAACTTGTTTTCTAACATGAAAGACGAGAAATTCAATTGTCAACGTTTGTATACCAACTTTTATCTAAGTTGTATAGAAATTGAGATATTTAATAAAAACTAAAATCCAAGTTGGCGGTCAAAAGGTGAATTTCACGAGTGCGAAAAATCAGAGTTATGATATTCCCCCAATTCTCTATCGAATGAGCAAACAAAATTTTGGCTTGGTAAAAACTGCTGGGTCACCCATATGAATATCATAAATGCACTAGAAATGCATCGATATGCTTACAAAATATCTGTGGGACCTTGTTTTGCTACAAAATTGAAAATTTGCACAATGTATGGCCTACCACACAAATAAATAAAATTAATTGTGGTCACACTAAAAATAAAAAAAACATTATTTGAAGAATTTGTTAGAATTTTCAAAACGACTAACTCCTTTCAAAAACTTTACAAGGAGCAAATCTTTTTTTAGAAAGAAATCAAACTTTAAGTTTTTTTTTTGTTTCAGAAGCGTTTTATTATGATATTTCTCCTCTAATAAAACTATCCTTGGGAAAGCGTTGATTTTAAATCATAATAATGTCTGCAGCTTTAAATGAGTTTTTTGTATCGATTGCACTTCAAACTTTAATAACGCATTTGCAGCACATTTAGCCATTGCCATAGAAACAAATTGTATACAAGGCATAAAATTTCACTACGAGATAAGTTTATCTAAGCACTTAGATCAGCAAATGTGATTTAAAAAATGAGGTAAAACATCCAATTCTAACACAAAAATATTGTTAACCCAACCTTAACGTACTTAAAGTCGATACTTTATGAGTATATCTGCATCGGGCAAGCCCTTTTATTATTCTCCCAAACAAAGGTTGCATTTATTACCCTTTTATATATTCTTTGGCAAAATGACTTCATCAGAAATTATACAATGCAAAATAAAAAGTGCAAAAGCCAGTAAAAAATGACAATAAGAAAAAGAAGAAAAAACTAAAAAGATCTTTTTATCGATAAAAACAATAATAAAAAAAACACTGTCAACAACTTTATGTGTCTCTTACCTTCGTTTATGTATCCTCCATCCATTTTGATTGTATATTTTTAAACGGCCTTTTGTTTTTGTAGAAATGAAGTCCTGAGATTGTTACAAGCGCACACCCTGTATTTCTCTACTTTTCTGCTTGACTTGTTGCCACTTTATTAAACCACAACAACACTTACACTATCTACCTTATTCATCTATTTGAAGAAAAAAGCAAACATTCTAAACTAGGGTAATTGTATCCAAAATTAAACTTCGAAGCACTTCAAAAAAGAAAAAAAAAAACACTTAAAATTTGAACAGAAACAAATTATTTCACAATTTTCAGCTCTAAATGCAACAGGTACCACCACAATAATTTATTATTAACCGACAGCAGCGAAACACGTGCGTTTTATATTGTGGAAATATTTATTTTTAAATTTATCAGACAAATACTAATAATAGATTCGCGGTAAAAATGTGTATATTTTTTTGATTCAAAACTCTCAGATACTTGACACAATTGATCATATTTTTGTTGCTCGTTTATTCTGTGTGAGATATTAAAAGTGCTGTTGATAGCAGTTGTTGATGTCGTTTCGAATGATGCTGATTCTGATACTTTTCATCCGCATCCGCACACGGGTATCTTGATAAAGTGGTTTCCAAGTTAATTGTAATTCAATTCCAAATGGTTAAAATGTATCTTTTTTTTCAACGATGCAGTTGTTTATTTGCAGTTTTTTGTTCAGTTTTTACTCAGCAGAGTAATCAAACCTGGAAAAAAAAGAAGGAAATGATTATACTTTTTGTTTTTTTTTTTTTTTGCTGGACAACAGCATTTTATTTGAGATCAGAGATTTACTGCGATACAGAAACATAAGAAGTCGTTAAGGGATTCATGAAAAAAAAGATTTTGATAAAATAAGTCCTGGAATATCTTGAAGTATGACACCGAAAAGGTAGTCGATCTTCCTTAAAAAACTGCTGCATATAGAAATTTTGAACCTTTAAGACCAATTCCGTGCGACACAGTTACTGTTCCAGCATCATTATAATTTTATCTCTCTTAACTCTTAGTTAGATGCATTTTTCATTTTAAACAAACACAAGTTATACACATCTACTTATCTTTAAACGGATTTTTTTTTTATTATTTTAATGCAAACATTAATTCTCTGTCATGATCGTTTCCGTGCAGAGGCATTCATATTTTTTTATTTCTTGTGGGATTTATTTTTAGGACATGGACGGACCGTGTATTTTTCATATATTTAGCCAAGCCAGCTAATCATGTCTGGGACTGCCTTGACATTTGCATTCTGTTTTTCGGTTTTTATGATATGTCGGAGATAGTGTAGTTTTTATGTATACCTACTTAGAATTATATACAAATTTTACAAACAACTTTGATGACGTTGTTTTGTGCCCCCGAGGTTTTTGATTTCCAAGTTTATGGAGGAAGGTCGCATCGTTTGGCGAAAATTTAAATATAAACAAATAAACAGTCTCCCTAATGCAGCTATTGTTTGTGTTGTGATGTGTGCATTTATTTTAAGATAATTTCAAAGCTCAACATTAAAAAGTGGAATGATTTTATTTTTACAGCGAAAAAAAGTAGAGAAAAAGGTAAAAGACCGTTATAAGTACATTTTTTTTTTGTTTGAGTACATGGAAGATTGGTCCTATTTCAACAAACACAGCTCATTGTTGGAGAAATGGAAAAAGATATGCAAAAATAGTTCTTTCAAAAGAGACAAACAAAATTTTTTGAAAACTTCTGACGTCTCATTTGTCATGAAATTCGCCGATTTAAAAACAAACTCTCCTTTAAATCATGAGTTAAAAACGTTAAGATATATCTCAGTGTAGTAAAAAAAAAAAAACCCTAATAGTACCTATATCCAAGATATCCAATAACAAATTAAATTGAGCGTTTTGCAAATTGAATTCATTCCTTTGAAAACTAAATTCAGCCTTTTGCAAATCAAATTCACCTTCCAGAAAACAAATGCTTGAGTTTGAACCACGATTGGAGCATAGATATAAGTAGGGGAATTGTGGCAAGACTGTTTATGTACTATGCTATAAGCGGCTTTTAGTAGGATCGATCGTGCCTATAAGTAACCCGTATAAACTTAGCATGACAACTTTTGAAAAGTTAATTTTTTTTTGGCTCAGTAATTGCCGCATAATTGCCGTGTTTATGCCGTGAAGTCAAAAAAATTGCCGCGCGTTTAGTTTGGTCAGAATCGGTAAACCAAGTTTGTCATGCTAACTTTATATAAAGTTAGCATGACAACTTTTAATTTTTGATCTATTTCAATTTTTTTTTCGCTAATTATTTAAAGTTTAATTGCCGTAATTATGCCGTGAAATCGAAAATAATATATCTCTTTTGGTTTTCTCAAAAAAAAATAAAATGTATTTTTTGTTAACCCTATTCCATATAAAGTTAGCATGACACACCCTGTATTTCTTAAATCCTTGGTCAATTTTAAAATTTTTTTGGCCAATTAATTGCCGCATTGGGTTACTATAAAAACCGCAAACTCAAAAAAATTGCCGCGCTTTTGGTTTTTTCAAAAAAAATTAAAAACTGTTTTTGGCCTCATATCGTATAAAGTTAGCATGACAAACCATCTATTTCTTAAATCCTTGGTCAATTTGAAAATTTTTTTGGCCAATTAATTGCCGCATTGGGTTAATATAAAAACTGCAAACTCAAAAAAATTGCCGCGCTTTTGGTTTTTTCAAAAAAAATTAAAAACTGTTTTTGGCCTCATATCGTATAAAGTTAGCATGACAAACCATCTATTTCTTAAATCCTTGGTCAATTTGAAAATTTTTTTGGCCAATTAATTGCCGCATTGGGTTAATATAAAAACTGCAAACTCAAAAAAATTGCCGCGCTTTTGGTTGTTCAAAAAAAATTAAAAACTGTTTTTGGCCTCATATCGTATAAAGTTAGCATGACAAACCATCTATTTCTTAAATCCTTGGTCAATTTGAAAATTTTTTTGGCCAATTAATTGCCGCATTGGGTTAATATAAAAACTGCAAACTCAAAAAAATTGCCGCGCTTTTGGTTTTTTCAAAAAAAATTAAAAACTGTTTTTGACCTGATATCGTATAAAGTTAGCATGACAAACCATCTATTTCTTAAATCCTTGGTCAATTTGAAAATTTTTTTGGCCAATTAATTGCCGCATTGGGTTACTATAAAAACTGCAAACTCAAAAAAATTGCCGCGCTTTTGGTTTTTTCAAAAAAAATTAAAAACTGTTTTTGGCCTCATATCGTATAAAGTTAGCATGACAAACCATCTATTTCTTAAATCCTTGGTGAATTTGAAAATGCGGCAATTAATTGGCCAAAAAAATTTTCAAATTGACCAAGGATTTAAGAAATAGATGGTTTGTCATGCTAACTTTATACGATATGAGGTCAAAAACAGTTTTTAATTTTTTTTTAAAAAACCAAAAGCGCGGCAATTTTTTTGAGTTTGCGGTTTTTATATTAACCCAATGCGGCAATTAATTGGCCAAAAAAATTTTCAAATTGACCAAGGATTTAAGAAATAGATGGTTTGTCATGCTAACTTTATACGATATGAGGCCAAAAACAGTTTTTAATTTTTTTTGAAAAAACCAAAAGCGCGGCAATTTTTTTGAGTTTGCAGTTTTTATATTAACCCAATGCGGCAATTAATTGGCCAAAAAAATTTTCAAATTGACCAAGGATTTAAGAAATAGATGGTTTGTCATGCTAACTTTATACGATATGAGGCCAAAAACAGTTTTTAATTTTTTTTGAAAAAACCAAAAGCGCGGCAATTTTTTTGAGTTTGCAGTTTTTATATTAACCCAATGCGGCAATTAATTGGCCAAAAAAATTTTCAAATTGACCAAGGATTTAAGAAATAGATGGTTTGTCATGCTAACTTTATACGATATGAGGCCAAAAACAGTTTTTAATTTTTTTTGAAAAAACCAAAAGCGCGGCAATTTTTTTGAGTTTGCAGTTTTTATATTAACCCAATGCGGCAATTAATTGGCCAAAAAAATTTTCAAATTGACCAAGGATTTAAGAAATAGATGGTTTGTCATGCTAACTTTATACGATATGAGGCCAAAAACAGTTTTTAATTTTTTTTGAAAAAACCAAAAGCGCGGCAATTTTTTTGAGTTTGCAGTTTTTATATTAACCCAATGCGGCAATTAATTGGCCAAAAAAATTTTCAAATTGACCAAGGATTTAAGAAATAGATGGTTTGTCATGCTAACTTTATACGATATGAGGCCAAAAACAGTTTTTAATTTTTTTTGAAAAAACCAAAAGCGCGGCAATTTTTTTGAGTTTGCAGTTTTTATATTAACCCAATGCGGCAATTAATTGGCCAAAAAAATTTTCAAATTGACCAAGGATTTAAGAAATAGATGGTTTGTCATGCTAACTTTATACGATATGAGGCCAAAAACAGTTTTTAATTTTTTTTGAAAAAACCAAAAGCGCGGCAATTTTTTTGAGTTTGCAGTTTTTATATTAACCCAATGCGGCAATTAATTGGCCAAAAAAAATTAAAAATTGACCAAGGATTTAAGAAATACAGGGTGTGTCATGCTAACTTTATATGGAATAGGGTTAACAAAAAATACATTTTATTTTTTTTTGAGAAAACCAAAAGAGATATATTATTTTCGATTTCACGGCATAATTACGGCAATTAAACTTTAAATAATTAGCGAAAAAAAAATTTAAATTGATCAAAAATTAAAATTTGTCATGCTAACTTTATATAAAGTTAGCATGACAAACTTGGTTTACCGATTCTGACGAAACTAAGCGCGCGGCAATTTTTTTGACTTCATGGCATAAACACGGCAATTATGCGGCAATTACTGAGCCAAAAAAAAATTAACTTTTCAAAAGTTGTCATGCTAAGTTTATACGGGTCTATAAGTACCTATGAGCAAGTTTGGTTGAGACGCCAAAGAGTTATGGTAAATTTTGTGATTTTTCATCAAATCTTTATCGTTGATGTGAAAAATAATTTGTATTTTTATAACAGTGAAACAATTAAAAATTTTAACATATTATTCTGTTTTTATAATAGAAGGTGGATATTAAAAAGTTTTTGTTGCAAAGGAAGGAGTAGTAAAGATACAATTTTTAAAAAATACCAGAAAAATCTTTTTTTATACAAATTTTGGGCTCTAAAACTTAGATAAAAACAGCTAAGCGGAAGAAAAATATGGCTGTGGGCTTTATGACTAAAACCTATCAGTAAAGGCCGACTTGCCAATATCATTTATTAATTAATTTGAAAAGAAAGTCATGTGCCCCGGTATTCTTGTGGCCCGTGTTCCTTTATGTACTTCAATGAACCAATCGATCACGATTGTAAGAGATATATCAACAACGGAAAGAAGCAAAATGTCATAGATTATATCAAAACTTTGGAATGCCTAACTTAAAAATTGATTTAAGGAACCCAAAACAGAATAAACAGTTAAGATGTTTTGCAGAACGAATTTTATAGGAATCGCATAATCTCCTTTGAAAGAATGAAAGAAGACCACCAAAACAAAGCTTGCAAAACTCTAATGACGATGCTTCAATCTACTTATAATCAGACTTGTAAATTACACAACCACTCAAAAAAAAAAATTATGTGTGCAATTCACAAGTGGTAGAAGTGAAACCTTACAGAATCATTTTTCTTGCAAAAAAAAAATCTATTTTTTTTTTATTCAATCACCTATAAATCCATTTTTTTATATGACAAGCTACAATAAATCTTATATCATCTGAAAGCTTATTATTTTACCTTCAATCATATTTCTACCATGCCTCCAAAAAAGAAAGAAATTTGTATGGTCAACCATGTCGAAATTTCAAACTGAGAGAGAAGGTACTTCCTACACTGGTGGCTAGTCTTCGGCAACAGATCTCCACAGGTGTTTTCAGGTATTTTTCAAGTTTTTCAATTTAAGATTGTGTAAGTTGTAGAGCACTTACCGTTGTGTGTGATCAAATGAAAGGTAATATTGTCAGCATGCGTATTAAAGTTAAATAAAATTTGTTATGTGCTCTAGATCAAAAGATATAACGTGTTTGAAAAAAGAACATCTTTTCACCCGTATCTCAGAATTTTGAATATGAAATTAATTGAAAAGTTATGATCAATTGATTTTTCCTGTCGCTTTTTCGTTTCATCTTGTTTCAAATCACTACTATACTAAAGAAGTTTTCACTTCAAAAATTGTATTCCCCATTTCAGCTTGATATTATTTTCGGACGGAATCACATATAAGGCTTTTGAGACAAAAACTCTGACGCCGAAAGTTAAGAATAAGTTCTAGTGTAGCAGTCAGGTTGAGGAATTTGGAATGCATGCTTCAACAGAAGAAAAATATGGCGTCTCCAAATTGAGACTCTGTAGACTTTATCACTTAGACCTATAAGTATGCGCTAAGAACTACATACTAAAATACTCTAGAATTTTGAGAAAGAAAAAACTTTGTAACAAAAGAATTACAAAACTATAAAAAATAAAAAAAAAATATTTTGCGTTAAGATTGTAACATACACTTAAGTTACGTATACACCACAGTGACTTTCTTAGTTTTATCGAAATTATTAACTGACTGAATAGTAAAACAATCTGCATTTTTTGTCTGCATTTTTTGGTTGTAGGGTCTTAATTTTGACTGTGCAGCTTACACAGAGTTTCATAAAAAAATTAAAGACTTCCTAAAAATAAGAGTTGCCTCTAAAAAATCTCTAAACGAAAATTTTGGATGGATTAACATAGACAAATGGTGAACAAACAAATTAGACTAGTTTAGTGCAACAATTTTGAAGTCGCAGTTCTGGCTTCACGGAGCTGTTTCCATTCCAGCACAGAATTTACATTCACCTGGGAATCGAAACCTTGATTACCGATTTCGTAGCAGGTACAAAAGCAGATTATTATCCTATAAAGTGCTTCATTCTAGATATTTTTAAAGGAATTGGGAGTTTATTGGGTGATGTCGATTCTTCATCTGTGAAAAGAAACATTTCCCGCCCTATTCTATGACACAAATTTTGAAAAACCGGAGTCAACGTTTGTTTACAATATGAACTCTGACCTTCGAGTAGCAATCGAATTTATTAAAAATCAGAAATCATGCGGTCATCATTAAAAATTGACATATGAAGAGGACTGGGCAAAGAGGTGCACATAGGCAAACTTTGTTTGTTTTTTTGCTCTGAAAAACCCTCTTTTGTCGAATTCGAACTGTAATATCTTTCGGTCTTACATCAGCTTTGGAAATTTTTATACTTTTTCCAAAACTGATTTGATTTATTAATTGTTCCTTACTTTCAGGCAATACATATTATAAAGAATTTTTAAAAAATTAAAAATCAATTATGGGCAGAGGAACGAAATACTGTTGCAAAGTAGGGATTTTTCGAAATTTCACAAGAACTGTATTTAATCGAAAATCGTAAGGATTTGGGATGAACAATTTACCAAATTCTGATAACCCTAAAGTTGGCCTACCAAAATATTTCGTTGGTACTATTACTTTTGGGATACCCTGTATAACAAACCCTGTCTAATATTTGCAGTATTTAATAATAGTGTGAAATAAGCGGAAAAATACCAAAAACGAACATAATTTTACCTCTAATGAACTTATAAGTTCAAATGCGCTACACCTGGACCAAACAGCAATAATTTTTTTATGAAAAAAACATTATCCAATCAATGACAATACCTACAACTGCAATATAAATAATGCTAAGACCACTTATTGGTTAATATACGAGCACATATTCAATAGAATATTGTATACTCGTGTTATAATACTTACGAGTAATATGTCGTAATATTCTAATTTTTGCTTTATTTATTTTATTGGTCTAGCATTAGAACTTATCTTGAATATGTCTATCAATTCATTAAACCAATAAAAATGTATTCATAACTCATATCAAATTCTTGACTAGCAATTGCATTTAAAATCTGTATCGATGCAATGTGTTAAACGATTTTATATTTTTTGCTTAAATAAATATATGCACTTAAGTTGAAAAAAATTAAACCCTCAGACAGAATTACAATCATCATGCACTTTTGAATTCACATGTCAAAGAAATAAAAAAAAACTATGGATCCCAAACTTGTCCCATAATTCCTAATTTACACATATCGCATATAAAAAACATAGACACACAGAAAAAACCTCTTTATGTCTTTGAATAATAAAAGTTGTCAAGTAACATGATAAAAAAAAACTTAACTTAAATTGACACCAATAGAGTTAAAAATTGATCGATTACACGACACCATTAGAAGATGAACACAAACTGTTCGTCATGTTAACAATGATTAATTACTATGTGGTTTTTTCGCCCTACATCATCGTTAAAAAAAAGCGAATCTTGTTTGTCAAATAACTTTTCAATGAAAAACAAATGCTTTAGTCTATATTAAATAAAATTCTCCAAATAAAAAAAAATATCTAATTTATCATAGAATAAAAGAGTAAAATTACATCTGTCATGCTTAGAAGAAGAAAAAGTGAGGTTATACGACGACCTCGAAGAAGCTTATTTGAGGTTAAAATTAGCGTTACATGCAAACCGCGTTACGCGTTGACGTAATGGAATGTCAAAATAAATTAAAAGCCCTTTATTTTGTTGGAAATATTGGTTCATTTTTTATCGAAACTTCGTATTTTATCATATTAAAAGCCTTTAATTACTTCTCTGACCAAAAAAATGTCACATTTGTCCCTGATTTTTGGAACTTTTAGTGCGCATGTGTTACAAATTATTTCTCTAATTGATACTTGTCAGTTAGAATTTAATAAATGAGTAATGATATTAGTTCTGTTTGATATACTATGTATTGGAATAGATAAATCGCATGATAAAGAAATTAAGACTCTTTAATAAAGTATAACGCCTTCTTGTGAAGTCAGATCCATTATAATGGTGTGTCATTGATGAAAGCCATAAATACATATGATTTCATTGTATCTTTTGTATCTTTTTTTTTTTGATGCGAAGTAAAAATTATGTATTGGCATTTCGCACATTTGAGTGGGTGGATAAAGGCAATTTTAAGTCGGTCATCACCTTGGTTTTAATCTTAGAGATATAGACAATAGGGTGCTACTACTTAATGACCCCACACAATATTTGGAGTGTGTATAAATAGGAAAGAACAGAAGCGAAATTCTTTTTGTGCTGAGAAAAAGCTAATTAAACAAAATACATATCACCAATTACGAATATTAGAAGTCCAAAATTCTACAATACCGAGTGATGATAGATAGCAGATCAAAGACGTCTTTAAATTTTTGTAAAAAAACAGGCCTTTGAGAATATGTAAATACATGATGTTTTGTAGTGAGATTAGAGTCGGACGGGGTAAGTGTACGCACTTTCGACTTTGAAGCAAGATTCTAAGCGAAATATAGAAGATAATATAATACTTGCACCTACATAGGGGTAAGTGTACGCATGGGTTGGGGTAAGTGTACGGACGCAATTTGACACTAATGTTACAAGGTTTTATTATTAGTAATATAAAAAATTAAATAGTTTATTTCATATATAGAAGCCGCAAAATTCAATTTCATATAGTTTTGAATGTAAATAGATTTTTTAACGCACTTAAAGTTCTGGAACCCTAAACACGGGCGTTATCATACAGAAAAAATCAAGGAGAATTCTTTTATTATATGTTGTAACTATATTTAAATAAAAATGATCTTAAACAAAAAAAAATCATTTGTCGTTAGCCTTTTAAGACTTAAGCCAGAAAAATACATTTTTTATAGAATTTACTTGTTATTCCAAGTGTTATTCCAAGTGAAAGTGTGCGTACACCTGCCCCCAAAGTTTTGCAATATTTTGTTTATTTTGAACAAATTAGCTACAAATCCAATAAAATTTTCACTCAAGTACAATGTTTATATAATACAATCAATAAATAATCAGCACTCAAATTGTTTTAAAAAATCACTGAACACTAACACGTTTTTAAAATGCAGAAATATTTTAGTAAAACTTAGTTTTTTTTTTTGTTTGGCCTTCCTTCACAAAACAAACAAAAGTAAAGTGCCCCAAGCAAAGGACATATACCTGCTTAGTTGCGCATTTACAGATACTTAATAATTATTGTCATTTGCGAGAAATTAACTGTGCGTACACTTCCCCGCTGCGTACACTTACCCCGTCCGACTCTACGACAAAGGATAGATTTTCGTCTATGTTCTTAACTAGAAAATGCCACGAGATACCATGAGTGTTGATGGGCAAGGGTAAAAAATGGATAGGATTAAACTCACAATCCATTACTGAATGAGGAAACTTTTCCGATCTTTTCTAAGTTTTCACCACCCGATCCACCCGAAGATTAACCTTCAAACACAAATCTTTCTTGTTAAGTTATGTTAACATTAGCACAACTTGTGAATAGAAACGCCATCAAAATCGAACATCAGATATTGCAACTTTTAATAGAAAATGTCAAAATTGCCACCTCCTAATGTCAAAATCAAATATTTCCGGGGCACCAGTTTATTCTGAGAAGTACTCTATAGAATGAAATTACCGCAAGAGTGAATCATTATTATTTACGATAGTGACTTGATATTTTTAAATGTCAAAAAATGCTATTTGTTTTATTTTCAAAACATAATAAGCAATTTTAAGAAGCCTAAATATAATACACCTGGACTCTTATGTCTAAATCCCAAACAATCTTATTTACAAAAAATCTGAAACATAATTTGAATGTCCATCATATGCTCTGGCAAGTAGCGCAACAGCAAATATTTCACATGACATATCTCACACTTGACTGATTGACAGAGACTGATAGATAGAAGCAGCGTTGCCGCGAAGAAAAAAGCAGAGAGGGCCATTTTGAATTTTTTTGAGGGCCATTTGACAAAATTGTGGGCCAAATATTTTACTCACAAAATTTTCCTAAAAACATAAAAATGCAATTTATTAAAAATTTTATTTATTCTTTTTTATTTGTTTAAAGCATTAGTAGCCGATTTCATAAACATTTAACAGACTTTTAAAATTTTAAATGACGTTTTTGTATGGGGCACAAAAAACGATAAATATTTAAAAGGCCTTTATTGGCCATACATTTGTTAAATCTTATTAGTTTACAAAAGAAATTAAAAAAAAAACACAGATGTACATTTTAAACTTTTAATTCACATCTTTTAGCTTTGAGCCACTTATTAAAAATAAATAAATACAACTGACGTGAGAAAAATCAAATTACTAAACGAGATAAATTAATGAATTCAGTATACATAGGTACCTATTTATGTGTGGTGAATACACGTTGTAGTTGCGATGCATAGCGATGATATATATTTAATTTTGTAAAGCCTTTTAATTATTACTAAGCACCATATGAAGATGAATCTACTAAAACTTTTATTCGTGGGCCATTTCTAATTGGCCCGGGCAAAGGGCCAAAATATAAGATAGGGGGCCAAATGGCCCGATCGGGCACTTTGTGGCAACGCTGGATAGAAGTCAAATGATAATAATGAATGAATGTATTAGGAGACTGGATGCAGTCATATTACCATACTCACATTTTCATCATCATCTGTGTCGTTCACGTTCGATTCATTTGTGATGGATGATGTTAAAAATGTGTGACGAGCGTTTCCGTCACTTAAACAAATTAATATCGAATTATGTTTAAAAAAAAAACAAAAACGAACGAAATTCTCTTTTTGACCAACTGTCATTTCATAATTTTTGTTGTGTTATGCTTGACCACCCGCGGAATATTATTCTATTTTTATACACCACCAAGGTGTCACGGGTTCTATTCAATATTCATTCAAATTAAAGACCGAAAGACATCTGTTTTTGTTGTGTTGGAAATGATGAATTTGGTAGAAATATTCTAAATGACAAGAGTGTGTCTAAGTGTTAATGAGAAGATGTTAAGTTGCGATAGCCTCTAACGATTTTTTGACAAAGGTGTTTAATGATCGAATTCTGCCAAAAAGTCAAGTTGACATGAATAATGATGGAAACGTTATCTTTATGACCTTTTCCACCATCAGAAGTAATCGTATTGAATAGGTTTTGAGGTCAAAAGCCCAACATTATAGATTTTACTTTTTTGGTCAGAGCTCACGTTCTACAATTCTACATCCATTTTTTACTCCATTAGCAGTTTTGCTAAGTTTAGTCACCCAAAAGCAAATAAACCAAACAAAATACCTACCATTTAATTTTTGACATTTTAAGTAGTTCTACCATAAATTTATTTTTTATATTTGCCAACTTCTATTTCTAAAACTGTTGACATACAAAAACCGAAATTTTATGGAACGAAAAAAACCGTATTCGAATTAGATACACTTCCAGACTTTGCCTTAAACAAATTTGCTTTTAAAAAACAATGACTGTTGCCAACCGACACAACAACAGCAAAAAAAAAACCTTTTTAATTGCTATTAAGGAAGTAAATATTTTCGTTGCTGATTCGTTTGCTCTTTTTATTAAATTTTATCTCCCAAATTGAGTTGTGTCACGCAAATGAATTGTGCTTTATATTCAAACGTAAGATACACAGTCATAGATAATGTAGGTACATTATATACATAGAAGTTTTCCAACCTTACTTTTCTAAGTACGGCGCCGACCTTTCGTGCTTTTTTAGTAGGCTGCGAGTTCATTATTATTACATGCTTGCTTGTTTAATGAGGGAAAACTATATTCGAATACTATACACAATGTCAATGTCCTTAATAAGTGTTTATGGTATAAGAAACCTTCGATAAAGTTTTGTTTGGTAACACAAAAAATAATAGCATAACAATTCAAAGAAAGGATTTTTTTTAAACTATTCTATGAGAAAGTAATACAAAAACTCGACGGGCTGGTGAGTCTTCATAAACCAGCAATCTTAACCGCTGACTTTTCAGCTTTCTGAGCAGATCAATGTCGCTGTCAAGTCCGTATATCTCGCGGTTTTATCTTCTCTTCCACTCTCAGCCAATTCACACTAGACCGAACATTACGAGGTCAGCAAAAGATCTGGCTTTTCTACTACACTTGGACTTTTGTTGGCTCTTCGGAACTTTCGGACAGCAAGGATATAAGCTCTGTGAAGCCAGAACTGCGACCTCAAAATTAACTTGTCTAATTCGTTTGTTCACCGTTTGTTCATGTTTGTCCACCCAAAATTTGGCGCAGGGACATAAGTCCCCGGGACATAAGTCCCGAATTTTTTTTTCGGGACTAATGTCCCACTTTACTGGGACATAAGTCCCGAATCGAATTCGGGAATTATGTCCCACGCTACTGAGACATTAGTCCCGAAAAATATTTTCGGGACTTATGTCCCACGTATTTTTTTTTTGCATAAATATATCTAAAGAGAGTATTAGAGACTACAGCTGTAGAAATAATAGAACCGATATTGTTCTCAGGATATTTTTTTCGTAGTACCTACCAACTCCAATTGAAGGTACAAGTTGTTGGAAAACAAAAGAAAAGTTTGCAAATTTATTGGTTAGTCGAAATTGCATCGTGACAAAATATAAACAAATGTATAAAGTGAAAGTTTAATAATTGAAATTTGTGATATGATAACCGATATGAGTTCTTACCAGGGTGAAGCGGAAAAAATTTTCTCATATTCGAATCTCTTTAATTTGCACAACCCAAACGCGAAGCGGAAAAAAATTTTGCCCACGGGAGAATCCATTTTGAGGTGTGGAAATAAAAATTCGCAAATTCTCCCGTGGGAAAAATTTTTTTCCGCTTCGCGTTTATCGAGTTATAACACAAGCATATCTTTGGAACAAACATTAAACTGGCAAAATATTCTCTTTGAAGTTTGAGTTCTATTTTTTTCCTTATCAAACTGAAGTAAGACAAATTTTAAATAAAACTTATTCTTTGAAAAGTTGGAATGATATAAAAATCATATTGGTATTATTTCGCTTTAATAAACCGAAACGAGGCACATTCGTTTTTTTTTTTCTGAAAATATATTTACGTGAAAAAGAAATAAAGCCAAATGTTGAACAATGGATTTATTTCTCTTTTGAAAATTAAAATTATGCTAATATTCGAAAGACTTCCTTATTACACTTGGGCGTAGGTACCTATTTCATGGCACCAAAAAATAACCTTATGGATTACTTAGTACCTATATAAGCATTTATAGTAAAAATATGTATGTAAAATAGTTTTTTCTCTTTTCGGGACTTATGTCCCATATTCAACTAAAAAATTCAGGACTTTTGTCTCAGTAGGGTGGGACATAATTCCCGAATTGGATTCGGGACTTATGACCCAGTAAAGTGGGACATTGAACCCGAAAAAAAATTCGGGACTTGTGTCCCGGGGACTTATGTCCCTGCGCCCCAAAATTTTCGTTTGTCCACCCTTTAGAGCAAATTCTTTTTTTTATAGGTATAGACGTATAAAAGCAATTACAATCGTTTGTCCACCAAATAATATTATCGTTTTTCCACCCTCTGTTTAGGGGATATTTAAAAAAAAAAAACAAATTTTGCACCGAAAAATTAAAATTTCACTAAACCCACCAAAAATCATTTTTTTCAAAAATTCAAATTGCTGTCGTCTGTCCACCTCGAGTTTAGGAGGTATTTAAAAACAATTTATTATAGTAACTCCAATACAAAATATATTTTTTTCTTAAATCCAAAAAATTATTTTTTTTTTTTTTCAAAAATTCAAACGGCCATCGTTTGTCCACCACGAGAAATGGATTCAAACCAAAAATCATCGTTTGTCCACTCTACGTTTAGGAGAAATTCAAAAAACAAATTTTAAAAATTCTCATAAATTATTACGCATACACTACAGTGTATCTACTGAAAATTTCCAAATCCCCAAAACTAACTTTTTTTTTCAAAATTTCAAACGGCAATCATTTGTACACCTCGAGAAATGGATATAAACAAAAAATCGTCGCTTGTCTACCCTACGTTTAGCAGATATTTAAAAAACAAAATTTGTACTAAAAAACACAAAGTCCCCTAAAATCCCCAAAAATTGACCACCTCGAGTTCTTTAAGTAAACCAAAAATCGTCGTTTGTACGATTATTTTTCACTGAGAAACAGCTTATCGAAATATCACAAAAAAAAAAAATCATAAATTTTTATAATATTTTGGGTTACTGTATTTAGTTCATATAAACCGTTTAAGTTAATCTAGTAAGGTACTTTTAATTTTTCAGAACAAATTTTGTTTTTTGAATAAGTATCTCCTAAGATTGCCGATTGAATTTTTTAAAAAAAGTTATTTTTGGGGATTTTGAAATTCTCAGTAGATACACTCTATATTCCCCTACCCTATATCAAAACCTCCTTGACTATGTGCTTAAGTATGTCCTTGAGAAAATGCTTCAATTCTATAAGTACCTGCGTAAGTACTTGGTGGAAAGTTACATGACATTTAAGAGGGGATTAAATTAGTTCGCATGAGTCTTAGAAGAAAACAATCTAAGTTACTATCTTTTTCAAATAAATAATTAAATACAATTAATAAGTAAGTGCCTCTCAAGGTTTCAAGTGGTATACGTTTTACCAATACCACCTACGTATTGTGATAAAATAGATATCATTCTCTTCCGTCACAGAAAAAACTAGGTCAATTGACCACTCTCGAGTTCAATAGACGGTATTCGTCGCCAAAAAAATCAAGTATAAAATTAGATGAAATCTATTTTTGTTAGTTTTGTTAAATTCTTTTTTTGCGAAGATGACTCATTGTGAATGAAATTCAGCAAAAAATATAAAAATTGTATCAACAAACAAATCAAATGTATAATCTTGAGCATTAAAAATGTCAACTCGGATTTTCAAACATCTAAATTTTTATGTTAGCCACCTGGCCACTTGTCAAAAACAAAATTGTCAAAACACACCGCGACAAGGACATCATGATGACATTCGAACCTATTACATGGGTAGTTTTGTCGTCAAAATTAATCCGTTAACTTGTATGGCTTCCCACCAAACAAATGGATTTGGATTAAGTTTGTGGTCTTCATTGTTATTTTTTATTTTATAAAACATAAAACAAAAAAAAAAAACAATTTTTTTTTTCTCACATGGGGGAGAAAAAAAAAACAAATTGTTTACATGCTTCGTTGACGTTTCCGATGAGGACCGACGACGACCAAGACCTATAGAATAGTGAAGGTTTATATTTCAATTTGTATCGGGTTTTGATTTTGATTATCTAGATACCCTCAAACCGAAACTGTGGCAATACAGTTTTGTTCCACTTGGTCGATGTAGGGTTTTATAAGACCGACCGAGGGTTTATATTAAATACTTTGACCATATAGCACATTTTGCTTTTGTCTTTTCCGTAAAAAAGGTGTCTTTTTTCATTAATGGGAATTGAAATTGATATGATACCTAATTCGTATCGCCTTGAAAAGGAATCATTTTCGGAAGTTTTGTTACCTGAAACGGATTTTGCACACAAAAGATAAATCAGATACACGTAACAAACCTACCCACGGATATAAATAAAACGAAAAATGAGACTGAATTTTTAATAAATGCGATCTGGGGATTACCTTTACTTGAAGGTGTGTTGTTGTCTTTTGTTATATAATCTTTAATTTCGATCTTTTTCATTTAAATAATACAAAATATTTTATGAAAATTATGTTTTGAATTTTAATTTTAGTTTTATTCTTCTTTCTTCACTTTTGTTTTTCTTTAAATAAGTTAAGAATCAAGGTGGAATAAGGAATAACTTCTAGAGCAAATAGGTAGTCTTAACCGTTGACAAAACAAAGCAAACAGATTTTGATGGTATTATGACAGATCACGTAATTATTGATTGAAACTATTAGGAGTGGGAAAATTGACACTTAACTGATTCTTTGAAGGCGATCATTTACCTTTTATAGTTGTCATCAGTGCATAAAATATTTAGAAAAAAAGGCATATACATAGGTGCAATATTAACAAAATAATATTAAATTTACGTGATTTTATGAAATTATTATATTCGCAATTGTGATCCTTGTATCTGGACAGGACTATCATTTCAATGAAAGGTAGTGACATGGGTATGTCGTTAAAAGATGTTTCATGCAAATTAAATGCAATTTGTATGATTTGCCTCTAGCTTTCTAGGGCTAATTACAGGACCAGGGGCTATAGTTGAGGGTATGCAAAGTTGCTTCTGTGTTTAAAGAAACTTATGGATTTAAAGAGACTGGGCTTCTACTTCTATTAAACCTCGTACCTACGCCAAATCCTTTAGTGCGCCCAAGAAGGAGAATTGCACTTCACTTAAAATTTAGGAGCAAGTTAAAAGGATAAAACTGTAAAAAAAAAATATCTATGACTTTGAACTTAGCATTTTTTTTTTTTGTCTCAAAAACGTGTGGTTTGGCTGCCATTTTGAAAAATGCGTTTTTGTGATTTTCTCGGCTCCTGTTTATCGTAGAATGGATGTTTTTGTCTTTTTATGTAGAAGAACGTATTTTAAAATTTTTGTATTAGATTCTCTATAAAAAGATTCTCTATAAAAAGTTATTATTTTACACTTTTCTTCAGTTTAGGTTCATCTAAGCGAAATAGTTCTCATAATAACATTGATACAACTTTAAATTTCCCACATTTGTGTATATTAAGCTTTCTTGTACTTCCAAAACTATTTCAGTGATAACCTGGCGAAATCAATATTTTGGTTGGCTACAATGATAATTCTAGTGAAGCAAATTTGGGGTGCTGATTTTGAATCCGAAGTCAGAAAAAATTTATTGGCATTATTTTTTGAAATCATGTGTAATAGTTCATTCAGAAAAGTATACCTATTTTGGTTCTTCTGCAAAAAAAAAGTTTAATTTGCTTCATAGTAATATTTCAAAAACAGGAGCTGATAAATTATTTCTGACTTCCAATTCGGCAAGTCATGTTGTCTTCGTTAAATTTAATGCAAATGTACTAGTTTTCGAGTTTTTTCAACTTAAATAGCCATTTTTCACTTTAGTGGGCGGGGAAGTGGGCGGAATTTACTGGTGTTGATTTATCTTCTTATTTCCTATTATTCCTGAAAATTTCATTAAAAACGCTCCAAGAGATTTTACAGAGTTTTTTTTTCCACTCTCCCATACAAGGTTCCCTACTGTGCGCCATGCAGTAAAATAGAACTTATTTTCAAAAAAAAAAAAATATTACGGCGACAGATTCCCGCCATTTTTTCTTTTATTTTCCATTTCCTACTTAATAGTAAGAAAACTCAAAATAGCGCATCGATATTCTGTCGAGACAAAACGATCGCCGTAAGTACTTTTGAAAAAAAGTTCATTTTTAGTTGGTGGGAGTCAAGTTCGGGGCCAAGTAGGTACAAGTTATTTCAAATTTTCCAAATTATTTTTGGACTTTAATGCACTTTCAAAAATGCAATAGAGCCCGAAATTTCGTCGTGGTGTGATCTCTCCAACCTCTCTTTGCAGGATTAATTCAAAAACATGATCTGCTTAAGAAAGATAAAAATAAAATAAAACAGGATACAGATTTGACTTAACTCTGTGCTACATAACGGTAAAACGCTTTCATTAGCATTATTTTATGTTATGGTGGGTAAACTTTATTTTTGTATTAGGTTAGGTACCTACATTTTTTAATTTCTTCATTCAAAGAACCATTTTAATTTTTGTATACCTAATAAAATTGCATTTTTCAGGTTTTCTCTATATTCTACTATTTGAAGAAGAATCACTTAAGAATCAATTTAATCGATTTGGCGGTCAAAACATTGTTAGGAAATCGATATCTTTCTATTATGAAGAATTTTGTTTCTCATTACATAACCATAATGTTCTTCAATTAACTAAATTGAAAAATATTTAAATTCCAATTTCCCTTTCAATTGAATGAAATTTTCAAACTCAATACCTACTTATTAATAAAACATTCAATCAAGGCCATTTCAATTTGGAATCTAGTTAACAGTTTATTCATTCAAAATAAAAACTAAACAATACAAAATAGCTAATCACATTTAAGTTGAATGAAATAAAAACACCCATAAATTTGTGAGGGTGCAAAAAAATAGTTTAGGGGAAGTAGTATTTACTACATCTGACATACAAAAAAAATGTTTAGATCATCTGCCCACACTACAGACGCACTTTAAAATGATACGCATCATAACCATACTCATTCTCGTAAAGATTTATACAAACATGCCGGGTAGATTGCGGCAAAATTTGCTGACAGTACATGCACTACCGCACATGCCCCCAGATTCAATGCAGTAGTTTTGCAAACATCCATCGCATCGCCCAACACCAGACATACCAGACACAATCAAATTGAAAAAAAGGATGATTTGGACACATGGGTAGTAGAGATGAGAGAGGAAAGTGTTAATATAACAAACAGCTGACATGAAAATGCAAACAGGGCTTAGCGAATAATTTCATTGTTTGTTACCATTCAAATGGGAATTTTCAATATTACCAGCTGGCCTTCCTGTCTGCATTGATTTTGTTTTTCTTTTTCTCATTGATTGATTTAGATCAGATATTGATTTCAAAGTCATTAGCAATTAATAGGGGGTATAGAAACTTGACACTCGTAGTAAAAAGATTTTTAAAAGTTTCAAATACTTTAAAGAATTCATAAAGATTTTAATGCTTGAAGTACAATTTTCCGGCATTTTCTATTCGAATTATATTTCCGGCAGATAATATCTTAGGGAAACAGTTGAAATGTATTTATAAGAAGAGTTCTTTTTTTAATGTCCAGTTCTGAAGCTGTACTACCAGTAGATTTATACTTCAAACTTACATATTTCAATTTAATAGTGGAAGATTGCGTTGCTAGCCCTATTAAGCTTTAAGACAACTTAAGAAAAAATTACCAGAAATTATGGAAAATAGCTAAGCGAGAGTTAGTTATCGCAACTGATCTTACTCCAGTTAACTGAAAAACTAAATGAATACAAAATACCCAACAAACTCATTATCCTCGATTTAAAGTGTACTTACACCTTCTAACTGCAACCAGCTAACTCCACATAGGTAAATATGATTTCAAAAATTATTTAAAAATGCAAAAAGATTTCAAATATTATCAATTTTTTTTACATTAGTAGTACTTAATACTTATTGCTTCTAAAAATAAAATGCACGACTGAGTCGTACGTACTTGCTCTTGCAGTTCAAAGTATTTTATGTTAGTTTGTAAGACCAGGTTTTTGTCCTTGATGTTTGTGGGTGTGACTACACACTATTGTGTAGTATCAGTTCTCAAATTATCTGTCACAAATCTAGAAATCGCAGCTTTGTTTATTTATTCCGAGGCACTTATACTGTCCGAAGACCGCAGTAAACGTTGAACAGATAAACAAAAGAAAATTGAATCACCAACAAAGATGAACGAAAAGACGTTTTGTTGTATTTTCAAATATAAATATAAACTATTTTATTAATAAAATAATTGATACATTTAAGTTACTTTAAATCAAATGAGTTGGCAACCATAAACGTAGTTGAATTAATTTTTATTAAATTATTTAGGCGCTTTAAACAAAAACGTCGTAAATAATAAAAAATAACACTGTGCAAGTTTTTTGAAAAAAATTTTTGAGACAGGCACGCGATTAACTGTTTCGCCCTATTTCGGACCCGAGAAATCCATTGCCATCATTAGTTTTTCGATTTATCGGTACGACTTCGAACAAAATTTTTTTTGAAAGTTTTTTTCAATTATTTTGAGATTTTTACACTGTTTTTAGTCATTTTTCAATCAAAAACAATGTTTATATTGCTATAATCCAGTCAAATAAGGGTTTAACCTCGGAATGAATGTTAGTAGAAATTTGTTTTGCTCAATATCTTCCTTTTGCCATTCTATAACATATCACAAAAGTCTAGAAAAATCTCATGTCCGCTTGTAGCGATTTCAAGGTCAAATCGCGAAATGGAGATTTTCAAAATTAGCAGAAATAGGCTATGGTACTATATACACATATGATACATGATGTCAAGGTATTTTTTAATGCTGATTCCAAAAAATCTAAAATCAAGACAATCTGACGTCTCTGGAAAAAGTTATACCTGTTTTTCATCTGTCAACTCATATTATTATAACAGTTGCAAACTTACTGCCGAAAAACCCTTAAAAGTTATGGTAGATGAACCAAATTTTGCATGAAGATTTTAGAACCCATCATTATTAAAAATCAAAACAATCCATTACAAAAAATATATATACCTACGAAATAATAGTATTTTTTGATGGAGGGGCAAATTTTAGGATATGCACTAAAGAAGATCCTTGTTCATCTTAGGAATAAGTGCTAATAGGCTAATTTTTTCATTTTAATCTTTGTTTGGATATTCTTTAACTACCCTCAAAAATCTAAAAAAATCTCATGTCCGCAAGTCCTAATTTTCTTGGTTTGAAAATAAGGTGCAGATTTTAAAAAATTAATAAGAAAAGTTTAAATTTTTATATGTATACCAACATAAGCGACATGATTTAGAGGTATTTTTTAACACTTATTCCAACAAAACTCACAAACAAGTCAACCTGACCATCCCTGAAAAGTAATGCACCTTATTCATGTTGATCTGACACAAATATCTGAAGTGTAGTTTTTCAATTTTTTAAAATCTGCACCTTATCTTCAAACCAAGAAAATTAGGACTTGCGGACATGAGATTTTTTTAGATTTTTGAGGGTAGTTAAAGAATATCCAAACAAAGATTAAAATGAAAAAATTAGCCTATTAGCACTTATTCCTAAGATGAACAAGGATCTTCTTTAGTGCATATCCTAAAATTTGCCCCTCCATCAAAAAATACTATTATTTCGTAGGTATATATATTTTTTGTAATGGATTGTTTTGATTTTTAATAATGATGGGTTCTAAAATCTTCATGCAAAATTTGGTTCATCTACCATAACTTTTAAGGGTTTTTCGGCAGTAAGTTTGCAACTGTTATAATAATATGAGTTGACAGATGAAAAACAGGTATAACTTTTTCCAGAGACGTCAGATTGTCTTGATTTTAGATTTTTTGGAATCAGCATTAAAAAATACCTTGACATCATGTATCATATGTGTATATAGTACCATAGCCTATTTCTGCTAATTTTGAAAATCTCCATTTCGCGATTTGACCTTGAAATCGCTACAAGCGGACATGAGATTTTTCTAGACTTTTGAGATATGTTATAGAATGGCAAAAGGAAGATATTGAGCAAAAAAAATTTCTACTAACATTCATTCCGAGATTTACCCCTTTTTTCTCCCTATTTTACTGTATTACTAATAATTCTGCTCAAACGTTATTTGCTACATTGTAAACAATTTTGAACAATTTATTTGAAAGTTTAGTGATTTTTTTTGAAATTTTTTTTAAAAAAATCGGAATTTTTTACATTGTTATCGTTTTTTCGCTGTTTTTATTCTCTTTTGCACAAACACATAGCATGTTTTCCATTAAAAATTAATTTAACTGTTAATTTAGTGTTGGTTAAACTTCGACAGTTTATCGATATCATCGATAACAAAAAAAATATCGAGTATATCGATACTTCACAAAACTATCGATAGTTTCAATACTTCCAAATTATTTTACCACAAGGCTACCGATATTATCGATAGCTTTGAAGTTAATTAAACACAATTTGAACTACAAGTTAAGTTTTCGTTTGACATTGGATGTAAACAACGAATTAACATAGTGTTTGGTAGATATCGATAGTTTCCATTGTCGATTGTATCGATAGTTTTAAGAAAAAACTATCGATAATATCGGTAGCCTTGTGGTATAATAATTTGGAAGTATTGAAACTATCGATAGTTTTGTGAAGTATCGATATACTCGATATTTTTTTGTTATCGATGCTATCGATAGTATGTCAAAGTTTAACCAACACTAAATTAACAGTTAAATTAATTTTTAATTTAAAACATGCTATGTATTTGTGCAAAAGAGAACAAAAACAGCGAAAAAACAATAACAATGTAAAAAATTTCGATTTTTTTTAAATTTTTTCAAAAAAAATCACTAAACTTTCAAATAAATTGTTCAAAATTGTTTACAATGTCTTTCTACTGGTAGCAAATAACGTTTGAGCAGAATTATAAGCAATATAAACAATGTTTTTGATTGAAAAATGACTAAAAACAGTGGAAAATTCTCAAAATAATTGAAAAAACTTTCAAAAAAAAATTTGTTCGAAGTCGTCCCGATAAATCGAAAAACTAATGATGCCAATGGATTTCTCGGGTCCGAAATATGGCGAAACAGTTATTCGCGCGCCTGTCAAGAATTTCGACTTGCACAGTGTAATTAAACGATTTAAGGTTCACCTACAACTGGTGTAATATTTTTTTGAGAACATTAGCGCTAGGCAACATTTGCTCAATGAAATATCAAACAAGAGTGATTTATTTTGAATCATGCTCTGCCTTTTATATGATTTTTTTGAAACAATTTTAAATCAATGAAATTTAAAAAAACATAAACTATTTTAAAGTGTGATTAAACATGAAGTATTAATTTTGAATAAACAATGATTTCAATGATTAATTTTTACAAAATTGAACATTGAAATGAAAATTATAAGTATTAACAGAAAATAAATGTCTTATAACTTAATTAAAAAAAAAAGAAGGAATTTTTAGAAAAAATTATTGAAATTTGTTGAAACCGTTTAAAAAAAAATATTTTTTATAGGTAAAAACAAATTTTCTAAAAATTTTCAAAATATATTTTCAATTTTTCCGGGGTAGCTGCCCTTCCTTTTTAAACTTGGTCAAAAAGTTAAGTTTGTATCAATAACTGTTATAGGATTAAGAGTCTACAAAACTTTCTTAATGAAAGGATATTTTTTTAAGAAAAAATGACAGTCATAAATTAGTACCAAACAATTTTGACAAAAGTGGTGTCTTCAGTGAAAATTAGTACAAATCTTTAGTTTACCAAGAATCTAAGAAGTTAGTTTTTTTTGCAGAAACATATGGAAAATTCACGATAAGTCAAAAAAAAAAATTTACTAAACATTTTTTTGTGTTTGCGAATTTAACTTGTCTATAATAATTTAATTTATCTATAATAATATTTATTTTATTACATACATACAAAATTCAAAATTGTATGGAAGCGATTTAAACTGTTTCATTATATTTCAGAATGAGTGAATCCTTGAGTATAACCAATCGAAGGCGGCATTAGAAAATCTATTTAATTTTTGTCTAATTAATAAGGATAGAACTTGAAAAGGGCCAGTAAATTAACTGTCCCACCCGTGACGATTGAATCTCCTAATTATTATTGATTACTTTCCTTTAGTTTGAATTTCCATATCTCTGGAAGGATCATGCCCACTATACACTGTTGCGTGCTGCAAAAAAAAAACACAGAAATACTTTTCTTCTGTATTTTTTTTATGAAATACTTAAAACAGGGATGTTCCAAATTTCATTTTTTTTTATTTGTTTCTTTAAATCAAACTAATACTTGTCACCGAGTCAGCTGCAAATTTGGTACCACTAAAAGACAAATTCTTATGAAAATAAGAACACTGTTTTTATCTGTGCAAAATCAATTTCGTTAGGAGCGAAATTTAGATTAAAGGTGAATGGTAATAGTAAAAACTTCATCACAGAGGTCAAAAATCCTTTTCAAAATTACAAAAAAAATAAACTATTAAGCAATTTCAAAAGTGTTATTATTAAAAAAAAAACTAAATTTTGTTTTAAATGCAAAAGAAAAATTTTACATTTCTTTCCCACAAATCATGACCTAAAGTCAAACTTTTCTTCAACATCCACCGCTACACACTTTTCGAACAAAAAAAAAACTATTATTTTTGCTGACCAAAGTTACTCGTCATTGAAAAACATCATCTTCCACAACAACAACAACAAAAAACACATGAAAAGGATTTCTTTTTCCATGGGTGTGTTAAGCAAACTGATTTTGTTTTGTCCCAGGAATAGAATCCAGCTAAAATACCTCCTTGATAGAAATAGAAAAAACAAAACGAATAGAGCACACACACCACTTGTTTATACAAAAACAACACAAAACAAAAAAACAACAACAAGTTGGCACTCATGACGTATGTCCTTTACAGAGCTCCAAGTGCTGCACCAGCACTATGAATGTCCTTGTACTTTTTCTCCAAATCGATAAATACCTACTCCACTTTCGAAGCAACTCCGACAATAAAAAAATGTCTCACAGGGATCAATGGGGTTTATTGAATTTTCCAATTTAGTTATACTTATTTTTAGTTTGAACTTATTTACCGGTCAAAGGTCTACATTATTTTAAGTTCTAATTTTAAAAATATCATTGCCAAAAATAACGTTTTTCAGGCATGACAGTATCTAGTAAAAAAAAAAATGTTATCACATTGATTACCTCACTTTTCAAATAGAAAAGGGCTCAATTCATCACAACCGATATGAACTAAATTGAGGAAATGACCATGAAAAGTTCATATCACAAAATAATGTTGGCTATAAGCAAAGATATATTCGAATACGCAGATACGCACTCAAGTGATTATATTCGTGTCAAAGATAAATTTGTAATTTATAATATTTTCAACACAAAAAAAACAAGAAATTAACTAACCTGAACGGAAAAGCGACTAATTGGCCGGATTACAATTGAAAAAGTATTCACACACGTTATAGGCACGTTATAGGTGCATTAAAGAAGCACTTTTGTATTTTGTTGGGACACACTTCTATTCCAATTTTTTTCCACCAATCTTAAAAAAATTTTCAATTCACAAAACCATGAGGAAAAGAGGTGAACTTTTTTGTGCTCAAAAAGAGGCTATTGAAGGGAAGTTATAAAATTAAAACAAACAACAAAATAGTAAACCATAAAAATCGCATAGAGACGTTATAAGAGACTACAAGTTGCGGTTCCACTAGTACTAGAATAGCGTACTCTTTACCGACTCTACTACAGACACCACACGACCGACGGGCTCGAATTCTAGCTGTAAACTGAATGAAATAAAATTGTTCGAATGGATGCGAAGGCAAACTCTGGAACGCATAATCACCAAGTTGGATTCGGTTCGAATCGAATTGGATATCATCATCTAACTGGCACTGTCTTGCCTCTATAATGTCTCTTTGGTTGGATTGGTTTAGTGTTAGCTCTGCTAGGGTAAGTAGAGCGCAATCTCTGAGAAGATTTGGATTTGCTCACAAGTTGTGAGTAATATTGTGTTGCGTAGGAAGGGTAAAAGGCCGGTTAGAGAGTATACGTTTTTTGTATGGGGCTTCGGGGGGTTTTGAGTGCGGGCGGTTTGTTTACATTTTTTTTTTTTAATGAGAGTTCAATGTGACGTTGTTGTGTGTTGGGTTTTTTGTTGTTATCCTGCAGACGTTGAGTGAGCCCCTGCGGAAACGTTGCCATATAGATAGAGATTGTGGAAAACGTTACGTTACATGTGTATACAAATTGTTTCGAGTGTGATGTAATGCATTGAAAAGATATTGCCAGAGTTGAAAATGTGTTATTTCTGCATCAACTAATTTTCTATAAAATTAACTATAAGTAGGAAAATTTAAATTTTTGATATATAAGTCAGCAACGAAATAAAGTTTGAGTTATAAAATCAAATTTTTAACTACTCTCGTAAAAACAACCATTCTTTCATGGTTACCAGAACAAAATATTCTCACCGAATTTTATAGATATTGTAAATTATTTACAGGTTGTTTCGGTATTGTTTTCAAATCCTTTATTGTTGATACCTACTTTATTTGTATGCCAAATGAACCATAGAGCCAAATAGCATTAGCGTATCATAATTTTGAATAGGTTTTCGCTTATAATTTACCTGTGCTGAAAATATATTCACCTTTCAAATAGTTATAATTTTTAACGATTGGGAGGATATCCTTTCGATTGTTAGTTTTGTTGTCGAAAAATATTCAATAATATCAATTTTTTAGCCAGAAACCAGAAAAAAAAAACAAAAACACTATTTTCCATTTTCTAAAAAGTGCATTTATGTGAAGTTGGCACCCTTATAATTTTTTTTTTCAACTCAAAAATCACAAAAAATAATTTTTTTTTGTTCAGTGTAAAAATTATTGGGTTTTGCACTGTGATTCGTTTGTCTAACGTTAGCCCAGGATAGCCCAACTTTTTTTATTTTAATTTCACTATTCTTTCGAAAGATACAATAAAAAACTTTTTTTCATATCAGAAACCGAAAAAATTGTGTTTTTTTTTTATGAAAAAATCTTTAGTTTAAAACTGTGGTTTGTTTGATGCTCACGGTTAGCACAGGATAGTCCAACTTTTATTTTCGCTATCTTAGTTTAAAAATTATAGAAGAATTAGTTTTTATTCACACAAAAAAAAAGTACGCATACACCACAGTGACCTTTTTTTATTTTATAATTTAGAAAAATTAAATCCATTTGTTTTAAATGTTACGGAGAGTTGCCTATTTTTGGCCGTCTCCAGTTTCCGGCCACCTTTCGGATAATCGTTATAACTAGGGATTTCGTAGGGTTTATTCCAAAATTTTGCTCTTATGCTGTTCTCTTATATGTTAGAACAGCATACGAGTGAAAATTTGGAATAAACCCCTTTGAAACGTTATAACGATTTTCCGAAAGGTGGCCGGTAACTGGAGGCGACCGCCAATAGGCAACTGTACCCTATTTATTTGAGTTAGAATTACAACATACAAATATTTTTTTCTAGTGTAAGGATCATTGATTTTGGTTTGCCATAAACGAGTTAGCACCTAGAAAAGCTACATGCTTAGTAAAATCTATCCAAACATTTTTTCAAAAGCAACAACAAATATAAAATAATGTGTGGAGTAATTATTTTTCAAAACACGAATAGAACTTTTTTGAAGATAATGGGACAGGATAACTATTATAAGATCTTGGGGAAAAAGTGAAAAAAATTGAACTTACAAATTAATTCGACAAAATATTGAACTTTTGAAATGAGTAAAAATTGTATTTCATTGAAATTCGTATAGACCAGGGTCGATAATTTTTGAAACCAAAAAAAATCATAGTAGAATGAAACCCATTGGAAAAGGAGGTGAATATGATGAAAATTAAAGGAAAAATAAATTACGGGCGATCCGAGTTCGGGAAGTGGTAGGGTTGAGTTTTTAATGGTAAAAAATGGTATATCTCGATTTCCGGCAAAACTACAAATCCTATAGAAAAAAGTTGTATGGCAAAGTTCTAGGTAATAAAAAGATCTACAACTTTTGTATCAACAATTTTTTCACATAACCTCAAAATTTATGTGAAAAATTCAAAAAACCGAGTTTTTGGTTTTTTATTTTTGTCTTTTTCAAAAACAAAAAAATTTTCTACGAAATTTGGTGAAAACCTACCTTATTATATCCCAAATACACTGTAATTTATTTGATTTAAAATATTAATTTGTTCACCTTATTTTGACTTAATACCAAAAAAACACCCTAATTTTCAATCGAAAATTCACGTGTCAAAATATCAGCTTTTTTCAAAAAGTCGGTGGGCATTTCGTTCGTTAAAATGTCTATTTTCTGATGGTGTAAAAAAAATTTACATTAGTATACTATAGAACATGTTCTAGTAAAATTCAAAAAATGAAAAAAGCTTGAATTCGAAAAAAATTTTTTATCATTGTTTACAATTTTGGTCTATTAATTCAAATTTACACTTTAATTACTCAAAAAACGTAAGATTTCATGTAACATTGATTAATCTTACGTTTTTTGAATAATTAAAGTGTAAATTTGAATAAATAGACCAAAATTGTAAACAATGATAAAAAATTTTTTTCGAATTCAAGCTTTTTTCATTTTTTGAATTTTACTAAAACATGTTCTATAGTATACTAATTTAAATTTTTTTTACACCATCAGAAAATAGACATTTTAACGAACGAAATGCCCACCGACTTTTTGAAAAAAGCTGATATTTTGACACGTGAATTTTCGATTGAAAATTAGGGTGTTTTTTTGGTATTAAGTCAAAATAAGGTGAACAAATTAATATTTTAAATCAAATAAATTACAGTGTATTTGGGATATAATAAGGTAGGTTTTCACCAAATTTCGTAGAAAATTTTTTTGTTTTTGAAAAAGACAAAAATAAAAAACCAAAAACTCGGTTTTTTGAATTTTTCACATAAATTTTGAGGTTATGTGAAAAAATTGTTGATACAAAAGTTGTAGATCTTTTTATTACCTAGAACTTTGCCATACAACTTTTTTCTATAGGATTTGTAGTTTTGCCGGAAATCGAGATATACCATTTTTTACCATAAAAAACTCAACCCTCCCACTTCCCGAACTCGGCTCGCCCGTAATTTATTTTTCCTTTCATTCTTATCATATTCCCCTCCTTTTCCAATGGGTTTCATCCTGCTATGATTTTTTTGTACTTTTTAATGTTTTTGAAGGCATCGGCACTGGTCTAGTAGGATAGAAAAAATTTATTTTAAATAACAATCTAAACTAAACAAGCTTAAAAGTTACAATTTTGTTTCTCTTCTTGAAGTAGCACTTATGACAACACTTTAATTAATAATAATTATGGTTCAACATTTTCCAAATTTTCTTACTAAATGCTCATTGTTCTTATTTCTATCAGTTTTAATAAAGCACGTCTTAATGCTTTCATTATTCGAAGAAAATTTTAAATAAATAAACACTTGATCGAAAGTGTCATAAAAGCTGACAAAAAATAATTATTTTTAAACGAATTTTAATTTGCATTTCAGAGAATTGATCTTGAATCATTGAATGCAAATATCTACAAAAAATAATCTAACCAAATCCGCTGTGTCAACATTTCCCTTTTGGTTCGTAATATTTATATTACTCACTGTAAGGTATGGTATCATTATTTTAAGATTTACTAAGTCTTAAACGAAATAAACCACGAACTAGTAAAGCACCAAACGTAATTCAAAGAAACGATAGTATGATGACGACTTTTGGATTACTTTTACTTCATTTGCATTCTCGCGACTTGGTCACTCTACACTTATAATAATTTCGCCAATAAACTTCAATTGTAAATTAATTCATAATGACACCAAGATCGTCTCGAAGTTTAATAAAGGAGTAGCCAGCAGCAGCAAAATATAATAATTGCATTTTCAGTGCGATCATATTTTTATGAGTCATTCGTATGAGTAGCGAAACGCAGTCATCACCACCATCCTGCGGTGATGGTGTATTTTATTAGGTAAGCAAAAAGCAAACAGAGCTTGTAGTCATCCTCGCCAAGAAACTTGCTTGCTTTTTATAATGAGGTCATCCCGATTGGATTTGATAAGATTCTCATATTGTTTATATTGAACAAATATAAATTCTTTGCGGAATAATAAATTGTGGTCTACTTTTATTTGATGAATAGAGGAAATGGTAAATCGAGAACCCGAAGTGTTATACAAATAATGTCGTTACTTATTTGTTTTGAAAAAAAAAAAAAGACTTTATTATCGATAAAGATGAAGTCATTACACTGCAATGGATTAATCGATCACTTTTCGATAATGCATTTGCACCTGAAAGACATGCATTTTTCTTTTGTAGTTACCAGAGTACAACTTACTTAGGCTTTCAAGCTACTAAAGTTATAATGTAAGTGTTATAGTTGGTTGGAAAAATTATGTTTAAGGGTTAAGGGGTCATACTAAAATGCCTTTCCCACTTTACAGGTCTGAGATCCTTTCCATTAATGGACTCAGACTGAGACGAAATTTTATCATACATACATATTTTTTAACGCTCGATTTCAACATTTCAAAGGGAAAGGTGATGTACTGAAATAGTTTGTTTTAAACTCATTACTATATGGCCCCATAAAGAGGCAAAAGATTTGAACAACAAAACTGGTTTTAATGCAAATACTTTATCCATATCCGTGGCGCAGTGGTTAGTGCAATGGACTCCAGAGTTCTGGATTTGAATCCCAACTTCCAACACCTTAAAACTTTTTTTACAGGGGTACCTACTGCCTCTTGCAAGGAATTGACAGTTGTAACTTGTAAGAGTATGATTTTAATTAAAATTGGCATTTCTGCTATGCCGTTTGGACTCCATGGGTACTTTATGATTTTTGCCTGTAGATGGCGTCATATTAAAACATTGCATAACTTTTAACCCGTGGACAGACAAAGCGCTTTCAATGATATCTTATTTTTTAAATTGTGATAAGTAGCTTAGAAGTTATGGTTGAACATTTATATGCTTTCATACCTAAAAACCGTTTAAATATTTCATCCTTTCATTTGCCTGTATCTGTTTTCCATATTCAAAATATTTCAGAAACTATTCACTCTTGGGAGTCGGGCCTATACAGTATTTTTATCACCTGGTTTTGTTCCTTTAAATGTCGATAAAATGCTATTTATTGTTGAACCGAATTCTAGCCCTTTGAAGATTGAAGTTTAGTGTTTTTGATCTGGATTGAAATTCCAGCCTTCACCATGTATAGACATTTTTTTCCAGGGGTATTGCCCAGTGGCGGATCTAGGGGGAGGGGGGGTCGTGGGGGTCATGACCCCCCCCCCCCCCCCCCCCCAAAACCTCAGATGAAAAACAAAAACAAAATTTCCCATGATATAATAACTATTACATGTATCTCGATCCACGAACGCTCTATCATAACTACATAATCGCAATAACTTAATTTGATATTTTGGTTTAAGAAGATATACGCTTTTCTTTGTAACAAAACTGTGAGGATGAAATTTATTTCATCCTAAACATACCTTCGTATTTTTTTAATTTGTACATTTTTTTCTTTTTAAAGATAACTTTTGCTTTCAGAGATCACATTTCTTAAAATGCGTATTAAACATATAATTATACTATTTTTACTCGGTACTTTTTTATAGAAAAAAATATTTATGGTTTGATGTTTCCGCAAAAAAATAATGATGCTGAAAACATCGCTCTTGGAAACATCGATGTAATTGAAACTTCAAAGTTTTTTTTCAGTGAAGGGCACCAGGCGAGTTCTACTCAAAACACGAAAGTGGAAGAAAAACATTTCTGAATTATTTTCGTACTTTTAGTACAGTTGAACCATAAATTAAGGTACCTTCCTTGTAAAAAAAATTGTAAAAAATATAGGTAATTTTCTCAATAACCGGTTGCTGCGATTATGATAACAACTTTCAACTGCAATCGCAATGTAAAATGTAGTATGGTCAACGTTAATTCAATTTTGAAAAAATAAATACATTTGAAAATGATGGCCTTCAACGAAAAATCATTCCGAAAGTGGTTTCTGTTTACTTTAACTAGGTTCAAAATTCACACAGTGTAGAACGGTTATTAACTTCTAAATTTGTTTAAAATGACAACCTCAATAATTTCAACAAATTTTATACTTATCTTTATAATAATGGCTTTCTTATAGTTCTGGCTTGATTTCTTATAGTTTGTTTTCGCTGTTATTTAAATATTTTAAAATTCAATAAAAAATGTCTTGAAAAAGACGTTTATAATCATTGAAATTTCAAAATATAAAAACTTTTTTATTTGATAAGAAATTCAAAAAATTGTTCGTATCAAATTTAACTTTAAGAATTTTAGTTGAATTTAAAATTCAGCTTTAAAATTCCTTCTAACAAACTGACTATAAATACTGCTAAGCCATTCACAATCTGTTCTCCTATTAACAGTATTCTCTGTATCTAAAATATGTAGCATTTCTAATACCATTCTTTTACTATAATGCTTTTCTGTTTGTAAAATATCTACATTGTTATAATCTGGTCTATGTCCCTCATCTAAATATTGTAAAACTAGAGCAGTTTTTTGTGAATGTCCGTTCTATGATCAGATATAAATAACGGTTTTTCAATTTTTGCATGGATGTACCTACATAAACTGATGGGCAATTGTTCGTTCCATCACCTAAACATTTTATTTTATATACGATATTAGATTTATCATTTTTAGAAAATTCACCTTTTAAATTTCAAAAAGTGAATTTCTTAAAACATTTACTGATTTAAAAGCTAAACGAACATTATCTTTGTTTCTAATAAGAGCATCTTGAAGTCGATTTGAAAGATTAGGAATATACAAACAACTTCTGTTCGAAAACTGTGTTGTATTTGTAACTTAATTTGGTTGAACCAATGGATTAAAATATTGGTTCAATAATGTTTTTATTATATTTATTGGAAAAGAATTTGAAAGCAGAGTATCCATGATTTTGTTAATGTTATTCTGACGAAATGCAATATCACTGATATCCAATATTCTGGTAATAAAAGTAAAATCAAAATACGACCTGTAACCAACGCAGCATTCATTAAGAAAAATATATACCTACATATATTTTTTAAATATCAATTTTTCGAAAACGGGACATATTTTTCAAGTCTTAGTTTTAGGCCGTGTGTGAATTTAGTTAATTTTTTAGCCAAGGATAAGTTTTTGACATTTGTATCTATGTCTGTTGAATAAAGAATTTATCTTGGGCTTTATTTAGGTGTGAGAATCGGGATACATTTTTGAATTGGCTAAATACTTTCTTAGTTGCAAAACAAAAGAATTAATGGTGTATAAAACATTTATAAATTAATATTAACAATTTACAAACTTCCACCAAGCGTTGACCTGTGAATTTTATTTTTGCGTTTACACTCACTTAAAATTTTTTTTCATCATCAATAAAAGCTGTTTTTTATTTTTCTCGTGAACCAGATCAGATCATTGTATTTATTTGCGAAACACTTAGGGCCAGTTGTACAAATATTTAATCCGTGGTTCAGCAACTTTTATCTACTGAAATCGGTGGGAAGGTTGCGTTTTAGCACTCTTTCATGGTTCAAATATGTAAAAATAGCCACATCCATGCTTGAACCGAAATCGGTGGGTTAAATTCCTGATCCGAGGCTGAACCACGTTTGTACAACTGGTCCTTACTAAACAAAATCCTGATTTCATTGTAAACTACCGTGAGGCTAAAATCGACTCGTGAAAAGTCGACATTACTTTCCCAATTTTTTTTCTTTATTTTCAGTTTTTGAATATAAATTAAAAAAATACAATAATCCTTCTGCAAACAATTTATACCCAGAGCAGGGTAAATGCTTGACAGCTGAAAATTTTTTTCTAAAAAAATATATTGTCAAAAATTTAGCTTAATTTAAGCTCCGAAACAAAATCCTCTCGAAAATACATTTGATCTAAGAATTTGGATAGAATTTTGTATGTTATAGCTAAAATTTAGCATATATTTTGAGCACTTGACCATTTTTTTGATTATTTTGGAAGTAAGTTTTTTTAATCCTGTGACCCCCCCAAACCAAATTTCTAGATCCCTGGTATTGCCTCTTGCGAAAAATTCACCAAGTCTTCAATAGTATCGTTGTAATAAATAAGATAACCTCAACTTAAATGCTTAATCGTTCAGACTCGGCGCAGAAAATTTAAGGTATTCCGTTCTTACAAACACACGCATAAATGGTTTGGAGTTGTAATTTACTATTATCCTTACTGCTTCGCTTCATAGAGTGGTCGTGCAGTTTATTTTATTTTTTTTTTTTTTTTCAAAACTTTTTTATATGACTACTGTCAACCTTTTTAAACCCATACTTACTTATACAAGTAATTCATCTCCTATTTTTATTTACCTACTTCTCAATAATACCAATTTTTAGTCTCGGAATAAGAAATCAGGAATCGAATTACGGCATACGTTCGTTAACGAATGGTTGCTATGTGTCCCTATCGTTTTCTAATAATTAAATAAAGACAGAAATAGTCAAAACGTTAACGTATGATCGTAATCGTATGCCGTAATTCTTTAATTATTGCTTTTATTTAAAAATTTGTATGACACCTGGCAACTCTTTCTAACCACTTTGATTGTTGTAAATGTGGATTTGATTACCTTTTTTTAATTTCAAAAGAAAGTTTCTTTCTGTATATTTTTGAAACGCTAATTTTATTAGTACCTGCATATTTTATGTCTTCTTATAAAATTTAAAAAAATTACCTACTTACTTTGGCTGAACTAGCGCCTAAAGACGGCGCGGCGGCGGGGCTCTAACTAAGGTACCATTTACTTGTTATTATTTTTAAATTTGAATTTAAAGATGTAATATTATGTTAAAATACAAACAACAAAAACAACCTTATTGACGAAATAACAATAGAATTTTAATAATTCAGGCACAAATTTGAAATCAATTAAATCATTTATTCATATTCATACAATTAAATCATATTCAATGAATTTCTATAAAAGAGTAATAAATATCTAATATGCATTTTTCTGCTGGAATATTGTTCTCAAAAACTTCCTCCCCATATAATTATTTCAAACATCAGGGTTAACTTTGAATCAAAATTTTGTATTCAATATCATACGAGTAAATTATAATTATCATTCTTGACCAAATAAATTATTTTACCGAAAAGTAATTTGAATAAGCCTGATAAGAAACCCCTGGCGCACCACCATATAAAAATTCCTCCAAAGGTCACAAGAGGTGCTTTATCATTTGATTAAAGTCACTGAACGACATTCGACACGCAATCTTCAAATAACAACAGACAAACAGACATCATGTAACATGTAAGAATACTACTTTTTGCTGAATGAACTTCAAACAAGCAAGAAGGGTTGTTATTGTTATCATTTATGAAGTTGTTTGGAAGTAAAATAGAAGTTGTTGTCGTTGAAAGTTCGCCAGGAAATAGGTCAGTGAAGTCCCGTAAGCAAAATAATGCTATAAATTTATGTAATGTCTGTTACCAAAACTTCCGCTTTTGATTGCATGAGAAACAACCCCGCAGGTGGAATAAATCATTTGAAACATATTTAGGTCGAACCTGCGTGGTAATAGTTGCGTGGTATAGTTACGTTTCAAAGTTAAATTTAAACAATCGTTTATGCGAGATAGTTCACAATTAAAAACTATCATAATCAAAGTATCTATCTTTCAGGTGCCATAAACGTAAGAAAAAAAATATACTCGCCCAACGTGGGGCTCGAACCCACGACCCTGAGATTAAGAGTCTCATGCTCTACCGACTGAGCTAGCCGGGCATGTTTTTCAAAGTCATCTAGATATTTAGTAGACACAATGGAACCTATTTTGTCGCCTACAAACATGTGTCATTATAATTTTTTTAGTGATGTTGTTGTGGGTATTCTGAAGAATAGGTGAAACGATTTTTAAAATTAAGTTTGCATATTTTCAGGCGATTGTAATACTAAAAAGTCATTCTCATTTATACCACTATGGTGAAATTCGAATTGTTCTTGTGCCTTGTGGAATGATTCATGCAGTTTGAATTTGAATGTTTGAATTTACAAAGGAGAGTGGGCATTTTGGACGTTGAGCGGCCATTAATGAAATTGGAATCAAATGAAAGATCTATAAATTAGGAAAAACTTTGACTATGGAAGTTTGGCTGTATTGCGTTAAGAATGCAAGATATTGCAATACTAGTATTATTTATGCATCATTCAATGTGTGAAGGACAAATTGAATTATATTTTTATTTTAAATACAAAAAATGATGCTCTGTCATTTTCCATCAGCCTGAAGACATTAATCTTAGAAATCCGACCAATAGAACTCATAATCGGTATTAGATATTTAAGCCAACCACTTCAAGATTTTATTCGAGAGTTTTCAAACGATTCAAACAAACAAAAAATTGAACAGGGCAATTCCATGGTAACTCACGTTACATTCACAAAAATTTCCAACACATAAATAATTTTTTTTTTCAATTTTAATATAAATTGATAAGAAATTACTATCCATGAATGGAGCATAACTATTACTTTCATAATTAACTAAAAAAATTGTATTTATTTTTAACATTTGCTTGGGAAAAATAAAAGTTTGATGGTAACTCAGGTTACAAAAATCGGACACGAGTTTTAAGAGTCCGACAGTATGAAGTTTTTATCTGAAATTAAGAATCTTAATTTGTTTTCAATGAAGATTCCATACATAAAAAATTACAAGCTTTTAATGTGAGTGACAAAACCAAACATTTTTTCAATATTTCGAGGAAAAATTTTAAAATATTTTGGTAACTCACGTTACATTATTTTGGTAACTCATGTTACCTGCGATTTGTGGTTCCAAAAGTAAAGAAAAGATGCATTTTCACTCAAGTTTTTTTTTAACCGAATAGTGTGTAACGAAGCTTGCTTAAATGTTAACTTATTTTAGCAATCACGAGGGGATATTGTCATCGTCACTATTAGACTCGTCATATTTTCAGTTTGCTTGTTTTTCCGTCATTTTCATGTGAAATTCTTCTGTTGTTGGCAAGCTTGCTATAAAAATGCTTTAAGATTATTAAACTCCCTGAATTTTATGTCTATCCATAAGGGAATACAACAAAGAATCTTTTCTTGCAACTTGCATAAAGAGTTGCCGTTTGTAATAGGAATTTTCTAATAAAAAAAGTAAAAAAGACTGCATAATTTGTTCAAAATTCGTGTCCACTTTTTCATGGAATTACCCAACAATAAAATTCTCAAAATAGACTTGAAGTCGTTGTTTTAAAAAGCTTATATTTTTTGTTCTTGTGGTTGGATAAAGGTCTTCATCTCTTCATACTCAGGAAAAATGACAGAGTATCATATTTTGCACTTAAAATAAAGGACAAAGTTTCAACATTGAAATATTCTATGAAAAGTGTTAAACGCAAAAATGCATTTTTAACCTTTGTGAAGTACATCTTAAGGATAAAACTTCTGCACAATATATGTAAGACTTAACTACATCAAAAAATAACAAATTCATTACTGGCCGCGTAGCGTCCACGTTCCATACAAATTTGCATATTCTCCTTTAAATCAGAAAAATTGATTTAGAAAAAAATGCAATTCTTTTCACTTATGTATGTATTCGTTAAGGTATTAAAGCTCAAGTTTAGGATTTGTAAATAAAAATCGAACCAGCTAAAAACTCACAGTACAAAATAAAAACTTTTGGCTGGAATAATAAATCAGATGTTCCCCCAGGAATATTTCTTGTCGATACCAACAGATTCCAAAATTCTGAGGGGCACTGTGGTGTATGCGTAACTTTTTGAAGTAATACTTCTTTTGAGGCTTTGAAGTATGAAAATTTACCTTTTTAAAAGAAATGTCAAAGGGATTTACAAGTAACACCATCTAGTGATAATAATTGCACAGTTTTGTTATGGTATTAACCTACCAAGTGAATTTCTATGAGTGAGAAGTATAACTTCAATCACGTGTTCATATACATATATACACACACTCTTTTTAATTCCGATATAGTAGGTACTGTAGGGCATGTTTAGGATTCGTAAAAAAATATCGAACTCGAGAATTCCAAAAAAAGTGGGTCCGGCAAGTGAAGTGATTTTCTTCAAACTTGGTAGTTAGCAGTTTTGGGTGATTCCCTAGAGGGAAAATTGAAATTTTTTGTAGGACCAAATTTAACGTTACTTGTCATATGACGGAAATAGGAAAGCTAATTTTTTTCAAAAACGGCTCAAACGATTTTGATTAAAATTTGTGTATGCAGTATTACACATAAGAGCTTACTTTTCAAATAAAAAATATTTTTTGTGCCGTTATTAACGGTATCGCCATAAAACGGTTTTTTTTTTTGTATACAAAATTAAAAAAAAAAAAACATTTTTGGATTTTTAAAAAATTTGTTTGAAACATCAATTTTTTGAAAACGGGTTGGTGAAAAATTTTTAGATTTCGTTTTTATGTGTAAATTAATTATTTAACGATTTCGATTTTTGAAGTGAAAACTTCTTTAGTATCGTAGTGATTTGAAACAAGATGAAACGAAACGCGACACGACTTCAACTTGTTATAACTTTTTTGTTTTAATAGATAGATGAATGAAATTTGTACTGCAGATAGGTAATTAAATAAATTATAGTTGTACAAAATTTCAATTAATTTCATATTCAAAATTCGGAGATAACGGTAACAAGATGTTCTTTTCCAACACACGTTATATCTTTTGATCTAGTGCACATACAAATTTGATTTAACTTTAATACGCATGCTGATAACATAACCTTTTATTTGATATATCACACATAACGTTACGTGCTCTACAAGTTATACAATCTTAAATTGAAAAAAAAATTTAAAAGTACCTCAAAACACCTGTGGAGATCTGTTGGCGATGACCAGCTACCAGTGTAGGAAGTACCGTAATCTAAGTCTGGAAATTCGACATGGTTGACTTTAAAAAATTCTAACTTCTCTTGTAGACATCTTTGAAATAAGATTTATACATCATTATACAAGGTGAAACAATAAGCTTTCAAATGGTATAAAATTTGTTTTAGGTTTATAAACAAAAAATTGATTTAATAGCATGAGAACATAAAAATAAATGTTTTTTTTTGCTTTTTTGATGAAATTTATCGAGTTTAAAAAATTCTAGCTCTTTTTGTAGATGTCTCATAAACTTAATCGATATACATATTTTGAGCTAAGACAATAAGCTTTAAGATGATATAAAGTTTATATAGGTTGTCATATAAAAAACATGGATTTGAAGGTGATAGAATAAAAATAGGTAGATTTTTTCTATTTTTTTTTTTTGCAAGAAAAATGATTTTTTAAGGTTTCACTTCTACCACGTGTGAATTGCACACACATGATTCTTTTTTTTTTCTAAAAATCCTTTTTATACCTACAAGAAATCAAGTTTTGTGTAAAAGATCATTTAAAACGGTGTTTAGTCAATTATAAAAAGAGATTTAATTTTTTTTTTTCGGTACTTATATGAAATTTCTTAAAAATATCAAGTTTTCCCTAATTTTGTTCAATAAAAAGCTTTAACATTAAAGTAACTTTAACAATAAGAACAAGTACGTGCGACCCCAGTAGTGCATTTTTTTGTGCACAACATACAAAACAAATTGTGAATTACAACTCCCAACATTCTTATGTGCGTTTAATTAATTTGTAAGAATGGAAGGAATCTGAAGGACGATCGCGGAATCTTGTACTAATTGATTCCAAAGTTAATAATTTTGTTAGACTTTTAAGTGGCTTCTTATTGCAGCAGCCTCCACATGACCAATTCAACTTTGAAAAATATTATAAACTATGGTCAACATGGTTTACTAGTCTTAATAATTTCTCAAAAATAGAACAATTTGCATTTAGATTTTTTCATTAAAAAAAAGTTACGTATACACCACAGTGTCCCTCAAAGTTGCAGAGAATGATTTACGAATTATAAAAAAAGCTTCCTTACATCCCCCACCCTTTTTTGCGTTTATTTAACAATTTGAAGACTTCTATGAGTTGACTAATTAGTTGAATTGGAGTAAAAGCTTTTGACTTCAGTGCAATATCTTTCGACCTATCAAAGTTTGAGAATAGTTAGTGTATTCTTGTTCCTTGATTCAACGAAAAAGCTCAGAATATGAGAAAAAAAACATAGTTTATTTTATGTTTTTTTTTTCTATCCTTTTTGCATAGACCACATAATCAAACATATACACAAACAAATAAATCAAAATAAATACACTCCGTGAGCAGTGTTTTCTTAGACACATCGTCAAGTAAGCAATAAGAAAATATCTTGTGCCATTTAAACTCAGCGACAATCTTTGACACTTGCACTAATAAATGCAAGCAGTATCTCTTCTTAACGCGCCAAAATAAATATATCACGAGACCGGCAAGATGATACACATCCGTTTAAGAAAAACAAATCCGCAAAATGAATTAATTTATTGTTTTGTCCAAAGTCAAAGATACTTTTCCTAAAACATAATCCATCTGGCTGTAGAATGCCCTTGTTGCCACAAAAATATGGAACAAAAGGGCGTTCAGACGATTTTCCCGAGTGACGCCGCGTCAGAGGCGTCGTGCGTCGGTCGGGTCGGCGGCGATATCTTTAGATTTACATAAAGGTTCGCATAGTATCTATGGAGCGACAAATCGCATGTAAAGATCTAAATGTACTTCACAGATAGTTTTGGCCATATGGATATCTAAAAAAGATGCCGCAGTTTCTCTCTAGACACTCTGGAAGCAACTTCATCTTTTATAACTTTCAGTTGTTTAAATTTTATTATGATACAAGAATATGGGTTATATGGAAAGTATGTTTATGCAATGGTATGTGACGGTACTTCTGCAACGGAAGTTGAATGTTAAAATCTAGAGATTCAGGAAAGGGAAGTAAAAATGGTTCAAATATTTAAGATGTTCTTATTGGGTACATTTACGAGTTGTTTGTTGTTTAAAAAAGAACTATGGAATTATGTGCCCGTAAGGAATTCATATAAAGAGTGTTCCACAGTCGTTTTTTATTTTTTTCGGTATTGTTTTCTTTAAATTGCTCTATTTTTTCCAAACTTCAACTGATTTCTAAAATTTTAATTTTATTCGATCAAGAATTAATAACGATTTAATTTTGTACCAAACTATTTTTCTGTTCATCTATGATGCAAGAATAAAGAGTTTTCATAAAAAAAATTTTGGTGAAAGGGTGTTATTTTCGAAGAGACAGTAAAATCTGCATTTGGTCCCAAAAAGCCAATGATTCATTTTATTTATGGTTTTGATGGCAAATTAAACATCTATAGATAATTTCTTACACGTTTTACGCGAATCATTGGCTTCTTGGGACCAATTGCAGATTATACTGTCTCTTCGAAAAAAACACCCTTTCACCAGAATTTTTTTTATGAAATCTCTTTATTCTTGATTTCTATACCAAAATCAATGTTTTTAACAAATTTCATTCAAAAAAACACCCTTTTAACCATGATATTTTTATAGACACTTTAAATTCTTGTTTCTTATCTTAAAAGTAACATAAGATAAATTTCAATAGGGTACCACTAATATTACTCTAGTATTACACACTTTTTCAAATATACCCATATTTTCTTTACTTCTTAAAAAAAACACCCTTTCACATAAAAAAAATTTATAGACTTACATTATTCGTAATTCCCATTGGAAAGAGAACATATTTAATGAATTTCGTAAGCGTACCATTTATACCATTGATTTTATCGGACTTGTCGCGGATTTTTCCCTATTTCCCAAAAAAACACCCTTTAACCTAAAATATTTGTATAGACTGTTTGGGTTCTTGGTTTCTGTTATAAATGAAACATTTTTACCAATTTTCATTATTGTGCCACAATTTTTTCCAAGTTTTTGTGATACTAATTCCGAATTTCATCATTTCTTAAAAAAAAAAACACCCTTTCACTCAAGATAATTTTGTACGCTTTATAAATGCTTAATTCTTATACCAACCAAAACATTTACACCAAGTTTTAAAAATTAATAAAATTTAAGTCAGCTGTTATGATACTTTCCTCACACACAACTTAACCCATCAAAAAAAAAAACACCCTTTCACCAAAAATAATATCAAGAACTTTATGAATCCTTTGTTCTTGCTTTATCTGAAACCTTCATCCCGAATTTTATCAGTTTAGCATGTTTTTCACAAAAGTTTCAAAAAACAAGCACAAGCAACAAGTCATATGATGATATTCGACAAACGATTTATTTCAGTATATTTTTGACCTTCACCTCCTCCCTCTTGTCCGCGAAAAAACACCCTTCCACCCAACTTTTTTTATAGACTTTTTTGTACTTGTTTCTTATCCCAAAAGCAAACTTTTTCCCAAGTTTCATGAGTGTAACAATTTTTTTTTTTTTTTTATTTCTTGATTTTATGTAGGTTCTATTTTACCTGTACTAAAATTAGAAAATGGGAACTCATACAAATGCCTTCAAAACGATGAGGTTTTTTTGCTTTCCTATAAAATTTGCCAAAATGGAGTTACACACTTTTCTGGTTTCACCGACGATATGTGAAATTTTAATCTAGGTACAATAATCTTAAATGTTATTTTAAAGCAACAAAAATTTTGCTTTTACTTTGCCTACCTATATACAATATTATTTCATGAATCAATATAACGCCAACAAAATCCGACATCCCCTTTCAAAATATAAAAAAAAAAGAATTCATTCATCGAATTCTAACGACAACCGTATCCCATCATATTTATATTTGTTGATCTTTCTCGAGATCATAAATATCATGCCCATTGACAATAATGACAACATAATCTTCCAACCCCAAGTGCCAAGTCACAGATCGATATAACATCTGGACCAATAAGCATTCGTCTATACAAAAACAAAGTATTTTTTGCACAAGACACTTCATTCTGATTGGTTAATGAGAATCCAAGAAATATTAAAACAAAACATAAAAAAAGATACATCTTCTTAGTGGATGGATGCTGTGTGGATGTCTCATCGCATCCATTGATAAATTTCAGTACGATCTTACAGTGTTGCTTCGGATCTCAAGTGGAAGTACGTTTACTAGATATAATTAGAGAGCAATTGCGGGAAAAGTGATTTTGTGTTTTAATTGAAATTGATAATTTTTGCAAAAATGTATTCAACTGCCACTTCCAGCCATCATAGTTTTAAGTTCGAAACTTTCGATTATTATTTACGAGCTAATCAAAAATTTGTTCAAAATAATTTTGATAACGGTTTTCATTTTCATCAACCACAACAACAACAACAACGGAAGTGTCAACAAAACATTTATTCTAATTCAAATGAATTTCCTACCAATTATCCACCGACTTCACCAACGGGCGCGACCATTATTTTTTCAAATCAATGCTCTTATCCTAGCGAATTACAACCTCAATTTAATTCGAATACAAATTACATTTTTCCCCCGTCGGATAGTAATTCAACTTTAAGGAACTACTTGGATATGTTCCAAAATAAAAATTGTTGTTTAAAAAATAACAGTGACGAGAGTACATTGGGCAGTGGCAGTGAGGATAGCCCAAAAGATTGCAAGGACATCAGTACCACAGTCCAGTTGAGTGATGTTGACCGTTTATCTGGAGGGGATTGGGAATTTTTGAGTGCTGTCAGTTGTAGTGATAACAATGGAACAGAAAAACATTTTGCAAGATATCAAGATTGCGAGAAAATTAATTGGAATGGAGGAACTGTTGTGGACGGGAATAATAGCACTTCAAATGGTTTGTATTGTTATATAGAATTTGAACATTACTTCGAAAAAAAGAGAATTGTATCAGGAACTGATTATAAAATCCCAGAAATTGTGCAAAGGAATCCAATAACCAAGTCAGAACAAATCTCAATTAAAAAGCAGGGACTTCAGTATTCTTCAAACAATAAATTCAATATTCTTCAAACAATAAATTTTTATTACTCTCGAGTGAAACACTTGCTCTGAAAAACGAAGTTTTGAACAGGTTCTCCATTTATTTGTCCATTGTATATTTTCGATTGTACTGGTTTACAGCCAAAATGGACACTCAATCCCACTATTTTTTCCTAACGTACTTTGACGTTTGACCTCAGGGACTCGGAAATCACTCTTAAAAAAATTACGATGAATACGTTTTCGAGATATGATTTTCAAAGTTTTTTGTCGTTGTTTTTTCCAGCATACTTAGTATTCGGGCTATATTTTGAGTAGTAACCGACTTATCTGAACAGAAAAGCTGGCGCCTGAAAACTGAGTAAATAAGCAACAAACACAAGAACAACTTTTCTGGGTCACTCCATATGCTTAAGTGTGATTTAAAAAAAAATCAATTTTTTTAAGGAAATTTTTACTGAAAGAACAAATCAAAATCTTTCGAATCATCATAGTTTTAAATTTTGTATGTATAGTTACGGTGACCATGTTTCAGGAAGCGAAACCTAGGACAGATAAAAAATTCGTTGGATCGTTTTGAAAATATTGATTTTTCAAACAAAGAAATTAATTTTTTTTTAAATGAGTTTTCATAATTTTTCCTTATTTTGATATCAAGATTTCCTAAACGATTTCATGGGAGCGTTTTTGTTGAAATCATTTAAGTCGTTTACGATATCAGAAATCAAGAAAATGGTTTTATAACTTCTATTTATATATTTATATTTTTTTAATCAAAATCGGGAGAGCTGTTTTTTAGCATTCAAATTTTATTTTAAAAGATTTTGAAATTGTATGATCTTTAACACAACTTTTAACATTTCCTTAAAAGTTTTGAAACTTATCTGGGTTCTTTAATCTTCCATATGTTGTTCTTTATTCGAAAACATTTTACCTGATGTAGCAACCTGACAAACAGAAGCTGGAACTAAATAATTGACGAACATTTAAAAAAAAAGTTTTCCTACAAAACCAGCACAAAATTTTGCTTTTCGTTGCACAATACGCAGATAAGGTAACGAAATTCTTACCTGTGCTAGAATATATGGAGATTTCTCTAATTTTTTGTCACTCCCATTTATTTGTCTAGGCAATTTTTCTTTTTGACTTTGGAGACTTAGAAAAATTTTCGTTTTGCTTCAGCAGCGTACTAGGCTTTATCCGAAAAATTAGAAAAATTTTAATTTCCAGCCACTATTTTCTTGTTTTCCGTGCAAAAAAACTCCACCTGATTTGAAAACTTAACTCAAATAATAGGCGAAATTGTTGTTTTTGGCAAAATAAATGATGTTTTAGTTCGTTCTTGGCCTTAATTTAATTGACATTTTACTGGAGTTTTTGGAATTTAATCCTTTTGCGTCTTTAAAACGGTAAGTTTCAGCTGCAGATTAAATCTGCACTGCAGATTTATGGTTCTCAAAAGTCTGGGAATGGGTTAAAAATCTGCAAAATCTGCACTATTGGCAACACTGGTCTCGAGTAAACCGGGACGGATGGTCACCATATGTATAGTACACTTTCTGGTTAAAGAAAAATGGTTCAAAAAGACAAAAAATACTAGATTTTGAAAGTCCATATTTTATCCAATTTTAGCCGTATTCAAGTTTTTCGACCATTATCTTGCAAGATAAAGTATCTTCTTTTTGATAAAGACAGACCATTAAGGGGGGAAATCCCTCCAGACGACACATTTTTCACTATTTTTTTATGAAAAACTGAAAGCACTTATTGAAATTTGGAAAAAGACAAGATATTACTGACATTATCAAGAACTGAAAAAATTTTTTTTGAAATGAAAAAATAACAAAATGGCGGCTCTGGAGCCTTTCAAATTTGACGCCTCTAGTTTGCGCCGTGCAATGTACAGGTCCAGGAAATCATATTTTTTTTTTCCGTTAGTACGCATTGCATGAACCTAAATTTATTTTTTTTAAATGAAAAATAAAAATTATAAATAGAAAAAACGAAAAAAGACATGTTTTTTTTACAAAGAAGTAGTTAAAAAAAATATTTACTGTACAAATTTTCAGAGCCGGTTTTAGGGGGGGGGCAGCCTGGGCCGTCGCCCAGGGGCGCAAGAATTGAGGGGCGCCGCAGGCGCCCCGAACTTTTACAAAAGTTATATAAATAACGAAGTCTTTCCAATCGATGTTTTATTTTTTTTTACATTCACAAAGGCGCCCCAATTTGTTTCTATTTTACATTTTCAACGGCGCTCGTATTGTTTGTCCTAAACTTTTTGAAGAATGAAGGCGCCCCCCAATTTTGGGTTAATTTATTTGGCTTCCGGAAGGACAATGGTGTCCAAAATCTTCGTTCATCTTTGAAGAACAAGGCGCCCCAATTTCTTTTGAAAGACTAAAGCAATCCTAATATTCCTCCTACCAATTTAATTTTTACAAAGGTGCCCCTAATAGTAATGAATAAGGAAAGAGAAGGGAGACGGACAGAATCCCGAAATTAAAAATCCAGAAAGCCCAAAATCCAGAAAACCCTAAATTCCGAAAACCCAAAAACACAAAATCCCGAAAACCCACAATCCCAAAATCCCGAAATCCCGAAAACCCAAAATCCAGAAATGTCAAAATTCACAGCTTCTCCATTTCTCATAAAAACTACGTTTGTGTGTGAGAATAAAAAAATAGGTCTGTTCGTTGTTCCCCCCTCCAGGGCACTCTAAGTCATTTCAATTAACTGTGAAAAAATCAGAGTTTCTCGGGTTTTCATTTTACATCGAACACCTCAGAGCTTTAGTTTCATCAGCGAACATCGAACACAGAGGAAATAACTCTGGTTGAAAAAGGAGCTACAAAAAACGCTTGACAACGAATTCGGAGCGACCCAGAGTGCCCAAGAGCTCACAACGAACAAACCTTATACTTATAAAGGTATGTTGTTTTTGATTGGCCGTCCGGAAGCGCCTGGAATCATTAAGAAGCGTGCTGCAAGTTTTTTATTCTCCTAGTGAAAAAACAAAACACAATATTTGATTTTTCACCAATACAGATATTAAGTTTTAGAATTGGGTGGAAGCGATTCAAATTTTTTTATTGGATTTCAGAATGAGTGAATCATTGAGTGATTCCAATCGAAAACGACATTAATGTACCTAGTTGAAAAAATTTTTGAAAAAATATTGTTCAAATAAGACCAACTGTACCTAATCTTTAAATGTGTTTAAACAAAAAAGTCAGAGATAAAGGTAGTCTTGTCAATTGATCCTAAATGACATGAATAATTAATTTTTTTTAAGTTAACCTTTTTAAGTTAATACACTGCACATTTTTAATAAATGCATTAACAAGTATATGAGAGGTAAGACATAATCTGCTATTGCTTTTTTTCGTGATTTTAAAAAATTGTTTTTAGATGAATTTTTTTTTAGAGGCGCTACTTGCAATCTTGCCCAGGGGCGCCGGTAGTGCTTAAACCGGCACTGCAAATTTTAGTCAACTTTTAGGTTCATGTTGTGGCCAATGATTTAAGGAGTAATTTGCTTCAAATTTCAAGTCGATAGCTTCATTAGTTTTTGAGTTACATTGCACGGCGCAAACTAGAGGCGTCAACTTTGAAAGGCTCCAGAGCCGCCATTTTGTTATTTTTTCATTTCAAAATTTTTTTTTTCAGTTCTTGATAATGTCAGTAATATCTTGTCTTTTTCCAAATTTCAATAAGTGCTTTCAGTTTTTCATAAAAAAATAATGAAAAAGGTGTCGTCTGGAGGGATTTCCCCCCTTAAGTAAAAACATCAAAAATTTCGTTTTTTCCTCTTTTTTGAATAGTTTTTCTTAAGTTTTTTACAATATTGCAATTTTAAATTTTTTGAAAAGGATACATGTCGATAGGAAATTTAATTATCTCCAAAAAATTACTCAATACAAATTTTCAAATTCGGCTTGCTTTTCAAGTTATATACAAAAACTAAAAAAGTAACAGAAAAAGTCGAAAATATTGATCGTAACAAAAATGGTCATATCTTCATAATTTATCTATAGATTTTAGTGTTTTATGTACTAGACGAACGTTCCCCGAAACGGTGAAATGAAAACCTTTTCAAAACAACTATAAGGGTCTAGAAAAGTATCAATTTGAATATTTTATTGTTATAATCAGTGGCGTACGTTGAGTCGCCGGGGCCCCGGGGTAAGACTAAATTTTGGGGAACCTTTGATATTTGGGGGCCTCTTAGTTAAAAAAAAAATTACGTATACACCATAGGTTTTTTTTTTTGTATGGCTTATTTATTTTTAGGTTTATTTTAATGTTTAAATATGTTCGTAATGCACTTTGCTATACTTACTTAAAATGTCTCTCATAAAAGTAGTAAACAAAATTAAATATTTAGGGATCCCTAAAATAAAAATTTATTTAATAAATACATATTTTATTTTCCATCATCAGACATATTTTTTTTTATTTTGGGGCCCTTGAAAAATTATTTTTAGAGCCTCAAAATTAAGTGCTTAGAGGCCCCTAAAATATAGTAATATAATTTTTTTTAGCCAAGAATTAATAGGTATTGGGGCCTCTGTTCTGAAGTAATATTCGGAATGCCACCAATAACGTAATGTTTTTATTTTGGGCCCTGATGTATTTATGTTGGGGCCCCTGAATTTATATTTAATTTTCCATTTGATTGTTCTGAACCACTTTTGAAGATCCTCAAATAATATTTTTTTCCTTTTTTTGGGCCCCTAATGTATTATTTGTGGTGGCAAAGATTTTTCAAGTAATATTTTTTGGGGCCCTTAGATAAAATTATAATTTTTCTTTTAAAAAAGCAGTTTATATTTTTTTTGGGCCCCTGGGGTAACTTTTTTTAAAATCAATATACATATATTGTGTGGCTACCAATGCATTATACATTACACTGAATGACATAGTTTGTCTCCCTGGTTACTTCGTAACTCAATTTATGCTAACAGTTTTTTTCCCTGAATTGTCTCCAGTGGGGGCCCTGGGGTCGGTCGGGGGCCCCAAGGGAGTGTACGCCCCTGGTTATAATTAAAGTAGGGGTAGTAGGTCTTAAATAAATCAAAATTGCTCTATTTCGTTGTTCAAAGGACCGATTTCTATAATTTTATGCATGTACAAATTACCAAGGCCAAGTGATATTGTTGGTTATTTTTTTTTAAAACAGTTTTTATTCTACCCATACTTGAATTTGATTCTGATCAAATATACTAAAAACAGGCAGAATTATGTTGGTTATACATACTATACTATATTATTTGTTCAGAGTCCTAAAGAAATATCCCTAGACTTACATATAAATCAAGTTAAAACTCACTTATACATATATAGAACACTTTTCTTACCAAAACATATATGTATATTTCTAGATACATGCCAATAATTTTAATCGGTAAGTAGGTATGATTTTAAAAAAATGTCTGGAACTCAAATTTTCCACCTCCATGATTTTGACCCATATGCATGGGAAGTAGTTTAACAATTAAAAAAATTGTTTTATCCTTTAGGGAAACATGTTTCTACAATTGCTATAGCAAAAATGAAGATTCACTCCATTTTGCCCTTTAAATATACGATAGCATTGGTTCTGCCGAAATATGTTTGATCTCGCATTTATTAGCCATGAACTTTTTACTCTTAAAAGCATTAAAATCGCTCAATTTCACTCAGTTTTCTGTAAAATCAAAAGTTACAACTGCGACTACATTTTAACGCCATAATTAATTTTTATGATTTAAGACTTGAATCGAGCTTTTAAGCGTTACCTTTAAAGACATCAACTGCATCGAGCAAGAGGTTGATTCTTTAGCTTTTTCTCGTGAGTGCATATCAATACCTAATTGCATAGAACAATTCTAAATAACATTGCCCAAATGTCGAGCTCAAAATAATTGGTAGACTTTGGTATTGTAAAATTTAGATCGTCAATCAAGTAAGCATGTCTACAGAAAAAGTATGCCCTACTCGTAGGCTACGAGTAGGTACAAAACATGTCAGAGCTCTTCTAATGTTTTTACAATTTAAACCGTTTCTAAGTCTTATAGCTTTAAACTACTCTTGATTCATTCAAATTTATCAATTGCCTATGTTTTTTTTATTTTTAAATTATGGTTGTCCAGTTTTCCAGTCATTACATTGAAATTCTTTGAAGTTAAGGCTTCCCTTAGGAAGTCAGAACACCAATACAGTTAGCTAAATCTTAAAGTTTTTCTTTGTGTTGCTCACTTTTAGATCCAGTTTTCAATGCGAGATTAAAGTTTAAAAATTTTGGATCAAGTTAACAAAAATGTAGGTATTTTATATTTTTTTCTTTTCGCATATGTGAGTCCTGCTCCTGCCATCCTCAGCTGAAGGATGTAGGGTGAATAGTTCTGGAGCTTATAAGCACTGATTTTACAGTTTCTTTTTGGTGAGGCTTTTCAGATGTGCCTGATTTGTACCCTACTCCGAATATCTAAGAAAAAAATAATCAAATTTGTTGATGTTGACCTCTTATACTGAAACAATTTTCCAAATTTTATTGTACCTAACACTTGTGGTACAATTTGGTAAATAATATTAACACAAATCCGAGAAATAACGTTTTATATGTCTCAGTTGTATTTAATTCTTTACTTATTTAAAACAACCAATAAAATTAAAATTTAAACTACCGATATTAAACCGAGTTTTTAAATTTTGTTTTTCCCTACGGTGCTGACATCATCTTCAAATTTTGTATTGGTATCCATTGACGTATAAAAACATTAAAATAAAAATATCATAATTGTCACAATGGTTTTTTCTTTGGTGGAAACTCATAAATTTATGAACTTCCGAGCATGACTCGAAAAGACAACACCATAGAACCTTTTATCAGTTATGATGCACTTATGAATTTATTCAATATTTTCAAGTGGATTTGTTTTTGTTTGGGATTTTCATAATAAGAACACTTATTGAAATCATAAAAACTATTTGTGTGGTCATAAATTTTCAACAATGAAAATATTCTATTGTTATTTGTTTTTCTTTTCCAGCCACCATAACCAAAACACCAGACATGTTGGCAGGAACGAAAAAAGAAAGCAGAGTTTTAACATCTGCAAACCGGAAAGAACGTACCACATTTACCAAAGATCAAATCACAGAATTAGAAGCGGAATTCTTGCATTCAAATTATTTGACTAGATTAAGGAGATATGAAATTGCTGTAGCATTGGATTTATCAGAGAGACAGGTAAATAAATATGCGGGGGAAACATAATATTAAATTTTTTGGATGGAAATTATGGATATGAAAAATGAAAAGATTGCTACTAGTTTAGCGGAAAACGGAAATTCCCTTCGGGTAAAACTCATGATAGCTTTTAAAATTCCGGGCGGAAAACATTCCACGTGAAACTCACGATAGGATTGAATCATTCATCCTGGAGGAATGAAGTTTTTTTTTTTTTTTGAATACCCAATGAATTTATGTTGATAGCGGGCTGAAAAGATGTTTTCAAGAAGTAGTACGGCGAGCATAATTGAATAGTTCAAGAATATCCAAATTTGTAAAAAGAACACTTGAATATTTTTGTCATTGCATGCTTATTTTATCTAGGTGAGCTCGTATCACTGCAGTGAAAGGCACTTTGAATTAACCCGAAGTAAACTATTGCCAGACATTAGAATTAAAAGAAATTGAGCTTTCTTTGATTGTATCTTTTTTTCTGATTTCGCCGGTTGAAAGCAATACTCCATAATATTTGTTAAGGACTAAGGAAAATTTTATTTTCAACTGACGATTATCATAATTAAAAGAGTGTTTTTTTTTTTAGTGAAAACAAAAATGATGGGTCACCCAGATGAAATTTGGTGAAATTTTCCAAGAGAAATCTGTAATTTGTCCCAAATGGTTTCGATAACAAATTGAACGTTTAAACTTAAGCTCTTAGACTTTTTACACGAATCATTGGTCTCAATAGTAAAATTTTTAAATCCGTTATAGCTATTCGCTTTTGAGGGCTTTATCAATTACAAAAAGGCTTACGTTTACGTACCCTCACCAGTGTTGCCCCCCCCCCCCCCCCTTTCACCTAAAATATTTGAATAGACTGCTTAGATTCTTGGTTTCTGTTACAAATGAAACATATGTACCGATTTTCCGATTTTTGGTGTAACATTTTTGTCCCAGTTTTTGTGGTATTAATTCCGAATTTCATCATTTCTTAAAAAAACACCCTTTCACTGAAGATAATTTTGTAGACTTTCTATCGATTCTTATAACTCTTATAAGAAACGAAACTTTTTCACCAAATTTAAAAAATTAATAAAATTTATGTCAGCTGTTACAATACCTTTCTCACACATAACTAAACCCATCAAAGAAACACCCTTTCACCAAAAATATTTTTATGAATCCTTTGTCAATGCTTTATCTAAAACCCTCATCCCGAATTTCATCAATGTATCTTGTTTTTCACTTGGGCTTCGATAATATTTAGGACTATTGAAGTCAAAAAACAAGCATCCTTGTTTTCAATCGGCAATAACTTTTCTTAGAGCAATTGTATTGACTTATTTTTATGTCATTAGATTCAGCATCAATAAATACCTTAAAAACATGTGTCATATGATGATATTCCACAAACAATTTTTTTTTTAACTTTATGTATTTTTGACTTTCACCCCGAAAAAACACCCTTCACCCAACTTTTTTTATAGACTTCTTTATCCTTGGTTCTTATCCCAAAAGCAAACTTTTTGCCAAATTTCATGAGGTTAACAATTTTTTTTTTAAATGCCCATTAGGTATACCTACCTGTACTGTACGACGATTACGATACAATTTTAAATCTTTTTACAAATAGGTATAATAATTCTATGGAGTTTGGTATTAACAGCATTATTCCATTTTTTTTTCGAAAATATGAGTTAAGTATGCAGAACTATTTAAAAAAAAATTTATTTTCGTTTGGTTTTAACAGCATAACTCTAGTTACTATCCAAAACTGGAAAAAACATTTCAGCACTATCAAGTTTATAGAACGGACATAAATTATTATGGACTCAAGAATATTTTCCGGTGTTATCTTGTGGATTGCTAGCTAATTTTGAAAAAATAATGAACAAGCGAACCTATCCTGATATAAAACGAAACAATTTACCAAGTTTTTTTTGGCAAAAGAAGACTCCGTGTTGTCTGATATAATTTTTCAACTAGATGAAGACCCCGCAAAAACCTTTAAAATTGTCAAATATTGGTTCGGAAATCAGAAATTTAAGACAGTTGCGTAGTCAGCATAAGACCCTGACCCATTTTGGCTGAAAATCTTTTGAAATTTTTGAAGAAATTGTAAGCGCAGTAAAAAACACAAGTCTAAAAGCGATGAGCTTTGAGCTTTCCATTAAGCTGAAATACGACCGAATTTTAAAATTATTTCTTCACAGATTTATAGATCCTATCTCGAGGCATTGTTAAAAGTGGTAGAAATTAATTCTAGTACACTCAATATATTGAAACAAAAGCCTTTTTCCAAAACGAGCAGAATTGGTCAAGTCCAAATACCAATATGATACTCTCCATTTTTGGACAATGAAGCATTTTAAAAAATTTTAAATCAGGAAAACATATGCTGGCATAATATAGAAAAATAATCAAATAAAAACGATTTAATTCATTTAAAGAACAGTAAGTTTTAAACAACATTCTCAAAAAAGACAAAACATTTGACCACTTTTGCTCGTCACTGTAACTCCTTTTTCTAAAATTATGTTTGATCATAATGACATAACTCCAACTTGTGCTGTATTGACCAAGGAAAAATTCTTAAACTTTTAGATAAGTGTTTGGTCAAAACAGCACAACTCAGTCCCTTTGCTTTTTTGATCAATGACGGAAATTACGGGAAATACTTTAATCGATTGATTCGTTTAAAAAACAAAAGTAAAGAGCGGTAAGTCCGAAAAATTTAAATTCTTAAAAAAAAGAACTAATTCCAATTTGGCACTAAGGACACAACTCGAAATAATCTTATTCTTGTTTGGTCAAAACGACATATGTCAATAAAAACATAATAAAAACGCGTAAATATTAATATTTAAAAAAAAATTGCATCCCAATATACTTCTTGTATTAAATAAAACTGGATTTTAAAATGCATTTATCTCAAAACGGCGATTTTGGACTTATGCCGTTAATACCAAACTAGATAGAATTTAGAATTGAAAAATTAAAAAAAAAATAACTATCTTGGAGATGCGGGGCATCGATCCCCGTACCTCTCACATGCTAAGCGAGCGCTCTACCATCTGAGCTACATCCCCATGTGTAAATTGTGGTGTCAAATGACAATGATGTATATTTTCAACAATAATTTGGAATCAGCATCAGTTGTATAAAATCTGAAAATTAATTTGTAAATTATTTATAACTTTGTTTTTTTTGTTCGTATATTTTCAGGTAAAAGTTTGGTTTCAAAATCGCCGAATGAAATGGAAACGCATCGTCTTAGAAGAACGAATTGGAATTCCTCGAACAACAAAATCTGGACGAAAATCAAATACCTACTAATTAGTAAAAAAAAAAACACATAATTATTGGAATTTCATAAGAAATACAAAGAAAAACTATTTATTACTTACACCTTTTAAATATTAAAAATACCAAAAAACAAAAAAAAAAATCTGAAATATAAATCAATAAACAATAAACAAAAAAATAAAAATTACTTTGTTTTAAGGAGAGGAAGAATGTGTTTCTATGTTAGTGAATCTGTTTCTGTGTTAGAGTTAAGAAGAGTTCGAAAATTCCATTAAAGGACCATTAAGCTTTCTTTTACTTTCCTTATTTTTGAAATTAGTGTAATTTATTACTTGGAACCTTGAAATTCAAAACACAAAAGCCGTCAAGACTTTTACAAATTCAGTTAATTCTTTTGGTGGAAGTCTTAGGCTCTTGGCAGTTTGGAGGAAATATCCAACACATAGCAAAAAGCTGGGCTTATTGCTCCTTTTTCTTATACCAAAACCCTTTAGGTCCATAAAATAAAAACAGCTTTTAATAATTATCTTTTCTTTTTCAATTTTATTTAATAAAAAATAGTATTTCCGTTACAAAATGTTACGGCGAACATAAATTAAAAAAATTTAAAAAGAAGACAAAAAGAATTTTAAACCTTTTGTATTTACAAAACCTAATTTACTGACAAAAAAAAACCTTAAAAAATCTACAACCTCTTCTTCTTGTTTGACTTATTAAAGTCTTTTTTCTTCATTTGTTTCATCTGCCCCAACTGCTTAATATCTTTAGCTGCTTCAACTTTCAAAGCATTCTTAGCCGTTCCAACTGGCTTTTTAGATGTTTTTTCTTTCAAGACTTGTTTCGATTTTTTAATTCCACCAACATTTGTCTTTCTTTTCAGTAACTCAGCTTCACGGTCAACTTTTTTATTAGGTTTGGTTACTTTCTTTGAAGGTTTCTTTTCTTTTTCTTCTTCAACATCATCTTCAAGACCATAATCTTCTTCATCTGAAGTCGACACATCTTCATCGACACCAGTTGGAATGAATTCTTCATCGTCTGATGAAGCTTCTTCCTGCAGTGTATTATCAAGAAGGTCCTTCAATTCGATTATCTTTTTTCCTTTTGTCTTTTTCGATTTCTTCGAATCAACTTCGACGACTTTCTCTTCAGTTTGTTTGCGTTTTTTAAGTAAAACTGTGCTACCCGGTTCGGGTGCCTTGACAGAAGCAGACTTTTTCTTATTTTTAGTCTCTTTCTCCTCGACAGATTGAATATTTGGTTTGACTGTAAAATTATCAAAATCAATTCCCAAATGGGCATATTTTTCCTTGAGTTTCTCAAGCTTTCGAATGCTTGAAGCAATTCTCTTTTGATAAGCTTCATCAGTCCAATTATTATGCTCAATATTTCTCTTTTGGATTGACGCAGTTTTGCCAGAAACATAAATTGGCTTTCCAACTTTGTTTACAACTTTCCTAACTGACGACTTAAAATAATTATAATTTTGTTGCTCTGGTGGAATATATTGAGCCTTAACCAATTTCTGAAACATTAAATAATTGTCCATTGTTTGGGCGGCAACTTCGGCGACTTGTGGATATTCGAATTCGACAAAGGCAAAGCCTTTGCTGCCACCGGTACGAGTGGATCGAGCCAACCGTAACCGGGTAACGGTGCCAAATTGTTCAAAGTAACTTTTTAGCTGTTCCTCAAAGAAACCATGAGGCAAATGTCGAATACAAACAACACCACGCTGCCGATCGATGCGAGATTTGATTTTTTTCATTTTTTTATCCAACTGCGAGATTAAAAAATAGAAGTGATAAAAAGAAACACATTTTCATATATTTATTAAAGTTTACCTGTCCGGAGATAGCAAGTTGCTCTTCTTCAGGTCCAGCTGAGGCATCTTTGGCTGCTGCTGCTGGAGGAGTTGCTGTTTTAGCTTGTTTTTTAGATTTTTTAACTGGTGGCATTTTGTGTGTATTTTTATTTAATATTTATAAAACAGAATTAAACTAAAATTGAATGAATTGAAAAAAGACTGGGAATCAAACAAGAAAACAACACGTGCGAGGGTCAGAAATCGTTGATTTTGACAAAAGCAAAACGAAGAAGTAAAAAATGACGTTTGATGTGTTTTGGAGTTCAGGCGAAGAGTTGTTTGTTTTTTTTTTTTTTAAGAAAAGGTAAGGTAGTGTGATACTTTAAGCTGGAAACGCAATGACGCTGTGAGTGTAGGAGGTAAGGCTGCCTAATTTTTGGTGCATGTCATCGGGATCGTTTTGCCCAAGTAAAAATTTTCTAGAAAATACCTACCTATTATAAATGATGTGAAAAGGTCAAAAGCCTGTTTCGGCTAGAGTTTAAAAGGAGTTCGGATTTTTTTTTATAGATATCTCTTTTTTATAGATATACTGTACTAGACCTATTAACAATGGAAAATAGGGCGCGATCGAAGGTCTGCGACTTGAGGTGAAAATTATTTCATCCAAATTTGTATGAGATCATCTCATTTTTACTAATGGAAAACTAGTAATTACGAAAACTACAGGTCTTCGCGATCGCATATTCCGACACAGGACTGCAAAAAAGATCGATCTAAATTTTAGCTCCCATCCAAATTTTCTTAAAAATTTAGATATAGAAATAACTTTTGTTTCCTACTAAACATATTTGAGGCTATGAGAACAAAAGTGGCGTAACCCATTTTTTTTTTTCAAAAATGAGTTTTTCATAAAAACTTGGTCTCGCAATATATCTATTTTAACAGCCATAGTTTAAAGAAATTTTAAATGTCAAAAATTAATCGAAATCCATAATATTCACTACTTAAATCCAAAATCTTAAATCCAATTTTTTTAAATTCAATCTCGTTCAATCCAAATAAATTTAAACTTCTCTCTGTTTAACTTTATAAATCCAGATGTAAAATTAATTTTCACAGTGCTCAGTTGTTTTGACAAGTATTTTGAAAAATAAAGATAAATGCAAATTATACAAAATTTACCCGACAAACTATTTTGGTTCTATAAAGCTTTACAGATGCAATTGTTGCTTCTGTAAAGCATTATAGAAGCAAAATTGTTAGTAGGGTATGGAACTAACACATAATTTATTTTGGGTGCATAATTTGAACAAAACATTAAATCCTTGGATTAATTTATCAAATTGAGATTTTCAGTGTTTGAATTCGATACTACGTTTCCACCTACCCTAATACTACGTTTCCACCTACCCTAAATCCGAGATTTAGCTAAGTAGATTTAGCACAAATCTCGAGTTTTATTCTAAATCTCGGATTGAAAGTAGGTGAAAATCTTAGATTTAGGGTAGCTGAACCCAAATCTGAGATTTAGCGAAGTAGATTTAAAATAAATCTCGAGATTGCCTTTGCGCGGCAGTCACCTTGGCGTGGTGCATAGGCTGGAGTTTCAAAGATTCATCTGACCTGTTGATTTGGAGCAATCTAAATTGACAGTGATTTTGAGGAGTTACGACTAAGAACTGCCACCCCTAATCCAGGGTGTTACGTAACCGTGCCTATTGGATGGTTTGCAGCCAGGGGTATCCGGCTGTATTCTAACGGTGCCTCTTTGAAACCGGGTCGAATCAAAGTGTAACCAAGACCTTACCATATTATGCGGAGCTCTAATATGGCGGACCTACCTTTCTCTAGCTACTCGTGGGATTTATATGTCTAAAAAATATAACAACAATAAAAACTATAAAAAATTCCTCATTGAGCGGGATGCCACCGCGGATGAAATTGCGGATCGGATGGAGAGAAATCTTCATGGAGACGATTCGAGACCGAGAAGTAGTAAGGACCACAGGAGAAAACCTCCTAGGGACGAACGAAACCGGGCAGATAGAAGAGAAGCATCTACTTCAAGTCGAAGGAGAACACCTCCTAGACGAAGAGAAAATGCTACTCGAACTACATCCTCTACTCGCCAAGAGAGAACACCTCCCAGGCGATCTAGAGATGTAGCCAAAGCCAAAGATGGCACCAGGGATAGGAACACCCCATCCTCAAAATCAGCTTCCGAAAAATGCCAAAAGAAGCCAAGCAGAAGCCAGAAGGCAAAAGATAGAGTTCTTCCGAAACGGGGCGAACCAGGTGGCCTGGATGATCCCTTCAGGAAGGGTCTAAGTGGAGCGGCTACAAGGCGGTACCTCGATCTTTTGGCGGAAGGGAAAACCCCTGAAGAAGCCAAAAGGAGGGTGGAGGAAAGGAGAGCTGAGCTTTTAGCTGAGTCCCTCAAAAGCCAGGGCCAAGGTAAGAGGAAAAATCACCATATTACCCCTCCCCAAAGGCAAGAGGTGAAAAAACCAAGATTGGGCAACTCAGCAGAAGCGGGATCAAACACCGCGCTGAATACTAGCAAGAGACCACTGTCGTACGCCAATACCACCAAAAGCGTAAGGATAGCTATTCTACCAAAAGAATATCCTGACGCAACTCTTGGTACCGATGAACTGACAGCACTCGAGGAGGCGATCATTGAGGAAGTGTCTTTAGGCTGGAAACATAAGCTACAGTTTAACGGGATTCACTTTAAAACAGGCCTGCTCGTTGTAGACTGTGCTGGTCAACAAACAGCGGACTGGCTTAAAGAGAAAGCCGCAAGACTTAGCACTTGGAAGGGCACTGCTCTGGTTGCATGCTTGGGAGAAAACATTCCCAAGTTGCATACCATAACTATGTTCCTTCCAAGAAGTAAGGATCAGGAGGACCAGAAATCTTTAGCCCTGATTGAAGCTCAAAATGATGGACTTTGTGTTAAAGCATGGAAAATCATCAAGAGCAAGGCGGAAGGCAAAGGCAAACTACTGGTGGCAAAGATCGACACCAATTCTGCCAAAACCATTACAAATGCAGGTCATGAACTGCATTTTAAGTTCGGGAAAATCCCCATAACTGGCCTCAGGAAAAATAATGTAGAGGCAAACACACACCATCAAGGTAATGACCCAACTACCTCTGACTCCACAGACCAACCTCCAACCACCAACCAAACCCCAAAAACCCCCCATCCAATAAATCCTATTCCCTTACCACCACCACCACCACCACCCCCTCCAAGTATTCCCGTAGTACAGGTAAACCAAGTTGCCGAGATGGAGAAAGGCTCAGTGAACGGTGAAGATGAGGGCATGGACCTCTCTCCGTTACGAGTGAGCCCGGATGAAGCGCTTCCAACTGAAGAGGAGGAAGAACATCTGCTTGCAGATGAAGGGGCATTCGCCCCGATTCTGTAAGCAAAATGACCGGACGCGGGATCAGTGCCAGGCTAGCCCAAGTTAACGTCCACCATGCTAAAGCGGCTTCGGCTGTCATAGCAAGGAAATTCACGGCGGATAACCTGGGGTTAGTGCTGATCCAAGAACCCTGGATTAACGGGGGTCAAGTAAGGGGCCTAACAAGTAAGGACTCCAATTTAATATGGGACACGAGAAGCACCTCGCCCAGAACATGCATAATGATCAGAAATAATATAAATTTTATATGTCTTTCAGAATTTATGACGCGGGACCTTGTTCCAATACAAGCCCAGATATACATCGAGGACAATCCCTGCACGATGGTTGTAGCTGCAGCATACTTTGCGGGTGATGATGACGACATACCGCCTGCTGAAGTACAGAAGCTGGTTGACTACTGCAACAATAAAAAACTACCGTTGTTGGTTGGATGCGACGCCAACGCTCACCATACTACGTGGGGTAGTTCCGATATTAATCAAAGGGGTGAGTACCTTTTAAATTTTATTATCGAAAAAAATCTAGATACATTCAATGTAGGGAATACCCCAACTTTTGTAACTAGAACTAGAAACGAAGTGTTAGACTTGACATTCGGAACCCCGAATGTAAGCAGCTTAATAAGGGATTGGAAAGTTTCCAACGAACCCTCACTGTCTGATCATAGAATAATAACGTTTAACCTTGAAGGCCTTCAAACAGAGAATACCTCTGGAAGAAATTCAAGAAAAACGAACTGGAATATCTACAAAACTGCTCTAAAGAGCAACCTTGAACAAATTGGTCCAGCTAGAACGACAACAAGTCACTATGAGTTGGAGCAAATAGTTAATGAGGTCAGTGGGGCAATAAATGAGGCGTTCGAACTCAGTTGCCCTATAAAGCCCATGAAAAGACAGAAAGATGCACCTTGGTGGAACAAAAATCTGTCAAAACTAAGATCCAGTGTAAGAAAACTCTTTAATGAGGCGAAAAGAACCGGAGAGTGGAATCAGTACAGGACAGAACTGACTAACTACAGCAAAGAAATAAGAAGAGTCAAAAGAAACAGTTTTAGGACCTTCTGTGAGAGTATCTCCTCTACTCCTGCTGCAGCAAGACTGCATAAAGCACTAGCAAAAGAAAAAACTATAAAATCGCTAGCTCTGCGTAAACCGGACGGCAGTTTTACTGAAAACGAAGAGCAAAAGTCAACACTGTTACTAAACACTCATTTTCCGGGAAGCTCTCCACTGATAGGCCTCCAAATAGGAACTGGAGCAGGAATATTTGGGCCTAGAACCAAAATTTCCATTCCAATGGGACAGTTTCCTAGCATTTTTCAAGCGGAAATCAACGCTATAGATAAATGTGCAGAACGTAATCTCGAAAGAAAATACAAAAACCAAAACATTGCCATCATGTCTGATAGCCAGGCCGCACTTAAAGCTATAAACTCATACGCCATCAACTCCAAACTCGTATGGGAATGTGTGAAGAAGCTGAACGAGCTTGGCAAGGCAAATAAAATAACACTGTACTGGGTTCCCGGACATGTTGGAGTACAAGGGAACGAAGTAGCAGACTCCTTAGCAAAAGCAGGTGCAACCGCACCTCTTATGGGCCCAGAACCATATTGCGGAATTGGAGACAGCACGATCAAACAAATGATAAAAACCGATGAGGAGGCCAAACGAACTAAAATTTGGAAAGAGACTCCTAAACTCAGACAGGCGAAATCACTACTTGGGAATTACAACCAAAAAAGATTTAAAACCTGCATTAACCTGAGTAGAAACAACCTGAGAATAATAACAGGGATCCTTACAGGCCACTGCAAGCTGAGAAAACACCTCAACAACATTGGCCTGGCAGACAGTGCCACCTGTAGATTCTGCAACAATAATGAAGAGACGCCAGAACACATACTGGGCAACTGTGAAGCACTAATGCACAATCGACACAGATACCTGGGCCAGCACCAGGTAACAAGTAAAGATCTACCGTCGATAGAAATACTCCAGTTAATCAAATACCTAAAAAGTATCAAACTGGAGACTGTACTGTAAGTAGTTAATTGCAGCCAAATTTGGGGGCACAATAGACCTTTAAGGTCGCAGTGCAACTTTCCCCCACAACACATTCATTCATTCATTCATAGCTAAATCTCGGATTTAGCGCAGGTGGAAACATAGTATAAATCCGAGATTTAGCTAAGTAGATTTAGCATAAATCTCGAGTTTTATTCTAAATCTCGGATTGAAAGTAGGTGTAAATCTTAGTAGTTAAATCTCGGATCTAGCCTAGGTGGAAACATTTGCTAAATTTTTTGACTCTAAAAAAAAAATACCATACCTACATAAAAATCATCTAGAGTTAAGAAAAGATTGAGTTTTGTTATTGAGCAAATTCTGAAATTCTTAAATAGCTAAAATAATGTTTTTCGGCTAAATTTTTTAAAGAATTTTTTACAGGAGCAAAAATTAAGCTCGATCCGCGTACTTGGCGATAACAAATAGAATTTTTGACAATTCTTTTCGTATTTAATATTTGAAAAAATAAAATGCACGACTGGGTAGAACGAACTTGCTCTAAAATTTCAAGATGCATTTTTTGAAAAATTATTTTCAAAATCGTTTGAGGAGTTTTTTATAAACAATTTTAAAATAATTTTTTGAAAACAAAATTTTAAAATAAAATTTGTGTGTTATTTTGTAGCAATTATTATTAATCAACACTTAAAACCAAAAATTCAATTTTTCAACAGCCGTTTTTGAAAAATTAAAAATTTTGAAAAAATTCGTAAGTGTTCAATGGGATGCAATTTAAGAAAATCTGTTAATACGCTGTTTTTGAACTAAACTGAAAGTAGTGAATGAATTAACTACGTTGTGAAACATATATGAAGAGTACAATTCAAAGTAACGACTTCTTTCATAACCAATATCATAACCCTGATATAACTCACAAAAAGAAATAAAGCGCCTAACTTGCGTTAGTTTTTGGTCAACATAAAGTGGAGGTGAATTTTTTCCATGAAAGTGTAGATTTGATCTCGTGCAAATAAACAATCTAAATAACAATCTAAACCGTATTTTAGACTTAGTATTTTGTGGACACTAATTTCGAAGCTTATGTCAATAAAAATGATTTTCCTGGCGTTCAAAATTCAATTCATCACATATGTCTTATTATCGATTGCAAGTTTCTATCATTTATTAAACAACCAATGAAATCGTCTGATTTCACTTATAACTATAACCGTGCAAATTTTGAAGCTATTAATAACCATTTAAAATCGATACAATGGGTACACATTTTTGAGAATTTGAGTTTAAGTCAAGCGTTTGATATGTTTTTGAGCTCACTTGAAGCTGCTTTTGATTTATTCATTAAAAAAAAAACAATTAGGTCTTATTCGAATCCACTTTGGTTTAATAGAAGGCTAATAAATCTAAAAAACAGGAAAAATAAAGCTTACAAGAAATACAAAACTGATCAAAATAATGTTGCTTATCGACAGAATTATTTAAAATGCAATTTAGAGTTTAACTGTCTGAACAATTTTCTATTCAACAGCTATATTTTAGAAATAGAAACCAAAGTCAAGAACGATAGTAAGCAATTTTGGAAATACATAAATTCAAAAAGGAAATCGGTTGGTCTTCCTAATTGTATGCAGTATTCTGGGAATATATCTAGTGAAACGAGTGTGATATGTGACTTGTTTGCCGATTTCTTCAGCTCTGTTTACTCAAACTCCTCTTTTACAAAGTTTCCGGATTTCTCTCCTGTTGAAGTTGTGGATATATCAAGCATAAGTTTGGATATTTCTGATATCTTTGAAGCCTTAAATAAGCTTGATATTAATAAAGGTGGTGGTCCTGATGGTATCCCTCCCATTGCATTAAATAAATGTGCCGATTCCTTAGCTCTACCTCTTTTTCTGATATTCAGCAAATCACTTAATATCGGTGAGTTTTTAGATACTTGGAAGATCTCTTATATAACTCCGGTACATAAATCAGGATCAAAGCAGGATGTGATAAATTATAGACCAATTTGCAAGCTTTCGGTGATTCCAAAAATGTTCGAAATGTTGGTATGTAACAAATTAAATTTCATGATTAAAAATATAATATCTGAATCACAACATGGATTTGTTAAGGGTCGATCGACCGCTACAAATCTTGCTATATTGTCCGACTCCGTCATAAATGGTTTCAGTGATGGTTTGCAGACGGACATTATTTTCACTGATTTTGCTAAGGCCTTTGACAAAGTTAACCATGAAATCCTGATTTTTAAGCTTTCTAGGCTAGGATTTCACTCTAGCTTTATCAAATGGATTTCTTCCTATTTGTGTAACAGAACTCAGTTTGTAAAAATTGGGTCCTTAAGATCAAAGAAAATAACAGTTACCTCTGGTGTCCCACAAGGAAGCCATATAGGTCCATTGTTTTTCATTCTTTTTATAAATGATATCCCTTCCAACTTCAGTTTTTCTAAATATCTTATGTATGCTGATGATCTTAAAATTTTTCGGTCAATTGAATCAACTAATGATTGTCTTCTTCTTCAGCAAGACCTTCAAAGTCTTGTTAATTGGTGCAATGAGAATCAATTGCTTTTAAATGTTAAAAAATGTGTAAGTTTTACTTGCCACAGAAAACTGAATCCAATAGTTTTTGAATACAATATCAACTATGTCATATTAGAAAGGGTAACGATCAAAAAAGATTTGGGTGTGTTTTTGGACGTACGTTTCTCATTCGCCGATCATATTGACTACATAGTTAATAAAGCTAACAGAATGCTGGGGTTTATTCGAAGAAATACTCTTGATTTTTCAGACCCATTCACGATAAACACTCTTTATATCTCACTCGTAAGATCGATACTAGAATACTGTTGTGTAATTTGGAATCCCTATTATGAAACCCATTCTTTAAGGATTGAGAGAGTCCAACGAAGACTTACAAATTTATTGTTCTTTAAATTGAACTGGAATATTGAAACACCATCATATTCAACAAGATGCTTGCTTTTCAATGTTCAAACGCTTGATTTAAGAAGAAAATATTTTTGCATAATGTTTATCAAAGATTTAATCAACTTCCATTCTAATTGTCCTCAGTTGTTGGAGCGTATAAATTTCTATTTTCCATCTAGAAATCTCCGAGTTAACTTTCATTTTCGTGAAAATTTTTACAGAACCAATTATGGTAGAAACGAACCTCTTGCACGTTGTATAAGAGAAACAAACCTTGCAATTGATAATATTGATATTTTTGGAAAATATCCAGGGAATTTTTCAAAAAGAATTTGATGATGGTCTTACAATATTATCAATAGTTTTCTTTAAATTGATGTAATATTTATTGTTATTTATCTGCTTCACCTCAGTTTTCTAATAATTGTATGTATTTGTATTTTTAAATTTTAAATTATATTTATAGTTGTATATATTATCATTATTTACTTATATTATTTAATATTATTTACATTAATTTGTTAAAAATTAGTCTATAAGAGATGTTACTCTGCTTGATGAAATAAACAAATCAAATCAAAAAAAAAAGACCTTATGTATGTTATCGAATCCTTAAGTGTCCATAGCCATTGAAAAACTAAAAAAAAGTCATGTTTTTTTATCTGAACCAAATCGTCAAGAATTTTTCAAAATTTTTAGTTTTGTGCAACACTGCACATCCGGATTTCTGGGTGGTTAACTCAAAGTTGGTATACCAACTTCTTGAAAATGAAAGCACTCCAAATTTAAAAGGTTATCGTGCATCATAATAAACTTTGAACCAATTCCAGAGCAATTTGAGGATATGTATCTCTCTCCTATCTTTGGACAATCAATGCAAGCTCACCAACTCTCTACGTGTTGTCAGGCAAATCATCCCCCAGGAATAATTTCCCACCTACTTCTAGAACGTTCATGGGCGTTGACAAACAAACTTCAGAAAGTCTATTAAAGCTCAATTATACTCCGTTCCTGCCATTTATAGCCCAGGAAAAATTTACTACCTACTTCTATAAGGTTAGTGGGAGTTTCCAGACAAACTTAATCAAACCTCTTCCCAAACCTTCTTCCTACCTACCTAGAAGCTTTATGTATATATGCAAAATTTTCAATAGCTTATTATCTATTCAAAGTTTAATGCGAAAAATCGATACATGCAACAATTGCAGTTGCAAGGATGACTTGGTCGTGGTTGGTTTTTATAAATTTCCGGGTTAGTTTTTCTTGTGATATACTAAAGTTAGTTGCATTTAAAAAATGTTGTCCTTTCCTTATCCCCCTCCTCTTTAACAAAATTTAAATCAAACAAAAAATAACTTCCTTTTTATAAGTGCTTTGTAACTTCTACTTTTGATAAATGGCCGAAAAAAGGAACAAAGAATTTTCAACAAACTACAGAAAAGGTAAATCTATTTGAAAATTTAACGACAACTTACCGTAATATTTAATTTGAGAAAAAATCTTTAAAAAAAAAATAATAAATTCAATTTTTTGTGGGCTACAGAGGTCTTTTCTTATTTTCCTACTTGTATCATTCGACGTTTCAGGTAGGAATATACCTTTCTTCAGGACTCTATAAATAAAATTTCTTATAAATAACAAATAAACACTAAATATTTTTACTTACAATTATGTAAAAAAAATGTTTAAGCCTCTTAAGGTTTCTTTACAATCATTAAATCTGCTTGTCTCTTTTTTTATATGGTAAAATATCTTAAAACTCAATAATAGAAGTCTTGAAAAAGACGTTTTGTATCATTGAAATTTCAAAATATTAAAATTTAATTATTCAAACTGAATATAAATACTGCTAAGTCCGTCACTCAATGTTGCCACAATGTTACAAGTGTAACAAAAGTGTTACTTTTTTGAAATGTTTAACAATTTTGTTGCCATGTTACTTTTTCCGTTTCGTTACACTTTTTTCAATAAAATTTTTGTTTATTTTTCATTGAAATAGATTGAAAATTTCAACCGGAAGCAATTTTTTCTTCGACAATTTATCCAATGACTTTGACTATTTTGCAGGCAACAATGATCTGTAAAAACGTTTTTAATCTATTTTTTGTATACCTATTTGTATTTGCTAAGGACAAAATGAATGGAGTTGCGAAAATTTCATGTGTTAATATTATAAAATTTTTTATTTTAGGCTAGACGCTCTAGCCAAGAAAATAGTTCTGGCTTTCCGTTTTTAAATAATTCCCCAGTAAACAAATAACATAAAAAAAATATGCACTTAACTTCGAAAGTAACAGTTATCAATCTTAAAATGTATCTATAATGTAAAAGCTCTTGAAGCTTGAAGATTTATAATATCTTTTAACAATACACAAGAAGAAAAAACTGTTTAAAATGCAGGGCTATTTTTCAGAAAGGCAAGGCATAAAACCTAATAAATAGTTCCCCTCCGCCTCCAGTAGACGTTTTTTTTTTTTAACTTCATTAATTAAAACCTAGATGAGAAACGAAAAATTTTACACAAAAATGGCACAATTAAAAATAATAAATAAAAATTTCTAAGTCCTCAAAGTCGTAAGCGAAAATGATAACGAAAAAATATCATCGAGAATTCTGAATGTTTGATTTCTTTGATAAAATTTTGTTTCGGCTTTATATTAGGCTCAAACTAAAAATTTCGCTCTGCTTTTTAAAAAGTGAAAATTCTACTAGTTTATTTTATTTCGGCCCTTTTTCGCTGCAGCAGCCTGCTAGACTTCGTAATAATAAGCTTTCAAATAAGATAAGATTCGATTTATGACTTTTTTTTTTATTTTGTTACGCTTTTTTCCCATTTGTTAAGTTTTTTGAAATATTTTGTTACTTTTTTAAAAAAGCCTGCGGCAACGGTGTCACAATCTGAGCTCCCAGTATTATTTGTATCTAAAATGTGTAACATTTCTAGTAGTAACATCCTTTAACGTTTTACTGTCTGTAATTTTTTAATTTATCAAATAAAATAATTAAATTTTAATATTTTGAAATTTCAATGATACGAAAAAGCAAGAAGAAATATTTACAAAATATATTTATTAAAAAAAAAATAATTATTTCGGTGGAATAGACACAAGAGTTCTATCCGAGTCTCGTAATACCCCAGGAGCTAAAAATCCCAATAAACCAGATGCATGTTCCTTAATCATTCGACTACGTTCCTCTTCAACAAGTTTTTCACTAAAAAAAAAAGAAGAAAAAGAAAAGTATAAAAGAATATAATAAAATTTAAATTGAAGGTCATCTCATACGCTCTTTCAGCCTCTTTGAGATCCTTCTCCCTCGCTGTAAGGAACTCCTTCATTTCCTCAGCCTTGAGACGTTTCTTCTCATTCAATGCCTCTTGCAGAGCTCTTCGATGCTCTAGCTGCTTCCTTCTTCGTTTTTCATCAGATAACTGATCCAATTTATCGCGTTCAGCTAGAACACGCATTTGTTCCTTGAAAAACTCTTCTTCTAACTTCTTCTCAGCCAGTTTTCGACGTTCTTTTTCTTCACGGTCTTGCTGCAATTGCAAAGCCGTGAGTGCTCGTTGTCTCATCTGTTTTTCCAACTTCTCACGCAATTCAAGCTCTTCTTTAGCTTGTCGTTCATCAATTAGAAGCTCTACAAGACACTCTCTGCCTTTAGCTTCTTCCAACTGAATGGCGTGGATTTGTTGGCCAATTTTTTCGCTAATTTGATCTTTACGCAAACGTTGTCTCAATTTTTCTTCCTTTGCCATTTGTTGTTCTATATCGCGTTGTCTTAACAACTCTAGAATCTTTTCATTTTCAGTTTCAGAAGCTTGAATGGAAGCTGCCTTCCAAGCTTCTTGAGCTCTTTTTCGTTCTTCCATTTCGGCTTTTATTTTGAGCTTTCTCTTGGAAGCTTCTTGCTCTTCTTTGAACTTGTCTTCTTGACATTTTCTTACAATCTCATCAATGGCTTTCTTCTCTTTGAGAAGAGCCTCGTATTTAGTTAATCGTTTGGCATTGGAAGTAGCTATTTGATCTTGAAGGTCTGTCTTGAGAGCAGCACTTTTTGCACGCTTCTCTTCTTCGACCTTTCTAGCTGCTTCATCGCTCTTCAAACGAGCTTCTTCCAATTCACGATTAACTTGTTTCTCTTCAGCTTTTCGCTGTTCTTTTAAAGCTTGTTGTTCATAAATTTGACCAGCAACTGCTTTTTTAATGTAAGCAGTTCTTAATTGAATTTCTAATTGTTTTAATTCTTGATTATTTTCTCGTAATTGCTGTCGTCGTTTCTCATCGAGAAATCTTTGTCTAGCTTCTTCTTTTAATTCATTACAAATTTGAATAGAATTGTTTACTTGCCTGGAATAGGGATTCTCTTCGGTGCTACGGAGGAAGACGCCTTCGAGAATTTTATCACGACGATCTTCTTCATTTATGCTTTGTATAAAGTTATTGTTAGTAGAGTTGTGTTGGAGTTTTGCATCGGAGAAAGTTACTCGAGATTTGTTTTTAGGTTGAAGCATTTTTGTATTGTTAAAAAATTTAATAAAAATTTTAAAGTACTTTTTTCCTTTTTTGAAAAATTGAATGGAATTTTGTTTGTTTGTTTTGTTTGGTCGATAATCAAGTTTCAACAACAACAAAAAGTATCAAAAATAAAAACAGAGCAGAGCATAAAACGTTGGTGAATGAGGTAAGGTAGTGTTTGAGTGCAGGGTGATTCAAAGATTATTTTATTGATTTTATTTTTTTAAAAAGTTTATTTTTTAAGACTTGTACGCAGATGAAGCGAAACGAAATTTTTCACTCTTTTGTCACTTACTTTTTACTATCCTGTGCATTTTTCTTGACTCCAAGAGCTGTGTTGACGGTTTTTTCACTTTAAATTCATTTATTTCTTGCTTTAAAAATTATTTTCTGTTGATATTTCTTGATTTTAAAATAATTTTGAATTTTTTTATTTTGACTTTGACAGAATACTCGATGATATTTTTTCGTTAACCTGGTACGCAGCTCGCGCTAAATTTAAGCTCCCATACAAATTATCGAAAAATTTTAGAGGAGCTAAAATCTATCCCATACAAATTATAGATAACTTGTATGGGAATTTTATATCGGCTAAAATTTAGCGCGAACAGCGTACCGCAGGCTTTAGCATTTTCGTTGTCGACTTGAAAATTTTTCGTTTCGCATCAGCAGCGTACTAGGCTTTAGTAAGGTTGTTGGGCATGGGAAAAGGAGAACGTTACACAAGTTTGACCCTTTATAAGAATATACTTAGGAAACTTAAACGAAGCTTTACCGAAGCTCCGCCAAAGCTTTGAGATTTGACAGATAGTTTTGGAAGAGCTTGTATAGGTCTTTAATATATGTCTTATCGAAATTTAAAAAAACAACTACAAAACCAAAAAAGAATTTTCTTTTTTAATTGTTTTGGTTTTATATCATGAATTTTGTCTCATAATCTGAGGTTATATACAACATTCCAATAGTTTTTAGTTTATCTACTAATAATAATTTTAAAAGTATATATCTAATTTTTTTACCACACCCAGGAATCTGCTTGTTGGTAGTTCACAACTCTACAAACTCGGCCACCCTAGCATCACAGTACACATAAAAAGGTAATATATTCCGAACTGACATTGGTCGCCAGATTGTCAAAACATGACACTTTGGCGACCAATGTCAGCTACAAAAACCGATAAACCACGCACACCACTAATTTTTAAACAATTATTTATCATTTTCCACGATGAAACACGAAGAAAATTTGTTATTTTTCAATTTATAATATTTTTAAATGACATTTTATAAATTAAAACAAAAACAAATTTCCTGTTTACTGCGATTGAAATATAAAAATTAAAGGCCGACCTGAAAGATTGGTGCCCATTTTTGACAAACAAATTTTGACAACGTTGGGAATATATTACCTTATTATGTGTACTGTGCCCTAGCATATTCATTAATGAAATCAAAAACTTAATCAGTTCTAATAGCAGAAATGTAAAAACAAAAAAATGTCCAAGCTAAATATTATTCAATATCAAAACCAAAAATCAAATACAAAACTTGGTAATTTCTGTAAAGCTTCTATAAATTCACTAACCAAGCTTATCCGAAAACAAGCATTCTTCGGTAAACTACGTTTCCACCTACCCTAAATCCGAGATTTAGCTAAGTACACGGAGAAAAAATAAGGTATGAACCACCTTATTTCTGGTAAATTTAACTTTAATGTAAAGTTTAAATAGGGATGACTCCCCAATAAAATGGAATTTACCTTACTTTTCTAGTAAATTTATAGCTTATGATTAACTTTACAGTAAAGCCTTTTTTTGTATGAATTTCTAATAGAAATTACTAGAAAGTTAGGTACATATTTTACCTTACTATAAGGTTGAAAATATTGATTTTTAAAGTAAATTAAACTTCTCTATGGAAGGTATATAATTTAGTTACAGATTGGATCAAATAAAGTCAATTTCATTTTTATTGATGACATTTTTCTAAATAAAATTGTATGCATTTATCTTACAAAAATTAAAATAAAAAAGGTAATTTTTGTAATTATTGAAAAGCATAACTAGGTAACACGAACTTAATCCTCAAAGCTATTTAGAAGTAAGTAACGTATGACCCTGTTATGTTTTTCAATAATTACATGTATTACTATATTATAATTTTTGTAAGATGCAAACAAACAATTTTATTTAGGAAAATATCATCAATAAAAATGTAATTGACTTTATTTGATCCAATTTTTTTTCTAATTCTTCATGAATTAATTAGATTGAATGATGTTAATGCATATGGATACAAAAAAAATATCCAAAACAAATGGAAAACAAAATGGCAGACTTTTAAATGACAGCAATTAAGATATGGGGAAAATTCCTAGAATTAGGTGATATTATGACCTTAGTGTAAGGTAAAACTTATTCATAGAATAGTTAAATTTGTAAAATATGTTTTACTAGAATCTTAAAGTGAAAAGAGTCTTACACTTTTTTGGATGAAGGTTTGTTTTACTCTACGTAAAGAAAATATTGCTACTCGTAAGGTATATACTACTTTATTTTGTTCACCATAATTGTCTTGTAAAAATTACTTTACGGGGCCAAGAAATATTCAATACGTAAGGTAAATTTTACTTAAAATCTAGGGCTCTTTACTTTAATTTCCTTACTAGTCATATGGAGTATAAAATACTAGATTAATTTTTCTCCGTGTAGATTTAGCATAAATCTCGAGTTTTATTCTAAATCTCGGATTGAAAGTAGGTGAAAATCTTAGATTTAGGGTAGCTAAACCTAAATCTGAGATTGAGCGAAGTAGATTTAAAATAAATCTCGAGATTTATTTACTATAAATCTACTTAGCTAAATTTTGGATTTAGCGTAGGTGGAAACATAGTATTAGCAGTATTTAAAAAAAAACTTATTAGAAGTTGTTAAACAAGTTCAAACTTCTATAAGCAATTAAATTCTGAAGCAAGCTCAATACAAGCTGTATAAAAAGTAGAACCTGCGAGATTTCAATTTACAAAAGATGTTGTGTTGTTAGTTGGGCATACCTTTGTACAACCGGCCGGCCCCTAATCTTTGTATCGCCTTGACAAAAAATACAATTTAAAATTCTTCATTGTGTTCTTTACTTTAAATATGCACTACCTTACCTCTCTTATTATTCCTGAACGGCGCTAAAATGTGGACTCCAATTTCCCTCCACAAACCACAAATTTTGTAAAAAAAATGTTTGTCTTTGTCTTCCATTTCACACGCTCAAACACAAATACCCCGTTTGTATGGCGATTTGAATCCGAATTGAATCAGGATTTAGGTCTATATATACCTGAATCGAATTGAATCCGGATTTGTCGATCCGATCCGACTCGGGGAGCTGAATCGAATCGAAAATATGCATATATACCAAACGAATTGAATACTCGAGATATAATTTATGGTGGAAATTGTGTGTGATTGTCTTCTTATTTGCAAATTTTACTGTATGTATGTATTATGATATCTAGTTTTACTTGCACTTTGTTTTTGATTAGATTTTTCTATTTTACTGCAAATATATTTAAAAGAAAAATTGTGTTTTCGATTCTATTTCAATTCGATTCCTCGATCTGGTACTTCCATATACCTGGATCGAAATTTCGATTCAGTTTCAATTCGATCTTTAAATCGGTCATACAAACGGGGTAAAAACAACAAATAATTATTCCCAATCCCAATCCCAATAAACAAGAAATCAAAACCAGAAAACAACCCTTAAATTAAATTATACATAAAAGTTCTTGTTCATTTTCATCCATTTTCATCAGGCTTTCATAAAAAGTAAAATAAAAAATTGTGCCAGACAAAACTAATCCCAGTCGGCATTCGTCTTTTTTAACTTCCTTCCGTCCCAGCCGTCGAACGGCATCCATTTCCATATTTTAAAGCTGAAACACAATCACGCTTCAGGGCGTCGCTTCGTTGCGTTACGTTGAGAAATCCTCAAAGCGCGCTTCTGTCACTTTGACTTTGAACAGCTGATTGCAACATAAAATCTGCTGTCAAATAAAAAAAACAGTCACTCACAAAATTATTGGGCCAAGTCTTTATCTTAATTTAATTGTGGAAAAATGAAAAAGGATATTAATGTGTTTAAAAAATGCATAGAAATTTGTTTATTCTTTAATCCTATAGTTATAAAAACAAAACCAATCAAAATATATTGTTTTTAACAATAAAACTCAGTCTAAAACATCATTAAATTTTTTTTGTCTTTAATACGTAAATTGTTTTGATTTAAAATATCTCGATGTCGTTTTTTTTGTGCAAAATCTATATAGAGAAATTAAAAAACACACATAGTTTTGCAATAATTTATTTTTTTTTATTCACATTTGGCGCAATAATAATGTGGGTGACTGTAACTATGTCTGTTAAATGTCAGAAAGCGAGCAAAAGTTCAGTCTGGTTTAACTTTTGCTCGCTTTGTTACGTTTCCTTACGTTTGTCAAAAAAAGCGTACGTAAGAAAAGCGTCATTGTGTGAGGATACACAGATTTCCTATAGTTGAACTTTTCGCAGTTGTCAAAATCGACGGCAAAGCGTGATTGTGTTTCAGCTTTTATGTTCTCCTCTTTTTGCTTGATTTTCTAATTAAATTTGCAAAAAAAAAAATACTTAATTGCAGTTGGGCTTCCTCTGCATGAAGAAACTGAAAACTTCTGCACTTTATTCATAATTTTGTTTGATTTGTGTTGAAGAAGTCTTCGAAAAGAATTCCATTGCAAAATTATGTCGAAAAATTTACTTAAAAGTCTAATAAATGTTACCGAAAGGGCTGCCAATATTGCAAGAGCCTGTCGTGCAAATGCTGACCTTTTAGCTTTGCTTATACAAGAAAAATCATCCGACGAAGCTAATCCGAGATTTGTTCATGATTTTAAAACCTTGGCAGATGTTCTTATACAAGAAACTGTCCGACATTATATTGGAAATGAGGTAATTTTAATGGAATTTTTAATTATCTGGGATTTCTCTTCACTCTTTTATTGATTAGTTTCCAGAAATGAAAGATCATATAAAAGGCGAAGAATCGTCGTCATTTACAAATAAAATAGGAGAGACTGTGACTGTTGAGATAGGAGAGACACCAACCGAGACAGCTGATTGTCTGGAAAAGGTTCTCGATGGCAATCGATCGGCAGCTGATGTCCTTGCTGAAGAAGTGCATAGATTTGTTAACTATGCCGACCAAGTGGGAGACTTACCCGATTTACCAGACGATTTGGACTACAACGACATTGGCATTTGGATCGATCCAATTGGTAAGTCGGATTGGGTAAAATCAATAAATTCCCATACTCACTCATTATGCAGTAGAAGTAGAATCTATTTAGCGTATAATTTGCTATTTTAACCTTTGTTTACAATTTTGTAGGTATATTAATAATTCTTTCTTACTAAATGAGTAAGTTAGTGGTTAAAAGTCCAGTGCATTTATAATTTGACCCAGCAGTTTATACCACCCCAAATTTTTTTTGCTCATTCGATACAGTATTGGCTGAATATCATTACCCTGATTTTTCGCACTCGCGAAATTCACCTTTCGGCCGCCATTTTGGATTTTAGTTTTTGTTGAATATCTCGATTTCTATTTATCCTACATAAAAGTTGTGTATACAAGAAACGTAGGCAATCAAATTTCGCATCTTTTATGTTCAGAACACTTTTTCGATATTCTGAATATTAAAAAAGTTACAAGCCAACAAAGTAAAAAAAAAAATAGAAAAAAGTGACAATTTTAAAGTTTTGAGCACTTTTTATAAAAATTATGAAAAAACCTTCCGAGATAAGATTATTCACCTTAAAATTCTCTACAACTCTGCTATATAACTTTTTTTTCTATCGCTATAAATACAAAAGTTATTAATACTTTTTTTTTGTTAAAAATGCTCTTTTTTGTTTGTTTTTTATCTTTACTTTTTTCTTAATTTTTTTTTTACCAAATCTTGAATTTTAAATGGTTAGTGAGTATTTTATAGCTTTATGTTACAAGAAAAAATTCAAGACCTGCAATTTTTTTATATTTAAGTCTCTTCATTGCGTAAAAAAGGGGTATTTTTTACCAAAAAAGTATTAATAACTTTAATTATTAGAGCGATACAAAAAAAAAATTGTATAGCAGAGTTGTAGAGAATTTTAAGGCGAATAATCTTTTCTTGATACAATTTTTCATAATTTTGATAAAGTGCTCAAATCTTTAAAATTGTCAGTTTCTTCCTTTTTTTTTTTGGCTTGTAACTTTTTTAATCAGAATATCGAAAAAGTGTTCTGAACATAAAAGACGCGAAATTTGATTGCCTACGTTTCTTGTATACACAACTTTTATGTAGCATAAATAGAAATCGAGATATTCAACAAAAACTAAAATCCAAGATGGCGGTCGAAAGGTGAATTTCGCGAGTGCAAAAAATCAGGGTAATGATATTCAGCCAATGCTCTATTCTATCGAATGAGCAAAACAAATTTGGGGGTGGTACAAACTGCTGGGCCGCCCATGTATGAACATCATAAATGCACTGGACTAAAAGCCCTGATTCTTCAATCGTCAGTTAGACTATCAGAATAAAAAACGCTTATTCGTAGGTAAAAACCTAGAATCTGAATCTGGATTTTTATCAAGATTCACGCATACAAACACACGCACTTTCACACACACTCCTCTGTTTGACATGTATCTGAACATTTGTTGTTGTTTTATTTTTTTTATACGCACAGATTTCGTACACAATTACAAAACTAGATTTCATATTCTGAGATTTTTACACAAAAATTTCAAAAGTCAATAGAAAACGACATAAGGTTTATCTGGCTAATGAAAAATTGGGTTTTAATCTAATTTTCAAGTTTAACATTTGGTGGAAGACTATTGAAAATGTGTATAACATATTATTTTGTGTTCTATTATTTATAAAAAATGGTAAGTGAAAATCATTATTAGGGGTTTGTGTATGCTTTTCATACGCACATTGATGCTGCATTTGTAATCATAATCATTAATAATATTGAAAGTTCATAGGCTGGAGTTTTACCTATTTCACGAAGACCAACCCGATCATCAGACTCCTTTTATTGGTGCTAAGTCGCTTATGTTCAATTAATTTTGAAAATTGCTACAACAGGGCCTTAACTCACAACCGCACAGTGTTACAAATCGCTCATCTAGCGAAATTTAATTAAAAGCCGGTTTTATGTGGAGTTAATACCTTGTACTAAGTAAGTGTGCTTAAATTTTTGGATGGGAATAATGCAAACAAAAAATTACTGATCTTAAAGTTGGAATTTGTGATTTTTTGAGGTAAAATTGAGGTTTAAAGGTGCTTTAGTTACTCCGGTTTTATAAGTGTTTTTTATCTGTTATTGAAGATTTTGTATGATTTTTATTAAATATAATATAGGAGTATATAAATTTAAGCAGTTTAAGTTTCGCAACTGAAACGGACCATGTCAAAAAAAGAAAAAAATTCAAATCTAGTGCCAAAATCTTGACTCTACTAACGTCTTTCATTAGATTGATCCAAAAGTGTTTCTAATTGATTTAAATTGTCATTTGTTCAAAAAAAAAAAATATTCAACATAAGATTCAATGGAAACGTATTTACTTTAACTCGTTATATCTCCGAATTCACTTTTTGTGACTTGGTTCACTTCAGCTCTTAGCCTTTAATGTTCAATACTTTGTTATTGTGCTTAAAAGTTAAAAATCGTGTTTTTTGTGTTAATTTTTACATTAAGTGGAGCTTTCGATGAGAATCCATATGTATTTTAAAGCTTTATATGCCATTTAGCTTTAATTTTGCATTTTAACTTGCTGCGCATAACTGCGACACCCATACATTTTTTTTTTCATTTTCGAACTAGCCTTCCAGAATATGGAAATAAGCAAAAACAAGATTATTAGGATTATAATGTTAATTTGAAGCGTCTTTGTCTTTTGTGTCGATTTTGTTGCCATTTACAGGTGTATTAAATGATCTGTATGCTTTTTTAAAAATAGTTTTCGAAATTTCAAGAAAACAAATTTTTTGATGTTTGGGTGTTTTAATTTTAGATTAAATTCCCTGTACCTCCAGAGTGCTAACTTTGCGTACAGAGGCGTCTATTTTTTTTTTTTTTTTTTTTCAGACACAGAAAGCTTCCAACTAACTCTATGTTTTAAATATCAAAGATCTTTTTTGATGGTGGCACTGTTAATGCCAAAGTTATCGAAAACACCCATATACATACATATATTGAACAAAAGAATCCTCGAAACGTTATAATCTGTGAGCGCTTCTAATTATTTTATTCTGCTAGATAAGCGGATTGTCACACTATGCACCGCTGCAACAAGTTTTCTTTCAATTTGAATTTTTTCCAATATTTTTTATTGACCTGCTTTAAGACATCGCATTTATTTGAATTTTAAATTATTTCCACTGGAGTAATAACTGATGTTTTCCATCTGTTTGGAAATTTGCCACTTTCAAAAGAATAGTTTATGATATTTAATAATGTAGGACCCACTATTATAAAACTGTCTTTTATTCTTTATTCATTTAGTTAAAAGTCATTTTTGTTAGGAATGTTTTTAACAATTTTAAAGAGTTAATTATAGAATCTAATTTTTTTAAATTAAAACATGTTTCATAAAGTCTATTAAACACTACTTGGTATTTCTCTGTTTATTTGATTAAGACTTTTGATAAAGAACTCATTAAATTTATTTGCAATCACTTTATTGTCTGTTATTTTGTTCCCATTAAATTCAGTAAAAATTAACTTGTATTACTGTCGATTCCAAAACTAAGGTTTTTAAAGTTTTCCTCTTTTTATTCTCAATATAATTTATTGTGAATATAATTTCTTTCAGTCATTTATAGATTTTTATTATAACTATTTGTTATTCTTTTGTATTGTAGATGCAACCTCCGAGTACATATCAGGGGATTCGATTTTTACAAATTTCCCTGGCATCACATCGACTGGACTAGATTGTGTAACTGTCCTAATAGGAGGCTACAGCATAAGCAGCGGCCAACCCATGATTGGAGTTGTTTCGCAACCCTTTCATAACAAAATCGATGAGAATGTCTACAAAAGTCTGCTCTTTTGGGGAGTTTCTCTGGAATCCATGGAAGCTCACAATTGCCCCGAAGACATTACATTACGACCAAATAATTTAGGGATTTTCTCCACCTCCGAGAATTCAGAACTCCTCCAAAAATGCATGGCTTTGGGATATGAATTTGCTTTTTCAGCTGGAGCTGGCCACAAAGCATTAAAAGTCATCACCGGTGAAGTAGATTTGTATTTACTGAGCAAAGGATCAACATTCAAATGGGATACTTGTGCTCCACAAGCTATATTAAAGTCACTTGGTGGTAATATATTTGACTATCGAAAGAGTTTAGAAGCTAAAGCACCAATTCCTGTTTCGTATTTGGATGAGGAGGAAAAATGTAATGCTGGCGGATTGATTGCGGTAAGAAATATGGAACTAATTGAACCTCTTTTAGAACATCTTAGACAATAAGTTGATTAGTATAGTTGTTGAATTTATATACAAGAATTTATTTTTAATATTTAAGTTTTATTTAAAATTTTTATTGTAAGGAAATTGAATCTCAGGAAAAATAATCGTCAAAAGTCTTCTAGCGTACTTAACCATAAAAAAACTGATCTCAAAATCAAAATTTATGCTACGTAATTTATATTTATACATACATATTTTCATTGCAATTGAATGTCAAGGAGTGTTTATTGTTTAACCCGAAAAAAAAGAGTAGGTACATTTGAAACTTGTTACACTTGAAATTATTAAATAAGTAAGTCCTGTTTTATGTTTGAACATTTTTATGCAGCTGCGTCGCCTGATTTAATCATATTTTTGTTTAAGAATAAGCATGAAAAAGTGTCGGAGGGAAACAGTACCTATATTTTTATTAAATAAGGTATTCAACGACAAAACACAAAACGGCTTAAATCGAACTGAGAAAAATTACCGCAAACAAAAATTTTATTTTTTTACAAATTAAAGAATTAAACTTAACAATTTTATCAATAAACTAGCTAACCCCTGTTTGGATATAAATTAATATCCAAAAAAAGGATTTGTTTTTTGTAGTGAACATTAACCAATTTATTGTAATGCTTTTTAATATACAACATTTTTTGTTTTTCTATCTCTTACATATATGTATAAATAGAGCAGATGGTTTTCCTACAATCGAATAGCCAACATTTAGTTGAGCATGCGAAAAAAACAAGATTCTCTTAATCAGTACCACATATTTTTAAAGATTGACATTGCGCCTTATTTATGGTTATAGCAAATGCCAGTCTTCCAAGTTTAGGTTGCTGTATGTTCTGAAGCATTATAATGGGCGCTTCTCTTGCACATAATGTACCATTTACAGTTCTCGAGGTCGCGAAAGAAGTTGGACCGATAACATTGACTAACACCAAACGTAAAATAAAAACACTCAGCTTTATTTGATGCACAGTTTAAACACGACCCAAAGCGTCAGCAGAAAAGTTACCAAAATGCCCTTCAACCGGCTTTCCTTGCTTTCGTCTTTGAAACTTGTTCCCCGATGGGTTCCACGTATTATATTCAAAAACTTCTGAACATAACATTTTCCCTAATGAATCAGTTTGGCACGACGAAAAAAATGCGGTTAAAGTTTCATGCGGTGGTTCCGCTGCTCTTGAAACCGCATTTTCAGGTGTAAAATATACACCTCCATTTTCCCATATACACTGCTAAATGAAGAACCGCTGGATACCTTTCATATATTTGAAATTAAAAAAAAATCGCCAAACTGCTTCGTTATTGCTTATGTAGCGTCCCATTTGATAAATAGTGATATCATCATTTCTTTCAACAGATTCTAATGCAAAGTAAGCCCTCGCGCCCTTTTCTCACATATTTGCATATGTATTCACAGAATTACAACACTCGACGTTTATCTGGGTTTTGAATGTCTTGGATAATAGCGGTGAATATGGGCCAATCCACTGATTGTCAACTTCAAAGTTCACATTTTTCATTTTCACGATCGTTGATTTTCCATTGTCTTCAGTGGAACGCCTACGATACAAAGGGAATTCCTCATTGCCAGTAACTGTTTCTGATATCAAAGCTCTTGGGTAACGTTTCGAACATTTTCCATCAATCATACATGGGGAAATACTATATTTATTGCTCCATATGGTGAAGCATATTTTTTACAACAATCGCGAACAATTCTGGATCAATCGTAATATCAGGAAGCTCCGCTGATATGATATCGATATTATTTGCTGCAATTTTATTCACTAGACAAACTGTGGGCTACTCCTCAGATCGAGCTTCTTTTGATTAAAACGAATAAAATTTAATCGCCCTTTTTATTTTTGCATACGTATCCACAGCATATTTATGAAACAATCTCCGACACAACAAAATCTGGTTTAGTTTATTTCTGCGAACCATTTACCTGCTCCCATAAAAGTTCATTGCACTGACTTTTTAATCAGATTCCAAGCCTATAATGAAAATAAATAAAAGAAAATTTCAGTAACATGGATCAAATTTTTGCACCACTATAGTAAAAACAGCAAAGATAAATACACTATAGTCACTTTGCTTTTTCGAAAATCCCTTTGAGTTGAGCGATTCTCCCAATTCAATTTTACCTCGGTAAAACCCTTTGATTAAAATTATAAGTTATTTCAAAGTCCCAATTCAAAAGAAAACTGTCTTTATTTTAAAACCCTGTTTATATTAATTTGTTTACTACTTACCACGATAAGTTCCTTTGAATATTGTTGAAAATTATTTGTTTTACTCAAAATTAGGCTTTAAACGATAATAATAATTTTGAAAGCCTGTCTTAATAAATTTGTTTATAAATTAAGCTTAGTTAAAAATGTTAAAAAGGGAGAGTGTTCCTTCACTCGTACAAATTGACAGCTATGTCAAGATGGGAGAAAAGGTATTATTTTTTATACAAACCATCTACATATTAATACCTTTCAAACAAACAAACTCTCTTTTATATACATATAAGATATACAGTGGTGGCCAAAATGATAAGAGTGAAACCAATTTTTTTCCTATTATTTTGCATTTTATTGTCGATTTATGATTATAAAAATTATTTTATCAAGCTCAAAGAAAAATAACTTTGCTACCAAATTAAATTCGGTCAAAACGTTTTAAGATTTGGTTAAAAGAAATCGTTATTAAAGATTGTAACGTCTTCGTATTTATTTACAAATTTGGATTTTCACTCCTCTTTTAACTTTATATTTATTCTTTTAATTAAGCATTACTGTGAACACTATACATTAATATATCCTTAAAAATGTTCGTTAAAACGCTATTCTAAATGTATCCTTAGACACGGTTCGCGTTATAACTGTTTAAAACAAATTCTTTTGTTACCGTCAAATCTTTAAGATTTATAGTTTCAACAAAAGCTTAATTAGTTTTGTTGGTAAAAAAAATACCTTAAATTCAAAAATATTCAAATTAAAAAAATTAGAAATTGCTATTCAGTCCGTAGTGTAAGTTATAACTGGAGTTAAAGATGAATTTCTCAGGAATTTCTCAGGCACTCAGAGTCGGCAACATGTATGCAAAATGAGACACAAAAAATGGGGATTCAATGTAGCTTCATATTATGCTTCATGGGCAGAACATATACGTAAAATGTTTCACTCACCGGGAAAGAAGGAAACAAAAAGTCTTAACGGAAGCAGATAATTTTAAGAGAGAGTCAGATTAACCTTTTTTTTTTCAATTTATTTTGTTAATGTTGTCACAATTATTTATATTGACTTATAGTTTTTTTTTTCACTTTATTACACTATGAAATTTATTTGAGCGTAATTGAAAAATTAGACAATTCTGCCAAATAAGTAGTGCTTTCGATTTATGACAAAACTGATATTAATGGGCACAGTGAATGTTCTTAAAAGAAAGAAAAATGCGGGAGAGAAATAGGACACACGTCTGAATAGTCTAGGAATTACTCGAAAAGTGGGCCCTCCGGTACTATAAGCTGCTGGTAGAGGGTGTTAGCCACTTGGGCTATCCTATAGTAGATTCCTTCTGGATTATTTTGATTTTCTTTGTAATTCCGTATGGTTTTCTTATATTAGGTCTTTTTACCAAGACAATTCGTTAGAACATGAAACGCGGTCTGGATTTTTAAACATAACCGCATAGAAAAAAATCACCGATTCTATTTCTTTCTTATCTGGTTGTATCCCTTCCTTTGATATTACGTATCTTAAATATTAGGTTTCTTATTTGTCTTGCCTCAATTCTAATTTATTTTGTATTTATTTCTTAAAAAAACTCCCTTAATATTTGTATGTGTTCTGCAACTGTTTCTGTAGAAATTATGATATCGTCTAAATAGATTGCTTTTTTTTTCTGCTCGAATGAGATCTTCAAACACTTAATTGATAAACCGCTGGAATGTCGAAGAAGCATTCCTAAGAACAAATGACATTTTTAGAAACTCATATTACCCTAACGGGCCTAACGCCACAAATGAGGTATACTTAATCGATTCTTTTTCCATTCTTACATGATAGAATGCACTTTTCAAATCTAAAAGTGAGAATATCTGCTTGTTAGCCAATCTATCCAAAAGATCATCAATCAAAGGCAACGGATAAATTTTCTTTCAAAGTCATTTTATTAAGTGTCCTATAAAATCGACACAGAGTCGTTTTTTTTTTTAACTGTGGGAGAGGCATACTCCGACTTACTTGTTCTGATTACGCCTGATTCTACTAATTCATCTGATATATGTACCTTTTGCATTTGTGCTTTTTCTAAATAAGACAATCTTCTGGGTGGGCAATGTAAAGTCTTTTCATTTGTGTAGGGAACGTTTTCTTAGTTTTTAATAATATAAATTTGAGTTTTATTAGTTCAGAACAAAAAAATATTATTTAGTAATTTCTCATTTTACAAAGACAAATTGCGGTTGTCTTTTATAGAGTGAATTTCAAAAGAAAAAGATGAAAGGATCAAAAACAAAACTTAATAATAAAAGAGAGAATTAGGGAACATGGCTGGCACTCTTAATTTTGTGTTGTTCTTTGTCTTAGTGCGTTTCCATTCCCACATTTGTTAATCTAAGTTTGATTTTATAATCATTTCGGGACGTTTGCAGTACACAAAATCTTTATATAACTCTTAAAACATGTCCTTTTCTTCAAAAGACAGATTTTTATTATCAGAAAAATCTATTTCATTTAAATTTAGTTCAATTTCTATGTTCATTAGATTGTTACATTCATTTTGATACTCATTTTTACTAACATTTTTATATTCTTTTTCATTTTTACTTATTATTTGCTTTATAACTTCGATATTTTTGTGTAATCTTAAATTTGCAGATTTCATAAAATCTCTTCCTAATATAGCTGCAACTCTCATAGTATCATCATCTACCACAAACATGTTTGATTTTATTTCATAAATGATAACTACTGTAACACAACCAATAAAATTTTTAGTAAACTTTTATTTATACCCATAATTTTTAAATTATTACAGTTTTCATTACACTTTTGAATGAAATTTTTTGGAACAAACCTGTTGTCGTATAATACTTATTGAGCTGCCAGTATCTAGAAGGGTACCCGTCCCACACCATTGGTTGCTCGTCGTGATGTTGATGGGACGGCAATATCAGCTTCTATTTTTTGTATGGACTCCTTGTTTGCCTTTATAAACAAAGCTCTATTTTGTATGTTTTTTACTTTATTTATTTTGAGAGACATGTTTGGGTTTTATCATTGTTTTGGTTAACTTTAGGTCTTATTACAATACATTCACTTCTCTCCTTCTCCTTTACCACTTGTGCAAACGATATTGAGGGGGTAGGGGACTGGTTATTTTGATTAGGAGCGGGAGAGTCACCCACTGCTTCTACACTACCACCATTTAAAGATTTTGGTATTGAATTAATAGCATCTTTTAATTCAATGCTCACTTTAGCTATAAAAGATAGCTTTTCACAAATGATTTTAAACATATTGTTGCAGTCAGTGCAAAAATATTTCATGCCAACAATGGTATCGAGCATTTTAACGTCATATTCAGACATATAACCACATTTTGGATGGAACTTTTTTCCAAATACACCACTGAACTTTACAACAGTTGCTTGTTTAGCTTACCGTTTGTTTTAACATTTAAATCAGTTATTTCTTTACTAATTATAATCTTAAAGTTAATAAAAATACACAAATAAGCACGTTTACAAACTTTAAAAATGTTATACTACTTAATTGCGATAAGAGCGTATTTATAAAACACGTTCGTTAACTGAGAGAGATATCACTTCCAATGCACTGCATTCTTGCCTGCGACTTCAAGTTTATGTCAGGAATAGCCTCGATGAGATCATCAAGCAACTCTTCTTCTTCCAATGGCAACTTATTGGCACCTATGGTCATGTCATATAAGTATTTTTGGAACATTTCCATCGGCTGCCACTTCCTTTCTTTATAAGATCTCTTCAGCATCAATCGGCTTTCCTTGGTCGTGAACATCTTAGTCATTTCCTTCAGTATCTCATCTGTCGTCATTTGAACAAGATCGGTTTTTGAATGGAAACATTTTAGTGCGTTACCCTTCAACCGACAAGACATCAATATCCTGGCACTCCCATCATCTAATTTGTATACTTCAATTACATTTTTTAGTTGCGTCATCCAATGAGAAAAACAATTCCCACACAATTTACTTCATTTACTGATGATCTATATATCACGACTTGTTCGTCTGAATACTTATGTTCGGCTGACTGAAAGGTACAAAAAAATTAATTACGAAAATGAACATTCTCCAATTTTAATATACATATATGTACTACGAAATGGGTGCAATTCCGTCACATGGAATATGTGGGTTATAAGAACTCCATATTCGACAATTTTGTTTGTTAATGCTGCCGTTTAGATCGAAATACGCCTCGTCAGACATAAAAAGACAGTTCAATATGTTTTCATCATTTGAAGCATCTTCTGGAAAATCGAAAAGTCGGCTGGGTTCAATTTGTTGGCCATTTGAATTTTGTATGGGAATAAGGCCAAATCATTGTAAATAATTGACTGCAATGAGTGTCTGCTTACACCCATTGAAGCAGATAAGCTTCTTGTTGAAACTCTTGGATTGTTCTCTATGGCTACAGCTACAACAGCGATTGTTTCTTCTGTTCTAACTGTAGGATTTCGATGATAAGGTCTTCTTTGGACTGTCACTTGTTTGGCAAAATTATTGATCAGCCTCATTATGGTCCATCAAGCTGTTGGATTTTATTGTAAAATATACTTTATAATTAAATAAAAAGACTTTGGTTTTAACCACTAAGTGGCAAATGTTTGCGGCATTTTTCTCTTGCAAATATTCCTGCAAATTATAAAACCATTTTGTAACTGCTTGCTCTTTGACCATCGATCGCTCTCCCTCTGCTGTTCTCAGGGACAATTTAGGATGGCGCTTTAAAAATCCATAAGAACAAGGTTTTCTTGGAAGTCATCATTAAATGGTGTTGATCTTTTTACCTCTGTAAGAAATCAAATAAAAACAATGACAAAAGAAAATAATAATTATTTTTTTTTTTTATTTCCATTTGCATAACATTTTGACTTTTATTTTAAAAAGTATTTTTTTAAGACCGTCCATCGGCAACTCTGGTTCTGAAAAGAAAAATAAAGAAAACACTTTAAGCTGTTTAACAAAAATGAAGAGAAGTAAATAAATCTCCTGTTTAACTGAAACAGAAAATAAAAGAGAGACATTAATTAAGAGAGTTTGAACGAAAATGGAACCACACACGCTCACCATACACTCCTTCGTCTTCCAGTCGAAGAGGAACCGGTAAAGCGGCGCACACACAATTTTGTTCTGTATTTCTAATTGAGTACCAAGAACGAACGAATGGAACCATGGGTCATGCTCTTCTCGCACACGCAACTTAAGTGGAACCGGCAGCCTTGGTAGAAGTCACACACATTATCAGACTACCTTCGTCTGTATACGGAACCCGACTAAAATTTAGTAATTTTATTATTATTATTAATTTTTTTTTTTTACTTTGTATCTATTATTGTAACAAGAGTTGGTTTTTTTCAGATTTTTTTTTTTCTTTTTTTTTTTTAATTTATGATTCACAACAATACAACACACGATGCGACGCGATTCTTTTAAACTTTTAAATTTCACACTTTGTCAATTTTTTTTTTTTTCGAACTATATTACATTTAGATTCGCGAGTTTAAATTGATAGAAAACGAGGTTCGCGGATCGGCTGCTCCAATGTTAAGGTGCTTTTGACGACGTTATATTTAAAAAACCGTTTTGTTTAAGTGATATAATCGGACTTACTTCAGTTCCATAGACCAACCTGGAACTTCTTTAAGAACTTCCAAAATGCATTACTCAGCTTTGACCTACTGAGTTGCATTCTGGAAGTTGGCTTGACCCACTGAGCGTTGTGTCACATTAAGTTTGACATACAGCTGCCATTCTGCATAATTGGTATGTAGTACTTACAGTGGGTTAGATGGTAAGGCAAAGTGGGAATAACACTCGCTTTCTCTATACCAGTACCATCCAACACAGCTTATACAGACCTAACTTTGACACTGATCGGCGAACCTGTTCATCTTTCCATATGATCATCTCCACAACACGCGCTTTTGGCCAGCAGTATCTTGGAAGATCATTGACCAATATGACGACTAAGTCTCCTTTACGGTGTGGTTTAACTTTACTGTGTCATTTTGATCTTCGATTTTACGTTGGATGATGGGTTTCCACCTTCCTTTTTCAACAGTTTATAAACATCGAAAAATTCATCATTCAAGTCACTGTCACTGTCTTGAGAATAATTTTTTGCAAAGATAAAAAATAATGAAGGAACATTTTATTTGTTCATCAATTTGTAAGGATAATTTAAAATTTTAATAGTAAGATATCCATTTAAATATTGCATTGTAGTTATTTCTAATATGATTTCAGTTCTGATTTCCATTTCCATATCGTTTCTGACTTTTCAAATAAAAAGTATGACTAGCGGAGAAATTAAAATAAAGAACTTAGCCCGATGAGGTATGCTGTCTACATAAAGTAACCGTTCGCGTACACTAAAACCGAATTATCGGCCGATATCGGGTCGGAACTACTCGGACGACTTTCTCGGACGATCGTCTGCATACACTTCTTCCGATCTAGGACGTCGCTGCCGGTCTGTAGTCTGACTTTGCGAAACTTGAAGTGCATATAATAATTGTTTTCAATGGAATATTTTGAAGAAATTTATATTTTTGAAAGTTCATACCGCCAATGTTTGGAAAGAAAAAGCTTTTAGCAATATCTATGTATAAATCAACCCGACAACGGACGAAAAATCCAAACAAGTTCGGATTATGCCGGTTGATCGGTTATTATCGGGCGTCAACGTACTACAACGGACGATGTCGCTTTCAGTGGTGTACGCACTCTCTTTTCTTTCTATGTGCTTGGGTCTATCGGCCGAGTTCGGCCGACAACGTCCGAGCATAATTCGGCCGATGACGGATTTGGTGTACGCGAGCCGTAAGGCTTTCAATGTTGTCGTACTTTATGTTAAAAGTTTATATTAAAATTTTTTACTTATCCACTTGGAGTGGGGTTTGCCCAAAGCGAGTACAATTCTTACATTCGTCTCGCGGCTTGAAACTCTGAATTCTCATTACTTGAAGTATCTGGATCCATGATATTGTAAAAGCTCATTTGCTTTAAGTTTTTATATAGCCGAAACAAGGGTTTTTTTTTTTTGTTGAAGCCTCCTCTGTTATTCGTTACTACAGAAATTGTATTTTCAAGGCAATCAGTATTTAGATGTGATGTTATCAAATGCTGTTGCTCTTCACTTTTTATGTGGGTCCAGAATTCCAATATCCCGTTTATAGTTTGGCATAAGCGTTGTGAACAAAATATATGTAGTTTTACTTTCTAAAAACTCCGACACAGATTTTATTTTAACTTTTTCTTTATTTAAATATTTACGTACTTAATAAAACAACCTTTCGCTTTAGAATCTCTGGATAGACTGACTTACTAGCTTGGATGTTCGAATCTTCCTTCTTTTTTATCTTTTCTTTTCTGTCTTTCGTCCCGTTTCGTTCGTTTGTGTCTGTAGTTGTACGTAGATCTGAATATCGTTTGTCTGTATCGTTTGTGCATGTATCGTTTTGTGTCTGTCTGTATATTGTCATCCCACATATAATTCCTGACATGGTGCGTTTCAAAAATATTATTCTTTTCACTGATTCTTTCATATATGAAATTGTATCAATCTGACTATCAGATAAGGTACATTTTTCCGGATTATTTGAAAATTTGTTTTTGCTATTTAAATTGTCAATTAATTTATTTAGAAGTTCCCTGTGCTTAATGCTATAACCTTATTATCGTCATTGAAAATGTTTGTGAATGCATCTGGGATTCTATTACTTTAGTTCTTCAAGATTTATCTTCGTCTTATTTTTTGGAGTGAAAGAAGATTTGGATGTACTCTCATATGCGTGATTTAATTTTTCTTGAAGAATATTAAAAACTATTGGCGGTCACGACCGTTCGACATTGTCGGTGACCGCCAAATCTCATGACCCTTTCAACGTTAAAGTCTAAACGCGTTGACACGTTAGATTACTGTTACTACAAATTGTCTTAATTTATCACTCACCGATTTGGGTTTCTTTTTTTAAAATTTTACTTTCAAATCAAAATACGTCTTTGCTCGCCACGTCTTTGCTCACGATAAATCCAGATTTTAAATTAATGGGTTTGCCCAAAGCTTTTTTAGGTGTCTGTCTTTATCTTCACTTGGTTTTATTTTCACCTATCATCGCATCTCGCTGTCGCTATAATTTTTCGCGAATAATTGACTTGATGGCTTACACGGAGGTTGAGTTTAAATAGGGTTGAAAATTATTAAGTTGAAAAAAATTCGGATCGCATGTCGTTAAAGGCTAAAACACATTGCTGTCGCAAAGTAGTAAGAAATTTCTACAATATATTGTATATAAATTAATAAGGGACATAACACAGAGTTAACTAACCTGTTTTTATATTTTCAGCCTCTTAATAGATAGGCTTTTATTTGTTTAACTTGATTTTTTTATTTATTTGATTGATTTCCTTAAGTTTTGTTTACACTTTTTGCTCACTAACACTCTTTTTGAAGAACAAACGCAAACTGAAATATTGAATCGTAGAATTGAAGTTGCTATTGTTTATTAACCATTTTCCATCAATATGATGTATTTCATAAATGTGACGAAAATCATAATCATAAATCAATCATCAATATGATGAACTTTTGTACGCAATGCAAATGTACAAAACGTTAGTTAATTTGATGAAAATGTGTAGCAGAAAAAAAAGACAAAAAATAAAAAAAACAAAAGAAATAAATTCGGATTTCATTCGGTACGTTTTCGAATTCGTTTTCTTGAGAAGCACATTTTTTTCTGTCCGTGAAAAGAAAACTTTTGATCATGTTGGGTTGGTGTTGTTCTCCAATTGATCGCCCCACCTAACACGTTGCCCATCGGGGTTGGATTCAAAAACTCGCCGAGCTGGTGCATCGGTATTCATACGCTCTATATATTCCAGTCATATCCACCGAATATTGATACCTTTTCACTAGTATTTCGATTTAAATAATCTTCTTGTAACGTAATTTAAATGACTGTATGGCTTATTTGCTGTTATGCACGGCATATTACCGTTTCGCACTAATTTGCACCTTTTAACAAAATTTTAATTATCTACTTGTTTTGCACATGCCTATTATTATTATTTAATCTTTTAATAAAAAAGTTTTCGCCTATGGCTGACTTTCATAATTTTATGGTGCCCTTCAAACCCATGTTGTATCCATATTTGTAGGGCAGATTTGAACTAATCGTCTTCTAACGTAATTTAAATGACTGTATGGCTTATTTGCTGTTATGCACGGCATATTACCGTTTCACACTAATTTGCACCTTTTAGCAAAATTTTAATTATCTACTTGTTTTGCACATGCCTATTATTATTATTTAATCTTTTAATAAAAAAGTTTTCGCCTATGGCTGACTTTCATAATTTTATGGTGCCCTTCAAACCCATGTTGTATCCATATTTGTAGGGCAGATTTGAAATAATCGTCTTCTAACGTAATTTAAATGACTGTATGGCTTATTTGCTGTTATGCACGGCATATTACCGTTTCACACTAATTTGCACCTTTTAACAAAATTTTAATTATCTACTTGTTTTGCACATGCCTATTATTATTATTTAATCTTTTAATAAAAAAGTTTTCGCCTATGGCTGACTTTCATAATTTTATGGTGCCCTTCAAACCCATGTTGTATCCATATTTGTAGGGCAGATTTGAACTAATCGTCTTCTAACGTAATTTAAATGACTGTATGGCTTATTTGCTGTTATGCACGGCATATTACCGTTTCACACTAATTTGCACCTTTTAACAAAATTTTAATTATCTCCTTGTTTTGCACATGCCTATTATTATTATTTAATCTTTTAATAAAAAAGTTTTCGCCTATGGCTGACTTTCATAATTTTATGGTGCCCTTTAAACCCATGTTGTATCCATATTTGTAGGGCAGATTTGAAATAATCGTCTTCTAACGTAATTTAAATGACTGTATGGCTTATTTGCTGTTATGCACGGCATATTACCGTTTCACACTAATTTGCACCTTTTAACAAAATTTTAATTATCTACTTGTTTTGCACATGCCTATTATTATTATTTAATCTTTTAATAAATAAGTTTTCGCCTATGGCTGACTTTCATAATTTTATGGTGCCCTTCAAACCCATGTTGTATCCATATTTGTAGGGCAGATTTGAAATAATCGTCTTCTAACGTAATTTAAATGACTGTATGGCTTATTTGCTGTTATGCACGGCATATTACCGTTTCACACTAATTTGCACCTTTTAACAAAATTTTAATTATCTACTTGTTTTGCACATGCCTATTATTATTATTTAATCTTTTAATAAAAAAGTTTTCGCCTATGGCTGACTTTCATAATTTTATGGTGCCCTTCAAACCCATGTTGTATCCATAGTTGTAGGGCAGATTTGAAATAATCGTCTTCTAACGTAATTTAAATGACTGTATGGCTTATTTGCTGTTATGCACGGCATATTACCGTTTCACACTAATTTGCACCTTTTAACAAAATTTTAATTATCTACTTGTTTTGCACATGCCTATTATTATTATTTAATCTTTTAATAAAAAAGTTTTCGCCTATGGCTGACTTTCATAATTTTATGGTGCCCTTCAAACCCATGTTGTATCCATATTTGTAGGGCAGATTTGAAATAATCGTCTTCTAACGTAATTTAAATGACTGTATGGCTTATTTGCTGTTATGCACGGCATATTACCGTTTCACACTAATTTGCACCTTTTAACAAAATTTTAATTATCTACTTGTTTTGCACATGCCTATTATTATTATTTAATCTTTTAATAAAAAAGTTTTCGCCTATGGCTGACTTTCATAATTTTATGGTGCCCTTCAAACCCATGTTGTATCCATATTTGTAGGGCAGATTTGAAATAATCGTATTCTAACGTAATTTAAATGACTGTATGGCTTATTTGCTGTTATGCACGGCATATTACCGTTTCACACCAATTTGCACCTTTTAACAAAATTTTAATTATCTCCTTGTTTTGCACATGCCTATTATTATTATTTAGTCTTTTAATAAAAAAGTTTTCGCCTATGGCTGACTTTCATAATTTTATGGTGCCCTTCAAACCCATGTTGTATCCATATTTGTAGGGCAGATTTGAAATAATCGTATTCTAACGTAATTTAAATGACTGTATGGCTTATTTGCTGTTATGCACGGCATATTACCGTTTCACACCAATTTGCACCTTTTAACAAAATTTTAATTATCTCCTTGTTTTGCACATGCCTATTATTATTATTTAGTCTTTTAATAAAAAAGTTTTCGCCTATGGCTGACTTTCATAATTTTATGGTGCCCTTCAAACCCATGTTGTATCCATATTTGTAGGGCAGATTTGAAATAATCGTCTTCTAACGTAATTTAAATGACTGTATGGCTTATTTGCTGTTATGCACGGCATATTACCGTTTCACACTAATTTGCACCTTTTAACAAAATTTTAATTATCTACTTGTTTTGCACATGCCTATTATTATTATTTAATCTTTTAATAAAAAAGTTTTCGCCTATGGCTGACTTTCATAATTTTATGGTGCCCTTCAAACCCATGTTGTATCCATATTTGTAGGGCAGATTTGAAATAATCGTATTCTAACGTAATTTAAATGACTGTATGGCTTATTTGCTGTTATGCACGGCATATTACCGTTTCACACCAATTTGCACCTTTTAACAAAATTTTAATTATCTCCTTGTTTTGCACATGCCTATTATTATTATTTAGTCTTTTAATAAAAAAGTTTTCGCCTATGGCTGACTTTCATAATTTTATGGTGCCCTTCAAACCCATGTTGTATCCATATTTGTAGGGCAGATTTGAAATAATCGTCTTCTAACGTAATTTAAATGACTGTATGGCTTATTTGCTGTTATGCACGGCATATTACCGTTTCACACCAATTTGCACCTTTTAACAAAATTTTAATTATCTCCTTGTTTTGCACATGCCTATTATTATTATTTAGTCTTTTAATAAAAAAGTTTTCGCCTATGGCTGACTTTCATAATTTTATGGTGCCCTTCAAACCCATGTTGTACCTATCCATATTTGTAGGGCAGATTTGAAATAATCGTCTTCTAACTTAATTTAAATGACTGTATGGCTTATTTGCTGTTATGCACGGCATATTACCGTTTCACACCAATTTGCACCTTTTAACAAAATTTTAATTATCTCCTTGTTTTGCACATGCCTATTATTATTATTTAGTCTTTTAATAAAAAAGTTTTCGCCTATGGCTGACTTTCATAATTTTATGGTGCCCTTCAAACACATGTTGTATCCATATTTGTAGGGCAGATTTGAAATAATCGTCTTCTAACGTAATTTAAATGACTGTATGGCTTATTTGCTGTAATGCACGGCATATTACCGTTTCACACCAATTTGCACCTTTTAACAAAATTTTAATTATCTCCTTGTTTTCCACATGCCTATTATTATTATTTAATCTTTTAATAAAAAAGTTTTCGCCTATGGCTGACTTTCATAATTTTAAGGTGCCCTTCAAACCCATGTTGTATCCATATTTGTAGGGCAGATTTGAAATAATCGTCTTCTAACGTAATTTAAATGACTGTATGGCTTATTTGCTGTTATGCACGGCATATTACCGTTTCACACCAATTTGCACCTTTTAACAAAATTTTAATTATCTCCTTGTTTTGCACATGCCTATTATTATTATTTAATCTTTTAATAAAAAAGTTTTCGTCTATGGCTGACTTTCATAATTTGAATGTGTCCTCTAAATCCGTGTTGTATCCGTATTTGTAGGGCAGATAGTAAATAATCGTCTTGTAACGTAATTTAAATGACTGTATGGCTTATTTGCTGTTATGCAGGGCATATTACCGATTCACAATAATTTGCACCTTTGAACAAAATTTTAATTATCTCCTTGTCTTCCACATGTCTATTATTATTTAGTCTTTTAATAAAAAAGTTTTCGCCTATGGCTGACTTTCATAATTTTATGGTGCCCTTCAAACCCATGTTGTATCCATATTTGTAGGGCAGATTTGAAATAATCGTCTTCTAACGTAATTTAAATGACTGTATGGCTTATTTGCTGTTATGCACGGCATATTACCGTTTCACACCAATTTGCACCTTTTAACAAAATTTTAATTATCTCCTTGTTTTGCACATGCCTATTATTATTATTTAATCTTTTAATAAAAAAGTTTTCGCCTATGGCGGACTTTCATAATTTGAATGTGTCCTCTAAATCCGTGTTGTATCCGTATTTGTAGGGCAGATAGTAAATAATCGTCTTGTAACGTAATTTAAATGACTGTATGGCTTATTTGCTGTTATGCAGGGCATATTACCGATTCACAATAATTTGCACCTTTGAACAAAATTTTAATTATCTCCTTGTCTTCCACATGTCTATTATTATTTAGTCTTTTAATAAAAAAGTTTTCGCTTATGGCTGACTTTCATAATTTTATGGTGCCCTTCAAACCCATGTTGTATCCATATTTTTAGGGCTGATTTTAAATAATCGTCTTGTAACGGAATTTAAATGACTGTATGGCTTATTTGCTGTTATACAGGGCATATTACCGTTTCACACCAATTTGCACCTTTTAACAAAATTTTTGTTATCTTCTTGTCTTCCACTGTGAAGCTGTGGATTGCATGTCTATTATTATTATTTAATCTTTTAATATAAAAGTTTTCGCCTATGGCTGACTTTCATAATTTTAATGTGTCCTCCAAATATGGATACAATATTTGCAGGGCAGATTTTCCCATTTATACAGTGCGACATGCTCCATTTATCGTATCCATCATCATGTTTAAACATTTTGATGGATACTTCACTCACTTATCCCTAATATTGTACTCTCCACTCTTTGACTGCGTTTGTTCAATATACAGCGTCATTTTGCTTTTGGATGAAAGTTGTGCTGAAAATATCGTCAGTTTCCGCATCTCCAGTGGTTTAATTGTTATGGCAGAAAACGACATTGGAATTCCTTGTAGGCACTGACTTATTTAAAAACGTCCTTTAAATTTTCTCAATTTTAGAAGTAAAATTGAAGTACTCAATGGTTGCTTCTTTTAATAAAATTCTAATTTTTTTATGATCTTCCATTGTGAGGTAGTGGGATGAATCAAAACAAATCGATTTTCGCTTCGCTGTTACAAATGTACCATTAATGGTACACGAAATACATTAGAAAATCCTGTCGCCCTCGGAGCCAAAGATTGTAATTGTACTGATCGGTGAGAAAAACCACTGGTACTAAAACATGAAATGTAAAAAATATAAAAATCATTATAATAATCATGATTCACAAATTTCACTCACAAAAGGCGAGTACTAATCCCGTGGTACAAAATACGCGACCCACAAAAACCAAAGGTGTAAACGATAGTAATTTTTGCATACACTAGAATCGAGTTGATGCGAGAAGAAAAAACAAAAAAACTACTGTAATATAAATATGAAACATCATTATATCATTATTCGCAAACTTCACTCACACTAGCATTTATCACACTATTTACTATTACTATTTACAAACATTTATTTATAATTATTTATTACCTCTTACTTACTTTATTATTTTTGTTTGTATTTTTAAGGTTAAGTTTTTATTTATCATTTCAGTATCCGATCAAACTGAAACAATTTTAGTTCAAAATTTCGTAAACACAAAAATTTAAAGTAATGTAAAGAGTTTTTTTTTTCGTTTGAATTTTAAATTGAAGAATTACTTTGGAAAATTCCTATTAACGCTTTTTTTCACACAAGATTTTTTATTAGTCTTTAAGTAACGTAGGTTTACCTACAGAATTCCTGTTTCATGTTGTGTATTGGGAAAGCCAGTACATACATTGATTCCTCTGCTACTTTGATTAGATGTTGTTGTTGGCTGGTTTGGTCTCACCTTTCTGAAAAACATATACTCACCTTGTGAAAGAGCGAAATTTTGAAACAACTAACTCACACCTTATTGTTTTATATGACGACATAACTCAAGTTATGTCGTCTTGACTTCTGGATAAAAAGGGCAGAATTCAAATTAACAAAAAAGCTGACATCCAAACGTCTAAATGTGGAATCTAATGTTATTGTTGAAATTGTATGCTGTTGCCAAATGCACTCATCACACTAAATTTTTTTTCTATTAAACTGACATCAACAATAAATTACACGACGAATATCAAACAAGAAACAAAATTCTTACAAAGTTAAAAAACGACTGCACTTCTTTAAAGTGAAAGAGGAATCCAATCCAATTTTGGCTTCAGTAATCGGCGTGTAACATAGTTCTTCTTTGTGTATTCAAAACTTGAAATTCTGAATATACCTTCTTCACCCCTAGTTAAGACACCCACACCTTAATGATGTTGAGTGAACGTTCTTAATTCCGCATCCTATTCACTCATAAAATAAACTCGTCGTCTATCTAATGACAAAAATTAGTATTATTTATTTTTCTTCGTCATCCAAACCTATTTTATTGAGGTTAGATGTTTCTGTAGCATAACTTCCATTATTGTTTAAGGAGTCTATGACTCGCACCCCTTATTAATACACTACATTTTAGCGATGTTGAGTTAAGGTTCTTAATTCCGCATCCTATTCACTCATAAAATAAACTCGTCGTCTATCTAATGACAAAAATTAGTATTATTTATTTTTCTTCGTCATCCAAACCTATTTTATTGAGGTTAGATGTTTCTGTAGCATAACTTCCATTATTGTTTAAGGAGTCTATGACTCGCACCCCTTATTAATACACTACATTTTAGCGATGTTGAGTTAAGGTTCTTAATTCCGCATCCTATTCACTCATAAAATAAACTCGTCGTCTATCTAATGACAAAAATTAGTATTATTTATTTTTCTTCGTCATCCAAACCTATTTTATTGAGGTTAGATGTTTCTGTAGCATAACTTTCATTACTGGAGTCTATGACTCGCACCCCTTATTAATACACTACATCTTAACGATGTTGAGTCAAGGTTCTTAATTCCGCATCCTATTCACTCATAAAATAAACTCGTCGTCTATCGAGTGGCAAAAATTAGTACTATTAATTTTTCTTCGTCATCCAATCCTATTTCATTGAGGTAACATGTTTCCAGAACTTCCATTATTGTTTAAGGAGTCTATGACTCGCACCCCTTATTAATACACTACATCTTAGCGATGTTGAGTTAAGGTTCTTAATTCCGCATCCTATTCACTCATAAAATAAACTCGTCGTCTATCTAATGACAAAAATTAGTATTATTTATTTTTCTTCGTCATCCAAACCTATTTTATTGAGGTTAGATGTTTCTGTAGCATAACTTCCATTACTGTTTAAGGAGTCTATGACTCGCACCCCTAATTAATACACTACATCTTAGTGATGTTGAGTGAAGTTTCTTAATTCCGCATCCTATTCACTCATAAATTAAAGTTCTTTCTTTGCTGTTTCGTTCGTATTTATTTCCACGCGTCGTTAATCTAGCGGCAAAAAATTGTATCTACTAATTTTTCTTCGCTATCTCAAACAATTTTATTGAGGCTACAACTGCTTCTTGTATACCTACCAAGAAGTTTGGCCATCAAAAGATGATGGATGCATTTCGTTTTTCTTTAGATAACGCATTTAATTGTAATATCAAGACAACGTTCTTGTTCTCAAAACGCATCAAACTCCTTCGATGGGGTTTAGTTTGATCATCAATCCGCTGCAAGAGAAATTTCTGCAACTTTCGTTCAAGTCCATCTTTCTGTACAGGATTAAACGAAATAAAACGAAAAATATTCATTTAACAAAAGATTCAAAATATAAAAAGAATCAAAATCATTCATTCAATTTTTTTTCATCACCTTGCATCGACCTTCCCGTAGGTTCGGCAACAACGCCCATAACGTTTTTAACTGATTCACGATCTTGTAAACATAAACCCTTTTGTTTTTAAAATTAAAACACTGTTCTTTTAGCTGGTTGATCATTGAATGATCAATTTATTTCATTGATTATAACCTATGAATTTACAAAGTCTTAGCAATGACTTAGCGAACTAGTATTTGAATCCATATTAAAGATTTTCTTAAATCTAGATACATTTCTCAGTCATTCTATGCAATCAATTTAACCCGCTCCAAATATTGATCCTTCCGAAATAACTAGATCGTATTCAGCTCGTAATCATATTTTGTCTCTTCTTTTGTGTTCATGATTTTATCCACATTTTGTTGTATGCGTACGTAGACTTTTTGCATGACGTACAACAAATCTCGAAAAAGGAATATATTTCAATTAACATAGCAAAAAATCTCTGTTGAATGGTCAATTTGTCAGTTTAGTTATAAATAAGAATGCTTTCAATGGCTCCTTTAGATCTATTGCCTGATGAACTCCATTGTTATATGACTTCTAATATAGTTTTCAGTTTTGGCGCCTTAATGTACATCTAACTGATGTTCAAATGCTTTATATCGATGAGATTAATATATTTGACATTTTATTTGACACTTTTATAATAACTAATACACACTTCAATTTAGGAGTTTTATCCTTTTACTTCCAAAAGACACTCTGCCTTGGTCAGTTATTTAATTCAACACGGAATCTCAAAATCGTATAGAGATTTGATTTTGATATGTTTTATTTCTCGTCGTCATATGACATTTGTAGTATTTTAGTCCGGTTATTTTCCTGATATGTTCGCTTTTCTTTTTCTTGCGTGCCCTATGCAATAATAAATTTAATTTTTTATATATTTTAATTGCCACAAATGATGCGTTTATTTGTGAGTACTTTTAAAGGCTAAAGATAACATTTTGTTTTGCGGTCATGGATGGGTTTTTTCTTAATTAATGTGGTGTGGGTTTAAGTTAGTGTACGCGATGCACTTTTAGTGTGATAAGGGAAGACATTATTAAGTTAAAGTCTAGTGCAATAATATGCACAGGATGAAGATATTGAATATCGAATGATATTTAATAAGATATGGATATTGATGTACGGAATGCACTTCATGGGGAGGGGAGAATTTCGTAGGTGGCATATATAACACTTAAACACTTGTTCAGGCATCAGTACCGTAAGTACTACAGGGCATGCAGTATAACTGAATGATACATATTTCATTGCATTGTTTTTAATGTTCAATTTTTCAATCCACTCGAAAGAAATATTTTTAGATTACACGAAAAGCATTTCTCGTGAATGGTCAATTCGTCAGTTCAGTTTTAAATAAGAATGCTTTCAATGGCTCCTTTAAATCTGTTGCCTGATGAACTCCATTGTTATTTTATGACTTCTAGGATAGGTGATAGTTTTTGCGTCAATGCACATCTAACTGATGTTCAACTACTTTATAGCTATGAGATTAATATATTTGATATTTTGTTTGACACTTTTATAATAACTAATACACACTTCAATTACGGACTTTATTCTTTTACTTTCAAAAGACACTCTGCCTTGGTCAGTTGTTTAATTCAACACGGAGTCTCAAAATTGTATAGAGATTTGAATTTGTTTACTAGGCACTCGATTTTATTTTTCCTCGTCATATGACATTTGTAGTATTTTTCCTGCCTCTGAAACTATGTCAATATGCGGCTATTTTAATCTAAACACAACTTTTTTAGCCAATTCGGTTTTCTTTGAATTGCCGGTCTATGCTTTCCCGCAAACGTTGTGTCTCCGTTTGATTGATGTCCGTTTCGCTTCTCAGCTAATTGACGGATCTCTTTAGGGCGTTTATCTGTTCCTACAGAGTTTATCTTTAGTTGCTACATTTGTACGTGTTAATTCTTAAGATTACGATTTGTATCACGACGTTGGAATGCCATTCTTTTTGGCATCACAAGTGCACTCTATGAATCACAAACTCGAATGACTAAAATTTTTGTCGGTATATAATGTTGTTCTCATTTTCTTTTCTAGTCAGTTACAAAACCGTAACTTATTTCAGCTTAAAACCAACAGCATCATTTAGTTATCCGAACACTTTCATCCATACATCTCTATGTAAGGGTTGCCAACACACACTCAGAACTTATGCACATAATCGTTTGTTCGATTGCAATTGCAACAGAATTTACAACTTAAACGCTTGTTCAGACATCAGTACCGTGGGTGCTCCAGGGCATGCAGTATAACTGAAGTAAATGTCCATCAAACTCCTTGTGTTGTGTATATTGAAGTGTATAGTGGTTTTGTTAAATGCCAAATGCCAATGACATCTGAGAATTGTTTAATAGCAAATTTACAAGTAGATTTTCGAAACAGGTTCAGGTATCAGTTGAAGCAAGTGTACAGTTTACTCACTTTCATTTGTCCACATGGGCAGTGCTTTCATGCTTCAACATTCTGACCGACAGAGTAGACGCATGAAAAATAACTCACAACATCATACATCACAGTCTTAATTCTTGATTTTATTTTATATAACACTTTTTGTTTAATTTATTACTTTGTTTTTAATTAAATTAGTAACCCACTGTTTAATACGATGTGGACTGTAGGTTGTCTTTTTTGTTAATTGTGTATTTTGTTAAAATTTTAATTTTAAAAAGAATGTTTTTTATGATATAAATGTTAAATGTTTAATTATTCAATGTAATGTACATTGTGTAATATAAAAGAAAAAAAATAAATAAAGATAACTGTTACAACAGTTGCTTTTAAGCAAATTAAGAGAGAGAATTATCATAGGGTATGATATGCAATGTTTGTAAGTTGCAACAAAATTAAAAACTGTTATACAACATATAAGAGTCAAATTTTTAAGATATATAAATAAGTATAATTTAAATAATTATAATATTGTTTCAGAACACCCACCATGTGAGTGATATGAAATGATTCCAAAATCTTAAAAAACCTATATTGATTCTCACTTTTTTTTTTACAATTTAAAGCTTACAAATTAGAAGTGCTCATGTATACAAATTTGCAGGAATTTTCACTGAATAATCCATGATACTTTTCACAGAAAGAAATGCTAAAATTTTTTTTTTGCTTGTGCTTGATTAAAGCACAGTTATTTAAAAATTTTAAAAAAATATCCTTGAAATATTGCCATTATCATTATTTCTTCTTTCTTCTCTAGCGAATTATCTTGAATTTGTAAGTTTTTTTTTTTTTAACTTTGTTTATGATCAGTCTTATTGATTTCACTGGTCAACAAGGTTTTTTCCACAAGAACCAGAATATACTTTTCTATATGTTTTTGATGCTGAACTCGAAAATGAAGTCAGAAAATATGTATTGGCCTTCGTTTTTGAAATATTACCGTTAGAAAATGCCGAAAAACGTCATTTTGGCTGTTTTCGAGGTTTTGTTTTTATGTGGTGTAATTCATTTTGAAAAAAATTATAACGGTGTCTATAAGAACTGGTTTTATTCTTCCAAAAAATGTTTAAATCTTTCCGATATCACTTTTACTGTCCGAGATATTAAAAAATTAAGTACCAGTCTTTGACTCAAAAGCAGCACTGGCCAATCAAATTAAATTTTTTTTGCCACAAGAACCAAAATATACTTTTCTAGAGGTTTTTGGGTTGTTGAACTCGAATCCGAAATCAAAAAAATTCGATTGGCCTCCGTTCCGGAAATATTACCGTTATAAGATGCAACAAAATGGTTTTCTTATAACGGTTATATTTCAAGAACGGAAGCTAATAGAATTTTTATGATTGTAGATTCGAATTTAGCGATTCAAGAACCTCTAGAAAAGTATATTTTGGTTCTTGTGGCAAAAATTGTATGCCCAGGGACTTAAACTTTAGATTAAAGTTATTTTCTCTTTGGCTTACTAACTGAAACTTAAGATATCTCGAGCAATAAAAGAGATATCGGAAAAATTTAAACAGTTTTTGATAGAAGAATATCTGTTCTTAAAATCATCTGTACAAATTTGTTTATAATGAATTACCCCACATAAAATTTGAAGCTCGAAAACAGCCAAAATGTCGTTTTTTAGCATTTTATAACGGTAATATCTCAAAAACGGAGGCCAATCAAATTTTTCTGACTTCAGATTCGAGTTCAGCACATCAAAAACCTCTAGAAAAGTATATCTTGGTTGTTGTGGCAAAAAAAAAGTTCAATTTTGTTGACCAGTGTTTTCAATTCACCTTCCTGTGAAGATATGACGGAGTCCCGCCAAACACTTCCCCTGAATCATTAATATAAAAAAAAAAAAAAAATCTACTGAGAATTAGTATGTACTGGAAACTTTTATTCAGGAATAAAAGTGAGGTAGCAAAACGAACGACACAACACATAGATACAAAGAGTTAATTTATATTTTTAATATAAGCCAAACCTGGCTGGACGAAGATCATCCTGGACGTATCATCCTCGGGCGGTTGCAACTCCAGGTAAAGTTGAGGGTGCAGTATAATGGTATCAACCTTTGATGTTCCTTGTTTTGGTTGATATTTTTTTTGTAGGCGAACTTCTTTTTGTTGTTTTTAATCCTGTTGGTTGTGGTTTCGGATGTTATGTTTATGTTATCTGTAAAGAAAAGAAAGAAATTAATAATTTAGGATCGAAAGAAAATAAACTCAGTGATGGTCATCCATGTTGATTTGGAGAATTTAGGATGCGCAAGCAGCCTGAATTTTCCAATCAACATTTCTGTCCCATCACTGAATATACTTACCTGCTAATTTCAGCAAAACATCTTTTGGTACCTGAAGAATAAAATAAAACATGAAATTAAAACATATTTTTATTATAAATAGTAAAAATAGAAAAATAAAAACTTACCTTTTTTTTTTGCAAAACGAGCCGCCATCACCATGAGGATTGATTGAGAAATGTTTTCATTTGACACTTAACAAATTCACAATTCAATCATCATTCCGGTTCATTTTTACATATGAAAAGATATATCTATCTCAGTTGTCTTAAAAGGTAAAGGGGGAAATAAAAATGCGTTCCACAATTTTCGCTTTGTGTTTGTAGACCACTTAGCAAAAGAGAGTTTGTTTGAGATATGAATTATCGATTCCCTAAAATGGAGCTTGAAGACAAGATTAGCCGTTAATAAATGCATTTTCATTTTGTGGCAGATTGCTTTTACATACTATCATTAAATTGTTTATCTCACTTGGTTTTGCTCCACATTCTGTACAAACAGCACTCGAACTTGTATCCATTAAGACTTGTACAACTTTTCCTTCTTCTTCATTTTTAACAAACATGCTGTACTGACACTTTTCGTACAGTGTCCAGCAACAGGAATTCGATTTTGGTCTGAAACTCCTTAGGATCAAAACCTGCATTTAAAGCCTTCAATACTATGATCGCTGTTTTATCGTCTTTCAGAGTGAAAGAATGAGCGTCAACGCTTGGATTGTATTTTTAAAACTTTCCATCACTTTCCATCAATGGGCTTTCGGCTCATCTACGAAAGCTAACAAGTATTACTACTATCCTGTCTAAACTCGTATTTGAATTTAGCTTCTGAAGTTTTTACTTTAAAATCTAGAGCTAGTTGCTTTGATTTTATATTTCTAAGAATGATAGGTAAGCAAAGCTTACCTGGCTAACGGCTACTGCCACTTCTTCATGAAGTTTTCCAATTGCATTTTGTTAATTTTGTTTACCCCAAAGCATACGCTGGAAAGACAAATGACCCATAGAGGAAAGTTTGTATTATATTGTGTTAATTGGAAACTCTTTTCACTTCGCAGATTCTCCCGAAATGTGAAACCGTTACCATTTCTTATCTAATATCATGCCATTTCCTGCGATTTGTCTGGTTTTTCGTCTGTTTTCCAATTTGGATTCTGGATATATAGTTTTTTTTCAAGTTCAAGATCAGTTAGAACTGTGATGAGATGGTTACCGTTTTGGTCAATGTTCTCATTTTCTCTGACTATCCTCTTTTCCTCTTTAATTGCGTCTTGCATATGGCTCTCGGCAGAGGTGACCCCACTTCCTTTTTACTGTTTTCAATTTGATGGTATTCTTTGAAGGATATAAATGAATATCAATGACTACAAAACTCTCCTTTATACTGCGAATATCCGAATATATCAGCTAGCATGGTTCTGACGACGATTTCCTTATTAATACCCTCGTTGTTTTCTTTTTTTGATTGTGTCTTGCATATGGCATATGACAGAGGTGACCTTACTTCCTTTTTACTGTTTTCAATTTGATGGTATTCTTTAAAGGATATAAATTCATATCAATGGCTTAGAAAGATCTCCGTTATAACATTAGCTGAACTTTTTATCCTTTAGTGAATGAAGGAATGAATATATCCTGACTTTTATTTTAAGAAAATTCACATCACAAAACAAAACAACAGGTAAACATACAAAACGAACAAAATAATAAACCTAGAACTGGCACCTGCTTCAACTATCTTCAACTTGTGCAGCCTTCCCATTCATATAAATATAATACATCCTGGGAAGAATGTAGACTTTGGGTCTCGTTTTGAACCTGATTTCCGCTTGGGATAACCATTTGGGATGTTACGGCAACTGGAAATCAAAAAGAAAAGAAATTATTAGTTAGGGGATTGAAAGAAATTAATTCAGTGCTGAGCATCCATGTTGATTTCGATAATTCAAGATGCGCAAGCAGCTCTCACTTAATTCTAAATATAACTTACTCTTAAGTCTATTATCGCCTTAGTGATGGTTATCTGGTCCTTCGTTGGTCTGAAATGTGTCTTTAATTTTTCTTCACTCCTTTCAGTTTTTCAGTGGACTAACCTTTAGAAGATTTTTCGCTGGTCCAAATATTTTTACGTTGTATATCACTTCAAACGCTTTTTTTCTCATCTTCCGACTTATACTCATTCACTTTTTTTTTAATTGTTTCTTTTTTTAAATGTAAAAAAAATTTATCGCACTGTTACGTCAGCTTCGTTTCTTCGCGTCGTACAAATTTTTTTTTTTAAACACTTCGTGTCGACATTCTGAAAACAGTGTCTCTTTTTTTTTACTTCGTCGTTAGTGGCGTAAATCAGAGTTGAGCGGAGATTTTTAATAAAGAGAATCTTCTGACTGTCACTGGTGCATGAGTTACATACTGAAGTAATTTGGTCTTAATCGAATCGGATATAACAATCCACTTCAGAATTCTCCAGCCCAACTTTCCTCGTCAAACCTGAGTCGTCAAACGCCGTCTTCAAATTGTTTCAGACTGCTTTGGCGGTCTTAGCGTTTTGGAAATGGACGTTGGACGTAGTTAATGGGATCTATCAACAAAATCAATTTGGACTTCGCCTTCGTGATGAGTTTTGAATCGGTGGCTGTGCCTTCGACACAGTTCCATAGCTCTTCATACTCGAAAATATTTTGGACAGCAAACTTCCATGCGTCTTAATTGTAACCTGCTCATGGGGACTAACAAAAAAAAAATTTGTAATTTTAATAATCTGAAATTATCTGCGTAATCCTTGTGAATATTTAATTTATTTTTATCTTTTTCGGTTCGCGACTTTTCGCACAGTTTCTTGTGCTTAACTTTATGCAAATTGAACTCTTACCTTCCGAACCATCAACTTTTTCGGGGATGACTTCAATCGAGATACCTGCTTCATCTTTTTTTGGAGTCATCATCATAAAAAGATGGGAGCCCCGTCATCCGTGACCCCAATATATTGGCTGCAACAGCTTCTGCTTCAGTGAATTCAATTTTTAAGGGTGGACCTCCTCCAATTCCCCTTACACCAACTTTTTCCTCCGCGAACTTGGCCTTGCATCTTTTTTTGATATTTTTGTATTTTGTTATTAAAGTTGAACTCTTTCTCAATCCTCTCCCATATAGAATTTTTAAGTCATGCACTATTCATGGCACGATTCACTCTTGGAGTTTTGTCAATTCTCGCAAGTGACCCGTGCTTTAAATACCTGTTATTTTCATGGTCCATCTTCTTGCATTCGACCACATCTTTGTATTTTTTAATAAGTGTCATGAGCAGCTTCTTGCTTCGAAAAATTTGCATTACGGTTATTGTTCATATTTGTTAAATGTCTCTAAATCGACTATTTTTCAAATTTTGACATTATTAAAAGAACAGAACTTTATACAGGGTGTCCCACAGTCACCGCCCCAAATGAAAACCATGGGTTCCTGAGGTCATTTTAAGTCGAAAAACTTAAGAGGTAATTTTCTCGTTTTCGTCCCGTTTTCGAGTTACCACAGTTTTTATGATTTTTGCTCTCTTGTCCTTTAACTGGCCTTATCTTTGCCAAACTACGTCTGATTTGAAAGATTTTTTTTACAGCCAATCAAGAATTTATTACAGTTTTAGTTTGTCTGAAAACTTTTTTTTCTGCAGACAACCGTTTCTCCACAATTTTGCATCAAACACAATTTTCTTCGTTTTTTAAGTTGTTTTTTACACTTTCATATCATTTAAGTCAAAAAAACACGTTAATGAGTATTAATTTTGTGTGCTTTTTATTAAAGCCCAGTTTATTTTCATAAAAAAAATAAGTTTTATTTCATAAAAAAGGCTACTGAAAGTAATTAAAAAAAATAAACAAACTGAGTGAATTAAAAAAAAAAAATAATTTTTAAATAAAAAAATTAATTTAAATAGACTAAAAACTTTTTCTGAGCTATTGTGGTTAAGAAAAGAACAAATAGATGAAGCTCAGAAAAAGTTTTTAATGCATTTAAATTAATTTTTTATTCAAAAATTATTTTTTTTTAATTCACTCAGTTTGTTTATTTTTTTTAATTACTTTCAGTAGCCTTTTTTATGAAATAAAACTTATTTTTTTTATGAAAATAAACTGGGCTTTAATAAAAAGCACACAAAATTAATACTCATTAACGTGTTTTTTTGACTTAAATGATATGAAAGTGTAAAAAACAACTTAAAAAACGAAGAAAATTGTGTTTGATGCAAAATTGTGGAGAAACGGTTGTCTGCAGAAAAAAAAGTTTTCAGACAAACTAAAACTGTAATAAATTCTTGATTGGCTGTAAAAAAAATCTTTCAAATCAGACGTAGTTTGGCAAAGATAAGGCCAGTTAAAGGACAAGAGAGCAAAAATCATAAAAACTGTGGTAACTCGAAAACGGGACGAAAACGAGAAAATTACCTCTTAAGTTTTTCGACTTAAAATGACCTCAGGAACCCATGGTTTTCATTTGGGGCGGTGACTGTGGGACACCCTGTATATACTTTTCCTCAAAGAAAGGGTTGTCACATTTTGATCAATCTGAAATGTATTTATGAGAGTTGATCCTTTTTTTGGACAAAAAAATCGATATGAATATTTTTTTATTTTAAAAAATTCAAAATAAATAGTATAGAAATAGGGCTACCAGTATCTAATAATGTTCCTAAAGATAATTTATATGTTAATAGATTTAATCATAATAAAAAATATAACTGTCTTACCTAATCTTCTTCATTATCATTGTCCATCGAGTGTATTACCACTGCTCTCTTGTTGGGGCATTCGACCGCCCGGTGACCAAGCTGGGCGCAAATATGACATGCTCCATATTGTCTTCTCTCCTTTCTGCACTCGGACGCATAATGTCCAAGCGAATTACAATTATAACAGCGTATCTGCTTTATGTCTGGAACCACCACTCTTCTAATTTTGTTTTTTTTTTTTTTTCGGAAATTATTCTTAAACCTTAATTATAATAAGGATTTGCTCACTGTCATGGGCTGGATTTCCGAAGATTCAATATTTCTTTTAGGTTTAAAGATTAAAGAACCTTCTTTAAGACTAATGATAAACAAATATTTAGATTACTTTGAATATTCATCATTGAATTAATAACCTAAACATTCATAAATAAAATTATGACTTAGGAGTATGACTCACCAAATGTTGTTCTTCATGAACTGAAGTAATTTTGGAATCCGATTGAAAAACAGTGTTTGTTTTCGGAATTATTTGCATTATGTCGGTTGTTACAGAGGAAGTATTGCTTGAATTCATTGCAAAACTTTCGGATATTGAACTTAGAGGTAACTCCTAAATTTATTAATTAATGTTATTATTTGAAAATATGAATAAAATGTGCTTCCTTTTTTATAAAGATCTTACCTTCAAAGATCTCCATTGAGTTAACCTTGCTTTAAACTTTATTCACAATCCCATGAATTCTCATCGTCCTCAATGTCTTCAACGAAGACCTAGCTCTGGAAGCTCCCACATTTTCAATAGATCGGCAACAACTGTCTCATTTTGGACGTTGCATGTATTTGTATTTGAAATTTCTGATCTTTCATTTTGTTCGGTGACATCGTCCTCAATGTCTTCAACGAAGACCTAGCTCTGGAAGCTCCCACATTTTCAATAGATCGGCAACAACTGTCTCATTTTGGACGTTGCATGTATTTGTATTTGAAATTTCTGATCTTTCATTTTGTTCGGTGAAATCGTCCTCAATATCTTCAACGAAGACCTCTTCAATTATATCATCAATAATGTCTTCTGATTCTTCATCGCTTTTTTCAGTGTCCGTTTTTCGATTAAAAAATTGATCGCGTCGCAAACACAGAATACACTTCTTAGAGATTATACTACAAAATGGCTTCCATTTCCATTTATACAATGAGAATGAGTAAGCATCAGGGATGGCAAATGAATTTTTTTTTGTACTGAAAATTTCATTATTATTTCAGTATTTTCTTTGAGGTAATACTTTTTAATACTTTTAATCGATTGAACAAACACGGCCGATCAGTTTTGCTTCACAATCTTGAGCTTGACTGACTCTTTTTTGTCGGACGGCGTGTATGTCTTATTCTAGTGGGTGTGCAAGTGTACATTATTGTTTAATTGGCAGCCCTCCGTTTGTAAGAGATATTTTTTTGCTTACAACAGCTATTTTGTATTAAAAATTTGGGGGAATCCAAATATGGCCGTGGATTTCCAAGGTTGGGTGGGTAAAGGCCACACTGCAATTCCATCTGCAGTGCTCCCCGATTGTCTGTTTTCTGTCTTTTAAACATAATATTACTCCTTTTCTTTTATTAAATAAAAAAAAATAAGAAAGATACACAGCTATCAGATAAAAAAGTTGGACTTGTTTGATGTGTCTCTAGTCGTTTGAATACTTCAACAATTATTTTATTCTTTTCGACAACCTCACTGCTTTTCTCGTACTTTGCCAAACAACCCAAAACAGTGTTTGATCCATATCATTTTTCTACCATAAGGTTAAGTGCAACAAATTCAGTGTAAATACCGAATTAAATAAAGAGTTTAAAAAGGTAAAACTCTACAGCTCATAAAAATGAAAATGTTTTTACATTTTACAGGACAGTAATGTGTTTTTTATTATGGAAGACAATTCAACCAAGTTGAGTCTAAAATATTTTGACTTCCAGTAAATGTATTGAAAAATTATAACTATTTGTTTGCGAGCAACCAAAAGTTTGTTGTCACTTTTTAATGTATTTAAACTTAAAAAAAAAAAGTCAATTTAGTTGAATTGTCATCCATAAATAGATTCCATAATTTCTTAAGTAGGTACCGAGTTTAAAGCATTAATAAAAAAAACCAAATTCAAAGACTCTTACAACTTGCTCCATATCTTGACATTCTCTTGCAAAAATACAAAAATCAAAAAAGAAAAAAAAACTTTTATCATAGTCATTCATTTTATATAATTTATTAGTTTTTACTTAATTTTCTTAGAAAAAAAAAAAACAAAAAAATGGTTAAAGATTCAATTTGTTTTCCATATACATATTATAATTATATAAATTATGTATTATAAAAGATTAAATTGTTATATTTATATAGTTTAATATTATCATAGATTATAAGCTGCAAAATGCTTAAATTTGTTGTTTAATTAATGAAAACAATTGTAAGACAAGAAAGAAAGCAAAAAAATACTATTTATACTAACAAACAAAAGTGTTAGATGTTTAAAAAACAACAATTATATATATTTATGTTTAAAAATAAAATTGTTTAAAAAAAATATACATACACATATATTAAAATAAAAATGTTTATATAAAAAATAGTTTTTTTTTTTTAATATTTTTTTTATTTTATTTTATTATTTTTTAACGGCACTTTCGAGAGGCACAAAACAGAGTTACGTATATTTCTGTTAGATTTTTGTTTAGACTTGAGTATAATTTATAAAATAAAACAACAACAATAGCCTAAAGCTGTTTTTTTTACGAACAAAAAAAAAAAACTATATTTAAGTGTTCTTCTTCATTGTCATTTCATGTGCGTTACGTAAACGACGACGAAGCTCGTTAGGGAAACGTTCGTAGCACTTTTTGCAAACTGGTTTCTCATCGTATTCATAAAATTTAGATTTTTGGGTCATTTTCATGTCACAAACGGAACATGCGAAATGATGAACGCACCATGCTTTGTTTAAAGCTGTGAAAACTGAAATATAAATAAAATTTCATTAGTTTTTATTTGAAAAGGTTAAACTAAATTACTAAATTACCATCTCCAGCAATAACTTGATTGCAGACAAAACATAAATTACCAAAAAGTTGATGGTAATGAGTTTCACAGTACGCTAGACCACGTTTCTCATAATGACGATGACCCAAGAAGGGTTTTTCGCATTTGGCACATACAAAATGCTAGAAAAAAAACCGAAATTTAGGATAACTCAACTAAAAAGAAAAAAAGAAACCAAAAGAGGAACAAAACAAAAGTTACATACCTCAACATGCCAATGTTTACCCAAAGCAGTAACAACACGCTCCTCAATTGGACGACGACAAGCACCGCAAATAGGAATTCCCATTTTATCATGACAACGAAGGCAGTATAATTCGTTCTGTAAAATTAATCGTTTGCATCAAGAAAAGAAAATCAGGATGATTAAAATTTATACCATATCATTAGCTGCAAAACCAGGCCTGCTCTTGACTTCTCTTGCAGTGTAATCCAATTCAACTCCACATGCAGTGCAGTTAAAATGATACCCATGGTATACTTCACCTCGGAATCGAAGTGGTTCGTCATCGATAAGACCACTGAAAGAAAATAAGATTTATTATGAGAAGGAAAAGGAACTTGTATTCAAAGAAGTTATATAATTGGCATTGGCATTAAAAGAAGAGGCAATGAATCGGAAGGGTTTGAAGGCAGAATCTGATGCACGTTTTTAGCATTAAAATTAGAGGTTAAACAGCATACATTGCTTGCTACATTTGTGAAGAGCAGCAGAAGAAAGTGTCTGCTTTTGAACGTACTTAAAAAAGAAACCAGAGTTTTAGGGGAAAAAACGGGCTATTAGAGAACTTTGGAAATTGTTTTCATATCCAGTACTGAGAAAATAGTCGGCAACTCATGGGTAACTGATTGGTTTTGCAAAGACGTTTGACAGTGGATCGACAAAAAATAACAACAAAAAGCCAGCGTCTGATCTAGGGTAGAGTTGCCTATTTTCGGCCGTCTCCAGTTTCCGGCCACCTTTCGGAAAATCGTTTTATAACTAGGGATTTCGTAGGATTTATTCCAAAATTTTGTTCTTGTGCTGTTCTCTTATATGTTAGAATAGCATACGAAATTTGGAATAAACCCCTTTGAAATCTTTAGTTATAACGATTTTCCGGAAGGTGGCCGGTAACTGGAGACGGCCGCAAATAGGCAACTCTACCCTATTAGAGTAGCAGATATAATAATAACGAAGCAAAGAGATTTAAATGTTCACTCAGGCCTATAATTTTTACTTAAGATACTTATTTAAAGAACATGAATCACCTGGAACAAATGAAATACAAATAAGTTGGCTAACCAAACAACAGTTGGAGCCCATACCTTAATTGCGTCCTGAAAAAATAAATTAATATTACTCAATTTCAAGATTGCGGAGGTGATCTTTTAAGTTCTTTTCTTTACAGAGGCCCCCAAAAATAAAAAAAAAGTTACAGACTTAAATGCATATTTATAGGAGTATCAATTAATACTCTGTCATCTTGCCTTTCAAGGGCCCAAGAAAATAAATACGATGTCTTGTCTAAGCCCCTTACTTATTGCGGAATCAAACAGTTTCAATCTCAAAAATTGTACAATAGCTCTTAGAAGTTGTGAAAAATTACATTTCTTTGAAATTTTTTGTTAGGGTCTTAAGTCATACATAAATAATTTAATAATTGTAGTTTTTCAAAAAGCAGTTGTCTTAGATTTATGTTTTTGATACAAAATTCAAGAGAATAAAGAAAAAATTTAATTTGGTGACTTGAGACTTTTTTGCCTAACGGCAAGGAATTATGTCCGGAAAATGACAATTGAGTTTTTTTAACTTGTTTTTGTTGCTCATTTTGTATTTCTGAGTGTGGTTGAACAGCGACGATCTCAACGTACATGGAAACATGTCCGATGGGATAGTTTTGCTTGCTAAGGCAACAATCCACCAACATTTCAAGACGTAGCACAGTGTGGTAATTTGCCAATCTGACTGGACAAAATAGAAAAAAAAAAGTTTAGCCACATGATTTTAAATCATGAGTTGAGCTTCTCAATACAATGGGTAACTGTAATTCATATTTGGTTTTTTTGTTTTCATCTCGGATTAGCGTAAGCTAAGCTTGAAAGTTGGTTCTTGTCAACAGTTGGATGGAGATAATACAAAGTATTCTATTTTTCGCTTGAGTTTGGTTGACGATTAAAAACGCTGTGGTAGTTTTAGTGTTGTAATTGTTTTTTTTTTTTTTTATTGTTAATCTACATTTGGAGGTAAAGTATTATAATTTTTATTTATTAATTACCATTGCAACTATTTAAAAAAAAATAAATTCTGTAAGAAGGCTAGGAAATGCAAACAAAAATATCTTTGTTTTTCAAATAGAGGTAAAGTTAATTTTTCCGCATTTTTCCGGCCTGAAATTAATTAATTAATGTATTGTGGAGTGTTGTCATTAAGATTAGCTATTTACATGTCGCGCGTTTTCGCGACCGCCATACAACTTTTTTCACTTCTCAAAATGAAGTCAAGATTTAAAAAAAAAAACAAATTTTCGAAAAATGTGTCAAAACGAAAAAAAGACAAAAAAGGTGGAAGACACATTGGACCGCTCTTTAAACATGAATTTCATTTTGCTTGACCAATATTATGTGATAACTAAATAAACAAAAACAGTAGATAGTGAAACAAAAGTAGAAAAGAATTTTTAAAAACTAAAAAAACGGGAAAAATATAACAAACGGAAGGTGAAAAGTCTCCTAAGTGCACCTATCCATTAGAAAATAGTTAAAATCAGTAGAATCGCTCTCCGCAAAATTGAAAAGGCATATTCCAAAAATACCGGAAAGGATTTATCGAAATGTTCTTTGAGTGAAGGATCAAAATGTATAAAAGATTAAGTTCTGATCCTCTGGAACCACTAAACCACTGGAATTTTCAACTGATGAGGCATTATCATTGATGAATGATGCTTTTCTGTCGGAACATCTAAAACAAGTTCAATGCTAAAAGCAAGCAAGTGTAAAAGGCCAGAAATAGGGTCACGAAGAAATTTAGAGAATTATTAGCTTGAAAAACATCGAAGGTAATATAAACACAGCTGTTTTTAATAGGCCCTTATGTTTCAAGTTTGCATCGCACAAAAAGGAGTTACTTTTTTAAATTATCTGCAGATATTTTTAAAGGTAATGCCATTTTTTATGATTGTGAAGCATATTTAAATAAAATCATTGCTAAAATTTTAATTTGATATTGAGAAAATAAATCATGTATGTCACCTGTCAAAAACGTGTGTAAAAGTTCTATTTCTTAATAAAAACTTATTATTCTGCCTCTCTTTTTTCGTGAATAGCAATAGAGTTTTTATTTATTGAGATTTTTCAAGCGTTTTTTAAAATAATTAAGTTCCAATCATAGAATATGTTTACGGAAACATAAATTCAAATACTATAAAAATGCATTTTCTTCATCACTATTTTGACCCACTATTTGCAGAAATTATAGATTTCTTTTTAAAAAATCTTTCTTTTTTATAGAATTTTATCTATTCACATTCATTTGTTTAAAACTGTTTAGAAAAAAAGTCGATTTAACGCGAGTTATTAATTTTGTCCAGCTAGATTCGTGATTGGCCACACTGTGCGTAGAACTAAAGTAATTCAAATTTTGGAAAGAGGCAATGAATGTGGAAAATCGGGTGTTTACCGATATTCCGCTCACGAAGAGGCCAATCCCGTGCAAGTGGGTTTTCAAAGATAATCTCATCAGAGATTTAATTTAAATAAATGTTGAATTACAAAATACTGAATGTTCAACCGCAGAATCAGAGTAAGTGCGCCAGCGGCAGGAGCTTTATCAATATTTATCAGACTTAGACTAAGTGTAAGGAAGTGGTTTTCAGAAAGCCAAATCTTACTCATGTTTTGGTTACTATAAAACTTTTTTCAATTCTTCACATACTAAATAGAAATAGAAAAAAAAAATCATATACTTACTGGCACTTTTGGCAAACATATTTTCCAGTTCCAACTGCCTTCACCTTTGCATTACACTCATGGCACAATGCACGATTTTGATTTCTTATAAATCCAGAATCAGCCAATTCTTTGGCACACATTTGACATCTAAAACATTGTGGATGCCAATTGGCAGTCATTGCTTTAATTACACGCCCAATGACGAATTCACCACATTTGTTACAACATGGAGCAAATAAAACTTGAAAATCATGTTCACAGTATTTTCGTCCTTCGAATTCATAAAAGATTCCATCGATAAATGGACGGAAGCACTGAGCACAGCTGTAAAAAGACAAGTAGTATTTATCACTTCTGTGTAAAGAGGAGTGGCGTCTACTTACACAAAACACTGTGTATGCCAAAGTTCGCCATTGGAATTGACAATCTTCTCACGTGGTTCAAATCCCTCGGTGCAGCGAGCACACTGCATTGTATCTAGGGACATGGTAGCTGCCGTTGTACTATAAAAAAAAAAAAACAAAAAATACAGATACAAAGGTAAATTTTGAAAATAAAAAAAAAATATGAAGATTAATAAATTAAGATGAAGTTGAATTATTACAACATACACTTCAGCTCGTGAATACATTGTCATTTTGATTAGTGATTGATTTATGAGAAATTAAAAAAATAAAAAACTGTTAATTGCAATTTCAGCTCTATCCTCGGACTGTCTTTAATATTTTGTTAAAGTATCGAAATGTGTCAAGCATTTTCTTATCTTAAAGCAAACACTTTTATGACATGAATCACCACACCTACATCCAGCCGATTGGGAATGGTTTAATTTTATCGCAGAATACTTGAGAAATGTGGGTTTTCTCATACATTTTTGTTTACTTAAAAACTGATTATACATAGCATATTCCAATTGGGTACGTTGTCCGATACGTAAGAAATGACAAAACAGTTGGTCTACCAAGCTATTCGAATGAACAAATAAGTAAATTCTTTGCTGTGAACATTTAAAAATTAACTTATTCTTATCAAGTTTAGGAACGGAAGTGATTTAGTTTGAGTACAACATTTTGTGACAAAAATAGTCCTACCCATTTTTCTTGGGTTTGTGAGTTAAGCAGTTTTAGTTCGATTCAGCACGAAGGAAGTGATATTTACACTCCACCTTGTAATTGCCAATAAGAGATTGAAAAGATTGAAAGAAAGGCATTTTCAAATTAATTGACTTTACAAATGCAAAAAGGCAAGTTAATTCATTAAGGCAAAAATTCAAAGGAAAAAGAAATGCCGACGGTTTTATCGGATGCAACTTGGAATTTTCGTGGATTTGTCATGAAGACGTTTTTTTCTCCAGCTTAGTGAGTATTTCTCAAAGCATAAATGTTGGCAATTATGGCCATTTTAAATTCATAAAGAGTTCATGAGGTTGTCACAAGTCTTTTCTGAAAAAAAAATCTAATAAAAAAATAATCATGTAATTGCCCCTAGAATATAGATTAGACTGATTAAAAAAAAAAATTTTTTTTTTGTTCAAAGCATTGTTGAAAATATTATTGGAAATGACGAAAAAAAAATACTGTAAAAGTTTCAGCCCTTAATGTTAACATTTAGTACCGCCGCATCGCAAATTTCTATTTCCCATACGATTTGTATGGGAAAGATTGTGTATTTGTGTTTAGAATTTTTTATCTTTTTAATGGTTCATCTAAAAGGCTTGGCAAAATCATTTTCTTTTATAAAATTGTCCGCTCTACAAAAAAGCTCTTAATAATTTTTTCGATTTACCCCCGCGTTTCGAAGTTATTCAACTTTAAAATATAAAAAGTAATTTTTTCTCATTTTTTCCGATTTTTTGACGAAATTATTAGGTTTTTCAAAAAATTTGGCAAAATTTTCGAATATTTGTATTCTATGTTGTGTTTTGGTTTCACAGATCCTTTTATATAACTCTCAAACCCCTAATACTACCATTTTAGATTTCTTCAATAAATTCGAATTATTCATTTTTTCAACTAAAAATTATTTTAATTAATTTTTCGCGTCCGTTTTTTTTAAATTTCATAAATGCAATTTTGTAGAGCGTTCAATTTTATACAAGAAAATGATTAAATCTAGCCTTTTTGATGACCCATTAAAAAGATAAAAAATTCTAAACACAAATACACAATCTTTCCCATACAAATCGTATGGGAAATAGAAATTTGCGATGCGGCGGTACTAAATGTTAACATTAAGGGCTGAAACTTTTACAGTATTTTTTTTTCGTCATTTCCAACAATATTTTCAACAATGCTTTGAACAAAAGAAAAAAAAAAATTTTTTGAATCAGTCTAATATAGAACTTCAAAAAGTGTGATTCTTAAATAATTTACTTTGTTTACATTGTTTATAATAATCACATTAATCTATTGAATTACCCATTGAAAATTCTGCAACCAATATGTTGGGTTTCAACAGGCGACAAAACTGAAATCCCTGTTTGAACAATAACTGAAGGCAGGCGCATACAACCAAGGACAAGGCCTATAAATCCATGCTGCAGACAAGAACCAGAACTGCTGAGAGAGCAGCCCATGAGATCTACATCCAAAAAATGTGTGAGGAACATCGAATTATAAGATGGAAGAAGAGACAACACGAAAAAATTAGCGATAGAGTCTATCGAGCAATGCTACGGAAGGGTTACTATCAGGAAAATTTATCACAGGGTGAATTATTGTACACAAGGATGGCCAAAATATACCCAGTGAATTTAAACTCAGCATAGTATGCCCCATATACAAGAAGGGAGACACTATGAGTGCCAACTGAAGAGGTATTTGTTTTCTCAACATCGTACATAAAATTTTGTGGATAACTTGAGTGAGCGCCTAGAACATTTTTCCAATGAATTTTTCAGCTATCAGTGTGGTTTTAGGCAAGGTAGTCCCAACCCTGTATATTTTTAGTGATAGCGATCAACGAATTACTAACCCATTTCCGGCTAACGTTGCGTTTTCGCAACGTCATGTTTGAAGACTTCTGGAACCTAACTTATCTTATAACTTTAAACGAGCTTGTTCAATAATCCTTGCCTACCACGGAGAAGAGGACTACCAACACACACGCATGACATGCCAACCAACAACACCAACCAACGATCGTGTGTGTTTCCTTATTCTTCCCTCCCTCTCTTCTTCTCAGTCCTAACAAGATCTTTGAATAAATAGGACGCGCAGTCCAATAAGAAAAGAATTTATTTGTGTTTCATTTATTTATAACCATAATTGCATTATTTATTATACAGTCCACCTATAGATTATTGTTCAGAGCTAAAATTGTTTATATACAGGGTGTCCCACAGTCACCGCCCCAAATGAAAACCATGGATTCCTGAGGTCATTTTAAGTCGAAAAACTTAAGAGGTAATTTTCTCGTTTTCGTCCCGTTTTCGAGTTACCACGGTTTTATGATTTTTTCTCTTTTGTCCTTTAACTGGCCTTATCTTTGCCAAACTACGTTTGATTTGAAAGATTTTTTTTGCAACCAATCAAGAATTTATTGCAGTTTAAGTTTGTCTCAAAACTTTTTTTTCTGCGGACAACCGTTTCTCCACAATTTTGCATCAAACACAACTTTTTTCGTTTTTTAAGTTGTTTTTTACACTTTCATATCATTTAAGTCAAAAAAAACACGTTAATGAGTATAAATTTTTTGTGCATTTTATTAAAGCCCAGTTTATTTTCATAAAAAAAAAATAAGTTTTATTTCATAAAAAAGGCTACTGAAAGTAATTAAAAAAAATAAACAAACTGAGTGAATGAAAAAAAAAATAATTTTTAAATAAAAAATTAATTTAAATGAATTAAAAACTTTTTCTGAGCTATTGTGGTTAAGAAAAGAACAAATAGATAAAGCTCATAAAAAGTTTTAATTCATTTAAATTAATTTTGTATTGAAAAATTATTTTTTTTTTTTAATTCACTCAGTTTGTTTATTTTTTTTTAATTACTTTCAGTAGCCTTTTTTATGAAATAAAACCTATTTTTTTAATGAAAATAAACTGGGGTTTAATAAAAAGCACAAAAAATTAATACTCATTAACGTGTTTTTTTGACTTAAATAATATGAAAGTGTAAAAAACAACTTAAAAAACGAAGAAAGTTGTGTTTGATGCAAAATTGTGGAGAAACGGTTGTCCGCAGAAAAAAAAGTTTTGAGACAAACTTAAACTGCAATAAATTCTTGATTGGTTGCAAAAAAAATCTTTCAAATCAAACGTAGTTTGGCAAAGATAAGGCCAGTTAAAGGACAAAAGAGAAAAAATCATAAAAACCGTGGTAACTCGAAAACGGGACGAAAACGAGAAAATTACCTCTTAAGTTTTTCGACTTAAAATGACCTCAGGAATCCATGGTTTTCATTTGGGGCGGTGACTGTGGGACACCCTGTATATGTATATATATATATAAATATATATAAAATTGGGATCTCGGAAACGGCTCTAACGATTTCGATGAAATTTTCAGGGTTTGTTCATCTAAGCGAGTAAAAAATTTTGGAAGTATTTTTGGAAAAATCCGCCCACTGCCACGCCCACTTTTTTAACATATAAGTTTTTTCAGAAACGGCTCTAACGATTTCGATGAAATTTTCAGGGTTTGTTTATCTTAGCGAGTCAAAAGTTTTGCAAGTTTTTTTTGGAAAAATCCGCCCACTGCCACGCCCACTTTTTTAACATACATATAAGTTTTTTCAGAAACGGCTCTAACGATTTCGATGAAATTTTCAGGGTTTGTTTATCTTAGCGAGTCAAAAGTTTTGGAAGTTTTTTTTGGAAAAATCCGCCCACTGCCACGCCCACTTTTTTAACATATAAGTTTTTTCAGAAACGGCTCTAACGATTTCGATGAAATTTTCAGGGTTTGTTTATCTTAGCGAGTCAAAAGTTTTGGAAGTTTTTTTTGGAAAAATCCGCCCACTGCCACGCCCACTTTTTTAACATATAAGTTTTTTCAGAAACGGCTCTAACGATTTCGATGAAATTTTCAGGGTTTGTTTATCTTAGCGAGTAAAAAGTTTGGAAGTATTTTTGGAAAAATCCGCCCACTGCCACGCCCACTTTTTTAACATGGAATTTTTTTTTGGTAACCACTTTAAGGATTTCGATGAAATTTTCGGAGTTTGTTTATCTAAGTGAGTAAAAAGTTTGGAAGTATTTTTGGAAAAATCCGCCCACCTCCACGCCCACTTTTTTAACATGGAATTTTTTTTGGTAACAACTTTAAGGATTTCGATGAAATTTTAAGGTTTTGGTCCCCTAGCCGAATAAAATGTTTTGGAAGTACTTTTAGAAACATCCGCTCACAGCTACGCTTATTTTTCTCACATATTAGTTTTTTGGTAATTGCTTTAAAGATTTCGATAAAATTTTGAGGGTTTTTTCCTCTAGGCAAATACAACATTTTGAAAGTAATTTCTCTTACATTAGTTTTTTTTCGCGGAGACAGATTTAACGATTTCAATAAAATTTTGAAGGATGGTTCCATATTTTACGCATTGTTCTTTTTCTTTTTGTTACAATAACTAAACAAAAATTTTTAGATCATGACTTTTTTGATCATGTATTGAAACTTTTAAGTAATTTGTTAATTAGGTATCACACATTACCTTTGTCTTACGTTTTTCTTTTGATTAAATGCAACTATTGTTAACGTATAAAAATAAAATAACTCACAACAAGCCGACAAGGCTTAACTTGAAAAAAAGATTAACTTTATGTATACTATCCAAAACTTTCTGACCCGTAAATTAAAATTTGAACAAAAAGGGATCTCATTGCTGTAGGCATTTTCGATAATGCAGATTCCTGTAACCCTTCTATCCATTACTGATCGTCGTATGTGTATTCAAACGTAAATAAACTGGATTATAAAGTGGGAATGTGGTGTTTTGTAACCCGCGAAAAAACTGGTCATTGCAAACTCAAACCCACTCCAAAAAATTGCTGTTTACATTTGACTTTTTTCACTGAAAGTTATGACATTTAAAGATACCGAGCAAAGCTCGGTCACCCAGGTACTTATAATTAAAAATAAACTAAAAATAGATTTTGAAAGATAGTTCAATTATCTAATCGACCTGTTTTTGGATTTTTTTGTGAAAACATTTGTTCGTGCTTTTTTAGGACTTTTAAAATTCGAGCTCTTGAAAAATTTGAGGTAGAATTTTTGAACACAATTTGTCATTTTGTTTTCAACAATTTTTTAATACTCAGTGTATTTATGTAGGTTCTGCAGAGTCAGGAAATGGACCCTAACCTGGTTGAGGATATCGTTGAGGTTGACGATGTCTCCAAAAAGGCTGGGACCTCCGGCAAGGTGCCGGTAACTGACTGTGCAGGATCTTTCACGAATTAAAAACATGCTGCGCGTCATTCAGGTTAATCTGAAGCACTCGAAATGTGCCTCAGATAACCTGAGAGTTTTCCTAAGGGAGGAAAACTTCGATGTGGGCATGATCCAAGAACCCTGGGTAAATGGCCTTCAAGTGAGAGGCCTCCGAGACAGCCAATATGACCTTTTTTATAAGCCCGTCAGTTCGAACCAAGGTAAGCCAAGAACATGTATTTTAGCTAAAAAACACTTAAAAGCTTTTTTGTGTCCCAATTTTAGCACCTCTGATTTAACAGTTATTAAATTAGAGGGTTCAAATACCGACAGCTTACTTTTGGCCTCGGCGTACATGGCACATGACCAGCAGTCACCGCCGGATGAGGTACGCAGACTGACATCTGAAGCCAATACATCAAAGACTAGCTTACTCATTGGGTGTGACGCAAATGCGCGGCATACACTATGGGGTAGTTCAGAAATCAACGAACGAGGTGAGTCATTATTTGATTATATTATTGAAAATAACCTAATTATTTGCAATAGAGGTACTACTCCAACCTTCACTTTCCCGAGTTCGGGTAACTATGAAGGGTGGGAGGATGTACTGGATCTTACTCTCATAAATAATTGCTCCGATTTGCAGGTTGAAAATTGGAGAGTTTCGCCCTTAAAATCTTTTTCAGATCATAGTTGGATCCTCTTCCAACTTAATTTTGAAACCAAAATCCCAACCCCCTATAGAAATCCCAAAAGAATTGACTGGAAGAAATTCAGTCAAATTTTTAGCGCAAAGCTACGCAGCATACCTAATCTGAGTACAGATACGGTTGCGGATCTTGAGTCAAATGTTTTGAACTTTGAAAGATCGATGATCACTGCCTTCAAGGCTTCGTGCCCGGTAAGACATAGTAGCAAAACTTTTCCTCCTTGGTGGAATGAAGACTTGTCTAATTTAAGGAAAATGACTAGAACAATCTTCAACATCTGCCATAAACACAAATTCTATCAACCCTATAAGGACTGTTTAAGAGTCTATAAGCATACCATAGCATCATCCAAAAGAGAAAGCTGGGAGGAATACTGCCATTCCATTGAAGATATAAAGGACTCCGCCAGGCTTAGCAAAGTTCTATCGAGGGAACATACCAATCCCTCATTCCTTAAAAAGCCTGACGGATCCTGGACTATATCTCCAGCTGAGTCCCTGGAACTACTGATGACTACTCATTTTCCGGGGTGTGAAGACAATACCTCTGAAGTGAACATAAATCCCACTTTGCTGTCAGTTACGGCAGAACAAGTTAACTCCCTGATAACAAGAGAAAATATAGCCTGGGCTATTAGCACCTTCTCTCCATATAAGTCTCCAGGCCCTGATGGTATTCTGCCTATCATGCTACAAAAGCAGCAAGAGATAGCAGTTACGTGGCTTGAAAAAATCTTTAAAGGCTGCCTTCTTCTTAACCATGTGCCCAAGTCGTGGAGACAAGTAAGCGTGGTTTTCATTCCCAAAGTGGGAAAAAGAGGGCATGAATCCGCGAAGGATTTCCGGCCAATCAGTTTAACATCTTTTCTACTCAAAACCTTGGAGAGAATTCTTGAAACCCATATTAGAGAGATCTTTAAAAGATGTCCTTTGGAGAGTTCGCAGCATGCTTACATGAGGGGCAAATCTACGGAAACAGCCCTCCATGAAGTCGTTCGAACAATTGAGAACTCGATCCATTTTAAAGAATATACCCTAGCTACCTTCTTAGATGTAGAAGGAGCTTTTAACAATGTCCTAACCGAATCTATTCTCGAGGCCCTAGTGACTTTTGAAGTAGAAGACTACATCAGAAGTTGGATTATTTCAATGCTAAAAGAGAGAAGAATTCAAGCAAGTTTAGGAAATTCACACTGTTATAAATGCGTCAACAGGGGTACGCCTCAGGGTGGCGTTCTTTCCCCCCTTTTATGGCTCCTTGTTATGAACAATATCCTCGTGAAGCTTGAGAGAAGTGGAGTGAAGGCAGTGGCATATGCGGATGATCTGGTTGTACTTGTATCAGGAAAATTTTTACCCGTGATCAGTGAGATCACTGACACGGCTTTGAGAAGAGTTAGCAACTGGGCTACAAGCTGTGGCCTAGGAGTTAATCAAAGTAAAACGGAACTGATGCTTTTTACAACTAAAACCAAAATCCCTGCCTTCCCTCTACCTCAGCTTAACGGCCAAATCTTATCACTTTCTTCTAGCGCAAAATATTTAGGTGTAATTTTGGACACTAAACTGAGCTGGAAGCTAAATATAGAAGAGCGGGTTAAGAAAGCGAGCATTGCTTTCTATGCCTGCAGTAAAACCTTTGGGAAAAAATGGGGCCTTAAATCAAAAATGATTCTATGGACTTACACAGCGGTTGTAAGACCCATTCTTACCTACGGCGCCATTGTTTGGTGGCCTGCTCTAAGTAAAGCATACAACATCAACAAACTTAAGAAAATCCAGAGAACGGCAAGCGTAGGGACGACTGGAGCCCTCCGGTCGTGCCCCACTGAGGCTCTAAACGTTCTCTTGCACCTTTTACCCATAGACCTTCATGTCAAATACCAGGTGTCTTGTAGCGTATTAAGGCTAAAAGAAACCGGCTGTTGGAAGGTAAAACCTTTTGGTCATAGTGACATAACTAATTTAGTACCATCAGATATGTTTCTGACCCCTACCGACTATCACACTCCTACCTTGAACACTGTAAGGAATTGTAAGGTCAGCTTCCCGTTGAGGACAGACTGGGAAGATGGAATTGTGACGAGAGACTTCGACACTTGTATTTTCACTGATGGCTCAAAAATGGACTGTGGGGTCGGTGCGGGTGTCTATCATGAATCCCTTAATATTTCAAAATCCTTTCGACTTCCAAATTTTGCAAGCGTGTTTCAAGCAGAATTACTCGCAATTAGGGAAGCTTGCAAAGTACTAAGAATAAATTTAAATCAAACCCAGAATGTAGCTATACTAACAGATAGTCAGGCAGCTATAAAAGCAATCTCTTCAGTCATGACATCATCCAAACTGGTTCAGCAGTGCAGAGAGCAACTCTCAATACTGAGCGAAAGCCTCACAATCACTCTAGTCTGGATCCCAGGACATAGTGGTTTTGAGGGCAACGAAAAGGCAGATGAACTGGCCAGGCAAGGATCGGCCCTTCATGAGTCGCTAGCAGAAGCAGTTAACATTCCAATAGGAGTCATGAAGGGCAATATCTTCTCAAACTATTTAAAAAAAGCAAATAATAGGTGGCATAGTTTAGATAGCTGCGTCATATCTAGGAAAATATGGCCCACTTATAATAAATCCAAAACCAATGATTTAATCTCCAGACCCAGAAAAGATATTAGCAGAATCGTTGCGGTGTGTACAGGACATTGGCCGATAGGGGAACATGCAGCAAAGTTGGGTATACCACACAATACTTGCTGTCGCAGCTGTTTGGACCAGCAAGAAAAAGAAACGGTCTTCCATTTTCTATGCCAATGTCCGGCCCTCGCTAGATATAGAGCACTTTCTCTGGGGAGTGAATTCTTTAATGACATAGATAACATATCAGAATCAAAGATCAAAGACTTGATCTCGTTCTTCAACTCAACAAAGTGGATTTAGGAGTTCCTAAACACTTGTCTTTCCTCTTAAAATCAATCTAAATTCTATCTTCTAATAAATCCATCATAGGTTCCATGAGTTTTGGTATCAAAACGGCGCATTCTGCGCTAATTGGGTCATCAAGCTCGTTTGCTTTGACCGCCATCTCTACCTACCTACCTACCAGTGTATTTATATCTAGGTCATTTCTTCATAAAAATATTCAAATAAAACTGATTTATATTCTATGTAAGAAATTAAATTTTTTTAAAAATAATTTTGATAAGGTCCATTTTCGGCGTGCGTTGCGAAAACGCAAAGTGAATTTCCCGGAAAAACAGAAGCTTTTCCAAAATTTTTTTTTTCACATTTCTTCTAATTAGATCAAAAACAATAAGTGTGTAAAATTTCAAGTTTCTAAGTCAACTGGAACTGGTAGCCGCCGGAAATGGGCTAAGCTCAAGAAAACCTGATGTCTAAAAAAGATATTCGGCTCTATCGAGGAGTGTGTAAAATTATATGTTTTCATACAAAACATGAGGTGTACTTCCGACAGGTTAAAACTCACCGATTCGTATGAAATCGGACAAGTTTCCTCTCCTCGATAGGGTCGATTGTTAGCTTTTGTGTCCACACACTCCGTAACTCATATTGCCACTCAGTTTTTCTATATTAAATTCGGAAACGACTAATGAGAAACCGGCTGCAGATAATAGCCCATATTAATGGATCTTTCATAACCTGGTATGTGTCATTTCTAAGAAAAACTTAGGTTTATCTAATCAATTCTGTTTAAAAAGGTTTTGCTTCTAACCTGTGTAATAAGTTTAGACTCCGGTCTTAGTTAGAGCTAGTTTTAAAACATGACTACGAATATGACCCATGTCTTCCAACATATTGATTGATTTTACAGCCCTTCCTAATTCAGCCAAGGATTTTCAAGCCCTGGAAAAGACTAAAGAATTCAATTTCAAGGCCTATGATTTTTGTTATCGACCACAAACTCTATATGACTCAATTCGGAATGTGAGAGAAACCTAATCAAAATCTGTTGCATTTCAATAACGAACACAGACTCTAATTTACAAGTGGCAAAACACTCGTCCGAACAGGGATTCGGCAGGAGCATGTACCAATAACATTTTTTTTGTATTTATTTTTTCTGGATTGGATCATACAGTGCACAAACTAGATGAATGTTTTAGTCCTGGTCCAGATGGTATACCATCATTTATGTTAAAAAAATGTGTGTCTTATATTTCTTATCCATTGTTTATTCTTTTCAACGAGTCTTTAAAATGTTGTAAATTCCCAAGTATTTGGAAATATTCTTATCTACTACCAGTTCATAAAAAAGGCCCTATGAACTTAATAACAAATTATCGTCCTATAGCAAAACTTTCAGCTATTCCTAAACTGTTCGAGTCTCTTGTCTGTGAAATAATGTCTTTTAATTGTTCGTCAGTTATATGTGAAAATCAACATGGTTTCGTGAAGAAAAAATCAACGGTTAATAATTTATTACAGTTATCTACTTTTTGTTTGGATTCATTCGAAAATCATTCCCAAGTAGATTGCATCTTCACAGATTTTAGCAAAGCATTTGATAAATTAAGTCATAAAACACTTCTGAGTAAATTAAATAAAATTGGACTCAATGATCATTTTGTTATGTGGATTTCGTCTTACCTTAAAGATAGATATTATAGTGTTATGTTTAGAAGAAACCGTTCTTGTCAATTTAAAGTTAATTCTGGTGTTCCTCAAGGGAGTCACCTTGGCCCTTTGTTGTTCATTTTATTTATAAATGATCTTCCATCTGTATTGAAACATTCAATGACATTAATCTATGCTGATGATGTAAAAATACTTAGACAAATTAATTCCATTACGGACTGTGAACAACTACAAAATGATCTAAATACATTTTGGGAATGGTGCAACAACAATCGTTTAATTTTAAATATAGACAAGTGTAAGACAATGAGTTTTACACGCAAACGCAATTTAATTAATTATGACTATCGTTTAAATTCAACGCGTTTACATCGTGAATCTAGTTTTTCTGATCTCGGAATCGTATTAGACTCAAAATTAACATTTATTGACCACTTTAATTATATTATAAAGAAAGCTAATAAAATGCTTGGCTTTGTGAAAAGGTTTTCCCGTGATTTCCGTGATCCTTATGTAATTAAAATCCTTTATGTTTCTCTTGTCAGACCAATTCTTGAATACGGGTGCGTTATATGGGCGCCATACTACTCTATACACATAAATAGAATTGAAAGTATACAGCGTAAATTTTTAAGATTTTCTCTTCGCTTTTTGCCATGGACTGATAGGGTTATTTTGCCTCCATACACTTCAAGACTTCAATTGTTAAACTTGCCATCTCTTTCTGGTCACAGAGGGTACTTGCAGTTCTGCTTCATAACAGGTGTTATAAATGGATCTATTTCATGTCCATCAATTCTCGATCGAATATGTTTCAATGTGAGTCAGACTAACTTAAGAAGGAATTTACCACTTCGAACTATTTTCAGCAGATCAAACTACGGCGCGATCCTCTTACCTCTTAATCAGTTAATTAAAATGTTTAATAAATTCTTTATTCTCATTGGTTCTACAAATGATAACTGTAAATCTGAAAGCTTTAGATGTACATTTTTTGCTCTGAGTAGTTAAAATTTTGTTGTATATAAGTTTAGTTTTAAGTATTTTTTTTGTGATTTGTAACGTTAGTATTAAACGTATTAAATAAACAACAACGAAATACCTCATTTGCGACTTTTCCGAACCGCAACACAAACCTTTTAACACAATTTTTTTAAATTAAAATTGTATTATGTTCATACAATTTTAAAAAACAATATATTATAAAAACATTGCCTGTGCATAATTTCTTCAAAAAATAACACAAAATTTTTCAAAAATAAACTTATCAAAATCAAATCAGCGCTAAACAACAGTAACATTATATATTTTTTTTTTAACAATTGAGTCGTTATAATTGAAAGTGGTATAAGTCACATTTTCCTTGATTTTCAAAAATATGTCAATTTTTTTACATAATTTTAAAAAAGATGTACCAAAATATCAAAAAGAGGGATAAGGTTAAAATCAAACGTTTACAAACACGCAATGGGGAAAAGCACCAGCTTGTAGGTAGCTAATAAGCACTCCTTTCTAAGAGGAGGATCTGGCGTCAAATCACCCTAGAAATTCGTTGCAAATTCAGTTTTGAGTGGTGAATGCATTCAAAATTCATTATCCACAATACGAATTGTGCCATAAGCAAAAAAATTAATCTACACTCAATTCGAGAAAGAGCTCTGTGACTAGTGACTAGTTAAGTAAAGGGAATTAAGTAAGCAATCATAAACGGACGGAAAGTAATACCTTATCGTTTTTCTTTGCAACTAAAGACTATTATTCACTAAAAAAAAAGCCTAAAGGCGTTTCTTTTTTTGTTTTTTGCTGATTGTCTGAAACTAACTGGCATGTTTCTTACAAAAAAGATATTAATAAAAAGACCTTTTATGGTATTGTTACTTTAAATATTAACTTAAAATTTACTTTTAAAGAAAACACCTACATAATTTGCAAAGACCTTGAAAGTGAACTCAGCTTTGCACTTTTCAACAAAAGACATGTCGAAATGTATTTATTTTACTATAAACTATTTTTCTTAGAGCATCTTTGTACCCTCAGGTAAGTATCTTCCTTTTCAATTTATAATATCTATCAAATTTTAGTAGCATCAATTTAAATATAAGAATTACTCATCGATTCTAATAAAAACTGACGTCATCAACTAAAAAGCAAAACATCTGGCGCCCAAGTACCTAAATTCAACAAATTGAACTTTATTTCCTCAGCGCAACACTTTCAATTAAGGTAAGTTACAACAAATGCTAAAGCATAACACTCAACATACAATTAAGCATATATTTTGATTTAAAAATAGAATTTTTTGTTATGTTTATTTAAATCAAAAACGTCGATGCAGAAGAGAATTGTGTTAAAAATGTGTTTCTTTTTTTTATTCCATTTCCAGATATGAAAAAAATGTCATTTCAAATAAATGAGCAATTAGCCAAAATAATTAAGCCAAAGAAAAGTAAAAACATTAGGAAGATAAATGAATTTTGTTGGATTAGAAATGAGGTCAAAAAAATGATAATAATTATGCTTACTGGACGATAGGTGGCATAATCAATTGAGAATATAGAAATAAATTCCTCTTGAAGAATTTGCTTGATGATGATGTGATTTGTGTGATGCTAGATGTCGACGACGAAGACGAAGACAGACGATAAACTACTAAAAACCAAACCAAACCAAGCCTCTCCCTAATTTGGATGAAGGCGGATAGAAATTTTTTTCTTACGTAGATTCTATTTTGGAGGATAAATTGTTCATTTTTGTAGATAAAGTAAACAGTTTTTGTTTATAAGTATGCAAGAACTATCACAGTATTTATTTATTTACCTTAATTTTATTATTAAATTTTAATCAAAACATGTGTAAATTATTTAAATTAAATAAAAGAAAATAATTTTCTATTTCTACTTGTACTAGGCATAAATTGACAACTGAACTAAAGAAAAAAATTAAACTGTCAGTGTCATAAGTTTTTCTTGTGACAGCATTGGTGATTGGTGATTTTGGATGAGTGATGCCAAGTTTCATATAATTGATAAAACATTTATTTTTGCTTTGCTCAACAAGTTTAAAATCTTAACTACATTGACCTAAAAAGTGAAAAAGTACAAAAGTGAAAATTTTCAAACTGGGGTCGAATTACAACATACGTTCGTTAACGTATAGTCGCTGTGCCCCTATTTTTTTCTACTAATTAAATAGAGACAGAAATAGTCAAAACGTTAACGTATGATCGTTGATCGTAATCGTATGTGGTGATTCGATTTTGTGATGATTTCTCGCAACGGAAAAATTACAAAAATGATTTTGAAAGCTCATTTTTTGGTCTAAACAATTTGTGTACTCTTTTTTACAAACAAATTACGCTAGCGAGAAAAAAATACATATTTTAATACATATTGTGAGGTTATGGTTGTGTTACAAAAAAAAAAAAACAATTTTTTCTTAAGGATTATTTAGTGCGAGAAAAACACAACTTTATCTGCTATTCAATAGTCTGCTTCTACATGAGGACGCAAAGTTCAAGAAGCACATAAGAGCAAGGGAGAAAGAAGGTTTGAAAAATTTGGGTCAATATTTTTTTTCGAATTTTGTCAAATATGTGCTATTACAACATTTTTTATGAGGATTTGTTTTAAAACCGCATTTTAATCATTTGTTAAAATATTTAGGGCCAGTTGTATAATCGTGGTTGAGGAATTCAACTTGCCGATTACGACGGATTTAGCTGTATCCAAGCCGCACTTTGTTGAGAAAAAATCAATATTTTAGAAATGTCACGTGTTTGCTATTTTTAAATTAATGAACTCAGTATTGCCATGGTTCAAAAGGCAAAGCTTGAGAATCTTGTCAAAAAAGGCAATAGATATATGATACAACCGCGAACTTTGAAGAAGTATAGGGGAAAGGTGCGAACAGTGAGACAATCCATTTTGCTCTTTCCTGAAAATAAGCACAGTAACGCTAGTTTGGGTCAAAACGTTTATTTCCCCGTCTGCGTCTTTTAATTTTGTCCCGACTAAATAAAAGCTGTCCATGTTCCTACACCGTAAAATATCACACAAAATCAGGTGAAAGTAGTTTTTGGAGTGTTATAAAAAGAGTGTATAACACAAACAAATCTGGTTAGTGGACAGAACTTTTTTTACATATGTATTATATTTATATGTTCTTTCATAAAAAAATATCATGTAAATAGAATTTCTTCTCGTTTTTTGTAATTTTATATTTTTCCGAAAAATGACAAAAAGTAAACAGTGAGACATTATTAAAAAGCAAACAGTGAGACATAGATTTTTAAAAAAGCAAACAGTGAGACATAAGATTTAAAAAAAATCTATTATTTTAGCATGACTTCAATATGATTTCGTAGTGTTTTTTCTTTCGTTTTTTTTGGGCTTTTTCTTACATTTTTTGAAAAAAATGGGTTAAAGTAACATAAATTAATTAATTATATACTTGTCAATTACCTAATTATTTGACGTTTTCGTTAATTTTTTTTAACCTAAGAATGTCTCACTGATCGCACCCTTTGCAAACAGTGAGACGTTTTGACTTTTTCTACATTTTAGTCCAATGTGATGCTCTCATTCATTCTTTAACTACAAGTTTTTTTGCAACATTAAGATAAAATATGTCTTAAACTGACTTCAAAGTTTCGTTAAATTATCTTGAAAGGATTCTAAGATATACCAATTTAAAAAAAGGGTGTCTCACTGTCCGCACCTTTCCCCTTTGGTCATTGTTATATTTTCGAACATTTTTCAGTGACAGTGACATTTTCTCACATTAAACCATAATAATGGCGTTTCAGTTCACTTTCTAGCTCAGCTTTCTGGATGTGTTGAGATTCTTAGTTCAGATAAACTATACGAATGTGGATAAAAAGGTTCCACATTTTAATATGATAAATGATAAATTCATTCACAATTTCACAGATCGGGAATTGACCCCCAGTTGAAGAAAATATAAAACATCTGAAAGGCACCTTACACAGAATCTTCAATTTTGAAACCTAGTTTCAAAAATTAGCCCATATTCATTTCTTAAAGAAAATTATGATTTCAATCTTAAGCCTAGTACGCTGCTGAAGCGAAACGAAAAATTTTGAAGTCTCCAAAGTAAACAGCGGACATGTTAAGAAAAAAATACCATCAGGTATTATAGCAAAGTAAAAATAATATAAATATAAATAAAAAAATTCAAGAAAAAAAATCCGAAAAAAGTTTAAAAGCAAAAACAAAACATATTAAATTTCGTTCAAGATTTCGTTAACGAAATATTGTATGGAAAATTTCGTTTCGCATCAGCAGCGCAATAGGCCTATTGCAATAGGCAATAGGCTTATAGCTTTAATCGAAAAACAAAGTCAAAAAAAGTATAAAAACAAACAAAAGTACAAAAACAATTTTATTGATGTGCCATTTAAAAATTAGAAACTTTTTTTTACTTTTTTCACTTTGTGTTTCTGTGTAGTTCAGGCTTTACCCTTTTGTTCCAAAAACTTTACGAAATTCAATTGAATTTCATCAAAAACTCCATATTAAAAAAAAAAAAACAATTAAAATCTATAAATAACTCTTCAGCTGTTATCTTTTTAACCTTCGGTTATTTCTGAACACTAAGCGAAATTAATTATTTCTGTATTTTTTCCGGTAAATTATGAATAAATATCACCTTCCTATTAATTTAAAAATAAATTTGCATAGTAGCTAGTTGTAACTTGTAAGAACAAAACTAAAGTCAAGTATCTCATATGAACCAAGGGCACATTCCTTCAACTGCAACAATTAAAAAATAATGAAACAATAAAATTAAAAACAAAAACAACAAAGTGTCGACATTTACTTTTCTTTTTTTTTCCAGCTTGGTATTTAGGCATAAAGGTCATAAAACTTTAATTAATGACGTTTGTTGTCGGTCGCCTAGGTTTTTAGTTTCTAAATTTCATTTGAATTAAACATGTGTCTACATTATTGAATAAAATACACACTGTACCTCAGTCGAATAGGTTCATGGCCAAGTATAACTATCTAATCTTAACATTCACAACATCTTTACTTTAATAGAAATAAATAACACTGTATAACTCTAATTATTACATAAGCATAAAATGAAAAGTTCATTAACAAAACGTTTAGTTGATGGTAAGTCAGAATAATACATTTTCCCATATTTGAGATTTTAAGTCTTCGTATTAACCCTTTCGGACCCAGCGTTACTCTCATGTAACATATTTTTAAAAATTCGTAAAAAATATTCCATTAAATATTTTTTTAGGTTTCGATGGCTCAACTGAAAGATTATGATGCCTAGTTACTGGATTATTACAAAAATTTAGTCAAATATCAAACCTTTAATTTTTTTTTATCGAAAAAGGAACTGAATTTCACATTTTTTCTTTTTTTTGCAAAAAAAATTTTTTTTTATATATGTTCATAATTTTGAAAAAAAAAAGATATAAAAAAAGTTAATCCAGAAAGTGTTTTGCTTTTTGGCTTAGAAGAAGTAGCATATATTATTGTTCCATAAAAAATTATTTTCTCAGATGTCCGACTTTTTTTGGTGGTCATAGGCAGTGCATGTTACTTACATGCAACATGAGAGTAACACATTAGTTTTGCTATTTATTATTTCGGAAAATAACTTTTTGCTATTCATATTTCTTAGTTGTGATGTTTTTGATACAATAATACTGAAAAAACATTTTTTAATATTGATTTTCATAGCTTGGGTTCGAAAGGGTTAAAGATTTTGTTTTTTTTAAGAGTGTTTTAATAACTATAAATTCTACCCCTACGTGTTATGCGGAATGGCGAAGTATATAATTTGAAGATTGATAAATTTCCAACAAAAGCCCACTACTTTCATTATTTAGTTGGAAGCTGAAATGTTTTTATATACTGTTAAATTTTTCAATAGAAAAAGGTTGCGTATACGCCACACTGCTCTATAAAGTTTCAACTTTTAAAACTGATAAAGAATTTTCTTTTAGTTCCCAAATACGATAGGTAGTTAAATCAGTTGTTGCTTTTATTGTTCCTTTAACTTGTATAATTGGTTATTATTAATCATACAAACACAAGAAGAGTAATATCTCTGCAAAGACGTTCATGAAAAGAATTCTTTATAAATTGTGTCGAACGCTTTAAAATGTAAAATAAGGAAAAGTGTTGCAACCTTAATTCAGACATACTGTTATTCCCTTAAAAATCAGAGCAAACACAATTAAATCCACTGAACTCCGTCTGAGAGGCAGCACCTTTATTGCGTTATTTACCTTGATTACATTGTTTCCTTATACATATTACCATCTTATAAAATGATAAAATGCGTTTACAATTACTTTGAACTTTAAACCTCTTTTTTGTTGAGTACTTAATACATACTCAAAAAATGCGAGTATATCAAAAAATTGGTTAATTTTAGCATACTAATATTTCATTATGCTGGGAGTTGATATATGAATACAATATTTTACTACTACAAAAATTTAAGTAAATGAGGCAATATAAACAAATCACAAGTTAAAAAAAGAAATAATCATCATGTGATAGCCATATAATTGCACTTTTTTTTAGGACACCACATATCAAGGGCCGAGAAATGTTTAATAAAATTAATAAAAATTGAACTTATTTTTAATGCCCCCTTTATTCAATCTCCTTTATATTTAAAGATGTCAATAAAAATAATAAATCTGTTAAATTTAACACAAAATTTAAAAATTTTCTGTTTTAATGGGTGACTTGGGTTGGGGTCAAAATTCTGCCGGGGTCAAAATTCTTTTGTCAAAATTCTGCTTTCAAAATTCTGCTTTACAAAATTCTGCTTTCAAAATTCTGCTTTTCAAAATTCTGTTTTTCAAAATTCTGTTTTTCAAAATTCTGATTTTCAAAATTCTGTTTTTCAAAATTCTGCAAAAAATTAAAAAAAGGTTTGGAAAATGTTAAAAAGCGCGCGCTTTTTAACATTTTCCAAACCTTTTTTTAATTTTTTGCAAAATTCTGTAAAATCATCTTCTTGATAAATTGTCTGCTTATTTGATTACTTTCCTACATAATTTGTCATTCTTTGAATGCATATTAATTTTTGTTTTAATACTAAACATTTCCGAAAATAATTCAAATTTTTTTTAATTTATCAAATAAAGATGAATAATCAAAAATTTGAATAGGAAAAGGAATATTTTGTATCAAACAACATCGGTTCCAATAAGTTATAGATTTTATTCGAAAGAAAGTCAGTCTATGCATTTTAAAAAATATTTCCGACACTTAAACAAAAAAAATTAGGAAAGTACCAATGTTGAATTACATTAATGAGGTGTATTTTTCTTTAGTCAGCACATATGCTATAAAAAAAAACAGAATTGGCAGAATTTTTTTCTTTAAGTATAATACTGGCAGAATTTTGAAAAGCAGAATTTTAAAAAGCAGAATTTTGAAAAGCAGAATAGAAAAAAAGCAGAATTTTGAAAAACAGAATTTTCGTTAAAAAAGCAGAATTTTGAAAAGCAGAATTTTGAAGCCAGAATTTTGACCCGATCCCGGGTGACTTTAAAATAATGGAGACTGAATAAATTAGGGAGAAGTGTAGTAAACGAATAGAAGATCATTTCGAATTTTTTAATACAAAAAAGGTCTTGAAGATAAGATTTTGGAGATAAGCCTTTTAGGCCATTCCATACTAGAAGTTTAAGCTTAAGAAGTTTTGAAATCTTGAAATCGACCTGTTCTCGCAAATAAATACATCGTTAGCGCGAAAAAAAATCCTTATTAAAAAAATTATTATTAAATTATGGATTGTGATTGTAGTTTTTCCAATACTGAAAACAAAATGGAATACAATTAGTTTTTTAAATTTCATTAATAATTTCTCATACAAACCAACATCGTCTCGATTAGAGCTTAGAACAAAAAGTAAAAGTTGTTTACGATAAAATGGTGTGAAAGGCTTAGAAAGAAATGAAATTATAAACGATCAAAAATTATCCTATTATTTTTCAATTATTGGGTTCGTGTTAAAAAAAAGGTTTTAAGAAGGCAAGAGCAAGTACGTGCGCCCAGGTCGTGCATTTTATTTAATCAGTAGGAAATACTGTAAAACATACGGCTGATAAGATTAAAATTAGTCGTAATTATTGAAGCTTAAGATAACTGAAATAAATCTGCAAAGTTACAGATTTATTCTTCAAACAATGTTTCTGTTCTGAGGGATTGAACTTTTGAGATGAAATAAAACACCACATTTTTGCATTTTTGGAAAAAAAATTTTTTCATACCATTTTTGAATACTTATTTTGAAAATTATTAATTTTTCATTAGTTTTTCTAAAATTTAATCAATATTTATTAATAAAATGTTCATGAGAAGTAGGTCATTTACAGGTGCAACAATTTTTTATTTCATCCCAAAAGTTCAATCTTTCACAACAGAAAAACTGTTTGATGAATAAATTTGTAACTTTGCAGATTTATTTCAGGTATTCTAAGCTTCAATAATTAAGTCTCATTTTAATCTAAACAGTTATCACCAATAGTTATAAAATAGCGGTAAATTTTCTAAAAATATTATTTTCTAAATTAATTTTAAATGTAAAAAAACATTTTTTTTTTAACATAGTAAACTTTCCTTGAAGAAAATTAAAAGAAGTTTTTGTATGTACCGAACCGTATTGCGGAATAGGAGAAAATGTTATTAAAAATAAAATAAAACTAGAAGAGGAGACCAGGAGAGCAAAAAACTGGGCAGAACTACCAAAACTGAGACAATCGAAAATGCTTCTCGGGAACTACAACCGAGAGCGTTTCAAATCATGTATCAGTCTAAGTAGGAACAATCTCAGGTTAATCACTGGGCTCCTCCCGAGGCCACTGTAAGTTAAGAAGGCACCTACATATTTTGGGCTTAGTAAAAAGTGCAACATGTAGATTCTGTAGCGAAAAAGAAGAAACACCAGATCACATCGTGGGTAGTTGCAATGCACTAAAACACCAAAGATTTAAACACATGGGTCGCTACCAAGTCGAAGAGGACAAATTGCACTCTTTGAAAATACCCCAAATAATCAATTTCATGAAAGGAATTAGGTTAGAGGAGGAGCTATAAAATGAGGTACTAACTCATATAGCTTAAAAGGGGGGTACAATAGATCTTATAGGTCGCAGTACATCTTACACCCCAAATATCAATCAATCAATCAATGTACCCTTGAATTTTCTGTTAAATGATCCGTTGTTGAGGTATTATAGTCAAAGTCAAGAGTATGGTTTTAGGTTTGATGACAGATTTTGTAGCTTTAAAAAAATTTAAAAAACAAAATTTTCCACTTTCTTATAGTCCAAGATCCCAGGGCCGCCAGACATTACTTATTTTCTCAAGAATAAAATGTATGGAATTACTTAGTGCTAGGACATACTGTTAGTGTATGGATACCGGCTGCCTTGTGCCGACCGCCATTTTACCGGTAACAGGTGCTAAAGGTACGAAAAATACGTACTTACTTTCCTTATTTTCTCAAGGCTGATTTTTATATAATGGTACTCAGGGAACTAATACAATAATTTTTGTAAGCTGCCAGACCCATCGGATGGGCCTAACACCTTGCCAGACACGCATTTTAGTATACGGGAAAGTTAGATTTTATTATATTGAGGTCTGGGAAAGAATTTATAACACATTTTGACTTCAGGACTCGAAAGATTATCAAGACACGAGTCGAAAACCACATTTTGCACAATCGCATCTAGAGTCATTTGGCCGCCATTTTGTTTTTTTTAATAAAAATTTCAATTTTTCACATAACTCGCGTATTTTTGAATCTACAGAAAAAAAAATGTAGAGCAAACTTGAAGATAATTTAATTTACTACAATATATGTTAAATTACTTTTTTCGATTATACCTTCGGTTTAAGAGTTAGGGTGGTTTTTTTTTTTTGTTAATATTTTCGTCAAAATTAATTTCAAGTAAAAGTTGTAGATCTTTTTATTACCTTCATTTATTATATTAACGGTTTTTTAATTTGACAGGCCGTTTTTTGATCTGTAGGAAAAAAAAACTTCAAAAAGGTTGCAATTTTTTAATATAGGAAAAAGGTTCTAGTACAGGGTAATTTGCATTAGATGTAACAAGAACCTAGGCGTGTAGGTTGCACTCAGCCAAGAAAAAAATCGTATATTAAGAGAAAAATAAACAAATTGGATAGTTCCAATGATTTTGCTATTTCAACATTTGAAATGAAATACTTAATACTAAAACCTTCAAAATAGAGGAATTTAGCTTCCACATGCTTTTTTTTGTCATGATACGGCGGTCATTTTTACTGACATACAGCCTATCGAAAATCACTAAAAAAAATAAAGAATATTTTTTAGTTCTATTAATTTTTTGGGCTAGTGCATTTTACGAATACAATAGATATTCCTTAACTTGTTTACGTTATTTTACAAATAAATAAATTTAAAATTGTTTACTTTGATTAAATCTTCATAGTGGTATGGGAATGGGTGTGTATAGCAGAAAATAACAAAGTATAGATATTTCTAATCTTTGACATCAAACTGATCTCGAGTGTCAGGTGATATGACATTATTGAAAATACTTTAATCTATGAAATAATAACAGTTTTATAATACCTACATAGTGAAAACACAAAAATTTATAATTAATTTTGAATTGAGGTATGCAAAATGCAATAACAATGACCTATTCTGTGTCCAATGTCCATTTCAAGCTTAACCTTATGAGCAGAGGAAAACGGAGAAACCCCCGCAGACTTGCTTTATTTTCAATAATTTATACATTGCTTGTTGCTTAAGTTTATACAAAAAAAAAAAAAATTGTTATCGTTGGCGTTCGTCGGTATAAGTCGAAGTCAATATGGTGACAATAGAGAGGGGAGGCGTGAATGAAATTCTGGGTCTTTTTTTTTTTAATTGGAATTTTTGTATAATATGAATGTTTGTTGCATTCACTTTGTTTTGTGTTGCACTTTGCAATTTGCATATAAAGTAGAGTTTTTTTTGTTGTTGTAATATTAATATTAAACAGTCTTCCGGCTGATATGTGTGGTTTCTGGACTCTGATGTAGGTTCAGCGGCTTGAATTGTATAGGAATGTAGGCGAATGACTTTTCATTTAAGAATTTTGTTTTCATCTCTTATTCTTGGGCAATCAAGTGGAGTATAAAGAAAATGACCAAGTGAATACACTGCATATCAAATGATTAGGTAGATGGGATTTAATATTTATAGAGCTATAGGCGGTTTTATATAAAATTCACTGTGGTGTATACGCAACTTTTTTTTTCAAAAATTTCTATTGCTTAAGAAATTGATTTTGGATAGCTTTCCTGTTGTTTTTTATTCTTGTGTAATTTTATGTTAATCAAAATTAATAATAATAATTATAATGTAATTTGTAATAACACTACCGTCATATGTGCAAATGAATTTACATATATAGAAAAATTATGTCTTAACAATATGGCAATCCTGACACCTTCTGAAAAGAAAATCTATAAAAATTGGTGCTATGATATCTAAAGACTCACAAAATGTAAGCTTCATTATGAATTAAATAAATTGAGGAAGCTGCTACTTCCTATGTAACCACAAAACTGCGGCTTTAAATGTTAAACATGTTAAACTTTTGGTGGGAATCAACTGGCTACTACCTACTATTAACTTGATAAAGATTAAATCATTAATCAAAAATTATTAATCAATTGTGGTCACGTATAATTTGATATAGTAATAATATCAAGATTTATAAAGATGAATTTTATACTTCCCCGAAATATTGGCAATTAATTAAAAAGGATTATATGTTTTTTTTTTATGAAGAGTCAAAACAAAAATAATAACACTATGTGACAAAAAAAAAGAACATGTAGGTTAGGTACTCTAGAGTTTCTACCTATTTTAGCAGTAGAGTAATTCAAGCTAGAAAAATAAAGACATTTTCTTGGACCCTAAAAAATTTCCTGAAGTCAAGATTATGCTTTATTCAAGTGACCGACATCAATTGAGCGAATGGTCAAGATGAGAAAAAATTCAACTTGAGTAAAGACTATGAATATCAGTCTTAAGCCTAACGAAAAAAAGCGAAACGAAAATTTCTTGAAAGATCTTTCGTAAAAATATTGTTGACAAGTATTGTAAATTGAGCAGTGTAATTTCAATATTTTATAGATTATTTTTTTTTATTATAAAAAATTTACTATATATTTTAAACTGAGGCCATTTCCACAAAAAACAATTACCCTATGCACCGCCTGGCGACTATATCAATAGTCAATGCCTAAGCTAAAGTTAATTATGTAAAAAGAAAATAGCTTAGGGTAGGTTTAATATAGTTTTTGAGAAAGTTAAATCAAATACATATTTCAATAAAATAATCCTTATTTGTTCATTATAAGCTGCGTTCCTTTGGAAATATTTATCTACTTTTTAGTACTTAAAACTACTTTGATCTACTTTGCTATACTGAAAAAGTAGTTCAAAGCAGCTTTAAGTACTAAAAAGTAGATAAATATTTCCAAAGGAACGCAGCTATAATAGTTATTTCAACGACTTTCAAAACAAAATTATTGTCATTTCAAAAAATTGACTTCTACCAAAAAAATTAAATTTTTTTTTAATGTTTAAAAATATTTTATATATTTAAATACTTCTGTAGGAAGTGTAAAATACGCTCTAGTGATAATTTACTTTAATATGTAGGTTTCCAACGATTTTGATTTTTTTTTGTGTTATAAAAATTTATTTTACTATAAATCGAATTTAATATTTTTATTTCATTTATCATTGAAATCCTTTAAACAAAAAGCTCCAACAATCTAAGCAACTTCAACCCTACGAGGAAGTTCGTACGACCCAGTCATGTATATTATTCCTTTTCACATTCCTCTTCAATTTTTCTATTGAAAGCCCCAATACCTTATCTAGCCAAAGATTTCTATACACCCATACGTTAGATGTTGAACAATTGTATTTGACAAATAATTTATTCCATTAACATTTTATTTTGAAAGTGAAAACAATTACCTACGAGAATGTGTCATATGCACACATCACACCAATCTCATTAAAAAAGCTTTTAAAATTATAAAAAAAAACCTTTCCTTCAATTTATATCTACCTGTTCATATAAAATGTACTTTTAAACAAAAAACTCCCTTAATTAAATTCACATGATAATACTAAATTTGCTTCTATTATTATCAACACAGGAATTACAATGCAAACTTGTTATTATTTTCTGCTGCCCAACAACAGCGACCCCACCGAAAAAAATTTACATACCAACCAACAACAACAAATGAAAACAAAAAAATCTAAATTTATTTATATTCCCTCATTGTAAACATTATTCAACAATTTTTTTTTGTTGTTTTGTTTTTTTTTTTTATATCTTCTTGAATTTTTATATTTTTGTTATTTTCATCAATCTTGTCTAGGCAACAACAACACAATAAATTAATAACAACAACAACTTTTACTAGAAAATTGTGTTTATAAAGATAAACACACTATATATATACACAACCCAAGAGTCAAGTGCAATAATATTTTAAGTTGAATTGAGACTTGTTGTTGCTGTTACTAAACGAAAAATAAAAAAAATAAAAATATACAAACGAGGAAATTTAAATGCAAAAAACCAACGTGATGTCAAGCTGAAATAAAGTTTGTAATAATTATCACCAGAGAAAAAAATACCAACAAAAAGAATGAAAACACATTTTTTTTTTCTAAGCCGTTCGTTAATTAGCCATGAATTTTTATATTTTTTATCATTTTATTTTTTTTTTATTATTATTATTTACAAAAATATAATTTGTAACTTATAATCTTTCGGTTTTAATCTAATAAATTTGCAGACAAAAAAAATCAAGAAAAAACAACAAATACATAGGTAGCAATGCAAATTAAATAATAAATCTCATCTCAAAATCTTATCTAATATAAAAAATGGCCAAACTGATTTGATTTTTTTCTTCAAATTTAACAACAAAAAAAATTGATATAAATTTTCATTTTTTTAAGTTAATATTGGTGTTTTTGTGTGTGTAATTGTGTGTGAATAAGATTATAAGCCAACAACAATCTCTCTCAATCCACACAAATCGTTTCTAATTTTGTTTATCATTAAATTTGTTCTTTTTTACTTTTAATAAATATTCAATATTTTTTTTTGTTTTTTTTTTTTTAAATTATTTAATTAAAATTATTATTTAATTAAAATTATTTAATTATTTAATTAATTTTCAAGAAAAAAAAAGTGGGAGTTGTCTGTCGTCACACCCCCTTTTTTTCTCTTTTTAAAAAATAAATATCGATCGATTCTCTTTATTTTCTTCGTTTTAACGATTAACGTTTTATTAAAATACTTTTAAATTGTATACAAAAAAAAACAAAATCAATCAAAAAAATCAACACGATATAATAATAATTAATTAGATTTTTTTTTTATATATATATAATGTATTTATGTATAATGTGACAAATTTATATATATATATATATGCATTGTATGTTATGTGTAATAATAATAATAATAATAAAAAATATTCCTATCTAATGATAAAATATACATCGAAAAATAGTCAATATTAGAAAGCAATATCTTATTATATTAACGACGATATTTATAACTACTTAAACAATATCAGCGATTCTCTCCTTAAAGAAATGAATGAGTGGTGCTTCTTCTGGATGATTGGTGTCGTCTCCTATCCATCTTAAGTGCTCTTTGTGCTGCTACTTTTCGATGACGTCGTCGAACAGCCCAGCTGTGACACTAATATTTCATAATTTTCCAATGATGTCTCAAATAATTCCAATTGTTTCGACAGATCCTCTACAGGATCCAAGGCAACACCACCTTCATTATTTTCAGCTGTAGCTGAATTTAATTCGCAGGAGTGTAATGGTGGAGCATGATAACAATCACGATAAAATCTAGCCAAATCATTGACATGCGATGTTGGGCTGGCAAATGGAAAGTTTAACTCTTTCAAGAGATTATCATCATCCGGAGGAATTGCCGTTCTCGATGGCTTCTTACTTTTCGAGTCATCCAATGGCACAGGAACCAATAGACTCTTAATTGGCGATTGTGGTTGTTGTTCATAGTTTTTAAAATCCACATTATTATTGTTATTCCCACCGCCCAAAGGAGACTGTGTTCGATCTTCATGAATCGAACTTCCAGTACTATCAGTTCGATTCTTCTTAATCAACCAATCAAATGGTGGAGTCGCTGGGAGTATAAAATCATCTTCAGTATATTGTTTAATCTTCGAGACATCAACAAAAGCACCCGGCCTCAAAGGCTTATCAATGTCAATGAATTTCTTCTCACCCCCCGCCTTTTTAACATGATGATAACGAATATGTTTCGGACTTTGATCCTTTAAAAAATGATCACTCTTCAACATTATAGCACTGTCACAATGCTGAGTTGTTGGAGAAAAAGTCATTTTTGTCCGATATGCTACAGACATTGTTAAATTGCCAACAATTGTATTCAAATGGCCAACACGAACTTGTTTAAAACCCTCCCCTAGTGCATGAACTTGAGGTTTTTCCTCAGCATAAACTTTATAAAAGATTCGATATGAATCTGAAGACTGTCTGCGTGATAGTTTGTATGCGGGTGTGGCACGAGTTAAAGATATTAATGATTTCAACAAAATACTCATACGATTGTAAATTTGATGAGCAACTTTCAAGACTTGCTCCGATTTATTTTCTGTTGGTGATTGTAAATCTAATGACCAAACTTCTAAAACCATTTGATCACCATCAACAGTTCGCAATGAAATTTCAACACAAACTGGCAATCGATTTAGGATTGTCTCACCTGGCGATAAATTTAGGGCTTGTTTTGTTTCAGCATAAACATCGGGATAATCTTCGATAACAATATTGAACCAATCATTGCCAGTGGCTAATGGATTGCATTGGGTTTGGATTTTTGTACCCAATCGTGATTGAACGACAACTTGAACGGATTTGATGGCTAAAAATTTGATAAATTTTTCGAGGTCTTTTTCAGCAGCGTTGAGGCGCGTAGCTGACATTATAAATTTATATAGTTTTCTTTTTGTTTTTATACACCACACAAAAATGTTTAGTCTCTTGATCCACTTATTTGGTTTTTTTTTTAAGGAAAAATATGGTCTTTTTTTTATGAATGAAAAATTAATTGGTTATTTTTTCTGTCCTTTTAGCACACACAAAAAAAAAACTATTATTACACGTATGAAAATACACAAAGAGATGATCCGCCATTTGCGAAGACGAAAAGAAATGTCAGTTTTTAATTTTTTTTTTTCTGCTGGTGTTTGAGAGTGGCCATCAAAATTGTTGTTTTTGCAGCTGCTCATGGAAAAAAAGAAGAGAAAAACGTTACGTGTATCACGTAGGCAACATATTCAGCTGGCAGGGTAGTGTGGTAATTAGGCAGGGATGGCAACAGATTTTTTTTTAGTTTTTTACTACTTTTTTTTTTAACATTGAGGCTGTGTGCGAATTGCGTTAAAATGTTGGTTAAATTTTTTACCATGATTAAACTTGAGGTTTGGTTAAAAAAGGGATCAAATTTATTTTTTTGCTGTGCGAATTGGGTTAAAATATTTTAAATGGGTTTTTTTTGGCACTTCTTTAATTAAAATTCCCTCAAGATAAAACAAAATTACTCCCAAATATGGTTTTTCTTATATTCATTTAATTATTTTTTTTTTTACAAAACCCAGCTGAAAATATATAAATTTAAATATTCTATTATAGTCTATTTAATAGACCCGAGCTCCAGAGCAAAAATAGAACAAATTTGTTCAAGACTTTTTATTAGCGATTATGATTCCTTGGCATACAAGAATACTCCAGCCAAAAGTGCTACTAAATCCATTGGTGCATTTCTGAGAAAACGGCAGCACTGGTCGGTTTTCAGTTTTTTTGATTTAACTCGAAAATCAAGCCTGACTTTGAAATGGTTCAAAGACACTTTTTATAGCAAATTAAATTTTCTGTCAAGTTAAGATGGTTAAAAAATTTTAAAAATTATTTTTGACTAATATTCTAACCTAAAATCAAAGAAAAAAAAGTTAAAAAATTGACAATTTTATTTTTTTTTTACTAAATCAAGGGGCATTTTGTGTTTGTAGCCGGGACGTCCAAACTTTGTACTAATGAAATAAAGTAGAGGTAAAATCCTTTGATAATATGCAATTTTTAATTTTTTTTGTCAAGAAACAACTTAAATGTACCTATTCAAAAATTAGTACTTTTTCTAAATTTTTGACTTTTTTAATTAAAAGCAAGTTTTTAAAACTCGATAAAATCGTATTAATTGGTAACTGTTAGACTTTTAAAGTAAACATACTTCGAGGGATTGATTTAATATAAACTAAATATGACAAACAAAAAAATTTATTAGCATCCTAATGGCCTTGTGTGCAATTTTGTGTATGTGCATTTTTATAAATACGGATCGAATGGATGGACGGAGAGCCATTAGCTTTGGTCTATTGCATAGAAGAACATTTAATACCAACTCTTTTACTGTTTTCAATGGCCTGAAAAACAATTCTTGTAAAATCCGCGACCAACGAAAAGTTTCTCTTGAAAAACGAAAAAAATACTCTAATGAGTTTGAAACAAAATAGCTCAGGCAAATTAGTAAATCAAATTGCACTTTTCGCGGGACAAATTTTTTTCATGGAACGTGTTTAGGTGAATGTCCTTATCGTAAAAGTGAATTTTTTGGGATGATAAGATATCGGGAACAGCCGCCATCTTGGAAAAGAGGTCGGTGCCGTTTTTATTTTATAACTCCATTTTTACTCATTTAAACCAAAAATGTCCGAGGATAAACTTATTATCAATTAAATTATCTAAAAAATGATATACAAATGAATTCCGTGAGTTAGTTGAATTCAATTTTATAGTCGGTCAAAGTCCGGGTTCTTCTCGCAAGGTTAAGACAATATGACATTTTTTCAAATATCTGAAGAACTTTCGATTTGTTTGGGATTTTCTTAAAGAATGAATTACAGCACTTTTAATTATCTATGAAATGAACCCTTTATTGTTTTTGTAACCATCACATTGTAGACGCAACAAACGTCGAAGTCATGATATACGATTTTTAAACTGAACATATTTGGGATTTCAATAGTTCAAATAAACAATCAAAAATTAAACACAATAGTCTCGAAAACATAACGGCTGACACACCTCATATCTTGAGTTATACTTATCGTAATGCTGAGATTGAGGTGTTCATGTTTAGGAAAAATGACAGGGCATCAGCCCTTATATTTAGAATTTTAAATAGTGTCACTTTAGCTTATTCACATTAATTGGAAAATTCACTTCATTTAAAACCTCGAAAACCATATAAAGGTTAACATTAAAGATTTCAAACTTTGAATTCAATATTTAGACGAATATAGTTAAAAAACTGTTTACTTATATTTTGGTTATACCTCCACTTCAAAAATTTGCTCGGTCTAATAGAAGAAAACTTGATATTTTCTCACTTTTGACTGGTAGAATGTGAACTTCGACGTTAGATAACTTAAACATTATGTTGGTTACAGTAACGATAAAGGGCTCATTTCATAGATAATTAAAAGTGCTATATTTCATTCTTTTAGAAAATCCCAAACAAATCAAAAGTTCTTCAGATATTTTAAAAAATGTCATATTGTCTTAACCTTGAGAGAAGAACCCGGACTTTGACCGACTATAAAATTGAATTCAACTAACTCACGGAATTCATTTGTATATCATTTTTTAGATAATTTAATTGATAATAAGTTTATCCTCGGACATTTTTGGTTTAAATGAGTAAAAATGGAGTTATAAAATAAAAACGGCACCGACCTCTTTTCCAAGATGGCGGCTGTTCCCGATATCTTATCATCCCAAAAAATTCACTTTTACGATAAGGACATTCACCTAAACACGTTCCATGAAAAAAATTTGTCCCGCGAAAAGTGCAATTTGATTTGCTAATTTTCCTGAGCTATTTTGTTTCAAACTCATTAGAGTATTTTTTTTTGTTTTTCAAGAGAAACTTTTCGTTGGTCGCGGATTTTACAAGAATTGTTTTTCAGGCCATTGAAAACAGTAAAAGAGTTGGTATTAAATGTTCTTCTATGCAATAGACCAAAGCTAATGGCTCTCCGTATATCCATTCGACCCGAATTTATAAAAATGCACATACACAAAATTGCACAAAAAGCCATAAGGATGCAAATACATTTTTTTGTTTGTCATATTTAGTTTATATTAAATCAATCCCTCGAAGTATGTTTACTTTAAAAGTCTAACAGTTACCAATTAATACGATTTTATCGAGTTTTAAAAACTTGCTTTTAACTAAAAAAGTCAAAAATTTAGAAAAAGTGCTAATTTTTGAATAGGTACATTTAAGTTGTTTCTTGACAAAAAAAATTAAAAATTGCATATTATCAAAGGATTTTACCTCTACTTTATTTCATTAGTACAAAGTTTGGACGTCCCGGCTACATACACAAAATGCCCCTTGATTTAGTAAAAAAAAAATAAAATTGTCAATTTTTTAACTTTTTTTTCTTTGATTTTAGGTTAGAATATTAGTCAAAAATAATTTTTAAAATTTTTTAACCATCTTAACTTGACAGAAAATTAAATTTGCTATAAAAAGTGTCTTTGAACCATTTCAAAGTCAGGCTTGATTTTCGAGTTAAATCAAAAAAACTGAAAACCGACCAGTGCTGCCGTTTTCTCAGAAATGCACCAATGGATTTAGTAGCACTTTTGGCTGGAGTATTCTTGTATGCCAAGGAATCATAATCGCCAATAAAAACTCTTGAACGAATTTGTTCCATCCAAAAGGGTCTTTTCAATAGACTATTATGAAAATGTAAGAAATTCTCAATTTTACATACTTTTTTTTAAAAATTTTTATCGATAAATTTTTACTTTATTACGATCAAAAAGAAATTATTAATTCCGTCTTCGAACACTAATTCATAGTTCACCAGCTGCCAACAAAATAGAAATATAAAAATATAATAACTCAAACGCTGTGAAGCGTTTAAACAGACGTGCAGTTTTATCCCTGCAGCAAAATAAAATAACACGGGCTCTTATGGGAGAAAAATCTGCATGCAGCGCAGAGCTGCATCATATGTCTCTTTTTCTAAATTCCATGCCAATTTGGCATTACTGATATTGGCAGTTGACACAATCTATCATTCAAATATTCAAATAACGTTTGTTTTGATTTTGTTTAAACTAATTGAATTTATAAAACAAAACATAAACATCTTGTTTTGTTTTATATATTCAAATATTTCTTCCATTTTAACTGCATATAATCCATTTTTAGAGTATATAATCGTTTTCTTACAAAAAAAAAAAAAAAAAAATAGATTTCAAGGTACCTATTCATTTTTTTTTTTTTTGACCGAAATCGGCATCAAAAATTTAAAAAGCAATGCACATGTATTTAGGGTGCTTCGCTGCATGCAGCGATTCGTGCAGATGTAGATAGACAAGACAGATGTAGATAGACAAGTAAAACTTAAATAAAATATTTGCTTTAAAAAAAAATGAAAAAAAAAATCAAAATTACCTACAAAACCTAAAAATTTAACCGTTACCAGCACACCCTCTTGCGCATTGCGCTTAAGATAACGAATTGAAATTTCACAACTTTAATGGTAGTTTTTTTTTTTTATTGCCACCGGGGTTAGCTGGAAGCAATTTACATGTTAAGCCCGGAGATTTCTCTGGACTTAACTTTTTGAACAGTTTTAAACCTGTGCTACCAAACTAATTTTTTTCATAAAATGTTTAGAATTTGTTAAGAAACGTGAAAACTGACGTTTGGAATGATAAAATGTATTTAACTGTTTTTGCTAGCATACATTTTTGTATCTCTTTGTAAAAAATACTAGAAAAACCCGAAAGCGAAAAATATGTAAACTCTAAATTTTGTTTGTGTCTGCTGATTTCGGAACATTTAATATGCAGTGCTGCCAAGATTCAGGTTAAGCCCCGATGTGTTTTTTTTTGTCCATTGTAATTTTTGTCCGGTGGTAATAAAAAACACACCCAACCGAAAATGGAAAAAAATTTTTTTGGCACAGATTCTATTAAACTGCTGCTTATTAAACTGCTACTAGTACTAACTACTAATGACTAGTTTAAGCATACCATTAATTTGAAAATCCTAAAAGTATGCAATACGTTTTTGGTACTACTGCAATACCGACAATATTTCTCAGCCATATCTTCACATTACTATTACATTACGTTACGTTTACATTAACGTATTCATTTTCCTTTCATCTTTCATTCGTAAAAAATTCCCCTCTAAATTTTGTGTTGCATTTTTCCATTTTTTTCGAATGAACTGGACAAAGAAAAAAAGAAAACGCCTACACAGGTACACACACAATCCCACACAATAAACAGCAAAAATTCCATCTACTGAAGAAAAATAATAATACAGTTTCAAAAACCCCTTCTTGGTTTTTGTTTTAATTCTCACTTTCATTGCATTTTTCCCCGTCGACAAGTGAACACTTCATTGTCGTGTGTTTCGCGTAATTTTTTTCTGTTGTCAAATTTTTTTGTCACCGTATAGTTTTGTCTTTTTGCACACATCGCTAATTTGCAACACGTCAATTATATATTTCCGTTTTCTCCTGGCACCTTGTTTGCATTTTTTTTGTTATCATAAATTTTGTAAGTGAAAGGAAGAGAAACTAATCCATGATAAGAGATAAGGATTAAATTAATTTAACAATTTTAGAGATTCCAATGCAATTGAACGTAATGAAATGATGCTGATGTAAAATTAAAGTGTTTTGATTAAAGAAAAAAAGTAATTTTTTGCGCAGTGTTGCACGGGAAGGAGATAAAATTAAAAAATAATAATTTTCAATCAGATTTATCCCAACTAAACAAACAAACAAATCAGCATCATGGATATTAAATTTTTAAACGTGTTAATCCTCGGATTCGGGTTTATGTTTGTTTTTACTTCATTTCAAACGATGGGAAATATTGAGGTAGGTGAATTCTTCTTATTTGTTTAGATTATGTACACTTTTTTTTTTTAATGATGTTACCTAAATAAATTATTAATAAATAATGCGACTTGTTTTAATTTATTATGTAAATTAAATTGAACATAAATAAAAGAAAAAGATTAACGCAATCTGTCTATTGTGTAGATTGTCTCTTGTTTCTGTGAGGCATGTCAAGAAAAATATTGTTATTATTTGGTAAAAGGCTGCAACATGCTAAACGAGATGATAACGCAGAGGCAGAGACAGAGTTTAGGTTGGATTGCATCATGCCTCCTACAAATTGAAAGTTTATTTATTCAAATTTACGATGCAGTTTATTACTTTTTTTAAGTGCATTTAAGATGCGGGTTTTTAAACTTGTTATAATCTACCTAACTGGTTCATAATAAAAAATAAATTTATAAGAAATAGAAGAAATAGCACACTTTTGATTTTTCTTACAAAAATTGGATTTATTTGGGACCTTTTAACTTATATATTATAATTTTTATATCAGGGCATGCATTAGCTTATAGGGATTCATAAAATTAATAATTATAAATTATTTTATTTCAATTCAATTTTTAAAAATTATAATTTGTAGAGAATACCCTTTTTTCTTGTTGACAAAGAAATAGCACACATTCCGAAAATCATAAAAATAATCATTTCTAAGCAAAAATTCTTACAATTTCCAATAAATTCAATACTACTAAGTTGGTAACTTGTTAATAGACCACAGTTTTTCAAAGTTCCTTCGCACCTCTTTGGTAAACTTTCAACTAACGTCTGGTATCCACTTTGTGGAGTACGGTAGCACGCTTCTTTGATTCTGGCCCAAAGATCGTTTGAATTTTTAAATTTTCTTTTCCCACGCGTAACCTTGACATCAATTTATAAATTTTCTATGGGGTTAAGATTGTGAATTTGAGATGGCTAGGTGCAAACATCGATTTTTTCGTCCGAAAACCTATCTTGTACTATTTCTGATGCATGTTTGGGTCATTGTTATGTATGAATATCTTATTAACTGGCGAGAAATATGGTTCCTCGGTATTCTAATTTAATATTAAGACAAAAGAATTTATCAATTCTGCCATCCACTAACCAATGGGTCCTTACGATGCCAGGAAAATGCGCCCCAGACCATCAAATCCTATCCTCTTAGTTTCATCGTCTTGAGATAATACTTTGGCTTGTCCTTTTAACATTTTAGGCGATGGACAAATGTTTTGTCATCGGTTCCAATGCGGTTAACCTTTATTTCATCACTCCAAAAGACTCTCATTCAAAACTGCATGTTTTTATTCAGATGTTTTATAGCTAATGTTAGGTGATGTTTCATGTGTCTTTTTATATCATTGGATTTTTCTTGCTTACCTGTCTGTACAACTCAGTATCATTAAGTATCCTTCTTAAAAGTCTGCTTGACACTTTTTTCGCCGAATTCTATATTTACTTCGGACAAAATCGTGCGAGATGACTCAAAAGGCCCATATTTGCGTTTCTTTGTGATCGCTCTATCCACTCGTATGGAAGTTTTGCTGGGAAGAAGTTAACGCAATTTAATTTCAGAGTTTAAATTTCTATTTGCTCTTTCTAAATAATGGCTTTATCCATCATTTATTCGAAAAATTAAGAGTTTAAGCTAATTGAGAAGGATTTTTCCCTTGACTATGAAGATCAAAAGTAATTCTCCCTTTTTTCGCAATTTAATAATTTGTTCTGCCTATTTTTTTCAAAAATACTTGTTAATTAAATAGTAGCAATAAAATGAATGCATTTTCGTCTACAACTTTTGAACGCGAAATAAAAACTTAACGGTTAAACAAAAGTGTGCTATTTCTGTGTCCACTAGCGAAAGAGACAGAAAAAGCATTATATTGCTAGTGCAAATAAATATAGAAAATAACGGTATTTTTAAGATATTTTTGTCTCCATCACTTTATTTCGACAGTATACCAAAAGAAAAAATTTAAAAAAAGCATTCCTAATATCTAAAATTCGATTCGCATGATTTTTTTCAATAGTGTGCTATTTCTCTGTCCATGGCTGTATATTATAAACATATACAAGTCTAATATGTGCAGCACTAAATGATTTGTTTTTGTATTTTAGTGATTTGATTACCTATATGAAAATCTCCCTTAAATCACTACCAATTTTGCATCGTTGCAGAAGCTGTCGATGAAGTTTGTATAAAGGAAAACAAAACTTGTTTGGTCCATTACAAAGAGTTTTTATCTCTTTGACCATTTCCTTAAGCACTATGTTAACACCTTAAAATGCTCTTTTAAGAACCCTTTAAATACCACAAGTACTTATGCAGGGTTTTTGGTGCCGAGACTAAACTATGCTTTTTCAAAGGGTTTCGGTGGCCGAACTCGAATCCAAAGACGGACTTATTCGATCACATCTCGTTTTTGAAATATTACCCTTAAATCTATTTAAATCTTTCAGACATCTTTTCTACTGTCCGAGATATCTTCAGTTGCTTATTACCCACTTTTGTTCTATGTTAACCTTAAATCCAGTATGTAAGCGAAAATAAATGTATCGATTTATTCAGAGACTGTAGTACCTACCAACGCTAGGAAATAACCTCGAAAACTGGTAAAAAGCGGGATTTTCGATTTTCTAACGGGAATATCTCAAAAACGCGGGAACGGGAATATCTCTTCTATAGGTTTTTTATGTGCTGAGCTCGAAACCGAAGTCAGAAAAATTCGATCACATCACGTTTTTGAGATATTCTTGTTAGAAAATCGAAAATGCCGCCTTTTACCAGTTTTCAGGGTTATTTTTTAGCGTTTACTTATTTTTTTTTAAATTGAATTTGTAACAGTTTCTAAAAGAATTAAGTTTTGTCTCTCTAAATCCGTTTAAATCTTTTAAATATCTATTTTCTTCCTCGAGAAATCATAACTTGAAATCAAAGTGTTTGGGACATCTCATATTTATTTGCTTTTAATAGCAAATATCGAAAAGTTCTGTACCAATCGCTTTCAAATTTTGACACAATTCTTTTAGAAACTGTTACAAATTTAATTTAAAAAAAATAAGTAAACGCTAAAAAATAACTTTGAAAACTGGTAAAAATAGGCATTTTCGATTTTCTAACGGGAATATCTCCAAAACGTGATGTGATAGAATTTTTCTGACTTCGGATTCGAGCTCAGCCTATAGAAAAGTATACCCTGGTTTCTGTAACAAAAACCTTGTTGACCAGTGTAATTAGCTCACGTCAAACAACTTGGATTATTTAAAATTTTGGTTCTTAAGTATTGCTAATTTCATTTAGAACTCAATAGATAGAATGTACCTGTCAATTTTCTGCTACAAAATTTCAGTGCAAGAAAAAGTCCATTTTTCAATTTTTTTTATATTAAATTGTACGAAATAATTTTTTTTATAAAGCCTTAGAATGGTTAAGATTTGTTTCTTAAAAAAAATTTTCTTGCTCGCTAACGCTCGCAATTTATATCAACCAACTTATCACTCTTTGTTCCTACAAAACTAGAGATGCCGCTGAATATTCGGCCATTTTTAAATTCGTTTACCGTAAGCAGAGCTTTTTTAAACTTTTAACTACGAATTCCTCTCCTAAAAAATACTTAAAAAGGATATTGGCAAATTTTTCGCTTCTACACAGTTCAAATAACAATTTGATTTAGCGGGATTTAGAATCGACTGCAGTTACATATAGTTGATACAAAGTATTGTGATTTCTAAAAAAAAAATTTGTTTGGTCTGAGCTAACCCCCCCGAAATGAAATCCTAGCTACGGCTATGATGGTCATTAGAGTGACCGCAACTCCCATAGAAAAAATGTTTTGTCGAATTTTGTTTGGGGGAACGCCATAAAATGTTCCGCCTTTGCAGATTTTTAGATAGCCAAAATTTCAGCTCGATTGGATAAGTCTAAATGGTGCCGACACTCGCTCAAAGTATCAAAAATCTCTGTTTTTTTCACTGTTTTTCGGAGAAAATTAGCTCTAGCTCCCAAACAGATGGGGTTATTTTCACTTTTTATATATTAAATTAAAGGTAGTGTTGTTACACATAATTCAGATGCTAAATTTGTTTAGTTTTACTAAAAAAGAAAAATATTGTCATCAATTTAAATTTTCAGTACTTACCTTGAAAAGAGCTGAAGTACAAACTCGATTTAAAATTAAACTTTTTTTTAACAGGCCTTTTTTGAACCATTCTAACTTTTGTTTCAATAATGTCAAACATTTCAAACTCGTTTTATTTGTTAACATAGTCCAAATCAAGCTCCTCTGAGAAAAATGCCTTCAAAAAGAGTAGCTGATTTACTCACTAACACACTAATTAACATATGATAAAAATTATGGCAAACTTCTAGTTTTCATAGAAACTTGTTATGGTCATGGATCATGAAGTACATACAAAGAAAAAAATCGAAAAATTGAGATTTTACATTCAGGGGGCGTGGTAATCGCCCCCTGAATATCAATTATTATTAAAAAGTATACTTCTGAATACCCTAGAATCTTGAAACTTGGTAGAATTATAGTTAGTGCAAAGGAAACATATTCAAACTAACGATTTTCTACCTTGGAGGCGTGATATCCCCTTAAAAATAACAAAAGAAAGATATATTAGGTGTGTTTTTTTGTTTATCTATATAGATTTTGTGCAAAAAAACGACATCGAGATTTTTGAAAACAAAACAATTTACGTGTTAAAAACAACAAAAACTTTATCTGTATAGATTTTTGAAAAATCCAGATAATTATCCAGATTTTACTTTCTCTCGATAAAAACAGTAGTGCCAAGGTACTTTATTTGCTGTGTTCATACAAAAATATCTGAAAATATTAACAAAAACAAAAAAGCGGAGAAAACGAGGTTTGAAAAAAACTCTCATAGAAAAAAATAATCAAAAATTTGTTTGACATGGTTGCATTGAAATGTTAATATCTCGAGATATACGCAATGCACTTTTCAGATAAAAGTCTTAAATGGATAATGATAAGATTGTTGAACAGATATGTATATAAAATTACCAAAGTTTTTTCGAAAAATTAGAAATAAAAATAAAAAAGTTTTCACATTTGATTTTTAAAAAATCGAAAAAAATTCTATATGGCTACCTTCAAACGCTTATAACACAAGAACGACGCAACTAATGTTAATGGTCATGGTCTCAAAATGTAGCTAAGAATATACAGATAATTTTTGGTTTTTTGTGAAAAAACAATTTTTTTGAATCCAACATGGATGCCATGGCCATATGAAAATTTTTGTTTGCATCCAACATGGATGTAATGGCCTTCCCACTTCGGAGTTAAAATAAAAAAAAAAACAAAAGCAACATTTTGACAGACAGCTGCCAAAGTATATGTACAGTGGTGCCAAATGTTTGCATGGATTTCAAAAATCCCGATGTCGTTTTTTTTATCTATATAGATAAACAAAAAAACACACCTAATGTTTCATAAATTAATTGACAAAATCGACAAAACATTTTTGCATCCGGTTTTCTGTTTTTGCTTACAAACAAATATAGTCTAAGAGCCGGCAGCATATTTTGGCAGTTTTGATATAACCGAAATTCGAGTGTGCGCATATCTAGATATGCACCACAGTATATCAACGGAACAAGTCTGGCAGTGATCTTTTTCAGCTTTCCCTTGCCAGACGCATCCAAAGTGCAGCAAAAAATCAATTTTTGGCGTTTTGGTATAATCGAATAAATGGTACACCAAAAAATCATAAAAAATCCCCTGATTTCGAATCTGTGGGTACCGCAAGTTTCTTTTTCAGCTTTCCCCCCGCCAGACCGCTTTAAAGCATTTTTAAGTACATTTTTCTAATAAAAAACCTAATTACTTATTTTCTGTTAGGTATAACCGTATGATGGTAACAAATTAATATTCTATGTCTATTCCAGGTCTAGAAAATATAATTTTTAGCCAGCTATTTTTCAGCCTTCCCTCTGCCAGACGCATCCAAAATGCAGTCAAAAATCAGCTTTTGGCGTTTTCCTAGGTATTAACTGAATAAATGATACACGAAAAAATCATAAAAAATCCCCTGATTTCAAAAATGTGGGTACCAGAAGTTTTGTTTCAGCTTTCGGCCCGCCAGACCGCTTTGAAGCATTTTGAAATGCATTTTTCTAATAAAAAACCTAATAGCTTATTTTCTGTTGGGTATAACCGTATGATGGTAACAAATTAAAATTCTATGTCTATTCCTGGTTTAGAAAATATAAGTTTAAGCCAGATATTTTTCAGCCTTCCCTCTGTCAGACGCCCTTAAAGGTTTCCCAAACAGGTTTTTCCATAGAAAAAACACCTAGTTTCTGTTTTTTTCTTATAAAATTGAAATAATATTTTTTGTTTAGAGTAACCATATGATGGCCAAATATTAACTTTCTCTGCCTTTTCCTGATTTAGAAAATGTAAGTTTAAGCCAGTTTTGTTTCAGCCTACCCTTTGCCAGACGCCCTAAAAGGTATCTCAATAGTAGGGGAAAGTTAGATTTTGCTATATGGGGCATGGGGGTCTGGGAAAAAATCCAAAATGCATTTTGACTTCAGGGCTCGAAAGGCATAAAGACACGAGTCGTAAACCAAATTTTGTTCAATCGCACCAAGAGTCATTTGGCCGCCATTTTTTTTTAATACAAATTTTAGTTTTTCACATAACTCGCGTATTTTTGAACCTACAAAAAAAACAATGTAGGTATGACAAACTTGAAATAATTTAATTTTCTACAATATATGTTAAATAACATTTTTCGATTATCCCTTTGGTTTAAAAGTTAGGGTGTTTTTTTTTTTAAACACGTCAAAAAGTGATTTTCTTTTTTTGTCATATCTCTTTTACTTGAGCGTTTTTTAAAAAATTTGTTCGTTGTAAAAGTTGTAGATCTTTTAATTACCTTCATTTGTTACAATATAGGTTTTTCGATTTCACACACCGTTTTCGATCTGTAGGCAAAAAACTTCAAAAAATTGCAATTTTTTGTATAGGGACAAACAAAATGATTCTTGGTGCGGTTGTACAAAATGTGGTTTTAGACTCTTTCGATCCCTGGGTTTATGCTCTTTTAATCCCTGAAGACAAAATGCATTTCGGATTTTTTCCCAGACCCCCATGCCCCATATAGCAAAATCTAACTTTCCCCTACTATTGAGATACCTTTTAGGGCGTCTGGCAGAGGGTAGGCTGAAACAAAACTGGCTTAAACTTACATTTTCTAAATCAGGAAAAGGCAGAGAAAGTTAATATTTGGCCGTCATATGGTTACTCTAAACAAAAAATATTATTTCAATTTTATAAGAAAAAAACAGAAACTAGGTGTTTTTTCTATGGAAAAACCTGTTTGGGAAACGTTTAAGGGCGTCTGACAGAGGGAAGGCTGAAAAATATCTGGCTTAAACTTATATTTTCTAAACCAGGAATAGACATAGAATTTTAATTTGTTACCATCATACGGTTATACCCAACAGAAAATAAGCTATTAGAAAAATGCATTTCAAATTGCTTCAAAGCGGTCTGGCGGGCCGAAAGCTGAAACAAAACTTCTGGTACCCACATTTTTGAAATCAGGGGATTTTTTATGATTTTTTCGTGTATCATTTATTCAGTTAATACCTAGGAAAACGCCAAAAGTTGATTTTTGACTGCATTTTGGATGCGTCTGGCAGAGGGAAGGCTGAAAAATAGCTGGCTAAAAATTATATTTTCTAGACCTGGAATAGACATAGAATATTTATTTGTTACCATCATACGGTTATACCTAACAGAAAATAAGTAATTAGGTTTTTTATTAGAAAAATGCACTTAAAAATGCTTTAAAGCGGTCTGGCGGGGGGAAAGCTGAAAAAGAAACTTGCGGTACCCACAGATTCGAAATCAGGGGATTTTTTATGATTTTTTGGTGTACCATTTATTCGGTTATACCAAAACGCCAAAAATTGATTTTTTGCTGCACTTTGGATGCGTCTGGCAAGGGAAAGCTGAAAAAGATCACTGCCAGACTTGTTCCGTTGATATACTGTGGTGCATATCTAGATATGCGCACACTCGAATTTCGGTTATATCAAAACTGCCAAAATATGCTGCCGGCTCTCGGTCTAATAAGAGCATTGAATTTCGAAAACTTAAATAGTACTTAGGGCCAATTTTTCAATAGTCAGATAAACCTCAGATAGAGCTTATTCCTAGGAATAAAGTTTTTTTTTATATTGACATTTATTCTTCTGATAGTCTAACTGACGATTGAAAAATCAGGGCTTAATCAAATAAAATTTTTAAAAAAAAATTAGTTCGCAAATTAAAAAAAATTTTTTTTTCAAAATTTTGGTTTTGAAAATTAATTTTTAAAAAACTATTTTATAAAACAGCTATATTTGAAAGCAAAATAAAAAAGAGACATTGGGCTTGACAAAAAGGTATAACCGTTGATTTTTAATAATATTTTTTCCTAATTAAATCATTTTTTTAGAAAATTGCCCCTCCTGACTAAACGGGGGCGAATATTTACCCCCTCCAATACGATTTTTTTCTTGTCCTGACCCAACCTACACGCTTAACCTTTTTGGCACATCCTCCTGAATTTGCTTGCATAAGAAATGAGATAATAATAAATTAAGCAAAGCATGTGTGGTTTTAGGCAAAAATCTGCTTTTTCAAAAATGAAACCATAATCCGGAGGCACTTAGGCTTAAAATGAAATGAAATGAAATTTTACTTATAAGCTAACCGAACCATTTAGCACCTTTTGATCGCTGAGCCTTTTTGAAAATACAAAAAATTGTATTTTGACCCACTTTAATACTCACGTTCTGAACAACGGATTGAATTTACATGAAAAACCAGACGAAGTAAAACTAACAGTTTTTTATCGGTAGGTAATTAGGTTTTCACAAATTAAAGAATTATCGGAAATGCTAGGTCTACTATGGACAATGACACTACATCCTTTGATAAACTTAACATGTCTAAATTTTACTGGTTGGAAATTAAAGAAATTGAAATGTAGCTGAATGAATTTCAAACTTGTCCGATATAGACTCAAAAATTAGTCGAAATGAGGAAAGAGTTGGAAGTAATAATCGAACTAGAGAGGGTGGAGGGCAATACGAAAAACAATTCCAATTAATGGAAACATAAAATTGGAAAAGTTGGAGATCTTGACAATATTTTCATCCACTTACGTCTGTGAGTCATAATTTGTCCAAATGAATAACATTAAAGATTTGCTTAGAAGCAGATTGTCAGATGATTCCAACTTTATCTTTCAGTTCAGCCTGCATTTTGCTTAAAGTGACGAAACGTAGCCCTGATATAAACTATATACTTGGCATCGAGTTCACAACAAGAGAATTCACACTACAATATGTATTTCTTTCACTTTTTATTTTTTGTTTCTTTGTTTTATTTTGTTAAGGTACTTCTAAAAATTAAAAAGCGAAAAATTTCAAATTAATTTTTTTCAAACTCAGTTTTTCCCGACGGAAAATTTGAAACAATGAAGGCTTGGCCACACTGGAGGGTATGCGGTAGCGGTACGGGTAGCGGTGAGGGTACTTGTATGAAAAAAATTCCAAACTGACACATCAACGTTCAGGTGTGGAATTTTTTTAGTACAAATATCGTTACCGCTATACCGCATACCCTCCGGTGTGGCCAAGCCTTGATGCAGATAGCTTATTTTTTGCTTCCAAAAACAATTTTTGTAGTTTTTTTTTTCAAAAACAAATAGCGCTATAAAGAAATAATAATTTTGTAAATCTCCCACTTTTTGCTAAAGCCTTAACTACAATGACCTAAAAAGTGAAAAAGTGGTAAATTTACAAAAGTAAATTTTTTTTATTTCTTTCTAGAGTTAATTGTTTTTGGAAAAAACTACAGAAATTGTTTATTAAACCAAAAAATAAGCTTTCTGTATGATTTGTTTTTAATTTTGTGGTCGGAAAAACTGTCACAAAATGAGTTTGAAAATTTTCACTTTTTGCAAAAAGTGGCCGTTGTAGTTATACCTTTAATCTGAAATTTGGTTTTTTTTTTTATTAAAACGAACTACAAGAATAAAGGCTTGGCCACACCGGAATGTATGCGGTATAGCGGTAACGATATTTGTACTAAAAAAATTCCACACCTGAACGTTGATGTGTCAGTTTGGAATTTTTTTCATACAAGTACCCTCACCGCTACCAGTACCGCTACCGCATACCCTCCAGTGTGGCCAAGCCTTAAATTTGTTATTTTCAAATTTAAATTAATAGGTGTGTTTACAAATAAAACGCTGCGTAGTTTAAAATTAATTATTTTTGCTTCTAGTGGTCACAAAAAAAAAAAAAAAAAAAATAGATCAAAAGTGTATGGCACGCCGAAGGCACCTCAAATAAATTTTTTTTAAATGGCACGAGGCTCTAAAAAGGTTAACCATCCCTGTTATAGGCAATCAGCCCTATTCTGCTATTCGATTCATTTGAATCCAAAGATGTTCTTCCTTTGTCATGTCAAACTGGCTTTGAAAAACCTTTAATTTATCGAAAGCAAAGCGTTGCTTCCGTTTGTTTTAGAAAAAAATTGCTTAATGGGCCCATTTAAACGCTTCTTATTTTAGAAATTCACGTGAATCAAATAGAAGAATAGAGCCGAAGATCAGCGGTATAGGTATGTCCTACTTAGCTCGAAGGGAATCTAAGAAGTAGGATAAAGTTATAGCAGTATTTTGGTAAAACTGGTTGCCAGTCTCAAGTTCTCATGCAAATCGAATCAATAATAAAGAAATATATCGAATGTCAATTCTTTAAACCATTTTTTCTTATGTGAGGTAACTAATTCATATTCATTTTACAATAAGGAGGTCCATTAATAGTGATAAGGATAACAAATACGTTAATCTTCTATAGGATGTATCGGGACCGTTTCCTAGGTAAAGTGCAATGACAAATCAGTTTCTTAAAGAATTATGAAACACTTCAATGAGTTATCTTTACATAACATTCATGATTGATTCCATGATCACTTCGAAAACTGCGCTTGCTTGTAAACTAACGTATTTGCTTTAACTTAGAATGGAACTACTCAATATTTTGATTACACAAACTCAACAAAGAGTATCAAAAGTTAAAACGTAAAATATAAAATCTTGTCATTTTCAAAGGACATAATAAAAGAGGAGCAGGAAAACTAATTGATTTACATACCTACAAAAAGACATGTCAGCCAATTTGTATTATACGAATCATGCTTCGAGATATGCTTCCTACAGGTAAAAACTCTCCTTTTCGTATAAAATCGGACAAATTTCCACTTTCGAACGCTTATATTCTATACCTACCAAAAAAGTCAAAAACTTAATACCCGCATTATTTGTTCAGCTAAATATAACTTAATCATCCATAGATTGAGTAGTTTCTGAGATTCAGGGGTTCAAAAATCATAAAAAACTGTTACTCACGATAGTTAGTTAGTAAGTAGGAACTTAAAATTTCGCACAGTGATGGTTCTGGTCGTACATACTAAGGACAAAATTGCCCCAAGAACCACTGAGATTTAAAAGGGTACGAAGTTTTTAGACTTTGATGAAAATGAACTAGGTAGTTTACTTCAATTTTAAAGTTCAAGTGACCTCAACTCCAAAGCGTTTCGCCCAGGTCCCTTACGTACCCTTACTAAGACAGATCTAACTGATAAAACCACTGTCGTACGTGGGCGAAAAGCTTTGGAGCTGAGGTCACTTGAACTTTAAAATTGAATTATATTCAATCGCTCCACTTAAAATAAAAATAATTTTTATTATTTTTCCTTCGTTATAAACTAGTTTACAACAAACTCTTTTCGAGATTCAAAATCTTTTAAATGTTCAAGGGGTTACTTTTGTTATGGTAATATAAAAAACAATATACTTTTCTTCTAAACATAAAAATACTCTTTTATACGTTGCAAGACCTCTACTTCGCTATACCAAAAGCTACCTATACAATTTTTCTACGCACTTTATATTCAAAGCTTCAACCTCAAAGACTGCATCAAAAATGTCAAACCACCTTAAAACCTGATGTATATAGTTGCAAAAGCCATATTTAGAAGAAGTTGTCTAGTTTCTTGCGAACCTTCAAGCTTCAAGCCATCAATTTCGAGCGCGAATAAACCTGAAAATATAAACAAATAAACACAAGTCAAGTCCAAAAATGTTTGCAAATTACTAATTCTTCTTGTGTGTTGATTAAATTCATTGACCTTAGAAGATCAAGCCAAATTTTATTTTTTTTTTTCAGATTCGCTTTTATTATATTCTGTCGGTGTATTTGTGTTTATTTTATAGCTTTTCTATCACTTTTGTTGATAAAAGAATTTCGTGTTCCAAACTTATCAAAAGATTGAAATAATATTATGCTTTTGTTTTATTTTTAAAGTATTTTTATAAAGTCTAGTGTTGTAAATTTGAAATGACTGCTTGATGCCATATTTGAGATTTGATCAATAAATTGTTTAACGAGCCATAGAGATAAGTTTCATTTAATGAGGGTATCCTCCAATCTACTCCGATTATTATTATTATTTACGAGTATGGGTTTGGGTTCGCTTATTAATTTTTATTGATCTTATCAACAAAATGACGCTTAAGATAATCTACATAATTGAATGATGCAACAATGTGTATTGGAATTTTTTTTTTCTTTATTCTGATAAAACGAAATTATTCAGAAAAACAAAACAATTTCGTAGGTGTTTGTGGGATTTTGATTTCTGATAGTAAGCAGGTTCAAAGTGCAAACTAATTTAGGAGTTTCTAAGGAATAAAATAAGTGACTCCTACGTTACTCAATACTTTATTTAATTAAAAAAATAATTTTTTTATAAAAAATATTTGTAAGAGAAAAATGGGTTCAAATGATATTTGTTTATTTTGCCCAAAATAATGAAACACCATACTCTTATCACTCGTATATTTAAATACATAAGTGTTAATTTTTTTGGCAATAAAACAGCAGGTACTAAAAATTGGAGCTGTTTTCAAGGTCACGACGATACAGCATTATACATATTTTTGAATTTGTTTTTTTTTCTTCTTTTTTTTTACCTGGGGAATGTTATATAAACTTGTACGAGTTTAAGAATATATTAAAATGATACAGAAACTGTTAAAAAATGGTATAAAATATCTACGTGAAATGGTGCCAAAGACTGTCTTTTTGTTATAGAACATACGTTTGTTTTGAATAATTTTAATAAATTACTAACTTTTTATCACTTGTTATATCCATATTAATCTTTTAGCAACAAAACCATTGAAAGCAGGTGTTTTATTGTTTGTTTTTGATATTTTACTTTCTTAAATTAGAACACTTTTGTCTCGGTTTGTTTATTCAACATTAAAAAGTCACCGATAAGTAAGAAATTAAATATAATATTAACTAGTTTGACATCCATTTCAAACTATTTTATTTAGCATGAAATATTCAACTTTCATGTTAAACCTTAGTCAGAGTAATAAAGCTTTTTTTTTTTCTTGGAAATTATTCCGATTTATTAAAAAAACTGATAGATACTGGTTTAAATTGTGCCCTTTTTTATTATAATCGCACAATCAAGGGATTAAAAAGAAAAAAGAGCTTGATATTTAATTATGAACTTATTGAACTACCAACATTTTTTTTTGTATAGTTTTCAGGAAACAGGCTCTTGCGATTGTCTTTAAAAAGCGTCTTAAATGAGTTTAAGGACCTCTCTATTTGAGCAGAAACGAGTAGACCCGATTTAAAATTGTCGAAGTTATTCACTTCAATGTTTTCGGAAAGTTGATGTCGAAATTAAATACTGGATTTATTTGTTCAACTATTTGTATTCACTAACTGAAGTTGAAAACAGGAGTGAATTTTCAATAATTCATTTTCGTTGATATTCTTTAAAAAGGGGAACACTTGCCCAATCGATGTCCTGCGAAAAAAAAGATTTTAAAATAAAAGCTAATATGCACTACAATCTCTCAAAACTACATGATTTTCGCAAGCTTTCTGAAATTTGGGTTGAACGGTCGAACCAAATTCAAAAATTTATTATAATGCGTGAGAAAAAAATAAGAAGTTTAATTTAGAAAAGAAAAGTAACCAACCAAATCTTCCTATCAATCTAGTACTATCATCTAATCATGCTCTTCTTCCCGAGTAGATACGATTTGTATGGAATTCGTTGAAAGTGCGTTCCATTGAAAATCGCTGGTAAAGTACTAGGAGTACTTTGCCACTTCCCAAAGTAACAAAGCTTAAATTTATCGAGTCCAAATTTGAAATAACTTGCTTATTTCAATGTACTCTTTTTGCTTAAATTTATCTAAAACTAAAATCTAAAATTTTTATTATAGATATATGTATATTGTATAAAACCTTATATTTTGCACTTACATTTAATTTAAAATCTACAAAAATACTGTGCAATTTTCATCAAACTTTCATCACTCTCGTATTATCAAATATTTCTATATGAAATAAATAATCAAAAAAGTACCCATACAAATAAAAAGAAATGATATTAATATCGAATGTGCTGTAAGTTCATTAACCTAAAACAAACTAATGAACATAATAACATTACACATAAATATCAAATCAAATCGAATACAATCGAATTAAATTTCATTCACCACACAAAAGTTACTGATGATGATGGTTTTGTGGTTCGAAATGCAGCTTAACCATATATATAAAAATTAACCACTTTGACTGAAAGTGGTTTTTATTTTTATTTATTTTTCCTTTCTATTCAAGCCAAATGGGGGCGCATCTACTAAACCAACCTTGATTGTAACTGGTTGGTAAATGGTAAGCCAAGCAATAAATGTCAGTATGATTTGCAATACAAACATTTTTACAACAACAAAAAAGTGCTTGTAAGTTTATTGACTTATTTCTTTTATAAACTATTTATAACTTTGTTGGAGATAATGGATAATTTAAAAATAATAAATGAGAGTAATCCATGACAAGCTAATAAATTAACATTTGATTTTTCTTGTCAAACTGGTTCTCATAAATAAACTTTATGGCCTAACAATTGACCTTCAATTGAATTTTTTTTTCATTTAAAACCATTAAAATGTTAAACTTGTTATAAATTGAGTTGAAATTTGCTTTGGCCACTATATCCTTTGAGAGTGGATTCACGAGATTTTGCAAATGAACACCTTTATAACAGGATAGGATATTGATCTTTGCAGCTTGCTTTTAGATATAGGTAATTTGACATGCTGGCCTTGTAATAAAGGTTTTTTTTTAGGGTTCATTGAATAAAAATATACTCAAGATCTAGATTTTATTCAACTTAATGGCTTAATTTGGCTAAAGAAAAATTATGCAACTTTTTGCTGATATTATTATAAACTATACCTATGTTTGTTTTCTCTAAAAAGCCTCATGCAACGAACTTGTTTAAGGTTTTTTTTATTGTTGTTGCTAAAAACGTCTTAATATGTTTAAAGCTAAAATTAATAACCGGCAATATTTTTTACTTAAGACCACAAATAACTTTCACTTATGATAGTAGTAAAGCTTTATCCCGTTAACTGGTCAAAACAATTCAATTAGAGATAACATTTATCAATACACTTTTGATAGCGAAACGAGGCTATGCGATTGATTGTATCTGACATTAATATTTTAGTCCACTTAAATAGAAAAAATCAAAGTGCATTTTGACGTTATCTATATTATCAGATTTTTGTTTTGTTTAAATACCGACGCACAGTATTTATTTGATTGCATTACCTTATTGATAGAATCAATGAACCGATCATATTTTCAATTAAAAGCCTTCCGATTAATTGCATTGATAAAAAATAAAATAATATTTACATAAAACAACACTAATGATAACAATAAATAAAAGTCAGTTCACCGACAAAATTGTTGAACTTACTCTGTTTATGTCTAAACAAGTTAATGTTATCATAAGATAAATATTTGGAACACGGTTGAAAAAATGTTAAGATAAATGTTCTGATAAAATGCTTTTACTAAGATTCTTCAACAAAATTTAACATTTTATTTTCAATTTAGAAAATTTGACTTGAAAAAATGCAGTTTGAGACGATTTTTAAAGTTATAAGCTTAAGACGAATTGAAAAAAATGTTATTGTATTTAATGTGTAACAACGAAATATCTCAAAACGTTGCAATAACTGAGTTATTTTTTTGCCAACAAAATTCGATTTGCGTCTAAATAAAGAATTTGCGTTGTCGATTTTTTGCAGTACCTTAAAGAAAAAACAGATGTTCAAATACAAAATTCTATCCATTTTCATATTGATAATTCTGGAAACCGCCCATCATTGCATAAGAATTTAAAACCACAGACTCAATAGAATCTATATTAATACATCAACTTAAACTTGTTATAAAATTATATCAACAAAAAAAAAAAACATCTTTTCTAACTGCACGAGTCTTATCGCTTTTGACGTTTCAAAGTTGTTATAGAATATATCCTTGGCCTATTTATCAAAATGTGATTTCCATCACACGAACAAAATCTTGACCAATAACCACTTTATTTGCAAACATGTTTACATTTTTCAAAACAAATCCAATATTAACTGCTAAAAGGCTACCTCATCAATAAAAATTTTTTAACAATAATTTTCTTAACAAGGTCTTGTTGAGTGATAACGACAGTAAAAAAAAAATAAACACTTTAGAATTTTGGTCAAGATCTAAGTAGTAAGCTAATCAAATTCTTAATTAAAAATTATTGATGTAAATTTATTCATTTTTCAATTGACGTACCTTACCTACATATGTACCTATAATTAAAAACGAGATCAATATGATCTCATTGATGATTAAACGGATCATTGACATTTTTTGTTTTGTGTTAATTTTCAAAAAAAAATGTTTGCTATTGTTATTAAAACAAAAAAAATTAATAACAAAAGCAAACATTTTTTTGTAAAGATTCAATGAAATTTAAAGTTCAGCAATGATTCAACTATACAAGTTTAAAGTTTGCTGTTTTATAGGAAAAAGTTGATTTGTATAGGAGTTCGCGTAAAAATTCATCGCGTGGCTGATTGCAAAATGGCATTAATTTTTTTTTTTCTTATTTTTTCTTTTTATTTCTTATTTTTTTTTTGTATTTTTTTTAATTTTCGAACAAAAATAGGACGGCCTTGATGGTTTCCCATAAAATAGCTTTCAAAACAAGTTTGCCTGCTTCAATTTTACAAGAGTATTTATTGGTCAAAATTTAAGTAGGTATTTCGATAAAAGTCAATGAAGCAAATCCAAAAAAGACAACAAAAAAGACAACAAAACTGCACCAGTTCTTGGAATTCCCTTTTAAAATATAATTTGCAGCGATTTTATATTTTGCTGCGCAAAAATCCGATAATAAATTCATTGTATCTCGGTTATATGGAACAATTTATCTTATAAATGCCGTTGTTGATAGAAATTGCAATTACCCCCAAGAGATTTTTTTTTTTGCTTTTTTGATGTGGTAGTTTGTTACTGACTAAGCTATTGAATAAAATTTAGTATAGTACAAGTAATACGTAGATAACTAGACAGTGCCCGCCGCAATGGTAGTAGTATAATGAAGTGAAAAGTGGGTGTGTAGTGTAGTGTGCACCCAAAGCTTGCTGTCATGTTAACTGAGATGTTGGATTAGTGGATTTGCGAGTGAAAGGAATTTAATATGATCTGATCCATAGAATCAACTGATTAGTTAGCATTAAAGAAACTAATATGTTCAATTTCTATGGACAACACATTCACCACATACAAAACAGCTGAGTAGATAAGCAGAAGACTTACTGGTCGTTTACAAAATTATAGTTAAATGTTAATGTAGCTGTAAGTATCTGCTAAACGGAACATTTCTTTCTAACTAGCTATACCACTTTTCACCTTTAACAGTTTTACGTACAACGAACTAAAGCTCGAGTTACATCATTCTGTTTTAATACTAACTTAAAGAAAACATTATTTAATAGAACTTCTTGTTATGAATAAAATGAATGGGTTTATAAGTTCGTACTTGCCACTTGAGTAACTATTTTAATAATTTTATTATTATATATTATTACATTATTACTATCCATATTTTTAGGCTATTGATTATGTCGAAAAAAAAAACAGGGTAATAAGGAACTTAGACGTTCACGGGTTTTTATTGTAGGAATCGTTCAATGGATTATAAAAGAAGATAAAACCGCGGAGTGCTATTAAATGAGAGGGTGGAAACTGAAGATAGGGGTGCAAAAGCGCCCTTTTTGGTTTTTTCAATATACCTCGTAAACCAAGTAAAATTTTGATATATTGCACATAAAACATTTTGTAGAGAATTAAATTTCCAATTGGAATAATATTTTTTAAAAATAAAAAAAAAAAAAATTTCCATACCAAAATAGTCGAAACAAAAAAAATCAAAAAAATCGATTTTTTGAGTTTTTTTGCTTTTCAAAATTCAATTCAAAAAGAATTGATTAAAACAACTAATTTTAAAATTAATATTAAGTTTATAATTCTAGCTTTTGAAAAAAGTATCAATCAAAAATGTAAGTGTTGCCGTTGTTTTTTAATATTTTTTTTTAATTTTAAGTATTTTTTTTTAGAAAATTGCCCCTCCCTCCAAAACGGGGGGACATTGACCCTCCCTCCCATAGTAAACAATGATTGTATTTAACCCCTCTACAAAATCTCATTATCAGTTCTTGGTGCTCAAGTAATCGTACTTTTCCCTCAAATGTTTCTGTTTTACTTAAGTGAAACTAAAAATGCGAAAAAAAAAGATAGATTAAAATGGCCATACTTCGGTCAATTTTCAATGAAAAAATTTATTGAGTACAGCATTTTAAAGCAAATTTAATCTTCTTTTTTTCTTTGGAGCAATGTTTATGTCTATCTCAACCCAAAAAAAATTTACAACTAAAAAAGCAAAAAAACTCAAAAAATCGATTTTTTTGATATTTTTTGTATGATTGTTTGGACTATTTTGGTATGGAAATTTTGTTTTCAATTTTTATAAAACATTATTTCAATAGGAAATTTAATTCTCTACAAAAAGTTTTATGTGGAATTTATCAAAATTTTGCTTGGTTTACGAGGTATATTGAAAAAACCAAAAGGGGGGCTTTTGCACCCCTATCTTCAATTTCCACCCTCTCATTTAATAGCAATCCGCGGTTTTATCTTCTTTTATAACCCATTGAACGATTACTGCGATAAAAACCCGTGAACGTCTTAGTTCCTTTCTAAACTACATAATCAATAGCCTATGTTAGGTACTATAAAAGACTAAGTCTTACTTCTTGTACAATGGTTCTAAATAAATTGAAATTGAAATTGAATTTTAAATGTTTTATGTTTGTTGTTTTAAGACTCAAGTCGTTTGCATGAATTACTGTGAAACATTATGGATACGGTGACCAATTTTTACTTGCGATATAGGTACATTAGGTACTCGTACTATTGAGTAAGTTTAAGATTCGTAAAAAAAATCGAATCGAATCACAATCAGACATGACATTACGACGGTAGAAAATCCGAAAAAAAGTTTATTATTGAAAATTCAATTTTTGAAAACGGAAAATTTTTTTTTTGTCTAGGTATAACTATTTCTTCTTATAGGCAAACCACTTTTGTTTGAAATTTTTTATAGATAAAAACAATTTTTGAAAAAAAAAACAACTCCAACATTTTTCTATAAGTTCTTTGTTATACAAGAAAATAAAATTTCATATGTACTCGGTTTGAAGTTCAAAACATTTAAAAATATGTTTTGTAATAAAACATTTTATTTTTGTTTAATATTAAATAATTTTTAAAATTAAATTAAAAATATTTTTTAAATATCTTTTAAATAAAAAGCTTAAATATTGCAATCATATTTTCCTATATAGTGGAGTAACTAAAGCTCAAAAATTGGCAATATTAGGGAACCCGGCCGAACAGCTTAGAATTTGATGATCTTTTTTTTCAAACGTCGGTAATTAAAAATACTTTAAAGTCTATAGATTAAAAATTGTTGCCGTTTTGATTTTTTAAATTTAATTGAAGATTTTTGTGAACAAAAACAAATTTTTTTCAAAAATTTTTCTTAAATTTCATAAATTAATTGATGCCAAAAGATTGTCTAGGAAATTCAAGGAAAAAAAATATATGGGAGTGAGGGACAATCTTCCATCGTTCAAGCGATAGATGCAATTTTCTTATTAATTGACTTCAAATACAAAAAAAAAATATTTGAACACAACGGCAACACCTACAATATTCAAATATACATTTTTTAAAAGCTAGAAGCTTAGTCATATATGTAAAATTAAAATTAAGTTAATTGAATGAACGGCTTTTGAAAGAATGGTAATTGAACTCAGATTTTTGAAAAAAAAAAATTATTGAAAAAATTTTAACATTTCGTTTTTTAAACTTGGTCGTAATATTAAATGCATTTATTTTCAAATTTTTTTGGCCGCATTTATTATGATTTTAAATTATAAAAGGAAATGTCAATATGTATTACGGTTTATGAAAAAAATTAAAAAGTATTTCATTTTCGAAGAACTTTTTTTAATAAAAGTTTTGAAAAAAAATGTAACTTATTTTTTTTTTTAAGTTCAACATCTAAACATAAAATTATTTTTTATTCATTTAATAACCCTTACTGTTGAAAGTTAAAACGCAAAAATTTAAAGTTCCTATTTACCACAGTCTTTGAGAAAATTAATTATTTCAATGCAAAAATTCAGTTTTAATAAAAAAAAACCATTGAAATGAAGTAATTTTTCATTTTTTTTTTCAAAAGTGTGATATATTTTACCTTTTTTGCTTCGAAATTCAACTGATAATATTTATGGCCAAAAATTTTTTTTAAATAAATTCATATTTTATTAGAAAAAGTTTGGAAAAAAGTCATTTTAAATTTTTCTAATAACATTTTTTTTTTAATTCTGAGTTTGAGGACCATTTTTTCAAAAAGTCTTGATTAAATTTAGTGGATTTAAATTTAAGAGATAAGAATGAGCTTCTGGCTTTTTAAAAATGTATTTTAAAATATTGTAGGTGTTGCCGTTGTTTTCTAAATATTTTTTTTGTGTTTGAGGTCAGAATGTTAGAAAATTGCATTTATTGCTTAAACGATGGAAGATTGTCCCTTACTGACTTTTATATATTTTCCTTAAATTACCTAGAGAATCTTTTGCTATCATTTGTTTTATGAAATTTAAGCAAAAAAAATGGTTTTGTTAAAAAAAATTAATTTTAATTTAAAAAAAACAATACGGCAACACCGGCAATTTTTAATCTATAGACTTTAAAGTATTTTTAATTACCTACGTTTGAACAAAAAAATCATCAAAATCAGAGCTGTTCGGCCGGGTTCCCTAATAATTTGCTTTAGTTACTCTACTAATAAGAGCAAGTATGTGCGACTCATTTCCATCTTTTTAGAGGGTATTAGGAATATGTAAAAAATATATCAGACATACATTTTGTATATTTTTTAAAATTTGATGAAAATGTTCCAATCTTTTCCTGCATCTTTGAAATAACCTTTTATTAATAAATGAACATTAACTCATTTGATTCTTGATTATCTTAAGCGTACTTGAAATCATTTTTTTTTTTTTTACCGTAAAGAAGCAAAGATAAGATCAGACAACGGCAACACTAGTAAATACACTGAGGGAAAAAATAAATTGAAGTTGAAACGTCGTTGTTTCAAGGATGAGCTACTTTGATTTATGTGACTTTAAAATACGAAACCATCAAAAATTAACATTTTTTCAACGTTGATTTTAAAATGTTCATCTTCAACGCAAAATCATTCCGAATAATAGTTAAATCAATGTGGTTTTAATTGATTTTACGTTGTTTTATGGTGGCTTTTCCCTCAGTGTAAAGTAATAATTATTATATGTGGTGTTCAATCTGTTTTCGGAATATAATGCGATAACCATTTTTTGTGTCCACAACTTCTATTGATACATTGTGGCCTTGCCCATGTTGTCATTGAACGTGATCTGAAAATTTTAGTACCATTTAAATATTTTAAATTTTATTACAGCTTGATTTAACCAAAACAAACAAAAAAACTGTTTTCTTTTTTATTCAAAATCACAACAAATTGTTTGTGTGAACAGTGCATTCAACCAATATTTATTGTGAGAGTGGCAGATGACACATCGCATGCGATGCGATTGAAAATACATACATACAAATGTGAAAAACATGATAATGTGAACGTTAACCTAAATTGATTTAAATGAAAACAAACACAATAAAAAAAAGCTAAAACCTTTGTTTAAAAGGCGAAAGATTAACCTTTTGGTTTCATCGTTATTATCTTGTTTTTGTATCCTGTCTCAAATGAATAGATACAATTTGTTCATCTTTTATTTTTTTTTTTACCATGGGTGAAATAGTGCAAGTTGTTACGCCCAAGGTTATGCTAAAGTTTAGTATTCATAGTTTATCACGGTCGAGTTTTAATTAGCGGAAGTAAGTTAAACTCTAGAACAGGAAGACTTGACGTTTTGTCGGCCATTTTTAGCACATTTAAATGGGTTTAATGTCTTCCGTTAAAAGATAAACATTATGATATTCAATGCAAATTATAATAACCTTTTATCAGGTTTGACACATAATTTAAGATAAAAAGAAGCGACTTATATATGTCTGATTTTTGACATAAGCAATTTGTCATTGTCAATTCTATAAATGTGTTGCAAAAGCAACGACTAATTGAAATGCGCACTTACAAAAAAAAAAAAATGAGCGAACAGTGTCGAACTTCAGGTGGTTGATGGGTTCGCGAAGCAAATTATCTCCTACAGCACTGACGTTCAACATTATTAGAATTGAATAATTCTTGATTAAAATGCATCTACGATCATGACTTCCGTCTTCTAAGTGGAAAAGTTAAAGAAAAATGTATCTACGATTGAACTTCATTGAAATTTGGAGATTCAATTAGATGTTACAAATTAAAATTTTAGATCTGGCTGCTTCCTTAATTAAACTACATATTACTTATATAAAAATAATTCTTCATGTGCTCCTACTATACAACAATAGTTTAGTGCTACATTAGATCAAGTCTGTAAGATCAATTAAAATTATATCCATGATATCTCATAAGACGTAATTTTAATTGATCTAGTAACTTTTGTTGTAAGAACGTGTTTGAAATTTATTAACACTTCGCACCACTTGAATAGTCTCAATTTATAATACTCTCAAAACAATGTTTTTTGCTTTATTTAAAAAAAAAGTTGTGTAAGAAATATTAACTCCCCTTAATGCTCAAAAAGACATTGTCTATTATCCTCTTGAAATAACATCAAAAAAGTACAAACGCACAATTTAAAATTGTACTACAATTGATGCTATTCAAGTGTTACAGACTGTGTGAATTTTCTAATCTAAATTTTTTTGATTTTGAAAAAAAAAAAAAAAAAATAATGGTGACCTTGATATTGGAGCAACCTTGGCCGATCAATTGCCAAACCCGTTTGGTATTGTTTTTGCATGTGCAAAATTGCATAAAAATATCTTAGCAGATTAGTCAAAATAACTGACCAGATCTAAGAGCAATAGGTTCGTTGTTAAACTAAGTCGTTAAGAATAATAATTGCAACTAGCTGTTGTCTTGACCTTGAAAATACTTGTAGAATAGTGGTCAGATTTATAAGATTTTCATCCACCTCTTAAAATCATTAACCGCACCGCCACATCAAAGCGGTTTGGTGAACTTTTTTATTTTATTAAAGCATAAAAATGTTTCCATTCTTTTATTTATTTTAATAATTTATTAACATTAACGAAAAACAGTTTTCAACATAAAATACAAGAAACTAACTTTTCTACGTTTATTCTCTCAAAGTTATTTTTACGATCTTAGGGCCGGTTTGTTGACAATCGATTATCTTTAATCAAGGATTATTCCAGTTGATAATCGTAGAATTCGTTTGTTCACAATAATTGTAATCAATTAATCCATTACACGGTGTAACACTCAAAATATACGCGGGCGGAGACCTATCAGGTTTTGTAGAGCTAGTCACACTGAATACGAAACGGTATTTGAAAATCCCCTAACACCCCCAAAATCTGGAGTTACGGGCAAAAAACGGTTTTTTGGGCCTTCACCCATTGAAAAAATTCTAGCTTCGACTATTTTTTACCCATTTTCGATTTTTTTATAGTTTCTGATAGAAGATAAATATACCTTTTTAACAATGTATAAAACATGTAACTCGGTTAAACCACTTAGAATTTATAAGATGTCAAAGTTCAAAAATTCAATTTTTTTTGTCATTTGCCCAACTTCGGCATCAATTTAAAGTATATGTTTTCAAAACAACATGCTATTTAAAAAATATATTCTAAAACTATATCTATTTCCCAATTGATCGATGTATTTTTTATGAAAATCACTTCAAAATTGGCTTAGAAAAAAAAATTTTTCGATTTCAACCCAGATACAGAAATTCGAACTTTTAGGTATAGAACAAAAATGTTGTTTCGACACGTAGTAGGATAAGTTGGACGCCAGGATTTGATGAAGAGTTTTTGTAGAGGAGCTCAATACAAACATTTTTTTTCTTTAAGAGGGGGGTCTATCTCCCCCCGTTTAGGTGGGAGGGGCATTTTTCTAAAAAAAAATTATCAAAATAAAAAAAAAATATTAAAAAACAACGGCAACACTTACAGTTATAAATGATACCATTTCCAAAGGCAAAATTGTGCATTTGATTCTAATTTTTAAATCAATATAATATTACCAATAGTTTTTGAAATAATCGATTTCAAAGTTAAAAATAGGGGAAACAAAATTTTTGAAAACTCATTTTATACTATTTTTGTCCAGACTGTGAATTTTAGTAAATAAATTACGTAAACAGAAAACTGCCTCAATTAATTCCTTATCGAACAGTGAAAACTATATGTTTCTATGTCTTCTAGTTTTTGAGAAAATTGAAAAATAAAAACAAATAAAAACAAAAAATATTTTGAAAAAAGAAAAATCTGATAAAATAATTTTTCAATTTACTCAAAAACTAGAAGACATAGAAACATATAATTTTCACTGTTCTTTAAGGAATCAATTGAAGCAGTTTTCTGTGGGAGTGATTTATTTACTAAAATTCACAGTCTGGACAAAAATAGTATAAAATGAGTTTTCAAAAATTTTTTTTCCCCTATTTTTAACTTTGAAATCGATTATTTCAAAAACTATTAGTAATATTATATTGATTTAAAAATTAGAATCAAATGCACAACTTTGCCTTTTGGAAATGGTATCATTTATAACTGTAAGTGTTGCCGTTGTTTTTTAATATTTTTTTTTTATTTTGATAATTTTTTTTTAGAAAAATGCCCCTCCCACCTAAACGGGGGGAGATAGACCCCCCTCTTAAAGAAAAAAAATGTTTGTATTGAGCTCCTCTACAAAAACTCTTCATCAAATCCTGGCGTCCAACTTATCCTTCTACGTGCCGAAGCAACATTTTTGTTTTATACCTAAAAGTTCGAATTTCTGTATCTGGGTTGAAATCGAAAAATTTTTTTTTCTAAGCCAATTTTGAAGTGATTTTCATAAAAAATACATCGATCAATTGGGAAATAGATATAGTTTTAGAATATATTTTTTAAATAGCATGTTGTTTTGAAAACATATACTTTAAATTGATGCCGAAGTTGGGCAAATGACAAAAAAAATTGAATTTTTGAACTTTGACATCTTATAAATTCTAAGTGGTTTAACCGAGTTACATGTTTTATACATTGTTAAAAAGGTATATTTATCTTCTATCAGAAACTATAAAAAAATCGAAAATGGGTAAAAAATTGTCGAAGCTAGAATTTTGTAAATGGGTGAAGGTCCAAAAAACCGTTTTTTGCCCGTAACTCCAGATTTTGGGGGTGTTAGGGGATTTTCAAATACCGTTTCGTATTCAGTGCGACTAGCTCTACAAAACCTGATAGGTCTCCGCCCGCGTATATTTTAAAACCTCATTTTTGTAACACCGTGTTATTAGAGAAGTTAATTTGAGATTTTCTTAATCATCCAATTTTGCTCGATTAGGACCATTTAACCAAGGATATACTGGAATTCAGTTTATTCATGCTTGATTTTCGCACTGGCATGATATAGATTATCTACATTGGTGAAAGGTAAAATAAATATTTTTTTATCCCTCAACACAGTAAAAAAATATGCGTTGTTGTTGTTTTGAGCAAAAACTGTCCAAAATGTTATTGCGGCAACGGCAGTTCTTCATAATATAGGTAGTCGATTTTAATGAAAAGATTCCACCAATGAGCTTGAAGCCAGGATAGCACCATATAAAAACGACAACATTCGTACAGAGTTATTTACCGGTTATTTTCTGGCACTTCTTAAAGCACATCATTGAATATATCTTAAAAGCAAAAAGCCAAAACAAAAGAAAATTACTGACCACAAAACTTTGATATATTTTAATGAAATCTATCATTTAATTTAAATTCAAATTAACACATCAACACAATGCACATGATATCGCTAAGCTTATTGAGGAGCGGGCTTTGCTTCTTTTGTGTTGGGGGTAATAGGCCGCCATCTGTACAGAATATTTCTTTTCTCGTTCTTTTGGTTGGACTTGATTGCGTCTTTTTTTTTATAAATGTTTTTTTCTTTTTTCTGTAAGCCAAAAAGATAAAGTTAATGGTTGTAAATAAGTATTTATTTTTACCTTCCTTACTTTTAGCGCTTTAAAATAATTCAAATTCACAAAATATCACAAACGTCAACTAAATGACAAAAAAAACTTAACTCTTGATTAAGTTTCGACAAACAAATTGACAGATAGATTGGAAATTGGAAAGATTTGTGGAAAAACTATGATTTGCTAATCAAGGTGAAAAAAATGTGAACAAACGCTCTTTGATTATCAGAGATTCTTAATTCTCAATTAATGGGAATCCGTAATAAACAAATTGGAGATTTAACCCACTTTCAACAAACTGGCCCTTAGTATGTTTAAGCTTTTTATAAAATAATATATAATCTTAATCTAATTGTATCATCATGTAATTTCAAAAGAAACGTAAAAGAGTTTTAAGTTGTTTTTAAAATTACGAAAACACCTTAAAAGTTTCAGAATCCTATTCAAATGTATCACCACGTTTATTATACAGTCAGTCACGAAATTATTGGGCCAAATCTTTGTCTTGAGTTAAATGTCTGAAAAAAATAAATAAGGAATACATAAAATGTTTTGAAAAATGCTTAGATATTTGTATATTTTTCAAGCAAAATCAAACAAAAATATATAAATTATAAAAAGCAGTCTAAAACGCCACAAAACTATTCGGCCAAAAATCCAAATTCGAGTTTGGGCACTGTAGTTTCAGTTTAACTTCTGTTTCAGTATTTTATTGATTAACTGTTTTATATTATACCGTTTTTAGTCCACTTCATATAGTTTGAACCAGGTTTTGCGAGCCATATAATATAACCAATATAAAAATCACCTTCCACCTATAAATCTGAAAACCAGCTGAGAAAACCAAGTAAAATCATTGACATTTATGGACATGGTGTTGACGGGTTCAAATATCGAATTACTTTTAAAAAAATTGATATTTCATACGCAGTGTTCAAATGTTCCCCGTGTTCAAAAGTTCCCCACTCTCCCCTACATCTATTTGCTATCAGCATATTATTGTAAATATTTGTTTTTTTTTTTTATTTTCATTTGGCCCAATATTTATGTGAGTGACTGTAGGTGTTTACAAATTAAAACAGTCAAAATTACCACCAGGTGAAAATAATAAAAACAAAAACGCGTTTTTGGTTTCATTTGGTTCACATCCAATGCGGATTAATATCGTATAGAAATTAATATCTGTGTTACTATTTAAAATCGTAACGAACATTAAATAATAACCCCTTTTTTCTGTGCATACTTCAAGGAGTCTGCAAAACAATCAAAGTATGCTTGCAGGTGCTTTTACGAAACAGCTTTTGTTTAAAAAAAGTCAACTAGGCTAATAAATAAATGATAACATAAATTTTGAACTTTATGCAAGTTTTTTTTTAGTTACTTGAAGAATTCTTAAAGTTTAGAGATCTATAGTTTAATCTTCACTTAACGTTGTTATATTTAGTCATAGGAATGATTGAGCTTGCCTATGGCTATGAAACTTGATTTATATGTAGCCCTGATATCGTTTCTTGTATTGCAATGGCGTAATACAAACTTTCTTTATATGATTGATGCAAGGTTGTAAGCAGAACTGCCATTACAACAATTGTATTCACTAAAAATAATTTGGATGCATTTTTTTAATCTTCGTTTTTCTTTTTTTGCAGAAAACCATCCTAGACAGTATAGCTGAAGAAGATAAAACCTTTAAAGGTGATGGCTACACAAGTCTAGCTGTCATCTATGCATCATTTGCATTATCCAATTGGTTAGCGCCGTCATTTTTATCATTTACTGGTCCAAGATGTGCAATGCTTGTAGGGTCTTTAACCTATACGTGAGTCGAACAGATAAATCTTTTGAAAGTTTAAACTAATCTCATTCATTTAATCCCTTACAGCCTCTTTATGGTCGTATTTCTATGGCCAAGCACATGGCTTCTCTATGTAGCCAGTGCAATTCTTGGAGCTGGAGCTTCAATCACATGGACTGGCCAAGGTACATTCCTGGCTCGATGCAGTGACCCAACGAATATTTCGAGAAACTCAGGAATTTTCTGGGCCCTCCTTCAATGCAGTATGTTCTTTGGAAATCTCTTCGTTTACTTCCAGTTTCAGGATAAAAGCACTATCGATGCTGAAACAAGGCAACTTGTCATTGGAGTTCTCATTGCTGTTGCAATCTTGGGTATCGCCTTTTTGGCCACTTTGAGAACAGTCGAGGACAACTCAACACCAGATAGAGAACTCCATGAAGTTAAATCTGGATTTGGAAGTGCTCTATATGCTATGAAATCCGCTGGGGAATTGTTTATGACCAGAGATATGTTGCTTCTTAGTTTGGCATTTTTCTATTCAGGTAATAATTTTTTTTCTTTATTTAATGAACTGGTTTTAATTTTGAAATTCTAGGTCTTGAGTTGTCATTCTTCAGTGGAGTTTATGGTTCATCAATTGGATTCACATCTGCCATATCGGAAACTCCAAAAGAAATTGTTGGTTTAGCTGGAATATTCATTGGAATTGGTGAAGTCCTGGGAGGAGGTCTATTCGGACTTTTGGGTTCCAAAACTACACGATATGGTCGTGATCCAATTGTGATTGTCGGATATATAATACATCTCATTGCGTTTTTCCTGATATTCTTGAATCTTCCTGACGCTGCTCCTTTCCAAAGCACAACAGACATCTCTTATTTGGATCCACCAAAGGCTTGGTTGGCTTTGTTGTGTGCTTTTTTGCTTGGTTTCGGCGATGCTTGTTTTAATACACAAATTTACTCAATGTTGGGAGGAGTTTTTGTGAAGAATTCTGTTGGAGCTTTTGCACTCTTTAAATTCACACAGGTAAGCCAATTATTATATCTTGAAAGCTTTCATTATTCTCACCTCTTTTTTTTTATTAATTTCAGTCTGTTGCTGCAGCAATCAGTTTCTTCTATTCACCATATTTGGGTTTGAGAGCTCAACTGAGTATTTTGGTTGTTTTTGGAACAATTGGCACAGCATGCTTTTGCGTTGTTGAATGGGCGGCGAAAAAGCGAACAAAATCAAGCAACTCAGAGTCTTCTGACTCGAAATCAGATTCACAGTCTGTTTCGAGTTATGAAAAATAGTTTAATTTCTATGAGGAAGAGGCTTTCTATTAACTAAATTCTTTTTTCATTCCAACAAAATACATAATCATTGTTATTCATATATAAAGTAGAGACAAAACAAATACATTACTTATATTCCATTTATAGTTATTAATTAAAAAAAAAAAATCAAATTTTTAAGGACAATAAGAAAAAAATTATAAGACACAAATTAGTCCATATACCAGACACGAATTTAATTATATTATTATTATTATTCTTGACTTCGTGTTAAGTTCACATTATTTTTGTTGATTTATATATATATTTTTTTTATTTTATTATTAAAACTATAATTATAAGATAGATATTAATTTTTTCTTAGTATTAATTTAAAAAATGCAATAAATAGATAAAATATATATTTTTTTTATTAAACAAATTCTAAATATAATATCAGTAGAAACATTATAATACGAGTATATACAATATACATTCATTCTGAAGGATATGCCAAAAAAAAAAAATGGTTGAAAAAAGGGACACGATTTATTTTTTATAGTGTTCGTGTAGGATCAATATTTAAGAATTTATATAAAAAAATCTGAAAGAAATAATAAATTAATTCTATAATAATTGTTAATAAAAGAAAAAAAGTTTTTTTTTTGTTAAATTCACAAAAACGCTCTTCTGACCTGACATCCTCATGATTGATTGCACTATGCTATAAGCAATTCTTGGCTGAAGATGCAATGGAACCATTATATATAAAGTAATCTAAGGGTGAATGGAGGAAAATTGATACCATATTAGTGCGAAAAGTTCGTTTTCTGTGTCACAATGGGCTATTTCGCTTTTAGCTAAAATTACACAGCTGCTGCAGTTCGTTTAGCACTTATGTACGTTCATTTGGACAATGTACAAAATGTGTTAAAGTAATTTAACGCTGCCTGAGTTGAAGATGCTTCACAATACAGAAGGAGTAAAAAGGCAATATCGTATAATGTTCTAGGTTCCAACACGATCGCGAAGACGAGGCATAAGAAAATTCAAGTCGATTACTTCGAGATTGATGAGAATGTTCTTTTCGAATAGTGTGGTAAGCGAGTATTCGATGCTTGCAAACAAAATTTAAATATTTTGATGCTCGAAGTTTTAAAGAGAAGGCCTAAAAATATATGGAAAAAAAGCATCAATTAAAATGATACTTATTTATGAGATCAATCGTAAATAACAAATATGAATTTTTTTCTAAAAAAAACACTATCTCCAGAACTTGCTATGACGATTCTTAATATTATTTTCAGGCAAACTTTCCCATGAGGTCCAGCGTCGAAAAACACCCAGTGATATGAGGTTAGATTGTTTTTTAAATTACGCCGTTTTAAGCAAAATGCTCTTGATAGACTAAGGACTCACGGTATTAACAATGTAATTTTAAAAATAAGGATGATACTTAGAAAAAATTAAGTATATGGATATGGATATATAACCCAATAACTCCAAACTGTTTCCGTGCTTTTCATTTCGCATTTTTGAAAGGTGTGTATACACGGAGAAAAAAGACGAGCTAAAAGACAAAAAGAATTTGTTTTAAACTAAGCGGATTTTTACATGTTTTTTTGCCAAGAAAAAAAAGCGGACAAATCTTCTTAAATTTCTTGCGTTTAAAAAATACAAAAGGTATGCCCAATCAAAATTGATAGAAATGAATACATTTAAATTTAACTGTACATCCTTTTATTTTTGTAAAATCTTTTAATTTCAAAAAGCATGCACATAAAATCAATGAGAAATCTTTTTACTTAGAAAATTCGTATTAAAATGAAAACACTCTAATTTCATCTTAATTCTAAGTGCCTAATTTTGCTCTATGTACTCTACAAAACAGTATGGAATCACATTTATTGATTTTGGATTTTACACTTTATATTTAACCATTGCGTTTTATTTTCTGTTGGTCTCATGGTCTCCAAGACATCTACATTTAGTCAAGTCCGTCGTGGAATATAAATTAAATATCAATATTTCTAAGAGTGATCTTTGGATAATTGTATAAACTGTGTTTATTTTCTTTTCTTTTCTTAAAAAAAGTTATGATAAATAAAATCATTACATAACATAATAATTTTTATGATATCTATATTTTTTGAAATTCGATATCGGCCCGAGACATAAATTTGATATAAGGTCGTAAGTCCATTGTAAATTTTGTGTGGGTTTGATCATATTCGTACGTAGGTAGGTACACCTTGAATATTGTTAAAAAGTAATTTATCATTTTCACTATGTAAGTCCATTAGACATTAGACGCATGTCTACTCTATCTATTTAGTTACAGTCTTTACTATACTACAATACATTAAACACCTACTAAATTCCGTATTAAAAAATATATAAATACCTATGATAAATTTATAATTCTTTCACAAAGGTTAATAATATTTAAGTGATTCTTCATTTTTTTAAATGTTAAGGGCAAAAGATTTAATAAAAGGTTTACGTATGTGTATATACGATCCTGACTTAAGAAGAGCACATACTCGTTCATTGGACATAAAATTGTTGTCTACTAATTTATTTTCATATTTAAGCCTGGTACGCTGCTCGCGCTAAATTTTAGATGAGATAAAATTCCCATACCAGTTATCGATAACTTGTATGGGATCCATTTTATCTCGGCTAAAAATTTTCGATAATTTGTATGGGAGCTAAAATTTAGCGCGAGCAGCGTACCAGGCTTTACTTGTAACTTGTCTGAGATTAACAACTGAATGCATTCGTACCTATTTATATACATAAATAAAATAAAATACAAGATTGGATCGCAGGTAACTACCTATGTAGATGTACTTAGAATGTTATAGCTTTGTAAAAATTCTTAAATGAATAATTAAAAAAAAGTTTAAAAGAAATGAAATTAAAACATTTTTTTGAACTGTTACACCCCCAAACGCTAACGTGTGCTATTTAGTTTATTGTATCAAAGAATTAATTTTTTTTTTTGGAAAATTGTTAAGCCATTTATTTGAAACATAAGGTGTGTTTAATAAATCTGATCCGCCACAGAAAGGATCCAAAAAGTACAGGTTTCTGTGTTCCATGAAGGAAAACCTTGTCCTAAACTGTTCTACAAACTGTCATTTTGTGTTCCATGAAGTTTTTCAGTACAGTTTAGTTCAAATTTTCTGCTCTTACTTTTAAGGTAGAGCAAATGAGTGAGAAGTGTCAAGGAACAGCTGATTTGTTTTATTTTGACAAAAATATGATAAAATGAAATTCAAAAAATGGAAGTTTCTTTAGAATTTTGTAAACATGAAGAAATATTCAAAATTTAAATAAGTTTGCCAATTAATTATGATTTATATAATATATTCAAACATTTTTCAAAAAATATGGAACAGACAAAATTAAAAAAAAAAAATTTTAATATTTCAGCTACTCAAAATTTTTTGAATAAAAATCTTCATTTACAGTTTAGAATTAAAATCAGAAATCAAGAAAATCGTACTTTAACAGGAATGTTAATAACACTGTTACAAAACAAAAATCATGTCAATTACTTTGGAAATGACCTAGGAGAGGTTGTAGGTATTACTGAGTATGTACATCATATTTCGGCACTTGAAATTTTTTGAAGACCATCAAAATTTCAAGTTATCGTCAAAAAACCGTTTTTCAATATTTTCAGATTTCAACGATTTTTTACTCAGCCATTTTTCGGTCAAATTCAGATTTTTTTACAGTTCTAAATAGAGGAGTACTGGTTTTTTTCGAAAATATTTTTTTATTATGCTCAAGCACCAAATTGGGTGTAGATTTTATGGGCTGAATCTCAAAGTACAACATCTTGAGTCGGGCTATGGGTTGAATCGGGCTGTCGTGAGTCGGGGTGTACAAAGTCGTGTAGTCCTGAGTCGGGCTATACTCCTTCCACATTTTTTCACCTTTTTTTTAGAGTTCGGAGACCGTTTTAAGCTACATTTTGTGTTTTGGAATTTTTTTTATAAACAGTTTTATTGTTCTATTTATGCTGAATCAAGAAAGCTTTTACTCATTTGTTAAATTTCGCAGTCTTTCATTAACTTTTCGCGGAGTACCACGTGTTCAATAAATTTTGGTTGTTCTCTTGACAATTTTTCTTTTAATTGCCGATTTTTAAAGTTATTTTAAAAATTGCCAAGTAAACAATCATTATTGATACAAATTTGAAACCAAACTTTAGAACTTGGTACACTTTTATATCTCAGTACTTTTTGTGCCAGCATAATTTCAACATAGGAGAACTTGGCTCTTTTTTAACAGTAATGTTTTTGTTGTGATTTCACTACTTTTTGCCAGGTATTGCGGTAGAATTTAAAATCTCTATTTTTGATGAAAATTTAACGAAAATGGGCGGTTGCCACGTCCCCTGACTGAAATTGTCAGATTTAAATTTTTTTCCTTTGTATAAACTACCAGCTCTATCCTTTTACCAAGATTCTACGACAATCAGAAGTGCTCTTTAATAATTGATGAAAATTCGGCGAAAATGGGCGGTTACCACGCCCCCTGAATTGAAATTCTCAAATTTTCGACTTTTTCCTTTGTACCTATAACTACAAGCCCCATCAACGTATACAATTTTAAGTTTCTGCTATAGCGGAAAGTTCTTTATAATTTTGATGATCTGTCAGTGAGTGAGTGAGTCAGTCAGTTACGGTTTTTGCGATTTTCGAAGCTCTATATCTCAGAAACTACTCATCATAAGAAGTATAGAAGTTATAGGGGGGTCGAAAATGGCCTGAGTTCTTTCCTGTTAATAAGGGTGTAGTGCCAAAGTTGCTAGAGAACTTGGCTGGGCACTACTGTGCCCCTTGATAAATCAAATACAAAACAAAACATTGGAATACATTAACAGTTTTCGAATATACATACCTTTAAAAACTAAATGTTAAGTCGTTTTTGAGCAAAACAAACTTTTCCATTTTTGTTTTATGGCAAGTACCTACCGTCAAGTCTTGTCCTAAAAAATAATTTCAATTCTTTCCATGGTTGATTTTAATGAGATACATACAGTGATTGAGGATTGCCTACCCCTAAAAAATTTGTTCGTTTACAACAATATTTTGCTCTGAAATAATCAAAACGTGTTGGAGAAAATTGACTCTAGCTGAATACAGGCGTTGGGTCAAAATTAAATACTAAATTAAATAATGGTATAAGTTTGCAATCAATAAAGTAGAAAAGTGCTTAATGCAGAGCAGTGCAAATTAAATTTGCAACTTTCTCTTTGGATTAACCAAACTTCAACACCGCAGTGTAATTTCATATTTATTGATCATTATTATAAAATAACAAAACAAAATTATAATAAAATTGGAGAAAAAAAAACCCAACTAGTCTCACATCCTCAAACAAATAAAATGGCAAACAAATCAAACTAAGTGTTACTTCCGTTGACCAAGTAATGAAGTGTAAATAACACTGGTCAACAAGGTTTTTGCCACAACAACCAAAATATACTTTTCTAGTAGTTTTTGATGTGCTGAACTCGAATCTGAAGTCAGAAAATTGTTATTGGCCTCCGTTTTTTAAATATTACCGTTAGAAAATGTAAAAAAACGTAATTTTGGCTGCTTTCGAGGTTTTGTTTTTATGTGGGGTAATACATTGTGAATAAATTTGTAACGGTGGCTATAAGAACTGATTTTATTCTTTCAAAAAATGTTTAAATCTTTCCGATATCTGTTTTACTGCCCGAGATATTTAAAATTTAAGCAGCGGTCTTTGAATCAGAAACAACACTGGCAAACCAAATTAAACTTTTTTTGCCACAAGAACCAAAATATACTTTTCTGAAGGTTTTTGGGTTGCTGAGCTCGAATCCGCAATCAGAAAAATTTTATTAGCCTTAGTTCTTGAAATATTACCGTTATAAAGTGCAAAAAAAGTTTTTTTTTATAACGGTTATATTTCAAGAACGGAGGCTAATAGAATTTTTCTGATTGCGGATTCGTGCTCAGCAACCCAAAAACCTTCAGAAAAGTATATTTTGGTTCTTGTGGCAAAAATTCTGTGATCAGAGACTTAATCTTTAAATTAAGTTTAGTTTCTCTTTGGCTTATTAACTGAAACTTAAGATATCTCGAGCAATAAAAGAGATATCGGGAAAATTTAAACAGTTTTTGAAATTAGAATATCAGTTCTTATAATAACCGTTAAAAATTTGTTTCTAATGAATTACCCCACATAAAAACAGAACCTCGAAAACAGCCAAAATGACGTTTTTTAGCATTTTATAACGGTAATATTTCAAAAACGGAGGCCAATCAAATTTTTCTGACTTCAGATTCGGATTCAGCACCCCGAAAAATACTAGATAAGTATATTTTGGTTCTTGTGGCAAAAAAAAGTCAAATTTTGTTGACCAGTGTAATCAAATACAAAAGATCTTGTGACAATGCAATATACCTACTATAATAGCTTCGAGGTGCATTATCATTAGCTTAAGTCTCAAATCACACGACCTTCTCTGATCTTATTCGGACAAAAGGTTCACGAAATGATAAATGCATACTGTCCACACCTTATAGCCACTTTGTTGATGCAGTTAACAATAAAAATCCATCGAAGAGTTTGGTTTTTTAATGTCAAAAGTTGAATAAAAAGAAAGGGGTGCGGGCTTGATGATGATCATGAAGATAAAGACTATACAGCAATGTGAAAACTTAACAAAAAAAGTATCTTTTGCAAACATCATGACACTCATTTCTGTTTATCTTCGGATAATTTTTCGGTGTTTTCAATTAGTTGGTGTCTTTTCTTCAGACTTCTTAGAGTTTCAAGCCACCAAACAACTACCCACCAAGACTAACACCAATCGTGGTAAGCCACCCGCAGAAGCAGTCGAACATCTTTTTGCCTTTTTGGTTGGTAAGTTTGACATGGAACGTCTTCTGTTTGCTTGTGATTTCTGCAGACAAACAGTCTGCAAATAACTTTCCAACTGTAAACACTGAAACGCTCCTATAGCAACTCTATAAAAGGAGTTTCAATATAAGATCATCCGTATGAGTCCCAATATTGCCCTGAGATTTTGAATAATTTTCAACCTGAGAAATTTCAAAAGCGCGCAAACTCAATTATTTTACATTTGAGTTTGTTATTTTTTCTAATTTTTTTTTTGTAAATTTGTGACGAGTGACTGACGGTTTGTTTACTTTTGAAAAAGAAGAAACCTGGTGGTTAAACATTGTTTCGTTAAAAGGTGATCTTCAATTTAGTTTGAGACACGATCTCGGTTCGATTTTTTTTGTTCACGCTGCGGTTTTTACTTTGAAATTGTTTGTAGAAATTTAATTTTTTTTTATTTTTTTGTGGTAAAAAAAAGAAATTACTATAATTTGTAAGTTTCTAATTGTAACTGAAAAAAAAACCAGTACAGACAGAAAAAAAATAGGAATTAAAAATGCAGTTGATGGTGAGTTTTTTATCGTTTTTTTTTTTTTTTTTTGGTCTTGAATTATTTTTCTTGCTTTGGGAAGATAAATGTGGGAAAGTAAAGTAATGTGACTTTTTTTTTCTGTTGGTTTATTTATTTCATTGGTAAAAGCTACTAGGTTACACATTTTAATGTAATAATTTAGCTTAGGCTATTTAAAATGCTAGATATAATGGTGTGATTGTTTAAGTTTATGGGCATCATTTCGGTGTTTATATTGAGCTTGACTTTTATAGCGCCCATCATGATGTTATCTATTAGATAAGATTTACATCATTTAGGAGAGTAAAAAATGATTCATAATGTTTCTTTAACTTACCAGTTTGATCTGTTAAAGACAAAAAAAAAATGAAATATTTATGGACTTTTGAAAAAATAAAAAATAGTGCGCATACACCACAGTGACCCATACCAATGCTTATTATTATTAATTAATTGTTTTATGTATATTTGATTTTTCGGAAAGTATTTTGTTTTGGATCGAAAATGTTAATCGTATTCTTTGTAAACTTAAAAAGTGCAATTCATTTATCGAAATTGTAATCCTGAATTTAACTACACGAAAAATACACACCAAGAAAATATAATTTTTGGAAAAATATATTTTTTAAATTCCCTTTCTCTCTTTTTGAAAATGGCTCTTCTCTATAGCTTTTCCAAAAAGAGAGTAAAATTGTAAAAATTGTGTAAAATTTTGATCATAAATTCAATATAAGGAGTTATCAAATTAACATATGTATATAATTTGAAATAAAGAGTAGGTAAGCGAAATTTGGAGAATCATTGCAAAGGTAAAAGCGTTAATTTTATTTCTGTTTTTCCTCAACATTTTTGTTTAACTCCTCTATACTTTCAGTTAAATTGAATATTTTTGCATGAATTCTCTCCCAATTAGTCAAGAAAATATTTTTCCCTTTCATTTGTTTTCATTTTATTCTATCTAATTGAAAGAGATGTTTTACAAATTAAAGTTAATTACATTCAACATGTAAGTTATACAATTAAGTATATTTTATTTAGTTGTTAACTAATTTGCCATAGGTAATTTGCTGCTTATTAGTTGCGGCAATATAGATTTTTCAACAACAAAATAACAAACTATTTGGAATTCATCTGACTTCTGACGATAGGTGCTTTGGTAGGTTCATCTTCATATTAAAGTAGGTAAAAATAAAATGTTCATTAAAAATATGTGTATGTATTTTACGTAAGTAAAGATTTCAATGCAAGATCTTGTAATTTTGTTCGTTGATCCTTTTCATGAAAAAACGAGGTTAGTTAAAGTTAAAAACATACAGTTTTAAGAATTCTGAAATGAAGTCACAAAATTAAGTTAGTGACAAGGCCAGTTTTAAATAAAATTTTTCTGTACAAAATTTTTTGTTCCATCTATCCTAAATATTATTCAAAAACAATGTTTAAAAAAAGTACATTTTTGGATTTTTTAAAATTTTTATTTTTCAAAAACGGGACATGGAATTTTTTTTAGGGAAAAAAAATCTTTTTTAGAATTTTCTTCTCAGGTTACTTAACACCCGCCTATATAAAGAGGTTAAGATGTAAAAAAAAATGCCCGACTGGGTCGCACGTACTTGATCTTATGTCAAAAGTTGCTTGGAATATAATTTTAAAAATTCATAGCAGAATTTTTTTTTAAGAAATAAAAAATTGAATACAAAATTTAAATGCAAGTAACAAGAACATACCTTTAAATGGCTTAAACCTACAAATGAAGTATGCCATAAAAAAAAATGTTTAGAAAAATAATGTTGGCCCTTTTTTTATATTGTTTTTTTTTTTAATATAAAAGTTTTCAAACATTTTCAAAAAAAAAGAAAAATGATTTGCCATTCAAAAGAAAATATTAATCGACACATACGAGTATAACAACATTTCAATAAAATTCCGTTTTAAAAACATTGATTTTTCAAAAAAATCTTAATTTTAACGTTAGAGCTACGTTTTTGTACAAAAAAATTCATAGAAATCGGTCACGTCATCGTTTACGAGAAATTCAGGCATCAAGAAAACGTTTGTAAGGCCATTACCATTAATAATGGTCTCAAATATTTTTTTATTTGAAAAGTGCAACCTATCTGCTATATTAAATATATTTTTACCGTTGATGGAGACTTAAAAAAAAGCGGTTTTCGTTATGGTTCATCCATCTGTACAACGAGCTAGAGGCTAAACGGTTGGATGGATTTTCTTGAAATTTGGCGCAGATCATTTTTATCTCTCTTGTACCTCAAAAACGGCTCTAAAGATTTTAAAAGAATTTGGTTTTAGTCTGAATTATTATTACAAAACTGAGTTTTTAGTTTTTCTCAGAAAAAAATGGATAGTGGAAATATGATACATATTTTTTTTTTTTTTTTTTTTTTGCGAAAACTGACATTTTGGTTATTTAACTATGTTTCGTTGAAGGCTGGACCGATTTTATTCAAACTTTACAGACAAATTTTTCTTTTTACTTTAAATGATTCTCGGTATTCCAATTTTCAAATTGAAAGGTTAAATAATATTTATGTACTTTGAATTATAAGATCAAATACGTGCGTGCCAGTCGTGCATTTTATTTTCAAGATGTTTTTTTATTTTTTTTCTTCTACCACAAATTTTAGCTTTAATAAGATAACAATAGTTAAAATTCCAAGTAATTATATAAAAATAACAAAAAATTATTTTCTGTTTGAACCTGAATCTAGTTATAAAAATTTATTTAATATCCATTTTATTTCAAATATTTAATATAAATTTTTCTTAATTAGCCACAGAAATCTTAAAACTTATCGTTTTAATAAAAATAGCTATAGTGTTATTGAACCCATTAATAAATAGTAGTTGGTAGGTATTGTTTCCTCATATTGGCTCGTAGGTATAGCAAAAGAAACAAAATGAAAATAACCATAATATGTTCCAGCCTGTACGAGTAGCCTCTCTTATAATAGTTTACCAATAATCAACTGTTCCGGCACCTCTGATCGCCTTTCAACAGCTTCGTTTTTTTGTATGCAAAAATGTGCTGAAAAGTAATTTGTTTAACGAAGATTTTTCGCACGCAATGTTTAGCTCTGAAACCACTGCACGTATATTATGTAGGTACCTGTATCTATAATATCCATCTTTTTCTACCTTCATCTTCGTTTTTTGTTTGTACCGCCTTTTAATCAAGAATGAATGATCACTCGTAGGTCATAAAGGTGATCATAATTCATATGGAAACCTGTGGGACAGCTTGTGGGAGAGTAATGGCATTTTGTCTAGGTCCATTGATTCCAAAATATTGGTAGATTTAAATATTTTACTAACAGAAATGTCTTAAGTTTTTTTTAAAGAAACAAAAAAAAAATACTGACATCTCTCCTCATGTTATGACAGCGAATTCGTGATAAATCTTAAGATGGCTTTATTCATTCATTTCATTTTCTATTTCTTTTTTTTTTTAACATGCAAAAAAATAAATAATAAGATGTAGGTACGCTGAACGTGCTTGGCACAAAACCCACACTCCAATGTGTCGTTTTTTGGTTTCGAATAACAAATAGCAGAGTCATCTGTTGAGCATAACAAAAGATTTTATTTTTTGCCTTTGAGAAGGAGGCAATAAATGAACAAACAGATGGATGCTACACCGACCTTCTCTTAGAGCACGTCACGAATGCCAACATTAACTCATAAACAATCACGATATGCAAAAGTACCTTCTTATATTGTCTTGCATTTATTTTGAAAAAAAAAAATTTCTAATTGCTAGTTATTAGACAATGTCACTGAGAAAAAGTGTCGTTGCCGACACAGAGTTAAACCTGACCTAGAAATGTATGCACAGATATCATTTAAGCAGGAGTTGGTGGTTAATGGAACCACCCTAAACTAATTAATAAATGTTAATTAAATCACATTAAATTCCCACAATTTAAACCAATAACAATGTAATTGGATGTTATCAATGAATCAAGAGATAGCTTTAGTCATTGTAAAAATAAAATTATTTCAATTTATTTCATTTCCATTTTAGTCCAGTCAGAGTGAATATACATCTATCTTTGCTTCACAAAAGTTGGTTTAATTGCAATAAAAAAAAGAAACAAAATTAGAAATGTAAATATATTTGAAGTAGGTTTGTACATATGTATATGTAAAAAAAAACCTTTCGGAATAAGAAACAAGGATCAAAAGAGTCTTAAAAAAAAAAATTAAGTGGAAGAGACTGGATGTTAGGTCATCAAAAAAGTGAAAATAAAATGCACGACTGGTTCGCACGTAGGTACTTGCTCTTGTAGTTCAAAGTATCTTTATCTTAAATATCTATTGGAAATTTAAGATTTTGTTTAGTCTCGAGAAACAAATTAAAAAAAAAAAAATTGAAAGTTAAAAAAATCTTTTTTTCAAACACGTTATAGAAAAATTTTTTTTCAAAATTTTTTTTTTTTTTTTTACATTTGACACTTTAAAATGATTTCTGTAAATTTTTAATAAAATTGACTTATGCTTTGATGAAATATATGAACTTAAAAAATATGTCAATTTTTGAAAAACGGCAACGCCATATTTCCGTTCTCCGAATTTTTTGGGAAAAACTAAAAACGCAGTTTTGTTAGAATCAATAAGATTATTACGTACACCAAATTTAATCGTTAGAGCCGTTTTCGAGAAAGTTGCAATACCTCGAAAACGTTATATGGGAGATATGCGTTAAAAACGTGATATTAAAAAAATAAAAAAAAAGGGTCTAGGGAATTACGTAAAAATCATCTGTACCAAGTTTCAATCAAATCCATCCATCCGTTTAGGCCCTAGCTCGATGTACAGATGGACGCACAGACCGACGGCGACGGACGGCATGACGAAAACTACTTTTTTGGTCTTCTCCATCATCGTAATTTTGGTTTTGATTAAAACCTCGATTTTTTTTTCTACACGAAACCAATACTTGCCCTATAGAGCAAGTAAAAAGTAGTTTATGCAATATTATCATAATATACCAAAATAATGTACCAAAACGTGGCCCAAAAATGTGCCTCAATACATTCTTACGGAAAGGTATCGATATGACACATGTTTTAGTAAATTTTTTGATATTTTGATTTTGATATTGATAATGATATCAAAATCAAGTAAATACAATTGCTCTAAGAAAAGTTATTGCCCATTTAATGAAATTCGAAACGAAGGTTTAAAGTGAAGCAGAGCTCCAAATTTTCAAAATATGTAAAAAGGTCTGCCCTAAAATCTATTTCATTAATTTATAAATACGCTTGAAAGTATACATACATCCCTACTAACAATTTTGCTGCTATAATGCTTTACAGAAGCAACAATTGCATGTGTAAAGCTTTATAGAACCAAAATTGTTTGTCGGGATATAGACTAACTTTTGTATGTAACACCTTATTAGCTTTCATAATATTTCAAAAAAATTCACTCACTGTCCAAATATCAATGTTTGATTTAAATTTACATTCTTGTACACTTATATACATAGTTTAATGTCATTACTGTCGGATTTTAGTTTGTGACGCAATAAAAAATCTTTTTTTAAATAAATACTGTTATTTTATTGACAATGACTTAAAGTGGTAAACTTGTTAGCTTAAATTATATATTCATTTCCAGCTTTCACATTTAATACCAATTTGCTCAAAATAATATTCCCATAAATTCCAATGTACTATACATAGTAGTTTAATAAGCAATTAACACATTATTATTAATTTCATGATATGTAGTCTGTTTTCTTATTATACAAAACCAAATCGCCAAAATCTGACCAATCTGACAAGTTTAATAATTTGGGTCAGTTACAAGTCTGTGAAAATTAACATTGCTGTTGAAAGATCCATAGCATATTTTCTCAGATTATGCATAATTATGTGCACAAAATTATCAATAAAGATGTCAACAATTATGCTTTATTTACACATGGGGTCATTAATAAATTTAATGCCTCCCATTTTTATTTGAACATCAAATATTAAATTTATGCAAAGCTGCTTATCATTGCAGTTAATCAATGACTAAGCCTCTGCTAAGGATGCTTAATTTATTTTTTATTTCAAAATAGGCTTTATTTGACATTTAGAATATTCATCGTTGAGAATATTCATCGTTTATATCCAAGAGTTGCAAGCATTAAATAAAATAAGACATTTTAACATTTTTAAATTTATAGGAAGAAGACCGAAGAGTTTTAAAACCACAAATTAATTATCTACATATTATAATTTTGTGTTCGAATGCAAATTTAGTTATCAACAGCTTTAATATAAAATGCATAATACATCAAAGCTTTTATATTAGGAAGTTACAAAAAAGGTAATTTCAATCGAAACATATGTATTAAAGTTGACGGTCTACTGGTAAATAATCCTTATCAGATCTTCTATAAACTAACTAATTATATTGGTACATTCTTCCTCTGTATGAAGTGCATTCCAACTTTCTCATAAAAGATATAAATTTTTAGCTAATAACTAACGGTACTTAATTTATTAATTAAGCTGTGTTTCTAAGTAGTTAAATAACGAGTTTCTTTTACATTAACATTAATAAAACGCCTACACATTTTACAAGAGAAAAATTAGTAAAGCTGTTGAAACCTTTTGTTAAATTAGATATACTTTATCATATTTCTTCAAACAGTAGTCAAAAAGTTTCTTTTCAATAATAGCCAATAACACAGCTATTATTATTCCTACATAACTTTATTTAATAAATAATTTCCCATGATCAATAAAAATGGTTGCCAGATTAAATATTGTTTTTCATTATTGATTTTATAGCCACTAAATAGACGTGTTTTATCGAAATCAATATTAATAATATATTTTTTTTTATTATTATTTGTAACACACCCAAACACAGTATTGTATTTTATTGTATTCTATTGTAGCCCAGTCATTTTAGTCATTTTTAAGCCCAATCTGCGGAAAAATTCCTACTGGGCTGAATTTTGGTATACAGCTTAATGACGGCTTTGTTATGAAGATGTGAAAAATCGACATTGATATCGTGTCCGCGTTAAGAGTTATAGGGGTCAAAAGGTCACAAAAACTGGTTTTTCACGATTTTCAGCAAAACGGTAAGTCTTATCAAAAAATTTTCAAAGCAAGAATTGTAGACCAGATTATTATATATAAAAAGTGTCATGACACTTTTTTTCCTAAGACCCACCGTTTCTTAGGTATAACGATTCAAAAAGTTGAAGTTTAGTTGTAATCTTCATAATCCTATTCCTGAAAAAAAAACTCCTAACTGAAAAGTTCCTGAAATTTCATTATTTTTTTAGCTTGAATTTCGTTCCTCAACTGTTAAGAATATGGGGAAACCAAAAAAAAATGGAAATTTTCGCCATTTTTCCAATTGGGGCCCTTCTCCCGAAACCATTTCCCTGGGAATTTTTGTTTAGAATATGTCTGAAAATATACAGGGTGTGCAATAGAGAATGGACAACCCTAAAACGGCTTATAGCTACACTTATGATTGTTCTAAAAACAGATAGAAAAAAGTTCTATCGCAACCAGTTCATAAAATATGGACTTTTTTTCGTTCAGTGTATTTTAAATTTTATCATCTTATGTTTTCGTTCACTACAACCACGAATGAATGAATTTTATTTATTTCTTTTTTTTATAATTTTCTACAATAATTGGATAAGTACATAAACACTTTAAAAATTTCATAGCTATTGCACATTTTCGTAAAAAAAATTTTGAAATCTGTTTTTTGATGCAAAATGCAAAAAAAGTATTTTATGAAAAATTTTAAACACCTGTGATATAAAATAAATCTATAGAAACCTAGGTGGCCAACTTTCTTAAAAATATTCTGGTATAAGGAGAATATTTTTAAGAAAGATGGCAACCTAGGTTTCTATAGATTTATTTTATATCACAGGTGTTTAAAATTTTTCATAAAATACTTTTTTTGCATTTTGCATCAAAAAACAGATTTCAAAATTTTTTTTACGAAAATGTGCAATAGCTATGAAATTTTTAAAGTGTTTATGTACTTATCCAATTATTGTAGAAAATTATAAAAAAAAGAAATAAATAAAATTCATTCATTCGTGGTTGTAGTGAACGAAAACATAAGATGATAAAATTTAAAATACACTGAACGAAAAAAAGTCCATATTTTATGAACTGGTTGCGATAGAACTTTTTTCTATCTGTTTTTAGAACAATCATAAGTGTAGCTATAAGCCGTTTTAGGGTTGTCCATTCTCTATTGCACACCCTGTATATTTTCAGACATATTCTAAACAAAAATTCCCAGGGAAATGGTTTCGGGAGAAGGGCCCCAATTGGAAAAATGGCGAAAATTTCCATTTTTTTTTGGTTTCCCCATATTCTTAACAGTTGAGGAACGAAATTCAAGCTAAAAAAATAATGAAATTTCAGGAACTTTTCAGTTAGGAGTTTTTTTTTCAGGAATAGGATTATGAAGATTACAACTAAACTTCAACTTTTTGAATCGTTATACCTAAGAAACGGTGGGTCTTAGGAAAAAAAGTGTCATGACACTTTTTATATATAATAATCTGGTCTACAATTCTTGCTTTGAAAATTTTTTGATAAGACTTACCGTTTTGCTGAAAATCGTGAAAAACCAGTTTTTGTGACCTTTTGACCCCTATAACTCTTAACGCGGACACGATATCAATGTCGATTTTTCACATCTTCATAACAAAGCCGTCATTAAGCTGTATACCAAAATTCAGCCCAGTAGGAATTTTTCCGCAGATAAAACCTAAAATTACTGGACTATTGTTGAAGAAATTAAAATAACATTGATTATGTTAATAATTTGAACAATGAATACGCCTATATGTGAATTTTTTTATTATGTACATTAGTATAGGTACAGTAAATTTATAAATCAGACGGTGCGTTAAATCTGGTAATTCTGATATTTGATTTTCCATAACTATATAAACAATTATAGTTATGGAATAATGAACATCCTTAGTTTTCAGACAAATAAGTCAAACGCATTTTTGTCAAACATGCATAACATGTCAAAAAAATACTCGAGTTTTTCAGTCTTTTCTGAGGGCTAGTTGGTCATCAAAATAATTTATCACGGCCTTTAAATAGATAAAATTTCCTATAGTACATATGAGCCTTGAACCATAACTGTAAGCTTATTTCGTCGGCACAACGCCAAAACCGCGAATCTGCATTTTTGGACATTTTCACTTTAATGCGTCATTTTACTTGTTATCGGTCCCTCTATTCACTGCCTCTATCCCAATCCTTCAGCTGTTGCATAAGAGCCTAAAATATCAATTTCCGTTGCACGAGTTTCCATAAGAATGCATGAGTTTCCAAAACTTTGAAGCCGTTTTTCTCAAAACTACAATTTTGCAGATTCGTGGTTTTGGCTTTGTGTCCACGATTTGTTTCCAAAATATTGCTTTTCGAACTCCGTCCAAATCTAGCATTTTTGTCAATACTTTTTTAAGCAAAGGACGCGAATCAGTGGGTAGTTTTGCTCTTCAAAAGGAAAAAATGGTTCCAATTTTTTACATCATTGACTCTTATGAAAACTGAAATCTTTCAACCTCAAGGGAATGTTCGATCCACCATTTTGAGTTAAAAATGCACAAAAAGGTTATTCATCAAATAACTCTGAAGCAGTACATTTTACGAAACAAACAATATTGGCAAAACTTTTAGTTAATTTCTACACTTAGTGGGTCACTGTGGTGTATGTGGAACATTATTTTTACTAACAAATTTCAAAGTTTAATGCTATTTGTTCTATTCTTGAGCAATTAATCAGACAAATTCAGATTACAGAATTGGAGGGATCTAAACTACAAGTCCCTAATTTTTGTTTTTTTTTTTTTGTCAGTAAGGGTATATTCGCATACTATTAGCTCAAATCTATGAATGTGTATATAAGTAAATATATGTCATTTTAATAAGTCGAGTAGCAAACTGGTGTATAAATTGGTATAAATTCATAAATTTTAGTGTAAAATTTAGAAAAATTGAAAAAAATGACGTATTTGTAAAAAAAAGTGGTGTAAAAATTATACCATTGTCTTTTCGGTCCAAAATTTCAACAGTTCTTTTAAAATTCAGTGCAAAATTTGAGTTGTTTTTATAAAAACACCATTATTCGTGCATTTAATTATTCGATTCTGAAAGCAACCAAAATGGTATATTTTGTACACTATACTTTGGTGTAGGAAGTACAAGTACACCTTGGAGAAATAAAATTCACCAAACTACATAAGTGGGAGACGCCATATTTTTCTGGAAAAAAAATACATTATTTGGCTGGCCGCCATTTTAAAAATAAAGACAGCGATTAATTATTTTACTTATACATATATCGACTTAATTATCCCACATTCTTAATGTTTTTGTTCGGTTTATAACGGACCGTTTCTTAAAAGATGTAAAAACAACAAAAGAAATTATAATTTTTGAAAAACTTATTTTCAATAATTCTTTGAAATATTAGAGGCGCTCGAGTTTTAGACGGGGTAGGATCCAAAATCAGTAGACAGAATTTGCTTCGTTCACTCAATTAAATTAGGCACTCAATGACTCAATTTCATATTTATTCATAATTTTCTTATTGCCATATTATGCAAGTGAATGAAAATTCATTTTCATTTATTCCATAAATGTTGCAAGTTTTAGTTCATAAAACTGTTTGAGGTTGAAAAAATAAACTTCGTCTCAAATTTTAAATCAGAATAATTTAGTGGTGAATTGTATGCATAGATTTATTGTGTATTTTTCAAACTCAAATAAATAGTTTTTCACCACTATCGCTAAATTTTCGAAAATTGGTATAATTTTTTAACCGCGCACAGTGGATCGAAACTATGAAAAAGTGGTCATGGGACTGTAACTTCTGATCTAACCAAATCTAATGAAAAAATCAAAAAAATGTTTAGTTCTTTAATTTTTTTTTACTTAAAATAGCTGTTAACATACAAAAACTACCAAATCCTTATTTTACTACACATAAAATTAATACTTCACGTTATTGTCTTATTTATTAAGTAAAAAAAAGCGTTTACACATTTTGTTAACAGTCTTTTAAAATACCGATTTTTTGCAAAAAAAAATTATTATGAATAAAAAATAGCTTAAAAAGGATTATCTTATGTAAATATGTGTTATTTTAAAATGAATTGGTATTATTATGAAAATACCAACATAAACATAAAAAATATGATAAAATATAAATATTTTCAACTTAATAATGAAATTAATTTAAAAGAAAATGATGGATTAAAATGTACAATGTACATAAGAGCGACCAACGAATGATCAAATGAACGAACAAATGAAATTGTACATATTTTTAGAACAAATTTCTTAACAAAAAACTGGAGTTTAAATTTTTCAAAAAACCAAAAAAAAAAATACATTTTATTTTCTTAAATAAGAAACAATTCAGAGAACAAATTGTTTGTAAGACAAATTTTATTTCGAAGCCATGACATTATTTTAAGCTAACCTAGTACGCTGCTGAAGCGAAACGAAAATGTTTCTAAGCCTCCAAAGTCAGCAACGAAAGTCAAAATTAAATAATGTCAATAAATTAAAACTTGAAAATAATTTTGAAGAAATTAAAATTCACAAGGTGCAAAATTCTTTTGGACCAAGGAATTTTATCTGAAAAAACATTAGTGAAACATTATTGAAAACTTTCCAAGTATTCAAGTACAGGTAATAATATCGTTTGTCAATCTCGTGTGCTGTGAAACGAAAAGCATAACAAAATTTTTCGTTCTGCTGTTTTTTTATACAAATTTCCGTTTCGCTTTAGAAATTGAAATATATATATTTTTTTTAATTTAAACTTTAGTTAGATTCTTACTTTATTATCCAGATTTTGTTAGAAAATACATAAGCATAAAAAATTACATCAGTTGGTTCATTCGTTGATCGCTCTGACAGTGCTTTACTCTTAAAAAACCTTAAAAATTAATTGTTTTTACTCACTCTTTCTTTAGTTTTTTGGTCAATCTGCCTTACGTTATGTATTCAGTAGTTATATTCTTCGATTAAAATACCCCATGACACTTTAAGCTAGCCAAATAACACCAACCCTCCCCTTTACAGATAGGAAAAAATAAAAAAATAAATAAAAAAATACTACCTAAAGGGTTAAATTTATAAAGATGGTGCTCTAAAAAACGGGGTCGGATTCGGTTGGATCCAAATGTTTTAAAATATTACACCCAAACTATTAAGCTTTCATTCTAGACTACTAAGAGAGCGGGCATATGTAAGCATTTTTTAAAAGCATTTTCAAAGTTGAAGAGAAATTTTCAAAAAGGGTTATAGAAAAACGTGTTTTAGAATTATTTAGAAATATAATTTTAGGATTTTTTTCTTAAATATATATTTTAGATATCAGTATCTTATCAACAAAATTTATTTCAAGAAGATATCTTAAAAAATGAGCCAGATATAAGAGTATGAAAATTTCTAAGAAAAACATCTTTTTTTTCTTGTGAAATAGTCCCCACTTGAGACTCTGTATCTTGGAAACCAAAACATTTTGATAAAAATAACTTGTGGATTATGAAAGAAGGGACAATTTTCTATGATTAACAAACAAAAAATATTTACAAGAATGAAAAAAAAATTTTCACCCAATGTCCGGAATTTTGTACTAGACGTTCCACTGTGCGCCGGGTGTTCATTATATACGAGAAGACAGTGTATCATATTCTTGTCCATGCGCTCCTCATGACCTAGCCATCTCAGGTGCTGCACTTTTACTCTCTTGGCTAGGTTCATGTTGTACATACCTTCTTATCCAATCACTATCAATGCAAAAATCATCTGAAGAACTTTTCTCTCGAAACTGGGATGATAAGAGTCTTCTATAGAGACACCTAAAATCTCTTTAAACATCGAAGTTTTCAGTGAAGTCCTTGTCGACGCTGACGGAAAAGCGTGCATTCTCCATCGTCATCTTGCACAACCGGACGTGCATGGTTCTATACAGCACGCCTCTTTAGATACAATCATATGATATCTTGAAATTGATGGATAGGTGATGTTCATAGGTTTTTTCCAAGATCTGCAGTAATGTTTCAGATTGTTGACGAAGGGCTTAAGATGTTCAAATATTACGTCAGAGAGGATGTTATAGGCGATGTCAAGAGGATTTGCTGATTCCCCTGTAGTTAACAACCTTTAGAGTTTCTTCTTTCTTAAGGATCGAGCAGACAATACTGAGGCTGCAGGCATGTTTTCTTACGAGTTAGTAACGCCAATTTGTACATTCATTCCTTATGTAATGAAATGATAAACCTACACGTATCTAAAAACTCTTAATAATAAAGCTGTAAAAAGCGTTTCGCTCTGACTTCAATTTAACACTCTTTACCAAATAGCATTTTTTTCTCCTACACTTTTAAAATAATAAATTTTTTTTTTCATTTTTTAGATAAACATTGAATTTTGAAATTTTATAGATTAAATTGACTTTCAAGATATAATCCATTACATGTTCAGCACCCATGATATTTAATTCCTTTCTGCACTGAAGTGCGTTCTTTTATTCGCCGATGTTAACTATTGTTAATAATAGTTAACTTTCATCGTTCCTAAATGAGAAAAAAGTTACGAAATGTAACATCGCATCGTGACGTCACAACATCGTTCCTAAATCCAATGTTGAAGTGTCAAATAGTTACATTTTGTAACTTTTTCCAACTCAGCTTCTGGACTTGAGTTTCAATGTTAATCTGTCAAACACAACTAAATGAGGAAGAGAGGGGAAGATGTGAGAAGAGAATTTTTTGTTTGTTTTCAAATTTGAAATTATTTAATTCATATTTTTGCTTCAATTTGCTTAGAATCAAGGGGCACGGTAGTGCCCAGCCAAGTTCTCTAGCAACTTTGGCACTACACCCTTATTTACAGGAAACAACTCAGGCCATTTTTGACCCCCCTCTAACTTCCACACCAAAGATGCTAGAAATTTCAAACTCGCTACATTTGTTGAGCTGGTCAAAAAATTTCAAACTCGCAAAATTTCAGCCTCCTACGATGAGTAGTTTCTGAGATATAGGGCTTTAAAAATCGCAAAAACCGTAACTGACTCACTGACTCACTGACTCACTGACTCACTGATTCACTGACTCACTGACTCACTGACAGATCATAAAAATTATGGAGAACTTCCCGATATCGTAGAAACTTGAAATTTTACACGGTGATAGGGCTTGTGGTGTATACAAAGGAAAAAATCGAAAACTTGAGATTTTCAATTCAGGGGGCGTGGCATCCGCCCATTTCCGCTGAATTTTCATAAAATATTATAGAGCACTTCCGACTATCGTAGAACCTTGAAATTTGGTAGAATGGTAGAGCTGGTAGTTTATACAAAGGAAAAAAATTAAAATTTGAGAATTTCAGCCAGGGGGCGTGGCAACCGCCCATTTCCGGTGAATTTTCATCAAATATTATAGAGCATTTCTAACTTTCGTAGAACATTAAAATTTGGTAGAATGGTAGACATGGTAGTTTATACAAAAGAAAAAATTTAAAACTTGACAATTTTAGACAAGGGTCGTGGTAACCGCCCATTTTCTCTGAGCAATACCTTGCAAAAAGTAGTGAAATCACAACAAAAACATTACTGTTAAAAAAGAGCCAAGTTCTCCTATGTTGAAGTTATGCTAGCACAAAAAGTACTGAAATGTAAAAGTGTACCAAGTTCTAAAGCTTGTATACATAAAATGTTGATTGTTTACTTGGCAATTTTTCAAATAGCTTTACAAATCGGTAATTTAAAGAAAAATTGTCAAGAGAACAATCAACATTTTATGTACCTATACAAATTTACAGCCAAGCTTTAGAACTTGGTACACTTTTACATTTCAGTACTTTTTGTGCTAGCATAACTTCAACATAGGAGAACTCGGCTCTTTTTTAACAGAAATGTTTTTGTTGTGATTCAATTTAAAAGAATTATTTCAGTACCAAATTAATTATTGTTTATTTATTCATAAAATTGATCTCAAAAACTTTTGTTTTGACATATCAACAAAATGTAACATTAGTCGTTCCTAAATCAAAGTTGAAATTTTTTAACAAAATCTAACAAAAACAAATACAACGATTTTTTTGACACAACAACCAAAGTTGACTTTATTTAATAAAAGAACGGGCCACAGAGATGCTAATTCCAAAAACATATGCATCACTACTACATACTACCAACTTATTTTGCTTATTAGGTGTGAACTCAAAATAATTATATTCACTAGTTGGAATATTTATTTGTCGATTTCATTTGACTTTAGTTTGAGTGATGTTATCCCACTACTCTTTAGTCATAAAAATAACTTACCTACAGCGTTACCACTTGCAGAAAAAAAGTCGAAGTAGATTTGAAGAAAAAATGGAAGTAGATTGAGAAAAATCGAAGTAGATTTCAAAATATCCTTTTTTTAATAAAAATCTATTTAAAAAAAAAATTATTCTCTTAAATTTCTTTAAGAGCCGATTTTTCCATCTTCTAATAAACAGTCAGTTAACTGTTCGACGAATAAATTTATTAGGCTCATAAACAATCGGATAACAACATTGAATTTTTCAATCAAAAATAATTTATTCTACAGAATAACAAAAAAAAAAATTGTCAAATTCAATAATATTCAAAACTAAACGTCTTTTTTATTAATAATTGTTTTTGTTTTCTTGTGTTCCTCTGTATTCTTTGTCAAAATTATTTCAAAGCAGCTTTGACAATTGACACAGTATTTTTATTGATATTATTCCTTAGAATAATTTTTATTCGTCTCTGAAAGAAGCAGATAGTTTTATTTATAGGAATAAGCTATATCTGCCTGTTGAAAAAATGATTTTTCCTCTATCAGGAGAATAAGTACTAACTGACTGTTTAACTGACTGTTGAAAAATTGGCCCTAAGTTAAATAATTTAATTAGTAAAAACAACTAAAACCAAAGTTTAGAATTCTTTCAAACTATATAATTTCGGTATAAATATATTTCTATACATTATTTTATAACAATTTTTAGTCAAATATTTGGTTTTCTGCAAAAAGAAGTAGAATTGGCTTATATTTTGATAATTTGAAGTAGATTGGAACAGAGATTTTAAAATGAAGTAGATTTCGATATTTTTGTGATGGTGCGAAGTAGGGAGTAGATTTAAATTTTTTTTGAAAAAAAGAAGTAGATCTACTTCAATTGAAGTAAAGTGGTACCACTGCTTACCTACTTTACTTTTGTGTAATACCTGATAATTCATCTTCAATTTTGTTCAGATCAGGTACTTTATGTTATTACTTCCCTCTTTTCCAAGTAAAATTCCAATCGTTCACATATCTGGCAGACATTTTTGTTTTTCTCTTAACTTCATTATATTTCATTCACATAAAATTATGAATCTCTGCTTTCGCATCAGAGATGATGTGTTTTCCTCATCTCATACACACACCACAGCATTCCTTGTAGAAAGTGAAGTGGAAGTACGAGTAAATGACCAACTTAAAAGATTTCTTACATCATAATTACATCTTGCCGCACGTTCCGAGAGTTGTATTGGAGTATAAATAGTTCCTATCCAATAAATTCCATTTTCATTATCGACTTTATGTGCAGTTTCACAAAGGTCACAAATCACAATCAAGTCACAGAGAGCATAGCAGATATCCGATATAGTGATCGATAGCTGAAAAAAATATCTGACGGAACAATCATAGATTTATTGTATTTTTGTACTTCGACGCTAAATGAGAAATTAATTAAAGACCTCACATTGAGTTATTATCACCGAGCATCTTATTTGTATCCTGCTATAACAATTTTAGGTGCAAAATAAGTCCAGGGTTACCAACAAAGGGCTAATTCATAGTCACTAAAGGTACATAGATTGAGCTTTCTTTTGATCAACTCAATCTTACTATAAAGCTCTTTTAAACTCAGATATTAAGGTCTTGCAAAAATTTCTTTACATTAGTTTTAGAAAGAATCGAATCAGCGAATTATTTTGAATGTCTTTTAGAGGGTCTTTTCTCCAATAGCTGTAAAGTTGTCAAAACTGGTGGTAACCCTGCTCTTAGCCAAAGGTTTGCAAGGTGAAGATGCTCACTTCATGTCTTTTTGTTATTTTTTTTTTTTTTTTATTGTAGTGTTGTTTTTAACAGCGCAAAGTGAAATCCCAATCCATTGAGATGCCATTGACTTTACTGTTGGATGTTCGTGGTTTGGATTCCCATATAAATATTTCAAGACGTAGTGAAATTTCAATGCTTGCACGGAGAAATAAAAAAAAAAATAAAAAAAAAACTTTGTACTTAACCGAAAATTGCAGGCAATAAAAATGCCAGAAGTATCAGTATCAGCTTCAAGCCTATTAAAGGGCGGCTTATGATCATAGTCATAAGATGGTTTCTTAAATTGAACATAAATTGAAAATTGGTGGTTTGGTAAGGTCTTGAAGACTTTGTATTCAGTTCAATATTTTTCCCTTAAAAAAAAAAAAAAACATTTAAAACTTGTGAATTGGGTAAAACCCAAGAAGACGACAGACATAACAGCACAGATCATTACAGATTTTTAAACCAATGTCGTCTTCTTCTCGGTGGCCGTTTATAATTCAACATTCAAAGCAACTTTTTGAGTTGGATCTCCTGGTCGTCGTTCATTGAAGATGATGCTGCTGTTGCTTTGCTGACAGGGAGAAAGTTTATAGTCGGAATGCATCCTCGATGCGCCTTTTTGTTTTTGTTTTTTTTTTTTTTGGTTAATAGTTGTTGGTTTATTCATTTGGTAAAACGTGCACTCATCTGCTTACATACCGTAAGCGTAACCAGTCTTTTTACAAGTTATGTAATATGGTGTGGCAACTTAAAATAAACAAGATGATGTGCAACTATTATCACCGATGTAAGTAATGGTTTTTGTTTTAATTTTTATGTTTGGCTGGATGTATGACTGTCTAAATTAAAATTTGTTAAAAGTAACGTTTAACATTTATGAATAAAAAAAAAAAAAAAAATAATTTCGTTTGGTAAATTTTATTTTTATAAGTTCTTGATTTGGCAAAAAGCAATTTCATATTTTTACTGGATTTATAAATGACAAACATAATTGATATTAAAATAACACTAACATTTCGATCTTATAGCAAAAAGTTTTAAACAGTCCCTAGGAGTATAAGGTAGTGTTAAAATTAAAATTTAATAGAATTTCAACTTTCTTATGATCTTTTTTGTTGAGAATAGTTTTCATATTTAAACTTCAAACTTCGTCCTTTTTCCTTTTGTCTTATCAAAATAATTCAGTAGGTACAAGGAAATAAATCCCCAGGAACTCTGTGGGTACTCAGTGGGAGCAAATTCAGGGAAAAGTTGACGATTCAAGGTTGGAATCTAAATACGAACAAAATTAGTGGTTTTTGAAATTAAACCAAAAAAGAAATAAAATAGGATGGAATAAAATGGCGTGATTTTTATGATAAACACATATTTACAAAATCTTGAAAAGCAATAGTTTATTTTAAAAATTCAGTGAAAAGAATGCAGTAGGGATTGACTTTGGAGCCTTTTCTTCAGTTGTTTTTTGAGGCTTTTCGGCGTAATTCGACTCGTGTGAACGTAAGCTGCAGGTGACTAAAGTGACAATCGACTCGTGAAAAGTCAGCATAAAGACAAATCCCAACATTTTTGACAGAACTAAAAGTTAAGAAGAAGACAACTAATTTCAAAGTATTTAGAGATGATCTGCTGTTCAACTGTTTTTCAAGTAGTTTTAGAGCCGTATGCTGGAATGATGCACAAGTACTTAAGTTCAACAAAAGACCATAATACGGGACGTTTTAGGTAGATATTATAATGTGTTCACTTGGGCGTATACCTACTTACTTTTTTTTTGTATGAAATATACTATTTTAAGTTGTGACAAAATTTTATCAAATATAAAAATTGAAGAAAATGTAATTATTGTTGATGTGATTTATTATGATAAGTTTTTTGTAGATACTTTTAAAATTAAATTTTTACCAGACATCAACCATCGCACAGTGTGTCGTCCCCTTATGATAAATCACTTTTTTTTTTTGTTAAAAATTAATATTTTTGCTATTAAAATATAATTTAGAAGTGTCAACTCATATGAAAACATATTTATCTTACAAAATAACCCAGGTTATGTATTCAAAATAAGCTCCGAAACATGAGTACCTCGGAAATCGAAAATATTTTGAGGAATTTATGGGAATCTTTGAGAGTGTATATTTTACGTTTGGTAATTGTTTGAAAAATTTTGTTAATGTTATTTTGTTTATTTGAGTGTTGTTGTAAAACGTATTACAAACAAAAATTAAATTTATAAAATTATATATGAGTTATTAAAATTTCTTTGATAAATGGCCAAAAAAAAAAATTTAATTTTTAAACTTAATTTAAAAAAAAACTTATAAAATCATATTGATAATTTTTTTATATTATTTTGCCTTAGGCCTATACTTAATATTGGCAAAGTTTGGTCTGCTTCAGTTTGCGATTACCAGAGATATTCACATTTATGTGCTACGAGTCAAGTACTCAAAATAATTCATTTTTTGAGAAACATTTTCAAGGGGATCACAAAAATGAAAAAATCGATGTTTTTAATAATTTTTAGCCATACACAAGTGACAAAAAGCTGTTTATGTAATTAAAAATATTTTAAATATTGTTTTCAACAAGAAAAAAATTATATTTTTCTGCATACTAAATTTTTAATATAATTACTTGACCCGGCCACGCTCTACTGTGTATTATAGCGTATTTACCAACCTCGCCGATATAAGAATTTACGAAAATGCAAATAAAACGTTATTTCAAAGTTTGAAAGCGATTGACAAAAAACTATTCGAGAGAGAAGATAAACAAAACAAGTTGACTTCAACTTAAGATTTTTCAAAGTAGAAAAAAGATATTGAAAAGATTTAAACGGGCTTTAAAAGAAAACATTTAGTTCTTTTAGAAACTGTCACAAATTTATTAAAAATAAATCACCACGTTCAAGAACATAACCTTAAAAACTGTTAAAAAACGACATTTCAAATATTCTAACGGGAATATTTCAAAAACGTGATATGATAGAATTTTTCTGACTTCGGATTCGAGTTCAGCACACCAAAAACCTTACGAAAAGTATATTTTTGTTTATATAGAAAAAAAATTAATTTTGCTCACAAGTGGCTTCTTCAATAAATGTTAATTTCATAAATTATACTAAAAAAATAAATTGCACGACTGGGGTCGCACGTACTTGCTCTTATGCTTAAAGTAACTATAATGTTAAAGCTTTTTATTCAAGAAAATTAAAATTCGATATTTTGAAGAAATTTCATAAGTAGTATAAAAAAATTAAATCTGTTTTTATAATTAATAAAACTCCGTTTTAAAATATCTTAAAAAAAAAAAACAAATATGCCATTTTATTTCTCGTATAAAAAGGTATTTTTAGAAAAAAAATTTTGAAAATTGTAGGAGCCGTTTTTTAAAAAAATAATTTTTTATATATAAAATTTTTTTAACATTTTTCAAAAAAAAAGTTGGTATGCCATTTTGAAGAAATAATTAATTTACACATAAGAACTAAATTTCAAAATTTTTCATTGATCCGTTTTCAAAAAATTGATTTTTCAAAAAAAAATTTTGAAATATTTTTAAAAAAACCAAAAATGCGTTTTTTGAAAATTTTCTAAAATTTTAATATTATCTTTACTTACACACTTTTGTATAAAAATTTTCATTTAAATCGGGTTAATTTTGTACGAGATATTCAGAAACGAAAAAAACCGTTCTATGACAGGTACCGTTAATAACGGTACAAAAAATATTTTTTTTATTTAAAAAGTTGGCCCTTATGTGTAGTACTACACACAAAAATTTTAATCAAAATCGTTAGAGCCGTTTTTGAAAAAAATTAACTTTTCTATTTCCGTTATATGGCAGGTACCGTTAGTTTTGGTGATAAAAAAAAAATTTCAATTTCCCCTCTAGGGAATCACCAAAAACTGCTAACTACCAAGTTTGAAGAAAATCACTTCACTCGTTTAGGCTGCAGCTCCAGATAGAGACAGACACACAGAGAGACAGACAGACAGACAGACAGACAGACAGACAGACAGACAGACAGACAGACAGACAGACAGACAGACAGACAGACAGACAGACAGACAGACAGAATTGCCGGACCCACTTTTTTGGCATTCTCCATCATCGTAATGTCATGTAAAATTGTTATCTCGAGTTCGATTTTTTTTACGAATCCTAAACTTGCCCTATAGTACCTATATCGCAAGTAAAAAGTAATAGGTTGTTTAATTTGTAATTTTTTTTCTATTCCTGCCATAAAAACACAAAAAAAGATATTAAAACTCCAAAATCTTAGCTGCAAGTATTTATGATAAACTTTTGTATGGGCTCGACACACTGTGCATCGTCTTCGTTTGGATCATGAGAATAAATACAATCAACTTGTACACTTCGTTGTAATGTATGTATAATCCTTTGATGTTTTGCATGTACAGTGAATTATACTCAAAAGTTTCTTAGGAGTAGAACGGTCAACATATAAAATATGCTGGTATTCCACATCTACTTTATAGCTCTTTCTCTTGAAAGTAGAACTTACAACCTAATAAATATTTTTATCCATGGTTTTTCATTTGAGTGCATATTTCCCAAAACATTAGTTATCTAAAAACCATTTTTTTTTCTTGGGTACTTTCGTCAAATGAACTTAATGACGTCTTATCGATTGATACCCATATTTCTATATTTTGAACGTTTTGAAATTTTGTTATTTTTTCTCACAACTGTACGAATTTAAGGAAGTTCTCAGTGAGAACTTCTCACCTAGTACATTTTGCGTCATTAATCATTTTTCGGCCAAACTAAAAGCTGTGATTCAAGAATGCATATACATACATACACTGAGGGAAAAAACAACTTAAAATCAACGAAAACCACGTTGATTCAACTATTTTCTACTATTTTTGCTTTGAAGACGAAAATTTTAAAATCAAAGTAGAACAACGTTAGTTTAAAGTGGTTTGCCGTTTAAAACATTTTCAAACCAAAATTGTTTCAACTTTGAAAAAAAAAAACATCAATTTAATAAAAAAAAAAGAAAAAAATTGGCAGCTGCTGGGGATCGAACATACAACTCTTGGGTCACTAGCCGAATGCTTTACCACTGTGCTATCTCACTGTTGAAAATTAAGGTGATAAAATGCTACAAAAGCTGAACTCCAAGAAAAATAAAAAAAATTCTTAAGTTGTTTCCATTTTAATTTAAAGATATTTCATGTTAGTTTTTCAACATTAAATCAACGGTTTTTCCCTCAGTGTACAAAAAATTGATCAGATAACAGAATAGGGTTAGGACTTTTTGTGAGCAATCATTAGAATTTTAATGTACTATTACTCATTAGAACTCCACCAATTGTTCTCAAAATCCAATATATCCAATCAATCAATTATGGAAGCAATGAGTCATCATATGGATATACGTTTTGAAAAAGTTTCGTGTACCTATTGTTGAACCTTGAAGGAATGAAGGTAAAATAATGCACAACAAAAATAAATATTTTAAGTGCTCTTAAGAGAGGTAGATGCATATTAATAAAATAACTATCAATATAATTTTGAATCAATCTCTTCCAAAAGTCTAAATGGCCATTAAATATTGGGATCAATTTCAACCATTATGATCAGATTTCATGCAATTTGATATCTCTGCCAAGGTTTTCCAATACCATACTTACTTATCACGCAAATTATGGACATCTGCTTATTATATACAAACAATCGACTTATTCAATCGGACTATTTCCATATGATTTAAACTTCTCCCATCAAAATATCAATTAAAACCAATAAATATCAATCTAAATCGCTCGGTTCGGTTTAATAAAGTAAATTTTGATTCATAAAAGGTCCAATTTAAATAATTACGAACAAAGTTACATTTGCATTTTGTATGCATTTAAACAATCATTTGAATTTAGGAGATATCTTTTGGATTGCCATCATATCTTCCAAGTCACTCTGTTTTTATTGGTGTGTTAACTAGTTTAAAAGGCTTTAAAATTAATGTAAAGATAACATACTTAACGGAAACAATAAATGTTTGGGAATTATTCATGAATTCAGTTAAAACAGTAGGCGTATTTGATTTGAGTTATTGTCCAAATTATAGTGAATTGATGATGTGTGATGTTTTCGTGATAAATGTTTACACATGTACTTGGCAAGGAAAACAACTGACTCCAACTATTATTATACCTCGTTTTCAAATACTCCCCTAAAAATAAAAAAATAAATAAAGAAAACAAAATTAGGATTACGTTTTTCTTCCTCGTTCATAGTCCAAAACAGTCAAAATTGAGGGATTTTTGTCATTATTGACAGCTTTCAGAAGATTTTTTTTTCTTAAATTTATTTAATTCTTGTTTTCATAATATTGAAAGGCCAACCACCAAAATTTGAACTTTTGTCATTCAGATTAAAAATTAATTAAAATTAATGAGCTTTTAAATAAGTCTAAAAACCTTAACACTTTTCTGTTATGTTTTTGCCAAAGATGCATAAAGTTTAACTTGCATGCAAAATTTATTCAATATCAAACTAAACATAAATTAATTTATTTGGATCAGACGAAGTTAATTTGCACTTAAAGTATAGTAATTTATTGAGAAAGAAAAATTCATTAAAATTCAAATATTTTTAAGCTAGACATCATGGAAACACTTGTATTTTAAGTGTTAAATTAGCACTTCTTGATCATCATACAAACAAAACAAACATTTTTGTTGTGCAAATTTCACTTAAATTCGGGACAAGGGTATATTTGTATTTCTTTGACACAACAGATGGCTAAAATTCAAATGAAACCATAATGTCAATCAATAAACTGACCTACCCATATGTCTCAATATTCATAATCAAAAGTCGTTAATTAATTCAATAACATAAAAATGAAAAACATATTGTTTTCTTTAAATGATTTGATATTTTGATATGCTCCAAACGCAACTTATTAAAAAAACAAAATCAATAATTTGAAATATTGTTAAGCATTATAATGCACGTTAAGGCAAATCTACATAATCTACTGGCCAATCCTAATTTAAATGCTTGTTTAAATGGCTAATTAAATTTTTCATACACAAAATTTGGGGCTTTGATATGGGAAGACAAAAATTGGTTAATAGCCATGCATCATATGTTATATTATCATTTGAATTATATTTTTCAAATTCATTCATGAATAACGTTTAGACATCGATATTGAGTTTGATATCGATGATAGGTAGCATCAAATTCGCAGCTCGCGAAGTGATGTTGTACACTGAGGGAAAAAAACAATTAAAAATTAACGAAAAATACTTTGAAGTCGATAATTTTAAAAACAAAGTAGAACAACGATAAATTTTCAACTTAGAAACAAGACCTGGGCCCTATTGCACCAACCACTTTGCACTTTGCATTTTGCAAATTTGCACTTTAACTTTGCAAATTCTGTTGCACCAAACTCCAATTTGCAAAGAGGAAATTATTTTTTTGAAAAGTAAAACAAAAATTCCTTCTTTGCAAATTTTGTTGCACCAACCACAAATTTGCAAAGCACAAAGTACTTTTCTGAAAAGTGCAAAGTTTTGCCAATTTGCAGAGAATTCTTCGATTTCGTTGCACCAACCAAAAAAACTTTGCACTTTCCATATCAAATTCTGCAAAGTTTTGCAATAATGCAAAGTCAAAATTTCATTTGCGGATGGCCATTTCTCGTGTAAAGTTCGGGTATAATAAATGATAATTTAAAATGAATCGCATTGAATGACTTTTTGAAGATAAAGAGTATAGTAATAGGTACGTGAGTGATGTAAAATTAAGAATGAATTTTGAAATTAGGAATAATTAAATATTGGGAATATTAATCTATGGTTAGTATGTGAAAAGAAGTTGAAGTGGCATTATTAGAATTTGTTGTGTTCTTTTTAAAAATCATTTAGGAACGATTTGTTGTTAGATAATGTTAAACTGTCAAATGACCAATTTTTTTTAGAATAATTCAATTCCTTTATTATAACCAAAAATCATGTTTTTATTCAAAATAAATTTTTTCCCATCATTTCAAAAATTCCATTTTAATTTAATTTTTCCGCTGATTAATAAAAGTAATAAAAATGTTTGAATTGTCATGAAAACCAAACACCTTTTTTCTTAGATCAACAACTCACTAAACTCGTATCATGGAAGTGAGTTGGAAATAGTTAAGAATCGTGACTATTTGACACTATTTGACAAAGGAGTCTAGGAACTATGTCAAATAGTTAGAAATTTTAACTAAACAATAGACCATTTAGTTCGATATTATAAACATAAGTAAACTATGGTAAAATAAAGAACGCACCTCTGCCCTCTGCTTCATGGCCACATAGCCTCCTCTAAATGCCAACCACCTTATTAAAAATTATCCGTCATTCAAAGAATGATTGCAATTTATAGTTGAAATAATAATATTATATTGATATTAAAAATTCTATTATTTTCTTCTTTAAATAAATTACAGCAAAGCAACAGTCTAAGTAACCATAACCAACAAAATTAAAAATGATAGAGTAAAGTACAACAAATTTTCAAAAGATATCGTTGTTTAAGTAAAAAAAGAAGATTTCAACCTTTTTTAACAACGAAAAAATGTTGAAACTATTTATCGCTTTACTTTGCCAATTTTCAAATTACGCAAAGTTCCATTTTAAGTTGGTGCAACGCCCGCACTTTTTGCTTTGCAAAAAAAACATCAAAAATTGCAAAGTGCAAAGTGGGGAACTTTTAATTTTTGGTGAAACACTTTGTACTTTTACTTTGCAGAAATGTATTGTTTTGCAAAGTTGCAAAATGCAAAGTTGCAAAATGCAAAGTGCAAAGTGGTTGGTGCAATAGGGCCCTGATATAAGAAGCAATTTTCTTCTTGGAGTAACAATAAGTTAATTTTTAAAATAAATTTAGCTCCAAGATATCTTAAAATGATATTTTTTTCTTATACTATATTTAAAGAATGCATATCGAAAATGGATGAGGCAAAGTGCGTAAGGTACATATATAGGTACTTCTTCTCCGCATTTCAATTAACTATAAAAACCCTCAAATACAATCACCGGATCTGTACATTTTTTACTGAGCTCGAAATAATAATTTAAGATCTTTAAGATGATGATGAAGAAATATTTAAAATTCATTAAAGTTTCAGACTTTCAAGGGACATTAATTTCCATTGTGTCAATAGAGGCATAAAATTATCAGAAATATGTAAACGAGCATAAGCTAACTAAATACTAAACACTATATAAAATATACAAAGGTGGTGAAAGAATATAAATCTCAATAGTATGATTGATAATGGTTTTGAGAAGCTAAATAGTGTTATATTTCATCATGTTCACAAAGATTATTATAATCAATAAATAATTTATTGATAAAAGCTTCTGTTGCCATGAAGAACAAAGAGAAGCTACTAATGTAGAAGAAAGATGAGAATCCCCTTTTAAGACTTTGATAATTATAATGTCTTCTAATAAAATGTATCTTTTGCGGGTAGATTCATATAGTTTTATGTTTTTTTTTCTAACTTAAAATCTCTATTTAAAAGACTAAATGCCAATTACATTTTTAAGCAACATAACATTATTTAATGGCTTAAGGTGAAGGAAATATAGACAAAAAAAAAAACACACCAATGAATTATTATTAACTTCAATCTGACCCCTGTAGCAACATAACGCCCGATAGTAACGCACTCATACTAACCAAGCACTCTTTGAAGCAAGTATAATAAACGTACCATTGCATAACCCTGTGGTGACCCATTTAATTGAGTTTTGCCACTTCAGGTGGGAGTGAAACTGAAACGTCTCGGTTACTAAATTCCACCTATTAACTATACTCTACCAGCAATTACGTGAAATTACAATCTTCTAGGGTTCACGCCAAAGGGCGAGACATTTTATTCACTCAAAGTCGGTTGTTTTGTTTCTTTCTTCTTTGTAGCAATAAGGTGCTCGCAGATACATGTTTCTATTGAAAATAAAAAAAAAAAAACTTAAAGAAAAACTCAGGCACCTGCTTTATGGAGGCAATTTCAGCTATAGTGTAATTTTTGAAGAAGGCATATACTCAAGACTCAACTCAATCAAGTGAGAAATTAAACATTTTTTTTATCTACAATCTACAATACCCAACACATTTTGATTGAGCTGTTTTGTTGAATGGAACTGAAATATTGGTTGCATAGGTGCAATTGACTTTGTAATTCAAAATATACATAAATTTATTTTCCCTAAAGTTTGTTTGAGGGCAAGTGTATGAGAAAATTGTATCTTCATTGAGCTTGATCGACGCCAACGGTCTATTGCAATTTATTGCACTGAAACTTTAAATATGAAAAAGGAAAGACGCATACCAAAATGTTCCTTTAAGAATTTAATTTTTTTAAATTTTTATTCCCTGAGCTTTCTACGAATTGTTCTTTTGATAATGAAATTTTTTGGTGAAAGGATTGCATTGCCAACTCCAGGCTTTTAGAGACCAATCCGGCCCTTTAAGTGATTCCCTCAACTTCCCTCTGCCTACCTTTCTTTTGAACATAACATTAAATGATGATGATTTTATTTTTATTTTCAGAACACCTTCACTTGTTTTCTCCTTTTAATTCTTTCATCAACTGCCATTGGAGATGATAACACTTCAACAGAAAATAATGAAATCATTCCCAAAGAATCAATCAAAAACATTGACGACACTGTTCGTCAAGCTCTCCTTCGTGCCATAGACAAACTACAAAAGCAAACATCATATTCCTCTGACGAGGATACAACAAACAATGATGAAAATACTGATGAAGAGCCTGAGTTCCCAGCCAGAGTTGTTGAAATATCAACAACTACAAGTGTACCTGAAGAAATTCTCGAGGAGAGTACAACTCCTGATGTTGCACCAACTGTGCAATTTTTCACTGCATCATTTGATGAAAAGTTGTCAAAAGAACAACCTCTTATATCGTTTATTAGTAAAGAAAAACAATTAAAGAAGAAAATCTTAGCTAAAGTGAGTCTAGGCTCTCCCGTTGTTCTTACTGGAACTGCCTTAATTTCACCCGATAAACTGCAGTCCACTCGCAGTGTAGCATCTGATCGTACAAATGAAATTTCGTCGGAGAGTAAGGCCGAAATTCAATTTCAAATAACCAAAGTGAAAAAGAAGCCTGTACCACCAACTACAACAACAACTACTACTACAACAACAACCACCACAACAACTACTACTCCAAGGCCTACTCACAATGAAGATGGTGAAAATATTGAGCTGGTAGACAAGGATGACATAAAAATTCAAGCAGCTCCTCTAGTGACTGCTTTCACAGTAGATCTTGATGAAAGAGGTGCTGCCAAAAATGTCATACCCATTATTGAACGGTATTCAACAACAACCAAGAAACCAGAAGCCATCCCAAGGCTTGGAGCAACTATAGCTAGGCTTAATGTCCTTCCATCTGGGGAATTACTGCCGCCAGCACTTCGTTCAGAAAATTCTGCACAGTATTCAAGAAATGAAGTACCACAGCAAAAATCTGCTCCACCAGCAACAGTGGCCAGCCGAATTCCCGAACCAGATACGGTTTGACACATTTTTGTTTTACTTTCTTTGAAAACCCAAGAAATCCTTTTTATTATTTTTTCATTTCAGAACGGCCAACAAAGTCCTAGTTTTCCATTAGTCGATAATTACTTAATTGAGAGACAGCGCACATTGGAACAACAAATCTACCAGCTTCAACTTCAAGCTAAACAACAACAAGAACAAATCACAAGACAACTGCAGCTTCTCGAGCAACAACGTCAGCAGCAACAGCAGCAACAGCAACAACACCAACAACTTCAAACACCAGAGTCAAGTTTGCCAACCCAAAGCACTTCAAACATCCAGAAAAGTTCAAACACTGGATTTACAATTCGGCCATCTATTGAATTTGTTCCTACTGTCAGTAACTCAGCAGACAATTTTGGTCTGTCGTCAAACCAACAACTTCCTTTGAAGGATTCTCCAAAGTTCAATAGCGATTCGAACAGAAATCAATTTAACTCTAATGAATTCTTCAATACAAACAACAATGCTTTTGGAACAAGCAACAATGGAAACCAAGCATTCTTGCAAAATAGAAATCCAAATGTGTTTGGTTTAAATGGCGCCCAACGACAATCGATTGTTCAAATTCAGCCATCAAATCAACTTCCATTCCTGCCAAATCTATCAGAAACTTTAGTTCAACAGCCTCCAGAACTATCTCCCTTCCAAAACCTTCCCCAAAATAACTATCAAGCCTTTCAAAACCTTCCATTCCTAAACGGTGCCAATAATTTCCTTCAACAACAGGAAAATCAACAACAACAACAACAGCTTCATCGATCTCGTCAATTCCGACAAGATTCACAAACAGGAAATTTCGGTTTGAATCAATTAACACCAAGTCAGAATCAGAATTTCTACAGACAACAACTAATAACTCCAAATACAAATCAGTTGCAAAATGTTGCAGCTTCTTATCAGTCAGGTATACGTTTTGATCATATTCCTGAACTTAATATAATTAGTAAAGTTTTAGCACTGAATCATGGTATAAATCCGTATGCACAAGAAAATCTGAGATATCAGGCCGGACAGGCTGGATTCTAAGAGATGCACCCTCTGATCACTTAGTCTGTAACATCATCTAACTGCACTGCACTTTCTTCATTTAATGCATGAGCAAACTTTGCCAGTCTTTTTGTTTTATTTTTTTTGTATGAAGCTTAAATGTTAAACTGTTTTTTGTCTGAAAGGGTAGATAAATGGTGCTGAGTTTCTTTTTCCTTTTTCATAAAAATTGTTTTCTAATTTTTTTTATATTGTGTTTTTTTTTATTAAAGAAATACAATTTGTAAACTACTACTTTGTTTAATTTTGTATCTCTTTTCTTGTCTTTTGAAAATTGTTTATACATTTAAGATAGTTGTATGCATATTAAGATTTAATTAAATGTATCAGTGAATTGTTATGTTCTGATTTACCAATTATTTATTTTAAAATAAAATTTTGTATAAACTTTAATAGTCTCTCTTTGTTTATATTGAATTCTGTCCAAGCTTCAAGCAGATGATTTGTACATTTTTATTATCTTGAAGTAAGTAAATAAGGTTAAAAAAAAATTAGTAGCAAATATATAAATGTCTTTGAATCGGTTGTCAGATTATGTAAATGATATTAAAATTAATGGATACCGAAAATGAGAAAAAAATAGAACTGAAAAATTCTTACGAAAAATAACACTTTAGTTCTCCTTATTTTGTAGTGTTTTTTTTTTAGTAATAGTCTTTTGAAAACAAAAGAAGAGCTTACACAATCAAAGGAGCCCCCGCACACTACAAACTATCTATCGGCCGACAATTTAGTCGGTCTCTTAATTAGAATGAAAATGTATGACAGTGCGCACACTAGAACGATTATTTCTGTTAACAAATGTTACACATACGCCACAGTGACTTTTTACATTAAATTATTACGTAATTAGGTCTTTCTTTCGAGCTTTAAAGCTTGGATATCAAGCCGTATTTTTTTTATAACTCTGCCGTTACTTAGTTTTCAAACATCAACACACTAGTAAGTATTAGTTATTTACGTTTTTCATTGATACTCATGAGTAAACTACCACGTCCAATGAAACGCCTCTAATATTTTGTATGATAATACCTACCTTAAATTCGAGATTTAGCTAAGTAGATTTATGGCTATGAGAAAAATAGTGGCGTGCGTAACCCACTTTTATTCAAAAATGAGTTTTTCGTAAAAATTTTTCCAACATAGTATGAGAATCATTGGGTATGAATTGTTTTTAAAAGATTTTTTATCTTCCCCAGGAACAATTAAGCTTCTATAAGGCTCATTCCCGCTTTTTTGGGTTTGTTTTAAAGCAGAAGGTACAGGTCTTATACAAACATCTTTAGCGCATCATATTACCGATATAAATTCAAATAAAATTCACAAGTAAGTAGGTTGTGAAGAATGGCTCTTAAATAATGTTGTCCAAAGTTCAAGAATGTGGTGAAAGCCCTCCAACATAGTCCCTTATTGCGAGTGTCGTTCAACTTTCAAGTCGATCGAATTGATAAATAAATACCTGTTTTCGTTTTGGTATTTTGTTTCTCTTTCGACAAAGATATTTGCTACTGTGAACTATGAACTTGATTTGACTCGATAGCAAAATTGTAAACTAAATAAATTGCACGACTGGGGTCGCACGTACTTGCTCTTATGCTTAAAGTAACTATAATGTTAAAGCTTTTTATTCAAGAAATTTAAAATTCGATATTTTGAAGAAATTTCATAAGTAGTATAAAAAAATTAAATCTGTTTTTATAATTAATAAAACTCCGTTTTAAAATATCTTAAAAAAAAAAAAAAATATGCCATTTTATTTCTCGTATAAAAAGGTATTTTTAGAAAAAAAATTTTGAAAATTGTAGGAGCCGTTTTTTAAAAAAATAATTTTTTATATATAAAATTTTTTTAACATTTTTCAAAAAAAAAGTTGGTATGCCATTTTGAAGAAATAATTAATTTACACATAAAAACTAAATTTCAAAATTTTTCATTGATCCGTTTTCAAAAAATTGATTTTTCAAAAAAAAAATTTGAAATATTTTTTAAAAAACCAAAAATGCGTTTTTTGAAATTTTTCTAAAATTTTAATATTATCTTTACTTACACACTTTTGTATAAAAATTTTCATTTAAATCGGGTTAATTTTGTACGAGATATTCAGAAACGAAAAAAACCGTTCTATGACAGGTACCGTTAATAACGGTACAAAAAATATTTTTTTTATTTAAAAAGTTGGCCCTTATGTGTAGTATTACACACAAAAATTTTAATCAAAATCGTTAGAGCCGTTTTTGAAAAAAATTACCTTTTCTATTTCCGTTATATGGCAGGTACCGTTAGTTTTGGTCATAAAAAAAAAATTTCAATTTCCCCTCTAGGGAATCACCAAAAACTGCTAACTACCAAGTTTGAAGAAAATCACTTCACTCGTTTAGGCTGCAGCTCCAGATAGAGACAGACGGACAGACAGACAGACAGACAGACAGACAGACAGAATTGCCGGACCCACTTTTTTGGCATTCTCCATCATCGTAATGTCATGTAAAATTGTTATCTCGAGTTCGATTTTTTTTACGAATCCTAAACTTGCCCTATAGTACCTATATCGCAAGTAAAAATGTCGTTCACAATAGAATTTCACAACACCTAAATTGATTTTCGATGATCGATTTTCTACAAAAGTCGTTCATCGATAGAGATTCACAATACCAAAACTCATTTTCGCCGGTCGTCTAGACAAACGACACTCGCAATAAGGCCAATATATTAGGTGTTTTTTTTTTCTCTACATAGAGTTTTGCACACAAAAAAAAACGGCATTCGGATAGAAATCTGTCCAAATATTTGGCACCACTGTACATACACTTTGGCAGCTGCCTGTCAAAAATGTCGACTCCGCCTTGTTCTTTGTATATAATATCTATAGTACTATCATGAAAAAAAACAGCGCCACCAAAATAGTAAACTAGCGAACGAACTAAAAACTATGTCAAATTTCAAACAGAAATGTATATCTCATCTCCTTACTCCCATTATTGAATTCGATCTAAGCGCCCTCGCGACCATTCAGGTAGCGAACAAACTAAAGAATTTCACTTCATGATAGTACTATAGATTTTATATACAAAGGCCTTGTTTTTGCTAAATATTTTTGATATTTCTGTATGAATTATCGATAACACAACAATTTAAGAACCTTGGTACTACTGTTTTTATCAAGGTAAAAGTAAATTCCGGATAATTTTCTGGGGCCAAATCGTCGCATCCGTCCACGAAAACTCAAGTGTACGAAAGACAATTACGTTATAAATTAAACGAGCACAGAGACTGGGATGGCGGCAAATTTTAGCAAACAGAACGTAATTTTTGGCAGAATCTACATATGCAAAGGCATATGACAAATTTGACCTCGTCAATCCCTATGTGAGCATGGTCGAGCGGTCTAAGGCGCCTGGCTCAAGGAGCAATGTTGATTCATAAAAGAAATGGGAGTGTAAATTGCGTGGGTTCGAGTCCCACTTTTGGCAAGATTTTGTTTTATACATTTTAAAAGTTTTATTATTAATCACATCGTTTTGATTATAAAATATAATTTTTTTTTTTTCAAATTATTCTGATTTGAGGAATTATTTTTTTTAAATAAATGGTCTGCAATGGGGGTTGGTGCTGGTGTTTTGAACTCTTTTAGTGAAATTCTATTTTGTTAATATATGTCGTAATGTAAATGTTTTCTTGATTTCCAACAGTTTAATTAATTTTTAAATAAGATATACTTATATTTTCTTTACTTTTTGAACCCGTTTACAATTTGTTCGAAAGCTTTAAACCAAACGAATGACATTTCGTTCAGTTGAATACGAAGTTGTTTGCTGTACGTATGACATCATGCCAAATGAACAAATTCCGCTTACGATTTACTCGTTAAGCCTGGTACGCTGCTCGCGCTAAATTTTAGCTCCCATACAAATTATCGAAAAATTTTATCTGAGCTAAAATGGATTCCATACAAATTATCGATAACTTGTATGGGAATTTTATTTCAGCTAAAATTTAGCGCGAACAGCGCACCAGGCTTTAAAGTATAAGACGATTTGACCCCTGGATTTTTCAAATATCTATACAGATATAGTTGTTGTTGCTTTTAATACGTTAATGGTTTTGATTTCAAATATCTCGATGTCGTTTTTTTTTGTGCAAAATCTATATGGAGAAACAAAAAAATACACCTGTTATTTCTAATTTAAATTATTGAATTTTAATATATAAAAGCCCCGTTCCATTATAGGTGGTAGTTTACTCATGAGTAGATCTAGTACTTCAAATAACACACGATCTTCTACTCGAGGAGATACTAAAGTGTAGTTGTTGTAGTAGATTTCTACTCACGAGTAAACTACTACATCAAATGGAACAGCGCTAAAATATCAAAATAACTTTCATTAAACTTTGAAGTTTATGTCTGGTTTCACTGCTTAATAAGAATCTTGGCAGCACTGTTTTTTATATGTCAAACGTACCACGTACGTAACATAAACTTAACGGGACACCTGCTTACGTCAAATTCTCAAAATATTCCAAAACAACAAATCAAAAATTTATTTTATTCGCAACAGAACAACGTAAATATTTGGACAAGAAAAACTTAATTATACAACTCATCAACTTTCATTTTAGGAATCTATCATCTACAAAATCAAGTAAACCATTGTGTCTAATTTCTTAGTTTAAAAGTAAAGCATCGCCAAACAAAAAAAATCAAACCAAAACAATGATCAACGAAATGTTTACCCACACCAAACACCGAGTGAAGGTAACACGCCCAAAGCCCGTTTACCTCTGGAGTGCCTCAGATGTCCTCATCTGGTATCGACGACATTGCAGTGAGTATCTTTCCTACATTGAAAATTTCTCGAAAAACGAAATCACCGGCCGGGCATTGCTCCGCATCACGGACCACTCGCTATTGCGTATGGGCATTTCCAATTACCGAGACCGTGAAGCAATATGGCGAGAAATCGTTAAGCAGCGTTTGAAAACTGATTTTATGGAAATCAGAGACATGGAACGTATGGATCATGCTTATGCATAAAGTGGCTTTAGAGAAAATCTATATTTTTCTACGAAAATTTAATTGAACGACAGTTTTAACAAAGACTGGGTTATAAGAGTTAGGATAAGGTTATAGGAAGTTAAGTATCATTATTATAAAAAAATTATTCACAATAAAAAGAAAAGCAATTTGGTTTATTAACGAACGATATAAAATTGTATACAAAGTTTTTGTATTTGCTTCCAATCAGTTAGAGAAATTGCAGGCACTTTTTCAAGGACATCACAAGAGTAGGTAAGGTATCTATTGATAAGAGAAGCCTCTTAGCCTCCCTATTTAAAGCCTAAATGGATAGTTTGATTTAGTCCATACTTGGTAGGTACATAGCGCCTTCTGGCTAATAGAAGGTATGTACATATTAGGGTTCAAGACTCACTCGTTGCAGTGATGCTATGATCGCTGTCGGTCAAAGTAAAGTCTACTACATATTCTCTCAAATAATTGATTCTCCTTAATCGCTGTTTTGGAGGTAGCTGATGACTGCTTACTGGTTGTATTGTAGAAGTCTCGTTGACTGTTTAAGTCAAGTTCTTCTCTTCATCAGGTTTTACAGGCAATGAAACGAAAAGTTGGCTTTCCTTAGCATAGTTTAAAAATGAAGATTGAACCTCAGCAAATTGTTGAAGTGAATTTCAAAGTACTTCACTTTGTTTTTGCCCGCGATCGTTAATTCATTTGAAATTTCAGATCCATTTTTCTGCAGCTTGCTCTTGCTATACGGCGGCGGCGTTTGGTTGCAAAACTCATAAAATAAAGAAGTTCCCGCTTAAATGACTTGTTAGTTTTGAGTATTTTATATTCTTATTGACAGCAGTATCTAAGTTACTCGGACTACAAACTTGGCTAAACTATTTTAAAATTAAATTTTAAATATAAAACATCGGATACGTTGATTTTGATACCTTGTAATATGCGAAAAAAATCTGAATTAATTTCAAACTTTTTGTAGTGTTTTCGTCCTTTTAAATTTTGACTGTACTACACTTACAACTATACCTCATAGCAATTAGCCAGTTATTGAGAAGTGAACCTTTCTGTCATAAACGATGGTGTCAACCATCTTTTGATCTTTTAATTCTCCATTTACAGAAAGTAAAGATGTTTGCAAACCTGCAAATACAAGTGTTCATATAATTTTCCATTTTTGTCCTAAATAATTTTTTAATTGATCAAGGTGCTTGCGAATCATTTGCTTGCAAATGAGATTGGAATTTTTTTAGGATTTTGTCAGGATTGGAAAATTTTTTTTTTTTTTTGACGACAGCTAACGATTCAGAAACTTGATTTACTATCTTCTTACTTGACTAAAAGTACCTAACGTTTTTGAACCTGCTCCTTGCTGCACCATTATTTTACACAAAACAGATTTGAAGAAATGAGAAAGTATAAGTATGTTGAAGAAACGACATCTTTTAAAAACTCAAGGAGAAATGCTTTAGGGAGAAGACGCTTAATGGGAAAATTCCCAAATTTTGTTTCCCTTTTTATCCTAGTAAATTTAATATCAATTGGTTACCTCTCGCGCAAAAAATCGTCTGCCAGCTCTGTGTCTAACAATTTTTGAAAAATTACAAAAGTAGAAATATTTTTCTCTGCGGAGTTGATTTGTGATAAGAGTTAAGGGGGGAAATTCATCTAGACGAAGTGTTTTTCAAGAACTTTTTTTTTGGAAAACTGAAAGAAGCATTTATTAAAATTAGGAAAATACATAATATTATTGACATCATGAATAATAATTAACACAATTGTTTTGAAGTAATAAAAAAACAAAATGGTGGATCTACAGCCGTTTAAAGTTGACGTGCAATTCCCAGGTCCGGTAAATTACACTGGGTCAACAAAATTTAACTTATTTTTTTGCCACAAGAACCAAAATATACTTTTCTTGTAGTTTTTGAGGTGCTGAATCCGAATCTGAAAACAAAAAAATTTGATTGGCCTCCGTTTTTAAAATATTACCGTTATAAAATGCTAAAAAAACGTCATTTTCGCTGTTTTCGAGGTTCTGTTTTTATGTGGGTTAATTCATTATAAATAAATTTGTAACGGTGATTATAAAAACAGATATTCTTCCTTCAAAAACTCTTATATCTCTTATATTGCTCGAAATATCTTAAGTTTCAGTTAATAAGCCAAAAAGAAACTGAACTTAATCTAAAGTTTAAGTTACTCGTCACAGAATTTTTGCCACAAGAACCAAAATATACTTTTCTGAATGTTTTTGGGTCGCTGAACTCGAATCCGCAATCAGAAAAATTCTATTAGCCTCTGATCTTCAAATATAACCGTTATAAAAAAAAAACCTTTTTTTGCATTCTATAGCGATAATATTTCAAGCACGAAGGCACCTTGACACCTTTTTTACTTGCGATATAGGTACTATATATCAAGTTATGCATTCGTACAAAAAAAAAAAGTTGAGATAACATTTTTCCATGACATTACGATGGTAGACAATGCCAAAAAAGTGGGTCCCGGAAGTCCGTCTGTCTGTCTGTCTGTCTGTCAGTCTGTCTGTCTGTATAAGGAGCTACAGCCTAAACGGATGGACCGATTGATGTCAAACCTGGTATGCAGCGTTATTTGGCGACTCTCCAGAGGGGTTTTTGGAATTAATTTTTTTGGACCAAAAATAACGGTACTTGTCATATACCGATTTTAGTAAAATTGAAATATCTCGAAAACGGCTCTAACGATTTTGTTTAAAAAATTCAAGTGTTAGTTTAAAGTTAAGGTCTATCTTCTAATGAAAAAATTTTTTTTTGAAAATCATTATTAACGGTACCTGCCATAGAACCGTTTTTTTCAAATCCGATTATCTCCAAAACTAATTATTCAATTTCAACGAAACTTTTTGTGAAGAAGCATTTATATAATTTAAATGTAAGCCAAAAATAAAATTTTGAAAAAAATAATTTTTGGATTTTTAAAAAAATTTTGAAAATTTTTTTTTGAAAAATCAAATTTTCGAAAACGGGACACTTAATTTTTTTGAAATTTTGTTTTTAGATGTTGATTAGTGATTTCTACAAAATGGCATACCAATTTTATTTTTAAACTTTTTTTCCAAAAAATTATTTATAAAAAATTAGTTTTTTAAAAAACGGCTCTAACGATTTTGAAATTTTTTTTTCTAAAAATGCATGTTAATATATCAATCAAAACTGCATACTTGTTTTGGAGGGCAATTTAATTTCAGATTTTATTTTATTTTTTTTTTAAAACGAATTTTATTTTTTTTTATTTTATTTTTTTATAAAAAGTCTTAAAAATTTAAGCAACTTTAACTCTAAGAGCAAGTTCGTGCGACCCCAGTCGTGCATTTTATTTTTTTTAGCTAATATGATTATGTTTAGATTTCACTACTTTTTGATGCAGAATTTTAAATTTTTATGTAATGTGAGTTCCTAGAGCAGCGGCCCACGCGTGTCCCTTAAATTGATGATTAAAGTAAAATTGTGGAATATTAACCACTCAGTTAGTATTGCTTCAAAAAGGCAGTATAATACAAAGTTCCAACACGAAGTAAGAAGAAAGGTAAACCGGGAGGCTTGACCCCGATTTCTGATGTCAACCTTGCGAACCCCTCAGGCGCAATTTTACATGAAAATAGCATGAGTTGGTTCCTGTAAATAAAAGTGTAGTGCCAAAATTGCTACAGAACTTGGTTGGTTTTGGTTACTACCCTACTCCTTGATATCTATGCAATAAATTTTTAATTCCACATCCCATGCCTCTTTAAACTTTCCGTAAATAAAACAAAATATTAATTTTTGGTTTTATGTCATTCTTGTATATTTTTCATCAATTGGCATAATATGTATATTGTATTGTTTATATATATTAATTATTAAGTTTGTTTTTTTCTTTTGTTTTAATTTCTAATCATTTCATGTCATATCAAATAAATTCATTCATATATTTTTTTTTATATAATACAACAAATATTGGGCAAACTCAAACAAGAGCTATTGTCCTTTCCATTCAGCTGCTATTCATACACAGCTGAGACAAAATTAATTTTTTTAAAAATTAAAAATACGTATATGTATAATATGATTCAACAAATTTCTTTTTCACTGTGTTATATTAAATTTCTTTTTTTTTTTTCTTAACAGTTTGGTTCTCTCTCATTTGTTTATTTATGTATATATATTTTCAAAATTAGTATATTCATCTCATTTCTATATAAATATACAAAAAAGAATTTAAGGATTTTTTTAATAATAAAATTAATTAATTAATTTAATTTGTTCTGATTTTTTTTATTTAATACAGACACATTGTTCTCTTTAGTTGGTCTATATTTTATATATTATTTATTTATTTTTTATATATTTATTAAAAAAAAATAACTAGCATACAATAATAATATTAGTGTTTAATTATTTTATTTAAATTAGTTTTTAGTTCATGTTTCCATTGTTTTATTGCACAATTGCTAAAAAAGAAGATGTTTTTTGTTTTAATTTTTTTTTTGTATAAAGGCAAAAGACAGGATAGAAGACTTGTAAATGTTATATATTACAATATTGATTATTTTTTTGTTTATAAAAATATATATATACATATATTTTTTTTAGTTTATTAATTTTGGTGGTTTAAAGGGCTTTTTTGTTTTGTTTTTGTTTTTATTTTTAATATAAAAATATTATTAATTGTAAGAGAAAATAAAAATATACTCAAATTGGTTAGATTTGTTTTGTTTATTTATTTTTTTTTTTGTTTATAATTTATTAATATTTATTGTATTGGTATTTTTTTTTACAAACTATATAACTATGAAATAACAATGAATAGGCAGCTATACTACATAGTAATATCTCTTCGCTAAACTACATTTATAGCAAAATAATATATAAAATTAATTTAAATTCATTTTTTTGTTTTTAAATATTTTTTATTTTAGAATATAATAATAGACAGCTCAACAAAAACGCAAGCCTTAATTTTAATAATTTGTTTATAATTATATAAAATTGTTTTTTTGTTTATAATTTTTTAAATGTATGTACAGTTTTTTTTTTTTAATAATTATATAGGTTTTTTTTTGTATAAAAATATATAATATATCATAATATAAGCATTTCTATAATTTAATTTAAATAATCTTAAATTTACAAAATTTGTTATTATTTTTTTTGTTTAATAATTTTTAAATATTCAAAAATGTCCTTGGATATTTTAGTTTTTTTTTTTTTTCTAAATGAAAGTTGACAACAACAAATAAAAAAACTAATCCTCTGTAAGGCACAATAGATATCAGTTTTTTTTTAACGTTTCATTTTAAATATTTTTTTTTGTTTCTTATTTTCTATAATTTTATAATTTATGTATTCAATATTAACAACTTTGTTTTTTTTTTTTTAAATAACAAAAAATAATGTTTTATATACAACAAATTCCAGACAAAAATTTCTTTTAAGCTTCTTTAAACCTCAACGCCATATGTTCGATCTACTACATAATCAAATCGACTGTTCTCAGTTGAAGAAGCTTGTTCTGTTGTATTGCTGGACGTTGTTGATGTTGTCGTTGTGACTGATGTTGATGCAACAGCTGCTAATGCAGCTGCTGATGTTGATGGTTGACAGGCATTTGATGCAGCAAGGGCTGCTGCTGCTGCAGCAGCAGCAGCTGCTCTTGATTTAGATGCAGCTGTTGCTGCTGCATAAGTTGGTAATTCTCTTGACATACAATTATTGTTATTGGTTGATGATGGTGGTGGTGTTATAATGGGTATGGATGTTATTGATGTAGAAGCTGATAATGAAGAAACTCCTACAACTGGCAATGGGGATGCGGATGATGATGATGCAACTATGAGATTCTTTATTGGTTGTTGTTGGCTTTTTGTTGTGGCTTCTACAAGAGCCGTATTAATGGCAATTGCTGGTGGCTGATTATTGCTATAGCCATCATTTTCATATTCAGCTTCATCTTCTTCGATGACATCTTCTTCGGTAACAATGAATTCGATGGGTAATTCAGGCACTGATAAACCTTTGCGGGTGAAGAAGGCTATTTTTTCTCTAAAAAGATACAACAAAAGATAAAAGTCGTTATTAGTTTGATATGAAATAAAAAAAGGAGCTTAAAACAAAATTACAAATATTCTATCTATAAGAAATACACAATATTTTGGTTTATCATGAAATTGGAAGGTCTTTCTCTAAAAAATCTGGTATCGCTCTATGTGTCCCAATGAAAACATACAGAATTCAAAAAGTCCTTAATATTACAAATCGTATCGTCACTCTACGTGCTGTACTGAATAACCAAAAGGTACAATAATTTGAACGTTAGATTAATCACAATAGGCAAAAACAAGTTCTCGTATTCAGATGACAAAAATTAGATCCGGATTTTTAAAGAATCGAAAATTTTGGTAGGTGTGTAGAGCATCAGCTCAGAAAATCCCATTTAGCAAGGTTCGATTTGTTTTGACTCTTGTGGCCTTAATTGCTGGTGAAATGGTTCTGGCCAAGGAAGACATTATTGAGATCACTGGTCATTAGAGACTGTTGGTCTGAATCTATCCTGGTCACATATTTGCATGAGCTGAATGTTTTCCCTTGCCCTGTATAAAAGGTTCGTATGAATTTCACTAAATCATTTCCATTTTTTTTAGAAAATTATTTGGTCTTTAATTCCTTTAATAAAGAAATGTTTAGGGCTTCTAGAAACTGTGCACCAAAACCTTCATGTCTTGATTGAGAAAGGACTTTGCAGTTACAGAGAAAACATTGTTCTTGCCTTTCGTAAACCTAAATCGACTTGTATTCGACTTGACCTGGTTAATTTGGTAGAATTTGGTTTCGAAAAACTTGAATCGCGTAATTTATTTGAAACTTCTAAAAAATTGTAATGCAGACAATTTATGAACAATGAAGTCAGATAAAACGAAGTTAATATTGTCAGAGGAAGCGAGAATCAAAAGAAGATCTCATCTTGACTATTAAAACATTTTTGTTTTAAAATTTTGACACTTTCTGAAAATTAAACATGAAATATTAAATTTATTTTTTTGTTCATTTTAAATTTTTTTTATTTTGCACAGATATAATAAATGCTTGTACTAAGCAGTCCCAATCTTTGACCTTCCTTTGATATTCGTATCACCATTCTCTTTACTTATTTAGTTCTTTTTAATTTGTTTTTATCTTCAAAAACACTAAAAAGTGCCGATACGATAATCATCCGCAAATGACTTCGTACTCGGTGAAAATGGACCCCAGCGCGTGCGGTATCTGGGGGGGAAAGAGGCGTGGGAATATTAAATATCTTTAATAGAGTGATTAGATTCAACTTGAAAAGCGGAATTCGAGATGACTTCCTGGAAGAAGCTATAGAATGATAAGTATATTAATACGGACAAAAATATTGAAAAAATTCTATTCCTTTTTTATTTCTTACAGATTAACATTTTAAGAGGAAAAATTTGTTGCTATTTGGTTAACACGGAAACAAGGAAATTCTAGAAATATGAAGTTCTTTTTATATTAAGCTTTTGTTCTGTTAAAACAGAACCGAGTATTATGGAAAGTTCGGAATTTATATCTAGTTTAGAGTGACGATTTTAATCGCTCTCTACCGAATAAAAACGATATGAATCAGTGAAATGTGGCTAAAGGGGTATCACATCTGTGATATAATCTTCTTCCACACCTAAAAACTTTCTTAAAGTGTGGATGCAAGTTCTCTTTGTTTGGCACGAATGCAGATTATCGGTGTCGCAAAAAGATCTGAAAAATGCACCTTTGCTTGGAAAAACAATTAAAAATGTTAGTAAGAAAAATTGGTACTCGTTAACGAACATGGCATTACTCCACAAGGCACTAACATTGTTACGCATGGTACTGACAGATTCTGGGGACTAGCAAAGTAATGCAGTAAATTGTACAAAATCTGAAAGTCCGTTTGGAACCTTGAATATATGACGTCGAAGTACGAGAACAAAAGGATAAAAAATGTTCAACGACGGAGAAATGCTCGGATTCTAATTTTTCTTTAAGACGAAATAACGAGATTTGGCAGTACCCATCCAACTAGACTTTATTCTAAGATGACTAACACCTGTTTGCTGAGTTAAAACTTAAACATTTAAGCTCAACATAAATCCTTATGTGACAGTTTACGCAGAGGAAAAAGTAATGAATGAGAGTTTATGTTCTACATAAATTATTTAAGTTTCGATTCAGCAAATGCCCTAAGTACTTATGTAAAGGAAATTGGCGCATTTACTTTCTATACCTAAAAGTAATACTGACTCAAGAGATAAATTCAGAATCAACTAAAGGATGGAGCTAAAGTCATATCGGGTGAGTTTTCAAAATAAATTATTAAAATGTTTAAAAAGATCCTAGGTCTACTTGGCACATAATTACCTTCTATCAAAATAGTCATGGTAGTAAAAATAATCTAGAGCTCTTTGAACACAAAAAAACATTTTTATAAATATTAAAAAGTTCAACTCACTTGAAAGAGACCAAATCAACTGATCCTTTAGCAACTTTGGTCTTGCGCAATTTATAAATTTCCTTTGATGTTTTATGCAGCAATCGTTGTAGTTGTTTCTCTTCAGGACATTTTGCTGGATCGGCACGTTCAACTAATCGTTGGAATTCTTCATTTTCCATTGCCCATGTGGCAATTCTTGTATCTCGATTATCTCGGGCTTGTTCAAGGCTATTATCAAAAACAAAAAAATACAGTTTTCTATTTCCAATATTATTTAAAGTTTAAACTTACGTTTGTTTCAAATTCTGCAACTTGATGATTTCATCATTTAGAAAATCTAATTTGCTATGTTGCGCTTGTAGATCCAATTCTAGATCTAAACTTGTTCTTGGGATATGAGTATGATGAAGTTCTTTAAAAAAAAGTGAAGAAAAATCATTAGTTAGAAGGTCGAAAACGGTTTGTTTTTAAGAAATTCTTACTTGTGACTGGTTTTGAAGTCTTTGTATGGAATCGCAATGATCTCCTTTCGACGGCTCCTCTATGGAATGGATGTGGTGTAACACCAAAATGCATAGCAGAATCCGAATCACTACGATTTAATCGGCAGGTATAACGACTTTTACCAACAGCAGCGCTAGGCGTAAAAGTTTGTGAACGCTTGACGGGTCTATCGTCAATAGCGGATTGTTGTTGTTGGTTATTTTGTTGCTGCTGCTGTTGGGAGGTGGGATCACTCAGCCTAGCTCGGCATTTTTCTGGGGGGAAGGCACACTCGGTATTCGTTTCTTTGTCGGCGTACTCTTGTTTTACATTATTCATGTAGGCGTCTAGCATTTTTCTCGTTAATTCAGCTAAAAATGGGAAATGGGAAATAAAAGTTAGTTTAAGGTGTTATACAAGGAAAGGGAATATTTTACCATAATCGCCGCCAGTGGCATCTTCTTCCTCTTCTTCGGGCTCATCTTCTTCGTCTTCCTCTTCGGCATCATCGTTTAGATTCAGATACTCTTTGAGTTCTTCGGCAATCTGTGCTTGCATTTCAAACGGAGGAGCTTGATTTCTCGTTAGAGTCGATGTTTGAGATGAGGTTATTGTCGATTCGTCGGAAGATTCCTCTTTGCCATCAAAACTGGGCATGAATCTTGAGCTGAGAACATTGTACCACTTGAGTGTGGAGTCATCAGCATTGAATTCAGCCAAACTTATATGAACAGTTCCCTAAAAAATGAGATTTTAAAGTTAGAAATGGAGTTTTCGAGATTATATTTTGAGCAAAGAACACTTACAATAATCTCCTCCTTTTGTCCAGTTACACAAATAACGGTAACATGAAGATTCTTCGTTAGCAGTTTGCTTAACGAAATTGGCACAGCGAAATTATCACCAAACATTGGCTTGTGGAAGTCGGAAACGTTCTTTGTTCGAATGGATTGCAGGGAATTTGGCAGGAGAGCAGCACGAAGGTACCTAAAATTACACAAGGAGAGTGTTATAACCAAATGGCCTTAGTGTCTATGAACTATTGACACTTACACTTGAGAATTGTCCGTCGCAGTGGTCAGCAAAGCAGCTAAATTATTTGCTCTCTCAAGGGAAACTACGAAAATGGCCTCGTTCTTAAAGTATTTCAACCCGATTTGAACTTGTGCCAATTCCTTTCGGGGCAAATGAGCTCGGGATGCTTCGAATACACCCGAATCACCAGCTACCGACTCATTACTGACGGCAGCCGATACAGATCGTGTATTCGATGTGGATGATGATCGACTGAGCATATCTTGTGGCAGATCCAACAGGGATGGCTTCTCATAGATTGGAGACAATGGTGCAGCTAAATTAATTGGCACCGTCTTCAAATCATGGAGTTTCTCTTCCAACATCATGACATCAAAGACCGCTGAATCTAGATCGTAGTTTGGTGTTTTTTGTTTTTGTTGTTGCTGTTGGGGTAAATTGAAGTTCGATGCATTTGCATAAGTTGGTTCCTCTTTGGGTGCATCGGTATATTTCATTGGAGACGCTGGTGGTGTTTCCATTGACAAACTGCTACGTGGTGACAATGACATGGCAGATTGCATTTGGAATAATCCTTGTGATCTTCGATGAAGATCGACCACATCGATTTGTGGATCCACCGAAAGTGGATCTAGGTAAATATCTGTGAAACTTAAAGCACTCTTACTGCTGGCAGTTGATAGCGAACCCAAACTAGATCCACTACTGATTGAGAAGGTGCTCTCAGATGAGAATGACTTGAGTCGTTCTTCCAACATTTTTGTTGACTTGAGTGCTTCTTGCAGCTTAGCAAGAAGTGTTTGTTTTTCTTCGTGCAATCGCAAACGATTGGCAATGCATTGATTAGTAGCCTCATATGCTTCATTAAGATCCTCTTCCAGTTTTCTTCGTGTCTGGGCAATCATGAGGATTTCTTGTTGGGATTTGGATTTCATTGGAATACTCTTTAATTCTGTGAGGAGTTTTTCCTTTTCCTGAATCAACAACAAACGATCTTTGTCTGATTCCAATTGGCCGGGTTCAATGCGTTCCACATGATCGGCCAACTGTTGTTGCAGTTGCTTGATACGTTTGCGCCATTCACTGTATTGCAGTTTGGTTTTGAACATTTCAGCAAATCTTGCCCCACTATTCATACTATCATTAGCAGCTCCGCAAAGGTCGGTTTGTGACGCTACACAGACACGATCAAATGGTGAAGTGGCATTGAGTAGATCAGCGGCAGCTTCTTCACTATACTGTTGCCGGCTAAGTTCATTTTTGATTTGTACCAGACTTTGCATGAGCTCTTCGCGTACTTTTTCGCCAGAGACGAGGGATTTTTGCACCTTGAGCATTTCTTCGCGTATGGCTTGAACTTCGGCAATGTCGTAGCAACCATTTTGGCGGGCATTGATTTTTTCGCCAACCGAATAGAGGGTATTGACACCGCGTTGGGTGTACGATATGTCAGTGTTGATATGATGAAGTTCTTGTTTTAGACGACGAACGCGCTCCTTGGCGAGGACTAGATCAGCGCGCAACAGGTCCGGATCATGGCGGGTATTGATCGAGCTTGATGATGAGCATACTAAAAATAGTGATTGTTAGTTTAAGTTTGAAATTGATTAAGAGAGAACTGGCGCCCAATGCGAGGTTATATACTTACAACTACTACGACTAGCGGCCAATGTATTCAAATGATTGAATTCATCTTGGGCAATCAGCAAACGCTGTTGTTTAACATCATACATTTCTCTCTTCTTCTCCAAAACGTCCTGTGCGGCGTTGAGATAATCTCGAAGCATCGCCTCTTGGACACTCTTCCATTCTTGTCTTGGATCCTCCAATTGTGTGGTTTGACTAATGTGATTAATGTAATAACGACCGATATTTGTGTCATAAGCTTCTTCCCAACCAACGGGCAGCTCATCGCCAATACAATCCTCAAAAGATTGTGGCTTTGTGTATCTAAAATGATAAAAATGAAACAGAAAAATAAAATATTTATTTGGGAAAATCTTTAAGAAGTGAAATGAAAATAAATTATAAAGGTTATTCTAAATAAAATATAGAGACTGTTCCCCATAAGCATTGGTAGTGGATTCATAAGATTATATGGAAGAAATAAAAAGGTTCTCCTCCTTAATTTTTTTTAATAGAATATCAAAAAACTGGCGTTGGGCGCCAACTTATTTTAAAAACCCATTTGACGTCGGTTTTTTACTTAATTGACTAGAAAATTGGATTTGACAAAAATAATGCGTTATATTTGCACTGGGCGCCATTTGCGATTTTCTATAAGAATTATTCTCAGATATGAATTTATTTTTACAAAAAAAGCGATATAACTAGAAAACAAAATTGTGATCCCCCATTGGGCGCCATTTAAGTTTTTTCTTACAAGGCTTATTCAAGTGTTGTACATTTGAATCTATTTTTAATGTGAAAAAAAAAAAATAATCATATGAAGAAAAATAAAACGATCCCGCACTGGGCGCCATTTATGTATGTTTCCTAATGAGGTTTATTCTAGTGTTGTAACTTAACACTAAAAATTGTGAGCAGATTATGTGTTTTAAACCATTTTTATGAATAACATGCATTTTTCCAAAAAAAAAACAAAAAAACAGAAACGTAGAAATCAAAGAAAAGAACTGTGGTCCCCAGTTGGGCGCCATTTAGATTTTCTTTTACAAAGGCTTTTTCTAATGTATTAAAGAATCCAAACTAATTCTGCAGATGTTGTATATACTCTATCCCACACTCGTCATTATTATTCAACCTTAAACTTACTTTGTGAAAAAGTAGCTGTCAAAGCAACCTGTAAACATACTCAGAAAATAACCAAACTCATCATTTTTTCTTTTCTATAGCGAAACGGCCTACCGAAAGAGATTACATGGTTAACATATCCATAGCAACGGTAAGATTAGAGAGAATTCTCCTAAATAATTCCCTGCCAATGCATGCAAAACAAAGGCACAGTAAAAAAAAAAACAAACAACAACAATACGAAAAAAAAATTGATGAAAAGGGAAAATTTATATTCTCATTCAGCCCGAGCATATAAAAATAACTATACCAAAAGAAGCCCTATAAGATTTGTGCAAAGCTATTCCTTGTCCCGATAGAATTTCAAACACACTCTTTGTAATTTTTTTTTTAGTTCGGCTCAGCATATCTATACAAACAAACATACAATGTCCGTTAGAATGTTTTTGTGTGTTTGTGTGAATATTTATGATAAGCTTCGTTGCGGTTGAGTGCAGCCCTATAATGACCACTACAATCAACACCACCCACTCTCTGCCTCTCTTCCACAGCACTAATACTGCCCCCACATTGCGCTGCTATACCCGGTCAACCGTAGTACCATAATATGACCAGGCTGGGGCCGGAGCCTTCTTTGTGAATCCAATTTGTATTGCAAGGGTGCTGCACATTCAACACCTTCTCCCCCTATCACCGCGGATCATTGCCCCGAAATCAATGGGTCATGCAAATACATACAAAACTATAATACTTTGTGCTCTGACTACGATGGACGACGGACGGACGACAACGACCAACGATATGTAAAATAATTCCTAAGAATTTAATTATTATTCTGTTGTCTGTTCCTAACCTAGCAGAAGTCAGCAACTTTTGCCATTTTGAGAGCGCGACTTGTGCACTTTTTTTTCTGTTTTTGTTCTTCTTCATTTTTTCCTAATGTCGGGCTATCCTGTTCGGATTTTTTTTGTAGCCCTCTCTGTGGGAAAGAAAATAAACCGCTGATAAAAATATTAATAACTCATATATATTTTTAAAGTTAAGGAATTTTTATTTTGTTTTTATTGAAGAAAATAAAATGACAAATAGCAAAAAAGAAAAGATAGACTCTATGACGTCCATTTTCAATATTATGGAACGTGCTAAACGACATGGTTGCCATCTTGTTGCCTCCATTTATAAGTTCGTCTTGGATACTAATCTTATCTATCAAAGTGATTAAGAAATTATATTACGATTGTATAATTTATTACAATTTTATTTTAAGGAGCCTATAGTTGGAATGTTAAAATAATTATTATGATAATAAATATTAATCTATCGAAATGCACATTCCAACCGAGGACGGTCACAAGAAATTTAAAAAAAAGCTACTTTAAGTGTTGCGTTGTTGATTGATAAGATATAAAAATATAAAAAAAAAAGTCAAGTATAGTCAGACCAATCTATCAGATATGGACAAAAATAGATATAATGACAGAGGTTTGCTCTAAGTTTATTAACATTTATTGATCGATGGAATTTATAAAGCAGATAGCACCCAGCATTAGCAGCGATTGGACAAGGGAATTGGGCTTCGTCCTGCTGCAACTTGCTTGCCAAAACTTAAACATATTTTGTATGACTGGGCGGTAAAGTGCCTCCAGGAAACTATAATCCTTTTTCAAATTGAAAAAGATAACGAAAAAATGGCGCCCAATGCGGGATGGCAAATGTTATTAAATACGATTAGTATGATTGCAAAAAGAAACAGTGGCATAGACTAAATGGTATTGTGTTTTTTTGGCATCACATTAATCGTATTTAATAACATTTGCCATCCCGCATTGGGCGCCATTTTTTTTTTCCTTCCTTCACCGCTCATACAATAATAGCCGCATACTTTTGGAGGTGGTAGACTTTTCATAAGTAGGTAAATAATAAGCAGAACTAAATCAAAAAGCAACACATGATCTTCTTTTCGAGTAGATAGGAATGTGACGTTATTGTACTAGATTTCTACTCATGAGAAGTTTACCACTATCGTGGTAGATTTCTATCGTTGTTGCAAGATGGCAACCCTACAATCTTGGCTGGAATAACAAAGCTTTAATCCAAAAGGGAAAAAAATCTCGCCTTCTTAAAATATAAAGCAGTTTGGTACCTTTAAGTTTTAACCACAAAATGAAATGAATGATTTTATGAAAAACAAAACAAAAATTGTCAATTTAATATGTTGATTGTGTTCTCCCCAAAATTTCAACCCACGTGTCTCCATATTAATATGTAAATTAGCAATCAAAAAAAAAAAAAACAGAACTCAAAAGAACAACAAGTTTTTGCTAATGAAATAAAGTATATTTGAGAATTGACTAGATGTCGATAACAAATTAAGATCTACAAAAAACATGCACACTATACCTACATTGTTTCTTTTTTTTTTTGGAATATTTAAATTATATTAAAATTCTTATTCATATATTTATTTTTGTATATAACACACAAAATGTATAGGTACACAGTCATTTTTTACTTTCTCACAAAAGTATTTATTAAAATTTCGTTAAAAAAAAGGAACGAAGAATTTTGTTTTTCAAAATAAAAAGAAGTCACCTGGTTAAACCGGAAATGATACAGGCATAATAAAAGATATATCATGTTATTGGAATAGTAACATGACTGCTTCTATAATAATAGTAGTGTCTATAAACTTTAACAGTAACACAAAAAATTAATTCATTATATCTGTTTGATTTGTATAAAAAAAAATTTAACGAAAACTGAGAAACCCTTTGTCTACGCAACAAGATGTGCTAGAATTAGTGTTTTTGTTAATATTATCAATGAATTAAACTGTTTTGCAATGAGAATTTTAAAATAGTCGCATACAAAATCGATTGAAAGTCCATCTCGTCAAATAAGGACGAGGATTGCTAAGTTTCGTTCAGTTTTCATTTCGTACGTTTCTACACAAAAACATTTGCAATCATCTTTCAATTTCTTAACATTAGTTGTGATCAAAAGCGAAAGTATAACTAGCCAAAAACTTGACGAAAAGAAGCTTTCGCTTGTTTTAAAGGATTTAATATATAGACTACCTACACATGAGAAGATGAAAACTTACCGAAAGTCTAGTACCACATGACACGTGGTAAAAAGAATATATTTTATTAAATTGAAATGAGGTGTCAATTTTTCTAATATCAGCTACTGTCTGGAGTTCTTCAAACGAATAAAACTTAACGAAACACAACATCATAAGAATTGTATTCGATTAGTTTTCCTAACGATCACTTACTTTCCATTTCAAAAAAATGTGGTTCTACCCTAAAATACTATACTCTTTGTTTAAGCCTAATACACAAATAGTACAAAATATAAAGCTTGTGTACACAATAATGAACGACATGCTCTCGATTTATATCCGGTGTACCTGTACTCGGCACGTACCTAATTTTTTTTTTTTTATTTTTGTCAAAAGCAGAGGAAATTGGTTTTGATCAACTTCCATAGAAGCAAACATTAAATTGTTATTGAATTTTTCAAGTACGCATTAAAAAAAATGCGTAAAACAAAAACTACTACAAAGTAAAAAAGACAAAACAAAATTATTACGAAAGGAAATAAGATGCGTGATGTATGACTTGACTGCTTATTATTTCAATATCATCACCTTGACATAGCTTCACTTAAAAAAAAAAAAATTAAACATAAGTAAATTGCGTTAAAAACAAAAACGTAAATCTTTATCAAGGGTATAGTAAAAAGCCAACACATTGAAACAAAAAAAAACAAATTGTTTATAATTTTGTTGCATAGTTTAACAAGTTTTTTTTTATTTATTTTTATTTGAACACATTCTTCAGATTAGATATTTTAACGACGAATAATAAATAAGCTATAGGTAAGGTACAAACATTGAAAAAAAAAACGAATAAATTTTGTGGAATTTCCTGTGTCTGCGACTTAAAAAACAAAAAAGTTCTTTGCCTTGGGGGTGGTCCACACCGGATATGTTCCGGTGAAGTACGTTTTTTTTTAAATTTTAAATCATTATTTTTTTTCTTGGAAAATGCATAGGTATATACATATAAATATTGTTGAATGCTTAATATTAAAATACAATCATAAAAAAAACATGCCATTGACCTTTAGTTTTTTTTAATTCTATTTTTGACTTCTTTTTCTTTTTTACAAGGTAAATTTTCATTTTATATTATATACTAGGGTGTGAGTATTGCGTACTCTATACACAATACAAATTACGTCAAGGGTGTTTTTTTATATTTCTTTGAAATAATGTGTTTTAAGTAGATATTTTGTGGAATTCAAAGAATTCATTTTTATCTACAAGTAATATTGACTTAAGATAGACAAATAGGTAAGGAATTTCATGATAACAGCTTTTAAGACAGATAATATATTATGAGTATATAGCAGATAAACAAGCAAAGCTATAGAAATATTTTATAGATCACGCAATTAGTCAATTTTTAAGAGTTTTTTTTAATAAACTACGTATCATGTATTTGGATAGAATAAAAAAATTGTGTTTCCTTCATCTCTTGTCAACCATGGTCTTTTTGACAGTTTCATAAGTTCTTCTCGAGCAGAAGATCATATTTATTATAGTACTAGATCTACGAATTATTATCTGTCCATGAGTAGTTTAACACTTCCCAAGGGGCGTGGCTAATGTAGTTGTATTATGGAAAAATTTCATCAAAATCCACTTGGTCTTGTCAAAAGAGACACATTAGTTCCTCTGAAAGTAGTAGTTTACTCATGAGTAGATAATCTAGTACATTTACTAATAGAACTACTTATAAATTCAATAATAATTGGGATTGAAGCTGGATTAAAAAGGGAGAAACAATTAAAACCAGACCTCAAGCCCACTTAGGATTGAATTTATGAGTTATTCTAGTAGTAAATGTACTAGATTATGTACCCATGGCAAGCTACCTCCAAAGAAATGGCGTTAACAGTTTTAAGTAACAAAATTCCTGACAAATCAGGCGGTGTACTTGACAAAACAATGAACGCATGCGGCAAATCAACGGGCAAAACCAAAAAGTGAAGAAGTGGAATTACCGTTAATCGAAATATTCAAAATGATCGATATTTCAATAATAATCGGAAATCTTGAAAACGTGAAGAAATATAGCAAATAATTTTAAACAAATTTATTAAATTAATTTCTTTGATAAGTAAATATACTTTAAATTACCTTACCAATTTATATTTATTACTAGCCGACCTGCCCGTTGCATAGCGCTTCGCTGCTATGGTTATGAGTGCAATCAAATAGTGTTTTATGTATATAGTGTTTTATGTATATAGTTGAATGTTGGTTAGATTGTTTGATTATTTGTTTGATTGTATGTTTGATTGTTTGATTGATTGTTTGATTGTTTGTTTGATTATTTGTTTGATTGTGTTTGATTGTATGTTTGATTGTTTAGTTTGTTTGATTGATTGTTTGTTTGATTGTTTGTTTGATTGTTTGTTTGATTGTTTGTTTGATTGTTTGTTTGATTCTTTGTTTGATTGTTTGTTTGATTGTTTGTTTTATTGTTTGTTTGATTGTTTGTTTTATTGTTTGTTTGATTATTTGTTTGATTATTTGTTTGATTGTATGTTTGATTGTTTAGTCTGTTTGATTGATTGTTTATTTGATTGTTTGTTTGATTGTTTGTTTGATTGTTTGTTGATTGTTTGTTTGATTGTTTGTTTGATTGTTTGTTTGATTGTTTGTTTGATTGTTTGTTTGATTGTTCGTTTGTTGTAAGTGTTTTGTTGTTTAGTTGTATAATGATTTAATTGTTTGGCTGCCTCTTGTTTTTTGTCTTTCGATTGTTAATTGTTGTTTATTCTCTGATGTTCATTGTTTCATGTTTATTGTTAGGTGTTTGTTTTTTTGTTATTAAGTTGTTTGGTTGGTTATTGGGGTGTTTGGTTGTTTGTTGGTCCTTGTTTGCTGTTTGGTGCTTGTTGCTTCTTTTTGTTTTTGTTGTACACATGAATACATTTAATCATTTAAAAAACTACTTCTTGGACACGTTATAGGAATAAGGGTGGGGTTAAAGTTTTAGTGGGGTTAACAGTAAAGTGGGTTTGAGTTTGTTTATATGCAAAGTTTATTATAACTTAAACAATATTATGTATTTTGATGATCAAGTATCAACTTTTGAATCTAAAAAATTTTATTATAGGTACATCTCCTGTTTCAATTATCTCTCATGCTTTCTATTGACGGAACATAATATTGATTTCTGATTGTATGATAATTATCTCAGGATATTGTATATGAAATTAATAGAAAATTAATAGAAATTGAATGGAAATGAAATTGCACAGTCATAGTTTATTTAATTACCTATCTACAGTATAAATTTAATTTATCTATCTATTAAAACAAAGAAGTTATAATCAAATTATTTTTCGTGTCGCTTTTTCGTTTCATCTTGTTTCAAATCACTACGATACTAAAGAAGTTTTCACATTTAAAAACAAAACTGTCATAAGTACTCAAAAGTATTAAAAAACAATATAATTTTTAAAAATCTGCGTATTTTACAAAAAAAAAAAAAATATTTAATAAAAGAAAAGAAAATATTTGCTAAATACGCTTGAAAATATTCATATTTTCATATAAGCCTACAAAAACAATTGCAATTTCTAATATTCTTTTTTATTAAAAATTCATCTAGGGTTAAGTGCGTTGCACTTTGTTGCATGAAAAAAAGTAATATTGGCAACACTTGTAACATAAAATAAGTGCCTTCTGGTATGGTCGACCATTGTATATATATTTCCATAGTACTATCAAGGAGACAAACGATCTTAGAAACTCTAGTGGGAGCTTAAAAAAGCAGAATTTGTATGAAATAAATGCACTGATCGCTACCTCAAAATAGTTGTGACTTAAAGTAATACTAAATTCGACTTCATGATAGTAGTATAGAAATATATATACAATGTGGTCAACTACGTTTGTAAGTTTGAGCAAGTTCCATTGAGACAGTAAATTTTGTGACTTTTCATCAAATGTTATCGTTCATGTTAATCGGTAGTATTTTTAGCATTTCTTTTTCTATATATGTAGATAGTAAATATTCAAAAAATATTTTCTGCGAAAGAAGTAAAGTCGTAAAGATAAAATTAAAAGACATATTAAAATCAGATAGGTAGCTCAAAAAAGTGAAAAAAGATGGTACTCGTTAAAGTTACCAGAAAGATAAATGACTGGAGGAAGCACTAATGAAAATATTATCATACGTGTGTTATTATTGCAAATAGATTGAATTTAAAACAAAAGAAACAATTTGTCTACCAACAAAATTTGATAGGGCGGTCTTACCCTCATGTGGGGCCAAGAAAGTTTTTTTTTATGTTTTTTCAAAACGTATTATCTTCTTTTCAGTGTTTTTTATTAATTTTGAGAGTTTCTAAAAAAATAATAAACTTAATGAAAAAAGACTATGGGCCATATTCATTGACGCTGTCTAAGTTATTACTAAAAAAGACTGGAGTTTATCCTTTTTAAATAACATTTTATAAATCCCAGTCTAAGATAAACCGGGGTCTTAAGACGACTATTAATGCCCCTTTATTTTAATTAGAAGAAGTTTTTTATTGGTTTTAAGACAGTTAAACACTGAAAGGCCAGACGGCCTTTCCCCTACTTTCCCTAATAACACTGGTCTGCAAAATTTAACTTTTTTTTTCTCCTTCAAATAATTGTTTGATATTATGACAGATTAGACTTTCTTGAATCTAAACCTGGTTTCAGAAAAATTCTATCAGGTACCATTTTTGTAAAAATGATTTTTGAAAAATGTGGGTAGTTTCTAAAAAATCAACCTTTTAGATTTATTTGAACTCGTGCAAAATTAAAACTATTTGTAGCATTGAGCTCAAATTTGGAGGACTTATTCCTCGTAATATGGCCTATCGATTCACACCAAATATGTCCTTTTACATTAATGTTTACTCATGTTTTAAAATACTGATTTATAAAAAAAGCAGAAATATCGAAACCCTTTACTTTTTAGTAAATCCAACATGAACAAAAACACCTTAATTAAGGAAAATGTAAAATATCAACGCCCATTATATTTAAAAAGTCAAATATGTAAAGAAACCCATAATAAAATACATTAAAAAATTTTTTTACGTGTTTTGTAATTTTATATACTATTTATCTATGTATTTATAAATATCTTATTTGTAATAAACCATTTATAAACTGACTTATAAAGCTTCAGATTTGTTTCTCCTAGAAACAAAAGTATACTTTTCTTAAAATTTTTGATGTGCTGAGTTAGAATCCGAAGTCAAAAAAATTCTATCACGTGAGGATTTTAAGATATTCGCATTAAAGTATCACAAAATCAAGTTTTTTCTTAGAAAATCTCAATTAAAACTACTATATCTCACAAACCAGAGCTGACCGAAATTTTGAGTTCGGATTCAAAATCAGCACACTAAAGTCCATTAGAAAAGTATATTTTTTTTTTCTAGGGAGAAAGATATAATAATTTTTAAAGATAAGTTTTTTTTATGATAAGATATGCCAAACCTACTAAACTTACTTAAGATATCTCGGAGAAGAAAAGAGATATTGAGAAGATTGAAACTTAATTTGAAAGAAAAAAATAAGTTCTTTTAAAAACCGTAAGAATTTTAATTGAAAAATATTACATTATGCCAAAATATTTCTTCGAAAACAGCAAAAAAATGGGTTTTTGAGATTGTCTAACGGGAATATCTGAAAAACGTGACGTACTACATCAATTCTGACTTCGGATTCGGAATCAGCATACAAAAATCCTTTAGAAAAGTATACAATATACATAGTTTTATTTAAAGGAGGATTTCCTTGCAGACCAGTGTAAGCTTTGAATGTTATCTTTCATTTAAAATCGCATTTATAATGATCAAAAATTAATTTCCGAATTTATAATTAATTGTTTTTTAAGATTAATCCAGAGTTCACAAATTAATTCATTTTATGACTAAAAGCGTTGAATTTTGCTTTACATATAAGGATAATTCAATTATTTTTCATTAAGCTTGTAATTGACGCAGAATAATGTTTGATATGGATACATTTTTAATTTATCAAGTTTGCGAAAAAAAAGTAATCATAACAGTTAAAAGTGTAATATTTAGTCAGTTTTTGGAATTGAAGACTTTCTTGCTTTAGTTTTTCAAAAATTTTCAAGGTTTTTTTTTTTTTATTTAAATTTATACATCATATTGCATTTCTATTGATATACAAATCCAGCAATTATTAAGGAAACTGTGAGCAATAATGTGCTGGTGTTTTACAATATTTCAACTTTTCATAGATTTACCTATAAAATTTTAAATTTTATGATATTTGAAAAATTAATTTGAAGCTCGTAGACATTATAAAGCAATAATTTTTATTAGTGTAGTAACTAAAGCAAATTATTAGAAAACCCGGCCGAACAGATCTGATTTTGATGATCTTTTTTTTTTTAAACGATGAAATTAAATTTTTTTTAACAAAACCATTTTTTTGCTTAAATTTCATAAGATAAATGATACTAAAGATTCTCTACGTAATTTAAGGAAAACATATATATGGTAGTAAAAGACTACCTTTAATTTTCTCACGAACTGACTTCAAATGCAAACAAAATATTTTAAACCCAACGGCAGCACCTACAATATTTGCATACCTACACTTTTAAAAAAAAAAACCAGAATCTCATTTCTATCTATATAAATTTAAATTCACTATATAATCAAAACTTTTCGAAAAATTGGTCCTCAACTGAGAGTTTTGTAAAAAAAAACCTTACTAAAAATTTTTAAATGGCTTTTTTTTCAAACTTTTTCCTAGTAATATTTGAATTTATTTTATTTATCAGATGAATTCCGAAGAGGAAAAGGTAATATTTATTACAGATTTGAAAAAAAAAAAAAAATAAAAATTACTTCATTTTCATTGGATTTTTTGATAAAAACAGAATTTTTGCATTAAAATAATTGATTTTCTCAAAGACTTTGGCAAATAAGAACTTTAAACTTTTGCTATTTTACTTTCAATAATAAGGGCTATTGAATGGTGAAAAAATAACTTTATATTTAAATGTTGAACTTAAAAAAAATTAGCTAATTTACAAAAAAAAAATAGTAATTTTTTTTTTTCAAAACTTCTATTAAAAAAGTTCTTCGAAAATGAAATACTTTTTAATTTTTTTCATAAACTGTAATACATACTGACATTTCCTTTTATAATTTCAAATCTTAAAAAATGTGGCTAAAATAATTTGAAAAATAAATGCAATTTATATTACGAAAAAGTTTTTAAAAGGACATGTTAAAATTTTTAAATAATTTCTTATTTCAAATATTGCCACTTTTGGAGCTTTAGTTACTCTACTATATTGGACAATATTAATGAACATTCTGAGTACTATTTTAAATGAAAATAAAAACTTTTAATGCAGCTGGTCAGAATAAGTGAGAGAAAAACATTTTATTTTTCAAATAAAACCTTCAAAAATTATGGTAATTTTCAGTATTATTATTTGATCAAAATACATACAGTGACCCTAAATATCATGATTTATTTGAGAACCCATTTATTGTGATTTAAAAATAAAAATACCGAAGTAATAAAAGGATTTCTCAAATCAAATCAGAGTTTTTAGAACATGAACTTTTTCCGACCAAATACCTTGAATTTTGATTAGAATTGCGTATAAGCATATTTCAATTATTTGTCAAGACGCTTGTAATTGACATACAGTAAAGTTGATAAGTCAAATTAAGCATACGTTTGTGTAGAAAAATAGTAAATTAGATATATAATTAATGCATAAGAAAAGTAATCAAAGCGGTAAAAAATGTGTACTTAGTCTGTTTTTTCTATATAACCCTTTATTGGTTTATTTTTTTAAGAATTTTGAAAGATTTTATTTTTTTAATTTTATATGTGATATTACCTATTAATACCTCAATCAGATAAATCAAGCAAGTATCAAAGAAACTGTGACAAATCATGTGAAGGTAGGTTGTAATATTTAAATTTTTTTTATCTCTTGAAAAAAAAAAAACACAAAAATATTATTTTTTTATTTTTCTTACCACTTTTTTGGTTAAAAATTTATAAAATAATAACACCATATTATAGCTTGTTACTTAAGCTAAAAATTGAGACTTTATTTATATCTGTAAGTTTTGTAGAAAAAAAGTAATACATTTTTGAAGTCAATCAAATTTTACAAAAAAACTACCTTTTTTATATTCTTTTATTTAAATATCGATTTTTTAATATGAAAAGCTTAGAAAAAAATTATACCATTAAAAAGCTTATAAAATTTCCTAAAGAATAAAGCTATATTAAAATTTTAAGAATGATCAAAAAGTATATAAATAATTTATTGAAAACAATCATTTTCATCAAAAAAAGCAAAAAAAACCTATAAATTTATCTTCACACGTCGTTTATCCAATTTTTTTTAATGACAACCTATACAAAATTTTATACCATCTAAAAGCTTATTGTCTTAGCTTAAAATATATATATATATCAGGTCTATGAGATATCTACAAAAAGAGCTAGAATTTTTTGAACTCAATGTATTTTCATCAAAAAAAGCAAAAAAAACATTTATTTTTTTCTTCTCATGCCATTAAATCAATTTTTTTCAATGGCAACCTATAAAAATTTTTATATCACGTTAAAGCTTATTGTTTCACCTTTCACATGACGGTTCAATCTTATTTCCAAGTTGCCTACAAGAAAAGTTAGAATTTTTTAAAGTCAACCATGTGGAATTTCCAGACTGAGATTACGGTACTTCCTACACTGGTGACTGTTCATGATCAACAGATCTCCACTGGTGTTTTGAGTGTTTTCGCAAGTTTCTTGATTTAACATTGTGTAGCTTGTAGTTAGTCTACCGTTATGTGTGATATACCAAATGAAAGGTAATTGTATCAGGATGCTCATAAAAGTTTAATAAAATTTCTATCTGCTCTAGATCAATAGTTATAACCTGTTGAATTCTCACACTTTAATTTACCGTTATCTCAAAATTGTGTTTACGAAATTGATTGAAATTTTGTACACATATAGTCCTAACAACAATCTATCAACCCTATAAATTTCATATATTTATGAGTTAAACAAAAAAAGATAAAAATAAAAAACGGTTAAAAACGGGAAAAAATGACCAAAAAACTTGGCTCCAAAAAACTTCTTCATCTCGATTTTGATGGAAAATTTCATTTAACGGTTCCAATTTTTTGCACATACACTCATACATACTCCACCTATACACCCTATAAGTTTCAGATTTTTTGAGCACTCGGAAATATTTCTAAAAATAAAAACCCACCCAATTTTAAGACGCAAAAAATAGGTGTTTTTCAAAACTCTCTATCTCAAAAACTACTCACTTTAAAAAAAAATCCCAACACACGTCTCGACTATTTTTCCACCACCTATCCATTGGTGTATTCAGAATTTCCAAGAAAAATTCCCCTCTCTCGTAATCACCCCTTTCTCAACTTGCCCCGATTTGATAAGCTTTTCAAAACCTAACGATTTCTTACCGATTTAGATTTTTAAAAATTTTTTACCAAAAGTCCATTGACATAAAAAATGATTATCTATCTATTGCAAAAAAAATCAACTCTCTACGACATCGCATTTAGATTTTAGATAATTTTTTCATTTTGCCATTTTGCCCCGTTTTACCCTATTAAATGTGCGATTTGAGTAAAAACCTTTCTTAGTGCAAACCGCTTCACCAATACCTATCATATACCATTGAGTTTGGAGTTTTTTATTTTTTTCCCATATAGAGCCAGTGATTATGTGAATGGTGGAAAAAAAAAAATCAACGCATTTATAATATAGTACTAGCCGACCTGCCCGTTGCATAGCGCTTCGCTGCTATGGTTATGAGTGCAATCAAATAGTGTTTTATGTATATAGTGTTTTATGTATATAGTTGAATGTTGGTTAGATTGTTTGATTATTTGTTTGATTGTATGTTTGATTGTTTGATTGATTGTTTGTTTGATTGTTTGTTTGATTATTTGTTTGATTGTGTTTGATTGTATGTTTGATTGTTTAGTTTGTTTGATTGATTGTTTGTTTGATTGTTTGTTTGATTGTTTGTTTGATTGTTTGTTTGATTGTTTGTTTGATTCTTTGTTTGATTGTTTGTTTGATTGTTTGTTTTATTGTTTGTTTGATTGTTTGTTTTATTGTTTGTTTGATTATTTGTTTGATTATTTGTTTGATTGTATGTTTGATTGTTTAGTCTGTTTGATTGATTGTTTATTTGATTGTTTGTTTGATTGTTTGTTTGATTGTTTGTTGATTGTTTGTTTGATTGTTTGTTTGATTGTTTGTTTGATTGTTTGTTTGATTGTTTGTTTGATTGTTCGTTTGTTGTAAGTGTTTTGTTGTTTAGTTGTATAATGATTTAATTGTTTGGCTGCCTCTTGTTTTTTGTCTTTCGATTGTTAATTGTTGTTTATTCTCTGATGTTCATTGTTTCATGTTTATTGTTAGGTGTTTGTTTTTTTGTTATTAAGTTGTTTGGTTGGTTATTGGGGTGTTTGGTTGTTTGTTGGTCCTTGTTTGCTGTTTGGTGCTTGTTGCTTCTTTTTGTTTTTGTTGTACACATGAATACATTTAATCATTTAAAAAACTACTTCTTGGACACGTTATAGGAATAAGGGTGGGGTTAAAGTTTTAGTGGGGTTAACAGTAAAGTGGGTTTGAGTTTGTTTATATGCAAAGTTTATTATAACTTAAACAATATTATGTATTTTGATGATCAAGTATCAACTTTTGAATCTAAAAAATTTTATTATAGGTACATCTCCTGTTTCAATTATCTCTCATGCTTTCTATTGACGGAACATAATATTGATTTCTGATTGTATGATAATTATCTCAGGATATTGTATATGAAATTAATAGAAAATTAATAGAAATTGAATGGAAATGAAATTGCACAGTCATAGTTTATTTAATTACCTATCTACAGTATAAATTTAATTTATCTATCTATTAAAACAAAGAAGTTATAATCAAATTATTTTTCGTGTCGCTTTTTCGTTTCATCTTGTTTCAAATCACTACGATACTAAAGAAGTTTTCACATTTAAAAACAAAACTGTCATAAGTACTCAAAAGTATTAAAAAACAATATAATTTTTAAAAATCTGCGTATTTTACAAAAAAAAAAAAAATATTTAATAAAAGAAAAGAAAATATTTGCTAAATACGCTTGAAAATATTCATATTTTCATATAAGCCTACAAAAACAATTGCAATTTCTAATATTCTTTTTTATTAAAAATTCATCTAGGGTTAAGTGCGTTGCACTTTGTTGCATGAAAAAAAGTAATATTGGCAACACTTGTAACATAAAATAAGTGCCTTCTGGTATGGTCGACCATTGTATATATATTTCCATAGTACTATCAAGGAGACAAACGATCTTAGAAACTCTAGTGGGAGCTTAAAAAAGCAGAATTTGTATGAAATAAATGCACTGATCGCTACCTCAAAATAGTTGTGACTTAAAGTAATACTAAATTCGACTTCATGATAGTAGTATAGAAATATATATACAATGTGGTCAACTACGTTTGTAAGTTTGAGCAAGTTCCATTGAGACAGTAAATTTTGTGACTTTTCATCAAATGTTATCGTTCATGTTAATCGGTAGTATTTTTAGCATTTCTTTTTCTATATATGTAGATAGTAAATATTCAAAAAATATTTTCTGCGAAAGAAGTAAAGTCGTAAAGATAAAATTAAAAGACATATTAAAATCAGATAGGTAGCTCAAAAAAGTGAAAAAAGATGGTACTCGTTAAAGTTACCAGAAAGATAAATGACTGGAGGAAGCACTAATGAAAATATTATCATACGTGTGTTATTATTGCAAATAGATTGAATTTAAAACAAAAGAAACAATTTGTCTACCAACAAAATTTGATAGGGCGGTCTTACCCTCATGTGGGGCCAAGAAAGTTTTTTTTTATGTTTTTTCAAAACGTATTATCTTCTTTTCAGTGTTTTTTATTAATTTTGAGAGTTTCTAAAAAAATAATAAACTTAATGAAAAAAGACTATGGGCCATATTCATTGACGCTGTCTAAGTTATTACTAAAAAAGACTGGAGTTTATCCTTTTTAAATAACATTTTATAAATCCCAGTCTAAGATAAACCGGGGTCTTAAGACGACTATTAATGCCCCTTTATTTTAATTAGAAGAAGTTTTTTATTGGTTTTAAGACAGTTAAACACTGAAAGGCCAGACGGCCTTTCCCCTACTTTCCCTAATAACACTGGTCTGCAAAATTTAACTTTTTTTTTCTCCTTCAAATAATTGTTTGATATTATGACAGATTAGACTTTCTTGAATCTAAACCTGGTTTCAGAAAAATTCTATCAGGTACCATTTTTGTAAAAATGATTTTTGAAAAATGTGGGTAGTTTCTAAAAAATCAACCTTTTAGATTTATTTGAACTCGTGCAAAATTAAAACTATTTGTAGCATTGAGCTCAAATTTGGAGGACTTATTCCTCGTAATATGGCCTATCGATTCACACCAAATATGTCCTTTTACATTAATGTTTACTCATGTTTTAAAATACTGATTTATAAAAAAAGCAGAAATATCGAAACCCTTTACTTTTTAGTAAATCCAACATGAACAAAAACACCTTAATTAAGGAAAATGTAAAATATCAACGCCCATTATATTTAAAAAGTCAAATATGTAAAGAAACCCATAATAAAATACATTAAAAAATTTTTTTACGTGTTTTGTAATTTTATATACTATTTATCTATGTATTTATAAATATCTTATTTGTAATAAACCATTTATAAACTGACTTATAAAGCTTCAGATTTGTTTCTCCTAGAAACAAAAGTATACTTTTCTTAAAATTTTTGATGTGCTGAGTTAGAATCCGAAGTCAAAAAAATTCTATCACGTGAGGATTTTAAGATATTCGCATTAAAGTATCACAAAATCAAGTTTTTTCTTAGAAAATCTCAATTAAAACTACTATATCTCACAAACCAGAGCTGACCGAAATTTTGAGTTCGGATTCAAAATCAGCACACTAAAGTCCATTAGAAAAGTATATTTTTTTTTTCTAGGGAGAAAGATATAATAATTTTTAAAGATAAGTTTTTTTTATGATAAGATATGCCAAACCTACTAAACTTACTTAAGATATCTCGGAGAAGAAAAGAGATATTGAGAAGATTGAAACTTAATTTGAAAGAAAAAAATAAGTTCTTTTAAAAACCGTAAGAATTTTAATTGAAAAATATTACATTATGCCAAAATATTTCTTCGAAAACAGCAAAAAAATGGGTTTTTGAGATTGTCTAACGGGAATATCTGAAAAACGTGACGTACTACATCAATTCTGACTTCGGATTCGGAATCAGCATACAAAAATCCTTTAGAAAAGTATACAATATACATAGTTTTATTTAAAGGAGGATTTCCTTGCAGACCAGTGTAAGCTTTGAATGTTATCTTTCATTTAAAATCGCATTTATAATGATCAAAAATTAATTTCCGAATTTATAATTAATTGTTTTTTAAGATTAATCCAGAGTTCACAAATTAATTCATTTTATGACTAAAAGCGTTGAATTTTGCTTTACATATAAGGATAATTCAATTATTTTTCATTAAGCTTGTAATTGACGCAGAATAATGTTTGATATGGATACATTTTTAATTTATCAAGTTTGCGAAAAAAAAGTAATCATAACAGTTAAAAGTGTAATATTTAGTCAGTTTTTGGAATTGAAGACTTTCTTGCTTTAGTTTTTCAAAAATTTTCAAGGTTTTTTTTTTTTTATTTAAATTTATACATCATATTGCATTTCTATTGATATACAAATCCAGCAATTATTAAGGAAACTGTGAGCAATAATGTGCTGGTGTTTTACAATATTTCAACTTTTCATAGATTTACCTATAAAATTTTAAATTTTATGATATTTGAAAAATTAATTTGAAGCTCGTAGACATTATAAAGCAATAATTTTTATTAGTGTAGTAACTAAAGCAAATTATTAGAAAACCCGGCCGAACAGATCTGATTTTGATGATCTTTTTTTTTTTAAACGATGAAATTAAATTTTTTTTAACAAAACCATTTTTTTGCTTAAATTTCATAAGATAAATGATACTAAAGATTCTCTACGTAATTTAAGGAAAACATATATATGGTAGTAAAAGACTACCTTTAATTTTCTCACGAACTGACTTCAAATGCAAACAAAATATTTTAAACCCAACGGCAGCACCTACAATATTTGCATACCTACACTTTTAAAAAAAAAAACCAGAATCTCATTTCTATCTATATAAATTTAAATTCACTATATAATCAAAACTTTTCGAAAAATTGGTCCTCAACTGAGAGTTTTGTAAAAAAAAACCTTACTAAAAATTTTTAAATGGCTTTTTTTTCAAACTTTTTCCTAGTAATATTTGAATTTATTTTATTTATCAGATGAATTCCGAAGAGGAAAAGGTAATATTTATTACAGATTTGAAAAAAAAAAAAAAATAAAAATTACTTCATTTTCATTGGATTTTTTGATAAAAACAGAATTTTTGCATTAAAATAATTGATTTTCTCAAAGACTTTGGCAAATAAGAACTTTAAACTTTTGCTATTTTACTTTCAATAATAAGGGCTATTGAATGGTGAAAAAATAACTTTATATTTAAATGTTGAACTTAAAAAAAATTAGCTAATTTACAAAAAAAAAATAGTAATTTTTTTTTTTCAAAACTTCTATTAAAAAAGTTCTTCGAAAATGAAATACTTTTTAATTTTTTTCATAAACTGTAATACATACTGACATTTCCTTTTATAATTTCAAATCTTAAAAAATGTGGCTAAAATAATTTGAAAAATAAATGCAATTTATATTACGAAAAAGTTTTTAAAAGGACATGTTAAAATTTTTAAATAATTTCTTATTTCAAATATTGCCACTTTTGGAGCTTTAGTTACTCTACTATATTGGACAATATTAATGAACATTCTGAGTACTATTTTAAATGAAAATAAAAACTTTTAATGCAGCTGGTCAGAATAAGTGAGAGAAAAACATTTTATTTTTCAAATAAAACCTTCAAAAATTATGGTAATTTTCAGTATTATTATTTGATCAAAATACATACAGTGACCCTAAATATCATGATTTATTTGAGAACCCATTTATTGTGATTTAAAAATAAAAATACCGAAGTAATAAAAGGATTTCTCAAATCAAATCAGAGTTTTTAGAACATGAACTTTTTCCGACCAAATACCTTGAATTTTGATTAGAATTGCGTATAAGCATATTTCAATTATTTGTCAAGACGCTTGTAATTGACATACAGTAAAGTTGATAAGTCAAATTAAGCATACGTTTGTGTAGAAAAATAGTAAATTAGATATATAATTAATGCATAAGAAAAGTAATCAAAGCGGTAAAAAATGTGTACTTAGTCTGTTTTTTCTATATAACCCTTTATTGGTTTATTTTTTTAAGAATTTTGAAAGATTTTATTTTTTTAATTTTATATGTGATATTACCTATTAATACCTCAATCAGATAAATCAAGCAAGTATCAAAGAAACTGTGACAAATCATGTGAAGGTAGGTTGTAATATTTAAATTTTTTTTATCTCTTGAAAAAAAAAAAACACAAAAATATTATTTTTTTATTTTTCTTACCACTTTTTTGGTTAAAAATTTATAAAATAATAACACCATATTATAGCTTGTTACTTAAGCTAAAAATTGAGACTTTATTTATATCTGTAAGTTTTGTAGAAAAAAAGTAATACATTTTTGAAGTCAATCAAATTTTACAAAAAAACTACCTTTTTTATATTCTTTTATTTAAATATCGATTTTTTAATATGAAAAGCTTAGAAAAAAATTATACCATTAAAAAGCTTATAAAATTTCCTAAAGAATAAAGCTATATTAAAATTTTAAGAATGATCAAAAAGTATATAAATAATTTATTGAAAACAATCATTTTCATCAAAAAAAGCAAAAAAAACCTATAAATTTATCTTCACACGTCGTTTATCCAATTTTTTTTAATGACAACCTATACAAAATTTTATACCATCTAAAAGCTTATTGTCTTAGCTTAAAATATATATATATATCAGGTCTATGAGATATCTACAAAAAGAGCTAGAATTTTTTGAACTCAATGTATTTTCATCAAAAAAAGCAAAAAAAACATTTATTTTTTTCTTCTCATGCCATTAAATCAATTTTTTTCAATGGCAACCTATAAAAATTTTTATATCACGTTAAAGCTTATTGTTTCACCTTTCACATGACGGTTCAATCTTATTTCCAAGTTGCCTACAAGAAAAGTTAGAATTTTTTAAAGTCAACCATGTGGAATTTCCAGACTGAGATTACGGTACTTCCTACACTGGTGACTGTTCATGATCAACAGATCTCCACTGGTGTTTTGAGTGTTTTCGCAAGTTTCTTGATTTAACATTGTGTAGCTTGTAGTTAGTCTACCGTTATGTGTGATATACCAAATGAAAGGTAATTGTATCAGGATGCTCATAAAAGTTTAATAAAATTTCTATCTGCTCTAGATCAATAGTTATAACCTGTTGAATTCTCACACTTTAATTTACCGTTATCTCAAAATTGTGTTTACGAAATTGATTGAAATTTTGTACACATATAGTCCTAACAACAATCTATCAACCCTATAAATTTCATATATTTATGAGTTAAACAAAAAAAGATAAAAATAAAAAACGGTTAAAAACGGGAAAAAATGACCAAAAAACTTGGCTCCAAAAAACTTCTTCATCTCGATTTTGATGGAAAATTTCATTTAACGGTTCCAATTTTTTGCACATACACTCATACATACTCCACCTATACACCCTATAAGTTTCAGATTTTTTGAGCACTCGGAAATATTTCTAAAAATAAAAACCCACCCAATTTTAAGACGCAAAAAATAGGTGTTTTTCAAAACTCTCTATCTCAAAAACTACTCACTTTAAAAAAAAATCCCAACACACGTCTCGACTATTTTTCCACCACCTATCCATTGGTGTATTCAGAATTTCCAAGAAAAATTCCCCTCTCTCGTAATCACCCCTTTCTCAACTTGCCCCGATTTGATAAGCTTTTCAAAACCTAACGATTTCTTACCGATTTAGATTTTTAAAAATTTTTTACCAAAAGTCCATTGACATAAAAAATGATTATCTATCTATTGCAAAAAAAATCAACTCTCTACGACATCGCATTTAGATTTTAGATAATTTTTTCATTTTGCCATTTTGCCCCGTTTTACCCTATTAAATGTGCGATTTGAGTAAAAACCTTTCTTAGTGCAAACCGCTTCACCAATACCTATCATATACCATTGAGTTTGGAGTTTTTTATTTTTTTCCCATATAGAGCCAGTGATTATGTGAATGGTGGAAAAAAAAAAATCAACGCATTTATAATATAGTATTAAGTTATTTCCTATTAATTGGGCAGACACATAAAGAAAAAGATAAGTTTTTGATAGCAAAATCTTATCGAAAAAAAAATTGAAAAAAATGTTGGTCCGGAAATGAAGATAAGTGTTATTATAGAAGCAGTCAGTTTGTCTCTGAAAAGATTGATGCCTTTTTCTTATTAAAAATTCAATAAATTTTATCTAATACTTCAATTTAAAGATTTATCACAAAAACTAGAAATTTTTTGTCGGGAACGCGTATTTTCATAGAAAATTACAGTGGTAATGAGCGAACTAATTTAAAAAAATGCGTTCCAGGAAAGATGCTTCATTATAAAAACTTTATTACCTTTATAATTAAATTATTTTCACACAGTATTCAAACATTGCACTTAAAATGTTGCTTCTTTAAAGCCTTAAGGCAACAGTATCTTGTGTAAGACTTTATAGTAGCAAAATTGTTAGTCATCTAGTACATTTACGTTGATCAATCAAATGATCATATAAACGTCACATTTTTTAACTGTTCTTTTGACGTTTTAAATTTATAGATAAAATATATTTATTAATATTTAAAACCAGTATAAAAGTCCCTGAAGAAGAAGAAAAAAAAAAACAACATTCTATTGAATTAATATATTTAACAACCTTAACAATATATTTAAATATTTTTTTTTTTAATTTTTGTTTGTTTCCTTGGCCATACCCAAAAAGAATAAATAAACAAAATTTCCCACGTGCTATTTCTCATTGATAAATAAAAATAATATTCCATCCAAAAAAAATTTAATATCATTGAAGTATGTGTGTTTTAGCACGATTCGAAAATATAAATCAAAAATAAATAAAAAAAAAAAAATAACTATAAAATTCCTCATTCATATACAATATTCCATATGAACAAACATTTTTATTCTTACTTATGCTATTTTTGTCCTCATCCATACATATTTCATAAGCTTGTTGATCTCTTTCTTATTTTGTCGTATGTTTTTTTGTTTCTCTATGCCGCCCGCAGTTCGCACCGTATTGTGCCATATTACACACTCTGTCAGAATTGAACATACTTTATGTTTTTTTTTTTTTATTTATTTATTTTCCAAACTCAACGAAGATATAATATATAAAATTTATATATGTGTGTAAAAAAAAAAACAAATACACTTGCTATTTTGTGTGTTAAATTCAGATGTCCGCCGCCGTCGCTGCCGTCGCACACCGGCCACCGCCCGGCGCGACCCGACTTATTCGCGCCCCGTTTCGTCGCCATTCAACCAATAAAAAAACCTCGTATGCTCTGGAATGCGAAGGTCGTAACAGTTGTTGTTTTGTTTGTGTGTTATTTTATGACAACCCATCTCTTATAACTGAGAATTTTTTATTTTGTATATATATACAAGGCAAAATCCAACAACAAAATCAATTTATTTAAATTAACAACAACATAAAGAAAAAAATAGTATTTGCGAACGCGATCAGTTTCTTATTGTTGTTTTTTTGCTGTTTGTTTGTGTTAGAAATTCTTTAGTTTGTAATAGTTACAAATTAGAATCATATTTTACAATCAATTATATAGATTGCGTGAAAAATATCTTTCTTATTTATTTTTGTATGTATTTTACCAAGAAGCACACGTTCGGGTCCAAAAAGTTAATTGTAATAGATCATGGCAAAATAATAGCTTATTATAATACTCTTAAGTAGATGAAACTGATGTTCTAGTACTTTCTAAGAACTCCGTTCCTAAGGAGGTGCTAAACTACTCATGAGTATTGTAGATGGAACGGAACGCACTTTCAATGAAATCAATGCAATTCCCATCTTTTTGAGCAAAAGATCATGAATAGTTTTATTAGTAAATGTAATAGATTATTACTCATAAGTAGTTAACCGCTTGCAATGAAATGCGACTAAAGAATGTGTAGACGGCGTACTAGTTCGTCATGTTGATCAACTCATCTGCGGTCTACCATAGCTCAAAAATAACGCGGTTGATCTTCTTTAAGAAACAAGAAAGCAGCATAACATCTATTACTTTAACAAGAAAAAATATCTGTCAGTTAGTTCTGTGCTGAACACACTCATTATGTAATCGAAAAGAAAAATTAAATTACATGCTTATTGAATGAGCCCACTGGAATCATGTGTGGTTGAGGTACTAGATTTTTAATCATGAGAAGGGTTCTTAAAGAAAGCGGCTTTTGTAATTCCATAAATCTAGATTTAGGACCCAGTGTAAACGTGGTATAACTTGGAATTTTTAAAGTCAACTAGTTCTGTTTGTTTCCATGTTTGCTATAGCCTCTTATGAATGAATAAAAATAAGAGATTTAACCCCTTGATTTGTTCCATTGGAACATAAATGGAATCGGTCTTAATGGCTCTCTAAACATTCAAAACAACAAATTTGCGGCTTCATTTTGAAAGGAAAAGAATTATTTTCAGCACAACCATTATAAAGACATTATAATTTTAAACTGAAAAAAAAAAATTTCTTTTTTTTATTCAAGATGAAATTTTGAATAAAAAATTAAAATTCAATTAATAAAAACGTGTTTTTTTTTTGTCTTTTATCGAAATTCTTAAAATATTCCCCTAACTTACGAATATAATTATATAATACAAGTTAATATAATAGATTCAAAAAAATATCTTATCCATCATCAGTTTTTTGTCTGTTTTGTTTGTTTGTTTCTAACAAATTTTGAATGCATTGATATTTTTTTTTTTAACAGAAATTCTTGATTTTTAATCGAAATGCTAATAAATCCAATCAATATTTATGTATATAAATGTCGAACAATCGAGTCTTTTTTGTTTGTTCTTTCGATTCTTTTTTTATTTATTTTTTTCAATAAAAACTGACCCGGTAAAATACAAATTAATTTTGTATTGTCAAACATTCGCCAAACTAACTTTAGTTACCGTTTAAACACAGCCTTGATGGACTTTAACTCTACTACAATATCTTGCCAAGCCAATCAAGTCCTATTGATTTATATAAAAAGACAAAAGTGTTATAAAACTTGTATAACACTTAAATTTTCAAACGAAAACATGTGTAAAAACTTTTTATTACAATTTTTTTCCCTTTACTACCGACAAAATAATTAAATGTTAAACAACTGAATCAGTCTAATTAAATTCGAATTGAAAATTCTGTATTCTGCTTATTTTCTTTTTGATGCGAGAAAATCCCCGCAATTATTATTGAATTCAATTAAAATATCATTTATCTGTGCGAAAGTGTTTCTGTTTCTGAATAATCTAAATCTAGAAGATGATTACTTGTGTTGGAATGAAAATCCAAACATTGTTTAGAGAAAAAAAAAGGAATGAAAATAATTGCCGGTAGACCTTATCCACCTCACACATCTAATTATTTTAAGTTCCTGGAAACTTGAATCTATATTATTGCTCCTAAAGCTGCTGTATAGTTGTTAATAGTGTGCATTTTCATATTCTACATTTTTAGTCTATGAATAGCTTAAATTATTTTTTTTTATTTTTTTATTTTTTTTGTTATTGTGAATCTCCATTAAATAATAGCATACCAAATTAGAATCAGAATTAGTTAAAATTCCTCACATTCCAATCAATAGTAATCACATGCACATGTGTTGAAGGTTATAAGAAATCAAGTTCATTTATTTTATTAATTTTCAATTAACTTAAAATTTTTATTTGAAAGTAGATATTTGACATTCCGATAGAGTAAGAAACAAGAAGATAAAGTTGAACAGAACTTGTACACGAACAGAACTAGAAGAGAATAAAAAACGTCAAGCCCAAAACTTTCTGTTTCATCAGTAAAAATAAATAACTGTCATTCATTCTATTACTTTGTATTAGAAAGCCAAGTTATGCATCTTTTCCTAAAACCAATTCATTTGCCGTTTGCTCAGGCAGAAGAGCATTAGTACCTCTAGTACTTCGTAAATGTAGGTATACTAAATCATCTGTTAATGATGTTAATTCATAATAGCTCTGTTCCATTGGAGGTAGTAGTTTATTCTTGAGTAGAAATCTAGTACAACAACTACACATTCATATCTCCTCGAGTAGAAGATCATGTGTTAATTATACATAGTACTAGATCTACTCATGAGTAAACTACCACCTCCAATGGAGTGGGGCTAAGGTATACACTATAGAGACAAATTGTCAAAATCTATTACATTCTTTAAACTTTCAAATGCGGTTATCCTAAAATGGTTTTACTAGAAGTAACAAAACTTTTATAAATAACATTTTCATGATTAGATGCATAAGTCCTGTCGAAAATAGACTACTCATAAGTAGATGAAAACTGTAATCTAGTACTAAAAAGATATACAGATGTTTTGTTTCATGGATACAATAAAATTTTATTAGTTTCCTTTAATTTGCGTTTCATCGAAAATTACTTATAAAATGCTTAGAGACACAGAAATCTTATCAAACATTGTCCAATTAGGTGTTTAGTTTTATCTAATAGAATTTTTTGCTCTTTTTCTCTCTTTTTCTCTTTTTTTCTCTCTTTTCCTCCTGATCTTTCTCTTACTAAAATAAAATTTATGAATTTTGAATTTAATTTAAGTAAATTAAAATATAATTTCGCTCTCTATTTTGCTTCTCTAATAAATTCTAATGCTTGTTTCCAAGAACGCTTAAGTTGTACAGTCTCCCCCCTTGTCCCTCTTTGTCAACCACATAAAATAAAATGTCAAAGCACCAGATAGCCACCAGCCAAATAGCCAGCGTTCATATATATTAACTATACGCCTCTGGGTCTCCTCTTGCGAAAAAAAAAATACCTATTATAAAAATAAATTGAAAAAAAAAAAAAAAAATAAATTCTACTGACAACAAATAAAAAAAAAAGATAAAAATACTGCACAGAAATGTGCCACAGACGCAAATACACAAGAAAAATGCGAGAAATAAATTCCTTAGGCTCATACGTCATTCGGCCATAATGGTGCGGCTATTTTAGATCGCGCGTTCTGTATTGCAGGGTTATTTATTTTTTTTTTGCTTTTCATTTAAATTTTTAGTTTTTTTTTTTTTTATTTATTCATTCCTCATTTCGACGCGAGATTTCGAGCTCTCTTGAAGATTTGGTTAAAATGAAAATGAATAGTTGAACGTGTTTATAACTGATTTATAATTAAAAAAAACATAAATTAACGTTCGAAGGAATGTTTTAGTTATTAACGCAGAGCTACCTATTTTATTAAAGCTTAATTAAATTTTATTTTATTTTAATTTGTGTATTATTTTTATTTTGTATCTTATCTATATTTGCATTCTGATGATTTTTGTGTCGTCATAATTTGTTTGTTTGCGACGTTTGTTGGGTTTGCATGAGAATATTTAATTATTTAATTAAAGCGACATTGGGACGATGGGTTTTTGTGACGTCAGTGGTTATAAGAAGGGAACATGAAGGAACAAAGTTGATATCGTCGGCGTTTTGCGAAAATAGTTTTAAACACGTTTTATAAGTAAGCATGAGCCACATTTACATCAGCCGTTTATTTTCTATACTACTACTATAGTACTTTTCTAACGATTTTCCATATTCTACACGAAGAGCATGTGTAGAGTAGTTCTAATAGTAAATGTACTAGATCATTTATTAATGAGTAGTTTTCCAGTTCCAACGGAACGGGGCTAATAAAATTCGCGTTTCATTAAAGTTCGCAAACCAATCATCAGTAAATGATCTATTACATTTAGGTACTACTAGATCTTCTAATGCTCTTAGGGAGTTTTTCAAAGATGTTAAGAAAATGGGAGAGTTGCTTATTTTAGAGACTGGATGAAGTCTGAGTGCGTCCTATTGGAAGTGGAGTAGAAATCTAGTACTGCCAAACTTCATATCCTATCTACTCGAGCAGAAGATCATGTATAAAATAAAACTTAAGTATTCAGTATAACTGTTTTTGTATATCTGTCAAACGCAACAAAATATTAGCCGTGTTCATTTATAGATGGCAAAGTACTCATGCATCGATGAAAGCCATAATCTAGTACTAACTATCCTATCTTAAATGGTCGTCTGCGGGAGTAGATGACAATTGCATTGCATTCTATTAAAAATAACTTGTAAACTACTTATGAGTACTTTGCCATCTCGAAAAGAATGCTACTGTCATCATAGCTAGCAAATGTCTGTCAGTTTACTTGATAACGCCATGCTTCTATAGGTACTGACTGTCAAAAATTACATAGGTACGTTAAACACCTTTAGACCAAAATTTGTATCTATGACATGCAACATATAAAAATATAGAAATATCGTCTTTACTTCCGTTTGACTTAAAAAGAAATAATAATAATAAAAATCAAAGACAATTTTGTCATTATATAAAATAAAAAAGAAAGCTCGCACCGTCTCAACCTCATTTAAGTGTATAATACATTTCCGCCCAATTTTCACATTCCACGTTTGATTATTTTTTTTTTTTCATTTTTGCAAATTCAACGCGACAAAAAAGTCAAAAAAAAAAAAAAAATACTAAAAAAAAAAAAAACAAACAAGAAAAACTTATTGCTGCGTTGTTGAATTTTCCTTTGCAGCCAGCAATCAATGCAATTTTAATCCCCCTTTATACATTTCTTGGTTTTTTTTTTTAGCTATAAAAAACCAGAACTCTAAAGGCGCGACGACGGGTTCGCAATTCGCGTAGCACCAATACCAAGTGTGGGTATACGTAGGTATTCCTATTCAGTTTTTTTTTTTTTTTTTTTGAAAATTTTATTTAATTTTTGTTGTAGTAAGGTAACTAACTTCTGTTGCAAAATACTCAACATTGCCGTATATGTGCAATTTTCTATCTAAGTACGAGTCAAACAGTCCCAACAACAAACAACCAGCACATACCTGTCAAATGGGTGTATACGAGCCCCCAAACGAGGTGCACAAGTTGACGTCGTTGTTGTCGTTGTCGTAGTCGCAGTCGTTGCCTGTCGACGACGACGTTTCTGCATTCACTATGATGTCGTTTTATAGTACGTCCGTCGACCGTTCGTCGGCGGCGTCTTGTCGTGTCGGTCTGTTCGTCGCATCTCTTCGAAAGAAAGAGAGGGCAACGAGCGCAACGAAGAGCAAAAGATCGGAATGGAATGTTTGATTTCATACCTTGCGGATACAAAAGTTGTATATCTAATCAACTGCACTATGTGCCTTGCCACATACTTGAATAGTTTCAAACTCTCCTGGCCCTCCGCAAGTCAGCCAGCACCAGCACCAGCTCCAATCCAAGAGTAGTATATCCATAGATATACCATCATTGTCGTCTCTTTATACACATAACTGGAATGGTGGGCATAAAATGCATCGAGCTGCGCGACTATCATCAAATAGCAATAATGTAAGCTCTAAGAAACAAGCAACAGCGTGGCAGTAACAGCAAAGTTGAATGGTTGCATTAACTCGTGGGGCGACTCTTACAAAAAATATATATATATATAAAAAAGTAAACAAAAAAAAAAATAATAAAGTTAAGTAAAAAAAAAAAACATTCAGGCATGGATCAGCGCAATAGCATTGACAGCATGGGAGAGCAACAATCTCATATCTGCAATATATATTCCTTCGTTCGTTCATGCACACACTACACCACGCTGTTTGAATGCACTACTCGATTGAGTATATCTCTATGTGCCTTCAAAAAAGTCCTACTCTAATGTCTGATATGAATGCAACAACAATAAAATAGTAGAATTCATGCTGCCACAGCTATACGCGAGTTGTTGTTGTTGCATGCATAGTGGCGATTGCACATACATACACACATATAAGAGCATAAAGTCAGGTAAAAGACTTTGATGAAGTTAGAGGAAAAATCTATGAAACCGGCTAATCACGTTGAGACTGCTGGAACTTGCCTTATGTTGACTGGCATAGCTGGCATTCATTTGCTGTTTGCAGTTTTTTTTTTTTTTTCGTTTATAGTGTGAATGTGGCTTAAGTTGGTTACTTACGTATAAAATCTATTACACTTTACTGTCAAAAGTCAAATTTCATAGATCTTCATTGCAAATTTGAATCGCTGTGTTCGTAGACTTCTTAATTATGAGTAAAAATCTAGTATTACCAACTACAACTCTTATCAAATCGAGCAGAAGATCATGTGTTAATTAAAGTACTAGATCTACAAATCATCTACTCATGAAGCTACCACATCCAAAGAAACGCAGTTTACTCATGAGTAGATCTAGTAATCGAATTAACACATGATCTTCTACTCGAGAAGATAGGAATGTGTAGTTGTTGTACTAGATTTCTACTCACGAGTAAACTACCACCTCCAATGGAACAGGGCTATTATAGAAAATCAGTGGTCAGTGCAGTTCTTATTTAATCGCCCAGAACCGCAAGTGGTAGTACTAGATTATCATTTTCATCTTATGATTACTTCACTACCGCAAAAGGATCATGCCTAATAATAGCCGCGTTCATTTGGAGCTGGTATACAATTTATGAGTAGGCACTTTGGGTAGTTAACCAATTGTAGTTATTTGTACTAGATTATAGTTTTTATCCACCCATCGGTAGTCTTCCGCCGCCAAAAGAACGCGCCTAATAGCCTCGTGCTTTTGGAGATGAGAACGTACATATGAGCAGATGTACTTTTGAAACACTACCTTGCCTGCAAAGCACCAACTCCCTGCATCAAGGTTTTATTTGCAAGTGGGTTCATTTGTTCACTCATAACTCCTTAACCACTTATCACAATTTCACAAATCAGGTATTGTTGGAAGCATCTTGGTTGTCAGCAGGTTATAAGGTATGTGACGTCACAATAAATTGAATAAACCACCAAAGCAATGCAATTACATTGTCTACGCAACTATTACATTTTCTCTAAGTTATTTTATAACTCTTAAAGAACAAAGAAATGAGCATTTACCTTATTGTCTAACTTCATTTGATATCTTTTCCACTATACCTCTACAAAGTTTATACCTACAATCAAAATGGTTGAATAAAATAGTAAAGTAAATCTGCCAATTTTTATATATTTTTTCTATTAAAAAAAAAAAATAAGGAAAAAAGACAATTCCTAAAGGTAAGGTAGGTATAGCTTATTATCAAGGCAGTTGGTGCAGCAGCACCAGTCTAAAAGCTGTCTTCTCTGCAACTCTTCGCATAGTTAAAAAAAAAAAAACTAAAACCCTCTTGACTTCCCACCGCAATCCTTTATAACCAGCACGGTCAAGAGACGACGACGACAACGCAAAATGAGCAACAAACTAGTAACAACACCAACAACAACATCAACCGAATACGACTACGACGACGGCGACTCAGTCGAATCGACTCACGGTTGATGTCGAAGAACCCGTCAAGACAGCATTCCATTCTATTTCTTCTCGTTCCCTCCTCTCTCCTCCTCCTCAACAACCCAACAACTTTTATATTGCCACAATCCGTCCCATCATCTAATATAATATCGGACTTCTCTCTTTCTCTATCTATCTACAAACATATATCTCTATAGTATCTAGCAACATAGGCATTTTGTTTGTAATTATATGCATTTGTATCTATGCATTCTGACTACTGATGTAATTTAAGTCTTTAGTTTTTTTTTTTTGTTGTTGTATCATGAGTCTCATGCTTTCTCTTTCCCTCTCTTTTTGTATATCTGTTGAAATGAAAGGAAATATAAAATGATAATTCATAGATAGTACCGCGAGTTTGTATATGTATCTTTTTCCTCTAAAAATTTATCTATAAGATACTTTTATACACAATAAGTTTTTTTTTTTTTTTTTTTTTAATTATTTTTCATTTTGTTGCTAATTATTGCTGACTATTTTATTGGCACAAACAATTTATTGATTTCCATGGAATTCCAGTTGGAATTTATTTTTTCACAATAAAAAAAAATATTTATTTTTATTTTTCTGTGAAAAGATACAAATTGGGATATGGTTATTGTTGTTGTGGATGGAATTCTTTGGTATTTTTTCTTTGATTCGATCAGCTCCAGATGGAAAGTAGCACCCGCAGAGGTGGAGTAGGAGTAGTAGCCAGTATCTACGTGTCTTAGTTAAGGCTATAACACAAGCTCGCTGCTTGCTCACTGCGCATACCTCTCTACCCAGGGCACCTAACCTATACAAAACAATCTATTTATTGTTGTTGTTGTGAATCGCAGAATTGGTCGATCACTTTTAAGTGGAAGCTGGTTTATCTGGTGGATTCCCGAAATTCCAATGCATGTTGTGTGAATAATTGTATGATCTTATAGTTTGTGTGGAGGAAGAAGATCCAAGAATTCACTTTATCACACAGGTTAAAAGATACTTTTTGTGTTTTCCCCGTTTTTTTTTTTTTTTTTTTTGTGTTATACTTTTCGGTAGCAGAGTCTTAAATTGTGTTTTTTGTTTATCTTTTCACACTCTACAAATTCCTCGTGTTCGATACCCAATAACCCAATGGGATAAGATTGTTATTAATTGTCTTGATTTTCACCTTTGTGAGAGGCAGAGACAGGTAAGCCTTAAATGCATATAGTGTAAACGATTTACCAACGCAATCAGAAAAGAATTCTTTAATGGTTTTTCGGAGGAAAATTTATGATTTAAAGAAGAAGAATTTCTCAACTGTATCGAAAGGAATTTCTTTCTTTTTTCTTTGTTGGGGATAAAATTAAGATTTAGTAGTAGATTTTTTTTTTTTAATTTGGAGAAAAGACTATAAATGGTGGGAGTATGTTTATTTTTAGAGAAGAAGAATTTTAAGTCTGTGATTTTACACCTACCCAAAAATGTCAATGCCTACCAATCGGGTACCAGATTGTGTGGAATTTATTTATTTTTTATATAAAAGAATTTTGCTTTTTAAAGTTAACGGGTTTTGATTTGGGAAGAATATTTCTTTTTATGGAATTTGAAGGTGGTTTAGCGTTTAGGCCTTATAAGTGGGATAGATTAAGGTCACTTTGGATTTTGAATATATACTTTTAATTATTAAGAAAAAAATTTGTGGTATTTTCGTGTCAAGTGTGTCAAGAAATAAAACCGTTTTTTTGTGATTTAATTTATTCATAAATAATGTTTTCATTTATTCTTTTATACAAGTCTACTACCTTCGTCACGTTCCGTTCTAGGAAGTAAACTACTTATTAGTTCTTTGTGATCGATTTTCAATGAAAAGAAATCAACACAAGTCCCATCTACCCGGGATATGAGGATGAGTTTTATCTAGTAGTAAATGTAATAGATCATCTTTTGATGAGTAGCTTGTGACCTCTAATGAACGCAGATCTTTCTTTGAAGGTGATATAATACTGATGAGGAAAAATCTAGTACAAGGATTACACATTCCTAAAATTAAGCAGAATATCATGTATTTGTTGTACTAGATCTACTAGTCATCTACTCATGAGTAGCCAAACATCTACAAACGCAGCTCTTTTTAGCCCCGTTTCTTTGGAAGTGTAAATAATCTACTACATTTATCATGCTCCCCTGCCCAAAGAGATTGCATTGATTTCGATGAAAGAGCGTTCCATTGAAAATCGCTGGTAAAGTACTGGCAGAAGTTTATAACCTTCAAAGAAACATGGCTAAAGTGGCAGCTTTGTTTAGTTCTGTTTTCGGATGCAAAAACTTGACATGTGATGGTTTTTTTTTTAGTATTCCATTTGACTAGGAAAGAAACGTTTCGTTAAGTTTCATTACTTTCGTTTTACATTACTGATGAGTAGAAATCTAGTACTTCCAACTATACATCCTATCTGCTGGAGCTGATGATCATTAGTCAATCGTAGTTCTTGATTTTCTAATAATCTACTTATGAGTAGTCTACCACATTTTAAGCAACGCATCTATTGTTGAGTTTGAAATGTCTCTAATGCTTATTAGCGTATCAAACAATAACGCATTGTTTTCGACGTTTCATTTTTTAGCTCAACGTATTCGTTCGAAAATGTCGTATTAGGAGCAAACAGTGACTTCAAAACTATTTATTTGATGTATTACAACTAAGATTTCCATCGAAATGTCGTGTCATTTTCAGGGTTTTCTGAATATTTGTGAAAGGTTTTTCAATTTGTAGTAGATTTGGTATGAGATATTGACAGTTTAACGTGAATGCGTGTGACTGTTCAATATTGGGCTTCTTTGGATGAAATATCTCAAAATTTTCTTTGGTATTGAAAATAAAATAACCGCAGAAGAGATTGAAACTGACTCATTCTTTCTTCTTAACCGGTAATACTTGTTTAACCTACACCAACATTATAAAAAAAATTCATAAAAACTTCCACGTCATCACGCACGATTTGATTCACGTCCACGTCTACAATGGAATTCAAAATGAAACCTTGACTTCTCCACCAACAACAAGAAAAAACTAACTTACTAACTAACTAACTAACCAAGCCAATCATCTTATCATGTTGTATCTATATATCTCCTTCTATAATATTACAAGAAAAGAAATATAACTTGAATATATAAAAAAAAAACCACATTTTTTCGTTCCAGCACCAGATTAGCGCCCACACTATCAATCTTAAACTACCTGTCGTAGACAATTACCATTCCATTCCCACACCTCATATGAACTAGAATATAAATCTTTTTATACACATTATACAGATATATATGTATTTTATTCTCTCCCACTCTCCTTAGTGACTTTAATTAATTCTAGCTTATAATGAAAAATATAAAGAAAAGAAAAGAAAAAAAAATTATAAGAACGATACATATAGGTATTCGTATGTTTTGTATGTTTAACAAATTACTGTAGCGTAACGATGTGAACATTTTTTATGCATTTGAAGAAAATAACATTGTTATAGGAGTCTCTTTTAAATTATTTATCACTAGAAGTTAATTAAATCTGTTTTTGCATTAAATTTTGGCCATAACATGATCTTGTATCTCCAACATCGTTTTAACTTTGTAAAAAGATATATCATCTTTAAAATATTGATGTCTTTTCTAAAAAATGAGTGAATTAAACTTGAAATCTAGTACAATTGTTGACATAAATGAGGTGAATATGGCATTTGTGCTTGTGTTTTTTGACAGACACGTCAAAAAATAAACTGCTTTTACGCAATATTGAGACACGACCAAATCGTAATGGCACATTACCAAAAAACCCACATAACATAAACAGACAGTAAATGCATTCCATTTTTACCCTAACTATGGAAAATTGAAAAAGTGTAACTAAAATGCATTATAAATTATAATAACGTTCAACATTCATCATCACCCACCTTTAAATAACTTTATAAACCTCTCAATACAATAAATTGAAATGAAATTATACTCGCGCATGATAAAGATATTTCAACTCAAGTGGCATTTTAATTGTTTTTTCCACTAGAAAACTCAGACTAGACAAGTATAGATAGGTACAAGTTACGAGTTTTATTTTGGTTATAAAATTACGAAAAACAACAATGTGTCAACGTGACTAAAAACATTGATTGATGACAGACAACCTAAATATCTTTGACAGTGTAGATTTCCCAAAATGTCAATGGAATTTTATCATTTTCGATTATTTTTTTTTTTTTAAACTTCCTACGCTTATTTAGACAAAGTAGTAGAGAGATATGTTCATCATTCTTTTGTTTAGAATTTTAATTTAAAAGTTATATTATAAAAATATATACATTTAAGTCCCAAATTAAATGAAAAAGTAATGAAACTTTCCTGAAGTGAATAAAATTGTACTAATGTTTTCGTTAAATGAACTTTATTATCTTTGATAACGTATTTTCAGTATGTTCTGTTACAATTTATTGACGATAGGGAGCACATCCGAAAACGAAACTGAACGAAACATTCGGTGAATCCCATATGGCGATGTACGCACTGTTTCCACTCTCAAGAAAGCTGCTCAGATTCATCTTATCGCTTTTAACAAACGTAAATGTATTATCTGTCATGAATGTTTTTGACAGATAAATGCCTGAAACAATGAATATAATAATTGGATACAAGCAAACTTTATGGCGCACCCACAATGACGTTGTGATCAGTTTCGTTCAGTTTTGATTTCTATGCTCTATTGCAGTTTATTGAAGAATATTTTGACAGCTGAATGTAATATTTGCTATTTGAAAACAAAGAATATTAATTCACTATTATTGGCGAATCTATTGATTTTATTCTATTAAGGTTCGTAGTTGTCAAAAACTGACAATACCATTCCCGCAAAACTCAAAAGACAAATAAAAGATGATCAGTAAAGGATCCAATTTTCTAAAAATAACCAAGTTCTATGTGATTTGAATACAAATCTTTATGGAATTAAAATTCAAACAAAAAAAAAAAAATTAACAAGAAATAAATGAAATTTTTCTTCTAGCGGATCACTCGTGTATGCAGATACACATTCTTTATAATAATTTTCTTGATTATAAGAAAATGTCTGCTACGAACTCTTTTAACTCTTTATTTCTGGTGAAAAGAACGCAATGTCGTGTATAATTGTTGTTGGTAAATGAGTTTCAATTAAAACCAAACGTGCCTCTAAGAATTTTTTTTTTATTTTGTGAGCAATGTACATACACTGGAATTTCAATTTCCATAGAAGAAAAATTCTATAAATAATTATCTCAGAAATTCTTGAAAGAAGAAAATATTTTTATGAAAAAAAAGGCGAGACATTTTATGGAAATAAGAAAAATGTGGAAAAATATTTTCACAGGATTTTTCACTGAAAAAAACTACTACCTAGTTTGTTCTATTACTGAAATGTAATAGAATGTGAATATTTTTGGGATAATCTACTTATTTCGATGTTTACACTAGCCGTTTTTTTTGTTTGAGGTGCTGTAGACTACTCATGAGTAGATGATTAATAGATCTAGTACTGCAATCAACACAAAAATGTGTAGTTGTACTAGATTTCTTCTTATAAGTAGTTTACCACCTCAAATGGAATGGGCTCCTATGAAAACGTGAATAATTTTTCAAAATTTTGACACTTTGTTTGTTTCCTATGAAAAAGTGTAATCACAGCTTTACAGCACTTACAAAGTCATACCGTTTCTGTCAGAATAATAAGAGCATTCTTGCAACGGCATCAAATCTTGGTAAATGGGGACCTTTGTGAGATAAACGAACTGTCATTTCTCCCAAACAGTGACCAATTTACCAACAACCCTTAATGTCATATCGATTAAGTGAACTATAAAGTTTTCAAAAACTAAAATGTCATCCAAAAATGATATTTGACAACTTCATGTGACAATCATTTTGACAGCTCAGTAGCGAATCATAATCTGACGTACGAATTGACTCCCTTGTTCCCATTACTATTGCATAAGTTACCAACAAAAAACTGTCAACTTTTCGGGATTCCACAAATGTTTTCGCTTGAACCAAATAAGACAGTACAAAAAACATAAAAGACAAATTACAAGACATGAATATACAATATGCACATAATGTTGACGAATCAATGCTTGTTGAAAATGCCTTATAGTCATGCAATGAAAAGACCCAGAGCACCCCAGAGAGATATATGATGGAATGCGGCAATAACGAGCTGCAAATTCCTTAACACACCCAATAATATAAATGATTATTTAATACTCGCAGACAATATAGTATACATTGAAAAGCTTTAAACAATATACAACACATCTATATTTATATGAAAAATAAAAAAAAAAAAGCATCCATATTGCCACCGCGTATTCCGCAGCCAAATAAACCAAGCAGTCAAGCCAAGTAAAAACAGCCAACAAATCTTTACAACACAAAAAAACGCTAACGCTAAGTGTACAACACCAACATGAGCTGAGCGCACTGTTTACTTCAAAAGTTCCAACGCATGGCTTCTCCATTTGACTCTCGCGCAGTATAATAAAAATAATATGCCCCCAGTACTCGCAGGGGATTGTGGTGGTGTGTTTTCAAGTGAAATATACAACATAGCGCACAGGGTGAGGTATAAAAATATGTATGGTTACGATGAAGGCGGTGCAGTGCGCGGTAAGCGGAGTGACGAACCGTGAAAGGATAGATGTCTGACATGGCGGGCGCGTTGCTGCTGTATGCTGTTTGGTTTGGAACTTGGCAAAGCTCTTTGGGTAGATCAGTTTTACGGGTGGTGGATGGACGGGTCAGATAGAGATATCTAATGAGCGCGTTTACGGTTGTGTATACTTAAGCGAACGTTTAAATTCCAATGCGATGATTAACAGTCCAAGTATAGAGATAATAAACACTCTCTGTACTCTGTGGGTTGTTTGTGCGGCAGCAACGGCAAGCAAGCAAGCTTGTTGGTGGTGCTGGCTTGCTGACTGCTGCTGCTGCTGCTTGTTGTTTTTGCTATATGAATTGGTTTAGCTCTACTCTATTGCTATTGAGATTTTGTTTTTGTTGGCATTTTATTAGTGTGGTATTGTGAATGTTTCCACTTGTAATTGACCATGTAGAAGGCATTACCAGATTTAAGTCCTATGACGATTTTACAAACTAAGGATTTCAGATTTCTAGAATGCGCTAGTAAACCAAAAATTTAAAATAGCCCTGTTCCGTTGAGAGGTTGCAAAGTTCTACTATGAAGTAGTTTACTAGCGATTTACAATGGAACGCACTTTCAATGAAATTAATGCGATTCCCATCTACTCAGGAAGAAGAACATGAGTGTTCTAGTATACAGGGTGTCCCACAGTCACCGCCCCAAATGAAAACCATGGATTCCTGAGGTAATTTTAAGTCGAAAAACTTAAGAGGTAATTTTCTCGTTTTCGTCCCGTTTTCGAGTTACCACGGTTTTTATGATTTTTGCTCTCTTGTCCTTTAACTTGCCTTATCTTTGCCAAACCACGTTTGATTTGAAAGATTTTTTTTACAACCAATCAAGAATTTACTACAGTTTAAGTTTGTCTCAAAACTTTTTTCTCTGCGGACAACCGTTTCGCCACAATTTTGCATCAAACACAATTTTCTTCGTTTTTTTAAGTTGTTTTTTACACTTTCATATCATTTTAGTCAAAAAAACACGTTAATGAGTATTAATTTTTTGTGCTTTTTATTAAAGCCCAGTTTATTTTCATAAAGAAAATAAGTTTTATTTCATAAAAAAGGCTACTGAAAATAATTTTAAAAAAATAAACAAACTGAGTGAATTAAAAAATAAATAATTTTTAATTAAAAAATTAATTTAAATGAATTAAAAACTTTTTCTGAGCTTTATCTATTTGTTCTTTTTTTAACCACAATAGCTCAGAAAAAGTTTTTAATTCATTTAAATTAGTTTTTTATTTCAAAATTATTTTTTTTTTAATTCACTCAGTTTGTTTATTTTTTTTTTAATTACTTTCAGTAGCCTTTTTTATGAAATAAAACTTGTTTTTTTTTATGAAAATAAACTGGGCTTTAATAGAAAGCACAAAAAATTAATACTCATTAACGTGTTTTTTTGACTTAAATGATATGAAAGTGTAAAAAACGACTTAAAAAAACGAAAAAATTGTGTTTGATGCAAAATTGTGGAGAAACGGTTGTCCGCAGAAAAAAAGTTTTGAGACAAACTTAAACTGTAGTAAATTCTTGATTGGTTGTAAAAAAAATCTTTCAAATCAAACGTAGTTTGGCAAAGATAAGGCCAGTTAAAGGACAAGAGAGCAAAAATCATAAAAACCGTGGTAACTCGAAAACGGGACGAAAACGAGAAAATTACCTCTTAAGTTTTTCGACTTAAAATGACCTCAGGAATCCATGGTTTTCATTTGGGGCGGTGACTGTGGGACACCCTGTATAGTAAATGTACTAGATCATCTACTCATGAGTAAACTACAACCTCGTAGTAGTACATTAAACCATTATTAAGTCTGTTGAAGTATCACCAGAGAACTCTCAAAAAATGAGCCGAAAATTAGTCCTCTTAGTATCATTAAAGTTCCAATAACTCCTGTATCAATAACGAAGCCACTATAATACGAAGCCCACTTGAAAAAACAGTGATTTTAATTATTTTCCGCACAGTAATCTTTTAATAGGCTACTGTCAAATTTTGAGCAAAATGAGCAAATTTTCAGCAAACCATTCAGCTTTTGTTTGACAGCCATTGAGTGTTTACATCTGTCAAAGTCTTCCGGTTTATTTTGACATCTCTGTGTCAAAATCCCATTCCATAGAGGTGAGTGACTCTGGCTGGCTATCAGAAGGAGAGGATTGTTGTCAGAAGGGGTAAAGGTAAAAGAAAATAGGTAAGGGTCCAGGTTGGTTGCTGGAGTACTTTATGGAAAGTCTCTTGTTAAAAATAGGTAGGGCCAAAAATGTTTCTTGCAATCCGATACGATTTTCAAGAATTTTAAGAAGCGGAAAGTCTGGCTTTGCTTTATGAATCTTAGGTTTCTTGGAATTTTTCTTCTGTTGTATACTTAAGGTCAGAAAAATCTATGTTGACGAACTTTTGATGACGTGTTTGTTGTTGAGCCTTTACTTTTACTCCTGCTGAATTGCCCTCAACGCTAAGCATCATGAGTTGCTCTTTTCGTTCTGCGCTGCTTTCAGCTTTCAGTTGCTCTACACACCCAACCAAACTAACAATTTCGCTTCTATAAAGCTTTAAAGATTCCAATTTTGCTTTTGCAGAGCTTAACCCTTAACTATAGTGGTGAAAATTTGTGGTGTTTTGAAATAATAAAATAAAATACAAAATTGAATTTTTTTATAAATTTTTTTTTAAGCATTAAAAGATAACAATTTTAGAAGAAGTAAAAAAAAAACAAAAAAAAAGAGAAAATTCATTTTCAACGGTTTTTATTAACTTTTTAAAAGTAGATGTGGGTCCCCTGGACCCACCACTATAGTTAAGGGTTAATAGAAACAAAATTGTTAGTTGGGCAGTAAAATTAAAGTAAGTCAGTTCTTTAGTGAAGACCATTGACTATATAAGTTTTGAGGTTCCACACCAAAGACTCTTTATATTCAAATTCATCCCAGCCTCCAAAATAAGGACCTCTCCCATCCCATCCATAGATCCCCAAAATTTCAATAAATTTCCCGATTCAAATCAATGTCAATTATCTTCATAATCCCCATCTGCCCTTAAAAACACATTTCTTATGTCTGTCCAGCGTACCTACACACAAAAATTCCCCTTAACTTCAAATTTAATGAAAAAAGCCAGAGTTTAAAGTTCAAACTCAACAATAACATTCCAAAACAAAACACATAAATATCTACCAAAAATGCAACCAACAATCAAGATGAAGTCAAAAAAAAAAAAAAAAAATCCATCCACTCGTTTGCTTGTATTGAAACAATAGACCAGTGCCAATAATTTTTGAAAATAAAAAAATTATTAGCAGCATATGGGTGGTGGGAAAATTTAGGATAAATGGTGTATGAAAGGGGAAAAATAAATTGCCCACAAAAAAATTGGGGGAAAGGGGGTGGGTGGTCGAAAAAGTGGGGTGGGTGTCAAAAATCATGGTTTTTTACGATTTCTGTCAAAACTAGACGTCCCATCGAAAAAAGTCAAATGCAAAAATTGTAGGTAGTATAAATGTCTACAACTTTTACTCAAACAATTTTTTTCTATAACCTCAAATATATTGGAAAAAATGCAAAAATACGATTTTTTTATTTTTTATTTTTATCTTTTACAAAAATGGTTGGATTTCAACAAAACTTGGTTAAAAACTACTTTGTTATGTTTTCTATCTATTAAAAATGTTTATTGGGCAAAAAGTGAATTTTTGGATTTTTGACGAATTTATTTTGAAAAAATAGCCTATTTTTCAATCAAAAAAGTTACCGAAAAAATTTTTGATTTTTGAAAAGTTTGAAATGAAATTATTTAGATTATAACCTATTATTTAAGATTGTGTGGAAAAACTATACTTTTGTTTTAGAAAATATTGAGAAAAATTGAAAAAAACAAAAAAACGATTTTTAAGATCGATTTTTCCGTAAATGACAGTAATATTGGCGAGAAATAATTTTCCATAGAATTTAAATTATATTTTTCTAATGGTTTTTGACCTTCTTAATTTGAATCTAGCATTAGAATAGCTCTAACGTAAACAGTTTTTGAGATATTGAATTTTGAACGTTATAAATACAATTTTTGTGATGTTTTGCATGGTAATATCTCAAAAACGTGATGTGATAGAATTTTTCTGACTTCGGATTCAAGCTCAGCGCACAAAAAACCATTAGAAAAATATACTTTGACTTCTATAAAAAAAACTTTTTGACTAGTGAATTCGAACAGGGAAGAAAAAATCGAATGCCTTGTTCGAATTCACTAGTCAAAAAGTTTTTTTTTATAGAAATCAAAGTATATTTTTCTAATGTTTTTTTGTGCGTTGAGCTCGAATCCGAAGTCAGAAAAATTCTATAACATCACGTTTTTGAGATATTACCATGCAAAACATCACAAAAATAGTGTTTTGGACGTTCAAAATTCAATATCTCAAAAACTTTTCACGTTAGAGCTATTCTAATGCTAGATTCAAATTAAGCAGGTGAAAGGCCATTAGAAAAGTATAATTTAGTTTCTATTAAAAATTATTTCTCGCCAATATTACTGTCATTTACGGAAAAATGAATCTTAAAAACCGTTTTTTTGTCTTTTTCAATTTTTCTCAATATTTTCTAAAACAAAAGTATAGTTTTTCCACACAATCTTAAATAATAGGTTTTAATCTAAATAATTTCATTTCAAACTTTTCAAAAATCAAAAATTTTTTCGGTAACTTTTTTGATTGAAAAATAGTCTATTTTTTCAAATTAAATTCGTCAAAAATCCAAAAATTCACTTTTTGCTCAAAAAACATTTTTAATAGATAGAAAACAAAACAAAGTAGTTTTTAACCAAGTTTTGTTGAAATCCAACCATTTTTGTAAAAGATAAAAATAAAAAATAAAAAAATCGTATTTTTGCATTTTTTCCAATATTTTTGAGGTTATAGAAAAAAATTGTTTGAGTAAAAGTTGTAGACATTTATACTACCTACAACTTTTGCATTTGACTTTTTTCGATGGGACGTCTAGTTTTGACAGAAATCGTAAAAAACCATGATTTTTGACACCCACCCCACTTTTTCGACCACCCACCCCCTTTCCCCCAATTTTTTTGTGGGCAATTTATTTTTCCCCTTTCATACACCATTTATCCTAAATTTTCCCACCACCCATATGCTGCTAATAATTTGTTCAACTTTTGCCCTCTGAAAACCGGATTGGCACTGGTCTACAAACCAAAATAAATGAAACTAACACAAAAAAAAAAAAAAACACAATAACGAAATAAAAAAAAATAAATAAACTCAATCAATCCCTTCAAATTCCTTTGAAAAAAAAAATACAAAAACGAAAAAAAAAATAATAATAATAAAAACACGACAGATGCGGAATGCTGGCTTTTTATTCAATCCAATTCACCATACCATCAGACAGACATACACACAAACACAGACTTCAATTAACTTTCAAGGTAACCCCTCTCTCATATACAACACAACAATTATTATTATTAGTTGATTCGGGTTTAAATTTAAAAGCAAAGCAGCAAAAAATAATGCTCATCTGGCAGTGCCTCGCTGGAATGCGGTCCGTAGCCCCCATAGGTTATGTCGTAAATTGTTTTCTTCTATCTCACTCTATATCATAGCAATAACCATATCTATCCGTTTCGATCTCTCCCATTTCAATTTATAAACATTTCACTGATTTCTTCCCATAAACATGTTGATAACAAAAAAAAAAAAAAAAATACAGTGCACATAAATTTTTTTGTTTTTCTTCGAATGAACGTACGACGACGAGGGGACAAATTATCATTTTTGATTCTTTTTTTTTTTTTTTTGTTTATCATAAATTCAGTTATCAATTATTCATGTCTCGTTGGGAGGAGAGAAAAAATAAATTATTTTTATTAGGTGGGTAACGGGCGATGACTGTGGAATGCGCTCTGTGGTAAAATTTGATATGAGGTGAGGTGAACTCTATCCAAAGAGAAACGTCAACTTCATAAAAAAAAAACCCAAATATATGATCTTTCCTTTCAGTCAAATCAAATTAATAGCCGCGTTCCTTTGGTGGTAGAAATCTAGTACTACTAACTACACATCTTATCTACTCAAACAGATCATGTGTTAATTGTAGTACTAGATTCTAGATCCACTAATCCTTTACTCATTCTAACGGTTTAATATCACCCTAAAAAAAAACTCTTGTAAATTAGAATTAAAAGTACATACCGATCGCGTGGATCCAGCCATGTTGTCTTCTTCGTATTGTGGTCAATGTAGTAAATTTTTCCATCATAATCCTTAGCAACATCCCAACCATCTGGCAGTGGAAATTCACCATGATTGTGTATTTTTGGCATAATTTCAATCGGAATTCGACCAGCAAAAACAAATTAAGAATTTCCAACGAAAAATAATTTTTCTCGTCTCCGTTGGCTGCGGCAGCGGCGAATTGATTTTTATTTTTTTTTTTTTCAACGAATTCACTGTTTTTCTTTTTTTTGCTCTTTATTTTTGCAGATTTTAGGATTTAATATTTTGGATTTTTAAAATTTAATTCACACGATCATAACGGCGTACACGCGTACTTCACTCGATGGAATTGAATTTACTATATCCATCAGTTTCATATTCATTTATTTATTTTTTTTTCTTGTGGTTGAGTTATAGATAAAGTTGCAGACACGATTGCATTTTTTTGTATTTATTTTTGTTTTTTTTTGTTAAATGTATCTAGAAACAGAAAGAAAATATATAATTTAATATTTTGTTGTTAAATTTTAGTTTATAATAATTTAGAGAGAGCTTAAAGGACATCTGCGCTTATCACTTAACTAATTTTATTTGATTCAATCCAACCATCACAAAAATATAATACAAACAATGTCTTTGTTGAGAGAGAGAAAAAATAAAAGAGAGAACAGAGAATTTATGATGAATTCCATGTTGGGAAATTCCTTAGAGAAAAACAAATAAACATCACATCAGAGCATATTTTAACTCCCTCTCTCATTTAAACTTTGTTGTTGTTGTTTCTTTTTCTATGAGGGAAGTTGTTATAAAATAAAAGAAGTAAAGTAAAAAAAAAACTGCACAAATAATGTACCTAACCTAGGTACAATTTGATTGAAATAAAGTTGTTGTTATTTTTCCTCTCATTTTGTTCAATCAATATTGTATTAAATGAAAAATTGAAGAAGGAAATTTATCAGCAGCCTTTAAGGGGTTGTGTTGTTATAATAAAAATGTTGTATGTGCCTCGCGCATCTCATTCACTCTTTTGAGTTAAAATGAATGACAAATATCCCGTTCCCGTGTTGTATACGCAGCGCAGCACACAGCACATTCCGATCTACAAAAACAAAATATACAGCAACATTGTATACACAAGATTTTAAGAAAAAGAGAGTTGACTCAACACACGAGTAAGTTAAAATGCTTGAAGAAAGAAAGAGAGAGACTGAATGATCTTTATATTCGTAATCGGAATACAATGAACGTCAACGATGGCAATGGAAACAAATTCAAACGCAAAATAAAATAAAAAAAAAAAAACGTAAAGAATTTATTTTTTGTTTACGTAGGTAAACTCACTGTGGGGTATAATATAATCTATCATATGTACACACTTTGAGGGTGGAAATATTTAAAATTTAAAAAATAAGCAAGATGAAAGGTAGTTTATTTTAATATGTACGAAGAAAAAAAGTTTTTGATCAAAAATAATTGAAATTTATATTTTTTGTTAAGCATCGATTTTAAGTTAGTCGATAATTTAATTTAATGTAATGAAAATTGCGTTTAACAAGTTTAACAAGCCTATTATAAGAAAAGCAACCCTAGAGGAGAATATGTTGGTATTGCCAGAGCAAACTGGATTTTATAGAATATAGAAAACTATGCGAGTAAAATTAATTTCTATAGCCGCATTCCTTTTGAATTGGTAGACTACTCATGAGTAGATGATTAATTTTATAGTACTACAATTAACACATGATCTGCAAGAAAAGATAGGAGCTTGCTGTAGTAGATTTCTATTCATGAATCATGAGTAGAATACCACCTCCAAAAGAACGCAGCATACAAGCTGCCTACCTTTATCAAAAGTAACCTTCATCAAAAGTAACTAAAAACGTTAACAAATTTGACTTTACACCTTGCTGATTGAAACTACTTCTTTAATGAATTAGAAGAACTATCGGAACTCTCAGGCAATAGCCTACTGAACTTTGTCAAGTCCTCCAAATGGCTCGAACAACCATAGCATTCATAGGTTAACACTTTTTCATGAAGTTACAATACTTCAGGGTATCACAAGGGATCTACATTGATCTAAGTGTGACGGTAACAAAATCAACTGTCAGCCCATATAACCTAACCTAACCTAACCTTGCTGATTGAAGATCACTTCAGATTATGACACAAAGGGAAGCAAATGTCAAAAATATGAGTAGAAAGTAATGTATCATACTCAGAAGGCAAACTTCCATACCATTTACCAAAATATCTTCCAGTTAATCCCATACGTTTTTATAAGATTTTAAACCTCTATTTGAGTGTTTGAGGTTATCAACACATTAAAAAGTTATCATCATAACCTTCTTCAAGAATTAGGATGAAACGTAATGAAATGAAATGATCGACATCTGGAGCTTCTTACAGATCTACTACATTTTTTGCCAAAGCCGGTAGAGTATTCTGCTTTTTGGTTTAAAAAAACCAAGCGCTGTGTTCCTTTGGGTGTTCAAAATTCAAGTGAAAAAAAGAGGGTTCTAAAATATTAAAATAGTCACCGTACACGATTAGAGTTGTACCGACATTGTAACGAAATAACCTTCATTAAATGTCGAAAAATGTTGTCATTTTTATCCATTACTTGGTTGGCAGTTAAACAAATTTTATATAATATCATAAACTAAATCATGGTACTTTTGGAAGTTTGAGCAGAAGCACAGCAATCTGCATTCGCAAATAAAGTTTTATCACGACATCACCTTAGCTTTAAACAATCATCAAGAGAAAAGCATTTGCTACTATATGGATATGGCCTTTACCCATAAACTTCATTCACTAGCTTTTTCCTCAACACTTATTAATATTATTTTTTCTTTCTTCTAGGAACTCTTTTGTGCGAGTGAAGGATCTAAAATCACCAAAAATATCCATTAAAACTGGAGTTGCCCAAGAATAAAAAATTGGCCCAGGTTTCCGGTACAAACTCATCCTAATTGGAAGTTAGAACTACTGTGTCCTAGACGAACTAGAGGACGAAGCAGTTGTTCGGCTAGAAACTGAAATTACCAGATGGAACTAATTTGACAGCCAAACGCAACCCCAAGTATTTAGGAATCAATTTTAACGAGCTCCTGAGTGAATCTACGAGAATGAAAATATCATAATGTGGGACAAGTATCTTTTGCAATCTGAAAAGAAATCGCCAACCACCCCAATCAACTAATGAGAAAGATGACAACCCAACAAAGTCATTTCGAACTCTAGGTACCTTTGTGATTTGAATATCCTGGATGAGCACTTAATCCCAACTGACTCTGACAACGAGGAATTATTTAACTTTTAAGCCGATATGCAATCGGTTTACTAAGGCGGCTAAATGTCAAGCCACTACAATCATTACCATAACTAGTACAAGGGAAACAATCCTAGAGAAATTGTAACTCACGATAGCCTACATTTTTGTTTTATTTGAAAGGTAAAGACAGGTCGCCCTACTATCGTAGGGCTCAAATTAACATCCAAATGTCAAAAATATTCAAAAAATCTATGTAGGTAAGTTGAGAAAAAAAGTTTTTGTTCACATCTACAGGCAATTGAATTAATACTTCTCACTCACAGAAATTCACATTTATCAGAACATTTTTCGTGAACATATGTTTTAAATTCTATCAATTTCAAATACTATTAAGGCACATGTAGCAGCTGGGTTAATATAGGTGAATGAAATTTGTGACATTTCGCTGGCTGAGAATTATAGGGTTGTATGTCTGCAGGGGTTTCAACCTTATAATTCTCGGTCAGCGATTTGTCAAAAAAAGTAAATTTTTCTCTCTGATACAAACGTAAAAAAAAAAGAAATATAACTTCAAATAAAATTGCAAATTGATCAAGTGTCTCCCGATAAGTCAACTGATAAGTCCAAATGAGTTCCATCGATACGAAAAACCAACATTTTTGTAAGACCTAAATAACGTAAAAAGCTTTAATTATAGCCCTGTTCCTTTGGGAGGTGGCAAAGTACTACTAGTACCTAGTTTACTAACGATTTTCAATGGAACGAACTTTCAACAAATTCAATACAAATCGTTTCTACTCGGGAAAAAGAGCATGAGTAGACAATAGTACTAGATTAACCAAAACATCTAGGTACTATTAGTAGAATACCACCTCCAATGGAACATGACTTCTATCAGACATTATAACTTTTTAAATTTTTGTCAGAAATGGTGACACATCATTGAATGCAACTTGTGACTTGTGCTTATAGTTGCATTGGTTCTTTAAAATTATTTTAGTAGGTCTTACAAAGATGTATGGTTGGGTGTATGTTCATTTGTTCCTTCATAACTTTTTAAATATTTATCATAATTCAAAACCTGAGGTGTTTTTAGAATCGTCTTGATAGTGCACTGGTTATATAGGCTATGTTACAATTACATTATATTGCATATACCACACTCTGATGATACAAAGTTTTGTATGTGATTATCTTGATAAAGTCCAAAGAAAAAAAAAAATTTTGGGCATACAAAAAAATTGAACTTAACAAAAACCAGGAAGGTTTCACTACCAACGACACTCCAAAGACTTATTATTATTTTATCCACTGATTGTTATAAGTAACATATAAAACTGCTATAATTAACAATATTTCTGTTGCTATATTGTTTTGTGACAAAAGATTATCTTAATTGAACCTTTGATTTCAAAAATTACTTAATCAGATTAGTTAGGGTTTAACCTAAAAGTATTTAAATAAAAACAAAGATTAATCTAAATGTAAACAAACTTTTAAGCACTTGAGAATTGTCGAAAAAATTTCTGAACGTGGGAAAAATGCTATTATCTCAAAATTTTTGACTTTAAAATAGAGGACTTATAGCCGTTTGCTGAATCGAAACTTAAGCATTTATGTTCAGCATAAATCCTTATGTGATAGTTTACGCAGAGGAAAAAGTAGTGATTAAGAGTTTATGTTCAACATAAATTATTTAAGTTTCGATTCAGCAAATGGCCCTTAGATCTTTTACAAAACATCAAACAAAACAATTTCAAAATCAATTTGAGGAACAAAACTAAATATTTTGAATATTTTTGTTTTAATATGAAATCTGGCAGCACCACACACATATCCGTCGAATAAAATATTCTCCTCGTCCCTTCTGTCTTTTCATCCAAATGCGTGATCAGTCGGGTGGATCGACCACATTGCACACACACACACACACATACATACGTTCTATAGCAACCATTAACCGTCCGTCCATGTGCACACACAGATTTCTCACTTCATCTTTTATTTTTTTCCTCCATCATGCCTACCTACACTAATATTTCTAGTATCAATGTATTTGTGCACATTCCAAATGTACGTATGTCGTTGGTACAAAATGAGAAGCAAACCAGCAAGAGAATGTATGTTTGCTTGTAAATATATATTATGCCGCGCGCAAGAAAATTCCATTCGACAACAACAAAATATACGTACAAAGAATACGATCGGCAGCGGCGGCGGCGGATCGGTCGAATCGACTTGACTCGACTCTTGAGTTCAGTTCAGCGCAACACGATGAATATTTTTTATTTTTCTTCTACTATACTCCTTTCATTGCCCTCTGTTTTTTCTCTACAACCTCATACTCCTCTCTCTTCTCTCTTTTCTATCATTTTAGTAAAGTATCAGTATCTATTCTATAATATGTTTTTTTTCTGGTTTGTCAGAGATATTTTTATTGTATACTCCTCATAGAGAGATACACGCAGATGTATCTACTAAGTGTATCTATGTTTTTTTTTTTTTGTTAAAAAACTGTTTCAAGCAACATATCCATGCATATAGTATCCATACAGTTGAACAAATTTTTAAGAAGATCATTTAAATTAGATTTAGCTTAGACAACAAAAATTAAGATATTTTTAAAGTCTTAAAAGTTAAATAAAATTAATAATCAAACATCATGACAACAATGTTCCTTGAAAAATGTTGCAAAAGATCAAAAAGATCCCATCTCGAAAGTTATCCATTATTTCCAATTTTTTTTCAAATTTTTCAAGCGAAATTCTTTTTTGTTTATTATAAATTTTTTTTGTTGTTTCACCAAAATGTATAAAATTTTAATTTTCTACTCAATTTACACACAAGCAACAACACACAAACAAACAAACACACACACACAACCAAACACTCTTGAAACACTTTTTTTTTGTGTTGCACACACAAATGTAGTAAAACACCCATCGTTGGAGTGTTGGTGTGACACAATAATTTTCACTTGAAATTCCAATCTAGTTAAGTATACAACTTTTTTTTTTTTTTTCTTATTCTTCTTTTGTAATTAATCTTTGGTTTAAAATATTTTTGAATCTACTCAACAAAAAGTTGCATTGCAATAACACACTGTGAACTATAAAAATTAAAAAAAAAAAAAAAATGAGAAAAATTTATTACATTTTTTTTTATAAATGCTGATGAGGCGAGAAAAAAACTGCTGATGATGGTAGTTTTAATTCGGGGTTCTTGGTATTTTGTAGTGGTGATTGATTATAATCCAAAAGGAAACGTTGTTGAATTAATAAATGAATCTATTAATTATGATTATTTATTTAAAAGATGAATGAAGATATACAGTTTTAATCGCGCGCGGCAGCGGCGACACAAAACTGCTGTGTTGCGGAGAGTTAGCGACGAAGAAGTAAACGACGACGACAAACGGCAAACATAATTGTGCTATTCACCACAATATTTTTTTTTTGGTTTTTTTTTTAATTTTCTTATGAACCATTCACTTGATTATACTCTTGGGAGCACACGAAAAAACAACAACAACAAAAATTTTAATTTATGAAACAACAGAACAAAAAAAAAAAGGAAACTATCTTCTCAACATCAACAAAACGGACGAATGAAACCTATTCCGCTTCTTAACTTGCTCGCTAATCATGGACTAATAAAATTCATTGGATGGCTGCAGCACTGCGGCTCTCAACGAATTCGAAACGTTGTGTATTTTCTCATAGATACACACTAATACAAATGTATAAACAGAGAAAAAATATAATGTTGCTATCGAGAAGAGTGTTTATATGGAAATGTTTATAGGAAAAATATGTTGCAAAGGAAAATTTGTGTATTTTGTTCAGTTAATTTCGGAACCCATTCATCGAGTTAAGATTATTTGAATCTGGGGTTTGTGTAGGAGATAAGGTAATGTGAGAAAAATAAAATTTTTATAAAGTAGTGGTAGGGTTGTAGGATGTCTTTTTTAACCAGTATATGACAAGATTTGTGATTTGTGACTTAAATAAATTTATTGTGATGAGAATTGTAATTTAAATAGAATAATTTATGTGAAGAAGAAAGTAGAAATAAAGTCATTTTATATTTAAATTAAGAATAAAATGAGTGATGTCAAAATGTTTTGTCTTTGTGCCGTAGAAACATGAAGGGAAACTGGTAAAAGAACAATAACCAATGGAAAAAAGCGGTTTAAGTAAGACGACTGCCATTGTGGTTTTAGATACGGAAATAGAAGTCTTCCTGGTGAGGAATTCTAAGCAGTCGCAGGTCCACAGACAGAGAGAGGCTATCGAACGAATCAATCTGGAAAAAAATCTGCGTATTTAAGCTGTCAGACTTTTGAATTCGTTATATCAGCACTCATAGTGTTATACAACTGCATACTAACGTTTTGGTTATACCTCCACTAAAAATTATTGGTTTTGCACTCTAATTCGTTTGGTCAGCGTTAACCCAGGATAGCCCAAATTTTTTTTTTATACCAGCATTTGTTCAAAAGACACAATAAAAACCTTTTTTCTATCAGAAACCGAAAAAGTTATGATATTTTTTCTTTTGTAAAAATTGTTAGTTTAAAAAAATGGTTTGTTTGCCCAAAGTTAGCCTAGGATAACCCAACTTTTATTTTCGCTATCCTACCTTTAGTTTAAAAAGTATAGAAGCATTATTTTCTAATCACGTCTAAAAAAAATAAAAAATAGTACACATACACCACAGTGACCTGTTAAATTTATAATTTAGAAAAAGTAAATCCACTGTGGTCTTAAATATTTATTTTTTATTTGGATTTTTTTCTTGATTAAATGTTTTATGCAAGTTTTTCGAAAATTGAATCAACGTTGAGCATATTACATTTTATGCTGCATATTTCACGGTTTTAACAAGGTTTTTGATCCACAACCAGTCATCTTTCAATCTTTTACAATTTTATTTAGACTAATTTGGGTAGGATTTTTGATAGAGTAAGTCAAACTATTTTAATTGAAAATTTGAAACTATATTGCTTTTCACTGATATATGTTAAAATGGTTGCAACTCATCTTAGCGGTCGTGTTCAGTTAGTTTTCACTGATCAAGTGCTTTAAAGTCCAATTATAGTATCCTTGGGTGTTCCCCAAATAAGCCATTTTGGTCTCTTCTTTTTCTGATTTTTATTGATCTCTGTTGTCGGGACATCCTTATTTACAAACAGAACTTTTTGAATAGAACAAACAAATATCTGAAGAAGCATTTAATTTGTTTTAAAAAAATATCTGATTTGGCAGAGTTTTTCAACTATCTGTCTACTGAGCCAAAAAAAAAGTTGATATGACATTAAAAGTTGGTATTTTTTTCTTTTACATTACACAAACAGTTTTTATAAAATAAAATCTTTTTTTGAGTACATAGCACACCAATAATAAAAAAAATCAGTTTTTATCGGACTTAAGGCTTGACCACACCGAAGTGTATATGCGGTATATGGGGTATATTTTGTCTTGAGAAGTTTTGTTGAAAAACTTCTGATTCGTACTCTGCATCCAAAAACCCTAAAGTTCGTAGTCATAGGTACCCACTGTTGTTTTTTTGCGTAAGTGTAATTTTTGGCAATAATAGCTGCGTTCCTTTGGAAGTATTTATCTTCTACTTAGTACTTAAAGCTATTTATCTATTGAAAAGGTAGTTCCAAGCAGCTTTGAGTAGATACTAATCAGCAGATAAATGTTTCTAAAGGAACGCAGCTAGTATATGTATATTTCGATTCTTAACAAAAGTATTGAGTGCTCATGTAACAATTTAGCTTTCGTAAGGGTCAATGCAAGCTATTTTTTGGCTTGCATTAGAAGAAGGACAGGTCTTATACAAATCATTTTGGCGCATTTTACCGAAATTGCATAGAAATTTCCTTCACAGGTAATCCACAAGCTAATAGCTTGTGACAAACAGCTTAAAATGGCCTTAAGGAGGTCTTCCTGCAGAAGGTTTATCTAATACACAAACCGGATTACTTGCGTAGGATGTTATAATAATGCCTTATAGAAGTTGTTATAAGATGCTGAATTTATACATAAAAAAAACAAGAATTTATTGAATTTTATTTCATTATTTTTGTTTTCTTTTGATTTTTTCTATTTTGCATTTTCTACTTTTTATTTAATTGTATTTATTTTTATTTTCTCCTATTTTGTTTCTTCTCCTTTTTTTTGGAAATTCCACTGCTTTTTCTGTTGTTCTGACATGATGAGAATATTATTTTAATTGAAAAAGAACACATTTTTTTTATTTTCATAACATGGCCCGACCATGCTCGAATATTAAAGATGCGTGGAAAATAGGGAGCTAATTGAAACCTCACAATGAAATGCAATGTTTTTTTTTAATGCGTTAAAAACATTGCATATCTGCAGGATAAAAAACATTGCATACTTACAGGTGACAAACATTGCATACTTACAGGATGAAAACATTGCATACTTACAAGAACCTCTTGGAACAGGTCTTATAAACCCCTTCTGTCACTCTTTTCTTTAGAAAGGTTCAAACAGGTCTTCTTTAACTGATATTTACAAGGCTTCTTCTAAACACTTTTAGATAGCCTTAAGGAGACCTACTTTTTTCCCAAAATGGTTGACTTGCGTAAGTAAGCCTTAAACTAAACGTATACAAACTATAGCTTGTCAAATCGAAAAAAATGGACCTCACGCAAGCAAAATTGTTACTTGGGTGTTTCGTACACTGAAGACTACCATTATTTTATGAAATTAATAGAAGTCTTCAATGAAGAATATTTCTACTTATATTTTTATTTTCGTATTATTATTTAAGCAAATTATTTATTTTCTTTGTCAAAACAATATTAAAGCAGTCCCACTGTCATCCATTGAGGTGCATAAGCTATACGGTTTGTGTCAAATATTAATTTTGTTTCCTTTATAGTTCTGCTAGGTGTCGCTCTTAAAAGGTTTATGTATTTACTTTTTTCATAAATTCACTATCGGTAATTAAACTTCGTTAATTTCCGGTTCCGTTATGTTATATATTTTCTTGAATTTGAATTTCTAAACGAAAATCATTCTGATTGAAAAAGAATTTTCATTTAAAATTTATTAACTTCATAAGTTCTCATTCTCAACACAAATCCAAAACATGCCCCCTTTCATTCAACACGTCCGTGTCGTCAGCTGAGCAGACAAACAATTTAGACTTATAAGACTTTTATGTTGATGCGAAGGATGCACCTGAGCCGGATATGAGTATCATGTGGATGTGCAACCAACACATTCATCATGCTCTGCTTCACCATTATTAATATCCGATATGGAGTTAAAGTGCGTCAGTCACTCTCAAGCTAATTCCCACATCCTTTCTCATACTGATGCTCTATATGGATATTTTTATATCCATCAGCCATCTATGAGCGAGGACATCATCATCAACGATAAAAGCGCACACAAAAAAACCTGTTGGTTGTTTGTGGTTCAACCGTTTCACAGAATGTGAAATTTATATTAAAACCAAATTTACTTCCGACTACTTTCCCCAACCAGTCAGCCCAAGGCGCTGTTATATTGCCATGGTGGGTTTTGGGAGCACCAGGAACACATTCATGTGTGTGCACTCTGCAGTGCACCATCAGAATATTACTCAGTGCATCTTCTCGGGGCTATCATCTGTCATTTTGAAGTAGACGCATACATTATTCAAATTGAAAATTATTTAAGAACCAAAAACGTCAGTGAATACAGAGAGAGAGAGCCATGCGAGGAAAGTAAAGGTCCTTTCGTCCTTTTCGGTTCGCAGGGTATTCGTTTTTGTAAAGTCCGCCATTTGGAACGGAAGTTCACTTAAAATGAAGTTCGGTGGCCTCGTCCATGTCGAGTAGCGGGTGCACACAGAAATAGAGTGAGAAAGAGAAAGAGAAAAAGTCACTTGGCCACAAAAGGACTACCGTTGATTCTAAATTACATTATGCGATGCAGGCAGGAAGTCAGGAGACTATACTCTTTTGTCCTTTTTGGATGATCCTTTGGAAAATTCTAATACCCAGAACGAGAGTCGAGTGGGAAGAAATGAATATAGCCTGACATGTGTTGTACTTTGGGGGGGTTTTGGTGTGGTAATTTTCTTCGTTTGTGGTCAATTCGATACGGATTATGGGATATGGGACGAATTTTTTGCCTTTGGGGCCAGGATACAAATACTGCAAGAGTGTATATTGCTGGTTTATGCCTAAGTGATTCTGCAGTTGCAATTAAGGGGTGAGTCAAACACGATGTATATACACACTTTGTAAAATTTTGAATAGCATGAAATAGAAACAATAGAAGAGTGGTGTAACCCCCGATAGCTATGTATGTGTTTCAGTGTGGATTTTGTGTGTTGTTTGTGGTCTAACAAGTTGGTAGGACTTGGCTAATGGTTTTAGAAAGAGATTTCTCTATCATTTTCATAAAAGGAACACATTATGCTATTGATTTGTTTTAGTGATAGATTTGGTAGCATCTGGGGAATTGAACTATTAATTCAAAGAAAATTCAACAAGTGGCTGTTGAAGGATTTGATAAGTTTTTAGTCAATTGAAAAGGATAGATGCATTTTTTTCTATTTCTTTGATGTGTCTTTTTGACATTTATAAGTTAATGCCTTGTCGTATTTTGTGGCTTTTAAAATTAAATTCATTATTGTTCTATAAATATTAATAATAAATTATAATGGATTTTTTACATAAGTTTTTGAATTGGCTTTCAAAAACATGTTTTGTATTTGTGGTTTAGTTTATTGGTTTTGAGAGTTATCATGATTGAGGTTATTATATGGAAAGTGCTTCACATTTAAGGAGTTTCTTATCCTCAAAAATGTTTGAAATTTATTAGATATTGAAAACTAGTAGGTAGTCTATTTATATTAGAAGCTAATTCTAAGAAATATTTCACAGTTTTGAAGAGATCTATACTAATTTTGTTCACTACACAAAGGGTGCCTTTCATGTTTTTTTTGACGTTCCAAGTTTCATCACTTTTCCCCAAGGTAATGGCAATACAAGTTATTTTTGACCACAAAAGTAGAGTATATCAATCAACTGTCATTCCGGGAACGCTTGTTTTGCGATATATTTAGGTTAAAATTATATTTTTTGGTGATACTAAGCCACTTAAATATAATCTCAAAATGATTGCGTTTTATTGTGTGACAGTAAAAATAATAACTTATTATGGTTAAAACCTCATTTTCGGGATCATAATATTCGAGAACGTTTTAAGACTATGAATTAATGTAGTTAGTAGTAGTCAAAATTCTGCTTGTTTTTTCCTATCCTATCCAAGTATGGCTATAATATAAACTTTTATCAACAAGAAAAAAACACTTATGGCCTACTTATAACTGATATTCATAAAACGCATTTGTTTTTCGAAATTCGAAAAAAAAAAATGCAACGTAAGGTGTTATACGGTCAACGTTGATTCAATGGTTTTCACTAATGTAAAGTCGGTTTACTTGCGATAATTTTACATGGTAACGTCAAAAATAGAAAAATTAATTTTTATAACCATTTTTATTAAAATTTTTGTGTGAAATGTTACAAATAAGACCCAACTTTTGAAAAAAAATTAAATATTTTCTGAACTTTAAGTAACGGTAACTGAATATTTCGTCCACTTCTAACCCGATTTCAACTAATATTTTTATACAAAAGTGTTTAAGTAACCGTAATATGTATTTAAATTTTATTAAATTTTCGAAAAAACACATTTTTGGATTTCTTAAAACTATTTCAAAAATTTTGAAAATAGTTTAATAAAATATTTCATTTTCATTCATAAGTGTTATTTTATTATGTATATCTTCAAAATGACATACCAAATTTTTTTTTGAAAAAATGCTAGAAAATCTTAATCCATAAGAAATAATTTTTTTTAAAACGGCTCTAATGAATTTCAAATGTTTCTGTCTAAAAATTTCTTTCCATACAAGAAATCAGATGACATACATAGGTACTTTGTTTTGTGATAAAAAAAATCATTTAAAACGTTGTTTCATTTATTTAAAAACAGATTTTTTATATTTTTTACATTTCTGTTGAAATTCCTTTATTAAAATTAAATTATAATATTTCTTATAGTGGAGTAACTAAAGCTCAAAAATTGGCAATATTAGGGAGCCCGGCCGAACAGCTTTGATTTTAATGATCTTTTTTTTCAAACGTCGGTAATTAAAAATACTTTAAAGTCTATAGATTAAAAATTGCCGGTGTTGCCGTTTTGATTTTTTAAATTTAATTGAAGATTTTTGTGAACAAAAACAAATTTTTTTCAAAAATTTTTCTTAAATTTCATAAATTAATTGATGCCAAAAGATTGTCTAGGAAATTCAAGGAAAAAAAATATATGGGAGTGAGGGAAAATCTTCCATAGTTCAAGCGATAGATGCAATTTTCTTATTAATTGACTTCAAACACAAAAAAAAAATATTTGAACACAACGGCAACACCTACAATATTCAAATATACATATTTTAAAAGCTAGAAGCTTAGTCATATATGTAAAATTAAAATAAAGTTAATTGAATGAACGGCTTTTGAAAGAATGGTAATTGAACTCAGATTTTTGAAAAAAAAAATTATTGAAAAAATTTTAACATGTCGTTTTTTAAACTTGGTCGTAATATAAAATGCATTTATTTTCAAATTTTTTTGGTCGCAGTTATTATGATTTAAAATTATAAAAGGAAATGTCAATATGTATTACGGTTTATGAAAAAAATTAAAAAGTATTTCATTTTCGAAGAACTTTTTTTAATAAAAGTTTTGAAAAAAAATGTAACTTATTTTTTTTTTAAAGTTCAACTTTTAAATATAAAATTATTTTTTATTAATTTAATAACCCTTACTGTTGACAGTTAAATAGCAAAAATCTAAAGTTTTTATTTACCAAAGTTTTTGAGAAAATCAATTATTTCAATGCAAAAATTCAGTTTTAATAAAAAAAAAACCATTGAAATTGGAGTAATTTTTCATGTTTTTTTTTAAAAGTGTGATATATTTTACCTTTTTTGCTTCGAAATTCAACTGATTATATTTATGGCCAAAAATTTGTTTTAAATAAATTCATATTTTATTAGAAAAAGTTTGGAAAAAGGTCATTTTAAATTTTTCTAATAACATTTTTTTTTTAATTCTGAGTTTGAGGACCAAAAAGTCTTGATTAAATTTGGTGGATTTAAATTTAAGAAATAAGAATGAGCTTCTGGCTTTTTAAAAATGTATTTTAAATTATTGTAGGTGTTGCCGTTGTTTTCAAAATATTTTTTTTGTGTTTGAGGTCAGAATGTTAGAAAATTGCATTTATCGCTTAAACGATGGAAGATTGTCCCTAACTGCCTTTTAAATATTTTCCTTAAATTACCTAGAGAATCTTTTGCTATCATTTGTTTTATGAAATTTAAGCAAAAACAAATGGTTTTGTTAAAAAAAATTGTATTTTAATTTTAAAAAACAATACGGCAACACCGTCAATTTTTAATCGATAGACTTTAAAGTATTTTTAATTACCTACGTTTGAAAAAAAAATCGTCAAAATCAGAGCCGGGTTCCCTAATAATTTGCTTTAGTTACTCTACTATTAATTTTGTTTTTCATGGAAAGCTTTATGACAAGAGCTACTTGTACTATAAGATCAAGTACGTGCGATCCAGTCGTATATTTTATTTTTATTGAAATAAGATAGGTAAATCAGTTTGGAATTTCAAAACTTTTATTCTGAAATATCAGTGTTTTGTTTTTAGATGTTGATTAATTTTTTTTTTAATGGCATTTCAATTTTTTTTGATTTTATTTTAATTTTATATTAAATATTTTTATTAAAAAACAACCTATTTATTTTGAAAATTGGCTCTGACGAAAAATTTAATGGCAAAATTTGTTTGAGTTCAAAAATGTTTAAAAAGTGTTTTTTTTTGTTCTTTATATTATTTTTATTAAATTTTATATAAACTTATATTATTCTCTTTGAACTTTTGCTTGAAAAGCTTCAATTTTTAAGCAACTTTTGCTATACAAGCAAGTACGTGCGACCCAGTCGTGCATTTTATTTGGTTAAAATCAAGGATTTTTTTTAATCTGAATTATTCCAAGAAACTTACTTATAAGTGTTAAGGTATTTGTGACACAGACGCAAAATTGATTTATTTTAGAATAGAGTTTCATTAACATACCATTAATCGTATACCTAATTAAAAACAATTAAAAGTTAAGTTGACAAAAATAACTCATTTACCTATGTATGTTTAGTGATTATTTATGTAAAAGTGGTGTTAGCTCTATCCACCAACACCTGATAAACCAATTTCAATTTCAATATATACATTAGCTATAGGTAAATACGTATGTGAAAAGTGAAATGTGAATATGATAACTGCGTAAATTATTTATTATATTAAACGTGCTCTTCATTTCGAAGAATTTGTTTGACTTATTTAGCATCGCAAGTTAAAAAAAAAAAAACACTATGTAATCTGAAACTAGTTTTGTAAAGAGTAATGTTTATTTTGAAGAAATGTTTGTTAAACAATAATATTGTGAGGGTTACGGAGAGAGTATTTACTGAAAGAGATTAATTAAAATCAAGGAATTATTTCTTCCAGCATACTCATACACACTTGTTTGCTATTTCTATAACTGTTAATCGTTCATATCACAGATTAAGAATTAAGTTATTTGTTTGTAATTAAAAATATTAATGCACTGTTTTTAAAGACATAAAATGTTAAACATTATAAGGAGAATATTTTTTTCTCTCATTCTTGTTATGCATAAACCATCTAAATTATAAATAAATCGATTTGAAAAATTAAAGGGGGGGGGGGGGGGGGGGGCGGTAGGGTAGAAATAGAAATGGAAAAGCGCGGACAGGAAATACTTCAAATTATATTTTTATACCATAGACTTCAAGAAATAATAAAATACAAAGAAAATTCTGTTAATAAAACTTTTGTGACGTCAATAATTCTTAATCATATTTGATGCAGACCTCATGACCGATGCATGCATACTGCAGATACTGAATAAAGATATCATCTTTTAACCTTCAGTCATCTCCCAGATAAGTTCGTTAGCCCACACACAAGACAATTTAACTTCGAATGCTGCTTTTACAGTTTTTATTGATTTTTTGTCGGTTTTGTTTTTGGATTATTGATATCGTAAAAAAAAAATTACTCTTGACACCTTCTCCGCTACCACCTTTTAGCTTAAACTTTAACCTTTAACCTTTTCTCTTTATTATAATTTTCATAGCATTAATATTGATGTCTTATGCAGTCAACTATTAAAGTAATTTGGCTTGCATTTTGGAATGGGAACGTTCTAGAGTAATTTATCTTTTAGCTGCATTTCTGGATAGCTTCATCTACAATAATTAATTAATCTCTGGATACTATATCTAAATTAGTCTCTTTTTGCTTATTTTCAAAAGTCAATTTGTTTGTGTCAACAACAGAAATTTTTAATTGAATTTTTCTTAAGAAAAAAAAAATGTTACGTATACACCACAGTGACCCATTTCGATAATAGTCTGTTTCATTGCTTAAATCTTCAACAATTATACTTTAATGTTTAAGATTGGGGTATAGAATGAAAGAAAAATAAAAGAATAAGTTTTTTGACTTATCTAAACATTATTAATAGATTTTAATAACCGTTATCTATTTTATCGATAGAAATAGCATAAAATCAATTGTATTTTATTTACATATTTAATAATAAAACCACTTAAAGATATTTTGGTTTCCAAAACACCAGAAATATAAATTTAAGTATTACAAAATAATCCCTTTCAACAAAACAAATTGATTTATATTTGAAATAAATTTTATTCGACAGTAAAAGAAATTGGAGACTTTAAAACGAAATCGTTTTATTTCCTCAATAATCCGTTTTAGACATAATAGCTTCATCGTTTATTTAAAGTCTATAGAATTTGACATTATCCCTTAATGTTATATAAAATAAAATACAAAAATAAGGAAGAAAATAAATTCTCTCAAATGATTGAAGAGATAAATTTCACCGTCACAACAACTGTCACTATATTTACGCATTCATTTACATTATTTCCTACCAGCTTCTTTCTCAAACCCTAAAATGTGTGTAAAATATGCGTCAATTGTGATGGTAGCTTTTCTTATTATTATTCTAAGGCAAAAACTTTTTGTCTTTTTTTCCAAATAAATTATCTCTTCTTTGCGAATATTCGCGCAGTCAGCAACCTTTCCATGTATTTTTTGTTCTTTCATTAATGGCATGGCACTTCAAATCCTAACTCCTACTACACACACATACACACTCAACACTCTATCATGACTTTGTGGTAAAGTAAAATTTTGCCACAAGGCGGCAAGGCGATAAAAACGCTCAGCTGAAACCATCAAGTAAACAACGCGCAAAAAGTTTGCACTCAACACCGCCGCCGCCCACTACCGCATAACTTTATAATACCTAGGAGAGAGCTGAGAGCTCAGTTTTACACTCTTAAGTGCAAAAACTTTAGGTTTATCCATACCTACTTTTTTCTTGATTTTAATTTTTGTACTTTTTGAAGTCGACAGCATCTTGATGCATAATGCATTATTTAAGCTACTGCGTCGTCGAATATGGCTTCAAGGAAATCCGAGGCGACGAAGTGAATAAAGAAAACAAAAACAATTCTTTTGCGGCAACAACGACAAAGTGCAGAACTACAAGAGAGTTAAAGCTAGGTATAAAGGTACAAACCTTAAATTAACCTAAACCAACTTAGCCACAAATTTGAATATTTAACTTTGACGAACAAAAAAAAAAATTAAAACACTTTCTGGTGCAAGTTCTAAAGATGAGTGATTGTTGGTTGGTTTGGTGGAAGAGGTTTTGTGTAATCCTGCATTCAACATGTTCTTTTCGAGCTTTGGATGCATTTTTCAAAAAAAAGTTTTAAGTGATTTTAATTTATTTTCTATTCGTTAAAGTTTGAAAAGTTTTTTTTTTTATTTTATTTTAATTTCTAGGTTTAATGCATTTTTAACGAGTTTACGTCCTTGGATTCAAGTAGGTTCTCAAGTTTTGAATGAATTTAAGGCATTATGGAAAGAAGAGATGAACAAATTTCAAATCTATATTTTTATCAGTTTTTGTTATCGTGTAGTAGATAAAAATATATCAAACCATTGACATAAGTCTTCAAATTATTCTAAATTATTTTGATGATATTATAATGACCGGAAGAACAAATTTAGTTGTGAAAATGAATTAAAAATAAAATATAAATATTTTTCACCGCCGCCGTAACACTACCTATAGCAACTGAAATTTAAAAATTTCCGTCGCCTGGGTTGAACCAGTGAAATCTTTCTTCTCGAGGTTGACTCTTTCCCGATAACCACCCCGAAATAATCGATAAAGTATTATATTTAAACAAAATACTTTTGCGGCCGTTTTGCGGCAGTTAATTTGACTACATTGCGGCTGCTTTGCGGCGATTTTAATTTGTTTCATCTATCACAGTCTGGTTGCGGCTGTCGAAATCAATTTTTACTCGGGCTGGCAAGTTTCCTAGACCGCAGAAATGAAACATCTAGTACATACATACTTTCATGAAAAACATGAGCTTTGCCTTTAACTGAAACTCAGTTTTGATTAAACGAGATACAGGGGACTCTTTATTGGGTTTTATATTTTGCAGAAGATTCGGCAATTCCAAAGAATGAGTTTATCAAAAATTGGAACATTTAATAATCGTTTTTAAAGCGCTTTCAAAAAGATGTCTTACTACAAAGAAATATGAATTTTTGAAAGAGCAATTTTTTTCTCTTTAGATATGAACGTCTGGGTCAATCTCAATAACCCATTTAAAAAAAAGAGTTAAAGTAAAAGGAATATAAAAAAATCCAAATTTGCAATAATTTTTCCTTTGGATTCTAAAAAAATATTAAAATGTTTTTTTTTTAGAGCCGATTTTTCAATCTTATAATAAACCAGTCAGTTAACTCATCAGTCAGTTAGGCTCATAAGCAATTAGATAACAACATTGAATTTTTCAATCAAGAAAAACTATTCTACAGAATAACAAAAAAAAAAAAATTCAAAAATATTCAAAATTTAACGTCATTTGTATTCATAATTTTGTTTTTGTTTTCTTGTCTTCCGCTGTATTTATTATAGATATTTTCTTCAAAACAGCTTTGAGAATTCACACAATATTTTTGTTGAGATTATTCCTTAGAATAAATTAGTTTTATTAATCTATTAAATGTTTTATTAAAGAAAAAAGCTATATCTGACTGTTGAAAAATTGATTTTTTCTCTATCTTGGGAATAAGTACTAACTGACTGTTTAACCTTCTATTGAAAAATTGTCCCTTAATCAATTTTTTGAAAAATAGTTTAAAATTTTTCTTCAAAATTTCGTTTTTGTGTATTTATTAATATTTTCGTAAAAATGGGGTACCAATTTTTTTTTTTTTTTTATATTGGAAAGTAAATTAAAAATTATTTTTTTAACAAACGCCTCTATACAGATTTTTAATATTTTTTTCTAAAACTTGCTTTTTAAACAAGAAAAAAAGTTTTTTTTGTGGTCAAAAACATTTCCTTGAAATTTGGTACAGATGATTTTTTCGTATTTCCAAAGTTGGATTTTTTTTTTTTTAATATCTCAAATAAAAAGCGGACCTTCCATACAAAATTTTTGAGTTATTGCAATTTTCTCGAAAACGGCTCTAACGATTTCGATTAAATTTGATATACCTACGTAATGCAGAATGCTGTAAATGCTGTAATTCTAGCAAAACTGTGATTTTAGTTTTTCTTAAATAATACGGATAATGATATATTTTTCCATTTTGACGTGATAACGTCTTATAAATCGATGAACCATAGCAGCCACCACAAAAAAGTGACGCCATTTTCTCCCGTTCCACTCTCGCACTTTCGCAGTGCGGCAAAAAAATTTCAATTAAAAATTAAAAATAAACTATTAGAGGTACAAAAATCTTCTATAGCTTATTTGAAAGATAATAACCTCAAGCTTAATCCAAATGAAGGATTTTTAAAACGGTAAGATGCTAAAATCTATGACAAAATGATGATTTTGGGCAGGGAAATTTTTTTTTTGACAATTCTAAAGGTGCCACGTGAAAGATGAGGGGAAAAAATTAGGCATTTGATACGGATTTTTTTTTCAACACTCTGCGTTTCGAAATATGAATTTTTGAAAAACACCTTGTTTTTTAGGGTTATTTTTTGGATAGTTTTTGATTTTTAGCTTTTTTTTTGGAGCGTTCAAAAAATCTCAAACTTATAGGACATGTAGGTTTTTGCCTTATGCATATGGAATCGTTTAGTGAGTTTTGTCTGAATAACGGAAGAAACAAGTTTTTAAAAAACACGTTTTTTGACCAATTTTCATCGTTTTATATTTTTATCTTTTTTTCTTTAATAGATACAGGAATAAAGGGAGTAATGATAGACCATGACCACGACTATATGTGTACGAAGTTTCAATCATTTTCGTAAACACAATTTTGAGATAACGGTAAAATAAAATTTTAGTATTCAACAGGTTATAACTTTTGACCAAGAGCAGATAGAAACTTTTATGAGCATCCTGATACAATTACCTTTCATTTGGTATATAACACATAACGGTAGACTAACTACAAGCCACACAATGTTAAATCAAGAAACTTGCGAAAAACCTCAAAACACCAGTGGAGATCTGTTGCCCCCCGAACAGCCACCAGTGTGGGAAGTACCGTAATCTCAGTCTGGAAATTCGACATGGTTGACTTTAAAAAATTCTAACTTCTCTTGTACGCATCTTTGAAATGAGATTGATACGTCATATGAAAGGTGAAATAATAAGCTTTCACATGGAATAAAATTTTTTGTAGGTAGTTAGAGAAAAAAATGGTATTAATGACGTGAGAAGATAAAAATTCATGTTTTTTTGCTTTTTTTGATGAAAATGATTGTTTTTAATAAATTATTTTTATACTTTTTGCGCATTGTAAAAATTTAAAAATGGTCTTATTCTTAAAAGAAATTCTTGGCTTTTAAATTGCATAATTTTTTTTGTAAGCTTTTAAAATAAAAATATTAATATAATGAGAAAATAAAAAAAGTATATTTTTTTAGCTTTTTCTTGTAAATTATGATTGTTTGAAAAAAGTAAACGCTTCAATTGACTCATTTTAAACAAAAGCACACAACCTGTTTTCTGATGACGTTATCACGTAAAATCATCGTCCGTAAAACGGCTTTACAGACAACTTCTTTTTTTAAATCACTGATGTTGGTTTTTCCCAAAAAAAAAACTAATTTTGTTTAAAATTTCTATATAGACGGTTTGTATAATAATAAAGGCGAATGTTTACTAGTTAACTAATTAGTATTACTTTGAACTACAAGAGAACGTTCGTGCGACCCAATCGTTCATTTTATTTTTATTATTCGTCGCATTTCTTACAATTTTGACTATTTGGTTTCAAATAGCTTATATAATAACAAAGATTTTAAAGAATTCGACGAAAACTCAAAAAAATATTTAAAGCACACATTTTGCAATTGATTTTGGGCCCTACCAATAACCAAAATTTAAAGCTGACTTTAATTTTAACCTTAATTCTACGTATTTCAAAATACCAAAAACCAATTTAATAGTCAGGTTAAAGGCTAAATCTAGGTTAAATTTTATAGTTGAGTTTCCCAACTATAAATTTTAACCGAGCGCGAGCATTAGCCTTTAACTTGACTATTAAATTGATTTTTGGTATTGTGAAATATGTAGAATTAAGGTTAAAATTAAAGTCAGCTTTAAATTTGATTATTGGTAGGGCCCTTTGTTTCTCAAATCAAAAAATTTTTTATTTGCAATAACATATTTTTTTACAATAAAAAATAGTTTTAGCTGTAGTAAATATTTTATTTTCTATGCAAATATTTTTCAGTTGCAATGAATTTTTTTTTTAATTCAATTTTTTTATTTGCAAGAAATATTTTTTTTTAATTTCAAATAATTTTTTTTTAAATTATTATATGTACAACCGTGATTCATGATCATTTAAAAGATTTTCGGTGAAGTGAAATTTTTAAGAAAATACAAGACCTGAAAACTTTCAATTTACTTTATCGAAAAAACGATAGCTTTGTTGATAACTTGAACAAATAGATCTCCTAACAGTTCAATTGACACTTGAATTCAAACGTCAAATGCATTTTGGATCAAGCGGAACATTATTCAATTTGGGTTAAGTACCTTTCTAAAGTGAAATTCAATAAAGTTTTCAAAGTAATTCTTAACAAAATACGAAAATACATTATTCGTGCAGTGCATACCTACTTCCATTAAATTCAAACCACACAATACAAATGCTCTCAGCTTTCAAGACTAAAAAAAATGAACTTTTAATTTAATCTCCCTTTTGAATCCTTTATAAAATTTTTCCCATATGCTTTTATATCAAATTTTATTTCCTCTAAATAAACCATTATCATGTTATCGAAGTAAAATGTACCTGTCACCAGCAATTGTATTCTTGAATTTTTCTCATTCTTAAACTCAAAACACAACAAAAAAAAGAAAAAACTTCAACATCCAACCGGAAATCACATCTCCTCAAACCTTTGTAACATACAAATAAAGCTCTCAATCTAAAGTTCAGCACCGGAAGCCATTTCCTTCCCCCTTATTTTGCTGCTGGTGGTAGAGCGAGTGCAGTAAAGTAAAATCCACTTCTTGACGGTTGATGCTTTTTGCCAGGAAGGAATTTTTTATTTTCTTCCTTTTGTTGTTGTTTTCTTATATATTTTGTTGTTTTTTGTTTTGTTTCTAAAGGAAAAAAGGATACAATGCATTAGTGTCCAATAATGCCTTCCTAATGGAATCGTAGCCACTTACAGTGCCAATATTTTTTCTAAAGTAAACTTTCATGTTTAGCTATATTTTAATGATCTACTTTCATAGTCTTGTCATTTTCTTTAGTTTGGAATTGAAAGACTGAGTAACTGTCATAAATTATTTCATAAATTGACAAAATGTACTTAGAGGGATTATATGCATAGAATTTCTTATGGAAGCTTAAGACTTATACTTACGTTACAACACGTTGTATAGACTTAAGACTTTTTTTTTGGAATACTGCTTCCTTTGAATTGTGACTTATGGGCAGTCAAGAAAAAATCTTGTGATTTTACTGAAGTGATCCTTTGATTTAACCCGTGACATTACCGCGGAATTCGTGTTTTTTCGGATGCGATCCGTTCTTTTACTGAGGAAATCCATGATTTACAGGAGATGTACGATTTTGTATCGAGGTGAACTGTGATTTAACCAAGAAAACCGTAAAATTTACCACCGACATCCATGATTTTACATAAGTAAGAAACCCATGACTTTACTCGGGTGAACCATGATTTTACGGGAGTAACATGGTGATTTTACCGGACTTTATTGGAGAAATTTATTAATCTACCATGGTGAACTGTGGTTTTTGCTATAACACAAAAATTAAACCTAATTTCATTTCTAGAAGATTATTTCCTTGCTATTTTACAGATTTTTTGTGACCTAGTTTTGAATTTTAAAAGTAAAAAAATAACTCCTCGAATTTTAATCAAACCAAATCTCCAATTGGTTACCTATTTAATACTTTTATTTGCAAGTTGTAAAATTACCAAATATTTCAAAAGCCCTAAAATCGGTTCCAAAAAATCTTATTGAATTGGTTACAATGTAACTAGATTTATTTAAATGTTAAATCGGTTTAAAAATTGGTTATTTTATCGGTTTTAATGAAATTAATTTAAATTTAAAATTCGATTTTAAACAACTTACATTTATGACATCGAGCCTTTTTTTTTTAATATATTCTTATATATAAGTCACGAAATACAGCGGTTATAAAAAAAAAAATAGCATTAACTTTGGTTATAAAAATAGTAAGATGCTTAATTTTTATCTATAGTATTTTTTTTGGCAAAAAATTAATTTCTCTTGTAAAATTATTTCGTTCTTGACTTCGGGAATTCTTTTTAATAACTTTGGTTTTGAAATATGTTTATTTTTAAGATTAAGTTTTGTTTTTAGATTAAGGTTAAAAAATAACTGATTTAATACTGAAGTTCAAATCAAGCTAAAAAACAAGTACTTTTATTGGTTACAAGCAAACCAAATTTGAACACCAAAATTTCGTTAAGTGTTGTATTAAAAAAGATTTTTGTTTAACGATTTCAACATTACCAATTTGTTGGAAAATAAAATAAAATTTCCAAAGCTTGATTTTGTTGGGAACTGTTATTTTTCTAGACTTCTTTTTTGTTCATTCCTTTTCGTTAAAACTTGAATTGTTTATATTTTTTTTTAATATTTTTTTTTTAATTTGCATACATTCGGTGTTGTCATTAAATTTAAATTTATTTATAACTTCAATTTGAATTTTTGTTTTAGTTATAATAGTGGTAAAAACAAGGTCTTAGTTTTTAGAAGAAATGTTATTCTTTGTAAATGTGTTTTAAAAATTGTAATACCTTTTTTGGTTGCTCACATATTATTAATTAATTTATTCATGTCCATTATAATTTTGACTTTGAACCCAATTTTGTTCGAGAAAAGTTTTTTTTTTTTTGTAGAAACAAAAAAAAAACTTACCATTTGAGATTATGAAGAATATTCTAAGTAATGAAATAAAAAAAACGCCATTTATATTTTATATCAAAATAAATTTATTTCTCATCCAATATAATAAAAATTATTTAGATTTTTTATGCTTTGAAACATCTATGATTTAAGTGCTTTAAGGTGAAGGAACTGGCATTGGAGAACTATTTCCTTCTTCATCATATTGTTCATCATCTGAAGGAGGTGCATCTTCATCTTCATCAGCATCTGCATCTTCATCTGGAATATCAACATTATCTTGATCTTCTTCTTCTTTTTCACCTTCAGCAATCTCATCTGCAATTTCTTTTAGATCTTCTTCAGCATTCTTATCTGGAATGTCTTCAATGTCAAGTGATGGATCTGCTGCTGGATCTTCTTCTTTTTCCTCACTGCTGCCATCAGACTCATCAGAAGAGCTATTTGATTCATCAGATTCGCGTTCTTTGATTTCCTCAGAAGACTTTTTAGGCAATGGAGAGCATCTAGCAATAGTTACCAAAGCTAAAAGAAGAATAACAAATTTAAGTGACATGATTTTTTATGTTTGATAACTGTTTTAATTGAAAGTTATAATTTGACAATATTGTGATGGAATTGGAGTCTCACTTTTATACGAAAATTTTGCAAAAAATTGAAACAACCTTTGACGTTGTTTTGGATTTTTTGTTTGCTAAACAATATTTTTAAAATTTGGAATTTTGATTGTTTAATTTATTGATTTTAATTGAAAACAGCACAAATTTGTTTGCTAAAACAAAAATGTTTAATCAGATGGATGATTGTTTTTATGGAATTAATTGTTTTTAGAGTAGAAAAAAAAAGAAAGACGAAATGAGCTTAGGTATAGAAATTCAGTTAAATTTGTTAATTGTTTGCAATTTTTTTTTAAATTTGTTTTTAATTTTTTTATTTATTTAAAAAAAATAACGTATGGTTTACTTAATAAATGTGTTTAAGGTTTTAAAAATTTTGAACAACAAAATGGTTAAAAATTTAAACACAAAATATACAAATAGTATTTATTTGAGTCGCACAAAAAGAGCATGAGCGGGTTTTATTTGTAGTTGCTTATAGTTCAAGCTGTTTAATATTCAATATGAAAACTTGTGAAAAAATAAAGGTAGTTCGGAAGAACGTCCACGGTTAGCGATTGAACAGCACATTTCAATTTCAACGAGAAAAGCAAGTTTTTTTGCCCCAAATTTTGTAACCGTTTTTTATTTGTATCTTTTTTTCCTTGACAGATAGATAAATATAATATTATACTGTAGATAGATAATAGGCAGGAATATATTTGTACAAATTTTCAATAAAATTTGTATTCACAATTTTGAGATAATAGGAAAACAACGTTCTTTTTTTTAACACATTATATTTTTTGACCTAGAGTACATACAAAATTGATTTAACTTTGTTTTGCATAAAGATAATACAACCTTTCATTTGATTTATCATACATAACGGTACATGTACTATAAGCAACACCATCTCAAATTGAAAAACTTCAAACTTACTACAAAACACCTGAGGAGATTTGTTGTTAATGACCAACCACCAGTGTAAACCTGCTTCTTACAAATATGATTGAGGCATATTATTGAAGCTTAAATAACAAGCTTTCAGTTGATAAAATATTTAAAAATAGGCATTAGGGCGGTGGAAGAAAAAAAAGTGTGATTTTTCAGTTTTTTTTTTGATGAAAAGTAATTGCATTCGAAAAATTCCAACCTTTTTGTAGGTGTCGTACTGATATGATTGAGGTGAAATTTTGAGCTGAAATAATAACCCTTTATATGATATAAAATTTTTCAAGGGTGTCATATAAAAAAATGGATTTAAGGGTGAAGGAAGAAAAAAAAGTTTGATTTGTTTGCCTTTTTCATGATTGTTTTCAATAAATAAATTTTTATTTTTTTATGTAAAGACTTAAATGTATATAATGGAATGGTTTTTTGTCAAAACATTCATAATTTTCCTAAGCCCTCAAGTGTATTGAAATAATAATGAATATCAGAAATACTGCAAAATGATACCGAAATTGAAATCTTTTGAAATAATAACAAAAAAGAGGGACAACAAATAAATTAATTTTACCAATTTCCATAGAAAACCAAATAAATCCACTTCCATATAATCGTGTCCTCAATATTTTTACCTACTTTTGGAATCAAATATTAATTAACTTTCTTTTAATATACTCATCACATCAATATGCAATTAAAAAAGTTAAGAAACTAGATAACTTTCTGCACACTTCTGACTTTTGGACATAAAAGTTAAAACTTAATTGTGTGGTTGTGTATGTGTATTTATGTATTACAATTTTTTTTTTTTAGTATTTTCCGAACTTGCATGATGAAAGGACAAAGTTTTCTTCCAGAAAATAACTTGTGGTTATTTATTTTTCTCTTTTTTTCTTTAACTCATTTATAATCCACCATCGCATCGTTCACATATGAAGTGAGAATTAAAATAATTTGCAGCACACGTTTAACTTTTTTTTTATTTTTCTTCATTCTTTCAATATTTTCGATTTAATATTTTTCTTCAAAAGAATTCCACTTCATAAAATACCAAAATATATTGAAAAGGATACTTTATAATGTCAACCATTCAGGCTTATTTGGGGGAGGGGTGGTGGGTGGTGGAAGAAAAGAGGTAACAATGTGATTAAAGTTAAACTTTTAAGGTTAAGGGGGGAAATCCCTCTGGAATTTTTTATTTTTGCATTATTTTTTTTTTGCGTAGTAAATTTATTTATCAACCGAAGAAACTATTTTCAGTGGTCTTAGCCTTAAATGAAGCCTCAAAAGTGCCTAGATAGTCCCGAAACCAATGCGCTCCGAACCTACCATAGTACGAAAACGAAAACTTTAAACGCATTTTTTTCGAAACTAGGTTTTTTCCGCGCCGTGCAATGTAACTCAAAAACTAATGAAGCTATCGACTTGAAATTTGAAGCAAATTACTCCTTAACTTATTGGCCACAACATGAACCTAAAAGTTGAATAAAATTTGTACAGTAAATATTTTTTTACTACTTCTTTGTAAAAAAAAAACATGGTTTTTTTCGTTTTTTTGATTTCTAATTTTTATTTTTCATTTAAAAAAATAAATTTAGGTTCATGCAATGCGTACTAATATTATTTAACGGAAAAAAATTTCCTTTTTGATTTAAGATGATTTCCTGGACCTGTGCATTGCACGGCGTAAACTAGAGGCGTCAACTTTGAAAGGCTCCAGAGCCGCCATTTTGTTATTTTTTCATTTCAAACAAATTTTTTTCAATACTTAATAATATCAGTAATATCTTGTCTTTTTCCAAATTTCAATAAGTGCTTTCAGTTTTTCATAAAAAAATATTGAAAAAGGTGTCGTCCAGAGGGATTTCCCCCCTTAAGTAATGTACTCACAAAAAAAAGTAAAATCATAAATATGAAGATGAATTTTATAAATAAGACAACGATTAAATATTTTTAATTAAAATCGATCGATAAAAAAAAGAAAATATATCCTTGAATATTAAAATTGTATCTTCCCATTTTTGTCTGTTTTTTTTTCTCGCGGAAGGTGCATTTCGATCAAGACAAGCAATATACATAACTGGTAGACTGGGTATATTTCTAGCCATTTAAAAATAGAAGGTAATTCTTGGGGATTATTCTTATTGTTTTTTTTTTTTTCAAACACAACCCTTCTGAATTTTTCTTTCATAAAGCATAGATTTCCATCCATTGTTTTTGCTTTATGTCATTGAAAGAAAATATCGTGGCAGTAATACAATTTCAAATAAGAGCATAATCATATTAAACATCATTTATTTCATTAGTTATATAGAAAAAGTTATTCTACTTTTTAATAAAATTTAACTTGGTTGTCAGCAAATTGTAGAAGCTGGTTCTTCTTAAAAGTTAAAAGTTTTTTAAACTTTCTATTTCTCTTAAATGTAAATTTTCAATAAGATGTATTTAGCTCTATACTACAAAAAAATTTGCTTCTTTAACGATGCAGAAAAGCTTCTTCTCGTGATTAATTTTATAAAATTTTCTATAAAATTCCAAAGAGTCAAAAAGCTATCCTATTTTTATGAAAAAATTAAAAAAAAGTGCTAAATTAGTAACACATAGTCTTAGACCCTTTTATTATGCTATTTCTTCGATTTTTGTCAAAATTTAATATTTTATTTACATATACATATAAAAAATATAAAAGTGCTTTTGTTTAAAAATTTCGTTGAAACTAAGCAAATCGGTTGGGAGAAAATTAGATTTAAAAAAAAAAAAAAAACGGTTCTATGGCTGGTACCATTAATAACGATTTTTGAAAAAAAAACTTTTATCATGAAAAGATAGACCTTGTCTAAGAACTAGTAGCTACTTGATTTTTGAAGTGAAAACTTCTTTAGTATCGTAGTGATTTCAAACAAGATGAAACGAAAAAGTGACATGAAAAATCAATTGATCATAACTTTTTTGTTTTAATAGATAGATAAATGAATAAATAAATTTATACAGTAGATAGGAAATTAAGTAAATTATAACTGTGCAAAATTTCAATTAATTTCATATTCAAAATTTTGAGATAACGGTGAAAAGATGTTCTTTTTCTAAACACGTTATATCTTTTGATCTAGACCACATACAAAATTTATTTGATAATATTACCTTTCATTTTATATCACACGTAACGGTACGTGCTCTGCAAGTTATATAATCTTTAATTGAAAAACTTGAAAAATACCTCAAAACACCTGTGGAGATCTGTTGCCGATGACCAGCCACCAATGTAGGAAGTACCGTAATCTCAGTTTGAAATTTCGACATGGTTGGCTTTAAAAATTTTTTACTTTTTTTGTAGGCATGGTAGAAATATGATTGAAGCGTCATATAAAAGGTGAAATAATAATGATATAAAATTTATCATATGTTGTCATTTAAAAAATGGATTTAATGGCGTTAGAATCGAAAAGGGATTGATTGTTTTGCTGTTTTTATGAAAACTAATTAGGTTTAAAAAAATTCTAGCACTTTTTGTAGACATCGTCGATGTAAATATTTTGAGTTGAAACAATAAGCTTTCAGATGGTATAAAATTTATTGTAGATTGTCATATAAAAAAAGTGATGGAATAAAAAAAAGTTAGGTATATTTTTTCGATTTTTTTTTTGCAAGAAAAATGATTTGTCAGGTTTCACTTCAACCACGTGTGAATTGCACACATGATTTTTTTTTTTTTATCAAAATCGAAGAAGCAGTTTTCAAGAAAATTCAACTTTTCCAAAATTGGTAAATGACAGGTATTTTTTGTCCAAAAAAATGAATTCCGAAAATTCCTCTGTAGAGGATGTAAAAACTGATTCATACCGATTTTGAAGTAAATCGGCCCATCGGTTTAGACTGTAGCTTCTTATACAGACCGACAAACATCCTTAAATCCTTCTGCAAAAAAATTATCCTCTGAACATAAAAACTTAACCGGGTCCCAGAGCAGGGTAACTTTTTAACAGCTGCATTTTTTTTATTAACCACAATAGTGTCACAAACTTAGCCTCGGCTAAATATTTAACCCGATTCACACACTGCCTTAAATCGCAGTGTGTAATGAACACTAGAAATTTTTTCAAATGCGTTTACAGCTTAATCATTGAAACATCCAGATGTTCTTATCACTCACCCTTTGTTCCATATTCCATATTAGTCCATGGGGTTTCCAACTTTTGCATCTAGATGGCGCACCTAGTTAGATAATCCCTTTGACAGTTCTTGTCAAAAAGAAAATTTTTATACCCACCCTCGCAAAAGAAGTATAACTTCAAAAACTCCTTTTCCTATTAACGTTTTTACTTGACTGGTTTTTATGTTTGGGTATGCTGTCTTTTCAGTTTTAAGTCATTAAGAATAAATAGAATTTTTTAGAAAAGGTGGGTCACTGTGGTGTATACGTAACATTTTTTTCTGTTGTAAGGAAACTTAAAAACAATTAGGCTTAATTTGATGTATGATTTTATTTTAAAAAATGAGCCTTTCTTTTAATCGTTTCGTTTAAGAAAATAACATTATACACTCGTAGCATTCAAATTTTGTCTTAAATTGACTTCAATTCCTATTTCCTTGCAAAATACAATACCACATAATTCAAATAGTTATTTATTACATACAAAAATAGCTCCCATAAGTTCTACCCGAAAAACTATAAAATCGAATCCCTAAATAACACACACAAAGAAATTGAAATAGAGATAATCCTAGAATCCACTTTAGCTTTATCCAAAATGAACATGTAGCAAACAAGAATAGAGGTACCCCCAAAAGTTGTTTGTTTGTTAGTTCTGTTTTTTTTTTTTTTTTTTTTGCATCCCCAAAGGTGTCCAAACTAGATTGTACATGCAAAATTGTGCAAACTTTCTCTCAAGGGACTCCTGACTGCAAGCAGCACTCTATTCCATTAATTAAATTCTGTTTGGCCCATCTACATTGTAACCCGCTTTTTATCCACTATATACACCCTCTTTGTATATTAACCTGAAGCCAAAAAGGTAAATCGACTAAAAAAAAAAAAATAAAAATACAAGTCTCATGCAGCATCCATACTCTATTCACTTGTGTGTGCAGAAAGCTGTTTCAATTTTATGGCCAAGCAGTGAATCCCACATCCCCAAGCAACATGCATCCTCTAAAAACAAAGTTCAATTCAAATCTGCATATCTACTATAACCGCCACCAACAACATTACCATCGCTATAGCCGCCTGCTTCTCCGCACATAGTAAGACAACCCTAAAGCTATACCTTCAACCTTCCTGTATGTCTATCAAACTGACCATTACTGACATATCCAATACCTAGGGATGAAACCACGAATGCGCAATGGCGCATTTCAGGATATTCCTATATTTTCCAACTAACACGGTTCGATGTAATAACTTTTCACCTAATCTTCCTACATTTTTGCGCCACTACACCAGGATAAAACAGTGGTCTAAAAGAACAAAAAAGAAAAACTAAAACTTAAGATATCACTTTTGAATATACGTTGTTTAAAAGTTTGAAGTCTTCAAACTGTTTGTCTTCTTTTTGTCAATTTTTGAACTAAAATATACCACTGTATATTTGGCGCTGTGCCACATGGCTACCTATCTGGAATTCAATTCGGGTTGCTTGTAGTGTTGTGTTGCCAATTCCTTTTGGTGCCATAATAAAATCATGAATTCTGCAATAGTGGGCAAAAAAAAAAAAATACCAGCAGATGAGTTACAGGAATTCTTTCTTGTTCCGGATTCAGTATCATATCCACCATTTTAGCTTTACCCTAATACTCAAGCAGAAATAAACAACTCACAACGAGAATTTATTTTTTATCAGTTTTTCGTGTTGAATTAGATTATTGAAGGAGTGTAGGGACTAGTTTATGTTTTTGCTGAGTTATAAAGGTATATTGCAGGTACAAAACAACGAAAGTTACTTCTTTTTGATGAGCTTTGCACCTTTAGTAATCCGTAGTTTTGTTTGTATTAAGAGAGAAGTAGCCACTGTATATGGATAGGGAATAGAAAATATATGTTAAAAAACAAACTTGAAAAAAAAACTTTTAATGGCTTTGATGATTTTATTTTTTTTTTATTAAAATGTACCTTTCTTGAAGAAATTAAAAAAAAAATTAAAAATTGTTTTTTATTTTAACGGCTTTAATAATTTTTTGTTTCAACTTGTTATAGCTTTTTTGTTTTAATAGATAGATGAATGAAATTTGTACTGTAGATAGATAATTAAATAAATTATAATTGTACAAAATTTCAATTAATTTCATATTCAAAATTCGGAGATAACGGTAAAAAAAGAACATTTTTTTTTCCAACACACGTTATATCTTTTGATCTAGTGCACATACAAATTTGATTTAACTTTAATACGCATGCTGATAACATAACCTTTTATTTGATATATCACACATAACGTTACGTGCTCTACAAGTTACACAATCTTAAATTGAAAAAAAATTTAAAAATACCTCAAAACACCTGTGGAGATCTGTTGGCGATGACCAGCTACCAGTGTAGGAAGTACCGTAATCGCAGTCTGGAAATTCGACATGGTTGACTTTAAAAAATTCTAACTTCTCTTGTAGACATCTTTGAAATAAGATTTATACATCATTATACAAGGTGAAACAATAAGCTTTCACATGGTATAAAATTTTGTATCGGTTGTCAAAAAAAAAATTGATTTAATAGTATGAGAACATAAAAATAAATGTTTTTTTTTGATTTTTGGATGAAATTTCATCGAGTTTAAAAAATTCTAGCTCTTTTTATAGATGTCTCATACACCTGATCGATATATATATTTTGAGCTAAGACAATAAGCTTTCAGATGGTGTAAAAATTTGTATAGGTTGTTAGGGAAAAAAATGGATTTAATAGTGTGAGAAGATAAAAATACGTGTTTTTTCGCTTTTTTTGATGGAAATTGATCGAGTTCAAAAAATTCTAGCTCTTTTTGTAGATGTCTCATAGACCTGATCGATATATATATTTCGAGCTTAGACAATAAGCTTTCAGATGATATAAAATTTATATAGGTTGTCATATAAAAAACATGGATTTGAAGGTGATAGAATAAAAATAGGTAGATTTTTTCTATTTTTTTTTTGCAAGAAAAATAATTTTTTAAGGTTTCACTTCTACCACGTGTGAATTGCACACATGATTTTTTTTTTTAATATAAAGGTATTTCCATCGTTACAGGTGTGACGATTTTATACATAATTTACTTTTTCGTATTATTTTCTTAAAGAATAGCTTACATAGTCCTGTCATTTCGTCGGAAAAAGTGGCTTAGAAAAAATGAAAATGAACCGAGAAAGCTAAGTTTTTGTTAAGTGGGGGGTTCTTAGAAAAGCTTAAATTGAAGTTTTCGAGCAAGATTTCATATGGATTTCCGCCATTTTGAATTTTTTTTTTTTTTTTTATAATCCAAAAAGTACCTATTGTTTTGATTTTTATTGTGATTTTTACCATTGAGGTTACATATACCTTTGTTACAAACTTTTCGTTGAAATCGGTAAAGTCTTTAAACAAGAAAGAAAGTCAGAAATCAAGAAAACAATTTTTTGTTTCAATTTAAAAAATGGGACACTTCTCGTATTTATTTAAGTCGAAATCTTTAGTGATTTTGGCTATAATTCTTAATTAATTCGAATTTATACAATGAAGTTATTTTTGAAATAATTTATTTCAAAGCAAAAATTTAAAGAATAATGTCGAAATTCTTAAGTTCGACTTGATTTCACGTTATGCCAATCCAGCATTATTTCACTTTGTCAGTTTATTTTTGAAGATCTTCCAAACACGCCCCCGGCGCCCATTCAAAGTCAAATGTATATAAATGTATAATGCCTGTAACTCAAAAAAGGAATCAGGTACGATTTTGAAATTTACAAATTTGGAATCCTGAGATCATTTCGAACAAATCTGCATCATAACTTTTGAGGTCCCTTTTTATACAACCTGCCGCATTTTCAAGACCACCGTGCATCGGATCATAACTCCACAATTTCACTATGGGCTTGTGTCCCACTCAAGTGAGATATAACTCCATAATTTTTTGTTTGAAAGCTTAATAATGCATAAACAGTAAGATTTGTATCGCAGGGCAAACATTGAACGCTAAAATTTTTTTGAAGAACCCATTTCTTAAAAATAATTTTAAGTTGGGATACAATTCCATACATTTTTGTTGCTGACATATGTCCTTTTTATTCCGGTGTAATTGCTTTCCTTTGTTTGCCAACATTTGGATTTTCCCCACCTCAAACAATTCAACCGTAGCTCTAGCTACGAGTTTTTCTTCAGCCGCACTACACGAATGTGGAACGTGTTACCCTTCTGATTTCAAAACTCAGAACTTCAAAACTTATATTCATCGCTATCTTTTTTAAACCTCTCCCTATTTTGCCAACACTCCTGCTGTGTTCATCTTATTAAGGTTATGTTTAAAAAAATATGCAGTACACTGAGGGAAAAACCGCAACGTAAAATGTAAAATGTTCAACGTTAATTTAATGTTGAAAAAATTAACATGAAACTTCTTCAAAATAAAATTGAAACAAAGTAAGAAATTTTTTTATTTTTGTCGGACTTCAGCTTTTGTTGCATTTTATCACTCTAATTTTCAACAGTGAGATAGCACGTTGGTAAAGCATTCACCTAGCGGCTGCCCTTTTTTTCTATTTTTTTAATAAATTGATGCTAGTCCAGTGCATTTATAATTTGACCCAGCAGTTTGTATCACCCCTAAAATTTTTTTGCTCATTCGATAGAGCATTGGCTGAATATCATTACCCTGATTTTTCGCACTCGCGAAATTCACCTTTCGGCTGTCATCTTGGATTTTAGTTTTTGTTGAATATCTTAATAAAATGAAAGGTAGGCCTAAAAACTCCTGGTACAAGCAAATGCAAAAACACCAGCATTCAGTTGGCCTCAGAAACGGAACAATACAAAACCGGGAGGCTTGCCGCCGATTTCTGAGGTCAACCCGGCGAACCCCACAGGCGGATCACTAGTGTGAAGCAGTAACGTGGGAAGGTTATGATCCCCTCGACATCGAGATCATAACAGCGCCGAGAAAAAGGAAGAAGAAGTTGAATATCTTAATTTCTATTTAACCTACATAAAAGTTGTATGAACAAAAAATGTAGGCAATTAAATTTCTCGTCTTATATATAAAAATGAGTTCGTTAAGTGTGTGTGGCCGATAAACTCGCGTTTGGCTGGTCCGATTTTGGTAAATTTTTTTTGTTTGAAAAGTATTAATATGTAGATGGTTTGTATCAAAAAAAATAATACCTTTTCTCCCATCTTCACATATATGTCAATTTGTACGAGTAAAGAAACACTCTCACTTAAAAAAAAAAAACTAAACTTAATTTGTAAACAAAGGAGAATGGGCAAGTTTGTATGGAACGTGGACGTTACGCGGCCATGAATGAATTTGTTATTTTTTGATGTAATTAAGGTTTACATATATTGTGCAGAAGTTTTATCCTTGTGACGTACTTCAAAAACGGATAAAATGCATTTTTGCATTCAACATTTTATATAGATTGTCTCATTGTTATAACTTATTCGTGTATTTTAAGTGCAAAAAATGATACTCTGTCATTTTCCCTGATTCTGAAGACCTTTAACTTGAATATCCAACCACTAGAACACAAACTATATATATATATATATATTATATATATACAGGGTGTCCCACAGTCACCGCCCCAAATGAAAACCATGGATTCCTGAGGTCATTTTAAGTCGAAAAACTTAAGAGGTAATTTTCTCGTTTTCGTCCCGTTTTCGAGTTACCACGGTTTTTATGATTTTTGCTCTCTTGTCCTTTAACTTGCCTTATCTTTGCCAAACTACGTTTGATTTGAAAGATTTTTTTTACAACCAATCAAGAATTTACTACAGTTTAAGTTTGTCTCAAAACTTTTTTCTCTGCGGACAACCGTTTCGCCACAATTTTGCATCAAACACAATTTTCTTCGTTTTTTAAGTTGTTTTTTACACTTTCATATCATTTTAGTCAAAAAAACACGTTAATGAGTATTAATTTTTTGTGCTTTTTATTAAAGCCCAGTTTATTTTCATAAAGAAAATAAGTTTTATTTCATAAAAAAGGCTACTGAAAATAATTTTAAAAAAATAAACAAACTGAGTGAATTAAAAAAAAAATAATTTTGAAATAAAAAACTAATTTAAATGAATTAAAAACTTTTTCTGAGCTATTGTGGTTAAGAAAAGAACAAATAGATAAAGCTCAGAAAAAGTTTTTAATTCATTTAACTTAATTTTTTAATTAAAAATTATTTTTTTTTTAATTCACTCAGTTTGTTTATTTTTTTAAAATTATTTTCAGTAGCCTTTTTTATGAAATAAAACTTATTTTCTTTATGAAAATAAACTGGGCTTTAATAAAAAGCACAAAAAATTAATACTCATTAACGTGTTTTTTTGACTAAAATGATATGAAAGTGTAAAAAACAACTTAAAAAACGAAGAAAATTGTGTTTGATGCAAAATTGTGGCGAAACGGTTGTCCGCAGAGAAAAAAGTTTTGAGACAAACTTAAACTGTAGTAAATTCTTGATTGGTTGTAAAAAAAATCTTTCAAATCAAACGTGGTTTGGCAAAGATAAGGCAAGTTAAAGGACAAGAGAGCAAAAATCATAAAAACCGTGGTAACTCGAAAACGGGACGAAAACGAGAAAATTACCTCTTAAGTTTTTCGACTTAAAATGACCTCAGGAATCCATGGTTTTCATTTGGGGCGGTGACTGTGGGACACCCTGTATATATATATATATATATATTTTAAAACAACAATTTCAAGCCTATTTTGAGAGTTTCGTTGTTCAATTTTTTGTTAGTTTGAACTGTTTGAAAACTTTCGAACAAAATCTTGAAATGGTTGTCTAAAAAATCTTATATTATGAGTTCTATTGGTCGGATTTTCAAGATTTATGTCTTCATAGTACATAGCCGTACATCAACTACAAGCTACATAATGTTAAATTAAAAAGTTGAGAAATACCTAAAAACACCTGAGGAGATCTGTTGATGATGACCAGCCACCAGTGGTGACCAGTGTGGGAAGTACCGTAATCTCAGTTTGAACTTTTGATATGGTTGGCTTTAAAATTTCTTACTTTTTTTGTAGGCATCGTAGAAATATCATTAAAACGTCATGTGAAATGTGAAATAATAGGCTTTCACATGATCTAAAATTTATTTTAGGTTGTCATCAAAAAAATTGATTTATAGCGTGAGAAAATAAAGTAAATGTTTTTTTTTTTGTTTTTATTAAGAGACAATTAAATTGATTCTCTCCATTGCATCCATGTTGCTTACAATCAATTCTGAGAAATTCACATAGTGCCGTGCTTTTCAGAGCGTAGGAATAGCTTGCCGAAAATTGAGCGAACCACGCTCATGCACATTATGGGGTAGCATATTTTCGCTTACTCGCACATGCTTTACGAAAAAATTTAACTATATGTAGGTACCAAAAAGAGAGATCAAAATATTTTCTAAAGTGGAGTAAAAATGGGCGTAAGAAAGGGCAGGCTAAATAGCATACCTACACATTGTTCAAATTTATAAAGAGCCGTTAAAGTGCGATATTGGTAAAAGGGTGTATTTGTAAAACGCTTAATTTTTAAAGTGCCGTAACAAGCCGTATTGAAATATTTATGGAAAAAACGTTTGAAAGAGTTAATAACTTTGCATTGTGAAATTTTGTGTAGTGCAGCATTGTAGTGCATGAAGTAAGCATTTTATTTAGGCTACTTTTTGCTAAAAGTTTAAAATTGAATATTTTTAGACTGATTTACGAACTTTTAAAGTTTTGATCCCCTTTTTTTTGTTAGAAAATAATAACTCATTACAGAGTCGAAAATTAAAAATAAATACAAGAAATAGCGGAACGAAGTCCGCCGGGTCAGCTAGTCTTTTATATTAAGAACTTGTTTTCGATATTTTGAATATTAAAAAAGTTACAAGCCAAAAAAGTAAAAAAAAAAATACGAAAAAATGACAATTTTAAAGTTTTGAGCACTTTTTATCAAAATTATGAAAAATCGTTCCGAGAAAAGATTATTCACCTGAAAATTCTCTACAACCCTGCTATACAACTTTTTTTTGTAACGCTGTAATTAATAAAGTTATTAATACTTTTTTGTTAAAAAAAACCCCATTTTTACGAAATGAAGAGACTTAAATATAAAAAAATTGCAGGTCCTGAATTTTCTCTTTTAATATTAAGCTTTAAAATACTCGCTAATCATTTTAAATTTAAGATTTGGTAAAGAAAAATTTAAGAAAAAGGTAAAGATAAAAAACACAAACAAAAAAGAGCATTGTTTAACATAAAAAGTACATATTAATAACTTTTGTATTTAAATAGCGATACAAAAAAGTTGAAAGGCAGAGTTGTAGAAGACTTCAAGGTGAACAATCTTTTCTTGAAACGTTTTTTCATAATTTTGATAAAAAATGCTCAAAACTTTAAAATTGTCATTTTTTTCGTTTTTTTTTTACTTTGTTGGCTTGTAACTTTTTTAATATTCAGAATATCGAAAAAGTGTTCTGAACATAAAAGATGCGAAATTTAACTGCCTACATTTTTTGTCCATACAACTTTTATGTAGGATAAATAGAAATTGAGATATTCAACAAAAACTAAAATCCAAGATGGCGGCCGAAAGGTGAATTTCGCGAGTGCGAAAAATCAGGGAATAATATTCAGCCAATGCTCTATCGAATGAGCAAAAACAAATTTGGGGGTGGTACAAACTGTTGGTTCGCCCATACCTATATGAACATCAAAAATGCACTGGATTAAGCTTTTTTTTTTAAAGTTGAAACAACTTTGATTTAAAGATGTTTTATAACGGTAAACCACTTTAAACTAACGATGTTCTACTTTGTTTTTAAAATTTTCGTCTTCAACGCAAAATCATTCCGAAAAATATTTAAATCAACGTGGTTTTCGTTGACTTTAAGTTGTTTTTCCCTTAGTGTACAGTTATTTGAACGTTTGTATAGGTATGAAAAAAGCTTTCACATAAATCTTTCTTGAACGAGTATACGCACTTTAACCAATTTGACAATTGCTCGGAAGTATCCTTACGTCATGTCTAAGTCTTTTCCAAAAAGTTTAAGAATATGGCTCTTTAGTAGACTAAATATCACGGGTTGATTTTAACATATCACGGATTGAACATGCTAGTATCACAATTTGACGTGGTTATCACGGACCGTTCTTGTTATCACAGGTTGGCCTTAAATAAAGCACGAGTAGACCACATCAGATGGCCCACTTCGGTAAGAATCATTAAATTCCCCGGAAAGTATCACAGGTTTCGCTGGTATGTATTACAAATTTACCCCAGCTTTCAAAAAAGGCAAAACAGGCGTCACAGTTCCTCAATTCTTTAAATCTCTTATTTACGTTTAAAAAACAGTCTGTAAACAGTGGCACTATTAAAAAAGTCGCCTTAAAAACAATTTTTTATTGACAAAAGAACATATTTAACAAAGAATTTTCCACATAAGCAATGCCCCAAGTCCCCTGGTCACTTTTGCCTTAAGTAGTTGCCATTAAAATGTTTTTATCTTTTATGTTTGTTGGTAGGTAGGTACTCTTCTCACGTATTTCCTTCATTCTTTTTGCTCGTTTTCTCTTAATGTAAATGGTGATGTTAATATTACTTAAGAGAGCCATAATCGTTTCAATTACATAGAATCACATGTTTAATGTTCACTTGAAACACATTAATACTCTGTAACTGACCTCGGGAGAAAGCATTAACATTCCCTCCGCCCACTTATAGCTACTTTTCTTTTCTCTTCCGTTTTTTTTTTTTTTTTTTGTTATAAGAGTGTCGATGGAAAAATCTGACAAACAAACTCAACGACATCCTTATTCGTGCACCAAACCATAACATTCTAGTTATCAGACGATAGAATCGTTGCATAATGATGGAAGGAAAGATATACTACGTTTCGTAGAAAGTTCGAATTGGGATGGTACCGATATCTCTTATTCCCTTACATAAATCGTTATAGCTTAGACATGGTTACCTATTGAAATGTGTGTGTATTTGTCCCACCCCTGAAAGTCAATAATGGTACCTATTCCTGTAACTGATTTCGAGAAGGTACTCTCCAATATTTTTTTTCCACGAAATGTGAATGAACTAATTGAACTCAAGAGCTAGAGCTAACTAAAACCTATAACACACCATGAGCTCAAAAAAAAAAAAAAAAAAAATAAATAAAAACCTATTTAAGTGAAACTTTTCACTTAGTTCGAATTCATCGTAGCAGTTATCTTCGAGTATCCACTAACTTATACCCACCTTAAACATCATCCACATCAACCCCAATAAACTACACTATTATTGTGGCAAGGTACCTGTACCTACTCGTGGTAGTTGTGTGGCAATTGAAAAACTTTTAACTATAACTTGAGAGAGCTGTTAGCAAAATGGAGGAATATTGAATAATTGGATGACGACATAAGAGAGTTGGTTTATTGGTTTTAAGTTTTAATTAAAAATTTAATCGTGAGAAGTAACCGATGCACGGAGTTGTGTTTTGAGGAAGAGAAGAATTAAAATCCACACGATTGAATCTCACGAACTTCGATCTGTTTTATGAATTTTAAGTATTGTTTACCTGTGGGCAAGAAGTATTTAAACTTTTTTTTTTTTCAAATTCTTTAAAGTTTTTGTTGCATCTTCATAACCTTCTTACATAGAAATCGTGATTTTTTTCAACTCATTGTTAAATTTGCATAAACAACGGTTGGTTTGATATTATGAGTGTAAGTCCAAATAAAAAAAAAAAAAAATAAAACAATAGAAAACTTAACCATAAGCCGAAGAATATGATAAACCTCGTGGAAATCTTTAAGTACCAACAAAACACTCTTGGTTGAGTTCTTTGAATGAATAAACAAAGAAGAAGGAAACAAAAATATTATACAAACTTTGTTGACCAAATAAACGACAGCAATTTAAGGAATTGCTATCTGGAAGACAAGAAAACAAAAAGTAAAACGTTAAGAAACACGATACCAAGACCCATGAATCCTTCATCCCTATTTAAAAAAAAAAAAAAAAAAAATAGAAAAAAATACGAAGAACTTTTCTAAATCCCTTAGTGACCTTAAACTCTCTAATAACAGGGTTGCCATCGAAAGATTTCAAAATGTTACAATATAAGATCTAGGTTTTTTTTTTTTTTTTATCTATAAGTCCGATAACCGTCCCTATATCTATAGAAAGACTCTGAGATATTTTACACAACAAATCAGCATTATTAAACTAGTTACAATTTCTAATAAAAGTTTTTCTTTTGTTCCGCCACAAAGACGCATGTAAAAACAAATGGTCCAAAACGCGTCTAAAACGCGTCCACAACGCGTCTGAAACGCGTCCAAAACGCGTCCAAAACGGGTTGGGGTCAAAATTCTGCCGGGGTCAAAATTCTTTTGTCAAAATTCTGCTTTCAAAATTCTGCTTTACAAAATTCTGCTTTCAAAATTCTGTTTTTCAAAATTATGTTTTTCAAAATTATGTTTTTTAAAATTCTGCTTTTCAAAATTCTGCAAAAAATTAAAAAGGGTTTAAAAAATGTTAAAAAGCGCGCGCTTTTTAACATTTTCCAAACCCTTTTTTAATTTTTTGCAAAATTCTGTAAAATCATCTTCTTGAAAAATTTTCTGCTTAATTGATTACTTACCTACATAATTTGTCAAATGAATAAATTTGAAAATATTAAGAAAAGGTTTTTAATACTAAACATTTTCCTAAAATAATTCAAATTTTTTTAATTTATCAAATAAAGATGAATATTCAAAACTTTGAATAAGAAAAGGAATATTTTGTATCAAACAACATCGGTTCCAAAAAGTTATAGATTTTATTTGAAAGAAAGTCAGTCTATGCATTTAGGAAAGTACCAACGTTGAATTACATTAATGAGGTGTATTTGTTTTTAGTATAGCGCATATGCTATAAAAAAAAAAACAGAATTAGCAGAATTTTTTTGTTCAAGTATAATACTGGCAGAATTTTTAAAAGCAGGATTTTAAAAAGCAGAATTTTGAAAAGCAGAATAGAAAAAAAGCAGAATTTTGAAAAACAGAATTTTCGTAAAAAAAAGCAGAATTTTGAAAAGCAGAATTTTGAAGCCAGAATTTTGACCCGATCCCGTACAAAACGCGTCCAAAACGCGTCCGAAACGCGTCTGAAACGCGTCTAAAACGCTTCCAAAACGCGTCCAATACGCGTCCAAAACGCATCCAAAACGCTTTTAAAACACGTCTGAAACGCGTCCAAAACGCGTCTGAAACGCGTCCAAAACGAGACCAAAACGCGTTTGGGACGCGTTTCAGTTGCGTTTTGGACGCGTTTTGGGTGCGTTTTGGACGCGTTTTGGAAACGTATGAAGAAAAATGGTAGAAAAAACACTTTTAATCTTAATATACATATTTCTAAAAGCTTAATCCTTGAAAATGGAAAAACATTCAGCGGCAACTATGGTTAGAAATTACTCATCTTTATTTATGGCCTCCTTGTGCTTGTAGACAAAAACCCTAAGATGTATAATAAAACAACTTACTACTGGGTACGAGAGTCTTCTCTCTTTCTCTCTCTCTCTCTCAAGTAATAATCAGCTAAAAATATTCATAAATAAATTCTTTATGGCCATTTTTGTTGTTTTTGTTTTTCTGTTTGCTTTGTTCATAAAAGTTTTGATATTAAAATCTTAATCTATTCAAGATATTGATTCTCTTTCAATCATTTCCCTGCTACTGCTTTTTTGTTTTATTCATGGGAAACCGATATGATGATGAAGAAGACCGAGAGCGAGACTCTTTTTATCTAAACGCCATTGTGGGAACAAAAATATGTAGATATATAGAGGTATGCAGCTTCCCTAAAAACCTACTAAAAGCATTCCATCACTATCACTCTTTCTCGCTCTACTTTGTTCAACAAAATCGAACGGGATTATTGATGAACTCATTTATCATCTTTCGTTAGATGGTATAGTATATATATGTAGTACTTTAACTTGGTCTATGGTTTTCCAGCATTGAGAAATGTGTCGCCTGATATCCCCAAAGGAATGGATGAGATTGCAACAACTCTTCGTTGGGTGATGATGGTGATCCGAAAATGTATGAAAACGAAAAGAGTTTTTTAAGGAGCGGATTTATCTGTGTGTAATTAATTTATTTGAACTAAAATTCTAAAAAAGCCGGAGAGCAGGGCCCTATTTCACCAACTACAAGTTACAAGCACAAATTTGTAACTTGTAGATCACAAGTACAAATTTGTACAATTAAATTCTGTTTCACAAAGTACAAATATATAATTCACAAATTTGTGATTATCGAAAAAAAAATTACAACTAACTTTTGAAAACCACAAGTTTGTAGAATTACCGTTTCACCAAATATATTTTTTTCTTGTAAACAACAAGTTTATCTCACAAACTTGTAAAGCTCGTTTTAGTCTTAGCGGTGACCGTTGAGTTACTTAACTCATAACGACATAGGTTAAAATTGGTTTCAAATGAAAACTAAGTTGAAAATGAATATGAAAAAATAGAATTGCCATTTTTAAAACTTGAGCTCTTATTTGGCAACACTATTTTAAACGGAAAATTGTCAAATAACTAATACTGTCACATCTTAGTAGTTTAATCAAATAAGAAAATTTTTTAAATGTCAAACAAAATTGTAAATATATGTATATGTATTAAGGTTTTTGTATTGCTGGATTATTTTATAATGACATCCATTGATTTATATAAATAAAACAAAAGGTAAAATAATAATATTGTAAATAGTGAGGAAAATTAATAAAATAATTTAAGGAATTATGAAGAACTACAAATATGATTTTTCTCATATTTGATAAAAAGAGAACGAATTTTTCATACTTAAGAGGCAGGTTATCAGGAACATTTTTTAAACAGATTGTGATGTTTTTATTCGATTTGAAACACAAATGCTAAACCAATTTTTAAAGCATTTGTTTTCCATTACAAATAAACAAAAAAAATATTTGCAACTGAAATAAATTGCATTTAAAAAAATACTGCAACTGAAAAATATTTGCCTTAAAAAAAAATATTTATTGCAAAAAAAAAAATTTTGCATTAAAAAAAATATAATTGCAACTGAAAAATATTTGGATTGAAAATAAAAAATTTATTGCAAATTAAAATATACTAAAAACTAATTTTATCGGAAATAAAAACATTTCTCAATAGAAAAAAAATAAATGCAAAATTTGAGTGCATTAAATATTTTTTCTTAAATTTGTCGAATTTCTTACAATGGGTATCTGACCATACCTACATTAGTTATTAGTTATTTCGACGAATATTAAAAAAAATATTTGATACACACATTTTGCATTTATTTTTTTTAATGCAGAAAATGTTTTATTTGTAATACAATTTTTTTGTAACGCAAAATATCGCACATTCAGTGCAAAAGAGCGAAAACTCAAAAAAGTTCATTTCGAGAAAACGCTTCTGAAAATACATACCGACTCTAAACTTTCGCCTATAACTTTCCATGGGACAGCAATTTCCACAATGTCAAAGCTCTATTACAAGAACCATTATGTTTATTTTGTAGTTTTAATAAATTTATTTTTTTAAATTGTTTAAATTAGGAAAGAATTTGACTTTTAATATAGTAGGAATTGGATAAAAACAGTCATAATCTTTCGAATTTTTCGTTTACGTTAACAACAAGCCCTTCAAAAGAAAGATAATTTAAAAAGCAATATTTCCTCATCATTATCTCAAAAATGTCATTTTTTGACTTATCGCTCTTTTGCAGTGAGGGTGCGATATATTTATTTGCAATAAAAATATTATTTTCAATGCAAATATTTTTCAGTTGCAATAACATTTTTTTTAAAGCAAATTTTTTTATTTGCAATAAATATTTTTTTTAATGCAAATATTTTTCCGTTGCAATAAAAATTTTTTTAATGCAATTTTTTTTCATTATGAAATTTTTTTACTTGCAATATATGATTTTTTTTAAATTTCAAATACATTTTTACAACCCTGAATAATAATAACATAGCTTTTCTAAAATTAATTATAATGGCCTTCGCAGTAAGGCCATTTTAAGCACTTTAATCACTCTAAATATGGTTTTTACAAACTTGTAACAAAAATGACATACGTCTTGACTCTTGTAGAAAATTTTCACAAATAAATAGAAACTTGTAACTTTTTTTTTTTGGTGAAACAGAAACCCACAAGAAACTTGAAAGCTTACAAATTTGTTACTTGTAAAATACAAGTTTTGGTGAAACAGAAAATGGATTTTTTCACAAATTTAAAATTGTAGATTACAAGTACAATTTTGTGATCACAAGAAACTGGTGAAACAAAATTAATCGATTTTTTCACAAATATTGTGAAAATTACTTGTAATTACAAATTTGTAAGTTGGTGAAATAGGGCCCAGGCCCTGACGGTGTTTTTGCTTCATCTAAAACCGACTGAATATAATGAAGTTCCGGCTGCTTCTAAGTGGCCCTGTGGTGCCTTGCCTTGCTGATCCTTGACTACTTTTTAACTTGTTTATATTTTGGGCTTTCTTTGATTTCTAGCCACCAGGAGCAATTTTCTAAAATATCACGTAAAATACAAAAAAATATTAAAAAACAACGCCAACACTTACAATTATGAACGATACCTTTTTCAAAAGCCAGAATTGTAAACTTAATTCGAGTTTTTAAATCAAATTATTTTAATTAATTTTTCTCGAAATAATCAACTTCAAAGTCAAAATTTCGGAAAAAAAAGTTTAAAAAATACAATTTACATACTATTTTTACCAAGACTTTGATTTTAAATATGAAATAATTTCATTATTTTTTAATTATTAATCAATTAAATAAACTGCCTCAATCAATTTCTTATCAAATACTGAAAACCATATGCTTCTATGTATGTCTTATAGTTTCCGAGAAAATTGAAAATAAAAAACTTACCTTTCTATCAGATTTTCATTTTCTTCACTATTTTCGCCAATATTAACAGCTTTTAACTTAAAAGTCTCATGCCTGGCCGGCTTCGCGGGTTCTGAGGATTTTAATTTCATTTTTGGGTTCTCTGTCCCGCTCAGACAACTTCTTTGCTTCTCTTAGCCCATTTGAAATTGGTCCTGAGAATTTCGCGATTTTTTTTTATAAAAATGGTAAATAAAAATGGTAAATGTATGAAGTTCAATTTTACATAACATTACGAAAGTGGTTCCGTCAATTCTGTCTGTCTGTCCGTCTATATGTACTTTGAGCTACAGCTTTAAAAGTGTTGGGAGATTTTTTTTTTGTACCGTTAATAACATTTCCTACGATAGAACGATTTTTTTATTTATGAACTTCTCGTAAAAGGCGAAGCTGATTTCCACCAAAATGCGTACTTCTGATTGGCAGATATAAATGGGGCTACCGTTGGCAAGTGTCCAAGTGATGATAGTCTGGAGCAAGAAGTTGCTGAACAAATCTCGCCTACTTAACTTTGTCCCTTATAATTGATTGGAGAGAGTTGCTCGAAGTAACTCCGCTTGAACAATTCTGAGGTCATTTTCCTTGGATAGAGCTGAGACTGCTATTGCTTTAGCTGCTTTTAATCACCCTGCTCTTTCACTGAGCAGAAAACACTTCAATATAGCTGCTCACTGCTCAGCACTCAGCCTTACAAAAATCTAACCTTATCCAATTTGCTGTGTTCATGCAATCAAATGTACAAGAAGAACAGTAAAATGTTCCATGCTCTTAAAGAATTCACTGTTTTTTGACAAAAACTGCTCTCTATTCTTTGTTACTTCACTGATGCTCTTTTTAAGAAACTGTTTTCACTGCTTTTTTTTTGAATACCTATTATTTCCTTCATATTTAATAATTTAATTTACATTGAAAAAAAGAGGTTGTCTGTAAAGCCGGTTTACGGACGATGATTCTACGTGATAACGTCGTAAGAAAACAGGTTGACTGCTTTTAAAATGAGTCAATTGAAGCGTTTATTTATTTCAAACAATCATAATTTACAAGAAAAAACTAAAAAAAATTACCTTTTTTCTTTCCTCATTATACTAATTTTTTTTATTTTAAAAGCTTACAAAGAAAATTATACATAAAAGTTTAATAAAATTTCTATCTGCTCTTAATCAAAAGTAATAACCTGTTGAATTCAAAAATTTTATTTTACCGTTATCTCAAAATTGTGTTTACCTAAATAATTGAAACTTCGCACACATATAGTCGTAATCATGGTCTATCATTACTCCATATACTTTATTCCTGTATCTATTAAAGAAAAAAAGATTAAAATAAAAAACGATAAAAACCGGTTAAAAACGGTAAAAAAACGTGTTTTTTAAAAACTTCTTTTTTCCGTTATTTAATCAAAACTCACTAAACGTTTCCAAGTTTTTGCACATGTATGCATAAGGTCAAAACCTACATGCCCTATAAGTTTGAGATTTTTTGAACGCTCCAAAAAAAAGCAAAAAAAGCAAAAATACCCCTAAAAAACAAGGTGTTTTTCAAAAATTCATATTTCGAAACGCAGAGTGTTGGAAAAAAATCCGTATCAGACCCCTAATTTTTTTTTTCTCTCATCTTTCACCTGGCATCTTTTGAATTGTCAAAAAAAAAATTCCTTTACCCAAAATCATCATTTTGTTAAGTCCCAACACATGTTTGTACAACGTTCCAACAAAACGTTATAGCTTAGTTTTTTAGAATTTTTTCTTGAATGCAGTTATTCTTAAATTAGTCTCATCTATCTATAGCAAAAAAAAAATCAATTCTCTACAAATTCGCGTTTAGATTTTAGCCCAAACTTCATCTTTCCGTTTTACCCCTGTTTACCCTATTAAATGACAGAATTTTTAAAAATCCTTCATTTGATTGATTAAGCTTTAGGTTATTATCTTTCAAATAAGCTATAGAAGATTTTTGTATCTCTAATAGTTTATTTTTAATTTTGAATTGAATTTTTTTGCCGCACTGCGAAAGTGCGAGAGTGTAACGCTAGAAAATGGCGTCACTTTTTTGTGGTGGCTGCTTTGGTTCATCGATTTATAAGACGTTGTCACGTCAAAAAGTAAAGATGAAGAGAAAAATTTACCATGAAGAAAACGAAACAGAGAAGTTCAATTTGAAATACCATTTTTCTAGTGCAGGCGGTTTAAGGAGTTGTTTTTTATTAAAAAAAAATTCCAAAATGATAACTTTCGTTGTATTTGTTTTGTATTCCATATTTTCAATCATATATCAAAGAGTATAATTTGCGGTGTTTACTGCGATTTAAAGAGTGATTATTATGCTGCTCACTGCTATCACTGCTCATTAAAAATCGCTCTTTAGCAACCAGTTTTCTTAAACTAGTGAGTTTCTTGGGACTTTGAATTGGTTCTTTGTTTCTTACTTTTTTTTAATTTTTCTTCGAACAAATAGAAACATAACCCTTCCCTTTGAACTGCCTTTGTTTTCTCTTTTATCTAAAAATCTAAATGCGGCCCTGAACTTTTTATTCTCATCTATAAAAAGGAACTAATCTAAAAATTGCACTTTTCCTTCTTAAGTGGTTATTCGGAAATCAATTATTACTTTGATGGTAGTCATCTTAGTACTAAGCGAAATATGTATAAAAGAAAAAAGGTCTAAATGGAATAGAAGGACGTTCGTCGTCCATTCCTTCATCTCCACATTTCACTACTTGAGAAGAGCTTTCTGAAACGTGATACTCCTTTTATATCATGCTTCTGCATCATCTTCTAGCTGGCATTTAAATAGAATAGAAGAAGAAAAAAAAAAAAAGTAAAAGTATACTTTTGTGAAAGGATTCATTGGATTTTATTTCTTCTTCTGCTACTCAACATGTAAATTCAACCAGCAGCGCCAAGTTTCCTGGTGTCAAAATAAAGAAGAATACAAAAAAAAAAAGACAAACAGACCAAAGGGATATCAGGATAATAATGAATATATGAAGACACAAGGACGACATTAATTTCAATGCGTTTGCCTGTCGGACAAAGTAAATATTTACGTCCTTGGTAAGTGCAATATGCAAACAGGATAACTTGAAAACCCATTAGGGTTCTCTCTCTCTCTCTCTTTCTAGCTCTTACTTCGCCTGATGATGAGGATGATAATGACGCTACTGATGATGATAATGATGATGGTATGTTAGAGGTGGGATTCTTCCTTTTGGTTAAATATTGCTTAGGCGACTGCATGAAAGTTGTGAAACTGTGGAACTATGCAAATAGCTGAAGGCAGCGAGCATATTGCACAGAATTGTGTGTATGTTTATAAAAGAGCAGCACCCCAGCATCATCTCACAGCAATGACACAAATGCGGGCTTACAGGGTTTTTGTGTGTTGAAAACATACCTAAACTAACCTATACAATATGCTTTATGAGAGCGCAAGCAGGAAAATAGTTTACAGTTTTGAGGCAAAAAGCTATTAAAAGTCTTACTTTAGTCAAAGTGTGGTTTTGGGGCAATATTTCAAAACAGATGCACTCGCTCTCTTGTTAGATTACTATACTATGCGCTATTTATACATTAAATAGATGAAAGAGAATGAAACATTTTGACAATGAGGTTTATGAGTTATTTTCAAGAAAAGGTAAACACAAAATTTTGTTGTTTGTCATAAATATTTAAGAAAATTGGAAAAGACAAAAGTTTTAATAATACCAAGAATTCTTTTAGTACGCGCATAGAACTTTCTTAAGATGAATATCTTTTAAATAAGTTATTTGGAATTCAAATATTTACTTTAAATGGATTTAATAAAAAGATTGCAAGAAATTTTGTTTTAGGAGAGAAAAAGCACTGTTCCCCCAAATCTTGATCAAATAATTTCTCTATATTGAAGATGATTGGTTTCCTTTAATAATGTTCAATTAACGAATAAAATATTGTAATTTCCACAGTTTTGCTGTTTAAATATTTTTTTAAAGACAATATTACTGACATAAAGGTGTCTGTAAAAAATATTTATTATGAATGATTTATTCACTTACAAAAAGCAATGAAATATTTTCAATTCTACATTCAAGAAGACAAAAAAGGGAAATAAAATCAAAACTTCCACAAAAGTGACAGAAAAAAAGCTCTCAAACATAAAGGACGTCTGTCACCAGTTTTCAAAGAAATGGTGATTATTGACAAACCAATACTTGAGTAGGTACTTTTCTTGTCAAAAAGCACAGCATGTCATCGGATCGTGACTTTTTATTGTTTTTTTTTTATATTTTATCTGGAATTTTTACCCAGATAATAAATCAATCAATTAAGGAAGTAAGTACAAAAAAATGGCAATATTAGGGTACCCAGTCGAACAGCTCTGATTTTGATGATTTTTATCTCAAACGGCGGCTATTAAAAATAATATTTAACCTCAATTATGTGTCAAAAATTGTCGCTGTTGCCGTTTTGTTTTAATAAATAACATTGGTCGGCAAAAAAACAAAAAAAATCGGGAGCAAGAACTCTGTAAGATTTTAATAAACTTGAGTGTGCTGAATTCAAAACAGTTTACAGATTTCTTCCATCACGTCTAGTTTTTGAGCTCTGCTCATCACAAATTTAGCTATAAGGTCCCAAAAACTAATTTTAAATGAAATGTTTTTTGACATTAGATCTAAAAATATTATTTTTCCGTAATATTTTGCTATTTTTTCAACCGAATCAGGAGTCGAAAACTGAAATTTACTTCAAATCTGCTTCAAAAACTATAAGTTACCTTGACCACCAAGATTTTGAGATATCATGCCTTTCTATACCAAATATCTATACCTAAGAAAAAAATAATTTTGAAAAAAATAAAAAAATAAACATATTTAAGACGATAAAATATGGCTTTTGAATATTGCATATGTAGTTTTGCGAAAAAAAATTTAACGGTGATGAAATTCAACGCCAAAAGTACCACAAAACGCGTTTTTGACCTGTTAATATTTAAATATTTCGAAAACTTGACGTGTCAGTGAAATTTTGACTTCAGATTCGGAATCAGCATACAAAAGTCCTATAGAAAAGTATTGTTTGGTTCAAGCTACATTTTCGTTGCCGACCAATGTAATTAAATCGAAGATTTTTGTAACAAAAAAAAAAGTTTTCTATTTTTTTTTTTAAATTGCATAAATTAATTGTTGTCAAGAGATTGTGTAGGTATGTTATTAAAGGAAACATGCAATGCAATTTTCTCACAAAATACAACACGTAAAATATTAAAATATCTTATTAAGAAAAAAAAAAAAACTAGGAGCTTTTATCCTCTTTGTAAAATTAATATCAAGTTAATATCAGAATTTTGAAAAAAAATGTGCCTAGGTATTGAAAAAATTTTAACACATCTTTTTTAAAAAATTTTTGTTATAAGATGTGAATTTATTTTTCAAAATTTCTTGGCCATATTTATTGTTAGTTGAATTGAGAAAAGGATGGTAATATTTATTACAGTTTATTAAAAAAGTTTTAAAAGTATTTAATTTTCAAAGAAAAATTTTGTAACTTTTTCATAGTTGAATATTTAAAAATATTTAAAGCCATTTTTTCTTTATCAATAGCATTCATAGTTGAAGGTAAAATAGAAAATGTTTGAAAGTGTAGTTATACTTTTAGAGAAAATCAAATGTCTGTTTGAACCAATCAAATTCAATGAAATTGAAGTAATTTTAAAAAACATATACATACATTTTGCTTTTATGAATCCAACTAACAATATTTATCGCCAAATTCATATTTTATTACAAAAAAAATTGAAAAAATGTCAGGTAAATTAAAAAAAAAATCCCAAAATTCTGAGTTAGAGGATTGTTTAAAAAAAAAAACACTATTCAATTTTCTTTGTTTAAATTTTACAGAGAGGAATAAGCTTTTGGATTTTTAAAAATGAAGGCGTTGCCGTTGTGTTCAAACATATTATTTTTGAAGTGAAAACTTCTTTAGTATCGTAGTGATTTGAAACAAGATGAAACGAAAACGCGACACGACTTCAACTTGTTATTACTTTTTTCTTTTAATAGATAGATGAATGAAATTTGTACTGTAGATAGGTAATTAAATAAATTATAATTGTACAAAATTTCAATTAATTTCAATTTCAAAATTCGGAGAAAACGGTAAAAAGATGTTCTTTTCCAACACACGTTATATCTTTTGATCTAGTGCACATACAAATTTGATTTAACTTTAATACGCATGCTGATAACATAACCTTTTATTTGATATATCACACATAACGTTACGTGCTCTACAAGTTACACAATCTTAAATTGAAAAATTTAAAAATACCACAAAACACCTGTGGAGATCTGTTGGCGATGACCAGCTACCAGTGTAGGAAGTATCGTAATCTCAGTCTGGAAATTCGACATGGTTGACTTTAAAAAATTCTAACTTCTCTTGTAGACATCTTTGAAATAAGATTTATGCATCATTTTACAAGGTGAAACAATAAGCTTTCACATGGTATAAAATTTTTTACAGGTTGTCAAACAAAAAAATTGATTTAATAGCATGAGAACATAAAAATAAATGTTTTTTTTGCTTTTTGGATAAAATTTCATCGAGTTTAAAAAATTCTAGCTCTTTTTGTAGATGTCTCATAGACTTGATCGATATATATATATTGAGCTAAGACAATAAGCTTTCAGATGGTGTAAAAAATTTTTTCGGTTGTTAGGTAAAAAATGCATTTAATAGCGTGAGAAGATAAAAATACTTGTTTTTTCGCTTTTTTTTATGGAAATTGATCGAGTTCAAAAAATTCTAGCTCTTTTTGTAGATGTCTCATAGACCTGATCGATATATATATTTTGAGCTAAGACAACAAGCTTTCAGATGATATAAAATTTATAAAGGTTGTCATATAAAAAACATGGATTTGAAGGTGATAGAATAAAAATAGGTAGTTTTTTTCTATTTTATTTTTTTTTTGCAAGAAAAATTATTTTTTAAGGTTTCACTTCTACCACGTGTTAATTGCACACATGATTTTTTTTTATGTTAGAAGTCTATTTGTGAGAAAATTGTATCTACCTTTTAAACGATGGAAGATTGTCCGTCACTCAAATATAGTTTTTTTTTACCTTAAGCGATGTTCATTTTACTTAGAATTAGCTGTTAAGACCGAGATTCATCTTGAATAGGAAACGCAAACAAAAACTTTGACAAAAAAAATGTACCTACCTCCGTCTATTTTTCATATAATTTTTTTAAATTTTATTAAAAAAGAACAAGTCTAATTTTTAAGCACAAAAAGGATATCATAATCATTCCGAAATAGAGTTAGGCGCTTTGGTTCATTTAAGTGATCGATCAGTTTAGTTCAAATCACGCTACTGAACTAGTTCATTTTAGAACAATTTATTCCAATCACTCCGTTTTTGTTAAAAATAAAAAAAAAAAAAAAAAAATAACTTTGTTCAAAATGTATTCAAATTTATGTAAAATTGAAGCATTCTAAACATATAAAAGAAAGATCAAGTTAAAAGTAATAGATTAACATTTTATTTCTTACCTATACAAATTCTAAATTTCGTTCATACACTTTTCACTGTCCTTTTTTATTTAGTTTTATTTAAACAATAAAATAAATGAAAAATCATGAAAAATGTGCTCAAATGTAGACAACTTTCTACTCACTTTCAAGCACACTATACGTTTTCGACGACAAAGGAGATTCTGTGAACAACAGAGGTATTCTTATTTTCAACAATCCATTTATAACTTGTCTTAAGAAACCACTGAAAACGTCTTCATAAGTGTGGGTTTAGCCAAACATGGCCAAAAAAGAGCTCAGCTTCGGTGGTTCACAATAGTGCAGAATGACCCAAAAATTATTGGTTAACGTAGCATGAGATTGGAGACATCTACCAAGTTTATTGTCTGTTTAAATAAGTTTACTGAATGAGAACTGAGAACCCACTGTATTGCAGACGTCATCAAAAATGAAAACCAAAACTTTTCCAGACTCATCTGATCCAAATTTCTTCATAACACTCTAACAATTAATTTCGACGATAATTTGAATTTGTTGATACATTTACAAAAACTAAAACAAACACACCAACATTTCTATTTGCTCTTCATTTATTAAGCCAAACAAATTTTCCAAAACTTATTTCTACCAATAAGTTTTCTCGTTAACTCAAACCTAGTGTAAGTGATCCATTTATAACAAAAACTCCTTAATTTAATTTCACACAAAAATACACGCATTAAAGATTATAAACATACACACACTCACACAAAATTCAAACCCTCAAGCTAAAGTACACATAATTATTATCCTCAGATCTAAAACACCATCCATGTGATATACATGTCACATTTAATTACAATCCCATAATTAAACTCTAAAAACCCATTACTTTAACTAAGGAAAAACTTTTCCCTCCAAAAACGACTCTCACTCGCTTTTGTGTTATCCCTCCCAAAAATGTTTGTTTCTAAAAACCACATATATACCATGAAAAACATTCTCTCTATTTCATTTATGTAGAAACCATTAAGTATCTAGGAAAGCTCTTAGAGAAGCATCAATTTAGTTACTATTTTAAGTCTCCCCTTTTAAAAAAACCCAAAAAACCTCTGAACCACTCTTCTTCCATATAAATGCATTCCATAAGGCTTGCACTCTCAAACCACCACATACACATCCGAACTGCGAGTTCCCCAAAAAACCCTGTGACCAAAAATGTGAGGAAGATTATCTCCCAACTTTTCGGGGGGACCGAAAAACTCAAGTCGCAGTTTAAACTTCACGAAGCTGCTGTACAAAATTTTGTGGTGTAACCCATCTGGAATGTTGTGTATTTTAAACCAAGCCCCTGCTCCAACCTTTTACATCATCGCACATGTGACCCTTTTAGTGTGGGAAAAGCGTAAGCTTCTTATATCCTTCTACCATAGCACGTGTGTTCCATTCCCGAGAAGAAAAACCAATAAAAACTACAAAAAAATCATAAAAAATACACGAAAAATAAAAAAAAAAAACACATGGGGGCCAAAAAGTGGTAAAACATTAACACAATATTGTTTTCTGAGTAAATAGGGTTTGTGTCCTTTGTGGATGCAACAAAATAGTTGAATATAACCCCCCACGTATTCAAGCCAATAAAACGACCGACTTCCATATCCTTAAGCGCCTCCTTTAACATGTCGCCAACAATGGTCCTTTGCGATGCGTTTAGGGTATTTTTCGTGCAAAAAAAAAAACCTTCTATCTGTGGGGTAGATTTAAAAGGTCATGAGTTATATCCTCTGTTAAAATTCGGTTTCCAAACAGCCGGGACAGGGACAAAACGATAGAGCACAAAAAATATTGTATTCCTCCTCCTTCTCTCTACATTGACTATTCATCTTTTTGAAGAAGTCGTGCGGTGTTCTAACAAACGAAAAAAAAAAGTTTTTCAACATCAACACTCAGACCCTGTCTTTTGGTTACAAAAACACAAAACCAGAACCAGAACACAAAAAAGGGTATCCGACCGATGACGATAGGAATATTTTACATTGTGTCCTTTTTGTGTGTGTATGTTTGTGTCCTAGAATATTGCCTCCGTTTCACAGAATTTTTTAGCTCTCTGGCATCCGCTGTGTCACACACAATTCAAATGAGTCAGACAACAAAAAAAAAAAATTGTTTTAACATTTACTTTGCTCCGCTTTACGAAAACGAGTAACAGGATGGAAGAAACTAGAAAACAGGATGTGAAGAAAAGTGATGGTTTATGTGAAGCAATTCAAAACAGGAGCCAAACCTTGAACTACTTTTATGTTAGATGCTGGCACACGAAAGTTTATCTTTATACTCACAGTGGTCCTTTTTTTTTTTTTTGAAGAATTTTTTAATCAATACTTAGATTTATTAATGTTAAGGGACATGAAAGAAGACATTATATTGGGAAGAAAGAGAGGAAGGATTTTTGCTCGAAGGAGTAAAATATTATCAATTCTTATATATTCTTATGCAGCAGCCAGCAGCGGTGTGCTTTTTAGTATAGTTTTCTTCGTCTCTTTCTTGTTTTCTGTCGTTAAACTTTTTAACTATAGAAATGAATTACAATGCTTAAGCCGCATTTAAAGGCAACCCAGATCGGGAACCAGCAGAACTATTATAGTACTTTTACCACCAAAACCCATTTGGTATGGTGGTGTGTGGAAATTCTTTGAAAAGTACGATATTTATCAGGAAATTTTTTGTTGTTGTTGGGTGGAAATGGGAGGTGGTAGAAATGTTCATCAATTTTTTTTTTTGCTGCCACAGCGAGCGAGAAACATTTCCTTTACGACTTTTCAGAATTGTTTTTGGCAACATTGTTTGAAAGGCGAAAGAAATAGTTGTGGATGTGGGTGACAGTAGTGATTACAAGAATGGATAATTTAATTATGTTTCAAATATTTTTTTGGCGACACTGAATTGAAGTAAAAATTCGAATTAGCATCAACGTATTTCTTTCGGAAACCAACCACTTTACCAGCAAACCACTTTACCAGTCAAAAATCATGAAATTGGGCAGTCGTCAAGGTTTCGGTATGTAGAGTTATTATATTTTTATTCAAGTCAGAAATTCAGCTGAATTAGTATAAAAAAAACTTGTTAGAATTTCTTAACGAGTGTAATATGTATTTTTAATCCTCTGTCGGCGCACGGGTGCGAATTTGGCAGGACAAAAATAAAAAGTGGTCACAAAAAAGTGTCTTTATAAGGGTGAAAATACATTTTTTTGGAATTGCAAATACAATATTCGAATTCCTCGGAAAATTCTACATTAATTTCATTATAAAATAGTGAGACCGAAAAAAGTTCCAGCGACATGAAAAAGTATAAACCAAATTCGCAAAAAAGAGGTGTGTCTACAGAGGGTTAAATAAAGTATAAACTAATTTTTAAAGCAACTACCTATTCTGATGCTATTTTTAAAATTTCAATTAAATTACCAAAAATTTGGATAACTATTTTTTATTTTTATAAAAAGTTTTTATTTTAATGCTTGACGCCATATACAAACTTTTTGGCTTTATTACATTAAAAAACTTAAAAATATTGCAATTTTCAACAAAATTTAATAATTCATTTAAGCCAATCATGCTTTTCTAATAGTTTTTAATATGGTGAATTTGAAGAAAAATCTATAAAGTCACGTTTTTGAGAAAAGAACGCATTTTGAAGTTATCTAAAAAAAATGTGGCGTTATAAGCCTTTACCAAATTTGTATATAAAAAGTTTAAAAAATTTAAGCTACTTAAAATCCAGTCATGCATTTTATTTATTTAGTTTTTTTTATCATTTATGTAGCATATTGTCAGCGAATCACCGAACCACATATCATTATAGAACTACCAACTCATCATGGGCTGTCCATCATGAGAAAAGTGTCTTCAAGGTTCAATTGGAATCTTCTTAGTGGTTTAAATATTTTTTTTTTTTAAATGAAATACACTGAGGAGCAAAAAAATGGAATCAAATAAATTATATTATATTAAAAACAAAAATTGCAATGGATAGGGGAAGGTGGCCTAAAATGGCCCCCCTAAAGAAATTGTCCTATATCTCAAAAACAAGTAAAATTCAAACTTAAATGCTATATACTATTCAAAGTTTAATATATTACTCTCAAATTTTTTTCATTTGCGAGTTAAAAAAGTTCCATAAAGTATTTAATTTTTTTAATTTTCAAGACGTCTACAAATTTCACTGATCAAATTTACCCGGGTAAAATGGCACACTGTCAAAACATACGTTATTTTAAATGCAAAATTGAGTCAAAGGGCTCCTTTTCCATTTTCCTGGAACAAGTGGTGCTAAATCCCCCCAAATCTTTCTACGAGTCATTCAAAACCCAGTTCATGTTGGTTGCTCGGCTCGTTTTTGTAGTTTTTGCAACTTTGAATGTTTTGGATGCTTTTTTCCAGGTTTTTGACGGAACCAAGGGCTTTCCTCAGTCCAGGACTTACTCTCTGTGCATCGTTTATAATTAGCAAGAATTTTCACTTTAAAAAAAATGAAAATGTGAAAGAAAATATAAAATAACATGTGAAATAGGTATGCCATTTTACCCGAACACTAAGTAGGCCATTTTGCCCATTTTGAGTTTTTTTTAATTTAATTTTTATACCAAAAAATTTAAAATCGTTTTAAACCAACTTATTTCAGTAAATTCATAAGAAATACTTCATGCATACATACATTAACTTCTTTTTCCAAAACACAACGTTTTTTATACTTTTTATTGCAAAAAAAAAAATTCACAAAATTTTAACTAGTGTACTTTTTGAGGTGGATAGAGACAGTTTGACCTGTCAAATTTCTAATAATGGCTTGAAGTTGCTGAAATTTCGTATATGTCGGTTTTGCTAGATAAACTAAAGAATCGCGTTCATAAAACTTTCTAATTATTCTACGATTTGTAGCAAGGGGGCCATTTTAGGCCACTTTCTCTACATGGTCTCACTTTAATGCTTGTAGTTTTTACTTTGAATTGTTGGTAAAAACATAAAAATGCATACGATAGTGTTAGCGCTATCTGTCAATAAATTGCACTTCATTATTTTTAAATGTTAAATTTCCCAGATAATTTCTGTTTTTTAGTTTTTTTTTACATACTTCATTTATGTTGGTTGGATCGAACCAACGAACGGGTTTTTAAGTTCTTATCATTGACTTAAAGCTCTCTTTTTAAGATTTTCAATGGTACCAATAACATTCATGTATGTCGATTACTTCACGATCAATTACACTGGTCTGCAAAATTTAACTTTTTTTCTCCTTCAAATAATTTTTTGATATTATGAAAATTATGAAAGATTAGACTTTCCTGAATCTAAATCTGGTTTCAGAAAAATTCTATCAGGTACCATTTTTGTAAAAATGATTTTTGAAAAATGTGAGTAGTTTCTAAAAAATCACCCTTTTAGATTCATTTGAACTTGTATAAAATTAAAACTATTTGTCGCATTGAACTCAAATTTGGAGGACTTATTATATGACCTATCGATTGACACCAAATATGTTCTTTTACATTCATGTTTACTAATTTTTTAAAATACTGATTGACAAAAAAAGCAGACATTTCGAAATCCTTCACTTTTTAGTAAATCCTACATGAACAAAAGCACCATAATTAAGGAAAATGTAAAATAAATGTAAAGAAAACCAATTGAAAAAAAAATTTCCATACCAAAACAGCCGTAACAATCCTGAAAAAAATCGAATTTTTTGATATTTTTTTCAGGATTGTTTCGACTGTTTTGGTATGGAATTTTTTTTTCAATTTTTAAAAAAAACATTATTGGGATTTTAGATTGCGATTAATTGTACTGCTCCCGTAAATTTTTTGTATTCAAATGTATGTAAGTGCACGCATTCAGATAGTTCATGAGTTTTGCTGTGTTAGAAAACGCTACATAGGTTATTATTAGCGGACAAGTAAGTCGTTCGTAATGATACTTTATTTATCAAATTGCTAACGTTTTTGCTACTCTGCAGTCAAAAACAAAAACAAAAATGTTCAATCGCTAATATTTCGAAAAAAACTTTTAAAAAATTAAAAAAATTGAAAAAAATTAAATATGCCAAAACTGTTTTTTTTTTACTTTTTTTTTACGTTCTATAGGGCTAGTTTAGGATTAGTAATAAAAATCGAACTAGAGATAACTATGAAACATGAAATTACGAATATACAGAATGCAAAAAACCTGCCATAGAATCTATTTCCTTGATTTCTGAATTTCTTTGAGTTTTTGAATTTAAAAAAAAAAATGTTAGCTATAGGTAAATAATTTTTTTTTTTGAAAATTAAATGTTTGAAATTAGACTTAAGTTTTGTTTTTTTAATCGATTTTTAATTCCATATATACATTTTATAATTGGCATATAGTCCGGTCAAATTAGACTAAAATAAGGGGGTGAGGTTACATTAATTCCCAGCAAGCTGAAAATTGGTAGGATTGTTGGAAACACCATCATAAATTAAATTTAAAAAGTCCTCATCGATCCGAGGTGTGGAAAAAAATTTACGGGGGGTCAAAGGTCACAAAAACTGGTTTTTCACGATTTTTAGCAAAACGGTAAGTCTCATCAAAAAATTTTCAATGCAAGAATTGTAGACCAGATTATTATATATAAAAAGTGTCATGACACTTAAAAAACTGCATTGCTATTGCACATTTTTGTAAAAAAAATTTTGAAATCTGTTTTTTGATGCAAAATGTAAAAAAAGTATTTTATGAAAAATTTTAAACACCTGTGGTATAAAATAAATCTATAGAAACCTGGGTGGCCAACTTTCTTAAAAATATTCTCGTTTAAGGGGAATATTTTTAAGAAAGTTGGCCACCCAGGTTTCTGTATATTTATTTTATACCACAAGTGTTTAAAATTTTTCATAAAATACTTTTTTTACATTTTGCATCAAAAAACAGATTTCAAAATTTTTTTTACAAAAATGTGCAATAGCAATGCAGTTTTTTAAGCATTTATGTACTCATACAATTATTGTAGAAAATTATAAAAAAAAAGAAATAAATAAAATTCATTCATTCGTGGTTGTAGTGAACGAAAATATAAGATGATAAAATTTAAAATACACTGAACGAAAAAAAGCCAATATTTTATGAACTGGTTGCGATAGAACTTTTTTCTATCTGTTTTTAGAACAGTCATAAGTGTAGCTATCAGCCGTTTTAGGGTTGTCCATTCTCTATTGCATACCCTGTATATATTCAGACATATTATAAACAAAAATTCACAGGGAAATGGTTTCGGGAGAAGGGCCCCAATCGGAAAAATGGCGAAAAATTCCATTTTTTTTTTTGCTTTCCCATATTCTTAACCGTTGAAGAACGAAATTCAAGCTTAAAAAATAATGAAATTTCAGGTACTTTTCAGTTAGGAGTTTTTTTTTTCAAAATAGGCCTGATTATGACGATTATAACTCAACTTCAACTTTTTGAATCGTTATACCTAAGAAACGGTGGGTCTTAGGAAAAAAAGTGTCATGACACTTTTTATATATAATAATCTGGTCTACAATTCTTGCATTGCAAATTTTTTGATGAGACTTACCGTTTTGCTGAAAATCGTGAAAAACCAGTTTTTGTGACCTTTGACCCCCCGTAAATTTTTTTCCACACCTCGGATCGATGAGGACTTTTTAAATTTAATTTATGATGGTGTTTCCAACAATCCTACCAATTTTCAGCTTGCCGGGAATTAATGTAACCTCGGATGTCTAAATTGACCGGACTAATATCAATTTATTTATCTCATAAAAAGAATATTTTTTTTAAATAGCTCCAACAATTCTAAAAAGGTTTTTTTTCTCCAATTATTGTTTTTATTTTTATTTCGGTTTTAAAAAAGCAATGTTAAAAAATCGGATTTAGCGAAGGCTATAAAAAGTTATTCATAGTAAAGTAATTTTACTTGCTATACAAACTGTATTCATAGAAAAACTGAAGCTGTAAAGTTGCAACCGCTTGTATTTTTTATACCAAAAATAGTATGTACATGTACACTCTGATATATTTTTGCTCTGGCTGCAAAAATCGCATACGAAGAAGAAAATTTCTTGAAATATTTATCAACCAAGAGAGCAGCAGCAGCATTCCCTTTTTATTCTTCCTTTAGCGATTAGTTATTTTTATTTTTACTTTTTTTTTTTTTTGTATTTTTGTGTTCATATACTTGTTAGCATATAAAAGTTGGTCTGTTTAAAGTTCAGTTGGGAAGGATGTTTCATACAAGCAGAACAGAAAGGCGGTCAAAGTATTGGTTTTATTTTTGTGATGCTGATGGTCAAGGTGGTAGCTGGTGGGGTGGTACTCTTAGTTGGATACCGTTTTAATGGTCAGAAGCTAATGGAGTCTTAATGCAACATTAATTGGAAGACATTTTCACTCTACCCAAAAGAACCGGAAGTTTCCATATTATATGTATATATACACTGATGATGCGGGTAAGGGTTATATTTATTACACAAAATATTGCAAATGAGCAAAGGATTAAGATATTTTTCGTTTTTTTTTCCCTTCAAAAAAAAAAAGGAATAAGCAAATATAAAAAAAAAAAAGATACCCAAAGGTTACATGTTAATGGTTGCTTTTTTTTTTTTTTTTGAGAGTCCATAAAAACAGCAATTTTGTGTGTGTTTTTTTGATCTTTTTTTTTCCACTCTCTCAGATCGGAAGCATTCGAAACCACTCAGATTTTTAATTGGGTTTGAATTCATATGAAAACATAGAACAACAAAAAATACAACAACAAAAAAACCAAACAGGATAACAGCAAAGCTATCATCTTTCAACCCTTGGCTTGGAGCTTCACAACACTCGCACTATGGCTGGCGGACTTCTCTCTGCTTGGTCATTAATTGTGCTTGTTCCGCTTTAATTATCATGTGGCTATGAGAGAACGATAAAGTTGTCTAACTCGAATAAAAGTTTCGGTTGATGTTTATTTTTTTTTTGTTTTTCGTGTTGCTCGTGTGTTTGTGTTTTACGAACTCATTACGAACGACACCCAAGGGTCTTCCTCTTTCCCCTCGCATTTTGGTCCTCCAGAAATAGCGAACACATTATGGACAGACAATATGGTTGTTGGGGATAATGTTGTGAGAGGATACAATTCCAAGAGCAAAAATGAAAACAAAACTTAGTCCTGGGAAATTTCTTCTTATGATGTTGTCATTTTAAGGACGATAGAGGGGGTTACTGACTGTGACAAAAAAAGTTGAATGTTTGTTTTCTATCTTTAATTTTGAATAGGATTTGTTTTTATGCCTGAACCGGAAGCCTAGAATTGAGCATTTAAGCCCACTAAGACCTTCTTTTTGCATCCTATTTTTTTTTTGTCTTATTTTAGTGGTCATGTGTAATGAGAGAGATATTCTCTCTTATACCACTAATTTAATACTTAAATTTAAGTAGGTATCTCTTTTTCTTATGACAACATCAACAAGAAGCAACAACAACAACAACAAAAAAAGTCCCAAATTAATTGAAGGAAATTTAAATAAATAACGGTAAAGTTTTTTGTGGAAGAGGGTTTTCGGTTTATGCAAGAAAATGTATTAATTTTAAAATGTTTCTTTTTTTTTGGAATAAAAAAATAAAAAAAAAGCCAAAAGGAAAATATACACTCACAAAGAGACTTATGTCAAATTTAATGAAATTAACTAAACTGTTTGGGGGAGGGTTTTTTCTATGTTTCACATAGAAGGTAGAAGTATCTATAGGTTAATAGGAAAAGCTAAAAAGATCCAGTTTACTTTTGAGTTCAAGCTGAAATATAAATAAACGGAGAGCTTAGGGAAGTTTTTATTGGGTATACAATGAAGACGTTTTGTTTTGATGGGAAAAAAGATAAATTTTGTAGATAAAAATAGTAGAGTAGGTACTTTTGAATGAAGTTAGAGTTTATGAATTTAAATAGAAGAGGAAGAGAAGTGTAAATCGAAATTTTAATCAAATGTGTCATAAAAATGACAAAGAGGGATACAAATTTGACTATGATTTTGTAAAAAGTGTTTTATGAGAAAAGAAGATTTATGACGTCGTTGTTAAATCTTTTCACTTTAACAGAAGATTAAGGTATTAGAAAGTTTTACGTCAATTTACACCAAACCTACCAAAATCAAAGCAATATTTTTTTTTTCTGTAAGAAACCTCTCCTTGGTATTGAATCTAAAAACCCACTAAAAAAACTTACTTCCAAGATAATCAAAAAAAAAAAAAAAAAAATGGTCAAGTGCTCAAAATACATACATATATGCTTAATTTTAGCTAACATACAAAATTCTATCCAATATCTAAGATCAAATGTATTTTTGAGAGGATTTTGTTTCGGAGCTTAAATTAAGCTCAATACTCTGCATACCTAAGTAGCCAACTTGATTTATTTCATTAAGAAGTGTTTTTAGAAACATACATACAAAATTAAGAAATTACAATTCAAAATATAGTTGGCATGCTATTTGTTGTAATTGTAATTACACACTACATAACGCCGTGTGTGAATTGGGTTAAATATTTAGCCGAGGTTAAATTTTTGACAATACATTTTTAAATAAACAAAAAATTTCAGCTGTCAAACATTTACCCTGCTCTGGGAGGATAAATTATTTGCAGAAGGATTAATGAATTTTTTTTAATAAATAATCAAAAATTGAAAATAAAGAGAGAAAATTGGGAAAGTAATGCAACATTATGAGTGTGTATTAGGGAAAATCCATATTTTTCAATATATTTCACTTTAGCTGTGTTTTATTTTCCTCGTGATCCAGATCAGATCATTGTTTTCATTAACTTTACAACAAAAGCAGGATTTTGTATTGTTATTGTTTCGCAAATAAATACAAGATGTGCCCCAATTCTCACAGCTAAATAAAGCCCAAGATAAATTCTTTATTCAACAGACATAGATACAAATGTCACAAACTTATCCTCGGCTAAATATTTAACCAAATTAAAACTAAGATTTGAAAAAAAAATGTCCCGTTTTCGTAAATTGATATTTAAAAAATAAATATATTTTTCTTAATCCAAAAAATAAATTTTTCTATATTAAATTTTTAATTAATACAATCAAAGCTTTTGTTAAAAAAAATCTGTTGAAATTATTGAGGTTGTCATTTTAAACAAAGTTAGAAGTTAATAACCGTTTTACACTGTGTGAAACTTCAAACTAGTTAAAATAAACGGAAACCACTTTGATTTAACTGTTTTTCGGAATGATTTTTCGTTGAAGACCATCATTTTAAATTTTTTTTATTCAAAATTGAATCAACGTTGACCATACTACATTTTACATTGCGTATGGCTGTAATATACACTTTTATCAAAAAAGTTACAAGAAAACAAAAGAAATAAAATGCACGACTGGGGCCGCACGTACTTGCTCTTGCAGTTCAAAGCACTTTTATGTTAGCTTACTTGTAGGTTATTAAAGCTGCCTCTATATACATTTTTAAGAAATTTGGTTGATGTAGGGGAAGAGCCTGCATGGAGGCCAAATGTTAGTTAAATAAATTTTTTTTTTTATTTGACTTGTTTGAGAAAAACTAAAAACGCAGTTTTACTGCAATGACTTTGAATATTATGTATGCAAAATTTTATCAAAATGAGCCATTTTTGAGAAAATTGCAATAACTCCATAATGATGTACGGGAAGAGCCGACATCCGCGATTTAAAAAATTGTAAAGACCATATTTCCCCTATCCGTATTTTTTGAGAAAAACTAAAAACGCAGTTATGTTAGAACTATATACAGCATTTTGTGTGTTAAATTTAATCAAAATCGTTAGAGCCGTTTTCGAGAAAATTGCAATAACTCGAAAATTATGTATGGGAGGTATACGTTCTAAGCGAGATATTAAAAAACAAAAAAAAAACCAACTTTGGAAATTACGAAAAAAACATCCATACCAAATTTCAAGAAAATCCGTCCACCCGTTTAGGCTGTAGCTACTTGTACAGATGGACGCACGGACGCACAGACCGACGGACGTCATGACGAAACCCACTTTTTTGGGCTTCTCCATCATCGTAAAGTTAGTTTTGATTAAAACCTCGAACTTTTTTTTTGACACGAAACCAATACTTGCCCTATTGAGCAAGTAAAAATTACTTATGGCCTAGGTGTTTCGGAGGTGCATAAAAGCATTTTTTTGTAGAAATCGGTCTCTGTCTTAAGAAATAAAGTTATATTTAATTAATTTAGGACCTACTACCTTAATATAATAGTGTATCATTCACATTGATACTATTTCTAGACCCCTAAAGTCGCTTTGAAGAGATTACCACCATTTCGAGGAACGTTTTTCTAGTACTAATTTTTGGGGTTTTGCGGTAAAGTGAAAAATATACATTTTTGTGCTCATGAACCGACAAATTATGGCTAAAGCAAACATTTGAGCATGAAATTTTTATCATAAAACAAAGTTGATTTTTTAAGAATTCGGTGATCGAAATTTCCTACCTCCATGATTTTGACCCATGTATACTTAAAAGGATCTTATAGATGATGTTTCTGCATCATTACTTTTTCGTAATAACAATATTCAGATTTACAAACAAAAATTGAAACTTCAATTTCATTTTTCTCAAAATTACATCTAATTACATCTAATATATTCAGTTTTTAATGTTTACAATAACATTTTCTTAACCTATGTTTGAACGTCTTAAACTCTTAAGACAAGATGTAACGGGTGTGACGTTGGAAAACCGATTCAGTCGGCTTCGGTGACTTTAAGAAGCCATATTGTAGATTTTTCAATGAAAAGTCGTGGCTATGGTATTTAATATGAAAGGAGATTTAATTATGTTGCCAGTAAGCACATATATTTTAAAACAATTAGCATATTTTTGTTACGGGTGTAACGGGTGTAAGAAAAAATGTATTTTAAAAATATATAAGCATTAAAGAAAATTTACACAATATATAAATTTATTAGGGTCAGAACCTCAGTACACATCAGATAGTGGAGTAACTAAAGCTCAAAAATTGGCAATATTAGGGAACCCGGCCGAACAGCTTAGATTTTGATAATCTTTTTTTTTTAAACGTCGCACAAAGGGGTATTTAGTCAATTTAGGCGGACAAAACACAAAATTTTAAACTGATCCAAAAGTAAAAATTCCACTTCCTACTAAAATTAGATAACTTCCTATGCGTTGTCTTATAGTTTTAAAATTGATTAACACTCCAGGTGACTAACAGCAGCACTCTAGAGTTCAGAGTTTTCAACCCAAAAATAAAATAAAATTTTGTGATAATTTAGCGACAGTGCTTAATTAAGTACTTTTTTTTTTGAAGTGGCTACAGAAAAAAGTGTTTATGCAATATTGATAAAGAGATACCAAGCTGTCTACTCGATGCTGTATCTAAATGTTATATTACTTTAAAAATAAAATAGTGATATGTTAAATCTTAATATAAATTAAACGCAAAAACATTGTCTTTCTGTGTTGGTAAGGAGAAAAGTTATACGATTTCACATTATTGCGTGATGAAATTTAATGTTTTCTAAAGGTTAAACTCGTATCAAATTGAATCTGTAAAAAAAATTGCAACTAAGTGCAACTTCGACACGTTTGCCGCTTTTAAACGTTTTAGGTTTAAAAATGCTTGCTTTGTTTCATGCATCCATATTTTAAGTTTTTTTTTTAAGATTCAACTTCTTGAATTACAAAACCTGATCCCTTATAGTTTTTCCTAAATTTTAAGACCTTTATGTTGGTGATACCATTAGTAAAAATTAATTTATAAGCGTTTTAACAAACCATTTGGGTCCATGCTTGAGACTTTTTGTTTGATCAAAAATAGGTTTTGGAAGAAAAATGTTTTCATTGAAATTAACAGTTAAAATACTTAATTCCAGTATTAATTACCTTGTCGATGAAAAAAAAAACGAAAAAAATTTTGTCCGCGTAAAAGGGGCAAATACCTATGTGGCGTCGGTAATTAAAAATACTTTAAAGTCTATAGATTAAAAATTGCCCGTGTTGCCATTTTGATTTTTTAAATTTAATTGAAGATTTTTGTGAATACAAAATTTTTTTCTCAAAAATTTAAAAGTATTTCATTTTCGAAGAATTTTTTTTTAATTAGAAGTTTTGAAAAAAAAATTTAACTTATTTTTTTTTTTAAGTTCAACATCTAAATATAAAATTATTTTTTATTCATTTAAAAACCCTTACTGTTGAAAGTTAAATAGCAAAAATTGAAAGTTCTAATTTAGCAAAGTCTTTGAGAAAATTAATTATTTCAATGCAAAAATTCAGTTTTTATCGCAAAACCCATTGAAATTGAAGTAATTTTCAACTTATAATATTAATGCCCAAACATTTTTTTAAAATAAATTCATATTTTATTAGAAAAAGTTTGGAAAAAACATTTTTTTTTTTTTAATTCTGAGTTTGAGGACCATTTTTTTCAAAAACCCTTAATTAAATTTAGTGGATTCAAGAGATAAGAATGAGCTTCTGGATTTTTAAAAATGTACTTTAAAATATTGGAGGTGGTGCTGTTGTTTTTAAAATATTTTTTTTTTTTTGTGTTTGAAGTCAGATTGTGAGATAATTGCATTTATCGCTTAAACTATGGAAGATTGTCCCTTACTCCCTTGTATTTTTTTTCCTTAAATTACCTAGAGAATCTTTTGATATCATTTTTATGAAATTTAAGCCAAAAAAATGGTTTTTAATATAGACTTTAAAATACTTTTATTTACCTACGTTTGAAAAAAAAATCGTCAAAATCAAAGCTGTTCGGCCGGGTTCTCTAATAATTTGCTTTAGTTACTCTACTAAGAATAATTGACTCGAGATTTTTTTTGCGCACCCACAGTCAAAATCTATTCTTAACTTATTCTATAACTTAAAGTATGTTAATTTTAACCATATTTTAGTAAAAAACAATCCTCAGTTTTTTAAATTTTTAGTTGGAGGTATATTGAAAAAATTAAATTAATATGAAATTATTAACTTGAAAAGGATGACTTTTTAAAAACCATCATTAAATTTTTTTATATTGTCACTTTAATTTTTTGGTTATTGGTTAAATTTTATGGTTAAATGAAAAAAAATCGTGAAATTCATATCTCTAATGAAGAACTGCATATTAAGGTCATTAGGTATTTCTTCCAAAGTTTCTAAGCTCCTTTGAAATGTATCCAGGGGCGTACACTCCCTTGGGGCAAGCGGGGCGGTGCCCCGGGGCCCCCGACCGACTCCAGGGCCCCCACTGGAGACAATGCAGAGAAGGAAACTATTAGCATAAATTGAGTTACGAAGTAACCAGGGAGACAAATTATGTCATTGAGTGTAATGTATAATGCATTGGTAGCCACACAATATATGTATATTGATTTTAAAAAAAGGTTACCCCAGGGGACCCAAAAAAAATAAACTGCTTTTTTAAAAGAAAAATTATAATTTTGTCTTAGGGCCCCAAAAAATATTACTTGAAAAATCTTTGCCACCACAAATAATACATTAGGGGCCCCAAAAAAGCAAAAAAAAATATTATTTGAGGATCCTCAAAAGTGGTTCAAAACAATCAAATGGAAAATTAAATATAAATTCAGGTTCCCCAACATAAATTCATCAGGGCCCAAAATAAAAACATTACGTTATGGGTGGCATTCCGAATATTACTTCAGAACAGAGGCCCCAATACCTATTAATTCTTTGCTCCAAAAAAATTATATTATATTTTAGGGGCCTCTAAGCACTTAATTTTGAGGCTCTAAAAATCATTTTTCAGAGGCCCCAAAATAAAAAAAATTATGTCTGATGATGGAAAATAAAATATGTATTTATTACTTCAGAACAGAGGCCCCAAGAACTATTAATTCTTAGCTAACAAAACATCAAAAAACATCAAATTAAAAAATTTTTATTTTAGGGGTCTCTAAATATAATTAATTTTGGGGGCCCCTAGTACAAGTGTTTACTACTTTTATGAGAGACATTTTAAGTAAGTATAGCAAAGTGCATTACGAACATATTAAAATATTTAAAATAAACCTAAAAATAAATAAGCCATACCAAAAAAAACGTATGGCGTATACGTAACTTTTTTCTGTAACTAAGGGGCCCCCAAATATCAAAGGGCCCCAAAATTTAGTCTTACCCCGGGGCCCCGCCGACTCAACGTACGCCACTGAATGTATCTATGTTTTTCAACATTTCTAGAAACATCAAAGACCGTCATTGTGTATCAAAATTTAGTCTTCCGGAATTGTATCTAGATCTAAAACCATCTCCCTCCTTATAACGTCCCCTGAGAGTATGAATTATCTAGCTAATTCTGAAAGCTAAAAAAAATAAGCTGCTAAATCAAAAACCTACAAAAATCTTAATTTATTCAAATTGAGATAAAGCCCTAATTAGTGTCCATTCAATTGGCACTGACCAACCTTATTTCACTCCTCGGTGTTCTTCTTCTTCTTTGCTACCAGATTAAATTTAAATAATAAATCACCCAAAAATTAGCTGGCACTTTGTGCCTAATCAAAATAAAATTATTGAAAAAGGACACCAAACCCAGCCGAGTTCCATCCACAAGAAATTCCCTTGAAAATTGTCAAACAAATATATGAAAATGGCTAAGAGTGTTTAATTATTCAAAACCAGGTCGCAAAAGAAAAAAAAAAAAAATTCACCATCCAGTGTTCAGTTGCCTTTGCGAAGTAGAAGAATTTTTTCAGCTTTACCGTACGAGTCGAGTATATGACCTAATTCTCTAAGAGGATTTCACCTCATTTGCACTTTTGTTTTTGCCTTCTTTTTTTCTTCTTTCTTCTTCTTGTTCTTTTATTTTTTCCGGATTACTATACCTTACTTGTCAAAGCACTGTTGTAGTTGTTGGCTTGAAGGGACTTTTTAAGGCACTTTACTCTACTGTGCACATGTATTATCTTGGTTGGTGTTAATGAACAGCAGCAGCGCCCGGAATCGAGCTACCCTAATTAAATTCGTGGAGAGATTGGTACACGGTCTGGCTAATGACAAAGTAGTACATGATCCACCCCCAAGGACATCATCTGCTAGCTACTACTTAGAGGTAACACATTACATTATGTAGGCACGTTCGTTGTTGTCGGCGACGGTAGTCGGTCGTAGTCATTGTTGTAGTATCGTCACCATTATCGTCTGTTTGTAAAACAGCAAAAGGAAACTTTTGTACAACAAAGCCTAATTATCCGTAATTAATTTCCTGCATTTAGCCAAGTGTATGTGGAGGAATTCCTCTAGTTAACTTCTCATAGTCTCAGTTGACACACACACACAAACCTTTCGCATATGTCTGCCTTAACTTAAAGCAATAATAATCCAAGGATATTCAATATTCCTATTCAATATTCTCCTCAATCGGGATTCAGAGCTCGAATTACCGTTTAATTATAGAGCAGGGGAAATCGATTGACAGAGCGCAAAGTGAATGGATTCTAGGTAGTTTGGTAGGCTGTGCTTTTAGGCAGTTCGGTTCGGTGTGATGAAAAGTGAAACTTTGGCGTCACATTGCGATTACATAATTTTAGATAATTGCTGTTATGTGGGTGGTAATTACTGTCAAGCCAGATCAGATACAAAATGGGTCACATCATGTGGAGAAATTTTGAGATTCAAAGGTTTAGGATTTCAAATTTTGATCAACCTGTATGACAATATAGAATGTTAATTGGGATTTGGGAGGAATTTATAATTAAAGACATGTCTTTATTATATTGACAGCAAGATACGGAAATCATCAAAATTGAGGTTGTTTATGGGGGAAACCAATGTAAACACTTGTGTTTAGTTAAATAATAATCCAATTTTTTACATTTTGGGAAAATCTTATCATTCTAATATTTGTTAAAAAAACAACAAATTGAAATTTAATTGATTTAAAAATTGGGCCACACAAAAGTGACACACTCTAGTGTAGAACTACTAACATTAAAAATCTTTGCCTTCAAGATTAACTGCACAATATTTTTGAAAATAGCCGTCTCTATTTTGTGAAAATAGTAGTATAAATAGATATACAAAATAATTTTGAGTTGATTTTGTTCTTTACATAGTTTTTTAAGGAATGCAGAAAGGAAACTAGAATCAAAACAAAAGAGCTGAGCAACAAACTTGAAAAAATAACAGAAATTCAAATGGAATTTGCTGTTGAAATGGAAAGTTAAGATGATTTACATAATTTATTTTTGCCTTCCAAAGGTCAAAAGCAAGAATTTAAGTGTAAGTAAAGTGAAGTTTTAGGAAATAAAATACAATACTAAGTCTCCCGTACTCCTACTTGTGGATAAAATTACTATAAGAATGTTACAGTTTTTTTTTTATAATATAAAATAATAATTTAAGTTTAATTTTATTACTAATTTTAAAAGAAATATAAAAAAGTATTAAAAATTGTTTTTAAAATTACAAAAACACCGTTTTCAAAGATTTTCGTTTCCAAATAAAGTATGTAATTATTGTTTTGATTCTTTGTGTAACAAAGAATTTTTGATTTTTTTTTTAAATTGTATACAAAAATGTTCACAAGTCTTTAAAAAAAAAATGTAGTATGCTATTTTGAAGAAATAGTTAATGCACATTTATAAAACAAAGTTTCAAGGAAATTCATTCATCCGTTTTGAAGAATATTAGGTATTTAAAAAAATTAGTATTTTCTAAAAAAATAAAAATTCAGGTTTTTGATATTTCTTTTTAGTTTCCTAAAAAAATCCGTGGATTTGAAAGTTTTGTTTTATAGACGTCTAAATTAATTTTTGACTGGAAACTTAAACTTGTCTTATACTTTGAAATTAAGTATATCAAAAAATCCGAATAGGTTTTTCTTGTACCTACTAAATTTCTAAGAAAATAATCAAAACTGCTTTTGTTACTCTATGTGCTGTTTTTTAACAAACTGAATGTAGAGACGATATGCGCCTTGTTAAAAAACTATTTTGTATTTTCTGCCAACATACATATGTACTTACATGATTGATGAAAATTTTTGCTAACTTGAGAAAATAATTTTATTTTACAAAACTGTCTGTGGGGATTGACAAAGTGTTAAAAAAATTCTAGCATTTATATCTTTTCTATTTTTTCAGTGACTTATGGTCTCAATTAAGTCAGAATTTTTTGAAAATAAATGAAATACATTTTTTCGGGGATTCTTTTATTCAAAAAGTTTTGATTTCAAGGCTTTCTCGACGGTCTTTAAAGTTAAATCCATAAGCCATAAAATCTTAGTAGCTTTTTAAATTTTAAAATCAGGTAATACGGTGGAAAAAAAAACAATTAGTTTGTTACTTTTTCAGGACATTCTCATAGTTGCTTTAACAACTTAACTGTCCAATGAGTCCCATATGACTCAAAATATATGTTTTGTCACAAGCCTACAGAGTCCCGTGTATCATATATGACTCATATACATATTTTACTACAAAAACAACTTCACTGTCCCCATAAAATCTGATTAAAAAAAAAGAGTGTGTGTACACATGTACACTCGACTGAAGTTATACTTCTCATTCAGTATACATATATAAATGAATTTCATTTGATATTTTTAATTTCTATTATTAAATTAATTAATCCACACTTCGTTTTTTACATTTTTATCAAGTGAACAATAAATTAATTCTTTCATCCTCCTTGCGTCCATGTAGTTTTCAATTTAATCTGTGAACTTTACTCATGTTGTGCGGTTCAGAACGTACTATATATGGTTAACTCATTTGAGCTGAGCTGAAAGTGAGCTGAGCTGATGGTTGAGCTGAGCTGTTGGGTGAGCTAAGGTAAAGTGAGCTGAGCTGAGCTTTAATGGGTGAGAGGATACATTGATTTTTATTTGGAAAGTATAATGAAATATGAAGATATTTTAAACTTTTATAAAACACCATAGCTTAAGATGTTTGGTTCTAGTTATTAATGGAATTATTTTAACACATAGATATTTTTATAAATAAGACAGATAATTTTTCGTGATCTTTTCTCTTGGTGTTTTTGATAGTAAATATATTTCTATTTTTTTAGTAAAATATTTCTTTTTTTATCATAAAAAAAATTCCGGTAGAATCCGGTTTTTCGACTTTTTTCAAAATTCCGAGAAAATCGGTTTTGAAAGTTGGGGTAAATTTTTTTTTCGAAAAATTCCCGAATCTTTAAACGCTAATGGAAGCTAAACCGCTTTAGAGCAATTTTTGAAAGTGATGCCAAATGATAGCTTGTGTCATGGGCCTACGCTTTGCACATTATCAGATTTTTAAAAAATCGCCTTCCATGTTAAACCACCACATCATGCATTTTTTTTTCAGAATCGCGCCTATTTTTTTTTTACTTTTAAGTTCCCCCGGTTTGAGAACGCGTGGACCTACAGGAATGGGAGTTGTACCCAAATGTAGGTTAGAGTCCCCGCTATCTTTTGGCATCAAAAATTTTATTTTAATTTTCTTCAAAATTCCGCGATATAGGCGTTGGAACGCTTTGATCTAGAGACAGGGGAGTGGTGCCATATGAAAGCTTATATTCTCAGCTAGCCGATACTGGTATAATCCGGTTTTTCGATTTTTTTCAAAATTCCGAGAAAATCGCGTTTGAAAGTTGGGGTAAAATTTTTTTTCGAAAAATCCCCGAATCTTTGAACGCTCCTGGAAGCTAAACCGCTTGAGAGCAATTTTTGGGAGTGATGCCCAATGATAGCTTGTGTCATGGGCCTACGATTTGCACATTCTCAGATTTTTAAAAAATCATCTTCCATGTTAAACCGCCACATCATACCTATTTTTTCAGAATCGGGCTTAACTTTTTTTTTACCTTTAAGTTCACCCGGTTTGAGAACGCGTGCACCTACAGGGATGGGAGTTGTACCTAAATGTAGGTTAGAGTCCTCGCTACCTTTTGGCATTTTTTTTTCAAAATTCCGAGATATAGGCGTTGGAAGTTGGGGCGCTCACTTTCAGCTCAGCTCACTTTCAGCTCAGCTCAAATGAGCTTAGCTATGGTACCTAGCTCAAATTTGAGCTGAGCTGTGAGCTGAGCTGAAATGTGAGCTTTTTGTAACCCTGGCAACTTGCCACATGCAACTTGCCACACACAACTTGCCACATACAACTTGCCACATGCAACTTGCCACATACGACTTGCCACATGCAACTTGCCACATGAAACATGTAACTTGCAACTTGTTGTGTGTTTTATGTTTGCCGTACTACGGCGTACTGCATTTTTAAATACTAAAGTACTGCCTACTCTAAAGGTGAAACGACAGCCCTGCTACCCAGGGTGATCGCGTCATAATCCCTTTGACATTCTTGTCAAAAAGTAAATTTTCATACCCATCCTCCCATAAGAAGTATAACTTCAAAACCTCTCTACGTTCAATATTATTTTGTTTATTTGAAGGATTCATCACTCCACGTCCCATGAGTCCTATTTGGCTATTTTCTAGAGACCATGAGTCATATATGATTCATAAAGACGTGTTTCTAAAAACGTGTTTGCTATATGAAAATATGGCTATAGAACATAATTTATTCATGAATGTGTAGGAAAAGAAGAAATACTTTCCCAAACTGCAAAAAAAAGTGGAAAAATGTTTGAAAAAAAAAGTTATTTCATAAAAAAAATCTGTGATTTTTTTGAAGATTTTTTTTTTATTTTGGGAGAAGTTATATGTAAACATATGGAAGAATATTTTTTTAACTAAGATCCACAATTATTGTATGGGTAGGTACATAATAAGAAAATTAAAACACCATTAATAGTACAGCGACTACAAAACCAAATCTAGTCAAAATTGTATAGGTATAAAAATTTGAATGCAGGGTAATTAAAAGAGGCTTGATAATGTGTTTTGTCTTGTATGGCTTTCTACACGCCAGCCTTTTTGAAAAATACGTTTTGATCAATACTTCGAAAACGACTCATCTTACAGAAAATTTGCAAGGACGTTTTTGACATTAAATTATATTATCTTTCTTTTCTAAATCCAAAATTTTCCTATAGACCGAATACTTTTTTTTAATTAGAGATCCAAACAACTAATACGTGCTTTTAATTTTTATTTTTTACTCCCCAAGGCTGTTGTAAGGGGTAAGAAGTAAGGGAAACATACACAGTTTTCAAACAATTTTTTTTTTTCTATTTTGTTTATTACTTTTTATCTCAAATGTGTACATTTTTGCACTTTTTTTAGAGAATCCGTATAAAAATAATAATCATAAGTAAATGGGACCAAAAAAATATACCTAAGCAGCTTCTATAAGAACCTCAAAAATTGAGCAACATAAACCAAAAAGATGTGTTTTTTCGTATGTAAGTGCAATCTAGTTCATCTTCTCTGATGCGCTCTACACCCGAAACGGTTGATTTTAGAGATAAAATTATATTGTATATAGTTTTACGACGAACCATGCACTCTGATGACCTCCGAGAAATAGGTCTTGAGATATTTGTGAAAAACTGATTTAAGTGACCATTTGACCCTTATAAGTTATAACTTTTTAGCCTATAAGGTATCAATGTCAGTTTTTCACATTTTCATTACAAAAATAAGTATTACTATTTACAAATAATGCAATTAGAATTGGTTTCTTACCTGAGTAATTGGTAAATATTGTTAAAAAAGGGGTTTAGTTTTATGCTCCTATATGATTCATTGGACTTGTGGCGATGAAAATCAAATATCATACGTACATGAACCATATAGGAGCATAAAACTAAACCCTTTTTTAAACAATATTTACCAATTACTCAGGTAAGAAACCAATTCTAATTGCATTATTTGTAAATAGTAATGCTTATTTTTGAAAAAAAAGTACTGGACGTAGAGATGATTTTGAAGGAGTTTGTATGGGGACAGTAAATTCTATTTTATGAAAATATGTGTATGTATCATATATGACTCATTGGACTCTGGTGGCAAGGGAAAAAATAAATTATATGTGTGCTTCATGGGACTTATAGAGTTGTTGATGAGAATAATGATGGACGTATAAGGTTTTATAATGAGTTTCAATGGGGACAGTTAAGTTGTTTTAAAATAAATAAGGTATTGGAAAACTGCTGATTCATGGCATCAAAAATAATCACACCAGAACTTTCCACTTTGTTATTGTCTAAATGCATTTTTACTGGCGAGTATGTGCATAATTTATACTATATTATTATAATTCTATTATGGTATGAATTTTGTATAAGAATCTTCCATCGTTTCCTATGTCTCATGTAGTTCTGATTGAAAAACACAAAACAAAATGTGTATGTAGATAAAATCTAGATACATTTTACCCTCTAAATCTTTAATAGAATTATCGATAAATTTTATTCTTTTTCACCGTAATCATTGTAAATAATTTAATGCATTAATTAATTTTATGTGTAGATAAAAACACCATCTCCCAAAAAATTGAACACGACCGACTCAGTTGGTATTGCCATGTTCAAAGGAGAGATCCTGAGAACCCCGTCAAAAAAGCAATATCATACAACGTTCCAACACGAAATAGAAAGAAAGGTAGGCCTAAAAACTCCTGGTACAAGCAAATGCAAAACCACCAGCATTCAGTTGGCCTTAGAAATGGAACAATACAAAACCGGGAGGCTTGCCGCCGATTTCTGAGGTCAACCCGGCGAACCCCACAGGCGGATCACTAGTGTGAAGCAGTTACGTGGGATAGTTATGATCCCCTCGACATCGAGATCATAACAGCGCCGAGAAAAAGGAAGAAGATGTGTAGATATGTTATTTGTATTTGCTTTCATTGATATACTTGAACCGTAAAGATAATTTTAAATAATGATGGGTCACTGAGGTGTATACGTAATATTTTTTTTATACACACATTTTGATATTTTAAGCAATTATAACTATTTTAAATAGTTTGAAATAACTATTTATTAATATTGGTATTAAAAAATACTATAATGTTGGTACCTACATTTGACCATGGTCAGAACACAGAACTGAAAAACTGATACAAAATAAGGTACTCAACTAAAAACATGAAAGTTGATAAAATATAATGAATTGAGATCTTAAGAAACCTTTCATCCCAAAAAAAAAAATCATTTCTAAATCAACAGATTTGTATGTACCAGATATTAAAGTCTTTGATTTGAAATCCAATCTTTCTGCTTGTAAGAATTAAAGTGTTCCAAACTAAAAGAAGACCAATAGTTTTCCATCTGATATTTGTTTGCAAAAGAAAGAAAAAAAAAAATATAAATCAGATTAATATCTCTTCATTGTGATATATTAAACATTAAGGACAAGGACATTCATGTTTTCTATTTCTTTCTTTTTTTTTCTTTTCTTAAATCAAAATGTCAGAAAAAGAAAAGAATGTTCTTGATTTATGGTCATGAAAATTTATTTTCACATATATGAAGAATAAAACTTATTTAATCTAATGGAGATAATAGGCTGTTTAGAAAACCAAGTTTTTTTTTTTTTTGTTGATATTTTTTGTCTGTTTTGTGTTCTCATTTAATTCAATTGACCTTGACATTTAGTTTATTTATCTTATTTATGTTTATTGCTTATGACTGGATTTCTTCTAAGTATTTGTTATGTATTGAGATATAAGAAAAGTAAAATAAACTAGACTCAATTTGTTGAAAAAAATTGTATAGAAAAGAAAATGCAAAGTATTGGTTCTCATAATTTTGAACAGTTTGAATAAATCGTAGTTTAATCTAATTAGATTAATCAGAAAACTTGTAGTATTAAACACGCCAAAAACCATATAATTCTGATAAAATCCCAAAATTGCCGGATAACTCTTTTATCCAATTCATACACACGCATCATTCATTATTTACTTAATTGATTAATCACAATTTAATTAAACTAAATTATTTCTTTGAAAGCCACATTTAACAGCACGAAAAAATAGAATTATTTCCATTCTATTTCACGAGCCCATTTATATGACGTTGTGATAAGTTAAAAATTTCTAAACTTTAATTCCTGAACTTAAATTGAATTCTGGATGAATATTTAAGTATTAAGTTTTTTTTATTGCTTCGCAAATATGTGTTTAATTGAATTTTCTGTATTTTGCATTTTCCAGTATAACACACAAGTCAATAGGATTATAGTTTAAATAAAAAGGATTAAAAGTCGCGATACTATTTGAACTAATTTTATAATTCTAGTTAATTAATTAATTTTCATGCTGTTTATTGTTCAAGACAGGAACTTCAAACAAAATGTGAGGAACTTTAATGACCAAAAATTGATTTAATTAAAAAGACATTTTCGTTTGGTCACTGTGGCGTATACGTAATTTTTTTTTCTATTTATTAAAATAAAATAGAAAAAAAACCTCTCTGACCTCTGCAAGGTACTCCTTTCCATGTATATAAATCAACATACATAGATTATTATCACAAACCTCTCAAATTAAACACTTCTAACGGTGATAATTCGATAGCCTAAAAAGAGCACAAAAGCAACAGTGTATATAGATTACAAGGTTCAATTGGAAGACCCTTTCAACTACAAATTGGAACCTTAACCACTGAGCATCAAGTTTCCGATGAAAACATTTTCAATTGTTGGCAATTGGCCTCAAGTAGATATTCTTTTTTTTTTTCTCTGTAAAAAAAGGAAATCAGAGATAAGCAAACTTTACACACACACACAAACAGTCAATAATAAAATGCCATCCTTAAAGTTGAATCAGGGTTGGTACCACGTAAAATTGGGATTTCAAGAAAACCACAAAATGGAAAAAAAATAGCGCACTTAAAATGATTGTTGAATATAAAAATGGAGCAGAAAAAAAAAAAGACACACGAATGTTCACACACCATTGTGCCCACTTAAAAAGAAATCTCCATAGCTATCGCTTGTCATGGAGTAGGATTCAAGTGAAGATGTGAAGAGGCCCATACGCATGGTCTCCTCGAGGTTTTCAAACCACTGCAAGCGACATAAAGTTTATGGTAATATGTAAATTTTTTCCAACTTCTATTTAAATCGACTTTTCACTGAAATGATTAAGTTCGAAAATACGTGTGTTAAAAAGGGATTATGGACTTTTTTGTGAAGGATGTGATTTCATCAAATTCTTTAAAAATGTAGATTTTTTTTAAAGAGGGCCGTTTATTTTCCTCTCTTATAATCCAGCACTGCCTAAAAAGTCGACCATTTCATTTTATTGGCTGCAAAGTTGAAGTAGATCAGCTTAACAGAGAATTCGTTCAAGTGCTTTTATCGTGCACATCTGAAGTTATAATGTTTGGAGTGCTTCTCGCTGATATTGCAAGCAGTAAAACCAAAAGTTCAAGTACAAGCAATGGATGCTCCATTCACCTTTATGATATATCTGCTGTGATTTTTTTTTTGTTTATGCGTGGAAGTTGTATATATTTATCTCAATTTTCACTATACAGCATAGTGAAACCAGTACAATGTCAATCTGAAACGATGACACGGTATTAAATTCTGCCCCGTCAACGCATAAACAGGGTCATTGCGATGACACCCAGTCCTAAAACCCTGTCAACGCGTCCCAATGGCATTGACAGAGAGATTACATGGTCATCGAAAATAGTCAATGCGTTGATCCAAAAATGTGTGTCAACGCGAGTGTCATCGTATCCGTCAACAACAGTTTTCGTTGACGATCACACAACGTGACACTCTTGAGACAGATTGTAACGTCATTTTTACGTCAGAGAGTCAACGCATTTTTTAGAGACTCTCCATAGGGGTTTTTGGAATTAATTTTTTTGGACCAAAAATGATGGTACTTGTCATATACCGATTTTAGTAAAGTTGAAATTGCTCAAAAAAGGCTCCAACGATTTTGTTTAACAAATTCAGGTGTAAGTTTTAAGACAAGGTCTATCTTTAAATGAAAAATTTTTTTTTTTGAAAATCATTATTAACGATACCTGCCATAGAAGCGTTTTTTTTTTAAATTCGATATTCTCCAAAACGGCTTATTCGATTTCAACGAAAATCAATTAATTATATATATTATAATTATATAACTCAAATATAAGCCAAAAATAAAATTTCAAAAAATTTTGTTTGAAAAATAAAATTTTCCAAAACGGGACATTGTATTTTTTTTAAACTTTGTCTTTAGATGTTAATTAGTGATTTCTACAAAGTGGCATACCAATTTTATTTTAAAACTTTTTTTCCAAAAAATTAAAAACGGCTCTTACGATTTTGAAATTTTTTTTTTTTAAATGCATATTAATATATCAATCAAAACTGCATACTTGTTTTGGAGGGCAATTTGATTTTAGATTTTATTTTTTTTTTTAAACAAATTGTATGTTTTTTTTTGCACCTATATACAATACATAGTACCTACCTACATTTCCCAAATTTCTATATAAAAAGTCTTAAACATTTAAGTAACTTGAACTCTAAGAGTGAGTTCGTGTGACCCAGTCGTGCATTTTATTTTTTGTCAGAAGAACCAAAATTTCTTTCTGAAAGTTTTAGGGATGCTGAACTGTCCGATACCAGAAATATTCTATTAGCCTCCTTTATGAAATTTGATCGTTATAGAATGCAAAACTAACGCTATTTTCATTGTTTAAGAGGTTATAATTTATTGTGTTGTAATGTGTGGTAGCTAATTTATTTGGTACGATGTATGTTATTCTTGAAAAAAAAATTGTTACATCTTTCCGATATCTTTTCAGAATTCAGAAAATTGTCCATAGTTACTCTGTCAAACTAGACAGACAATATCTCTAAAAAAAATATTTTAAAGTGCTGACATTTACTGCAAAAGAGTCATCCATCAAATAAAATTAATAGGTAAAATATTTTGGACGCATATTCTTCGTGCAACATTTTTTCTAAATTTCTTATTTTTGTAACAGATGTAAGGCAACTGTCCCATATTCTCGCTTCACTTAAAAAAATCAGTTTGACCTCGCTTTATTCAATTTTTTGTTCTTATTCACTAAACTCTTGTTCATTTTGTTATTTTTAAGACAAAACATCAAGAAATCCTTCCAATCGTTAAAAAAATTTAACCTTTAACATTTTTACAGACTTACATTTTATCACCTCTTCTTCTTTTAAAACAATTGCACCTTTTGTTTCCAATACCTTAAGAGTTTATATACATTTCTTGCAACTCCACTCTTAAACTTCTCCCTCTTTGACCCACTTGAAATTAGCATCTGGAACAAAGTAAAACATAAAAAAGTTCTGAAAAGAAATTTTGGATTAAAATCGGGCTATACGTTCCATCATAATAAAGTCAAATTAATTCGAATAAAAGATGACATCATTCCTCAAAGGAAGAGAAACCGAATATATATGAAGACAAAATTTATAGTCAGTCATCTTTCTTAGCAAATATTTATTTTATACAACCCCTCTCAGCTTTAAGAAGCCAAAAAAAGTATATACAACAAAACAGTAGAAGAGGCTCCGGTGTGTCATTGATTTTATTCCCCTGTCAAATGGCTGACTATAACAGCAATGTAGAGGGAGTTGGTATCCTCGGCAGAGGATATTTTAATTTATGTCATCATAAAAGCACACGAAAATATACCAAATGTCACACAATACGACAGAAGACCGACGTCAATGTATCCAACAGGATTGAAGTTTGAACCGAAAAGAATAGGGTAAGCATCGAGGGCGGAGACCCCGTGCCTTTTATTTTTTTATGTTTGTGTCCCTTAATTTACGGAAGCTGCTTGCCTGGCTTTTAAAAAGTGGATGACAAGGTAAAGTGTTCGTTATAGCTGGCTCTTAAAACATTAATGACATCGATTCGAGGGAAGCGATGTAAATTTTTGAGATTCTTTCAATTGTTTCGTTTACATTGAAACCTTTTTTTTTTTCTCCTTTTTGAATAAAAAAAAAGGTAAAAACACCATCAATGACAAAAAAAAACAGCAACATCATCGACAAAACCTACAATGAACAAACACAGACCGTGCCAGAACAGAAAGAAACTCTCTCACCCAGGTGAGAATGAATATTTTTGGCAAAAAAAAACTTTGAATAATATTGATTTTGTGTCGCAATTTGTTTCGCGTTGGTTTTTATTTTCCTTTTTATGTATTCTTGTTTTTTTTTTTTTTATTTTTTTTGTAAATTGTTTGTTTTGATTAAAATTTATAAATTCTGAATGAGAAATGGAGAGGTGTTTTGTTTTTATCTTTTAAATGATGGAGAACTTGAAGAAATACACAACTTGGTAATAATTTAATCGCCCAGTCCAAAACAATTTTCAGTCCTTTTTTCATGTTTATTGAAATTGAATTTAATTTTAACATTTTTTATCAATCTTGTAAGGATTTTGAATTTATTGATACGATCTTAGAAAACAAATTTAAATTTTCAAATTTGATGTTACAATGACATAGAAACTGGTTAAAAAATAAACACGTACACTGCGGCGTATACGTAACTTTTATTGTCTATTGAACAAACTGTTAACGTTGCAAGAAGATGTGTGATAGGTAAGTTACTTGGAGACTGTTGAGCATTTTTTTTTCAATGTTTTTGCAGGAATATTTTGAGACCAATAATTTAGAAAAACTGGATAAAAATTACCAAGAAAACTAGAATTTATTTATTTATTTATTGGAAAAGTAAACACGTTAAATACTAACGCAGTAATGTCTTATATTATGACATTATGTACATTAAATATACTTATAAATACTTAAATCTATTTTATAAATTTAATTGTAATGCATGAAGAACATATTCTTAAATGTTTGTGATTTTACGTTAACATTAATTGATTGAATTAAGAAATAGTTTTTATTGAAGATATTTATCAAAATATTGAGAGGACTATTGGAACCATAGTTAGATCTACTAAAGATATTACAAAGAGGCAATTGCCTTCTTAAGCTGCAACGACTAACATTAAAACTCAATCTACACAGAATATTTACACTTTTCAATGTTTAATGACAGACGATTAGTATTGCACTATTCCTAGAATTTTTGAAGATCTTCTTGTAAAAGTTCACAGTCAGCTACTGAGTAAATTTTTCGAAATATTTTCAAGTCATCGGCATAAATTAAAGACATAGAGTTACTTAAAACAGAAGGTAGATCATTAATAAATAAGAAAAACAATAAAGGACCAAGGTGACTACCTTGAGGTACACCCGAATTAACTTTAAACCATTGGGAACATTCATTTCTAAATACAACACTAATCTATTTTTGAGATACGAAGAAATCCAAAGTCCAATGGTGCTTAGTTTCTTAAGTAATATTTCATGATTAAGTTTGTCGAAAGCTTTACTGAAATCAGTAAAAACACAATCTACTTGTAGTGGAGTAACTAAAGCTCAAAAATTGGCAATATTAGGGAACCCGGCCGAACAGCTTAGATTTTGATGATCTTTTTTTTCAAACGTCGGTAATTAAAAATACTTTAAAGTCTATAGATTAAAAATTGCCGGTGTTGCCGTTTTGATTTTTTAAATCTAATTGAAGATTTTTATGAACAAAAACTATTTTTTTTCAAAAATTTTTCTTAAATTTCATAAATTAATTGATGCCAAAAGATTGTCTAGGAAATTCAAGGAAAAAAAAATATATGGGAGTGAGGGACAATCTTCCATAGTTCAAGCGATAGATGCAATTTTCTTATTAATTGACTTCAAACACAAAAAAAAATATTTGAACACAACGGCAACACCTACAATATTCAAATATACATTTTTTAAAAGCTAGAAGCTTAGTCATATATGTAAAATTAAAATTAAGTTAATTGAATGAACGGCTTTTGAAAGAATGGTAATTGAACTCAGATTTTTGAAAAAAAAAATTATTGAAAAAATTTTAACATGTCGTTTTTTAAACTTGGTCGTAATATAAAATGCATTTATTTTGAATTTGTTTTGGCCGCATTTATTATGATTTCAAATTATAAAAGGAAATGTCAATATGTATTACGGTTTATGAAAAAAATTAAAATTTTTAATTTTTTTTTTCAAAAGTGTGATATATTTTACCTTTTTTGCTTCGAAATTTAACTGATAATATTTTTGACCAAACATTTTTTTAAAATAAATTCATATTTTATTAGAAAAAGTTTGGAAAAAAGTCATTTTAAATTTTTCTAATAACATTTTTTTTTAATTCTGAGTTTGAGGACCATTTTTTCAAAAAGTCTTGATTTAATTTAGTCGATTTAAATTTAAGAGATAAGAATGAGCTTCTGGCTTTTTAAAAATGTATTTTAAAATATTGTAGGTGTTGCCGTTGTTGTCAAAATATTTTTTTTGTGTTTGAGGTCAAAATTTTAGAAAATTGCATTTATCGCTTAAACGATATATTATATATTTTCCTTAAATTACCGAGAGAATCGTTTGCTATAATTTGTTTTATGAAATTTAAGCAAAAAAAAATGGTTTTGTTAAAAAAAATTTAATTTTAATTAAAAAAAAAACAATACGGCAACACCGGCAATTTTTAATCTATAGACTTTAAAGTATTTTTAATTCCCTACGTTTGAAAAAAAAATCGTCAAAATCAGAGCTGTTCGGCCGGGTTCCCTAATAATTTGCTTTAGTTACTCTACTATTGCTTATATTTTTCAAAGGCATCTAAGCAGAACGTTGTAAATTGTAGTAAATTTGTGACCGTAGATTTCTTTTTTACAAAGCCATGTTGGTTTTCACATATAACAGAAATACAATAAAATGACAGAATATCACAGACAATGGATTCGAACAGTTTAGGGATGACAGAAAGCTTGGCAATAGGTCTGTAGTTTGTCACTAATTTTTTAGGACCTTTCTTATGAATGGGAGTAAGAAATGCATTTTTCCAAATAGCGGGAAACGTAGAATTACTAATTGACGTATTGAAAAGCACAAACAACGGGTAAGACATATATATTGCACATTTTTTCAAAATAAAAGACGGCAAGCCATCAGGGTCGGGACTGAAACACTCGTCTAACTTTTCGATATAGTCAAGAATAGTTGCTTCAGAAATAGCAAAATTAATCGAGTTAAGGTGTGAGAATTCATCAATTGAATAAGTTATATTTGAGTCATTTGTAGAATCATTTTCAAAAGCACCCTGGAAAAATTGGGCGAACATGTTGGATATAACCTCTGGGGAATGGCTAGTAGAATTATTATAAGTCATATGTAACCGTCAGATTTTCTTTTACAATTAACATAATTCCAGAAGTTAAAGAAAACAGAATCCTAGTTAATGTCATTGAGTAAATTAAACAGTAGAGTAAAATTACATTTTTTAAAATTGAATATATGCTGATCCTTACAAATATTAGATGAATGATAGATATTTAAGCTCATATAAATAGATAATGCAGGATGATGGCGATCTTCTTCTACAAGTTTTGTGTCACTCAATTAAAACTGCAGCATCAAAATTGGAGACATGAGAGAAATAGATAAGGTCCATAGTTCTGCCAAATTGGTTACTCACTCCTTTAATTGACCAAGGCCATTAAAAGCCATTCCGTCGATAACGGGAAACTCGTTGTTGTTGGAAGCGTCGACAGGTAGAAAGGCATCACAGTGATTGGATTTTGCCCATTTCAGGTGAGGTAGATTAAAATCTCCGATTTTATTAATAATTCATCCAAAGGCGGCGGAAGGGGTGTGCGGAGTGTGCCCCCGCACACGGCTCCGCGCTTGTAGGGGCCCCGCGGGCCCCAAACGCAAATATCTCGGCCTATGGAAATAATAAAATTCGAAAAACCATGTCTCTTTCCATTATATATACACATGAAATAATTGAAATTGGCTTGTTTCCATTCGATTTAAATAATTGCATTGATATGAGTCGAAGCATGGTCTTAAGTCTTAACTAAATTGGCTATGCAAAAAAAAAAAAATTAAAGGAAAAATATTTGTTTTTTCTCTAGAAAAAGAAAATTAAACAATTTAAAATTATTGTTTAACTTTTTTTTCTGAAGTGAAGCACAATTAGATTGTTGGATTTTTTTAAATTTCTGCTTTTCGGAATCCCAATTTTATTTAAAACTTAATGAAATGTATACATTTTTTTCTACGAAATCTATGTGAGAAAAAATGCTAATTTTCAGTTTTGTAAAAGTAGACTCAGAGAAAAAAATAGTTAACATCGGGATAACTATTAAAATAGTTAAAAAAAAAAAATTGTTATTTGTTACTATTTTAATAATAATCAATGGCAGTACTCGTATTCTCAAAATTAACTGTTAAATAGTAAATTTTAACTATTAAAATATTTTTATTTGACTATTTAAACTGTCAATAATGACTGTTTAAAATTTTTACCTCGGTTTTTACTGTTAAAATATTTATTTTTTCTCTGAGCGTATTTAAAACTGTACGAAATAATTTTTGTATAAAGCTTAGTAAACTTTATTTTCTCTAATAAAATTGTTTGCTTGCATAAACTAATTTTTCACTTTGTACCAATTTAAACACTTTGTAAAGGACTTAGAATATTTCTGTTTTCCGCCTCCAATTTGTTGATCTCCATGAAAAATCATTAAAAATTACCATTTTATTCAGTGGAATTTTCGAATTTTCGCTGCTCCGTATTCCGTATTCGAACACATTTTGTGGATTCATTGATGTTTCAAAATATGGACGGATGCACAATCCGCCAAACTTTTTCCGTTTTTAATCAACAATTTTGTTCAAACAAAAATCTGAATAATTTATTAGCCCAGGGAAATTAGTAATTTAAATCGCATTTTTCGCGGGACAAAATTTTTTTCATGGAATGTGTTCGGGTGGTTGTCCTTATCATAAAAGTCAATTTGTTGGGAAAATTGGAGGTTGGGAACAGCCGCCATCTTGGAAAAGAGATTGGTATCGTTTTTATTGAATAGCTCCATTGTTATTCATTTTAACAGAAAATGACAAAGGTAGGACTTATTAACAATAAAATTATCTAAAAAATGATATACAAAACAATTCCGTGAGTTGATTAAATAAAATTTTATAGTTGGTCAAAGTGCGGGTTTGTATCGCAAGGTTGGGACAAAATGACATTTTTTCATATATCTGACGAACTTTTGATTTGTTTGGATAATTCTTCAAGAATGAATTATAGTACCTATAATTACCTATAAAATGAGCCCACAATCGTTATTGTAACCATCGTATTGTAGAAATAATCTAACTCCGAAACTCTCCATGTACTAGTCAAAAGTGAGAAAAAAGCTTGTTTTTTGCTAGTAGGCCGAGACAATTTTGGGAGTAGAGGTATAACCAAAATATAAGTACGCAGTTTTGCAGCCATACTCGTGTTTATGTCGATTTCAAAGGTCTAACAACTCTAATTTTGGGCTTTATACGGTTTTTGGGGGGTTAAATGACATAAGTTTTCCAGTTAACGTGAATGGGCTAAATTTATACTATTTGAAATTATAAATATACAAGCTGATGCTCTATCATTTTTCCTAAATCTGGACACCTCAATCTCGGCTATGCGGTTAATAGAACTCACGATATAGGCTTTTTTAACTAACTATATCAGGCTTTTCAATTCAAATAAACAAACAAAAATCGAAACAAAAAAGCCTCTAAAACATAATCGTATAAACGGCTTATATCTTGAGTTCTATTGGTCACATCCTCAAGATTGGGGTGTCCAGATTTAGGAAAAATGATAGAGCATCAGCTTGTATATTTATAATTTCAAATAGTATAAATTTAGCCCATTCACGTTAACTGGAAAACTTACGTCATTTAACCCCCCAAAAACCGTATAAAGCCCAAAATTAGAGTTGTTAGACCTTTGAAATCGACATAAACACGAGTATGGCTGCAAAACTGCGTACTTATATTTTGGTTATACCTCTACTCCCAAAATTGTCTCGGCCTACTAGCAAAAAACAAGCTTTTTTCTCACTTTTGACTAGTACATGGAGAGTTTCGGAGTTAGATTATTTCTACAATACGATGGTTACAATAACGATTGTGGGCTCATTTTATAGGTAATTATAGGTACTATAATTCATTCTTGAAGAATTATCCAAACAAATCAAAAGTTCGTCAGATATATGAAAAAATGTCATTTTGTCCCAACCTTGCGATACAAACCCGCACTTTGACCAACTATAAAATTTTATTTAATCAACTCACGGAATTGTTTTGTATATCATTTTTTAGATAATTTTATTGTTAATAAGTCCTACCTTTGTCATTTTCTGTTAAAATGAATAACAATGGAGCTATTTAATAAAAACGATACCAATCTCTTTTCCAAGATGGCGGCTGTTCCCAACCTCCAATTTTCCCAACAAATTGACTTTTAGATAAGGACAACCACCCGAACACATTCCATGAAAAAAATTTTGTCCCGCGAAAAATGCGATTTCATGCCCATATTTTGACTAATTTCCCTGAGCTATATGTATTTATTAGTTATTTATTAAAAAAAATATTAAATTATATTGATAAGTATCTAACAGAGGAAAGCAAACATGAACAAAAACAATTACTTCAATACTTCATTAGTAGTGGAGTAACTAAAGCTCAAAAATTGTCAATATTAGGGAACCCGGCCGAACAGCTTAGATTTTGATGATCTTTTTTTTCAAACGTCGGTAATTAAAAATACTTTAAAGTCTATAGATTAAAAATTACCGGTGTTGCCGTTTTGATTTTTTAAATTTAATTGAAGATTTTTGTGAACAAAACAAATTTTTTTCAAAAATTTTTCTTAAATTTCATAAATTAATTGATGCCAAAAGATTGTCTAGGAAATTCAAGGAAAAAAAATATATAGGAGTGAGGGACAATCTTCCATAGTTCAAGCGATAGATGCAATTTTCTTATAATTGACTTCAAACACAAAAAAAAATATTTGAACACAACGGCAACACCTACAATATTCAAATATACATTTTTTAAAAGCTAGAAGCTTAGTCATACATGTAAAATTAAAATTAAGTTAATTGAATGAACGGCTTTTGAAAGAATGGTAATTGAACTCAGATTTTGAAAAAAAAAAATTATTGAAAAAATTTTAACATTTCGTTTTTTAAACTTGGTCGTAATATAAAATGCATTTATTTTCAAATTTTTTTGGCCGCATTTATTATGATTTCAAATTATAAAAGGAAATGTCAATATGTATTACGGTTTATGAAAAAAATTAAAAAGTATTTCATTTTCGAAGAACTTTTTTTAATAAAAGTTTTGAAAAAAAAATGTAACTTATTTTTTTTTTTAAAGTTCAATATCTAAACATAAAATTATTTTTTATTCATTTAATAACCCTTACTGTTGAAAATTAAATAGCAAAAATTTAAAGTTCCTACCACAGTCTTTGAGAAAATTAATTATTTCAATGCAAAAATTCAGTTTTAATAAAAAAAAAAACCATTGAAATTGAAGTAATTTTTCATTTTTTTTTTCAAAAGTTTGATATTTTGATATTTTTGAATTTCGAAATTCAGCTGATAATATTTATGGCCAAAAATTTTTTTTATTAGAAAAAGTTTGGAGAAAAAAGTCATTTTAAATTTTTCTAATAACATGTTTTTTTTTAATTCTGAGTTTGAGGACCATTTTTTCAAAAAGTCTTGATTAAATTTAGTGGATTTAAATTTAAGAGATAAGAATGAGCTTCTAGCTTTTTAAAAATGTATTTTAAAATATTGTAGGTGTTGCCGTTGTTGTCAAAATATTTTTTTTGTGTTTGAGGTCAGAATTTTAGAAAATTGCATTTATCGCTTAAACGATGGAAGATTGTCCCTTACAGCCTTTTATATATTTTCCTTAAATTACCTAGAGAATCTTTTGCTATAATTTGTTTTATGAAATTTAAGCAAAAAAATGGTTTTGTTAAAAAAAAATTTAATTTTAATTTAAAAAAAAAACAATACGGCAACACCGGCAATTTTTAATCTATAGACTTTAAAGTATTTTTAATTCCCTACGTTTGAAAAAAAAATCGTCAAAATCAGAGCTGTTCGGCCGGGTTCCCTAATAATTTGCTTTAGTTACTCTACTATTGCTTATATTTTTCAAAGGCATCTAAGCAGAACGTTGTAAATTGTAGTAAATTTGTGACCGTAGATTTCTTTTTTACAAAGCCATGTTGGTTTTCACATATAACAGAAGTACAATGAAATGACAGAATATCACAGACAATGGATTCGAACAGTTTAGGGATGACAGAAAGTTTGGCAATAGGTCTGTAGTTTGTCACTAATTTTTTAGGACCTTTCTTATGAATGGGAGTAAGAAATGCATTTTTCCAAATAGCCGGAAACGTAGAATTACTAATTGACGTATTGAAAAGCACAAACAACGGGTAAGACATATATATTGCAAATTTTTTTCAAAATAAAAGACGGCAAGCCATCAGGGTCGAGACTGAAACATTCGTCTAACTTTTCGATATAGTCAAGAATCAATTGAATACGTTATATTTGAGTCATTTGTAAAATCATTTTCAAAAGCACCCTGGAAAAATTCGGCGAACATGTTGGATATAACCTCTGGGGAATGGCTAGTAAAATTATTATAAGTCATATGTGCTGGGTAACCGTCAGATTTTCTTTTACAATTAACATAATTCCAGAAGTTACCTACGTGGATTAGATTTAAGTTCATTTTCTGTTTTAGATATAAAGCTTGTATAGAGAAAGTTATATTACGGTTTTCATCAGTTTGTGATAGATTGAATTTTATCCAAGCCTTGTTTCTTTTTTTTTTTAAGCTTTTTAATATGCAGATCGAACCATGGCGGGCTGCTATTAAATACGCTTTTTTTGCTTTTTTTAATTTCGTCAAAATTAAAGAAAACAGAATCCCAATTAATGTCATTGAGTAAATTAAACAGTAGAGTAAAATTACATTTTTTAAAATTGAATATATGCTGATCCTTACAAATATTAGATGAATGATAGATATTTAAGCTCATATAAATAGATAATGCAGGATGATGGCGATCTTCTTCTACAAGTTTTGTGTCACTCAATTAAAACTGCAGCATCAAAATTGGAGACATGAGAGAAATAGATAAGGTCCATAGTTCTGCCAAATTGGTTACTCACTCCTTTAATTGATCAAGGCCATTAAAAGCCATTCCGTCGATAACGGGAAACTCGTTGTTGTTGGAAGCGTCGACAGGTAGAAAGGCATCACAGTGATTGGATTTTGCCCATTTCAGGTGAGGTAGATTAAAATCTCCGATTTTATTAATAATTCATCCAAAGGCGGCGGAAGGGGTGTGCGGAGTGTGCCCCCGCACACGTCTCCGCGCTTGTAGGGGCCCCGCGGGCCCCAAACGCAAATATCTCGGCCTTTGAAAATAAAATAAAATTCGAAAAACCATGTCTCTTTCCATTATATATACACATGAAATAATTGAAATTGGCTTGTTTCCATTCGATTTCCATAATTGCATTGAGATGAGTCGAAGCATGGTCTTAAGTCTTAACTAAATTGGCTATGCAAACAAAAAAAAATGAAAGGAAAAATATTTGTTTTTTTCGCTAGAAAAAGAAAATTAAACAATTTAAAATTATTGTTTAACTTTTTTTTTCTCAAGTGAAGCACAATTAGATTGGTGGATTTTTTTAAATTTCTGCTTTTCGGAATCCCAATTTTATTTAAAACTTAATGAAATGTATACATTTTTTTCTACGAAATCTATGTGAGAAAAAATGCTATTTTTCAGTTTTGTAAAAGAAGACTCAGAGAAAAAAATAGTTAATATCGGGGTAACTATTAAAATAGTTAAAAAAAATAGTTATTTGTGACTATTTTAATAATAATCAATGGCAGTACTCGTATTCTCCAAATTAACTATTAAATAGTAAATTTTAACTATTAAAATATTTATATTTGACTATTTAAACTGTCAATAATGACTGTTTAAAATTGTTACCTCGGTTTTTACTGTTAAAATATTTATTTTTTCTCTGAGCGTATTTAAAACTGTACGAAATAATTTTTGTATAAAGCTTAGTAAACTTTATTTCCTCTAATAAAAATTGTTTGCTTGCATAAACTAATTTTTCACTTTGTACCAATTAAAACACTTTGTAAAGGACTTAGAACATTTCTGTTTTCGGCCTCCAATTTGTTGATCTCCATGAAAAATCATTAAAAATTACCATTTTATTCAGTGGAATTTTCGAATTTTCGCTGCTCCGTATTCCGTATTCGAACACATTTTGTGGATTCATTGATGTTTCAAAATATGGACGGATGCACAATCCACCAAACTTTTTCCGTTTTCAATCAACAATTTTGTTCAAACAAAAATCTGAATAATTTATGTATTTATTAGTTATTTATTAAAAAAAAATATTAAATTATATTGATAAGTATCTAACAGAGGAAAGCAAACATGAACAGAAACAATTACTTCAATACTTCATTAGTATAACTTCATTGAAAAACTTCCAACTAGATGATGGATAAAAACAAACAATAGATCGCAAAGCGAAAAATATATTGTCCCACAACTTTTTTTAAATATCTTCCTGTATCTAGCCTCTTGTTTTTTTCCGGTCTCTTCTTCTTCATTAAATCACCAATTAAAACACCCAATAAGTCCTAAATAGTTCTAAAATTACATTTTGATGCAAATGTCATCTCTATACGTAAACCATCGCATCTTTTAGGCCGAAGAAAGAAACATAAACCGTTTTTCTAAAAGAAACACAAGTGATTTAAAAAAAAACAATAATTTTAAAGAAAGAAACAAATCCCGTCTTTATTTCTTTCATCCTACTGATAAATTTTAATTTATTTTAGTTTTTTTGAAAAGTGTCAATTTTCATATTTTAAAACTAACGGTAAACTAGCATAACCACATTTTTAGAACCGTAAAATAAAGAAGTTATGCAGTTATTTGCGTTTTGCCAACAATATGCTGAGATGGATTTATTCCCTTCTTCCAATTGGTGATTCAATTGATATTTTTATATTCTAAAAAAGGAACCGATAACAAACTGGCGAAAAGAAGTATTTCTACATTAAAATAAATATCTAATAGCAATATTATATTTTACCAATTTAAGAAAAGAATTAACTCAAAAGTGACTAACGATTTTATGAAAAAAAAAGCAATAAAGTGTTAGTTTTTAATAGTTTCCATTTTGGAAGAAGAAAGTTTGATTTTTTGTTTTTTTGAATGGTAGTCACATTTTAGAAAATTTAACATTAATTTTTTTCTGAAATTTGGAATGTAGATTATGGTTCTGCAAAATTTCATACCAACTTTATTTAAAATAGTTTTTTTTTTTCCGAAAAATGTTTATAAAAATTTCTAAAGATTTTGATTTTTTTCTTTCAAAAAATGCGCCATTATAAAAAAAATCAAATTGCTCAAATTCATTTTAGATGTTGTTATTTTGTTTGATTTGAAGAACGAACTATTTTTTTTTTTTTTTCTGATATGTACTTACATTTAACAAATCTTATTTATATAAAAATAAAGCAATTTGAAATTTAAGAACAAGTTCGTGAGATCGAGTCATGCTTTTTGTTTTTGATCTACATTGGTAGGAAACACCTATTGTCTTAAGTTTATTATAACAATTTTTGAACTTGAACAGAAGATTTGATGCTTTTTTTCAAAATAGATACTCCAAAATCAGTTTCCTAGCACCTAGGAGCCCCGCAAATTTACTCTCGCACACTCCTCATTTTAGTCTAGCGCCGCCTACGAATTCATCTGCATCATCAATTTGTTCATGAATAGTCTCCAAGCAGTCAACAAGTTTATTATAGACGTCATTGTTCTTCTAGACTTTGAAAGTTCATATCATAATATCTACGTCAATTTTAATCATATTTGCATTTTGCACCTCGTGCTGAAAATGCGATTGCCATTCAATACTTCGTTAAAAAAAATATTTTTGTATTTGGCAAAAACTCAAATATTAATGAGTATTTTTGAGTTTGACTTTTCCAAAAAAAGTACCAATTTGACACTTGAATAATTGTTCCTTGAAATATGCAACATAAATTACTGATCACTATGGGATGTTTTCATACAGAAAATCATTGCATATAATTAAGAGTAAATATTCCTCATTCAAAATTTCCTTGTCTTCACCCGGGTTTTTTTTATTATTATACTAACTTTTTATTCTTTATTCTTCCTAAATTTATTCTCTTGAACAAGGACTTTAAAATAAAAATCGATATTTTGCAGTTTTCTTAAGAAAAGTACAAAGAAACAATTGCGTAAGACAAAAAACTTTATTTTTAGAAATCCCATATAGAAAATGTCAAACTGTGGCCACAATCCGAGAACCAAGAAATTAAATGGAATTATTATTATTCATCTATGTCTATCCAGTTGCCTTTTGTTTTTCTTTTCAAGTGTATGTGTGTAAGTTGAGGTTTTGACACTAGTTTTCTTAACTACATAGTTTCTTTGACAAAGAATGAAAACACACACATATTCGAATATTAACGTTTTCCTGTGTAAATCTTTTCAATCCGCATTTGCCCCTCAAGGGTTTCATTGTTTAACATTAAAGGAAAAAGATACTTTTCTCGTGTGTGTGTTAGCTATATCATGAGTCCTTTGAGTAACGATAACATGAATTGCGTGCGACCACCCACTTAATATTATGTATAAGAACTTTTGACTTAAGTTGGTTGTTGTTGTTGTATGGATGAAAATGAATAAGAGTCAGGTGAAGTGTTCGTGAGTTTTGTGTGCCTTATAATTAAATCGGAAAAGTTTTGAGTAATGATCGAGGATATTATTATCTTCCAAAATCCACCTTAAAAAGAACCATTAGTTAGTAATTTAATCCTCAGTCAGTGATTGGGAGATATATGTATATTAAAATCCTGAACATACACAGCACGATAATGTCGAGATGATGATAAAGGTATTTAATGTGTTGTTGAACAAGGGCATAGGGCGTTGATAGGATTAATACTTTCTGATTAAAGAGATATGGGTATATATGAATATGGGTAAGGGTGGCTCAGGGCCGTCTTTAACTATCCTGGGGCCCTTGGGCACACAAGAATTTGGGGCCCTTTTGGAAAGTAAAATAAGTACAATGGTTGGCTTAAAAGCAATGGTTGGTGAAAAAGGGGTGCCAATATATCGTTCCATATAAAGTACCTAGTGTCTTTATTATTGGCAGGGGGCGCCAATAATACGTGCATTGAGACATCAATTGTTGCCACTGCCAATAATAACCCTGTATCCGTCATAAGTTTCAGTTTGAAGAATTGGAAAAAAGAGCTCTGTACCGAGCTAAAAACTCGGTACAGACGATTTGTACGGATTTAACGTATCTCCAATATAAAGTTTTCGAGATATTGCAATTTTCTCAAAAACGGATAACAATTTTGCTTTGTTTTGAAAAAAAAAACATGTAATGCTGCAAATAAGCCGCACTTTTAAATTAAGAAAAATATTTTTTTGGACCGTTATTAACGGTACCTACTTTCCATAGAACCGATTTTTTAATGCAAACGACACAATCGATTTTAATGAAAATTTTGACATAAAAAGGTTTATACTGATATTAAAATTAAGAAAACTTAAAAAAAATTATTTTTGGATTTAACAAAAAAATATTTTTTTTTTTCGAAAAACAATTTTTTTTAAAGTTATTTAATGAATTTTATGTGTCAATCTTTAAATACGAGAGCAATTCGCAATTCAAATTAAAAAACGTTTGGGGTGCCAACCATTGTACCATGGCGTTTTCCATTGAACCAAAACATTGATGTACCGTCGACGAGCCGGCAATAGTTCTTTCTTAAACGTTTTCCAACGGAAAAAGTATTGATGTTTTTTTGTAAACTTTGACAGTTTTGTAAACTTCAAACGAAATTATTATTTAAGGAAAAAGATAATGGAAGAGAATTCGTTGTTTTTATTAATAAATAATCTAACCTACCTGCAGTGGAAAAAAAAGATATTTTTCTTGTTTTTTTGAAAATATTATTGTCTTATTTTTTGGAAAATTGAATTTGGGTTTGGTCGTTTAAGTTTAAAATTTTGTCCGCATACAACGCCACATAATTTGTTTTCATTCATACGTGTAGAAAAAACTTTATTTGATTGTTTGGTTGCCATATAAAAACTAAAACTTTTTTGGTAGATGGTCTACCCGACAAAAATGTTTTGAGAATAAATGTGTGAGAGAAATTTTCGTTCCTTCGGGGCCCCCCTGAGAAAGGAGGCCCTGGGCACGGGCCCCGTGTGCCCTTATGGTAAAGACGGCATTGGGGTGGCTTATAGGAAAAGTTAAGCAATATATTTAGGTACATTGAAAAAGTTAAGAAGTTTAGCAGATTGTATTGAAAGGTTTATATTTCCAAGAAGAATTCTGACCCATTTTCAAAAATTTAAGTTTAACGGTAGTAAGTATCTTTGCCAGAAAAGTTGAGTTTACAAAGGATTTTTTTTTGAATCGCGAGAGACTTTGGTTCACAAAAAACACTTAAACTTTCAACAATTTTAATAATATGTTGCTTTGTCTACTGAAACCGGTCTTTACAAGCTGTAAATAATGCAATTTTTAGTTTAAAATACCTCAGAAATGTTAAGTGTCCGATGATTGGACACTGTCCTTGAATCCAGTATTTTGTAGGCCTACTCTCTTCTTTTGTTTGAAATAGTCAAAAATGTCGAGATTATCTTTTCTAGTCGTACTAACTTAACAGAAAGTTGCAAAGGTGCCCTTCATTGAAAATCAAGGTCGTCCCTAAAGTTTTTCGAAACAAATTTAAATTAAAAATGAAAGTCACAAAAGCAATTATAGGGAAAACTCTGAATTTAATCCATTACTTGTAGTGCTCAAAAAAATTTTATTGATACGAATTTGAACCCAAACTTTAGAACTTGGTACACTTTTACATCTCAGTACTTTTTGTGCCAGCATAATTTCAACATAGAAGAACTTGGCTCTTTTTTTTAACAGTAATTTTTTTGTTGTGATTTCACTACTTTTTGCAAGGTATGGCTGTAGAATTGAAAATCTCTATATTTGATGAAAATTCAGTGAAAATGGGGGCGGTTGCCACGCCCCCTGGCTTAAATTCTCAAATTTTAAATTTTTTCCTTTGTATAAACTACCAACTCTACCATTCTACCAAATTTCAAGATTCTAAGATAATCAGAAGTGCTCTATAATATTTGATGAAAATTCAGCGGAAATGGGCGGATTTGGGCAGATTTTAAATTTTTTTCTTTGTATTACCTACCAGCTCCACCATTCTACCAAATTTCAAGATTCTACAATAGTCAGAAGTGCTCTATAATAATTGATGAAAATTTGGCGAAAATGGGCGGTTACCACGCCCCCTGAATTGAAAATCTCAATTTTTCGATTTTTTCCTTTGTATACACCACAAGTCCTATCACCGTGTAAAATTTCAAGTTTCTACGATATCGGGAAGTTTTCCATAATTTTGACGATCTGTCAGTGAGTCAGTGAATCAGTGAGTCAGTTACGGTTTTTGCGATTTTTGAAGCCCTATATCTCAGAAACTACTCATCGTAGGAGGCTGAAATTTTGTGAGGTGTTTGGTTTTGACCAGCTCAACAAATGTAGCGAGTTTGAAATTTCTAGCATCTTTGGTGTGGAAGTTAGAGGGGGGTCGAAAATGGCCTGAGTTGTTTCCTGTAAATAAGGGTGTAGTGCCAAAGTTGCTAGAGAACTTGGCTGGGCACTACCGTGCCCCTTGATCGTATTGACTTTAATTGGATGAGAAAATGACTGAAAGAATTATACACAGTAACACGTTCCTACCTTAATACTAAAAAAATGTGACTTCGAAGTTAAACAAGATCAAATCTTCAAGTTTAAATTTTATACCTGCATATATTACACAGTATCTAGCCGAAATAAGTTTGAAGACAGTTATTCTAAAATTTTGGAGACTCAGAATGATTTTCTTAAGAATGATATGGCATGGACCATAGCGAATTTTTATTTTCACACCTCAAAATTGATTCTCTTTCTGCAATTTAAATAGATTCTCATGTCAGCAAATTTTTTTCTGCTTCGCGTTTACCGAGTTATAACATAAACAGCTTTGGTGTTCGGTATTATCATACAATTGCTAAAACGGGCTTATGTATTTAAATGTTTATTCAAATGTTTTAAAAAGCTTTTGAAGTTATTGTATAACTGTTGAAAATTGTAGTAAAACCAATTTTTGAAAGTTGGTCTTATTTCACTTGGACTAATTTCATGGCACACCAATTGAACATTTAATGAAGAAACTTTCAAAAATCGACGAGCGTTCCAGTTTTGAATACTTATTAAAGTAATTTTCTAAGATTCACTCGAATTTCAAAGATATTTGCTTACTTTTTTTTATAAATGTTTTAGAGATATATTGCGAAGAAATTTAGACAAATTTTTAATCGATGATGGGCCAAAAGTCCACAGGAGTTTTGTGTGAACTTTTGACCCACTTGCGTGGGTTGTAAGTCCATAATTGATTTGTGGAGCTATGACCCACACTAGTGAGCCAATAGTCCATTATGGACTTTTGGCCTGTGGACTTTTGACCCTGCACCACAATTTTCAATAATGAATGATACTTGCTAACCATACACTGACTTTCAAAATTATGCAGTTCATCTTTCGAAATTTTATGAATGTGGTGGTATTATGTCAAAATTTTTAAGTGTGATTCCATTCATATTTCAAAAGAAGGATTTTGGCCCTTTGCATGTGATTTGGTGTGACCTTATTTTTACGATACTCCTAAATGAATATTGAATTAAAATTTAAATGAATACGGAGAAAAACAACGTAAAACTCATGTAAAATTAACAGAGAAGATTGTTAATATAGCACCTACAAACTAACCCCGGTTAAAATTACACGAGTTGACCTGGTTATTCAAAATTGTTTAATCTTACCCACTATCTCGGTTAAATTTTACTAAAATCTCAAAATTTAGCCGAGTTTCTTGATCAATATAAACAAGTTGATCGGTTAAAATAACCTTCTAAAATTGTAACTTTAAACTTTTCCTTTATTAAGCACTGTTATAATCTTGATGTTGATAGAATCATAACTCTTCCACTGAGTTAAAAACCGCAACGTAAAATGCAATATGTTCAACTTTGATTTAATGTTGAAAAAACTAACATGAAATATCTTTAAATTAAAATTGAAACAACTTAAGAATTTTTTTTATTTTTGTCGGACTTCAGCTTTTGTTGCATTTTATCACCCTAATTTCCAACAGTGAGATAGCATAGTGGTAAAGCATTCGCCTAGTGACCCAAGTATTTTAGGTTCGATCCCCAGCGGCTGCTGGTTTTCGTTGGTTTTCGTTGATTTTAAGTTGTTTTTTCACTCAGTGTACCTTTTTGTTTGCCATTACTTCGTTTTCATTTTATACGTTTTCCATTATATTAATAAAAAGAATTTAAACTTATTTTTTTTTATAATTTTTATTTCACCATTTTTAGTTTTGCTTAGTTGTGTTCATTTGTAATATTATTTCCATTTTTTATTAATTTATTCTTTAATTTTGATTTCATCATATATTTTCTTCTGTTCTGTAATACTTATGTAAATAATTTTTTTTTTTTTTTTTTTTGGTATAATTTCAAGGAAAAAAGAAAACAAAATCATTGCATGCATTTTTTTCGTGATTTTCAACACTTTTCTTTTATTTAGTTGTTTCATTTATTTTTATACTCTCATTTCCATGTATAGTAACATAAATTTTTGTTAGTCGAATTTGTATTATATTTATTTTTATAAATAAAAAAAATCTTACATAGCATTTTACTATAAACAAAACTTAAAATATAAAAACTTTGTTCTCAATTAGATAATAACTAATAAACTTTTAGAAGAGATTTAAAATATGTCAATTATTGCACAACAGTTTTAAAGCTTTTTTTTTTTGAAATAATAACAAATGTATAGAGAATAATCAAATTATTTATAGATCAACAAATTTATATTATTTCTTTTTAATTAAATATTTATTTATTTCTTTTTTATTTAAAATTATTTCTAATATTTTTTTTTTTGTTGTTTCTTCGAGTCAATTGCTTTAGTTGTAACAAATCTTAAACGAAAATTCACATTAAAACTAAATAACAAAATATTTATTTATTTAGAAATAAAAATTAAAAATATTGAATATTTTGAGCTACTGATTGCATAAAACTGCATCAGATTTTTAATTCCTTTTTTGTTTCTTTATTAAGTGTATATAATTTAATAGTTTATGAAAATATTTGCTTTTGTTAATAGTGTTTTTTTTTTTTTGTTTGTTTTTTATTAAATTTAATTTAATAAGTCATCTTACTTTTGCTTTAATTTTTTTTTGTTTTATTTATTTTTTGTATTAATTTCTTTTTTTTTTCAGTATCACAGAGAGACGTGACTTTATACTTACACAACTTATATATATTTATAAATATTCAATAATAGAAAGTATAGGATTTAATTTCTATTATTTAATCTTATATTTTTTTGTTTTTATTTTTATAAGTTTGATTATAACAATTTCTTTGTATGATTTTTATTTTTCTCTTTTAGTATAAGAAATTATTATTAAACAAAATTTACAAAATATCAAAATGTAAAATTAATTTATTTTATTTGTATTATGTTATATTTTATGGTGTTTTATACGATTTCTTATATAATTAATCAATTTTGTTTGTCTTACTTAAATATTTTACTGAACGATTTATTACAATGACAAAATTTCGTTTAAAATTGTATTTTATGTTTTTTAGTTTCACACTCATTTTTTTTTTGTAATTTAGTTTTATTTAAAAACATTTATGGAAGAATTTTCAGTTGAAATAAAATTATTATTGATCTAAACAAACTTACAAGAAAATAATAAGCTTTTAAATTTAATTTTGTTCATCAAGTTGGATATTTCTTTCAGTTTACGTGTAACGGTCTATTTAAAGTTTCATTGTTTGGAATTAAAGTGTTTTTATAAGTTTTGAGATCTTGTATGTTATATTTGTCATTGATATTTGGTTATTCAATTCCACTGATAAAAAATGTACGAAGTAGTTTGAATGATAATTGTCAAGAATGACCCCAAATGTGATGTCTCGATGAAACATTTTATTTAGACCAAAGTTCCTTCTAATGGGGTATTGTTGGGTGATGGAAATACCTAACAGGAATTCTATAGAATATTTAGATAAATGCATTCCACAGAATTTGAACAGAAAAACTTATCTTGATCGGGAAAGTAAACATAATTTTATCCTTAGGCAATTATAATTTGCATAACGGCCACTTGCATAGCGATCAGGATTTTTGTGTGCTAATTTCAAATCCAAAGTCATAATTTCGCTGGCACGTCACGTTTTTTGAAATATTTGGATATAAACAGGTCAAAACGAAGTTTTTGGGTATTATTGATGCTGAATTACATAAAAGTTATCTAATGGGTTTTTGAAGCAAATTCCAAATTGTGACTTCCGATTTGGACTAAAAAAAGAAACATAACGGAAAATAATACGTTTTTGGTTAAACATTATAACAGAATATCAAAAAAAATTTCATATAGAGAAAAAAGAGATGAGATAAGCTCAAAAGCTAGATATGATAGAATAAATTTGTAAACAGTTTTGAATCAGCACGCATTAAAGTAAATCACACATCAATTTTTCCTCCCGATATTTTTATTTAATTTATATAATGAAAACTGATATTTTCCTGCCATTAAATCAAAGGTTTTTCAAATGTGAAGCACACTGGGCGTTTTTTTCCTATCGGTTTAACACATATATACATAGTAACCTTTTTCACATAGTAACCTATTTCACAGCCAATTGATTCCACAGGAACCAATTGCGGTGACGCTGCGGTGTTTTGGGAACCTGGAAGTCCGCTAAACTGGTACATTTATTAGTAGATTGACGCAACGTCACCGCAATTGTGAATGATTCCTAAAGAATCAAATTGCGTCAAAAAAAAAAAAAACACATGATTGCACCAGACTGAGCAATGTTTTGTAGACATTAGTCGATTTTAATGATACGCGTTAAAATAATTGTTATTTAAAAATTTTACAAAATTTACAAAAATAAAATGCACGACTGGGTCGCACGTACTGGCTCTTGTAGTTCAAAGCATCTTTATCTTAAATATCTATTGGAAATTTAAGATTTTGTGAAGAAAAAAAAAAATAAAAACAAAAAAAAAATCGAAAGTTAAAAAAATTCAATATTTTAAAAATTTTTTGAAAAACTTTTTTTTTAAATTTTTTTTTACATTTTACACTTCAATACCTATGATGTCTGTAAATTTTGAAAAATTGACTTATGCTTTGATGAAATATATGGACTTAAAAAACATGTCAATTTTTGAAAAACGGCAACGCCATATTTCCGCTCTTGGCATTTTTTGAGAAAAACTAAAAACGCAGTTTTATTGGAATCTCAATAAGAGTACTGCGCACACCAAATTTAAACGAAATCGTTAGAGCCGTTTTCGAGAAATTTGAAATACCTCGAAAACGTTATATGGGAGATATGTGTTAAATTGGAGATATTAAAAAAATAAAAAAAACGGAACTAGGGAATTACGTAAAAATCATCTGTACCAAGTTTCAAGCAAATCCATCCACCCGTTTAGGCCCTAGCTCGATGTACAGATGGACGCACAGACGCACACACGCACAGACCGACGGACGGCATGACGAAAACCACTTTTTTGATCTTCTCCATCATCGTAATGTTGGTTTTGATTAAAACCTCGATTTTTTTTTTCTACACGAAACCCATACTTGCCCCATAGAGCAAGTAAAAATTATTTGTGGATTTTGAAAAATTAAGATACTCTAGTTTTTTTTTTTTTTTTTTTGAAAAATCAATTTTTTGAAAATAGGGTAATGCATTTTTGGAAATTTCGTTTTTAAATGTTGTAAATGTTGATTATTATTTTCTTAAAAATGACAAACCAACTTTTTTTTTAATGGTGGAAAATGTTTTTATATAAAAAATTATTTTTTTTAAACGACTCTGACCCTTTTCATAAGAACAACTTTTACCATAAGAGTAATATTGTTAAGCATGAATTTTTTCTATCCACATTATACTTTATAATTCTCTTCTACATGTATTTACTATTTTTATGCTTATGGGCTATAGTCGTGCATTTTATTTATTTTTTTCATAAAAAAAATTTGAAAAAATTAAAATTAAGTTGGTATGCCATTTTTAATAATTACTAATTCAAATCTAAAACCAAAATTTATGAAAATTCAGTTTAAATTTTTGTTTTAATTCAATTATAAATGCTATAAATTATTAAAAGTTTCGTTAAATAAGCAAGTCGTATGGGAGAAACTCAGAATAAAAAAAAAATCGGTTCTTTGGCAGGTAACGTAACAATTTCAAAAAAAATCTTTTTTTTTTGCCAAAAGATTATTCTTGTCTAAAAATATGCACTTCATTTTTTTGAGAAAATAATGCAATAATTTTCTAAAAATACTGCTACATGCAAGTAACTACCAAGTTTGAAGAAAATCGACACTGCTGTTAAGGCTGAAGCTCTTTATGCAAACAGACCACTGACTTTTTTTAATGAATAAACGAAGTAAATTTTAATTAAAAATTTTTTTTTTTCTAAAAATTGTTTGTTCATTAAAAAAACATATTCTTGAATTAATTTTGTAAACAAAAAACTTTAGTATTCCAGGTGCGATGAAATCATGCATTTTTCTTTTTTAATAAATTTCAATTCCAATTTATTTACGGAAATAAAATTGACAAAGTAATAAAAATTTTTGATTTTAATTAATTTTTCGAACTTGTTGGTTGAATCTGAAGCTGGTTTACTTGTCTGTCCATTCTGCTAATTTCAGAACCTTGTTGTAAGTTTTTTTTAAGTGATATCTGGAAAATTTGTCCAAAATAGTAACTTCTTGTATTTTAATTGAATTAACTGTAAATTTCTTCAGATTTAAATAAACTAGTATAAATATCGTTAATTCCACTTTAACCTGTATTTCTTGCAATATCATTCTCATTATTTCAATTTCATTTTAGTTATTTTAGATTAAACAATATTAATAGATTTTTAGTTGTAGTTGAAGGTATTTCGAAACCATTTATTAGGTTGATGAAAAAAATTAAAAATTAACAAAAATTCTATTTCACATTTTATTTTTTTACACAAACACACTGATCTCGTTCATTATTGAGTTTTAAAACTCTTAAAACTACCTATACATCGTTTAAAATACACTAACATTGATGAGTTATTACAATATTTTATATATATATATATCATTTTGAAATGGTTTTACAAAGAAAATTGTCTAAATTTTTTTTTTAGGTAACATTTATCGGATTTTGTGTATGTATTTGCTTTGATTATTTTTTTATTTACAATGATTTGTTAGCACGCCTTTGTTTTTTTTTTTGTATCTTTATAAATATATCAGATATATCCGAAATATTATACATATATTTTTATCTTATAAATAATAAAAAATAATTTAGTTTTCCCGCCCAATTTCCCCTCTCACTTACATTCAGTCCTAAGAAAATAAGTCCTACATCGACTTTCAGAGGAAGCTCTCCCGTGCTCCATGGCCCTCATTACCCAGTACAACCCTTTGCGATGGTGCTTCGCCATATTGATCTTGATAATAATTCTCACGCATCATTGTATTCAACGACGAACACCGGAAGTACAAAATCTCCTGGAACGGTTTACGAAAATCCCTATTCAACGTGGCATAAATTATCGGATTTAACAATGAATTGGCATAACCCAGCCATAGGAACAACGATGAGAGAGCCTCCGGTATGTGTATGGTTTCACTCTCGACAAACGGTCGTATGAGTGCGAGTATAAAAAATGGCAGCCAGCAAATGGTAAAGGCTGACATAATGATCCCTAACGTAGTTGAGGCTTTCTTCTCTTTGGCTAATTGAAACCGTAATTTCTTCTGATGCGGTGAGCCTAGCAGATTACTACTGCCGCTAACTAAGGTTCCGCCGCCACAAGTTGACGTACTAAGTGAGTTTCCACTGTGCCGTGGGCCGACGTGTCCGTCAAAGTCGGGCCGTTGAGTTTGGGCGGCGCCATTAAGAGCGTTTTGAAGATGCGTTTGAGCACGTTTCTCTTCCCGGACGATTCTCCGAGCTGCACGGAATATTTGATAGTAGACAAAAAGCATCACGGACAGGGGCAAATAAAACGACCCCACTGTGGCGTATATCTGATAGGCAAAATTCTGACACACCCGGCAAATAGGTTCGCCATTCTCACCGATATGTTCGTTGCCAAGTATCAGCAATGGCGGCAGGGATATACAAGCTGCTGCTAACCACACTAGCGCCACACACAGCATCATCCGTCGAGGCGTTCTCTTAACGCCATATTCGAGGGGCTTCGTGATGGCCAAATACCGGTCCACTGAGATGGCGCACAGGTTTAGGATTGACGCCGTACAACAGAGCACGTCAAACGACACCCAAATGTCACAAAAAAGCGGGCCATAATTCCATTTTTGCAAAACTTCATACAGCAGAGCGGTGGGCATGACTAGAACGGCGACACACAGGTCGGAGAGAGCTAAGGATACTAGAAGGTAATTGCACGGTCGTCGCAGTTTCCGCACCATGCATACGGCGATGCAGACGAGGACGTTACCAACAACCGTGCCCAAAATCACGACGAGCAGAATGAGACTAACAATGATGGTCTTGAGTGGAGGCAGTTCGACTTCGCCATCGAATTCGCCGAAAATCGCCGGTCCATCGAGCAACGGTTCGAGGGAACTTGATACCACACTGGTGACACTGCCCGTACTTGTCGAGTCTGGAGGACTGCTGTTCGTGATGGACGTGATAAGGGTGGTGAAGTTCGCATTATGTGACGCAGGGTAGACCAGGAGCGGTGATAGTTCCTCCTCGTCGAGTAACTGCCTGCCCTCGTCCACTGCAGTCGTGATGGGTTGCAGTAGAAATGCCAGCGAGGGCGTGGATATGTTGTAATGATGCGTCTCTGCGGCGGCGGCATTGGCGAACTCGTCCTCGCTGATTCTAAACGAATCCATTCAGAGAGAGAAGAGTGAGTTGGGTTATGTTTTTTTTTGTTCGATGGAATATCTCAAGGTTAGGGTGGTGCGGTACGGTATAATGCCTTTGTGCACTTAGACCGTTCGCTTACGACCCCATGGCTGGTCGATGGGTGGGATTGGTTGTGTTTTTATGAGTTTCCGTGATGTGTGGTGCTCGCCTGCAGTGTGATTTATAGATTCCGCTTTCCGTTCAGCAGCAGAAGTAATTTTCTTCAACTGATGATGGAGGAAATCTTTGTCGTCTTAGAGGTGGCGATGGGGGCGGCGGTGGGGTTGGTGATATGATGGCTGTGGGTGTAGGTGATTTAATAGGAATGATTATGTCGTCGCTTGCGGCCTCTATAATGCCAATTCCACTCGCTAACGTCGTCGTTATCGTCGTCGTCGTAATTGTCGCCGTTGTTGTTGTCGCCGTCGTCGTTGTGGCTGCTAGGAAAATAATGGAGATGATACTTTCACTACTTTGACTAATGTTGTTTTGCTGCCTACTTTCCCGCAGCGATTTCTGCGGCGGCGGCGGAGGTGGCTGATGATGTATTTGAGTATCTGAGTGTCTAATGGTGAATGCGATTATGTTGTATTTGTATGGCTGTTCTTTTGTATCCATTTATGAAAGATCATTAAAATGATGTCTTCGGGTTGTTGTTGCTGGTTTGAGGCTGATGGTGTGGCGTGGGGTTGACACAATTATGAGGACGTTTTGATGTCTTGAGGGATGATGACGTAGATTGGTGGTTTTGTGCTTGTAAGCTTTTGATTTAATCTTAAATCCATTTATCATAATAATTTTCAGTTCGTTTTTCTTTTTTGTATTTTGTTCACCTTCAATAAATGTTCAGTACAACCAGCCTAAGAGATGTCTTGTTATTACTTGTAATGAGCGTTATTTAGCTTTTGTTGTGGTTTTATTTCTTTTTTTTTCAGTTACTTTTTCTTATTTAAAAATCAATACAAAGAAGGTGATTTTTTTTCTTTGTTTGAATATATTTTTTTTATCAGGGAGAGGGTTTTCGGGGTTGAAAACCTTTTTTTTTTTTTTGAAGATTTCCTTTGTTGTTAGGTGATGGTCCTTAAATTTGTCTGGGAATTTTTTTTGATTGTTTTGGTTGTCGGCTGCTGCAAAATGAAAAAGAAAAACACAAAAAATTGTGGTTAAGAAAATTTATATTCAATTCAATTATAAGGGTTAAAATGGTTTAAAAAATTATTCAAATAGAACTAATTCGATTGAACGCATTGATTTGCGGATGAAAGTGTTTACTGATTACAAAGACAAATGACATTTTTGTGTTTTTATTTTGTGTGAAAGGGATACCAAACTTACAAAAAAAAGGAAGGAAATAAATCAATGAGCCAATTTATAAAATTCAATATAAAGACAAAAAAGGTTTTTTTTTTGTGTGGGTGACTTTTGGTTATTCATTGGAAGATTTTTAAGTTTTTTTGAGGGTTCAAATTACTACTTTTTCCAATGGGAATGTGTAGGTTACATTTCAATATATTTTTTTTTATGTTTTTGTAACTCTTTGTATGTTTTCCACTTTTATTAAGTTATCATTTAGAATATAGTCGAAAGTAAAACATTAGTAAATCTATTCAAATGAAAAAAAATTCAAAAACTTATTTTTTTGGTAAAAAGTCCTGCAAAACACCAAAAATTTCCACTTGAAATTTTTAGGCTAAAATTTCAATTATAAATTAAAAATAAACTATTAGAGATACAAAACTCTTATTTGATAGATAATAACCTAAAGTCGAATACACATGAATGATTTTTGAAAATTCTGTCATTTAGTAGGGTAAATAGGGGTAAAACAAAATTGAAAAATGTGGCTATTTTCTAAACGCGACGTTGCAAAAAGTTGAATTTTTTTTAAATCGATAGGTAAATTTATTTTAAGGCTGAAAATGGTATTGAAAAAATTCTAAAAAAATTCAAAACCAATTTATAAATGGTTTTTTAAAATTACAACAAGAGGTAAACCTTTGACAGAGTAGTGATTTTATAGGTAGGAGACATTTTTTTTTGACAATTTGAAAAACGTCATTCGTTAAATAATATAAACAAATTAGGGGTCTGATACGGATTTTTTTTTAAGTATCTGCGTTTCAAAATACGAATTTTTTGTAAAACAACTCCCTTTTTGGGTAAGTTTTTATTTTTATTAATTTTTCGTAGCGTTCAAGAAATCTCAAACTTATAGGACATGTAGTCTATAACCGTGAGCATGCATGCACAAAAAATTTAAAAACGATTTTTGAACGTTTAACTGGAAAAAACAAATATTTTTAAGCCCAAGTTTTTTGACCGTTTTTAATTGTTTTTTATTTTTTTCTATATTGCGCGAAATTTCAATTAATTTTGTATTCAGAATTTTGAGATAACGGTAAAAAAAGTTCTATTTTTCAACACGATTTTTCTTTTGATCTAGAGCAGATACAAATTTTTATTGAAGCGTCATGACGCGTAATATAAAAGATGAAATAATTTAAGCTTTAAGGTAATTGAAAAAAAGAAGATCGATTGTCTTGCTTTTTTTGATGAATGGTGATTGGGTTCGAAAAATTCTAGCTTATTCTGTAGATGTCATGCAGACATGGTTTACGAAGGTTACATGGTGAAAACTGTCTTGAAACGAATGAATTTTGATTTCACAAAATCCACTGCAATTCTACCTTTTTCCGAAACACCTTCGAATAATTGTAAAATGTAACTACATAGAATCTACATAAGTGCATTTGAATATTTCACTCAATCAAGGTTGCTTTTTTTTAGTAAGAAACCGACTTAAAATACGTGCCAAGTAAAATATTTTCAAAATTCCGTACGTATTTCTGTGTGGAATAATGTTTTAAAGATTTGTACTACTCGTAGCTACGGAGATGTTAATAATTTAATTGATAGTTGTTTCTGTTTTCATATGATTTTTATGTAAAGTTGGGTCACTGTGGCGTATACGTAATATTTAATTTGCTTTTACTATTTCGCTGGCTGAGAATTATAGGGTTGTATGTCAACTCACCTTAGTTTTGAGAAAATCGATCTCAAAGTTTTTTAAGGCTGGTTTTTGGATAAAATAGTTACATAGCAGTAAAGTATTGATGTAATGTTATAAAGGACCCTAAAAAAACATTAATTTCATCACAAAAAAAGATTCTATGAGCATTTTTGAAAAATGACATAGAACCTTTTTATGAAAAAGTTTGTAAACAAATTTGAAAAAGGTTCTACGTTCAACATAGATCCTTGTAGTTATAAAGAGCTTACATGTAAGAAATGGATTTTTGAAATAGGCTTTGATTTAATTTAATTTTACTCAAGTTTTGCACAAAACAGTCAAATTCTATTTTAAATAGCAGAAAAAAATACCACAAATCACAATTCCTGCTTTTGTTGAATTAGGTATACAGAAAAAAGACATGCTAAAAACAATTAGAATTTGTATTAAATCAATCGGATTTTTGCATGTTTTTTTTTACCAAAAAGACAGTCGTCTTAATCATCTTCTACAGTGCAAAATATATGCAAAAAAAAAAATTTTAAGTTTGTTTAATATTTTAATTTTAATAATAATGCAATTAAAATTAATGAAAAATAATTTCAATCTTAGCAGGTATCTACACTTTCTATCACTTTGATTTAAAAAAAGTTAAAAAAAATGTTACTTATATTTATTAGAAATCTTATTAATTTAAGAGGATTGGATTTTAGAGGAGTATCGTCTTGATTCGAAGTGCTTTATTTGTCTCCATGTATAATTTGTATATACATACATGTATATACATTAATCATAGAAATAAACTAATATAATTATAAAGATGAATAACGAAGAGTTCTTCGGTTAGTAGAGTAAAATCCTGACCTTTGAAAAAAAAATTACTCAATTTTTTCCAATTTTTTTTCAACTAATACAACTAAAAATTAGTTAATTTTTTGTTTAATATTTTTGTTTTTTGGGTACTAAGGTGAAAGCTGAATCTCGTTAGCAGTTGCTTTATCCTAGTATATCTTGCCATCGGCTTTAGGTTTGTCCGAAGGTACTTCTTAGGTACTTTTTGAGTTTTGACTTCTTTTGTTTTAAGTTAAGGAATCTAAGTGTTTCTTTAACTTTAGGTTTATTAATACAAACTATGAAATTCCCAACCTCGATTATGAAAAAAAAAAAAAGTTTTCAAAAAATCACTTCCAATTCTTGGCACACAAAAAACATTAGTCTAATTTAATGATAATGTAAGAATATCTAGGTTAGGTAATCCGAATGAATTATTGCAAAAGTTAAGGTTTGATAGTACATATTTTGGTTTAAAGAGTACAAAACGAAATACAAAAATTCTTTACTGTTTAGCAAATGCCCTGGAGTGAAATCCGCTAACTTGATAGTTATAGTCAAAAACGACGAATTATGGAGGAAAATCGTCGTTTTTGACTGTCAACTATTGACTATCAAGTTAGCCGACTCCACCCCTGTTGTTCAATACCAGCGAAACATCAAAAGATCTTTTATTTTTACTTTAGTTAAAAAAATATCATTTCCATAAGATGTCATTTTGAAAAATTTGCATAAAAGAGTTCTATGTATCAATGTATTTTTTTGTTTGAAAAAAATCAGTAAAACGGTTCTATGTTGCAATTTGAATAACATAGAACCTTATTATATTAATACATTGATGTGAAATCATGAAAGTTGTATGTCTTTTTTACCATTAATTTTTTTCTAATTTTTTTTTTTATTTTATTTTTTTTTTATAAAACTCATTTTTTGTATTTTGTATGAAATACACCCTTATAATTCTCAGCCAGCGATTTGTTGACTCTTTTTTTCACTTTTTTGTCAGTGTTACCTATTAAAAATGTTTAAATAATTTAACGTTAGAAATCGTTAAAGGCAACATTTTTGCAAATTGTTTTATGTACCTATTAGGAAGCTTTAAAAATATGTTTCATTTTTAAGCATATTCCGAAAACACCAAAATCTCAGAATATTGCAATGAGTGTGATTCCTACTACATTACATATTATGCGAATTTGCTCAAATCATACAAATTCTCTACGACAATCTAAAAAAAAAAAAACAACAATTTTTATGAAAACTTATTAAAAACATAGTTTGCTGTCTAGTTTTAACAAACATTATTTTTATTTGAATTCATTATTTTTTTAGTTTTAATTCTTCATTTTTCCTTAAAACATAGATAACTGATAAGAGTACTTTTTGAATGGTTTTAAACTTAAAACAAAGTAAATGAATACTAAACGTCATGTTTTGTCAATCATTTTTTCCGACTTACACCCTTTGAGGAAATGAAATTCTCAACTCTCAAAACTCTCAAAAGCCGAAGGCCTTTCAAGTTTTCAAAATTCCACCTTTGATATTTTATTCTTGTCACACCTTTTTCAAATATTAAATTTTTTTTTGTCAACACCCCTTAAGTCAAAAGAAAAATTCTAAAAGACAAAAGAATCCCGCCAATTTTTCACTTGAAAAGCCCTTAACATACACAGATGTGTTATTTTATGTACGATTACAGTTATATATCATCTAAGAAAAGTTCAAAAATCCCCCAAAACAAAATACATACAAACTGGTGTGGGATCAAGGGATTAACCCGCCATGGCACTCTTAGAATACCTACGGAAACACATGAATTGTCTAAGAAGGTGTAAGAAATCCATTTAGTTTTTAAAGTACCTTCCTAACATATCCGACCGGAACGGCGGTATTGTAGCTGTTATGTATAGCAGATGTGTTTGTGTTTGGTGTTGTCACCATCCGACAACCGTTTTCAACCGCCAAAACCACCAAACACGAGGCTAACATTTACCCAAAAAGTGTAAAGGTGTTTGTGTAAACTTCTTGATCAAAATGAAAAAAAAAAAAAATGAAAAGACCGTATAATCCGATGTCAAGTTAATGCTCTTAAAGACTTTACAAAATCTTGAAATATTTCTTACCCCAGAGGTGGATTTAATGCGATCTAAAATTGAATACACACATGTGCTTTGGAGTTTCTTCCTCACTTTTTTTTTGTTCACCAGTTTTTTGCTAATAAAAAGGGTAACAAGACAATGAAGAACAAAGTGATTTCTTCAAGGATTATGTTTTATTATCCGGCTAAAGAGAGGGGCTCAACAGAAATGTGGTTATATGTTTTCAAGTCTAATTAAGAGAATGAAATTTATGATCAAAAGGATTTTCGGATATTTATGGTTTACAGCGGGTTTATTTTTGGAGATTGTTTTTAATTTATTACAATGAGATTTATGGGGTGTATTTTATTTCCTTAGTTGGTTAAAAAGGTGCTTAGAGAGGTAAATTCAAATGAGCTGGAAGTGTTAAGTTTTCATCTTCACATTGCTTTGCAACAATAAAGACATTGTTGGTTAAGGTAGAGTAAGTGTGGAAAATATGACCGACTTGGGTTGTATGGCCTACCACATAGTTGTTCCAAAAGTAAAACCTATAAGCATATATAAAGCACGATCCAACAAAGGGTTGGCAAGAAGAAAATTTAGGGACATTTTGGCCTCGTTAATTTCGCTGTGTCTGAAATGGCCTCTCATATGTTGGTAAGATATTCATTAGGCAAAATTTTTATATTTTGACTTTTAACTTCCTTGAAGAACTTTGGACCATATTCAACACCCAGTGGGCCATATTTACCGCATCAACATTTAACTTCTTTTTATCAAAGCTTAATTTTCTTTATTTACTTTCAGATATAAGCAAATACACCTGTTCAATATTACCAATCAACTCGGAAATTGATACATTTATATTGACTTCCTGGGAGCAATCAATTGCATACGCATTGTAGAAACAAAAGTGGTCCAAGATAACACTAGACCGATAACAACAATAGAAAAGCAACAATATCACAACAAAAGTCGAAGTATTCAAGTCCTTTCTTAAAGGACACTTTACATCGAATCTAAGTTGAAGCAAATATTTAAAGGACCCTACTACCGAAAAATTGTCAGCTAAATAAAAAACAAATTTTAAATTCAAATTCAAAGTCGAAAAAAATCTATGACTCAACGTTTCGTAGATACAAATTATTTTTGAACTACCTATGTCTCAAAAAACGTGACCACATAGATTTTTTTCGACTTTGGATTTGAATAAAGAACATTAACATTAACCGAAAAATAAATTCTCAGTTTTATTGAACATTGAAAATTTTCATTATATCGTGTTTTCTAATATTTACTTAAGATCATATCTAGTTGACAAGCGTATATAATCCCAATATATTCAATTTTCTTATGAAACATAAATAAAAAAGGTCCCAGAATTCCAGAATTGTGCTTATTTAAAAAATCAATGAACAACTAGCGTAATAACAGGTCTTAAAGTGTTTTTTACTAACTTGGCATTTTTCGGACTTTATTTTTAAAATTATGAAGATTTTTTTTTAAAGAATATGAATTTATGAATCCTAAATCTAAGATCTAACACCTTTTTGACATGAAATTTGGCAAATTTCTAGCTTCTATACTGTTTTGAAAATTAAAATTCTATTTTAAGGCTTATTCTTTGCGCCATTTTCCAAATTTCCTGACATTTCGTCAAAAAATGGCCTCAGACCGAACAAAATCTTTTTTAGGAATCACAATACTTTGTATCAACTTTATGTAACTGCAGTCGATTCTTAGTTCCGCTAAAGCAAATGGTCATAAGAACTGTGTCGAAGCGAAAAATTGACAATATCCTCTTTAAGTATTTTTTAGTAGAAAAATTCGTAGTTAAAAGTTTAAAATAGCTCTGCTTACCTTAGAAGAATTTAAAAGTGTACCGAATATAAAATGCCCGAATATTCTTCGGCATCTCTAGTCGGTATAAAGAGTGATTAATTGTTAGTTGTTTGAAAATTATTTCGTACAATTTTATATATATACAAACATTGAAAAATGGAATCTATTATATCAATTAAGTTCTAAATTAAATCAGGAATACTTAAAACTAAAAATTTTAAATAATCCATAAACTTAAATTATTTAATTTTCTAATTTGAAACAATTTTAAATAAAAAGCTAAAAATATAACGAAATGTTTTACATAGGTAGGTACTACACTCTCTGAATAAATGAATACATTTATTTTCGTTTATACAATAGATAAAGAGTTAAAAACTAATTTTTTGAAAAATCCCTTACCAAGCGTTGTAATTTTTGTTTTTTCTTATAAAAACTTCATCGACAGCTTCTTTAACGATACAAAATTGGTAGAGACTTTAAGGGGTTATACCTAGTTGTAATTTCGAAAAAAATCAAGTAATTTTTTTTTGCATAATTTTGAATGTACATATTAGAGTGACCGCAAAAAATCGATTTTCGAAATTTTGGTCGGGGGAACCCCATAAAATGTCCCGCCTTTGCAGATTTTTAGATAGCCAAAATTTCAGCTCGATTGGATAACTCTAAATGGTGCCGACACTCGCTCAAAGTATCAAAAATCTTTGTTTTTTCACTGTCGAAGAAAATTAGCTCTAGCTCCCAAACAGATCGGGTTATTTTCACTTTTTATATATTAAATTAAAGGTAGTGTTGCTACACATAATTCAGATGCTTAATTTGTTTAGTTTTACTTAAAAAGAAACATTTTGTCATCAATTTAAATTTTCAGTACTTACCTCAAAAAGAGCTGAAGTGCAAACTCAATTTAAAATTAAACTTTTTTTTAAACTGTTTTATTTAAAAAAAACGAAACATTTAACAGAATTCTAAGGCTGTGTGTGAATTGCGTTAAATAGTTAACACCGTGTAAAATTTTTGACACTATTGAGGTGAACAAAAAAATTTCAGCTGTATGGCTTATTGTTTAATATTTTTCTCTGCTTCTTTTCTGCTATGAAACTCCTTTTTAATAAAAAAAAAACAAAACAAAACCATCTGCAAAAAAAATTTAACTCAAATTTAACTAGGTCCCAGAGCCCAATAAATTTTTAAAAGCTGAAAATTTTTGTATTCACCTCAATAGTGTCAAAAATTTTACACTATGTTAACTATTTTACGCAATTCACACACGTCCTAAAAAACAAAAAAAATAACATCGTGTTACATTTCTTATACATAATTAATGAAGTAAATACTAAAAAAAATTAATCAAGAGATTTACAAAGTAGTTTTGGAAGCATCAGGATACAATTTTCGGCACTCACTGACTACTTGAAGTACATATTGTTTTTGTTCCTCATCTTTAGTTCAAAGGTTATTAAAATCGGTTATTAATTTGACTCCTCTTTCTGTCATGTCATTTACGACTTTAAGTGGTTGCACTTTTTTAAAGCCTTCTTTAAAATGCGGGTTTCCGGCCAAGGATTAGGAGGTTCTTTGAGAAAACTTGTGTCTATTTTCAATCGGCTGAAAAAGATCAATGTTTCTTTGTTCACAATATTTTTTAACCCTGCTGTGACAAATTGTTCATCTTCATGTGTCTGTAGCTTTGGATTTACTATTCTGTTGGTTTCCGTTTCACTGGTTTTCAAAATTATGTTGGCCGTTTCTAATTTTTCGCCATCTCGTAAAGTTAGGTCAAAGAACGCCAGACCTGCCAGCTCTGAACTCAAATACCATAAATGGTTTGAGAATTTAGCAAAAGCCTTCTCTGAAATATATTTGTCTATCTTGCGGTATTCAATGCGATTACGCAAAAGATCAAGATCTTGTTTAGGAGCCAGATAAGCTCTTGGGGCATTAAACCAAGCAAACGTTTTTTCTTGTTGAATGTAAGTCTGATTTTGAAACTACAAAGTCAATTGGATTTTGCCCTAGTGCTTCTATTGTATCTATAATTATGCCAGAAGCATTTCTATCAGATGCCTTACATTGGTCCAATAACATAGAAAGTTTCATTGTTAATAGCTCTTTCACCCCACGACTATACCTCATACTTTTGATACCCGAGGGCCCAGAGATAGAGAAACATCCATTCTATCCCAATCCGCAGAATAAAACAGTTAAAAAAAAGTTTAATTTTAAATCGAGTTTGCACTTCAGCTCTTTTTGAGGTATGTACTGAAAATTTAAATTGATGTCAATATTTTTCTTTTTTAGTAAAACTAAACAAATTTAGCATCTGAATTATGTGTTACAACACTACCTTTAATTTAATATATAAAAAGTGAAAATAACTCGATCTGTCTGGGAGCTAGAGCTAATTTTCTTCGAAAAACAGTGAAAAAACAGAGATTTTTGATACTTTGAGCGAGTGTCGGCACCATTTAGAGTTATCCAATCGAGCTGAAATTTTGGCTATATATGTACTACATATACAATAATGTTGTCCGCGAATTCCACATTGATACAGCAGTTAGTTTCCGAGAAAATACGTTTTTATCCTTTTAACTCAGTTTACATGGTTCAAAAAATTTTTAAACGCGTTTTTCTCGAAACTGTGTTTTCAAAGTCGGTGAGCAAAATTTCCCCGAAACGGCTGGAGCTTGAAATTTTTACACAATTTTCTTAGATACTTTTACAAGGTAATGAACGAAGGAATAAGGCTTTAACAAAAAATCGATTTCTTAGGCCACTTTAAATTGTAAATTTTCGTGAAAAAAACGATTTTTATCTTTGGGAAGCCGCCATTTTGTCAAAAATTAAAATTTTGACTATTCCTTCGTTCATTACTTGTATTCGTCTATCCCAGAAATGAATCTTTTGGATTTTCAAATTTTAGGGGGGGTGGGTTAAACCCCATAACCCCTCCCCTAAATACGGCTATGATCGAATCTACAACTCTTGGGTTACTAGGCGAATGCTTTACCAACGTGCTATCTCACAGTTGAAAATTAGAATGATAAAATGCAACAAAAGCTGAAGTCCAACAAAAATAAAAAAAAAAACTTACATTGTTTTAATTTTATTTTGAAGAAGTTTCATGTTAAGTTTTTTAACATTAAATCAACGTTGAACATTTTACATTTTACGTTGCATTTTTTCCCTCAGTGCATAAACAGAAGGACTAGTTTATCGTAAAAAAATGCCACGAATGTTGTCCGTTTTAGACGATTTCGTCAAAAAATCTGTTAGACAACCCTGTTGTATTATTAACTTTCTTTAGGTTATCCAGGTTTATTCTTGATCTTCGAAAGCAGTAACTAATGAGTGACAATTCTTTGACATAAAAATGTTCAAAATGTCAACGTGACAATTTTTTGCTCGAACACTTTTGCCCTTGCACCAATAAAAAATGTAATAAATCGACTTTAGAATGTTCACATATAGTTTTGGTAACAAAGCAGCATTTAAACAAAAGTTGCATAATTTTGGGTTACATATTAAAATTTTAAGTTCAATAACTTCTAAATAATAATAATAATGCCAAAAATTCCAAGTAAAATTTAGTATAAAAAAAATGCCTTGGTCTGTTTCATAATCTTAAAAAAAAAAAAAAATAAACTAATTAAGATAGGTGCCTACTGGCTCGTCAAATGTTCAATGTTTGTTTTGTCTAACCACAAAATCAAGTACATAAAAACAGACTAAGCCCATTCTATAGAGAAAGTTGTTTTTTTTTTTTATAAATAAAAAATGGTTTTCATTAATTAACAAAAGTTTTCACCAAAAAAAAAGGAAAAACTCCGCAATTACGGTCCCTTTCGTTTAAAAGTATTTTTTTTTTGCAAGCCAATTAGCTTTCATTTAAAATTTAAATGAAGCTCACAATCGTTTAATTTAAATTAAAAACAGCAAAAAAAAAAAAAATATTCTACAAGTTAGTCTTGTTCGATATTAATTGAACTTTATTTTCCAGTTCTCCGAATTTTTTTTTAATCAGTTCATTACATAAAAAAAAATAAATGTTGATTAAAAAAACAAAATAAAAGAGGTGTGTTAACCTGTTTGAATGGTTTCACCTCTATTAAACAAAAAATAAACAACCATTGAACAATACCTATACAACGGTCTTGATTAATATTTCGTAGTATTCTTTCCACTATAATTTAACTCATACCAAATTAAAGTTCCATTTGTTGATAAAAGTGTTGCTGCTGATGAGCAAAGTCCTAAATGAAACTTTAATCAAAAAACCTAAACCACAAAATCTGGCTTATACAATCTTATTCCAATTTTCTAATTTCGAAAATTATTTTCTTTTTTTTTTCTCCTTCCAATTTTGATTATATTCTCTATTATCCTTCTCTCTCTGATAGCCTTGAGGGTGCATTCAATGTTATAAATATTCAAATTTTTAAGCCTTCCAGTTAAGAAGAGATTACTCCGAAAAATAACCAAAAACCAAAAGTTAATTCAATAATTTTTGGATTCATAATGACTTAACCTCAATTCAAACAAATCGCGTCCGAAACCTTCTCTCTTTCTCTCTCTAAAGCATATTCCCTTCATTTTCTGAATGCTATTTTAAATCTAACCAAACACAAAATGTAATTAACAGTAAAGAACAAAAGCGCCATCAAGCCGCCTCGTCATCACCGCACACACCCCATCAAAATGCGGGCCAGAAAATACACGTAATTCGCAATATTTTGGTTGATGTTCATTTAGTGGCCAACGGGGAAAAAGGACTAAAATGGTTGTCTGATGGTTAGCAAGGGAGTGATTTTCCCTGACTCTATTTTTTTAAGGCAGAAAGAGAGGTTGTAATTAGGACAGTAAGGGAGCTAATGGGGGACACACAAAAAAAAATATTAATAACACGTTCATTAAGGGCCCGCTATTTGAATAATTTTGACGTAAAAAGTATACTTTCAGCAACAGCTGAATAATGGCGTGCAGGGAATTTTTAAGTATCCGCGAAAAATACTGAGGACTTCCTCCCAAAACCGAAATAAAATCCACCTCCATAACATGTCCGGAATTAGGAACCTGAAATTATTACAAATATGATTTCTATACCTAATTTTGGCGATGGGTAGGAATTGGGGAAGGATAATGATGATGAAGTATGTAGCACAAAATAAACACGCGTCATCGTAGTAACCACACAGGGAATAGTATTTTAAGCAAAACACAATGCTCAAAAAAAAAAAATATGAAAATTGAACACAGTTCACCATCATTTTTCGTCCTAGTGAAGTGGACGACAGGAAAGTTTGCACTTAATAAAAAATAAAACGAATAGAAAAAAATTCTGTTTGTCGGTCGGTTCGTATATAAATAGTTGCAGAGGATTTTCCTATGTTTGCCAAGAGGACTACAACCACTGCCAGGCATACTCCATATAAAATTATTGTACTTTTTTGGTGAGAAGAGGCGGACGTACATTTAGTGTAAAGAAAAAAAAAAAAAAAAAAACATAACAAAAACATGATTATTGTGGTTTTAGGTAGAACGTGTGTGGCAAAAAATGGTTGTCCTATTATACTTCTGCAGGACATGCAATTGGTTATTCTTTTAGTTTTGTTTTGTTTGAATTACCTACATTGGTTTGTTGTCAGGTTTCTAACTCTGGTCTATGAAACTCAATATATACTTATGTCAAATGACAGCTGAATATCGGAGTGTTGAATATACATAAGTTAAAAGAAGGGTTTCGAATTGATAATAATAAAAGAGTCCTTTTAAAGAAAAAAAGATGTTGTCTGTAAAGCCGGTTTACGGACGATGATTTTACGTGATAACGTTGCCAGAAAACAGGTTGTGTGCTTTTGTTTAAAATGAGTCAATTGAAGCGTTTACTAATTTCAAACAATCATAATTTACAAGAAAAAGCTAAAAAAAAGTACCTTTTTTATTTTCTTATTATATTAATTTTTGTATTTTAAAAGCTTACAAAAAAATTATGCAAATTAAAAAGCCAAGTAATTCTTCTTAAGAATAAAAGCATTTTTACTATGCGCAAAAAGTATAATAAAATTTATTGAAAACAATCATTTTCATCAAAAAAAGCAAAAACAACATGAATTTTTATCTTCTCACGTCATTAATTCTAACAACCTATACCATCTGAAAGCTTATTGTATTAGCTCAAAATATATATGTATATCGCTCAGGTCTATGAGACATCTACAAAAAGAGCTAGAATTTTTTGAACTCGATCAAATTTCATTAAAAAAAGCAAAAAAAAAAACATTTATTTTTATGTTCTCAGGCTATGGATAAAATTTTTTTGTTTGACAACCTATAAAGAATATATACTATGTGAAAGCTTATTATTTCACCTTTCATATGACGTATCAATCTCATTTCAAAGATGCCTACAAGAGAAGTTGGAGATTTTTAAAGTCAACCATGTCGAACTTCCAGACTGAGATTACGGTACTTCTCACACTGGTGGCTGTTCGGGTGGCAACAGATATCCACTGGTGTTTTGAGATTTTTCGCAAGTTTCTTGATTTAACATTGTGTAGCTTGTAGTTAGTCTACCGTTATGTGTGATATACCAAATGAAAGGTAGTTGTATCAGGATGCTCATAAAAGTTTAATAAAATTTCTATCTGCTCTTGGTCAAAAGTTATAACCTGTTGAATTCTAAAATTTTATTTTACCGTTATCTCAAAATTGTTCAGTCAAAACTCACTAAACGATTCCAAGTTTTTGCACATGTATGCATGTCCTATAAGTTTGAGATTTTTTGAACCTTCCAAAAAAAAGCTAAAAATAAAAAATTACCCAAAAATACCCCTAAAAAACAAGGTGTTTTTCAAAAATTCATATTTCGAAACGCAGAGTGTTAAAAAAAACCGTATTAGACCCGTAATTTTTTTCCCTCATCTTTCACCTGGCATCTTTAGAATTGTCAAAAAAAAATTTTCACTACCCAAAATCATCATTTTGTCATAGCCCTAACACGTGTACAACCTTCAAACAAAACGTTATAGCTTAGTTTCAAAATTTTTTAGAATTTTTTCTTAAATGCAGTTATTCTTAAATTAATCTCATCTATCTATAGCAAAAAAATCAATTCTCTACAACTTTGCGTTTAGCTTTTAGCCCAAATTTCATCTTTCCGTTTTACCCCTGTTTACCCTATTAAATGATAGAATTTTTAAAAATCCTTCATTTGGATTAAGGTTAAGGTTATTATCTTTCAAATAAGCTATAGAAGATTTTTGTATCTCTAATAGTTTATTTTTAATTTTGAATTGAAATTTTTGCGCGCACTGCGAAAGTGCGAGAGTGGAACGGGAGAAAATGACGTCACTTTTTTGTGGTGGCTGCCATGGTTCATCGATTTATAATACGTTATCACGTCAAAAAATTAATCAGTTCCTGTTTTTGAAATATTACCGTTACAAAACGCAGTACTTCGGACCTTATTCTTTTATATGAGGAAAACTTTTTGAGCATAGTAACAGTTTTTATAATAAATGTTTTTTGACCTTTTAAAATCTGTTTAAATTTTTCCGATATCTATCTTCTTTACTGCCCGAGATATCCTCAGTTGTTTGGTATTTTTATAAATATGACCTGACAAACCCACTTACTTCATTTTAAAATATCTCGTTCAATACAAAAGATATTGAAAAGATTTTAACAGGTATCGAATGATGGAAAATTGTTCTTATAGAAACCGTTACTAAATATGCTCAAACAATTATACAAACGAATAAGATCCGAAGAACTAAAAAAAAACGTTTTTTTTTTTGCATATTCTAACGATAATATCTCAAAAACGGGAGCTGATTAGTTGTTTCTGACTTCGGATTCGAGTTAAGCACACCGAAAACCTTCAGAAAAGTATATTTTTGTTTCGGCAACAAAACCCTTGTAAACCAGTGTTATGTAGGAAACAAAATTTCATTGTGGATATGGTTTTTACAATACCTCATTTACCAAATTACAATAAGTAGTTTTGAAATAATTATGGAACAGATGAACCTACATACAAACCGGTCACAAATATAATACTCCTTTTGGCTTTGCCGTAGAAGTGATTAAAGTAACTTTATCCCAGTCTTTTTTTCATCTAAAAGCCTCTTTAAAGCAACAATAAAAGTTCTTAAATAGGTTTAATGTAAACTAAACTGTTTTCCTACAGAGAAAGGTCCTTTTTGTTATTTCTTTGATAAACAGTTTTCCAATAATAAAATCGTTTAAGTTATGAATTATGGACTCCTTTTCTCTTTTTTATTTGCCTAAGCTCCTAGCAACCAACCTATATTCCAATACAATCGAAACACAAGTAGTTGTTAAAACAAAAAACAAATATCGAAGAAAATTAAGGAAAAGTTACGCAAGCCAAGACATGAGAATAACTTTTTTTTATTTAATGTCAGACAATCAAAAGAAAAGAACCAAAAGTTTAGGAAAACTTTCAGCATTTTTCGACAAGAAAAATAATTTTAAGAATTTCTGTGTTTCCCTTCTGTCATTCGTGGGGCTAATATTTTCTATTCTCAGAATCAGAAGAAGAAAATTTTCTCTCTAACTGCCTTGGACAGTTGGAATATTTATTTTTTTTTTCGTCATTTCAGTTTAACAAAAATATGAGAAAAAATACAGAAAAATCCGTTAGAAAACTCTCTCTCTCTGACTAAAAAAATAAAAATACCATCATCACGTAAAGTGATTGCTTTGAGATAGAAAACCATTTTCTATGATGTTTTTGTTTTTTTTTTTTTTTCTGGCAAATATTATGATACCAATTCAGGAAAAGAGAGAGAATGACGATTGTGACGCTGCTGACGATGTTGATGATGTTTTTCAGGACGACGACGAGGAAACCCCGGAAGCCAATGATAATTGAACCCTCAGCAGCAACGAATGAAGAAGGATATAACAGCAGCAGCTGAGTCTGTTGTTATACATCCCCAACAATACACGATATACGATTTAACCAAAAACGTAGTTTGCACAAAAAGCAAAAATTGAATTATGTCACGTACGCAATGTAAACTGTTTCAAGATGTAGTTTCTAAAGTGTTTTGGTTATTTGGTGATATTGGCTGTGAGTATAAAAGCTTTTATGTCTGTCGACATATACAGATTATTTGTGAAGACAAAAAAAAAGTATATAGAAGATTGCAAGCTATTAGGACTTATGATAGCTTTTGGTGACAAAAGTCATTAAGGGCAGTGTCAATAGTTTAATAGCATTCAATAAGAATCAGGGATGAACTTAACGACACGAAACGAAAAAGGATTTTTACTTTTAGAAATTATTTGGGTTGTTCTTGAACCACATTTTTGATGACCATAGAGACATTTAAAAAAAAAGTGGTTTTCTGTCACCACTTCCAAAATTATTTTTTTTGTAAAAAAATTTAGGTATAAAATATTAATACCATCTCATAGTTTAATATTTAAGCTAAAGATTTAGTCAATATTTATAAGTATTCGTTTTGTAGAAAAAAAAGGAATAATTTTTAATTTTTTACAAAAAAGTCGAAATTTCTGATTTCTTTATCATTTTGTCAAATATTTTATATGCAAAGTTTATCAAGAAAATGTTACCAATAAAAAGCCTACTTTTTTTTAAGAATAAAATTATATTAAAGTCTATACATTTTGTAAAAAGTATGATAATGATTTTTTTAAATCACCAATTTTCCATTAAAAAAAAAAAACAAACTTTTTTTCTTCGGAAAACATTGTTTCAATGTTTGTACCCTACAAACTTTTACAACTTTTTTTATAATATGAAAGCTTATTAGTTCAGCTAAAAATATTTACCACAATCATGTTTGTACGATATCTACAACAAGAGCTGGAATTTTTGGAATGCGATCAGTGTTCATAAAAAAATCAACAAGAAAGCAAACTTTTTTTTCCTTCCATTTTTTTTTACCAAGTTTTTAAAAACGATTATCCTTTTACTGTTATCTCTGAATTCTAAGTTTGAAAAAAAAAAAGATTATAAAAATAAAGTTCTGGGGTCGAATCGAATCACCGCATACGATTACGATCATACGTTAACGTTTTGACTATTCCTCTCTCTATTTAATCAGTAGAAAACGATAGGGACACATAGCAACCGTACGTTAACAAACGTATGCCGTAATTCGACTCTGCTTATTATCTATCTCGTCTATTAATTTCATTTATCTATCAATCAAATTTTTTTGACGTGATAACGTATTATAAATCGATGAACCATGGCAGCCACCACGAAAAAGTGACGCCATTTTCTAACGTTCCACTTGAAATTTTTAGCAGTGCGGCAAAAATTTCAATTCAAAATTAAAAATAATTTATTAGAGATACAAAACACTTCTATAGCTTATTTGAAAGATAATAACCTAAAGTTAAAAACATTTGAAGGATTTTAAAAAATTCCATCTTTTAATAGGATAAATAGGGATAAAACAAAATTTCAAAAAATTGGCTATTTTCTAAACGCGACAATGTAAAGAGTTGAGTTTTTTTTTTTAATCAATAGATACATTTTTTGCAAGACTGACAATGGTATTGCAAAAAATTCAAAACCAAGCTATTAATGGTTTTCTAAAACTAAAACATGAGGTAGACCTTTGACAAAGTAGTGATTATAAGGTAGGAGAATTTTTTTTTGACAATTTGAAAAACGTCATTCAAAAGATAATAAAAAAAATGTTAGGGGTCTGATACGGATTTTTTTTTAAGTCTCTGCATTTTGAAATATGAATTTTTGAAAAACACCTACCTACTTATTTTGGGGTATTTTTGGGTGAGTTTTTATTTTTTTAAATTTTTTGTAGCATTCAAAAAATCTCAAGCTTATAGAACATGTAGTCTATGACTGTGCGCATACATGTGCAAAAACTTGGTATTTCAAAATGGTTTTTGACCGAATACCCCGAAAAACAAGTTTTTTTGTCCCAAGTATTTTGACCTTTGTTTTTCTTCAACAGATAAATGAATGAAATTTATATTGTAGATAGATAATAGACAGGACTATATCTGTGCAAAATTTCAATCAGTTTTGTAGTCACAATTTTGAGATAACGGTAAAATAAAGTTTTATTATTCAACAGGTTCTATCTTTTGATCTAAAGCAAGTACAAATTTGATTTAACTTTATTGAGCATCCTGATAATGTTACCTTTCTTTTGGTGTATGACACATAACTGTACATTCACTACAAGCTACACAATGTTAAATTAAAAAACTTGCGAAATAACTCAAAACACCTGTGGAGATCTGTTGATCATGAACAGCCCAGTGTGGATAGTACCGTAATCTCAGTTTGGAGTTTCCACATGGTTAAATTTAAAAAATTGTAACTTTTTTCTAGGCATCGCAGAAATAAGATTGAAACGTCATATGAAAGGTGAAATTATATGCTTTTACATGATATAAAATTTTTAATAGGTTGTCTAAAAAAAAAATTGATTCAATAGCGTGAGAACATAAAATTATATGTTTTTTTTTTTTGCTTTTTTTGATGAAAATTGATCGAGTTCAAAAAATTCTAGCTCTTTTTGGAGATACCTAATAGACAAGCTTTCAGGTGTTATATAATTTATTATAGGTTGTTATTTCAAAAAAATTAATTTTTGGGTGATGAAAATGATTTTTTCACATTTTCCATAAGAAATGATTGTTTTTAATAACTTATTTTAATGCTTTTTGCGCATTGTAAAAATTAAAAAATGGTTTTATTATTTAGAAGAAATATTTGGCTTTTTAATGGTATAATTTTTTTTGTAAGCTTTTAAAATAAAAAAATTAATATAATGAGAAAAGAAAAAACAAAAAAGGTAATTTTTTTTAGCTTTTTCTTGTATATTATGATTGTTTGAAATAAATAAACTCTTCAATTGACTCTTTTTAAAAGCACACAACCTGTTTTCTTAAAACGTTATCACGTGAAATCATCGTCCGTAAACCGGCTTTACAGACAACCTCTTGTTTTTTTTGTATCATCTCATTTTAATCATATTAGCTCTATTTAATGATGGAATTTTTCAAAATTCTCTCTTTATGTTAACGTTTGGGATATATCCTTTCAAATAAGCTATAGAAAATGTTTGTATATGTAAAAGTTAAATTGTAATTTTGAATTGCAATCTATACCATGGGAGAAAATGAGTCATGATTTTAGTCTTTAAAGCTTTTTGGTTGTGTTTTATTTTTATTTCTGAAATGTTTAAATTTATATACCTAAAATATGCAACAATTTTCTATATCATTTTCCATATAACTTTTATACCATTTAATTTAAATAGTCAAATCAATGTTTAACCAACAATTGATGGCGGCAGTGTCCTCGACAAAACCCCGACACTTTGACTATGCAAACGTTAACATTTCCCTGTGTACGCATTGTGCCTCAGTCAACATTTTCTCTCTTTTCTTCTTTTGAACTAAGTTAACATATTGAAGGCGTTCGTAATTGTAAAACGTGTGTGCACGAACTCACAGAAATAAAAGTCAGAAAAAAGAAGAAAAAAATTTAATGTTTTCTACGGAAAAAGAAAATTATTGGTATAAAGAGCCAAAAAACAGGACTGGATTTAGATGAATTGGGCCAATGGGCGCAGGCTTTTTATTTCATTTTCGGAAATGGGGAATTTCGAAATTTTAGAATTTAAACTTTAAAACCTTTTTTTGAGCAAAATTCGAATGAAAATTTGTTTGTACCCGCATATCTCCTACAATATTATTCCGAATTTAATTACATTTGGTGGTCGTATTTATTTTGTGCCTGGGAAGAATATAGGAATATTTTTTACTTATTTAAGTAGGTACATATGTAATTATTAAAAACTTTCTTAAAAATGCACCTTAAGTTTTTGTTTACTAAAATTGACGTGCAATTTCTTAAGACTTCCAAGCTCCGTCCCTGAGCAACAACACTCAATACCGAACCCTATTTTATACGATCCAAAAAGGAGATGCAATAAACTTGCATATAGAAATGAATGTACATATATCCTTGAACATGAGATCCCGACGTGACAGTAAAGGATGGAAAATTGACGTGACAATCTACCTGTTAAATACACCATGAATGAAACTGATTACACACACTATTTGCATGTTAATGTACCTAGACACTTTTATGGTTCTGCATTGCAGTTATACTCTATTGATATAAGTAAGGTTTGTGCAGGACTACAAAAGGATATCTAATTTTCTATCTTTGATGTTTGCTCACGTACAAATGAGCAATACACTCAAACTAGCAAATAATAATAAAACTAAAAATTGATTTTTAGATTCTTTAAAGGTTTTATGGCGATTGTTGGTCTTTACTGAGGCTTTAACTATAAATTACGTATTATTACAAAAAAAAAAAACATTCAAAAGTCTTATAAATCAAAACATTCAAATTGACTTGATTTCAATTTAATTTAAATTATTTGTTATACAGAAGAAAGCACTTAAAATCCAAATAAAAGTCCCATTTAAATTAGCACTAATTTTATTACTGTTTAACATAAAAAAAAACAAAAAATAAATTCAACCTCTAAGAGGTTTTGTGTTATCCTTCCACAGCTTCAACCAAAAATGCTTAACAGAAATTAATTTTTGTTGAATAAAAAAAAAAAAAAAATTAAAGATGAAAAACTGACTATCTGCCTCTTACTCATTTTAATCAAAAAAAAAAAAAATTATATCTTGAATTTTATGTTTAAACACCGCACCGCAACCATCCACTACCATTAACGACATTATTTCTAACCTAAGAGAGTAAGTATACTCTCCTTGTGGCAATGAAATTAAATACCAGATTTTATGTGTTTGGTGATTATTTTAATTTTAAGTGCAAATGACTTTCGCTGAATTAACCACAAGCAACGTAGAGAAAAGTCAAAATAATATAAAAAAAAACAACAACGATTTTTAAACCCTCAATTTTAATATTATTTAGGTTTTTAATGGGAATGTAGGTTGGTTTCACATGAAACAAGTTCTTAAAAAATATGGTGGATTTTTGTTTTCCTCTCTGGATCCATTTTTATTAATTTCAACAGAAACGTTTAAGATTTAATTCAAAATTAATTTAAATATGAAAAATGAAATATTAAAGTTTTTGCTAATTGGGTTAAGGTTGGGTTTATTGCATCTGAGGTTGTGATAAAAGTGGGAAGAGAGTTAAGTTAGAAGTCATATTTTTTTTTAAGAATTTGACTTGAAAAGAAAATAATAAATCTACATTTAAAATAGCCCACTAGATGTTGGCACGTATAAGTTTTCTTTTTTTAAGCGAAAACTTCTTTAGTATCGTAGTGATTTGAAACACGATGAAACGAAAAAGCGACAGGAAAAATTAATTGATTATATTTTTTTTGTTTCAATAGATAAATGAATGAAATTTATGCTGTAGATAGGTAATAGAATAAACTATAATTGTACAAAATATCAATAAATTTCATAATCAAAATCTTGAAATAACGGTGAAAAGATGTTCTTTTTTTAAACACTTAATATCTTTTGATCTAGCATACATACAAATTTGATTTAACTTTAATACGCATGCTTATAATATTACCTTTCATTTGATATATCACACATAACTGTATGTGTTCTACAAGTTACACAATCTTGTATTGAAAAACTTGAAAAATACCTCAAAACACCTGTTTAGATCTGTTGCCGATGACCAGCCACCACGATGACCAGCCACCAGTGTAGGAAGTAAAGTAGGTATCGTAATCTCAGTTTGAAATTTCGACATGGTTGGCTTTAAAAAATTCTTACTTTTTTTGTGAACATCGTTAAAATATGATTGCAAAAGATGCAATAATAAGCTTTCAGATGATATAAAATTTATTATTAAGTTGTCATTTAAAAAAATAGATTTAAAATTGATGGGAAAAGAAGTTACATTTTTTCGATTTTTTTTTTAAGAAAAAGATTTTTTAAGGTTTCGCTTCAACCACGTGTTAATTGCTCACATGATTTTTTTTTGACACTACGAGACTTAATTACATTAATAAGTTGAGATTAGTTGTAAAATAATGCAAAGTATTCTGTGCTTCTATACAACTTCTCTCATTTAAAGAAAACAAATTGCCCAAACGTGTCCCAAACGTTCTGAACCGGGGTTGTTAAAAATAATTTTATTTTTAATGTATGTATTTGCATTCCATTACAAATTAAAATGAAATATACAACTGGGTCGCACTTGCTTTTTTGTTAAAAGTTGCCTTTAATCGATTTTTTAAGAAATTTAGAAATAAATAATATAAAATTTGGTTTGAAATTACAAAAACATCTCCTTAGTGGTTTTCACCTCAAAATGAAGTATGCCAATTAAATTTTTTTATAACAATTAGTTTTTCAGAATTTTTTTTCATTGTTTATTTATTTTTTTTTTTTTCTATATAAACATTTTCAGAAATTTTTCAAAATAAATATTATTATGCCAATAAAAAAAAAATTATTGACACCTGAAAACAAAGAAAGATATTGAAATTTTGTTTAATTCAAAAATATTAAATTTTTTTTTTAATTTTAACATTTAGGCTACAGCAGGGTTTTTTAGTTGAAATCGTTCGATTCGTTTATGAGAACTTCAGAAATCAAGAAAACAGTCCTGTGACAGGTACCTTAATAAATGGTCTAAGAAATATTTTTCTAATTTTAATAGTACGACTTTAATTGCCAATTAACATGTTTTTTTTTTAAATCAAAATGGTTAGAGCCGTTTTTGAGAAAAACAGCTTTCAGATTTTGGTCATATGGAAAGTACCGTTAATTTTGGTCCAAAAAATTTTAATTTTTTCTGTAGGAAATCACCAAAAACTCTTAACTACCAAGTTTAAAGTAAATCGCTACAGTGGTTCAGGCTGAAGCTCGAGATAGAGACAGACATATACACAGACAGAAGGACAAACAGAATTGGGGAACTCTGTTTTTTTTTGCCATTCTGCATTATAGTAATGTCATGTCTAATTGCTATCTCGAGTTAACATTGTTTAGTTGTAAACTATAGAAAGAACTACAACTTTTATTTATATCATCGCTGAATTCATAAAGGCGTCAGTTCAGCACTACTAAATTTGTACCAAAAAGTGAACCTATTGCTTAATGAACAATCATCTTTCGATGCACGTTGAGGCTACAATAACATCTTAATCGACAAGCACAATAAGATTATAGGAATTTATTATTGGCCTCTTCAAATAGTATATATATATTAGACGAAATGGTAACGGTAACGTTTTTCGTAACTTCGGTTTCGCGTAACTTTGACGCTCGTAACTCTGTCGCCCGTAACTCTGGTATTCGTAACTTCGTCGGTTTCCCATATATATGATAAATTTTATAGCAGGCTTCGGATCAACGATTGCCCTGGAGTCTCCTATAAAGTTTTTTTATACAAGCACAATAAGTTCATTTTTTCTTATGTGTGAAAAAAATCCGAACTTCTCGATACCCATCATAGGCCCATTTCATACGTTTTCAATTTAATCGTCTAAAGGCGTCCATTTGTACACATTAGCACAGCCTAAACGGGTGGATGGATTTTCTTCAAATTTGGTACAGATGATTTTTATGGAATTCTGAAAGTGGGTTTTTTTTTTATATCTCGTTTAGAAAGAGTGTACCATACAAATTTTTCATGTTATACCAAATAACTCGAAAACGGCTGTAACGATTTTGATTAAACTTTGCAGCGATTGCAATAAAACTGCATTTTTATTTTTTCCATAAAAATCAAATAAAAAACAATTTTTTTTTTATTTAACAAAATTTTACCCTTAATTCTGAAGCTGTAAGATAATTTGCAGGATTAGAATTATGAAATACTGAAATATCTATAAAAAAAATAAACTTCACCGTAATAGTTTTAAGATTATCAATATGCAATTCTTTTAAATTTGTTAAATGAAAAACTAAGAAAATCAAACAGAACGTAATTTCTTATTTAAATAAAAACGTCTCCACTTTAATATCTATTATAATCTTTTTCTACATCATTCACGTTGAGGAAAAAGAATGAAAAAAATCAAATACCCGGATGTATTTCCAACATTGATTTTTCTATTATTTACATTTCAAAGTTATTCTTTCATCTTTATCTTTATTGTCATTGATTTAAATCTCTTTTTCTTTCTTTGTTTGAAAATAATACTTTTTTTTCTAGAAAAAAACATTTATATACAAGAAAATACAAAATCTCAGAAATGAGCCAACAAAAACCCAAAAATAATTCACCATATCACATGAACATTGATGTACCCAAGTTTATCTAAGCGAGATGAGGTTCACAATCCTATCCTATATCCTTTTTTTTTTTTGCATGCCTTCAGGGTAAACATTACGGATATTAGCAAAGAATTTTCTTAATGGAAAATGTCAAGAAAGAAAAACCTTTTTGCAGTTAAATATTTTGGAAGATGAAGAAACACAAAAAAAAAAAAAAAAGAAAATCCATCCGGAAAATTTGTCTGGATATATTTTCTTGTATTTTTTTTTTACGATTTTACGAAAATTATTCCCCTGAGGAGAGGAAGGGAATAAGTACTTTTTTCTCGATTAAAAAAAGATTTTATGACGGTTAAAGGTTAAAATAAAGCAGTTTTTCTTACTTTGCAATTCGTAATACGTTTAACAAAAAGCTATAAAATAAAAACAAATACTCACCGTAATTTTTCGGCAACTTATTTTTTTTTGTTTCAAAATTTTTCACTAGGGTGAGGGTTTTTTTGTATCTTCTTAATGACTGGTGTGATGATAGTAAATTTGGTCGTTTCTGAAAAGAAAAAAAAATCCAAATTGCTTTTTTATAAGAATACAAAAAAATCAACTAAAACTTTGAAAGATTAATAACTAAGGTCAATTTTAAGGACTTTTCAAATATTGGATACTACAGAATTTGAAACCATAAAAATTGTTAAACCAAATTTGAATCCAATTGCAAGTTAATGTCTTTTTTTATTGGATCAATAAAGTCTACCTGCAGTCTATAAGTCCTTGAACTTATAATGAACAACAATAAAATGGATCACATAATAAAAAAAAAAAATTAAACAAAGAATTTATTTCCAACTTATTGGTAAAATGGAATTTGAACAAAAACCCATTCGTGCCAAATTCCATTTCCGGTTTTATGCATTTGAATTTGTTGTCACATCTGACAGTCCTACTGACAACCTACATAACATGTTGTAGGTATCCCCTGCTCCGTTTGACTGTGTATAATAATAACAGGGGGTAGATATGGTAGTCAAGTCGTTACTGTGTGCTGCAACAAATGAATTTCGATTTGTCCTCCTTTTTTATGTTCTTCTATGTTGGCATGAAATCATTTTCCTTTCAAATCAAATAAAAATAAAAAAAAAAAAAAAAATAGAATTCATTTGAAGGATTTTTTTTTTTATTTGAAATGAAAAAAAAATATACAATTTCCTTTTTTTTTTTTCTATTTTTTTTCCAACAAGTATAATGAACATATCACACAAACGAAACGAGGTATGCAATTTGGTTTTAAATTGCAAAAAGAAAATTTCAAAAATATGCTCGTCGTTTGACAGACTTAAATGGGGCTTAATAACGGTGGTTAAGCTTTATTTCATACAGACAGATTGAAGGGTTAGCAATAATATTCTCTTTTCTTTGAAATGTTATTTCCACATTTTTGATCTTTCAAATGTGAATAATTAGGTTCTAGTGGGGAAATTATCTAAAAAAAAACTTGTTGCTTATAAGTAAGTAAGCAATGTTAGTATTGCTTATAATTTTGAAATAAAAAAAAAAAAAATAACTCAATTTTTAAATTTTGTGTCTGATTTAATTTTTTTTTTTGACATGCAAATAATTGCACTTAAAGAAACACCTATATTAGCTACTTTAACAAATAATAACCAAGTATGGGAAATGTAAACTTCATTTTCAGTATACATAAGTGTGAAATTGACACTATGATTTCACAGCCGCCAATCAACAACAATCAACAAAAACGAAAAAAAAAAAAAAAACAAAAGCGGACTAAGAATTAATCCTTGCGGAACACCATTATAAACAGGAAACAAAAAAAAAAAAACACCAAAGCATTTTAACAAGGCTTGAAACAGCCCAGACCGACTTAGCTATCGGCAGGTAGATAGTCTGTTTATGGGCTCTTAATTTGATTTTATAATAAATTTATTAAAATTTTTAAAAAAAGTTAAAAAAATGTTTTCAAAATAATAATATGTAATTTCATGTAGTAGAGTAACTAAAGCAAATTATTTGGGAACCCGGCCGAACAGCCCTGATTTTGACGATTTTTTTTTTCAAACGTAGGTAATTAAAAATACTTTAAAGTCTATAGATAAAAATTGCCATTGTTGCCGTATTGTTTTTTAAAATTAAAATTAAATTTTTTTTAACAAAACCATTTTTTTTTGCTTAAATTTCATAAAACAAATGATAGCAAAAAATTCTCTAGGTAATTTAAGGAAAATATATAAAAGGCAGTAAGGCACAATCTTCCATCGTTTAAGCGATAAATGCAATTTTCTAACATTTTGACCTCAAACACAAAAAAAATATTTTGAAAACAACGGCAACACCTACAATATTTTAAAATACATTTTTAAAAAACCAGAAGCTCATTCTTATCTCTTAAATTTAAATCCACTAAATTTAATCAAGACTTTTTGAAAAATGGTAATCAAACTCAGAATTAAAAAAAAAAAAGTTATTAGAAAAATTTAAAATGACTTTTTTCCAAACTTTTTCTAATAAAATATGAATTTATTTAAAAAAAATGCTTGGCCATAAATATTATCAGTTGAATTTTGAAGCAAAAAAGGTAAAATATATCACACTTTTGAAAAAAAAATGAAAAATTACTTCAATTTCAATGGTTTTTTTTTTATTAAAACTGTATTTTTGCATTGAAATAATTAATTTTCTCAAAGACTGTGGTAAATAGGAACTTTAAATTTTTGCTATTTAATTTTCAACAGTAAGGGTTATTAAATGAATAAAAAATAATTTTATGTTTAGATGTTGAACTTTAAAAAAAAAATAAGTTACATTTTTTTTTCAAAACTTTTATTAAAAAAAGTTCTTCGAAAATGAAATACTTTTTAATTTTTTTCATAAACCGTAATACATATTGACATTTAGTTTTATAATTTGAAATCATAATAAATGCGGCAAAAAAAATTTGAAAATAAATGCATTTTATATTACGACCAAGTTTAAAAAACGACATGTTAAAACTTTTTCAATAATTTTTTTTTTTTAAATTTTAATTTAAATAAATGACAGTTTTTGTACCATATTTCATAAATATCCCAGATATATTTTTCAAACTTGAAGTTGGCCAACTTTAGATCTTCAACTGGAGAGTTGAGAAAATAATTAGTGAATAAAAAGAAATTACAACTTGCGTTTCAACTCTCGAGCTATAGTCAACTCTCAAGTTGACAAACTCGAGAGTTTGCTTCAAATCTGAGTTCAATTACCATTTTTTCAAAAGCCGTTCATTCAATTAACTTAATTTTAATTTTACATATATGACTAAGCTTCTAGCTTTTAAAAAATGTATATTTGAATATTGTAGGTGTTGCCGTTGTGTTCAAATATTTTTTTTTGTGTTTGAAGTCAATTAATAAGAAAATTGCATCTATCGCTTGAACTATGGAAGATTGTCCCTCACTCCCATATATTTTTTTTCCTTGAATTTCCTAGACAATCTTTTGGCATCAATAAATTTATGAAATTTAAGAAAAATTTTTGAAAAAAATTTGTTTTTGTTCACAAAAATCTTCAATTAAATTAAAAAAAATCAAAACGGCAACACCGGCAATTTTTAATCTATAGACTTTAAAGTATTTTTAATTACCGACGTTTGAAAAAAAAGATCATCAAAATCTATGCTGTTCGGCCGGGTTCCCTAATATTGCCAATTTTTGAGCTTTAGTTACTCCACTAATGTAAATCAAAGAATTTTATAAACAAGTAGTTTATTTTTATAAATATGTGATGTCTCAAGTTTTTATTTTTCTCAATATACAAAATATTGATTTTGTAAGGTACCTTAATAAATACTTAGGAAAGACATTGTTGGTAGGCTATGTTTAACCATAGTTTTATGAATAAAAATAGTTTAAAAAAAAACCTTTTCTTTAGGTCATTTGACATAGAACACTTGCTTATACAGGTTTGTAATAAACTATGAACCATCATTTGACAAATAAAATTATTTAAAAGAGTCTTGTTTGTCATGTAGTTATAGACTCCACAATTTGTTCTATTATGGCTATAACAAAATATCATTTACCTAATATGTACTTGAACTTTTTTTATTCATTTAATAATTTTTAATCAAAAATCGTAGTTTCTAATTTAATGAAACTAAGCAGTTTTTGCTTACCTGTAAGACCTAGTAAAAATACTCTTGAATGAAAAATTATGTCGTCAATATTTTTTTTTTATAAATAAAACTACTAAAAAGTTGTTATATAAGATGCAATATGCTGTTTATAAGTCTTTAATTCAAAATGGTGGACAGCTTACCACTTCCTTGTGCTGATGTTTTCATGCAAGGCGATGTCCAAATAACACATTAAAAAATTGAAACCTCAGTAGCTTCTAATATAATATACATAATCCTTTATTAAATGCCTTTGAAATTTGACCACTATAAGATTTGTACGCGAAAAGGATTCTGCCCATACAAAAAATTATTAAACTATCGAGATATTTTTTTAATAATGTTTATGTGCATTCTATTCCTCTTTTCGAAATTTAATTCCATTCTTCATCATCATTTTATCTATACGAGATTCACTATGGCGTATACGTAACTTTTTATTTGTACATCACCTAAAAACGTATGTTTTTTTCACATGACATCTACATAAAAAAAAAAATTAACAACCATCAACTAGTTTCTATAAAAACCCAAAATATTACAGCCTTGACTCACCAAATCATAAAATAATATATGAGTACCAATTATATTGAAATTTTTGAATCCCCCTAAAAAAAAAAACAATAAAATCCTACAATAACGATGATACCTACTAACATAGATTTTTTTTAGCATTTTACAATTCCTATTTGCTCTCGACTTAAATAGAACACATTATAAAAAACAAATACCCCCATTTGCCTAATGAAATCATTATGTTGTGTATTCTGGTGCCAAACACATACCATATCCTTATTTGCATTTTTAGGAAGTAAAATCAAAAACAGAAACAAAGCAAAAAATAACATGAAAACCTTCATAACACTTTAGAATTCCACTGTGTATTCAGTAGGGATTTTCTGGATTTTTGGCATCCCCCACATCGCGTGCAATTGTTTCGAATTACAATACCAAATATGTAATGCTTTTATAGGATTTCATCATATACATGAACAGAACATATACAGACACTCTCAAAACCTCGCCTCATTATACAATGTTTTTGCAATATGCCATTAATCAGAACTGGGAATCTGTGTGTTCACATGGATTTTATTTAGATTCAATGACAGAGATTTAATTTTTGTTTTCTTTTGTTATTCTTATTCTTCTTGGTATTGATATGCAAATTGTTGAATTATTTTTTTGTTGTTTTTACAAACAAAACAAAAAAAAAATAAATTTGAAAGAAGGATTTTAATGAACAAAATGATTTTTATCTCATTGAGGTGTTATGAAGAATTTGTAAGAATCTTAATTACATTAAAAAATAAAACAACAAAGGTTTTATGTTATTTTCGAGTTTTAATGAATTTACATTACAAAGAAATTGTTATTTATGGTTCGCTTGAATCATGGAAATTGTCTTTCAAAAGAACTTTTTACAACATTTTTTGTTGTAACTTAAAAAAAAAAAAAATACAAAATTAGAAAATAAGAAGTTTTTTTCTAACGCAAATTGCAGGAAATTTTATGTAACGAATACTCTAATGAGTTCTTTGTAATGGTGTTAAGAAATAAATGAATTTAAATAATTAAAAATTTTATGATTTAAAAATTTAAAAGATCCAGATAATAAAACTAGTTGATTGTTGGAATTATTCAATAGACGAAAATGTTTCACATACGCTACAGTGGGATCTGACATCAAAATTCGGATTTACAAAATTCTGCTTTTTCAAAAAAAATTCTGTTTTTCAAAATTATGCTTTTTTTATTCTGTCTTTCAAAATTCTGCTTTTCAAAATTCTGAGAGCATTTTTTTTTAATAAAAAAAAATTCGGCTAATTCTGCTTTTTTTTTTCATAGCATATGCATTTACCATACCAAAATACACCTCATTAATGTTTTTTTAGGTTAGTATTTTCTTAACTGCTTATCCTGTTTAACCATCACAAAATATATTCAAATTGCTTAGAGTACCTACCGACTTTCTTATAACTCACAATTGTACGAGTAAACTGTTGAAAACTAATTATAGAAACGATGTTGTGTGATAATGTATTATTCCTTTTCTTATTTAATGTTTTTAATATCAATTTTTATTTGAATAATTAAATTGTGTTCAATTATTCTTTTGAAAAGCAGAATTTTGACAAAAGAATTTTGACCCCAACCCGCTACAGTGACAAAAATTCATATTTGTTTGACGTCTTTGAATACTGTTTGTTGGACCTAAGACTTTAGTAATATTAGGCATTTTAAATCGGAGGATAAAATATCGAATATTGGGTCACTGGGGCGTATGCGAAATATATCATTTTGTTGCAAAAAAAAAAAAAAAAAAAAAATAAACAAAATGCCCTTAGAACTAAAAACATATTTTATATACAAATTTGGTATACAAAAAAAAAAAACTTAAAATTCGTTCTTCAAATGTAAAAACCAACTCTTTAAATGAAATTGAACTCCAAAAAAAAAGATTTCAAAATCGTTAGAACCATTTTTTATAAATAATATTTTGAAACAAAAATTTAAAAATAAATTTGGTAGGCCATTTAATAGAAACTTTTAATCAACACGTAAATCCAAAATTTCAAAAAAAAAATTCAAAGTCACGTTTTCGAAAATTTGATTTTTCAAAAAAATATTTCCAAATCCAAAAATTATTTTTTTCAAAATTTTATTTTGGATTTATATTTAGGCAATATAAAAGTTTTTGCATAAGAAAATTCGTCAAAATTGAACTAGTAATTTGGAAATAGTTTGAAATTAAAAAAAAAAACGGTTCTAAGGGAGGTACCGTTAATAAGGATTTTCGAAAAAAATAATTCATTAAAAGATAGACTAATACTTGATTTTTTTAATAAAAATCGCATTAGCCGTTTTTGAGAAAATTAATCTTTTTCAAAATAGGCATATTACAGGTACCGTTATTTTTGGTACAAAAAAATTAATTCCAAAAACTCCTCTGTACAAGACCCAAAAACTGTTAAATACCAAGTTTTAAGTGGATCTGCCTATCCGTTTAGGCTGTAGCTCCTTATACAGTACAGACCGACAGACATCCTGTCAGACAGACGGACTTTAGAGACCCCACTTTTTTGTTTTCACTTTTTTTTACGAGTGCATAACTCAGCTCAGTAAAATTTTGCACGGGAAACAACAACAAATGATTCCTAAAAATAAACAAAAGTTTTTTATTTTTTGGTTTACAGAGAAAACAATAAAGGATTCTTAAAAGTAAATAAAAAATCGTTTGTTTTTGTTTACAGCATAAAATGTTAACTAATTAAAATACTCAGTTAAATACTGAATACTAATAAAACACGGCTATAGTACCTTTATCGCAAGTGAAAACAACAAAATATCATTATTGACTCCTTTTTTTTAATAGAATAGATATATTTAAATTTTTCATACCGAACATGATTAATGACATTTTTTCTTAGTCTTATTTTCAACTAAAGTTTTTATCAATTTTTCCAACTTCTTAAACTTAATCCCAAGAGATAATTTATTCATTTCGTCAATGAATAATAAATTATTATCCATTATAAAGATAATAAATCAAAAATAAACTAGGATTTATATAAGAAAAAGAGATTATAGTCCGCACCCACTATACTCATTGAACTGGAATTTAAATTATAAAAGTTTTTTTTTTTTTTGTTTTTGAAAAAGTCGAAACTTTCGAAAATCCCTGTCAATGTGACTTTTTATTATCAGCAAAGCGAAAAATTAAAATAAAAAAGATTATTATCATCTGGCAAATATTTGAAATAATGCAAAACTTTTAATTCTTCTTCAGATCAATAACTTTTGAAAAGTTGCAATGATGAATGAGTTTTAGAAGAAAATGGCATTTGGTTTGGTTGGTTGATCCTTTTTATTAGTATATTCTTCTTTGAATGAAAGGATAATAAATTATATCCTTGTCACGCACATAGATTATAAACACCCATAGTTGCGTAAGGAATATGGGAGTAATTTTTCAAAAACCTTATGTAAGGTAAAGTAGAACAAACTTTTTAAGCCTATCAATAAATAAAAAAGAAAAAAAAAAGAATATGTAAACTAAAAATATTTACTGTCAAAAAAAAAAAAAAAAAATAGAATAAAAGTCAATACATTTTAGGATGTTAGTCAACAAACACACACAAAAAATACATATATTTAGAAACATATTTAAAGAAAGGGATTATAAAGGACACTGTGTGTGTGCCTCCATAAGAAATATAGGAAGGTATATTTTTTTGAAAAGACAAGGTAAAGCTGAACTACTCAATTGGATGATTTATATTGCCTATTTGCCAAGAGAGAGAGGATAAAAAACAAACTCCTAGGATTAAATAAGATAAGTTAGCTGCAGAAGTAAAAGAGAGAGTATAGTAGCAGCATTTTATGAGGCAGAATAAATACCTATGTATAGCAAAGAGGATTCGAAAGTATTGGATTTATGAATGTTAAGTAAATTGTGTGTTTTATTGAACAATTTTGCAAAAATTATTATTATTGAATTCCTTGGTAAGGCAGACAATAGCTATGTGTTTACAGCGAATACAGATAAAACAAATTTCTACCAGCATCACGTTCCTCTGGTTTTCAATGGAAATCTGTATAATATTTGTAAAACATTGAATTAAAACTCAGTTCCTGACAGCTTGATGTAAAAAAATCTTTAGGAAAAATGTTCTTCCGGAATTTTAATTGTGTTGGTACATATGCGAAGACCGAAGCACCAATTAACTCGCACCATACTTCCTAGCAGAAAATCGAATGATATTATAGATAAAATTATATTATGGAAAATTGATTTCCAATAGTAATAAAATTTCTAGAGAAATTTGGAGAACCATGAACGAATCCAATTGTTGTATGAGAAAAAACTTTAAAAAGTTAGGGTTCCTTGTTTGTTTTTTTATTTAATAGGTACCTCATTGGAACAATTACTTTGCGAAATAACAGTTTCGAAATATTTCAATTTTCTCGAAAATGGGTCCAACGATTCTGATTAAATATGAGGAACGTTATGCTCGAAGGCAGTGTTTCCCAAGGTAACAAACCGTCCGCAGGGATAAATTTTATTGGAAGGCAATTTAAAAAAATTAAAAAAACCATTTTTTTTTGCTGTTTTCGAAGAAATATTTTGGCATAATGTAATCTTTTTCAATTTAAATTGTAACGATTTATGAAAGAACTTATTTTTTTCTTTCAAATTCAGTTTCAATCTTCTCAATATCTCTTTTCTTCTCCGAGATATCTTAATTTAAGTAAGTTTAGTATTTTTGGCATATGTAACCATAAAGAAACTCATCTCTAAAAATTAATATACCTTTCTCCCTAGAACAAAAGTATATTTTTCTAATGGATTTTAGTGTGCTGATTTTGTTTCCGAACTCAAAAAATTTCGGTCAGCTCTGGTTTTTGAGATATAGTAGTTTTTTTGAGGTTTTCTAAAAAAAAAACTTGATTTTGTGATACTTTAATGCAAATATCTTAAAATCCTGACGTGATAAAATTTTTTTGACCTCGGATTCTAACTCAGCACATCAAAAACTATTAGAAAAGTATACTTTTATATCTAGGAGAAACAAATCTGAAGCTTTACAAGGCAGTTTATCGAATGGTTTATTACAAATAAGATATTTTCTAAATAGAAAAATAGTACCTATATAAAATTACAAAACACGTACAAATTTTGTTTAATATATTTTTATTATGGTTTTCTTTACATATTTGACTTTTTAAATATAATGGGCATTCATATTTTACATTTTCCTTAATTAAGGTCCTTTTGTTCCTATAGGATTTACTAAAAAGTAAAGGATTTCGAAATATCTGCTTTTTTTGTCAATCAGTATTTAAAAAAATGAGTAAACATTAATGTAAAAGGACATATTTAGTGTCAATCGATAGGTCATATTATGAAGAATAAGTCCTCCAAATTTGAGCTCAATGCGAGAAATAGTTTTAGTTTTATACAAGTTCAAATAAATCTAAAATTAAATCGATAAATTTGCTTAGGAAAAAAGTCAGAAGTCAGAAAAGAAAAACAATATTTTCTATTGGCAACTACCCTTATTTTTGGAACTAAAAAAAAAAATCATTCAATTTTTCCTCCAGAAAATTTCCCTAAAATTTCCTCAAAAAATGGCTCCTACGATTTTGACAAATTTAAACATTGTCTATTTTCTAATGAAAACATTTTTTTTTATTATTATCATTTATTAACGGTACCTGCAATAGAAGGGGGTTTTAGACTCACTGGTATTATTTCAACAATTTTTTATACAAAAGCTTTTATTTTATTTTAATACAAATCAAAAGTAAAAATTTGAGAAAATACATTTATTTATTTTTTATTTGAAAAATTACATTTTCAAAAACGGGAAATATATTTTGAAATTTCGGTTTAAGATGTTGATTAAATAAAATTACTACAAAATAGCATATCTACTAATTTTGTTTTGTAAAAAAAAGTATTTATAATAGGTATCTACTTTTTTTTAAACGAGTCTAGTTGTTTTGAATTGTTTTTATTCCTTAAAATCCACCTCATTAAAAAAAATCACTACAAAAATGTTGACATTATGGTTTCATGCCCTAAACCATTAATTTTAATTCAAAAACAAGTTAAACATCCCTTCGATGGAGGCAATTAAAACCCATAAGCCATAACTATAAAATGAAAAGACTAACCCAAACATAATTTTCAGAATTAAATTAAAAATACAAGCCTACCAGAATATGCAAAATAGTAAAAATAGCTAAAAAATTTAATAAAATGCAAATCCTTAAGTAACAGTAACGAAAAAAATTCCAATGGTTAGAAAGCATTCAATTCTCTTCTCCCACTATCCGATTCGATAACCGAAAAAAATGTCTGTCCCATAACCTCTGCTCTATGCAGTAATATTTTGAGTCATACATAGGAACATAAATGTTACGTTCATCAAGAACTTGTGTATCCTTGTATTCGACATAAATTTCTATTAAAAGAACCGCCATAAACTATTTATATGCACTCAAGCATTCAAATTACACCAGGAAGGATGTGCCCCCAAACGTCAGAAGATGAACAAATTTATATGAAAATAGATAACCTTCTTTCATGTAGTACAATAAAATTCCTTCCGCAATAGCATTTTATCGATTTTCAATGCATACGAGCTCTTTGGATTAAACAGTTTCATAACTATAAATAATTTAAAGGCTTTAAGAAGGATAAATCGAGAGTCCTTTTTTTTTTGTTTCTTGAAGAACATTTCCAAGTAGGTAAGTAGCATTTGTTATGCAGAAATCAAATTCGATAAGGACTTTACCAATACGAATGTAATTATACCAAATCAAATCCTTGCAACAACGTTTTCAAAGTCAATTCAAATAGATTTCTCCTTGAGATGTATATTATTATTTATAGGTCCTATAAGAGCTCTCATTAAACTCAGAAATCTGCCAAAGCTATATAGAATAATTATAGCATATTAGATTGACAGTTGTATAGTTGCAAAGGAGGTAAACTATACAAACTAACACGAATGTGTATACATAAGGTCCTTGAATCATCTCAAAGAAATTAAGATTTATCTTATTCTAGCAATTCCCAATATGTGCTCTTAAAATTACACAACATGTTGGACATATACACACATGACTTTTAGTTGGACAAATATTTTACTATTTACGAAGGAAGGAAGGATTCTCTCTCTCTATCAAAGGCAAAAAGGATTTATTTAACTTTCGAATATTTATTCATTTATGTTGCTTGACATTTGATTTATAAATGTCTGCAATAAAGATTGATTTTATCACTGAACGAAGGAGGAAGGTACTTAGATATTCTCAAACTACTCGTTGTATTTGAATTATTGATCACAAGTGGAGTGAAAATTGTAGGTCAATATAAATCTCGATTAGGAATATATTCTACGTAAATGGGGGCTTGATTATAGGAAGGAAAAACTATTTGACCCTTCTCACATAGAAAATTCGTTTGAAGACACTTTTAGTGTTGAAAAATGTTAAGAAAAAGGGAAGGTAGTTAGATAATGTTAAATTGAGATATCATTGAAATGAAGTAAATAAGATTTTATGTGATATTAGATGTAAAATCCATTTAAACGAGATTTTTACTTACTTTATACAATATTAATGACTGTATGTTAATAATTACACTGGTCGGTAAAAAACAAAAAAAGTCGGAAGCAAGAACTCTGTAACTTGATTTTAATTAACTTGAGTGTTAAAACTGTTTACGGATTTATTCCATCACGTCTAGTTTTATTCCATAAGTAGTTTTGCAAACAAAATTTAACGGTGATGAAATTCGAAGCCAAAAGTACAAAAAAAAATCGCGTTTTTGACCTGTTAATATTAAAATATTTCGAAAACGTGACGTGCCAGTGAAATTTTGACTTCAGATTCGGAATCAGCACACAAAGTATGGTTTGGTTCAAGCTCTATTTGCTGTTAGACTTTCTTGGGTTATTGATTTTAAAATTCATAACCTATATTATTGAAAACTATAAAAAGACGTTTTTAATTATAAAATTTTTGTTTAAAAAAAAAGAAAAGAGTTTTCTGAACACTGGCTCAAGTATTTTCTCGTTTTTATTTTTTTTCTTGTTTTCTTAAATCCCATTTTATTTTTTCTAAGCAAATAAAGTAAGTAAAGATCTAATGATTTTCAATTTTAAATTTAAAACTAAAATAATCTAAATTAAATTAAGAATTTTTTTCAAAAAATTCTAGCTTTTTGTTTTAAATTAATTTTTTTAAATAAAAATTTTCAGACGTGTTTAACATAAATAAATTGCACGACTGGGGTCGCACGTACTTGCTCTTATGGTAAAAGTTACTCTAATGTTAAAGTTTAAAATTTGATATTTTCACGGAATTTCGTTAGTGGTGCAAAAAAAATAAAATCTGTTTTTATAAATAATTAAATGCCGTTTTAAATGATCTTTTACAAAAAACTAAGTATGCCATTTTATTTCTAGTATAAAAAGGAATTTTCAGAAAAAAATTTTCGAAAATCGTTAGAGCCGTTTTTAAAAAAAATAATTTTTTATATATAAAAATTTTCTAACATTTTTCAAAAAAAAAGTTGATATGCAATTTTGAATAAATAATTAATTTACACATAAAAACAAAATTTCAAAATTTTTCTACAACTCGTTTCCAAAAAATTGATTTTTCAAAAAAAAAAATTTTGAAATATTTTTTAAAAATTCAAAAATGAGTTTTTTGAAAAATTAAAAATTTTTTTAAATAATGATTGTTTAAATGTTTCTGTATTAAAAATTTGGTCGAAATCTGTTTTGTTGTTTTTGAGAAATTCATAAATCCAAAAAACCGTTCTATGGCAGGTACCGTTAATAACGGTACAAAAAATATTTTTTTTATTATCAAAGGAGGCTCTTATCTGTAACAGTAAGCAGAAAAATTTTAATCAAAATCGTTAGAGCCGTTTTTTAAATAAATCAACTTTTCTGTTTCCGTTATATGACAGGTACCGTTAGTTTTCGTCCTAAAAAAAAACTTCAATTTCTCCTCTAGGGAATCACCAAAAACTGTTAACTACCAAGTTTGAAGAAAATCGCTTCAGTAGTTTAGGCTGTAGCTCAAGGTTCTTACAGACAGACAGACTGAATTGCCGGACCCACTTTTTTGGCATTCTCCATCATCGTAATGTCATGTAAAATTGTCATCTCGAGTTCGATTTTTGTTACGAATCCTAAACTTGCCCTATAGTACCTATATCGCAAGTAAAAAAGGGACATCTTTCTTAAAAAAATATTATTCGACACATAAAAAATAAATTAAAAAAAAAAATAATTGAATTTTTTTTACAAATCAAAAAAAGTATTACCTAAGAACTTTCCTTAAAAAATTTTCGTTGAAATCAGCTGTTTCGTTTAGGAAAAATTCAGAAATGGTTAATTGTTTGTCAAATTCCGAAAATTTTTTTAATCAAAATTGGTTTAATGGTTTTTGAGATAGACAAGATTTTCGTTATTATATGGCAATCTAATTTTGATACTAAACATAAAATTTCAATTCGTCTTTTAGGGAATTCCCAAAAAATTCATATTATTACTAATAAGCTTAAACGAAATCACTTGAGAGGTTAAGGCTGTATCTCGAGATCAAAAATATCAAATAAAACAAAAATGCATTTGAAATTGAATAAAAAATATTTATTACAAATAAGAAAAATTTGCATTAAAAAAAATATTTTATTGCAAATACAAAATTTTCTGCATTGAAAAAAAAAATGCAATGCCTAAATGTGTGCTTTAAATTTTTTTTTTTAATACTCGTCGAATTTCTTACAATTTTGGCTATTTGACCTTACGTAAACTTCTTTAACAATAATATTGAAGATTATATAAGGTGAAAAAGTCAAATTTGTAAGAAATTCGACGAGTATTAAAAAAATATTTAATGCAAACATTTTGCATTAATTTTTTTGTTTTCAATGCAAACAATTTTTTATTTGCAGTATAAATTTTATTGTCAAATTTCACTGGTAGGCAAAAAACTAAAAAAAGTCAGGAGCAAGAACTTTATAAGGTGATTTTGATTGACTTTAGTGTGCTGAATTCAAAACTGTTTACAGATTTTTTCTATACCGTCTAGTTTTTGAGCTATACTCATGTCATCACTATTTTCGCTATAAAACTTCAAAAACTAATTTTTAATTGAGTTTTTTTTATGTTTAGTCAAAAATATATATTTTTCGTAATATGTTGCTCTTTATAAGTCCAAATCAGAAGACGCAATATGGAAGATTCAAAAAACCATTCATTACTTTGAAAAAAATAATCAAGATTTTGAGATATCTATCATTAATTTCTTTTTTCAATATCTTTGAGAAAAAAAATAGTTTTGAAAAAATATAAATACCTTTAGGACGTGTTAATATGGCGTTTTGAGATTGCATAAGTAGTTTTATTAAAAAAAAATTAACGGTGATGTAATTCGATGTCAAATGTACCCAAAAAAACGCGTTTTTGACCTATCATTATTCAATTATCTCAAAAACGTGACGTGCCAGTGAAATTTTGACTTCAGATTCAGACTCAGCACACAAAATTCCTCTCGAAAAGTAGGGTTTGGTTCTTGCTCTATATCCGTTGCCGATCAGTGTTTTTTACATTTGCAATAATTTTTTTTTTTCAATGCAAATATTTTTCAGCTACAATTAATATTTTTTTTTTCAATACAATTTTTTTACTTGCTCTATAGGGCAAGTATTGGTTTCGTGTAGACAAAAAAAAAATTGAGGTTTTAATCAAAACCAACATTACGATGATGGAGAATATCAAAAAAGTGGTTTTCGTCATGCCGTCCGTCGGTCTGTGCGTGTGTGCGTCTGTGCGTCCATCTGTACATCGAGCTAGGGCCTAAACGGATGGATGGATTTGCTTGAAGCTTGGTACAGATGCTTTTACGCTATTCTCTAGACCCGTTTTTTTATTTTTTTAGTATCGCCTTTTTAACGCATATCTCCCATATAACGTTTTCGAGGTATTGCAACTTTCTCGAAAACGGCTCTAACGATTTTGATCAAATTTGGTATACGTAATAGACTTATTGATTCTAACAAAACTGCGTTTTTAGTTTTTCTCAAAAAATGCGGAGAACGGAAATATGGCGTTGCCGTTTTTCAAAAATTGACATATTTTTTAAAGTTCATAAATTTCATCACAGCATAAGTCAATTTTATAAAAAATTTACAGACATCATTTTGAAGTATAAAAAAAAAAATATTTTTAAAAACATTTTTGAAAAAAAAAATTTGAATTTAAATTTTAAACTTTCGATTTTTTTTTTTGATTTTTTTTTCTCGACACTAAACAAAATCTTAAATTTCCAATAGATATTTAAGATAAAGATACTGTGAACTACAAGAGCATGTACGTGCGACCTAGTCGTGCATTTTATTTTATTTGCAATTAATATCTTTTTAAAACTTGTAATGGAGAGCAAATGCATTCAAAATAAAATGATTTCTGGCAACCCTGCTCGAGATAGAGATAGACAGACAGACAAATTTGCTGGACAAATACAATTTTGTTCAGAATCTCTATTATTTATTTTTTTTTTTATTTTGTAACGAATCCTTAACATGCCCTATTATAGTACCTTCATTGCAAGTAAAAAACAATAAATCCTTGACAAAAAAATTCCCAACGATATTAATTAACATGTAATTGAAATTTTTCCAACGAAAATGATACAAATATTAACTTTATTGCTTAGTTCTACTAAGGTTAACCTATAATAACTCTTCATGACTCCATAACTAGAGTCTCTTGCGTCATTTAAATGGCACACGCCATACAATTTTTAAAGAAGAATAATTAATTTTTCGCCAACAACGTGTATTGATTTTATTATGAAATTACATTATACTTGGCCTTGACAGAGACAGAAAGAGAGAGAGGTTCTATAGTGTACCTTCCAAGGTGAAATATAGTGGGTTGATGCTTAACTTTTAATTACGAATAGAATTGTGGGTTCACTTTTTATCAAGAACGACACAAAAATGTGTGTTTTTAGTTTATTTTTCTTCCGAAGCTTCGAAATAGTATACACCTTTTGTGTCCTTTAATTACAAAAAAAATATTTTTCCTTCGCCAAATGTCACGGTTCTCAGAATGGAAAATTAAGTCAATCAGACGTCACTCAACCTTCATATATCGGTCTACTATGTTATTATGCTAAAAGGTTGTTGAGAAGGTTAAATTTATGCTAATTAATGGTGGCAAACTAAATGCATGCAATGGGTCTTTTTCATTTCGGAAGATTATGAACCTGAACCTTGATAATATAATTGAGTTCGCAAAATTTATTTCCGTAAAATGACCAATCGTGTAGGAGAGGTAGCTTCTTGTAACTACTTTTTTCCTGCCAAAATTCTTTCGAAAACTTGTTAAGAATAGGCAACCATTTTTAAATGTTATTCAATTATAAAATATTTATTTCACTTTGGCCATAAAAACCAAAATTAAATAATAACGAAGTCTATGAAATATTCATTTCAATTTTGTTTTCTTAACCAATTTCCTTAAATTTTGTGGATTTTGTGCTTATCAGGGTTTTTGTTTGTGTGTCTGTGTGTTATTTTTATTCCTAAATCAATTTCATTTCTTTTCAACCACTTATCCCTGCTCTGCTAAAGCAATAAATTAAAACCTTTGTCCTTCGAAAAATGAAGACCCCAGATAAAATAGATACAAATGGATATAGAATCCTTGAATACACAACAGCACAAAAAAAAAAAAATATAAAGAAACTTTTTTGAAAAAATCGTGGAACTGGCATCAAGGATACAAGGATATATTAGAAAATCTTAAGATTGTTGAAAATTTGTTCTTGTCGGATGTGTTGGGTGTCCCAAATGTGCTTTTTAAGAATTAATTTATTAAACCATGTCAACCAAGCGAAGAAGTTATTTTTTGCTCAAAAGAATATTAATTTTCATGAACAAAAGAATTTTTGTATAAAAAGTTTCACAAAATTTTTGCACGAAGTAAAAAAAAAAATAAATGATTATTTATTTATTAAGAAAAACATTTTCTATAAAAAAAAAAAACAGAGATGAAAAATGAAAAAAATAAATTTTTGTGAATTTTTGCAGGAGGGTTTTGAAGGAGGGTATTTAAATACAATAGAAACTTATAGACTATAAGGCGTTTTGGGGTTTGAGTGCCTGGCCTGAAGTTTAAGGATAGCTTCCCAAGTAACAATTTTACTTCCATAAGGTCCATTTTGTTTGATTCGACAAGCTATAGTTTGTATACGTTTAGTTTAAGGCTTACTTACGCAAGTCATCCATTTTTGAAAGAAAGGAGGTCTCTTTAAGGCTATCTAAAAAAAAGAAGCCTTGCAAATATCAGTTAAAGCAGACCTTTATAAGACCTTTTTGAACCGTTCTAAAGAAGCCTTGTATTTTCAAGTGTCAGAAGGCCTCTATAAGACCTGTTCCAAGAGGTTCTTGTAAGTATGCAAAGTTTTTATCCTGCAGATATGCAATGTTTGTAACGCATTAGAAAAAAACATTGCATTTCAATGTGGGGTTTCAATTCGCTCCCAATTTTCCACTTATCTTTAATATTCGAGCATGGTCTACTGGTAAGGTGCTGGCTTGGTATTCAGAGGTACGTGGGATCGATTCCTGGCCTGTGATGAAAATAAAAAAATGTGTTCTTTTTCAATTAAAATAATATTCTCATCATTTCAGAACAACAGAAAAAGCAGTGGAATTTCCAAAAAAGGTTACGAAACAAAATAGGAAAAAATTAAAATAAATAAAATAATATGTAGAAAATGCAAAACAGAAAAAATCAAAAGAAAATAAAAAAAAAATGAAATAAAATTCAATAAATTCTTTTTTTTTTATGCATAAATTCAACATCTTCTTCAACACCTTCAACAACTTCTATATAGCCTTATTATAACACCCTACGCAAGTAATCTGGTTTGTGCATTAGATAAACCCTCTGCAGGAAAACCTCTGTAAGGCCATTTTAAGCTGTTTGTCACAAGCTATTAGCTTGTCTATGACCTGTGATCTGTGAAGGAAAGTCCTATGCAGTTTCGGTAAAATGCGCCAAAATGATTTGCATAAGACCTGTCCTTCTTGTTATGAAAGCCAAAAAATAGCTTGCATTGACCCTTATGAATGCTAAATTGTTACTTGGGTTAGTTTAACTGTACTAAATATAAAATCACTCAAAAAATTACTTCAAGCTAAAATATCTTAGTTGTAGTTTAACATTCATAAAAAAAATCAGAAAAGGAAATACATTAAACATACGAAAATTGAAAATTGGGAAATACATAGTTTTTTGTCTAAAACAGCTCATACATTCATTAAAAACACGTGTTCTATATATTTCCTTTATTATCACGAAACAAATTTGAAATAACTATTTTTTGAAAAGTTTTATAAAAGTAGTTAGGTAGAAAGATTTAAAAAAAAAAATCTAAAAATTCTTTGTTAATTAAGAAAATAAATAGCAAGGAATAAACGCTTAAATCAAGAAAATAAACACTTAGTTAGTTTCACAGTTACATATCAATTTTTTTTTAACTCTATCTTAAATGTTTTAATCTATCGTGGCTCAATAGTTAAAAAAATTAGTAGATGTAGACTTTATGAAATGCACTAAAATGAGTCGAACAAACTTGCTCTTATGTTGTTAGTTGCTTGGAATATTAAAGCTTTTTAAAAATTCATAAAAGATTTTTTTAAGAATTAAAAAAAAAAAATAATATAAAATTTCTTTTAAAGTTACAAAAACATCTCTATAAACGGTTTTGACCTCCAAAAAAAATATGACATTGAATTTTTTGTTAAACAAATAATAAAAAAAAAAAATTGAGAATCATTAAAACTGTTTTCGTTTTTTTTTTTTGTAATACATTTTTTTTATAGGTATTTAAAAAATTTTCAAAAATGTAAAATAAAAATAAAATGCACGACTGGGTCACACGTACTTGCTTTTGTAGTTCAAAGTATCTTTATCTTAAATATCTTTTGGAAAATTAAGATTTTTTAAGTGTCGAGAAAAAAATAATAAAAAAAAACATCCAAAGTTAAAAAATTTCATTTTAAATTTTTTTTTCAAAACTTTTTTTTAAACTTTTTTACATTTTACACTTCAAAATGATGTCTGTAAATGTTGAATAAAATTGACTTATGCTTTGATAAAATATATGAACAATAAAAAAATGTGAATTTTTGAAAAAAACGGCAACGCCATATTTCCGTTCTCCACATTTTTTGATAAAAACTAAAAACGCAGTTTTGTTAGAATCAATAATACGCACACCAAATTTAATCGAAATCGTTATAGTTATTTTGGAGAAAATTGCAATACCTCGAAAACGTTATATGGGAGATATGAGTTAAAAAGGAGATGCAAATCCATCCATCCGTTAAGGCCCTAGCTCGATGTACAGGTGGACGCACAGACGCACACACTCACAGACCGACGCACTATGCGACCAAACGATGTAAATCATCTCAAAATTCCATAACTTTTTTGTTTCTCAATATTTTTTTTTGAAATTTGGCACAAATATACTACACATTGCATGCTTCAACATGTAATAAAAAAGAACTAAAAAAATATGTATGTATTTATGATAATATTTTCAAAAAACAAAAATTATGAAAAATAGCTCAAATTCAGCAATTAATGGCTTTATTCATATACAAAATTATATTTTAAGTCGTTGTAATTTGTGTTAAATATAAGTGAAGTTATCCTTTTTTTTAAATAAAATAATTTATATTTTATAGAGAAGACTTTTTTAATAAAACAAAAGCTTGAGATAAGAATTAAAATAACGTAAAAAATAAAAGTTTGAAAAAATGGGATGAAATATACCTAATAAAATCAAATCTGCAGAAAATGGAACTTGAAATCCGTTCAGAATGTCAAGTTTCTTGGGAATTAACTTTATAGGGGATCCCAAAAGTAATAATTTAAAATACATTATATCAAATTCTTACCATTTTCGATAAAATGCACTTCTTGTGAAATTTCGAAAAATTCCTACTTTGAAACAGTATTTTACTTCCCCTGTTCACAGTGCCGGTTTAAGCACTACCGGCGCCCCTGGGCAAGATTGCAAGTGGCGCCTCTAAAAAAAAATTCATCTAAAAACAATTTTTTAAAATCACGCAAAAAAGCAATAGCAGATTATGTCTTACCTCTCATATACTTGTTAATGCATTCATTAAAAATGTGCAGTGTATTAACTTAAAAAGGTTAACTTAAAAAAAAAAATTAATTATTCATGTCATTTAGGCTCAATTGACAAGACTACCTTTATCTCTGACTTTTTTGTTTAAACACATTTAAAGATTAGGTACAGCTGGTTTTATTTGAACAATATTTTTTCAAAAACTTTTTCAACTAGGTACATTAATGTCGTTTTCGATTGGAATCACTCAATGATTCACTCATTCTGAAATCCAATAAAAAACTTTTAATCGCTTCCACCCAATTCTAAAATTTAATGTTCGCTGATGAAACTAAAGCTCTGAGGTGTTCGATGTAAAAAGAAAACCCGAGAAACTCAGATTTTTTTCACAGTTAATTGAAATGACTTAGAGTGCCCTGGAGGGGGGAACAACGAACAGACCTATTTTTTTATTCTCACACACAAACGTAGTTTTTATGAGAAATGGAGAAGCTGTCAATTTTTGGCATTTCTGGATTTTGGGTTTTCGGGATTTTGGGATTGTGGGTTTTCGGGATTTTGTGTTTTTGGGTTTTCGGAATTTAGGGTTTTCTGGATTTTGGGCTTTCTGGATTTTTAATTTCGGGATTCTGTCCGTCTCCCTTCTCTTTCCTTATTCATTATTATAGGGGCACCTTTGCAAAAATTAAATTGGTAGGAGGAATATTAGGATTTTTTTAGTCTTTCAAAAGAAATTGGGGCGCCTTGTTCTTCAAAGATGAACGAAGATTTTGGACACCATTGTCCTTCCGGAAGCCAAATAAATTAACCCAAAATTGGGGGGCGCCTTCATTCTTCAAAAAGTTTAGGACAAACAATACGAGCGCCGTTGAAAATGTAAAATAGAAAAAAATTGGGGCGCCTTTGTGAATGTAAAAAAAATAAAACATCGATTGGAAAGACTTCGTTATTTATAAAACTTTTCTAAAAGTTCGGGGCGCCTGCGGCGCCCCTCAATTCTTGCGCCCCTGGGCGACGGCCCAGGCTGCCCCCCCCCTAAAACCGGCTCTGCCTGTTCATAACTGATTTTTGTTTTCACTAAAACATTGGTAAATAAGAATCAATTATTTAATCAAAACATTATTTATTTTGTTCGCCATATCGCTACAAATTAGTTAGCAGTTTCAATGAAACTCAATTTACTTTTACTTTAGAGCAACACCCTAAAAAATAAATTGTACATTTTGAAACTGCTTTATCATTTTTATAACTTGCCTAGTTATCACAGTTTTCAAAAAAAGTATCAAAAATTCCTAAATTGAAGTTAGGATGAAAGATACTATAATTTGAATTCAACAAAACAAGGTTTTTCAGAGTAAAAAAAAAAAAAAACAATACAAAACATAGGATTTTGTTTAAACTAATTTGTTGCGAAATAATTTTTTTTTATTTTTCAATTGTTCCTAATTGTTAGTTATTGTTTTAGGGACAGATTTGTAAAAAAACAAAAATAAATTATGAACAGGGGAAGCAAAATACTTTATTAAAGTAGGAATTTGTAGAAATTTCACAAGAAGTGCATTTAATAGAAAACCGTAAATATTTGGGATAAACAAGTTACCAAATTTTAAGAGCCATTTAAATAGACTATCAGAAACAGAATATTTCATTTGAATCATTAATTTTGAGACACCCTGTAGATGACAGTACAAAAAAGATTTGCAAACATTTTTATAAAATTTTTATTTTATACGTTTTTGATCGTAAATAAAAATGGCGCAAATATGCGCAAAATTTTATTTTTATTCCTTAATTTTGAGTAATATGAGATTCTAAATTCATTCATAACTCGACATCGGCAGTCGTCGGCAAAGGAGAAATCTACAATTGAAAATTAAAGTTGGCCGAATTACTTCCCATTAATTGTTATTTTTTTTAAACAATCAAGGTTTATAAGGTTTCTTCAAAAACTTCTGAGAAAACTAAGTTTAAACTGTTATATAAAATAGGACGAAAAACAATAAAAATTGAAATGTAAGGTTCGAGACTCATTTTAAGTACTTTAATCCAAAATATATTAAAAACAATGTATGCTACTATAATTGCGCACATTACTATTATGTTAAACAATCATTACATTTTTGAAATTATCACATTTGTTAAAACCAATTTTGAGATGGTTTTGGTCGTTTGGTCCCATTGTGCGACGGACGGCATGACGAAAACCACTTTTTTTATCTTCTCCATTATCGTAATGTTGGTTTTGATTAAAACCTCGAATTTTTTTTTTCCACACGAAACCAATACTTGCCCTATAGAGCAAGTTAAAATTATTAGGTATGCCATTTAAAGTTTCCGTAAAAAAAAATAATTTTAATCTAGAAGTTACTTTAAAGTTTTTGTACATATTGTTCAATCGGTTGTGTTCATTATGAGAAAGTTATTACCGAAACCCTTTGAAATTTAAATTTATTCATTTTGTGGCGTATCCTGAAGGATTTGCATATTCTAAACAGTAACTGCAACTGCACCTTTGCACTTTTTAATAGAAACCCGCAGATTTATTTCTTTTTAACAAGACCAGATTTATGTTAAGCGTTGGGTATTCATTCCATAAACTTTGTTATTTTATATTTAAATATTATTCAACGCATTTATGTGTATTTACTGAATTCGAGGTAGCTTAAAAGAAGTCTGAAAAGGACTAACTTAAGTAAAGAAAAGCTGTGTTTGTATCATTTTACATTTCCATAAGCAGTTTTAATTTCTGTTTTGTATTCACTCCCGCATTTTAGAAGTTACATGCGTTATGAATAAAAACTAGGTACAGTTATAAAGCGAAAAGCTCTTTGAGAAATAAAATATATCCCTCTAATGAAATCATTTTTTTAACTTTACCTTGTCAAAGAAAAAAAAAAGTAAAATAATAGAAAAACAAAAGTTCTGTTTTTTTTTTCTTTATGAAACTACCACATTTCTTGATTTTACTCCGAGATTTTTTTAACAATTTTAATGAGTGGTCAACAAATTAAGGATATTGATTCCTAACACATTTTAACAACATTTTTTTAGGAAATACAAATTTACACCACTTGGATTTTCAAAGGCCGCCTTACGCTAAGTAATCATTTCAAAAGTGTTGATTCTTGACCATGATTCTTAACCATTTACACAATTCCATTATAATTTATAATATTTAAAAATTCTCATATGTACCATTAAAATTTCCCGGTAGCTGAAAGTCCCACAGTAAAATTCCAAGAAATATTCTATTTTCATACATAAGATTTTTAAAAGCAGCTTTTTCTCTTACACCTTAATGCTTGAACACTTCTATAAACAGTTTGAACTTCTTAAAATACAAACGCTTTATATTTACTCACATTTGTGTACACTTTACACGTGTCCTTAACGCACATCGCTAGACATAAAAAATACACGGTTATAAGGTAAAAGAACACTTTGAGAAATAAGTAAAAATCCCTCAAAGCACTAATTAAGACGTTTGCTTCAATCTTTATAAAGCTTTAACGAGGTTAAAATTTAATACAAATTTAATACACCGTAAGGTACACCTTCAATCCCGGTCCTTGAAAAAAAATTTAAGTTGAAAAAAAGGTAAATTCAGGAAGGTACTGAATATAAGCATATTGAGTGAAGGCGGGTATTGATTTCACTTTATCACCATCCATCCATTTAATATATCAAGAATAAGATTCCTATTTTACGTGTTAAAGTAAATTCAGAGGATAACATCCCAAAGGACAACCCAATGACGACGACAACAACGCACGGTGCGATATGGTGGTGGTGGCGTCAATAACAATACACAGCACGATGAATTATAATGATCCCATAAACATTATTCAGAAGCTCATTTAACTGATTTCTCCAGGTTTCGTGATAAATGGGCCAAAGTTTTGTTGGCTAAAGTTTGAATCCAGCCAGCAATATGGAATAAAACGATAAAGGCGGTTTTGCCATTGTGAGAAACAATTAATTATGTCAAAATGACACAAACACACACACACACCGCATTAAGACTAACTGTCACAGGAGGCAAATAAATTCGAAGTTTTTTGCAAAAAAAGAAAAGAGATTTGTGGTGCGTCGTAGGTGTGTTAACGTATAAATTGTATATTAAACAGAAACAGAACAACATATCTCAGGAAATGTCTCAGTGGAAATTGAAAGATTGAATTGATTGCAATAAATTAGGCATTAAATCTAGGCAAACAAAAGATATATTTACTCGTGTGTCACATTTATGTGGTGAGAAGATTTAATAAGCCAAAAAAATTTATTTTGAATTATATTTGTGGCAAAAACATATACAACTTTAAAGAAAAATTAAAATCAAAGGGGAAAAGTCTTTTGTTAGAAACCTGTTTAACACCTTTGGCTTTGAGCTGTTTTAATCGAATCGAATCGACATAAATATATGCTTACATTTATCAATTATATCGTCAACAAATAATTTAAAGTCTTCCAACTAATTTTTGAAAAAAAAAAACATTGATTTATTGACATAATTCAATATGTAAAAAAATGTTACGCATACACCCCAGTGACCCACTTTGATATTAATTTGACATCTTTGAATACTGTTTGTTGTAGACTTTAATATAATATTACACAAACTGTAATCGAAGGTTAAAATATGGAATGATACATAAAAAACTTAATTTGGGTCACTGTGGCGTATGTGGAATATTTTGTTTTTTAAGAAAGATAGTAATTTTCTGTTCTCGTTTGCATTGCTCTCGGTTTTCATTATTGATTTGGGATGTTTTTTTATAAAATTAAACGTAAAATTACATTTTATTACGTTTGGTTAGAAGTTTTCCGAGAAAAACAAAATAATATTTAAGCCACCTTTGTTGCACTTGTATGTAATCAAATTCTCCAGTAATCAAAGACACTTAAGTAGACTGTATTCAGAAGTACTATTTTTATTTTTCACAAGAAATACCCAACATTAATTTCCAATTCATCTCTTCCTGGGTCAATATTTGAATTCTATTCTATGTGTTCGATTTTGTAGGTCCACTCCAATGTTAATGCATTTTGATGAAATTTCAATTTTCGCAAAATTTTCAAGTATGAAGTGTTTTACAAAATTATAGAACGTGTCCTCTGATTGAATGGGTACCTTCATAATGTTAATACACTAGAAGCATCAGTCAATCAATAAAAGCTGTCAATTTTAAGAATTTTTTCCCAAAAATTCATGGATTTCATTTAGGTTTAGTGTGAAAATAGAGGCGTTCTGAATGCATCTATTTTTGAATTTACAAAATATTTCAAAATTCTCTGACATGATGGACATGATAAATTCATATGTGGTCAGGGTAGGTGCATGGAGTAATTATTGCCTACATGCTACCGTTTTTAGTATGAACTTTTTTTTTTTGACAGGAGGAAAAGACACTTAGCAGTATTCGACACCAAGTAGTGTGGGACTCTTAATCACTAAAATCACCTTTTAATCAGGACCAATCTTGAAAGATCGACATCAGATTTTTTCTTTCTTAACTTTGTAAAATCACTTTGGGGGAAGTTTAAACTTTTAATACTTTCCCATGTTTTTTAGACCATTAGCTCATGAGGCTTGGTTCTTTTAATATTAACAGAAAATGAATGATGAGGAAATTAAGTATTAATGTAATACTCTTAAATAAGGACGTATATCGCATCAGATTGGCATACAAAGGTTGGACAAAGAAAACAGATGGTCGAAGGAAGAAGGTAAAAAAATGTGTAGATAGTTAAAAGATCTACAACATTTATTTGGCTCATTTTTACTTGCTCTATAGGGCAAGTATTGGTTTCGTGTCGAAAACAAAATTTGAGACTTTAATCAAAACCAACATTACGATGATGGAGAATTCCAAAAAAGTGGGTCTCGCAATTCCGTCCGTGCGTCTGTACGTCTGTGCGTCTGGGTGGACGGATTTTCTTCAAATTTGGTACAGATGATTTTTATGGAATTTTGAAACTTGGTTGTTTTTTGTTTTTTTTTTTATATCTCGCTTAGAAAGTGTGCCTCCCATACAAACTTTTCAATTCAAACCAAATAACTCGAAAACGGCTCTAATTAACGATTTTGATTAAACTTTGCAGACGTAATATTCAAAGCGATTGCAACAAAAATGCATTTTTAGTTTTTCTCAAAAAAGTCAAAAAAGTGTACCTCCCATACAAGTTTTTCATATTATACCAAATAACTCGAAAATGGCTCTAACGATTTTGATTAAACTTTACAAACGTAATATTCAAACCAATTGCAATAAAATTGCATCTTTATTTTTTTTTTTTTTCAAAAAAAGTTAAATAAAAAAACCTTTTATTTTTCATTTAACAAAATTTTGCCTTAAATGTCGGCTCTTCCCCAACATCAACAAAATTTCTTTAATTTTATATAGAGGCAGCTCTTAAAATCTACAAGTAAACTAACATAAAAGTGTTTTAAACTGCAAGAGCAAGTACGTGCGACCCCAGTCGTGCATTTTATTTTACCTAACTTTAAAAATAATGATAAAAATGTCAAAAACTTTAAAAACTTTTTTAATTTAGATTTTTACCAAAAAAATAATTTGATTTTGATATTTTTTCTATAATTTTTAGGAACTTGTATAGTGTGAAAATAAAATATGTACATTAAAAAATCATGATCTCATTGCTAACATTTATTAAAAAATCGATTCCAAAGATGCGTTTTTTTTTGTTGGGCCTACATATTTTTTTTACAACTACCACTATGTTTTTCTGCAACAACTTAGAGTACAAATTTCAACAAAAAATGTTTTATTTAAATATTGAAATATTCAAAATTCAAAAATTTTTATTAATTTTTTGTTTGAAAACTGGGGCACTTTAAAAAAAATTGAAAAATTAATTATTTGCTTTAAACCAAAATGTAAGCTTAAGCCACAATTTTTGTTATTTATTAAAGATAATATAAAATCAAATTGTTCCTTTGTACGCATGTAACAAATTAAGTCCAATCGACTTTAAAATAAAATTAAATAAGGTTTGTGCAACTTAATAAAAAAAAAAATTAAATAAGGTTTGTATGCCATTTTGTAGAAATTATGTTGTATTAACACCTAAATATAAAAATTGAAAAATTTTTTTACTCCAGAAATTAATTTTTTTCAATATTAAATTAAAACAATGTAAATGCTTTTGTAAAAAAATTGAACAAATCGTTTAATTCAGGTACCTACCGTTAATAATGTTTAAAAAAAACTTTTTTCATTAAAAGATAGACCTAGTCTAAAAACAGACACATAATTTTTTAACAACATTTTTGGAGCCGTTTTTGAGAAAAGTAAACTTTTCCAAAATTGGGATATGAGAGGTACCTTTTTTTTGCCTTAAAAATTAATTCCAAAAAGTGCTCTGTGTGATCTCCAAATTATAACGAAGTGTGTAAAATGTCAAAAAGTGGGTAAAAGTCTAAAATATACACTAAATTATAGCTGAGTCCTCTTTCTACCTTAAAAATGTCGAGTGCCATCTTTTAAATTAAAACAAGTACTTGGAACCTCTATATTCAATACCAAAAATGTACTAAAAACTTTTATTTTGCAGTAAAAATGATGATGAGATCCTCTTTTATATAAAAAGACGCATTTGAGTAGACTTGCCAAGTATTTTAGAGATGGTACTCAACATTTTTTAGATAGAATTTGATGATCAGATCGGTTACGAAGTGCAAGCTTTCAAAAGTAATAATAATCTGTTTCTGATCAATAAATACATAAATTCTTTTAAGCTGGGACCTAGCTTCTTTCCCAATAGAATAGCCTACGTCCCTACATGATAGTTACTTAAGTAAAAAAAAACATCTGTTTTCATTACTTACTTGTTTTCAATTAATCATTTTTTTTAACAAGGTCACCTAATTAATAACTTTTAAATTAACTTTTATTATGTTTAAAAAATGTATTATCATCCAATCAGTAGCAAAATCACTGCTCAACCACTTAAGTTTATTTATTTTTGGACATTTTTTATTTCACTAAAATGTTGATTAGAACTATTTATAAGCATTTTTGTTGGTATAATTACTTATCACTTTGCCATACGAATTGACTTAAATATCTCCAAAATCACAATCTCAAAAATAGAATCAAGGTAAACAGTGTTTTTTTTTTTTTTGAAAAACAAACGAACAACCACGAAGCTATATCTGCTATTTAAACATTAACACCAAAAAGACAAAAAGATTATTCAAACAAAATCCACGAATAAAACAAACTTCTAATACCAAAACTGCTTTAACCACTGAATTGTATATAGGCTTCCGTTAAATTGTTTAATGTTTAATAATTTTTTTTTTTTTTTGTCATGCTAAAAGGTGCAAATAGTCGGCTATTGTATAATTTTATATTATTTTGTGGCGTTTTTTTATTTGAACAAATTTCTTTAACTACTGCATGTGGTAATTTGTTGATAAGAATGTTTATATTTTATTAAGACCTTCGTGTTTGTATATATTTTTTATTTTGTTGTTGTTTTTGTTTAATTTAATAATCTCATGCTGATAACGTGACACCCATGACAGTAATAATTGGGCAAAAAGCACTTAGAAGAGCTTTGAGTTGCATCTTTTTTTTTTGTGGGTTGAATCAATAAAAACAATATAAATTGTTTTATGTTGAACAAAGTTAAATACTATGTAAACTTGATAAGCTTCTGACGTCATTAGAAGAATTAGAGAATAGAAAGATATCAACCGGATAAGAGACCAGCCAAAAAACTTCTTCAACGATTTTTTTTAACTCTAAGTCCAGGGAAAAAAAAAAACTGATATCTCTTAAAGTACTCGGCAATCAAGAAAGCGATAGAAACTTCAACAGAATCCCTCAGAGAGAAATGAAAAACCATTTAAGACTGACTATATTTTTCTTTCCAACTCAGCAGTTATAATTAACTTCTGTTCTAATTACACAAATCGTTAAAATAAAACCTAGAATCAACCCAAGCAATTCCCAATTAAATATTATTCTAAAAGAAAAACATTAAAAAAAAAAAAATAATTAATCCCGTGAACAAAAATCATTAACAGAGAAAGCTAAATAAAAAAAAAAAAACTGCAAAGGATATCCGCAATCGGAAGTGAAAGGATATTTCTTTGGAGAAAATACAGCAAAGTAGACACAAGCTACAGGGAGAGAGAGTGAAACGAAAAAGCAATCTTCAGGTAGTTATACAATTAGAAAGCTATTAACGTGTTCAGATATTATATATCCTTGGTGTTGTTGCTTATCTTGACTGCCTCAGATGCATATACAAAAAGGAAGAAACTCCTCAAGGACACACGACACAGTTAAGGAAACAAAGATAAGGATTGCGAGCCAAGGTGGTGAGTATCATCATCATCATTATTATCATCATCAACATCTTGAAGTTTGTGTGTTGTGTCCCCAAGTGACTATGTGTTGTGTACATAGGAATTTCTTCCTCTCCTTTCAAAGGAGACACACACCCACACAATTGCTCAGAGAAAAATTAAGGGCTCTCTTCTAGACAATGTACCCTCTACTCTATACGCTTGGACACCCTTGGGATAGATTCCCACAGTATTGTGTTGTGTTTTTGGGTTTGTGTTTTTTTGTTAAGATTATGCAAATAAAGTAGACAAGAAGGTTTTTTTTTTGTTCCTGAAACAGGTGCCATACTTTGGAAATAGAAAGAACCAAAAAAAAAAGAGAAAAAAGGTAGGTAAGTTATATTGCCCTTTGGGGGAATAAGAGCTTTGTTTAGATTTTTTAATACTTTTTTTTTGTTGGCTATAAAAAAAAAGATATTGTGTTTTTTAGTCGTTAATTCCTTTGAGTTGAATTATTCTTTCTTAATGGAAAGAGAAAACGAAACTTGAGTACTTTTTTGGTTACAAAAAAACAGGAGGTATAATAAAGGATTTAGCCTCGAAGCTTTATTTAACCCTGGATGTAAAAAGATGAGTGCCATGAGTTTGGTTACTCTCTTTTTTTTTTTGTTTAATTGGATTAAAATATAATGCACGATTGAGTTAAAGGAGGTTACTTCCTATTGGGAAAATTGGGACTTTTTGGAAATGATAATCGATACAATAGGTGAATCAATATTTACTTTTTATAAAGACTGGATCGCACGAACTTGCTCTTAGAGTTAAAGTTGCTTAAATTTTATACTTTTTATATAGAAATTTGGAAAAAAAAAATAAAATTCATTTTTTTTAAAAAATTAAATAAAATCTGAAATAAAATTGCCCTACAAAGCAAGTATGCAGTTTTGATTGATATATTAAGATGCATATTTATAAAAAAAAATTCAAAATCGTTAGAGCCGTTTTTTTTAAAAAACTAATTTTTTATAAATAATTTTTTGGAAAAAATGTTTTAAAATAAAATTGGTATGCCATTTTGTAGAAATCACTAATTAACATCTAAAAACAAAATTTCAAAAAAATTCAATGTCCCGTTTTCAAAAATTTGATTTTTCAAAAAAAAAATTTTAAAATCCAAAAATTATTTTTTTTGGAAATTTGTTTTTTTGGTTTATATTTAAATTATATAAATGCTTCTTCACAAAAAGTTTCGTTGAAATCGAATAAGCAGTTTCGGAGATAATCGGATTTGAAAAAAAAAAAAAACGGTTCTATGGCAGGTACCGGTAATAATCATTTTCTAAAAAAAAATTTTCATTAGAAGATAGACCTTAGCTTAAAACTAACATTTGAATTTTTTAAACAAAATCGTTGAAGCCGTTTTCGAGATATTTCAATTTTACTAAAATCGGTATAGGTATGACAAGTACCGTTATTTTTGGTCCAAAAAAATTAATTCCAAAAACCCCTCTGGAGAGTCTGAAGTCTGCCATTAATCGGTCCATCCGTTTAGGCTATAGCTCCTTATACAGACAGACAGACAGACAGACAGAACGATAGACGGACTTCCGGGACCCACTTTTTTGGCATTCTCTACCATCATAATGTCATGGAAAAATGTAGACCATCTAAAAATTCCAAGGACTGCAGCAAGCGTACGAAAAAATTATCCAATTTTGCAACATAGTACAGAACATCTTTGCTAAGTTAAACTAAAATAAGATCACAAAAATTAACTATGAGCTCCAAAACTTGAGGCAGTATTTGATACCTTCTATTTTCAATATTTATGGTAAAAGTAATTCACTCTGATAGTACTTTTAATCTACAAAAATAACTGTATCCAAACTGTAGTCAAACTAATTCATATTGAAATTCTTTATTTATTGAAACATTAAATTAATTTGTTTGCATAGTATTTTTATTATTTTGTTGCATATACAGGGTGTCTAGAAAGTATGGATGAAACGAAACTTAAGATCTCTCAGAATTTGGTAGAACATTGCTTAACAATAAGAAACAATTAATTAATAAAAATATTTTTTATTTCATACGACTTTTTTCTGCAAATTAATTAACAGTTTCAAGTTTCGTAAAAACTCAATTTCTTACTTTTATTTCAGAGCAACAAGACGAAAAAAATTTGTATTGTGTGACTCTGGTTCATTATTTTTAAAACTTATCCCGGTATTGCAGTTTTTAAAAAAGTATCTATAAAAGTTTCCAAAGATGAAGTTAGATCAAAAAATATTACAGTTTGAACTCAAAAAACAGGGTTTTTCAGAGCAAAAAACCCTTGTATTCACCATAACTTTTTTCTTATAATTTAAGTCGAATAAAGTGCTTTAGCAAAAATGTAGATCTTTAAATTATCTACATTTTATACCTTTACAGTTTTTTTGTACAATGCACGGTTCTTGCACTATAGCTCATAAAACTCATAAAACTCACCCAAGCACAAATAAATTGCACGACTGGGGTCCCACGTACTTGCTCTTATGCTTAAAGTAACTATAATGTTAAAGCTTTTTATTCAAGAAATTTAAAATTTGATATTTTTAAGAAATTTCATAAGTAGTATAAAAAAATTAAATCTGTTTTTATAATTAATTAAACTCCGTTGTAAATTATCTTAAAAAAAAAACAAATATGCCATTTTATTTCTTGTATAAAAAGGTATTTTTAGAAAAAAATTTTCGAAAATTGTAGGAGCCGTTTTTTAAAAAAAATAATTTTTTATGTATAAAAATGTTTTAACATTTTTCAAAAAAAAAGTTGGTATGCCATTTTGAATAAATAATTAATTTACATATAAAAACTAAATTTCAAAATTTTTCATTGATCCGTTTTCAAAAAATTGATTTTTCAAAAAAAAATTTTGAAATATTTTTTAAAAATCCAAAAATGCGTTTTTTGAAAATTTTCTAAATTTTTAATATTATCTTTACTTACACACGTGTGTATAAAAATTTTCCTTTGAATCGGGTTAATGTTGTACGAGATATTCAGAAACGAAAAAAACCGTTCTATGACAGGTACCGTTAATAACGGTACAAAAAATTTTTTTTATTTAAAAAGTTGGCTCTTATGTGTAGTATTACACACAAAAATTTTAATCAAAATCGTTAGAGCCGTTTTTGAAAAAAATTAACTTTTCTATTTCCGTTATATGGCAGGTACCGTTAGTTTTGGTCATAAAAAAAAAATTTCAATTTCCCCTCTAGGGAATCACCAAAAACTGCTAACTACCAAGTTTGAAGAAAATCACTTCACTCGTTTAGGCTGCAGCTCCAGATAGAGACAGACACACAAACAGACAGACAGACAGAATTGCCGGACCCACTTTTTTGGCATTCTCCATCATCGTAATGTCATGTAAAATTGTTATCTCGAGTTCGATTTTTTTTACGAATCCTAAACTTGCCCTATAGTACCTATATCGCAAGTAAAAATATTTTTATTTTTGTCGACCTGTGTTATTGACAATAAAGTTGTAATTTTATACAAACTAAGTATTAAAGTAAAAAAGTAAATTCATTATCAATAAAAACACAAATCAAACTTTTACGTTTTCCGTAGCTCCTAATGAAGTACCTACCTAGATTAATCAGTATTAGAAGCCTCTTTATTAAGTTGATCTTTTAGAAATTCATAATAAAACCTCTTTTAAATAAATCTGTATTTCAAAGTTCTGTAAAAATAATGTAAAAAATATCGTTTTGATAATGTAACTTTTTTACATTATCAAAACGATATTTTTTATAGCATTTTTACAGAATTTGGATACACAGAATTTTGATGTAGAGAATTTTGAAATACAGTATTTTGACCATCCAGAATTTTGCTATACAGAATTTCTACTTTCAGAATTTTGTTCGTACAGCATTTTGCACATACAGAATTTTGACATACAGTATTTTGGCATACAGTATTTTGAATACAGAATTTTGCAACATACAGCATTTCGACCCTAACCCATATGACGTCTAATTCAAAGAATTGATGCTATTTGCTTTGAAAAAGATTCAAACACTTTACAATATTATATGCCATTGGCAGGTTCTACAATAAATTAATATACTGAACTCAGAGAGTGTGCATTTCAGAAGTGTTTGCATGTTAATAACCCAGTTCAACCGAATAGTTTCTTCTTCGTTTCGTCCTTGTTTTTATTTTGCCAATTCGTGATGTTTTTTTTTTTTCTATAGAAAAATTATACTGAAAAATTCTTTTCCCTATTCCCTTTATTCTATAAAAATTAAATTCTTGAACTTCTTCCCTTCTTTCATTGAGTATTTTTTATCTCATATTGAAATCAAATTGTGTATTGAATTTTTTGTCAACGATGCAATAAGGTTTAATAGTGCCAAATCAACTCAGCATAAATGTCATCCCCGGTATTTGTTTTCTTTTAAAAATAAAAAAAAGGAAAACATTTACGCCCAGTTAAGTCTTCACATTTTAATATACAGGAATTGTTGTTTATTTATTTTTTCTTTCTTTTGTCAATAGAAGTATGTCTTTCGATGAAAATTCCAGAATCTGAATGTGTAAAATAAAAATGAATTCAATATTGATTTCCTTCTTTTTTCCCTCGACTAAAATATGCTTTGAACTTATATAGAAATTGACATAAACATTGATTGGCATTTATTCAGAATTGTCAGAGATAGCAGTTTACATACAAATATCAATACTATACACTACACATACGGTACACAGTATGACGTTAAATGGTTTCCCAACCCACTGAGGACTGGGCCAAAAATGTCAAGTTTCGAAAGACTTCACCATTCAATATCGATACACTCTCTCTAACTAACGATACATGCGGTATCAATATAGAAGAGTGACATGCAGCTGAATTTTTGCCCGCATCACACACATTTGTGTTTATTTTACGTGACAAAACCTAGCGGAAGAGCATTTCCTTCATTCGCTTTGTGTAGTTTCTAATGGAATAGCAATATAAAAAGGAGAAAAACGACAAAATACAAAAAGAAAAAAAGAAAATAGAAAATAGAAAAACCATTTTGTATGCAAATTGTTGAAATTTATTCCATTATTCGAAATGTTTTGGTTAACGTTTGTGCAGAGTGCAGAGGAAATTTCTATTTTTGAGCTATAGTGTTGTAAATTGTAAAATAATTATTCTATACGTTACATACCCACATAACGTACATATAACGTATACGTTCTAAGATTGTTTGGATTTAATTCTTTTTTGCGACAATGAAGCATATCTACTTGCAAAGTATTGCAAAGTTGTTATTTCTAATAATCATGAACTATAGATATAGGTTTTGTTTATAAATGTAGGTAAGTAAGTCTTTTGTGTCGATTGCGTGACATTTCGATATTATTTGCTAAGCAATAATATAGGATTTTATTTTCTAACAATATAACTAACCTACTTTCAGTGGTATAATCTTATTAGAAGTATAGTAAATACTTGAGGGTGATTAATGGAAATAGACAAGAGAAGGTAAAGTGTTAACTATGCAATGATTCGTATTTTTGATTATTTTTATCAGAAATTACTTATAGCTATCACTATCTACTAGTCTATCTACCTTTTATATCTTCCCATCATAAAAATTTTAATTTTAACTTAATAATACAAAACGTCAACGTGCTTTTGTTTAAAATGAGTCAATTGAAGCGTTTACTTTTTTCAAACAATCATAATTTACAAGAAAAAACTAAAAACAAAAATACCTTTTTTATTTTCTAATTATATTAATTTTTTTATTTTAAAAGCTTAGAAAAAAAGTTATGCAATTTAAAAGCCAAGTATTTCTTCTTAAGAATAAAACCATTTTTAAATTTTTACAATGCGCAAAAAGTATGAAAATAATTTATTGAAAACAATCATTTTCGTAAAAAAAAACATGAATTTTTATCCATTTTTCCCAAACAACCTATACAAAATTTTATACCATCTGAAAGCTTATTGTCTTAGCTCAAAATATATACATATATCGATCAGGTCTATGAGTTATCTACAAAAAGAGCTAGAATTTTTTGAACTCGATCAAATTTCATTAAAAAAAAGCAAAAAAAAAACATTTATTTTTATGTCCTCACGCTATGGAATCAATTTTTTTGTTTGACAACCTATACAAAATTTTATACCACGAGAAAGCTTATTATTTCACCTTTCATATGACGTATCTATCTCATTTCAAAGATGCCTACAAGAGAAGTTAGAATTTTTTAAAGTCAACCATGTCGAATTTCCAGACTGAGATTAAGGTACTTCCCACACTGGTGGCTGTTCGGGGAGCAACTAACAGATCTCCACTGGTGTTTTGAGGTTTTTCGCAAGTTTCTTGATTTAACATTGTGTAGCTTGTAGTAAGTCTACCGTTATGTGTGATATACCAAATGAAAGGTTATTATATCAGGATGCTCATAAAAGTTTAACCAAATTTCTATCTGCTCTTGGTCAAAAGTTATAACTTGTTGAATTCTAAAATTTTATTTTACCGTTATTTCAAAATTGTGTTTACGAAAATGATTGAAACTTCGCACACATTTAGTCGTGGTCATGGTCTATCATTACTCTCTATATTTTATTCCTGTATCTATTAAAGAAAAAAAGATAAAAATAAAAAACGATGAAAATCGGTTAAAAACGGTCAAAAAATGTGTTTTTTAAAAACTTGTTTCTTTCGTTATTCAGTCAAAACTCACTAAACGATTCCAATTTTTTACTCATGTATTCATAAGGCCAAAACCTACAAGTTCTAAAAGTTTGAGATTTTTTGAACGATAAAAAAAAACTACCCAAAAATACCCCTAAAAAACAAGGTGTTTTTCAAAAATTCATATTTCGAAACGCAGAGTGTTGGAAAAAAATCCGTATCAAACTCCTAATTTGTTTCCCTCATCTTTTACTTGGCATCTTTAGAATTGTCAAAAAAAAAATGTTCCCTACCAAAATCATCATTTTGTCATAGCTCCAACACGTGTACAACGTTCAAACAAAACGTTATAGCTTAGTTTCAAAATTTTTTAGAATTTTATCTTAAATGCAGTTATTCTTAAATTAGTTCAATATAAGTTCAAGTGACCTCAACTCCAAAAATTAATAAAACGCTTTATTAATTTTTGGAGTTGAGGTCACTTGAACTTATATTGAATTATATTCAATCACTCCACTTAAAATAAAAATAATTTTAATAATTTTTTATTATTTTTGTTATTTTTTTTTCTTCATTCTTAAATTAGTCTCATCTATCTATAGCAAAAAAATCAACTCTCTAGAACTTCGCGTTTAGATTTTAGCCCAAATCTCATCTTTCCGTTTTACCCCTGTTTACCCTATTAAATGACGGAATTTTTAAAAATCCTTCATTTGGATTAAGCTTTAGGTTATTATCTTTCAAATAAGCTATAGAAGATTTTTGTATCTCTAATAGTTTATTTTTAATTTTTAATTGAAATTTTTGCCGCGAGAGTGGAACGGGAGAAAATGGCGTCACTTTTTTGTGGTTGCTTCCATGGTTCATCGATTTATAACACGTTATCATGTCAAAAAATTTTTCTTTTGAAATGACAATCGAGGATCAAATGAGTCTATAAAAAAAATTTGGTTCTTTTTTCGTCGAAGAGAGGGAGATATTGAAGATAAACGAAGAAGTAAAAAAATGCTTGTTGTATATAATCTTGTCCTATATATTTTTCAGTAATTTTTCGATTCTAATTCCAATGCTATTAAAATTAAATCAATAAAATTACTCTAAGAAATGGGAATTATACGATTAAAATAAGTCCTTACTCATGTTTTCAACTAAAAGGGTGTTTTTTTGTAGGTGTAGACTTAAAGTGGGTTTATTACACCGCTGAGTTTTGACACTGTTTATCACTCTAGTAAATGTCGCAATATACAAAAATGGGAACGAATTCACCTTTTGACTGGACTAATTGTACAAAAAATAATTGATTTAAAAAAAAAATTGATAATTTTTGGTTTAGGCAATGTCTTAAAAACCATAAGGCCCAAATCAGGCTTTCTTGACTATGTACCTTTTGTTTGTCAACAAAACATTTTTGTTGCTCCGCTAAAAACCTTTCCTTTCTGCGTGGAAAGGAAAGTCACTGAGTTCCACTTTATAATGCTCTTAAAGCAATAAAGTTCTTATTTTCGTACTTAAGGACTGTTTTAAGTTGATTGATCTGAACGCACTGACAAATTTGGCAATATGTCTCATTTCGTTGTAGCTGAATACTCGATAACACAAAAATCAAAGTTCCCTTCTTCAAAATATGGAGACTCTGGTTTGTGGGGCATACATCTCTAAATGTCACCTTAAGACTCCTAGCCGAGAGAAAAATCTATGTTTAACATTAATAAAGAATTAAAGACATAGTTTATTTGATACACTTCTTTGCCGATCGAAATTTCTTCCAAAACGTTAGCTGTTCTCAAAATGGTTTTGAGTTCTTAATATCACTTGTCTATTTTGATGTGTTAAGTCATTATTCACTATCCAAAAGTTCTAACCGCTTCTTGCATTAAATTTATTGGTTTTCAACTTTTCCTATTGATTTTTCTTTTCATTAGAATTTTGAAGTTTTTGGAAAACTAATTTACCATACCCACAACTATTATCAATTAGTTAATTGAAAATTTCTGCCCTTACCTCGCTTCCGCACAAATCCAACCGCAAATAAAATAAATTCAAACTATACATAATTAAATTCCACCACTTTTGACCTCTGACAATTCGAAATTTGACTCTTGACAAGATTTTAATTTAATTTATCTACGAAGTTCCGGCAAGGACACATTGCATAATAAAGCATTAGCATTATTCTAAATTTTGCGATATTCTTCGAACATAGAATAGAAAGAATTGATATGGAGATTGGGGAATTAGAAAATAACTTATGTGTCTCTCATTAATTATATTTTACTGTGGTTATTGAAGCAGTTTATTTAAGCAACAATGACTGACAAGTTAATGGAATTTTCGTCCTTAATTTTTTTTTCTACTATCAACTAGTATGTATTTCTATAAGCTTCCTTTCCCTTTTTCGATATATTGAATATCGAATTTTCTATGCTACAAAAATTCTCTGAATATTTAAGACTACCCCAATTACTAGAAAATAAATTCAAAGACGAAAGAAAAAAAAATATTGAACATGAGATAACATCGAGGCGTATAACAATGAAATTCGGCATGAGTTAACAGAAAAAAAGTTAAGGAATACAATTAAATTGACTCATCACATCCGTGAATCCTATCTCTGTGAAGATGAGATTAGTTTCAAGCTCGAATGGGAATTGCCTTCTTAGATAGTTTTTCTTTTTTTTCTTCCATCTATTCATTCATATATTCACATTGGTGGAAATGTATGTGTGAGAAGTAATGGTGTTACTTTTTTTTGTAGTCTCAAAGTAATATTATTTCGAAACGAAATTGGATTTATTTGCTCGAATGAATTTATTTGGAGTTATTTAGTACCAATCCACGTTAAATGACAACAGTTTTAGATTTTTCATTAAGTTTTAATTCAATATCGTTAAATTGTCTACTTTCTAATAGTTTCATGAATGAGTTTGCAGAGTAACTGTCCAAGAAGAAATTTTTTTAGTTCATGACTTTTGCTTTTGGAGAGGACGCCTTTTATAATGGATAAATGTGGCTTTAGACTGTCTAGAACCAGAGTACAATCACAACGCTTCCAACGAAACATCATTTGTTCAATTGTGGCAAGTAGTCTAGAAGTTATGAGGAAACAGATGAACATACGGAGATTTTTTTTTTATCTAAGACTACTACTCCAGTGCATTTATAATTTGACAAAGCAGTTGGTACCACTCTAACATTATTTTTTCTCATTCAATAGAGAGTTGTCTGAGTTGTATCTTCGCCCTGATTCTTTGCACTCGTGAAATTCACCTTTTATCCGCCATCTTGGATTTTAATTTTTATTAAATATCTTATCATCCTATAGGTAAAAGTTGGTAATATAAAAAAACGTTAACAATTTAATTACGTGTCTTTTGTTTGAAGAACTCTCTTTATCTTTTACCTAGGATGAGTAGAAGTCGAGATCAAGGGGCACGGTAGTCGCTCCATTTGTTGAACTAATAAAAAACAAACTCCTTACCTAGGACGAGTAGTTTCTGAGATATAGGGCTTCGAAAATCTCAAAAACCGTAACTGACTGACTGACTGACTGATTCACTCACTGACAGATCATCAAAATTATGGAGAACTTCCAGATATCGTAGAAACTTGTAATTTGGCACAGTGATGGGGGCTGAGGTGCATACAAAGGAAAAAAGCGAAAATCTGAGATTTTCAATTCAGGGGGCGTGGTAACCGCCCATTTTCGCTGAATGGTCATCAAATATTTAAGAGCACTTCTAACTATCGTAGAATCTTGAAACTTGGTAGATTGATAGAGCTGGTTTTTTATACAAAGGGAAAATTTTTTAATTTGAGAATTTTGGCCAGGGGGCGTGGTAACCGAACATTTTTACTAAATTTTATCAAATTTTTTAGAGCACTTCTGACTAGTGTAGAATCTTGAAACTTGGTAGAATGGTAAAGCTAGTAAGTTATACCAAGGAAAAAATTTAAAATTTGAGAATTTTGGATAGGGGGCGTGGCAACCGCCCATTTCTGCTGAATTTTCATCAAGCATTTGTAACTGTCGTAGAACCTTAAAATTTGGTAGAATGGTAGACCCAGTAGTTTAAACAAAAGAAAAAATTTAAAATTTGAGAACTTTAGACAAGGGGCGTGGTAACCGCCCATTTACTCTGAGTGTTCATCAAAAGGTGAATTCCACAAGTGCGAAAAATATTTAGCCATTTCTGTTTTTTGAATGGGATTGCTGCAAACGGCTGGATCACCCATATATGACCATCACAAACTAAACTGGTTTGATATCACTGAAAATTATTTCGAAAAACAAAATTCATCCAAATACCAGGCCATTGAAAAAAATTTCACTTTGTTTTCAATTTCATTTATCTCAATTTCTGGAACGTATAGTTGATGGATTATGCCAGAAAACAACATCCAATAAAACGCTTTTGTTTGTGTTCGTTCCTGGTCAGGATAATTTATAATTTAATTTCAAACTCAAATTTACACATTAAGTACCTAAATTCATTTCTAGGATCTAGCAGATTGAAAACAACATTTTAAATAGGAAATTTATTTCGAGCATAGATTTTAAAAACTATACCAGAGAAGCAAAAATTAACAATCCAAAATTGTCTCAAATGCTTTTATATTTCATCATTTTTTAGTGCGAAAACATTATTTCGAAATGGAGGAATAGTTTGATTTTGGAATTAAATATCAAACAAAAGATATCAAATATCAATGTATTTTGCTGGGTGCTAGTGAAATTTTAACAGTCAAATAAATGTTATACTCTGCCATCAGCTTATAGCTCACATGGTTATAGTTATTGTCTATTTCAATGAAATTTTAATTTCAATTTAATGAAATTCAATATTCAAGCAAAATATTGCATTTATGCATGTTGTTTTTTTTTGTTTTTTGAATATTCAACTTATGGATAATTTTAAATTTTTGTTGAAATATGTGATGGCTTACCTTTTAAAACAACTAATTGCTGATGAAGGATTTATTTCTGAAAAAAAAAAAACAAAATATTTATACAACTATTCAATCATAAAATTTCAATAAGGATTTTAAAACATAAATATTGACAATTGGAATTTAATCAATGAAATTAAATAATATAAAGTTTTGTTAATTTAACCATTTTAACACTTTTATACACTTTTATAGACAAAATGGTCTGAATGTTAGCCCAGGAAAAAAATTTGTAACATGCTGATTTTTGGTATACAGCTTGGTGTTAGGGTGGTTTACAATCTGTGAAAAGTCCTGAAGTTTCCTTTGTCCGCTAGTCGGGTCAAAGGTCACAACATTTTTTATTTTAAAAACGGTAGGTTTTAGAAAAAAATTATGTTCTACAAAATTGTACATGAGGCTATTTTACAAAAAATTGTCCTACAAAGTTTTCTTGTCATGCACTTTAGAACTTAAAACTTGCACATGTTTTTCTTGATGTTTTTATATTTCAACTTCATACCTCGTAAGTCGTTTTTGCCTTTTCTTTTAGAAATCGAAAAAGCTCGTAAAATTAAAAAAAAAATGAAAGTAGGTACCTAATAAAAAAATAGTTGGTTTGGGTTTTTAAAATAACTTTGTTTAAAATTGTTTTAAGAGTTTTTTTCGATTTCTAAAAAAAGGCAAAAACGACTTACGAGGTTATGAAATTTAACCGTCGATTTGTTATTTTAATCAAAAATAACAAATACTAAAATAAAAATAATATTTCTTGTACCGTTATTAACGGTACCTGCCATTGGACGTTTTTTTTTTTTTTTTTTTCTGAATATATCGTACAAGAGTACCCCGATTTCAACGAAAATTTCTATACAAAAGCATTTAAGTAAAGGTAAAATTAAAACTTTAGAAAAATTTCAAAAAACACATTTTTGATATATTTCAAATTTTTTTTTTTTTTTTAAATTCAAGTTTTTAAAACGGGTTAGTGAAAAATTTTGAATTTTCGTTTTTATGTGCAAATTAATTATTTCTTCAAAATGCCATACAACTTTTTTTTTTTGAAAAATGTTAGAAAATTTTAATAGGTATATAAAAAATTATTTTTTTAAAAAACGGTTTTAACGATTTTCAAAAATTTGTTTCTTAAAATTTCTTTTCATTCAAGAAATCATATTTGTTTTTTATCAAAATCATTAAAAACGGTACCCATTCATTAGTTATAAAAACAAATTTTATGTTTTTTTTTTTAATTATCGGAAATTTTTTAATAAAAGCATTAAGATAAGAGCAATTTTTACTATAAGAGCAAGTACGTGCGACCTAGTCGTGCATTTTATTTTTTATTAAGTTTCATTTATCGTATGTTTACCATATTTGCAATTATCCTGATATTTTCCATCAATTTTATTATAATCTTTGAATTTTTTCAATTTACGAAATCATCCTAAGTGGTAGCATAAAAAAATATCATACCTCGAAATGGAACAAAGCAACTGCTAGAAAAAAGCAACGAAGTGCGTTCAGTTTCAAGAAAATAATAACCGGCTACATTTTGTCTTGTACCCGTTAAAATTGTTGAATTCTAGTCTTTTGCTCTTAGAATAATTCATTAACAATCCTAAAAAAAATATTAACAATTCTTCAATATTTAAAAAATTAAGTGCAAGCATCTGAATCAAATAATAGTTCTTTAAAACATAAGTTTTTATTTGATCCGTTATTTCAAGCCTTCACATGTCCAAATGTTCACCATCCACCAACCAACAGACTGGAAATCTTCCTTAACTCAATTTTATTTATTTGGCAGATTTTTTTTTTTGACGTGATAACGTCTTATAAATCGATGAACCATGGCAGCCACCACAAAAAAGTGACGCCATTTTCTAATGTTACACTCTCGCACTTTCGCAGTGCGGCAAAAAATTTCAATTAAAAATTAAAAATAAACTATTAGAGATACAAAAATCTTCTATAGCTTATTTGAAAGATAATAACCTAAAGCTTAATCCAAATGAAGGATTTTTAAAAATTCCGTCATTTAATAGGGTAAACAGGGGTAAAACGGAAAGATGAAATTTGGGCTAAAATCTAAACGCGAAGTTGTAGAGAATTGATTTTTTTGCTATAGATAGATGAGATTAATTTAAGAATAATTGCATTTAAGAAAAAATTCTAAAAAATTTTGAAACTAAGCTATAACGTTTTGTTTGAACGTTGTACACGTGTTGGAGCTATGACAAAATGATAATTTTGGGTAAAGAAAATTTTTTTTGTCAATTCTAAAGGTGCCAGGTGAAAGATGAGGAAAATAAATTAGGATTTTTTTCCAACGCTCTGCGTTTCGAAATATGAATTTTTGAAAAACACCTTGTTTTTTAGGGGTATTTTTAAGTAATTTTTGATTTTTAGCTTTTTTTGGAGCGTTCAAAAAATCTAAAACTTATATGACATTTAGGTTTTGGCCTTATGCATACATGTGCAAAAACTTGGAATCGTTTAGTAAGTTTTGACTGAATAACAGAAGAAACAAGTTAAAAAAAAAACACGTTTTTTTAACCGTTTTTAACCGATAATCATCGTTTTTTATTTTTATCTTTTTCTCTTTAATAGATACAGGAATAAAGTATAGAGAGTAATGATAGACCATGACCATGACTAAGTGTGTGCGTTTCAATCATTTTCGTAAACACAATTTTAAGATAACGGTAAAATAAAATTTTAAAATTCAACAGGTTATAACTTTTGACCAACAGCAGATAGAAATTTTATTAAACTTTTATGAGCATCCTGATATACAATTACCTTTCATTTAGTATATCACAGATAACGGTAGACTTACTACAAGCTACACAATGTTAAACCAAGAAACTTGCGAAAAACCTCAAAACACCAGTGGAGATCTGTTGCCCCCCGAACAGCCACCAGTGTGGGAAGTACCATAATCTCAGTCTGGAAATTCGACATGGTTGTCTTTAAAAAATTCTAACTTCTCTTGTAGGCATCTTTGAAATGAGATTGTTACGTCATGTGAAAGGTGAAATAATAAGCTTTCACATGGTATATATTTTTTATAGGTTGTCAAACAAAAAAATTGATTCCATAGCCTGAGAACATAAAAACAAAAATGTTTTTTTTGCTTTTTTTAATGAAATTTAATCGAGTTCAAAAAATTCTAGCTCTTTTTGTAGATGTCTCATAGACCTGATTCATATATATATTTTGAGCTAAGAACATAAGCTTTCAGATGGTATACAATTTTGTATAGGTGGTTAGGGAAAAAAATTGAATTAATGACCTGAGAAGATAAAAATTCATGTTTTTGTGCTTTTTTTTTTATGAAAATTTTCAATAAATTATTTTTATACTTTTTGCGCATTGTAAAAATTTAAAAATGCTTTTATTCTTAAGAAGAAATAATTGGTTTTTAAATTGCATAATTTTTTTTGTAAGCTTTTAAAATAAAAAAATTAATATAATGAGAAAATAAAAAAGGTATTTTTTTTTTTTAGCTTTTTTTTGTAAATTATGATTGTTTGAAAAAAGCAAACTCTTCAATTGACTCATTTTAAAAAAAAGCACACAACCTGTTTTCTGACGACGTTATCACGTAAAATCATCGTCCGTAAACCGGCTTTACAGACAACCTCTTTTTTATTTAAATAAACGCATTAACAAAATATTTACCTTCAGGCACAAAATTAAATCAACTCATACTTTTCATTTGAATGATTTTAATTGATGCAAAGTAAGTACACAAAACGGTTAAACGAAAGGAATTCCAAAAGACCTCTTTTAAAGGGGATGATGAATAAATCTTTATTATTAACAGCATATTTTAGTGGTTTTCTGTGGAATGTACTTTGCTGAGAGATTATGGTTCATTTAAGTGGTAGCTAAATAATAATAAAATAAATCAGTTAATTATACGTCGAGGAATGCATTTTATTATAATTAACTTTGAATGGTATAACTTCATTATGCTTTTTAATTTATTTTTTTGAACAATTATTTGTGATTATTGGATTTGCTTTTATATGGAGTGATGGTTTTTTGTTAATTGAAAATGTTGAGTCAATAATAAAGCTTAAAGGAGCAGTGACAAAGTAAAGTTGATATTAAATAGTGATTTTAATAAAAAGAACTGGAATGGAGGAAATTTCTTTAACAAATATCCCACAAGTGACGATGCAAAACTCCTACGGAATTAAAGAAAATTCAAATGGATTTTAAACAAAACAATGCAAAATAAGGAACAACGCCAATAGCACCTTTCACTCTCATTGAGATTGATTGGATTTTAAGGATAAATACAATCAATCCATATTGATGGAGAAAATAACCCATGCTCAAAAATTTGTCATTTAAAATCAAACCACGCTTGAATGAATATTCCAATCAATCTATAAAATCACCAAATCTCCTGACATCTTTTGCTAAAATGATCTTTTAATATGACAAAAAAAAAAAAATAAAATAAAATCATATCAACCATTTTTACCTAAAAAGCTCAAAGTATTATAATAAATCAGAAAATCAGCCTCCGTTTCGTTAAAAAATAAATCAACATTATGGCTATGAATAAAGCTTTCAGCAATAAATCTGGTAAATACCAGCACACAGTTGTTTTTGTTGTTGTTGTTTTTTGTGTGGAATCCTTTGAACTCATTTTTCATTCAATGAATCATTCAAAAAAACAAAATACATTCCATCCTAAGGTATTATTGCATTTGGCAGGAGGTACCTAAATTTTTTTTTTGTAATATAAAAAATCAATTAACATTTTATGATTGATTTTTTGTACTCTATAAGTTCCAACAACGACGTCAAATAATTTTGTTCCTGGTAAACAAAAAATGTACTTTTAGCATATTCAGGTAATATTTACAGAAAAATAAATAAAAATATTCGTTGTTATTCCATAATTCAAATACTTTATTATACCTTTCGGAAGAATTTTCAGTTTTATTACAAACTGCCTCGTTGGCTTTACGTTAAAGGATATTATTATTTTTCTTCGAATGTATGTGGAGTGAAAAAATATACCTATCCACTTCCGGGACATAGATATAAATATGTTTCAGTTGAAAAATAAATTCTAGTTCAATAACACTCTCTTTTTACTTGCGATATAGGTACTATATATCAAGTTATGCATTCGTACAAAAAATAAATGAGATAACATTTTTTCATGACATTACGATGGTAGACAATGCCAAAAAAGTGGGTCCCGGAAGTCCGTCTGTCTTTCTGTCTGTCTGTCTGTATAAGGAGCTACAGCCTAAACGGATGGACCGATTAATGTCCAACTTGGTATGTAGCGTTATTTGGCGACTCTCCAGAGGGATTTTTGGAATTAATTTTTTTGGACCAAAAATAACGGTACTTGTCATATACCGATTTTAGTAAAATTGAAATATCTCAAAAATGGCTCCAACGATTTTGTTTACAAAATTCAAATGTTAGTTTTAAGCTAAGGTCTATCTTTCAATGAACAATTTTTTTTCTGAAAATCATTATTAACGGTACCTGCCATAGAACCGTTTTTTTTTTTCAAATCCTATTATCTCCGAAACTGCTTATTCGATTTCAACGAAACTTTTTGTGAAGAAGCATTTATATAATTTAAATATAAGCCAAAAATAAAATTTTGAAAAAAAAAATAATTTTTGGATTTTTAAAGAAAATATGAATTTTTTTTTTTGAAAAATCAAATTTTCGAAAACGGGACATTGAATATTTTTGAAATTTTGTTTTCAGATGTTGATTAGTGATTTCTACAGAATGGCATACCAATTTTATTTTTAAACTTTTTTTTCCAAAAAATTATTTATAAAAAATTAGCTTTTTAAAAAACGGCTCTAACGATTTTGAAATTTTTTTTTCTAAAAATGCATCTTAATATATCAATCAAAACTGCATACTTGTTTTGGAGGGCAATTTAATTTCAGATTTTATTTTATTTTTTTTTTTTTAAACGAATTTTATTTTATTTTTTCCAAATTTCTATATAAAAAGTCTTAAACTTTAACTCTATGAGCAAGTTCGTGCGACCCAGTCGTGCATTTTATTTGTATTGCATGGATGTGTATGAAAATTCTTTAAAGGTTGTTTTCAAGTTTTACGTATAAATTTAAAACTTTATGATGGCAGTTAGGATATTTTGTCTAAAAAGCTGAATAAAAGTATTTTATAAAGCTTATTTGTCTGGATTCCTTTTATTATTATTATTTATCATGCATGATTTTTTTGGGTTACACACAGTGGTCCGTTTATGCCAAAATGCTTGCGAAATTTGATTTTTGTGTTGGTTTATAATGAAACACTTTAGGATTTACGGAATTAATCGAATCGAAAAAAATATTGTATTATGAAATGAATGTTTTGGCTTGTAGAGCGAATAAAAGTTAATGAAATTTCATAGTGAGAAAAAAAAAATAAAATTTGTATGTTCCCCTACAGTGGGGCAAGACCGTTTTTGTACTATGTAGTATAAAAAAAAAATTAAATTGGCAGGACTTGTAATATAAAATATATGCATTCTGGTAAGATCGATTATGTCTGTAAGTATGAGCAAGTTTGGTTGAAATCCTGAATAGTAAATTTTGTGATTTTTCATCAAATCATCATGTTTCGTGTGAAAAGAAATTTGTACTTTTTATAAATGAAATATTTAAAAGTTTTAACTATTTCTTTTTTTTTGTAATAAAAGTTGGGAACCGATAAAAATATAGCATACGTTTGTGGTTATTTAAAAAGATTCCATATTTTAAGATAAAAACGGTTTTATTGTGAATAGAAGTTGATAGGGCCTCATGTGGGGGCAAGACCGTTTTTTGTTAGATGTTTTTTAAAAACTTATTATCTTTTGTTTAGTATTTTTTTTATTTTTTTTTTTTTAATGATCAGATTTCCTACAAAAAAGATCAATATTAATGAATAAATAGTTTATTTTAATTAAAAGATGTTTTTTATTGGTTTTTAAGACGATTAAACACTAAAGGGGCGATCTGGCCCCCACTTCCCCTACATATGTAGGTATTTTTATTTTTTTTTAGATTTGAATGTACAATACCAAATAAAATAAATCACATAAGCCGATTCCAGTCCTATTTTTACTACTTATTTATTACTAGTATTTTTACTACTTTGTGCGAAAAAAAAACTTTTTTTGAAGTGAAAACTTCTTTAGTATCGTAGTGATTTGAAACAAGATGAAACGAAAAAGCGACACGAAAAATCAATTGATTATAACTTTTTTGTTTTAATAAATAGATGAATAAAATTTATACAGTAGATAGGTAATTAAATAAATTATGATTTTTGCAAAATTTCAATTAATTTCATATTCAAAATTCTGAGATAACGGTGATAAGATGTTCAATTTCTAAACACGTTATATCTTTTGATCTAGAGCACATAACAAATTTATTTAACTTTAATACGCTTGCTGATAATATTACGTTTCATTTAATATATCACACATAACGGTACGTGCTCTACAATTGTGTGCTCTAATTGTGTTAAAAAAATTCTAGCTCTTTTTGTAGATGTTGTATAGACATGGTCGATATAAATATTTTGAGCTGAAACAATAAGCTTTCAGATGGTATAAAATTTATTGTAGGTTTTTTAAATAAAAAAATTGATGGAATACAGAAAAAGTTATATTTTTTCGATTTTTTTTAAATGATTTTTAAGGTTTCACCTCAACCACGTGTGAATTGCACACATGATTTTTTTTTCAGACTTTTTTCAATTTTTTTAAAAGGCTCATCGATCGTAGTGAAAAAAAAACACAAGGTAGAATACACTGGCCAACAATTTTCAATTATTTAAAATTTACCAGAAAGATTTATATGTATGTAATTTTATGGATTTGTATTCAGAAAGCTCAAATATCATATATTCTATTAGCTCTAGTTTTTGAAATATTAAATTTTCCATATTTGTTAGTGTGTTCATATACTAATTTTTAAGTTTTCCGCATTTCAAAAAAAAAAAAAAAAATGGAAAACATGAAAAGTGGAATTTTGTTCATTCACTCTTCAGTTTGAAAAATTGTTTTTTTTTTTTACAGCTGCAACCTTTTAACTAATTTTTTGTCTTAAGTAACTGGCCCAGTAGGTCCTCATATTAAAAAATGTTTTTTTTACTCATCCAATTTTGTTCCTCATATTTATTTGTACTTCTACTTTGACATGAAAATTATATTGATACCAAAAAACCCTTGTAAAAATTAAAAGGAAGTTTGACTGAAGAAATCAAAATTTTGGTATTTTCATATAGCTATAGATATATAAACTCTTCCTATCTTATACAAAAGTTTAGACATTAACTTAACACAAACGATGGGAAATAACAGAATGTAAAAGTATGTTTTTATGGCTTTTAGCTTAAGTAGAAAAAAAAGTGATTTTGATAAGCAAAACTTTTCTATATATTGTAAAAGCATCATCATCGGTTTTTCTTTAGGGTGTCGTATTAAGTACCATTCGAATTTTATCACCAAACGTCTTTGGTGACGTGGCAATAAAAGTGTTGACGGGGAATGATGAAACTTTTTTGATGTTCATTAACCACGACAAAAATAATGATAAACTCTAAATGGAGAACAGGCGCCAAGAGACTTTTATTGCTTTTACCACCGATTTAGAGAGAAGGCCAATCCCCACAAGAAAAATATTATTGTTACCCTCCTATGACACAAATGAGACAATGTAAAGGTCTTTTACGTTTATAGATATTTTAATTTCAACTCTAAATACATATAAAGACATAAGTCGACTTGAGTCATAAAACTAACAGTGGTAACCATACCGCCGCCACCGATTTACCTAGTTTATAAAATTAGTTACTATTCACAGCCATAAAACCATAAGTATCAAATTAAAATAAATCAGTTTAATTATTGCGACGGAAAATTCAGTTACCAAACTAATTAAGAGAGTAATTCTCATATAAGTTTAGTATGCTATAGTTGCTCGTGTTTGAAGTTACATCGAATTACATTACATTACCTCTCCCATAGCTACGGTGACCATCCGTCCCGGTTTACCCGGGACTGTCCCGTATTTCTATAGCTTGTCCCGGGTTTTTATTTAAGAAACCTGGGACGTATAAGTGTCCCGTATTTTGTAATTTGTCCCGTGATTGTCCCGTATTTCTACATTCTCTGATTTTTGTATTCAAAATTTTAAATACTTTATACTGTTAACAAGAAAACAGTGGTTGGTAAATACAAGTTTTTTTTAATTTTTTGTATAAAACAATAGTTTTTTAATCTTTTTCTTCAATTATTTAGTTTTTGCTTGTTTTTGTCAGGTTGAAAAGCTACATCAGAAAAAGTTTTTTTCGAATGAACATATGAACGAGGAAAGAATCCGCTTAGTTTCAAGAGTTTTAAGCACATATTAAATGTTGAATTGGATATTACAAAATTTAAAAATCATTTAAGTAAAATAAAATTAAAATGTTATAAGACAGCTCTCACTTTTTTGATTAAAAAAATATTTTTTAAAAAGTTATATAGGGTAAAGTCGGGGGATATGGCACCCATTTTTGTTTTTCGTTATTACTTGAGAAATAAAGAAGATATCTATTTCAAACAAAGGCAGGTTTATTTTAAAACTATTTCTTAAATGCCAAATAGGTACATAAGTGTAATTCAAAGATAATTTTTTGTTATTTTTTGCAAAAATGAAAAGCATTAAAAAAAACATGATTGAAAAAATGGAGGGTGATATGGCACCTTATCGAGGGTGATATGGCACCCTATTTCTTCTTGATATTTTTTTGTAAAACTTGTTGCATGTGTTGTTGAAAGACGTACACGAATCATGAGACCAAAAGTGAAATTATGATTACTGCCTTATTCCGCACTTTTCAGTCAATCTGAAAGCTATTTGGCAAACTTTTAGGTTCTGGTCATTTAAGAAGCCTTCTTAATGTAGTGACGTGTGAAGGGAATCGCAAAATGCTTAGGTCCTGCTTTTTTTTTTACATTCAGCAGCTCCAACGGCTGCTGTGATCTGGGTTTGAGTCCACTTGGCCTGGTTTGCTGAAGTTTTTTGTAAATGCAATTGTCAGTTGAAAAATAAATAGGTTCAAAAGTAGATGCGGGGGAAATGGCACCGGTGCCATATATCCCGAAGTTCTTGGGTGCCATATCCCCCATTTGACTACACTTCTGTTTTCTTCAAATGACACGAATAATCACGTTTGCTTAGTTATGGCAATGAGCAAACACAAAAATACGACCGTTACCGTTATTTTTGTGTTAAAATGAACCCTCGGCGTCAAATACTTTTGGAACCACACGTACAACAATTTTACACAAAAAAACTTTTCGCTCAAATTGAACTCATTTTTTTGTTTGTCCATTTTTTAAATTTAAGTGGCAATGGCTACTGCGGATCCGAATGCATACGTCAGACTGAATTCTATTTTGCTCTTTTTGCTTTGAAAAGAAGTAATTAAGTGGGAGATATTGAAAGGGTGCCATATCACCCGTGGTGCCATATCACCCGACTTTACCCTACAGTAGGTACCTATTATAAACCCGTTTTCTTGATTTCTGACTTCCTCGTAAACGACTAAAATGATTTCAACGAAAATGTTCCCATAAAATAGTTTAAGAAATCTTGATATCAAAATAAGGAAAAATTATGAAAACTCATTTTATTATTCACTTTTTTTTGAAAAACCAATGTTTTCAAAACAATCCAACGAATTTTTTATTTGTCCCGGGTTTTTCCCGTAGAAATATGGTCACCGTACCCATAGCTGATTTATTGATTTTGTCATTCGACTGAAAGGATAATTAAAATAAATTACACAAAGCTTGTGCAAAATAAAATTCCAAAAAAAAAAAAAAACTCTTCTGTAATGAAAAATAGCTATAAGCTTAAGCATTCGTATCCTTGTCGGAGTTGAGTACTGTGCTGCCATGAGTATTACTATTATAAGCATTAAAATTAATCCCATCATGGATTGAGGATTGAGGTGAAGAAGCAAAGATCGCATTATTCAGGATTTTTTTTTTTGCATTAAAAACTTTTAGTTTTTTTATATCCTTGATATAAAAATAAAACAGAAAATTGGATTATAAATAAAAGTTTTTATTATTTTTTTTTTTTCTTTGGAAGAAAATTTAAATTTTATTATACTCGTTTTTTTATGTTCGTTTATTTTGATGAACGATAAAAATAGGGACTCAATTTTGTTTTTATTAGATTGTAATGAAGTCATTATTGAAATATGGAAGTTTTTAAGTTTTTTACGATTCAATTAAATAAAAATAAGAAGAAATTCTTTAGAGTTCATTATGGAAAATGGAAAACTTAAGAAAGTGGAGTTTTATTAGCAGAAAAAATAAATCGAATATAAAAATTATTACATTGTTCGGATTTTTTATTTGTATAAGAAAAAAATCGTAATGATTTTTAAGGTGAACAAAAGTGGAAAAGATTTTTTAATTCGAAATTTTTGCTAAATTATAGAAACACATGCAAAAATTGAATGTGTTCAGGTTTTTTCTATTAAATTCAATTTCGTCAATCTGTCTTTACGGCCCACGACCCATAAGGTTATTAGTTTGATAAGATCAACAACAAAGCAACAAAAATATAGACCTTTTACTACAATGTAAATTAACGTACTACATAAAGTCAGTATTGGGCAACTTTAATCACAAAGTTGCCCAATACTGACGAACTGACACTAGCGGAAACAATTAAGGGATACAAAAAAATCCAAATTTTTTGAGGTTAAAAATGGTCGTATTGGAATTTAAAAGAATTATTTTAAAGCTCGAACTTTTTATTTCACAGATATTTGTATAACAAAATGTTCAAGCAACGTGTTCTTATCAATCTTAATGAATACCGAAGCAAATTTTTTTTTCGAAATTTTTCCGATTCTTTTTCTAGACCTTTTACTTACCACTATACTATATCCGATAACTTGTTTATGCAGCTTAAATTTACTTTTTTTAAAAGTTCTATAGGACCACTTTGACGCTGAGATAAATTTAAATGGAAAAGGGTCTTTTTGTCTCTAACCATCAATATCGCAGCAATTGGAAAATGCACATGAAATTAAGAAAGGTTTCGAAACATTGAATTTTCATACAAAAATCAGATATGGGTTATGGAAAAAGAAAATTTTATTTTGTTGCAAAAACACCGGCACACAAAAAAAAAGTCATGTACCTACCGGGAACTAGACCTACTTTCTATATGTTTTTGAGTGCAAAAAACTCAAAAAAAAGGAAGTTTTTTTACCTTGTTGGGGTCTTTTTTGCATTTTTCTCAAAACTGGAGGGTGACCGGGCAAAACGGACTTGAAATTCGGATTCAGCGGGTCCAAAACCATATAGAAAGATAGGTCTGGTTCCTGGTACATACAACTTTTTTTTTTGTGCTGGCACTGTCGCGACATGTCGCTGTCATCCCCGGCACTGTCATTATGTTTGTTACCGCATAACTTTAGACAGAGTCAATCAGTCTTGATAATTCTTTTTGTATTAGAAAGCTAGTGGCTGCAGTGTGGTCCCATTTCAATTTCGTTCAGTTAAAGGGATAGGAACTATTAAAAAACCATAAAGCCCCATTTTGAATCATGGAAGTCGGTTTTGTTTTTTTTGATAAAAATGATTTATTACTCCAACATATCCAGGTTTCATATATATTTGTAGGTTTTATTAAAGACACTTTAGATTCTTGGTTTCAATTTCAAATGCAACATTATTATTGACTTTCAATAGTACCATTAATATTACATACTTAATTTTTGCAATAACCCTAAATTTTCTCAACATGTAAAAAACACCCTTTTACATGAGATAATTGAATAGACTAATTTGATTCGTAATTCCCATGTTAAAGACAACATATTTAATAAAGTTTTTAATGGTACTTTTTAGACCATTGATCTTATCGGACTTACTGTGGATTTTCCTTACTTTCCAAAAAAAAAAAAAACACCCTTTCATCAAAAATATTTTTATAGACTGCTAAGATTTTTGGTTTTTTCGTGAAACATTTTTAGAAATTTCATTCGAGTATCATTTTTGTCACAGGTTTGGTACTAAATCTGAATTTTAACTTTTCTCAAAAAAAAAAAACACCCTTTCACTCAAAATAATTTTGTAGAGTCTATAGATTCTTAGTTTTAATAACAACTGAAACTTTTGCACCAAGTTAAAAAAATAAAAAAAAAATTATGTCAGTTGCTGCTATCAAACCTTTTTCACTCATAACAGAGTCCCCCCCCCAAAAAAAAACACCCTTTTAAAAAAAAAAATATTTTAAAAAAATGTATCAAGTTTTTTATACTGCTTCATCAAAAACCTCTTCCTTAAAGTAATTGTAATGACTTGATTTCATTTCACAGCCAATTTTTTCACTGTTTTGTTAACTATCCTTCACGCATCACCCCCTTCCTATCGCATAAAACACCCTTCCTAACAAATTTTTGTATAGACTCTTTTGGATCTTGGACACTATTCCAAAAGCAAACTTTTTGCCAAGTTTCATGAAGGTAACAAAGGGCAGTCTAGCAAAAAAAAAAAACGTAATGTTTAAATCCTTTTTTAAGGAAGTATGTATATTCCTTCATGTATCTATATTCCTTCATAACTTCTAAAGAACTTATCATAATTTAATAAATGAGGTATCGTTAGAAGCGTCTTACTAAGCCGTTGATTATAGGATATGCAGCGTTTTCGTGCGGACATCTAGTTGAAAAAAAAAGAGGCCTAGCCGAAAATAATTACTTTTTACTCGATAAAGTTTGTGATCAACGAAGTTAGGAAATTGTTATTTTTGATGGACTGTCGATGAAGAGGTTATCGAAGCCTTGAAGGTTCAATTCATATTTCTAAAACACATCAAAAAATCCCAGCATCTTTGACTCTTTAAACCGCATTCAATAACTGGGAACGGTCTTTTATCAATTTTTTTTTTTTACTTTTTTTCAACCTACTCACATTACAAATAGATTGATATGTGCCACATGCCGCACTTTTGAGGTTATACCTATTTGCACCTGCCACTACATTTAGATATGAATTTTATTTTTATAATAAAAAAGAAAAATTCCAACATCACAGGAAGAAAGACAGAATTCGGGACTAAGTTTGTGAGTCGAAAAGTTATTTTTTTATTACGAAACCTTCTCAGTAAATATGTACGAATATAGAAAACCCCAGTTGTTGGTTGTTGGTTGTCAACATAAAAATACCATAAAATTGCTTCTGTTGAAGTCATAATGCCTTTCACCAACCATATGCATCGCACCAAGGATTTCATTCCTATACATTCTATATACCCACCTTTACAGCGGATGCTGTTGCAACTTATCATCGTGGAGCTTACTACACTTTATGATGTTTACTCGTTAAAATATCCTTCTTTTTTCATATTTTTTTTTTTATTTTCAATTTTGCGAAAGTCATGGCAATAAAATATTATTCAAACTCCATCAGGTACACATGACAGCGTGGCGTGGTGATGCTGACGGTAACGGTAACGGTATATAGGGGATATGAAAAATGGAGTCAGTTTCCTCTTTTGACGAAGTTGCAAGAGCGCAAACAAGGCAACGTAAAATAATTTAATATGCAGTTGTATGACTTTTTGGGGGGGGGGCGGGGGTCTTTTTTTGTACCTATAGAAGGTAGTTTCTTCTCCAGTAGCACAACACAGATGCCTTATAGATGCATGGAATTGATGAAGCTCCATAGTGTACAATGAAGGCAAGTCATCAATTTCCATTTGGAAACTTTTGATCTCGTTAGCATAATGTCGAGATAGTTTGGAAACTCTGATGACATTAACTTTTTCAAAATTTAATCTTTATTGAAAAAAATAAAGTTTAAAAAATTCAATTTTTAACCACATCATAGGTCAAAATATTGATTGTGTAAAATTCGATTGAATATGAAAGTTGGATCCATGGTTAATTTAACTTAATAAAGTCTTTTAACATTTAGTTTGACCTTTTTGGAAATTAAAATAATCCTTTAAAAATTAGATTTACTGTATTGCAAATTAATATCATCCTTTTGAAAATTAAGGTAACACTGGTATGCAATTATACTCTTCGAAAAGATTTTTGTATGCTGATTCCGAATCAGAAGTCAGAATTGGCCTAGCTAGTCATGTTTTATAGATATTCTTGTTAGAAAATCTCAAAAACCCATTTTTTGCTGTTTTTGAAGCAATAATTTGGCAAAATGTAATCTTTTTAATTTAATTAGTTACGGTTTATGAAAGAACTTGTTTTTTTCCTTCAAATTCAGTTTCAATCATCTCAATATCTCTTTTCTTCTCCAAGTTATCTAAATAAAAGTAAGTTAAGTATAGGTTTGACTTATCTTACTATGAAGAAACTGATTTTCAAAAATTCATATTTCTTTCTCCTAAGAATGAAAGTATACTTTTCTAATGGATTTTAATGTGCTGATTTTGAATCCGAATTCAAAAAATTTCGGTCAGCTTTCGTTTTAGAGATATAGTAGTTTTTTTTTTTTGAGAATTTCTAAAAAAAAAACTTGGTCACAAGATCTTTTAATGCGTATATCTCAAAATTCTGACGTGATAGAATTTTTTTGATTTCGAATTCGAACCTAGAACAGCAAATGCCATCCTAGGAGAAACAAATCTGAAGCTTTACAAGGCGGTATATAGAACGGTTTATCACAATTTATATATTTTTAGATAGACAAATTGTATATAAAATTACAAAACACATAAATTTGCTTTTACATATTTGACTTTTTAAATATAACGGGAGTAGAGATTTTACATTTTCCTTTAATTAATAAATACAAAATTTTCAAAAATCATTTAACAACAACCGAAACCAGATTTAGATTCAGGAAAGTCAAATCTTTCATAACTTCAGAAAATTATTTGAAGGAGAAAAAAAAAGATAAATTTTGCACACCAGTGTAATTAATTTCATAACCAAATTCACCATTTTGCAAATCAAATTCACCTTTTGAAAAAAAAAAAATAAGCTTGAATTTTTCAATAAAAACTGTAGGATTTCAAAAATTTTTCTTTTTGCATCCTTGAATTCTTGTAGTCAAGGAACATTAAATCAAAAGTCAGTAGAAGACTTCAAGTGAAAGACTGCAAATGAGATTGCCTAATGGACAGGACATCTTGAAATGAACTTGATTTGCCAACATTATTTTCTCACGCTCTAATTCTTATTGTTTGTTGATACTCAACATCAACATCTTTTTCCCAAAAAAAGAAATACAGCCCATTTACAGAAACAAACTTCATCTGAAATTCTTTTGTGCTCCAATAAGAATCATCCTTGACTGTTTAATTGTCCTGACAAGATATATGTTTTGTCAATTAAGTGATTGAAGTGTTTTTTCTGTCAAAGAATGAATGTAACTGACACATATCCCTGATGGAAGCAAATCCAAATAAATGCCTCTCTTTCCAAAAGACACTTAATGTCTTCAGCTGCCTAATTCATAAGTTAGGCAGAGTATTTTATATATATGCTTTTCCTACGCATTTTGTGGATTTTGATGTTGTTGTTGTAGTTGTTGTTGATGTTTTGATGACTTAAACCAAAATAATGACCACAACATTTCAGCACAATAAGATTCAGACAAGAGCATACGCAATCTTCACTTATTATATGTTTTATCCAAGTTTTGTTTGTGTGTTTCATTGTGTGTTGGCTATAGAGAAATAACTTGAGTGCATAAGTACCTACCTACAAAATTTCCTATTTTCTTAATGGAATGCAAGATGCTGCCAGAAGCACTAATTTTATATAAAATTGGAATCCATCAGGACCATCTGTTTGTTTGTGTTGAGTGCGGATTTTGATAAAGAAGATTCTGTCTTTAGCAAACATTTTTGTTTAATCTTAAAAGAGTCTTTCTTTGCCATATAGAATCATTTTAAACAGATGATGCTTTTTCAATTTAATCTTGGCATGCAATTGACAGTGGCTATGTACTTGTAGTCCAAGTAGTATAAACTTCAAACATAAAAGGAAACAACAGAAAATAAAAGCAAATACCTACACTACTCATTTTAGGACATGTGAGTCCTACTTTCACTTGAAATTTTATTGTCATTTTCTTACGAACCAAACTCTTAGCTATAACGAATAGATTACCATGTTCTCGTGTCTCGTCCATAATAAATCATGTGACCAAGATTTTTCAAAATTTCGTAAAATTTTTGTAGAATTTTCTGCAAACGCTACTCACTTGTCGAAGGTGTCCAACTGAAAAAAATTACTGAGAAAATACTCCAGTTCAGATGGTTTTCGAATCTCAATTTCCTGCAGCTTCGAGAAAACAAGGAAAACCGAACCTTTTGAAAGCAATGTTATAAGACATCCATTTACTGTTAATTCATATAATTCTCATTTAAATGTTCAATATTCTAAATTAATACTTTATGTTTAATCACTTTAAAATAATTTATGTTTGTAATCATATATTTCATTGATTTAAAATTATTTCAAAAATCATATAAAAGGCAGAGCTTGATTCAAAACAAATCACTCTTGTTTGATATTTCATTGAGCAAAGGTTGCCTAGCGCTAACGTTCTCAAAAAAGTATCACACCAGGGGGAGTGGCTTTGATTGTAAGCCAACCTTGAATCGTTTAATTATTTTTTTATTATTTACGACGTTTTCTTCAAAGCGCCTAGATAATTTTATAAAAATAGTTCAACGAAGTTTATGGTTGCCAACTCATTTCATTTAACGTAATTTAAATTTCTCAATTATTTTATTAATAAAATTGTTTGTACATATATTTGAAAATACAACAAAATGTCTTTTCATTCATAATTGTTGTTGACTCAATTTTAATACCTTTGTTCGTTTATCTGTTCAACGTTTACTGCGGTCTTCGGACAGTATAAGCGCCTCAGAATAAATAAACAAAGCTGCGATTTCTAGATTTGTGACAGATAATTTGAGAACTGATACTACACAATAGTGTGTAGTCACACCCACAAACATCAAGGACAAAAACCTGGTCCTACAATGTAATTTAAGTCGAAGTGTCTCTGATGCAAACCCTTTTAGAGTAACATGAATAAAAACGAAATTGTTATCATCTTTGGTAGCGTTTTTGCTATTTCGGAGTTAGGATACCTTTTGATATCTTTTAAAGCTTTTTAGAAATTGTGAGGTGCTTATAAAATGAAAGGAAATTCGCTTACCAACTTCTTATAGATGACCACAAGATTTTTAAGATTCCGACTCCGATAGTAGAGTTTTTTCGAAAGATTTTTGAAGTCATTATAGAAAAATCAGTTGTGGCTTTAAAAAAAGAATAATAAAAGGAAAACAATTGGTACAAAGTTCAAATCAAATAACTTTTAAATTGTTGAAAAGATGAGGTTTCAATGACCTATGAAATAAATTGAAATGTCTTTTCGAGACTTGAAATATTGAAATTAAAAAAAAAAAGACAATACGTCGCCTGAGAATTGTTTTGTCGTATACGCCAATTTTGGAATTTTGGGAAATCGCATTTTAAGGTTTGAGCTTTTATAAAAAAAAACTGGCCGATAGATTTTTTTCAATTTTTTATAGAATATTTTGTGCGATATCTTCTTCATATTTATGTTGTCAAAATTGTCACATCTATTTTAGTTTTCAAATTATCAAGGTTTTTATCCAAAATCAGTTTGTCGTAAACGCCACCAAAATCAACTTTTTTTCCATCCCGTACACGTACGACAAAGTAGGCGCACGTACAACATTCCAATACTAAAAAATAAATAATAAAATGTTCACAGTTCGTTTTTATTTATTAATTAAACATTTAAAAAATAGTTTCTTATTACATAGAAGTAGTATTGGTTTGACTTAGAGGCTTAATTATTAAAATAAATAGATTTAAAATAAAGAAAAACCAAAAAATATGACCATAAACATAAAAAAAATTTAAAAAATGTTATAACAAAAAATAAAAGTCATCCTTTGGCTATGAAATATGAAAGAAATAAAATAAAAATAAACCAAGTTTGGTTAAATTAATAAATTAATATATGGTCAAAAATAAAAGTTAATTAAATAAATATCAAACTAAAGAATTTATTCTAATTTTTTGATTTGAATAACGCTTCATAATATTCTTAGTCTGATTTAGGCATAAATATGAAAAGGCTTTTAATATCAATAATCTTATCCTTAGTTATCGAGTTAGATTTTTTAGTAATTTGAAGACATTGGCTGAACAAATTTACAGGAGTTGCTATGGTAGACTTTTTATATGTTTTAAATATTGATGAGCTTTTATATTCCACTTTTCTACCGCTCGCTTTATAAAATAGTGTAAAAGTATCATCAGTACCATCAATTTGCAAAACAATAACGCAAATTTAGCGAGAACAATGGCGCCTTGAAAAAATAATTTTCGACCAGCAGGTGTTTTTTGCGAGCGGGTGCAATAACAAAACTCACAGCAACCCTTTTTCGCTTCGTTCACGACAACGCGCGTGAACGAAGAGGCGCCACGGGCTCGGCGCCCACGACTACAGTCGAGTTGTTGATCTTGTGTGTTCGATACAAGATCAATAAGTATACAACAATAAAACAGCAACCTTTTTTTCACTTTACTTCGTTGAAGACAGCGAGCGCGAACGAAGTGACAAGATCAATAAGTGTACAACAATAAAAAAATAAAACTGCGACCTTTTTTCACTTCGCTCAAGACAACGCGCTTGAACGAAGCGGCGCCCGCGACCGACGGTTTTTAAATTCATTGTCCTTATAGCACATGAAGTCCTTATTTTCAATAAATACTTTTCTAGTAGGTTTATTATATTTGTTTATATTCTATTTGGGTCATTTACCTTAGACAAAACAAGTTCTACCGTATCTGTTTTGTTCGACGTACGACAAACCAATACTGAAGAAAAAAAAGCTGAAAAATACATAGAATTTTTGTCGTAAACGCCAAAAGTTGGCGCTTACGACAAACCAACGCTAATCCGATGCTTATTTTGTGGATATACGACAAAAAGCACACTAATTATCTCAGTAACGGTAAACGATAGGACAAATCTGATAACAGAAATGAAAAGAGAACGTTTTAAAACCTATTACTACATATCCAGTTTAAAAAAGTGCATTTTGGCGTTTACGACAAAACAACTCTCGGGCGACGAATAAGCAGTAATACAAAAAGCAGTTTTAGAAACCTTAAGAGGTTAATAGTAGTATGTATATTTAAATAATTCATTTTGAGAAGAACCGAATAAACTTTTCAAATCGTATTAGTACAAGAGACAAGTCGATTTTTATGTCCTGAACGCCTACATATGTTTACAGAAGGTTTCTTTATGAAATTAAGGTTCCGAAAAATCCACGGTGTCTGGTCATATCCTGCCGAAAGACCAAGTTGTATGAAAAGTCAGTTAAAATCTGAACCTGATAAAAAACAATATAAAGTATAATTACAATAAATTTCCGCCTACTGACACGCCTACTTTTTGAAAAAAAGATATTTATATACCAAAATTTATTCGAAAAAAGTTTAATTTAAAGAATATTTTGTATAAACGGTTTCATGTAAGTGATATGTTTCAAGAACGCCAGTGTTGTCAAAACAAAATCTTGAACCTGTTTCGTAAGTCGTACTGAACTTATAAAATCTAAATATATCACTGCACAACAAAATTAAAGTTTTTGTATGATGAATAAACCAACCAATACTTTTCCAAAGGTTTTTGATGTGCTGAGCTCGAATCCGAATTCAGAAATATTCTATCAGCTCCCTTTTTTAAAATATTACCATTAGAAAATGCAAAAACACCTGATTCTGAAGTAATGCTGCAATGTGACAATTTTTTTTCAACACTCTTTTTGAAGGTTTGTATACAGAATTGCTTTTCTTCTTTAAAAATCTGATATCTGCGATATCTTTTTTATAATCCGAGATAATTTAATTTGAAGTTACTGCAGTTTGAAATAACGTCATTGATAAAATAAGCCAAAACACACGTACTTAAACTTCAGATTTAAACAGATTTTCAAAGAAGGAAAACCGTTAAAAATTGTGATAAAATAAGGTACCTCACATCATAGCATAACCTCAAAAACATCAAAAACACGCTTTTTTCGCAAATTCTTACGGCAATATTTCAAGAAATAAGATTGATAGAATATTTCTGACTTCATATTCGAGTTAAGCATACCTACCAAAAACTATTGGAAAAGTATACTGTGGTTTATTCATAATAAAAATAGTCAAATTTTGTTAACCAGAGCTATCAGCCAAAAAACGTGTTTTTGCATTTTCTAATGGCAAAATTTCAAAAACTAGAGCAGATAGAATATTTCTGAAACCGGATTCGAGTTTAGCACACCAAAAACCCTTGGAAAAGTATTGCATAGTTTATTCATCCAAAACCCTGTTGTGCAGTGATTTGTAGATCTAATAAATGACAGTAGGTAGTATCGTCACAAAAACCATTTAAACCCACAATAATAATACTAGCATGAATATTTTTGCTTTCCAGGCCAAAGAACTTCAAGCTGTTTTGCCTTGAATCATTTATTGTGCCACCGTTTTGTATGAAAATAATGATAAAACAAGAAAAATTAAATTAAAGTTGTGTTCAAAATATTTTTATTTTTGTGTTTGAAGTCAGTTTTTTAGAAAATTGCATTTATCACTTAAACCATGGAAGATTGTCCCTCACTCCCATAGATATATTTTTACTTGTTCTATAGGGCATTTTTCTTGAAAACGACTCTATCGATTTTAATTAAATTTAACACACGTAATGTTGTACGAAAATCTAACATAACTGAGTTTTTAGTTTTTCCCAAAAAATGCGGACAATGGAAATATGACGAAAGAAATTACAAAACTGTTAAGATACTCGTATATTTACGTTTCTTATGAAATTCCTTAAAAAATCAAATCATTACTAATTCAAAATATTTTTTCTTAAAAGCTTTGACATAAAAGGAAGTACGTGCGGCCAAATAAATAAAAAAAAAAAAAACAAATAAGGTAATAAAAAACAAAAACAAATTAAAAAAAATAAAATTCATTTTTCCAAAAAAATAAAACAACGTCTGAAATCAAATCGCCCCACAATACAATAAGTATGCAGTTTTATTTGCTATAAATAAATGTGCATTTTTAGAAAAAAAATTTTCAAAATCGTTAGAGCCGTTTTTTAAAAAAACTAATTTCTTATAAATAATTTTTTGGAAAAAAAGTTTTAAAATAAAATTGCTATTCCATTTTGTAGAAATCACTAATCAACATCTTAAAACAAAATTTCAAAAAAATTCAATATCCCGTTTTCGAAAATTTGATTTTTCAAAAAAAAAATTTTCAAAATTTTTTTAACCCTCTACTGCATGAATTAATTACATGGGTTCTTTGGGTTGTTTCAAAACGGTTTTCATTAAAAAAATTTGTTTAAATTAATTTGTTTAATAAATTTGTTTATAAGCCAAATTTACCTTCGTATGCATTAAGGGGTAAGAAATCTTACAAATTTTATTTATTCAGATTATGTAAAAAATACAAATAAAAACATCAAAAGATAAATATTTATCATTTAAAAACAAAATAAAGTAAAATTAATACATTGTATTACAAAAGGTTACGAATTAATTCAAATTTGGCTCATTTTAAGACATGGAACCGAGAAAAGCAATTTGTTTTCGTCCGTTTTAAACATTTCTTCTGGTTCACATTCTTTCCACTGTCGAAGTTAGTCTTGCTCCAACATTTTCACCCACTCCCAGATCTTACAAAAACTATAAAGTAATAAAATTATTGAAAAATATTATTGGTGAGCCCCCCTCCCCCTAAAATTTTAAAGGTTACGCCGCTGGAAATGGGTTTAACATGAGAAAAATTTCTCTAAAGGCGAAGGGGCTCCATTTCTGAAGCAAAACATAACTTCCAAGCAAAATAACAATGTAAAGAAACAAAATTTTCCAACAAAAAAATTTAACAAATTGTGTAGATTTACAACCCCTTAATGCATACGAAGCCAAATATGGCTTCCGTACTTTTTGCCCTCCCAAGACCAGGCCAATAATTTTTTTTCAACAAAAATTGCTTCATAGCATACACAATTAGACAATCGATCAAAAATAAATTTTTAATTCCACTTTACTTTCCAAACAAACGCAGTAATTAACACTTAAAGTATGGATATATTCTACATTTTCGATTTCAATGCACACGACTGATCGACTCACCTGTGATCATAAAATACACATTTATTTTGTGTCGGACACACGAAAAAACTATCTCTATGGGTTCTCAGAAACTTAAAGAAGAGGATTGTATTTAATCTTTACCATTTTTTTGTGACAGAGAAGAGAAAAGTGCATACAAACAGACAAAACCATATTTGGCTTCGTATGCAGTAGAGGGTTAAAAATCCAAAAATTATTTGTTTCAAAATTTTATTTTTGGCTTATATTAAAATTATATAAATGCTTTTGTATAAAAAATTTCGTTGAAATACAACAAGCGGTTTTGCAGAAAATCAGATTTGAAATGGCAGGTACCGTTAATAATGATTTTCAAAAAAAAAAATTTTTTTCTTCAAAAGATAGACCTTGTTCAAAAATTAACATTTGAATTTTTTTTTAACAAAATCGTTGGAGCCGTTTTTGAGTTATTAAACTTTTCCGAAATTTTTATATGACAGGTACCGTTATTTTTGGTAGTAAAAATTGGGTTTGTTGCCAAAACATTTAATTTTAATTTTAAAAAACAATACAGCAATATCGGCAATTTTTAACATATAGAGATTAAAGTACTTTTTATTACCGATGCACGTTTGAAAAAAAAAGATCATTAAAATCGGAGCTGTGAAAAATGAGTTCCTCAGCAGTTTTCAGCTTTAGCTTTGCACAAAATTCATAACATAGTTCTTAGCAATACTAGAATCCTTCGTCTCAAATTTCATAAAATTTACGGAAGATCCTTCAATTTGGATACATAAAATGTTTCCCTATTTCCCTGTATTTGTTTGCAAAACCCATCCATAAATTTGTAGTAAAACCTTAATTTGCTTTTAAATCTGAAAAAAATTCCCATTTTTGGCCAACTTAGAACTGCTTTTAAAAATTGTTTTCGTTTTAAATTTTTATTTTGCCAAAAAATTGTTATTTGAATAATAACACACATACAACTGCTACTGCAGCTGATGGTCTATTTCCCTCTAAGTCTGCCTCTGCATATAGAATACAATTCTACCCTCTCTGAATTTGCATACGTTATTCAAGTAAACATGCAATATGCACGTAAAATATTTACTCACTCGCCCCCCCCAAAAAGACATCACACTTACTACTTTCATCATGAAATGAAAATATAACAAGGAACAAGGACTTAAGGCACTTTCTCTCTAGGTTACTTGGTATTTTCAATAAAAAAATAAAATAAAAAAATAAACTCAAATTGTCTCAGGAAGTGCTGAGTTTTATTATTTAAATTACAACAGACAAAACGGTAGATGGAATGTATAGTTACTGGTATCTGCTTCTAACAACAGCATTGCACTTACTTGGAGAAAAAGGCTACCTATTTTTTTGTGGAAGCACTTAGTTTAGCGCATCCTATACTTCCTTCATCACTGTTCTGATGGTAAAAACTGAAGACAGTAAAATAAATTTCATGATTTCTTGAATTATTGCAACCTAACATAGTAATGGTATCTGTGTGTGTGTTTTGATAGTATTTCCACGCGCATTGTGACCTTTAAAGTTGCAGTAGTGATTTATTATTTGGACAGATGCACCTTTTGATATGAATATGGAAGGAATATTCAACTCCAAGGCTCATAACGTATGCATGTCCATTTCTAAATCCTTGAATTTTGGAAGCTTCTTCCTAACTTATAGCACAGAGTGCTCTTGAATAGAAGAGAATACAGTTGGTATGGTAGAATAAATATAATATTTTTTTTTTTAACAAACCTAATTGCATTAGTGTTGGAGCTTGGAGGTATTATTCTCTACTTTGTGTGTGTGTGTTTTTGGCACAAAATAAATACTGGTCGGATTGGATATTCATGAGGGAATAACATTTTGCTGGAAATAATATTTTATTAGGATTCAAGTCTTGTGAAAGAGGTTGTTGTTGGTTGAACATTTTTATGCAGCAGAGGAAAGTGGATAAAATATTACTATCACAGTAGTTAGGTGTACCTACCTTTACCATTCAGCATTGTGTTTTTTGGTTTTTGGTAAATAAATTGTTGTGGTATTATTGTGGTACATAATTCATTTCTATATTTTACAGAAGAGAAATCTTTATATTTGTTTTGTGTTTTATTAATAAAACTATTTATTCTATAATTGAAGCACACAGTGCAAGAACAAAATAACTCTATTTTATTGAAAGTTCAGAAAAACTAAAAAAAGTATTGCTAAAACTAGAAATCTACATGTATTCATTTTGTAAAAATTGATTTATTAGGGAAAGAAAACATAGAAAACTATTGATAAAATTTATTTAATTGATTTTAATCTAAAATTTTAATTTATTACCACAGTTTATAAGTTTAAAGAGATCAGACTTTTAAAATACATATTTTAAATTTAGGAGAATAGAACTCCCAGTACGAAATTCCTTAGCTACCTTAGAAACATTAGGATGATTTTTACAAACACAAAACATATCAAAAATATTCATGATTATTTCAGACTTTGTTGATTTAAGGGCTTATAGAGTTGTTTTTGACAAAATTGGTTTGACGGCTTTAAAGCTTGTATAACACTGGTCTGCAAGGAAATCCTCCTTTAAATAAAATATAAAATACTTTTCTAAAGGATTTTTGTATGCTGATTCCGAATCCGAAGTCAGAATTGATCTAGCACTTCACGTTTTTTAGATATTCCCGTTAGAAAATCTCAAAAACCCATTTTTTTGCTGTTTTCGAAGAAATATTTTGGCATAATGTAATATTTTTCAATTAAAATTGTTACGGTTTATAAAAGAACTTATTTTTTTCTTTCAAATTCAGTTTCAATCTTCTCAATATCTCTTTTTTTCTCCGAGATATCTCAATTTAAGTAAGTTTAGTAGGTTTGGCATATCTTATCATAAAAAAAATGATCTCTAAAAATTAAAATATCTTTCTCCTTAGAACAAAAATATACTTTTCTAATGGACTTTAGTGTGCTGATTTTGAATCCGAACTCAAAAAAATTCGGTCCGCTCTGGTTTGTGAGATATAGTAGTTTTTATTGAGATTTTCTAAGAAAAAACTTGATTTTGTGATACTTTAATGCGAATATCTTAAAATCCTCACGTGATAGAATTTTTTTGACTTCGGATTCTAACTCAGCACATAAAAAACTATAAGAAAAGTATACTTTAGTTTCTAGTAGAAACAAATCTGAAGCTTTACAAGGCAGTTTATCGAATTGTTTTTTACAAATAAGATATTTCTAAATACAAATTCAATCCTAAGTGGGCTTTAGGTCTGATTTATATTTTTTTTTTCTTTTTTTTTTTTTTTTTTTTTTTTTCTATTTTGTCTCCGACGTTTCGACCGTGTTTACAGTCTTCTTCAGGGCTAATTATTTTAAAAAAATAAAAAATTTATAATAAATGCTAAAAAATCTATTATCTATACTTACAGATTATTCTATCTTCTAATTTTAAGAAATAAATCTTAAAAATGTTAAAGGTTTTGTTTGTTTTTGTTTGTTTTTATTTTTAAATATTTTAAAATTCAAAAAATTCGAATTCTTGAAAAAGACGTTTCAAATCATCGAAATTTCAAAATATGAAAAATTTTTAATTATTTGATAAGAAATTCAAAATTTCTTATCAAATCTAGCCTACAGAATCAAGTTGAACATAAATTCAACCTAAAATATTTCTTTGAAGAAACTGACTATAAATATTGCTGAGCCCTTCACAATCTGTTCTTCTATTAACAGTATTGTCTGTATCTAATATATGCAACATTTCTATTAACATTCTTTTACTGTAATGTTTTTCTATCTGTAAAATATCTACGTCAGTAAAATATTATCTATGCCCCTCATCAATACAATGCAAAGCTAAAGCTGTTTTTTGTGAATGTCCGCTATTTATATCGGACCTATGACCAGCTATACGATTTTTTAGTTTTTGCATCGAAGTTCCTACGTAAACTGAAGGACAATGGTTTGTCCCATCTCCTAAACATTTTATTTTATAGACTATGTTTGATTTCTCAATTTTAGAAAGTTTACCCTTCAAATTCGAAAACAATGAAGTTCTTAATATATTTGCCGACTGAAAAGCAATACGAATATTTTCTTTATTCCTAATAGGAGCATTTAAAGTTCTATTTGAAAGATGGGGAATATATATAATGCTTCTATAAGAAACTTGTGTAACATTTGCTACTAAATTTGTCTGAATCAATGGGTTGAAATATTGATTCAATAATGTTATTATTATATTCAAAGGAAAGGAATTTGAAAGTAACGTATCCGTAATTATTTTAATGTTTTTTTGACGAAAGACAATATCACTGATATCCAATACTCTATTAATAAAATTTTTTGCTGTATTAGTTATAACATGCTTAGGCTGTTTGGAATTGTAATTAATGAGACGACCAGAAGATGTAGGTTTTTTATACCAATCAAAAATTAATCGATTATTTTTTCTTATTACCAGCACATCTAAGTATGGAAGTTGACCATTATTTTCAAACTCTACTGTAAATTGAATTTTCGGATGAAAAGAATTTAAAGCATTTAGAGTTGAATCAACATGACTAGACTTGAGAATCATAAAAATATCATCAACATACTTTGTAATTATTTTTGGTTTATTTGGACTTTTATCGAAAACATTATCTAACAAAGCTTTCATTACAATGTCTGCTAATAATGGAGAAGCAGGGCTTCCCATAGGAACTCCTTGTTTTTGTTGATAAAATATATTATTATATTCCAAATAATTATTATCTATTACACAAAAACGTAATATTTCTAGGAATTTCAACTTAGGAATTCTTGTATGATTTTGAATGATATTCCAACTTTTTTCAACCAATTCTAATACTAATGGAATAGGAATATTTGTAAATAAAGATACAACGTCAAACGAAACAAGAATACTATCTTGTTCTAACATAACTGGTGAAACAGTTGAAATAAACAATGAAGCATTTTTTACGTTGTATTTTGAGTCAACAGTTATATTATTTAAAATTTTAACCATGTATTTTGATAATTGATAACATGGCACATTCATTGAAGAACAAATTGGTCTCAGTGGAATATTTGGTTTATGTATTTTGGGTAGTCCATAAATTTTGGGACTATTAGCAGTATAAGTAGTCATGCATTTCTTTTCAGATTCATTTATTAAATTGTTACTGAACAAGTATTTAACAAGATTGTTATTTTTAATTTGTACTTTATTTGTCGGGTCACTTCTCAAAATGGTATACGTATTCCTATCAGCCATCATAACTTCCATTTTTCCAATATAATTTGTTTTTTCTAATGCTACTGTAACATTGCCTTTATCTGCATTAACAATATAAATTTCGGGGTGTCGTTTTAAGAATTTACTTGTATCATTAAATATTTTATTTAAATATTTATCAAAATATGGAATAGATCCAAATCTCATAAAATTCTGTAAAATGTTAGTGAAGCAGGACCGTGCAGGTTCTTGTTCATTCTGTTCTTTACTTTTTATCAGTTCCTCTCCATCGGCTATCATTTTAAATATGGGTATGTTTTCTTTTTTAACAGGTAACGCAAATTTTGGACCTAATGAGAGAAGCCATTTTATGTCCTCTGGAAATTCTACTGTGGTTTTATTTACAAACCAATTTTCTTGGAAATGTATTCTCATCTCCTGTCTAACTTTAGATTTTAACAATAAAATAAATATAATGAGCGTTGATATTTTACATTTTCCTTAATTAAGGTGTTTTTGTTCCTGTAGGATTTACTAAAAAGTAAAGGATTTCGATATTTCTGCTAATTTTAATAAATCAGTATTTTAGAATATGAGAAAACATTAATGTAAAAGGATATATTTCGTGTCAATCGATAGGCCATATTACGAGGAATAAGTCCTCCAAATTTGAGCTCAATAGTTTTAATTTTGCACGAGTTCAAATAAATCTAAAAGGTTGATTTTTTAGAAACTACCCACATTTTTCAAAAATCATTTTTACAAAAATGGTACCTGATAGAATTTTTCTGAAACCAGATTTAGATTCAGGAAAGTCTAACCTTTCATAATATCAAAAAAATATTTGAAGGAGAAAAAAAAATTAAATTTTGCAGACCAGTGTAATTAACAATAATTGGAACCTTAAATCATCTCTTTGAAACATATAGCTTTCAAGTTATTGCTTTTCAAATTGTTTCAGTTTCTTCAAAATCAACTATGTAATTTTGTAAGTATTTTGTCCAGTTCACTACAAAAAAAATTTGTTTGCATTATTTAAAAAAAAAAACTTAGAAAATTGTTTAAAACAATTTTCTGAAATTGTTCGTGTTAATTCAATTTATAAGTTCAAGCGACCTCAAATCCAAAAATTTATAAAGCGTTTCGCCCAGGTACGACAGTGGGCTCATCAGTTAGATCTGTCGTACCCTTACTAAGACGCCTTATTTAATCGCTCCACTTAAAATAAAAATAATTTAAATAATTTTTTATTATTTTTGTTATTTTTTTCTTCGTTATTGTTCGTGTTAATTCATTTGAGTCAAAATATGTATTTATTTATCGATTTGTAACGAATTTTTTTGTAGGAAAATAGCATATTGTTGCCATGTCCAAATATGGTCAATCTGTGAATTGAGTTCTTTTTTTTCAAAATGGAACTATTTTCTTGAAGACAAAATAACATAAAATGCACAAGTTGGTATGTATATAAAATTCGTTTCTTAAGGGGGGAAATCCTTCCGGAATTTTTTATTTTTGTATTATTTTTTTTTTGCGTAATAAATTTATTTATCAACCGAAGAAACTATTTTCAGTGGTCTTAGCCTTAAATGAAGCCTCAAAAGTGCCTAGATAGTCCCGAAACCAATGCGCTCCGAACCTACCATAGTACGAAAACGAAAATTTTAAACGCACTTTTTTCGAAACTAGTTTTTTTCCGCGCCATGCAATGTAACTCAAAAACTAATGAAGCTATCGACTTGAAATTTAAAGCAAATTACTCCTTAAATCATTTGCCACAACATGAACCTAAAAGTTGAATAAAATTTGTACAATAAATATTTTTTTTAACTACCTACTTCTTTGTAAAAAAAAACATGTTTTTTTTCGTTTTTTTGATTTCTAATTTTTATTTTTCATTTAAAAAAAATAAATTTGATTTAAGATGATTTCCTGGACCTGTACATTGCACGGCGCAAAGTAGAGGCGTCAACTTTGAAAGGCTCCAGAGCCGCCATTTTGTTATTTTTTCATTTTTTCAATTCTTGATAATGTCAGTAATATCTTGTCTTTTTCCAAATTTCAATAAGTGCTTTCAGTTTTTCATAAAAAAAATAGTGAAAAAGGTGTCGTCTGGAGGGATTTCCCCCCTTAAAGGAAATAAACAGCATCTTAAATGGCTCTGAGCTCCAAAAAAGCTTTATTTGATTTTTCTTGTTTAGATATTTTTAGAAAAAAAAAAAAAACAACAAAAAAATCTAAATCGTTAGAGCTTGGTATTCCATTTTGTAGTAATTAATGAACATTTAAAACCAACAAATTTTAAAAGCTTCATTTTCGAATATTTGATTTAAAAACAAATTTTAACATTCTTTTTTTTTTATTTTTTTAATCCAAAAATTATTTTTTTCATAATTTTATATTTGATTTATATTATAACTTTATAAATATTTTTTCTTAAGAATTTCGTTGATATTCTGTTGTTTGGAAACAATTCAGAAACTAAAATAAAAAAAAAACGGTTCTAGAGCATGTTAATAAATGATTAAAAAAAAACTTTTTTATCAAAAAATGGACCTTCCTAAAAATATGAGATTTAATTTTATCTACATGAAAATCCCTTTTCATAACTTGTTCTTGGTCTTAAAAAATTAGTTCAATAAATTCCTCTTCAATGCTGATCTGCCGAGAAATGTTAGTTTTCAAATTATGTTGACAATATTTTACAAAAATTCAATTTTTTGTATAGTTATATCAAAAAGCTTAAATTTACTTACTCACCTGCTTACTTTTGACGAAGTTTATATAAATAAATAATACCTATTCTTTTACATAGCACAGAAGAAGAAGACATATTACCTTGTTTCCAGTTTATCTCGTTAAAGAAGCAATCTTTTTTCTTTAAACTTGGTAGGTCTTAAGGTCTCATGATAAAGTTGATGTTCTAGAAGTTTCACGAAAAACTAATTAAACGTAGCCAAATTATTCACAGATAAAGCGGTAACGGAGAAAACGCGTACAAGTCTTCTCCGTTACCGTTTTTGTCTGTTAATAATTCAGCTATTTTGAATTAGTTTTTCTTGAAACTTCTATAACTTCAACTTTATCATGAGCCCTTAAGACCTACCAAGTTTCAAGAAAAAAGATTGCTTCTTCAACGAGATACACTGGATAATAAGCGTGAAAGTGTCCTTAAAATGCAAATGGAATGGCCGATATATATTATATGTAGGTACCTTTTTTGAGTAATATACGAAAAACCGTAATGTTCGACATTTTACATTTTTTTAAATAGAATATTGTATGAATAAAAGTATTATAAAACTTTTTGTAGAAAATTACATAACGTTTGAAAAATCAAATGAAATTTTAATGAACGAGGTAACTCATTAAAAAATCCAATCTTGGAAAATTTTCGTAGTCTCATTTTTTATTTAAATTAAAAACAACCTTTTCCTATTGAAAAAGTTAATAACTTTTTTCTGCAACCTAAATATTCCTTTTCATCTAGTGACCTTATTAAAACCTGTAACCTACATAACTATTGATGCAATAATAATAATTAACCACTAAGCTCAAAAATAACCTAGAATATCCTCAAAATATACAAAGATATATAGTTTCCTTTGCTTCATAAGCGTTTCCTATTTTTTTTTTTTTTTGCTTGTTTTATATTTCATCGCACGATGAAAAAGTTAATCTCCATCAAAGAGCTTAAGGCGAAATAGCTTTCTTCACTCAATTACCAAAAAAAGGACTAAGAAAATCAAGAGAAACAATAAAGAAAGAAAGAATGAAGAGAGGAAAAATCAACACCACACAAAATGGTTATTTTGGTTTGGGTTAAATTCACTTTTGAAATTCTTAACACTAGGGATTAGATTTCCTTCTTTCAACTCTCTCTCACACTACTAACTTAACTATACTCCTACGAGTTTCCTAATCATAATGGCGTTTGATCAGCAAGAGATTCGTGCGAAACCTTTCAAGTTCCATCGTCTTCACTTAAAAATTTCACACAAGCACAAAAAAAAAAGACTAAATTAAGAAGAAGAGGGAAAAAAAAATAACACGGACTAAAATTGAATCGAAGCTATAACAGTCTGGGATTTAAAGTTTTAAAAAGACGGAGTCATTTGACCAACTAAAAGGCCCAAGACGTAATAAATTTGGGACAAAACTGAAAAATTCCATTTGAAAGAAATACATTTTTAAATATCAGCATTTATTGCACAATTTCGGTTAAAACCTCACAAAAAACTTTCAAACTGCTTACAAAAAAGTAGCATTAATCGGTACTAAAGTTTGATAATATGAGCTGATATTGATAAAACAGAGTGAAAACCTAGCAGAAATAGCAAAATATCAGTAAAAATCTTACCGGAAACTCAACGGAAGTAGCTAAATAACATTCAAAATCCTACTATTAACTATCAAATCTTAGTCCAACCTTTGAAAGTGATTTAAAGTTAGAAAATTACCAGAGGGATTTGGTAAATAAGTGTGGAATTTTTAGTGAAAATTGGCGTAATAGTCAAAAACTGGTAGCTTAAATAGTTTGATTTCAGTTGAAAACTCGACGGAAACACAACGCAAATAGCAGAATGTAAACTTAAAAAATAGCTAAAATCTCACCAAAAGTTGTCAAATCTCAACTGAAAGTATCAACGATCAGCCAAAACTTTTAAATCAAAGTGGAAAATTTAATTTCTTAGCAGAAACAGCTAAATCTTTGTCAAAATCCTACCGAAAAACTCGTCAGAAATAGGTAAAATTTGCAAAAAAATGTTCAAATTTCAGCCAAAACGTCTTAGATCTAGAAATCGGAGTGGAGAATGGGTAGGTAATCTTAATGGAAATAGTTTAATATATGTCGTAATCGTACCGTAGCTACGGTAGGCTCCGCGGAAATAACTAATATCTCAACAAATATTGTCAAATTTCAACCCAAAATCTTGTAAATCTGGGTTTAAGTTCCAAAATATCAGGTAAAACTTTTAAATCAAATTAGGAAATGGAAAATATTATCAGAAACCTGAGGCAAAATCTTACCCGAAAAATTTCTAATCGAAATCTAAACCTCAAATAACTGAATCTCAGTCAAAATCAAAGAAGAACTTTTAAAACCTTGTAAATTTTGACCGAGTTTTTTAAAATATCGCCCGAATTCTGTAAATTACGTATACAGTAGAAACTGGTACAAATTAGTAGCCAAATCTGAATCTCAGTGAAAATTTCGACGGAACTATACAATACAATAAAAATAAAAGAGAGGAATCATCAAAATATCAGATAAAATCCCACCAAAAACTTTCAAATTCCATACGAAATCAATAAAATCGCTACCAAATTTGGGATATAAATCTATGAGAATAAGCTGAATCTTAGTCATAATATCGCCAAAACAAGGCAAAAAAGCTTAATCTCGGTCTAAATTGCACCAAAATTTGTGGAATTTGGGTAAAAGTCTTGTTAACCGGATAAGAAATTGAAAATACCATTAGAGCCTAATTTGGAAAATAACAACCGAAATTGGTAAAAATTGGTTAATTTAAGCGAAAACTCAGAAATCATTCTAAAAACAACAAATCTCTGTCAAAGTTTTGAAAACCTAAAAAAAATTTAGAAACTGCCGAAACTACAGCATCTATCTAAAATCATCTACAGTTGGTCTCACTAAAAACGTTATTTCTCAAACTATATCGAAAAATCAATTCTCTTTTTCTCTTTCCCACATCACACTCAACCCGAAAAAAAAAAAAAATTAAGGAAACCACACAATCTTTCAGCAGATATACGAGTAAATGCTTCAATTCAAGCCGGTTGAGGTTTTGTGGCTTTGGTAACATTTGATCTAACTTTGTTAAAAAAGAAGAAAAGTCTCGAGTTCTTTTTTTCGGTTTCATTTTTTTTTTTTTTTTTGCAAAGTCATTTCGTTACACCTCTCTAACACACAAATGAATTCTTTTCATTTTTAGCAAACACGAACAAAGAATGAGTGATGGCAAATTCCAGCTTTGACTTGAACTTTGAACTATGTCGTTTCGTTACTTATCTTAGGATTTTTTTTTTCTTTTTAAAAAGATTTAACGAACTCACCATCAATACACCTAGTGGTGTGGAAAAATGGTAATCAAGTTTTCATAACACTTACGCTTAACAAAGGGGAAAGAAAATGTATAGCTTTCATCAGCAAACGACAACATTCACTCACAAATACATTCGCAAAAAGCTTCTATATATTTTCTATTAGGGTTCTATTATCCGTTACTTTAACCTAAAGCAATCTTTTTGTGTTGTCTTCAATTTAAGGACAATATCTACGACACATCTACTTATGTATAAATTGATACACAGACCCACCTTAATGTTACCTATAGGTATAATATAGAAGGCCTTCATGGAATAGGATTAAGGGACCTTCTATACCTTACCTACTTGTGATGATGATAGCTTTATTTTTGTCCACAGGTGGTGTAGTGTTTGCTGTATATCACAGAAAACAGATTCGATGCCTATGTTTATGATAATCAGGTGAAATATACCACCATCTTGATGGAGAAATGCCATCATGAGGAAATGGACTGATAAGCCTTTTAGGATGAATATATTCTTGTTGTTATTATACAAAAGGTAGAGATATTCCTACTTTTGTCCTGTGTTAGCTTGTTTTGTCATTAGAAGTAAATGTGTTGGCAATCAGACCAATTGAATAAACAATAGGGAATACATAACTGGAGAAACATGATGATGGTGGAAATTGACACATAGAATTTTCTTTGTTAGATGATTGAATATATCTCGTTAAATGGGAAAACAGTAGATTAATCTAAGGTAGATCGTTTTACCTAATAACGTTTGTCATTTCAAGTGTATTTAATGTTATCTATTTCTTGCATTCATTGAGAAAAGCTTTTCCAAATATGAAGAATATTAGTTATTGTAAGATTAATTTTATGGTAAATTTCGAAAATTTCTAATCTAGATTTGAGGATTTGAATACAATTGAATATTGCCTAAACTGCACTGACTAAGTTGGTGTTGAATTGCAAAAAGAAATATCCATGTTTTGAAATATGCGTTTTTACTTAATACTGTTGACCTGGAATGACTCTTTTTTAAACTACTTAAAAAGAAACTATAAACTACTTTTTAAAATAATAAAATCATATTTTTTTGGAATATTATTCAAGAAACCTTTATTTATTTCTGAGTTTCTGGTAAACGACCAAGAAGATTTCAACGATACAGAAGAGTTGAGGTATCCGTAATACTAAAATTTTACAAAGATTTCAAAAACACATTTTTGGGTTATTAAAAATCTATATTTAAAAGCTATTTTTTTTTTTTTTTTTGAAAATTTAATGTCTTGAAAACGGGTTCATGATTTTTGTCGAAATTGGTATTGATCAATGTTTTGCCACAATTTTGTTTTTACACATTATGTTTTTTTCAAAAACGGCTATAAAATAAAAAAAAGAGGTTGTATGTAAAGCCGGTTTACGGACGATGATTTTACGTGAAAACGTCAGAAAACAGTTTGTGTGCTTTTGCTTAAAATGAGTCAATTGAAGCGTTTACATATTTCAAAAAATCATAATTTACAAGAAAAAGCTAAAAAAAAAATACCTTTTTAATTTTCTCATTATACATATTAATTTTTTTATGTTAAAATCTTAAAAAAAAAATTATGCAATTAAAAAGCCAAGTATTTCTTCTTAAAAATAAAACCATTTTTAAGTTTTTACAATGCGCAAAAAGTATAAAAATAATTTATTGAAAACAATCATATTAATCAAAAAAAGCAAAAAAAAAAACATGAATTTTTATCTTCTTACGTCATTAATTCCATTTTTTTCCCTAACAACCTATAAAAAATTTTATACCATCTGAAAGCTTATTGTCTTAGCTCAAAATATATATATCGGATCAGGTCTATGAGACATCTACAAAAAGAGCTTGAATTTTTTGAACTCGATCAAATTTCATTAATAAAAGCAAAAAAACATTTAATTTTATGGAATCAATTTTTTTGTTTGAGAATCTATAAAAAATTTTATACAATATGAAAGCTTATTTCACCTTTCATATGACTTATCAATCTCATTTCAAAGATGGCTACAAGAGAAGTTAGAATTTTTTAAAGTCAACCATGTCGAATTTCCAGACTGAGATTACGGTACTTCCCACACTGGTGGCTGTTCGGGGGGCAACAGATCTCCACTGGTGTTTTGAGGTTTTTCGTAAGTTTCTTGATTTAACATTGTGTAGCTTGTAGTTAGTCTACCGTTATGTGTGATATACCAAATGAAAGGTAATTGTATCAGGATGCTCATAAAAGTTTAATCAAATTTCTATCTGCTCTTGGTAAAAAGTTATAACCTGTTGAATTCTAAAATTTAATTTTACCTTTATCTCAAAATTGTGTTTACGAAAATGATTGAAACTTCGCAAACATTTAGTCGTGGTCATGGTCTATCATTACTCCATATACTTTGTTCCTGTATTTATTAAAAAAAAAAGATAAAAATAAAAAACGATGAAAATCGGTTAAAAACGGTCAAAAAACGTGTTTTTGAAAAACTTGTTTCTTCCGTTATTCAGTGAAAACTCACTAAACGATTCCAATGCACATGTATGCATAAGGCCAAAACCAACATGTCCTATAAGTTTGAGATTGAACGCTCAAAAAAAAAGCTGAAAATCGAAAACTACACAAAAATACCCCTAAAAAACAAAGTGTTTTTCAAAAATATATATTTTGAAAAGCAGAGTGTTGGTAATGGTTCATCGATGTATAAGACGTTATCACGTCAAAAAAAATTAAATTCCCTTAAAATCAAATGACATATTTCGTTTAGTAATGAAAAGCATTTAAAACTTTGCTTAAATGCCAGTAAAAAATGTGTGTTTTTTTACAAATGAAATTCCTTAAAATTTCCAAAAAAAAGCCTAAACATTAAAGCTACTTTTATTATAAGAGTAAATAAGTGCATTTTTTTATTGACTTTTAAAACAATTTTCAGATTTTAATTTCATTCAGTATTTATTTGTTATTTCGTAAACCTCTGCGCGCTCTATTTGATAGTTGACAATTCTTCAATCAAAGATATCAAACAATAATAAAGTGCATTTTGAAAACTACAATAAGCCCTTTACAAGGATTTGCTGTGATTCCTTTGAGATAATTTTTTGAACATTTTGTATAAGTAATTTTTGACGAAATTCATTAGGGTCACACAATGCATACTACTTTCGAAAGTAAAGTGGTCTTCAGATCTCAAAACGAGGATTTTTTTGTTCTCCAATCATTAAACAATTTATTAATCATATAACAAAAACAGGCAACTTTATTTTTAAAACTGTTTTTAAAATTTTCATCATAACTTTTAAAAGTGGTCAAGTCACTTCGCATTTTACAGTCGAATTATAAAATAAATAACTTACCTAAATTTATTTAAAAAAAAATTACATATACACCACAGTGACCGTTAAAATCTCAAAATTTGAATATCAATGTAAATGTTTTTTTTTTTTCAAAAGGTGAAGCCCTAATGTTTAAAAAAAAAACTGCGGGATAGATTTGAAAAGATAGCAGCCCAAAATTAGTTCACAAATTATTAAAAAAAACCTTTATTAACGACTTACAAATAGGTATACCAAGATTATCAAAAACTAATTAAAAAATTAAAATCTATAAAAGAAATATTTTATTTCTTTACTTTTTTTTTTCTTTCCTTGATCGAGGTCCGTTTAATTTCTTCCCAAGTCCCAACCCAGATCATAAAGTGAATAATTGGTGAAGAAAATTTTATAATGACTGTCTTCATTTTGAAGAAAAGGAAAGTTTTTTTTATCAAGTCAAAGCAAAAAAAAAAAAAAATACATTATCCACAGAGATTACGGTTTTATGATTTTTTTCTTTTCTTAGTGAAGGTTGTGAATGTTTGTGAGTTGAATAGAAAATTTTTCTTTCTTAAAATGCTATAAACAACAATGTGGTTTAAGGAAAGAAAAAAAAAAAAAAAACAGAACATTAAGGGAACGCGTGTATTTAATTGCTTCTTTGTTTTTATGATTCCTTATAATTCTTATAGGTTATACTTTATACATGCTTGTTCATCCTTGGTAAGCATAAAAGATTTACTTGATTTTAGGTTTTTTCTTCGTTCTTTTTCGAGAAGAAAAGAAATGCAAAACAGTTTTTATTACGCAGTTAAAGAAAAATCCTTATATTCCGTTGGGGAAGACAAACAAAAACAAAAAAAAAGAAATTAACATAAAAAAGTTAACTTTTGGCAGAAAATCTAATTTTATTTCTTCTCTTTTTCTTCTAAAACAATTTAATTTCAAAATTATTTCGTGTGAGTTTTTGGTTTTTCAAAAGAAGTTGTTTTCGCAGAATCCTGTTAAACTTTTTGCTTTTCGACAACTTTTTCCTTTCCTTCAATTTTAACTTAATTAACATTCCAACCAACTGGGTAGTACAGAATTATTGTAGATAAAGTTAATTTCTAAAAGTTGAAAATATGGCTTCGCACCTATCAAGCCAAAAGTTCATGTAGAGAGAGCTAAGAACTTTTCTATTCCTGGAATATTATGATACACAAGGTGTGAATGATAAAGTTGTTTTATAGTTTTAGATATTATTTTGAGGTTTTTGCTAGGAAAATTTTGACTAAATGACAGAGCTTTGGAATTTTCATAGAGCTCAGTTTTTGAGCTCTTTTCAAATTATCTGCACTAAAACACAAATTGGATTAGTGAACTCAATTATGTATAGCCAACTCACACACTTTCTCAATTTTATTTCCCAAATATACTCTCCTTTATTTCTGACACCTATTAAATTACTTTTTCTGTGTCGGTCTAGGTTGGTTGTATAGATATATAGAAGCGCCCTTAATTCAATACCATTAACACAGTATCCGGAAAAGAAATAGCCCATTATCCAATCCAAGCCTCGAATGTCTATTAAAATAGTCTCTCTTTTTTTTCATTTTATTTCTTATGCCATATCGGCCAACTGCCGCTATAAGTCGTAACCTAAGCAACATCTGATAGAAAAAAGGTGGTAGAAACGATTTGAGCCATCCATTAAGTAAAGAGAATTCACACTTCTATTATTTCCCATCAACATCAGCCCCTTTTTTGGTCAGGAGAGTTAAAAAAAAAAAACGGTCTTAGCCCTACCAGTCACGCCACGCAACGTAGACAACAGGAACGAGTATTATATACGAACTGAGAATTTTAATGACATTATTATTAAAAGCTCAAAGCATTTAGCTTGTGGCAGGACGACATTTGCAAAAAAAAATGAAATATGAAAACAAAAGCACTTTGTAGTTATTGGTTTAGGATGGCTGCTTTTTATACGGACCGTTTAGCTGCAAAAAAAAAACTGTCAAGCGTGCTCCCCGTTTCGCATCATGATGGCATCTCCACCATCATCATCATCACCTGGAGATATTTTTTGTTCTTGTAAAGATACAGTCCAGAATGCGGGTAATGCAAAAAATGGATAGAGCCTTGGGGATCGATATCAATTTCATGATTAAAATCGGATCGTTAAACAAATATAAATACTTCATTTAGGGAGTTCCATCAGAATAACCCTTGGGACGAACAATGCTTCGCTATCTGGAAGGAAATGAAAAGTATAAAACAAGCAATTTTAATCAGTGGCAAGGTACCGAAGGGAATAATGTGCTTGTTTTATGTTTTTGGATACAAAAACTTCTGGTTTGTTAAGAGGGGTCTAGGGGTTTTTAATAATAAACCTTCTATACCCTGACTCAATGAAGATGGCACACTCTTGCAATATTTTTACTTGCGACATAGGCACTTTAGAAAAAGGTTAGGTTTTGTTAAAAAAAATCAAGTCCCACCAAAATATGCGTGTATACGGCATAAGTAGTTAGACCAACCAACTTCAAAGTTTTTTTACTGGTCACTGTGACGTATACGTAATATTTTTTTTTTTTCATTTTTACTGATTTATGTTGGTTACGAATTTTTCTTTTGCTGGACAAAAAAAAGAGTGTGTGTAGTGTGTACACATGTACACGCGACTGAAGTTATACTTCTCATTCAGTATATGTAAATGAATTTCATTTGATATTTTTAATTTCTATTATGAAGTAATTAATCCACACTTAGTTTTTTTACATTTTTATCAAGTGAACAATAAATTAATTCTTCCATCCTCCTTGCGTCCATGTAGTTTTCAATTTATTCTGTGAAATTTACTCATGTTGTGGGGTTCAGAACGTACGGTATATGGTTAACGAAAGTAAATAAAGTGAGCTGAGCTGATGGTTGAGCTGAGCTGATGGTTGAGCTGAGCTGTTGGGTGAGCTAAGGTAAAGTGAGCTGAGCTGAGCTGTGATGGGTGAGAGGATACATTGATTTTTATTTGGAAAGTATAATGAAATATGAAGATATTTTAAACTTTTATAAAACACAATAGCTTAAGATGGTTGGTTCTAGTTATTAATGGAATTATTTTAACACATGGATATTTTTATAAATAAAACAGATAATTTTTCGTGATCTTTTTTCTTGGTTTTTTAATAGTAAATATATTTCTATTTTTTTAGTAAAATATTTCTTTTTTTATCATAAAAAAAATTCCGGTACAATCCGGTTTTTCGACTTTTTTCAAAATTCCGAGAAAATTGCGTTTGAAAGTTGGGGTAAATTTTTTTTTCGAAAAATCCCCGAATCTTTGAACGCTCCTGGAAGCTAAACCTCTTGAGAGCAATTTTTGGGAGTGATGCTAAATGATAGCTTGTGTCATGGGCCTACGCTTTGCACATTATCAGATTTTTAAAAAATCGCCTTCCATGTTAAACCGCCACATCATGCCTATTTTATCAGAATCGTGCCTTTTTTTTTACTTTAAAGTTCTCCCGGTTTGAGAAAGCGTGGACCTACAGGGATGAGAGTTGTACCCAAATGTAGGTTAGAGTCCCCCCTACCTTTTGGCAACAAATTTTTTTTTTTCATTTTCTTCAAAATTCCGCGATATAGGCGTTGGAACGCTTTGATCTAGAGACAGGGGAGTGGTGCCATATGAAAGCTTATATTCTTAGCTACCCGAAAGTGGTATAATCCGGTTTTTCGATTTTTTTTTAAATTCCGAGAAAATCGCCTTTGAAAGTTGAAGTAAAATTTTTTTTCGAAAAATCCCCAAATCTTTGAACGCTCCTGGAAGCTAAACCTCTTGAGAGCAATTTTTGGGAGTGATGCTAAATGATAGCTTGTGTCATGGGCCTACGCTTTGCACATTATCAGATTTTTAAAAAATGTCCTTCCATATTAAACCGCCACATCATGCCTATTTTATCAGAATCGTGCCTATTTTTTTTTTTACTTTTAAGTTCTCCCGGTTTGAGAACGCGTGGACCTACAGGGATGAGAGTTGTACCCAAATGTAGGTTAGAGTCCCCTCTACCTTTTGGCATCAAAAATTTTTTTTTTCATTTTCTTCAAAATTCCGAGATATAGGCATTGGAAGTTGGGGGCTAGCTCAAATTTGAGCTGAGCTGAAATGTGAGCTTTTTGCAACCCTGGCAACTTGCCACATTTAAATTACCACATGCAACTTGCCACATGCAGCTTGAAACATGCAACTTGCCACACGCAGCTTGCCACATACAACTTGCCACATGCAACTTGCCACATGCAACTTGCCACATACAACTTGCCACACGCAACTTGCCACATACAACTTGCCACATGCAACTTGCCACATGCAACTTGCCACATACAACTTGCCACATGCATTTTGCCACATGAAACATGTAACTTGCAACGTGTTGTGTGTTTTATGTTTGCCGTACTGCGGCGTACTGCATTTTTAAATACTAAAGTACTGCCTACTCTAAAGGTGAAACGACAGCCCTGCTACCCAGGGTGATCGCGTCATAATCCCTTTGACATTCTTGTCAAAAAGTAAATTTTCATACTCACCCTCCCATAAGAAGTATAACTTCAAAAATTAAACTAACTGACCTCTGTGGTAGGTATATTTTCTAAAAATAAAATTCTCAATAATACTACTTAAAAATTCAATGTTTGTAAAAGATTTTTGTACTAGAGAACATCGTTATTTTAATTCTGTACTTAGAGAAATAAAAAGCACGGCTGAGTCGCACGTACTTGCTCTTGCAGTTGAAAGCACTTTTATGCTGTACATTATAAGAGCTGACTCTATATGAATTTTAAAGAAATTTGGTAGGGGAAGAGTCGAAATGGAGGGCAAATTTTTGTTACATAAAATTTTTGTTTTGTTATTTGCTCTTTTTGAGAATAGCTAAAAACCCGACAAACAATTTTGGTGCTATAAAGCTTTACAGATGCAATTATTGCTTCTGTAAAGCATTATAGAAGCAAAATTGTTAAAGTCGTTTTTAATTTTGTATGGAAGGTACCCGTTCAAGACGAGATATAAAAAAAAAAGCAACTTTCAGAATTCCAAAAAAATCATCTGTACCAAATTTAAAGAAAATGTACCGACCGAAACGGACGAAATTGCTAGACCCACATTTTCGTATTCCTCCATCATCGTAATGTTGGTTTTGATTAAAAACTCAAAAAAAATTTTTGACACGAAATCATTACATGCCTTATAGAGCAAGTAAAAAATTAAGAAATTAAAATTATTTATAAAAACAAATTTTTTTTAACTCTGCTAACGATGTTTATTCTATGTTCAAAAAATGCATTTAATAAAAGAAAGCAAATAACAGTTTTCTTTTTTTCAGCTCAAAATCATTTAAGAAGTTGGTTTTTACTAAATTTTTAGTTTTTCTCAAAAAATTCGATGAACGCAAATATCCCGTTTTTTTTTTTAAACGGACATTTTGGTAATTAAAGTATGTACAACATACATTTTGTTTAAGGTTGGACCGATTTAATTTAAACAGATATTTATTATCATTTTTAATGATTTTTTGTATTTGAATGTTCAAAATAAAAAATAGCAAAATAAAACATAAATATTTATTTTGAACATTTTTTTTTTTTTTTTAATTTTTTGCTTATATTCAACCAAACCGATAATAATTTTTAACAGTTGGCCTATAATAATGTACTTTGAACTATAAGACAAGGTTCGTGTGACCCAGTTTTTTTTTTTTTTTTGTTAAACAAATTTTATGTTTTTTCTTTAATTTTTACATTATCAAAATTGTAAATAAAAAGTTAAAAAAATTTAAACAACTTGAACTCTAAGGCCGTGTGTGAATTGCGTTAAATAATTAACACCGTGTAAAATTTTTGACACTATTGAGATGAATACAAAATTTTCAGCTGTTAAAAATGTAATTGGCTCTGGGACCTGGTTAAATTTGCAGATGGTTTTGTATTGTTTTTTATTAAAAACTAGTTTCATGGCAGAAAAGAGGCAGAGAAAAATATTAAACAATTTGAAATTTTTGTATTCACGAGTTTTAAAAACTTGCTTTTAACTAAAAAAGTCAAAAATATAGAAAAAGTGCTAATTTTTGAAAACGTACATTTAAGTCGTTTCTTGACAAGAAAAATTCAAAATTGCATATTATCAAAGGATTTTACCTCTACTATTATTTTATTAGTACAAAGTTTGGACGTACCGGCTACATATATAAAGTGCCCCTTGACTTAGTAAATAAAATTAAAATCGTCAATTTTTTAACTTTTTTTCTTTGATTTTAGGTTAGAATTTTTGTCAAAAATAATTTTTAAATTTTTTGAACCATCTTAGCTTGACAGAAAATTTAATTTGCTATGAAAAGTGTCTTTGAACCATTTCAAAGTTAGGCTTGGTTTTCGAGTTAAATCAAAAAAACTGAAACCCGACCAGTGTTGCCGTTTTCTCAGAAATGCACCAATGGATTTAGTAGCACTTTTGGCTGGAGCATTTTTTTATGCCAAGGAATCATAATCAGCAATAAAAACTCTTAAACGAATTTGTTCCATTCAAAAGGGTCTATTCAATAGACTGTTAAAATATGTAAGGTTTTTAACAGGATTTTCTCAGTAAAGTCTTAGACATAAAAATGAATTCATATTACCTGAAGACAGGTATTTTAATTTGTGTGTTGCAACAATTTAAGAATCATATTACAAGATTTAAAAAAATCCAATTTGATTAAATTGTGAAAAAGAAATAAACGAAATATTTTACAAATTGAATACCTATTCACTCCCGCCAGTTTGTCAAACCTCACAATCACTATTTTATTCCCTCTCTGGTATATATAAGCCGATTCGGTTTGGTCCACACACAAAACCACAAAATATAATGACAGGATGATGGCGTTGACGTTCCATGTTTATGCAATTGACAGTTAAACACGCTGACTGCGGTACCTACAATTTTGTGCTGCGCTACGCGGCACTCAATATAAATATTCTTTTACCCCCAAACGACATTATAATTGAATTTGAATCGATTCACTCGAATATTTATTATCTCGCAGTTTACCAAAGCTCTTTACATCTCCAAACAGATCGTTAATGGACCGGAAATACATTTCCATCCATTAACTTCATAAATTCCATTTTGGCATTCTTGTTGTGTTGCCGTGCTGTTCCCTGGTTCCTGCCACCAGGTGCAATCGTTTCCGACATATAAAATACATTCGTATATTTTATGTTGGTCTTGGTATTATTGAAATATATGAATTTATTTTTATATCTTCATTTGAGAGGTAAATAAAATTGTAGATACCTTCGACCTACGAGTGTGATGTATATTAATTTTATTTTTTTTAAATTATTTCGGCATTAATGGTAACTGTAGGAGTAATTGATTTTGCAATTCTGTCTCACCACGACCACACACAGATGTCGCACATATAAATGTCCTGAGAATCCATGGAAGCCAGGAAGAATCTTTTGAAACAGCCTTTTGTATATAATTTGATTGAAGTCAGTACTTCAATAAAAGAATGCATGTTTTTTTTCAATAAATTCTGAGATATTGATGAAGAAAAAGGCATGGTAATATTTTCAGAAAATATTATGGTTACAAAATTCACGCCATAGGACAGTTTTTAATTTCGCTGTTTTAAAGAGTTCAAAAGAAAGAATTTTCTTTTAAATTTAATATGCAAAAAATTCGTTGAAATTAAATTTTTTGTTCGTAGAGTTAAAATAGTACAAAAAAATATAAAATAATTGTTACCCTCATGAAACTAGGAGTTGATATTTGCAATATAAGGATCAAGGATCAAAACGGTGGAATTGTATTTTTTATAGGAAAAGAGGTGATTAGGTGCAGGCCAAGAGAACAGTCCAAAAATGACCATTCAGTAAATTCATATATGCTAATTGTTTTTACAGTATCAATATTTACCTTTACATTTAGTAGATTGTTTTGAATGTTTCCTTCTGAAAAAAAAAAAAAAAAATAATAAATGCGTTTATTAATTGAGTTATTTCTAGCTTCTATGTAAAAGTTTGGAGTAAAAACACGTTTTATGAAAAAGTTATTTCGAGCTATACAAGATCTAATAATAAATTATGAGTTTGAGTTTAAAATACCAGGAAATTTAGTTTACTAAAAGCTAAACTAAATTTAATTTTAAAAATGAATACGTAAAAAGCGAAAAAAACATCATCTGTTAATTTAAATGAATCAGCTGGCAGGTATAAACTAAAGAAGAAATTTTCTAACATGGTTGAGAGGTTCTTGGAAAAGGCATTTACATACCTAAATTTTTGTAAAATATATTCAAATAAAATGCTTGACTGGGTCGCACGTGCTTGCTCTTATGTTTAAAGTTGCTAAAAATACTGATTAAAAGTAATCTGATTACAATTAATCAGATTACATTTGTAATCAGATTAAATTTGTAATCAGATTACATTTGTAATCAGTAATCCACACGGTTAAAAATTATGTAGTATTTTTTAATACTTTTTGGGTTACATATAGGTCTACACCAGAAATGTATTAAAATTTAATTCATGACAAATATTACAATTTTCTAGTTAATACAAAATGTATTAAAATTTAATATAGTTGTATTAAAAAATAATACAGTTTATATTAGAATTTAATACCAAATGAATTAAATTTCAAGAATTTAATCTTTTTATATTAATTTTTAATAAGAATTTTATTAAAAGATTATACAAAAATATTTCAATTCAATACCAAATGTATTTAAAGTTAATGAAATGTATTCTTTTTCCAAAATTCATAACTGAAAATAAATATTAATTGTCTCTATTTTATCTGTTTCACAAACTGTGGCATGTAAAATCTTACTGCCGATAAAAATTCATCTGCAATGTATGCATTTTGCTTCGAAAAAAACACAAAGCGCCTTCAAATTAGTACAAGTTTACAATTTTGGATTTAAATTTTTTTTTAAAAAAGGTAGGTAGGTACCTCAAACAATGGATTTTTTTTTTCTTTTTTAAAATGGCTGCTGGCGTCGCACATACGAATATTGTCATCAAAAACCTGGCCATAAGTATTTTTCGTGGTTTTTGTTATTATTTCTGTTTAAAATGAGTATTCCTATAAGAAAATACAATATAAACCTAGTTTTGTTATTTTTGTTTTTTTACGAAAAACTAAAAAAAATGATTAATGGCCTGTACTCCGCTTGTTGACATTATTTTTCCCAAATTTTTTTCCTCATCCCTAATACGCAATTCTCAGTTTCTATTCTCTCTTCCCCAACCTTAATTAAGATCACCCAAAATAAAATACACTAATAACATCAGTAAATTTAATTTAAAAATAAAAAACGTTGCATAAAGTAAGGAGTATTTTCTATCAGAAAGTGAAAAACTAATTGACCCTCGATTCTCTAAAAAGCACCTAAGAGCACCCAATTTTTGTTGCATTGTGTTAAAGAATATATAAACTAACTCATAAGTTTCATCGCAGAATAACGGGGTATACTTAAACAAAATCATTAAAGTTCAAATAATAACTTAACAAAAATATCAAGTTTTTAGATACTAGTTCTAAGCCCGAATTAAAAATAGAAAAAACCATCTAAAATTTTCAAAACTTTATTAATACGGTTAATAAATAACTGAAGAAGAATTCTGCATTTAAATTTTTTTTAAATTTCTATCACAACACTTCGATATCGCATATAGAATAACACTTATCAAAATACTTCGAATTCAAATAAAAATGAGGTAGATGTAACAGTTAACTTTGAACTCATTTTTTTAACTAGACACGATCGAAAAACAAAAAATGAGTGCAGCATATTGACACAGGTTTATTTTGCACCCACTTTGCCAAACTTTTTGGTGTCAATTTTGATTTTCAGAAAATCGACTTTTGACCAGGTTTTTACTGCAAATACTCCTATGGGCGTCGTTTGATTTAAATTTAATATTCTTGTATTACAATTGAATACTTTTTTATTAGTTTTTAATAAATTTGTATTATATTTTAATACAATTATATTAAAATGTAATACAAAAATGTTAAAACCTAATACAGCGGTATTAAAATTCAATACAAGATTAGAATTTAACCCACCCAGGTTATTTTTTAATCATTTTTGTATTACAAGTAGTAAACTTTATACTTAAATATTGAAATTTAATACAAAAAAAAAGAGTGTGTGTACACATGTACTCGCGACTGAAGTTATACTTCTCATTCAGTATATGTAAATGAATTTCATTTGATATTTTTAATTTCTATTATTAAATTAATTAATCCACACTTCGTTTTTTACATTTTTATCAAGTGAACAATAAATTAATTCTTTCATCCTCCTTGCGTCCATGTAGTTTTCAATTTAATCTGTGAAATTTACTCATGTTGTGCTTAACGAAAGTAAACAAATTGCGCATAAAATATGCTATATGGTAATTTTATGAGGATTGTGTGTGCTTCAGCACTAGTAGAAACAATATGCAACTTGCTGCAGGTGGCCATGGCACAGAGGAATAGCTAGATGACTTCAGAGCCAGACATCGTGGGTTCAAACCCAGCGGTCGGCTCAGAAGTTTTTTCTAAATCGCCAGCTTAACTGAAGCCACCTGTGCGATAACATGAGACAATTTTCAACTATGTCTCCCCCTCTGTGCCACGTAGTTCAGTGTTGTATGTTCTTCTCTCGTTCTTTCTCTCTTTGTCTTTCTGTGTTGTATTAATGTCTTGTGTTGTATCAGCAAAATGGACTTAGATTCCGAAGCTGCAGTGTTTCTAGTCCGGAGATTTATCTTCGTATTAGTTTAATATGTAATGTAATGTAATATGCAACTTGCAGGGTTGTTAGCTCAAAAGTGAGCTGAGCTCAGCTCGCAGCTCAGCTCATTTGAGCTAAGCTGAAAGTGAATATATTTCTATTTTTTTAGTAAAATATTTCTTTTTTTATCATAAAAAAAAATTCCGGTACAATCCGGTTTTTCGACTTTTTTCAAAATTCCGAGAAAATCGGTTTTGAAAGTTGGGGTAAATTTTTTTTTTCGAAAAATCCCCGAATCTTTAAACGCTCCTGGAAGCTAAACCGCTTTAGAGCAATTTTTGGGAGTGATGCCAAATGATAGCTTGTGTCATGGGCCTACGCTTTGCATATTATCAGATTTTTAAAAAATCGCCTTCCATGTTAAACCACCACATCATGCCTTTTTTTTCAGAATCGCCCCTATTTTTTTTTACTTTTAAGTTCTCCCGGTTTGAGAACGCGTGGACCTACAGGAATGGGAGTTGTACCCAAATGTAGGTTAGAGTCCCCGCTATCTTTTGGCATCAAAAATTTTTTTTTCATTTTCTTCAAAATTCCGCGATATAGGCGTTGGAAGTTGGGGGCGCGAAAAAACTTCTGGGAGCTGAACGCTTTGATCTAGAGACAGTGGAGTGGTGCCATATGAAAGCTTATATTCTCAGCTAGCCGATAGTGGTATAATCCGGTTTTTCGATTTTCTTCAAAATTCCGAGAAAATCGCGTTTGAAAGTTGGGGTAAATTTTTTTTTCGAAAAATCCCCTAATCTTTGAACGCTCCTGGAAGCTAAACCGCTTGAGAGCAATTTTTGGGAGTGATGCCAAATGATAGCTTGTGTCATGGGCCTACGGTTTGCACATTGTCAGATTTTTAAAAAATCGCCTTAGATGTTAAACCGCCACATCATGCCTATTTTTTCAGAATCGTGCCTATTTTTTTTTTACTTTTAAGTTCTCCCGGTTTGAGAACGCGTGGACCTACAGGGATGGGAATTGTACCCAAATGTAGGTTAAAGTCCCCGCTACCTTTTGGCATCAAAAAATTTTATTTTCATTTTCTTCAAAATTCCTCGATATAGGCGTTGGAACGCTTTGATCTAGAGACAGGGGAGTGGTGGCATATGAAAGCTTATATTCTCAGCTAGCCGATAGTGGTATAATCCGGTTTTTCGATTTTCTTCAAAATTCCGAGAAAATCGCGTTTGAAAGTTGGGGTAAATTTTTTTTTCGAAAAATCCCCGAATCTTTGAACGCTCCTGGAAGCTAAACCGCTTGAGAACAATTTTTGGGAGTGATGCCAAATGATAGCTTGTGTCATGGGCCTACGCTTTGCACATTATCAGATTTTTAAAAAATCGCCTTCCATGTTAAACGGCAACATCATGTCTATTTTTTCAGAATCGTGCCTATTTTTTTTTTTACTTTTAAGTTCTCCCGGTTTGAGAACGCGTGAACCTACAGGAATGAGAGTTGTACCCAAATGTAGGTTAGAGTCCCCGCTACCTTTTGGCATCAAAAAAATTTTTTTTATTTTTTTCAAAATTCCGAGATATAATCGTTGGAAGTTGGGGCGCTCACTTTCAGCTCAGCTCACTTTCAGCTCAGCTCAAATGAGCTAAGCTATGGTACCTAGCTCAAATTTGAGCTGAGCTGAAATGTGAGCTTTTTGCAACCCTGGCAACTTCCCACATGCAACTTGCCACATGCAACTTGCCACACGCAACTTGCAACATACAACTTGCCACATGCAACTTGCCACATGCAACTTGCCACATACGACTTGCCACATGCAACTTGCCACATGAAACATGTAACTTGCAACGTGTTGTGTGTTTTATGTTTGCCGTACTGCCGCGTACTGCATTTTTAAATACTAAAGTACTGCCTACTCTAAAGGTGAAACGACAGCCCTGCTACCCAGGGTGATCGCGTCATAATCCCTTTGACATTCTTGTCAAAAAGTAAATTTTCATACCCACCCTCCCATAAGAAGTATAACTTCAAAAAGATTGAAGATTTAATATTTTTGAAGTATTAAAATGTAATACTTTTTGTATTGAAAATTGTTTTAATACAAGAGCTGTATTAAAAAATATTCCAGAATTTTTAACCAAAACACAAAACTGCGAGATTTTGTACACAATAAGACTTTGAAAAAAATATAAAACTTCTACAAGAATGGGAAGTGCTTCATAATTTTTTGATCGGATAGTGCGTTGGTGAGTTACGATTTTTGTTACTTTTTAAGCCCTATATAGCACAAACTACTCATGGGTAATTAAACGCAAGTTGACCACTAATACGCAAAAAAGTGAAAGTGAAAAATTTTAAACATTTAAAAATTTAAAATAATAAGGATTTTTTGAGTGAAAAATGGGAAAAATTAACACTTTTAAAGTTTTTAAAACCAATAGATTAAACTGTGTTGCTGGTAGACGCTTTTATCCAAAATCTAAATAATTTTCTCAAAAAAATCGCAAGTCAATAAATTTGATGTATACCTACTCAAATTATGACCTTAAAAAATAAATTTTTCACTGTGTAAGTAGTGGCTTAATTACTTGAAATTTTGAAGTAATTGATTTTTTCTTTAATGTTTTTTCATACATTGTCACACACAAAAATATGTCACACAGTTTTTATGAATTTCCTTCAAATACGACATCTATTTGAAAACGACATCCAAGACTTTTCATTTTCAGAAATCTCAAATATGGCTTCTAAAAGTCATCGAAAGCAGACTGAATCTATTTTCTAACGTCACACCCGTTACATCTTATCTTAAGAGTTTGTGACGTTGAAAAAATAGGTTTGAAAAATTTAATTTTAAAAATATATATTAACAACTAAATACATTCAGTATGTTGAAGCTTTTATGTTAATACATTATTTAGTGAAAAGTTAGCAAACCAGGAACAAAAAAAATGAAGTAACTGTGTCACACCCGTTACAATGGAAATACTCTCATGCTTAATTGCAGCAATTAGCAATCAAAATCTCATTTACATACAAATTCTATATTTTCTGATAAATATCCCAATTTACCAATATCCTATTAATAAACCCAAAATTGAAAAGCTGTTAAAAATTTAAAATGCTCACTAAGCCATTTACCCTATTTCAATGCAAAAAAATTAAAAAATAGAAAATTGAAGGCCATGACAAAAACGGTATACTTATATATAATTATAAGTCCCTATTGGCATTGACATTGGCAAAGAAATTATATCCAACGTTCAATTTTATAACCATTCAATGTCATTAATAAATTATCCATAGCAAAAGCAGCGAAGCTAGAAACGCTACAGATACCATCTTGACTTGTTCACAGATAAATTATTCACTGACATAAATCACGGACAAAGCAGTTTCTTAATGAAAAGCGATTTTATCGCCGTTTAAGGATTTTATCGATTGATGAAGTCACATTTTTTTTTCTTCTTCTTCTTTTTATTTATTGTTGATGAGGCGAGAGGTTCTCTGGAAAATAAAACACAAAAAAAGCTTAATTTCAACGAGAAACATGAAAAAAGGAATCAGAAAAAACTGTTATACAGGAGAGGGTTTTAAATTAAGTACCGTAAATGAGATAAAGTCGACAGAAAGCTTTTGATTAAAATTTATGAATTGAAGCAGCAGAAATGCTATGGTGACAATAATTATTATTATTGTCATCCGGTTTATACTTTTTTTTTTTTTTTGAAAGGATCAACTCAAGTGATATATGCATTTCATGCCAAAGTAAAAAAAAAATTAAATTCGGTTTTAAGGGAAATTGCGAATTCAATGGTGTAGAATAATCAAAAAGGAGAATGAAAAATTACATTTTTAAATAGATTTATTTTGGGTCAGCCATAAAACATTCACCATGTCAACATTGCTGGGAATTATTAAAAGGAACGTTTTTTTTTTTTGTGAATTCTTTTATCCCACATGAATTTATGGACACACATATCGGAGGCGATTTACAGACCGGAAATGGGGGAGGAGTAAAATGGTTAAAGGCCGATTGTTGGGCAATCATGCATTAAGCTGATTAATAATTTCGGATTGCGAAGCCTTTTGCTATAGGCATGTGATGAAATAAATATTTAATATTATTTGGTAGCACAAACGATCTGATTATACATAAAAATAAGTTTAATGTTCTGGGCGTTAAGGGTCATGTCACATGAACGTTAAGTGGACAATTTTTTTTTTTTGTTTTTTTTGGTTTCGTTCCTCAGAAAGCAACCATCAGTGCTTAAGTGAATAAATTTATTGCCATGTAAAAAAATATATATTTGCCACATAAATAATAAATTTTATTGACAGACATGACTGCAGGGTGTTCGAAAATAAAGATTAATGACTTCCTTTTATTATTATTATTGCGTAAAAGCGAGCATAAAGAAAAAAAAAAGGTGGGTGGCGGGAAAAAAAAAACTGTCAAATGGTTGCTGGGGATTTTGGAAATTAAGGTTTTATTTCTTTATCGATAGTTTTTCAAGACTTTCACTTAAATCCAAATAAAATAAATTGCAGTGGAAAGGATGTTCACGATTATTATATATGAATTTATAGGTACCTATTGAAATGCGTTTTTGCTAACCACTTTTTTTTGTGAATTTTCCAATAGTTTGTTCAGTCATTTACAGAATAAAAAGGCCTAACTAGTTCCTTAAAACCAGAAAGATCTCGAAGAGAAACCAATTTTTTCGGTTATTTATTTAGGATGACGAAGAAAAAATTATTTTTATTTTAAGGAGTTGAGGTCACTTGAACTTTAAAATTGAATTTATTTAGGATGCGTCGCAAAGTATAGAAGAAACCCTTAATTTAAGGGTTAGAGCCTTTTTTTTTAAACTAATTTTTTTTTAAATATACATAAATTAAAAATTAAAAATAAATAAGAAAACATTATGCCATATTGTTATCGACACCTAAAACTAAAATTTCAAAAAAAATTCAATGTCACGTTTTCGAAAGTACTAATTTTTCAAAAACAAATTTCAAATTAATTTTTTTAAATAAAAATTTTTTTTCAAAATTTTATTTTTGGTTTATATTGAGGCAATAAAAATTTCTTTGCATAAAAAAACTCATTGAAATTGAACTAGTTATTTGGGAGGTAGTCAGAAAATAAAAAAAAAACGGTTCTATGGGATTTTTGAAAAAAAAAAAAGAATTAATACCTTTTCTAAAAACCTTGTCTAAAAACTATTACTTGAAGTTTTTAATCAAAATCGTAGGAGCCGTTTTCGAGAAAATTAAACATTTCCAAAATTGGTACATCTACATATATAAATTTTGTTTAGTTTGACAGTCATTTTTGAGAAAATATTGGTCAACACTCTTGAAATCGAAATTTCGAAAATAAAATTTAAATCAGTTTTCTTAAAAAAAAAATTTGAAATATTTTTAAAAAAATCCAGAAACGTGTTTTTTTTGAAAATCTTATATGGTTTTAGTTTAACGGTAATGCTTTTCTAAATACATTTTTTTGTAAAAATAAGCTTACATGACAGGTACCTTTAGTAAAGGTTCCAAAATATGTTTTTGTTATTTCAAAAATTGGGTTTTATTTGAATTTCACTAACACAAAATTGAATCGAAATCGTTAAGCCTCTTAAACAAAAAAAAAAATATTTTTGTTGTATGGTTTTTACCGTTGGTTTTGGTAATAAAAACAAAATTTCAATTTCATGTGTTATTTTTATTTTACTGCCTCATAATCCCATATAAAAAGTTAAAAACGCTCATTTTAAATAGTCATGGGTTACTATATTACTAAATTGAAATTTCATTTTTGAAAACGACACTAGGTTACAGAAAAATATATGAGAAATTCTTATCATGGTAAATATTTAAGTCAAATAAAAAACATAGAATTTAATGACAAATGGCGAGGCAACGGATTCTATAAAGGGCAAGGAGCCTCGTTTGTTTACAAATTAACCTTTATTAAATAAATAATGTCTGATGTGTGTTTTCTTAATGATGTGTTGTAAATATTAACCTAAAAACTTGAATAAAACAAAAACCAAAAAATACCTGTTGTTTAGCATAAGCCATCTGAGAGCAAACCTTTTGCATTTGAAATGAGGTTGTTTGATTAAGAGTTTGCATTAAGCTGTCCCGAAGCCTTATTTTAAGCCAAAAGTGGTTTTGCTCTTTTTAAGCCCACACAAAGTGAAAGAATTAATATTTTATAAGGACTTTAATCAAGTAATGTAAATTGAAAAAGGGCACACAAAATAATGGAGTGTTTAAGATTTTAGAGTGATTTTTTTTTTGCTGCCAACAAATAGGTATTTGGGGAACTGTGTCGTTTAATTGAAGGAGTTTATAATTCATTGAAAAATTGGGCATGATGTCCAAACAAGATTTCAAGATGTAAGCAATGAATTAAGATTAGGTATAAAATTTAATAGGTTTTATGAAAAAATTTTAAGAATTCTTTGTTTGGATTCAAATTTTAAATTTTACTTTAAAAATAAATAGAATTAACTTAAAAATAATACTGGTCGGCAAAAAAAAAAAAAACAAAAAAAAAGTCAGGAGCAAGAACTCTGTAAGGTGATTTCGATTAACTTGAATGTGCTGAAATTCAAAATTGTTTATAGATTTATTCTATCACGTCTAGTTTTTGAGCTATGCTCATCACTAGTCCTAAAAACTATAATATTTTTTGACGTTTGATTTAAAATATATATTTTTAGGTAATATTTTACTTTTTTTCATCCAAATCAGGAGTCGAAAAATGGAATTGACTTCAAATCTGCTTTAAAAAACAATAAGTTACCCTAACCACCAAGATTTTCAGATATCATAAATATATTTCTATATCCAATAACTTCTAGAAAAAAATTATTTTGAAAAAAAAAATTACATATTTAAGACGATAAAATATGGTTTTTGGAGATTGCATAAGAAGTTTTGGAAAAAAAATTATTTAACGGTTATGAAATTCAACGTCAAACGTACCAAAAAACACGTTTTTGACCTGTTAATATTAAAATATTTCGAAAACTTGATGTGCCAGTAAAATTTTGACTTGGATTCGGAATCAGCACACAAAAATCCTTTAGAAAAGTATGGTTTGGTTCAAGCTCTATTTTCATTGCCCACTAGTGTAATCAAAGTCTTTGAATTTAACTTTAAAATTGTGATAAAGTTTCTTGAGGAAAACTTCAAAATTTAAATAAAATTGAATGAACATGTTAAATTTAGCATAATTTACGCCTAGAAAAACTGTGACTTTTCAATTAAATTATCCACATGAATATACAAATATAGACTTAAAAGTCCCAAAGTACCCATCTTCTATTTTCTGTTCCCTACCATTCTATACATTTATTTATATCTCACTTTGTTATTGTTTTTTTTTTTTTCTACTCAATTTCCTTCTTTTTGAAAAACATCATTGAACCGGAAATGTTCAGTGATTTTTAGCCCAGAACACAACACCAAAGCCAATAAGTTATGCTGTCATTGTGGTGTGTGTGATTGAGTGGATATGGATACAACACTACCAACATGAATAAATTGAATCTTTGATCTAAGTTAATCGGATGTTATAGGAAGGCTGTTGTGAGTTGGGACATGGGCAAACTTAATTTAATCTTATTAAGTTTGGTTTTTGATATTTCAAAATCATTGAGAAAATCAAAAAAAGATTTGTACCTTTTCTAAATTCACTCAAATATTTGTCAGCCTTTTTTGTGTTTCTCCAACAGACCATAAACATTTTCACTTTGTTATATCAGTTCTTATCACAAAATAAAATAAAAAAAATTTAACATGTATTCACTTAAAGAATTTTTTTAATTAAATTATTTCCACAATTTGGTACAGGTTCTCTCGCTCACAAAAATTGAATACATTTGTTCTGCTTTATTAAATTTAATAAATCATGATTCATTTTTATGTGAAAAGCTTAATAATTTATAGCATTTTTTTTTTTGTCTGTAAATTCCCTTAACATACATTATGTAGGTATGTACTGTTCACATTATTAAGGAAACAAAAAAAATTCGAATACCTCAACTTCAACACCCTTATTGAATTCTTAATATAAGAAAATATCATAAAGTTAAGACGGCACGTAGAATGCACACACACAAACATATAATTTACAACAATGTATACCTGAATTGAGTCACAAATACACCAAAACAACAAAAAATAAGAAAAAAAAAAAAAAACATCTCCAAAAAGTTGGAGTGTAATGAAGGAAAACACTTAAAGTACCTCAATATTATTATCCAGCCTTGTGTCCTCGGTGTCCTTTGGCAAGAAAATTCTTCTTCAACAAATATCTCTTCTTGTCGCGTTTGTGTAGAGAAGATAAAAAATAACTCTGTCATGGCGATGAAAGGTAGATATATCGTCGTATATAAGAAAATTCCGTAGTTATATTTTTTAGAATTCAAGTATCTCACTACCAAATCGTGTGATGCCAACACACAACACTGACTACTCAAAAAACTCAAAGACAATTTTTTTTTTAAGAAGGAAAAGTTATGTTAAACAGGGATGGATTAGGATACGTCAATTGTACAAATAAAATGAACATCTTTTTCTGAATATGAGGATTCTTTTTAGCTTCAAATATTCAGCATTAAAAATCCTTATCAAGATTTAGTAAAAATGTTTAGTAAATTCTCTAAAAAATTACATTAAATTTTTTTGTATGTTTTGATAAGAAAAACATCCTTTTTTTATTTTGTTAAAAGTCAATAATTTTTCGGATTATACTTGGGGAAAGTAAAAAAATGAAAAATAAATAAACTGAACAAAAATGGATGAAAAAGTTCGACTGTTGTTAATTTTTAAGAATCTCAAAGCTGTTAACACAAAAAGTATAACCGCTTAAAAATTGTTTTCTTTTTTGTTTGTTTCAAAATTGAAATATTCGTACATATTTTGTAAATAAAATTTAAATCAGCAGATTTATTTATATTTCAGCAATAGTATTAATTCAAATACAATGCATTTAATATAAAAAAAAAAAAAAAACAATTTACTGCAAATAAAAAAAACTTTTTGCAATTAAAAATTGTCCGCATTGGAAAACAAATATATTGAGTCAAAATTGGAAGAAATGTTTTTTGTAAAATATTTTTTTTTATTTCAAATTTATTTTTTTAAATCTATTTTATCAAAACTCCGTCAAAAAGGCGTTGTTAATTTTGTGGTTTCATAAAATATGACATTTAATTTTTTTTTAAATTTTTTTTGGTTAAAAGTAAAAAATAGAGTTATTTTTAATAGGTATGGTTTATAAAATATGATTCACCATACATTTTTTCTAGAAACAATTTTTGAAAATTAAATACATATTTGTTTTTTACTCAGTAACCAAAATTTTTAAACCATTTTTACAATGCGCAACAAGTATTAAAATAATTTATTAAAAACAATCATTTCTTATCACGCTATTGAATCAATTTTTTTAGACAACCTATAAAAAATTGTATATCATGTAAAAGCTTATAATTTAACCTTTCAATCTTATTTTTGCGATGCCTAGAAAAAATGTTAGAATTTTTTAAAGCCAACCATGTCGAAATTCCAAACTGAGATTACGGTACTTCCCATACTGGTGGCTGTTCATGATCAACAGATCTCCACAGGTGTTTTAAGGTATTTCGCAAGTTTTTTAATTTAACATTGTGTAGCTTGTAGTGAATGAATAGTTATGTGTGATATATCAAATGAAAGGTAACATCATCATGATTCTCAATAAACTTAAATCAAATTTGTATTTGCTTTAGATCAAAAGATAGAACTTGTTGAATAATAAAATTTTATTTTACCGTTATTTCAAAATTGTGACTATAAAATTGAAATTTTGCACAGATATAGTTCTGTCTATTATCTATCTACAATATAAATTTCATTCATTTATCTGTTGAAGAAAAAAAAGATAAAAATAAAAAAAAAAAAAACAATTAAAAAAGGTAAAAAAACTTGGGACAAAAAATTCGGTCAAAAACCATTTTGAAAAACCAATTTTTTGCACATGTCATAGACTATATGTTCTATAAGCTTGAGATTTTTTGAATGCTACAAAAAATTCAAAAAAATGAAAGCTCACCCAAAAATACCCCAAAATAAGTAGGTGTTTTTCAAAAATTCATATTTCAAAACGCAGAGACTTAAAAAAAATCCTAATCAGACCCCTAATTTCTTTTTTATTATCTTTCAAATGACGTTTTTCAAATTGTCAAAAAAAAAATCCTTTACCTATAATCACTACTTTGTCAAAGGTCTACCTCATGTTTTAGTTTTAGAAAACTATTAATTGGTTTTGAAATTTTTTTAGAATTTTTTCAATACCATTGTCAGTCTTGCAATAAATTTATCTATTGATTAAAAAAAAAATCAACTCTTTACATTGTCGGGTTTAGAAAATAGCCAATTTTTTGAAATTTTGTTTTACCCCTATTTACCCTATTAAAAGATAGAATTTTTTAGAATCCTTCAAATGTATTTAACTTTAGGTTATTATCTTTGAAATAAGTATCTCTAATAGTTTATTTTTAATTGAAATTTTTGCCGCACTGCTAAAAATTTCAAGTGGAACGTTAGAAAATGGCGTCACTTTTTCGTGGTGGCTGCCATGGTTCATCGATTTATAAGACGTTATCAAGTCAAAAAACTTTGAAAATATATAAAAGTTGAATGTATCATCCCCCATGCAAAAATTTCAATTTTATGAAGTTTTTTGTACGTAATTAGTATAGAAAAATTAGGCAAACATTCGGGGATGAGTTATCCTAGAAAATAACTCCTGGAATATTAAAAACAAAGTAAAAAGCTTCCAAAGCCAAAAATTATTTCACTATTCACATTTATTTTTCATGCGCTATTAATTATGATCAATCAGGTTCTACAATTTGTCACCTTAGTGCCAGAAGAACGTATTTAAAATAATAAGAAATTTTATAACTGCACCCACAAATTTTAATGTAATAATTTTGGGAAATATTTGGCCTATGCATTGCAATATTTTTATCAGTAAGACGAACAGAATCGAATACAGGCACATGATTTCCTTTGCTGAAATGACACTTGTTTCTTAAAATTATTGGTATTTAAAACACCTTCCGTTATTTTTAGTTCCAAATCAAAATTTAAAAATACTTTCTTAAAAGCTTCAAAACACTTAACACTAAACTTGGTTTAAATTATAATTTCTTGTCTTATGAATCAAAAAGATCCCTTATGTATACTTTCTTTCAAAGTAATCCGTCCCTGTAACTGTATGTTTTTTTTTTGTCAGAATGAGAAAAATAAACAAAAAAAAAAAAAACTCGGTTATGATTCAAATCCCGCAAACAACGGAAACCTCAACAACTTCCACTTTAAAGCCAATTCGAGGCGCTTGAGTACTTCTCTGCTTCTCCTTCAAAAAGTCCTTTCTTTGAGCACACAAGCTTTTTAGTTGTTAAATTTTGAATAGAAAAAGATGTTATGTGAAAAGATGAAAATTCTTCCAACTTTCACCAAAAAGTCTGTTGTGTATATTAATTTGGTTTTCCAAAGTGGCTAATGTGTATAGATTTTTTCCTGTTAAGAATGATAAACAATTTTTTTTTTACTTATATATTCTGAATCATCCGTTACTATTCATTAAGTTCAAATAATACTCGTACATCGGATGTGTTGGAGTATTTATGCTGTAGGGAGTTTCTCCCTCGTTTTTGCGGAGGTGAATCATGAACATCAACACATACATAAAGTGATTTACATTAAATGGAAAATGATTTGCGGAAATGAGTTTTCTGTCTGCAAAATTTTGATAAATGGCAAAAATGTATTTTATTTTTTTTTTTTCGTTTGCTTTTGGTGAGATTAAAATAACACAGTCATCATTGTGGGATGTTTTTTCTTTTTAAATAGACTCAGCAAAATGTTGAAGGATATTCTCGTTGTATTAATGAGTTTTGCAGTAAAATAATTATCCTTAATCGATTTAGATTTTTTATATTCTTCTTGGAATAAAAATTGCCAAAAATATGCAGGTGTTTTTTACTTCTATTTTATTGTGTCCTAAATTTTTTTTTTGTGAAAAGTCCCCGACCACCAATTTTGCTTCTATAAAGCTTTACAGGCCTTTTTTTAGTTGAAACTGAAATATTTTAGTTAATGATTTAAACATACAAAATATTTTTTATTTTTTCAATTTTTATATAAATAACTATCTGCCTTCACAAATAAAACGTAAAAGTGTTATTGTAAGAAAGGACAGATATTGAGGCATATTTTAAAATTTCTAAAAAAAAAAAAATTATATGCCAGTAAAAACGAAAAATTAATTGAAAAATTCATTTATATTTTTCCAAAAATTTTATTTTTTAAATTTCTTTTTTTTTATCCAAAAATATTTTGTTTGGAAAATTTTTCTCATCATAAAGCTAACACGTTTTTGTACAAACATTTTTCTTGACATAATTTATATCGCTTATCTATGTCAGATTGTCAGAGTATGTTTTTATTTCCAAAAGAATTTTCGAGGGAAAACATTTTTTTTTTAAATATTGAAATATCAAAAAAATTTCACTTATTTGTTAACAAATAAATGATTTAAAAAAATATTTTTAAAAATAGAACAAATTGTTTTCTTTAAGGTTAATTAGCATAAACTTTTAACTATTAAATTTGAAGAAAATTCCCTTAGCGGTTTACGCTGTAACTTAAAACTTAACTAGTTTTTTTGTTCGTGAAATTTTTAACGTCCCTTACTTTGGTGGACACTTTGTGGCGGAAACAAAAAAAAAATTATCTCATTAATTGTAACTAATTAAATGCTAATTTGTTGCGCAAACCAAAAATTTGTTGCTCGCATAGTTTTTGAATTATTGAATTTTCCGCTAAGATAAGTCTGAAGTTAGAGGACAAAATCTAAAATGATTGAAATTAATGAGTTTAATTGACCTCCAAATTTGCTTTTCAATTACATTAACTTGGTTTATGTAGCTTGAACAGTTTTTTTGTTATTCAAAATTCGGCTTAAATAAGACTGAAGTTAGCGGACGAAAGTAGGAAAATTAATATTTTTTTGATGCCCAAAATTGTAGCTAATTAAATGCTAATTTGTTGCGCAAAAACAGGAAGTGCACTTTTTAAACTTCAAATTGAAATAGAAAATGACTGAGAGGACCTATAAAATTAATTTTTGCGCAACAAATTTTGTTTTGCAAAGTTTCAATTTCTAGAAAAGAAAAAAATTCAATTTTTTTGAAAATTTTGACCGTTACATATGAAATTGAGTCTTATTTTAGGGGAATATTGAATAACAAAAAAACTAAACGAGCTACAAAATCGAGGTTTTTGGATTTCGTCTTAGTCTAGGTTACTTCAAATTTGTGCAAAAAATTTTTTAATTTCGCATTTTTTTTGGATTTTGAAAGGTTACTTTTGAGCTATGTTTTTAAAACAAAATCTTGAATATTTCACAAACGGTTTGAGCTACAAAATTGGGGTTTGTATAAAAAATGATGTATTCAAAAGCTACAATTAATGGAAAAAGAAAGAACTTAGAAAAGTGACTTTTTTAAAAAGTCTCCACTGACTCATCAAACCGGAAGTGCACTTCTGAAACTTTAAGTTTCAATAAAAAATGACTGAGAGGAGCTACAAAATTAGCATTTAATTAGCTACAATTAATGAGATACATTTTTTTTGATTCCGCCACAAAGTGTCCGCCAAAGTAAGGGACGTAAATTTCTAGTAATTGAACAAGTATTCGCCTTGAATTCACAGAATCGAAAAAGTGGAATTCAATTTTACAAATTAGAATCTTCCCGTGGTACTTTTACTTGAGGTGATTAACAAGATACTTCATTTTTTTTATGTACATACATACATTTTTATGATATTGAAGAAGTGGGGGCAAAACCGTTTTTGTACTAGGTATGTTGTATGAAAAAAAAAATAATATAGGAGCCTTTTGGTATGATTGATCACGTCTGTAAGTTTTAGCAAGTTAAGTGGAGACGCCGATGAGTAACCGTAAATTTTGTAATTTTTCATCAAATTTTTATCGTTTATGTGAAAAGTTAGTTGTATTTTTAACACTGAAAAAATTGAAATTTTTGAAACTTTCCTTTTTTTCAAAATAGAAAGTTAATATTCAAAAGTATTTCCAGAAAAAGAAGGAGCCATAAAGATAAATAAAAAAAAAATAATCCAGAACATCGGACAAAATAAAAACCTTATACCTGCAAATTTTTACTTGCTCTATAGGGCAAGTATTGGTTTCGTGTCGAAAAAAAATTTGAGGTTTTAATCAAAACCAACATTACGATGATGGAGAATTCCAAAAAAGTGGGTCTTGCAAATCCGTCCGTGCGTCTGTCTGTGCGTCTGTACGTCCATCTGTACACATTTAGACAGCCTTAACGCGTGGATGGATTTTCTTCAAATTTGGTACAGATGATTTTTATGGAATTCTGAAAGTTGTTTTTTTTTTTTTGTTTTTTTATATCTCGTTTAGAACGTATACCTCCCATACAAAAAAATAAGATATTGCGAATTTCTCGAAAACGGCTCTAACGATTTTGATTAAACTTTGTATACGTAATATTTAAAGCAATGGCAATAAAATTGCATTTTTATTTTTTCTCAAAAAAGTCAAATACAAAAAAAAAAATTTTTTATATGAAAAAAATTTAGTCTAAATGTCGGCACTTCCCCAACCTCAACAAAATTTCTTTAAAATTTATTTTAGAGGCAGCTCGTAAAATCTACAAGTAAACTAACATAAAAGTGCTTTGAACTGCAAGGGCAAGAACGTGCAACCCCAGTCGTGCATTTTATTTCTAGATGCAATCCAAATTATTATTTTAAGTTTAAAATGTGTACCAAATGGTACCGCAAAGCTTGCGCTGGAGTGAGTGTGTTATTATTTCATAAGTGTGTTATTATTTCAAATAGTATCGTCTTTCTACCAACAAAAAGGGTGGTCTTACTCTCATGTGGGGGCAAGACCATTTTTTGTTATGAATTTTTTTTTTTCAAAATTGTTATCTTTTGTTCAATTTTTAAATTTTTTTTATAATAAAGAGAGTTCCTACAGTAAACAATTAACTTAATGAATAAAGACTTTATTTTAATTTAAAGTTGTTTTTTATTGGTTTTTAAAACAATCAAACACTAAAGAGGCGGTCTTGCCCCCACTTCCCCTACATAATATTGTTATTTGTTTTGAAAATCAGGGAATAAACTCACCCTGCTAAAAATTTGGGAGAAGTAAGACTTTTTTTCAATTTTCGCAGAAAAAAACTTTTTTTCCAATAAATCCATTTTTTATATCCTGCAAAATCTACAAAAAATCTTAAATAACGTTTCAAAGAACAATAAATACCAACTTAAAATTGTCAATAATGTTGAAATCCTGCATTAAAAATGTTTCTTTTTTAAATAATAGGAATATTTTTTCATTGGACAGGTTCAGAAATGTTAGGGACTAAATATTTAGGTAATTTATCGTTCTCTGATTGGTCAACTGTCAAAAAAAAATCCTTCCAATTTAGGTAATTTTATTGGAAAGCTAACTTTAAAGTTAGGCACGAAAATTTTCCCTAAAAATTTAGGAAAGTTTTATTTGTCAATATATGACACCTGATTGTTTTTAATTCGAAATTGCATTAGTAGAATTAAATCTATTTGTGTGAAAAACGAGTAAAAAGTGCATTAACGGTTATAACACGGGTTAACAAAATTAAACTTTTTTTTTGTTGCCGTAACAAAAATATATTTTTCTGAAGGTTTTCGGTGTGCTGAACTCGAATCCGAAGTCAGAAAAAATTAATCAGCTCCCGTTTTTGAGATATTACCGTTAGAAAACGCAAAAAAAACGATTTTTTGACTATTTCGGACCTTATTTTTTTATTTATACGGTTTCTAAAAAAACTGTTTTGCTTCTTTCAAGATCCGTTTAAATAAATTTTCTTTTATAAAAAAATAAGGCCCGAAATAGTCAAAAAATCGTTTTTTTGCGTTTTCTAACGGTAATATCTCAAAAACGGGAGCTGATTAATTTTTTCTCACCAAAAACCTTCAGAAAAGTATATTTTTGTTTCCGCAACAGAACCCTTGTTAACCAGTGTTATTAATATTATTTACTTCTTAAAGTTAAGTGAATCTTGGTATCTGCCCCATGCGATCTGTAAAATTCTTAAGTAAATTTTTAAATTTGACAATAGCATCATATCCAAACTAATTTAGTCAATTTACTCGAATTTCCGTTCAGAAAATGACGCTGCCTAAATAATTAGTGTCTAATATTTCCTGAACGTGTCCGTTATAATTTTATTTTGTCATATTTTTGATTAACAAAAAATTAAGTTTTGAAGTTTATTTATTTTATCAAATTCTAAGTTAAAAAAATACTACACAGTAAAATAATGCTAATATTTCGTGTATAGCCTTAAAGTTTTAATAATTTATTTCTTAATTTTATTTCTTTAAAGTGACTATCCCTAAAATGATACAGGTGAACAAAGTTAAAACATAAAAGAACAGTAGGATTCACTGATTGGTCATTAGATTAAATTTATTCCTCTTTACAACACAAAAGCATGTGTAATATTTTTGTTTTATATATGTATCATTTTTTATATTCGATTTTATTTGGTCTCTACGTGCGTCGGTCGTAAAAACATACAAAAATTCTCAACAAAATCTTTATATTTAATGGTAGATCACTATGGCGTATACGCAATTTTTTTTCTATTTAAAAACTTTAACTGTTATTATAGAATTTCGGTTGTGACCTAAAAATGAAACTGTTCTATTTTGTAAAAGTATGTTATGACTAGTTGTAAAAACAAAATTTTGAAGAACAAAAAAATTCCCTACTAAGATTAAACAAACAAAATTTAAAAAGATGTCAAAGTCTTCATTATTACAATTGAACTCCAAAAGTATTCAAATATACTGACTTGCATTGAATGTGCTAACAAGTCTACAACTGTCAAAATCCAAATCAAATAGAAATAACCTAATTCTTCTTTCATGTTATAATTGTCCTTGACATATCTGCGAAATACAACCTAGAGATACAGTAACCTAGATACAAAGTAGATACAAATTAAACCAGACACAATCTCCTTTCACCGCTACGCCAACATAATCAAGTTAGTATAAGAATACGCGAATAAAGCGGATACAAAAAGGTAGATAACCTTTAAGATATGTCTTCTTAGAATTCCCTTCGTTATACCACTCCAAAATTTATATTAAAGCACGAGCCCACCAAATATAGAAACCCACATGTTTCTCATTTTCTTTTTATCATTTTTACGAGCCTGTAAAAAGCCTTTAAGGCAACATTATTTTTTTTATTATTTTTTGTTCTTCTTCTAATAAAACAAACACGATTTTTAATGACATGAGTGTACTTGCCATCCTCAATAAAAAAAAAAAACAAAATCATATGAATAATTTAATTTATATACGAGAACGAATATATAGGTTCATATAATACGTTTTAGATATAAAATTCAAGCATAAAATATAAAAGCTATTTATGCCTTTCAGGTTTCTTTGAAATTGTCTCGTGTGTGTTTGGCGTATTTGGAACTTTATTTTATCGTGTTATTTATAGAATGCAAATTATTTTTTTGTTTTTAATTTTATTTGAATTCGATTTAAAATTATCTTTAAACCGCGCAATGGAAACAAGTTTGGGCTGTAAAATTTTATTTTTTTTAAATTCTTAATTTTATTTTAATTGTTTAAATTAACAGAATATTAATTTGTAAGATAGCTTCAAGTAAATTTAACAATTTATTTTGCATTCGGTTTGGAAATTTGCTTCTTATTTCTTTAAAATTTTAAATCAAAACTTCAATAAAAAAAAAAAAAAATATTTAAATTTTTGTCCTTTTCCTCATTTGCATAATATACCCCAAACCCACCTTCATTGAAAAAAGGCAAAAAGCTTTGAATTTAACTTACTGTCTGTATAAAACAAAGGTATTAGCAAAGGGTGGTTTTTAATGATAAAGAAAATTGACAAAATATTTGCATAAGTTACCCAAAACAATAAAAATAAAATAAAAAAAAAAAAACGGAACAAACTTGGGCCTGAATTCAGATAGAAAATTAGGTTTATTAAGTAAAACTTGCAGTAAAGAAGGCAACAAGCAACAACAACAAGCAAAAGGATTCAATAATAACTTTCAATGTGTTCAACGAAATGAAAATTCCTAAAATGAGAACACCAACGAAAACCGAATACGAAACATCAAGGTTTCTAACCTACACGTAGATAACAAAAGAGAATCAAGGTAGGTAACGTTATTTTTTTTTTCTTTTTTTTTGTCCTTATATTGCTGTCCTTTTTTGTTTGGAGCACCTGCCTGGATTTTGAGAGGGCTGTTTGCATATTTTAAGTAGAAAAGAACTTTGAGAGCATCCTTTTTTTGTGTTTTTTTTTGCTTGTTCATTTCTAAATGAAACAACACTAAGGTAATTTATTTAATTAATAAAGTTTTTGCTTGTTCTACTTTTTTTTCTGTTTCAAATACTTAAAATATAATTTTCCAAAGAATTTAAGCTCTAAACTCTACACTTTTATCGATTCTTATTTTAATTTTTAAATTCGTTTGAACTTTTTATTTTTGTTAAATGTGTAGGTATATCATTTGAAAAGGAAAACAAGTAAACAATAACTTATATATAGCAAAATTTCATTCTGTAGGAAAACATTTCTGAAACTACTTTATTTTAGTAAAAAATTTTAAAATTTCTATGGGACCCTTTTAATAAATACACTAGCCCAAAAAATTAAGGGAAAAAAACGTGATTTTTTTTAGTGATTTTCGATAGGCTGTATCTCAGTAAAAAATGATCGCATCATGACAAAACAAAAAGCATGGTAAAGCTACATTCTTTTTGTTTTAGGTTTTTACGACAAAATGTTTTATTTCTAACCGTAAAATAGCTTAATCGCTGGAACGGTTCATTTTTTTTTTTGTTCTTACTTTTCTAATAAAAAAGTGGGAAAATTTTTTGTGATGAAATGATTATTATTTTTAGAAAGGTTTTTTATTTGGCTTTAAGATTCTTTTTGTTTCAAACTCTTTCGATTTTTTTAGACTGCAATATTAGTCATTAAACCAAAACTCATACTTTCGAGTTTGACTATCAATATATTAACAACGAATCACCTTACAGAAAATTCAATGATACATTTAAAAACATCATTAAATTTTTCTACAGAGAAATTAAGCCTACTTTGTTAAAAAAAAAATGTTTTCTTACATTGGAGATCAATTTAGAAAAGCATTTTTACGGTTTTTTAGAAAATGTGCCGCTATTTTATAACTATGAGGTATAAGGTAAAACTGAGGCTTAATTATTGAAGCTTAATATACTTGAAATTAGTTTGCAAAGTTCAGGGGCGTACGTTGAGTTGTCGGGGCCCGGGGCAAGACTAAATTTTTGGGCCCCTTTGATATAGAAAATAAGAACAAATAAAAAAGTACGTATACGCCCACTTATTTTTTACGCACCTGGCAAAGTTTCAGACTTATTCATCAAGCCTTGAAACTTCTGCGAAAAAAATCTTTACTTTTTTACAAAACTTTAATGTCAGACAATTCGATTGAATGAAACCAGCATTCAAAGAAATTGACGAAAAGTACCATTCCTAAGCAAACAAAAAAAAAAAATTAACAAACACAAAGTTTTTACAAAAAAGAGGTTGTCTGTAAAGCCGGTTTATACGGACGATGATTTTACGTGATAACATCGTCAGAAAACAGATTGTGTGCTTTTGTTTAAAATGAGTTAATTGAAGCGTTTACTTATTTCAAACAATCATAATTTACAAGAACAAGCTAAAAAAAAAAATACCTTTTTTTTATTTTCTCATTATATTAATTTTTTTTTTAATATTACATAAACAATGATGCAATTTAAAAGCCAAGTATTTCTTCTTAAGAAAAAAACCATTTTTAAATTTTTACAATGCCCAAAAATTATAAAAATAATTTATTGAAAACAATCATTTTCATCAAAAAAAGCAAAGAAAACATGAATTTTTATCTTCTCACTTCATTAAATAAATTGTTTTCCCTAACAACCTATAACCTATACCATCTGAAAGCTTATTGTTTAAGCTCAAAATATATTTATCGATCAGGTCTATGAGAAATCTACAAAAAGAGCTAGAATTTTTTGAACACGATCAAATTTCATTAAAAAAAGCAAAAAAAAAACAGATCTCCGCTGGTGTTTTGAGGTTTTTCGCAAGTTTCTTGATTTTACATTGTGTAGCTTGTAGTTAAACTACCGTTATGTGTGATATACCAAATGAAAGGTAATTATATCAAAATGCTCATAAAAGTTTAATAAAATTTCTATCTGCTCTTGGTCAAAAGTTATAACCTGTTGAATTCTAAAATTTTATTTTACCGTTATCTCAAAATTGTGTCTTCGAAAATGATTGAAACACGCACACATATAGTCGTAGTCATGGTCTATCATTACTCCATATACTTTATTTCAGTATCTATTAAAGAAAAAAAGATAAAAATAAAAAACGATGAAAATTGGTTAAAAACGGTCAAAAAACGTGTTTTTTAAAAACTTGTTTCTTCCGTTAAAACTCACTAAACGATTCCAAGTTTTTTTCACATGTATTCATAACTCTAGAACCTACATGTCCTATAAGTTTGATTGCTCCAAAAAAGCTAAATATCAAAAATTACGCAAAAATACCCCATAAAAACAAGGTGTTTTTCAAAAATTAATATTTCGATACACAGAGTGTTGGAAAAAATATGTATCAGACGCCTAATTTTTTTTCTCTCATCTTTCACCTGGAATCTTTAGAATTATCCAAAAAATTTGCTTTACCCAAAATCATCATTTTGTCATAGCCCCAACACGTGTACAACGTTCAAACAAAACGTTATAGCTTAGTTTAAATTTTTTTTAGAATTTTTCCTTAAATGCAGTTATTCTTAAATTAATCTAATCTATCTATAGCAAAAAAAATCAATTCTCTACAACTTCGTGTTTAGATTTTAGCCCAAATTACATCTTTCCGTTTTACCCCTGTTTACCCTATTAAATGACGGAATTTTTAAAAATCCTTCATTAAGATTAAGCTTTAGCTTATTATCTTTCAAAATAGCTATAGAAGATTTTTGAATCTCTAATAGTTTATTTTTAATTTTGAATTGAAATTTTTTTGCCGCACTGTGAAAGTACGAGAGTGTAACGTTAAAAAATTGCGTCATTTTTTGTGGTGGCTACCATGGTTCATCGATTTATCACGTCAAAAAAAAAAAAAAAAAAAAAAAATCACCTTGAACATTTTATGGATGGTCTTTTGGTACACTGAAAACAAAGTGAACTTGTGTAGATCCGACTGAAAATTTATAAAGGCCAAAGACAGCAGAATTCAATTTTAAGTACTTTAAAAAGAAAGTTAAAAGTTTTAGAGTTAATTAAATTAAAAAAATAAAATTAAAATTAAAAAAAAAATAAATCCCGAAGTTCAAATTCGAAATTGAAAAAAAAAATTGCCCACGGGAGAATTAATTTTTATGTGAATAATATGGGGCTTTGGGCCTTCAATTTTAAATTTTAGTTCAAATTGTTTGTTCAAAGAATTTTAAACTTTACAGACTTAAACCTTATAGTTTTAGCTATCATCTACTGATCTGTACATGCGAATAACTATGTATAAAAAAACACCTATTAATAACTAAAAGTAATCTTAAGCTATTTAACATTTGGCTTTATAAGATTCTAGATTAAATTTTAATGTTTTGAGAGTTCGTAGCTTAGATTAAATAATAATGATCAAGTAAACTCTTCAATTCGATAACGTAACATCGCTGATAACCGATAACTGATTAAATTGCTTAGTACGATTAATATCATTTATACATGTTTCTTATTTTATAAAAACTTTGGTAGTAATATTTTACTCACAAATTTTTTCTCTATGATCAATGTAAGATCTCACAAAGTAAACATTATCAACCGGAAGAAAACACCGCTCTTTATGAATGCATAATTGATTTGTCATTTCATTACCTTCGATAGTTAAATGATTACTTTATTCATTAACTCATAGGCGTTGAAAAATCATTAAATTTTATCTCGTTAGGCATATCAAATAAAAGTGTCAAGATCATAAAACTTGATGAGATACACTCTTCATTATTATTATTATTGTTTGCTTGATAAATAATAATTATTCTTAATGGTTGATGTGTATGAGTTTGTATAATGGTCAGGAAAGACAGTGCTAAGTGATATTAAAATTATTTGTTAGAGTAACGTTTTGTACTCGTATTATTATAATTTTATTGATTATTATTATTGTTGCTAGGTGTTTTATTGGAAGGTATTCCTTAAAAGGTGGGCACTTGAAAAATATATTGAGATAGATGTTAACTCCAAAAAAAAATTGTTGGTTTTTTTACTTCAGTTGCAAAACAAATTAAAAATTAAAAAGTATCTCCTCGTGCAAGAAAAATAAATGTCCAATATTAAAAAATTTTTAATTCAGCTTCATATTTATTTGCTGCAAAAATGTGAGTAAATTCTTTTTATAAATTAAAATCAATAATATACTTAATATAAAAATAGGAACTGATAAGCAACCGTGTGTGGTTGAACTATAAATCACCTGAAAAATAATGAAATAACAACTATTCGTCAACCCATAATAGTTAATAAGATCATTTTATTTTGAAAAAAAAAAAAAAATTAAATCAGCTCAAATTTTGTTTATAAAATTTACGGACGCTAATTTGAAAAAAATTTTCCTTTAAAAACTCGGTTTGAGGATATAGTCTATTTAATGGACCGGAGCTCCATAACAAAAATAGAACAAAATCGTTCAAGAGTTTTTATTGCTTAATATGATCAATTGGTATAAAAGAATACTCCAGCTAAAAGTGCTACTAAATCCATTGGTGCATTTCTGAGAAAACGGCAACACTGGTCGGTTTTCAGCTTTTTTGATTTAACTCAAAAAAACCAAGCCTAAATTTGAAATGATTCCAAAGACACTTTTCATACAAAATTAAATCACAACAAAAACATTACTGTTAAAAAAAGAGCCAAGTTCTCCTATGTTGAAATTATGCTGGCACAAAAAGTACTGAGATGTAAAAGTGTACCAAGTTCTAAAGTTTGGGTTCAAATTCGTATCAATAAAATTTTGATTGTTCTCTTGACAATTTTTCTTAATTATCGATTTTTAAAGTTATTTCAAAAATTGCCAAGTAAACAATCAAAATTTTATTGATACGAATTTGAACCCAAACTTTAGAACTTGGTACACTTTTACATCTCAGTACTTTTTGTGCCAGCATAATTTCAACATAGGAGAACTTGGCTCTTTTTTTAACAGTAATGTTTTTGTTGTGATTTCACTACTTTTTGCAAGGTATGGCTGTAGAATATAAAATCTCTATATTTGATGAAAATTCAGTGAAAATGGGTGGTTGCCACGCCCCCTGCCTGAAATTCTCAAACTTTAAATTTTTTCCTTTGTGTAAACTACCAGCTCCAACATTCTACCAAATTTCAAGATTCTACGACAATCAGAAGTGCTCTATAATATTTGATGAAAATTCAGCGGGAATGCCGGTTGCCACGCCCCCTGGCTGAAATTCTCAAATTTAAAATTTTTTCTTTTGTATAAACTACCAGCTCTACTATTCTACCAAATTTCAAGATTCTACGACAATCAGAAGTGCTCTATAATAATTTATGAAAATTCAGCGGAAATGGGCGGTTGCCACGCCCGCTGGCTGAAATTCTCAAATTTTAAATTTATTCCTTTGTATAAACTACCAGCTCTATTATTCTACCAAATTTCAAGATTCTACGACAATCAGAAGTGCTTTATAATAATTTATGAAAATTCATCGGAAATGGGCGGTTGCCACGCCCCCTGGCTGAAATTCTCAAATTTTAAATTTTTTCCTTTGTATAAACTACCAGCTCTACCATTCTACCAAGTTTCAAGATTCTACGACTATCAGAAGTGCTCTATAATATTTGGTGAAAATTCAGCGGAAATGGGTGGATGCCACGCCCCCTGGCTAAAATTCTCAAGTTTTAAATTTTTTCCTTTGTATGAACTACCAGCTCTACTATTCTACCAAATTTCAAGATTCTACGACAATCAGAAGTGCTCTATAATAATTTATGAAAATTCAGCGGAAATGGGCGGTTGCCACGCCCCCTGGCTGAAATTCTCAAATTTTAAATTTATTCCTTTGTATAAACTACCAGCTCTACTATTCTACCAAATTTCAAGATTCTACGACAATCAGAAGTGCTCTATAATAATTTATGAAAATTCAGCGGAAATGGGCGGTTGCCACGCCCCCTGGCTGAAATTCTCAAATTTTAAATTTTTTCCTTTGTATAAACTACCAGCTCTACCATTCTACCAAGTTTCAAGATTCTACGACTATCAGAAGTGCTCTATAATATTTGGTGAAAATTCAGCGGAAATGGGCGGATGCCACGCCCCCTGGCTGAAATTCTCAAGTTTTAAATTTTTTCCTTTGTATAAACTACCAGCTCTACTATTCTACCAAATTTCAAGATTCTACGACAATCAGAAGTGCTCTATAATAATTTATGAAAATTCAGCGGAAATGGGCGGTTGCCACGCCCCCTGGCTGAAATTCTCAAATTTTAAATTTATTCCTTTGTATAAACTACCAGCTCTACTATTCTACCAAATTTCAAGATTCTACGACAATCAAAAGTGCTCTATAATAATTTATGAAAATTCAGCGGAAATGGGCGGTTGCCACGCCCCCTGGCTGAAATTCTCAAGTTTTAAATTTTTTCCTTTGTATAAACTACCAGCTCTACCATTCTACCAAGTTTCAAGATTCTACGACTATCAGAAGTGCTCTATAATATTTGGTGAAAATTCAGCGGAAATGGGCGGATGCCACGCCCCCTGAATTGAAAATCTCAAATTTTCGATTTTTTCCTTTGTATACACCACAAGTCCTATCACCGTGTAAAATTTCAAGTTTCTACGACATCGGGAAGTACTCCATAATTTTGATGATCTGTCAGTGAGTCAGTGAGTCAGTGAGTCAGTTACGGTTTTTGCGATTTTTGAAGCCCTATATCTCAGTAACTACTCATCGTAGGAGGCTGAAATTTTGTGAGGTGTTTGGTTTCGACCAGCTCAACAAATGTAGTGAGTTTGAAATTTCTAGCATCTTTGGTGTAGAAGTTAGAGGGGGGTCGAAAATGGCCTGAGTTGTTTCCTGTAAATAAGGGTGTAGTGCCAAAGTTGCTAGAGAACTTGGCTGGGCACTACCGTGCCCCTTGATTTGCTATCAAGTTAAGATGGTTAAAAATTAAAAAAAATTATTTTTTACTAAAATTCTAACGTAAAGTCAATATAAAAAAAGATAAATAATTGTGGATTTCATTTTTGAAGTGATAACGTCTTATAAATCGATGAACCATGGCAGCCACAGCAAAAAAGTGACGCCATTTTCTCCTGTTCCAATCTTGCACTTTCGCAGTGCGACAAAAAATTTCAATTAAAAATTAACAATAAACTATTAGAGGTACAAAAATCTTCTATAGCTTATTTGAAAGATAATAACCTAAAGCTTAATTCAAATGAAGGATTTTTAAAAATTCCGTCATTTAAAAGGGTAAATAGGGGTAAAACGGAAAGATGAAGTTTGGGCTAAAATCTAAACGCGAAATCGGAAGGAGTTGATTTTTTTTGTTATAGATAGATAAAATTAATTTAAAAATAACTGCATTTAAGAAAGAATTCTAAAAAAATTTAAAACTAAGCTACAACATTTTGTTTGAACTTTGAACACGTGTTGGGGCTATGACAAAATGATGATTTTGGGTAGGGAACATTTTTTTGACAATTCTAAAGGTACCAGGTGAAAGAAGAGGGTATTTTTGGGTAGTTTTTTATTTTTAGCTTTCTCGCCTTATGCATACATGTGCAAAAATTGGAATCGTTTAGTGAGTTTTGACTGAATAACGGAAGAAACAAGTTTTAAAAAAAAACAGGTTTTTTTACCGTTTAATAGATACAGGAATAAAGAATATGAATACGAAGTTTCAATCATTTTCGTAAGCACAATTTTGAGATAACGGTAAAATAAAATTTTAGAATTCAACAGGTTATAACTTTTGACCAAGAACAGATAGAAATTTTATTTAACTTATATGAGCATTCTGATACAATTACCTTTCATTTGGTATATCACACATAACGGTAGACTAACTACAAGCTACACAATGTTAAATCAATAAACTTGCGAAAAACCTCAAAACACTAGTGGAGATCTGTTGCCCCCCAAACAGCCACCAGTGTGGGAAGTACAATAATCTCAGTCTGGAAATTCGACATGGTTAACTTTAAAAAATTCTAACTTCTCTTGTAGGCATCTTTGGAATGAGATTGATACCTCATATGAAAGGTGAAATAATAAGCTTTCACATGGTATAAAATTGTTTATAGGTTATCAAACAAAAAAATTGATTCCACAGCCTGAGAACATACAAATAAATGTTTTTTTTTTTTTGCTTTTTTTTAATGAAATTTGATCGAGTTCAAAGAATTGGAGCTCTTTTTGTAGATGTCTCATAGACCTGATCGATATATATATTTTGAGCTAAGGCAATAAGCTTTCAGAAAGTATAAAATTTTGTATGGGTTGTTAGTTATAAAAATGGAATTAATGACGTGAGAATATAAAAATTCATGTTTTTTTTGCTTTTTTTGATGAAAATGATTGTTTTCAATAAATTATTTTTATATTTTTTGTGCATTGTAAAAATGGTTTTTTTCTTAAGAAAAAATACTTGGCTTTTAAATTGCATAATTTTTTTTGCAAGCTTGTATATATAATAAGAAAACTAAAAAGGTATTTTTTTTAGCTTTTTCTTGTAAATTATGATTGTTTGAAATAAGTAAACGCTTCAATTGACTCATTTTAAACAAAAGCACACAACCTGTTTTCTGACGACGTTATCACGTAAAATCATCGTCCGTAAACGGGCTTTACAGACAACCTCTTTTATCTTAGAAAAGTCTCAATTTCTTAATCCATTTATGATAATTATCTGAAGAATTTGTATTCAATAAACTATGTTTGATATTGTAAGTTGTTTGATAATAAACTTTATGAAAAAGGTATCTTCCAATTCCAAGAAAAAAAAAAAAAAAAAAAAAACACTGAAAAATACCAAAATATCTAAAGATTTCCTAAAATCCAATCAACAATGAAGAATCAATAAAGAAAAAGTTGAATTCCTCATTGAATTATTAAAATTTTTCAAATGAAAAAGTTCCAAGAACAAATAAACAGAAAGCATCTGTCAAAAATACAAAAATAGCTTTATTAAGCACTTATAAGGATCTTAATAATTGTGACCTTTGCTTTCATAAGAGTTCTAAAGAAGTTTATAGTTGTAATTGAAACCAAGGAAATACTTTTCATTAATTTCTAAAAATAAATTCTTCATTTTCAATTTCGGACAAAAAAAAAATGAATTGTACTTAAAACTGTCAACATGTTATGGATTTTTTATTGTTGTTGGCAAAATAAAAAACCCGGTAGCTTGTTTGTTTAGATGCAATGCGCTTGTTAACAATAAAAACAATTAAACAGCCACATTATTTAAGCTCCAGCAAATAAAGCAAAATAAACACAAAACCATCTGTCAGAATTCCAACTCATCTATCAACTTGTTGAGACGAACTCTTTACCCCTATCATCATGCCCGCCAATGTATAAAAGTACCCGCATTTGCTTGCTCATTAAAAAACATCAAACTCTTCGATTGTTTAATCGATCCATTAGATGTAAGGGCAAATTACGGCACGAAAATCAACAATAAATAATGATTGCTGCTCAAACAAGGCAATAACACTTTTTTATTGTTTGATTAACATTAAAATTGGTTTACTCTATTTACATACATGGCACTTTTAATTGATCTGATATATACGACGAGTATCTGCTATTATCTTATAGCTTGACAGTTAATTTATGCATTGGAACACTTGAACTTCTCAAGTAGATGATACAGACGACATATAGGCAAGACAAACCCCCTTCTGGCAAGTTTGCTATTCTATTGAAGAACCCCCGTTAAAGCTTGTGTGAGTCAGCTTAATGACTATCAACGTAATGTTTGATGTTAATTTCCCACCGACAACAATTGTATTTGTATTTCTGTTGACACAGATGTTTACAGTTAATACGCCAACAAATTACTATTTGCTTTAACCTAATACAAAAAATAATAATTACATGTGAGTTGATAGGTCTTTTGATATCTTTGGTGTTATTACTGCATCACTGTGATACCGCTTTCCACCCCTCTGCCCGCCGCCGTCAATAAATCACTTTTTTTTTTCCTACAACTTTACATGGTCAAGGTAAATTTATAGCTTTTATATTTTCCTCAAAAAGCAATAAAAGGAATTAGTGTTGGCCATTAAACTTTTATTTGTTTGTTTTTGTAATAAAAATCAAAATAAAATTTCATAATCATCCAAGATCAATGATAGAAATAATTAAAATCGTGTAATTAGATTTAAAATTAAAATACACTGAGTAGAGTAGAGGTCGAAGAAATTAAAAATGTCTGTAGTAAAGTTTGTGGTGGCAGTAAATTAACATTAACTTAATGTCAGAGATAGACAATTAGGAAAATATTTAATTTTTATAGCTTAGTATGACTGTTTTACGTATCCATTTTAGATACTTCAGAATTTTGGGTAATCAAAAATAGAAAAATAAAATTGAGAATTTAATGTGTATTTAGTGTGTAGTTTTCTATTTCTTTGTTAAAATTGTGTAAATAAGATGAGTTCTGAAATTCCTTGTAAAAATCTTCACTTCTCAATTCTATTCAATAGTGAAAAGCATTTACAAAATCGGTGTACATTACACAAGATTAAAAAGAACTTGTTTATGACCTTTCTCTCTATTGGGCTAGATATTGGATAGTTTTTGATATTTTGTTTCATTTTCTCCTTTTCTATTAATAGTCTATTTAATAGACCCGAGCTCCAGAGCAAAAATAGAACAAATTCGTTCAAGACTTTTTATTGGCGATTATGATTCCTTGGCATACAAGAATACTCCAGCCAAAAGTGCTACTAAATCCATTGGTGCATTTCTGAGAAAACGGTAACACTGGTCGGTTTTCAGTTTTTTTGATTTAACTCGAAAACCAAGCCTGACTTTGAAATGGTTCAAAGACACTTTTCATAGCAAATTAAATTGTCTGTCAAGTTAAGATATTTAAAAAATTTTAAAAATTATTTTTGACTAAAATTCTAACCTAAAATCAAAGAAAAAAAAGTTAAAAAATTGACAATTTTATTTTTTTTACCAAATCAAGGGGCATTTTGTGTATGTAGCCGGGACGTCCAAACTTTGTACTAATGAAATAAAGTAGAGGTAAAATCCTTTGATAATATGCAATTTTTAATATTTTTTGTCAAGAAACAACTTAAATGTACCTATTCAAAAATTAGCACTTTTTCTAAATTTTTGACTTTTTTAGTTAAAAGCAAGTTTTTAAAACTCGATAAAATCGTATTAATTGGTAACTTTAAGACTTTTAAAGTAAACATACTTCGAGGGATTGATTTAATATAAACTAAATATGACAAACAAAAAAAATTATTTGCATCCTTATGGCCTTTAGTGCAACTTTGTGTATGTGCATTTTTATAAATTCGGGTCGAATGGATGGACGGAGAGCCATTAGCTTTGGTCTATTGCATAGAAGAACATTAAATACCAACTCTTTTACTGTTTTCAATGGCCTGAAAAACAATTCTTGTAAAATCCGCGACCAACGAAAAGTTTCTCTTGAAAAACGAAAAAAATACTCTTATGAGTTTGAAACAAAATAGCTCAGGCAAATTATTAAATCAAATTGCACTTTTCGCGGGACAAATTTTTTTCATGGAACGTGTTTAGGTGAATGTCCTTAAATCATAAAAGTGAATTTTTTGGGATGATAAGATATCGGGAACAGCCGCCATCTTGGAAAAGAGGTCGGTGCCGTTTTTATTTTATAACTCCATTTTTACTCATTTAAACCAAAAATGTCCGAGGATAGACTTATTATCAATTAAATTATCTAAAAAATGATATACAAATGAATTCCGTGAGTTAGTTAAATTCAATTTTATAGTCGGTCAAAGTCCGGGTTCTTCTCGCAAGGTTAGCCACAATATGACATTTTTTCAAATATCTGAAGAACTTTTTATTTGTTTGGGATTTTCTTAAATAATGAATTATAGCACTTTTAATTTATCTATAAAATGAGCCCTTTATCGTAACTGTAACCAACATAATGTATAAGCCATCTAACGTCGAAGTTCACATTCTACTAGTCAAAAGTGAGAAAATAACAAGTTTTCTTCTATTAGACCGAGCAAATTTTTGAAGTGGAGGTATAACTAAAATATAAGTTAACAGTTTTTTAACTATATTCGTCTAAATATTGAATTCAAAGTTTGAAATCTTTAATGTTAACCTTTATATAGTTTTAGAGGTTTTCAATGAAGTGAATTTTCCAATTAATGTGAATAAGCTAAAGTGACACTATTTAAAATTCTAAATATAAGAACTGATGCCCTGTCATTTTTTCTAAACATGAACACCTCAATCTCAGCATTACGATAAGTATAACTCAAGATATGAGGTGTGTAAGCCGTTATGTTTTCGAGACTATTGTGTTTAATTTTTGATTGTTTATTTGAACTATTGAAATCCCAAATATGTTCAGTTTAAAAATCGTATATCATGACTTCGACGTTTGTTGCTTCTACAATGTGATGGTTACAAAAACAATAAAGGGTTCATTTTATAGATAATTAAAAGTGCTATAATTCATTCTTTAAGAAAATCCCAAACAAATAAAAAGTTCTTCAGATATTTGAAAAAATGTCATATTGTCTTAACCTTGCGAGAAGAACCCGGACTTTGACCGACTATAAAATTGAATTGAACTAACTCACGGAATTCATTTGTATATCATTTTTTAGATAATTTAATTGATAATAAGTCTATCCTCGGACATTTTTGGTTTAAATGAGTAAAAATGGAGTTATAAAATAAAAACGGCACCGACCTCTTTTCCAAGATGGCGGCTGTTCCCGATATCTTATCATCCCAAAAAATTCACTTTTATGATTTAAGGACATTCACCTAAACACGTTCCATGAAAAAAATTTGTCCCGCGAAAAGTGCAATTTGATTTAATAATTTGCCTGAGCTATTTTGTTTCAAACTCATAAGAGTATTTTTTTCGTTTTTCAAGAGAAACTTTTCGTTGGTCGCGGATTTTACAAGAATTGTTTTTCAGGCCATTGAAAACAGTAAAAGAGTTGGTATTTAATGTTCTTCTATGCAATAGACCAAAGCTAATGGCTCTCCGTCCATCCATTCGATCCGAATTTATAAAAATGCACATACACAAAATTGCACTAAAGGCCATAAGGATGCAAATAATTTTTTTTGTTTGTCATATTTAGTTTATATTAAATCAATCCCTCGAAGTATGTTTACTTTAAAAGTCTTAAAGTTACCAATTAATACGATTTTATCGAGTTTTAAAAACTTGCTTTTAACTAAAAAAGTCAAAAATTTAGAAAAAGTGCTAATTTTTGAATAGGTACATTTAAGTTGTTTCTTGACAAAAAAAATTAAAAATTGCATATTATCAAAGGATTTTACCTCTACTTTATTTCATTAGTACAAAGTTTGGACGTCCCGGCTACATACACAAAATGCCCCTTGATTTGGTAAAAAAAATAAAATTGTCAATTTTTTAACTTTTTTTTCTTTGATTTTAGGTTAGAATTTTAGTCAAAAATAATTTTTAAAATTTTTTAAATATCTTAACTTGACAGACAATTTAATTTGCTATGAAAAGTGTCTTTGAACCATTTCAAAGTCAGGCTTGGTTTTCGAGTTAAATCAAAAAAACTGAAAACCTACCAGTGTTGCCGTTTTCTCAGAAATGCACCAACGTATTTAGTAGCACTTTTGGCTGGAGTATTCTTGTATGCCAAAGAATCATAATCAGCAATAAAAACTCTTGAACGAATTTGTTCCATCCAAAAGGGTCTATTCAATAGACTATAAATCCTTAAAGCCGATATAATTTTTATCCGCTTTGTAGTAAAATTTTTAAAAATTAAAAAAAAAAACTATTAACCCTCTACTGCATACGAAGCCAAATATGGTTTTGTCTATTTGTATGCACTTTTCTCTTCTCTGTCACAAAAAAATTATAAAGATTCAATACAATCCTCTTCTTTGTGTTTCTGAGAACCCATAAGGATAGTTTTTTCGTGTGTCCGACACAAAATAAAGGTGTATTTTATGATCACAGGTGAGTCGATCAGTCGTGTGCATTGAAATCGAAAGTGTAGAATATATTCATACTTTAAGTGTTAATTAGTGCGTTTGTTTGGAAAGAAAAGTGGAATTAAAAATTTATTTTTGATCGATTGTCTAATTGTGTATGCTATGAACCAATTTTTGTTGAAAAAAAATGATTGGCCTGGTCTTGGGAGGGCAAAAAGTACGGAAGCCATATTTGGCTTCGTATGCATTAAGGGGTTTTAAATCTACACAATTTGTTAAATTTTTTTGTTGGAAAATTTTGTTCCTTTACATTTTTTTTTTGCTTGGAAGCTTCAGAAATGAAGCCCCTTCAATTTTAGAGACATTTTTTTTACGTTAACCCCATTTCCAGGGGCGTAACCACAAAAAATTTAGGTTGAGGGAGGCTTACCTATAATATTTTTCAATCATTTTATTACTTTTTAGTTTTTTTTAAGATCTGGGAGTGGGTGAAAATGTTGGAGCAAGACTAACTTTGACTTTGGAAAGAATGTGAACCAGAAAAAAATATATATAACGGAAAAAAGAAATTGCTTTTCTCGGTTCCATGGCTTAAAATGAGCCAAATTTGAATTAATTCTTAACCTTTTGTAATGCAATGTATTTATTTTACTTTATTTTGTTTTAAATTATGAATATTTATCTTTTGATTTTTTAAATTTTATTCTTTACATAATCTGAATAAATAAAATTAGTAAAATTTCTTACCCCTTAATGCATACGAAGCCAAATTTGGCTTATAAACAAATTTTTTAAACAAATTAATTTAAACAAATTTTTTAAATGTAAACCGTTTTGAAACAACCCAAAGAACCCATGTAAAGCATTTTTTAATTTTTTCGTCCGCTAATATTAATTCATGCAGTAGCGAGGGTTAAAACAAAAAATTCTATGCAATAAGAAAATAACGTTTAAAAAATTCATTGGTCCATTTTCAAAAAGTTGATTTTCCAAAAAACTTTAAATTTTTGTTTTTTATTTTTTTTCTTCATTTAACCATTTAGGTTACTAAAATATCTTGCAATTCTATCTGGTTGGCTGTAAGTTTGTCTATCTCTATCTAATAACTACACTTCTACAGTACAAACCACTGAATATCTTCTATATAGTTAAAGCAATCAATTTGATGTTAAGGAATTATTTGTAGAACGTTTAAGCCCCTACAAGAATATATGTTTCTAATTTGAAAATAATGAATTTTCAGTGAATTGGAAAATTTTAAAAAGTAAACAATGCTTTTATAATTTTTTTTAAACTTGAACCTCGAATATCTTTAGAATGGTTAGATAAATGCAAAAAGTTAATAACACCTTTTTTGTCGAACAATCTATTTCCTACAAGAATATGTCTTTGCCAGTTTCATTATTATAATTTTTTAATTTTTTACAAAATTAAGAACAAAAAAATGAATTTTTAAAGATTTTCTCGATTTTTGGACCTCAAATATCTATTAAACGGTTAGATAAACGAAAAAAGTTTAGAAGGCCTTTTTTGTAGAGCGTTGAATTTCCTACAATAGTATGTAAAGAAATTTGCTAAAAAGTCAATTAATAAAAAAATGATTTTTTTTAGTAGAAGCTTGATGTAAAAATGGAAAATTGCGAAGCGGAGGACCTTCCCATTATTATAAAGAGCTCATATTTGGTGTGTATATTCTAGGGGTGTCTAGCAATCGATTTTTTGGAGTACAAAATCAAAAAAAAGAATTTCGATTTTTTTGACCCACCCTAATGTACATGGAAAAAGTTGTTTCCTCAAAAACGACTCTTATAATGGGGAGCGAATGTCAATTTGGGGCTGGTGAAGATGTAAACAAACGTTTTTTTTTGTACTAAAAAACAGCTTTTTTTTTGTTGTAATTAGCATTGGTAAAAATGTTTATTTACCTCTTCACCAGTGTAAAATGACCAATCAGAGAGAAGTCGAAAAGCCCCAATGGTTTGAAAAATACGTTTTAGTACTGGGTCCTACTTTTAAAATTAAAAAAAAAATAGTTTTTGAACCCGTATTAACGGTACCTGCTGTAGAACCGTTTAACAAAAGTGTTTTAATTTTTAAATAAAAAAAAAATCAAGGCAATCATTTTTGGATTAAAAAAACATATCAATTTTTTTCCGTAGAGCATCAATATTTTCAAAACTATAGTGTCAAAATTTTCTTGAAATTTTGATTTTATGTGAATACCAATTTTTTTTTTGAAAATGTTTATTATTTTATTTAAAACACCTCCAAAAAATTTTTAATTCTTAACTCTTTTTTACTTGCGATAAAGGTACTGAAAGGCAAGTTTAGGATTCGTAGATAAAATCGAACTCGAGATAACAATGACATTACAATGATGGAGAATGCCGAAAAATTGGGTCTGGCAATTCTGTCTGTCTGTACCTCGAACTACCGCCTTAACTGGTGGAGCGATTTGCATCAAAGTTGGTAGTAAATAGCTAGTGAGAAATTCAAACTTTTTTAGGACCAAAAATAACGGTACCTGTCATATATAACGGAAATAGAAAAGTTGATTTATTTCAAAAACGGCTATAACGATTTTGATTAAAATTTTTCTCTTTAGTGTTACACATAAGTGCCTCCTTTAGGAATAAAAAAATATTTTTTGTACCGCTATTTTATTTATGAATTTCTCAACAAACATCAAAGCCGATTTCAACCAAAATTTTTACACACGTTAATATGTATTTTGTTGGAAAAAATAAAATCAAAAAACACATTTTTGGATTTTTAAAAATATTTCAAAATTTATTTTTTGAAAAATCAATATATACTTTGAAAACCGGTTGATGAATTTTATTAAAACTTCTTTTTGTTTTTTTAAATGTTGGAAAATTTTTATATACATAAACATATATGTATATAAAAACTATTTTCTTTATATATGTACATACATACAAGAAATCTTTTTTTGACTTGGTCCGTTTCAGCTGTGAGATGTTGTTTTTCTCAAAAAACAACATCCTACGTTTTCACAGCAAAAATATTTATTTTATATGAGTATTGTTTTCTTTTTTTTTTCTTTAAAAAATAAAGTTTTTTTTTTGCTGAAATAGTTAAAATAATTATGTTTTAAAATCTCATAGTGCAAAACAGCCTACAATCTATTCATAACGAATATAATACAGAAGCATTGAATTCTGTACAAATAATATAATCACAATGGCTTGTCTATTATACAATGGATATTTAAACAAAATTAAATTTCTTTTGATAAAAGTGGAAACGAGTGTGGCTGAATGATGATGCTTCGTATTGTGTAGTTGCATTATCTTATTTTATAGTTCTCATTGTTCCAATGTGTGCATTGGATTTTGGTTAAATATCCATTGTGAGTGAAATTCAATTATTATGATTAGTATTCTTAAATAATCGTGTCTAATAAAGAACGTGTGCCTGTTTCTTTTGAAACTTTTCAGTACATATTAAAAAAAAAGTAATAATAATAAAATAAATGCTGTCATTTTAAAATAATCACAACAAAAACATTACTGTTAAAAAAGGAGCCAAGTTCTTCTATGTTGAAATTATGCTGGCACAAAAAGTACTGAGATGTAAAAGTGTACCAAGTTCTAAAATTTGGGTTCAAATTCGTATCAATAAAATTTTGATTGTTCTCTTGACAATTTTTCTTTTAATTACCGATTTTTAAAGTTATTTCAAAAATTGCCAAGTAAACAATCAAAATTTTATTGATACGAATTTGAACCCAAACTTTAGAACTTGGTACACTTTTTACTTTTTGTGCCAGCATAATTTAAACATAGGAGAACTTGGCTCCTTTTTTAACAGTAATGTTTTTGTTGTGATTTCACTACTTTTTGCAATTTATGGCTGTAGAATTAAAAATCTCTATATTTGATGAAAATTCAGTGAAAATGGGCGGTTGCCACGCCCCCTGGCTGAAATTTTCAAACTTTAAATTTTTTTCTTTGTATAAACTACCATCTCTACCATTCTACCAAATTTCAAGATTCTACGATAATCAGAAGTGCTCTATTATATTTAATGAAAGTTCAGCGGAAATGGGCGGTTGCCACGCCCCTTGGCTGAAATTTTCAAACTTTAAATTTTTTTCTTTGTATAAACTACCATCTCTACCATTCTACCAAATTTCAAGATTCTACGATAAAATCAGAAGTGCTCTATAATATTTGATGATAATTCAGCGGAAATGGGCGGATGCCACGCCCCCTGAATTGAAAATCTCAAATTTGAGATTTTTCCCTTTGTATACACCACAAGCCCTATCACCGTGTAAAATTTCAAGTTTCTACGTTAACGGGAAGTTCTCCCTAATTTTGATGATCTGTCAGTGAGTGAGTGAGTGAGTGAGTGAGTGAGTGAGTGAGTGAGTGAGTGAGTGAGTCAGTCAGTTACGGTTTTTGCGATTTTTGAAGCCCTATATCTCAGAAACTACTCATCGGAAAAGGCTGAAATTTTGTCAGGAGTTTTGTTTTGACAAGCGCAATAAATGTAGCGAGTATGAAATTTCTAGCATCTTTGGTGTGGAAGTTAGAATGGGGTCAAAAATGGCCTGAGTTGTTTCCTGTAAATAAGGGTGTAGTGCCAAAGTTGCTAGAGAACTTGGCTGGGCACTACCGTGCCCCTTGATAACCCCTACACCCCAAAGTTTAATATACTACATTCAACCGACTTGTAGAAAAATAGTTCGATTTTTTCAGGAATATAAGAAAATCTTAAATCTTTTTTTTTTTTTTAATATGTACTTAATCACCGCTTTCAATAAGTTTAAGAACACAGACAAAATTGAAAATGTTAACCAATTCATTTTTTAAAATATTTTTTTTTAAATACAAAAATGTTCTAAAAATTTTGATAAAAAAAAGTTTGTACCTATGCCATTTTAAGAAAATCAACAACAATCATTTTTCACAAAATACAATTTGAAATATTTTTAAAAATTCAAAAATGTGTTTCTAAAACCTTTTATTACACTTACTTACGCATATCTTCATTTATTATTTTCATTAATTTTTTTTTTTTTTTTTGAAATCCTTAAAAATATCAAATTGTAATATTTAATGCAAAAAAAAAAAAATAGTTTGAATAAAAGCTTTAAAAATAGATTAGAAATGATAATGATTTGTAAATTTTGTAAATTAAAAAAAAAAAATAATTAAAAAAAAAATTATTATTACGCAATGAGGAAGCATCATTCAATAATATAACAATAATTATTGCTTAAATATTTATTATCCAGCTGTGACCTAAATACAAAAACCAAAATTATCGGTCTGTTTTAATATGAAAGAAATAATAAAAATAAAAGTACGTATTTTGAATCAAAAGAATTCTAACTGTAGACTTTTATTTTAATGCAAACACATCATGTTGACTTGAATTTTCTATATAAACAAAAACCACAAATCAACTAATATTTTTAATTGCCAAACAACAAAGAATGTTGTGTGACGACACGCAAGAAAAAATATCAAATAATGTAGTACATATTCAATTATATACATTAAACAAGGGAAGTAAATATGAATGCTCACAATGGCCGGGCGCATTGCTTTATCCATTTGTGTTGTTTATGTTTTAGTTTTATTTATGGCTCATTTTTATTCCAAAGAAATAATTTTTAATCAAACATTTTCATCAGTCCAATTTGATCATTTCTCATTTCAGAAAAATATAATAGACACACAAAAAAATATGTTTTCCGTTACGATTTGAATTTATTTGTTCTGGCGTTTAAATGTTGTCTGTTAGCAATAGGTACTTTCTAATTATTATAAATTATTACATTAATTACTTATGACATAAAATTGCAAAGACTCTTTTGCAACATATGTAAGTACATCTTCACGGTATTGGATGTTTTGGCACCAAGGACAAAGTTGTTATTTGCATTATTCATACGTTGTCCACGTACACTGTGGCGTATACGTGTTCTAATTTGAATACAAAAAAACACACAAAAAAAGATTGATACTTTTTATACTTTGGGTATGCTTATATATATTTAACGATCGTTTAAGAAAAAACAAGGAAATGTAATTTAATTTCTTAATTGAGAAGATATATTTGAGGATAATGAGAGGATTTGCAATTTTAAATTTTAAAATTGAACTGTACACAAAAATATCTTTTTATTTTATACATTTAGATTTTATTAAAGTAAAATAACAAGTTCAATTCCGCTTCTGTGGAAATTGTTAAGTTATTTACAAAGAAGTAAAGGTTCATGAAAAAACTTTTATGACAAATACCGTTAATAGATAACACTTTGCAACAAAAACGAACTTAAAAAAATAATGCTTTTCTCGAGAAACAATTTATATGCCGCATTACTTTGTCTACAAAATTTCGACCTTCAGCCTTCCAAGAATTCTAGCATCGTCAATTTGTATCTATTTTAGAAAGATATCAAGTAAGTATAAAACGTGCAGATTTCATAGGAATTTTTACGAGATCGTAGTTTTTTTTCTTTTGTCTAAGGAAAATCTAATTGTTTTAATATGATTTATTATTTGGAGGAAAACTAAATAGAAATCTTTTTGTTTTGAATTATTCCTATCTTCGTGACCTTTTTTAAATTCAAATTAAATCCTGAAGAAGACTTTAAGCACAGTTGAAACGTCGGAGAAAAGATAAAAGGCAAAAATGTATAACCAAAACCTCAAGCCCACTAAGGATCGAACTTTTCTTTTTGTTTAGTTTTTTTTTTTTTTTTTTTCTAAGTGGTCCATTTTTCTTTGTCTAGGAAACAATTCAAAACTCTTAAAGGACGGAACTAATTGTCGTCACTCAGGTTAGGTTAGGTAGTAGTGGCTGTCAGGCAAATTACCCGACACACTTAGACCCTTATGGATCCATTGTGATACCACAAAAGACTAGCAAGTTGGGACTCACTAGCCGAACCACTCGGTGCTTCTTATGAATGAAGATAGACTTTTAACGTCCGTTTTCACTAGATCACTAGTGTAATCGTAGAAGAATTCTCCTAGATAGAGTTTTCTTCTATTAGAGAGAGCAGGGCAGGTGCACAGAAGATGTTGAACAGTTTCCTCTTCTTCTTCATCCATGCAACTTCTGCAGAAATCGTTAGAGAACACGCCCATTCTTTTTGCGTGTCTACCTATTAGACAGTGTCCTGTAAGGACACCTATGGTGCAGCTAATATGCTTTCTGTTTAAATTTAACAAACCCTTTGAACGTTTCAAGTCTATACAAGGCCATATTTGTTTAGTAGCTAGGCAAGTATTACTCTGAGTCCATCTGAGGTTGGTTTTCTTTAAAGCGTCCTGCTTTAGCATAAGTTTGCATGTAGCGATAGGTGTTCCTATATTGTTCCTTTCTGGTTGAAGAGGAGTAATTGTTCCTAGTTTGGCAAGTTCGTCTGCCCTGCAGTTGCCTGGGATGTCTCTATGTCCCGGCACCCATACGAGGTGAATGTTAAACTGCTCAGACATCTCCCTTAGAGATGTTTGACAGTCGAGGACCGTGATTGAGTTTGTAGAGACGGAGGCAAGAGATTTAATGGCTGCTTGACTGTCCGAGAAGATCCGAATATCCGTGTTGGATATTACGTTTTCTCTGAGCCAAGAGAGAACCTCCTTAATCGCCAGAATTTCTGCTTGGAACACGCTACATTGGTCTGGTAAGCGGAAGAAGAGACTGAGATTCAGTTTTTCCGAAAATATGCCACTTCCTACACCTTCATTGGTTTTTGAACCATCAGTATAGAAGTGTAAAGAGTCATTATCCAGAGTACTAAGGTTCTCCCATTCAGTTCTGGAGGGAATGGAGTTCTGGAAATTATTATCGAACACCAGTTGAGGTGTGGTATAGTCTAGACGATCCGGAAGGAATCCGAAGTTGTTTAGAATGTTTGTGTGGCCAATATGATTACTGGTCCACTGAGAGGTTGCTTTTAGACGAGTAGCTGAGCTAGCTGCTACTTGTTTGCTGAAGATGTCTAGGGGTGTGAGATTTAGAAGTATGTCTAGGGCGTCAGAAGGGGTTGACCTCAGCGCACCGCTTATGCACATACTTGCTGACCTTTGGACTTTGATAAGCTTGTTTAAGTTTATCGTTTTGTCCAGTGCGGTCCACCAAACTACCATCCCATATGTAAGTATTGGTCTTATGACCGATGTGTACAGCCAGTGTGCAATGTTAGGAGAGAATCCCCATTTGCCACCAATGGCTTTTTTGCATGAAAAGAGTGCCACATTGGCTTTTTTAACTCTTTCTTCAATATTGAGCTTCCAGGTCAGTTTTTTATCAAAAATGAGTCCTAGGTATTTAGCTTGATCGGATAGAGTAAGTGTTACCTCTTTAATTGTAGGGAGTTTGAAGTCTGGAATCTTGTATTTCCTCGTGAAAAGGACAAGATCCGTTTTGTGGGGATTAATATCCAATCCACATCCTCTAGCCCAGTGAATTAGCTTGTTTAAAGCTGTTTGTAGAAGTTCTGCAAGTGTCTGTGGGTATTTGCCCGATACGGCAATTGCCACATCATCCGCGTAGGCGATAACCTTAAAACCTTCTCCCTCTAGGTCTAGCAGCAGTTCGTTGACTACTAAGTTCCATAGGAGAGGCGATAAGACCCCTCCTTGAGGGGTCCCTCTGTTGGCTGCTCTACGGGTTTTGAAGTTTCCCAACTCTGAACTGATAATCCTGCTACTAAGCATGATTTCTATCATGTTCTTAAGCGGGTCTTCTATTTTGAGATTGTCAAGAGCATTCATGATTGCTGAATTCCTGACATTATTGAAAGCACCCTCTATGTCTAAAAAGGCGACAAGAGTGTACTCTTTGTAGTGTAGAGAGTATTCAATGGTGCTAACCAGAGAATGGAGAGCAGTTTCCACCGATTTCCCTTTAGTGTAGGCATGTTGTGCCTTAGAGATCAGACATGGTTCAATTTCCTGTCTTAGATGGATATCTATCATTCTTTCTAGAGTTTTAAGCAGAAAGGATGATAGACTAATAGGTCTTAAATCTTTTGGAGTGACATGAGAGCATTTTCCCGCCTTTGGTATAAAAACCACCTTTGCTTCCCTCCAGGCCTTTGGAATATACGAGAAGCTTATGCAGCTTATCATTATAATTTCCAACTTTCGTAGTATGATATCTGAGACGTGTTGTCGTCACTCAAGTTGTGAAACATATTTTAACTATTCGCCTAAACGAAGTCGAAGTGATCACTCAAATTGATTTTTTTTTTTTCACCTAAAATTTTAATTTGTTATATGTTTTGCAGTAAACGAAGGAGTTTTACCCTACAAAAGGTCCGGTAGTTACAAATTTTTAATATGTTGTCAGGTATGGTTGGTAGATGGAAAATTCAAATTCACACGTTTTTGGAAGCTTCATAGCTTCGTTATTTTTGGTTGTACAAAAATATACTACTACTAGCTGACCCGGCGGACTTCGTTCCGCCATTTTTTGTATTTATTTTTAATTTTCGACTCTATAATTAGTTAACATTTTAAATGAAAAAGGGAATCAAAACTTGAAAAGTTCGTAAAATGAGTTTAAAAATATTCACTTTTAAACTTTTAGCAAAAGTGGCCTATGTAAAATATGGCCTATGTTAAAAACGGCCAAAAAACTTGGGACAAAAAAACTTGTTTTTCCCGTTATTTTGTACATGCAAGCGCATGATTGAAACCTATATTTCCTATAAGTTTGAGATTTTTTGCAGACTTTAAAAAATTCCAAAAAAAATAAAAGACTACTCAAAAATGTCCCTAAAAATTAGGTTGTTTTTAAAAAATTTTTATTTCAAAATACAGAGCCTATGAAAAAAACCGTTTTAGACCCCTAATTTTTTTTTAATATCTTTCTCATTGTGTAACTCAAATTTCTGTGCAAAATTTTGAGTAGCTCTAATTAGTCTTTTGTCAAAGGTCTATGACTGCAAAAAAACCTCCACAACTTGGTTTTGAAATTTTTTTGAATTTTTTCAATACCTTTTTTAACTATTGAATAAATTTGTCTATCATTTAAAAGAAAACTCAACTCTTTACGACTTACCGTTTAGAAAATAGCCTCTTTTTTCAATGTCGTGTTACTCCTATTTACCCTATAAAATCTTAAATTTGTTTTGCCTTAAACCTTATACCTCTTTGATTAAAAAAAAAAAAATTAAGAAAATAAGTCAGCCGGTGTGGCCGGTTAGCAAACGTACACAAAACCAAACTTTAATATATATAATAGATTGTTATTTTTGTAGGAAATTTTGTTTTCTACAAGTCGGCTAACAGTTTTTTTTCAATAAAATCCGCCAGAAGAAAGTTATGGGCATAAAACTGAAAAAAGTTCCAAATTTCTATGGTTTTTCGGTGAAGCTGAAGGGGGCGAAAGGGATGCGGTTGTGTAAGTTTGGATTTTCCATCTAACCAAACCTAACAACACATCAAAAATTTAGAACTACCAGACCATTTGTAGGGTAGCCCCAATTATTTTTAGCTTCGTTTATTGGACTATGTAGGTACTTGTAATCCAAAACTTGTGAGCACATTTAAGTTTTATTATCACTCGTTTAAAATAGCTATGACGAAGGACATTTTTAATTTATCTTTTTTATTTGTAAATATGTACATATCCTTTAATCGCGACGAACAGAAAATAAAACTAATACCGAATACTGATGGGTCCCTTAGATTTCAAGTTGCTGCAATATTTTAAACTATTAATATACAAAGTTGGTTAATGCATATGAAAAAAAAAAAAATAAAAAAAAACACACATTGCTTTCATCAGAGAATAAATTAAAAACTGAGCTTAAAAAAAGTGTACAGTTAATTTTTTGAAAAAATTCAAAATCATATCATAAGAGTCGTTTTTTAAAAACTATTTTTTTTTTTAATTAAAATTGTTTTGACATTATGAAGCAATTACAAATCGTAGCCAACTACCAAAAATATCGTTTTGGAAAACTCGATTTTTTGATTTTTTTTACTATTTTTTAAATTCTTTTTTTTTTTTGTTTCTTTTATGTATATAAAAAATTATTGAAATTGAATTAGTTGTTTTGGAGAAAATCAGATTTTAAAAATCAGTTCTATGGCAGGTGCTGTTAGTAATAATTTCGAATTTCTTTGATTTTTGTTTTAACAAAATCGTTTGAGCTGTTTTCGAGAAATATAAACATGTTCAAAGTCGGTATACGACTGTGGTTCATACGATATTTTATCAAAAAAAAAAAAATAATAATTTCAAAAAAATCTTCGGAGACTCTCCAAATAACGCTACATACAAAGTTTGGAATTCGATTTTTTGTTGTAAGTAAGTACTTTTTAGAACAATATAAAAAATAAAAAGAAAAAACAATAAAAATAAACAATAAACTTTACAAGATTTATATTCTTATTATTTTAATTTTTATCAAAAATTTGTTATTTGCCCGATTTATTATTCCAATTTTTATATTCATAAAAATATATTATTTGTTAGAAAATGGATTCACAAATGACCTAATTCAAGATCACAAATTTATAAAACAAACAAAATGTGTGTCTATATAATCAATTTATTCAAAAAAAAAAAAAAACATAAAACAAAAAAAGAAAAAACAAAGAAGAAAACCTTCCCACTAAACAGCTTCAATATAATTTGTTTATTAATTGCAAGAACCTTTTTAAATTAAAATTTCTTTATTTGCTTTCAAAGAGCCTAATTTGAATATTTTGTATTTATATTTAAAAAAAAAAAGATAAAAATATCACAAAAATAACAAAAAAAATAATAAACTAATTCATTCGTGAATAATTCAAATAACATTAAAAAAAAAAAACAATAACAAAGAAGAAAACACCCAAAAATATTTCTATATCGTTTTCACGTTTGACTTCATAAATTAATTAACAACCTACAAAACCCAACCAACCATCAAATCTAAAAACCCAAAAAACCATTATATATATATCATATATTATATATTATTATTGGTATCAAAATATCATCATCAAACCAAATCAAATCAATTTAAATCATATTCCCTCAACGAATATAAATTTTTTATGATAAAATAGATAGAAGAAGAGAAAAAAAAAATACTAATTGATTTATTATTAATTTTGTGTTTTTATGATGAATTGGATGGAATGTGATAATCAAATTGATTATCATAATTTGATAATTTATGATGAAATAATTTTTTTTTATTGCTGAAATTTTTAATATAACCACAGAAATGGACAAAATACGTAATTTTATGATAATAAATGGTTTATGTTATTTTTTGATGCGCCAAACAGATCTATTGAAATTTTAAACCAAATACCAAATAGAATCTAATAGATTGAATGCCTAATTGGGTATAATAAAAATGGATGGAAAAACTCTGGTGGACAAAAATAATATTAATTTCAATTATATACAAATAATTCAAATAAACTTACATTTATTTTCATTCTGATGATGTTTCTATGTGTTTGTGTGTAAATTATCCTTTTTATATTATGTATAATATTTTTTTTTTTTTTGTATAAGACTAATCCACTTATTCAAATATTCATATGACACTTGATACTTTTGCTGCACACGATATGCACACAGGACACTCAATGCTAATTTATTGGATTTTTTGGATGATATTAAGGACGAAAAAATCCTTTTTTCGCACACAGGACTAATATAATTTCACTATGATATATCAAAAATGCGAGAGAGAACAATGATAATTTATTCAATAGGACACATCATGACACGTGAAATAATAAATTTTTATCAAATTTATTTGTGTGTTGTTGAATTTTATAATTTTTTTTTTTGGTATAAATAGAACTCGCTCGTTTCGAATAATTGATTTAATTTTATTTTTTTTTTAATTAAAAATTCAATGGATATATCTATTTTTTTTTTTTTTTTTGTATTCTCTTCAACAAGATGGGTAACCACAAGCTGATGTGAAGGTGTATATCAACAACATCAACATCATCCTTTTTGGTCGTCACATTCAACTGAACTCAACAAAAAAAACTTTTTTCACACAAACAATCGATAAAAAGGACTTTTTTTTATTTTCCTCATTGTTGCTCCTCTTCACTCATACAAAGCTTGATTTTCTAATATTTTTTTTTTTTTTATATTCTCGCACTGCACTGATGCACACACTTGAGCACACTCGGTGGGATGCACTTATCCTTTTTTTTTTTTTATTTTTTTTTATTCATCATTTATCTCACTCACTATCTCACACATCAATCATCGGGTGAGATGAGAATGCGAAATTCCATTAGTATGACAATATAATTTTTTTGTTTCGTCCTTTTTGCAGGACTTTTTTTTTTCTAATTTTTTTTTTATGTTACAAGGATTTGAAGCTGTAGGCGAGTTTTCGTTTTTCTATTTTCAATTCCAAGTACCACAGAACATCAGGATTACAACGACCGACATTTTGTTGAAATTTAAAATTTAAATTCAAATGCAACAGGATATATATATATTTTTTTTTTTCTGTAAAGGATGTGTGTATCTACATTTTCACTTTGAATGAGGGTCAGTCGGCCATATGAAGAGGATTAACCTTTATCATTTAAAATTGAAAGAAAAAAAAAATTAAATCCCCAAATCAATTTAAAAAAAAGGATGAAATTTTTCGTTATCCTTTTTTTTTTTTGAAAAACTCAAAAAAACGAACTACATTTAGTTTTGAAATCCAAGAACACTCGTCGCACTCTGCGCCTTGGATTGTGCTAGATAGACGAAAAGAAGAAACTAAAGTCAAGGGCATTCGTAACCTTGCCTCACATTTTTCAACTTAAGTTGACCTAGGACTGTCAAGGAGCCAGCTACCAGCACGGTTATATGAGAGTGTGGGGGGTTATATGAGGGGGTGGTAGGTCGCACTATTATCGAGGGTGGTTTTTATATTATACTCTCGTATATGTACAATTTTTTAAGGGATGTTGAGTTTAGTATTTTTTTAAGTTTTTTTAGTCGTTTTCAGCTGTTTTGGATTTTTGAAACATTTTTTGAATTTTTTTGAATTTGGGATTAGATTTTTTTTTTAATTATTTTTTTGCTTATGCTCGCGCGCGTGCTAGCGTTCTGTTATTAGAACAGCATTCACTGAACGACTCACAGTATTCAACTGGCTTGACTATTGTTTGGTTGCTATCGCCAGTAGAAAACCAGCTACGGCTATAGAGTCATCGACTTGTAGTAGTAGCAGCCAGTATAGTGGCGGCCAACAGCGAGCATGGTGAATATCTTGATGAGAGAGGGTAGATACATTTTTATTTTTTTTCGGTTTTTGGTGGTGCGCACAAATTCAGCGTTGCTGAGTTGAGAATGTATCTTATGGATTTTTTGATAAGAATTTTTTATTTTGAAACAAAAATAATGTTGATAAGTGAGATTTGAGAGGGTGGTAAATGTAGCTGATGGTATTTTTGGAAAATGTCTACAATATTTATTAACTTAAGATACCGGGTTGTTGTGTAGAGATATTTTTTTAGTGGTGGTTGATAACTGAGTGTGGTGAATTTGTTTGTATTTTGTTTTTTTTTTGTTTTTGTTTTGGTTAGGCAAGATAAAAACAAATAATATATTGACCAAGTCATATCGGAAAATGATGTTTGGTTTTTCTGAAGTGAAGTGCTTTCAATCTCAAAGAAAGTGTATCTAATTTTGTGCAAGAATAATGATAAATAAGAAAACAATTAATTATTTTTTTTACGTATAGTGATGCACATCATACTTAGAAGCATTCAATTTAAGGTACCGATGCATATTGATTAGTGATGGGAACTATCGAATGATTCCAACTATCGATAGTTAGTAACTGAATGATTTGAAGTATCGAATAGTTCATTCATTTATTGGAATTAAAACTATCGAATAAAACTATCGAATAAAAACTATCGAATAAATTATCAAATAAACTATCGGATAAAAAACTATTCAAATGAAAAAACTATCGTTTTAGAAAACTATTTGAATGATAAAACTATCGTTTAAGAAAACTATTCGAATAAATAAACTATCGAATAAAAAAACTATTCGAATGAATAAACTATCGAATACAAAAAAAACTATTCGAATGAAAAAAACTATCATATAAAAAACTATCGAATGAAAATAGTTACTAAATGAATGATTTAAAACTATCGAATGAATGAATATTTTACAACTATCGATAGTTTGATAGTTTTTATTCGATAGTTCCCATCACTAATTATTGATGTCGATTTTTTTTTTATTTTACTTTTTTTGGAAAAGATAAAAAAGCAGTTTTATTGCAATAGGTTTGAATATTATGTCTGCAAAGTTTAATCAAAATCGTTAGAGCCGTTTTCGAGTTATTTGGTTAAATTGAAAAATATGTATGGGAGGTACACTTTCTTAGCGAGATATAAAAAAACCCAAAAAAAAAAAAAAAACATTCAGAATTCCATAAAAAATCATCTGTACCAAATGATGATGCCACAGATGCCACAGATGAACATTCATACATACAACATAGCGATTAGAGCTGTAGCAAATCGTATGTATTCGTTACTAAAAAGCGGGTATTCACTTCAGTAACGAGTAACGAAACGATACTTTCTAAACAGTATCGTTACTCGTATGTTTCGTTACTGGGTACTGAAGTAACGAAACATACGAAACATACGAGATACGAAACATACGAGTAACGACGCGATTCCAGTTTCAATACTAAATCCGATGTAAGAGATACGAAATGAAGTGATACACTCAATTTGTCGCATTTCGCATCTCGTGTCGGTATCGTAACCATAGTCAGAATGCTAAATGCAGATAATTATCTGGAGTTTACTTTTGTTTTTTTTGTTACTTTGGAGATTAAAACAGTAGTGCCAAGGTTCAATAATCATTGTGTTATCGATAATTTATACAGAAATATCAAAAGAGACGTTTTTGTATTTTCTCTATTTGGCCGAAATATGTATAGTATATCCACGACGCAACCAATCTGTTTATGGCCTTGGTGTTAATGGTATTGATATTTAGCTTAAGAATGTACAAAAGTTTTTTGGTTTTTCAAAAAATTAGTTTATTTTCGGTGCAAAATTTTCAAAACAAAAAAAGCAGAGAAAACTCTCAATAGAAAAAATAAATGAAAAATTGTTCGACATGGTTGTATTGAAGTGTTAATATTTCGAGATCTGCGCGTTGCACTTTTGAAATAAAGGTCTCTAAAGAATTGTGATAAGATTACTGAAAGAATATAAACAAAAAATTACCAAAGTTTTGTATAAAAATTTGGAAAAAAAAAATCAAAAAAGTTTCCATGTTTGATTAAAAAAGAAACGAAAAAAATTCAATATAACTACCTTTAAACTCTTATAACATGAGAATGCTGCAACTAATTTTAATGTTTATGACCTTAAAATGTAGCTTAGATTATAGAAATTGTTTTTGGTTTTTTTTCAAAAAAAAAAATGTTTACACCCTTATACCAATGTACGAAACATACTTAAAATACCAAACATACGAAACGTATCAAATACATGAAATATACGAAATGTACGAAACACACGAAGCATGCGAAAGTAACGAAACATGCGAAACACACGAAACATACGAAATATGCGAAAAATGCGAAACATACGAAAGTAACGAGTAACGATATTATTGATGCGGGTACTAGTATCAAAAGTAACGTATACATGCGGGTACTCATTTTGTCGTTACTTTTACAGCCCTAATAGCGATGAAACACGTTACTCTCCTTTTTCGATTGCAGATATTTTATAGTTGTTAAAAGTGCATCCCATGAGTATTTTTTTTTTTTTTTTTTTTTTTTGAAAAGTCAAAAAAGCAATGCCACCATAACAATGCAAAATACTTTTGACAATAGTTCGTGCTATAAAGGTTTTTTACAGAGAAAATAATTGCAAAATATTGTAAAATGGCATCCTTAAAGTAAATCTCTGAACGCAACATTAAGCAGTTTTAAATATTTCAACTAGAAACTCGGTACAAATCTTTAACACATTATTCAGCACAGAAACTAGCACAAAATCACTTAAATTAAGGTTGCTATTTTCTTTAAAAAAAGACCTACTACTTTTGTCAAATTAGTGGCAAAAACTGTAATTTTAATATTTTTAATCCATTTTTCAATACATTTTTACAAAATTTCAAGCTAAAATATTCAAAACTGTTGTTTACAAAGCAGGTATATTCACTGTAAGGATGCTATTTCATTATGAAAATATAATGAACATTTTTGTATTTACACTTTAAAAATGCCGTACTTAGCAAAAAGGGCATATGCGCAAAAAATCCAAAATTAAGTTAAAGGCATATTTGACATCCTGAAACAATGCCCTATTTATATGTTAACTGAAAACAACGCATTTGCAATTCTAAGTTGCAAAGAATAGTCAAGTTGCTTAAAATCATTATTGGAATTGATTATATTTCAAATTCTCAACTCTTTTTCCTGTTATTAAAATGCATTTATCTCAAAACTACAAAAATTGATATACCTACGCCCTTTTTGCTTAGCAAGGCAGTATAGTACCTATTCCCAAAAAATTGTTTCCTGCCACTTTTCTTTTAATAAAAAAAAAAGTAAAAAAAAAACACCCTTCCATCCAAAATTATTGTATCAGTTACCATTTTTTAAACAGATTTTTGGTATATTACTTCAATAAAAATCACCCTTTCAAATAAAAAAATTGTTTGAAGTCTCGTAATTTTTGATTTTTGACTCAAATGTTCTAATTTTCTTATTCGCAATAAAAAAAAACACCTTCTTTCACTCAAGAAAATTTAGCAAACACTTAAAATTCTTAGTTCTTAAAACAAACCCTCTTCTACATGAACTATACACTGGCCAACTTAATTTACACATCTTTTTTAATTATTTCAGATTAAATAGAGGGTGGTGATTTTCTCTAGAAGTTCATATTTTTTAAAATTATTCTACCAAACGAAATGCGAAAAATAGTACGCATACGCCATAGTGCACGAAATACAAATTAATTATACTTCAAGCAAGAACTATACAAAAGTGATAATTAGGCCCCTAAGGCAAAAAATGTTTTACTTATGTAATTATTTGTTCTCAAATATTAACTAATGGTTAAGTAAAATATTTTTGAAAAATAAAAATAAATTATGAGCAGAAAAAGCATATTACTAGACATTTCACAAGAACTTAATTTAATAAATTCGGGATCAACAAGTTAGCGAATTCTGAGAGGCTTTAAGTAAGCTTTCCAGCATATTCTGTTTGGACTATTATTTTTGGAACACCTTGTATGCATGTTAAAAAATTTGTTAAAATAAAAAAATGCAATGAACTGCTAGAGAAAATCACCACCATTGTAGGGAAGTTCATTTTGTTTTAAAGTTTTCTTATTAGAACTATGTAATCGGAAAGCAAATACATTAATTATACATTAAATTACAATTTCATTAATACACGAGAAAAAATTCACAGTGTTAAATATACTTAAGAAAACACACTAAATTCAAGAATATCATTTTAATCAGAAAGTATTAAAAAAAAAAGAAAAAGTACCACAGTATCATAAATTCAAGAAAAAATGAAGCACAGAAGATAACTTAAATGTTCGTTCATCAATTTATCTAACTCAAATATAATTCAAATTTTACTGACGTATTACTTCACTTAAAGATAAATCTAAAAAAAAAAATAATTCAAATCAAGTTTATAAGTTATCTTTCAAAAATATATCTTGTTTAATGTCAACTCGTTTAAAAATCTAGATAATTTTTTTTTTTTGCATCTCGAAAGCAATTTATAACAAAAAATTAAAGCTGTCCATTTCCACAATATTAATAACAAGCACCAGCTGTTAATATACACAAACATACCAGTAATAGCAGTCAGGCAGACAGAATTTCTTTTTTTTTTATTATTAAATATTTTTATCTTCTCTCTAATGTTTTTTCTGTCTCAGTTCAAGGTCGATTTCTTTTTTAGGAATCCATAATTTGTACATTGAACCTCTCTCTACTTACTTACCTTTCCTGTGCAAGTAAAAATATATTATTTGAGTTAAGTGCCAAACAAATTTCAAATGCAACAGGTGTTCTATTCTATTGGACCGAGGAATTAGATTTCTAATGTGAACAAAAAATTTACATACACACGAAAATAGGTACATTTTATTAATTTTGTTTTTGATTTATTTGTGAATATTGTTAAATGGATTTTTTTGTTTGTTTTCAATTAATTTTGAATGGCGTTTTTCCGTTTGAGTTATATACCTTTCATTTCAATATTTATAATTTTGAGAAACAAATTATTTTGTAGGTATTTATTTTTTAGGTATTTTTTTTTTTAGCTTTTGTGCAAAGTTTTCTAATTTCGCTTGAATTAATTTTCATGGTCCATTTGAATTTAATTGTCTCAAGGCTAAAACGAAAAAATTAAACTCAAACGAAATGTTTAAAAAAGTGGAAGAAACCCATTAGATTATTTTCTAAGGCTATTATCAACATTTTTGTCTTCAATTAGATTCAGACAAAACTGTTTTTTTTTTTTTCAAATTCTAAAAATATAAAAAAAAAAAAATGCACGGTATTGTCCCATGTTTTGCAACAGTTTTTAATCCAGTTTTAGGGGGTACTAAATTTTGTGTTTTTAAACTGTAAACTCTGACACTAAATTAATTTTTTTTTCTATTTTTTAAATGTGGTGAAAAAGTAAAGTTTCTTTTATATAGAATTAAGAAGTTAAATAGTCTATAAAAATATTTCTTTTTTTTTTTTAAGATGAAATTCAGAAGAAGTAGGGGAAGGTGGCCTAAAATGACCCCCCTAAGGAAAATGTCCTATATCTCGAAAAACAGTAGCATTCAAACTTAAATGCTATATACTTTTCAAAGTTTAATATATTACTCTCACATTTTTTTCATTTGCGAGTTGAAAAAGTTCCAAAAAGTATTTATTTTTTTTAATTTTCAAGACGTCTACAAATTTCACTGATCAAATTTACCCGGGTAAAATGGCACACTGTCCAAACATACGTTATTTTAAATGCAAAATTGAATCAAAGGGCTTCTTTTCCATTTTCTTTCAAAACCCAGTTCTTGTTGGTTGCTCGTCTCTTTTTTGTAGTTTTTGCAACTTTGAGTGTTTTGGAAGCCTTTTTCTAGGTTTTTGACGGAATCAAGGGCTTTTCTCAGTCCACTACTTCCTCTCTGTACATCGTTCATAAAAAGCAACTATTTTCACTTTAAAAAAATGAAAATGTGAAAAAAAAATTTAAAATGACATGTGAAATAGGTATGCCATTTTACCCGAGCACTAAGTAGGCCATTTTGCCCATTTTGAGTTTTTTTCAATTTAATTTTTACACCAAAAAATTTTAAATGGTTTTAAACCAACTTATTTCAGTTAATTAATAAGAAATACTTCATGCGTACACACTTTAAATTCTTTTTCCAAAATACAATGTTTTTTATACTTTTTTTTTGCAAAAAAAAATTTCACAAAATTTTAACGAGTGTACTTTTTGATGTGGATAGAGACAGTTTGACCTGTCAAATTTCAAATAATGGCTTGAAGTTCCTGAAATTTCGTATATGTTGGTTTTGCCTGATAAACTAAAGAATCGCGTTCATAAAACTTTCTAATTATTTTCGATTCTACGATTTCTAGCAAGGGGACCATTTTACCTTGGGGTGCCATTTTAGGCCACTTTCCCCTACCTATCTAAAAAAAAATAATACATATTACAAAAATGGTACCCCAGTGAAAATTGGTGTTTCCTTTAGGAAATATGTATGTCCGATAAAATAAATGGTAGAAATAGTACTCTTACCTTATTTAAATGTTGTTTTAACCATTGAAACCTAACGAATAAGCGTATACATTTTTTTTTCTTCAGATGATAGGGTAATTTTTTGAGGTGTAGAGAACATGTTGGTTTATTGCAATAACTTAAGCAAGAATCGATAATGTCTTTAAGAATATCAAGGGTGTTTTTTTTTTTTATAAAAAAAATGTACCACCCTAATGACATTTTTTTGCATTTTTTTTTTAAGAAATGGCATTAGTTTGAAAAAATTCTTTTGTTCCAAAAACAAAATTGGGTGAAAAAAGACCATAAAATCGTAAAATTTTATAATGTATTTCAAAATACGTACTTCACTATTAGGTAATTGTTAATCTTCACAAAAAATCTCAGCCCACTTTTTTAAAAACTGTAGGAGTTAGTTGGTCGCCCGATGGGAGCACAGCAGTTTACGATCATCCTGAACTACGCTGCCATTTAAAAAATTTCAATACATTAAAAAATTTTACATTAGCCTATTCTGTTACCTATTGATATACTTAAACAAACTAAACAAACTCCAAAACTTTGATGAAAATAGTGTAACGATTTCGTGTCTACAAAGTGTTATTAACCCTTAAGTTCGAATTTTGTTTACAATTTTTTGTAATTTTTTTTTTTTTTTTTCAAAGTCTTGATTTTGAATATAAAATTGAATTTAAACAACATAAAATAAAAGTTATAACACGTTATTTTAAGTGCAACCGCTGATTTTGAGTAATTTTTTTATCCAAGCTAATTAAATTTTTAAGAGACTATGAGAACAATAGTGGCGTAAGCCATAAAATTAAGTTTTGAGCTACGAGAGATTTAAGATACAGGTTTTTTAAAACTTCTTATGCCTTATTCCGTGACCTTTCTTTATTAAATAAATTGTATCTTCTTCGCTGGCTATAGGTCTTGTTTCGATTTTATCTAAACTTCTTTGTCGACGTTTCACGTGTGCTTACACGCTTCTTCAGGACTAAGAAAAAATAATTCTAAAAAATGCTAAAACGTATAGAATAAATACTTATCTTTAATCAATTAATTGGAGATCAAAAGATTAAAGATAAGTATTTATTCTATACGTTTTAGCATTTTTTAGAATTATTTTTTCTTAGTCCTGAAGAAGCGTGTAAGCACACGTGAAACGTCGACAAAGAAGTTTAGATAAAATCGAAACAAGACCTATAGCCAGCGAAGAAGATACAATTGGTTTTTTAAAACAACAATTTTTTGAGTGTCATCTAGTTTTGAGTGTATCTAGCTGCATAAATCTTTTTTTTTTTAATTAAAATAGATATATTAAGAGACCCATTTTTATGAAAAACTCATTTAAAAAAATAATCATTTTTATCAAAAAACTAAACCGACTTCCATGGCTAAAACTGGGTTTTAGTTCCTATGGCCAGAACTGAACGAAATTAAAATGGGACCACATTGCGGCCACCAGCTATCCAATTCAAAAAGAATTATCAAAATTGGTTCACTCAGTCCAAAGTTATGAGGTAACAAACACAAAAAAAAAAAAATTAAGTTTTTGGAAGTCGGTAAAAAAAAGTGGGTTAAGCGTTACGCCACTTTTGCTCTCATAGCCTCAATTGACCTTCCCTCCTATTAGACCTTTTTATTGTCACAACACAACTAACACTCTCAAACTTTTTTTCAAATTTCTCGTCAATTACCTTGTATACAAAGATATTCAAATCTCAGGGCGTTTTTGGATAACTTGATGACAGCATTTATTTCTCAAATTGATATAGGCTCCATTATTCTATAAATAACTTCCAAACCCTGTTATTTATTACTTACCCTTTTCTTCATATACCTAGCAGTTGTTTGACTTGGGAAACTTTAAATATCAATTTTTTCGAATAGTGGAGTAACTAAAGCTCAAAAATTGGCAATATTAGGGAACCCGGCCGAACAGCTTAGATTTTGATGATCTTTTTTTTCAAACGTCGGTAATTAAAAATACTTTAAAGTCTATAGATTAAAAATTGCCGGTGTTGCCGTTTTGATTTTTTAAATTTAATTGAAGATTTTTGTGAACAAAAACAATTTTTTTTCAAAAATTTTTCTAAAATTTCATAAATTAATTGATGCCAAAAGATTGTCTAGGAAATTTAAGGAAAAAAAAATAGATGGGTGTGAGGGACAATCTTCCATAGTTCAAGCGATAGATGCAATTTTCTTTTTAATTGACTTCAAACACAAAAAAATATATTTGAACACAACGGCAACACCTACAATATTCAAATATACAAAAGCTGGAAGCTTAGTCATATATGTAAAATTAAAATTAAGTTAATTGAATGAACGGCTTTTGAAAGAATGGTAATTGAACTCAGATTTTTGAAAAAAAAAAAATTATTGAAAAAATTTTAACATGTCGTTTTTTAAACTTGGTCGTAATATAAAATGCATTTATTTTCAAATTTTTTTGGCCGCATTTATTATGATTTCAAATTATAAAAGGAAATGTCAATATGTATTACGGTTTATGAAAAAAGTTAAAAAGTATTTCATTTTCGAAGAACTTTTTTTAATAAAATTTTTGAAAAAAAATGTAACTTATTTTTTTTTTTTTTTAAAGTTCAACATCTAAACATAAAATTATTTTTTATTCATTTAATAACCCTTACTGTTGAAAGTTAAATAGCAAAAATTTAAAGTTCCTATTTACCACAGTCTTTGAGAAAATTAATTATTTCAATGCAAAAATTCAGTTTTAATAAAAAAAAAACCATTAGAATTGAAGTAATTTTTCATTTTTTTTTTTTTTTCAAAAGTGTGATATATTTTACATTTTTTGCTTCGAAATTCAACTGATAATATTTATGGCCAAAATTTTTTTAAAAATAAATTCATATTTTATTAGAAAAAGTTTGGAAAAAAGTCATTTTAAATTTTTCTAATAACATTTTTTTTTCTGAGTTTGAGGACCATTTTCTTGATTAAATTTAGTGGATTTAAATTTAAGAGATAAGAATGAGCTTCTGGCTTTTTAAAAATGTATTTTAAAATATTGTAGGTGTTGCCGTTGTTTTCAAAATAATTTTTTTGTGTTTGAGGTCAGAATGTTAGAAAATTGCATTTATCGCTTAAACGATGGAAGATTGTCCGGTACTGCCTTTTATTTATTTTCCTTAAATTACCTAGAGAATCTTTTGCTATGAAATTTTATGAAATTTAAGCAAAAAAAAAATGGTTTTGTTAAAAAAAATTAATTTTAATTTAAAAAAACAATACGGCAACACCGGCAATTTTTAATCTATAGACTTTAAAGTATTTTTAATTACCTACTTTTGAAAAAAAAAATCGTCAAAATCAGAGCTGTTCGGCCGGGTTCCCTAATAATTTGTTTTAGTTACTCTACTATAACTATGTATAACTTCAAATCAACAAGTTTATTTATCATACAAACTCACACGTATTCCATCTATTTTCAGATTTTTTTTTTTATTTTTTTTCTGTGAAAAGATTCTTTCACACAACTCAAGTCCTCAACTTCTTTTCCCATTACAACAGTCGTCTTATATGTTGATTGCCTTCCTTATAACTGTCAACATTATCCATCTTCCTTCATGAATGTTTTCTGTATTAAAACTAATATCTCGACAGAAATGGATAAACCCCAGCATTTGATAAACATTTACTAGATATTTTGTCTGGTAAGAAGTTAAAAAGGGGAATATAACTAAAAGAATGAGGGTAAAAGCACGTTCATATGGGAAATAGATACTTTATTAAATATGTCACGTATTCAACATTAGCATAGCAATGTCTAGTAGTAGATTTTTTTTTCTTTTTTTTTTTTTGTCTATCGAACTCAAAGAAAATGCGTTCGAGCTTAAAGCAAACATATCTAAAGGGAAAATTGTTTTTCCATCTGTTTCTTGTCAATAAAATTATGCAAGAATAAACACTTTTTAAAGAAAAACAACTTTTTTTTTTCGTTTTTGGAAATTTGAATATTTTTGTTCTTATCTTTTTTAGACAGAAAACAACAAAGTAAAATCAATCCCAACAAAAACATTACTGTTAAAAAAAGAGCCAAGTTCTCCTATGTTGAAATTATGCTTTCACAAAAAGTACTGAGATGTAAAAGTGTACCAAGTTCTAATGTTTGGGTTCAAATTCGTATCAATAAAATTTTGATTGTTCTCTTGACAATTTTTCTTTTAATTTCCGATTTTTAAAGTTATTTCAAAAATTGCCAAGTAAACAATCAAAATTTTATTGATACGAATTTGAACCCAAACATTAGAACTTGGTACACTTTTACATCTCAGTACTTTTTGTGAAAGCATAATTTCAACATAGGAGAACTTGGCTCTTTTTTTAACAGTAATGTTTTTGTTGGGATTTCACTACTTTTTGCAAGGTAAGGCTGTAGAATTGAAAATCTCTATATTCACCTTAAAATTAGGTGAAAATGGGCGGTTGCCACGCCCCCTGGCTGAAATTCTCAAATTATAAATTTTTTCCTTTGTATAAACTACCATCTCTACCATTCTACCAAATTTCAAGATTCTAAGATAATCAGAAGTGCTTTATAATATTTGATGAAAATTCAGCGGAAATGGGCGGATGCCACGCCCCCTGAATTGAAAATCTCAAATTTTCGATTTTTTCCTTTGTATACACCACAAGTTCTATCACCGTGTAAAATTTCAAGTTTCTACGATAACGGGAAGTTCTCCATAATTTTGATGATCTGTCAGTGAGTGAATCAGTCAGCCCCTCAGTTGAAAATCATGAATTTCATATATTATTCTTTGTATCTATTGCACGTTGTACTTGTATGCCAAATTTCATGATTCTACTGTACTCCAAAGTGCTCCATATAATTTATACTAATAATATAAAAGAAGGCGGCTACCACGCCCCCTGATTGAAAAATTTCAAATTTTAGAATTTTTTCTTTGTATGTACCACATGACTTATCACTGTCCCAAATTTCATGATTCTACTGCACTCCAAAGTGCTCCATATAATTTATACTAATAATATAAAAGAAGGCGGCTACCACGCCCCCTGATTGAAAAATGTCAAATTTTCGATTTTTTCCTTTGTATGTACCACATGGCCTATCACTGTGCCAAATTTCATGATTCTACTGCACTCCAAAGTGCTCCATATAATTTATACTAATAATATAAAAGAAGGCGGCTACCACGCCCCCTGGTTGAAAAATTTCAAATTTTCGATTTTTTCCTTTGTAGGTATGTACCACATGGCCTATCACTGTGCCAAATTTCAAGTTTCTAGGACAACGGGAAGTGCTTCATAATTTTGATGATCTGTCAGTGAGTGAATCAGTCAGTCAGTCAGTCAGTCAGTCAGTCAGTCAGTCAGTCAGTCAGTCAGTCAGTCAGTCAGTTACGGTTTTCGTGATTTTTGGAACGTTGTATCTTAGAAACTACTTATGCTAAATATCTGAAATTTACTGAGGTGCTTCTTCTTGACTAGCTTAACAAATAATGTGAGTTTGAAACTTTTGGCTTCTTTGGTATAGAAGTTAGAGGGGTGTGGAAAATGCCCTGAGTTGTATCCTGTAAATAAGGGTGTAGTGCCAAAGTTGCTAGAGAACTTGGCTGGGCACTACCGTGCCCCTTGATCAAATATTCTCAACTTTGGAAGACTTCTTAATCTACTCATGAATCTTGATAGAGTTTGTGTATTTTTTTTTAGTCCATACAAATTTGTTTTTGATATTGGATATTGCAAAATAATAGAAGATCTTTTTTTTTTCTAGAATAAACCAAAGCCAAAAATTAGAAAATGCCAGTCAAAAGAAAACAAAATGTTAAAAGTCTAAGTACTGCGTGTATGTGGCATCATGTGCGAGTGATGTGTTTCATGCTGCCATTTCTTTGTGACCTTCTTCAATCCGTTACGACCAAATCTTGTCAATGTCACTCCAAATAATCTTTTAATACACATCAATCATTTGATCCTAAAGGACAACATTGTATATGGTTATTGCTTTGGGTGAAGGGTACCCACTTGGACATGGATATCATGTTTTGTAGGGGAGAATGGGGTGGCAATAAATTTGGAGAAGATTATTGCTTCAAATAATTTAGGATCTTTTATAGATCTTTTATGGTCAAAAAATTGAGGGAAAATATATAGACTATGTTCATCCTGGAACCGAAATTTATATCTTGACTTTTTTATCACATTGTCCTTACAAAAAGAAAAAGTTTTTTTAGTTTTTAATATTAAGTTAAACGAGAGCTAAAATAAGGCAATAAAAAATAAAAATAATAAATACAAAATAAGTTTTTGAAAAGAATTGAATAAGAATTTAAAAAATAAACTATGATTCAATTTACCCTTGTGTTCGCTAACCTAATTTGAAGTATGAGGAACACTTTTCAAAAAGATGACAAGAACAATGCGTGTTTGTGTATGCTTTCATCCCCGCTTTCACTACTTTAAAATATGACTTTTTGATGACTTCATACTGTAAACCGAACAAAGTGGAAGAAAATGACAAAAACAAATAGAAAAACACAACACCACACCACAAAATATATGAAAAAAAAACAATACAAGTTGTTTTTCCATTCTTGATGGTCGTCATAAATCTTGTACTATCACAATTTAGATTTTTGTGGAAAAAAAAAAAACACATGAATGGAAAATATTTGCATCCTAAAGGACTTTGAATCTTAAAGCGATATGTTTCAATAAATGTTTTATTCTTTAGAATGATTTTTCAGGATAAGTAGGATGTATTACATTACTGTATATCAATACGAGTATGTTATCAAATCAATATTATTTATTTGAAGTAAATAAATTTTCATGAAAAGTGTTTTTCATTTTCAAATCTTTAACAAATTCTACTGGTTTTAAATGTTTTGGTTTTATTCAAACAAAAATTGATAACACTGGTTTACCAAATTAATTTTTTTTTATCACAGAAACAGGAGCGTACACTCCATTGGGGCAAGCGGGGCGGCGACCCGGGGCCCCCGACCGACCCCAGGGCCCCCACTGGAGACAATGCAGAGAAGGAAACTGTTAGCATAAATTGATTTACGAAGTAAATTAAAATGTAATTGAATCACTTCGGATACAAAGAAAACAAATTATGTCATTAGTGTAATGTTTAATCCATTGGTAGCCACACAATTGTATGTATATTGATTTAATAAAATGGTTACTTTTTAAAAGGAAAATTATAATTTTATCTTAGGAGCCCAAAAAATATTACTTGAAAAATCTTTGCAACCACAAATAAAATATTAGGGGGCCCAAAAAAGCAAAAAACAACTTCAGGCCAGGGGCCCCAAATGCCTTTACTTCAGGGCATCAAAAAAAATTAAATTAAAAAAAATTTTTTTTAAATTAAATTACATTTGTTGATGGATTACTAATTACTAAATATTACTTAGGAACCATAAAAAATATGACTTCGGGGCTCCAAAAATATTATATGAAGGGTCCCAAAATATAATTTTTCAGGAACCCCGTTAATTTAGAGGCAATCAAATATTAATTTGGAGCCCCAAAATCTATTACTAAAGACCCCAAAAATATTCATCAAATTTTCTGATGGCATGACAAATATTATTTGAGGATCCTCAAATGCTGTGGTGGTTCAAAACAATCAAATGGAAAATTAAATATCAATTCAAAATAAATACATCAGGGCCCAAAATAAAAACATTACGTTATTGGTGGCATTTGGAATATTACTTCAGAACAGAGGCCCCAATACCTATTAATTCTTTGCTCTAAAAAAATTATATTATATTAAAGGGGCCTCTAAGCACTTAATTTTGAGGCCCCAAAAGAAATAAACTATGTTTGATGATGGAAAATCAAATGTGTACAATGTACATATGTATTACTTCAGAACAGAGGCCCCAAGAACTATCAATTCTAAGCTAAAAATAAATTATTTTAGGGGCCTCTAAATATTTAATTTTGGGGGCCCCAAAATTAATCTTTCAGGGGCCCCAAAATAAAAAAAATTATGTCTGATAATGGAAAATCAAATATGTATTTATTACTTCAGAACAGAGGCCCCAAAAAGTATCAATTCTAAGCTTCAAAAATTTTTATTTTAGGGGCCTCTAAATATTTAATTTTGGGTTCCTCAAAATTATTTTTTCAGGGGCCCCACAACAAAAAAAAAATTATGCTTGATGATGGAAAATCAAATATGTACAAGTACATGTACATATTACTTCAGAACAGAGGCCCCAAAAATTTTATTTTAGGAATCTCTAAATATTTAATTTTTGGGGCCCCTATGTACAAGTATTTATTACTTTTATGATAGAAATTTTTAGTAAGTATAGCATATAACATATTAAAACATTAAAATATTAAAATAAACCTAAAATTAAGCAAGCCAAACAAAAAAAAATGTATGGCGTATACGTACTTTTTTTGTATCTAAGGGGCCCCCAAATATCACCCTAAATTTAGTCTTGCCCCGGGGCCCCGGCTACTCAACGTACGCCACTGCACAGAAATCAAATTACATTTTTCTTAAGTTTTTTGGTGTTCTAAGCTAGAATCCGAATTTAGATTTCTTAAAGAAGAAAAGAGATATTGAAAAGATTCAAACGAATTTTAAAAGAAGAAATTTATTTTTTATTTTTTTGGAAATTGTCACAAATTTTTTTTAAAACAAATTACCACGCATGAAGACATAACCTCAAATACATTAATTTAATTTTGTTTCTGTAACATAAATTTTGTTGACTACTTTAACCAATTGAACTTTTTTCTGTTTATCTAGCAGTTTACGTAAATTTTTTTGTCAAAGAGGATTTTAATCTTTTTTAATTTTTTTCTAATTTCTTTTTTATTTTATCTAAAAAATGCCTTTTTTTATTACGAAAGATTTTTTTTGTATTGTAAAATAGAAATACCTATTTCAATTTTTAAATAAGTAATACAAAATTAAGTAAGACACAAAAAAAAGATAATTTTTCAAAAATAATTTATTTTTAACTTCTTTAACAATTTTAAAATTGATTTCATAATTTTAAGTTTCTTAGCTTAGTTGTATCGTTTTAATATTTTTTTTTTTTAAGAAAAAAATTGAAATGCATAACCTCACTTTTGCAAAGCCAAAAAAAAAAAGTTATTATTGATAGCCCTCACGTTTTGTCATCTGTTTCATAATAATTTCTCATTTATTCATCGTTGTAAAAAGTGTATCGTTGAAAGCGTGTAACTTTTCTGCTGGTAATGAATTATGTGACTTCCTATTAAATTGAGTATGGTGCCCTTTAGAGGCAAAAATTATAAACTTAACTACATTGTTGAAAATAATTTTGAATTTAATGTCGTTTTCGATTGGCTCTCCGGAATGGAGATAGTGTTTTATTCGCACGAATTTGACAGCTAGAACGCTTCTGAGAAGAAAAATTCTCTTCTCGATTTCAAATCAGAATTCAAATCGGAATTCACTCACATGTAAAAAAAAAAAAACACTCAATCAATGTTTTTTGTTTTTGATTCAATAATTTATTGTTTTCTGAAATTTAAATTAATTACAAATCAAAAATTGATACAATAATGGATAAATTACCACTTTCTTCGAACATTATGTCGTTTTCGATTGGCAGTCCGGAAGCGTCCGGAATCATTCAGAAGCCTTCTGAAAGCGTTTTATTCACACAAAACTGACACACAGAACGCTTCTCAGAAGAGAAATTCTCTTCCTGATTTAAATTCAGAAGCACTAATACATAAACACTTAAATGTCAACAAAAAAATACTCAATCATTCTTTTTTTGTTGTCATTCAAAATTTTTTTTTTTTTGATATTAAAATTAATTAGATAATTAAAATTGGTACCTTAATGCAATGGAATGATTTGTTTACCATTTTCTTCTTCATCGCGGTCTTCAGATTTATAATTTTTATAATTTTTTTGTTTGGAAGAAAAAAACTAAAATCAATATTTGACATTTGAAAAATTTCACAAACACAAAAAAAAACAGAATTAAGTGGAAGCGACTTGACCTGTTTCATTGGATTTCAGAATGAGTGGATTCTTGAGTGAAACCAATCGAAAACGACATTAGTTTATAATTTTCCAACTCTAACGCCATGATTTTCATTTGCAAGAAAAAAAAATAATAAAATTAAAAATATTTGACATTTGAAATTTCACAGAAATAAAATAAAAATAGAATTGAGTGGAAGCGATTTGACCTGTTCCATTCGATTTTATAATGTGTCAATTCTTGAGTGAAACCAATCGAAAACGACATAAGAAAATACATTTTTTTTTTTGAAAATTAATTTTTTTAAAACGGGTCAGTAAATTTTTTGAAATTTCGAAATTCTCTTCTCAATTTCAAATCAGAATCCACTCAAAAAGTACTAATACATAAATATTCAAATGCAAAAAAAAAAAACTCAATCAGTGTGTTTTTTTTAATTCAAGAATTAGGTACATAATTGTTTTCTGAAATTAAAATTCATTAAAAAATAGAAATGAATGCATTAAAGCGATGGAATAATTTATTACCATCATCTCCTTCGTCGTCGTCCTCATAATTGAATCGTTTATTTTCAAAACATGATAAGTCCACTTTTTTTCAAAATTCGTTTTTTTTTAACTGAATATGTTCTTGGGGGATAACCACACCTGCCTTCAAAATATGAAGCATCTAATCAGTCTATATTCGATTTTAAAGCTAAGCGAAAAAATTTTTTTCTGTCAAAACCTGATAAAAGTCCCGGACTTATCTTTTGAAAATAAAAAGCAACTTATTTATGAGTAATTGACTCACATAAAGAAGTTGACTATTCACTCAAATTCTTAAGTTGAAATCGCCTTTCAAGTAAAATAATTCTATTCCCAAATGCAATTGTTTGATAGACTGCGGCTTTAAAAAAAATTTTATAATCATTTTAAAACTAATTTCACATTCGTTTATTTTCAAAGTATGATAAGTCCAAAATCGTTTTTATTGAATTGAAAACTTCTTTAGTATCGTAGTGATTTGAAACAAGATGAAACGAAAACGCGACACGACTTCAACATGTTATAACTTTTTTGTTTTAATAGATAGATGAATGAAATTTGTACTGTAGATAGGTAATTAAATAAATTATGATTGTACAAAGTTTCAATTAATTTCATATTCAAAATTCTGAGATAACGGTACAAAGATGTTCTTTTTCTACACACGTTATATCTTTTGATCTAGAACACACACAAATTTTATTTAACTTTAATACGCATGCTGATAACATAACCTTTTATTTGATATATCACACATAACGGTACGTACTCTACAAGTTACACAATCTTAAATTGAAAAATTGAAAAATACCTCAAAACACCTGTGAAGATCTGTTGCCGATGACCAGCCACCAGTGTAGGAAGTACCGTGATCTCAGTTTTAAATTTCGAGATGGTTGACTTTTTTGTAGGCATGGTAGAAACATGATTGAAAAGCCAAATAAATGGTGAAATAATAAGCTTTCAGATGATTTAAAATTTATTATTTTTTAATTTATAAGGTTGTCATATAAAAGATATGGATTTAAAGGTGATAGAATAAAAAAAGGTAAATTTTTTCGATTTTTATTTTATGCAAGAAAAATAATTTTTAAGGTTTCACTTCTACCACGTGTGAATTGCACACATGAATGTTTTTTTTTTTTGTCTTTTGAACTATCGGTCCAAAAAGTAAATACCAAACGATATTCTGTAGTTCTACAAAATACATTTTTTATACATTTAGCTACACTTAAAAAAAGAAAATAGAACGTTTTTTTCTTCTCCTGAAAAATTTGAAATCATGGACTTATCATGTTTTGAAAATAAATGATTCAATTATAGTTTATCAATTTTAATACCATGTCATTAGTTTGCCAGAAAAAAAAATTAATTCAAAATTTTGACATTTAAAATTTTACACAAACGCAAAATAACAGAATTGAGTGGAAGCTATTCAAACCGTTTTATTGGATTTCAGAACGAGTGAATCCTCGAGTGGAACCAATCGAAAACGACATTACTAACATATTTTAAAATAGTAAAACTGTTAACACAAAGGCGGGTGGTAATGGCGCAGTAGATGTAGTGCTTGACTTGAAAAAAAAAAAAAAATTGTAGAGTGGTTGATTGCTAACCTGAAAGTGTGGGTTCGAGCTTTACCTTAGGCAGCATCCTTTTATTTATCCCCAGATTCAATTGGCCGCAATCATGGGATTATAAAGATGATAATAATCTTTTTATCAATTCGCTGTACCTACAAACCAACATTCATTCCCTTCTTTCTAGTGTCGTGCAAAACTTTGGTATTGAAATGTACAAATCGCTCATCATCAACTTGTAAAAATATGTCCTCAGCTACAGATTTTCCAAAAAAATCACTTTCTGCTGGAAACGTATACTTTGAGTTGAGCGACACATATTGGTCTGAGTTCTGTTACTTTACGATGTAAGCCAATGATTCTAGGAGGAAATACAATTATATCAACCAAAAAGTCTCAAAAAAATAATACAGAATCCTTGAAACTTTTATATCATTCAAGACAAAAATTAAGTACTAAGTATGCCTTTTTTGTTGGGGAAACTTCTTATCTATTGAAATTTTCAATTCAATGCTGTCATAACATACATAAGTAGTTTAAAAAAATCCGTTCAACATCCGTTTACTTTATTAAAGTACACTTAGAAACTGAGAATTAATGTTTTAGCACCCATTAAATTTAACGTTACGATTCCAATATTACACCTTAATAAAACGTATATTTTTGAATTGAATAAAAAAAAGTCTCGTAATCTATGTATATGAAAATTTTAGTCGTCTCGTACAGAAAAAAAAAGTCATGTCTGCAATTCACACGTGGTAGAAGTGAAACCTTAAAAAAAAATTTCTTGCAAAAAAAAAAAAAAAAGAAAAAATCTCCTTTAAATACATGTTTTTTTATATGATAACCTATATTAATTTTATATCATCTGAAAGCTTATTGTTTCAGCTCAAAATATTTATAACGTCCATGTCTATACAACATCTACAAAAAGAGCTTATTTTTTTCAAACCAAATCACTTTTCATCAAAAAAGCAAAAAAATCAATCTTTTTTCTCTTTTAACACCATTTAATATATTTTTTTAAATGACAACTTATATTAAATTGTATATCATCTGAAAGGTTATTTCACCTTTTATATGACGTATGAATCATATTTCTACCATGCCTAGAAAAAAAAATAAGAATTTTTTAAAGCCAACTATGTCGAAATTTCAAGCTGAGATTACGGTACTTCCTACACTGGTCATCGTCAACAGATCTCCACAGGTGTTTTGAGGTGTTTTTCAAGTTTTTCAATTTAAGATTGTGTAACTTGTAGAGCTCGTACAGTTAATTGTGATATATCAAATGAAAGGTTATGTTATTAGCCTGCGTATTAAAGTTCAAATTTGTATGAGCACTAGATCAAAATATATAACGTGTGCAGAAAAAGAACATATTTTTACCGTTATCTCCGAATTTTGAATAAATTTTGTAAATTTATAGTTTATTTAATTACAAATTTAAGTACAAATTTCATTTATCTATCTATTAAAACAAAAAAATTATAACAAGTTGAATGTTCGTGTCGCGTTTTCGTTTCATCTTGTTTCAAATCACTACGATACTAAAGAAGTTTTCACTTCAAAAACTCGGTTTTTCAATGCAATGCACCATTCGTAATTTTCTGCAAATTTGTTTTTACGGTAACTATGAAATTATCGCAAAATAGATTACAAATTTTGATATGACACTTCTCAAAAAATTGGTATGTTATTTTTGGCTTATTAATTTAATCTTTTTTCCTTCTTTATTAGGCATTCTTAATTAATTCTTTTTATTGAACCGGCGCTACTTGTAAGTTGTCTACTTCATATTATCTTAAATCCTTCTTAAAGAAGAATATTATAAACACTTTAAAATGTTTAATACCTTCTTGTATTTCTGTGGTTATTTGGTAATTCTTAATTTATTTTTATGTAACGGATGAAGTTACACTCATTGAAAAATATTATGTTCGAGTTAACATATAAAGAAAATGGAAGATGACAATGTAGCCCCATTTGTAAACGTCTGACTTTGCTTCGAACTGAATTCCCCAAAATTTCCTGGAAACAGATAATGATAAAATCAACAGTTGTAATCTATTACATACAAAAACCTGTGACGATGCGTCACAACTTATATATCCATTTCTAATAAAGAAATGAAAATTGTATAAGTAAATTATACACAATCGGCATACCCGCAATGCCCACACATTACCTTCTCTAAAAGGCATACGCATGCCATGTGACGTAACCCCATTATTTAAAACAAAAGAACCAAAAGAACCAAAAGAATAAACAAAGAAAATAAGAATTCATGTTTTCATATGAATTTAACTTTTGACTGCGTTACAGTTCACAGTGAGTTTCACCCGCCGATATCATATGAGGAAGCAAAAATTATCACAAAGTCGTCGATCTTGCGATTCTCTGTTTCCAAGTACCTATTCATTTAGTGTATAGATACAGAGCCAAATAGACCCGGAAAAAGACTTGGCAATTAGAGGCAGCTCTTCTTGATCGTCATTTTCTTGAATTTTTGGTCCTAAATAGTAATTAAGTAGCTAGTTGTATTAGGGAATCAGAAATCAACACAGGTAGTTTACAATAGAATTTACAACAGGAAATTATTATTATACTAACAAATTATACCGGAATTATCTCCACATTTTGGGGACATAAGGGTTTCCATTAGGATCCCATAGACTACTCCTTCGAGCTTCTCGTTGGACATAGGTTCTCCTGCCGAGTTCCGATCAGACTTCTCTCCGTATTGTGGGATATTATATAGGATTCCATTTGGATTCCAAAGACTTCTCCTTTGAGTTTCCTAGCTCATTGGACATAGGTTCTCCTAGCGAGTTCCGTCCAGAATCCTCTCCAGGTTGTGTACTGGGAACTAAGGGTTTCCATTAGGATCCCACAGACTACTCCTTCGAGCTTCTCGTTGGACATAGGTTCTCCTGCCGAGTTCCGATCAGACTTCTCTCCGTATTGTGGGATATATAGGATTCCATTTGGATTCCAAAGACTTCTCCTTTGAGTTTCCTAGCTCATTGGACATAGGTTCTCCTAGCGAGTTCCGTCCAGAATCCTCTCCAGGTTGTGTACTGGGAACTAAGGGTTTCCATTAGGATCCCACAGACTACTCCTTCGAGCTTCTCGTTGGACATACATAGGTTCTCCTGCCGAGTTCCGACCAGAATTTTATTGTGGGGACATAGGATTCCATTCGGATTCCATAGACTTATCCTTTGAGTTTCTTAGCTCGTTGGACATAGGTTCTCAGTGTGAGTTCCGACCAGATTTCTCTCCGGATTGTGTACCGGGGACACCAGAATATATGAAGTAACTTGTTATAAGTAAAGATTAAGACATTGTATATATATAATAAGCTTGAAGTGAACAATAAATAAAACCGATTGAAATTAAGGATTAAAAGGCTGTTTCCTTGAGTTTGGAACTTTCAAAAACCCAAGTTTTGTTGCTTCTTTGGGAAGAATCCTGGAACCCCCCTGAGCTTACCTCAGCATAAGCAAAAAAAGCATCACAAACCAATATTGCATTGCATCTCAACAACAATACAACTCTACTTCTCAATCTATTTTCCAAATTCTAAGACATCATCACTATGATATCATTATTGCACTTTGTGGTTTTACTTAATTATTAGATACTTCTTCCTGAAACCGTACATTAGTCGGTTATATCTATACGAATTCCTTAAGGGGAAATTCTTTTGAATAATACGCTCTTTGTAATTAATTTTGATTAATGCAACTCATGTCTTAAGTTGAGTATAGTAAGTGTTTCAGTTGAAATTATACTTATTTGCTATTCATTTTTGTATTTATTTATACGCGTAGGTTTCTAATAGGTTTGAAGATAATTTGTGTGTTGTTTTTTGCTCTGTGATAAGAGACAAGACAAGCTTACATTCGAATAATTCGATAGAAAATTGTTGTTTGACAAAGTGTGATTTATGTTGTGTTAACACTTAAATTATACGGATGTTGTATACCCTAATGATGCCATTAAGTCTCGCTAATGACTTAATGACACTATACAAAATGCTACATTATTACAAATTTATTCGCTTTATCAAGTAGAGATAGTGTGAAAGAGAGAGAGAGAGATTATTATATTGAATTTTATAATTAACAAAGGTCAATAAGCCAGGCATATCATCGACAAACGATGTCCCGAAAAGGGTAAAGTTTAGATAATTACTTAATGAGCATGTAAAGAGATTAAATGAATAATAAGTCTCTTTTTCACTCAACACTTTCAATGAAAATTGATTATATTAGAAGTTTGATGGCACATTACTGATTTTGGTGATATATGATAAATATGATGGTACAGATAAAATAGTACATAAAATCAATAAATTTAAAAAAAATTGTTACACTCATGAAACTTGGCAAAAAGATGGCTTTTGGGATAAGAACAAAAAATAATAAAAGTCCATAAAAAAGGGGTGAAGTTAAAAAATATAGTGAAAAAAATTGTTTGTCGAATATCATCATGTGACACATGTTTTTAAAGTATTTTTTTGATGCTGAATCTAATGACGTAAAAATAAAGTCAATACGATTGCTCTAAGAAAAGTTATTGGCGATTAAAAACAAAGGTGCTTGTTTTTTGACCTCAACAGGTAAAGTATAACCGAAACCCATATAAAAAACATTCTACACTGATGAAATTCGGTATGAAGGTTTAAAATAAAGCAGGGACAAAGATTTCAAAAAGTTCTTAAAAATATTTTTGGTGAAAGGGTGTTTTTTTGATGGGTTGAGTTATGTGTGAGAAAGGTATCATAACAGCTGACTTATATTTTATTAATTTTTAAAACTTGGTGAAAAAATTTTGTTTGGTATAAGAATTAAGAATCTATAAAGTGTACAAAATTATCTTGAGCGAAAGGGTGTTTTTTCTTAAGAAATGATGAAATTCAGAATTAGTAATATAAAAACTGGGAAAAAATTGATACATCAACGAAAATTGGTAAAAATATTTCATTTATAACAGAAACCAAAATCCAAGCAGTCTATACAAATATTTTTGGTGAAAGGGTGGTTTTTTTTTTTTTTTTGGGAGATAGGGAAAATCCGCGATAAGTCCGATAAAATCAATGGAATAACCCTTACGCAATTCATCAAATGTGTTGTCTTTCCCATGGGAATTACGAATAAAAGTAGTTTACCAATTTTTTTCATGTAAAATTGTATTTTTTTTAAGGGGTAGAGACACGGGCGTACACTCCCTTATGGCAAGCGGGGCGGCGCCCCTGGGCAAAAAATATTACTTCAAGTCAATACGTTAGTTGCCCCAAAAGCCTTTACTTCAGGGTGTTATTACTTAAGGAGTCCCAAAAAATATGACTTCGGGGCTATACAAATATTATATGAAGGGTCTCAAAAAATAATTTTTCAGGAACCCCGTTAGTTGAGAGGCAATCAAATATTAATTTGGGGGCCCCAAAATCTATTACTTAGGATCCCAAAAATATTCATCAAATTTTTTGATGGCATGACAAATATTATTTGAGGATGCTCAAAAGCTATTACTTCAGTGGTTCAAAACAATCAAATGGAAAATTAAATATCAATTCAGGGGCCCCAACATAAATACATCAGGGCCCAAAATAAAAACATTACGTTATTGGTGGCATTCCGGATATTACTTCAGAACAGAGGCCCCAATACCTATTAATTCTTGGCTCCAAAAAAATTATATTATATTTTAGGGGCCTCTAAGCACTTAAATTTGAAGCCCAAAAAATAATATTTCAGGGGCCCCAAAAGAAATAAACTATGTTTGATGATGGAAAATCAAATGTGTACATATTACTTCAAAACAGAGGCCCCAAGAATTATCAATTCTAAGCTAAAAAAATTGTATTTTAGGGGTCTCTAAATATTTAATTTTGGGGCCCCTAGTACAACTATTTACTATTTTTATGATAGACATTTTAAGTAAGTATAGCAAAGTGGATTACGAACATATTAAAACATTCAAATAATCCTAAAAATAAATAAGCCATACAAAAAAAAATGTATGGCGTATACGTACTTCTTTTGTATCTAAGGGGCCCCCAAATATCAAAGGGGCCCCAAAATTTAGTCTTGCCCCAGGGCCCCGGCGACTAAACGTACGCCACTGGGTAGAGAAAATACCTATGGGTAGGTATATTGAAAGAAGTGACTAATAATAGTGAAATTCAGCAACTAACTTACTTTTAAGATTAGAAACTGTCTATAAAAATATTATAGTTAAAAGGGTGTTTTTTTTTAGTGAAATCAAAAATTATGGGCCACCCTAATTAAATTTGGTAAAAAAATTGAACTTGGGATAGAAACAAAGAATAAAGAGTTTTCATAAAAAAACTTACATAGGTAGGTGAAAGGGTGTTTTTTTTTTTTGGAGAGTAAAATCTGTAATTGGTCCCAAAAGGCCAATGATTCATTTTATTTTTGGTTTTGATGACAAATTGAAAGTTTATACTTAAGTTCTTAGACGTTTTACACGAATCATTGGCTTTTTGGTGCCAATAACCGATTTTACTGTCTCTTCGAAAAAAACACCCATTCACATAATTTTTTTTTATAGACTTTTTTTTATCCTTGGTTCTTATCCCAAAAGCAAACTTTTTGCCAAGTTTAATGAGTGTAACAATTTTTTATTTTTTAAATGCCTATTTTACCTAAACTAATATCAGTACCGAATGAAAAGTCGTTAAATTTGCCATATCAAGGGTATTTAATTTAAAACTAATTTTAAGATATTTAGGTATTTGAGTCTTTTTTCTTGAATAAAAAAAAAAAACAAATTAACCTGATACTTTTCGATCCTGGTAGGTACAAATCCACACGTAGCTTGAACACTATTTTATAAGAAAATATCTCTCATAAATCTCAGTGTCAGCCAAACTTCTTTGATCTGATGGTTGTGTGCACTGGCTGATGGTGTCCTCCGCCCGTTTTTCTCTTTCATACAAACACAAAAGAAAGCAATAACTCTGAAGAGTTTTTGCCCATTCATAAAACTTCTTCGCATGAATGAAATGAAAAGTTTGCGAGGAACAAAATTAAACACTAAATTGCCCTGCCAGCTGTGAATAAATCCACCAGACTTCGTTATGGTCATTTTTCTCTTTTTTTTTTCTTTTTTCTCAGAAAAGTAATGAAAACGTAATGGGAAAATCTCTTCTTAGCATCATCACAAGGTACACTGATGGGTATTTGAATTATTGAATAGTAAAAAAAAAGAAAAAAGTTCATTCAATTCTATCGAATTTGGCTACAAACGAAAGGACGAGTGTTAACTTTTCTCAATTCGATTTTTAAATGACAATTCAATAAAAGAAAAAAATAGAAGAACCTAATTCAGTGAACAAGGTAGTTTCTTGGAATCAGTTAGAAACTTTTGAAACTATTGTGCTCAATTCAATTTGGCGATTTAACAATCCTTAATTAAGCTCTAATATTATTAAAGTGAGTTATTTTCGGTAGAAGGCAATAGGACAGTTTGAATTTCCGGGGAATTTTTTCATTTTCTTAGAACAAAGTCGTTAAAGGTAATTTTTAATAAAGTGGAAATCGTTTGGTAAATTTATTTACACCGAAAACAAAGATTAGGAATAAAGCTATTGAGCTCTTAGCAAAGGCAAACGGGTTTACTTTGAAAAATTGAAAATTTAAGTGGACTTCAACATTTAAATACGTACGGCTTAGGGTGGGTCAAAAAAATCGAAATTCTTTTTTTTGATTTGGTACTCCGAAAAATCGATTGCTTGGCACCTCTAGAATATACACACCAAATATGAACTCTTTATATTAATGGGAAGGTCCTCCGCATCGAAATTTTCCATTTTTACTAAAAAAAAATATTTTTTTTAAATCGACTTTTTAGCAAATTTCTTTAGTTCTTTACATATTCTTGTGGGAAATTGAACGGGATCGGGTCAAAATTCTGGCTTCAAAATTCTGCTTTTTTAAAGAAAATTCTGTTTTTCAAAATTCTGCTTGTTTTCTATTCTGCTTTTCAAAATTCTACTTTTTAAAATTGAACAAAAAAATTCTGCCAATTATGTTTTTTTTTATAGCATATGCGTTGACTAAAGAAAAATACACCTCATTAATGTAATTCAACACTGGCACTTTCCTAAATTTTTTTGTTTAAGTGTCGCAAATATTTTTTAAAATGCATAGACTGACTTTCTTTCAAATAAAATCTATAACTTACTGGAACCGATGTTGTTTGATACAAGATATTCCTTTACTTATGGCGTTTTCGATTGGCAGTCCGGAAGCGTCCGGAATCATTCTGAAAGCGTTTTATTCGTACAAAACTGACAGTTTTGTGTGAATAAAATTTTTTCAGAATGATTCCGGACGCTTCCGGACTGCCAATCGAAAACGCCATTATTAAAATTTTTGAATATTCATCTTTATTTGGCAAATTAAAAAATTTTGAATTATTTTCGGAAATGTTTAGTATTCAAAACCTTTTCTTAATATTTTCAAATTTATTCATTTATAAAACAAAAATTAATATACATTCAAAGAATGCAAATTATGTAGGTAAGTAATCAAATAAACAGATAATTTTTCAAGAAGATAATTTTACAGAATTTTGCAAAAAATTAAAAAAGGGTTTGGAAAATGTTAAAAAGCGCGCGCTTTTGAACATTTTCCAAAAACTTTTTTTATTTTTTGCAGAATTTTGAAAAACAGAATTATGAAAAGCAGAATTTTGAAAAACAGAATTTTGAAAAACAGAATTTTGAAAAGCAGAATTTTGAAAGCAGAATTTTGACCCCGGCAGAATTTTGACACAAACCCAAATTGAACGCTCTACAAAAAAGGCCTCGTACACTTTTTTCGTTTATCTAACCGTTTAATAGATATTTGAGGTCGAAAAATCAAGAAAATCTTTAAAAATTCGTTTTTTGTTCTTAATTTTGTAACAAATTGAAAAATTATAATAATCAAACGCCCAAGACATATTCTTGTAGGAAATAGATTGTTCCACAAAAAATGTCTTATTAACTTTTTTCATTAATCTAACCATTCTAAAGATATTCGAGGTTAAAATTAAAAAAAATTATAAAAACTTTTTTTTCTTTTCAAAATTTTCTAATTCACTGAAAATTCATTATTTTCAAATTTTCAAAGTTATATTATTGTAGGGGCTTAAACGTTCTATAAGCAATTCCTTGGAATCAAATTGATTACTTTAACCGTTTAAAAGATATTCGTATACAAACCAATGCCCACTGATTTCAGTAGTTTTCTTATGACTCGTATGCATTGCGATTATATTTTTTATATTTTTGTTTAATGGAAAAATTTTTTATATGGAATAAATTTTTATTAATTTGTAATAAAATACAAATGCATTAAAAAAATAATTTTTAACATAATGTTTGAAATAGAATGAAAGAAACAAATTCTGGAGGCGTAGAGTTATTGATATGTGAAACATTTTTTTTTTCAAAAGATCTTTTAGTTCCTGAGAAAGAACTTCTCAAAATTCTGAATAATGCATATAGTAGAGTAACTAAAGCAAATTATAAGGGAACCCGGCCGAACAGCTCTGATTTTGACGATTTTTTTTTTCAAACGTAGGTAATTAAAAATAATTTAAAGTCTTTTTTTTTTTTTTTTTCAAAGTTTCAAAGTTTATTCGTTAAATACTAACGATATACATAAGTACATTTTCTTAAAATTAAAATTACATATATAGGTATTATATTATTACAAAACTAAAAGAAAAACTTACATATAATGTACATTATGGGTTATTTTGAATAAAGAATATTTTTTTAAAGTTAAGTGATTTTATATTTTCAATGCTGGAGTTATTTATATTTGAATTTTTATTGTAAATATTGATTAAAAGATTTAAAGGGCTATTAGCACCGTAGTTTGATCTACTGAAAATGTTAGAAATTGGCAACTGCCTTCTCAAGCTATACTGACTAGCAATGAAATTTAATCGACAGAGGATCGATGGAGCTGAAATCGATCCATTTATTATCCCGACAATAAAACAAAATTGTAGATACGCTCTGTGACTGGTAAGAAATGGAAGATTTATTAGATTAATACGTTGAGCGTAAGGTGGCAAGTTAATTCGATTTGACCATGGTAGAAATCTTAAGCAAAATCTCATAAATCTTCTTTGAACGGACTCCAATCTATTTATATGAACCGCATAATATGGCGCCCATATAACGCAACCATATTCTAAAATGGATCTTACGAATGAGACATAAAGAGTTTTTAAAACGTAAGGGTCACGAAATTCCCGAGCAAATCTTTTGATAAAACCAAGAGTCATGTTAGCTTTTTTAATAATGTAGTCAAAATGGTCAGTAAAAGTTAATTTTGAGTCCAATACTATCCCAAGGTCAGTGAAACTAGACAAATTAGTTAGTGGTGATAGATTAATCGCATAATTATAGACAATCACATTTTTTTTGCGTGTAAAACACATTGTTTTACACTTGTCAATATTTAAAACTAAACCATTAATATTGCACCATTCCCAAAAACGTTGAAGGTCTCTTTGTAAAAGATCACAGTCATTTGCAGAGTTGACTGTACGAAAAATTTTTACATCATCAGCATATATAAGAGACAAAGAATTTACTAGGACAGACGGAAGATCATTAATAAATAGTACAAATAATAACGGGCCAAGATGGCTACCCTGAGGTACACCAGAGTTAACAGTAAAACATTTAGAACGTTCACTCTTAAAAACAACACTATATAACCTATCTTTTAGATATGAAGATACCCATAAAACAAATCTGTCGTTAAGACCCATATTTTGCAGTTTTTTTAAAAGTATATTGTGGCTTAGTTTGTCAAATGCTTTGCTGAAGTCAGTGAAAATACAGTCAACTTGTTGTTTTTTTTCAAACGCGTCAATACAGTATGTAGTAAACTGTAACAAATTTGTAATAGTGGATCTCTTTTTAACAAAGCCATGTTGGTTGTCACATAAAACGGAGGAACAGTGAAAAGACAAAACATCACAAATAATAGATTCAAACATTTTGGGTATAGCAGATAGTTTAGCTATTGGCCTATAATTTAGAACTAAATTTTTTTTACCTTTCTTATGAGTTGGAATAAGGAATGCATTTTTCCAAAGTGTCGGGAATTTACAGGTAATTATAGACTGGTTAAAAAGTAAAAACAACGGATACGACATATATATATATATTGCACATTTTTTTAACATAAAAGCGGGGAAACCATCAGGACCAGGATTTAAACAATCGTCTAATTTTTTAATATATTCTAAGATAGTTGCCTCAGAAATAGAAAAGTTAATATTACTAAGATGTAAAAACTCATTAACAGTAGAGGTATTGTAAGTATCACAAGAAGAAGATTTTTCAAAAGCAGACTGGAAATATTCGGCAAACATATTTGCAATGTCCTCTGGGTAATGACTTTCTGCATTTTGGTAGCTCATATTAGTTGGGTAACCATCACATTTTCTTTTACGATTTACATATTTCCAAAAATTTTGTGGATTAGATTTAAGATTATCTTCAGTTCTAAGTATAAAGTCCGAATAAAGAAAATTGGAGTAGTTGATAAATTCATCTTTAAGTCTAGCAGTGGCGTATTGATGGGGGGGCTCAGGGGGCTCAAGCCCCCCCCCAAGCCTTCAAGATCATGTTATTATTTAGCTGATTTCAACATAATGAACATGATTTACTGAAACTTTTTCGTAAATCTTAAAGATTAAGAGGCAGCTCAGATGCTCGAGCCCCCTCCAAAATCTGAAACGGATGTTTATGTTTGTTTGAATAAGAGCCTCAGCTGACGTTGAGGGTTGGCGTAATTTTTTTTTCGGATTTTAGTTCGATTTGGAATTCTTCAGATAATTTTTTTTTGGTATTTTGACGTCGAATTACATCACCGTTAAATTTTGCAAAACTTCTTATGCAAAATGCAATCTCAAAACGCCGTCTTTTAAAGATATTAGAAATAGAAATTTTTGATATCTCAAAATCTTAGTGGCCAACCTAACTAATGGTTTCTCTTAGCAAATTCCATTTTGCGCTTTTGATTTGGATTAAAAAAGCAACATATTACGAAAAAATAATATGTATTTTGGATTAAACATCAACAAGAACTTCATTGAAAATTAATATTTGAGACTTTCACATACTGCATTTAACTTTTTGGGTATTCACTTGCCGAAAGTGAAATTAGGTGTTCTGCATTTTTTCACTCATTCAGATTTTCTCATCGAATTCAGTTTACTTTGAATTTAGTGCCTTTTTCAATGAATTTGCAATTTTGGACAAAATATTATCAAAAGAAACAAAATAAAAATGAATGATCCATTTAGTTTTGACAGTTTGAAGCAATTTTGAAGTTTTCGAAATCGATCGAAATGAAAAATATGATATTTCATTTCACGTGAAATTGAAAAGTGATTTTAATTCACTTTCGGTCAAATTGCGGAACAAGAGCATTTATATCGAAAATAATAATGAGCCTATAGCTCAATAACTATAAACGTGATAGGAATAAATCTGTTAACAGTTTTGAATTCAGTACATGACAAAGTTCGAACGAAATAAAGTGTTTTTTTTTATGGATGACTGAACTCCTTGCTCATTGTGTAAAATGTTTGCAGAATAACAACTTTGAAAAAACACTACTTTTATTATGAAAGGAGGAGACAGAGTACGAAGCTGTCGAGTAGTAGCAGTAAAATGCTACTTTACCACTTTCAGTACCACCACAGCTCTTCACTTTCGATCAAAGATGGATAAAAAAGAGAAACAAATTTTTTCGTACATTTTCCCTCTAAAAAAAATTTGAAAAATTTTCTAGCCCCCCCCCAAATTTTTTTCTGGATACGCCACTGAAGTCTAGTATATTCATTTTGAGCTTCAATACTCCAGGATCGATTTAACTTCACCCACGCTTTGTTTCTTTTATTTTTAATAGTTTTAATATGTTGATCAAACCACGGTGGAGTATTACTTAAATTTCTTATTTTTCGTAACGGAATGGTCTCTAAAAAACAATCAAACATGATTTTATAAAAACGAAAGACCATTTCATCGAAACTAATATTTAAAAACAAGATGTTCCAATTAATACCATCCAATAAGCGGAAGAGTTCAGAAAAATTACATTTTTTAAAGTTGAATTCATGCATATTCTTACAATGATAACTTACATTATTAATATTTAAGTTTAACGAAATAGATAATGCAGGATGATGTCGATCTTCATCAATGAGCTTCGTATCGGCGAGTAATGTAGTTCCATCAGAATTATTAAGGTCAGAAAAGTATACCAGGTCTAAAATTTTACCAAATCGGTTTTTGACATTGTTTAATTGATTTAGTCCGAATGAAGTCATTCCATCGATTAAAAGAACTTCGTTGTTGCTCGATGCATTGATGGCATGATAAGATTCATGTTCCGATGATATAGCCCATTCAAGATTTGGCAAATTAAAGTCGCCAATTACAAGAAGTTCATCTGCAGGTTCAATTTTTTCATTTATAGATTCTAAGCAATCAAAAAGTTTGTTGTAGACATCACTGGTAGAAGAAGGCGGTATATAGCAAGCAACCACATATAAATGACCAGACGAAGTTGATATTTTTACACAAATTATTTCGAGGTTGGAGTCCAAAAAATCATCGACGAGATTACAAAACAAATTATTGCGTACGGCTATTAACAAACCTCCTCCAACAGTAACTATATTGGGGTCATTATGACGATCACGACGAAAAATTTGAAAATTGGAATCAAATAATTCAGTGTCAGCAAAAGATGAATTCAGCCATGTTTCTGTTAGTATTAGAACATCATGGGGAATATTATTTACATTATTATAGACCTTGTTGGTCTTTGTCCGGAGGCCGTTTACATTCTGGTAGTAAATCAGTAGTTTTTGTAGCTGCTTTGGTTGAGGCGCATTGTCAATCGATTTTGAAAATGGTGAGAGTTATAATTGGATCGTCTATTTTGATACTCATGCATGACTATTCCATTCGGCCAAAACGAACTCGAGTTTAGAAGGTAGAAAACTGAGTCTGGAAGTTTAATTTTAAACGATGAATATTTAGAATAATTGCGATGGAGTATTTTTTCAACGGCTATAGAATTCAGTGTTCCAATCTTAGATTTAATATGACATTTCACATCAAGAGCATTTGTAGATGGAGTAAGTTTAGAAATAAAAAGGGTTTTGTGTCCTTCAACTATTTTTAAACCTGACTCAAACGGTGATACAAAGTTTCTGTCAGTTGTAGAAGCCGTAAGAGGAGATGTGTGGACTGGAGAAGTAATCATATTTATAGGATGCTGGTCAATCATTGTCGAAGGAGGATTAATTGTTGAGGTGGTGTTTGTGGCAGCTAAGCAAGATGATAAGGAATTACATTCATTTGATGTAACAAATTCCTTAGGAGCTTCTAGGTCAACAGGTTGCTCATGGTGAGGAGTATTTGTATTAGATTGAGTTGGTAACGAGAAAGTAGTAGTTGTTGATGTAGTATTTGCAAATACAGATGAAAAATTACATTGATTTGATGTTGAAAGTTCTTTAGAAGCATCAATATCGACAGATTGTTCTTGTCGTGTTGTATTATTATCAGACTCTTGGGATGAATTTATGACAATAGCTGTGGCAGGTTTTTTTGTCAAGTGACTGGTTTCAGAAATGTCGGTATCTATTTTGTCAAGTTTTCTTTTTAAGTGTGAAGAATCAGATGTAGATGGATTATTTACTATTAAATAATCAAGATTTTGTACTACATTTTGTAAAGATTGATGATTGGAGGTAATATCATCAATTTTCTTATTAAGTTGAAGCAATTGATTATGAAGATTGTCAAGATTTTGCTTGTTTTGTAGTACATCACGTACAATGTTCGTATATGCAAACGGGTCACAATCTTCACAAAAGAAATAAAAAGATTTTCTCTGTTCGAACAGCTTAATAGAGCTGAGAGGAGCATTAATACATTTTATGTGCAACAATTTGCGACAGCTTCCATGACAAATAATAGCGTCAATGAGGTAATCTGCGATATTATTACACAAAGCGCAAGCAGACATAATAATTTGTGTTATTTATAATTTTTTTGATAATTTGAATTTACGGCGATTTTTGATTTATAAATTAAAAATTGATATTACTTGCCAAAATGTTCGCTCTTAGTGTACTCCGTAATGTAATGTAATGTATTTAGTAGGTACACAAACCATAAATCAATGTATCGGTAATGTAGTTTAAGATGACATCAGACAAATAGCAGATGACAGATTACAGATGATCAGCAGAAAGTCCAAAAGGCAAACAAAAAAAAAATGCAGCACCAACAAAATTGTTATTGTAATTTATGTATGGCAATGAATACAAAAAGCATCATCTAGTAGGTAAGCAGTCTGCGGCAACAAATGTCCAATCATTCAGGTAAAGTTCGGTTGCAGTATGAAAGGTAAACAAAAAGTTTGGAATCAATGCAGTATCCACGAAGCTTCAAGTGCAGAACATATACAAAAATTTTCACTCACCGGGAGGGGGGAAACAGAAAATCTGTATGAGAAGCGGTGGCAAAATCCAATTGTAGCAGTTATGTTCTCTTTTTTTTTCAGCAGAGAATGCAAAGCAGTTATATAAAAACAACTTTATGTCACAGAAATTATGATGGAATTAAATTTTAATAATAAATTATCACTTTTAAGAATATCACTCCAATTTAAATTGATAGTTTATAAGAAAAGTTAGGTTTGTAAGCAAAACACCACAGTTTATAATAAATTATCAGGGTAGAAAATCAAAAGAAAAAAATAATAAATGCAGAGCGAAAATAGAACACTAGTGAACAGGTTGGAGATTACTCGGATTACAAAACCATTTTTTGTTTGCTTCAATTTCATAAAACAAATGATGGTAAAAGATTCTCTAGGTAATTTAAGGAAAAAAATATAAAGGAGTAAGGGACAATCTTCCATCGTTTTAGCGATATATGCAATCTGACTTCAACACACAAAAAAAATATTTTGAAAACAACGGCAACACCTAAAATATTTTAAGATACATTTTTAAAAAGCTAGAAGCTCATTCTTATCTCTCAAATTTAAATCCACTTAATTTAATGAAGAGTTTGTGAAAAAATGGTCCTCAAACCCAGAATTGAAAAAAAAATGTCATTACACTGAACCAAATCCTTGCGTAAATACAACGAAAAAATTCGTTGAGCCAACGAAAATTTAATTAATTTTCAGCCGATGAAAAATTTAATTGGCTCTACGAAATGGCTTTCATACCTTAATGAAGAACTTCATCAATTAACGAAAACTTTCGTATTTTAATGAAATTTTTCATAAAAATTTTTGATCGAGAATTAATGAATTTATACATCATTTTAAGAAATTTTTTCATCAATTAACCTAAAATTTAATTAACTCTTTCGTAAGCTAACGAAGTTTTTCGTATATTTTATGAATATTTTAATTAAATTACGAAAAAATACTCGTTAGCTAACGAAACTTTTCGTTGTATTAATTATTTTTTAGTAGATTATTCTTACATTCTTTTCGTAGAATTACGAATTTTTTCGTTAACCTACGAATTTTTTCATTCATTTTTCTTCCTATATTTAATTATACTTGTTAAATCATTGATTTAATAAAGCTTTTTATGGCCTTTAGTCCAAACAAAAAATTGGCGTTTGTCCCGTTGGAACTCACTTGGACTCATTAGTTGACTGACTTATCGTGAGACACCTTGTCAATACGCAAATATATTTAATATTCAGCTCAACTTACATAGATTTTTAAACAAAAACCTAATGTGAACTATATCCAGCAAGATTAAGTTTTTCATCATTAAAACAGAAATGCACCCAAGTCTACGTTTTTTTTTGTAAGGCAGGCAACGTTTTTTTTTCGTTAACTGACGTATTTTTTCATAAGCCGATGAAGAATTTTCATAAGACAATTATTTATTTTCATAAACTTATGAATATTTTCGTTAGTTAATGTTGAATTTCATAAGTTAATGAATTTTTTCGTTACTTAATTAAAACTTTGATAAAGTAAGCTAAAAATTCTTATTTTTATTCTTTAAAATGGGTATGAAATTTTTCGTTAAGTGATGAATCTTTTCATTAAATTGGATTTTTTGGCACTAGATAGGGAGAAAAAGTGTATGAAACGTTTTCATTAATTGATGAAGGTTTTCATATTACGAAAAATTACATATTTTCGTTGAGCCAACGAAAGTTTCGTTGGGCCAACGAAAATGTAGTGTATGAAACGATTTTCGTAATTTTACGAAATTTATTATTTTCAGTGTAAAAAAATTAAAAATCACTTTTTTCCAAACTTTTTGTAATAAAATATGAATTTATTTTTAAATAATTTTTATAAATATTATCCGTTGAATTCCGAAGTAGAAAAGGTAATATATATCACACTTAAAAAAAAAAAATTACTTTAATTTCAATGGTTTTTTTTGATAAAAACTGAATTTTTGCATTGAAATAATTAATGTTCTCAAAGACTTTGGTAATTAAGAACTTTAAATTTTTGCTATTTAACTTTCAACAGTAAGGGTTATTAAATGAATAAAAAATAATTTTATATTTAGATGTTGAACTTTAAAATAAAATAAGTTAATTTTATTCAAAACTTCTATTAAAAAAAGTTCTTCGAAAATGAAATACTTTTTAATTTTTTTCATAAACCGTAATACATATTGGCATTTCCTTTTATAATTTCAAATCATAATAAATGTGGCCAAAAATATTTGAAAATAAATGCATTTTATTTTACGAAAAGGTTATAAAAACGACATGTTAAAATTTTTCAATAATTTTTTTTTTTTTCAAAAATCTGAGTTCAGTTAGGTACCATTCTTTCGAAAGCCCTTAATTCAATTAATTAATTTTAATTTTACAAGTAGGACTAAGCTTCTAGCTTTTTAAAAATGTGTTGCCGTTGTGTTCAAATATTTTTCAATTATTAAGAAAATTGCATCTATCTCTTAAACGATGGAAGATTGTCATTCACTCTCATATATCTTTTTTCCTTGAATTTCCTAGACAATCTTTTGGCATCAATAAGTTTATGATATTTAAGAAAAATTTTTGAAAACAAATTTTTTTTGTTTACAAAAATCTTCAATTAAATTTTAATAATCAGAACGGTAACACCGGCAATTTTTAATCTATAGACTTTAAAGTATTTTTAATTACTGACGTTTGAAAAAAAAAAAGATCATCAAAATCTAAGCTGTTCGGCCGGGTTCCTTAATATTGCCAATTTTTGAGCTTTAGTTACTCCACTAAATAATGTCAAATGGGCTTGACTCTTTATTATTCTGAACATATCAGATATCAAAGGGAATTTCTGAATTTCTGCGAGTGAGAAGTATATTTAAATAAAATTTCAGAAAAATTCATTGATGTTTATTTTTATTTAATTTAAATTTTAGTTTTAAATATATAATTCAAAATTGATATTTTTTTATTTTTCTTAATTTAGGTTACTTAAATGTTTTGTACAAGAAATTTCGTTGGAATCGATAAATGGTTTACGAGAAATTCAGAAATCAGTTAAACGGCCTTATGGTAAATACTATGTTAACATAAAGAATTTGTTTCATTTCAAAAGTACGACTTTCGGTGTTATGTGCGTATTTTTTAATCAAAATCGTTAGAGCCGTTTTTGAGAAAAATGATCATTTAAAGTGTCTTCATGATAAATAAGGATTTCACGGACTAAAAAGTATACCCTAATACCCATTTTAAGATGCGAATTTATAAAGGAAAAAAGTCTTCATGATGAATTAGGACTTGACGGAGTAAAAACTAAAAAGTATAATAATTATACTCATATGTGAAGTACATTTAACTCTAATGCTTAAATTAAAATTAAATATCCCTTTTAGGCAAACCAACATATAAGTGGTTTAAACTATAGCTCGAGATAGGAACAGACAACATAATGGCCAATATGACACTGGTTTTTCTGCTCTATCTTTAAAATTTTGTAAACATCATATTTTTGCCTTTTACACTTTATGAACGTGTATATTTTAAAGTTGCTTATAAGTTATAACTCAACTTCACTTTTAATCTAGCGACTCGAGTGTACAAGGTTTCTCAATCTAAAGTGTTTTTCCATTTCATTTAAACAATTAATTTTTTAAACATTAAGGAAAATCAAATTGCATTTCCCTTAAAAAAAAAGTGATATTTATTCTTGATACAAAATATTATCTTTTATTAAGTGTTTGTCTAATCCACTTCGATCACTTAAAAGATTTGAAAAGTCAATCAAAAATATTAGTCTGTCTCAAGAATCTGAATTATGAAAAAAATAATAAATATTAAATTAACGTCCCTGCAGAGTGTGTCCTTTTAAATTGTCGATTTAATGACCATTTCCCTAAGCCATAACAGAGAGACTCCCTTAGCTTCAAATAAAAATATACTTCCAATACATAATAAGAAATACAATAAATGTCAATTCCAGAATTTATATTGCAAGGATATTTAAATTTTCACACAGCTTAGTATAGGTACCCTTACCCAACAGCAGTATCCAAGTATACAACAAAATCGTCTTCGGGATAAAGGAATATAAAGAAAGAGAAAAAAAAAAATACATAAATAAAAATAAATAAAACAGACTTGATAAGGAGATCTTTGGAACATGGTTATGATACACGAGAAAAAAAAAATAAAGAAAGAATAAATAAAACAGAAAACACAACAGAGTTTCTCATATTTTGTGTGTATTCAACCTCCCCTCAAGCCCCCAAAGTTCTTTCGGTCAGACCATACTTTTTATGAATTATTTAAGAACAGCACTCTCCCTATTATCATTTTTGTGTTTCCTGGGAAAACGGAAATTTGTGACCTCGATGCTGAAATTCCGGAGGCATCGCAGAGAAAATAAAGTATAAACCAAAGGCATTAAATTAAATTCTTTTTTTTTTTTGGTTGTGTATTGCTGTCCGGTAACGAGTAAGGACATTTTTATGCTTTCTTCGTTAAATATTTATCTTTGTGTATATATGAGAATAGGAGATGATGTGTATATTGACCCCAATCAGCTTAAAGGGCATATAACTTCTCAAAGGTAATTGGATATTTTGATACTTTAAAATATTTATTTAATTTTTTTGTATCAGTTTTTTAACCTTTCAAAAAAATTTTTGTTTTTGTTTAAAGTCAACATTCGTTTTTAACTATGGCAATTTAACTATCGTGTTTCTTTACCCCAGGTTAAATAAACTTGTATTGGAAATCCTCACACAATGTTGAAGCACACAATATGTTTGCAGTTAATTTGTAATTTCGTGTCTTGTTTCTTGTAAATCTTCTGTATCGAAATTGTTTCCGTCTATTGTGGCATCCTCTACACGTTTTTCGAAAATGACCATGGGAGTATTTTGATGCATAGCCAACACAATACTTGTGAACAAATTAAGTACCTACTTATCTTTAACAGGATGTCCTTTAGCAGAGCGAAACAAATAAAAAGTGTCCTTTGGGGAAATGATGAGTCGATCTAAATATAATAGGAATGAAGTAATCAATTTTAAGTAGAAATGTTTGGTAGAAGAGTGTTGGTTAGGGTGTCCTTTATTTTGATCACGGTTGAATTTTGATGAGTATACGGACTCAAAGGGAAACCGACGAAGTTACGAATAATAGAGATACGGGCGACAGATTTACGAGCTTCAAAGTTACGCGAAACCGAAGTTATGAAAAACTAGAGTTACGAATTCTAAAGTTATGTTAAGCTATGACATGTGATTTTTGGGTTGGCAACAGTTGCGAGGAAATACAAATACAAACAAGAGATTAACATTTTTCTCATTGGTCAGAACTAAATGAGTTAAGCGAAAATGGGTGTTATTTAATCTTGTAAAATTTTGATTGGATAGGTTTAGATATACAAAGTGGGTATTACAAAATACGCTATGAATAATTATATTAATTAATAAAAAAAAAAAATAAAAAAATACGTAGGTGCAATATTAGTTGGACAAATAAGAAGTTAATTTCAATTATGTCCCCCAAACTTACATAAGTATACTTATGTTTTTTTTTCTATTTCAACGTTTTTGCGATCTTCTCACAAAAACAAAACCATAACACCCATTTTCGCTTAACTCATTTAGTTCTGACCAATGAGAAAAATGTTAATCTCTTGTTTGTATTTGTATTTCCTCGCAATTGTTGCCAACCCAAAAATCACATGTCATAGCTTAACATAACTTTAGAATTCGTAACTCTAGTTTTTCGTAACTTCGGTTTCGCGTTACTTTGACGGCCGTAACTCTGTCGCGCGTAACTCTGTTATTCGTAACTCCTTTACCATTTCGGACTCAAAAGTTTCTTAATAAATTTAATAGGTAATCATTTTTATCAAAAAAAAAAAATCGACTTCCATGAATCAAAACTGGGTTATATGGTTTTTTTCCTTGTTTATATAGCCAAAACCGAACGAAATTAAAATGGGACCACACTGCAGGGGCCAGCTTTCCAACACAAAAAGAATTATCAAAATTTGTTCACTCAGTATAAAGCTATGAGGTAACAAACATAAAAAAAAAAAAAGTACAGATGAATTGAATACCTCCTCCTATTTGGAAGTCGGTAAAAAAATACATATTCTTAATGTTTCAATTCTCTATCATTCTTTTTAGCCATGCAAATAAATTTTGAATATTTCCATACAAAACATGGCTAAATTACAGGTAGTTTTGAAAGGTTTTACTTAAATATTCGGTAAAACTGTAAAAATAGATAGAAAATTTTTAAGCTAAAATAAAAGAAATGCACGATAAATGTAGGTACTCAAAATTTTCCAAAAAATTGTTTAGCCAATAAAAAATAACCGTCAATTTATATGAAAACAACGAAATTGACAATGTTTTAAACTGTGATTGTTTCCTTTTAGTGCTTGATTTTGATTTTTCTATAAACTTTTACACTTTTACCGCATTTTTTAAGTTAAAAGCAACAAAACAATCTGTAATTTATCGATATTAAGACATTTGAAACTTTGTGAATTTTTTAAAAATTTATTTAGAAAATTTTATTTTAAATTTAGCCTTGTTCAAAATAAGGGACACCCTAGCTAACAGGTATAGTTTTTATTAGTTCACTCGAGCGTCGCTACAATGTTTATTAATGGCTTTTATCTTTTTTGGCTGAGAGGAAACCTTTGACCGATCAGAGCAGAGGTCTGAGCAGAATATATTCAGAGCTACAAATTTAAAAAACAAAGAGCTCTAAAGTTAGCCTATCAGCAGTATATTTTGTGTGAACCTATGAATTTTTAAAAATGAGTCTGAATCATTAGATTTTTGTACCTACTCACGATATTTGAGTTATTTCCGTTTTTTTTTTTTGTATTAATATCAAATTTCTAGAGGGAATTAATTTTTTCGGTAAACCAAAATTATACTTTTTTAATACTTAAATTTTAATATTCTAAATTCAAATCCGAAGTCAACAAAAATCTATGACGTCACGTTTTTGAGACATAAGAAATTCAAAAAGAATTTTTCGGATTTGAATTAAGAATATTAAAATCTATTAGAAAAGTATATTTTGGATTACCGAAAAAATTAATTCTCAGTTTTATTGAACATTGTTCTCTCATATTTACTTAAAAAAAATTGTTGGCACTCATAAAACCCCAAAATATTCAATTTTGTATAAAACACAAATAGAAGAGATGTCAAAATTGTGCAAATTTAAAAAATTAATCAATGAAATAGCGTCTAAAAGTTTGTTTCAATAATTTAGAACTTTTTGGACTTTGTTTTCAACATTTTTGATTTTTTTTATGAAATATGAATCTATGAATTCGAAATCTAAAATCCAACACCTTTTTTACATGAATTTAGCAATGTTTTTAGCTTACCTTTAAATTATTTTGAAAAATAAAATTCTATTTAAAGGCTTATTCTGGTCGCCATTTTTGAGCCTCCATTTTGAATAAAAAAAAGTTGGCACTTTTTTCGTATTTTTTGTAATATCCTTCAGAGTACCTACCAAATTTCATGACATTTCGTCATGAAATGGCCCTGCAAATGAATTTTGACGCCAAAAAGCACCAAAGACACCACTGTGCGGCGTCAATTTGTTGCCAACAAGGTTTTTGCCACAAGAATCAAAATATACTTTTCTAGGAGTTTTTTGGGTGCTGAATACGATTCTGAAGACAAAAAAGTTTGATTGGCCTTCGTTTTTTGAAATATTACCATTAGAAAATGTCAAAAAACGTAATTTTGGCTGTTTTCGAGGTTATGTTTTTATGTGGAGTAATTCATTATAAATAAATTTGTAACGTTGCCTATAAGAGCTAGTTTTATTCTCTCAAAAAATGTTTAAATCTTTCCGATATCTCTTTTATTGCAAGAGATATTTAAAATTTAAGTAGCGGTCTTTGAATCAGAAACAACGCACTGGCCAACCAAATTAAACTTTTTTTGCCACAAGAATCAAAATATACTTTTCTAAAGGTTTTTGGGTTGCTGAACTCGAATCCACAATCAGAAAAATTCTATTAGCCTTCGTTCTTGAAATATTACCGTTATAAAATGCAAGAAAAGATTTTTTTTTATAACGGTTATATTTCAAGAACGGAAACTTATAGAATTTTTCCGATTGCGGATTTGAGTTCAGCAACTCAAAAACCTTCAGAAAAGTATATTTTGGTTCTTGTGGCAAAAATTCTGTGACCAGTGAGTTATACTTTAGATTAAGTTTAGTTTCTCTTTGGCTTATTAAATGAAACCTAAGATATCTCGAGCAATAAAAGAGATATCGGGAAAATTTAAACAGTTTTTGAAAGAAGAATATATGTTGTTATAATAACCGTTACAAATTTGTTTAGGTATAATGAATTACCCCACATAAAAACAGAATCTCGAAAACAGCCAAAATGACGTTTTTTAGCATTTTATAACGGTAATATTTAAAAAACGGAGGCCAATCAAATTTTTCTGACTTCAGATTCAGATTCAGCACCCCAAAAACTACTAGAAAAGTATATTTTGGTTCTTGTGGAAAAAAAAAGTTAAATTTTGTTGACCAGTATAATTATTATCTAAAATTGACTGAAAACGTCGAGATATTCACATTAGGGGGGTCCTTAACTCATAACTAATGAAGACATCGTCTTCTAATTAATAAAAAAAAATTTCAGATTTTTATCAGTTTTTTGTTCATATTGTGCACAATTATACTACAAATTATCCTTAATAATATTGCACTCTAAGATATTATTAAAAATATATTCTTGAACCACACAAAAATCGAAAAGGAAATCCATTTTTTTAGTACCTACCTATTAAGTTTATAACACTTTTCATAGATTTCTCAAAAACAGCTAAACTAATTTTTTGAAAACTTCTTCTGATTCTTTTTACAAAAGTAGGTACGTACTCTTTGTTACATTCTAAGTTTTAAGTTTATAAGTTTTAAGCAATATTTGTAGCTTTAATTAAATCGAATAAATATCACTTTTTCCTCCACTAAAATGTTGTCTTCAAGACATTACCTACACAATTTTTAGCTGTGATTAAAAACTAACGCTCTTTAAATCAATAAAAGTGAGCACCACGCAATTTAAAATTTTATTAAATAAAATATATTCTTGTAAATATAAGTTCCAATTCCTCGAATACTCCCACGTTAAACACAAATTGATGCTTTTCTATAATAATAATTTTCTTTCAAATGAAACCTTCTTTTAATTGAAAAACCTTTTCTCATTATTCCATCCTTCCTTCAGTTTCGTGTCAAAATCGATATTAATTTATAAAACTTATTATGTGAAAGAGGTTAACTTTTGCTCAAGTTCAAATAACCCTCAACTTGTATAATTATTATAGATCTTTTAAAGTTCTTTGAAAATATGCCCTCTCAAATAAAAGGTTAAGAATCCAATTTGTGTCAATACAATATTATATACCAAAAACCCTTCACTTAATTAATTTTAAATAACCACTTAACCCTTATGTCTGTCTACCTGCCATGTTTTATTTTAATCGTTGTCATCCTTTATATTATGTTGGTCTTTCTTCGTTCTTTTTCATTCTCTCATTCTATTGTAATGGGTTTTGCTCTCTCTTTTTTGTGTTGAAAAAAGGTCTCTATCAAATTGAAATAACTTTTTCTTATTCTTGGTCTTCGAAAAACCACTTCAACCATACTTGAACATTTACCACCTTTTTTGAGTTGTACCTCGCTCTCCTTAAACGTCTTTTCTTTGTTAACACCCTTCCAAGCAATTTGCCATTTCAGGAATAGGATTTTTCAGGCCCAGAAAGAATGAAGAACCAAAGGAAGCAGGTTGCCCATTTAGATTGAAAGGAAATAAGACTTAATGACAAAAGGAAGTAGAAACATATTTTATTTGATGGTTATCTTTTGTGGTAAAGGTAAGGTCTTTTAAGTTTTGAAATTATAATTTTTCGTAGACATTTTTAAATCATGATAAGATATCAAAATGTTGAAATATAATTCAGAAAACAAGATTTCTTTTAGAGAAACTTATGAATTTTGTCTTTGGAACTTTCTCCAAAAGTGATATTATTTCAGCTTAGAGAGCATCTAAACTTCTTCTTTTTTAATACAGAACATTAAATTTAAATCGAATTGTAGGTATTAGAAATCTAATGCCCTGAGAAAGTACCTATATAAATATTTGTTCGCCAAAAAATGCATTTGGTAACCTTTTTTTTTTTGATAAAATAAAAAAGTAAACATTTTGAATTTGTATTCATTTGAATTCGTTTTGTATTTTTTCGAAATAAAATGTATGAATTACTGACAAAATTTTATCAACAATAAGATTTCACTTCACGCAGTTTTCAAAAAATATAAAGTAGATAAAATAATATCACCATTATTATGTTAATGATCAATAAAATCATTGTCAGTAATATTTTGTTACATTTAAGGCTAGGCGCACACATGCGATTTTCAGTCGTTGCAACTAAAAAATCGCAGTCGCAACATAAAATTACCGTGCATACACTTGCGACTAAAAAATCGCGCGACTATTTTTTATTGCAAGAAAAAACATTATGTTTGGTCGAAAAAAAGTTGACCGTTTTTCGATAAAGGTCAACTCAAGATCAAAAAAACCAGGAGATACTCACTGTTCAAATCTAATGGTCAAATGCCCGCAAAGAAAACAATCACGAAATCCGTTCGTAATAGAAAATTTCATACAAATGGTATTTACGATCGGATTGTATGATAAGGTGAATTCATGAAACGGTGTAAGCTCTGATAAAAGTGGTAAAGTGATAAATGGGTCAAAATTTGTTAAGGGTTTAACAGCTTGTTTACCAGATTAAAAATAGATTTTCTGCAATGTGTAATACACATTGTGTATGTTTGTATCATATTTTACGCCCCACGAGTACCATTATTTCACCAAGAAATATAGTACTGGGTAAATTTCTGAGGGTCTTTTCCTAATTTTTTATGAATTTTATGGAATTGTCCTTTTAAATTTCCTATCGTTTATAAAAAAAAGAGCCACTATACTACACTTTCTAGTAATATCCATTATTGTACTTAAAACATGGTTCCAAGTGTAGCAAATGCGGGCAGGTACATTATATTCTGTAAAATATATCCTTATGTGCAGCAAAAAAAAATCGCGAAAAATAGAACCGGATCCATTTTTTTAAACATTGCGATTTTAAAATCGCAAGTCTGTGCGCTCTCATTTAAAATAATGTGTTTCATTTCTTGCGTCTAAAAAATCGAGTGGTTGAAAATCGCATGTGTGCGCATGATTTGGCCTCTTTGCGACTGCTACTTTTTAGTCGTTTTCGGTTTAGTCGCAAGTGTGTGCATAACTATGCTGGTCCATTTGTTCCATTTTAATTTGCGACAATCGCGTCGCCAAAAAAATGGGACAATTTTCAATTTTTTAATCGCGGCTATTTTTCAGAAGCATGTGTGCTTACCGGCATTGAAATGCGTGTGATCCATTTTTGCGACTGAATAATCGTGCGACTAAAATCGCATGTGTGCGCCTAGCCTAAAAGTAGTAAGAAAGAAAAGTAGGAAAAATAATAAAAATAAAAATAAAGAAATATTATTATAAATAAACCAAACTTAATATTTAATAGAACATCCTTTTTTTAGTACAAATATATTAAATTTCAACAAATCGTCAGTTAGACTATCAGAAGAATTAATGTCAATATAAAAAAAAAAAACTTTTATTCCTACGAATAAGCTCTAACTGAGGACAAATGAAAAATTGGCCCTTAGAAATGTAAAACAATCAAATATTAAATTTAAATAAAATTTTGGTGTTGTACAAAGGGACATGCTTATTTATTTAATTTATTGATAATTTATTTATGATAATCATTTTTTTTTTAACTGCTCCAACGATTTGTATTTTTTCTAAAAATGCATTATTAATTACGAATTACTTTAAGATGTTTGTTTTTCTTTGATATTTTAAGGAAACATTATTTGCTAAATTTGTACTCATAATATATCTGAAAAGTTTTTGAAAATTAGCTTCATCTCTAAAAATAATTTCGGGAGATCCAATCGTGCATTTTATTTTCACTTAATAACATTTTGTTTTTCATTTCAAAATTAGAAAAAAAAAAAAAAATATTTGTTACAAATACAAAATTTTTGCACTAAAAAAGAATTTATTGCAATTGAAAAAAAACTTGCATAAAAACAATATTTGTTGCAAATAAAAAAAATTGCATTAAAAACAAATGTTTTTGTGACTGTGAACTATTTGCATTGAAATAAAATTTTTATTGCAAATCAAAATATTTTACATAAAAAAAAATTTTAGGTGCTGCAAATAAAAAACTTTCTGCATTGAAATATATTTTTTCAATATCAATGGAATTTCTTACAATTTTGACAGTTTGGTTCAATATTAAGTTGAAATCAATTTACTTACTTACTTATTTACTTAAATTTATAGTTGAAATAGCTATTGTATGGTTAAATTGCCAAAATTGTATTAAAAAAATATTTTAAAAAATGTGTTTAACGTACACATTTTGCACAGAAAATTATTGCCGTAAATTTTTTTTTAATGCAAGATATTTTTATTTGCAATAAAAAATTTGTTTCGATGCAAATATTTTTCAGTTGCAGTGCAATATTTTTTTTATGCAATTTTTTTTTTTTAATTTGCAACAAATATTTTTTTTTTAAATTTCGACTCCATTTTTTTTTTTTTCAATTGATATTTTTACAACCCTGTATTTTATGATACAGTTTACGCTCGGGCCCTATTTCATAAACATTGACAGGAGACAATTCTCCAAATTTGTCGCACTTGTCTGACCATAGGTCTGTTTAATGAAGAAAAACTGGAACAGAAAAGATCAGAACAGCACAAATTCTTAAAAACTGTCAAAACAAAAAAGATCGGAAAAGTACACCTTCCTATTTTATAGGGTTTACTTTTGCCTATTAGTTTTGAAACTTAAAATTAAAATAATATTTTTTATTATGACTTTTCATTCAAATAAATTATAAAATCAAATTATAATTAATCAGGATATTTTTTCACATTTTGAATTTTTCTTCATATAAAGAATATTCTAAACAAATTTTCATTATTTTGAATTTATTTAAATATATTTTTGTAAAAATAAAACAAATCAGTTGCTGTTTGACACTTCTCCCTTTTTTGCTCTATACCTCAAAAGTAGGAGCAGAAAAACTTGAACTAATCTGTGCTGGAAAACTTCATGGAACACAAAATGACAGTTTGTAGAACAGTTTAGGGCAAGGTGTTTCCTTATGAAACACACAAACCTGTACTTTTCGCATCTTTTCTGTGCGGATCAGATTCATTAAACAGACCTCATATTTCATTTCGTATTATATTGACAGGTGATATATTTGTCAGTTAAATACAACGACAAATTTGTCTTGACAATTTTGTCACTTTTGTGTTTTCACAAAATTATCGAGACAACTTTATCAACGTCACGCTTTGACAAAGTTGTCGTTAAGTAAGAACGCAACAGATCGGATTAAGGTACAGTACAAATACAACACAACAACACTTTTCATTTTAATTTAATTTAAGTTCGAACCGGTTTCAAAAGCAGAGGGCATGGTTCCTTTTCCTTTTTGTTGGGTGCTGTAAGTGTCCATCAACTTTTAACAAAATATGTTCCGCTGTTGTTTTCCCGATGTGAAATTTTTCATTAAATTAAATATCACTTAATACTATAAAATTATTGTTAATTCTTTCCATCAAAATTTGAGGGGGTCTTTCACGATATTCGATTTGAGAATCTTCATCACTTCCACTTGAGGAAAAAATATTTAACCTTTTTAACCGTATTTATCACTACAATATCAACACTTGACCGAAACTTGATTGCTTGTCGCAATTGTCACTGAAATACCGACAAATTTGTAATTTTTATATTTTTTTCTATCCCTCAGAAAAATTGTCACGACAAATTTGTCGGAAAATCTGTGACAATTCTCGGAAAATTGTTGACAATTCACTGTGGTATTTTTTGTATGATCCGAAAACTTGACAATTGTCACGAATTTTCCGACAATTGTACATAATTGTCAAATTATTTATGGGACTGAAATTAGCCAATTGTCAAGTTTGCACTTTACAAATGGTCACATGTCGCACTTGTTAATTTTTATGAAATAGGGCCCAAACCAGTGAAATTTTAAAAATGGTTTTCCAATCTAGTTTTTTGTTACAACTTTTTTAATATTACGTCTTCAAATTACTAAAAAGAAATACAGTAAACAATTTCATTAAATAGTCTATTTTGAAAACTATGAGCAACAACTTAAAATTGTACGTTTTAAAATTTACTTGATATAATTACTTTGCCAACCTATTCAAGGCGTGTAAATATTTACAAACTTAAAAATAAAACCTACAACATTTTTTTAATTATAATTAATTGATAATCATTTCTTAGTGTCATGTTAGAATTTTTAAACATTCATTTTAATTTCTGTAGGTTTTTCTAGTAAAAAAGCAAAAGTTTACATTTAAATTTAGCCCTCATTAATTTTTTCTCACACAAGTGGGATGGGAAAATTAATCAGATTTCATTCAGGAAATTCCAAAAAAAAAAATGCTTAAACATATATTTCCCTGTTTATTTTTATTGTTTTAAGAAATTTTTTTTTATTTGTTTATGTTCTTTTTCTATTTTTGTGTTAGCAATTTGTCTTCACTGAAAAATTATCGTTTCTTTATAATTTGTTTCAGAAACTATTTCCGGCAAAATAGTTTAATGATTTTAATTTATTTAATCATACTATTTACTTGAAATCTTCTTTATAAATACAAATCGTCTTAATTCACAATATTTCTCTTAACTTTAATTTACCAAAAAAGGTCAACTAAATAAACATTCCTTGTAGAAGCCATATTCTTAGCAAAAGATATCTTTCTAATCCTTTTTCAATGAAGAAATTGCCTATAGATATTTTTACTATTGCTTCTGCAACCAACACAAATATTATATAATAGAACATTACTAAAAGGATTATATGTCTTTATTTCACAGGATTCAGGAATATAATAGGAAAAAGGCTTTTTAACCGGAATCTCTATTCTGAAAACCACACACAAACATATTCCTATGGGCATTTACAAAGAGAATTATATACTAACGAAGAAAAGCTATACAAATAAAATAGAAACCCTTCATTAAAATCTGACACAAGAAAAGGCAAACTAAACTACATACATATAGAAATTCTGAAGGACCATTTTTGATGAAATAAAACGCACCTGGTTTTTGTTATGACGATCGATAAAAATGGGAGTTGGGGATGCTTTGAATAGACTATTTTTTCATAATCTTATCGTTGAGTAAAACTTTATTTACCACACTTATAAATTTAATCACAAATCAGTGCCTTGGAGAAAAAACTTTATATTAAAAAAAAAAGTGGGCTATTAAGTCGGTTTACGTTTACGGACGATTGTTTTACGTGATAACTTCATAAGAAAATAAGTTGTGCGCTTTTGTTAAAAAAACTATATAAAAATTATTTATTTGTCAACTTTCTTGTAAAAAAATGTATAAGATAAAAATTTTTATAGCTAAGTACTTAAACTAAAGCATTACATATATCTGTAGAGAAATGGATTAACCTTTTTAATCCAATCACAATCTACAAGAAAAAGCTAAACAAAAATTCCTTTTTTTCTCATAATAACAATTTTTTTTATATGAAAAGCTTACGAAAAAAAAAGACACCATTAAAAAGTTTAATATTTCTTCTAAAAAATAAAGCCATATTTTATTTTTGTTTTAAATTCGTAAAAGGTATAAAAATAATTTATTAAAAACAAACATTTTTCATGAAAAAATCAAACTTTTTTTCTTCTAAGATCATTAAATCCATTTTTTTATATCAAAATCTAAAAAATTTTATACTTGTTGTTTCAGCTCAAAATATTCATACATATCAATCATGTCTGGATGACATCTACAAAAAGACTTAGCATTTTTTTTTACCCAATCAATTTTCATCAAAAAAGTAAAAAAAATCAATCTCTTTTATCTTCTAACACCATTAAATACATTTTTTTATATAACAACCTATAAAAAATTTTATATCATGCGAAAGGTTATTATTTCCCCTTTTATATGACACTTCAACCATATTTCTACAATGCCTACAGAAAAAGTCAAAATCACTACTTGGCCAAAGGTCTAAATTTTAAAAACCATTTATAACTTGGTTTTAAAATTTTCTAGAATTTTTTAATGGAAGATTTTAGTATCTCCAATAGCTAAAAATTTTAGGTGGATGGGGAGAAAATGGCGTCACTTTTTCGTGGATTCTGCTCAAAAATATAAGTAAATTATGTAATAAATTATTTGTAACTTCGATTTTCCTCAAAAAAATAAAACTAAACAATCACCCTCTTTTTAAAAATTTACATAATTTGTGTAGACAAAAAATGTCAAACGTTTCGATACCGAAGCATAAAAATAAAAAAATCTTTCTTATAAATTTCATACTGCATGCGATTTTGCTATCTCCACTGAGTGAACATAATTTGTAACTGTCAACGGTAATCCATCGGCATTTTTAACAAATTATCCCGTCACCTTTCTGTGTATTCATAAAGTGAAAGCTAGTACACAAGACTCTTTCTATAGGGCGGCAAGTACAGAGGTAATACAATATCAAAAGGAACTTTTTTGCAGGACAGGAAACACAACTTTCAGTTTTCCTTCAGCTGTATATGTTGTATGTGCTACACAATTTGTTTTGTATTTTTATCGCTGTCATCTACTAAAGCAGAATTTCAGTTAATTATAAAGGTAACGCCCGCCTGAGTCTCGACTTGTGTTTTCATGGAAAATACAGTTACAAAAAAAAAAACTATGCAAAAAAAAAGAAAATACTTCGTTGAAATGGTGTGTTCCTTAATTGCAAGTGGACATGCTAACACAACATTTAATTTCGATTACAAAGAACGAAAGGAAAAAAAAACAGTGGAATATAAAGAGAAAACAAAGACTACAAAGAACTACTGTACTACGACGAGTTGTTTTGTAGTATATTTCCCATGAACAAATAAACGCCACCTTCGCAGTAAAGTAAAACATTTCCGGCTGCACCCCCATCAACAATTTCACATTTGAAGGAGAAAGTACTTATACCAACCTACAAAGAGTCGAATTAAAGGGCAGGCGAATTGAATGTGGGGGTCGCAAAGAATTTTAAAGGGCGCTTATTTAAGTTCATCCAGAAAATTTTGAGCTGAAAAACTCCAGACGGTGAAAAAAAACACACAAAATCCAACGTGAGGAAAAAATGTAGACTTAGACAACCTACTTGTTGCGTTCGACCAAAGCTCGAAGTGTATAACTCAAAAATGAGCTTTTAAGTGAGAAACCTGCTTCGCTGTCCCGATATTTCGTTCAGTCTTCTGTCAGGACGCTTGTCGGCTTGTATAAGGAGCGACAGCCTAAACGGATGGGCCGATGTACTTCAAACTTGGTGTGTAGCAGTTTTTAGAATTAATTTTTTGGGCCAAAAATAACGGTACCTACCTGTCATATACAAATTTTGGAAAAGTTTAATTTTCTCAAAAATGGCTCCTACGATTTTTATTTAAAAAAAATCAAGTATAAGTTTTTAAATAAGGTCTATCTTTTGATGAATCCTTATTAACGGTACCTCACATAGAACCATTTATTAAATTTCAAAATATATATTTATCTTCCAAATTACTAAATCAATTTTAACGATTTCTTGTATGAAAAAACATTTATATTTCAAAAACAAATTTTTGAATTTAAGAAAAAAAAATTGAAATTTTTTTTTTTTTGAAAAATCAAATTTTCAAAAACGTAACATTTAATTTTTTTTAAATTTTTGTTTAACGTGTTGATTAAATGTTTCTACAAAATGGAATACCAAATTTTTTTTCACAAAATTATTTATAAAAAATTACTTTTTTAAAAAACGGCTCTAATGATTTTGAAAATTTTTTTTACTAAACATGCATCTTTCTAAAAAAAAATTAAACTGCATCCTTTTTTTGGAGCTCAGTCGCTCCCATAAAATCACGATTAACTTCAATAAAGTCACCTTTTTACTTTAGGTAAAATCCCGGATTGTTCATGATAAGATCAAGGGTTACTTAGTTAAAGTCATGACTTACCCCAGTTTTTCAGTTTAGCTCAGTTAAAACACTTTCTTGTTCCTTAAAATACTAAATTTCTGGATAGAACCACGAGTTACGTCGGTAAAATCGCACGGGTTAAGCGGTAAAAAAAACACGGGTCGATCTAAAAAATTTCGAATAACTTCGATAATACCATTTCGGTTCAATCATCGCTCCTGTAAAATTACATATTTACGTCTTGTTCCACAAAAATAACCAGGTAAAAAAGATAAGAAGTTATACTCACTAAATTCAAGGATTTTCACGATTCGTATCGGTTAAATTACGGGCTTTTCACTTAAATCAATTTATAGCTTGGTTAAAATCAAGGATTTTTTCGTCGTTGTAAAATTTTTGGAAAAATCACGGGATTCCCTTTGAAAAATTATGGTTTGCATTGCGAAGAACTGCGAGGTGGGCGGCGCCTCTTCAACCAAATCTTGTCCTGCACCGTTGAAGGTTCTTTTCACTTTTTTCTACCAACGTACTGTCGATACTTTATATGTTTAAATCTGACAAAGAATTGTTTCTTTGTAAATAAAATGCAGTTGTTGCAAATCGTTGCACTTCCAGAGGTTATATATGTTTGTATTCTTTGTGTGAGTCAGTCAGTCGTTTTGTGCACAGTTGAATTTGGATCCTTCATCGCAGGATTTTCTTATATAGTCCGCTATTGTCGACATCCAGGAAATACGAGACACACCTACAACACTTAAAGACCAGAGTTCAGACTTTTAGTGTTCTTACTTGACTGTGCAATATACGAGCTTGAGTATAGTGCTATATAAAAGTAGGTGGTGTAATTTATTACATTTCCAATTTTGTTTCACCTTCTTTTTCTTTTTTTAGTATCGCGCATATTTATACCTTGAAGTCCTCTCTCCTTGTGATGATTACATTTTTGTTTTCTTTTTTTATTTTTAAGTGCGAATTTTCAGAAAACGTTCAAATAAACTTTTCAAATCAAAGAAAACCCTTGAAAGAAGAACTTGAAAGGATTTTATTGTTTTGGCCTTTGTAAGTTGAAATGCAATTGAAGTGCATTTTAAGTTGATGGAAGTGGGAAATTTTTCAAAAGCGTCACTTTTGAATTTATGAATTTATTATTATTATTTAAGTGTGATTAGTCTTTTAGCATTTTAAGATGTGTTTTTTTTTTTTGTTTTGGAATAGATTTGTGTATATAGAATATACTTAGTAATAAATAATAATTAAGATAAATAGCAATGACTATCAGAATCAACAAGGTTTTGAAGAAACCTTTGATAATCAAAAATTGAGAATTGAGGTTTTCAGCAAGTGAAAATGTTGGTTGTTGAAACAGATGGAGTTGGAGTGTTTAAACTACTAGAGTAAAATCAAACTTCATAGAGTATTGCTTTGAATACTTTGAATAGAGGTGACCTGCGACGCGACGGGTACCTAAAGAATATCGCAGACATTGAACCAAGGGCGTACAGACCATTGGGACAAGCGGGGCAACCGGGCAAAGTTCCCAAAAAATATAACTTGCATAATAATTAGCAACCATCAAATAATACAGATATATTTTAAATATGTATATAATAGACCAGTGCCAATACAAAAGTTGTAGATAGTAAAAGTGTCTACAACTTTTATTCAAACCATTTTTGTATATAACCTCAAAAATATTTTTAAAATGTTTTTTGAGCAAAAAGTTATTTTTTTGGATTTTTGACGAAATTAATTTGAAAAAATAGCCTATTTTTAAATCAAAAAATTGTGTGGAAAAACTATACTTTTGTTTTAGAAAATATTGAAAAAATAAAAAAAATACAAAAAAAACGATTTTTAGATCGATTTTTCCGTAAATGACAGTAATTTGACGACAATTTTTCATAGAAACCAAATTATACTTTTCTAATGGCCTTTGACATTCCTAATTTCAGCCTCTAACGAGCAAAGTTTTTGAGATATTGACTTTTCAACGTCCAAAACACTATTTTTGTGATGTTTTGGCATGGTAATATCTCAAAAACTTGATGTGACAGAATTTTTCTGACTTCGGATTCGAGCTCAGCACACAAAACCATTAGAAAAATATATTTTGATTTCTATACAAAAAAAACTTTTTCACTAGTGAAATCGAACAAGGCATTCGATTTTTGTCTGCCCTGTTCGATTTAACTAGTCAAAAAGTTTATTATTGCTGAAACGAAATTAAAGAATTTACATTTTTAAATACATCTTCACTTTTAATATAAAAAATTCATACCAATGGCCTCGTCTTCTTAGCAAATACAATTAATTTATTTTTCCGAAAATTTTTCAAAAAACCATTTTTGACTTTGCTCCGAAAATTGCATTTTTTTAATGTTCAAGGTTTTATATGTTTATTTCATCAATGTTTCAATTTTTGGGAACTTTAAAATCCCTGTTTTGAAATAAAGATGAAAAAAAGAAGCCTTTTATTTTCAGATTTCATAATTATTATTTTTTACTGCACTTTTGAAAAAAAAAAAAAAATAGTGGTATAATCTGTATTTTTAAAGATACTTATTGATTTCAAAACATTAAAAAAAAAAGAAGTGGAATATTTAAATACCATATAAATTATTCTTATATACGGTACAAAGAAAAACCAATTGATAATAAAATACTTTAAACCAAACCAAAAAATAGCTAAGATAACGAATAAGAGATTTAAACTTTTAAAAAATCGATTTTAATAATTTTGTACCCCCTAATTTCTCATCCTCTGAAACGTCTTGAAATCTTATTTATTAAAAAAAAAATGGAAAAATAGTGCCATGTATGAAATTATTTAAATCAAATATTTCGTACCCTTTTTCAAAAATTTTCAAAATTTGTTTGCACTGTATTACAGTAAATTTGTAAATATTCCCCTTTTATCCAAAAGATTTTCTAAGTTTGATATCACTCAAGTCAAAAAAATCCAAGGATTCATTCATTTTTTTTTTTTTTTTCAAAAAAAAAGGGATTTTAAGCCATAATTTTTATGGGAAATCATGTTTAACTTTTTCTGTCTCTCTCACCCCTTTTCGAATTCCAAAAATTCAAAACTTGTTCCAGGTTTTCCAAGGGCTATTCTTTAAAGTTACAGACTTTTAGTAATACAAATTATTTATTACGAAAAACTTAAAAAAAAGTCCTTCTCACAAAAATCTTAAATTCAAAAGTTTTTCCAGAAGCAAAAGCGCTACAAATACCTACTTCTAAAAATATTGAAAAATTAAAGATCGTAAAAATATCATACCAGCTAGAAAAAAATAGCTTTCTTTTGGCTCTAAAACCCCTGGTTTTGAACATTTTTTTCTAAAAAAGTTAGGAGTATTCCAGAACAAATTGGGAACAATCTGAAACAAATCACCCTCGACTGTCGAAATGTCTTCGGCTCTTGATTATACTTACTTTCAGTGAATTTGGATCATTTTCAAGATTCTAGTTACCTTATACTGTATACTGTTTACTGGTATTTATACAAAAACTACAAAACCCGGAAAAAAAAGTAATAAAAAAGCAATACAATCCGCCATTTTCTTTTTTGTCATTAATCTAACTATCATCATCGTAATTTTCTCATCTCAATGAAGTTTTTCTTTTCTTGATTGTTGTTTTCTTTTCATTTAAAATCTAAAAAAAAAAAAACTTTCCATGAAAAAAGTGAAAAGATTGTTATTTACAAACTTTATTTTCTCTGTTTTCTTTTATTTTTTATTTTTGTTGTTCGTAACCTCCTTTTAAATCTAATCTTGAGTACCTACTCGCCAATCAGTGGTATAATGAAAATAACTGAAAGGCAAGCTTCCCTTAATTAAGTCGAAAAGAGGCTCCTTGCAACTTTTTTTCTTCCTTCATCATTCTATCCTCTAAAAACGGAGCTCCTCTATTCGTATAGCTTCACATCATTGTAGAGTAGCGACAGTTAAGAAATATATATACTCTCCTTATTGCTAATGTTTGGCTAAGAAGCTGAGCGAATTTGCCTCGCACAAATTATGGTGTGGCATGAATGAAAAGTTGCTCTATCAAGAATGAAAGAAACTCCAAAGTCAAGCAAAGTTTCGCAGCAGGAAGTTGTTTTTTTTTTTTTGTTTTTTTTTTTTTGTATCTTGCTGCATATAAGCGTTCAAATACAAATTTATTTTTTAACAGAAGTTTAACTAGGTTTTAATTTTATTTTATTTTTTCTATTTTTTTTTTTTTTGGGTTTGACTTAAGATGGGACAGCAATTTCAAAAATAAATGATGTGCAACACGCCAAACCTATTTGTTGGGAAGTTCTAAACAAATTATGCAAATAAGTTTGTGTTATGGCTTCACAAAAGAAAGAGATACCTCGCACGTGGTTTGGTATCATGAGAAATTGAAAATACTAATTAGTGGTGTAGAGTAGAAAATTTATTGAGGTGCAGAGTGAGTTGCACTTGTAGGTGATAGAATGAGAAAGAAGTTAGTGGCACTTAGCAGCTACTTAATTTGATTGATTATCGAACTTTATTTCCAAAACATTGATTATCTTTTTTACAATCACCCTTAATTTCTGCAATAACCTTGGCAATTCATAAGAAAAAAGCTTCAGAAATATGATTTCTTCACAGAAATTTAGTCAAGCTTCGAGAAGTACTGATAAATTAGGAAACACACAGAAATGCTTCTTCACTTCTGCAATGGAATCCAAAGTATCTCAAAATAACAAAATTGAGCTCAGCCAACCATGTAAAATGTACGCTTTTAAAAAAAGCACAATTGACTTATTTAACCAGCTCTCTAGAATATATATCTACCAGGCTATGTGAAATTGGCACCCCCAAATGCTATTTTTTTTGCCGAAGGTTAACCCAGGATAGGCCAACTTTTTTTTTCTTTATTCCACTATTTTTTCAAAAGATACAACAAAAACTTTTTTTCATATCAGAAACCGAAAAAAAGTGTGATTTTTTTTTTCGTGAAAAAATTGCTAGTTTAAAACCGTGGTTTGTTTGCCCAAAGTTTGCCCAGAACAGCCCAACTTTTACTTTCGCTATTCTACGCTTTGTTTAGAAATAATAGAAAAATTAGTTTTTAGATACCACACAAAAAAGTACTCATACACCATAGTAAATTTTTTAATTTATAATTTAGAAAAATTATAGCCACTGGTGTTTGGATTGCACCTCAAATATTATTTATTTGACTTAGAATTTTTACTTGATTCATATAATATTCCTGTTAAGAAGCTTAAGTTGATTTGTTTCATTTCACCTTAAAAACCACAACATACAAATATTTTTTCAAGTGTAAAAATCATTAATTTTTTTGGTTTGCCGTATATAAGCACCTAGAAAAGCTACATGCTTAGTAAAATCTATCCAAACATTTTTTAAAACATTAACAATAAATATAAAATGGTGTGAAGTGATTTCTTTTTCAGTACACGAATAGAAATTTTTAGACCTTTCTGAAATAGCCTTTGTAAGTACAATAAATTACATCACTTTTTCTGTAAGCCCACCCTTAGTTACCAACCTCTTAAATGAAAATTTTTGTTCAGTGTAAAAATTGTCCTTTTTCCAATTTTTCACAAATTACCATGCTAATTCCAACAAATTACATCATTTTTTTTTGTTAGCCCGCCCTTAGTTCAAAAATTATGAGAAACAAAATTTTTTTTGACGTGTTAACATCTTATAAATCGATGAACCATGGCAGCCACCACAAAAAAGTGACGCCATTTTCTAACGTTACACTCTCGCACTTTCGCAGTGCGGCAAAAAATTTCAATTAAAAATTAAAAATAAACTATTAGAGATACAAAAATCTTCTATAGTTTATTTGAAAGATTATAATCTTAAGCTTAATCCAAATGAAGGATTTTTAAAAAATCCGTCATTTCATAGGGTAAATAGGGGTAAAACGGAAAGATGAAATTTCGACTAAAATCTAAACGCGATGTCGTATAGAATTAATTTTTTTTCTATAGATAGATGAGATTAATTTAAGAATAACTGCATTTAAGAAAAAATTCTAAAAAATTCTGAAACTAAGTTATAAAGTTTTGTTTGAATGTTGTACATGTGTTGGGGCTATGACAAAATGATGATTTTGGGTAAAGGAATTTTTTTTTGAAAATTCTAAAGGTGCCAGGTGAAAGACGATTAAAAAAAAATTAGGCATCTGATATGAATTTTTTTCTAACACTTTTGACTGATTAACGGAAGTTTCTAAAAAACACGTTTTTTTACCGTTTTTAATCGATTTTCATCGTTTTTTATTTTTCTCTATTTTTCTTTAATAGATACAGGAATAAAGTATATGGAGTAATGATAGACCATAGACTATATGTGTGCGAAGTTTCAATCATTTTTGTAAACACAATTTTGAGATAACGGTAAAATAAAATTTTAGAATTCAACAGGTTATAACTTTTGACCAAGAGCAGATAGAAATTTTATTAAACTTTTATGAGCATCCTGATACAATTACCTTTCATTTGGTATATCAAACATAACGGTAGACTAACTACAAGCTACACACTGTTAAATCAAGAAACTTACGAAAAACCTCAAAACACCAGTGGAGATCTGTTGCCCCCCGAACAGCCACCAGTGTGGGAAGTACAGTAATCTCAGTCTGGAAATTCGACATGGTTGACTTTAAAAAATTCTTACTTCTCTTGTAGGCATCTTTGAAATGAGATTGATACGTCATATGAAAGGTGAAATAATAAGTTTTCACATGGTATAACATTTTTTATAGGTTGTCAAAAAAAATGATTCCATAGCCTGAATCAGAATATAATCATAAATGTTTTTTTTTTTTTTGCTTTTTTTAATGAAATTTGATCGAGTTCAAAAAATTTTAGCTCTTTTTGTAGATGTCTCATAGATCTAATCGATATATATATTTTGAGCTAAGACAATAAGCTTTCAGATTATTAAACATTTTTTACAGGTTGTTAAGGAAAAAATGGAATTAATGACATGAGAAGATAAAAATTCATGTTTTTTTTTGCTTTTTTTTATGAAAATGATTGTTTTCAATAAATTATTTTTATACTTTTTGCGCATTGTAAAAATTTAAAAATGGTTTTATTCTTAAGAAGAAATACTTGGCTTTTAAACTGCATATTTTTTTTGTAAGCTTTTAAAATAATGATTGTTTGAAAAAAGTAAACGCTTCAATTGACTCATTTTAAACAAAAGCACACAACCTATTTTCTGACGACGTTATCACGTAAAATTATCATCCGTAAACCGGCTTTACAGACAACCTCTTTTTAAATTACAAACCTCTTAAAAATCAAAATTCGTTTTTTTTAGTGTAAAAATTATCCCTCTTACACATTTATTTAGTATTTTATTAATACTGAAAACAAAGAAGACTGAGTGCAAGAATATATTAATTTTTACGTGCACTCTGGCGTATACGTAATTATTTGTTTCATATATTGACGTAATGTTAATGAATTTAAAAATAAATCTTTCTTATAAAAATCTGGAGGAAGGATTTAAGAAATTAGTTCACAAATCTTAAAAGCAGGTTTAATGTCCCTCAAAATCTCCTTATTGTCTTTATTGCAAGTGCAAGAGGAAGAGAGGAGATGGCAGTAGTAAAAAAAGAAAATGTATTTTCATGGCAATATGCCAAAATGACACATTGGATGATATGAATAAGAGGTTTTACTATGCACATTTTGTGCATATCAAGTTTTAGTTTGAGCTTAATTTATTCTATTGTGCAACTAGGTATTTTTACTATTTTATATGCATACGGGTACGGGTCAATATTTCATATAAGTATTTTTGGAATACTAAAAAACTTATTTGGAGAGTTTAACAAGTTTTCTTAACAAAATATCTACTCAGTCAAAATAAAAACTTTTATCACTGATTATTTCTTTGATTTCATCCTTTTCTTTATTTGTTTTTGCAAACAAATATCCCTCTGGTAATATACCTCTTCAAACGTTATTAAACTTCAAAAATCAAAAAAAGAGGCACACTCAACGTATAAAATCTTTGTTATGCTTTATGTTATCCGTATATTAATTACGTGACAGATTGATAATAGTATCCTTATCACTTCAAAGTAGGTAATATAAAACACGCATGTTCTTATAAGGCCTCTTACTCCTGAGGGTGGACTATAATCTACAACTCAGATAAGGCATTTATCATTCTCTCCATGTCGTATTTTCGCATTTCGAACATCAAACTTACACTCCTTATACAAGACTTTGGCAATCAGCACGTGACGATATTGCTACGTGTCTAACAAACAAAATGATTTTAGAACCTCTGTATGGGTCGCACGTACTTGTTTTTAAATATAAAGTATCAATCATTTCGGTGGAAATTTTTGTATGCTTCAGAAAGATTTGCACATTTTTTCGTCAATATTCCAGTTACTTTATTATCTCTTTCGCCTTCTAACTAGAAAAGTTGCTATTGAAAATCTTGTCAGATTTATATTTATCATGCACAAAACCAATACTTGACCAATAGACCAGGAAAAGTAGTAAAATTCAATAAAGAGCTAACTTCTGTTTCGCTATGTTACTTTTTTTTTTTTTTAAGAAAAGATCGAATACTACCAACGACTACCAATGAAGAAGAATACGATTTTTAAATTTTTTTTATGCACTGATAAAACTTTAAGAAGATGAAACTTTTATTTCAACAGACAGACAGAATTTCTTGAAAATAGAAAAACTTTTAAAAACAAACGCAAAACGAAGAAGAAAGAGTTTGAAAAAAATAAAAATAATAAAAAAAAGCATCAAGTTTCCTGCTTTAGTGCAGAAGCTGAATGATAGCCAGCACAATTGAAAACTTTATTTTCTTTAGCTGAAGTTGAATGAAAATTATGTTCTCGCATCCATGACTGGCAGACAGGCAAAAATAAAGGGAAAAAGCTTTTTTTTAGAATTTAGTGGCGAAAAAAAAAACTTACAAAAAATATTTCAATTTAAAATGCTGACATTTTGCGCGGAAAGCATTTAAGGAATTGATTTCATAGAAAATATATCAGAAGTCTTTTGACAGCTAAGAGGAGATAGTTACTTGAGTAATAAAAATATGGACGCCATTTTTTTTTTAATAGAAAATAAAAGGGTTGGGGTCAAAATTCTGCCGGGGTCAAAATTCTTTAGTCAAAATTCTGCTTTCAAAATTCTGCTTTACAAAATTCTGCTTTTCAAAATTCTGTTTTTCAAAATTCTGTTTTTCAAAATTCTGCTTTTCAAAAATCTGTTTTTCAAAATTCTGCAAAAAATTAAAAAAGGGTTTGGAAAATGTTAAAAAGCGCGCGCTTTTTAACATTTTTTAAACAGTTTTTTAATTTTTTGCAAAAATTTGTAAAATCATCTTCTTGAAAAATTTTCTGCTTATTTGATTACTTACCTTCATAATTTGTCATTCTTTGAAAGCAAACTAATTTTTGTCTTATAAATAAATAAATTTGAAAATATTAAGAAAAGGTTTTTAATACATTTCCGAAAATAATTAAAATTTTTTTAATTTATCAAATAAAGATGAATATTCAAAAATTTGAATAAGAAAAGGAATATTTTGTATCAAACAACATCGGTTCCAATAAGTTAAACATAGATTTTATTTGAAAGAAAGTCAGTCTATGCATTTTAAAAAATATTTGCGACACTTAAACAAAAAAATTTAGGAAAGTACCAATGTTGAATTACATTAATGTGGTGTATTTTTCTTTAGTCAGCGCATATGCTATAAAAAAAAACAGAATTGGCAGAATTTTTTTGTTCAGTTATAATGCTGGCAGAATCTTGAAAAGCAGAATTTTAAAAAGCAGAATTTTGAAAAGCAGAATACAAAAAAAGCAGAATTTTGAAAAACAGAATTTTCGTTAAAAAAGCAGAATTTTGAAAAGCAGAATTTTGAAGCCAGAATTTTGACCCGATCCCAAAATAAAACTATTAAAACTATTATTCTAAGTCTTAAAAACCATACCTAGTAACAAAATTCGCCGTTTTCATTGATAGTCACACAGCCAACAAAGCTATTGATGGTGTTAACTGAAATTGAAAGCGTGCACTTTTTTACATTATCAAAACGATTTTTCAGTCTTTTTACAGCGTTTTAAAATACAGAACAGAATACAATTTTTTAAAGATTATGATAAACTTCACTTAAGCCAATTACAGTTTTATATATTATTTTCATCTTTTTTTACTTTTCTTTTTTATCCATCTTACATACATTCCTTTGATCAATCACCAACTCCATCAAATTGTATGATCATTCAAAACTTCCAGTAATACGACCCGCTCCTGGCCCATATATTTGAATATGCTTATATCGATCAAACCGAAGGTGAAAAAGTGACAAACTGCAAAAAATTAAGAAAGATATGACCCCAAAAAAACAGATCTAAGAAGCTTGTTTCCGGTAATGCCTTTAATCACAGGGCACTGGCCGATGAGTTAGCAAAGAGCTAAACAAAGTTTACTGTACGACACCCATTGTCAGAGAGGTTGCAAAGCAGAAAGAAACGGTACGTAACGTTACTGTACATAACGTAACGTAACATCACGTTACGTAATGTAAAGTAAACAACATAACGTTACGTAACGGCAAAAAAAGAACAATTCACCGAAACCCTTTTGAGCATAAAGGCTTTTTATTTCAGACAGTAGCCTGTCACTTAGATGGCTACTATGTACCTTGTGTGATGCATAAAATCCAACGAAACTATATGTCAAAGCTATTTTGGAAATATGTCTTATAACTATAGTAAATTAATAAGACTTAAATTGAGTGACATTCACATGAACTCAACTCAATCGCGTATGGTCACCGAAATCTGGAATTATTTTCAATTGGTCAATCCAAAAAAAAAGTCTATTGTTTATTACTTTCTACTACAACAGTCCACCCACCGGACAACATGCTCTTTTACCTTTTGTGAACTCTTATACCCCTTTTCACCATCATAAGCTTATAAAGGATTATTATTTATGAAAAATTAATATTGTTTAGTATCTTATTTTTTTGACATGATAACTTCTTATAAATCGATGAACCATGGCAGCCACCACAAAAAAGTGACGCCATTTTCTAGCGTTACACTCTCGCACTTTCGCAGTGCGGCAAAAAATTTAAATTCAAAATTAAAAATAAACTATTAGAGATATAAAAATCTCCTAAAGCTTATTTGAAAGATAATAATTTAAAGCCTAATCCAAATGAAGGATTTTTTAAAATTCCGTCATTTAATAGGGTAAACAGGGGTAAAACGGAAAGATGAAATTTGGGCTAAAATCTAAACGCGTGATTGTAGAGAGTTGATTCTTTTTGTTATAGATAGAGGAGATTGATTTAAGGATAACTACATTTAAGAACAAATTCTAAAAAATTCTGGAACTCCGCTATAACGTTTTGTTTGAACATTGATCAGGTGTTGTGGGTATGACTCTGCGTTTTGAAACATTAATTTTTGAAAAATACCTACTTTTTTAGGGGTATTTCTGGGTAGTTTTTGATTTTGGAGTGTTAAAAAGATCTCAAGTTATATGGGACATGTAGGGCTGATAAATGCGCATACATGTGAAAAAATTGGAATCGTTAAAAGAGTTTTGATTGAATACGGAGAAAAATAAGTTTTTAAAAAACATGTTTTTTGGCCGTTTTTAACCGATTTTCATCGTTTTTTATTTTTACCTTTTTTTCTTTAATAGATAGAGGAATATTATATATGGAGTAATGATAGAAATAAATTATTATTAAATAAATATTTTAATACTTTTTGCTCATTGTAAAAATTTAAAAATGGTTTTATTATTTAGAAGAAATATTTGGCTTTTTAATGGTATAATTTTTTTTGTGAACTTTTAAAGTAAAAAAAATTAATATAATGAGAAAAGAAAAAAGGTAATTTTTTTTAGCTTTTTCTTGTAAATTATGATTGTTTGAAATAAATAAACCCTTCAAATGGCTCATTTTAAAAGCACACAACCTGTTTCCTTACGACGTTATCACGTAAAATCATTGTCCGTTAACCGGCTTTACAGACAACCTCTTTTTTTTTACTCGACTGCAGCATAGAAAATAGAAAAAAACGCAATGTTCTTAAACGGTTTTCGTGCATGTATGTTTACTCACAACTTCAAAACAATTAATCATACTTCAGTAATAGAGGCATCGTTAGAAGCGTCTTAATTTTCCGCTGATTATAGGGTGAAAGGTACTTCCTAAATTGACGCCCTCTACGAAAAAAAAATCGATATTTTCAAAAATAAGAAAACCTCTCTAAAGCTTTCATTTACAGTGATTGAATTTTTGTGAATAGATTGATTGAGTCATCGTAAATATGAAAACCAAGACTTACATAATCTTCTTGTTTAACTTGTATTGCCTACATTAAAGTTCAACTTTTCCAGGTATAAGTTACCCTATTAAATTTTTTCATGACCCAATGAACAAATCTCTTAATCACTATATACTTCCTTGCTAGACCTTTCAACATTACTTGACATTTTCTAAAAAAAGCCTTCTATTGTATGACTCAGTTTCACCTTTTGTTACGTTTTTTTTTTTTGTTCCACAAAAATGACACTTTTCAACTATTATTATTTCTCTTGCCAATCAAATCCACACTCTTATAAGTTTCACTTTTGATACGGTAATAATACGCATTCAAGTCTCTGTCTAAGTGCCCTGACTCGACTCGACTCGAAACCATTAAACTTTTCCATTTGAACAAGCATCATCACAATCCACCCTCCACAAACACACACACACAAAGCAACTAGGTCATGTCATGAAGTGAAGAGGAAATAATTCTGAAAGTTCTCATGGGGAGAGTATATGTAGGTTTCCCCCAGTGGAGAACACAGGAACGAACGAATCATTCTATTGTTTCTTATTCTGGGTTCAAGGATATTATTGTTTCCCATATTCGTACGTTCGTACCGTATATACACCTTCGCAAAAGAGGACTAACAAAAGAACAATAAAGGCAAACAATAAGAGAAGACAAGAGAGTATTTGTTTCAAAACTTTTCAATACTCTTATGGTCTTACGTGTGCCAATCTTCCGGAGAAGTTTATAGTAGAGGAAGCCAGGACAGAATACAGAAGTCGGGTGATGGAACTTGGTGTAGGTATAGCCTCATGACGACGACCGACTACGACGATGGCGGCGACGACGGCGGTGTAGGTTTATAGACCTTTGAAGTGTTTTTGCCAATGATGCTTCCTTTTCAAAGTGATGTGTGTCCTTTTGTTTTGAATACTGTGCTACCACACACAGAGCAGAAATGATGAAAGTTTTCAATTGGTTTTGAAAGAATCTGGATATGTGAGCTATTGGAAGGCTTTCAAGAGGAAACTATTTATGGCATAATCCAAAGGATATATTGTCGATTTGTATATGAAATTTTATGAAGAAATTTTGTGATTTTCAGGGTTTTTTTTTTGAAATTTATTTGGCTAAGATGAAAAGATTTAGCTTTGTTTCTAGGAAATCAATTTTGAAAAACAGAGGTATTTTGAAACAAAACCAAACAACCAAGTCTTGAACTTTAATTCTGTTAACAACATTACAGACGCAAATAACAAAATTCTGAAATAAAAAGGATATCCAAGAGCCTTACCTTTTTTTTCAATTGAATACGTGCTCGGAATAAACAAGTGCTTTGATTTTGTTTAATCAATGAAAATGCCATGAGAAATCTTTTGGATTCAAGAAAAGTATGAATAAAATTAATTATAAATCTTTTTTTTAGGGTCTACTTGACTTTTTTTTAGCTTCTTTTTTATTTGCATTTCATTTCTTATACTATAGGTACCTTCTGTAGATGAACTGACTTATTTGACTAGATTCAATCTTAAAAAGTTTTTCCTAAAGGTTCTTTCATAAGATTTCTTTAAATGTTCTAACTAACTTTGGTTATAAATTAAGGGATTAGCTTTTAATGTCGCTCGTGTCTTAACATACAAAAGTTTTAAATGGGAAGGAATGAACTTTCAACACCTTCTTTCTGTCATTTCAGAGGATTGAAACTTATATCTTAATGTCGATTTAATTCAAAGCTGTATTAAGATTTGACATTTTGAATTTTAAAACAAAAGATTCTAACTTTGTGGTCAAATTGAGTTAAATAACGTGAATACATTTTTAAAATTTCAATTATAGAATCATAATGCCGGTCGGTCTGAAACGGATCGGTTGTCGCTATCGGTAAATCTTTGTATCCCCGTGGCAATGGTTAGTATGATGAACTATCAAGCCAGCAGGCTGAAAAAGCCTAAAAGAGTATCATTGTCATCAAAAAGTGCATCTACGTGCTAAGGCTTTCGGGTTCGGTGGTAAATCATGGGTAAAATTGTCTTCTTCGAGCTCAATGCAAATGGTACTTTTTCTAACAAAGTTTTGGATGAAAGAATGGGATTTCCAAATTCAGACTTTTTGGATTCAAATCCCGATTTAAAGTGAATTCTTCAAAATGCGTCTATTTTTTTTAGTGCATTTTTTTTTTCATTTTTTGTCCATTTATGGTAAATTTTGAATAGTATAATTGTATAATTATATTTTTGTGTTTTCATATTTGGTAATTTTTAGTTTCCCGTGATAAATTTAGTTCCCCACAGATTTTTTGACAGACACACCGAAATTATGACTTGCAGCAGAAGATGTACTAATTTCAATGTTAAGTTCCACCCTTTTGCCCAATTTTTTAAAAAATCGGAGCCTTAACAAATCTGTCAGTTTTATACGTGCTTGAAGCACGTAAAATGCATTACCTTACCTTACCAACGTTGATAAAGAACGTTTGTCAAAATATTTAGGATAAAATAGACTCGAAAACAGAATTTACTTTTATTCTTTTTTTTTTTTGAAAAGGATAGTCAAAGTTGTGCTTTAAATTGTAAATTCTGGAAGTAAAATTTATTCCCGAGTTTATATTATTGTAAGAGGTCTAAAAAGTACCGAAGACTCTTTTTATGTAATTTGGAGATAAATTTTGGGCCTCCGCGATTTTGTTTTTTTGTTTTTTCAAAAATTTGTCGGAGTTCAAATATTTAGTTCTCGTTGCCTTACATTTTGCTATTGGATGTTTTTCAGACGGTCTTCTTTTTTATAGCTGTAGAACACTAAACAGACTTACATTCTCAAAGAATACTTTTTTTTAACCAAACCTTACCTTACCAAACCTTATTTAGTTTACTTTTTTTATGCTCTAACAGCTCTGGCACAATTTTTGGTTTGGAAATATTTACCGATACTGAGTTATTTGATAAAATCCACTTTTGTACATCTTTGCATCAAAATGATCCCTCGATTTCTGAAACGAAAAATGTTTACTGACTGACCTACTTGTGTTAAGGGGGGAAATTACTCTGGATGACAGCTTTTTCAATATTTTTTTTTTGGAAAACTGAAAGCATTTATTGAAATTTGGAAAAGTATGTGATATTATTGACATTATGAAGTATTGATACAATTTTTTTGAAGTACAAAAAAAAAACAAAATTGTTAAAAAAAATATTTATTGTGAAAATTTTATTGAACTTTTAGGTTCATGCAATGGCCAATGAATTAACGAGTAATTTGCAATTTATTTCAAGTCGATAGCTTCATTAGTTTTTGAGTTACGTTGCACGGCGCGGAAAAAAACGCGTTTCGAGAAAAATGCGTTTAAATTTATCGTTTTTGTACTGTGGTAGGTTCGGACTTTTGAGGCTTAATTTAAGGCTAAAACCACTGAAAATAGTTTCTTCAGTTGATAAATTAATGTACAAGGCAAAAAAAAATAATGCAAAAATAAAAAATTCCAGAGGGATTTCCCCCCTTAAAAGTATCAAAAAATTCTCGATTTTAACTACTAAATTCTGAAAAAAATTGGTTATTTTAACAATTTATGAATTTTTGACCACGAATCGATTGACATACCTCTACAAGACTTGGGTAGGTCAAGCCTCTCTAAGTACTAACACACACACAAATTGTTGTCGTTTCATTCAAAAACTTAGTTACTCATTTGGCAAAAGAAAAAAATAATCTAAAAAAAAGGCAAAAAAAAGTTACGCATACACCACAGTGACCGTTTAAATTAAATTTTTAAAAATATCAAATTTCTTACTTTCGTAAAAAACATAAAACAAAACTGCGATGTTGCAAAATTGGTTTATTATAAAAGACTTTAAAATTCTTTAAAGCATTCAATTTGGAGTGTAAAATTATTAAATCCAATTCAAAACTTTAATTACTTTTAAAATCTTTATATATTACCATATATTTAATTAACTAAACTAACCCACTTTTGAAGTGTACCTTCCAACTGCAATTTCATCAAAGGATATCAAACCCAATGCCTTAAAACCTGGTGATGCCAAATAACACATTCAGGACATACCACACAGTCATTCAGCGTCATAATTCAAGGTTCCTTTAAAACTAAAAATAACAAAAGAAAAAAGCCAAACTCATCTTTATTCTCCCGGGATCAAAACTATATACCTATGAAGTTTTACATTCTTAAAACTCGATTGGCACAAACAAAAGAATTTCCAAGGATTTGCTTTCGGAAGCTTAATAATAATGAAAGCCAGGGCAATCCTTCTGATACAGATACACACACACACACATACACACACATTTAAACCAAAGCCATCAAAAGTTTCTTGAATATTCTCTGAGGTAAATTTTATTTATGAATTATTCCCTATTCCCTATAGCGCCCAATTCAGCAGGATTCTTTTCTTTTATACGCGAGTAGTTGTGTGGTTAAATGGAAAAATATAAAAGAATACAAACGATTTCTGTCTTCAACGACTGCAATAGCGTTTTGTGTTTTCTTCTGGTGTTGAGATAGAAAGTTAAGAAAAGAAGGTGAATTTTATATTCGTCTTAAAGTTAAGAAATATATATTTTTTTTTAAGGACGTCGGATGTGTCGCATTAAATTGCTTAGATAATAATAATTTTGTACTTTAAAAAATACTTCTTCTTCTTTTTTTCGTTTTCCTTCTTTTATCTCCTCTTCTTCCTTTTCTTTTAATTCTTTTTCGGTTCTTCTTGTTTTTTTTTTCTTCTTCTTTCTCCTCTTCATCGTAAAATTCTTCTTCTTTTTCTTTTTATTCTTTTTAAATTTTTCTTCTTTTTCGGTTGTTTTTCGATTCTTCTGAAAAACTTTGACTAATGCAATTTTTTAACAAATCCAATACTTGTCTTATATTTTTGAACAATAGGGCAAGTAGAAGGAGCTTTAAAAATAGACAGGATTAAAACCTTGAGAAGTTTTTTTTTTTAAATGCAGCAAACGAAATAAGAGCGCTAATATACCTATATTGAGGTATACGTGGATATCATTTCTGACAAAACAAAGAAAGGATCATCATGATGGTTTATTATTTATTTTATTTTAGTGAAAATTTAAATGCAGTGGCAGGAGCACGGTCATTTGAATGCGATACTACTCGAAGTGTCTTGCACTCCAGATTTTTTGATGCAGAATTGGCTATTTAGGAAATTCAATTAGTAGTAATTTTTTTTGTAAATTTATGTGTGTCCTAGTGACAGATCAAACAAAATATTGTTTACTATTTTGAAATAATTTCATGGTTTAAATTTCTATATTTCGTCGCCTGAGAATTGTTTTGTCGTATACGCCAATTTTGGAATTTTGGGAAATCGCATTTTAAGGTTTGAGCTTTTATAAAAAAAAAACTGGCCTATAGATTTTTTTCAATTTTTAATAGAACATTTTTTGCGATATCTTCTTCTTATTTTTGTTGTCAAAATTGTCACATTTATTTTAGTTTTCAAATTATCAAGGTTTTTATCCAAAATCAGTTTGTCGTAAACGCCACCAAAATCAACTTTTTTTTTCCATCCCGTACACGTACGACAAAGTAGGCGCACGTACAACATTCCAATACTAAAAAATAAATAAAAAAAATTTTCACAGTTCGTTTTTATTTATTAATTAAACATTTAAAAAAAGTTTCTTATTACATAGAAGTAGTATTGGTTTGACTTAGAGGCTCAATTATTAAAATAAATAGATTTAAAATAAAGAAAAACCAAAAACTATGACCATACACATAAAAAAAAATTAAAAAATGTCTTAACAAAAAATAAAAGTCATCCTATGGCTATGAAATATGAAAGAAATAAAATAAAAATAAACCAAGTTTGGTTAAATTAATAAATTAATATATGGTCATAAATAAAAGTAAATTAAATAAATATCAAACTAAAGAATTTATTCTAATTTTTTGATTTGAATAACGCTTCATAATATTCTTGGTCTGATTTAGGCATAAATATGAAAAGGCTTTTAATATCAATAATCTTATCCTTAGTTATCGAGTTAGATTTTTTTGTAATTTGAAGACATTGGCTGTACAAATTTACAGGAGTTGCTATATGTTTTAAATATTATATGTTTTAAATATTGATGAGCTTTTATGTTCCACTTTTCTACCGCTCGCTTTATAAAATAGTGTAAAAGTATCATCAGTATCATCAATTTGCAAAACAATAACGCAAATTTAGCGAAGAACAATGGCGCCTTAAAAAAATAGTTTTCGACCAGCAGGTGTTTTTTGCGAGCGGGTGCAATAACAAAACTCACAGCAACCCTTTTTCGCTTCGTTCACGACAACGCGCGTGAACGAAGAGGCGCCCACGAGTACAGTCGACTTCTTGATCTTGTGTGTTCCATACAAGATCAATAAGTATACAGCAATAAAACAGCAAAATTATTTTCACTTTACTTCGTTGAAGACAGCGCGCGCGAAAGAAGTGACAAGATCAATAAGTAATAAAACAATAAAACTGCGACCTTTTTTCACTTCGCTCAAGACAACGCGCTTGAACGAAGCGGCGCCCGTGACCGACGGTCGACTTCTTGATCTTGTGTTCGATAGAAGACCAATAAGTGTACATAATTATAAGCTGTACTTGCGACCGAGGATGAGGCCAAGTATCTAGCGGCAGGAACAAACGACAAGAACCATGGCAAAATTAAATACAACATTTGAGATGTCTCTCAGATGCACTTTTTTCTTTCTTGCACCTCAAGTAGCGCAAAGCTTAATGCAGCCCTTAGTTTTTAAATTCGTTGTCCTTACAGCAGATGAAGTCCTTATTTTCAATAAATACTTTTCTAGTAGGTTTATTATATTTGTTTATATTCTATTTGGGTCATATACCTACATACATGTAAGACAAAACAAGTTCGAAATCTTCTACCCTATCTGTTTTGTACGACGTACGACAAACCAATACTGAAGAAAAAAAAGCTGAAAAATACATAGAATTTTTGTCGTAAACGCCAAAAGTTGGCGCTTACGACAAACCAACGCTAATCCGATGCTTATTTTGTGGATATACGACAAAATGCACACTAATTATCTAAGTAACGGTAAACGATAGGACAAATCTGATAACAGAAATGAAAAGAGAACGTTCTAAAACCTATTACTACATATCCAGTTTAAAAAAGTGCATTTTGGCGTTTACGACAAAACAACTCTCGGGCGACGATTTTTATCCAATAAAGGCTCTGGTTCAATTAATTTTGTTTTGTCTCAAATTATAGTTTGGTTTGACGTTTTGCAATTGTATATTGTAGTGTGTGTGAAAATGTATGTGAATCCGTCTCAAAAAGAGATTTGAAAAGATCGAATCTTCCGGAATCTTCCGGAAAAGTAGCAATTTTTTTCAATGCAGATTGATTCGACTGCAGATTGAATTTTTGGTTGTTTGGAATTCGAAATAAGGTTCTTAACACATTTTTGTAAGTTTTCATTAGTATTTTAGTTAGTAAAATCAGTTTACTTTTAAACTTTCACTTTAGAACTTATGTAAGTAAGATTATAAAAATGCTCACTTCTGTAGTGCACCACAAAATTAGTTTTCAACTCCTTCAAACTTTTTTCAATAAATATTTCAAAATGGCCTTTTAAAAATTCGGCACTTCAAAAATTAGGCTTTTAAGAAATACGGCTATTTGCCAATACACTTGTGGCGACATCTCAAATTTCATCGCTGAATTTTCAATTTATTTGACATTACTTTAAGTCACTCATTCTTTTAAATTTCATTCATTTCTTTTAATTTCTTTTATTTCCTTTTTCTATCAAAATATTAAATGTATAAAGAGAAGGCTTAACCCAAAATCTTTCCTCTTGATAATCATATACGCCTCGTGGCTACAATCGAAATTTGTATACTTAGTTAGTAAGTTTAAATTTTATTAAATTGGATTATTTTTAGATGAAAGTTCGCATCTTTTTATCAAATTAAACGACTCCACACACTTAAAAAATACAACTCTTTACTTTACAAATTTAAATAATGTGTACCTATGTTAAATTTTAAATAAAGCTGATGAATTGGGCAGTCATTACCCGTTAGCAGTGTACATTAGATTATAATTTCATCTTAAAAGCCAATTAACATGAAGTCAAGTCCAACTTTAGACAGTTGAATGATTTTAAACCCCAAATATTGAATTTGCATATATTTTGACATCAGCGTCACCTTCCGGGTCCAAATATAAAAAAAATTGTCTCGAATGAACCTTATCACACACACAAAAATTCACAAAAATCTATACAGTCTTTCGGACTCCAAATATGGAATTTCACTATAACTTGACAACAGCGACACCTACCGGGTCCAATTATAACACAAAACCTGTCTGGGATGGACCTTATCGCACACCCGAAATTTCACAAAAATATGTTCAGTCATTCGACCCCAAATACGCAATTGCATATAACTTGACAACAGCGCCACCTAGCGGGTCCAATTATAACACAAAACCTGTCTGGGATGAACCTTATCACACCCACCAGATTTCAGAAAAATCTATCAAGTCGTTTAGAAGGAGTAGGGTCACAAACAAACGCACAGGAGAATTATATATATAAGATATAAAAACATTATGATGCCTTTGAACTTGTGAATTGTGATACATATATGGAAATTCCATTGAATTTTAACGAAATTTGATTTTTTTCATATGAATCTGATAGAACCCATACTTTGTAAGTACGTTTTACGAATCCCTAATGCCGCATATCACTTGAAATCAAACAAAGTCTATGGGTCAAAATCATAGAGGTGAGATATTTCTTTTATTTGATTTATGGCAAAAATTTCATTCTTAAATGTTCGGTACCTATTTTAGGTACTATAATAGCTATCCAGTTCAAAAGGGGCAGAGCACAAAAACGAGTATTCTTCAATTTGCCCCAAACACTACTACTAGGTCAACTTTCTCTGAAAGAGTGGTGATCATTGTTAATTAAGGTCGTAGCTCGTAGGCAACAAACAAATCAAATATATGACTTAATACCTGTGCACAAATACCTGTGTGATTTGTATAGTATAGTGTTTTGGTTATGGGTCAAAATCATGAAGGTGGAAAATTTGATGTCATTTATCAATAAAAATAGTAGGCACGCATCTACAAATATATTTGTTTCGGTTAGAAAAGTTTCCATTTCTTTTTTATTGCATCTAATATACCCAAAAACAGCGTTCCCGGACATGTACATAACTCAAAAACTGATATTCAAATGACCTAAAAACACATTACAAACAATTATTTTTAAGTATTTCTTTACACAATACTTTTTATAAATTGGTACATCTCTTACAAAAAAATTTAGTAGTGTTGTTTTTATACATTAATAAAAGTTGTCAAAAGAAAAATGAGGTATAAAACCAACATTTCTTAACGTATGGTGCTGCAAGAAGTTTTTAAAGTTGATTTTATATGATTTATCATTCCACACCTATTTTTATGGATAAATATATAAAATGTATGTAAGAAGCAAGTTTTAGTTTCATTTTTAATTAAGGTCAAAACATCATTTCCGGGAACTCTCTTAGAATCTGAATAAATAATGTAGGTAGTCTTACCACTCATAATTTTGCATTTTTTAGGTTTTTTTACTCAGGTTTCTTTCTGAGTATGGCTGTAATATACACTTTTATTAAAAAAGTTAAAAAAAATAAAAGAAAAAATTACTCATGGCCTAAGTGTTTCGGACGTGCATAAAAGCATTTTTTTGTAGAAATATGTCTCTGCCCCAAGAAATAAAGTTACATTTGAATTATTTCAGACCCACTATCTTAATATAATATAATATCATTCACACTGATACTATTTCTAGACCCCTAAAGCCGTTTTGAAATGATCATCACCATTTCCAGGAACGTTTTTCTAGTACTAATTTTTGGGATTTTGCGGTAAATTAAAAAATATACATTTTTGTGCTCTGCCCGTTCATGAACCGACAAATTATGGCTAAAGCGAACATTTGAGCATGAATTTTTTATCAAAGTTGATTTTTTAAGAATTCGGTCACCTCCATGATTTTGACCCTTATATTATTTTTAAGAGTTAATATTCCAGTCATACATGGATTGAATTCTTTTTAAATGTCCCAAAACCAGGCATTATTATATCTGTAAAACTACAGTTTTCAAACTGAATTTTAAAGCCTTTTCGGAAATGACTTTTTGACCATACTGCCCATAATCTCGTAAAGGTCATAACTACATTTTTCTTACTTCTGAGTTATAGAGGGAAACACTAAATCTAATATCGCAATTTGCATATAAAAATGATAAAAATCAAAAGTACATTTTGAATTTTCTGACTTATTTGAAGACCTAGGCTAAAATAAATAAATGAGGATAAATCAGAGACAATGCCCTAACTCCAAATATGCAAACAATCAAAATCGAAAATTTTGTAGTTAGAGCCTTTACGAGATTATGGGCAGCATAACGTAAAACGATTTTTTTGATATTACCTATATTGCACCTAGTGGTCTCGATTTTTGATCACAATATCACAAAATTAAAAATAATCTTAATATAACCCAAAACAAGCGTTCCCGGAATGAATGAGACTAGAACTCAATTAGTAGTAGTAAGTAGTAGTAAAATGTTTTTTTTTTCAACATAACAAAAAGGTTACAATTTTTTTTTAATATTAAGATTTTTTTTCATTGAATTTAGTTATTATTATGTGCAAAATACAAAACTTATGACAATGACTACTTGTAGAACGCAATTATAAATAAAATTAAATGAATTTACTTATGCATATAAAAAAAGGTAAATCCATATAATGCCAGGAGTGGCAGAAAAAAGAAGGTCACCTTTAAAATAGTCAAAAAAGGCAGGAGACAAACTCAAAATAAAACTGTATATGATTATTTTGAAAAAGAAGACGTCGCAGACTGTATTTGTATCTTCTGTCTGCAATTGTTTTCTTAATCCAATCCAAAAGATGGGTGAATTAAATGCACCAAGTGTACAAAATGATCCCACGAAGTGGAAACTGATGAAGATATAACATACGAGTGTGATTTTAACAAATAGATTACATTCTTTAAGAAAGAAACGGTCTTACTATTAACAAAATTTCGGGTTGGGGTCAAAATTCTGCCGGGGTCAAAATTCTTTTGTCAAAATTCTGCTTTCAAAATTCTGCTTTACAAAATTCTGCTTTCAAAATTCTGTTTTTCAAAATTCTGCAAAAAATTAAAAAAGGGCTCTAAAACGTCAAAAAGCGCGCGCTTTTTAACATTTTCCAAACCCTTTTTTAATTTTTTGCAAAAATTTGTAAAATCATCTTCTTGAAAAATGTTCTAGGGGCAGGTGGCCTAAAATGGCCCCCCTAAGGAAAATGTCCTATATCTCGAAAAACAGTAGCATTCAAACTTGAATGCTATATACTTTTTAAACTTTAATATATTACTCTCACATTTTTTTCATTTGCGAGTTTATAAAGTTCCAAAAAGTATTTAATTTTTTTAATTTTCAAGACGTCTACAAATTTCACTGATCAAATTTACCCGGGTAAAATGGCACATTGTCGTGATTTTAAATGCAAAATTGAGTTTCTTGGAACAAGTGGTGCTTAATCCCCCCAGATCTTTCTTCGAGTCATTCAAAACCCAGTTCATGTTGGTTGCTCGTCTCATTTTTGAAAGTTTGCAACTTTCATGTTTTGGATGCTTTTTTCCAGGTTTTTGACGGAATCAAGGGCTTTCTTCAGTCCAGGACTTCCTCTCTGTACATCGTTCATAAATAGCAACTATTTTTACTTTAAAAAATAGAAAATGCGAAAAAAATTTGAAATGACATGTGAAATAGGTATGCCATTTTACCCGAGCACTAAGTAGGCAATTTTGCCCATTTTGAGTTTTTTTCAATTTAATTTTTACACCAAAAAATTTAAAATCGTTTTAAACCAACTTATTTCAGTAAATTAATAAGAAATACTTCATGCGTACACACATTAACTTCTTTTTCCAAAATACAATGTTTTTTATACTTTTTTTTGCAAAAAAAAATTTCACAAAATTTTAACGAGTGTACTTTTTGATGTGGATAGAGACATTTTGACCTGTAAAATTTCAAAAAATGACTTGAAGTTCCTGAAATTTCGTATATGTTGGTTTTGCCAGATAAACTAAAGAATCGCGTTCATAAAACTTTCTAATTATTTTCGATTCTACGATTTCTAGCAAGGGGGCCATTTTACCTTGGGGTGCCATTTTAGGCCACTTTCCCCTACTTATTTGATTACTTACCTTCAAAATTTGTCATTCTTTGAAAGCAAATTAATTTTTGTTTTATAAATGAATAAATTTGAAAATATTAAGAAAAGGTTTTTAATACATTTCCGAAAATAATTAAAATTTTTTTAATTTATCAAATAAAGATGAATATTTAAAAATTTGGATAAGAAAATGAATATTTTGTATCAAACAACATCGGTTCCAACAAGTTAAACATAGATTTAATTTGAAAAAAAGTCAGTCTATGCATTTTAAAAAATATTTGCGACACTTAAACAAAAAAATTTAGGAAAGTACCAATGTTGAATTACATTAATGAAGTGTATTTTTCTTTAGTCCGCGCATATGCTATAAAAAAAAAAAACAGAATTGGCAGAATTTTTTTGTTCAAGTATAATGCTGGCAGAATTTTGAAAAGCAGAATTTTAAAAAGCAGAATTTTGAAAAGCAGAATAGAAAAAAAGCAGAATTTTCGTTAAAAAAGCAGAATTTTGAAAAGCAGAATTTTGAAGCCAGAATTTTGACCCGATCCCCAAAATTTCATATAGTTGCAAAACCGTTTTTTTGTCATAGATGTTTTTTTCAAAACGTATTAGGTATCTCTTGTTCAGTATTTTTTTTTTTTTTTTTATAGGTAATAATGAGAGTTCCTACAAAAAATAATAAAATTAATGAACTAGGACTTTATTTTAATTAAGAAATGTTTTTTTTATTGATTTTTTTTTTTTTGTTTTAGTCAAAAAACGATTATTTCAATTACAAAATCACCTTCAATAAATAGATTTCCGTTCATGGTCCTCACATTGCTTCGTAAGCAGTTCGAGATAATCCCAATAGATTCATTTGATATGTTATTCAATTTCCACCTGTATACTTCTGCTAACATCGGAAAACGTTTACCTTTTATTTGTTTTTGTCCGTATTTTAAGTGCTCCTGGCTTAGCTCATAAATAATTACAAATCATAATCCTATTAGTGTGTCGGTAGTCAAAAGACTAGCTAAATTTCGAAAAGGCTTTTCCCCATGCCTCTAAGTATCAACACACACACAAATTCCTACACATTCAAATATCAAAATGTGACATTTGAATGCTTCTGCTGATTGATTGCTAATCATTTCAACCCATCGAGGTTATCATTCACCAAGCCGAACCGCAGCCATGTCTCATATGCTTGTCCAGATTAAATTGAGTTTTGCTTTCCATCACTCAGATTCAATCCTCCTCCCTTTTTCGTTCCAATTATATATCTCCGCAGGCGGGGAATTTTGGGATTAAGTGTTAATGTGTGATAGTGATAGTATATCGTTTGATTGATTCCCTCATACTTAGGGCTAGCATTTTGTGACAAGACAAGCGGAAGGACATCAATCAATGCTTCAAATATGGCCAAACATAAATAACGCTTTCGTTTTGTTTACTCTTTCCGCCCCATCGAATAACTTCTAAGGACATTTAAGGTTTAGAGGTTGCTTATGGTTGGTTGGTATATCCTACGCAAGTTGCAACAGAGGGGGTTTACAGAAGCGGAAAATGGGGGGTTGATGGCTGGGCGTGCTGAATTTTTATTTTTTTTTTCTCTAATATCCGTCTAACCTTTATCGCTCTCAACTGACAAGGGATGAGAGATTGATTTGTTTTTGGCCCCCAGAATAGAACCCAGCCAGTCTGCATCCCGCAGGGAAAAGACGGAAAAGTATTTGAACAATTTTTCTTAGAAAAGAAAATAATTGACTGCCAACCTTTGGTTTCCTTTTTGAATGAACTTTTATTGATTAAGTTCTGCGTCGTCGACGATGACGATGCTGACGATGATGGTCTTCATTGGAGTTGCTCTATGTTTTTTTAAGTTGCTCCTTTTAAGGTCAAGTATTGGTTTTTTCAGGAGGGAAAATTCACTACACAAATGATTTCCTTGGGAAGCTAGAAGATCAAGGGAGTTTGATTTCTTTTTTATGATACAACTTTTTAACTTAGTGTCTTGGAATACTATCTAAAAACCTTTGTTGCCTAGTTACGATTTGAAAAATCAAGAGTAAGTACATGCGACCGAGTGGCATAGTTTATTTATGATATTTTTTTGCCTTAAAGTCTGTGGAGATTTTTGAAAAGGTAGAAAATTCAATGAATAAATCTTTCGAAGAAACCTAGACGAGTTTCAATGAACAATTTAGTAACAGTGATGTAAAGCAAATCTGTAACTTGAGAATGGGGAACGTTGAAATTTGAGCCATCATCGGTTTTTTTTTTATCTTAGGGCATTTAAATATTATTGATATAGATTTTCTCATAAAGACTTTAATGTATAGGTGTCTGTAACGCACTTTATATTAAACACTTATTTGGGTGTAATAAAGATCTTAATTTTAGTTTCAAAGACCAAAACGTTAAACAAGATGGCAAAAATATTTATAAAAGCCATGAAATTGTAAATATTTATAGGTAAGTAGTGTTATTATCTCAGAAGGCCAAACTTGATGTGTCAAAATTATGGAGGTTTGAAATTTTCAGGACCGAATTCTTAAAAAATCAACTTTGTTTTATGATAAAAATTTCATGCTCAAATGTTCGCTATAATTTGTGGTTCATGTACGGGCAGACAAAAAAAATTTATATTTTTCAATTTAACGCCAAAACCCCCAAAATTTAGTACCTAGAAAAACGTTCCACGAAATGTTGGTGATCTCTTCAAAACGACTTTAGAGGTCTAAAAATTTTATCAATGTGAATGATGTATCATTATATTGAGATAGTAGGCTTTAAATAAATCAAATATAACTTTATTTCTTGTTTCAAAGACCAATATTTTCAAAAACTGCTTTTTATGCATATCCCAAATTCTAAATCCATAAGTAATATTTTCTTTAGTTTTTTGGTAACTTTTTTGATGAAAGTATATATAACAGCCATACTTAAATATGATACTGATTAAAAATACGCAAAAAAATGCAGACCACATTATTTATTCAGATTCTGAGAGCGTTCCCGGAAATGACATTTATCTTTATTTTTTATGTCATAAATTAAAACGAAATATTTTTGAGATTATATTTTAGTGGCCTCGATTTTTTTGTAAGAGATGTACAAATTTATATATAAAGAGTATTGTGTATAACTGGTGTTAAGAATAGAAATAATTTAAAATAATTGACTTGAATGTATTTTTATGCCATTTGAATTTCAGTTTTTGAGTTATGGACATGTCCATGAATTTTTTTTTTTTTTAGAAGGTATATTAGATGCAATAAAGAAATAAAAGAAATGGAAACTTCTTAAAAATCAATTTTCGAAATTTTAATGGGACACCCTTTCATTTTGTTCTTCGTGCCTTAAATATAAATTGGGTAAAATTTGGTACAGTTTAAACACGTTCTAGGGGTCGCTACCACAATTCAAAGTTTTGAAAAATAAACCAAATTTTGTTTTTTTTTCTCAGAAAATTTTAAAATTTGTTATCAGAATTAAGTACTTTATATAAAATCTTTAACTGTTTTCAAAGAAATTTTGATAAAAATACAGTGGAATAAAAATGAAGTTTAAATTTGAATATTTTTGAATTTGACATTTTTTTTGTGTTATTCTGTAGAATAGTTAACTGAGTGATCTTTCTTAATTGAAAAATTCAATGATTTTATCTAGTTGTTTATGAACCTAAAATCTTTATTCGACAGACAGTTAACTGACTGTTTATTAGAAGATTGAAAAATCGGGTCTTAAGCGTACTTTGTATTGTAACAAAAAAAATTTTTGTTGAAATTGATCTTTTTTTTTTACTTAAATCTTTAGTGAACGGTAGCGACCCCTAAATTTTAATATTAAAATCTGAAAAAAATACCATATACTATGCTTATATGGTAGAACATAATGCAGGGGTGTCCCATTAAAAAATCGAGAAAAAGATTGTTTCGACCATATAAGAAGCACCCTAATATGCATTCCTAGATGCGTGCCTATTATTTTAATTTGTAAATGAATAAAAATAAAATGCACGACTGGGGTCGCACGTACTTGCTTTTATGCTTTAAGTTACTCTAATGTTAAAGCTTTTTATTCAAGAAAATTAAGAAAATTTAAAATTTGATATTTTCAAGAAATTAAAAAAAATAAAATCTGTTTTTTATAATTAATTGAATATCGTTTTAAATGATCTTTCACAAAAAACCAAGTATGCCAATTTACTTCTTGTATAAAAGGGAATTTTTTCGTTGGAGCCGTTTTTTAAAAAAAGAATTTTTTATATATAAAAATTTTCTAACATTTTTCAAAAAAAAAGTTGGTATGCCATTTTGAAGTAATAATTTATTTACGCATTAAAACGAAATTTCAAAATTTTTCATAAACACGTTTTCAAAAACTTGATTTTTCAAAAAAAAAAAATTTGAAATATTTTTTAAAAATCCAAAAATGAGTTTTTTGAAAATTTTCTAAATTTTTAACATTACCTTTACCCAAACGATTTTGTATAAAAATGTTCTTTGAAATCGGGGTATTCTTGAACGAGATATTCATAAATCAAAAAAACCGTTATATGACAGGTACCGTTAATAACGGTAAAAAAAATATTTTTTTAATTTAGAAAGTTGGCTCTTATGTGTACTACTACACTCAAAAATTTTAATGAAAATCGTTACAGCCGTTTTTGAAAAAAATTAACTTTTCTATTTCCGTTATATAACAGGTACCGTTAGTTTTGGTCCTAAAAAAAAAAATTTCAATTTGTCCTCTAGGGAATCACCCAAAACTCTTAACTACAAAGTTTGAACAAAATCACTCGAATAGTTTAGGCTGTAGCTCGAGGTACATACAGACAGACAGACAGACAGAATTGCCGGAACCACTTTTTTGGCATTCTCCATCATCGTAATGTCATGTAAAATTGTTATCTCGAGTTCGATTTTGTTTACGAATCCTAAACTTGCCCTATAGTACCTATATCGCAAGTAAAAAACGTTTAATTTAATGTTATTTTGATTTAAAAAAATGCCTGGACATCAAATTTTTCACCTCCATATGATTTTGACCCAGGTACCCTTTTTTTATTTCTCCTACTTTACTGCTATTTATTTGGTCGCCATTTTGACGTCAGGAAACGTCAACAAACCTCCCGCTTTTGAGTTATTGGTCTAGTCCCTTCTTTTATACCTAATATTGTTTTTTCAACTGGGTTCTTCTTATTTTTGCATTACCAGTTGCATAAACAGTTTTATCGGTGTGCTGTATTTCATCCAAGACGGTATTTTGGAAGTTCATGTTACTCCTGCTGTCATGTATAGCATCTTTATTTCAGTTGCTCTCATACATTTTGTACACTGTTCATAATTTTAATTAGTGTTTAAGCTTATATCATTTGCACGGTAATTTCTTGACATTTCGTCCCAAATCGGACGTGTACATTAGACTGGGCCAAAAAAATAAAATATTTTTTTTTTTGAAAGTTACTTCGAAAATCTTGTTCAGGATGATGAAAAAAAAATTTGGTGAAAATTTGAGCCGTTAAAAAAAATTTTAAGAGGTCTATCATCGGTGTTTTTTATTTTTATACATGATATGATGTTTTACAACAGAACTGCTAGACGATCAAAGTAAAAAAAATTTCTGTTCATTTTTTCTTATATAAAATTAAATTTCCTACAAAAAAGATTTAAGTGAAAATTTTCGTCAGACGAGCCGTATTCGAGTAATTAAGCTTTTTAAATCGAAGTGTTTTTTCAATTTGACTGTTTCACTTTGGAATTTTGTGATGAGCAAATAAGTGAATAGAAAAATAAAACCTCGACAGATTCTTATAGGAAATTTAATTCTCTACAAAAAAGGTCTCCTAGTAATTTTCCCTAAATTGGGTTCTGAAGAAGTTATTCACGATTTAAATCGAGAAAAAAATTAAAAAATCAATTTTCAATTTCAAAATTTTCTAATTCACTGAAAATTCAATATTTTCAAATTAGCAATATGTTTTCTTGTAGGGAATTAAACGTTCTATAAAAAGTTCCTTGGCAGCAAATTAATTGCTTTAACCGTTTAGAAGATAATCGTATTCAAATCGCAAATGCATACTTGTCATAAGAAAACTATTGAAATCAGTGGGCATTGGTTTTGATACGAATATCTTCTTAAAGGTTAAAGCAATTAATTTGCTGCCAAGGAACTTTTTATAGAACGTTTAATTCACTACAAGAAAACATCTTGCTAATTTGAAAATATTGAATTTTCAGTGAATTAGAAAATTTTGAAATTGAAAATTGATTTTTTAATTTTTTTCTTGATTTAAATCGTGAATAACTTCTTCAGAACTCAATTTAGGGAAAATTACTAGGAGACCTTTTTTGTAGAGAATTAAATTTCCTATAAGAATCTGTCGAGGTTTTATTTTTCTATTCACTTATTTGCTCATCACAAAATTCCAAAGTGAAACAGTCAAATTGAAAAAACACTTCGATTTAAAAAGCTTAATTACTCGAATACGGCTCGTCTGACGAAAATTTTCAATTAGATCTTTTTTGTGGGAAATTTAATTTTATATAAGAAAAAATGAACAGAAATTTTTTTTACTTTGATCGTCTAGCAGTTCTGTTGTAAAACATCATATCATGTATAAAAATAAAAAACACCGATGATAGACCTCTTAAAATTTTTTTTAACGGCTCAAATTTTCACCAAATTTTTTTTTCATCATCCTGAACAAGATTTTCGAAGTAACTTTCAAAAAAAAAAATATTTTATTTTTTTGGCCCAGTCTAGTGTACATACTGTTTTGAATTCTATTAAAATGCTTATTATGTCACCATTTTGAATACAAAACCAAATTTCATCTTTTTTCGTCAAGAAAAGGACGTGCAGATGATTTTTGAGACCAAAAATTCTCAGTATTTTGACCAACCTGAGCTAATATATTTTTCGAAATATCTTGAAAACTGACCAAATTTATGAAAAGCACTCTTTTAACAGCATTCTGAAAGCGTCAAGGTACATTTTCACAACTAGTGTACTATTAAAAAGGCTAAAACTTTATATAACTCTGTACCCAGTAATTGATCTTCTAAAAAAAACTCTAGGTGTCCATCTTGTATCTTTTGAATTCCTTCCCGATTACACCACAATTCTAAGAAGTAAACTTACCCTTGCCCTCTACCTTATAATTTTCAACTATAACAAAAATATGATTGCATGTTCTTGTACCTGTCTTCACGTTGTCAATAGCAGCTAAAAATCTAGATGCTAAAAATTACAAGAAAAAACAAAAAAATTGATTTCGTTTGCACCTTCAACTAAACTTAAAAAAAAAAAAAAAATACGCCTTTCAACGGCACGCGGACACCAATCCAATATTTCATTTTAATGTGTTTTCAATGTTTTCGTTTTTTTTTCTAAAATTAGACTCCAAATGTATTAACAAAAAATTAAAAAAAAAATTAGCCAAACTATAAACAACATTTAACATATTTTCGTGTTTAAATTTAGAAAATAATATGGCAAATTGTATTTCATTTATTTATCACTACATCTCTGATGAAAATGCAAAATGAACATCAAAGCCCCATCAGCCCCGTGGCTAAACAGTAAGTGCTGGGGTTAGCTTTTTAATATTTTTTTCTCCATCAGCTGAGAGAAATGAGATAATGTTAATGCAGGCAGGAGGTGGGTAGTTTTTTTTTGACCGGAATTTTTAATTGTGTTTATGTTGAAAATATAATTTGACTTTTAATAGCCACAAACCAAGGATACACAAATAATTTTTTATGAACTGTTGTTTTTTTTTTTTCTTTTTGGATTTTCATTTATTTCGAGAAATTGCGGTTTTTTGCGTGCCAAACTTAGATAGATGGTATTTTTTTTTTTGTATTGTTGTTTGTGGTTTAATCAAAGGAAATAAAAGTGATGCTGGTAGTATAGCTATGTTCAACCAATTTTTAATTTAATATATAAATAAATAAATAAATAAATAAATAAATAAATAAATAAATAAATAAATAAATAAATAAATAAATAAATAAATAAATAAATAAATAAATAAATAAATAAATAAATAAATAAATAAATAAATAAATAAATAAATAAATAAATAAATAAATAAATAAATAAATAAATAAATAAATAAATAAATAAATAAATAAATAAATAAATAAATAAATAAATAAATAAATAAATAAATAAATAAATAAATAAATAAATAAATAAATAAATAAATAAATAAATAAATAAATAAATAAATAAATAAATAAATAAATAAATAAATAAATAAATAAATAAATAAATAAATAAATAAATAAATAAATAAATAAATAAATAAATAAATAAATAAATAAATAAATAAATAAATAAATAAATAAATAAATAAATAAATAAATAAATAAATAAATAAATAAATAAATAAATAAATAAATAAATAAATAAATAAATAAATAAATAAATAAATAAATAAGTAAATAAATAAATAAATAAATAAATAAATAAATAAATAAATAAATAAATAAATAAATAAATAAATAAATAAATAAATAAATAAATAAATAAACAAATAAATAAATAAATAAATAAATAAATAAATAAATAAATAAATAAATAAATAAATAAATAAATAAATAAATACATAAATAAATAAATAAATAAATAAATAAATAAATAAATAAATAAATAAATAAATAAATAAATAAATAAATAAATAAGTAAATAAATAAATAAATAATAACAGATTATGGCCAACGATAGATTTTGTATTAATTGTTAATAAATTATGTTTAAAAAAAATATTACGTATACGCCACAGTGATCCAAAAGAGCATTCCTTCTTCTCCACAATTAATTCACTTTAAAATGTATAAATAAACTAAACTACATTACAAGATTTCTTTAAATTGATTTGAAAAATGACTTGGAACTTAAAAAAGAACCCTCAACAAAATTAACTTAAATTTTGGACCATTATAACGTTCAGTAGTATTATTACACTTTCCACTAAGCATGGTAAATTATTCAATCCATTATGAAATAAGCTTCACTCTAACACCAATCTTTAAACCCTCTTTTGTTCAACACGCTTGATTGCTTCGCATCAAAAAGAACATCACGTTATGGTGATAGAAAAATGAGAAAAACCAAAGAAACACCTTACATCGTCGTTGTCTGTCGTTTTCCTACGAAATAACAGTGGAATTATGCATACTAAATTGTTGACCTAAATTGAAAAAAAAAAAAAAAAAAAGGAATATAAATTATCACTCTAAAAACCTTTTTATATTTTTATTTATACCAATCAAATGTAATTGGTATAAAGAATGTTAAGACCTCGTTAGAAGGTTTGAAACAAAAATTCTTTAACTTTTTTATTCCTCAACCAAGATTTTCATTTCTGTACCACATGCAAATAATTACAAAATTGTATTTTTTGATTGGTATAAAACTGGTCTAACAACAAAATAATCCAAAATTTAATAAGATTTAAGATGAAATTTGAGTGCTTTTAATGGTTTTTAAGTTGAAAAGATCTGAGAAATAATACTAATCTCATTTTTGTCCAACTTATTATGCCCCTTGTTTTACTGTATCCTTGCACAGGATAACGATGACAAAGACAGAATTATTTCGCTGCGATTTGAAATGACAAAAAGATCCTGCTTTTTAAAAAAGCGCACATAGAAAAGATATTTTTGTTGTTTTTTTTTTTTTATGTTTTCCGTCTTTTATCACTTTGTTGTCGACATCCATCATCAAGGGAAGAGCAACAATACGAAAAAAAATATCAAGTAACACAAAATACGGTATGATGATGACACCAGAATGTAATCTGCACAGAAAAAATATAAAAAAAATGGAGGAAAATTACGTTCATGGATTCAAAAATCTATTGTGTCTATAGAAAAAGGCCAACAATACAACATAAACAACAACACCAACAAAAGATCAACGAAACAACTAAAAATAACAACAACAACAAGCAACGGAATGTAAGAACATTTTTTTATCATCTCAGTACTTTTCGCAAAGCTTAGATTCAACTTTAAAGATATTTTTGTTGTTTTTTTTTTTATTTTTTGTTTTTCTTCTCTCTTCACTTTTCAGATGCATATCCACATCCTGCCAGAGCGATAGCACACACAACAAAATGCACAAAACAATTCTCCATGGCATGACATGGCTTTGGGGGCTTTTGTGGGTAGGAACGTACAACAAAAAATGAGAGATACCAGATACCACCCATCCGGAACAAACAAAAAAGCCATACACCACACCAAATATGTGCACAGCGCACAGTTTATCTATGGAAAAGCCTTCAGGGTGTTAACGTATATATATATTGAACGAGGGTAAATATATAAGCGTGAACGTGAACACTGCCATAGCACAGCTACCCTCCATGTTTTACTTTCTTTCCGCGACGCTCTAGCTGTTGGGAATTTTTTTTAACACTGGTGGAATGTGAAATTTTGGTTCACAAAATTTGTTCGAGAAAGGTAATTTTTATTGGGGATAAAGCTAAGAGTTGGTTGAAAAAATAAACAATGTTTACCAATCAGTCACGACATAACAATGTTTGATAGCTCGAAAAAGAGGATCCTGAATTTCCACAAGCCTATATTCAGATGTAGACAGTTATTTCAAATTTTTAAAACGTTTTGGATAACACCAGTGACCTGCTTTTTTTTAAATTCCAATACGTTATATTTTTTTAAAATGATAACAGACAAACTATGAATAAAATCGGTTCAAATGTGAATTTGTAGAAATCAGATAAAATTTATTAATTTGAAAAATATGTATTTAAAATTTAAATTTTTTCAGAAAATTTTAAATTTCATTAAAAAAGAACGAAATCGCTTTTTAAAGTATTAAAAATTTGATATTTTGAAAAGTCTTATTTTTTTTGGCAAAAATTTAGGACGACGAGGATGGGATTCGAACCCACGCGTGCAGAGCACATTGGATTAGCAGTCCAACGCCTTAACCACTCGGCCACCTCGTCAGTCAATCCTGATTTTTGTTCAATGTTTGTCATTGACTATTTCTTTTAAATAATTATGATGAAGTATTGAATTATAAATTATTTGTGTATAGGAAATAAATAAACAAATTAAAAAAAAAAAATGAACTTATGTTGTTTCTGCAAAAACAAATTTATTAAAAGAATATTAAACTGTGAAGAAAAAAATGCAATATATTAAAAATAAAATGAAAAAAAAAACCTAGTTGATATCTAAAACAGACAATATAAGTTAAATTCGGGAAACCGACGAAGTTACGAATACCAGAGTTACGGGCGACAGAGTTACGAGCGTCAAAGTTACGCGAAACCGAAGCTACGAAAAACTAGAGTTACGAATTCTAAAGTTATGTTAAGCTATGACATGTGATTTTTGGGTTGGCAACAATTGCGAGGAACGATATGGAATTATGAAAATACAAACAAGAGATTAACATTTTTCTCATTGGTCAGAACTAAATGAGTAAAGCGAAAATGGGTGTTATTTAATCTTGTAAAATTTTGATTGGATAGGTATATATATGGTTTTGTTTTTGTGAGAAGATCGCAAAAACGTTGAAATAGAAAAAAAAAACACAAGTATACTTATGTAAGTTTGGGGGACATAATTGAATTTAACTTCTTATTTGTCCAACTAATATTGCAAATACGTATTTTTTTTTCCATTAATTAATATAATTATTCATAGCGTATTTTGTAATACCCACTTTGTTATTATTTATATTAAAATAATAACCAAACCACCCCTTTTTTTACAGACGTTATTTTGGTGTGGTGAACTGTTGTTTCAATTGTTGCCAACCCAAAAATCACATGTCATAGTTTAACATAACTTTAGAATTCGTAACTCTAGTTTTTCGTAGCTTCGGTTTCGCGTAACTTTGATGGCCGTAACTCTGGTATTCGTAACTTCGTTACCATTTCGTTAAATTCAAATAAAATCAAAATACAAATATCTGCCATACCTATCGTAATTTAAAAAGTAGAAAAAAAAATAAAATGCACGACTTGGTTGCACAATGCACATTCTTGTTTTTTTGCAAAAAGTTGCTTCAGGGGGAAAATCCCTCTGGAAGACGGCTTTTTCAATAATTTTATTTTGAAAACCGAAAGCATTATATTGAAATTTGGAAAAGTATATGATATTATTGAGATTATGAAGTATTGATACAATTATTTTGAAGTAAAATAAAAACAAAATGGCGAATCTATAGCTCTTTAAAGTTGGCGTCTACAGTTTGTGCCGTGCAATGCCCAAGTCCAGAAAATTATTTATAGTCAAAAAAGAATTTTTTTTTTCCAATAAAATATATTTATGCATTGCATGAACCTAAATTTAGTAAAAAAAAGTGTAAAATAAAAATTAGAGACCAAAAAAACGAAAAAACACAATGTATTTTTATATAAAAAAAATATTTATTGTAAAAATCATATTGAACTTTTAGGTTCATACTATGGCCAATAAGTTAACGAGTAATTTGCATTTTAATTCAAGTCGATAGCTTCATTAGTTTTTGAGTTACGTTGCACGGCGCGGAAAAAAACGCTTTTCGAGAAAAATGCGTTTAAAGTTTACGTTTTCGTACTGTGGTAGGTTCGGAGCGCATGGGATTCGGGACTATCTAGGGATTTTAAGGCTTCATTTAAGCCTAAGACCACTGAAAATAGTTTCTTCGGTTGATAAATGAATTTATTAGACAAAAAAAATAATTCAAAAATAAAAAAAATCCAGAGGGATTTCCCCCCTTAAAATACGTATGCCTTTAACAAAAAATCACTGATCCATTTCAAAAAAAATGATTTTTCAATTTTTTTTTACATCCGAAAAAATTTTTTTTTTAATTTGAATTGAAATTATTTTTGGATATTTTTTAAATGTTAAAACAATAAGTCTGCTAAAATATTTTTGTACAAACCTTTTTAGTTTAAATAGGTAATTTTGTTAAAAAAGTGAGACATCAAGAAAACGGTTCTATTGGAAATACCCCTTTTTTACCAAATGAATAGACTTAAAAATAAAAAAATTGCAAGTCTTGAATTTTCTCTTGTAAGACAACACTATAAAACTCACTAATCATTTAAAATTCAAGATTTGTTTGAAAAAAAAAAGAATTAAGAAAAAAGTATTAAAGAGAGACAAAAAAGGGCATTTTTAACGAAAATGCAGAGTTATAGAGAATTTTAAGGTGAACAATATTTTTTCCGATGGTTTTTTCATAATTTTGATAATAAGTGCTCAAAACTTTAAAAAAAATTCATATAAATTTAATTTAATTGAAATTTAATTTGTATAACCAACATTTACGAAGTATGAACAGAAGTCGAGATATAATAAAAACTAAAATCCAAGATGGCGGCTAGACGGTGAATGATATTCACCTTATTCTCTATCGAATGAGCAAAAGAAATTTGGGGTTGGTACAAACTGCTGGGTCGCTCATATATGAACATCATAAATGCACTGGACTAAATGTGTATGAATTAAATGGAATATTGTGTTAATTTTGTAATCATAAAAAATTAAACAAAAATAGATTCAAACTTGGTGCATTGTGCCATAAAATCTAGGGTAAATAGTTTTTTTTTAACATTATTGTACTTTTCTGTTAACAAATTTTTAATTTCATAACAATGGGGTTCCTGATTTGATGTTTAGTATTTTTTTTAATTTAATTTAATTAATTTTAAGTCCATGAGCCTAAGTTTAACCTTTGAAAATTAAATCACAGTCATTGAGTTATGATGTACCTAGTACCTACCCAGTGTTGTGCTGGTTTTTAAATCAAGTTTATTACAGGGTTTTTTACATGTAAAAAACTCGATGTAAAAAACTTCAAAAATACATGTAAAAAACTCACTGATGTAAAAAAGGTAAAAAATTAAATTTCTTTAGAAAACCAAAATTTAAAGTTCTTTTTATGCTTTTTTCAATTATTTGGAGGAAGATAATTTTTGTACGATGGTTACTTATTTAATTTCATTAAATGTTAATGGACTTGCAGCAAATTTAAATTTTGGACTAGCTATTTGGGTTGATGAAACGGACAAATTTAATAACCTCAAAGCTAATTTGGAAAACTTACCGTGTTTTATTTCAGTCGTAGTTCTTAAGACATCACATTTTTCAATTAGTCCACTTTTTTGCTTTAAATAATGACATTCTTCAATGCTCTCTTCTGACAAGTTTCTTAGAAGATAGTTAAAGTTATTTGATAACACTGGTCAACAAAATTGAACTTTTTTTGCCATAAGAACCAAAACATACTTTTCTAGAGGTTTTTGGCTCGCTAAACTCGAATCCGCAATCAGAAAAATTCTATTAGCTTTTGTTCTTGAAATAGAATCGTTATAAAAAAAACCTTTTTTTTGCATTTTATAACTGTAATATTTCAAGAACGGAGGCCAATAGAATTTTTCTTATTGCAGATTCGAGTTCAGAAACTCAAAAACCTTTAGAAAAGTATATTTTGGTTCTTGTGGCAAAAAAGTTTTATTTGTTTGGCCAGTGCTATTTCGGAGTCAAAGACCACTCCTTAAATTTTAAATATCTCGGGCAGTAAAAGAGATATCGGAAAGATTTAAACATTTTTTGGAAGAATAAAACCAGTTCTTATAGGTACCGTTACAAATTTTTTCATAATGAACTACCCCACATAAAAACATAACATCGAAAACAGCCAAAACGACGTTTTTCGTCATTTTCGTCATTTTCTAACGGTAATATTTCAAAAACGGAGGCCAATAAACATATTCTGACTTCGAGTTCAGCATATCAAAAACATATAGAAAAGTACATTTTGGTTCTTGTGGCAAAAACCTTGTTGACCAGTGTAATCTGTTAGAATTTTGCTGCAGAAAATAGGATACAAATAATATAAAGGGAGAGCATAATTCATTTTCTGAAAGGTTTGCAAAAAATTTTGTATTGGATTTGAGGAATACAAAATCCAATGTTTTCATGTTCATGTTTTCACTAGAGCCCAAATGACACATAATTCCACAAATTAGTTCATTTTGGATGTCAAATCGTAAAGGAAATTTCTTTTAAATGAGATTATTTCCTAAAAAAACAGACCATTAATGACTTTGGAAATATTTTAAATATGATTTATAAACGTTTATTAGAATTCAATGCCGCAAAATGAAGTGTTCTATACAAAATATAATGTAGGTAGGGGAGAAGGGGGTACATTTGACACTTAGTTTTTAAAGGTCTGTATTTTCGAAAACTGTTAATGTTTTCCAATGTTTTGTTTTGTATTTGATTTATTGACTATTCAAGATTATACTAACAGTAATTTTTTTTGTTTTACAACATTACAACATTAAAAAAAATTATGTTTTCTAAAAAAAAGTCATTTTGTCAAAAGTGCCCCGATCCCGGGGCACTTTTGACTTTCAAAGGGGTACATTTGACAATGGTGGATTAAACCCCACATCGTGTGCATTACATTTTTAAAACTATCAGCGGATCTTACTCGTCTATTATTTAATTAGAAAAAAAAAATACATTTATTGTTTTAAACAATCTACTAAACAATATAACGAAAATAATAAATCAAAAAATTTATTTTCTAAAAAGAAGAAGAAAAAACAAAAAACCATAAAATATTTCAAAAAATCTCTCCATTTCAATTTTAATCAAAATTAATCGATGTCGATTTACTTTTAAATAATATATTAAATAAATAATTCCCCAAAATCAACGTAAAAATGTGCCCAAATTGCAAAAGTCAAAGGTGCCCCGAAGGAGCTTCATAACTGTTTTTCTTTTTTTCAATAACTAATACTATTTTTTTACAAAGCTGGTTTTAATTAACTTAACTTTAAGCATAGTGCTTTCAAAATATTGATTCAGCATTGGCAAGCTGTCAAAATCAATGCGTTTTTTAAGTTTTGTATATAATTTTTTACAGTTTTTTACCGTTTCATACCATTTTTTACGTTTTTTGCATTATTTACACATTATTTACTATTTTGTACGGTTTTTTACACAAAAAATGTAAAAAAAAAAACAGTTTTTTTACACGAAATCGCTCATCATTGTACCTTTACCAAATATTGCCATTCTACACACATATTTTTATGAAATTGAAACTTTTTCTTAAATATTTATGACCTCAATTTAACCAATTATTTAAAGTTAGTTTTACAAATTCTAACTAAACAAAGCCGTTCAATAAATTTCACATTTTACAAAAAAAAAAAGGAAGCTAACCAAAGCCCAAAATCTGAACTGAAACCCAGCTAGAAAAGCACTTTACAAAAGATTAACATAATATTTATGGTGAATATGAACCTTTATGTAAAACATACAAGGCATATCTCTTTGTTTCATATGATGATAAGCCTCTCATCTTCCGGACTTCCGGAAGGATTCTCTCAAGAATTTAGGACGAAAATAATGCAAAATACAAATTTTTCTCCTATCGAACCCGAATAAATATAAAATTGAAACGATTTTCATGCGCCAAATACATCACAAGGCTGCCTTTTCGACTTCGGGTTGGTCGGTGGAAAGCCAAATAACTATGCTTTGCCAAAAAGCCTATCTCTCTTGTTAACCGCTCGAATGAATATCCGTACTGAAATGATAAAACCCTTTCGAGTGATAAGTTACTTCGCCAAGCAATATTAATGACCAAACTTTGAGGTCCTTCAAAAGGAAATACAAAAAAAAAATAAAGAAAAGGGATGATTGCATGGCCTTAACTTGATGACTGTGTATTTGTTTAATGTCTCAAAGTAATCTCGGTTGATCGATGTTTATTTTATGTGAGATAATTTAAAACTTTTTCTAACACGAACTCAATCAATATTTTTTTCTTTTTTTTTCAAAGTTAATCATTCCTATGTATTATGGGCCTTTTTGGCATTGGCATGCGACGAAAAGAGAAACTTATTGCAGCTAAAAGCAGCTAATAATTTAGAAGCAATTAATTTTTCATGGTCATGATAGGAGCTTAAGGAAATATAGGGACTTGAGGCTTTTGCGGAAAGGAAATGATGGATTTGGTTGAAGACATTTTTATTTGTTTAGTGAATGCAAAAAATTGTTTATACTTGGGGCGGATTAAGGAAGATTAATTAAGTTTTGATAAGCACGAGCCCGCGATTTCTTGTTTGGATATAAGGTCTTATAGTAAATTAATGGAATGACGATGAAAGGCTAAAAGTACTTAAGATTTTGGTTTTAAATTAATATTCAGTGACCTGAAACTTAATGCAAACTTGATTTGGAGGTTTTTTAGGTCCTATGCAAAAGGGGATAGCTGTCTGAGAACATAGATGCTAGAAATGAAGCTGTGAAGTGCTTGGTTTAGGAGTTATGATCGCTTAAAGTTCATAAATTTATAAGTTTTTTTTTTTCAAAATGATTGGTTTTTGGTCCCATTTGTATCCTATGTGAAGGTGATCTACTCGCATGGTTCAAGGATGTGTTTTCTATAAGTTTTCTGTTTTGTTTTTAGAAGATTTTAAACTTTTCAAATTTTTAAAAATGATGAAAACCTTTCTTATTATGTAAAATTTCAAACACTCTTACATAACTTTACTTCTACAGACACCTTTTTAACTTGATTCTGTCTCTTTCAGTTTTGCCTTTTATCAATTCTGTTGGCAGCCTTTTTAAGCTTTTGGTTTTGTGTTGTGATTTATAACATAACAAAAGCCTTTTCCGTCTTCGCACATAAAAACACATGTGAACAAGCCTCAAAGTCATACATAAAAAAATATTATAAAACAAGAGAGAAAATCTCTTTTGTTGGTGGATGTATAAATGATAAATGATTTTTGTGTTCTGATGGATGTATGTTTTGTAATATTGCAGCAAACTCACGTAAAACGTTTTAGTTTTTTTTTTTTTTGAAATAAATTATCACCAAAGGGAGCTTTGGGATAAAATTGTCTGTTTATGTGCTAAGTCCTCGAGTTGACAGGCCATTTATATAAAACAAACAAAGTCTCCAGGTACATATTATTAAATAGCGCAAAAAAAAAAAAAACTTTTGAGTGCATATTTTTCTCTTGAAATAAAAAAAATATAATATTCATTCAAAAGACAGGTGCTTTTATTTTTTTTTTTTTTTCATTATTCGATGATTTCCAAAATAGCTATTGATTTTCAAAAATCTTTTAATAGAGCTCTGTTACTCTCATCACAAAAACAAAATTTTCTTTTCGATATTGAAATAAAAATAGTAAAAACAAATTTAAGACCAAATCTCAACACTTGGAACACTTTTATATCTGAGTGGTTTTTTTGAAGGAGAAAATTTGGCAAATTGATAAAAAGTTAATAAAACGCCTTATAGTCTTGTTTAATTTTATATATTTTAATTTATTAACAGTCTTGTTGGCCGAACTTCTTTAATTTAATTTAAGAAAATTTTGTGGTTGCGACACTTCCTGAATGGAATTTTTTATTTGCTCTATAGGGCAAGTATTGTGGTTTCGTCTGTGCATCCATCTGTACACATTTCCACAGCCTAAACGTTTGGATAGTTTTCCTTCAAATTTGGTACAGATGATTTTTATAGAATTCTGAAAGTTGTTTTTTTTTTTTTTTGTTTTTTATATCTCGCTTAGAAAGTGTACCTCCCTTTCAATTTAAACCAAATATCTCGAAAACGGCTCTAACAATTTTGATTAAACTTTGCGTACGTAATATTCAAAGCAATTGCAATAAAAATGTATTTTGAGTTTTTCTCAAAAAAAGTCAAATAAAATTTTTTTTTTTCATTTAAGAAAATTTTGCCCTATGTAAATGTCGGCTCTGTCCCAACATCAACAAAATTTCTTTAAAATTTATATAGAGCCAACAGGGGCGGATCCAGGATTTTTTTCTGGGGGGGGGGGGGGGGCACAAGGGACGGGTTGGCAAAAAAAAACAGCAATAACAGTTAGAAATAAAGTGAAGTACCATACGACTGACTAACAAGCAGAAAATTTTAACGACCCACAGTGGTCTAAAACCTGGCCAAAAATATTTAGGCACATTTTCCACATCAAATAGGTACCAAATGACCAAAAAGTTATTCGGAAGGAAAAATTTTCATTTTCTTGTTACAGTAAAAGCCACTTAAGTGCTAACCCTCTTACTCCTGGATTAGCCGGAAGAAAAAAAATATAAAAAATCAGAAAATGCACGTACAATTCTTTATTTAATTTTTTGACTTAAGTTATTTCACCAAATAGTTTTTGAGAAATTAAGTTTTAAAGATGAAATTTTGAAAAAAAAATTTTTACGTTTTTTAATTGATTTTGTGTAAAATTTTGCAATATTATGGACATAATTATACCATTAGTTAATGACCTAGTAGTTTTTAGTCAAATACTAAAGACTTCATTCTAATAAATATAAAAGTTCCTAAGAATAACAAAAAAAACTGAATTATACTTTTTTGCCGGGAAACCCAGTTTTGTTTTTTTTTTATTTGCATTAACCTTTTGTAACCCAAGGTCGTAAATTTAAAAATTAATAAGTCAATCGATTGGCCTTTATCTTTAATGAAACACGTATTTTTTAAAAATTCAATTAAGCCATTATTTACTTAGTTATTTCTATATTTTGGGAGTAAAAAAAAAGTTTAAATAATTTATTTTTATATAAAAATGCAAAAATTCAAGCAAAAAACTATCTAATATTAATTTTTAGGCACTTTCCTAAAATCGAAAAATAAAACCCCGTGGGGTTTACTAACAAAAACTATTGTTTTCTGAATTTCGTAGTTTTTACACAAATTTGCTTATCTTCAAAAAAAAAACCAACTTTCAACATTAACTGTCAATTAAAAAGTATTGGTGCTATTTATTAGAAATTTTAAGTACTATTTCGATAAAGCAATACTTAAAGATTATAATATTAGAAGCTTCAAAAGAAAAAAAAAATAGTTTGTAGAGCTTTTATGCAATCTTTTTCGGTTTGTTACAGAAATGTCACATGTGGCTACAAGGGGTTAAATTGTTTTATACCTCAAGAATATTGTGTTCAAATTGTAGGTCTCTTGGAGCCAAATTGACCAAGTTATGAGTATTTTAATACTTCCCTTAGGAACGTTTTAGTCTTTTAGTCCAGAGTTCAAAACTTTAAATCGTTATCCCCACAACTAATGTTTTCAACGCCGGTGCTCCTCGTAACTTCAAAACTACTGCACCGATTTTTTTGAAATTTGGAACACTATTTTTTTTACATATTTTTAGAGGTATCCCTGGAGAAATTTTCTCAATAAAATAATATTTATAAAAATCTATAAGTAAGGGTCGCTTTTGAGGAGTTTTTTTTTCAAGGGGTCTTTATTTTCGGGGTGCAAACTTGGGCAAACTTCTGAAATGCAAGTTTGTTCTACATATCCAGCAGTTCTATAATATATATTACACTGGTTTACAAGGGTTTTGTTGCCGAAACAAAAATATACTTTTCTGAAGGTTTTTGGTGTGCTGAACTCGAATCCGAAGTCAGAAACAACTTATCAGCTCCCGTTTTTCAGATATTACCGTTAGAAAATGCAAAAATACGTTTTTTTGAATTCTTCGGGCCTTCTTCTTTTGTATAAAGAAAATTGTTTGAGCATATTTAGTAACGGTTTCTATAAGAACTGTTTTCCATCTTTCGACACCTGTTTAAATCTTTTCAATATCTTTTATATTGCCCGAGATATCTTAAACTGAAATAAGTGGGTTTATCTTCATATATCATATAGAAGATAATGACGTTATAAAATTTATAAAAATACCAAACAACTTAGGATATCTCGGGCAATAAAAAAGATATCGGAAAGATTTAAAAAGATTTAAAAAGGTGGTAAATAGTACTTATGAAAACCGTTACTAAATATGTCCAAAAAATTTTCCTTATATAAAAGAATAAGGTCCGAAGTACTGCAATTTCTAACGGTAATATTTCAAAAACGGGAGCTGATTAATTTTTTTTGGCTTCAGATTCGAGTTCAGCACACCGAAAACCTTCAGAAAAGTATATTTTTGTTTCGGCAACATAAAAAAAGTTTAATTTTGTTAACCAGTGTTATTTATGCAATTTTGTGACGTGTTCCGCTATTTTAAAAACACTAATGTTAAAAAAAAAAAAACAACGAAAAAAGTGCAAATTTTTTGACCCCTCTGTATGAAAAAATAGAGTTGCATATACAATTATTTTTTTTAAATCATTCAATGTCATTCGATGTCCATATCAAAATTTTTCACCAAAATCACTTTGAAAATTCACTTTTTTTTAAATCGAAAAAAAAATTCGTGTGTACACAACAAATAGCCCCGTGCCCCCCCTCCCTGGATCCGCCTATGAGAGCCAATCTACAAGTAAACTAAAACAAAAGTGTTTTGAACTGAAAGAGCAAGAACATGCCACCTCAGTCGTGCATTTTATTTCCTTTTGAAGCTTGAGTTGATTCCTGTAAACAAGGATTTAGGGGCACTAACTATTCCCCTTGATCGAGAAGATCGGCAAGATCGGCAAATAAATATGCGTATTTATTTTGCTTCTTCGTTGGCGAGGTATTGTTATTGAAGGTTCTTCACATACTGCCTTATTATACACTAGCCCACAAAATTAAAGGAAATATAAAAATCGTGACTTTCGATAGGCTGTAATAGCATAAGCATGGGAAAGCTACAATCTTCTAATTTTAAGATTTAAGTACTTAATATTTTATTCCAAATAGTAAAATATCTAAATCAAAATTTTCCCATTTGTTTGTGCTTTTATTTTTCTCTTAAGAAAGTGGGAATATTTTTAGAAAGGCTATTTTTATTTACATAGCTTCAAGATCTTTTTCATTTCAAGCTTTTACGATTTTTTTTAGACTGCAATATCATCCATCAAACTAAAACCATACTCTTGACTTTGACTATCAATGTCTCAACAACGGATCACTTTACAGAAAATTCAGAGATAAATTTAAAAACTTCATTTAATTAGTTTAACTTTGTTTTCTTACAAAAAAGAAAAAAAAGGTGGTAATCTTTTCCCACTTCATTTTCCGACCTTGTTCAAAAATCATTCTTTGGAGTAAGTGTTTACCAGTTTATCCAGAAAATGCAGTTAAATTTGTAAAATGTCAAAATTACAATTTTTTTTAGCGCTAATTTTGATGAGAAGTGAAATCAATATCCTACTAGGTTAATTTTCTCTGGAAATTTTATACTGTCATAAAAAAATATTTCAACAAAAATAAAAAAAAAAAAAAAACAAATAAAACATGTTTTTAAAATTACAAAAACATCTTTTTGAACATTTCGACCATACCATTTAATTTTTTTCATGACAAAAAATTTTTGATTTTTTTTTTTTTTTTTTTTAATTGTTGGTATTCTTTATTAAAAATTTTTTAAAAATTTAAATTTTCAAAAAAAACAAAAATTTTAATCAATTAGGTACTGTGGCCTGGATTTCTTTACTAATTTCTTTACTTATAGCTACTTAGGTAATGCCAGTTTTGAAATTTGGGTTCCATTAATCCATTAATTCTTTTATTTTCAAAATGTTGCCATAAATTAAACTCAAAAATAAAACCCTTAAGTACCTATTTTTATTTTCGTAGGAATAGAAATATAATCCAAAAAATCTTAAATTTTAATCAAACCACATTTGAATAACAAAAAAATATATATAACAAAAAATTGGAATTCTGTCTAGCCATAGGAATTGAATTTTTCCTACTGAATCATTTCTTTCTGTTATGAATTTTGGTAAAAGAGAAACAATGTCACTAGGATTTAACGCCACCAAGCGTAAAAAGAGCTTAGCCATATTCCGGTTAAAAACAGATTCAATGCGACGTCCTTGCAATACCACAAAGCATAACACAAAACAAATCCCTTCTGTAACAAAAAATACAAAAAAAAGCAAAACAGAAAAAAAAAGGATTAAAACAAAAAAAAAAATAGAGAAAAAAAAATCCTTCAAAAATGTTTTCCTTTTGCTGTGGATGTTCAAAGCTAGTCACAGTCAAAACAATTTATCTCTGACAATAGCGAAGCAAGTTTCCGAAATGAAGAAAATCCTCTCTCTCTTATACTTTTATACTTTTTAAACAATGTGTAAATAAATATATACGAATATATATATTTTTTTTACTTGGATTCAAAAGAACTAAAGGATTCAAAATGAATAATGACAATTGTTCAATGTTCATGGTTAGAAGGATTTTTTTTTTTCTTTTTGCTTTTTATGCTCGCATAGAAAGAAGAAAAGTAGCAATTAAGCTTTTGCTACTAGATTTCTTGTTCCGCTAAAGCGGTTGGGTAATTCAATGTAAAATTATAAACATGTCAGTATCATGCGAAAAAGAACAAAAAGGTATCTTGAGATTATAGGAAAGTGTATGTTAGTGAAAGAGACAAATAGTGAAAGAAGACTTCTTAACATACTTAAATAGTGTCAACTTGATAAATTTTGACTTCAAGAAAATTATAGAAGAAAAATCGAAAAAATGGAGCTGCTGTTGACAACTAGTTCAAAACTTCAGGCAAGCTGCCTGTCGTCAAGTCGTCTGTGTAGCTGCATTTTTTAAACTTCAAATTAAAAAGAAAATGACTGAGGGCTACAAAATTAATTAATTTCGAGAAAAGAAGACAAATTTTAAAATGCAACTTTTTTGAAAAAGTCTTATTTATAAGCGGAATCTTGAATAACAAGAAAACTGATCGAGCTACAAATTTGAGGTTTTCTAGGTTTCTTTAAATTTCAGCAAAAAACAATTTTTTTTTTAATTTCGTATTTTTTTTGGATTTTGAAAGCTCGTCTATATGAGCTCACTTTTATTAACAAAACCTTCAATATTTTGAAAGTTTTAAGCTACAAAATTGGCATTTGCATCAAAAAGCTATTGTTTGGCGGAAAATTCAACGACTCAAAAACCATGCGAGCTAAAAATTTTTTGGTTTGCACAACAAATTGGCATTTAATTTGCTACAGTTACTGAGATTAATTTTTATGATTCCACCAGAAAGTGTCCGCCAAAGTAAGGGACGGAAGAAACTGATTTTATGATTTAAATGCAAACGAAAGAGGTTTAAAGAGTTTTGAACAAGAACTAAGTTACCAAATTTGGAATATTGAAACTGTTTTATTTTCATTAAACAGAGTCAATTTGTGGATATTTTATCCAAAACTATTATTTGGTCAAAAGTCTACCTAAATATGCGTTTTTTAACGAGCAAAAAAATTCAAATGTTTTTATTGTTTCCATTTTTTTTTGCTCGCTACTGTAGAAGCATATTTGAAAATGAGACATCAGCGTAACTTTCAAAAGCAAATTTTGATAAATCGAACTTTGGGTTTTTAAAAATCTGAAGAGAAATGAATAAACTTGGAAATTGAAAAATTTTTTTTTTTCATTTTAGAAAACTGATAAAGTAATTTTCAAAATTTGGGGCGAGTTTTCGAAAGATATTTCAAAAGTTTTAAAAAATCGCTTCGATTTTGGAAAAAATCAAACCTGAGTGATTCCACAATGTTTACAAATAAAATATTTCTTAAGCACCTCCAACTCCAAAACACATTATTATTTTGAAATAAAGAAGTTCTGGCTCACTTTTTTGTGGATTTTTGGCACGTTTGGGTGTGTTGCAAGTCCATAATTGATGTGTGGACTTATAACCCATCTAAGTGGGCCAATATTCCAATATGAACTACTTATATAGAAATAGAATGCACGACTGGGTCGCACGAACTTGCACTTAGGGTAAAAGTTGCTAAAATGTTTAAAAGTTTTTATATAGAATTTTAGTGTTTTTCAAAGGTAAAAAACAAACTGAGCTCCAAAAAAAAAACACAAAAATAAAATTGGTATCCCAAGTTTTTAATATTAATTTTGAAGTTTTATTTAAGATTTACATAATGTTAAAATTATATAAATACTTTTGTATAAAAATTCGTTTAAATTGAATTATCAGTTTGGTAGAAAATCAGATTTGGAAAAAACAGTTTTATGGAAGGTACAATGAATAATAATGATTTTCGAAAAAAAAAAAATCCATGGAAAGATAGACTTTCCCTAAAAACTAACATTTGAATTGTTTGCCATTTATAGCCGGGGTGGTGCTAGATATTATTGGATTTTCATATTCTGGCGTTAATTTGGTGGTTAGTAAGTAGTTCGGTTTTAGGTTTTGTGGACTTAATACCATATACTCTGCTATATACGAAATAAAAAGAAAGGTAGGCCTTAAAACTCCTGGTACAAGCAAATGCAAAAACACCAGCATTCAGTTGGCCTCAGAAATGGAACAATACAAAACCGGGAGGCTTGCCGTCAGAAGTCTGCTATTCATTAGTGAATAGAGGAAATAAAGTGTGACGCTTCGTTACAAATTATTCATCTTTAATAAATATTTCAAAATTTGCATCCTCATTAGAAGGAATGAAAACTTAAATCACAGCTCAAGTTATAAAATTTATATTTTAATAATTAAAGAGAATAAAATTGTTCCTAAATCCTTATAGCTGCATTTCAACATTTCAACAATGCTTAAATTGAGTGGTGAGAAAACATCAGCCATTTTCCCCAAGGAGTGCTTATAGAGTTAATACATTTGCTCGTTTTCTTGTCAGCGTCATATAGTTGATGGCATTTACCTGGCGCCTACACGCCTTCGCATAAATCACTCTGACGACAGCACCAAATAAATCCTAATAGCTTCATTCAATTCTCTCTCCCATCCTCGCTCTTCCTTACCCCCTCCATATCTCTCTTGGATGCCCTCCAATTTACCCCCTCTAAAATATATACTTTGCCTCCAAGGTGTACTTTACCCGTCCCGTGAATGTAATTAATGTCACGTATGCATCTGAGTCACATATTTCTCGTGGTAATAACCAAAAGTGTGCTGATGACTGATGAGGTAGTTAAAGTACCTAAATGGGTGTGGAATGGTGTAAGGGGAGGGAGGGGCACTATAGCCTTTCTGTATGTGCGTTCATCAGAAGTTAAAATTAAACAAGCGTTTGTTCTGGTTCATTTCTACGCAAAATGTTCGTCTGTCACGCGTTGTTAGTGGAATCTACTGTTCGGTTTCGGTTTTATAATATGTTGCCTCATTTTGTTGAATTTATAAAACGAAGCACCTCTTCACAATATGTATGAGAGACTATTTCTGTGGAAATAGCTGTACGCTGTAATGTACCACACTGGTGTGTTACGATCTGGTGAGCTGGAAAACAACACACACATACTTTCAAACAGTCTTGCATTATAGCTATTTGACTTCATGATGTGATAGTGTCTAATGTCAAGGCTATAGCCCTGTGACCTCTCTTTCAATATGAGCGAGTGAACAGCGAAAGAGGAGGAGAAAAATATGCGCAAAAATCACACATTAACGATAATTTCAGACTTTTGTTACATCGAGGCAATATTACGAAAGTGTTGGTGAAGGGCGAGAGGTTGAGATTAGGTCCTTGCATTTAATGATGCTGAATAGGATATATGTGCAAAAAGGGAGTATAATCGTTTCCTCGGAAGGGTTATTCAAGGGCTCGTTAACATTAATCATTTGTCATGTCATGTTATGTCTACATATAAGTAAATGAATATGGTTTTAGTTAACTTTGAATGACCTTCAACTAATTAGTGGGGTTTTTATTGAGAAAAGAACTGAATTTTTATGAAAGGATGTGGTGTGTTAAATAAAAAATTTAACTTCATGGCCAACTCATTATGACTTTGAGGTAAAACAAATATCGATATGCTCTTCTAGAAATAAGATCCCTTAAGGTTTAGGACTTAAAATAATAGGTATCTACCGGATGCAATTTTTAATGGTTGCAGTAACATCATGGTGCAATAGACTCAAAAGTGTATTAGTTATCCTATGGTCCATCGGAACTTGGGCAGTCAATATGTTAACTCAATATGAACAAAGCGATAGTCAATATGAGATCTTTTCCAATAAACAATTTCTAACCTCGGTTGCAAAATAACCGAAGTTGTAAGATAACCGCAAATAACCGTAGTGATAAACCGGCTTTAAACGGGTTATTAAAATTCTCTGCTTAATTTTAAGATCTAAAAAAAAAAACAGTATTTTCTTACTTTTGTTTTGGCTTAAAATACCCAAATACTCAAAATAGATTTTTTAGTCATAAATTGGTTTCAAAAATTTCATTTTTAAACCAAAGTAATATTTTGGGTGTTTATAGTTACTTTGATTAAACCCAGGTTACTTTCTAGTAGTTTTTCAACGCATTTTTATTGGTTATATAATAACTTAAGTTAAAAGTTGGTATTTAAATAACCAATTTTTTTTTTTTTTTTTTTCAAAAGTTTCAGAAAAGTATTTTAATAACTCTTTTTTGATCCAAACTTTTAAATAAGTTTTTAAATAATTTCTTTTTTTATTTAAGGGTTACAAAATAACCAAATTTGTATTCCAAGTTTCAAGTACGTTTTTGTTATTTAAGCTATTTTTAGGCTTGAAATTCACCAAATAAGATGTTAGGTTTAAAACGAGATTTTAAAATTACTCACTTTTTTCATAAAAGTTGTTTATCGGTTTTAAATTAACCTATTATAAATCCTAAGTTATAAGTAAGTTTTTAAATAACCTCTTTATTTGTGTTTAATGGGTTACAAAATAACCAAATTTTGATTGCAAGTTTTAAGTAAGTATTTAAATGACTGCTTTTTTACACAAAAATCTATTTTTAGGCTAGAAATTAACCAAATTAGATCTTAAGTTTGAAACGAGATTTTAAATTAGGTACTCATTTTTTCATGAAAGTTGTTTATTGGCTTTTAATAAACCCATTATAAATTCTAAGTTTAAAGTTAGTTTTAAATAATCTTTATTTTTGTGTGTTTATGGGTTACAAAATAACCAAATTTTGATTCCAAGTTTCAAGTAAGTAAAAAAACTTTTTTTTTGCACAAAAAAATGACTGTAAATTTAAAAGACGGGTTATGTGTTTGACTGATAGTTATGCAAGAATGTATGTTCATCTGTTCCTCATAACTTCTATACTACTTTACATAATTCGACAAATCAGGTATCTTTGGAACCGTTTTATTTGCTCGCTTAAAATATGTTTTGTGTTGTCAAATTAAGTATATTAAAGCGACTTCAAGAGACAAAAGTTATGAACTATTTTTTTTTTTATTTTTAATGTACAGAAGCGTTATTATAATCCCAAAATAATAAAAATCAAAGATATAAAATTATTGTTCGTTTTGAAATACATATATAAATATAACGCATTCATCAGTTTAAAATTAAAAAGCGGATGTAAGAGAAAATTGACATGATCCATTATTATTATTCTGAACGCCTCATTTGAAAATAAAAGCGGAAAAAGAATATCAATTTTAATTATTTAAAGTTCCTAAGATTTTATTTTTTTTTTTCTGAGATCAAAGATATTATTTTTTTCTCAAAAACAAAGACAAGAAAATATAAATTCTCAAGAAATTTTGTTTTGTTAATCAATCATCAGTTTTCAGGTGTTGTTCTAAAAATTCATTTACATACAAACAAATCTTCATTCAAAATATTACTTCAAAAATCATCACCGGTTGTACCATTAATGCCTTGGCTCTGTGTCAAATTGACTGCTAGAAAACATTTATTCACTTAATAGTATTTGGTGCATAGAATAGAAGACACTAATGTAGTGGCAAATAGATTTTATTTAATTTTTTGATTTATTTTTGGTAATTTACAAAATTTGAAAAAAAAAATTAAAATTTATTTATTATTTTTTTTCTTTCAAAAAGACTTGGGCGTGACTGTTTAAGACATTTTGACAGAATGAATGCAATGTAAAAATTTATGTATAGGCAAGGTTGGGGCCAGAGATGATTAATTTTGTGTACAAGTTCAACAACTGAATATTGACAGTGAGGAAACAGTTTTGTTAATGAAAAATTGAGAAATGTGTAGAAGCTGCAAGGTATGAGTAATGAATTGCTTACAACAATATAACAGGATGAATTAGATTTTAACTTATAAAAATCAAGAAAAGTTAAAAACAAAAACAGGAAATTGTGCATTTGAGTGATAAATAAATTTAAACCAATTTATCAAAATATTTTGGATTTTAAAAGTATTCATTCGAAAATAAGTTATCTCATTAAAAAACATATTTTCAAAATGATAATACTCTCATAAGAGATTTACAATTTTGATATAATTTCCTAACTAAAAACTTTTTTTGTTATTTTTGGATGGAATTGCATTCATACTTCAAAGCAATGAAAAAGTTTTGATTTTAATTTGTATCAAATTGTAATTTCCGGTTTAACTCTTTTGGCAGAGCAAAACTATATAAATAAAAAACTTTTAATTGATGTTGTTGAACTTTGTTCAGGTGCAAAGAAAAGAGAGGTTGTAAGTTTATAACTATTCAATTACAATTAAATTCGTACACCATGAGCTGAATATAACACATATTAGAGTTTCGAGTTTATTGGGATATTTTTCAATCAACAACTTTGGTTTCTTTTTCAATAAAAAAAAGTTCCTCAGCATGAAAATAATGGAAATTTTAGCATTACTAACATGGCGGAGAACAAAGTGTTTTGATGTGATGATTCGAAAACATAATTAAATTTAAAGCAAATACAAATACGTACCTTCGCATTAAAATATGCTAATTATTCAAAAATGATCTGCCATAAACTAATTTTAGAAAAGAATAAGTTTCTCAAAAGCGGCTTCAACGATTTTATTTAAAAAAAGTCAAGTGTTGGTTTTGAAATAATTTCTATCTTTTGTTGAAAAGTTATTTTTTTGAAAATCCAAAATTTTTTATGAAAAATTTAAATTTTTGAATACAAGACAAAGAATTTTTTTTTTGAAATGTTGGTTTTAGGTGTTAATTAATAGTTATTGCTACAAAATGTTAGTCATTAAAGAATAATTATAATTTTTTGATTTTTTTCATATACCTATTTGCATTCAAAAATGTATGTATAGATATTGTATTGCAGTTTAGCAGCAGGTATATAAAAAGATAGAAAATAAATTTCGAAGTACACTGTGGTGTATACGCACTTTTTTTAATGATGTGTACAGTAGTTTACAAAAATATAAAAAATTTTTGGACACCAAGTGCCGTTATATTTTTCGTATAGATTTGAGCATAGAAAACTCGAAAATCTTTTCTTAAAAAAATATTTATGGATAGGTTTTCGAGATCTGATTTTTCAAAGTTTTTTGTCGTTGTTTTTTCCAGCCTACTTAGTATTCTGGCTATATTTGAGTAATAAACGACTAATCTGAATCAAAAATACAAATCTCCTAATTACAACTTCTAAAACGTGTTAAAAAAAATTGTTCAAAAAGACCAAAAATAGTAGATTTTGATAGTCCATATTTTATCCAATTTCGTATTCCATTTTTGTGACCATTATGTTGAAAGATAAAGTATCTTCTTTTCTAATTTTACATGTTCAATATTTATAAATGCTCAAATGATAAAAATAGACCATTTCGTAAAAACATCAAAAATATTGTTTTTTCGTTTTATGAATAGTTTTTCTTAAGTTTTTTACAATATTACAATTTAATTTTTTTTAAAGGAAACAAATCGATAGGTAATTTAATTATCTATACAAAAAATTACTTAACAAAAATTTTCAAATTCGGCTTGCTTTTCATGTTATAGACAAAAACTCAAAAAGTAACAGAAAAAGTCGAAAATATTGATCGTTAAAAAAATGGTCATATCTTTATAATTTATCCATATATTTTGAAGAAAAAAGTATCTTTTTATCTTTGCAATATAGCGTACTATACACGAAATTTAAACTATTTTAAACTATGAGGATTCGAAAGACTTTGATTTTTTCTTTTAGTAATAAAGTTTTTTTTGCAGAAATTTTCTTTAAAAACTCGATTTTTTTTAAATGTTTTAGTACATTGCACTTAAACATCTGGAGTGACCCAAAAAAGTTGTTCCAGCGTTTGTTGCTTATTTACTTAGCTTTCATACGCCGGAATACTAAGTGGGCTCTAAAAATCAACGACAAAAAACTTTGAAAAATCGTATCTCAAAAACCTATCCATAAATATTTTTTTAAGATAAGATTTTCCAGTTTTCTGGGCTCAAATCTATACGAAAAGTATAACGGCACTTGGTGTTCAAAAATTTTTTAATTTTTTTGTAAACTAGTGAATCAATAAAATTTTTGTTTTTGCATAAAAATCAGTTTAACCAGTTTAAATAATTTTTTTGACTTTTCACCAACACTGTTAACAATGTAATTGACATATCGATTTTCTTTTCTTTGCATATTTTTTTTAAATAAAATTCTTATTCACAGAAATGGAACACTACTAATGATGGTAAAAATTCATTCAAAATTCTGATCTCAACTCAAATGCAAAATCCGCTCGTTCGTTGGATATAAATGAAATTTATGTAGTTTTTGAAAACGAACATACATAAAACCTATTTATTGACAAAAGGCGACAGAGAAGCTTCTGAAAGTAGGTATAAAAAATATTTGCTGTTACACTTTAATAATTATTTTAATTTTATAAACACTTGCTAAGTGTTTATAATTATAAAATCGGTAAACCTTTCTATGCTATTAAATTGACATGACACTATCACGAGTCTTACAAACTCCTTAAAAATGGGTCTCAAATGAATAATTTAAATATGTATTTATATTAGTTATTTCTCAAGAACTGATAGACTCAAAAAACGCATTTAGTATTTATACACACTTGAATGAAACCTATAAATTAAATTGTTGCTTTCGTAATACTAAACGTGTGTTATCAGTGTGACATCCGGCCTAAGAAATAAAAAAAAAAGAACAAAAGTTTAAATTTTGTTTTCCCCTAAGCAAATTCACTTGTCGCATTGTTGTCATGTTAAATTAAACTTTAATTTCATTTCCAAGTAAGTTCCTCATGAAAAAGTAAAACTTTCCAGAGGTTATTTTAGTGGCATTGAGAAAACAAGATGAAAAATCTAGAAATTGAGAAAAAAAACGATTTAAATTTCCTTACAGTTGATTTGAGAGCAAAACCGATATTTGGAATCACATTAAAAGACAGGCCAAGCCAGATCAAGTCAATAAATAATGAAGTTTGACATCCATGAGGGAGCAGATAATGTCCGATAGCGATCTCAGACAAAGAATAAAAAGAAGCTCTAACGCAATGGCTCCTAAAAGAGAGCAATAAAAATAAATAAGGATTCCTTTTAATAAAAATAAAAACAGGGACTACGGATACATTATATCCAGGGTATTATCAACTTTGTCAGATGATTTGAAGGTAAACACATACACAGGCTTACTTACACTGTACATGGATTTTTATATTAAAGACGCATTTTAGGCGTAGGATTTTATTAACACGATTCGGTCAAAGCATGTGGAAGACTCAAGAATTTTCGTGTGTGTCATTCTCAAAACACAGGTTGACAGGAATTTAGTCATGGAAGAATTGTATTTTTTATTGTTGCCACGTCTTGTGCATACATATGCCAGGACTTTATTCATGTCCTTAATCCTTTTTCTTACGACCTTTGCCATCAAAGAGATGGTTAACCATGCATATTAAATACTGGGCAGTATTTTATAACTTTTGTCAAAACGACAAATCCTGAATACCTATTTTCGTTTTTAAAGGTGTGACTAGGGTAGGTGCATAAATAACAAACATGGATGACATTTTGACGGAAAAAAATTACACCCAAAGATATGTTAATCACTAAGTTTTCTTAATTCAAGTCAGCCTTAAGCTTTCTTATCCAAAATATGTTCCTTATTTAAATTGGCAAAGTGTGTAAGAAAACACTCAAAATAAACTAGGTGATGTTGTCATTTCCTAAATCCCGTACACAGCAGCTGTTTCAAATTTATATAAAGCAACGAAAGTTTCTCAAAAACATAAACACAAGCAAAATTACCTATACCTCGTATACCTCCAGCCTGGGTGATGAAATATTCTAATTCCTCGTTGATAGTTAGGCTTGAAAAACTTTGAAATTAACTCATTTCATGAAAAGTTCAAGGATGTGCTGTTGAAACTTTAATAATATGCTCATTCGTCTTTTGGCATTTTGTAATGTTCTTGTGCTGCTTGCTTGTGTGTGTGCCACATTCAAAAAGCGGAAATAACTTATTAGAGAGAATGTTTCAATGAAGCAATTATCAAACTATATACTCTTCAATAGCTTTTCGTATTATCGTTATTATGATGAATAAGTACAGTTTATTTTTTGTTTCTTAGTTTTAAGTAGAAGAGTATGGAATAATTTCATCAAGAGTGTGAAGATTTATGTGCAATTTAAACTATTTTATTTATGAATTTGAATAGTTAAATTAAGTATGAAAAGTTTTGAAAATTTTAAAAAAAGGAAGAATTATGGGAACACCTTTAAGGATGTTTTAATAAAAATTAACAAATTCCATTGCACAATTCAAACTTTCTAATAAAAGACTAGATTGTTATGGGAACGGGTCGTTATTCTGTATTCCAAAATTCTGTATGAGCAAAATTCTGTATCTGAAGAAAAAATTCTGTATGAACATAATTCTGTATTCCATTATTCTGCTTTTCTATTATTCTGTATTTCAAAATTCTGTTAATCCAAAATTCTGTTTTTCAAAATTCTGCAAATCCATTATTCTGCTTTTAAAAATTCTGTAATTCTAAATCTCTACATTAAAACATGTCCCTCAAGTAAGCAGAGCAAGTAGGTACCCCAAAATTATATCAAGTGCTTTTTTTCTGTGATCGTCGAAATTTTTTTTTTTTTTTTAAATTATCTTGAATAATTAAGTGCTTTGAGTTAAGTACCCAATTTTCGAAAAAATTTTACATTAAAAAAAATATTTTCATTTTCCATACAAATTCATGTTCTACCAACTTGAATTCGTTTTTTTTTTTCAAAAAATTCCACTTTTTCGAAAAAATTGTATACATAAATAATTGAATGTTCGACTTATTTAAATTAAGCGCTTCATTTTCCGATAAGTTTTCCGAGATTTTCATGTTCTGCTGGCTTGAATTTCATTTTTCTCAAAAAATTCAATTTTTTTCGACAAAATTCGAATGGAGTTGTCATGCACTTTTTTTTTGTAAATTGTTCTTTCTTCGTTATTAAACATAAAACCATCGACACACAATTTATCCTTTCCTTTATTAAGGTTTTAATAATTTAATATTTTCCATTTTTCTGAATTCATTTAATATCACGATTAACTCATAACACTTTACTTAAGCTGTCGAACGCAAACTGCTTCAAGGTTCTGCATATAAAATATCAAAAATCTGTGCTCCAAAATTCTGTATTTTGGAGTACACAATTTTGGAATACAGAATTTTGAAATCCAGAATTTTGTGCTTACAGAATTTTAGAATACAGAATTTTGAATTTACAGAATATTAAAATACAGAATTTTGGAATACAGAATTTTGGAATCCGAATTTTGGCCCATACAGAATTTCGACCCCCACCCGATTGTTATTCTTAAAGAGGGTTGCGGTCAAAATTCTGCCGGAATCAAAATTCTTTTGTCAAAATTCTGCTTTCAAAATTCTGTTTTTCAAAATTCTGTTTTTCAAAATTCTGCTTTTCATAATTCTGTTTTACAAAATTTATGCAAAAAATTAACATTTTCCAAACCCTTTTTTAATTTTTTGCAGAATTTTGTAAAATCATCATCTCGTAAAATTTGCTGCTTATTTGAGATAACTTACATACTACGAGTATGTTGTCAATTTTTGTAATACATGTTCATTTTTTTTTTTTTTTTTTTTGATAAATCAATAAAATTAATAATATTGAGAAAAGGTCTTTAATTATTGAAAATTTTTTAATTAATAAAATATAAATTAATATACTTACTACAAATTTAATAAGAAAAGGAGTATTTTTTTTACAACCCAACAACATTGTTTCTAATTAGTTTTCAACGGTATATAGAATTTTAAAAAGCAGAATTTTGAAAAACAAAATATAAAAAAGCAGAATTTTGAAAAACAGAATTTTGAAGTCAGAATTTTGACCCGATCCCTCTTAAAGATCCTTAAAGAATCTAGAATTGATTTGGGTCCCTTCGTGAACAAATAATATTTTTTTAAATAGCTTTTTCACTGACAGAGTTGCGTTCAATTTATCAGTTGCTTGTTTCTTAACCCGAACTGGTCTTCAGGTATTAAGACTTTTTATTCTTTTTATATACTGGCTGATGATGGTACAAATATTCTTCCAAAGACTACATAACTTAGCAAAGATTTGTCTTCGTATCGTTGGATAAAAAAGGATAAGTTATTCTTTAAAACCCATTTCAATACGAAAAAAATAGGCATCTGTCTTCCAAAGAATAATCCTTCATCAAATTCTTTTTTTTTTTATATAGATGATGTATATTGTTTGGAAAAAAAAAAGAAACAAAAAAAAAAAAAAATAAACGGGTAAAATACAAATTTCGTTAACTTGCGGGGTTTAATTTCCTGTCAAGCAGGAAATAAAACAATATCAAACATCCTTGTTAAAGTAGATTTTCTGGCATTAATTTTGTGGATTTAAATTAAAATCAGCTTAATTGTGGTTGGGAATGTTTCAATTTATTTATTTTTCGATTTTGGTCAGAGATTATTTTTGAAAATATATTTGAATACGAAATAATAATACCCGAGTTGAGTCTTTCGTATTTGCTGGTAGAATAGAAAAGGTTAGTATTTTATTAAAAATAAACACAAATTTAACTAAACGTTTGGAGAAATCGCTTTATTTTAAGATTGTAAGTAAATAAATTATCTTAAAGTTTGTTATACACTTTGTTCTGTTGGTTCAAAAAATGTGCGATTTATGTGAAAAAGTAAAAAAAAAGAAAAATGTAGATTTTGCCTCGTGTCTTAATACTCTTTCGAAAACTGACGTCTTAATGCATTTCCAACAAAAGTATAACTTTTCCGTTCTATTTTCGATGTTTCTTAATATTTGCTACAAAATTGCAAACAAACTTGTTTTTTATTTTTTCAAAATATTTTTTTAATCAAATTGCTACGTTTTTTTTTAGATCAAATTCCTTACAACAAACGGTGAAAAAAATGATTTTACTTTTAATATGAGTCAATTAAAAAAAAAAAAAAAACTGAACGTAGAGACGATTCTGAATCAAATAAGATTCATGGACGCTCAAAACTAGTGATGGGAACTATCGAATAAAAACTATCAAACTATTGAAAGTCGTAAAATATTCATTCATTCGATAGTTTGAAATCATTCGTTCATTCAATCATTTACTTACTATTTTCATTCGATAGTTTTTTATTCGATAGTTTTTCATTCGAATAGTTTTTTTCATTCAATAGTTTTTTCATTACAATATTTTTTTTAAACGATAGTTTTTTTATTCGAATATTTTCTTTTTTTGATTTTATATTTTATTCGATAGTTTTTATTCGATAGTTTTTATTCGATAGTTTATTCGATAGTTTTTATTCGATAGTTTTATTCGATAGTTTTATTCGATAGTTTATTCGATAGTTTTTATTCGAATGAATAAATGAATGAACTATTTGATAATTCAAATCATTTAGTTACTAACTATTGATAGTTCAAATCATTCGATAGTTCCCATCACACAAAACACGGTAAAAGAAAAGTTCTATGTATCAAATGTTATTCATTCGACGTAAAGTAAGTGTCTTTTCTTCTAATTTAAAATTATGAACGAAACGACATTTTTCAGTTTGTTTGGGGTTAAGATGTTATTTTTTTCCTTTAAAAGGACGAATTTAATATTTTTTTATGCATTTACTAATTTCTATACCTATAAAATATTTTTAAAATTTTAGCAACTTTAATATTAAGAGCAAGTTCATACGACCCAATTGTGTATTCATTTTTTTTTTGTCACTGAAGAGATTTCTCTTCGAAAAACACCTTCAGCTAATTTAAAATTTTTTGCTATAGGTACAATTTTGTATGTCAAAATTTGGGATTTTCTATCTGAATTTATTCTTTGCTCAGAATTCATATCAAGTTTGACCATCAATTTTTGTGCCAAATATAAAAATAAAATATAAATCTATCCAATTGACATATTTAAATGCAGTAGGTATTCATCCTTCTACAAATATAACGAATCGAAAAAAAAGCTCAAACTTCAAACCAACTGAAAGAAAGTAAGAAATTTATAGACTAAAGTTTGACTGCCAAAAATTGAGTGTTATCTTTGAATATCATCTGTTTCCTTAAAAAGAAAAAAATAATGTACAACCATAACTTTTTCTTTACCTACACACTCAATATCAATGGAATTTGAACAAAAAAAAAAAATCCAAACTTCATCATCTATCTTTGCCTGCCAATTTTTAAACTTTTCATCTGAGATAAGTTTTTTTTTCTCTCTCCTGTATAGCTGGTTATCAACTTTTAACTTATTTTTTTTTTTTGAATTTCTGACTGACAAGGATGAAAAACACAACTTACAAAGTATAGATATTGGTTTTGAGAGTATTTATACTTTATGGAATGGAAAAAGTAAGTTATACCTGGTGTGTAAGAAAATTATTCGGTGCTTAAGTTCAGCTTCAGAAAAAGTCTTGAATATTTTATTAAAAAGTTTGGTGTTCGATTTGTAATAAATATAAAAGTGAGTTAAGAAGTTTGTGGGAGTAAAGTAATCATAAAATTTGTCACCAAGGTTTACTTTTTTTGTGCATTTTTTTTATATTTTAACTTGGTCAGGAGTTGTGAATTAAACATGGAGACAAGAATAGTGGTGAAGAGGCTAATTCCAATCTCAAAGTTATGTTAATTCTTATAATGAATCCTAGTAAAAATTTATCTTCAAAGTTTTCACACTATGAGGACTCTAAAAAGAACCTCCTTAACCAAAATATATATATAAGGACGTTTGTTATACAGGTTTTTTTCGGCAACCCAGTTCCTAAGTAGAAAAACTATTTCTACATATACAACAAAAAAAATCCCCTAATTTTTTCAGATTTTTATTTTGACGCATCTAGCGTCCCAAGAGGGTTAAAGTTTTTTCATATTTGATATAGGTATGTATGTATATATTGACTTACGAGGTCTTAGAAAAATAGTTTATACCATTTTGAAAACGTTGTTTAATGTAGACAAGAACCTCATCAAAAATTTTTACTTTAAACCTATTTACATATATCTAAAAAAAAATGGCCTTATAAGTCAACATATACCTATTTCAAATGAAAAAAAAAAAACTTTAACACTCTTGGGGCGCCATCTAGCATCAAAATAAAAATCTGAAAACAGTGGCGTACGTTGAGTCGCCGCGCCGGGGCCCCGGGGCAAGACTAAATTTTAGGGCGCCTTTGATATTTGGGGGCCCCTTAGATACCAAAATGTACGTATACACCATACATTTTTTTGTATGGCTTATTTATTTTTGGGTTTATTTTAATGTTTTAATTAGTTCGTAATGCACTTTGCTATACTTACTTAAAATTTCTATCATAAAAGTATAGTAAATACTTGTACTAGGGGCCCCCAAAATTAAATATTTAGAGACCCCTAAAATAACAATTTTTTTAGCTTAGAATTGATAGTTCTTGGGGCCTCTGTTCTAAAGTAATATGTACACATTTGATTTTCCATCATCAAACATAGTTTATTTCTTTTGGGGCACGTGAAAAATTATTTTTGGGGCCTCAAAATTAAGTGCTTAGGGGCCCCTAAAATATAGTATAATTTTTTTTTAGCCAAGAATTAATAGGAATTGGGGCCTCTGTTCTGAAGTAATATTCGGAATGCCACCAATAACGTAATGTTTTTATTTTGGGCCCTGATGTATTTATGTTGGGGCCCCTGAATTGATATTTAGTTTTCCATTTGATTGTTTTGAACCACTGAAGTAATAGCTTTTGAGGATCCTCAAATAATATTTGTCATGCCATCAGAAAATTTGATGAATATTTTTGGGCACCCCAAATTAATATTTGATTGCCTCTCAACTAACGGGTTTCCTAAAAAAATATTTTTTGGGACCCTTGATATAATATTTTTGGAGCCGCGAAGTCATATTTTTGGGGCTCCTAAAGTTATACCTATTTAGTAATCCATCAACAAATGTAATTTAATTTAAAAAACAATTTTTTTTAATTTAATTTTTTTTTTAAGCCCTGAAGTAAAGGCTTTTATGGCCCCTGGCCTGAATTATTATTTGTGGTTGCAAGGATTTCTAAAGTAATATTTTTTGGGGCCCTAAGATAAAATTATAATTTTTCTTTTTAAAAAACAGTTTGTTTTTTTTTGGGGCCCCTGGGGTAGCGTTTTTAATAAATCAATATTATGTGGCTATCAATGCATTACACATTACACTGAATGACATAATTTGTCTCCCTTGTATCCGAAGTGATTCAAATACGTTTTTATTTACTTCGTAATTCAATTTATGCTAACAGTTTCCTTCTCTGCATTGTCTCCAGTGGGGGCCCTGGGGTCGGTCGGGGGCCCCGGGGCACCGCCCCGCTTGCCCCAAGGGAGTGTACGCCCCTGTCTAAAAAGAATTAGGGTACTTTTTTTTTGCAATTAAAAACTTGATTCAAAAATAACGAACGCCCTAATATATATGCCTTCATTAACCCGCTAGAAAACATACACACAAACATATTTTCCTCATATTCGTGATATGATTTTTTATGACAACATTCTTAGGACCCAATTTATGTATTTTTACTACAAACTGTGGTTCAATTTCAGGAAATCAAAATTGGATATGAAGTTCATCATTTGATAACTATTTAATAAATATTTTGTCAGAAATGCTGTCAAAGTGTCTTTTTTTAAATTATTCAAAAATGTTTGTCCTTAAAAACTTCACACCATTAGACCTCAAAAATATCATCAAGCTATGCCTACCCAATTTTGTTTTAAAAGAATTTCTAAATTAATACTCTGCCAAAATCAAAAAACCCTAATAAATCCAATTAAAATTCATTGTTGACAGTTGTGTTGTGTTGTTGACAATCATTTCGATTTTAGAGGATAACCAACCCAAAATCGATAGCCAAACAATGTGTGCGGTAATCCTATAAAAGTCAATATTTTTTTTTTTATTTCAACCATCATCCTGTGAAAGCCTCTGTAAAATCCAATGAATTTAACCACACACAAAAGTTATTATGTGTAAGGCCTGACAAATTTGCATAAAACACGATTTTCATCGTATTTCAATTCAAATTTCTACTTTTTTTTTAGTCGAAAAAAATAAACATACATACCTATTTGGGAAATTTTTGTATATATGTATCACATATCGATGTAATTTTGTTTATTTTTTGTTACCATTGTTGAAAGGTTAGATTACAGTTGGAAAAGTTTTTTAAGGAATTTCAAATAATTTTATATAGATTTTTGTGGGAGGATTTATATTACTTTTACTTTCTAAAAATAAAAATAAAATATGTAAGAAAATATATTCAAGCCTTCAGCATAGATAAACACATTTTTTCCATTTTATTGAATTTTTTTTCAATTTTGTTTTATATTGAGCTAAAAGGTATTGGTTGGTTAGAAATATAATAAAATGAGGATCTTCTTCCTTGAGATAAAGTTACTCAAAATACAAACAAATCTAATTTACGACTTAATGCAGTCTAAGAGCTTGCTTACTGCTTCTTAAGATGCCTTTCCCTATATTTGCAGAAAATTCTAAAAAATAGTGATTTTTGAATATGTTTTATTAAGCCATTTGAGTTTGTATGTCAATAACACGGTGTTACAAAAATGAGGTTTTAAAATATACGCGGGCGGAGACCTATCAGGTTTTGTAGAGCTAGTTGCACTGAATACGAAACGGTATTTGAAAATCCCCTAACACCCCCAAAATCTGGAGTTACGGGCAAAAAACGGTTTTTTGGACCTCCACCAATTGAAAAAATTCTAGCTTCGACAATTTTTTACCCATTTTCGATTTTTTTACAGTTTCTGATAGAAAATAAATATACCTTTTTAACAATGTATAAAACATGTAACTCGGTTAAACCACTTAGAATTTATAAGCTGTCAAAGTTCAAAAATTCAATTTTTTTTGTCATTTGCCCAACTTCGGCATCAATTTAAAGTATATGTTTTCAAAACAACATGCTATTTAAAAAATATATTGTAAAACTATATCTATTTCCCAATTAATCGAGGTATTTTTTATGAAAATCACTTCAAAATTGGCTTAGAAAACAATTTTTTTCAATTTCAACCCAGATACAGAAATTCGAACTTTTAGGTATAGAAAAAAAATGTTGTTTCGGCACGTAGTAGGATAACTTGGGCGCCAGGATTTGATAACGGGTTTTTGTAGAGGAGCTCAATAAAAACATTTTTTTCTTTGAGAGGGGGGTCTATCTCTCCCCGTTTAGGTGGGAGGGGCATTTTTCTAAAAAAAATTTATCAAAATAAAAAAAAATTATTAAAAAACAACGGCAACCTTTACAGTAATAAATAATACCATTTCCGAAAGGAAAAATTGTACATTTGATTCTAATTTTTAAATCAATATAATATAACCAATAGTTTTTGAAATAATTGATTTCAAAGTTAAAAATAGGCGAAAATTTTTTAAACTCAATTTATACTATTTTTGTCCAGACTGTGAATTTTAGTAAAAAAATTACTCACTCAGAAAACTGCCTCAATTGATTCCTTATCGAACCGTGAAAACTATATGTTTCTATGTCTTCTAGTTTACGAGAAAATTGAAAAATAAAAACAAAAAATATTTTGAAAAAAGAAAAATCTGATAAAATAATTTTTCAATTTTCTCAAAAACTAGAAGACATAGAAACATATAGTTTTCACGGTTCGATAAGGAATCAATTGAGGCAGTTTTCTGAGTGAGTAATTTTTTTACTAAAATTCACAGTCTGGACAAAAATAGTATAAATTGAGTTTAAAAAATTTTTGAACTTTGACAGCTTATAAATTCTAAGTGGTTTAACCGAGTTACATGTTTTATACATTGTTAAAAAGGTATATTTATTTTCTATCAGAAATTGTAAAAAAATCGAAAATGGGTAAAAAATTGTCGAAGCTAGAATTTTTTCAATGGGTGGAGGTTTAAAAAACCGTTTTTTGCCCGTAACTCCAGATTTTGGGGGTGTTAGGGGATTTTCAAATACCGTTTCGTATTCAGTGCGACTAGCTCTACAAAACCTGATAGGTCTCCGCCCGCGTATATTTTGAGTGTTACACCGTGTAATTTAAACGGCATATGAGAATACAATTCATTATCTTGGATTCTATGGGACTACATTTTGCAAAGTTGGAACATAGACCGAAATATTTTTAAACAAATTTAATGATTTTTTTTCAGTTTTTAGCTAAAAATGCTTTTTTTAGAATATTTTACAAAAAAAAACACTTGTTGGATTAAATCAAATTTTCGTTTTGTTTTAAAGATTAAAAACAAATCTTGAAAAGTATGGACATTTTTTTTTTTCGAAATCCTTAAAGGTTTTTGAATTACATTGTTTCCTTCTGACAAAAGATTCTATATTTCTTTAGTCGTAAAACTAAAAATTGCTGTAATCAGGACCTCTCCCTAAATTCTCCTTTTACATTAAAAACCGCATTTACAGTAAAATTCTTGAAATATTCTTCAAATGATTTCCAAAAATATGTCCCAATTATGTAGAATTCAATTCGATAGAGAAATCAACCAAATAATTCTATTGGATATTTCATGCGAGAAAACATACGTCAGTACCCAATTTACGACAAAATCTGATTACCTATTATAACAATCTGCCTGATAATATTCAATATGCAACGATGATGATGATGCTGGTGGTCCTGATGATGAGGATATGATAAAATAGATTATATCGCTCCAGGGTATTTTGCGTCGTCGTCCATCATCCAGCAAAATACTAAAACTCAAAATTTATTGTTGTTATTATAAAATTTCCCAAAATATTTAAACGTTCCCCAGTGATATTATGGAAATTCATATAGACAATAATGCAATACTCTTGTGATATTATGAGCGCGCTATAATGATAGATATTCTAATAGCTTACTATATTTATGCACACCAGCACCAACACTATTCCAAGTCGAATTTTGTATCGATAAAATAATTTTCGTGAGTGCAGCAAATCGACATAATATGTTGGTGATGGGTCATATCATATCGATTTAAGTGAATTAAAATTCAATCAGTTTGTGTGTACGAGTACAGGTAAAGTTTAGTGTATTAAAATTTTTGTTGTTGAACATAATTTAAGTTTTAAATTATAATTCATATGGATGGATGATAGTAGTTATTCGATTATGAAAATTAAAATTTCATAAATAAATTAAATTTTAGATCGGAAAATATAGAAAACCCTATAAGAGTGTGATTTCCGAAGTTAAAGTCTAGTCTGAATACAAAAGAAACTAACTCTATAAGCATATTTTCTCAAAATTTGCAGAGTGAGGAATTTTTATTTCTAATCTAAGATCAAATTGGTCAATTAAAAATGGATAATTTTCAGTTTGGGTTCATTTTCAAATAATTAAGTACAAACTTCACGTAGAATACGAATTTTTGTTTGAATTTGAAATTCTGATATTTTCTAATTTTTCGAGAAAAATCATGAATCAGATTTACCTACTACAAATTTGAAATATTAGAAAATAACAATTTTTAATTCAAAAGGAAGACTTTTAAAATTAGAGTTATTTCAAACAATATATGTAAATTTGTACTCTAGTTTTTTTTTAGAAAATTATTTTAAAATTTATCGGGAGTGGATCAAAATTCTGTATGACAGAATTCTGTGTGGTCAAAATACTGTAAGATTATAATAATTCTGTATGTAATTATACTGTAAATGCAAAACTCTGTGTGTCAAAATATTGTATGAACAAAATACTGACTTGCAAAATTCTGTTTTGTTAAATTCAGTACTGCAAAATACTGTATTTTCAATACAGTATTTTTTAAAGAAATTTCTTTTTATAAAAAAACACTAGTTTTGAATATAACACAGGTCAACACGAAATTTGTGCTTGGGTTGTGACTATGAAATTATGATAGAGATATTGATACTCATCTGGAAAATATTTTTTTTTTTTTAATTTGCTTTTGAAGTCAGCAGAGCAATTTCCAGTTTTCAAGTAAATCTGTCTTTTACAAAAAATTGTCGTGCGTAATTTTGGCAAAAACTCGAGAAAAACTTACCCGTTTCGGCTGATTTTGTTTTGTTTTCTTCATTTTAATGCTGTTTTCATATTCATATTCATATTCAGAAAAATAAAAAAAAAGGAAATTTAAGAAGAAAAAAGAAAAATTAAATCGAAATTTTCGTTTTTTTTTCGAATTTTTGTCAAATGGGAGCTTGAGGCATTATTTGACACCTTCTATTTTCAATATTTATGGTAAAAGTAATTCACTTTAGCCGTGTTTTATTGGTAACTCAGTACTTAGCTCAGTAAAATTTTAAACGGTAAACAACAACAAATGATTGCTAAGGATAAACAAAAATTTTTTATTTGTTGGTTTACGGAGAAAAATTTTGTCTAAACCTATACATTTTTTAACCCTTCAACAATAAATGATTACTAATAATAAATAAAAGTAATTGTTTGTTGTTTTTTACAGCATTAAATGTTTCCTCAGTAAAATACTGAGTACCAATAAAACACGGCTTTTGATGTTATTTTTATTGTACAAAAATAACTGCTTACACAAATAACTGTTTCCAAACTATAGCCAAACTAGTTCATATTGAAATGCTTTATTTATTGAAAAGTTAAATTAATTTTCTTGCATATTTTTTTATTTTATATTTTGTTGCATGTACGTACAGGGTGTCTAAAAAGTAATGGATTATGAATCTTGTGAAATTTCGAAAAATCCTTACTTTGCAACAGTATTTTGCTTCCTCTGCCCATAAATAATTTTTGTTTTTTACAATTCTTTCACTAAAACATTGCCTAACAATAAGAAACAATTAATTAATAAAAATATTTTTGAAGTGAAAACTTCTTTAGTATCGTAGTGATTTGAAACAAGATGAAACGAAAACGCCACACGACTTCAACCTGTTATAACTTTTTTGTTTTAATAGATAGATGAATGAAATTTGTACTGTAGATAGGTAAGTAAATAAATTATAATTTTACAAAATTTCAATTAATTTCATTTTCAAAATTCGGAGATAACGGTTAAAAGATGTTCTTTTCCAACACACGTTATAACTTTTGATCTAGTGCACATACAAATTTGATTTAACTTTAATACGCATGCTGATAACATAACCTTTCATTTGATATATCACATATAACGTTACGTGCTCTACAAGTTACACAATCTTAAATTGAAAAAAATTTAAAAATACCTCAAAACACCTGTGTAGATCTGTTGGCGATGACCAGCTACCAGTGTAGGAAGTACCGTAATCTCAGTCTGGAAATTCGACATGGTTGACTTTAAAAATTCTAACTTCTCTTGTAGACATCTTTGAAATAAGATTTATACATCATTATACAAGGTGAAACAATAAGCTTTCACATGGTATAAAATTTTGTATAGGTTGTCAAACAAAAAAATTGATTTAATAGCATGAGAACATAAAAATAAATGTTTTTTTTTTTGCTTTTTGGATGAAATTTCATCGAGTTTAAAAAATTCTAGCTCTTTTTGTAGATGTCTCATACACCTGATCGATATATATATATGAGCTAAGACAATAAGCTTTCAGATGGTGTAAAAATTTGTATAGGTTGTTGGGGAAAAAAATGTATTTAATAGCGTGAGAAGATAAAATTACGTGTTTTTTTCGCTTTTTTTGATGAAAATTATTGTTTTGAATAAATTATTTTTATGCTTTACGCATTGTTAAAAATTAAGTATGGCTTAATTCTTTAGAAAACTTTGTAAGCTTTTAATGGTCTATTTTTTTTTTTTTCAAAAAAAAAAAATGATTTTTTAAGGTTTCACTTCTACCACGTGTGCATTGCACACATGATTTTTTTTTTTTATTTTATACGCCATTTTTTTGCAAATTAACTAACAGTTCCGAGTTTCATAAAAACTCAATTTCTTACTTTTATTTCAGAGCAACAAGACGACAAAAATTTGTATTGTGTGACTCTGGTTTATTATTTTTAAAACTCATCCCGGTATTGCAGTTTTCAAAAAAGTATAAAAGTTTCCAAAGTTGGAGTTAGATAAAAAAATATTACGGTTTGAACTCAACAAAACAGGGTTTTTCGGAGCAAAAAACCCTTGTGTTCATCATAACATTTTTTTGTTATAATTTAAGTCGAAAAAAGTGCTTTGGCAAAAGTGTAGAACTTTAAATTATCTACATTTTATACCTAAACAGTTTTTATTTTGTACAAGGCACGGTTCTTGCACTATAGCTCATAAGACTCGAGTTAGGCTCACAGGGTATGAAAATTGTATTTTGCTCCCAACACTACAAAAGCAAATCCTAGGAGGGGAAAGGGTGATTATCTATTGTTTTGGTTTACCATGAACCCAAAAAGTGCAAATTAAACCCAAGCACAAAAAATATTTTTATTTTTGTCGATTTGTCAGTCTAATTATGTTGTTTTTATTGTTACAAAATGGAAATTTTCTTTCTTTCTATGTTTCTTTACTCTGTAAAAAAATATCGTTCTGATGCACTCACTTTTTCAGAACTTAATTTTTTTACAGCATTTTTACAGAATTTTGATGTACAGAATTTTGAAAAACAGTATTTTGACCAACCAGAATTTTGCTATACAGAATTTCGATTTTCAGAATTTTTCTCGTAGGTACAGCATTTTGCACATAAAGAATTGTGACTAATACAGTATTTTGACATACAGTATTTTGAATAGGGAATTTTGCAACATACAGTATTTATCATTTTTTGAAAGCGAAAATTTCGAAATGTTAGAAGAAATCGAAAAAATGCATGTAGTAATTGAAGCTTCATTCATTACCTTTAGAACTATATACATTAGAGTGGTCCACGCTTGTATGGGAAAAATAAAATTTTCAAATAAACGTTTGGCCACCCTTTAGTTTGGTTCCACATCCTATTAGTATCATACTGTTGAATTTTCAGCCCTCTATCTTATATAGAAGGGGGTTCTGATCTATATTGAAACATTTTATTCTGTTGGGAAAAAAAGTAAAAATTTTTTTTTTTTAGTTAAAAATTGCTTAAAAGTTGTGATTGCTGTACTTATTCTGAAAAAATATCGAAACAATAATTTCTGGGGGCACATCCAAGTTAATTTCGTCAACAGGTAGTAGGTACACAGACTTTTTTTTTTGCACATTTTGCTTATTATTTATTATTTTTAATTATTTCTCACTTTTTTTCGAAAAAAAAAAAATATTTTTTATGTATAAATAATATATTTATATATAAATATATTTATAAAGACAAGTAAAACATAAATAAAATATAATTTAAGTAGTTTAATTGGGCTTTTTTGGTCAAATTGATTTGTTTATGTAAATAAAAAATTAAAACATAAATTTTTGTCCCGACGTTTCGCTGGAGTTTCTCAGCATCTTCAGGGGCGCTTTATTATTACGTCTACATACATATATAAAGTAACAATTCTTTATTCGTTTGAATTTTAAAATTAGAATATTTTTAACTTACATTATTTTTTTATTTTTATTGCATTTTTATATTTTTTTTTTTTTTTTTTTTTTTTTTTTTTTTTTTTTTTTTGTATTTAATTTTTAATCAAAATTTAGTTTTATACTTTTAAATAAATTAACATAAGATTTAATAAATTAAAAACATCACAATTTAACAATAAAAACATTTTTAACATCTTAACGCACAACATAAATATCACAGAATGGCGGTGTTATATATCGAGTTGGTACTGTCGATGTCTTCTTTCAAATTCATCGAATATGCTCTCTTTTGTTGTATTCTCAGACTTTCTAGTGTAAATCTCGTACTGCTCTTTCTTTCTTTGTCCAAGATCTTTACGTTTTCGATGTCTGCAGCATGTCCCGTTTCCAATATGTGTTGTGATAGTCCAGTTGATTCTCTTTTATTTTTAATGTCAGCTTTATGTTCAGCAATTCTCTTATCTAATGCTCTCTTTGTTGTGCCGATGTAAACTAGACTGCATTCTTCCCCCTCTTTACCATTGCAATCAATTTGGTATATGATGTCGTGCATTTGTTCTTTTGGAATTGGTGTTTTGGTGTTAGTGTATAATTTGGATAATGTTTCATTTGATTTGTGTGCAAATGTGACGTTATTTTCTTCTCTTATTATTTTGAACAGAAGTTTGCTTTCAGTCAACTTGGGTATAAAGGGAACTTTTGCAAATATTTTAGGGTTGCCATATGGCAATCACAACACATATTGGAAACGGGACATGCTGCAGACATCGAAAACGTAAAGATCTTGGACAAAGAAAGAAAGAGCAGTACGAGATTTACACTAGAAAGTCTGAGAATACAACAAAAGAGAGCATATTCGATGAATTTGAAAGAAGACATCGACAGTACCAACTCGATATATAACACCGCCATTCTGTGATATTTATGTTGTGAGTTAAGATGTTAAAAAATTTTTTATTGTTAAATTGTGATGTTTTTAATTTATTAAATCTTATGTTAATTTATTTAAAAGTATAAAACTAAATTTTGATTAAAAATTAAATAAAAAAAAAAAAAAAAAAAAAAAAAAAAAAAAAAAAAAAAATATAAAAATGCAATAAAAATAAAAAAATAATGTAAGTTAAAAATATTCTAATTTTAAAATTCAAACGAATAAAGAATTGTTATTTTATATATGTATGTAGACGTAATAATAAAGCGCCCCTGAAGATGCTGAGAAACTCCAGCGAAACGTCGGGACAAAAATTTATGTTTTAATTTTTTATTTACATAAACAAATCAATTTGACCAAAAAAGCCCAATTAAACTACTTAAATTATAAAATTACAAAGAATTGGTCACAAACACAAACTTAATATAAATAAAATATGAAAAAAAAAAAAAAAAAAATCAATATTACCTATACAAAACCTAAAAATTGAACTGTTACTAGGACAGTCTTGCGCTTAAGATAGCGAATTGAAATTTTACAACGTAAATTTTATAGATAAGTGGAACAAATTTAGCGGGTTTTTGACGATAACTTGAAATTTTAAGGATCTACGAAAAATTTCAAGTGCCGAAATATGATGTACTCAGTAATACCAACAACCTCGGCTAGGTCATTTCCAAAGTCATTGACATGATTTTTATTTTGTAACACAGTGTAATTTGAAATGAAAAGTGCAAAGTGTTCTTTATACTACTTTAATTGGAGTCATCAGTCTTAAAGATAGAAGAAAAATCATCAAAGTAACTTTGTATATCTTTTTGTGATGTAAATGCAAGTTCACTGTGGCGTATGTGTAACATTTTTGTCTATAGGAAAAATAAAAAAAAAAAAATAGTAGGATAACAACTTTTTTCACTGTTCAACTTATGATACAATTAAATTGTTTGTATTATGAAAAGTGTAAACATAATTTAAGGTCAAAATCAACATTTTCCAGAAAAATTTTTATCATGGATAAAGCACACTTTTACTGACAGAAAAAGTTTATGAGTAATAAAAAAAAATGATGCAAATAGATAAAAAAAAACAACATCATTAACGTCAATCTTATTATGCAACGCCACCTACGAAGGATGTACATAACTGCCAGAACAATAAACTTTTTTTGGTTCAATTGTTTCGAAAGAAAAATGTCAGCCTTAATTCAAATGATTTTTCATCCAAGAATATCGTCTAAATTTTCAGAATTGAGACCAGCTGGCTGTTGTCAAATTTACCCTAAAAACATTTCACTCACCGAATTAACAGATTATCCCAGCCGCACTTTATCATTTAACGCCACAGGTGGCATGGCGTTGTGGTTGGTGTATTAGGTGGGTGTGATTATTTAATGCATTACCTACAGTGGATTATATATAATCAAAATATGACACGAAAATATAGGTGATGAAATGTCTGATTGAGAGCAGTTACAATCTTATTTAAAATAAAATGCACGACTGGGGCCGCACGTACTTGCTCTTGCAGTTCAAAGCACTTTTATGTTAGCTTACTTGTAGGTATAAGAGCTGCCTCTATATACATTTTTAAGAAATTTGGTTCATGTAGGGGAAGAGCCGGCATGGAGGCCAAATGTTAGTTAAATAAATTTTTTTTTGTTTGACTTGACTTTTTTGAGAAAAACTAAAAACGCAGTTTTACTGCAATTACTTTGAATATTACGTATGCAAAATTTTATCAAAATCCTTAGAGCCATTTTTGAGAAAATTGCAATAACTCCATAATGATGTACGGGAAGAGCCGACATCCGCGATTTAAAAATATATAAAGACCATATTTCCACTATCCGTATTTTTTGAGAATAACTAAAAATCCATTTATGTTAGAACTATATACAGCATTACGTGTGCTAAATTTAATCGAAATCGTTAGAGCCGTTTTCGAGAAAATTGCAATAACTCGAAAATTTTGTATGGGAGGTATACGTTCTAAGCTAGATATTAAAAAACAAAAAAAAACCAACCTTGGAAATTACGAAAAAAACATCCATACCAAATTTCAAAAAAATCCGTCCACTCGTTTAGTCTGTAGCTGCTTGTACAGATGGACGCACCGACGCACCGACGCACCGACGCACAGACCGACGGACGTCATGACGAAACCCACTTTTTTGGGCTTCTCCATCATCGTAATGTTAGTTTTGATTAAAACCTCGAATTTTTTTTTTTACACGAAACCAATACTTGCCCTATTGAGCAAGTAAAAATGTTCAACGTTTTGTTTGTTTTATCAAAAATTCAAAATTTAGTTCTCAAGAAGACAAAAGTGCCAATTCGTTTCATTTTCTATTTTTTACTACCATCCTAAACACCATAGGCAAAAAACCCCACTGTTTCACTGTCAATCTTTATTGTTTGTCTTTTTTTATTTTTATCGTCTCTCTCCTAGTCGAAGACAAAGACAAATTATAAACAATTTTTCAAGTTTATCGTGTGTATGAGAGCAACTTAATCCACAGAAAAGTGCCATACGCCTAAAGCAAGCACACTTATTATTTTCAATTGCTAAGAAACTCTCCCAAAAAATGTACCAAAATTATGTGTCACTTTTCTTTCATCCCGTTCATCCAAACATTAAACCATAAACTGGCAGATTTGATGGGCCACAACCCATAAATGTAACGATTTTTTCCGCAATCCCATAAAGAATGACTTATGATATGAAAAAGCGGAAATACTTCAAAAATATATATACTTGGAACGCCCGTCGTCGTCTTCATCGTATAGTTGTTTCCTTATTTTTTTCACTTCGTTCCTTTAAGTGTGTAAATGTAAATATAAAAAAAAGGAAAATATTCAATCATTCAGTTTCAGAGGAACAAATTGTTGTTATAAGGCGGAAAATGGTAAACAACTTCAATCTAACAGAAAGTGGATGTTGTGCTGATGGAAGTATAAACACTCGTCGTAGGTTGATTTTTAAGATTTTTTAATCGAATATGTGAGATTATTAAGTGCTGTCTGCCCAATTCAAAGGTCATTGCCGGTCTGGGTAGCCAGTCGCTAGAAACTGGGAAAGACGAAAAAATAATATGAGTAGGTACCGGACATTGATTTAATTTTGTTTATTTACCTACAGAAATGCTATGAAGAAATGTAATCATATCCATCAGTCAAGACTCGAATCCTTGATATGGATATTTGTTTTAAAATTAAAAAAAAACTGTAACTGTCAGTTGAAATGCGGATGCGAGAAAAAATAAACCAGTAAATTGTAGCGAAAAATATTTACAAAATCTAAAAATTTAGAAGACACTATTTAGGAAATTGAACCTTGGTTTTGATTTTCCAAATCATTATATTTCATTCATCACATAGTACTTACTGTTTAATGTTAATAGAAATTAAGCTCAAATATATAATTGCAGAAATAGTCATCAACTCTTATTTAGTTCAAGAAAATTCCGTTTACCGGTTATTTTAATGTTTTTTCTTGTAAAATCGATAGTTTCAAACAAGATATAAATTAAAAACAAAAAAAATGATAAGATTTTAGAAATAGTTTTTTTTGGGCGTGATAACATCTTATAAATTGATGAACCATGGCAGCCATAACAAAAAAGTGACGCCATTTTCTCCCGTTCCACTTGAAATTTTTGGCAGTGCGTCAAAAATTTTAATTTTAAAATTAAAAATAAACTATTAGAGACACAAAAATCTTCTAAAGCTTATTTGGAAGATATTAACCTAAAGTTGAATAAACATGAAGGATTTTTAAAATTGCGTCATTTTGTAGGGTAAAAAGGGGTAAAACCATATTGAAAAAAATGGCTAATTTCAAAACGCAAAGTTGTAGAAAGTTGAATTTTTTTCAACCGATAGATAAATTCATTGTAAGGCTGATAATGGTATTGAAAAAATTCTAAAAAATTTCAAAACCAAGTAATACATGGTTTTTTAAAACTAAAAAATGAGTTAGACCTTTGACAAAGTAGTGATTATATATAAGGGAATTTGTTTTTTGACAATTTAAAAAACGTCATTCCAAAGATAATTTTAAAAAATGTTAGGGGTCTATAACGAACTTTTTTTCAAGTCTCTGAGTTTCGAAATATGAATTTTTAAAAAAACACCTACATTTTTGGGGTATTTTTGGGTGAGTTTTTATTTTTTAAAATTTTTCGTAGCGTTTAAAAAATCTCAAACTTATAGAACATGTAGTTTATAACCGGTATTTTAAAATGACTTTTGACCGAATAACGGGAAAAACAATTTTTTTTTGTCCCAAATTTCTTGACCGTTTTTAACCGTTTTTTATTTTTATCTTTTTTTATTCAACAGGTAAATAAATGAAATTTATATTGATAGGTAGATAGATAGATAGATAATAGACAGGACTATATCTGTGCAAAATTTTATTCATTTTTTTCATTTTTTAGTCACAATTTTGAGATAACAGTAAAATAAAGTTCAATTTTTCAACACGTACTTTCTTTTGATCTACAGCAGATACAAAATTAATTTTTTTTTTGAAAATGATGTTAATATTACCTTTCATTTCATATATCACACATAACAGTACATTTACTACAAGCTACACAATGTCAAATTAAAAATCTTCAGAAATACCTCAAAACAACTGTAGAGATCTGTTGCCCACGACCAACCACATGTGTAGGAAGTATTCTAACTTTTTTTGTAGGCATCATAAAAATATGATTGAAGCGTTATATGAAAGGTGATATAATAAGCTTTCTTATTATTAAAAATTTAATATAAGTTGTAAAAAAAAAAAATGAATTTAAAATCGTGAGAAGATAAAAATGATTGATATTTTTACTTTTTTTGATGAAAACTGATTGGGTTCAAAAATTCTAGCTCTTTTTGTAGACGTCTGGGTATTCTGGGTTGAAATAATAGGCTTTCAGAGGGTATAAAATTTATTATAGGTTGTCATATAAAAAAATGGATTTTTGGGTGATGGAAGTGATTTTTTTCACTTTTTTCATAATATGATAATATGATTGTTTTTAATAAATTATTTTAATATTATATTTTTTGAGCATTGTAAAAATTTAAAAATGGTTCTATTCTTTAGAAGAAATATTTGGTTTTTTTTTTATTGTAAACTTTTCAAATAAAAAAATTAATATAATGAGAAAATAAGAAATGTAATTTTTTTTAGCATTTTCTTGCAAATTTATGATTGTTTGAAATAAACGCTTCAGTTGACTTATTTTAAACAACCGCACACAACATGTTTTCTAACGACGTTATCATGTAAAATCATCGTCCGTAAACCGGCTTTACAGACAACCACTTTTTTTTGCTTATAACTCTTTATAACCGAAGTTATCAGAATATATTTAACACTCATCTTAACGATTTTAATATATCATAAAAAAAATTTGTGACACTTTATTCAATACCAGTGATCAGTTTCAAAATATAGGAACTTAAAATATTTTAAAATAAATATGAGCAAAAAAATTAATGGTTTCAAATAAAACTCTTTAACGTTTAGTTTGATTAAGAAGATTCTTACGCAATTTGTATATTATTTGATAATCTACAAAAAAAATTTTAAAATATCATTGTTATTATTTATGATTTAAAAAAAAAAACAAAAAAAAAATGTTTTTTGCTACTTGCTACTAATAGGCATAGTAGGTTATCAAAAAAACAATGCACTAATTCCAAAAAGAGTTCCTTAAAAATATACCTATATATTTTGTGCTTCTATATTTATCTATCGATAAATTAGGTAAACCTCAGACCTCACGGTAGTATATCAAAAAAAAAATATCAGCCATTAAACTTCTAAATAAATGGATCTTACATGAAACATACATAAATCATATTTCACCGCAGACTATTTTTATGTCACTCAATTTAAATCTCGTTAAACAATAATACACAATGCATTTATGAAATTTTAATAGAAACGATTCACATTACAATAACTAACAAAATCTTATTAAACAAATAAACCAAAAAATCTAATTTAATAAACAAACCATGAAAATATTGAATATTATTCGAAAAAGTAATCTCTATATCGGATATTGGGTGGTGCGGTTTTATCTTCTTTTATGAACAAAGTGATTGCTTTAGCTGTGAACACAGACTCACACAAATTGTGGGGAGGGAAAAAAATATACATATTCATAAATCGAAACCTAATTGAAAATAAACATATCGGTCGGACCTGATGGTGCTAACAAAATTTTCATTTGAATTTTTGTGAAACAATGAAAAGGATTTTTGTCAGTCGGTTTTCACAGTTTATATTCTCACAGATGTTGCACTGGATTGCAGACAAGGCTGTATTCATGGAGGAGGTTAATCTTTCTGGATTAAAAAACGATAAAATCGAATCCGAAAAGTTCTGATTCTAACAGAAAAGATATAAATTAGCCCCTTTTTAAATATTCTATTGCATGGAGCCATATTTTTTGTTCAAAAGAAACTGATAAAAGCTTTTTAGTCTTTGTTCTGGACAAATAATCACATCCCCCTCCCCTCTTCAAATATTTTAATGGCTACGCTCCTGATATTCCAAAAATAAACGTGTGTCTAAATGTCTCCCTGGAACTGTAATGGATTTTTAAATTACTTTTCTGTATATTGAGGTGGAATTTGTAGAATTTACTTCTTTTTTTTTTCCATTATTTTATTTATTTTGTTGGAGGTGTAGGTAAAACATACACAAATATAATAATTTAAATCGAGTGAAATTGATTTATTATTATTTAACAATGCAATTTCATATACTTAATTGGTTAATAATTCAAATTGATTTTTTTCGCATTGGTTTATTTTATTTGTGCAACAAATTTTATCGTTTTGTAAATAATAACAATAATAATTTGCAATTATGTTTGTGATATTTGTTGTTATTTTATAATCAACACTATCTTTTGGAAATTTTAATTACAAAATACCTACACAATTTCCATGAGAAAAAATAAATAAATTAAATTTTATAAATTGTTTTGGTTCTGGCACAAAATTAATTGTTTCTTAATCGAATTGTTGATTTGTTTTTTTTTTTTTTTTTTTTGTCAGGAGTTGTGGTTAAATAGAGTGCATAATGTGTGATTTACTGTAGACATCGAAATACCTACAAATAATAAATTCATTTACAAAACTCATTACAAATTCGTAGTATTTGTATTTACATACAAGAAGGTAGTTACAAAATTTAACAAAATATTTGTTTTGAAAAATATTGAAAATTGAAACAGTTCTTTACATTATAAGTATCTAAAATAAATTAAAATTAATATTTAATTGCTATTACAAACAAAAATCGCAAAATCTCATTATATTTTTTATTTTAACTTTATGTTATTTTAAATGAGGTCTACTTTTTATAAAAAAAAACCTTGTGTTGACGTTGACAATGTATACCACTGAGACTGACTTGCACATGTTATTGTTTTATCCTTTGGAATAAATCTAAAAACGAATTACTTGTTTCTCATTTCTCATAGAAAGTAAAAGTGCAAGTCTAAGATTAATGCCCATATTAAATTAAATCCTCGACTAATAATGTTGTTAAACTCCCATTTACCAAGTTCTTCTGCCGGAAAGGGTACACATTATAAATTATTTTTTCTAGAATTATGTTCTCGAGATATTTTAATAATAATAATAATCTTAACTATAATAATAATAATAACTTTTTTTCCAATTGTGATATTGCCTTTGGTATTGTTTGGAAAGTATGAGCTGTTAGTTCAAAGAAAATTTTGATTTTGCAATTTATTGATAACAGAATACGAAAAGTTTATGATAATCTTAATTTGAATTTGGTATTAGAATTTTTGTTATTGAATGTTATTGAAATTTTTAATTTATGAAAAACACGAACTGGTTGCAGTCGTTATAAATAAAATAAATATTTATTCCATAATACTCGCTGATTGGCTGATTGATACAAGTATTTTTACTATGATTAAAATTATAATACAAAAAAATACTCATCAATCAGAAATTTCCGAAAAAGAGGTTGTTGTAAATTTCATTCATTTATCTGTTGAAGAAAAAAAGATAAAAAAAAAACCGTTAAAAACGGTCATAAAACTTGGGACAAAAAAACTTGTCTTTCCCGTTATTCGGTCAAAAATCATTTAAAAATACCAATTTTTTGCACATGTATATGCACAATCACAGATTACATAAAATTGAGCGCTACGAAAAATTAAAAAAATAAAAATTCACCCAAAAATACAACAAAATAAGTAGGTGTTTTTCAAAAATTCATATTTCGAAACGCAGAGACTTAAAAAAAATCCGTATTAGACCAATAATTTTTTTTTTATTATCTTTTGAATGACGTTTTTCAAATTGTCAAAACAAATTTCCCCTACCTATAGTTACTACTTCGTTAAAGGTCTACTTCATGTTTTAGTTTTAGAAATCCATTTATTACTTGGTTTTGAAATTTTTTAAAAGTTTTTTCAATAACATTGTCAGTCTTGTAATAAATTTATCTATCGACTATTACCCTATTAAAAGATGGAATTTTTTTAAAATCCATCAAATTTAGGTTATTATCTTGCATCTATAGAAGATTTTTGTATCTCTAATAGTTTATTTTTAATTTTGAATTGAAATTTTTGTGGCACTGCGAAAGTCTGAGAGTGGAACGGGAGAAAATGACGTCACTTTTTTGTGGTGGCTGCCATGGTTCATCGATTTATAAGACGTTATCACGTCAAAAAAAATTCAACTCTATACATTGTAGCTTTTAGAAAATAGTCATAGTTTTTTGAAGGTTTTGAATGAACAACCTTTTTGTCAAAACCGATGCCCCACGACTTTGAAACTTATACAATTTGAGAATTGCAATGTTTAAAGGAAAGCATCTGAGAATGTTCTGATAAGAAAACTAAAAATGAAGAAGAATGATAGGCCTTAACACTTCTGGTACAAGCAATTCAAAAACATCTACATTCTACATCTAGCTGGTTTCATAAATGGAAAATTTTCTTACTTTTGTGCAACTTTGTACAAGTATTTGTACATAAAACAGTATTATGAAATATTGTGCTGCAATCAACAAAGACAAAAAACTTGGGTATTTTTTGACAATGTGTATTTTTGACAATGTGTCGTTCGACACTCAAAAAAACTTTGGACCTGTGTAGGGTCATTTGACGTACGGTCTGATGTATTTTTGAAACCTTGTTCCTCAAAATTACTCATGCTTGAAAAGCTGAATTTTTATGAGGTACTTATTTGTAGTATAAATGAGGGATCGAAAATGGCTTGAGTTGATTTTTTGTAAATAAGTGTGTCGTCTGTTGTCTGTAGTGGTAAAGTTACCAGAGAACTAAGCCGGGCGATGATATAGTATAAGAATAAAAAGAAATACATTGTATTGCTATCATTTAATGATAAGTTAAAAATTTAGAAAAGATTAAAGATAAACCTTTCGTAGAAAGGGTCCTTCTTATATATGTTGTTTTATAAATAATTTCAGTATTACAAAACTATTTCAATACAACATTGCCCAAGCTCTTTTTAATGCTTTCCTTTTTTTAAATACTTAAACTCTGGACAGCAAGTTTTTTCCTTTCTTCCTTGTTAAAATGAAAAAAAATATTAGCAAAATGTTCACTGTCACTTTGCTAAGTAATTATTATATATCCTAGGAAAACACTTTTTTTAGCTTCGTGCATCTATCTATACATAAACCTACATTAAATATGTAGTTACTTTACGTGCTATGTTGTTTATCCTTTTACTTAGTTTTATTTGTTGTCTTGCATTTTTTGGTTTTATTATTTTTTTTTTTTTTCAAACTATCTATTTGAAGCGCTTTCATCCAATTCCAAGTCAGCATTTTTTTTTTTTCTTGAAAAGAATCTTTGTGCAATAAATTAAATTTATGTTTCCGCCTTTTAAGCATCGTTTCTCATTGTCATTGTTTTGGATAAAAAAAAAAGCAAAGTAAACTATACTCTTTTGTTGCAGGTTCTTTTTTTTTTTTCTTTTATATTTTCTTTTCGTTAACTTCGTTTTGTTATTTGTCTCTTTTCAAGGTAAAATTGAAAATTTGCACTAAAAGGCATTGTAAAAGGATGTCGCATGCCAAGTTTAAGATGAAAAAAAAATAAATCCAATTTGTTTTATCTTAGTCATGCGTTAGTTTGACATGAATTTAATAGATGCACGAAAAAGGATAAAATATTTTTATTGGCTATTCCAGGCATTAATTTTATTCAAACTTTACTATCTCCTGTCATCCAAAAACATGTAACTACTTTGGAAGTTTTGAAAATGAAGATGCTTCACATAACAGCAGGAGAAAAAAAGGCTTGAACAATTTTTTGAACAATCATTGCCATTCTTCCGCACTTTCAATATTGTTATAAATAAATTAACGTCACTTAAAGAAATAACTCATTACAAAGTCAGAACAAAAATAGAGAAAAAAAAATCGATACTCCCATTTTATGTTTATCTACCGACCAACAACTTAACCATGAATACAATACAAGTCTTTTGTTTATTGAAAAATAATTCAATTAACTGTGTTGTGTCCCATGAGCCGCGAGCTATTATTCTCCAAGTCCTGAAGGTAAAATGTGATAGATATTCAGCGTCAGAGAATAAATATTTTTCACTCATCCTCATCATCATTATTATATGGGCCAATGAATAATGGTATAGCAAGCAGCACCCATGAATTGAATGTGGTTTGATTGGAAAAACAAAGAAACAAATTTCCTTTTTGGGGAAGGCTTTAATTAATGAATAATCCGGATTTCCGGAAACCCATAGCCTATGAAAGAATCAAATAAAAGAAAGGAGTATAATAACAACGTCAGGGCGGACGCACAAAAGGGATTAATTAAAAATATCTGTGAGGCTTTAAGTCTTTGTTGAAATTTTTTTTTTCTGTTTTTTTTTTTTTTTGTTTGGTTTTTATGTTGAGCTCTTATTTTGCTATCCAATAACAAATTACTGTTGTTTCGCTGCCTATTTTGATGAATGTATTAAACACACAATACAATGTGTATACGATTCAATATCAAAAGCAGGATGTTCTTGTGTCAGTAGGTATTTATTTGCTGGTAAGATACAAATTACTGTGAAGAGATTATTTTGTAGCTTTTGTAAAAAAAAATGTACTAGATTATTCTTAATGAACTGAAACATTTCAAATCTAACGAATTTCATTTAGGAAATAAGCAAATAGGGCAAGCTATGTTACTGCATTTTTAAGATATTAAACTACAGATTAGATTTGGAGGGTCACTGGGGCGTATGTAAATTTTGTTTGAATTGAAAAAAAAAGAAGTTAGATAGAATGAAATATATAAATAAAAGATAATCAAAACATAGATTTGATTAAATACTGAAAGGACAAGACTATATAAGCATATAAGCGTCTTTATAATAGTTTTAACTTACAATAATTTCTTTTTTTTAATGTTACTCATACACCACAGTGACCACTGAAACGAAATTAAAAATTATTTTACTTTTTTAACTAATTGACAATTAAATTCCAGATAATTTTACGCAAAACTGTTTGCTCTACAAAATTTCAAACATCACCGAAACGAATACAGAATTTAATAAGTCCTAACAATTATTTTGAATGAAAAAATGTGGGTTTTAGGTAAAGCAAAAATGTCACGTGATAGCAGGAGGTATAAAACTCATACTCGTAGCCCAGTCGAATTAAACATTTCAAATGGAAAAAATTAGATCGTGCAATTTTTTTTTTTTTTTCAGAAATTTGCAAAAACTAACATTGTAACTAAATTTCTCATCCCCAAAAACATATAAAAACACTCCCATATTGCGTTGATCTAAAAATCTATACTCAAAGCGGGTATAAAGTTTAAGCTGAGTAGGGGTATAGTTTTTTCAAATTAACTCGAAAAATATGGGTCATATATAAAAATTTATTAAGATAAAAGTGTTAGGAAATACAATTTTCTACAAGTTGTACTTGTATAATTTTTGTCAAAAATGAAAAATGGCCGAGTTATTCACTAAAACGGCTCAAGGTCGATTTTCCCGAAAAACTGGTTTTATAAGCTCTCAGTGATCCCCTCTACCGTCCTATGAAAAAAATTGCACGATCTAATTTCTTCCATTTCAGCTTAATTTTTTAAAATCTAGAAATAATATTAAATAAAACTGTTTCACGTCTACAAGGAATTAATTTTCACCAAGTACAAGGACCTACGATTTTTTTCCCTGTGAAAAATTGTTGTTTTCAAAATCATTGAATATTGACACAATTTGCAAATTGCTGGCAGATCTGCCTTCTACAGGGATTTCCTTTGAAGCCGTCAAACTGTTTTTGCATAAGCTGACTCAAAAACCCATTAAGGGACATCCTCTCAGTGTACCAAATTAAGTCACTTCCTTGAGAAATAAATAAGTTCAAATAAGTTCTTACGGCAAAAAGCAAGGGTAGAATTGGCGATTGATAATTCAAAATCGACAATTTTATTGTATAAATTGTGTGTATAGAAATTTAGTTTTTCTGCACACAGAAAAATGATAGGTTAAAAACAACGAAAAAGTCGTGTAAAATTAAAAGAGGGAGTTTACTAATATAACACCTGCAAACTAACCTGCTTAATTTTACCCACTATCTTATTTAAATTGTGCTTAAATCTCAAATTTTAACCGAGTTTCTCGATCAATTTAAACAAGTTTTTTTGATTAAAATAACTTTCTAAAATGGTTATTTTAAACAATTTAATTTAACCGAGGTGACTTCGTTGATTTATCAACTAGAACTACGTAGTTTTTAAACAAGACTACGTTATTTCTAACACATTTTTTTTTAACCAACCAAAAAAAGCTATCGGTTGGTGCTTTATTTTTCTGCATGTGTTTCAAGTAGAGTACATTAGGCCGGTCCCTGCTTACTTTAATTTCAAAAATTAATGAAGATATCCGTTCAATCGTCTCCAAATAAATTTTTAGATTTGTATTTATACCCTTTACTCATCCTGTATCAAAGTGAAATTCTTGTATAATTGGACTTTGCGTCTGATTTTTAGATTATTTCCATATATTTCCTATACGGCTTAATCGATTTTTGTCTTACAATTATACTAAAAATTATACTAAATAATATTGCATCCCAAGATATTATTAAAAATATGTTCTTGAAACACAAAAAAAAATCGAAAAGGAAATTAAATTTTTTATTAAGTATAACTTTTATTACAATTATGTCTAAGCTATGCAAATTTTATCAACACACTTTAATAAAATGTGGAAATAATGTTGCATACTAAAAATTTTCATAAAAGTTTCAATTACCTTGTAAAAATAATCAGAAAAATATTTAAATTAAAAAAGAAATTAAAACAATGCAAAATAAGTAAAAACATAAAAAATACAAAAATGTTAAACAAATACAAATCGGCAAAAAAGTGACGTTTATGACAAAAATCTAAATTTAATTGGCTTGAAGTGTGTTCCAATAATCCAATCATTTCTGTAGTAGGAACAACTTTGGTTTAAATTTCCACAATTTTATTTTAAGTGTACCTAAGTGTTATTTTTTTTAGTGAACAGATAAAAAGGACATTGATTACAGGTTCCCTTTAATTTAAAAAAAAAAACACCTTTTCACTCAAGATACTTTTAGGGATTCCTTATTTTAGATTCTAATAACGAACAAACAATAAACATACTCACCAAGTTTTCACGAAACAAAATTTATTAAAGACGATTTCTGTCACATATACGAAAAAACCACCAAACTAAACCAGATAGAAAAAAATCTAATGGCTTCTTTGAAAATTTGGATATTTTCCTATTTAAACTGAATGAACTTTATTAATATTGATTCTTTTAAGGATTTTATGTCCAAATTTTTTTTTGGAATGGATCTATTTTTATTTCTTATTTACGCCTCTTTCAATGCATAATAATGAATCCAAAGTAATTTGAGAAAATTGAGTGACATTTTTATGTCTTTAATGAAAATAATAATAAAAATACAACAAATCTCAATACACTTGTATAACCTATACGAGAACATTTGTATCAAAAATATGAATGAATAGATGATAATCGTAAAAATAGAAAAAAAAAGACATATAATTTCGATATATCGATGAGACTTCTTTTCAAGCTCATTTTCTCTATTTCGCCCATGAATGTAGCTAAATCAAAATTTTATGACCAAATCTTGTGTATACACCTTCATAGATTGTGCTTCCCAAAAGCAATAAAAATAAATATTCCAATATAAATAAAGTCGGCCATAAAAATCTTCCAAAATAAAAAAAAAAAAAAAAAATATTGGAAGGATATTCCCTCTCATAAGGTACATAAATTGATTGTGCATTACTGATATACAAGCCTGTGACCTCTCGCTAGGGGAATAATAAAAACAAATCTCCTCAATTTTTCACCTTTTCGTTTTTTATTTGGGTTTACCAGTAAATTTTATATTTTTTTTTTTTTTTTTTTTTAATATTCCAAAGCTATTTTGATATTTATTTTTATTTTCCCACTCAATGGACATATTGGTTACACCTCGCCTGTGGATTTCAATTGAAAAAGTTTCACAAAAAACAAATACACAAAAAAAAATTAAATCAATGAAATGAAAAATTTATTCAGTTATTTTGTTGTTTTTTTCTGGGCGCAATCCATGACCATGATAGGATGATACTGATACCGAGCTATGGGATTCACCAAAACAAGGTAGGTAAGAGCGTATGCTCATTGTCCTGTGTAGTATGGGAAGCCTGTTGCATTCGGTGCTGCTAATTTGCTTTATATGCAAAGTTCGTGAGAATTGATTTTGAGTTTCTGGAAAATTGTTTTGTTTTTATTTGCCAAATTAATATACCTGCAGGATTTGCTTTGATGGAGAATTATTCATTTATAAGAAAAATGTTGATGGAGCTCAAGGCTTTCAGAGTTCATTCAAATGGAAAAATTCAAGGGAAAAATCCGAAACCTTAAATGTTTTTGATGTGATGGAAATCTTCAAGGTTTTATTTTTATCTAAGAAAACAAAACAATTTTATTTCACATAAAATTCCAGTGAATCTTTGAAATGTTTGATAAATATGTTCCACAAATGCATATATCCTTCAAATGCAATTCAAGCTTAAATTCCTTACTTTAAGCACAGAACAGAAATAACAAAAACAACAACAACTTTATTCACTGTATGTCCTCAATCAACTCAATAAAAATCAAAGCGAACAAATAAAATTGCCAGGTAATGACGATAAATTGATTTCGAAATGGCTCATCAAGTGCAAATACAAGGAAAAACAAACTTTCTGAA